>NC_062284.1:61916934-64416934 GCF_902655055.1 Lutra lutra
ACGAATGCCTGAATCACTCCTTCTGTATTTATTGAGCAGCTAGGGGCAGCAGATCAGTAGGACCCCTCTGTCTTACTCCTCTTCCTGCATGTTCCCTGAGAGGCACATCTGAATGTACATTTCCTTCCTGGGGGGCACAGACACCTTCTGGACCAACCCGCAGTACCGTCTGAAGCTCCTGGAGGAGGACGATGACCCCGACGACTCGGAGGTGATCTGCAGCTTCCTGGTGGCCCTGATGCAGAAGAACCGGCGGAAGGACCGGAAGCTGGGGGCCAACCTCTTCACTATTGGCTTTGCCATCTACGAGGTGTGCAGTTGCTGACCGGCTTCCGCCCCAGACACACATACATTCCTCTGAGCGGAGGGTTTGGGGACCTCCCCAGTACTAAGTGTCCCCTCCCAGAACTCCTGGTATCAGGCCCACTTGTGTCAGAATCTCCTAGATATTTGTCACAGGAGGAAAAAACCCGGGATGGAGGAGTGGAGTGGGGCTGGGGCTGGCCGGATCGGTGGTGGGAAATCAGGCTTCTGCATGCATTCCACAGTGGCTGGCATTCCCTTCCCGCATGCATTTCATCCCTGTGCAGATGTGAAATCCACAGAATCTGAACAGCTTCTTTTTCTGTTTTTCCTCAAGGTCCCCAAAGAGGTATAGAAGCGGCAGCAGCCAGCAGTTGTGCACAGCGTTGCCCGGGTGTCCTGTGTCCATCCGTGGCACATCGGGAAGCTTCCTGGTGGGGTTTGAGGGCAGGACTATGATAGGGGAGTGTCTTGCCTGTGTCACGAAATCCAGAGAGGGTGCATCAGGGTGATCTCCCGACTGTCACCGTCACGATGTGCCCCTCTCTCCCACCAGAGACCGTCACACACATGCTTTCAGACCTTTACATTCACATCTCACACACACACACGTGCGCGCGCGCACACACACACACACGCGCGCGCGCGCTCATACTCATACACATTCGCACTTACAATTAATACACCGCCACACGGACACATTCTGAGGGTGACTGCCCTCTTTGGGATGGAGGAATCGCCTCCCTCAGACCCCAGCCAAGGCCCCTCCTGCCTCCTTGGGGTCCCTCCCTAGCCTGGAGGTGATTTGGAGCTGACCAGCAGCAGTTCTGGTAAGTGGTGGAATGACAGACTTGACTTTCACTTCCGAATCACAACAGAAAAGGAGGAGGAAATGGGGTAGGGAGCTCCAGGGATGTGGAGCTATTTGAGGCCTTAATCATGACTGTGAACCGGGTGACCAGAGCCGGGAAGAGACCCCTGGAGGGGGACTGTGAGCAGGACAGGGCATCCTTCTCAAGGAGCTCCATCCCTTGGCTCTTCTCTCCGTCAGATGCACGGGAACAAGCAGCACCTGCAGAAGGATTTCTTCCTGTACAATGCCTCCAAGGCCAGGAGCAAGACCTACATCAACATGCGAGAGGTGTCCGAGCGCTTCCGCCTGCCTCCCAGCGAGTACGTCATCGTGCCCTCCACCTATGAGCCCCACCAGGAGGGAGAATTCATCCTCCGAGTCTTCTCCGAAAAGAGGAACCTCTCAGAGTGAGTCAGCCTCCTTTGCGCCACCTGTCCCTAAAAGCCCATGCAGCCCATTTCAGAGATTGGAGGCATGGGGTGGCTGGACCGGTCCCCTCTAGGAGTCCTGGGATATGCTGACCAGGAGACCACTCTTTCTCTGTTCCTGAGCCACTGGTCACATCTCCATTCAGTCTGTCATCCCACAGGTATTTATTGAGCACCTACTGTGTTGCAGGCACTTTTCTTCTAGGCACTGAAGATAGGGCAGTGAATTGAACAAAGAAATCCCTGCCCTCATGGAGCTTAACATTCTAAGAGGAGACAACGAGGCCTGGGGAAACACATACATACATGTGTTAGAGGGAGATAAGTGATAAGAAGAAAGAAAGAGAGGGATGCTTGGGTGGCTCAGTCATTAAGAGTCTCCCTTGGGCGCAGGTCATGATCCCAGGTCATGATCAGATCATGATCCCAGGTTCCTGCATTGGGCTCCCTGCTCAGCAGGATGCCTGCTTCTCCCTCTCCCTTCTTGTGTTCCCTCTCTCGCTGTGTCTCTCTCTGTCAAATAAATAAATAAAATCTTTAAAATTAAAAAAAGAAGACGAAGAAGAAAGAAAGAGAGTAGGGAACAGGGATAGGAGGCATTGGGGGTGATGGAGCTCTTAGGTAAGGTGGCCTGGGGAAGCCAGCATGGCCATATCCTGCATTTTTGGTCACTGCAGATGAGTTCATAAAGCCCAAATCCTCTGAACTCTGTCCCAAAAGAAACACAAGGCATGAGTAGGTAGCTGGGCTTGACTTTGGGACGCTCAGGGCAAAGCCAACAAGAACCCAGGTGTGTGCCCTTGGCTGCTGGGGATAGTGCCGACACAGGGCTGGTCCCCGTGGTGGGAGACATTAGTCCCTGGGGTTCCTTTGAGGTCAGTCCTGACTTGGCTCTGAGAAGCTGAGTGTCCTGAGCAAATCCTCTCTGTGCTTCCTGCCCACTCCTGGTGACACTGACAATCCCTCCCGTTTGTGTTTCTCACAGGGAAGTTGAAAACACCATCTCTGTGGACCGGCCAGTGGTGAGTGGTTTGGTTCTGATGTGTGAAAAGGCCCCGAGGGTCATATTCCCCGATCCAGGCAGGGGACAGATGGGTGGTGGAGGGGAGAGGTGGTATTGGCAGAGGAAGATGGGCATCTGAGGCATGCAGAGCAATTCTTCCATATTCCTGCAATTTCTGTTTGTCGTGACTAGAGTAACAGACCTCGCGGTGCTGGGGCCATGCAGTCTGCCCAGGGGCTAGGAAGCACAGAAGAGGGTCCTGGAGGGGAGAAGCTATTTGAGCCTCCAGAGGGAGGGGTCAAGGCCATCCATGGGAAGGGACAACAAGGGCAGCAGCAGTTGGCTTGGATTATAAGGGCCCATCTCAGATACAGAAAATACACACCAGCTCTGGAGTCAGAGTCAAAGCTGGGTCCTCCACCTATCAGCTGGGTGATTGGGACAAGTTACGTAACCCCTCAGTTCCCTACTTTGTAAAATAGAGATAACAGAGGTGCCTTGCAAGGCTTCTGTGAAGTGGGAATCAGTGAGATCATATATGTGAAGTGTCTGGCATAGCACGGGCTCCCACACGGTTGTTATTAGTCACGTGCCTTGTATCTTATGAGGTCTTTCTCTCATGCCTTACCTCGCTTGACCCTTGCAAGATTTCTGAGATATAGTAAGGTTATTATTATCGCTGGCATTAAAGTAAGGAAGGAGAGGCTCGGTGTTAAATGGCTCCCTTGGGTTCCCAAAGCTCACAGGCGGCAGGGCTGGAACTGACATCCAGGTTCTTGGAGCCCAGACTCAGGCTCTTTCCCTGGTCGCCACACGGAGACCTGCTCCCAGGGTTAGGGATCCCAGAGTTTCAAGCATAGAGTTGGCATATGTCCTGTCTCCTTGTATTAAGGAGTCTTGTGCCGGCCTTGGGCCTTTGGGCCCTGGTTTGTGCTCTGCATGACTTGGGCCAATAAGGGGACAGCAAATGTCCCACCAAACTGTCTTCTAGGGAGTCACACTCATGGTTCTAATCCGCAGGACCCCAAGATCACAGCCTGAGCCAAAGGCAGACACTTAACCCACTGAGCCACCCAGGTGCCCTATTCTTATCTTTTAAAACACTAATCATCCAAGTAGTGTATTTACCAGGAATTTCAAACTCAGGAGTGTATGGGAGCTGGCGTGCCACCTGACTAGGGCAGGAAGGTGGGGGTTTGGATGTCCCCACACAGGCATATTTGCCTGTAGTTCTCAACTGATTCTTAAGCTTCAGTGTTGGAGGGACGATGGGAATGGTGGTGACTGCGGCATCTGGAAGGTGCAGACAACAGCTGCTCTCAGCTCCCCAGATTTTTGCCATAGAGGTAACCAGCACATGAAGCCTGCCACACCTTCTAGTTTTATTTATTTTTTAAAGCCCCAAACCTAGATTTCCATATTAAGTCTCTATGTTAAATGTTTGCAACAACAACAACAGAAAACAAAACAAAACAAAACAAAACCCAAACTCTGTAAATCAGACAACATTCATTTTTAGGCCAATTTAGGTAAGCCACTTCTTTTGGTGTTTTAGTAACTAACTTCAATTAAAAATACAAAACATTAGCCAAAAGACCCCTTTCCTTGGCGGTGTCCAGGGTAGGAATGGGCTATAAAAGCAGAGTGGCTGTTGGAGCACCTGCCAGGCTCTGGACCCAGACACTTCTCACCTCCCTTCAACTCCCAGGCCTCTTTTGGCTCTATGTAGCCCAGATTCCTGGTCCCCAGAACCTCACCCCAAGCTGAGGACCAAGTCACAGGGAAGCCAAAAGGCACTGGGTTTTCTAGAAACTTGACTTTCACTTATTCGGCATTTATTGTTTCCTTTCCTTATGCAGAAAAAGAAAAAAACCAAGGTGGGTGTAACAGGGTGAGTGGGTAGACACGGAGTGTGTTTGTGCATGCATGTGTGTGAACCTGCCTTCCTGGGCCCCCGTGTCAGGCATTCTTTCGGTTGCTTCACATGGGTATACTCAATCCCCACAATGACCCTGTGAGATTGGTACTGTTATTCCCACTTTCAGAGGAAGCCAAGATACAGACAGATGAACTGACTTGTCCCAGGCTGCAGAGCCAGCACTGGGAGCCAGGCCATCTGGCCCCAGAGTCCTCTGGGCACCACCAGGCCGACCTCTCCTATGAGGGAGGGAGAGGATGGCCAGCCAATGAAAATAGGCCTCTTGCAAAAGCCAAAAGGAGCACCCCTTCTTTCTCAGAAGTGGGTTTGGCTCTGCTAAGCAAGACTTGATTCTTGGGGGGAATGGCAACGGTTGTTTCTCATGGTACAGTGAGATAGGTGTGAGAGGGTTTCCATGGAGACGGTCTCGGGATGCCAGCCGCCTGCTCTGTAGATGGGACTGCTCCTTCTCCCTCCTTCCTTTCCTCTGCCTGCTCCCCACTCCTCCTATTTTCTTGGCCTGCTGGGGTTGGGGTGGAAGAGGATACCCAGAGAGGCTAAGTCACTGCTGGCACTCTTGTTCCAGGGGAAGCTCTTGTTCTAAGCCCCTTCTAGACAAGTGACCTCCCATTCCAAGCACAGGCTCCTCTAAGCCATGGGAACCAACGGACTCTGCATGCTCTGTCCAGGCAGCAGTGGGGTAGAGGGAAGAGATCTTCACCCTCATAATCCCAGAGGCTGGTTTAATGAGAAATGAGAGCTACCTGGACAGCTTCCCCTTGGGATCTTGGGAGGCTGTGGTAGAGTCACCAGGACCTCTAAGATCTCCTCCTAAGTATCCTGGTTATAAGCACTCTGCTGTAAGGACACCATTGCTGATGGTGACTATGTGTGCTAAGAGTAGCTCAGGGGTCTCAGAGCAAAGCTGTCATCTGGGACCAGGGGCACTATTCTCCTTGTGTGGTTTTAGAATTCAAGATTATAGTTGTCGAGCAATTCAAACTCCCTCCTACATCCCTGCTCCATTTACCCCATAACCTTCCCATGGTCTCCAGGGTCTACCGTGATGGCTAACCCTTTCTGAATTTTGGGTTGACAACTCTGAGTGCCATCCAGAAATGACTGACATTTGGGCATCCACAAGCCCATGAGGTAGTAACCATAGGCCATCGGACAGGGTTCAGTATTAGTGTTTATGGTGGTTCCTGGAAGGATTCAACGTTGAGGTCCTCTGAGTACTAATGCTGGTACACACCAGAGCTGATGTTAATCAAGCACCTACCAGAGATTTGGCACTGTGCTGGGGGTAAAACATGCATTGCTTTCTGTTACAACAGAATCTATAAGGTAGCTGCTATCATCATTCCCTTTCTATAGCTATTTTACACGTATTCACAGAAGTGAAGAAATTTGCCCAAGGACACACAGGTAATGAGTGGGGAAATTGGAAGCCATGTCTGTCTGCTCCAGACCCAAGTTTCTTGCTCTCACCAATCTGGTTCAGGCTCCTTACATGCCAAGGCCTGTGTTATCCAGACCCACACTTGGGCCCAGAGATGTGTGTCTTAGCAAAGGTGGCCCATGGCCACCCCGTGTCCACAGGCATACATTCCACCTCCATCTGTGACCCATGCTTGCTCTAGGATCCCTGCAAGCATCAGTTGCTTGTGCAAGACCTTTGGCTTGAAAGGCAGGGCAAGACAGGGGCTTTGGGACCTGCTGGGAACCAAAGTTCTGGAAGCTTATTTCCACAAGTCTGCCCATGGGTGCTGTTCTAGATGCATAGCATGGAAAGGCGGATGGGGATTCAGAAACTGGTCAGAGACTCTGGTTTTCCCATTGCCTTCTGCACTGCCCCCATAAGCTCGGTCGGCTTAGCCTTCTTCTGGCTTCCCCTGTGGGGCATATGTCTCCAGCCAGGATCTGCATAGCATGGCAGCTGCTCTCTACTCTTCTTGTGTCCTCTTCACTTGCATGAGCATGTCTCGAAAATATCCCTTATATTTGTGCAGCATCTTAAATGTTTCGTGGTACAATTTTATAATCGGTATATCCTGCCCCTTCCCCCCAAGAGCCCTATGGGAAAGTTCAAGCAGGTTTTGTCATCCATACGTATGGATGAGTAACCTGAGGCCAGAGAGGATATTCTTGTGCAGGAGGGCAAGGCTGGACTTCCAGCTCAGTGTTCCGACCTCTCCCCCACTGGCCATGCCACTAATCCGAGCCCTCTGTTCAGTCTGTCCTCTGCGGAGTGCTAGAGGTTCCTTGGAAGTGCCCCCCAGCTGCCATGGATGACGTGGGTGTGCCGAGGGAAAAAAGCTCTACCCTCTTCATCGAGCAGAGCAGCTGGTTTTTAATGACTTCATACACACTGGGCTTCTGGGGAAATTTGATTTGAACAATATTTCCATTTCAAAAAAAAAGCCTACAAAATATTTGAAAATCACTGCACTAGATCACGCTGCTTTGAGCATTCTTAGCACTTTCACGTGTGCTAACAACCTTGATTACCCCTCAGAGCTCCCACCATCAGGAGCTAAGGAACTGAGGTCTGAGACACGTAGCGTCTTTCCCCAAGTCCCAGACAGCTTGCTAGTGGCAGGGATGGAGCTTGGACTGAGGTTCAAGAGCTCCCAACTCTGCTCTTCTCTTCACTGGACAAAGCTGCTCCAGGAGGGGGGCTGTGTCCACGTGCCCGCTCAGCCTGTAACCCCTGCTTCCTTCCTGCCCCTTCCCCACTTCCCTCTTCTCTCCAGCCCATCATCTTCGTTTCGGACAGAGCAAACAGCAACAAGGAACTGGGTGTGGACCAGGAATCAGAGGAGGGCAAAGACAAAATGAGCCCTGATAAGCAAGAGAAATCCCCACAGGTTTTTGAGCATGTGGCATGAATGGGGTGGCCAGTACACACTGGGGTCCTCTGGATTGGAGGGGCTCTGGGGGGTGTCTCTATAACATCTGGAGGTTTAGATGTATCCCACTGACCTTTCCTCGCATCAAGTTTTCCTAAAATTTGGGGTGATGCTTAGGTTAATGTCTTGGGGGTTGGCAACCACGCCAAGCCAGTCCCAGCCTGGGAGGGACAGGCTGAGTCTGCCCACGAGAGCCCCCAGCCCGGACAGTGAAGGAAACGGGAGCCAAAGCCTGAGATGCAACCAGCTTGAGAGGGCCCAGGACAGAGCAACGCCTGTTTCCTGGTATCCTTGAGCTCTTGACAGTGAGAGGATAGAGGACAGTGGCAGAAAAGGGGGTGGACCTCAGAAATGGAGGCCTGCAGAGCCCTGGGAAGGGTATTCTATTGAAGTGGGGAGAGGAGGGCATCTAAAGCTTAGTGGAAGTGAGGCTAAGGGACCAAAGCCCACAGACAAAGCCCCGGCCACGTCCTCGATGTTGAGTGTCCCTGCAGTGAAATAGGGGTCCTCTGAGGACTTCACCCTGATGACGCAGGTGGCTGGAGGTACCCAGATGGTCTGGTCCCCTCTGTCCTTCTGGGACTTATCTGGTTGAGAAGGTCAAGCTGAAAATGGTGGGGAGGCTCGAGCTGGTGGGGGTGGGAGAGAGGGACACGGGGGGCTGTCCACACGTCTACATGGCTGCTGTAACCTCTCTGGCTAGCATGTCTGGAAGGAAGGGTCACTGGGGCCTAGAGGAGTCTCACTCCAGCTCACTAGGCTCGGCTCAGGGAGAAAAGCCTTTGTGCTGTACCCAGCTCCTGCAGCCACCTAGGGCTAGGTAGGCACCCTGGCTCCTTCAGCCCTTCATGGGTCTGCCCATCTCCCGGATCACTGGAAACCAGTTTTCCTTTATGCTTCCGCAGCCCCGGCCTGATAACACTGACCAAGAGAGTGAGGAGCAGCTGCAATTCCGGAACATTTTCAGGCAGATAGCAGGCGAGGTGAGTACCACCGGCCCTGACTCCTCTCCTCCACTAACTGCTCAAATGACTGGTTATCTCACCATTGCTCAGGAGGGGTTGTTTGGCTTTTGGTGGAAGCAGGGGCTGTGTATGGGTAGCACAGAAGTCCACCAGTCAGGTCCGAGACCACCATCCACTGGGGTGGCTCGGAGGCCTTCCTACCCTGAGCTGCCCAGTACAGTCTGGATGCGGAGGGCGCCGTGTCTTCCTTGGAAAAGTCCCTGCTACCCATGACAGCGTGGCAGTGACAGAGACCTTACACACACGGACAGCTGGCTCTTGTTTTGCAAACCACGTGCTCCATCAGGAGCTGTCCTCTAGAACGGTTATTCTCTACTCCCTTCCTCCTCAGGACATGGAGGTCTGTGCAGATGAGCTCAAGAATATCCTTAACACAGTGGTGAACAAACGTGAGTGGCTCACACTGTATGTGGAGGCGGGCAGGCAGGAGTGGGAGGTCCAGTTACCTGAAGAAAGCTCCTCACTCTTCTCCCTACCTCCCAGATAAGGACCTGAAGACACAAGGGTTCACGCTGGAGTCCTGCCGTAGCATGATTGCTCTCATGGATGTATCCTTCCGGCCGCCCTTCCCCACCATGCTTCTCTGTCATCAGCCCCTGTGCAGCCACGGGGGCCAAGGCAATGGGGGGGGCGGTCAGAAAGGCCCAAATCCATGCCTAAGGGAGGACCTGAGGTCCTAGGCTACTGGTCTGAAGGGGGCTGTTGGACGAGGCACAGTTGGGCAGGGCATTGGTTTGTATCCAGCCCCTAAATTCTGCCCTCACCTCAGGCCTGGGTTTCTGCCAAAGGCCTGGCCCAAGCCAAAATGGTCCTGAGGAGAATGGTCCCCTGGGTTTTAGAGCAGACACGAACTCTGACTGCAGAGGTGAGGAAGGGAGGGTTAAATACCAGGACAGGGCAATGGGAGGCTACCTGGGGCAGAGCCTTCCTGTGAGGAAGTCGCAGGGACCCCTCCTCCTGGTCCAGGGGGATCTCGCTATGTGTGCCCTGTAGCCCTGACCTCCTTCCTTCAGACAGACGGCTCTGGGAGGCTGAACTTGCAAGAGTTCCATCACCTCTGGAAGAAGATTAAAGCCTGGCAGGTGAGAAGAGAAGGAAGCATGGGAGTGAAGGAGCGGGGGGCTAATTCAGTGTTTTATTGTGTGACCTCTGTCCATAAATTTTCAATTGCCAGAAAATTTTCAAACACTACGACACAGACCATTCCGGCACCATCAACAGCTACGAGATGCGAAACGCAGTCAATGATGCAGGTGCTGGGGAAAGCAGTGGCTGGCGGGGGCAGGGACAAGGGCTGGTGGAACCAGAGGATTGGTGGGGGGAAGAAGGAGTGTTTCTTGGTGACACAGGGTGGCTGTGAGGTAGGGAACAGGACAGAATGCAGGCAAGGACTCAGACTACTTCCTCCTCCCCCACCCCACCCTCCACAGGCTTCCACCTCAACAGCCAGCTCTATGACATCATTACCATGCGCTATGCAGACAAGCACATGAACATCGACTTCGACAGCTTCATCTGCTGCTTCGTCAGGCTAGAGGGCATGTTCAGTAAGTGGGGGGCCGCCCTTTCGTGCTCTGGGGCCGGACGGCTGCAGCGGTAGGAATCTCGGCCTGACCACCTTCCAGTCTCCTCTCTCCAAGCTGAACAAAGGCAAAGGCCCGCTTTAAGCTCAGACGGGCTGGTGAAGGGAGGGGGATTGTGGATACCCTGCCTGGCACGGTTTTGTGCCAAAGGACACCACTTAGTACACGGTCCTCTGAAGAAAAGTCACAACAGTGGAGGGGAAGTGAGTCTGTAACTCGCTTCTGGCCTGTGCGTTCTTCCCACAGGAGCTTTTAATGCATTTGACAAGGATGGAGATGGTATCATCAAACTCAACGTTCTAGAGGTAAAGCATAAAAGAAGCAGTCGATTTACCCTGTCCTTAAAATTTCAGGTGGGAAGCCAGTGAGGCCGACTGGGGCCTGTGTGCTCCTCACTTCCAAATGCTGGGGGAGGGATGGGCTAGGAAAGGAACAGAAAGGCAAGCTCATAGGGAATGGGTACCAGGGGGAAGACTCCAAAGGGGTCTCAGATTCTAAAGGGTTTTTTTGCTGGAAAACATACCTTCCTAGTAGAAAAAGGGGAGCAGGCCCTAAACCGCTTCTTAGAAAATCTTCCCGGGACTGGGCATGCTGGGACTGTCCCTTTCCCCCCTCCCCCATCAGACCCTTAGGGTTGGGCTCGCTTTCCTTGGTTGCACTCTGATCTTGGGACTTAACTCTTTCAGTGGCTGCAGCTCACCATGTATGCCTGAACCGAGCTGGCCTCGTCCAAGGCCGTTACAGATCACTCAGGATTGCCATTTCATCCAATATATCTAGAGCCACTTACCTCAAAGGACACAGTAGCTGTGCCCCGCCCTGCCCCCAGCAAGCCTCCATGTGCCTCATCTGTCTTATTCATCCTCTACTTCGCTCCCCACTCGGCCTCAGGGCATCTGTCCATCTGTCACAAACACATCGACCCTTCAGTTAAGGAATGAGAGAGCACAATTTTGTCCCTTCGCCACATACATGGAGCCAAGTGTCTGTCTGTCTCAGCTCATGGGAGCCCAGCTGAGAGGTTTGCTCAGGATCTGAGTGGCCTCAGCTGTGAAGCAAATGCTCTCCTTAGCTTGCCCTAGGTTGTTCACAGAAGCATCCGGCAGTGGCCCTCCACGCTTCCTGTGCTAGCCTCCTTCAAGTTCTCCCACCCACGGGACAGTAACCCAACTAGCACTTGGTTCTGTCTCGTTGTTTCAGGAGGGGCCTGCCCAGCATAAACAAGCTCAGTGGAAGAGGGCTGGGTACTTTGGGCTGTCTGACCCATAAGTTGCATTCTGAAAAAAGAGTTGATCTAAATAAAGGCATGTGTATGGCTGGTTCAGTTGTGTTTTGTCTTCTCACATTCAGAGTATCAGCCAGAGCAGGGCAGAGTGGCTTCCAGTGTTATAGTCACACTGTCAGGCAGAGAGCCCAAGTTTCAGAAGACAACAAAAGACACCTATGCACACACAAACAGAACCTGGACCCCCTGGTAACCGTGTCAATTGGTATTTCTTAAACATGAGAATCACTCCGGCACGTCTCAAGATCAACAAGGAAAGGAAAGGGAAGAGCTGTTGGTGTATAGAGTATCAAGAATAAATGGGTTGCCCTGTCACCAGAGGGGCCAGTCACCTGAGTGTAATGGAACAGAGATGTATGCGTGGGTTTTGTCTTTGAGGAGTGTCAGGTATACGACACTGTGATTTGACATCTGTATACACTATAATCACCCGAAAGTCTGCATACTATCTATCACCCTACCGGCGACCCCCTTTCGTGCCTATCACCCACACACCCTCTGCCCTCCAAACCCCTCCCCCTCTGGTAACCACTGATGGGTTTCCTGTATCTTGAGTTTTGTTTTAGATTCCACGCAGGAGCAAAACCGTACAGAATTTGTCTTTGTCCTTCTGAGTTATTCCACTTTGCTTAATACCCTCAAGGTCCAGCTGTGCTGTTGCCAATAGCAAGATTTTATTCTTTTTTTATGGCTCAGCAGTACGCCATACATATACGCCATAGGTTCTTTATTCATGCCCACTGATGGGCACTTCGGTTATTTCCATATTTTGGTTATTGCAAAGAATGCTGCAGTGAACATGGGGCGTATATATCTTTTCAAATTAGTGTTTTGGTATCCTTCAAATAAATACTCTGTAGTTCCACAGCTGGACCACACGGTCATTCTTATTTTTTGAGCAATCTCCATACTGTTCTCCATAGTGGCTGTGCCGACTTCTAGCCCACCAGTGTCTGACAGTCCCCTTTCCTCGACATCCTTACTGACACTTGCTACTACTTATCTTTTTGATAATAGCCATTCTGACAGATGTGAGGTGATAACTCACTGTGGTTTTCATTCACATTTCTCTAATAATTAATGATGTTGAATATCTTTTCACATGCCTCCTGGCCATCTGAATGTCTTCTTTGGAGAAATGTCTATTTCTCTCCATTTTTTAATAGGTTTTGTTGTTGTTGTTGTGTGAGTTCTTCATATATTTTAGATATGAACCCCTTATCAGATGTATTGTTTCCGATTGTGTTCTGCCATTTTAGTAGGTTACCTTTACTTTTCTTTTTTTTTTTTAAAGATTTTATTTATTTATTTGATAGAGATCACAAGTAGCCAGAGAGGCAGGCAGAGAGGGGCGGCGTGGGAAGCAGGCTCCCTACTGAGCAGAGAGCCCGATGCGCGGCTCCATCCCAGGATCCTGGGATCATGACCTGAACCAAAGGCAGAGGCTTTAACCCACTGAGCCATCCAGGCTTTTCGTTTTGATGATGGTTTCCTTTGCTGTGCAGAAACCCTTTAACTTATCGGGTCCTACTTATTTTTGCTTTTGTTTCTGTTGCCTTTGGAGTTAGATCACAAAAACAATGTGAAGACTGATGTCATGGAGCTTACCACCTATGTTTTCTCCTAGGAATTTTATGGTTTCAGGTCTCACATTCAAGCCTTTAATCCATTTCGAGTAAATTTTTATGTTTGGCATAAGATAATGGTCTAGTTTCATTCTTTTGCATGTGGCTGATCAGTTTTCCCAACACTGTGTATCTGAGTGTCCCTTCTCATTTTATGTTCTTTGTTTCTTTGCCAGAAATTAATTGTCCATCTAAGTGTAGGTTTATTTCTGGGTTCCCAGTTCTGTTCCATTGACCTGGTTGTGTTTTCGTGCCAGTATCATTCTGTTTTGATACCTATAGCTTTGTAGAACAGTTTGAAATCAGGGAATAACCAGCTTGGCTCTTCTTTGTCAAGATTGCTTTGGGGTTTGGGGCTTTCTTGTGCTTCTACAAAAATTTCAGGATTATCTGTTCTATTTCTGTGAAATATGTCATTGGGGTTTTGACAGGGATTGCACTGAAATCTGTAGATCACTTTGGGTAATACGGGCATCATAACAATATTAATCTTCCAATCCATGAGCATTGAATATCTTTCCATTTATTTGTGTCTTCAATTTCATTAGTTTTATAGTTTCCAGTGTATGCGTTTTTTACCTCCTTGGTTATATTTATTCTTGGGCACTTTATTCTTCACGATACAGTTGTAAATGGGATTGTTTTCTGGATTTCTTTTTGATAGTTCATTATCAGTGTTTAGCAGTGCAACATGTTTTTATATATTGATTTTGTATCCTGAAACTTTACTGAATTCTTTTTATTCTAAGTTTTTTTTGTGGGGTCTTTGGGGCTTTCTATATATATATATATATATCATATCATCTGCAAATAGTGACAGTTTTACTTCTTCCTTTCCAATCTGGGTGACTTTTATATCTTTTTCTTGCCAATTGCTTTGGTTATGACTTCTGATACCTATGTTGAATAAGTGGTGAAAGTGGGCATCCTTGTCTCATTCCTGATCTTAGAGAAAAAGCTTGCAGCTTTTCCCCATTGACTACGTTGTTAGCTGTGGGCTTGTCATATATGGCTTATTATGTTGAGGTATGTTCCCTCTGTACCCACCACTTTTGAGATTTTTTTATCATAAATGGGTGTTGAATTATGTCAAAAACGTTTTCTCCATTTATGGAGATGAACATGTTTTTATTGTTCTTTTTGTTAATGTAGTTAAATTTATTTACAAATGTTGAACCATCCTTGTATCCGTGGAGTAAATCCCATGTGATCACAGGGTATGACCCTTTTCATGCATTGTTTAATTTGACTTGCTAGTATTTTGTTGAGGATTTTTGAATGTATATTCATCAGGAATATTGGCTTATAATTTTCTAGTGTCATCCTTGTCTGGTTTTGGTATTAGGGTCATGACGGGCTTGTAAAATGAGTTTGGGAATGTCCCCTCCTCTTCCGTGTTTTGGGAAGAATTTGCTAAGAACTGGTATTAATTCTTCCTTGAATGTCTGGGAGAACTCACCAGTGAAGCTGTCTGGTCCTGGGCTTTTGTTTGTTGGGAGGTTTTTGATTATTGATTGAGTTCCCTTAGGAGCAATCAGTCTGTTCAGATTTTCTATTTCCTTTTGATTCAGCATTGGTAGGTTTTTCTAGAAATTTATCTTTCCCAGGTCACCCAATTTGTTGGTGTGTAATTGTTCATAGTAGTCTCTTACGATTCTCCATATTTCTGTGGTATCAGTATCATGTCTCCTCTTTCATTTCTGATTTTGAGTTCTCTTTTTTTCTTGGTGAGTCTAGCTCAAGGTTTGTCAGTTTTATCTTATCAAAGAAGGAGCTCTTAGTCATTTATCTTTCTCCTATCTTGGTAGTCTCTATTTTTTATATAAATATATTTGTTTTCTTCCTTCTACTTTTTGGGCTTCATTCCTTCCTTTTTTTTTTTTTTTAAGAGCGAGCGTGCACATGAGGAGAGGAAGAGGAAAGGGAGGGAATCTTAAGCAGGCTCTACACCCAGCATAGAGCCTGACTTGGGGCTCAATCTCACAACCCTGAAACCATGACCTGAGCTAAAATCTATAGAGTTCACCGCTTAACCAACTGAGCCATCCAGGGACCTGTTTCTTCTTCTTTTTTTTTTTTTAGTTATTTTAGCTATAACATTAGACTATGTGAGATTTTTATCTTTTCTTGAGGTAGGCCTGTGCAGTATCCCATAGATTTGGTATCTCATATTTCTGTTCTCATTTGTCTCTAGGTATTTTTTTATATCTCCTTTGATTTCTTCAATGACTTATTGACTGTTCAGTGTTGTTTAATCTCCTTATTTTTGTGGTTTTTCCTGTTTTCTTATTATAACTGATTTCTAGGTTCATACCATTGTAGTTGGAGAAGATGCTTGATATAACTTCAATATTGAATTTATTGAAACTTGCTTTGCGGCCCAGCTCATCTATGCTGGAAATTGTTCTACGTGCACTTGATAAGAATATGTATTCTGCTGCTTGAATGGAATGTTCTGTACCTATCTATGGAGTCCATCTGGTTGTGGCACGACTGTTGCAAAGGGGGGAGGGTGGACATGGAACATGCCCAGCCCAGATGCAATATACTCACTTGGCCCAGTTGTCGTGTGGCTGCTTGCATAGGTTCAGCGGGACAAGAAGGATGCTTACCAGTGCTGGCAGGCTAAAGGGAGGGCCCCAAATATGGTGCCCACCAGCTCTGTTACCAGCTAGTTAGAATGAGATTGCAAAAAAGGCACCAGCCAGTGCTTCCATTCCCAGAGAAAGTCACTGCAGTGAGAAGTGTCCTACAGCCACATTAGGATTAGCAAATGGGTCTCTCCCTCAGTTGTAGTCTAGGTACTTTTCAAATTATTTTTGCAGTGGATTTCAGGATGAGTGGATGGGCGTGTGAGCCCTTTATGAGCAGGTTCTTTGTTCTCTACAGTTATATGGTTCCCCTGAACTTAATCCTTGTTGATTTTAAAAACCATGTGTTTTGGGAGCTTGTCTTTCTGGTTCCAGACACAAGGGTCCGGATGCCTGAAGTGCAGGCATATCCACTTCACTCTTCGATAAAAAACTCTGTATTTATGGGATCCCTTCCTGATAGTGGGTCATCGTACCTCAGGTAGGATCTGGAGGGAGACTGAGTCTCTGCCTCTCCTACCTGTCTCAATGCATCTCTTTTCTCTTTTGTTGTAGAGGTGCTGTTTATCTAGTTCCCAGGTCATCTGCAGAGAAAAATTATTCCTTATATAGCTGTAAATTTGTTTTCTGTGGAGGAGGTGAATTCAAGATCTTCTTACATAGCCATCTTGAACCCCAAAGATGTAGTTTTAATCCTAGCTCCTTCACTAACTAATTAACAGTCTTATGACCTTGGACAAATCCTTAAATGTAGCTGTTTGCCAAACTTATCCAGACCACGGTGTGTGGTATATCTATAGCCATCTCATGCCTTCCACCCAATTTCCTTCTTGCTGTCTATCACAACATGGAGAAAAAAGGGTTGGCTATTAATATGCAGATAAGGTAGCAAAAGTAAACAATTAGTAAAAGTACTTTATTTTCCTCTTGAATTTGCTTTATATCTTGCTTTACAAAGTTATGAAGTTCACAGCTTTATACCAAAATGTAAGAAGGCTAAGCTATTTGCTTATAAACATTTTCGCAGTCAAATGTCATCTGATTTCATTCTTCTAATCCATATTCAATATATAAAAAAATTCAGATACCAAGGGTACTGGAGCAGCTCTAGGGCATATATTTCTTTTAAGTAGGAGAAAAGCTCTTCAACAGCTTTCCTCCTTGACTTCCTCCCCCACCAATTCAACTGGGCTACTACCTTCAACTATAAAGCAAATCTAGGAAATTTTAGTTGCCATGTGACCCAGCAGGGCCATATACTTGGGGCCTGGAGGTGAGGTTAGAGATTATTGTCTAATAAGCACTATGTCTGGTTTACACCAGGATTTCATATCCACTTACACATGGAACTCAGTATAGTCCAAATCACCTCCACCATAGCTTCTACCCTATCAGTCACTCTGAAATCCTGAAGATCATGATGATTTTGGGCAGGGATGAAATCACAGTTTTTCCAATGTGGCAGGCATGGCCTTCGTAACAGTTCTAGGAGCTCTCCTTTTGGCAGCAGAAACAAAATTTGAAAGTCAGCGTATACAAATTACAGTCGTTTGCACAAACCAGAGGGTATGTGCTGTTTAAATCCCACTTCACAATAGACTGTGATCTCCCCTCCAGTGAATTCTCTTCCATAAAATATATCATGCCATTCCACTAAGTGTTGTACACCTACTCCCACCACACCATCCACATACCTAGTCACTAAAGGTGTCTACTATATTATCTACCCCAAAACCAAAACAAAAAAGCCCCTTTGTTAGGCAAATGATCACTTAAACAGCAATGATAATGCCTATACATTATAGGTAGGTCAGGAGCTAAACACTCAACTGCTAACTTCTGATGCAGGAAAACAGTTTCCCCCACAAAAGCAGGAGTGTAGTAGCAATGGCATTCCCTCAAATTCAAGTAACATCAGGTGGAGATAATTCTTTGCTCTTATGTGTGTAACTGCTTTATCCCTCAGCAGAGGAGTGTGTTAAAACACATTCTGAACCTGATTAAAAACTTTAGGAAAAAACTCGAAGTGACTGATAGTTTGCCGTAAACAGTCATTAAAACGCTATCATATGCACATCAAAGGACGGATACTATGGTTTTCTTGGCTTCCGGCCATTAGAAGTAGGCACAGGCAACTAAGGATAACATTCTCGTAATGGCCTCCAACCCCTTATAAGAAACGAGGTGGGTTTTATCAGGTCATGGAACATTTCCCTTCCTTCATTAAGTACTAAACACCAAGTCAACACAAAAACCTGAGCCACAGCTCCTCTCTAAGGGAAGACGGAAGGCTAGACTCAGTTAAGACACTGTAAAAGACAGAAAGCAGCCTAAGTTCTGCGTAACTTTCAAGACTCTTAAAAGCAATAACACAACCATAAGCAGCCAAGATGCTTATGGTGCCTTTATTTCTAAATAGACAGCTAGAACCACGCATTTAGGATAACATACCAACCTGGGGGTAAAAGAATTTTACAAATTCTTGAAAGAAAGACGGTATTACCATGGCTTCAAAAAAAAAAAAAAGTTTGTGAAATGAGGAAAAGTATTACAAGTATAGGTGCCCATACCCATACACACATACAAGGAACAGTCACAGCTGCACACACAAAGGCAGAAAGACCGTGCACAATTCTACCAAAATTAAACCCAAATCGGTTGTTACTGATTCTATCAGTCTGCTCATACCTTCCCCACGACTGCCCAACACCTCACATAACCCCTTCCTGCTGTACCAAAGCTCCACCACTCTCCTCTTTTCAGACATGTCCTCGGGCAGGACAGAAGGGCACCCATGCAACAGAGTGTGCAAGACTTTCATAGCACACTGCCCAGTCACCATGGAATGCGGCTTCACTATGGACCCGAGTAAAACACCAGGTTTAGTAATAAATTCCAATACGCCTTCCTGGGAAATTACCCTTCCCAAACCCACACAACAGCCTGACTGCTCTGGTCATCCTTATAAGAAATGGAGAGGAGAGGTAAGAAACCTTCTGAATCTCATAAAGAAACAGCACAGATACATTTTATGCAAGAGAATCTTCGCTCTGTTCTCTCTCAAGTATGATGCAACTATCAATAGTGTGGTCAAAAAAAAAAAAAAGTTTTCTTGTTCATAAGGATAGAAGTAAATAGTCTGTGGGGCCATTCATTATTTGGTAGTACCTCCTAGATTAGTTCTTTGTTTATGGTTCCAGTAAGAACTGCTAGAGCCTTTCCTGGAAAAAAAGAACACACACTTATTTTTGCATTCACTATCATACCCTCCTGAAATCCATCCATAAAGCTGGGTGAAATCCCCAGCCCCAGAGCCCAAGTGAAGAGCTGTGAGTAGATGTGTGCACACAAACAGGGCTGGAGAAACCTGTGTGCTCTGCAATCCCAGAAAACAGTATGCATCACATCCCCAAGTCTCATATGTGGCACTGGGCTCTTCTCCCTTCTAGCTCTCTAGAGACTCTTTCATAGTTTTGAGAATCCAGAAACAAAAGGCTAGAAAGCAACACTTCTACAGCTTCTCTCAAGAGTCCAGAGAAATTCCAAAAACAAAGCAGTCTCACTAGGCTGTGTTAACTTGGCTGCTCTCAGAGGAAAATTGGGAGTCTTTACCTTCCTCATACTTTACTCTTCTTTGCCAGCTAGAAGGGAGGTGAAGGCAAGACTCCAGTTTCAGAAATCAGTTTCTAAGAAGCCTGCTTGAGATCCTAAAGACTGTATGCAGATGCTTTATCTTAACTCCCCCATCTTGGGTGCTGCAGGTGGGGGATAAGCACTCTGGGAGCCTAGAGGAAGTATGTGATGGCTGCCAAGAGTCTAGGCACAGCCAGAGAGCAGAACGGAGAGGGTTTGGCAATGGAGCAAACTAAGGGGTTTCACACCCACAACAGGCCTAAGAGTCAGAAACTGGAAAGGGAAATAAAGGCTACACTCCAGTTCAAACAGCCTGACAATACCTACACCGTGTGCGTCCGGGGCCTAACAGCAACATTGCAAGGTAGATGTTAGTTCTGTGTACTGTCCTGAACTGAGCACTCCCAGCCAAATGTGCAAAGATGTCTGATAGGAAATGCTGTCAGTGAGGACCTGTCATTATGTGATTTGCTGAATTCCTAAAATATAATCAGCAGAGCAGTCACTCTAGCTGTTGAAAATCTACTGTGTGTCCCTTTGGCATATAAAGCCAGCTCTGTCCATCTACAAGGCAAGAGAATAGTGAAACACACTGCACATAATTGTTAAGGAAATTAGTTGCTTCTAATTTAAATACCCAGTTATTAGAACTAAAAAAAATAAAAGTGACCTTAAAAATCTAGCATTTGCACAAACTTGTACGTAAAAGCTGGACTACGGTTTAAACCATCATTAAGAACATAAACTAAAAATCACAAACTAAAAGCAATAAAAAAAATAGATATGATTAGGGTCAGACTGGGTATTGAATTAAGATCTGTATCTTTAATCAACATCTGGAGAATACTAGTAGCACAGATTACTATGTTCCATGCTGTCCCAGAGAAGTATGGTTCCTTAAAATCTGTTTAAATCTGACAAACCTCCAGTAAGAACTTAAAGTATATCTATCATCCCATAGAGCTGCCCAGACTTACACTAGTGGTAAGCCTGGCTAGTAACCATTTTCTCCTTCCCTGCTTCTCTGGGGAAGGGAAGACTGTGGCCTCTGAGAAGGGCCAATGTAAAATTAGTTCAAACAATAACTTCCCAACATGGGAGGCAAAAAACTTCACGAATCAATTTTGCTGTCGTCCTCAGCATGTCGTTCAATGTGTCCCGCAGCATCCTAGGAATAAAGGGAAAAGGGCCCGTGAGAGAAAAGCTGGTAGTAAGACAAGAGAAAATTCAAGCCAAGGACAGCTTCCTGGGTACATTCTAAGTTCCATACATGGAAGGCGATTTATATGAAACTGTGCACTTAAAGATGAGTTCTTATCTCACACAAAAATATTGTAATAATCCTCCAGGTCCAGTTATTAGATTTGAAACATTTAAAAACATTCTCTTAAGGCTCTTTCTCAAAAACTCTCAAAAGGACTACCTAATTCATCATTTGAAACCTCATTAAGCTATTCCCCAAATCTCTGAATAATAATAAAAAGGAAAATCCCTAAACTCTATTTATTGCAATTCTGAACATTCTAATAAGGCCTAAAGGTCTGCCTGCTCTGAGGAGTCCAATGACCCCAGGTCGGCCTCTGGTCCCACTCATGTACCTGTTTGGATCCTTTCCTTGCAGTGAAGAAAGCATCACAGTTCTTCCAGCGACATTTCAGAGTTTGAAAGTTTGGATTTGTATGGTCAGTGAGCAAATGTTGTTTCAAATGATCCACAACACCAAATATCAGAGAGCAGCCGTGCCACTAGGGAGAAAGGGAATGAAAGGGTAAGGGGAAAGAGTACAGGAACCATGCAATCACAATTAGAGCAGTCCTCGCTTGTATCCTGTATGGACTGCAGAAGTAAAAAGCAAGCCCCTTATTCTTTAATTCTTGGCTAGAAAATATAACAAAGCTGGATGCACCCACATCAATCACCAATATTTTGAGGTGACGAAAGTCTCAACACTTTGCTCTACTGAGAAGGTGAGGCACCCAGATAGCCACATTGTTAGAGGAAAAGGTTAGCAAATATTGATGGACATGTTACCATAAAATTCAGTTTAAGCCACGTTTATTTTTTTATCTTGCCATCATAAAATGAGTTCCTTAGTCCATTTATTATAAAAGGGGGTTGCTGGGTGGCTCAATCAGTTAAGCATCTGACTCTTGATTTCAGCTCAGGTCACAATTTCAGGATCGTGAGATGGAGCCCTGAGTCAGGCTCCATGCTCAGCCGGGAGTCTGCTTGAGATTCTCCCTCTCCTCCCCACCCTCACCTCTCTCCCACTGCTTGCTTTCTACATAAATAAATAAAATCTTAAAAAAAAAAAGGGGGTAAGAGTTCTCTATAATACTGAAGGGGCTGTGTTTCACAATTCTGAGAACTGCTGACTCGTGAACTTGACAATAAATATGTCTGACAAAGAAAACTACACCCTGGAAGCCTGACTTTACAGAGAATCTTTATCACTTGAATAACAATCTTTGTTTTTTCTTTTTAAAGATTTTATTTATTTATTTATTCGTTTATTTATTTATTTAGCATGCAAGTGGAGAGAGGGAGAGAGGAGAAGCAGAGGGAAAGAATCTCAAGCCGACTCCCCACTGAGCATGGTGTCCAACTTGGGGCTCAATCTCACGACCCCGACATCATGACCTGAGCTGAAACCAAGAGCTGGATGCTTAACCAACAGATCCACCCAGGCGCCCCTCCTTTTTTTTTTTTTTTTAATTCCGACTTTACTAAAAATGTGGCTCAATTCTCAATTTCACTTGTTAGTCAGAAAGCATCAAGACTCTTTGTCTTGGTTTTTCCCCTCCAGGCTTGCCTGTCTTAAACCCTACAATTCTAACAGGTTCATTTCTATAAAGTAATGCAAATTTGAGTTTTTCCTGTAGCACTATTCCATCCCCTCCAGCCTTAAAACCAGATGGTATTTTCTCCATTTCTCTAGGTGAATTAACCCTCTGTATTCTAGATCCTGCTGTACTATATTTTGTGTCTTTCACTGAGAAAACCAAAGAGCAAACCAAACCATGAATACATGAGTATAGGACAGTGGGCAGGTCACAAAAATAAGCACTTCCACGTTTTATTTCACATACAGTTGGCCCTTGAACAACATGGTCTCAAAATGCTCGGGCCCACTTACATGTGAACTTTTTTCAGTAAATATAGTCCAGTGCTGTAAATGTATCTTCATTCCCTTATGATTTTATTTACTTATTTAAGTAAGCTCCAGGCCCAACATGGAACTCAAACTCAAGACCCTGCGATCAAATCACATGTCAAGAAGCCAGGCACCACTTCTTAGATCTTAGTAACATCCTCTTTCCTCTAGCTTACCATATTGTGAGGAAACAGTATATAGGACGTATAACATACAAAATATGTATTATCGGTAAGGCTTCTGATCAAGAGGAGGCTCTTAGCAGGTAAGCTTTTGGGGAGTCAAAAGTTATATGTGGATTTTCAACTGCACAGGGTTTGGTACCCCTAAGCCCCTACACTGTTCAAGGGTCAACTGTACGTTGGTAACAATTGATATTTTTGTAAAAATGTACTGATTTATAATAAAACAAGCAAAAGTCACCAGAGGGATGACCTCTGAGGGGATAATATGTAGACATACTTTATATCTAATCTTAGATTATTCATGAAAGAAGTATGGAAACATTTTATGAATAGCTTTAAAAAAATAAGTCTCCTTGGGGCATCTGGGTGGCGTAGTTGGGTAAGCATCCGACTCATGGTTTTGGCTCAGGTTGTGATCTCAGGGTGGTGAGATCAAGCCACATGTCAAGCTACATGCTCAGTGTGGAGTCTGCTTGGTTCTCTCTCCCTCTCTCTCTCTCCCCCTCCCATTCATGCTCGCTCTCATGCTCTCTCTCTCTCCCCCTCCCTCTAAAATAAATAAATCTTTTTTAAAAATAAAAAATAAAACAATAAAAATAAGCTTCCTTGTCCTCCAGTGGGAGGCAAAAAGTTGATGCTCAAATATAAAAATGCTTAATTGATGCTAATGAAGATCTATAAATTAGCCTAGCATTAAGCAACTCCTAAGTCTCGCTAGGAGAACAGTTTCACTCCTTACCCAACAACGGTAATTCTGCATCAGATTCAGCCTCACAGCTTGAATACTGCCATCGTAACAGCCAGTATAAATCTGGAAAAAGTGGTTTCTCATATTAGACCAAAACAAAACACAAAAAAATCAATAACTAAACATCCTCAAAATATGTGTCAAAAGCTCTTTGTGCTGGCTGTAAGAAAACACAAACCAAAACCAAAGCCAGCCCTGAGTCCTACCATGGCTAAGTATGTTCTAGCGCGGGTACTGTGAAGCTCCGCTTCTTAGGGAGCCACTCCTGAGAGCCTGGCTGAGAGCAGCAGTGCAGGGCTGGAGGCCCCCGGACCCCGGGCCCCTGAGCACGGCACGCTACACTAAGCATTACACGGGAGCCAGCTGAGTTCCATTGCTACAAGGGGTGCTACTGCTCAGAATCTGATAAACATCCACTCTGCCTCAACCCCATAATTTAAAAATAACATAAATCGAGGCTTAGCAGGGTTGAGTGAATTAGCTTCTACTTTTAGGACTGCTTTCGCTTCGCCATACTGGCCAGGTCTCCTGACTCCATTCCAATGTTCTGTTTGGATCGTAATGGCTCTGGAAAAAGCACCACTCAATTTTTAGGGGACAGGTCTTAAACTTATTTTCTCTTTCATGGGGGTATCAGATTTTTATTGTAATTATTTTCACTTATCAATATAGCAAAGAGAATATTCAACAATATCACTGGGTTACTTCTCAGTGATACTACACCAAAAGATAAAGGATTCAATAACGAGGCGTATCAGAAACAGATATCATCTTTGGGAGTGATAGAGAGGAACATTATCATCAGTTTGTAGTTTTTAGTGAACATATTCTAAAGCAATATGTGACATGGCTAATAATACTCACCATACTTTTATGGATGGTCATACACATAATCATGTCTTTGTGTCCTCCATAAACTTGTAGTCGATCATGGGACTTAGGTGGAGGAAGAAAACAGAAAGAGAATTAAGGTTACTCATACCCTGTGTTTAATAAGCATATTAAACACAGAGGCCTCTGGCAGGATTAAAACCATACCCGAGGCACTATGGTGAGGCAACGGGAGCATTTTCACAGAAACGTAATCTGACTATTTTTCTAGTAAGTCCTCAGAGGCGGCGCTGGCCATTGAAAATGAGAGAACTAATTTCTGTGTCGTGTCAAAGTCCCCAACCTGAAACTGCACACGGAGCACTAGGCAGGCTTTAGAGACTACCGCTGCAGCCTGTAACCCTCCGGTATGGACCTGAGCCTCACCACAAGCCTCGGAGTATTTTTCTGAAAGTGTAGTCCACGGACCATCTACTTCATTATCTAGAGGTCTTCTGAAAAATGCAGATTTCTGGGCCCACCCTCAACCTTACTATATTAAAAAAAAATTTAACACCTAACCCAGGCAGATCTTCTCCCCAAATTGTTAAAGCAAAAGAGTAGATCTAAATTCTACCTGTAATTCATAGACACGAACAAATTTATCCAGGCAAGCAGTCACCATCACTTTTCCTAGGATATTCACCACAGTCACTGCGTGATTGTGACCTTTATAGATCCGCACGAGCTCACCAGTCTGCATCCAAAAAGAGACAAGTCACTAGACTGATTTTCAAGATTCCTTCTGACTTTTCAGATTTCTGGTTCCATTATTCCGTAAGTCGTAATTCCGAAGCTACTTGTACAATAAGGGAGCTGAACTAATTTTAACAGCTCAAGTACTCACACAAGCATTTATCACAATACAGGTATACAACATATACAAAATGCATCCTGACGGAGAGAAGCTGGTGTCACAGAAAGGGAAGGCCCACAACTCTATCTGCATGTATTTTGTAGATGTTGACGTATTTCCATTTTTCTCATCCCAATTCACCTGGACAAGTCCCTGAGGCTGCACTGTCCCCAGGTTTATAGCCAGGCACTGAGCTTCCCACAGCTGCCTCTGGACCCGAGCAGAGTCTCTTGGCTGTTTTTATTTGTTCTATTTTAAACTACAGAAAATACCCACTTTCTTGGAGCCTCAGCTGCTCAATTTATCTCAAGTTCAAATGAAACAAACTAAACCTTACATAACTTTGAATCTGTCCCCCATTAAAAATGTTGATCGGGTCAGAATTTCCAGATTGCTCACTACCTTCCAAGAGCTCATGCAGGTACAGACTGTTATTAAGCTTTTCACTGGAAAAAGTGCTTTAATTTGAACTGCAGGAGGTCTGAGGAATCCTTCAAGCTTTCACCATCATTCCATTAAAGATTTCTTTACATCAACACAACTTACATGAATGTTATGGGCGTGGACTGACTGATCGCTGGAGCCACTGAACACAAGGTCATTCACCACCTTAAAGAAAAAAATTCATTGAGTTAGATTTGGTATAAGGGTCTGAGTTTTCTCTGTAACCTGTAAAGCACATAGTTGAATTCTAATTTGTAACCTACTTTGAGATGAGCATGAACTAGGGACAAAATAATAAGTTCCTCAAATTTTCTAAAGTGAAACTTCTGTTCTACCACCAGGTACTGGGATAAATCGAAAATGTATTATTGGGTTTGCTGCCTCCTCAGAATGATTGTGAAATAGCCAAGAGGGCTTTGAAGTATATCTACATTCTACAATAAAATACACCTCTCTGTTAATACATTAAAATACAGTACAGTGACCCAAGCACTGTAATCTCCTTGCTCTTTTCAAGATGATGTGTTCTAAACAAGGCACTAGACAACAAGGGAAATGCCACTCAAACCTTTCTATGTGTGCCAGACAACCTACTCCTCTTCTCTTGCCCTGTACTTGCCTTCATGCAAAGAATGGTTTTGCTGTGGCCCTCCAGAGTTCTGAGGAGGAGTCCATTCCGTGCATCACGAACACTAATGGTACAGTCATAAGACCCAACAACGAGCAGCTTTCGGGCTCCTTCCTGTGCTGTGGCAAGACAGCTAACAGCCCGAGGGCCATGGCATTCGAAGATTTCAAGTCGTTTATTGTTCTGAAAAATAAGCCACCATTATATGAAGTAAAGGAAACTCAGCTGGTAAATGTCAAAATCAACTAACCCAAATCACTACCTTGATACGAACTCTCTAATTCTATTACCTGTACTTAAGTTCTCATACTGCATCCCTGTCTTTAACTTCCCAACCTCTGCCATTCTCATTCCAACTCTCTTTGTGTCCAAGACTCCCTCCTCCCCCAATCCAGTGGGGGCACAGCAAACTCTTGCATTATAAACACATTTCTAACTTTAAACTACGTATCTGATCATAATTAGTACTTGATTCTCTTTTTATGCCTTCTCTCACTTCCCTTACATTAATGATAACAAATGATCAACTTTTTTTTCACATTCTAACATATCTTCCATGCCTTAGACCCAAAAACTCTTTCCCTGATTTTTTTCTCATCAAAAATTTTGCAATCAATTAGTCACATTTCCAAATTTCTCCACTGAGAATTACTTACTGAGGTCTAATTTTGGTAAGAGTCTCTCATTCTCTACCTTTCTGTTATTCTCAGTTTCTTCTGATTTCTCGTTCATTGTCATCTCTCATGACATCATTTAGTGAACTACAGAAGACTTTTACATCAGTCGGAGTGGCATAGTCACATCCTGAATTCCCAAACATTCCTTAACCTCAGATCTTAGACTTACTTCCCTCATCCCCATACCAGTCTTGTTCCTAAAGTCTCCCACTTCCCCAAAACTTCTAAAAAGGATCTTTGGGTGTGGGGAGTGTGCCTGGCTGGCTCAGGAGGTGGAGCATGCTACTCTTGATCTTGGGGTCATGAGTTCAAGCCCTATGTAGAGATTGGGTGGAGATTATGTTAAAAAAAAAGAGTTTAAAAATAAATAAATAAATAAATAAAGGAACTTCAGGTGCACACAAGTGGTGAAACTCCCAGAAACTAAGCACAAAGCAGCAGCTGGGAGTGTCCAGGGCTAAGCAATGACTCCAACCACCTTAGGTGCTCGGGAGACAGGCTGGTGGGAGTTCAGGGCCAGGCACAGAGAATCAACCCTGGCTTTCTGTTGAGATCTCAGAAGCACTGCATTCTAGGTGTGTGGCCAAACCAAAAAGGGCCCAGCCCTCATAAGACTTCAAAATTCCCATGTCTGCAGAGATTCTCAAATCTCTCTGTCAAGGTCCATCCTCTCTGGGGCTTGTTAACCAGTTAGGGACCATTTCCATTTGAATTTTTTGTTCTCACCCTGCCTCAAACGTCCTGCTCCTAACTTCTATCCACCTTTGATAACATTACTCTCCCAAAAAAGGAATGAGGTCATTATCAAGTTTTATCCTTTAAAAACTTTTAAATCTATTCTTTCTTCTTCATTTCTATTGCCCTAGCCAAATCTAATGTAGGCTTTTAACACTTCACATACAGAATACAACAACTTTCACTAATGACCCTTCTGTGATCTATTCCTATCAAGTGACCCATATAACTTGGCACTTGATTATCTACGGACCAGATTGTTCTTACTTGATTTTAAGCTCCTTAAAGGCAGAGGCCATGAGATATTTATTGTATCCCTTATAAGCAGTGGTTCCAGCTCACGTGTGGAAGGAGAGTTGGTAGGTATTCCTAACATATGAATGATACTGTAATTGGGCATAACACAATAAACACCATAACATGCTGTCAAAAGATGACCATGAGGCACCTGGGTGGCACAGTTGGTGAGGCACCTGACTCTTGATTCCAACTGAGGTCATGATCTCAGGGTCATGAGATAGAGTTCCACGTCCAACTCCATGCATGGAGCCTGTTTAAGATTTTCTCTGTCCCTCTCCCTCTGCCTGCCTATTGCATCAGTACACTCACGCACTCACTTTCAAAAAAAAAAAAGAAAAGAAAAAGATGACCAGATGACCTTGGGATATAGAGTTACAACTCATTAGTAACCAAACCGTCAACTCTACCTCTTACATCTTTTATCCATTCTCTTCTCTTCATTCTTAGACTGACCGTTCCCATCATCTTCTATGACAGAGCCTCCTAAATGATCTTCCTGCCTCTACTAGTACCAGTACTTTCCTATCATCAACTGCAGGATGACTTTCTCTAAAATACAAATTGGATCGTATCTCTCTTACTTTAAAGCCCACCAAGATGGAAGTCCACCTACATTAACAAAGCATATAGGGCTATCAAGAACTTGTCCCTCCTCACTTCCTAAGCTTTAACCTAAGGCCTAGCACATAACAAATGCTCAGTAAAGGTTTGCTCAACAAATGAATTTACGTTTGGATTAGGAAAGAATGAGGCCACATGAACAAAAGGCAAACCTATGACTGGGTTCACATTACAGAATAGGTTATCCTCATGAAACCCTAAATCAGTTCCAAACCACATCAATGTCATACTCAAAAGAATTTAAGCTTATTTTTCATGGTGTCATTCTTAAAATGAGATAGACTAGTTTAAACCCATGACTCATTATTTGGCTCCAAATCATCAGGCTTGGTTTAATTTAGTAGAGCTACCTTTTGGTCCTGGCACACTTAGGCCTGAGCAGACGGAATGAAGGATCTTGTTTTACTTACACCAGAAGATAACAGTTTTTGAGTAGCAGCTCATTCTGTTGTTTTCTCACACAAGAAAACAGGAAAATGTCTGCCTTCTCCTTCTTTCCACACACACACTA
The DNA here is from genome assembly GCF_902655055.1 of Lutra lutra. Lineage (NCBI taxonomy): Eukaryota > Metazoa > Chordata > Mammalia > Carnivora > Mustelidae > Lutra > Lutra lutra. Next base: position 61,945,823 of record NC_062284.1, read on the forward strand.
CTTTCTAGTGTTCTCCCGCCAGACACTGACCTTGATGTTGAAGGTGACCACAGTGCCATTTGCCAGTCCTGCATAGAGGATTCGCCATCGACTGTGGAGGCAGAGAACCCGGTCTTCCAGCTGTAACTGCTCCACACACTCTCGTGTCTGACAAAAGTAGACAACACCTAATCAGCAGAGGTTAACAGCAAGTAAAATGTGAAAGCAATCCTTCTTACAGCAGAGTGTGAAACGATTTTTGTGAGGAAGAAAATGTAGCATCCTCTATCTTGTAGAAGACTATCTTAGAGCTGGCCAAAGACCCTCAACCTATAAACAAATATCGACTCTAATAATGTCACTCATGCTCCTAATTTGGAATGTAGAAATTCTTCAAAGGACACTAAGAATTGGACCTTAGGGGCACCTGGGTGGCTCAGTAAGTTAAGACTTTGCCTTCAGCTCAGGTCATGATCCCAGGGACCTGGGATCAAGCCCCACACAGGGCTCTCTGCTCAGCGGGGAGCCTGCTTCCTCCACTCTCTGCCTACTTATGATCTCTGTCTGTCAAAAAAATAAACTTAAAAAAAAAAAAAGGACTGGGCTTTAAACTTTTTTTTTTTAAGATTTTATTTATTTATTTGACAGAGAGAAATCACAAGTAGGCAGAGAGGCAGGCAGAGAGAGAGGAGGAAGCAGACTCCCTGCGGAGCAGAGAGCCCAATGTAGGGCTCAATCCCAGGACCCCGGGATCATGACCCAAGCCAAAGGCAGAGGCTTTAACCCGCTAAGCCACCCAGGCGCCCCTGGGTCTTAAACTTTTAAATGAAGTAGCCAAAAGGAAAGCTGCCTTTGACATCTAAAAAGGAAAATAAAGATTACAGTTGTATATTTGACACTTTTATTAATCATGTATGTGTTTGCCTCTAATTGATTGTCTACTTCAACAGACAGGCCTCCTTCAAGCCAGGTTGGCTGATCCATAATTAGCTGAGCAGCTTTAAAATATATAGAACCCCAAGCTTCTTCCTCAATCCATGAGATTCTAATTCAGTAGGCTCTGGAATGTGCATTTAAAAAAAAAATTTCTTGGGGTGCCTGGGTGGCTCAGGGGGTGAAGCCTCTGCCTTTGGCTCGGGTTGTGGTCTCAGGGTCCTGGGATTGAGCCCCACACTGAGCTCTCTGCTCAGCAGAGAGTCTGCTTCTCCCTCTCTCTCTGCCTGCCTCTCTACCTACTTGTGATCTCTGTCTGTCAAATAAATAAATAAAATCTTTTTAAAAAAATTTCTTTACTAATTCTAATGCATATCCAGGTTAAATAAGTACTGTTTGATCTCACTTTCAAGAAATGATTTCCATGAATTTCCCGACCTGGTTTATACTAGCAATTCTAGTTACCTAGGTAATCTGACCCTGTTGCTAGTAAGACGGTGAGCACTCAAGATTTGTTACTGAATGACACTAACCAATGAAAGGCCCAAGTATAGCTTTTAGACAGGACTGGAAACAGATGTTAAAATCATGATGGTTAGAAGGATGGACAAGCTGTGGGTTAGGGTGATAAAAGCTACAGGCCGGTGATGCACAAACAGTGAATCTTGGAACACTGAGAAAGTAAAGTTAAAATAAAAAAGAAAAAAAGCTATAGGCTGTCAAAGCTTTTGACCTCTTTTCCCAACCTTCTTTTATAAAGAGTCAGTCTCCGAAATTATTCAATTTTCTCCCATAAAATTACAAATATAAATGCCACGTATAAACTGTGAAATAAAGGAAAAAGACAGTAAATATGCCCAAATGTTAAAATTCATGTTGCCTCTGGTTAACTCACGTGAGATCTTTTCATAGTTTTTATAGGGCAATCAGATACATAATGTAGTAAAAAAAGAAGAGTCCTTTTGAGATATGAGTGGTCACTGACAAGCATCTAGTCACCCACAAACTCCAACAGAAAGGTACAACAAGATTAATAACAACATTCCGTAAACTCAGTTGATAAAGCAGCGGCAGGGTTTGAGAGGATGGACTCCAATTTTGAAAGAAGTTCTACTGGGGGTTAAACGCTATCAAACAGCACTACACGCAACAGAGAAGTGGTTCATGAAAGGAAGAGTCGATTATGGAGGCAAACTTCACTGTGGTCTTATTTTAAGAAAATGCTGCAACCACCCCCACATCTGTCAGGGGCCACCAACACTGAGGCAGGACCTCCCACCAGCAAAAAGACTACAGCTCGCTGAAAACGCAGATGATGGCTAACATTTGTTTAGCAATAAAGTATTCTTTTTCTTCTTTTTTATTTTTCCTTCTTTTCCCCTCTCTGTGGAGGAGAGAAAAAAGTATTTCTTAATTAAGGTACATACATTGTCTTTTCAGATAAAATGCCACTGCACACCTCACAGAATATAGCATCAACGTAACTTTTATGTTCACCGGGAAACCAAAAAATTCCTTTGACTCATTTTATTATGATGTTCACACCTCACTGCAGTGGTCTGGAACCCAACCTGCAGTATCTTTGAAGTATGTCTGTGCCAAAATTGGCTCAAAGAATAAGAAAGTGGGCAGAATCAACCATCTGTCTCCACTCTGCCTAGTAAATAACAGCCAGAGCAGCTTAATATGATCATTTCTGACTTCTCTGGACTCACTCACCTTGACATTATAGCAGCGAATGGTATGTCACTGGAACCAGTGTAAAGAGCAGCATTCTTCCCGGAGATCTGGGTAACCAGGAGGCAGTTCACTTTGGAGACGTGCCCCTCAAAGACACCAATGCACTTCCGACTCTAAGTCAAGCACGTATCAGATCATTACTTGTGGATACATAAGCGTTCGAGAACACATTTCCTCCACAACAGCAAAAATGCCAAAACACACAGTTTGCTGCTGTATCCTTAGTGCCTCGGTTAGTGCCTGGTAACGAAGGGTATATAAATATACCGTAAATACCTGTTTACTAAATGCCCAGTAAACAGTCACATGAACTAAATATCTGCAACTCTGTTATCTGAGCCATTCCAAAAATACTTAGGGCGATCTGCTGTAAGATAGATCAGAATTTTAATTAATGCATGGGGCAAGGTTCTCCAACTTAGGACCAAAGCTCTGACAAATCCAAACTGCAGCTGATTTCCCAAATAAGTTCCTGCATTTCATCAGCAACTTATGAATGTTCCACAACATTCAGAGATGTGTCCTATGCCATCACGGGCCGCAGTGGTCCAGGGATGGTTTCACAGGGGAGCATCCTAAATGTTACCTTTGTGCAAAGATGGAGACCCACTTAGAATGTGCATACATACATTTATCTTGCAATTTAGAATTAGAGCCAATCCCCCAAATGTTACACTTCTATTTCCTGGTACCACTGCTTCCTTCCTTCTGTCGTCCCTGTTGCCCCTTCCCATCACTCGCCTAATGGAACCTAGACACCTGTTGCCTAGAGTGAACACATTTTCATGGTCCATTATCTAACCTTTTGACTTTCAAGACTTCAGCAATTCAAATGCTTTTGTGGTGTCTATTCTGACAATGAAGTATTCCTAAAGCTTCTTGGCTATCACCTTTGATAAGCAAAATTAGTTTGACACACACCAAATTCAAACTCATTCTATGAAAAGTTCATTCTATGAAACTGAGACAATGAGCATCAGATTATACTAAGTGTTGGGTACAAGAATACTGTTGCTCTCCTTAATAACTTGGGACAATTAATCAACTGTGAGGAAAAATGCCTCCTCTAATACTTCCCTGATACTCATTCTAACCTATTATGTCGCAGCTACATGAAGGACCTCATCGGCAACACGAGGACCAGAACCCAATTGGACAAGCCCTACTGCGGGCCAATCGGTTGTTCACGGTCTAGCATAGGACCCATTTTTACAGGGTTGGGAGGAAAAAGAAACCCCAGGGCCTTCTGAAATCTGTCTGTGAGCAGGAGGAGAACTAGCTTTAGAAAGAGGTGACAACAGAGAAAGCAGAATGGACAGACAGGAAGAAGCTAAGTCCCCAGTGACCCTGCTAAGCCATGGCATCAACCTCATCTATAGATAGTCTAAAACTCACCTCATCTTTGGACAGAAAATGGATTCCTCTACTGTCTAAGAGAGTGTGGCCTGGAGTCCTGCAAAGACATTCCAACTGATTTATCAACTCACCACCAGATTATAAGCTCGGACAGTTTTATCTGCTGAACAGGTGTACAGTAAGTTCCCAAATATCTGAATTGCATTCACTGCGGCTTGGTGCCCCTCAAAGCTCCCTTCTGTGGGCTCATCATCATCTCCTGGCTCGGAAGATATTTCTGGAAAACAAGAGTATGTTTCAGAGACGTGCCTGCTTTTGTCTGAAAAGATACTAAAAAATCAAAACCATTACAGATTATAGTGGTCCCTGGATTCTCCTTAAAACTTATTTCCCCTAGCAAAACACATTTTTCATTAATGATCTTCATTATAAAGACTTTATAACAAGAGAAGGCAGAGAAGGTCTCTCACGTAGGAGAAAAGATAGATACTTAATTTTTGAGTGAACCTGGAAAGTACCAAATCTCTCTCCATATCCTTTCTTCTGCTGCCAAGTTGTTCGGTTGAATAAGACATTATTCTTTATGCAGTTCCTTCTCAAAGCAAAAACCCGGGGGAGGCAATGCAACCTTAATAGTCATTAGCTGAACAGATAGGACAGATGGGAATAAGAAACTAAAAAGGCCAGATTTGGGATTTACAGATACCATAATTGCTGGTCAAAGCAATCCTCTTGCTGACAATCACCCCCCCAACACCATTCTATAGGCTTACTTAAACCATGGCCCTAATATCTACAAGCCTCTTTTTCTGTAGCTAATTTAAATGAAGCTGAATAACCAATACCTGAAGAGTTCTTTGAGCCTTTTATGGAGGAGATCACGGTCTGAGTTTCTGCCACACTACAAAATAATAGCAAACGTCTTTTAGCATCTGTGAATAGGAGGCCGTAAAACTTAAATTTTCCTGACATAAAATGGGCAACACAGCAATCAGTTTTTCCACCTGGGATTTCTATATGAAAGGAAATGTAAGTACAGTAAATATTTACAACACAAATGAGAAAGCAGAAAATCTCCATTGGCAAGGTTTGATTCTTCCATACCCAGAATCTCTACTGATTTCCTTTTCATCTGATTCATTTAAACAGTAATTCATAATCAAAAGTTCTATCTTTTAAGAAACGAATAAGGGTAAAAGCTGTTCTGACTGGACTGGCACAACATCCTCACCTTACAGGGATACCATCTTTATAACGAGTGCCAATCTCACTGGTAGAGCTAACTTCATCACAGCCAGAACGAGACGTTTCTAAGGAGTTTTGCTCTGTGGAGTTCCAAATATCCTTTTTAGATGGGCTGTCTGGTTTCTCTTCTCCAGATTCAGAAGAATCAATGGCCACCACTTCCAACTGAGGGTTAGGGATCTCTAGGACTTCCAGAGACGAGTCACTATCTGGCTCATCCCTGACATTCTCTTGTTCTGGGCCAGTTCTGCTATCTTCCCAGGTGGAGGTTGTCACCTTCCCCCTTTAGTTGACTTTCCAGTCTTTACTTTCCTTACAGGTTAGCAGTAAATACATCCTGTTCAGTATCACTGTTCTCAGGAACATGAGCAGCCCGAAGTGTTTTCTTCTTCCTAAGTTTCTTCTTTTCTTGTTTCCCGAGTTTCAGCCGATGTCAAGGTAGACTCTGCCTGTTGCTCAGGCTGTCAGCTGGAGAGTGGGGCTCCCTCTCTACGGGGGTTTCAGAAACAAACGACAATCTTGGAAAAAGAACTCGTACAGGGCCTCAGACCCGCTGTTGCCTTTGACTGGCTCTTCTCTTCTTTATTTATGCCTGGAAGATCAGTTGGTTGGGAAGAGGGCACATTTCCTCTGTTCCTGGTGTTTCCTTGCTCCGTGGAAACTTCAGTTCTTGGCTGGGCTCGTGGAAACTTTCTGTGACCTCTGACAAGGACAATGTTGCAGTGATGAGTGGAGAGACTGAACAACTGTCACTATTCTCGCCTGAATTGAGAAGGAAAAAAAAATTATTGCATCTTCTTCTGTGTCTGCTGTTTATCATTTTAAACTGCCATTTTTTTTTTAAGATTTTATTTATTTATTTGAAAGAGAGAGATCACAAGTAGGCAGAGAGGCAGGCAGAGAGAGAGGGAGGAAGCAGGCTCCCTGCCGTGCAGGGAGCCCGATGTGGGGCTTGATCCCAGGACCCTGGGATCACTACCCAAGCCGAAGGCAGAGGCTTAACCCATTGAGCCACTCAGGCGCCCATAAACTGCCATTATTTATCAACGATTGAATCTCTATCAAATAATGACCTTTCAGTGATATGTGAACAAAGCTACAATTGTTAAAGCGGTTATCTCACCCCTCAGCTTCCCATAACCTACAGAAATTTCTACGATAGCACTTACTACACTTGGCCCTGCACTGATCTCACAAATAACATGCATGTCTTATACCACACAAAAACTCTTCATGGGGGGAAAAAAAAAAAAAAAAACAACTCTTTATGGGCACAGATTGTTTCTACCAATCTCTTTTCTTTCTTGTTTGACATGTTCACATATTTAACATCATGTTTTATTCTTGGTAGACATTTAAATATCTACTCAGCTAACCTTAATTTCTCCGATGTTTTCACAATGCTATTTTACCAGTACATCAGCCAGTGTGGCTACATAACAGTAGTTAAAAAGTCCGCTGACTTAAAAATGTCTATTTTCTTTGACTTAGTTATTATTTCATGTGGAGGAATTTAAACTGATGAAATAATCACAGACATACTCAAGGACATACACAATGTAGTGTTACAAAGAATACTAAAAAAAAAAAGATAAAAAGCAAATATTCAAAGATTATAAATAACTGTATCCATATTATGCAACTCCTCAAGTATTATTCAACTATAAATTAAAGTATTTCAGATAAATTATTTTTATGACAGGAAATGATCATGAGGGGGCACCTGGGTGGCTCAGTGGGTTAAAGCCTCTGCCTTCAGCTCAGGTCATGATCCCAGGGTCCTGGGATCGAGCCCCGTATCGGGCTCTCTGCTCAGTGGGGAGCCTGCTTCCTCCTCTCTCTCTCTCTCTCTCTCTGCCTGCCTCTCCACCTACTTGTGATCTCTCTCTCTCTGTCAAATAAATAAAATCTTAAAAAAATAATAAAAAAAAAAAAAAGAAAATGATCATGAGAAATCAAGTAAAAAAAGGTTATAACAGACTATGATTTTCCTTTTGTATAAAGTCTATGGATAAACACACAAACATTTATAATTTAGGACTGAAATAATATATAACAAAATAACACCTAATTTTTATTCTTACATCTTTTTTTTTTTTTAAGAATACATTTATTTATTCATGAGAGAAAGAGAGAGAGGTAGAGGGAGAAGCAGGCTTCCTGTGGAACAGGGAGCCCAATGTGGGGACTCGATCCTAGGACCTGGGATCATGACCTAAGCTGAAGGCAGATGCTTAACCATCTGAGACACCCAGGTGCCCAGTCTTCAATCTTTTTACAGTGAACATGAATTATTTTGCAGAGGAAGAAATCTAATAAAAGACATTTTAAAAAATCTTAGCTTAAAAAGTCACTATAATACTCCTTTGCCAATTTTTTAAAAAAAAATTGAATACTACTCACACAACAGCAACAAAATTCCAGATGAAAGATAATATACATTCAAGGTAGATATCTAGTTTAGTGTTATAACAGGTAGCAAAATCTAGGGTAATTCTTCAGACTTTTTCTGTTCAGATCACACAGTGCCAGTTTATTTTTGAACTGTCAATATAGCACCACTACAGTTATACAAACTTCAGGTAACGTTAAAAATAGCTTAGAAGTTATTCTCAAATGGTGACCAGGTGGGTGTAGTTTATGAAAAGAGTAAAAACTGGCTATTTCTCAAAACCACTCAAGTTGTTAATGATTCCAACTCCATTGTCCTCTGCCTTTCATCATGAGCACCTCTCTCAGGCTTAAATTAAACCTGCCTTGCCTTTAAATGGTAAAGGTAAGTGCTAAGAAATTCAGAGGATATAGCTTATCTAGGAAGTTGACTGAGTAACTTCAACTCCACTCATCTTACAAAAAAAATAATTCTGCACCAATCCTCATTATGGAACTTTTTAGGTGCTAATGCAAAGTCAATTTAGTAATCCCAATTAAGGGAAATTGAGGGAAAATTACTGATGTTTAAATAATCGTCATAGAAATGCCTGGGTGGCTCAGTCAGTTGAGTGACGGACTCTTGATTTCAGCTCAGGTACTGATCTCACAGTTATGAGCTCAACCCCCGAGTCAGGCTCTGCACTGGACATGGAGCCTGTTTAAGATTCTCTCTCTCCTTGGGGCGCCTGGGTGGCTCAGTGGGTTAAAGCCTCTGCCTTCGGCTCAGGTCATGGTCTCAGGGTCCTGGGATCAAGCCCCACATTTGGCTCTCTGCTCAGCAGGGAGCCTGCTTCATCCCTCTCTCTCTGCCTGCCTCTCTGCCTACTTGTGATCTTGTGATCTCTGTCAAATAAATAAATAAAATCTTTAAAAAAAAAAAAAAGATTCTCTCTCTCCCTCTGTGCCTCCCCCACCACAAGCACACACACCTCTCTCTCTCTCTCTCTCAAAAATAAATAAGCAATCCTTCCTAAATGAAGGAAATCAAGAAAAATTAATTCTAGCAACTTCCGTTTTAATGGGGCAAATATGACTACATCATTGACCTAAACTGCCCTAGACCCACTTCCGGGTTGCCCTTAACCCACAGAAAAGCTTACATACTATTAGCTTGTGGTAATTCCTTGGACACATTGCCAGAAGAGCCTTGTGACACAGCATTCACACCCTCGTCGTGTTCAGGAGACATGGGTTCTTGTTTAATCTGAATTGAGGAGTCTGGAGCAGGAACACTGCCATGAGCTTGGAAAGTAGGAGATGTGGTTACTTGGAGAGGGACTCCGTGGACGACGGAGACATGGCGAAGATGGAGGCTCCAGAAAAACTGGGAAAAAGGGAGTAGGCAGCAGTGTGGCATCAGCAGATGTCTGAGATCTACTGTTCCTTTGCTCTCGTGGAAGGCTATAAGGAACCTGGTCTGGGCGCTCGGAAGGTTCATATGTTTCTAGAACGGGAAACATACGTAAGTATAAATGCAAAAATGTTTTCTGAAAAATCACTCATTTCAGAGCCAATTTGTATTCCTAAACATTACAAGAGAATTCTGAAGTCCCTGATAATTCTTTGAAATATGTTGTCATAAAATCTATAACGACCAACAAGGACACAGCAGAACAGGCATTAGTATTCCATTTTTAAATTTAAGTGACCTACCCAAAGTCATATAGTTACTAATAGAAGAGCCAAGATCTGAACCCAGGTCTTTTGATTCCTAACCAAGGCTCTTTCTGCGACATACTGCCCCCCGCTGCTAAGCATTTTGGGGTGTACAATCACCCCAAAAGCAAGGAGACAGGAGAGAAAACATACGACCTTGTCCATGACTACTTCAATACCCCTGTATAGACAATGAAGAAATAAACAAGCTACAGAGGATCCATCCATCAGATGCTCTCCGAATACCTTGTAATCCCTGCAGGATCTGTATTCTATGGGTCCTCAGCGCACTCATCTCCATAGTTATCTAAAAATAAAGTAACTGGTTAGGCAGTTTGAAATCCACTTTAGAGATGATCTGTTCTCATTAATGTTCCATCAGCTGTTACCTGCTGCTTGAGCATCATAAGCCTCTGAACGTCACATATGCCGCCTGAAGGGCTGCCCGGGCTTGCAGAAGGTTGTTATCCATGCACTGCAGGGATCTGCTCAGTTCTTCCTCCCTCAAAGAAATATTCAGCAGCTGGTCAACCTGAGAACGTTCTGCCAAGAGAAACCATAAGGCTCAGTTAATACTGGAGATTTCTTCTTAGTAAGATAGCTTCCTCAGAAGGTAGAACTATAGCAATTCTCTAGGAGAAACTTTTATTTTCTCTCCAATAGGTCACTGGAGACTCATCCAATCTCACAAATCACATAGTCAAGACTGATGTCAGAGCCAACCCAAAAGTGAGAATTGGTAAGATGGAAGTAACTCATAGGTTCAAGTTTGCCACGACATAGTACCATCTTACCTTATCACCATCTTCCACCACTTCCCTCCCAAGTGAAATCTTTGTCCCAGGCAAAGCAACTGTTGTACATTTCATTTCCCATTTTTCCTTTATCTACCACCCTCTTCCCTATGATTTTTGCTTAGGTTAGACTCCAGATGTGAATGGCTTCCCCTCTCTTCCCAATTCATATTTTTCTAGTCTCTTAGCTAACATAAAATAGTTAACTTTATTAGAGAAAATGTCCTGAAGAAAATATAGCTTCAAAATAGTACATTTAAATTACTTTAAGTAAACTGTCCTACCACGTGTATGTATTTGTCATCTAAATGTCTGTCTCCTTCCTGTTCAGGAAATCAAGACCTCTACCCTAAACTCCAAATCCACATACCCAACTATTACCTTGATATCTTTACTGAGGTGTCTCTAAGATCCTTTCACTCAAAGAATTCAAAAGGGAACTTGTCATCTTCCTCGACCCTCAACTTGCTCCTCTCATGGACTTTTCTAGCTCTACAAATGATACCAACATCCCCAAAGATACCTCAGCCAGAAACTGGGGTCATCCTCAAATCCTACCTTATCTATCACATCCAACCACCCAAGGTTCATCCAATTACTTTCCACACTAACCCTTACACCAGAAAGGGTTCAGAGTCAGAAAAAGCAAGTATCATAGAAGTATATCATGAGAGAGCGACTCTAACAACTTCCCTCAATTCAAGTAAGAGAAGCAACAAAGATATCTCAGAAATGGAAATTGAGAGAAATGGCTATAAACTACCAAGAGAAGACAATATCTTTACTAAATGGCTATTCCTCTCCATCACTGAAAAAGACCAATGAGACTTTCTGACTTTATACTGAACTCAATTAGCTTATGGGTCTATGTGGCATCAAATATTTCTCCTATAGCTGTAACTGGATATGGTAGAAAATCAAACTTTTCTATGCCCTTAAGCAGGACAACAAAAATGTCAAAAAATAATAATAAATGGGGGATGAGTGTTTGATAACCACAAGCTATACTCTGTGTCAGGTGTAAAAAGGCTGATTGCTATAAGAACAATTTCTGTCAGAATATTTCACATTATACCTTTCTTTCCTTTGATTTTCCTTCTTTTGTTTTTTCTTTCAAGACTTGGGAGTTCGGGAGAAGATCCATCCTGAGAAGAGAAAAAAACTGAGTAATATTAAATGTGTAAAGGCCATTACCCAGGAAGGGAAAAAAAACAATTCTAAGACCATTATACAATATTCTTCATTATTACTACCATCTCTAACAGGACACTAGGAATCTCATGCACAAGGTCTGAACTAAAAAATTAGCTGAATGTACATGATTAAAAAACTAAATAAAACAGGCACCTGGGTGGCACAGTCGGTTAGGCGTCCAACTTCAAGTTTCAGCTCAGGTCATGATCTCGGTGTTGTGAGACTGAGTCCTGCATCAGGCTCTGTGCTCAGCATGGAGCCTGCCTGGGCATTGTCTCTCCCTCTCCTTCTGTCCCTCCTGCTTGTGCGCAAGCTTGAGCTCTCTCCCTCTTCCTCCCTCCTTTAAATCAATTAGAATCTTTTTTTAATCTTTTTTTTTTTCTTAAGATTTATTTATTTATTTGATAGAGAGAGAGATCACAAGTAGACAGACATGCAGGCAGGGAGAAGGAGAAGCAGGCTCCCCGCCGAGCAGAGAGCCCGATGTGGGGCTTGATCCCAGGACCCTGAGACCATGACCTGAGCCGAAGGTCGAGACTTTAACCCACTGAGCCACCCAGGTACCCAAAATCAATTAAAATTTTAAAAAACAACAAAAAACCCCCAGAATAGAACCTGAGGTCAAGCACCTTCCTAGCATCCTAGAGGTGGTGAAGCACTGGGGCTAAGGCAAAGCATTTCACATTGGTAAAACAAAGTTTAGTTAGAAGTATAGACAAAGCGGGGCGCCTGGGTGGCTCAGTGGGTTAAGCCGCTGCCTTCGGCTCAGGTCATGATCTCAGGGTCCTGGGATTGAGTCCCGCATCGGGCTCTCTGCTCAGCGGGGAGCCTGCTTCCCTCTCCCTCTCTGCCTGCCTCTCTGCCTACTTGTGATCTCTGTCAAATAAATAAATAAGACCTTAAAAAAAAAAAGAAGTATGGACAAAGCCAACAATGCATATACCTCATTTCACTGTGGCAGTTTCTACTTTACTAGGAAATCTTTCCAACAGAATCTTTACAACAAAAAGCTACACAGTCTACATGACAAGCCCTTAGATATGAGCTTTGTTACAGTACAAACTTTCATTGAACAATGTCACTACAGTGTTCAACTCAAAGGAGCAAAGCAAAGTGGGATTTGAACCCAGGTCTACAAGCCAAGCCCTTAACTACTCTGCTTTACTACCTCAGCCCCTTAATTAAGGAGGGCATGTGATGTAATGAGCACTGGGTATTATGTAAGACCAATGAATCACTGACCTCTACCTCTGAAACCAATAATACATTACACATTAATTAACCGAATTTAAATTTAAAAATGGAAAAAAATGCAAACATAAAAAAATGGAAGGTGAAAAAAATAAAATTTAAAAATAAAATAAGTAAAAAATAAAGGACATAGCCCATTTTCTCCCAGTGTCACATTCCAGACTGTATCACTACCAATAACTTTCTTCTTTTCAGAAAGGGTTCCTGAAAGGGTTAGGCCGTATTAGTGACAGAGATGACAGAAGAGAAGTAGTGTCAGTTAAGGAATGGCTTCTGAAAGGGCCAAGCTGGGTATGTGAGGTACAAAACACTGAGTAACAGAGACTAAAAATATTTCTAAGACTCTGTTCATATAGACGCACTCTAGTAGTATGAAAACTACCTTAGCGTTGAGCCCAACAGTCCTGGGTCTAACAAGCACTCACGGCCTACAAATGCAACACTAGAGTGCCTTTCTTGAGCAGCAGTTCAGAATGCATGGTGAAAATAGGGTTATAGCTGAAGACGTGGCTTACTCCTTAGTCAGGTGATACAAAGAATCACTGGCTTGGAGACTAGTTTTAGAGATGACTTCATATTTTCCTAGTACTATACATTCATATTTGATGACATCCCACTTAGTAGAATTACTCAGTGAAAGACACAAATAGGATAAGAACATGAAAGTAGGAGCCTCACAAACCTATGTCAGAGCAGGAAGCAGAGGGAGCCCAGCTACCCAGAGAAAATTAAACAGTTAAATCTTTCCTATAACAGCCAAGTCACCCCATGAAATGCCCTACAACCAGCATGGGCAATCATACTCACGCCAGTGGCCCTTCGTTTCTTCCGCACACTCTGGCCGTCGTTCTGTTCAGCCCCAGAGGTACAGCTACTGTCTGTGGCTGCGTCTGCCAAACTGGAGATTCCGAGGGCTGAGGATGTATTTGATGACAACGAGTTTCCTTCTCCATTACTCTCCTGGGTATTCTGGTTCTCTGAAGATGGCGTAGAACTCTCCTGGCTGTTCAGGTCTTTGGCCAAGTGCATCAAAGGTATTATTCGGTCAGAAGACAACTGCGCACTATGTCGCCTTGGACTCGTGACATTGTCAGCCCTTTCACCTGTTCTGAGCGAGGCAGCCACAGGTGTCACTTCCTGCTTAAGGCCCATGGTTGTTGTCTGACTCTGGGCAGCCCTCAAAGAGTTACTAGGTGAAAAAATCTGCTGGGGCTCATTTTCTTTACCTGTACCTTCCTCACTGAAGAAGCTATACACAGAAGGAGCTCTGTCCATGATCACGCTGCTCTCAGAGAGGCTTCGCTTCCTGGCCAGGCCAGGAGATGAAGAAATGGAAATGCCTTCCCACTGGAATCCTTCTAGATTGGACAGATCAGCCTCCCCATCCAAATCCAAGACCTCTTGTTCATTTTGAACTAAGGGCACCATTTCTATGCCAAACCTTCAGGAAAAAAACAAAGAAAAAGCCCGCAAATCACACATGGTTAGGGGAGAGGGGGCACCACTTAATGAGATTACAAATATACATAAGATGATTTCTGCCCTCAAGAAGCTCACAGTCTAGTAAGTGTTCCAGACACAAAGTAAATAACCATCCGTAAGTACTACCATGTAACCAGTACTAAATTGGAGATTTGTGCCTAGTTATGAAAATACATTTGAGGAAGTAAAAATTCGGAGTTTTATTAGTTTGGAGTTTTTCTGAACCAACAACAAAAAATTTTTAAACAGCTCATAAGTCCAAGCCAAACAAACAAAAATATTCATTGAGCATTCACGAGTGCCAGGCACTAGGCTAAGAACAAGAACTTTAAAATCTCAATATTCGAGTGATGGAAAAGGTGCACAATAATATGCTATTCAACAGGGATAAAAATTGAGCCTGAAGGGCTGTATAATTATAATACAGCGGGCCGATTTTCACACAGCAAACCTATGTTGAATGCTGCTTTACCGTTCAGAAAAGTCTAGCTCCTCCACCTAGGAATACCAGAATACCACACAAGTACTTAAGAGCAAGTATTTTGTGATCACAAATACAACGCCCAGAGTATATACAGAAGGGTAACGGTTTATAGGTAACAAGATAGTGACACTTAAAAACACCGCTCATTAAGAGTGAGAAGTAGAGGGGTACCTGGGTGGCTCAGTGGGTTAAAGCCTCTGCCTTCGGCTCAGATCATGATCCCAGGGTCCTGGGATCGAGCCTCGCATCGGGCTCTCTGCTCCGCAGAGAGCCTGTTTACCCCTCTCTCTCTGCCTACCTCTCTGCCTACTTGTGATCTCTGTCTGTCAAATAAATAAATAAAATCTTTAAAAAAAAAAAAAAAAGAGTGAGAGGTAGATACAGATCCACAGATACACTCTCTCATGCTGTCACTCTCTGGCCCCTGTAGCTAAAGTGATGGATTTCTGATCAGTTTTTGTGCATCCCCATCTCATTCCTTAGAGGCTGATGTGCTTCTTTGTGACCTGAACTCCCTGGCAGGAAACACTCTATTGCTATTGTTACAGAGTAGCAATTGCTCTTTGATACTCCAACCAGGCATCTACAACATTTATTTCTTATAAACATTTAATTAGTAAGTAGAATTCCCTTGACCAGGGTCAAAGGGTGAGTTTAAAAGAAAAAGAAATGGGATACTAAAAAGAGGTACACACCTGGGCAAGCCTTTGCCAAGCTCTTGCTTCTTCTTGGTTACTTGCTGGATGACCTGTTCCCAGTTGACGTTTCTCCGAGATGCATTGAGAATCTGTCGAAGGGTTGGCTTGAGCCCAGATTCCTTCTCCGTCTCACCCTTTCGATGACCACTGATGTTGCGAATGCGGCGAGCACTATTGAGATTTGGCTCGGGAAGGTGTGCTCCAGTTTTGCTCTTCAAACTAATGTGCCGGGTTAGATCTCTCTGGAGAGAGGCAGGAAAGCCAAGCTTACTGAGTTCAGGCAGAAGAGGGCCTGAGGACTGACCTAGATCATTTTTCTGGAGCTCTGCATCCAAGCTAGCACTCTCAAAACCTTCTGTTTCGTAAGATACGTGAGATTTAATGGGGTCATCCACCTGCGCATCTTCTAGAGACGTCTTCAGGTCCAGCAGTAAGCCAGAGGATGGACTGGCTGCAGAGGCCATTTGCAACTCAGGTTCTTTCGGATGAGCTGTACATGAATTGGTGGAGAGTTTTTTGCATGTTTTCACGTTTGGGTCATCCCCCTCTTTCTCATCAGCGATGTGAGTGCTGCAGGATAACATTTCTGTAGTGGCAGAGCCCAAGGTTCCAATTTTTGATCCATGCTTTTCCGTGTCAGAGAGCTCCCCATCGCTTTCATCTTCGAGCGTGTGTACTTGAAACTCTATCTTCAAAGATCCTTTTTCAGACTCTTCAACATTCCTACTTGCTTTTGCAAAGTTCCTGGTCCTTTTAGAAGTGCCAAGAAGTGGGTTTTGCAATGACTCATGACACTGTAGCACCTCTTTGGCTTTTTGTAATGTATCACTGAAATTTTCGTCAGGTTCTCTCTGAGTGCCAAATGTACCTTTATTCCCTTTTAAGACATGAGGACATGAACTTCGCAGTTTGGTTATATAAGACCCAGGACTGTCTTCCATAGTGGGTTTGTTCAAGGGATTGGAGTGTTCTCCAGGAAAAAAAGAATTTGTTTTGGTGTTTTTTGAGGGATTCTTTAAATCTGGCTTTTGAGGAACTGACTTGGTGACTGGGATTGGAAGGAGTGCGGATTTTAGTGACGGCATCTTACTTAAGTGAGGCTCTTGTTCGTGCTTTTCTGTAACAGGGAAATCCCTCACCGCCTCATAAGGAGCAACGCAGTCAGAAGGGGCCTTCTGAGTAAGGGATCCACTCTGTGTTTCTTTTTGTGTTTTCAGCACTGGGGAATTCTTTGTTTCGTCAGTCTGGGGCTCTGGTGTTCCTGTAGTTGTCAAGCTGAAGTCAAAGAAAGGCTTCTCTATCACTTCTGCCTTGTTACCAGGGACTTCCTTCATTCCTGATTGTAATTCCAGAGTCTTCTGGGAAGGGTAAGGAGTCCAGCGATGGAGCTTGTCCCTCCCTATACTGCCATTCTTCCCACCCATTTTGGAAGCTATGGGATCTGTTTGTTTAGAAGTTTTGCTTTCCAGCTGCTCAAAATTAAAGTTGAGTAAGCCTTCTGAAGGAAACTTATCACTTGTAAATCCTTCCGAAGGACCTCTATATGCGGCAGCCGTACCAACTTTGTCACTTTCTTGCCGCTGCCAACTATATCTCTCCTGACTGTATTTGCTGGACTTAGATTTCTTGTTCCACAGCATAGCAAGGTCTTCCATCTGACAGTTAGGATTTCTGTTTCTGCCTGCTGGAAATTTGTCTCCCGGGCCACTATAATTCCAACTATTTGTACTACGTACACTGGATTTCCAGTTTCCGTTGCTGCTGTTCATATGCCAACTGGAAAAGCCACCTGTTCCTTCAGAATGCCAACCGGAATTCCTTCCTGTACCATTATGACTCCAATCTACCGTTCCGCTATTTGGATGCCAACCACCTCCAGAATTACTATGGTTGTGAAACCAAGCTGAGGAGGCTCCTGTAACACCCTTATGCCACCCAGAGCAGCCTCTTGGTCCACCATTATTCCTCAAAGAATGTGGAAAGTTGTTTTTCCTAGTATTATTATAGCCATCTTTCTCCCACTTCCAGTCTCGCTGAGGAGGTCCACGATGGTGCCATGCGGGCTGACTGTAGCTCTCTCTGTCTTGGTAAGGGATTCGGTCTTCTCGTCTCCACTGGGGTCGCCTGTCGTCAGAGTTTATTTCTTGGTTGCTGTTGGAAGGTTCATCTTGTCTGGAAGAGAAACAGTTTTCCATTAGAGATAGAAAGAAATGATCACGCTTCCTTTAGAGGCAGAGCACATCAAACTTCCCCACTACCTATCTCCTCAGTTACTTAGAATATATAATAGAGTCTATTTTTATTTCTAACAGTGGCTGCTTTCCTATCTTTAATACAGCTCAACTTTTTTTTCACCATTGATTTAGACATTAAACGTTATCTTGTTTCTGCTATCACCTCAGAAATGTTAAAAATCTAACACATTTATACTATCCACCTTTCCTGCTCCTATTTTTCTTAGCAGGTTCTGGGACTTTTGTCCCTATCATCCAATTACTGTTTTTACATTATGCCCCTTTCTGAAAAGAAGCACAATTTTATGTGTGGCTTTGGCTAGTTATCAGAGTTAATACAATTTAAGTTCAGCTGCTCTTAATACTATGGATTTTTGCAGTTGTAGGTTCTTTCTCAAAAACCCAGTTTCTTAACCTATTTTAAATGCTAAGATCTCACTTTGCATCATCACCTTCATTAATAAACACTTTACCAGGCACACATCCAATGACTGTTTGGAGCAGAAGAGAACTCTTATGTATAGTTCCCATTCCTGAAAGGCTTACAGCCTAGCTGAGAAAGTGAGATCACAAATAGGAGTAAAATAGCACACACCGAATAAGCAGCGCCCGCAATCAGTGCTATAAGGAGCTCAGTGAGCTGGAGGGCTTTATAAAGCTGCAGCTGTTTCAACTATTCGTGTTAGCCATGGAGTCCCCAGACACGTGGGTAATTCTAAGTCACCATCACAGGAATAGATGTAAAACCACTTTCCTCTACAGACTGCCCATGGTGCGCCTGGCATAGGGCTTAGCGTGCGGTGAGTGCTCGAAACACAGAGTAATAGCAGCTAAAACATACTGAGGACCGACCAACTGTCAGGCCTCTGAAGCACTTCATATAGAGAATCTCACTGAGTTTTCACGGCCCTGAAGCCATTCTTCTTATTCCTACCTTTTGGATGAGGAAACCGAGCACTGGAGAGGCTGAGTAGCTTACCCAGAGTAAGACAGCCAGGCAGCAGCACGGTGGAGAAGTGGACCTTGGCAGTCTGACTCTAGCATCTACATGCTTCTCCGCTGCAGCTCAGAGAGACTGGAAATCCCTAAACTAAGTTTTTGCTGTTGGGCTCACTCCTCTTAATCGGACTTAAACGCAATACTAACTTGAACTGGTTCTAAAAGCTTCTAATGTCTCTAAGATTTTGGAAATTTTGAATTTCTTCCTTTTTCACAAGATGGAACTAAATGTTAATTCACCTCAAAGTTCAAACATCTACTGACATTATGAATCACAACCATTTCTAGACAGGAGACCCTAAGTCCCCAGGTGACAAGTGTTATTACAGACATGTGCAGGATTTTTGTAGCACCATTGACCAAATCGTTTTTCTCTTTTGTTTCTAAGCAGTATACAACTTTTGACATCCAAGGAGACTGGATGGCTGACTTGGCTGCACTTATGGGATCCAGAAATGAGAGAATCGGGCAATAAATCTGTCACAAAGTAGAATTCCTAGATGGCCCTGAGTTAGCTAGATCAAGGGAACAACAGCATGCAGCCAAATCCATAGCCCAGAAAAAGCAACCTATATCAAAAAACCTCAGGAAGGAAAAAAGAAAAAAAAACTTCCTACAGAAATAAGTAGATGACTATATACAAATCACCAAAGAAGGGTATCAGAATATTCAAAGAATATTTACTGTGATATAAATGTCTAATTTACTGAGAAGCTCTTTTACCTTCTGACTTAATTTTAGTCATCTATATAGATAAGCTGTATCTGATTTAATTTTAGTCATCTATACAGATAAGCTAATAATGGCACGAGTGTGTAAGGAAAAAATAAATGTTAGTCTCTTAGAGACTTACAACAGCCTTAAAACGAGTAAACTACAGCAATACTGAAAGTAGTAACAATGTCATTTGAAGGACTAAAGCAACTAAAGGGGTTTAAGAACCATGCTGTTATGACATTTTGAGACTAAGAAAGTCTCTTTATTCAAAACACTTATTCAAAACACCTGCAGCATGTACAGTGAAAAACTACTTTTTATGCTAAATCTCTAACTAAAAATGAAGTATATACCAAATAAAACTAGTATTCAAAAAGAATCTTTAAAATTAAAAAAACGAAATTTGATTTTAGAATTTGTAATGTTTATTATATTCTAAGACTTTAAAAAGTTATCCAACCACTTAACCAGCTCTCTCCTTCACTGAAAAGAAAAAGAAATCTGAAAATTTCTGCTTCGTTAATTAAACTCTTTAGATCACAACTCAGTAATGCAAAAATACAAAAGCCTAATACCTGAATTATAGATGTAGGTATCAAATTACACAGTACAAGCTGGAAAACTTATATTGATTTTGGCACTGTAAAATACTTAAAAAACAAATTTATTCAATAAATATTTACTGAAGCACTAAATTATAAAGGATAAATCAAATTTGGTAGAAGCACCATGTTAATTCATATTAGGCAAAACATTTTTTACCTAATGAATGTAATAAGAAATACTACACTAATACATTTCCACTAGAAATTTTGGATACTAAATAAAATAGCTCACTGGTGTCCAAAAAAAATTGGAACCAACAAAAACAGTTATATACATAGTTATCAACACAATAAAAATTTCAGATATTTTGCACCTGTAGCTAATTTTTATAGAGAGGCAATACTGAGTTTGTTTGTTTTTTTTCCTGAGTTCGTTTTTTTAAAAACAGACAGTACGGTAGTTCAAGGAAGGATTCCACTGACCTTTTATGCATAAGACAGCAACCTCAAGCTACCCTTTGCAATGAAGGTAAGTCTGAAAGCTACAGGCTGAAAAGTATAGAGATGGAAAATGTATTCTCTATTATATCCTATTTCTGACAGCCTTTTAAAAAATCAAAATCATTACTTACCGACTTTGTTCTTTCCTTTGTTTTATTAACTGAACGAGTTCCTTGTCAAAATAATCTTCTTCCTCTTCTTCTCCCTTTCCATCATCTTCTCTTTCCTGGGCATCCACATTATCTTTGTGCAACTGGCTAGAAATGTGCTTTGCATATGCAGAAAGACCCACTTCTGTGACCCCACACACTCGGCACTCATGACTACTGTCCCTAGGGAAAGAGGGAGATGAAGGACATTCAATTCTCCCCACTGGCATGGCACACTCAACAGATCTCTTACGGTTTCCTCTGAAAAACACCGAACACTTTGGCACAGTGAAAGATTAGTGCTAATCAATTTCAATGCTCCTTTCATCACTTTTAGTAAGTTTGTTCGTAAGTTATTTTTGAAATGATTGTTAAGATTCTTTTCCAGCAATCAAGAGGCAACACACTTCAGAATACTGTAGTTTAGGAGGAGAAATCTTCTTGAATTGCTGTACTTAAAATCTTGCCAGAGGAAACATGGTGAAAGGGGAGGCAGGGCAGGGGGCTCAGAGCAAACAGAAGTTGCTCTAGAGCACACCCATGATGCCAGCTGCACTCAGGAGCCTGGTGACAGCGCTGACATTTTATCCCAGGCTCAAGAGCTTTCTCCCAGTGACAGTTAAGGGGTGGAGAGAAGGGTAGGCAGCCTAGCCAATCCCAACGTGCAGCTAAATCGGAACAACGGGAGCTCTGCCTGGAATGTGAAGATTCCGGACCCCAGGGCAAATGACAAGAGTCAGCTCAGCAGACTTTTTTGGTCTGTATGATACATGTGACCTACATTCTGCTTCAGAAGGGCTTATTTAAAAGGGAATGGAAAGCATTTCAATTGTAGGAAGTTAACAGCTGTGCTAGGCAAATGGTTTTTCTCAAGTTTCAGAAAATGCAAAAGTTCAGAGAGAAGCAAAACCGGGTTCTAAGTTCAGAAAGAAACTGAGCAGATTTTTTTTTCCCTTTTACTTTACACAGTCAATAGTAAATACTTGCCCAGTTTAAGAAGCCAAAATCAACACCCAGAGCTGTAGTAGATGAATGACTTAACAGCTTTTTTAGCTTCCTGAAATCCCTTGATTGGTTCAGCTGTCTGTGCAGCCATGGGAAACATGTGAACACTGTGGCCCTAAGTGTGATGAACAGACAGTAACAGCCATTCAATAATGGCTCAGTGGGCTTAACTCTGTATCACTTCTCTTGGGTTTACACTAGTGATATTTTTGCATTTCCTATGCCAATATCTATTTTTCATTCACTCACTCATTTATTTTACCAACAGAAGCTAACTACAATGTATATCCCATGGATACTTGAGAGACACCCAGGAAAAACGAGTAACTCTTCTAGGTAACCTAAGCCACCAACTTAAATACCATTTTCAGCTAAAGGCAAATTAAAAAAAAAGAAAAGCATGAAGGAGGAACAGTTATTGGAGGTAACCAGGAAATGCAAGAAAAACAATGGTAAGGGTAGTTCTGTAGATTTAAGTTGATGCTTTCTCCACTGATAAGGTTCTCTCCCCATTACGCTAATCTTAAAAAAAAAAAAAAATCAACACAAAAAGACATGCTGTCTTTGATAAGACAGATACACATACACACACACACACATGCACTACACTGTTCCTTCTTTCCCTCACATATATCTAAAAAGACACGGTGGAATTCACATCAATTAACCAGAAGAGAACCTCAAAACTGAGCACTTCATTTACCAAAAGATGGTTTCTATTATTGATGACCTGATCATTCATTTAAAAAAAACAAAAACAAAAAAACTTGCTGAATACCTACTAAATTCTGGGCATCACGCTAACTATATGGTTACAGTTGTCTAGCATGACAAAGTAGAAATAATAGCCAGTAAATTAAAACAAAACGTGGACGCCTGGGTGGCTCAGTTAACGGGTTAAGCGTCTGCCTTCCACTCAGGTCATGATGCCAGAGTCCTGGAATTAAGTCCCGCGAGCCTGCTTCTCCCCCTGCCTCTGCCTTCCTCTCTGTTTCTCATGAAAAAATAAAATCTTTCCAAAAAAAAATTAAAAGATTTTCACCTTGTAAGAATCATGGAAAACACCTCAGAAAAATGGAGAAAATTCCTAAGTTGTTAACTTTTTTGAAATTTGTAACCTCAAATGCTCTGGATACAATACAGTCTCTGATATTAAGATTCATTTAACGAATTCTGATCAGGGACCCTCAAACACCTCATCTTATTAACCTGTATATCATTATTCTAGTTCATTCTAATCCTCCAAAAAGCTTAAATCTATTATTTCACTGAGTATTTTCCACTAAAGAATAATCCTCAAATTCCTCCAGTTTGCCAAGGATACCCCTACTCTTCCCTCAGAATTATGGTAGTTCATATGAAGTGTTTACTTGTAACAGAAATCTTTTCTCAAGGTAACACAAAAAGAAGTTAGAAATCAGTATAAATCTGCCCAGCATTGGAAGAGTCTAAAACTGCAACTAACCCAGAACAGATGGTTTACGCTATCATAAAAAATCGAATCATACTTGTGGTGAGCACAGCCTAACGTGCAGGGTGTTGTATCATTATGTCTTGCACCTAAAACTAATGTAACAGTGTGTCAACTACACTTCACTTAAAAAATTATTTTTAGGGGCACCTGGGTGGCTCATGGGGTTAAAGCCTCTGTTTTCAGCTCAGGTCATGATCTCAGGGTCCTGGGATAGAGCCCCACATCAGGTTCTCTGCTCAGCAGGGAGCCTGCTTCCTCCTCTCTCTGCCTGCCTCTCTGCCTACTTGTGATCTGTCTCTGTCAAAGAAATAAATAAGATCTTTTAAAAAAAATTATTTTTAATGTAAAACATAAAGTTAAAAAGAAAATTCAAATCAACTGTATTTTCTGGTTAGAAAATCTTTTTGGCTTTAAGGTCTAAAACTATGGAAAATGTTTTAGTCCACTTTTCTACATAAAAACTTAGAGAACTCTAAACCATATATTGCAGATCCAAGGACATCTTTCCTAAAGGCATTCTTAAATAAAATTCCTGCTTATACCCTTCTAAAATGCAAAAAATTTTTCTTATGTTCAAACCATCAAAATCTCTCTCCCTTTACAGATATAACTAGAAGACCACACTGTTTAAAATATTAAGGAATGCAGTGTAGACAATATTTAACTCTGTTAAAAATAAACATCCATAATCATAAACCCACACACTCTGCAATCCCCAAAGCACAGGCATATGTTGGATATGTAACAAATACCCAAACACAGATTTTTAAAACATATGTGCTTTCCTTGTAAGAAAGGATATTAACCAGCGCTCTAAAGGTATATATATATATATATATATTTTTTTTTTAAAGATTTTATTTATTTATTTGACAGAGAGAGATCACCAGTAGGCAGAGAGGCAGGCAGAGAGAGAGAGAGTTGGAAGCAGGCTCCTCGCCAAGCAGAGAGCCCAACTGGGGGCTCGATCCCAGGACCCTGAGATCATGACCCGAGCTGAAGGTAGAGGCTTAACCCTCTGAGCCACCCAGGCACCCTCTAAAGTTATATTTAATAGAAAACACCTAAAGAGATCTGGCGCACAAGAGTAAAGGCAGTAAGTATAACATAAATGAATTCTAGTTTAAAAAGAGAGAGAGAATCTTTACAAGAAATGTCAAAATGAGAAAAGAGAGAACTCACATTTATCCAGGGAAAGAATGGATTAGGACAACCACATCTCTTATAACCGAAATGTGTCCGTGTCTGGAGGAAAGTGTATTACCTGTTCTACATACAATAGGCATTCATGCTTCTATGTATGATGTTAGGGAAACCACATATTTAAAAAGTAAATGGCAAATTAAATAATATTTTAATGATGCTACTTTCTAATTCTCTATCAATAACTAGTTAAAATATTTATTGCTTTGTATTACTATATAAAGTAATTACTGGGGAACATGTACTGCTTTACTTCTTGACTAATAAAGGCAAAAACTGTCCTCAGGACATTTAAAGGAGGGCCAAAATTAACTCCATCCTGTTACCACACAATTTCCTCTCATGTGTGGAAGGCAAAGCCTTAAGATATTCTACCCATAAGCTTTTCTTTATTAAGCCTGCTCTAACTATACCACAACAGCTGGTCGATAAAGAAAGGTTTGTGTCCTTTTAATAGCATTTATCTGTAGAAACAGGCCACACATCTGAATAAGTACACAGGAAAAAAGAGAGAAATGCTCCAGATGTCCAGAATTATGAACCAAGTAAGAAAATTTCTTACTGAAATAAAAATAAATTTAATTAAAATAAAAAGGAAGTTTCTTCTCAAATTTGTATTCTAAACCTTAAAAATATGCTCTTTAAATTCCTTAACCAGATCACAGCTGAAAATTAGAGTGATACAAATATAAAGAGAAACAGAAAACTTTAACATCAAAAAGCAGTAATTAAACATGAATTTCACAGAAAATAATCACAAACTGATGAGAGGAAGGAAAAATGATGACCAGTAATTATTTGTCCCTATGGTACAAACTAGTGATCACCATCTGTCACTACAGTAAGTGCTCCAAGTAAGTAAATGATTTTTGAGATCTTGTTTTTTATAGTTTTGTCAGTTGTTTTTCCTTGCTACTTGCTTTGCCCTCATGCTTATAATTTATTATAGGCCAGGAAACCATAGAAAACCTGTTCGTACCGTATCTAAACTACAAGTAAGCCAAGTGCTAAGGTGCTCCCCTCTAAATAAAATGAGTTTGGATGCTAAGGTTGACATTTTTATTGTCACTCGGAGGCTTCTAAATGCTTTCTCCTTGATCATTTGACTGTGCTCCAAAAAACTGAAAATGATACACACAATCTCCAGGGTACAGTTAACCTGAGGGGTAGAGAGAGGAAAAAAGTGACTGAACAAGAAGTATATGGCATGTAGCTCAGTTATGTTAATAAGACAAGACTAAATGTGTCTATATAGAAACAGAAATCTATGTATACACGTACAGAAAGAGTTTGGACCAAACTGTTGACGTTCCTGTAAGAATGGAACAGGACTGGGGGTTGGGGCATATAGGACTGAGAGGACTTCTACCTTTTTTATTTATACATTTAATTCTGTCTTCATTATGAACATGAATCTTAAGTAATCAAACATCTTTTTAACAATTTTTAAATAGCTGACTAGTGGATGTATGGAGAAAAATAAGGCATTAATCTTGGAATAAAAGTGTGCCTGTCTCCTAACAACTAGATTTACTGACCTCAATATATTTCCGTTTGATTTATAATACAGTCAGGTGGCAGGTAAAGAGCCCAGAAAAAGGTGAATTCCAACAGGAAATCTGCTGGAAATGGCCTAAGTAATTAAGATAATACCCATTTAGAGAATTAAAGGTTGACTATTTCATAGGTTTCCAATGATAATGAGTTAAAGATCATATGTATTCAAGGTATTATGACAAGGATTCTCCAAACTAAATCTGAATGAAACCCTCTTTTATGCTGCTGCTAAGACCTAACCTTCACATAGTAAGGTCCTGAGACCACGGAAAAATTCCACAAATATGCTAAATACTCGCTGAAAGTTTACTAACATATTAATTTGCCCCAAACAATCTAAAACTGTATTACTTTAAATACAAATAACTTCAAATTACTTAGTCCTGGCATCACGATTAAAGCTTGTATCTATTATTCATGCAATAAAGTAAAATTAATATTTCTCAGTTTCCCAATGTTTCTTTGTTCCATACTATCTCCAAATTCAAATCAAAAACATCAAAAAAGAACCATAGATTGGAAAAAAAAAAAGACAAGGAATATACACATATGCTACATTTAATTTTTTAAAGGTGCTTACTTATTAGACTTTCTTCCTTTAAACATCTCAAGTTTTGCATCACAAAATAGCATTCTTAGATATTCAAAGTTTGTAACCAGATTTTATTTACACTAATGAGATTCAGTGCTATTCAGCAGACTCGGGACTATTATACAACACTACAGGTTTCTGGAATGTAATAATTTGTAACACTGCTGAGGCAGTAACATAGAAATGTCTTAGTTTCAAGGCTGGGGTAGAGGAATGAGAAAAGGTAATAACTAGAGACCTAGCTCATCCCCAACCACCTAGCTCATCAGTAACTAGAGAACTAGCTCATCCCCAACCACCTTGTTGCAACCTACTACTTAGAGCTGCTGTGAATTCTACACACTTGAGACGCACCAAGATTTATCCTTTTGGAATACCAAACAACCACTGTCGTTGTTAATAATTCTAGAAGATAGTTCTGTCATATGACCATGTTCATTCATGAAGGATTACTACAAAATAAGCTAGCAGGCACCCTCAGCACTCAGATCCCCCAACAGTCACAAGTGGATGGAAGAGAGCCGTTCCCATACCTGCCCTTCAGGTTCTCAAGTTCCCTGTGATGCAACATGCTCCGCATGTGTTCGTCCATCTCCTTCAAATTAAAGAAAGCAGATTAAACTAAGGGGCATTGCTTTGGGAAAAGAAATTCCTCTCTTTCTATTCAATCAATAATCGGGGTTCAAGTTCTTTGTCTCAGAAGTGTTTGTCCTGGTTACCCTTCTCAATTCAACATTGAAATCAGTTCCTCGTAATTCTTCAGCTATGTTTTTTATATTGTTTCATTCTTAAATAAAGGAGTTATTAAGAAAAACCTATTTAAATAGCTTTCCAAAAAGATCAGAAAGTATATTGTCTTTAGGAGGCCAAAGATTTAAAAAAAAACCTATGTGGGTTTATTAAATTCTATCCCAAGTTAAAGAATTTACTAAAGTTATTTAAAAAAAGAACTCTGAAATCACTTAACTTCTCAACCATTTGGTTACTTTTCTCCATACTTTCCCACTCCACTGAGAGTTTCTCAAAAATAAGCTGCAACTCTTAATCAAGTCTTGGCCAGGGGTTGGCATACAGTTGTCAACATTCGCTGAATGAACACATGGATATATTAATTCCAGGTAGAAGTTATGGATATAACAGAACTTCCCTGTGGTTGATCAGCAGTTTTCTAAAACTGCTCTGAACACAGCTCAATCATGCCCTCATCTTCACTGCCCACTCTCCCGCAACTGATTTGTTTGGTTCTAATGAACTGTTTGAAAATCTGCTAGGGTCTCCTGTACCTCCATCCCATCCTTTTTTTTTTTTTTTTTTTAAGATTTTATTTATCTGACAGAGAGAGATCACAAGTGGGCAGACAGGCAAGCAGAGAGAGAGAGAGGAGGAAGCAGGCTCCCTGCAGAGCAGAGAGCCCGATGTGGGACTCGATCCCAGGCCCCTGAGATCATGACCTGAGCCGAAGGCAGAGGCTTAACCACTGAGCCACCCAGGTGCCCCCCTCCATCCCATCCTTAGTGAGAGGAAAACGGAATCTGTGGGAAGAGTTTCACTTAAAATGTGCACATACATGCACACACACCTCAAAAAACTAAAAAAGCTGTAAATGTCTATCCTTTTGTCACGGGGACATATGTATAGGCAGAACGCCATAATTAGAGAATGGCTGTTCACATATATAATAAAGGGTTACTGTAATTGTTGAGTATTACTATTAACTGTGCCCTGTGATAAGTGCCTCAAACATTTCCTCAAATGAACTAAAAAACACTGCTGAGGGAATATTACTAATTCCATAAGGATACAAGGATACACAGAAGCTAACTCGTATTTATCATTGCTTGTTAAATACCAAGTACAGAGCTAGCTAGGCATTGAAGGGATAAGTGTGAAAATATTCAGTCTTGCCCTTTCAGAGTCATAATCAACTGGTCAAACTAGGACTCAGACCCTGAAATATATGACACCAAAGCCAAGGTTTTAAATACCACGTCACACTGTAACCATTTAATGCACTGAGATTTCTCATTATATACAATTCATTTGTCAAAAAGAATACAACAGCCCAGTAACCTATTCTTACTTTAAATTATCTACTACAGTGTGACAAACAGCTTTGTGATTCCAAACACTTCCTTTAAATGACAATCTTACTGAAGAAAACTATCATTTCCTTCTATCTGTATAAATGCTTCACTTGGAGGGGACACCTTTACTTGTGATCCCTCCCCACCTACAGCTGACTGGCCAGTAACCAGAATGAACACATACAGAGCTGAAAGCCTAATCAAATTAGTGACATAATCAAGAATGAAAAAAATCCGTGAACAATATACAACACCTACTCAAATCATTATGAATCCTTTTGTTTGATCTTTAGAATCTAATCTTAGATTTACATATGCCAAATCCCCTTTTATTGAGTTAAATTTAAGCTGGTTCTGTTTCTTACAATGAAACCTTTCTGGATGAAGACAGGATTCACTGAAATAAGTTATGCTATGATATAAAAACCAATTCTGTATCCTACTTCAGTTATAAAAATGTTACTATTCAAAATTTGTTTTAGGGTGATTTCTGATTTAGACACTTCACAAATCTTTTCCTAAATTTACATGCAAAATTCTCTCCCACCTGGCTCTAAGGAATAAATGCAAAAAAGCTCAAGAATAAAGGACCTGAGCTTTCAAAATAAGCTAGGAAAGATCCATAGGTAAAGAATTAAAGTAATATCCCCAAATGCTCAGTTACCAAGCTTCTATTTAGTTCTTGTAATATTAATGAGTAATCCCCTTTTTTAAAGAAAGAGGAGGAAGGAAATTTTTTTTTTAAGATTTGGCAGTTGAACAAATTCATAAAACATTGAATAATACAACAGAATTTTTTTTTTTAGTATTTTTAACTCCAGGGCTTCTCAGTCTTCCATAAATTAATGAGCACCCAGCGGGGAGCCTGCTTCTGCCTCTGCCTCAGCGATCACAAGCAGGCAGAGAGGCAGGCAGAGGGAGAGGGAGAAGCAGGCTCCCTCTGAGCAGAGAGCCCAATGCAGGGCTTGATCCAAGGACCCTGAGATCATGACCTGAGCCGAAGGCAGAGGCTTAACCCACTGAGCCACCCAGGCATCCCTCAAATAAATAAATAAATAAATAATCTTTAAAAAAATAAAATTGAAGTAAAAAAATAAATTAGTGAGTATCAGAATACTTAGGAATGTAGTACACAGCTTTTCCCCACACCTAGAGCACTTTAGATTCTTTTTCTTCTCCACAGTATATTTGGAGAAATCAGGGTTACACTAGTTTGGGAGACTAGCAGAAAGCACTGCTTTAACATTAGTTGTTGATAATCTAAAACTCAGTATCAGAGTTATCTCTTTTAATTAACCCATTCTGCTAATTCCCCAGACCACATCAACCTTAACACTTAAATCAAGTTGGAGAATTCCAACTCTTGATTTTTCATGATGATCCATGGAAAAATATGAAGAAATGAAAACATGTTTTAAACCAGAGTAGAGGGGCACCTGGGTGGCTCAGTCAGTTAAGCGTCTGCCTTCAGCTCAGGTCATGATCCCAGGATCCTGGGATCAAGCCCTTCCTCTGGCTCCCTGCTCAGTGGAGAGCCTGCTTGCTTCTCCCTCTCCCCACTCCCTGTGCCTGTGTTCCCTCCCTTAGTCACACTCTTTCCCCGCAAATAAATAAAAGCTTAAAAAAAAAAAAAGAAGAAGAAGAAGTAAGGATCCTAGGTGATTCTTATTAAATAAACAAACACAAAAACCAGAGTAGAAGAAATGCAGAAAGACTTAAAATGGCAAAATTATGAGATATCACTACACAAGGCTGCTACTCCACGAAAATCTGACACCACACCTCTGAATGTCAGCCTATCCTTCTCACACCTTCTTAATTTCCCATTTCCCCCCAATCTGAAAGGAGCCATAAGGAATTTTTACTTATTATAAATCTGCATAAACCCTGGTCAAAATTTTTAAAACCAGAAGAGTTTGGGGCGCCTGGGTGGCTCAGTAGGTTAAGCCTCTGCCTTCAGCTCAGGTCATGATCTCAGGGTCCTGGGATCAAGCCCCACATCAGGCTCTCTGCTCAGCAGGAAGCCTGCTGTCCCCTCTCTCTCCGCCTGCCTCTCTGCCTACTTGTGATCTTTCTCTCTCTGTCAAATAAATAAATAAAAATTTAAAAAAATATATGTGAACAAATCTATTAAAAAAAAACAAACCCTAAAAGAGTTCTTTTACTTTTGTAAAAGGCAGCCCCTATATTATTAAACATGGTTTTAGAATCTCAACTGATTGTTCCATCACTAACAGAAATCCTAAATTGGGGGAAAAAAATTCTCCCCAGCCTACTGGATGGATCATAATTGAACCCCTCAGTCTGGCATTCAACACATTTTATGACTGTCTGCATTTAAATTACAAATTCTATTGCAGTCCCACTATCCCCAGTACAAAACTGATAAGCCTTCGCATGAACTCCTAGAACTCTTAGACTCCATTCTACCCCTGCATCTCTGTACATATTGTTATCCCACCTACAATATCTCTCTTCTCTTTCTCTGAAACCATCTTACTCCCAAACATTTATCCAGGTTCACTCAACCCCCGCCCTCCCCCCCAACCTAGTTCATGATAATTTTCCCAGTTCTCCGAATTTTCAGTGACAATCCACAGCATCTTAAAAGCTTAGAAAACAATTTCTCAGTAGTTAAGATAGCAGCACTACTTTGAAAGCAAAGGACAAAGGCAAGAAAAAAAGTGCGTTTTCCCTAACAGGCAGGTAAATTCTTTAAGCGCTTAAAAATGTGGTTTTTCTTTGAGCAACATCCCCACCTTGTGGACATCCAGTGTACTGTTAAAACCACTTCTGCTCTGGGGCACTTTTCACAGGCAAAGGCAGAAAACAGAATGCAGGTACAGACAAAAAAAATGCTAATATCTTTAGTTCATCAGAAAGTAGTATAATGCCAAATAAACTGAATTTTAAGGTCTTTTCTCTATAACTGGTATAACTAAAGTAGTTACCATTATCGACTTTTGAGTACCCTCAAATTTTGGGTAGAGATTTAATAATATAGTTACTGGCTTTATGAGGCACTAAAGAGAAAGAAATTGGCAGAATGAGACTCTGATATAGGAAATAAGCATAAATAAGACACTATTAACCCATCTACACTGTTTACCCATCTACAAATTCCACATGTCTCTGAAAAAAAAAAAAAAAGGATCCATCATACAGCCACAGATTCTCCCTCTTCTATGTATTACCTTTTTTGAGCTGTACACAATGTGGCACAATATGCATTTTCGTTCTCGTACCATAGTGACCAGATCTGAAGCACTCGTCACACCTGCAATGAGGAAATAACATTTAGTAACCTTTCTCCCCCGGGATGACTTCATAGAGTCCCCTTAACAGAGCTAAAAATCCCAGTCTTACAACTCCCACACCTCCACCCTGTTCCTCCCAGTCTTCCCATCTTGGTGAATGAAAATTCAAGTTTTCTGGGTACCTAGAGCAAAAACTTTGGAAGTCAACCTTGATCCCTCTTTCTCACCCCATATCCACCCTCAATCATCAAATCTTGTCAGTCCCTGGTTGAAATACATCCCAAATCCAACCCCTCCTCACTATTGAGCTCACCTGTCCGCTCACAAGCCACCAGCCTACTGTCTTGCCTCCCTCGTTCCACTCTTGTCCTCTTAGTCTATTCTCAAAACAGTAGCCAAGGATTCTCACAACAGGATTCTATTAAAATTTAAGTCGGGTTATTGTGCAAAATCTTCCAACAGAGTCCCATCTCACTCATACAACAACCAGTCCTTCCCTTGCCATGGGCCTCAAAATCTATTTCCTCTCTCACTCTCTGACTCCACGCCCCACCTCACTGCCTCTATCACTTCATTCCTGTCACACTGCCCTCCTTGCTAGTCCTTGATCACAGCACGGATTTCCCCACCTTAGGGTTTCTACATTTCCTATTCTCTCCGCCTATAACATGCTTCCCTAAGATGTCTTTATGGTCCTCACAGCTTATTCCCTCGTTTCCATCAGTATCAGAAATGTGGCTTCACCAAGGAGGCCTTTCCTGACCTACACAATACTGTTTTTACTCCCCATTCCTTCTATCCTCCTATTAACTGCTTAATTATTTTATTTATTTATAAATAAATATTTTTTTTTTTTTTGCTGCACAAAAGCTTTATTGTTTCCATTTGGTCTGTGGCTTGGGAGAGAGCTCCAGGGTTGTTAAAAAAGAGCTGCCTGGTGGCTGCAGGAGGAGGCTCAGGCAGAAGACCTGACACCAGGGAGATACCAAGGGGTCCCTCAGAGGCTACTGGGCTTGAGAGGCTCTTAGGCATGCTTGAGGGTGAGCCTTTGGAAGAGATACTTGCCCAGTATCTATTGACTAGTAGCCAGTCAACCTGCAGAGATTAGTCGGTGGTTGGCCATCTTCTAGGTGGGTTTCACCTGCTCGTAGAGGAAATGGCTAAGAAGTCACAGAGATTAGGGTCTATGTGGGCAAAACCCAAGGCATGCACATACAAAAGGGCCTTGTTCAGGTTCTTCTCCAGGACCACAGTGCTTCCACAGTGTCCAAGGCTTTACCCCATTCCTCTAGGGACAGCTTCTACATGTCCTTTCAGAGGGCACAGCTGCCCACGTTCTGCATCGTCAGGAGATACTGGGCACCCTCACACTTCTCAGTCAACTGCAGAAGTCACAGCGTCACAACATCATGATCAAAATACAAGCCCAGAGGGAAGGAGGTGTAGGAAGCCTGCAGATACAGGTGGACCGAATGGTTGACAGCAGCCCCCACCTCGGTGGAATAATTCTGAAGAACTGGGAACTCAGGTTTGATTGGCAATAAGGAGCTGAGCTCAAAAACGGTGTTGGCTGGTCTTAGAGGCAGGGGACAGCTTAGAAGATGGTTCTGAAGGCTGCGATTGGAAAAAAAAGGTTGGAATGGTAGGAGACTGGAAGAAGGGGTGTCCCTGGGTGTTTCATCCAAATACTGTTGAAGCAACAGAGAGATCCATGGGACCACTGGGCATGCTTCCTACATTTTTTTTTAAAGATTTTATTTATTTGACAGACAGAGATCACAAGTAGGCAGAGAGGCAGGCAGAGATAGAGGGGTTAGCAGGCTCCCCGCCGAGCAGAGAGCCCGATGTGGGGCTTGATCCCAGGACCCTGGGATCATGACCTGAGCTGAAAGCAGAGGCTTTAACCCACTGAGCCACTCAGGTGCCCCTATTTTTTAAATGCTTAATAACACTGCAGTAGACTGTTTCTGTAAATGGCCACAACACTACCTCCCACCCCATGTGTTCTTTTGCAATATGATCTTGTCACCACCACCCATCAAATAGTGTGGTTCATTTTCCCTTCCTGTTTTGACCAATAGAATGTGGCAGGTCTGGGTGGCTCAGTCAGTTGAGCATCCGACTCTTGATTTAGGCTCAGATCACAATCTCAGGCTGGTGAGATGGAGGCCTACCTCAGGTCACACTCTGCAGGGAGTCTGCTTAAGGTTCTCCCTCTCCCTCTGCCCCTCCCCATGCTTGCTCTCTCTCAAATAAACAAATCTAAAGGGAAAAAAATTTGGTAGAAGTGACAAAGTAATTTCTGAGATGGGGCCTTAAAAACTCTGTAGCTCCTGCTTTTGCACATTTGGAACACTCCCTTTTAGAACCTAGTCACATGCTGTGAGAAGCCCAAGCCACCAGGAGAGGATGAGGGGAAAAGAACAGAGGCCCAGCTGAGCACCCCAACAACAACCAGCACCATCTGAAGCCATGTTGAGTAAGTGAGCCTTGTCAGTATTCCAAGCCCAGCTGCCAATGAGGGTCCCCAAGTGGGAAGACTTAAAGAACCATGCAGATGAGCCATTTTCAACCCACACAGTGTTAAGAAACAATAAAATATTTATTTAAAATAACCAGTAAATTTGGGGGTGGTTAAATATTGAGATACCCTGAAGCAAGCATCTTAGTACCTCATATAGTATAAATTTCTTCTTTACTCTTTATTCTAGTTCCAGGGACTTGGTGTATTTTGTTCACTAGTATAAATCTAGCACTTAAATCACTGTCTGACAATACAGGCACCCCATTAGCATTTGTTGAGCTGGCCCAAATGGAACTACCTTGGGTACCAAATGTGAGACAGAGCTGAGTAAATACTGGGGTTTGGACTAAGATCAGAAGGTTTTCTCCTTTACAATCCTCTAGCACTAGCCTATTTTCCTCTTGCGTCCCTGCAAAGATACCCTACATGAGAATTTAATTTCACTTCCCAAGCAGCACTTTTCCCTTCTATACACATACCACCAGCCTCTAATGGAGATCTGCTTCCTCTCCTGTTCATTCCTTAGGGGACTTAAAATTGTGAGGAAATGGGGGTGCCTGGGTGGCCCAGTGGGTTAAGCCTCTGTCTTTGGCTTGGGTCATGATCTCAGGGTCCTGGGATCGAGCCCCGCGTCGGGCTCTGTGCTCAGTGGGGAGCCTGCTTCCCCCCCCCTCTCTGCCTGCCTCTCTGCCTACTTGTGATCTCTCCCTCTGTCAAATAAATAAATAAAATTATTTTAAAAATAAAAAATAAATAAATTTTTAAAAATTGTGAGGTAATGAAGTTATAAACTACCCTAATTTAACCTGTAACTCCTAGACAACATGGTGGCAGAACCAGTGAGGAAGAGCCCTATGACTTTCCACTTCTCCTGGTCACTCAGCAGTTTCCTTGTTATTGTGACCCACTTCATATAACTCCTGAATTTCTGAAACAATTTTATTCAGTAACAAAGGACAAACACCAAAATAAGATTATAGGGTAAAACTCTGGCCATTTGAGGAAGCTGAATGTCAACTGGCTAATACAACAAAGAAACAGACCTTTAGAGATAAATACAGTATTATTCATGCTCCCAGTAGTGCTACTATCACCTAAATCTCAAAATTAACATAAATCACTCTGGTGCTCAGCGTCACTGCATAATTATTCTTTTAATTCCCCTGTATCTTAATGTTTACTTCAACTTTACTGTTTACACGCAATATTTTATTTCATTCAACAAGCATTTATTGAGCACCAAGCACTGTTCTAAGAGTTGGGGAAACAGTGATAAAGAAGATATGTCCAGAAATGTGTTGTTATTTTTTTCTTAAGTTGGTTCCATGCCCACCATGGGGCTTGAACTCATGACCCTGAGATCAAGAGCTGCATGCCCCACTGGACTGAGCCAGCCAGGCCCCCCATGTCCAGAAATGTTTGTTTTTGTTTTTGTTTTTTAAAGATTTTATTTATTTATTTGACAGAGAGAGAGAGAGAGAGATCACAAGAAGGCAGAGAGGCAGCAGAGAGAGAGAGAAGGAAGAAGGCTCCCTGCTGAGCAGAGAGTCTGATGTGGGACTTGATCCCAGGACCCTGAGATCATGACCTGAGCTGAAGTCAAGAGGCTAACCCATTGAGCCACCCAGGCGCCCCAGAAGTGTTTTTAAATACTTGCTTCATGTTATTAACCACCAAAGCAAAACAGGAACAAAAAAACTTAGAAACAGGGGCGCCTGGGTGGCTCAGTGGGTTAAGCCGCTGCCTTCGGCTCAGTCATGATCCCAGAGTCCTGGGATCGAGTCCCGCATCGGGCTCGCTGCTCAGCAGGAAGGCCTGCGTTCCCTTCCTCTCTCTCTGTCTGCCTCTCTGCCTACTTGTGATCTCTCTCTGTCAAATAATAAATAAAAAAAATCTTAAAAAAAAAAAAAACTTAGAAACAATGAAGTCAATGAAAAAGTCTGACTTTCTGGCATTAGCAACAGCTACTATGGTGTTTTCACATATTAGTCAACTGAGAACTGAGCTATAAAATACAACTGCGGGGCGCCTGGGTGGCTCAGTGGGTTAACGCCTCTGCCTTCAGCTCAGGTCATGATATCAGGGTCCTAGGATTGAGCCCCGCATCAGGCTCTCGCTCAGAAAGGAGCCTGCTTCCCCCTGCCTCTCGGCCTACTTGGGATCTCTCCCTCTCTCTCTCTCTGTCAAATAAATAAATAAAATCTTAAAAAAAAAAAATACAAACTGTGTTTTCTATTTAGTAAAGCCAAGGCATCAACTCCTAGTAAATAAAGTCATATAAAAAAATATTCTCTATCAACCTTTGAACCAAAGACTCCCTCTTTTTATTTAGTGTTTCCTTTCACAAGCTCTGTTTTCTAATCTGCATGAATTAAATAAATTCATTTTCATTCTGGTAAAAATATAAAAAAATACGACTGCTAGCAAAGCATTTAATCATAAAGAAGACCTAGTATTTAAGCACTACGTTGATGGGATTCCAGCCAAAGACAAAGGAATTTTTAACTTCTACATCCTTAGTCTGAGTTAATATATGATTTCCATCAAGCTTTCTGAAATACTCAAATAAGCGCACAGCTTTCTAGATGGAACGACTGCTCTCTTTAAAGGTCTTACTTAACAAGGGGCCACCTGGGTGACTCAGTAGGTTAAGTAACTGACTCTGACTTCCGCTCAGATCATGATCTCAGGGTCTTCTGTCGGGTCTTGCTTGGGATTCTCTCTCTCCTCCCCCTCCCCCTGCTCCTCCTGCACTAGCTTGCTCACTCACGTGCTCTCTCCCTCTCTCACTCGCTCTCTTAAAAATCAATAAAAATAAAAAATAAAGGTCTCGGGGCGCCTGAGTGGCTCAGTGGGTTAAAGCCTCTGCCTTCTGCTCAGGTCATGATCCCAGAGTCCTGAGATCGAGCCCCATGTCAGGCTTTCTGCTCAGCAGGGGGCCTGCTTCCCCACCCCACCCCACCCCCCCCCACCCCCGCCTGCCTCTCTGCCTACTTGTGATCTCTGTTTGTCAAATAAATAAAATCTTTTTAAAAAAAAAATAAAGGTCTTAACAATTATTAGAAGCCAAGGAAATAGAAACCACCCAACTCTGTAATCTCGAAATGCTTAAGAGGTTACAAGTTAAGTAAGTGTAAATAAAAATTCAACTACTGCTGTCCTTATTTCAAAGACCTTGCGTTTTCCTCCCATATCTCTTAAAAATACACCTATGGGGGGCGCCCTGGGTGGCTCAGTGGTTAGAGCCTCTGCCTTCGGCTCAGGTCATGATCCCAGGGTCCTGGGATCGAGTCTCACATCAGGCTCTGCTCAGCAGAGAGCCTGCCTTCTCCTCCTCTCTCTCTCTGCCTGCCTCTCTGCCTACTTGTGATCTGTCAAATAAATAAAAATCTTAAAAAAAAAATACCCACTATGAAATCTTTCAAATTTTCTCCAAACAACTGTGAGAAATAGCTGATATTTCTTAGCTATAATAGCCTTAAAATCCTATAATAAGTACCTTTTCTCAACATCCTAATTACTATTCTGTCAATACATTACCACGTTGGTGGGCAAAAACCCTATTATTAATTCTTTTCCTTCAGAATCTTGTATTTAGTCTTCAAGTCCTAATCGATTTCTATTTTTCATTTTTGCTATCTCTTCTCAATGGGATAAAAGCCTTCAAGACCTTACATCTATTCTTCCTTCACCCAACTGCTCCACTCATTAAAGATTCCTGCCTTGACTCCTGCCCCCAATATATAAAGAAGTTCTAAACCCAAGCAGTACAACAGAATCATCCACATAACTTACTAGTAAAAAGAAATACAGTTGTGAAGGCAGAATTATTGCACTGTAATCTCCATTTTTGTACTTGACTATGCTCTCCCCATCCCTATGCAAGGGTAGTCACTCAAAAGTGACTTAAATAGGTCAGAAAGACACACTTCCAAGTAATCACTATCTCATAATACTGTAGCCCATCTCAAATATCAATGTTATAATATTTTTCCAAATATTTATTATGTAACTCAAGGCTGGAAAACACTGTTTAATAGTGTCAGAGAACTTTATGTGAAACATTGTCATGTTATCTCATTTTACTGTTCAAACACCCAGCAATACAAGTAAGTGCAGGCTGTCTGATGATAGGTTATATCTGAGCTTCCTGACCTTACCATAAGGAAGGGATCAGTCTTTTTACAAATCTCTTAAAATTCATTACGGTAAAACAAATAATGCTTAAGATATTTGAACTGTGACTTAGTTAAAATCAACTCAGACTCTCCAGGACAATGATATACTGTAAAACTGTGAAGAAGAAAAAAAAGCTTAGAGGTGTCTGGCTGGCTCAGAGGAGCATGTGACTCTTGATCTTGGGGTCATGGGTTCAAGCCCCACGTTGGGTGTAGAGGTTACTCAAATAAATAAAAACTTTAAAGAAAAAAACAAAGCTTAATTATTGAGTTGAGGTTGGGGGAGTGGTACTCAAATTAGAATCCCTTCTCTAAATCCCATAGAGAACTTCCAGTGCCTCCACCTCCACCCTGACAAAAAACTAACAGATTTCTGATGAGCAAGACAGGGCAAGAGAAAGACAGTACTCAGCGACAGAACAAATTTTTGCCACTACCCCTAGGCTGCCCAGAAGGTTATGGAGCAAAGATATGTCTAGCACTTCTGGGAGGTCCTCACTTTGGTCAGTGGGCCTCCTGACAAAGTTTCAAGGCTCCCAGCTAAGGAAGGAGTAAGCTGGTAACAGAGGTCAGAAAGTACTTTCTCTCAACTTTCAAAGGCTTATTCTGGGTAGCTGTCGTATTTGCTAGTTCTAAGTTCTGGCTGCCTCCTGCTTCCCCAGGCAAGTGATTGGTGATTTCCTGCATTCAATATCACTGATTGAGCATAAGCTTATCAGCATTTTACTCACTGGCATTCCTACTTTTTATATTATCTGCCCTAACACAACACTTACCAAGAGTTCATGTACCAACCACTCTTTTTTAATAAGCACAGGAAGTTAAGGCTGTGACCAGAAAAAGGCATTAAAAGTTGTGCCCCTCAAAATGAAGCTGTTCACACTGTCCACCACCAGGCAAGGAAATGGACAGGGTGGCCCACTGATCCCTTAACTCAGAATTAGAACTACCGCCAGGTTCCAATTCTTTACTAAATTCTGGAACTTGGCAAGCATTGTATCTTAAAGGGAGAAGTGACAGAATAGGATAACACCAACCCTAATAAGATAGTAAAATACTAGCAAATGTCGTCATCATATAACAGACTAAGTTTTAAGCCCAAAGATAGCTTGTATAAACACTTTTTAAAAAGTGTAACTTGGTAGCTTGTTGCATTTATTTAACAATTTAAAAAGTTTTTATTCCTGTACTTAATATATCTTTCATTGATATTAAATTTAAAATTCAAAAAAAAATTTAAATTCCATGACAAGAAATTTAAAATTCTGTGGCATGGAGATACGTTCGTTACTGCTTTCTGCCCATGGACCCTGCCGAGTCTCCCCTCCCACTACTGTCATGTCTAAGTCAGAGTCTCCCAAAAGCCTGACCAGCTGCAGAAGCTCTTCATCAGAGAGCTGAGCTTTGAAACAACTGATCAGAGTCTGAGCGGCCATTCTGAGCAATGGGGAAAGCTTATAGTCTGTGTGGTTAATGAGAGATCCAAACACCAAGCTCTCCAGAGGCTTTGGGTTTGCCAGGTATGCCACTGTGG
Source organism: Lutra lutra (assembly GCF_902655055.1). Lineage (NCBI taxonomy): Eukaryota > Metazoa > Chordata > Mammalia > Carnivora > Mustelidae > Lutra > Lutra lutra. The sequence goes on from NC_062284.1 coordinate 61,985,621, forward strand.
AGGAAGTGGATGCAGCCATGAACGCGAGCCCACACAAGATGGATGGAAGAGTTGTGGAACCAAAGAAAGCTGTCCCAAGAGAAGAGTCTCAAAGACCCAGTGCCCACTTAACTATGAGAAAGATTTTTTTTTTTTTAAGATTTTATTTATTTGACAGAGAGAAATCACAAGTAAGCAGAGAGGCAGGCAGAGAGAGAGGAGGGAAGCAGGCTCCCTGCTGAGCAGAAAGCCCGATGCGGGGCTCGAACCCAGGACCTGGGATCATGACCTGAGCCGAAGGCAGTGGCTTAACCCACTGAGCCACCCAGGTGCCCCTATGAGAAAGATTTTTGTTGATGGCATTAAAAAAGACACTGAAGAACATCATCTAAGGGATTATTTTGGACAGTATCAGAAAACTGAAGTGACTGAAATCATGGCTCACCAAGGCACTGGCAAAAAGAAAGGCTTTGCTTTTGTAACATCTGATGACGATGATTCTGTAGACAAGACTGTCATTCAAAATCCCATGCTGTGAATGGCCCCAACTGTGAACTAAGGAGAGCCCTATCTCAGCAAATGATGGTTAGTGCTTCATTCCAAGAGGCTGAAGTGGTTCTGGAAACTGTGGAGGTGGTTTTGATGGGAATGACAACTTTGGTCGTGGAGGACACTTCAGTGGGCAAGGTGGTTTGGTGGTGGTAGAGGTAGTGGTGGATACGGTTGCAGTGGGGGATGGCTGTGACAGATTTGGTAATGAAAGCAGCAGCTTCAGAGGTGGTGGAAGTTATAATGATTCTGGCGGTTACAACAATCAATCCTCAAATTTTGGAGGCAGAAGCTCTGGACCCCATGGTGGTGGAGGTCAGTACTTTGCGAAACCACAAAACCAAGGTGGCTATGGTGGTTTCAGCAGCAGCAGTAGCTACAGCAGTGGCAGGAGGTTTTAATCACTGCCAGGAAACAGAGTTTAGCAGGAGAGAAGAGCCAGAGAAGTGACAGGGAAGCTACAGGTTACAACAGATTTGTGAACTCAGCTAAGCACAGTGGTGGCAGGGCCTACCTGCTGCAAAGATGCCATGTTTCAGACAATACCATGTGTACAGGCAAAAAAAACTGAAGACTCTAATTGCGACTAATTGTATAACAGGTTATTTTTGTTTCTGTCCTATGGAAAGTGTAAAGCATTCCAACAATGGGTTTTAATGTAGGTTTTTTGGTTTTGTTTTGTTTTTTTTTTTGTTTTAATGTAGTTTTTGGTGGTTTGACTGCTAAGTGTAATAGTCTGATCATGATGCTTAATAAATATTAAAATATGTCTTTAAAAAAAAATTCTAGGGGTGCCTGGGTGGCTCAGTCAGTTGGGTGTCTGGCTCTTGGTTTCAGCTCTGGTCATGATCTTAGGGTTGTGGGATGGAGCCCCATGTAGGGCTCCATGCTCAGCGGGGAATCTGCTTGGGATTCTCTCTCTCCCTCTCCCTCTGCCTCTCCTCCCCCAGGCTTGCTCACATGTGCTCTAAAACAAATAAATCAATCTTAAAAAATAAAAATAAAAATTCTGTGAATGAACTACAATCACTGCAAGCTAATGAGTGAGTCTAGCTAACTGCTCAATACCTCCTCAAAAAGCTTAGCCATTCTCCATGCATCTTTTTGGTAACAACACATTCAATAATCTTCAACTACTTTATATAAATAGGACTATAATAGCAATCATCTTCATTATTTCTTCCTTTTATAAAATCGTTAATCATTGACTACAGTTAATCATTGATTACAATGAGTTAATCATTGACTACAACCCTGGTGTAATACAGTAAAGCATTTACTTCAGCATTTTGATATGGATAGCTTCCTAAATGCCTCTGTCATATATTTTAAAAAGTATACTTAAGTCTCTGAGGGCAACCCCCTTTGCTCCCTTCCCTCCTTGGGAGCTTTATACTAACACTTTGCTGTCGCTCAGTAAATCTTGCTTTGCTGCCCACCACCCCGTCTGGTCTACCTTCTCATTCTTCGAAGTGGCGTGACCAAGAACCGTGGGCACCAGAGAAAAAATCCTGCAACACTAATGGGGGCTCATCCAGGATATCCACCATCGTTAAGGACAACTAACCAATAAAGGACATCAAACTCCAAATGGTAGTGGTTCAGATGGAGCCTCACGTGGAAGTCAAACCAAACATCTACAGGGAACCCCCTGATCTGGACAAGAGGAACCCTGACTGCCACCCCATCCAATGTCCCTGTGACCAGCAGGAAGGAGCTAAGATCAGTCGTAGCCCTTCTTCCCTAATGGCAGTTACAAGGGTGTCCCTGCCCTAGAGGAAACCACCCTTAAAAGGATTTTATACCACCCTTTCCCATATGATAGATGACAAAAACCTGACTGGATGACAGGAGCAGGGAGGGTTAATCAGACAGATTAAAACAGCCGGCCAACAAGCCCATAAAAACCCCTAGACTTAGAAACTTGGGTGGCAACCCCTTCAGGTCCCCTCCCTCCTTGGGAGCTTTGTACCATCACTTTGCTATCACTCAATAAATCTTGCTTTGCTGCCCACCAAAACAAGGTTTTAAAAAGTCTCTGAAAATGTCACCATATATTTTATCAGATTTTAGAGAGCAATTTATGTGCTGCAAAAGCAGCAGTACTGCAAATTTTGGAATTTGCAAAAAATGCTCATCATCACTCTGTAAATGTTGAAAGTCTAATGTTCACTAAAAGCTCACATGGGGGCGCTGGGGTGGCTCAGTCGCTTAAGTGTCTGACTCTTGGTTTCAACTCAGGCCCTGATCGCGTGGGTTGTGGGATGGAGATATGGAGCCATCAAGCCATGGAACGCAGGCGCTCTCTCTCAAATAAACAAAATTTTTTTTCCTTAAGATTTTGTTTATTTGACAGAGAGAGAGTGAGAGAGCACAAGCAGGGGGAGTGGGAAAGGTAGAGGGAGAAGCAGACTCACTGCAGGGAGGGACCCTGGTGCAGGGCTCCATCCTGGGACCTCGAGATCATGACCTGAGTTGAAGGCAGGTGCTTAACTGACTGAGCCACCCAGATGCCCCTCAAATAAATAAATCTTAAAAAAAATTTTTAATTAAAATAATTAAAACTCTCATGCATACTGTGCATGAGGCAGTGATACAGCCAAACATCTCAGCAGGTAGGTAGTAAAAAAAAATTAAGGCTTAGACAAAATTTGGTACTATTGAAAAGTTCAGCATTCCAACAGCTTGGAAATTTTCCCAGGGCTCAAATTTACCTTGAAACTGCCAACGTAAAAAGAACAGTCACATAATACACTCCTAAATGGTCTCAGCATCCTCTCTCAAATTATTCTCAGGTAATCCTGTACATTTCTAATCCTTACACTGTAGCAGGAGAAATCTCTTTAATATACATTTCTGCTCATAATATTCCCTTTTGTCCCTGTACTGTAGTTTGGAAAATTTCAAGCACAAAAATGCTGAAAGAATCTCACAGTGAATATCCCACACCCAGTTTCCCACATATCCCTGTATCTACCACCTAGATGCTACCATTAGCAATTGACTATATTTGTTTTATCAGACAGATACCTATCCATCTACCCTTAATCACTTCGTCATAATGTACTATGGTTTGTTAATAGTTTGCCCAGAATTATATGGGGTCTCTGTTCATAGGGCACACTTCTGCAATTTTCTTTTAAATCTGTAATGTCTTTATCAGGTTTTAGTTATTGGAGTTATGCTGGCCTAGTGAAATGAGTTTGGAGGTGACTCCCCTTTGTCTGTTTTCTGTAATTTTATATAAGATTGATGTTATTTTTCCTTTAAATACTTGATAGAATTCATCAATCAAATCATTATGGCCCTGAGTTTTCATTATGAGAAGTTATTTTTAAATCATTATTCCATTTCTTTAATATAAGCTTCTTCAGATCTTGTTTCAACTTGTGACAGCTTTAGTATATAGCTATTTTCAAGAAACTGTCCAGTTATGTTGCCACATTTTTTGGTATAAGGTTGCCTACAATATCCTCTTATCGTTCTGGTAAATCCCTTTTATTCCTGATACTAGTAATTTGTGTTCTGACCAGTATATCTATGGATTTAGCAACATTATTGATTTTTTCAAAGCACCAACTTCTAACTTTGTAATTTTGTGTATTGTTTGTCTTTCTCTATTTTACTGATTGCTTCTGTTGTCTTCTTTCTTTCCTTCTATATACTTTGGGAATATCTTGCTCTCTACTAGCTTCATAAGGTAGAACCTTCAGGCCACTGTCTTTAAACCTTTCTTTTCTAACATAGGTGTTTAAAATTATAAACTTCCCTCTACACATTCCATTAACTGCATCCTATAAATTTTTAAAGCACTTTAAAAAAAGGAGAGAGAGAGGGCGGGGGGGGGGGTGGTGGTGGTGAGCAGGAAAGCAGGGTGAGTGGGAGAGGGAAAGCAGGCTTCCTGCCAAGCAGGTAGCCTGACGTGGGGCTCCATCCCAGGACCCTGGGATCACGACCTGAACCAAAGGCAAATGCTTAAAGATTGAGCACCTAAAGCACCCCTTTAAAGCACTTTTTAATAAACTATTTATTCTAGGATAGTTTAAGACTCATAGAAATTGCAGAAATAGTAAAGTACCCTAAACCCCACTCCCAGTTTCCCATATTATTTAAATCTTGCATTAGTAAAATAGCCTGTCATAATTAAAAAATGGATATTGATACATTATTATTAATTGAAGTCCTTATTTTATTCCCTCATTTTTTACCAAGTATCCTTTTTCTCTTCCAGGATCTCAACCAGGTTGTGATGTATCCTCAGCCAGGATCCTCTTAGCTATGACCGTTATCTCACAAATTCTGATTCTATTTTCATCATCCAGTTCAAATTACTTTCTCTCTTGTGATTTCTTCATTCATACGTAGGTTTAGAAGTTTCAGGACTTTTCAAGTATGTGTGGGTTATTTTAGACATCTTGATTTCTACTTTAATCCCATCTCGACCAAAGAACATATTCTGCATTATTTCAATCCTTTCAAATTTATTAGGACTTGATTCATGGCCCAGCATTTGGTCTGTAAGTATACTTGGGAAAAGAAATATATTCTGTGGTAGTCAGGTGGAGATCTATACTTACTTTTTTGTTTGTTTAGTTGTATCCGTTGTTGAGAAGAGTGCCAAAATCTCTGATTGTTGTCTATTTCTTTTTTAAATTTTATCCATTTTTGCTTGATGTATTTGAACCTCTGTATTACACACACATGTTTATGATTAGGTCATGAATTGACCTTTTTATCATTATGAACGACTCCCTTAACTCTAGCAACACACTTTACCTTGAACTCTACTTTATCTGATATGAATATAGCCACTCCAGCCTTCTTATGCTTACTGATGAAAACATATATCTTTTTCCATGCATTTACTTTTTAAGATTTTTTTTATTTATTTGACAGAGATCACAAGTAGGCAGAGAAGCAGGCAGAGAGAGAGGAGGAAGTAGGCTCCCCACTGAGCAGAAAGCCTGATGGGGGGGGCTCAATCCCAGGACCCTGGGATCATGACCTGCGCCGAAGGCAGAGGCTTAACCCACTGAGCCACCCAGGCGCCCCAAATAAATAAAATCTTAAAAAAAAAAAAAAAAAAGAATTGCATGTTCCTCTGAGTCAACCAAGTGCCTCCAATTTGGGGAAATTTTAATAAAGATTGGGTATTACATAATATACAAAAATTAGTTCAGTATGATTGTGCTACTGGCTTACGCAGGAAAATGTTCTTTTTTTTAGAGACATGTATTAAAGTGTTTAGAGATTTCAGGAATAAAAGCAAATACAGCAATGTAACAACAGATTTTAAAATGATCAACTTGCACAGATTCATTATAGTATTTTCTCTAGTTTTCTGGATATTTTTAAGTTTTATTAAAAAATTTCTTAAAAACATGATGTGGGAAACAAAGGCAGAAGAAAAAATTATTAAATTTCCTTACTATCTACAGCCCATGACTACTATCTACAGTCCTTGAAACAGGCAGAGTTACCTTCCTCTAGTAACTCAGCTGCGTCAATGTTTACACTTTGTTAAAGGCAAGAGGCAATTTTAGCCCACCCCATAAGTCTACTTTAACATATAAAATTCCTCTGGAAACTCCATTTTTCTACCCCCCCCCCCATACGAGCTGGCAATCATCCCCCACCCATATACATCTAAAGGGTCTCATAACTGAGTTTTTACTAAAGAGTAACATAAGACTTTTTCTAACAATAGCTAGCCCCCTCAGGATTCTGGAAACCTTGTTTCCAAAATAGCTAGGAGGCTTACACTATCCCTAACCTCCTCCCCCCTTGAAAGTATATGATGGGCCTCATGACCCTAGGGCAACTCTTTCTACCCACCGGTCCTGTCCTTGTGCTTTAATAAAACCACCTTTTTTTTGTGCTGGTGTGCAGACACACGTACACACACACACATACATCTTAAATACAGAAAATTATTCCCTTCCCATTCCTGCTTCCCAGCCACGTGCAACTCTAGTCACTGTTACCAGTTTCTTAAATATACCTCCAGATATATTCTATACATACATATGCAAATACATAAACTTTATAAAACACACACACACAAATGGTTGCAGAATATAAAGCCTCTTTTGCACTTTTTTTTTCACTTGATATATCTTGGTTATTACTCAGTATTAGCACACAGAGGGCTGGTTCGTTCTAACAAATGCAAAATTGATTTAACCAGTCCTCCACTGATGAACACCTAGGAACTCTCATTTCTTGATAGTCTCTTTCAGATAAGATTCTAAGAGGAAAGAAAAACCCACTGACTGTAAAGTTTCAATTAGAGATTTAGCATGGTTAGTGTGCAACTGGAGTATTCCTATGCAACTTGTCTGTCTACATGTTCTTATTCAATGGATACACATATTAATCCTAAACTTCCCACTAAAATATTCAAATTATGTATTACACAATATGTATATTTCTCACAGAGCCATTCCTGGTCCCAGAACGAAATCAGCTAGCATCTACCATTATTCCTTGCTTTCTTTGTACAGGAACCTCTTCTACAGTACATTACATGTGCTGTGCTCCAACCCAGATAAAAAATTACCATTTGCAGTTCTTCCTTTTTAAATATCATCCTTTTAATCAAAGTAATTGGTTCTGAAATAACTTGATCAGATTCCAACACACCCTCTTACCACCTTCCAAGCCACGTTGAAGTTCTCTCTGAAGTTCTAGTATCTTTAAGGTGCCTACCATTTTCTAGACTCAGGAGTTAACTCTAGAAACTAAAACTGCAATGTAGTTGCTTCTCAAAAATGCTTAGGATACTTAACTTGGTGTAACAGGAAAATGATGAGCCTTGGCATATGTGAATTTCACCACTTACTTTAGCTAGGTTAGCTTGAGCAAATTACCATCAAACTTTTAGTGACCTAATCTGAAATATGCTTCAAAAAGCCACTTTCCATTACAGTATCTCATCAATTTTTGTGACAAACCTGAGTGTATCTGGCACTTATGCAGTAGGTGCTAAATACATCCTAACTGAAGCTAAGTATTATCTTCCATTGTTTCATTCACAACCGAACTGGAGAACAGGGATTTAGACAAACTTTAAGATTTCCCATGGGGTTTAGAATAGTATTGGGCTCTTAGTGTTTAAAAAAAAAAGTTATTTCGGCTTGAGTAAATTCGATATAAACCATTATGGTGGATAAAGCACCTGTCAGGTAAGAGAACTTCCCTTAACTAGAATGGCAGTGCCAAGTTTCTAAAAGCCATGGAAATCTCAAACTTCCCAATAAAATGGTTTACTCTAACTCTCAAGTATGATTAAATTGAGCAGACTCAACGGGGAGTGGGGTGCAAAGCATTTCCTCCCCCATAATTACGCACCGAGATTCGGACTAAATATTAAACTGACACGTAGTGAACGCTCCATAATTAGTAGCTATTATTAAGACGCATCCCACCGGGAGAGGAGACGGAAGGAGGCAAAAGAACGGAGCCTGTCAGTCACAAGAGGTCGAAAGGTGCCCCTGGCCTGTGACCCGTAGGCCTTTAAGCACCTGGGTCTACAAGATCCCTGCGGAATCGGGGGCCGAAAGAGGTCAGCGGCCTCCCCTAAAGGTCAAGGTTCTTGCAGGCGCGTTTCCTGCTGGGGCTAGAAGCCGAGCCGGAACGCCCCCGCGAGAATCTGTACCCCGAAGCCAGAAGCACCGCCTGCCTGTAAACCGCGCGGGCTCTGGGAGAGGGGAGTACCGGGATGCCGCTGCGCCGCAGCCTGCAGGAGCAGAAACCCGGCCGCGTCCTGCAGCCCGAAACCTTAGGAGCAGACCACCAGGACCCCGCCGTTCCGGCATGCCTCAACGCAGCCCGGCCACTCGATACTCACACTCACAGCCGACCCCTCTTACTCCATCAGGCCACCAAGGTCCCAGGGAGGGGGCTCCCCGAGGTCCCCCTCAGTTTTGGGTCCGGCGGCCCACTCCGGACCCCCTCCCCGCCGGGCACCGCCGCCGCCGCCGCCAGCGCGCAGGCGCACACCGCCGCCGTCACGCTCCTTTTTTTTTTTTTTTTCCCCTTAGCTGTCCGCCTTTCTCAATAATCTAGCTTTATTTGAACACATCAGAGTGAACAACGGACACAGGGGAAAGAGGCTTTACTGGAAAAGAAAGAAAGATCAAAGGCATGCCGGCTTGCAGAAGTTACTCTGCTACACTGAACGCACCAGTAACCAGCCTCCCTAGCTCCTTTTTCATTCTTTTTGCTCTTTCTGGGCTTCCCTGTTGCTTCTGCTCTCTTCCTAAATCCCCACCATTCCCTTTATGCAGTGCGATTGTTTATGCTGAATTTCCAACCGTTCCTGCCTTGTAAAACTTACTGAAGTTTAATGGAAGGTGCAAGAGTTTGAGGACAGACAGACCTGAGTTCAAATATTGACTTAGCTACTACTAGTAATTTATGACTTTGGGCAAATTACAAGTTTTCTTGGAAACTCAGTTTCTGCAGAGTTAAATTTAGGATAATGGTATCTCTCGGGGGGCGGAGGGGGTGCTAGGATTAAATGACATGAGTCAAGTGCCTATCCATGAATGGGTGCCTGTCATAGCACACAAAAAAAAACATGTATACCAATGATAGTATTTTTTTTAAGATTTTATTTATTTATTTGACAGACAGAGATCACAAGTGGACAGAGAGGTGGGCAGAGAGAGAGAGGGAAGCAGGCTCCCTGCTGAGCAGAGAGCCCCATGCGGGACTCGATCTCAGGACCCTGAGATCATGACCTGAGCCGAAGGCAGCGGCTTAACCCACTGAGCCACCCAGGTGCCCATCAATGATAGTATTTTAATACTTAATGTATTTATTAAATGTAGTCCATACTCATTCCCCAGGATCCTATTTTTAGTGACTACAATTAATCCGATAAACCGAGTTACATTAAGATTAATAATGGTGGGGCGCCTGGGTGGCTCAGTGGGTTAAAGCCTCTGCCTCCGGCTCAGGTCATGATCTCAGGGTCCTGGGATCCAGCCCCGCATCGGGCTCTCTGCTCGTCGGGGAGCCTGCTTCCCCCACTCTCTCTGCCTGCCTCTCTGGCTACTTGTGATCTCAGTCTGTCAAATAAATAAAATCTTTTTTAAAAAAGATTAATAATGGTGTGAAGTGTTACTCCTCCTACATTATTGAAGTTCTAATAATGTCTATGTTTAACAAGATCTTCAGATCCTAAAATCAAAGTAAGCACTTCCCTTCATCTATATATGTCCAGATTTTCATCTAAAGGACTGAGGAACTATTCCAATTCTGTATTTGTGACATCACAATTTCTTGAAACACTCAAGGTCTGAGGTACACTGCTCCTTCTACTCTCTTTCAAAGATGCAATGGAAGGACTACTTTGCCCTATAAGCTAGGGGCCATAGTCCAAGGAAAAGCTTGTAGAAGACCAAGGTCAGCCATTGGTGAGCATCAAGGTAATCCTAGATCAGAGTTTCTTTTTTCTTTTTTTTTTAAGACTTATTTATTCATTTGAGAGACAGAGAGCAGGGGAGGGGGAGCAGCAGAGGGAGAGGGAGAGAAGCAGACTCCCAGCTGAGTGCAGAGCCCAGTCTGGTACTTGACACCACCACCCTGCGATCATGACCTGAGTGGAAACCAAGAGTAGGATACCCAACCAACTGAGCCACCTAGGTACCCCTAGGTCAGGGTTTCTTAACCTTGGTACTATTGATACTTTGGACATACTTTTTTTTTTTAGAGGTGGGGAAGGGCAGAGGGGAGAGAGAGAATCTCAAGCAGGCTCCACGCCCAGTACAGAGCCCACTGTGGGGCTCCATCTCACAACCCTGAGATCAAGACCTGAGCTGAAATCAAGAGCTGGATGCTTAATGGACTGAGACACCCAGATGCCTCAATTTTGGAGATAATTCTCATGCTCTCCTGTGCATTGTGGGATGTTGCTAAGCATCCTTGAACGCTAGATGCCTGTAGTATCCCCCACATTTACATCCATTATATGCCTTTACATTACATCCTTTATGTTACACCTACATGCCTTTACATCTCCCACCCCAATCCCCATCATCTTGACAATGAAAAATGACTCCAGACATTGCCAAATGTTCCTCAAAGGCAAAAATGTCCCTGGTTGAGAACTATGGCATTATACCATGGCAGTAACCCTCCCATAAATAAAGTCAACCCCTTCTGCCCACACAAAGTAATTGCTGCTTGAGAAATTCACACAGGAGGGTAGAAGCTGGGGAGTTCATTTTTACCAATCTTACACAGGACCTTCACATTGCTTAACAGTCCTACTACTTGTCTGGGGTCAACTTGTTCTTTCACTTTCTGTAACAATTCCAAAACTTTTCCACCTTCCTTAAAACTCCCAACTCCTTTTCTATTAGCAGATGACTTCATCTCCTACTTCACAGAGAAAACTGAGGTCATCAGAAGAGAACTGAACTTCCTGTTACTAAACATAAAACTTACAGGCACATACTTCCTCTTATATTTGAAATATCTTCTCTCTCTTCCAAAACCATTCCCTCTTCTCCTTTGAAATACTTTTTATTTATTTATTTATTTTAATTTGCAGAATTGTGCTGTATTCTTAGAGGTGCCTGGAAGAATTCCTGGACCTGTTTAAAGCCCTTCAACAGCTCTCTGTGTTCATAGCACAAAGCGCAGGCTCACTAGTCCATCCTTCCAAGATCTGGCTCATTGCTGACTATTTAAAGCTTATTCCCCACTTCACCCAGAGATAGACGATGAGCTGTAAGCCTCTAACCAGGATGAAGTACAAGGAACCTACCGAAGGTGCTATGTTCTTAATGGTATACGCCGTTCCTACAGGCTGGAAATTATTTCTCTCCAACCCAGGCTTCTGGCAGAACTCCTACTTAGCCTTCCTGATTGAAAAGTCACTTCCTTTGGGAACCCTTCCAGACATCCCTAAGAATAAGGCGCTGTTTTCATTGTGCGCCAACTCGGCCTCGGACTTTCCAACACCACGCACTGTATTCTATCCACTATAATTTGTTTACATATCGATTTCCAATCTAGACAGACGGAAAGGCCCTGGAAGACAGGGAAGGCATTCTTTTCTTCATCGATCATCTACCAAACGGCTTGCCCTTTACAAATGTTTGTTGCATAAATGCTTCCCACCTTTGGGAGACATTCGAATTTTCCGGTTAACGGGTGAGTCCCCAGACTCTCCGCCTGCGTGGCAGGGAGATTTAAACCCCTCAGACCGTGATTGGCTCCAGCTCTAGGGGTGTGTCCGTCCTCGCGCTGAGGGGGAAGTGCGCAGGCGCGGGGATCCGGCGCGCGCAGGCGCTGGGAGGATTCAGCTCCAGGTCCAGTGTGGGGGTGTCCGAGCGGCTGGGGCGCGAGAGGAGTGGCCGGAACTGCTTGGTGAGCCTTCAGGAGTGGGGTTGAGAGAGGTAGCCTGGTCGAAGATTGGGATCAGGTCCCAAGAAGAAAGAGTATTATCATGACGGTTTAAAACTTGGTGGGGTCGGGCTTAAGCGGAGGAGTGGCGGTGCTCTGGCCCGGACTGGGCAGGCCGGGCCCAGAGCAAGGACGGGAGGCGCCGAGAAACTACCGTGGGGCCGGCGGAGGAAGGGTGGCGGGATCATGGTTCGTTGGACCCCTCCTCAAAACCTTCCCCACCCCTACCGTGTTGCTATGATCGGGGTTAATTGACTGTATGGTGACCACAGTGATCAGATAACTCTGAACTAGGTGTTTGAAGGTGTCTGAGGTTCGTGTCATTGAAGAGTACATGCTCTCTAGGAAAGTCCATCCTTATGCCGTGGCTTTACTCTAGGCGCACAAAGGATCCCTGAAACACCGACTTTTACAATTCCGGGCTGGAGTTGGTTGCGGGAGACTGCGTGGGGGCGGGGGGCGGTGGAGAGAGGGGGGCGGTGGAGAGTAAGTACTGTAAAGTGCTGTTTCATCTCATCCTTTTTTTCCCCATCGTTAGTCACCACAATGTTAGGAAAGGTAGATGAGGAAAGAGGAAACCGAAAGACATCAGAGTTGGGAAAAGGAGATGAAAAGGGAGTATTATTTTGCCTTTTGCTAGTCATCTTTAGGAAGTAGGGAGACGATTGGCGAGGGGTGTTTGGATACTGGCAGCTTCTGACAGCGTTCCCTCAGTCATGTGAAAGTAACGTAGCTTCACAGTAGCAGATATTTCAAGAACTGAGAGGAATATTACTCCCTCTGCCTCTATGCCCTTAAGACTGGCATTCAGATGTGCTAGTAGAAAATACGGCAGATAAGACCAAATAGAAAGCGTTCTTGCTTAGCTTGGAAAACCACACTTGAAATTCATAGCACATCATTACCTAGAATACGTTGAGATCTAAATTTGAACAATTTCATAGTAAGATTTTTTAAAAATTAATGTTTCTTCCACCATCACAGTTGATGTTTAAGGCATTCAAATGGTCAGTTGTCATTCATTCCTTTGGCAAGAGGTAATGAGAAAGAACACATTCATATAAATATGAGGAAATATTAGGAGAAACATCTCTGCTCACATTACCATGCTCCTTTGATAGTAAATGTGAATATAAATAGAATGATCATGTAACAGCTTACAGCTCAGATATTTATCACATTCTTAGCCTTTTGGGGTTTTTTGTTTGTTTTGGTTGGCTTTTTTTTTTTTAGGTGCTTGTGGTATGTGAATATGTACTAGAAAATTCCTGTTATTCCAGTTCCAGGATAGCAAAGTCTTATTGTGCTATTATGTTCTTAACAGTATGGCACTCTTGCCTGTAAAACAGTAGCGTTTCTGTATGCATCTTAGTGTTTGCTTCTTTTACTCTAAATGAGCTTAAGCATAGTAACAGGATCACTTAACTAAAGGTCACATCATTTCTAATCATTCAGAACACAACCTTGAACCAAGAAGGAAGCAAAAAACAAAACAAAAACAGGCCTTGTTGTTCATGGGACAGCTGTCAGTATTTCACTCCTCGTGAACCGTACCACCAGCATAAATTTTGCCTTTTGGAGGATCGCCTGTGTTATTTCATGTTTTTAATAGACTTGTTTTCAACACTAATCTTTTCCAAAGTGATAATTTGTGAAATCATGGTTTTTATGTATACCTTTTTCTAGTACACATTATAATAAATACGTAACTTCAGTACATAACTGTTGCTTACATAACAGCTGAAATCTTGTGTCCATGTTCTGCACTCTGGAAAATACTGCTGTGGAACTAACCTCATTTTTAAAATAAAGTGAAGATTGGACGTGTCCATTGGACTTCAAAATTCTGTTAACTCAGTGATGGCATTCACTGTTGTGACACAATTCTAGCACACTTACTTATCTGGTTTCACCAGATGAAAGTAGATTAGAGTAGCAAAAGGGAAAAAGAGGATGTTTGCTCTTTGACATTTTTGTGAAATCAGCTGCCTTTTATTTTCTTCTGAGTTTAGGTGCCATGTCTTAAAACATTCTGAAAGATTGTTTTTTAGTTGTGTTTGTACTCAGTGTTACCCATAGTCTAGCATTTATAATACATGATGTTGCTTGCATTCAAGAGTGCTGAACTTTTTGATTCGAGTGCTGTATTTCGTTTCTAGGTCTGTAGATTGAGAGAGGACTAGATGACAAGGAACTGATCTTTTTCTTTGTTGTGGTGGATAGAGACTTGAAACAGATGGATCCAGTGCCTCCAGCAACTGGAGGAAGTGGATTGTAGAGCCAGGAAACAGCATGTACTGTTCGTTTTGTAATATTGGTGGTGGAGGTGGTGTTCCATTTGCAGTCATTTAAATTCACGGACATTTTGGTTTTGATTTCAGTTTGGGTTGTACTGCTAATAAAATATTTAAATCACTGATAAGTATATTTTTTCTGGAATTCCCCCCATCCATCTTGATTTTTGGAGATCTGTAACTTGGATTTAAATTTATTTGAATAATGCTTTGACGATTGAAATTACCTTTAGATGGCCTTTTGAGACTTCTAAAATAAAGTTCAAACTTCTTGGTTAAAATATACAAAGCCCTTTAAAACTTGTTTACTCTGTCTGCCTTTTAAAACCACCCTACCTACCCTGTATACACATATAGTATATCCTGACATGACTACTGAGGCCTTACATTGTGACACTTCTTTGATAGTTTGAAATCATAATTTTTTTAGGGTTGATCATGCTTGGATTTCAATTCTCAAATCAAAATCACAAGAGATGTTTAATAATTATGAAAAATTATGATAGCTTTATTGAGCACTATGCACCAGCCAAGGTTTAAATGCTTAGCATGAATTAACTCAATCCTTCTAATGCTCAAGATAACCATTATATTCTCATTTAATGAAAAACACTGAAGCACAGAGAAATAAATTAAGCAGTAGTCAGGATTCAAAAACATGCCTCCACGTATTGGGCACTTAACCACTGTGCTGTTTTGCCCTTTGTATAAATAAGAATGTCACTCTTCTTCTTTTTTAAGATTTTATTTATTTATTTATTTGAGAGAGCATAAGCAGGGGGAGGGGCAGAGTGGAGGGACTAGCAGACTCCCTTCTGAGGACTGAGCCTGATCTCAGGCTTGATCCCAGGACCCTGAGATCATGATCTTTGGTGAAGTCAGAAGCTTAACCTACTGAGCCACCCAGGTGCTCCAAGAATACCACTCTTCTTTTTTTTTTTTTTTTTTTAAGATTTTATTTATTTATTTGAGAGAGAGGCAGTGAGAGAGAGCATGAGCGAGAAGAAGGTCAGAGGGAGAAGCAGACTCCCCGTGGAGCTGGGAGCCCGATGCGGAACTCGATCCCAGGACTCCGGGATCATGACCTGAGCCGAAAGCAGTCGTCCAACCAACTGAGCCACCCAGGCGTTCCAAGAATGCCACTCTTGGGGCGCCTGGGTGGCTCAGTGGGTTAAGCCGCTGCCTTCGGCTCAGGTCATGATCTCAGGGTCCTGGGATCGAGTCCTGCATCGGGCTCTCTGCTCAGCAAGAGGCCTGCTTCCCTCTCTCTCTCTGCCTGCCTCTCTGTCTACTTGTGATCTCTCTCTGTCAAATAAATAAATAAAATCTTTAAAAAAAAAAAAAAAGAATGCCACTCTTTTAACCTAGTGTGGGACATACGCCTTTCCAGGGACGTGAGTGCTTAACATTCTCTATCTCTGGCATCTGATTCCTCGAATCAGAGTATTTGAGAAGCTAACCAGAAAACTTCTAGGTGAACTTGGAATCAGAGCCAAAATACTTGGATGACTTGGGTAAATACTTCATACAGGCAAGGTGAAGCCTTGCTAATTGTTCCTACCTCAAACTTGGTGTCTTCCTCTGCAGATACCATAGTTAAGTCTGCCAGATTGTATGTCTGTCCTACTTGGAGAATGGATGCTGCATTCTTGAGCCTCTTTCTTAACTCTTAACAGAGCATCCCTTTTCTGTTTCCATAGCCTTTCTTTTATACAGTGTCGATACAATTGATTATAATCATATATAGATGTACCTTCCTAGGATTATATTCTGGTCAGTTAGAGTAGAATTGTGGAAGTTCCAGGGTTGAGCAGGACTTGAAACCTAGATGTTGGACTTCAGCAATTAAGTCATAAACAGTACTTCTGTAAAGCTGATGTGTAATCTTGATCTTTTTGGTTCCTGATTTTTAGTGCTATTTTCTCAGCAGTATGCTTTCTGTCTTGAATCATGTGCTTCAGTGCTCTTTGAAACCAAGATGTTTAATAGATAGGATTCAGTGGTATACTTCTTATATTTGCATAGTTTTTGAGTTTATAAGAATGGTTAAAATTGTTCCTGTAGAAGGAAGTAGAAAGGAAACAAGAGAGGAAGTAAAAGGAGGAAACTAACCTTAATATGAATAAAGGTCTCATCTGAATGCCTTTAGAAATAATTAAATTTCCTAACCAGAGCAGGGGCTCTTTTTTGGCGTAACCTGGAGTATTTTGAGTATTTTAGAACACTGTGCACCTGGATTTAGTGTGTGAACATCCTTCCTTCCTTCCTTTTCAGGCAGAACTGAGCCACCCAGGCGCCCTTAGATCCTATTTTTTTTTTTTAAAGATTATTTATTTATTTATTTGACAGAGAGAGATCACAAGCAGGCAGAGAGGCAGGCAGAGAGAGAGGAGGAAGCAGGTTCTCCGCTGAGCAGAGAGCCCGATGCGGGGCTCGATCCCAGGACCCTGAGATCATGACCTGAGCCGAAGGCAGTGGCTTAACCCGCTGAGCCACCCAGGCGCCCCAGATCCTATTTTTAATATGAAACATTAAAAATGTTCACACATGGGGCGCCTGGGTGGCTCAGATGGTTAAGCATCTGCCTTCTGTTCAGGTCATGATCCTGGGGTCCTGGGATCAAACCCCCACGTCGGGCTCCATGCTCCCAGGGAGCCTGCTTCTCCCACTCCCACTCCCTCTGCTTGTGTTCTCTCTCTCGCTGTGTCTCTCTCTGTCAAATAAATAAGTAAATCTTTTTTTAAAAATGGGACCTAAGAGCAAAACATACATTCCTAAAGAAAAACTAGATTCTTTTACCCCATAAGTGATGGTCCATGTCTGAATTTCGACTTTGTTCTCTGTAACCCTTTCTTCTATTCTTTCTGTTTATTCTCCATTATTCATCTTTATTTAGAGTCTTTAAGAAAGAGGTACATAGATACAGCATGACATGGGGCACCTGGGTGGCTCAGTGGGTTAAGCCACTGCCTTCGGCTCAGGTCATGATCTCAGGATCCTGGGATCGAGCCCCATATCGGGCTCTCTGCTCAGCGGGGAGCCTGCATCCCCCTCTCTCTCTCTGCCTGCCTCTCTGCCTACTTGTGATCTCTCTCTCTCTTCCCGCCCCCGTCAAAAAAAAAAAAAGATACAGCATGACATGATACACAGGTGTGAGGTGGGGATGACTGGCAAGGCTCACCCTGCTTGAATAAAATATTCATCCCAACCATCCAAAGTATTTTGGCTCTGATTCTAAGTTCACCTAGTAACTTTTTGATTAGCCTCTCGAATACCACAGATAGAGAACATAAGTAACATGAGCACTGTGCTAAACACTTCACATACATTAATTCATTTCTGCAACAGCATTGGGAAGTAGAACTGTTACCCTTTTTATTTTTTTTTAAGATTTTATTTATTTAACAGACAGAGATCACAAGTAGGCAGAGAGGCAGGCAGTGGGGGTGGGGGGGACGGGGAGCAGGCCCCCTGCCAAGCAGAGAGCCCGATGTGGGGCTTGATTCCAGGACCCCAGGATCATGACCTGAGCTGAAGGCAGTGGCTTTAACCCACTGAGCCACCCAGGCGCCCCTAGAACTGTTATCCTAATGAACAAGGAAACGGAGACTTGGAATAGGCTAAGTAAATTGCCTGGATATCAGATCTAGGATGAACTCAGGGTCTGTCTGAGCTCAGACAGACATTACACTACATACTATATACTACATACTCATAAAAACTACATTATGTTCATTCAGCACAATTTATTAAATTATCTCACCTAATCTAGAAGTAGCAAGGTTAGTCACAGGAGAATTAATAGTAACTGCAATCATTTTCAGCCCAATTCAGCCTTGACAATAGTTGGGGTAGTCTTAGCCTTAAGCTAAGAAGACTTTAGTCTTGTAGACAGGCAGGATTTGTATACACAAAACAACTAGAAAACTAAAAAATCTGGAAACTCTATATATTTAGAGGCAGGGGAGAAGAGTGCTTTATTTTCCATATTCTAACTACAGAGTATCATAAAATACACATTTAATAAGAAAGGAGGGTAGTTTTCTTTTTTTTTTTTTTTTTTAATTTTATTTATCTATCTGACAGACAGAGATCACAAGTAGGCAGAGAGGCAGGCAGAGAGAGAGGAAGGGAAGCAGGCTCCCCAAGGAGCAGAGAGCCCGATGCGGGACTCGATCCCAGGACCCCGGGATCACGACCCGAGCCGAAGGCAGACGCTTTAACCCACCGAGCCACCCAGGCGCCCATAGGAGGGTAGTTTTCTTGACATCACAGTATGTTCCCTTACTTGATAGCAGATCTTTGAAAAATGTTTGTGGAATGAATTAAGAGGGGTGTATTCTGGGACTAGGATCTCTTTCTGCTAAGCTTTCAGGCTAGCCAGACTGCTGACTCACCATCCATCAGCATAAGGGAACTCTCAACTCTTTGGGGGCAGTCACCATAGCTAGATGTCACCACATTCTCTTCTGACAACCTTTGTCTAGTTTTCCTTTTCAGTTGGGTTTTGGTCTGGGACCTTCTGAGGTCCCAGGCCTCTGCAAACAACTGCCTTCTCCTCAGTTACCATCAGGTCTGTTCCAGGAAGGACCACCCCCCTCCCTCAGAAGGGATTATGTATTATGCAAAGAGCCTGAGAGCCAGAAGTACTGCTTTTTATTCCCTTAGCATAAAGAAGTTGGACTAGATGATCTCTGAGGTTTATTTTCAGAGACTGTTCTCTGAGATAAGAATTGAGAAGACACTCTGTTCCCAGATAACTGATTAATCAGGCAGAGATTACTGTAGGCTAGTAGTTTCTAAGTCATGCTCCATGGAACCTTGGTTCCCTGGGATTAATAAAAGTATTCTTGGGGGGCGCCTGGGTGGCTCAGTGGGTTAAGCTGCTGCCTTCGGCTCAGGTCATGATCTCAGGGTCCTGGGATCGAGTCCCACATCGGGCTCTCTGCTCGACAGGGAACCTGCTTCCTCCTCTCTCTCTGCCTGCCTCTCTGCCTACTTGTGATTTCTCTCTGTCAGATAAATAAATAAAATCTTTAAAAAATAAATAAATAAAAGTATTCTTGGAAGGAAGGACTTTATGGTCATCTGTATTTGACTGGGATAGCCACAGTTAAACAGATTTCTTCACTGCTTCAGGACTTCTGATTTCCAGCCAAGAATTTAATTAGCCAGCCAGTCTATAATACAAGGATAAATAAGAAAAATAGAAGATGGGGAGGTTTAAGACCTAAATGTCTTCATTGTAGGAAGGTCATGAATGATATCCAAAATTGGAAAATATCAAGGGGCTCCTGGGTGGCACAGGGTTTAAAGCCTCTGCCTTTGGCTGTGGTCATGATCCTGCCAGGGGAGCCTGCTTCCCCTTCTCTCTCTCTGCCTGCCTCTATGCCTACTTGTGATCTTTGTCTGCCAAATAAATAAAATCTTAAAAAAAAAAAAAAAAAAAGAAAATATCAAGAAACAACACTATCAGCATATGATTTAGGAATTTGAGGTTAAACACTGGAACAACTAATATTGTTGAAAATTTTCCCTCCAGGCTCCTGGAAGTAGGAATTGGTTCAGGGCACAAGAGAAGGTAGGGGAATTGCTGTTATACTGTTATAGAACTATTTGACATCTCAAACTATATATATTCATATATATATGATTAAAATTAAATATGGGGGTGCCTGGGTGGCACAGTCAGTTAAGCAGCTGCCTTTGACTCAGGTCATGATCCCAGGGTCCTGGGATCAAGCCCCATATCAGACTCCCTGCTCAGTGGAGAGTGTGCTTCTCCTTCTCCCTCTGCCTGCTGCTCTGCCTACTTATACTCTTTATCTCTGTGTCAAATAAGTAAAACAACAACAACCACAAAAAAAAAAAAAAATTGAAAAAATAAAATAAAATTAAATATGGGAGAATATAAAATCTTCAAATAATTTTGAATGGCTGAATAACATTGCATCATGTAGTTGTACCATAATTATTCAGTCAAATTCCCTGTCATTGGTTATTTAGATTGCTTCATTTTTTTAATATTATAAATAATACTGAGACATATAAATATATATGTATATATATATTTAAAGATTTTATTTATTTATTTGACACAGAGAGATCACAAGTAGGCAGAGAGGCAGGCAAAGAGAGGGAAGGGAAGCAGGCTCCCCGCTGAGCAGAGAGCCCGATGCGGGCCTTGATCCAGGACCCTGAGACCATGACCTGAGCGGAAGGCAGAGGCTTAACCCTCTGAGCCACCCAGGTGCCCCTGAGACCAATATTTTTGTCTATATCTGTGATTTTCTTCTAGATTTCTGAAAGAAAGCCGGATTTGGGGCACCTGGGTGGCTCAGTCCTTAAGCATCTGCGTTCAGCTCAGGTTATGATCCCAGGGTCCTGGGATCAAGCTTCCTGCTCCTCCCTCTCCCACTTCCCCTGCTTGTGTTCCTTCTCTCGCTGTGTCTCTCTCTCTGTCAAATGAATAAATAAAATCTTTAAAAATAAATAAATAAAAGAAGAAGAAAAAAACCAGAGTAAGAAATATCTTGAAATTTTCTTGTCTGTATTACATCATCTCTTGAGAGTTTTGGGTTTTTTTTGTTTTGTTTTGTTTTGTTTTTTTTAAAGATTTTATTTATTTGACACAGAGAGATCACAAGTAGACAGAGAGGCAGGCAGAGAGAGAGGGAAGCAGGCTCCCTGCCGAGCAGAGAGCCCGATGCGGGACTCGATCCCAGGACCCTGAGATCATGACCTGAGCCGAAGGCAGCGGCCCAACTCACTGAGCCACCCAGGCGCCCTTTTGTTTTGTTTTTAAAGATTTTTTTAATTTGTTTGACAGAGAGCAGGAGAGCACAGGCAAGGGGTCTAGCAGGCAGAGGGAGAGGGAGAAGCAGGCCCTCTGCTGAGCCAGGAGTCATGGGTGAAAGACAGTTACTTAACCCACTGAGCCACCCAGGCGCCCCAGAGTTTTGGTTTTTTAAAAATCAGCATTTTACTTTCCTAAATAGTGGTTAAGAAAGCTTTAATTTTATAGGAATGGGAATTGAAATAACCATAGATGTCCTGGGTATACTATTTCTTGTGTCATTTGGAGCTTGCAACATTTTTTTATCTTTTAGAGTTTTTCATTATCAAAGGCTTATAGTTTTTGCATAGAGTTGCTGTTAATGAAGTTATAGAGTATTCTGAAACCTATCTACAAAACCAGTGATTGGGTTTTCTTTTTTATAAGATTTATTTATTTAAAAATTTGAAAGTCCTGATCTTTGAGTTCTTTCCTTCCCCGCAAAATTGATTTATTTGTGAGAGAGGGCCAGCATGTGAGTGACAGGAGGGGCAGAGGGAGAGCATCTTCAAGTAGATCTCCCAATGAGCCTGGAGCTGCAGGCAGGGCTGGATCTCACCCCCAATGAGATCGTGACCTGAGCTGAAACCAAGAGCTGGATGCTCAACTGACAGCGCCACCCAGGCGTCCCAACCAATGTATGTTTATAACATTTCGGGAGTGGGGTGAGGAGTTGGGTTAAATAGGTAATGGGGATTAAGGAGTGCATTTGCTGTGATGAGCACGTGGTGATAATCACTGTGTTGTACACTGAAACTAATATACCACTGTATGTTAGCTAACTGGAATTAAAATCTTAAAAAAAAAAGTCCTTTTAAAGAAAATTTAGAAAATACATTATTGTATAAGACAAAAATCATCTATAAAATTTTTAAAAATATTTTCAGTCCATCTCATTTAAGCTGGGTAGACATTTACATTTTTGGCATTTAGTTTTTAAACCATACTTATTTTTTAATGTGGCATTAAGATTTATTGATAGAAAATAGTAGTGTATAACCTGTATAATGACCATTTTAAGTCTCCAAAAACAGCTCAGCATTTTCATATATATGTTAGTGTATCTGACCTTGATGTTCCCTTATTTAGGTTTCAGTTTCTCTTGCATTAGTTATTAATAATAGCCAGAAGTGCCAGTTAAAAACATTTTTTTTTCTCTCATTGCAGGAAAGAAAATTGGACTCTTTCATTTTTAAAGATATGGAATGGCATGTTTTCAGAATTCCAAACACAGACTATGCTTGAATTTTTTTTTAAGATTTTATTTATTTGACAGAGATCACAAGTAGGCAGAGAGGCAGACAGAGAGAGAGGAGGAAACAGGCTCCCCAAGGAGCAGAGGGCCCAACATGGGGCTCGATCCCAGGACCCTGGGATCACAACCTGAGCCGAAGGCAGAGGCTTTAACCCACTGAGCCACCCAGGCACCCCTGTACTTGAATCTTAATAAAGAAGTACATCACATGGGGCGCCTGGGTGGCTCAGTGGGTTAAAGCCTCTGCCTTCGGCTCAGGTCGTGATCCCATGGGATCGAGCCTCGCATCGGGCTCTCTGCTCAGCAGGGAGCCTGCTTCCCTTCCTCTCTCTGCCTGCCTCTCTGCCTACTTGCGATCTCTCTCTCTCTGTCAAATAAATAAATAAAATCTTAAAAAAAAAAAAAAGTACATTACGTGTATTTTTTTTCTTTTCTTTCTTTCTTTTTTATTTTTTTACTAACATATAATGTATTATTTGTTTCAGGAGTGCAGGTCTGTGATTCATCAGTCTTACACAATTCACAGCACTTGCCATAGCACATACCCTCCCCAATGTCCATCACCCAGCCACCCCATCCTCCCACCGCCTCCCCTCCAGCAACCCTCAGTTTGTTTCCTAAGATTAAGAGTCTCTTACAGTTTGTTTCCCTCTCTAGTTTCATATTGTTTCATTTTTTCCCTCCCTTCCCCTATGATCCTCTGTCTAGTTTCTCAGATTCCTCAAATCAGTAGATCATATGATAATTGTCTTTCGCTGATTGACTTATTTTGCTTAACAAAATAGCATCTATTTCAATCTACATCATTGCAAATGGCAAGATGATCTGTTTTTAATGGCTGCATAATATTCCATTGCGCGCGCACGCGCGTGTCTGTGTGTGTGTGTACCACATCTTCTTTATCCATTCATCTGTTGATGGGCATCTAGGCTCTTTCCATAGTTTGGCTATTGTGGACATTGCTGCTGTGAACATTTGGGTGCCTGTGCCCCTTCAGATCACTCATCAGGTGTATTAATATGGTTGTTCTGTCCTGTTTTCCAACCACCATTTTTCTTTTTCAAGAAGAAGGGACATTTCAGTGGTGCGTACTCTATAGCTACTATCATTTATTTTAACCACATGGGATTTTGTTGCAGAAAATTGTTGGGCGTGAGAAAAGCTACAAAATTAATGTTTTCCTTTTATCCTCCTTTTCTTTCTTACTCATACTGTTTTCTTTTCCTTAACTGTTCTCTTTTCAAATATTCTTTCTCCATCCTGAAGTCATTTTTTTCCATTTTTAGAAATTGAGACATAATTCACATAATGTAAAGTTTGCCATTACAGTATACAACTTAGTGGCTTTTGGTATATTCATAATGCTGTGCAACCATGACTACTAATTCCAGAACATTTCCATCACCTCCAAAACAAACCCTATATCTGTTGGTCAGCAGTCCTGTTCTGCCTTTCCCCCATCCTCTGGCAATCATTAATCTACTTTTAAATAGGGTTTACCTATTCTGGACATTTCACATAAATGACTTCATACAGTATGAGGTCTTTTGTATCTAGTTTAATTAGATTAATGCTTTCTAGCCTCATACATGTTGTAGCATGTAACATTCCCTTTTATGGCTGAATGATATTCCATTGTATGGACATTTGGGCATTTGGGTGTTTTCTGCTTTTTGGCTGTTAGCAATAATGCTGCTTTAAACATTTGTGTACAAGTTTTTATGTGGACGTGTGTTTTCATATGTCTCTAATGTACATAGGAATGTAATTGCTGGGTGACATGTAATTCAATGCTTAATCTATTGAAGCCTGAGTTCTTGTCCTGCATTGTTAAATGGTATGTTTTTCCTCCATTAGGTACCAGAATTATAACAGGGGTAGGATATCATCCGTTAGTACCTGGCTATACATTAAAAAAAAAAAAAAACAAAACAACTTTCACCTAAAACAGCGGTTTTCAACATTGGCTGCTCATTGGAGTCATCTGGGAATGTTTAAAATCAACTGGCACTCATTTGCGACGACGTGGATGGAACTAGAGGGTATCATGCTTAGCGAAATAAGTCAATCGGAGAAAGACAACTATCATATGATCTCCCTGATATGAGGGAGAGGAGATGCAACATGGGGGGTCGAGGGGGTAGGAGAAGAGTAAATGAAACAAGATGGGATTGGGAGGGAGACAAACCATAAGTGACTCTTAATCTCACAAAACAAACTGAGGGTTGATGGGGGGAGGGGGTTGGGAGAGGGGGTGGGGTTATGGATATCGGGGAGGGTATGTGCTATGGTGAGTGTTGTGAAGTGTGTAAACCTGGCGATTCGCAGACCTGTACCCCTGGGGATAAAAATATATGTTTATAAAGCTGTAAAAAAAAAAAAAAAGAAAGAAAGAAAGGATGAATCCCCAAGTTTTGTAGCAACATGGACGGGACTGGAAGAGATTATGCTGAGTGAAATAAGTCAAGCAGAGAGAGTCAATTATCATATGGTTTCACTTATTTGTGGAGCATAACAAATAGCATGGAGGACAAGGGGAGATGGAGAGGAGAAGGGAGTTGAGGGAAATTGGAAGGGGAGGTGAACCATGAGAGACTATGGACTCTGAAAAACGATCTGAGAATTTTGAAGGGGTGGGGGGTGGGAGGTTGGGGGCACCAGGTGGTGGGTATTGTAGAGGGCACGGATTGCATGGAGCACTGGGTGTGGTGCAAAAATAATGAATACTGTTATGCTGAAAAAAATTAAAAAATTTAAAAAAAAAAATCAACTGGCACTAACCCCCAGAGTTTTTTATTTAATTAGTCTGGGGTGCTGCTTGGGCCTCCAGGTGATTATGTGTAGCCAAGACTGGGAACCACTGTTCTAACTCTAACTGGAGTTAGACTTGCTGCTTGAAAAGGGGAAGGCAAGGACTTCATATATATACTTTTCTTGGCAAAACTGCTACACATTTGAATGACTTGATATTGTGTCTCTCTATTCTCTTTTTAATGTGTGTAATAGTGATTGAAAGCACATACTCTGTATCGGTCTACCTACCTTGGAACCTGGCTCTACTATATGACCTTGCAAAAGTTGCTTAACCTCACTGTTCCTTAGTTCCTACATCTGTAAAATGTGGAATTAAATAGTGTTTGCTATGATCTAAATATTTCTTGAAATCCTAATTCCTGGTGTGATGGTATTAAGTAGAACCTTTGGAAGGTACTTAAGCCCTGAAGGTGGAGTCCTCATGGATGGAATTAGCGCTTTATAAAACAGGCTCCAGGGGCCCCTGGGTGTCTCAGGTAAGGGTCTGCATTTGGCTCAGGTCATGATCCCACCCCACATCGGGCTTCCTGCTCAGTGGGGAGCCTGCTTCTCCCTCTCCCCCCCCCCCCCCCCCCCCCCCCGTGCTTATGCTCCCTCTCTCACTCACTCTCTATCCAATAAATAAATAAAATTTTAAAAGGGGGGTGAGAACTACCTAGTCCCTTCCACCATATAAGGCATCAGTTTTGTACCAGAAAGAGGGCCATGATGAGAACGTGACCAATGCAGACACCTTGAGCTCAGACTTCTGCCTCCAGAACTGTGACAAATACATTTCTGTTGTTAATAAACTACCAACTCTATTTTTTTGTTATAGCAGCTGGATAGACAAAGAGAGTGTTTTAAGGATTAAATGAATGTGTGTGTGTGTATTTTTTAATTTCTTAGAAAAGTGTCTTGCATGGGGGTGCCTGGGTGACTCAGTTGCTTAAGTGTCTCTTGATTTTAGTCATTATCTCAGGTCATTATCTCAGGGCTGTGAGATGGAGCCGTGCTTCAGACTCTGCACTGGGTGTGAAGCCTGCTTAAGATTCTCTCCATCTCCGGGGGGCCTGGGTGGCTCAGTGGGTTAAAGCCTCTGCCTTCGGCTCAGGTCATGATCCCAGAGTCCTGGGATCGAGCCCTGCGTCGGGCTCTCTGCTCAGCAGGGAGCCTGCTTCCTCCTCTCTCTCTGCCTGCCTCTCTGCCTACTTGTGATCTCTGTCTGTCAAATAAATAAATAAAATCTCTAAAAAAAAAAAAAAAAAGATTCTCTCCATCTCCGTCTGCTCCCTACCCCACCTCCATCCCTGTGCTCACTCTGTCTCTCAAAGAAATAAATAAAATCTTTTTTTAAAAAAAGTGCTTTGTGCATGTATAGTGCTTTGTAAATGTTAACTTGTAGTTGTTACTGTGATTCCTCTCAGTCCTTTACTCACTATCTAGACTTACAAAATGGTGAGTAATGACAATTAAAAAGTTACGTGACTTTTTTAAAAAAGATTTTTATTTATTTATTTGACAGAGAGAGAGCGAGAGCACAAGCAGAGGGAGTAGCAGGCAGAGAGAGAGGGAGAGGCAGGCTCCCAACTGATCAGAGAGCCTGATGTGGGACTCGATCCCAGGACCCTGGGATCATGACTTGAGCCGAAGGCCGCCACTTAACTGACTGAGCCACTCAGGTGTCCCTAAAATGTTACTTGCCCTTTTATTTATTTGCATGTTTGTTCATTTATTTAAAAGATTTTATTTATTCGACAGAGAGATCACAAGTAGGCAGAGCAGCAGACGGCAGGGGCGGGGCGGGGCGGAAGCAGGCTCCCTGCTGAGCAGATAGCCCCGACTCGGGGGCTCCATCCCAGGACCCTGAAATCATGACTTGAGCCAAAGGCAGAGGCTTAACCCACTGAGCCACCCCAGCACCCCAGTTACTTGCCATTTTAAAGAACTGTCCTATATGTTGAATTCTTGCATAAGAAAAAGTTGAGAAAGTAGCATGATGACATTTTCCTGTATTATTCACCAGCTTCATCAGTCATGGCCAATCTTGTTTTCTCTGTACTCCCACCCATTTACCCACCTTTGAATTATTTTAAAGCACATCCTACAGGTTACCTTTTAAATGGCTTCTAATTTCATATGTTTTCTTTGAATCCCTGAGGAGAGTGACGATTGGTAGGAGGTTTGAGAAAGAGAATACACTGAAGGTGAGGGGCCATGACAGGAGATTGCTTATATTTCAGGATGAAGTTGTAAAATCTTTATTCCAGCTAAGTTCTCTGCTTCTGCATGGGGCCCTCTTTTATCTACCTCTTAGTATTTTGCCATGAAGTACTAAAGACTTATTCAGAACTCATTAGAACCCATTTCTGTCGCCTAATGTGAATGAAATATGGTTCCCAGCTGAACTTTAGCTAGGGCCTTTGCTCTAGCCATCTGTTAGCAGAACATTTAGGACAAATTGTTCTGTATTATTTCCATACCTTTATGCTTTGGAATGCTGATCATCTATTAATGAATGAATATGTTTCTGCAAACTTACATTTGCTTTCAATATGTGCCAACAGAAGATTTCTCTCAAGAGAGGCTAAGAATTCATAATTATGCTTATGAAATGGGGTCTAAAATTAATTCCTTGTCTTTGTTTTCTCCAGTCTTATAAATCTTTCTTGTTTGTCATAAGCTATCATATATTTTTTTAAGATTTTATTTATTTATTTGACGGACAGAGGACACAAGTAGGCAGAGAGGCAGGCAGAGAGAGAGGGGAAGCAGGCTCCCTGCCGAGCACAGAGCCCGATACAGACCTTGATCCCAGGACTCCGAGACCATGACCCAAGCCAAAAGCAGAGACCCAACCCACTGAGCCACCCAGGCACCCGCTATCATATATTTTTAAAGATTTTATTTATTTATTTATTTATTTATTTGAGAGGAAGTGAGAGCAAGGGAGCTAGAAGGAGCATGAGCGGAGGTGGGGGAAGCAAAAGTGGGGGGTGGGCAAGGAGAGAGAGAGAAGCAGACTCCCCACTGAATAAGGAGCCATACCCAGGGCTCAGATTCCAGGATTTGGGATCATGACCTGAGCTAAAGGCAGACATGTAACCAACTGAGCCACCCGGGTGCCCTTAAGCTGTCATGTTTTATGATGAAAATAAATGTATGAATTTTAAAAGTAGTATAACTACATTGCAAACTATTTTGTAAACTGGGAAAAGAAGAAAAATCACTTAATTCTACCACCATAGCTCTTGGTTATATTTTAATGATTCCCTCCTAGACTTTTTTCTCCCTATATATATATATATTTTTTTTTTTTTATATAAAGTCTTTTTTTAAATCATTTTTAAATATTATTTTCTCTACCTATATTTTTTATAGCAAGTATTTGATTATTTTTAAGTCTTACTTTGTTTACTTCATATACTGACCATCGCCATTTTGTGTGGTTTTGTGTTTGCTAATAAGCCTTAGCCAGGGGAAAAAAACCCAACATTTTAGGCAGTCTTTAACTTTTTAGACATGCAAAGCTGTATATATATTTGTCTAGATAAGTACCAATCAACCGGAAACTTGGTTTAATTTAAAACTGTTTAGTATCTGTCTTGACATGTGCAGACTCATGGCTGGTGTATAGCTCATACAGTATTACCAACTTTAATATTAAAATTTAGCCTTACAGATAGAAGAATTAATATTTAGTAGCATTTATGTTAATGTCACTTACACTTAACATTGTTGTTTTGCTTTTCTTTTGCCTATTTTTATCTGCTTCCCTAATAATGGCTGACACGAATATTAGCCATGTATCAGGCACTAATAATAAGCGCTTTGTATGGATCATCTTTTTCTTTTTTTTTTTGGATCATCTTTTTTTAATCCTCACAAAAAGGGCCTATTATCTCTATTCTACAAATGTAGAAACTAAATCTTAGTGGATTTAGTTAACTTGCCTGAGGTCATACAGCTGATACATTTTAGGGTCAGAATTTGAATGCTGGAGTTCCTGCTACTCACCACTATCCTAGCCTGCTATGAACAGAAATTTGCACTTGCTGTCAATACATTGATTACCATGAAAGTCTAACCAAAATATACCAAAGAGAATCACAAATTTTTATCCTACAGTAAACTACATGGTGTAAGTTGTAGAGCAACTTACATTAGGATTAATTTTAAGAGAAGGAGTAGGTCATGAACTAACTTAGTAGAATATTTAATGCAAAATCTTTGCTTTCCAGTATAAAATGTT
This sequence comes from Lutra lutra, assembly GCF_902655055.1. Lineage (NCBI taxonomy): Eukaryota > Metazoa > Chordata > Mammalia > Carnivora > Mustelidae > Lutra > Lutra lutra. Next base: position 62,014,996 of record NC_062284.1, read on the forward strand.
TTATAAAATCATTCCTATATTGGTCTAGGCAGGACACTGGAATTGAGGGTGATTTAAAGTGCTGTTTCTTTTATTACTTCCTAACATATCCCCATTTTTATCAGTGAAGACATGGATCTCCTGTTGACTTAGTTCTAAGACTTTTTTCTTTGTATTCCTTCTTCCCAGTAGTATTAGTTTCATTTTCTAAATTTAAATAATTTCAGGTTCTACAAGATACTTTTTTTTTTTTTGCTTAGTTGCCAAGGCAAGCAATTTCTTTGTTGATTTAAGTAATCACTACACCCAGTGTGGGACTTGAACTCACAACCCTGAGATCTAGAGTCCATTGCTGTACTAACTAAGCTAGCCAGGTGCCCCAGTTCTTCCTTTAATTTAACTAACTGTGACTCTTTTGAAGGGTTCTTATGGTTTTATTATAGAAGGCATCTTAGGGGTGCCTGGGTGGCTCAGTCACTTAAGTGTTTGACTCTTGGTTTCAGCTCTGGTCATGATCTCAGGGTTGTGAGATTGAGTCCCACATTGGGATCCACACTCAGCAGAGAGTCTACTTGAGATTCTCTCTCCCTCTCCCTCTGCCCCTACCCCCCAAAATAAATAAATAGATCTTAAAAAAAAAAAAAAGAAGGCATCTTAAATTTTGAAATGAACTGTCAGGTAGGGGAATTAGTCTGTTTTCTGATATTCAGCACATCTTTGTTAAGGGAAGATGCACCCAATGGTTATGGGCCCAGCATGCTTACTTTTTTTTTTTTTTAAGATTTTATTATTTGACAGAGATCACTAGCAGGCTGAGAGGCAGGCAAAGGGGGAGGGGTAGGCTCCCTGCTGAGCAGAGAGGGGCTCAATGCAAGGACCCTGAGATCATGACCTGAGCTGAAGACAGAGGCTTAACCCACTGAGCCACCCAGGCGTCCCATGCACCCAACAGTTGAGACTAGTTCCTAAACCATGAACTATCTTTGGTTTCAGAATACCCAAACTTGAGTAATGAATCTGCCCTTTACTGACTTAGTCACCTTGGGCAAATTACTTACTTGAGCCTTAGTTTCCCCATCTGTAAACTGGTATAATAAAGATAATGATGGGGGTGCCTGGGTCTCGAGCTCTCTGCTCAGCAGGGAAGCTTGCTTCCCCCCCTCTCTCTCTGCCCGCCTCTCTGCCTATTTGTGATCAAATAAATAAAATCTTTAAAAAAATTTTTTTAAAATAAAAAATAAAAAGATAAAGATAATGATATATATAAGTACTTAGTAAGGTATATGACACATAGTAGGTACTCATTGACTATTTCTTCTTCCCCACCCCCCTCCAAAGTTTATAAAAAGAAATTAAGGTAAACTGGGAGTCTTCTAGAAAGCCCAAATGAACCATAGTAAAAAAGATATATTGTAAAAGCATTGGGGAAAATCTTGCAGTTTCCTCTCAAAGGGAGCATATACTATTCTCACAATTAACATAGTATATTAGGTTCTGGGAGCATTGAAAAACTGACACAGATATTTAATTATTAGGTTATATCTAAGAACAGTAAGTTTAATGGGATATTTGTGTCAAACGACATTTTGTTTTCCTTCCCCTCTCCCACCTCTAATTGTCTTTACTACGATATCCTGGATAGCCTTTTCCTGACTTCATAAGAAAAACTTCTGAAGATAATCATAAATATGAGTAAAGCTATACAGCTAATTCTAGGTTGCACCCTGCCTGACACTTGTGAGCAATTTAGTAAAGGCTAAGAAGAGCCTGGAGAATATTGTTGCTTTGTCCTTCCCCCTTACAATTCTGCTTTGTCTCTCTTACTCCCATTTACTGTAACCATGTGTTCAACACCATCAAGAATCCAGAGTAGAGGTCTTAGGCAGCTGTGTCCCAATGTCAGCCTGTCAGACATGTGAGAACTTTACATAAGTCCGTTTCTTGTCTTGTGTGCCATCTGCTGAGGAGAGAAAAAAGGAAGTACTAGGAAGCACTTTGAGATCACCAGTGGGTGTGTCCTTCAAAATGAGCCCATAGCCATGCCAGAATTGATTCTTAATATCTACCTCCCAGCTGTATGTATGTATGTATGTATGTATGTATGTATCTTTCTCTTTCTTGCTCTCTTTCTCTCTCTCTCTATCGTTAGAAGGTAGGACTCTTGGTATCTGCTCATTTGACAGAGGTCAGTTTTATATTCAAGGGTCTCTTTGAACCTATGAGGAGTTTTTGCTCATTTTCACTAGAGTGGGAAGATATACTGACCTGTACTTGGCAGGAATCAGGTCCAGGAGTAGAATTATAAAATTATGCAATTTGAGAGATCTGAGCATCCTTATGCCCAAAATGTCTTCCTATCCACAGGATACCATATTGGAAAACCTGACTAAGGGTGTCACTTCCAGGCATTGCTTGATTAGCCTATATTACTTTTCTCACCACTTTCTGCTCTGCTGGGCATTGAAGAGGTATAGACAACTGGAGCATGCTGGGAAGGGCAGGCTTTGATTAGTGTGTTGTTAGGGCTCTGAAAGTAATGGAGAAGCATAAAATTACATGGGGTATTACAGAAAGAAAATGTTTACAGAAATCTGTACTATGTAACTATGAAAGATTAACAAGAGAAACTGTAGCATGAACAGATCTGTGATAAATCTTATGCCTCAAATTATTAGCAAAGTAATCAAGCATGTGGTTCTATTAATGCTTCCTTAATTCAAGAAGGACCTTTATATCTTGATTTTACATCTTAGTATATGAACCTTCTGCCAGAATTAGAGCTCTACACTGGCAAGCAAGATATGAAATTAAATTTGCAATTTTTGTAGTAATGCTTTTTATTATTAATAATGTTAATTAATAATAATTGTCTACATGAGCATTAATAACTTTAGTCAGTGTTCAAAATCTTAATTAAACCTAAAACAGCTGTGACAGTTGAGTTAATAAATAGACCTCCAAATGCAATGCCTTTTTGCTTTTTTTTTTTTTTAAGATTTTATTTATTTATTTATTTGTCAGAGAGAGAGAGAGAGAGCACGCACACAAGCAGGCAGAGGCAGAGAGAGAAGCAGGCTCCCTGCCAAGCCAGGAGCCTGATGTGGGACTCAATCCCAGGACCCAGGGATCATGACATTAGCCAAAGGCAGCAGCTTAACCGACTGAGCCACCCAGGCATCCCTGCAATGCCTTTTTGTACTGAGAATCTAATGTTGCTTTTTGTATTATCAGTGATGATTCTACTAAAAGTGATGGTTAACTATGGATGCGACTAAAAAGATTTGTGGGTGACCAGCAGGCCATTCCAGATTATACATATGTAATGGCAATTTTTGGTTTGTGTTTCTAGTGGATATTTGCAGGTTTTCTGCTACTGGTACATATAGCTTTGTTTCCAGGATCCACTTAAGTATTTTGAGAGTACATCTTATTTTTCTCGTATTTGGTCATTCAGCATATATTTGCTGCAGTACCAACTGTCAGATCCTATTAGGTGTTAGAGATAAAAATATATACAAAATCTCTGCATTCCAAGGATTTAGTCTAGTATATTCCTGGTTAACTAGGTTCCTGCTGGTCAGTGAATTTATTACATGGCAGGGTTTCTCAACCTCAGCACTTTGACGTTTATGGCCAGATAATCGTTTGTTGTGAAGGACTGTCCCAAGGAGAATTATAGTATATTTAGCAGCATCTCTGGCCCCTACCTGCTAAATGCCAGTAACACTACCCATCCCCCTCAAACTCATGACAGTCATTGCCAGATGTTCCCTGAAGGCAAGTTTAGAATGTAAGTCAGACTTTATTGTGTCATTGACAAAGAACTTTGGTAAAATTAGTTTTAAAAATGTAATACAAGAAAAAAAAAGTAATACAAAGCTAGCAAATGTAATGAAAGAAAGCAACCTAGAGTGTTACACAGTACTTCTACTCCCTATGTCTTTTTCAAAGAGGAGTACACAACGGTAGTACTGAATAACACCTAAATGTGTTGTGTTTTAGTATGAATGTTTGTGAATCTTCTCTGAGTTAGGAGTTACTATGTATAAGTGAATAATTACTTAGTTTCTTAGGGACTTCACTAAAACAGCAAACAGTATTATAATTGGAAAGAGAAAATCCTCTATGAAATATTTCATGTTTTTTGGGGCGCCTGGGTGGCTCAGTGGGTGAAGGCCTCTGCCTTCAGCTTTGGTCACGATCCCAGGGTCCTGGGGACCGAGCTCCGCCTCAGGCTCTCTGCTCAGCAGGGAGCCTGCTTCCTCCTCTCTCTCTGCCTGCCTCTCTGCCTACTTGTGATCTCTCCATCTGTCAAATAAATAAATAAAATCTTTTTTTAAAAATTCATGTTTTTTTCTGAGTTCATTGTCAACATTACTCTTTTCTTGTTTAGAATGAAAATACTTCATTTTCTCCAGCTGGCACATGTCTGGAATGTTTCCTGTGTTCTTCAGGCACACCACCTTGACTTTTGTTACTTGTTTAATGGAATACTACCTAACTTAGACGTCTTCACCTTACTGCTTTGTGTGTTCAAATAATGTATAAATACATATAGACAAATTATTTTTATTAGAAAATAATTTAGAAGGTTATGGGACTTCAGGAAGCAATGTGGACTGTGACAAAAGAATGTATCATAAAAGAATGTATCATAAAAAAAGATAATGTATGAATAACATTGTACAACCAAGAATTCACTTTATTAATCTCTTAAAGGAGTGCCTGGGTGGCTCAGTGGGTTAAGCCTCTGCCTTTGGCTCAGGTCATGATATCAGGGTCCTGGGATCGAGCCCTTCATAGGGCTCTCTGCTCAGCGGGGAGCCTGCTTCCCCCCGTCTCTCTGCCTACTTGTGATCTCTCTATCTCTATCAAATAAATAAATAAAATCTTTAAAAAGTTTTTTAAGGGGCACCTGGGTGGCTCAGTGGGTTAAAGCCTCTGCCTTCAGCTCTGGTTGTGATCCCAGGGTCCCGGGATCAAGCCCAGCATCGGGCTCTCTGCTCAGCGGGGAGCCTGCTTCTCTCTCTCTCTCTCTCTCTGCCTGCCACTCTGCCTACTTGTGATCTCTGTCAAATAAATAAAATCTTTAAAAATTTTTTAAAAAATTTAAAAATAAAAAGTTTTTTTAAAAAATTTAATAATCTCGGGACGCCTGGGTAGCTCAGTTGGTTGGACGACTGCCTTCGGCTCAGGTCATGATCCCTGAGTCCCACATCAGGCTCCCAGCTCCATGGGGAGTCTGCTTCTCCCTCTGACCTTCTCCTAGCTCATGCTCTCTCTCACTGTCTCTCTCTCAAATAAATAAATAAAATCTTTAAAAAAATTTAATAATCTCTTAAAGCTTGTCTTCTAGTTCGTGCTCCTCAAAGTAAAGAAACCACTTTCTCTTTGAAACAGCACTTCCCAAAAAAAAAAAAAAAAAAAAAAAATGGAGAGAGAGAGAGAAAAGAAAAGAAACAAAATGAAACAGCACTTCACTAGAGGTCCTGAAACCTGAGTTGAGTTTCAGGTTTACCTCTGGTACTAACTAGCATTTTAACCATCCATTTATCCTTTCTTGGCCTTAATTTCTTCACCTGTGATAGCTAGCTAGTTAGCTAGCTAAAGATATAGATAGGCTTTTTTATTCTGTTTCCCAGATAAGTATCCTGAATTCCATAAATCCACACTCTTTGTTTAAACAAACCCTTTTGTATCTTTATTCTTACAGAATAGCCACATTTCACTTTCCGTGCTTATCAAAAGTTTTAATTCATCATGGATAATCTGTCATCAGAAGAAATTCAACTGAGAGCCCACCAGGTTACTGATGAGGTAAATGTTATACTTGGAATAAGTAGTTCACTTTTCTCAGTGGAAGGATGAGAGGACCTTTTTAGAAATCCATTTTGGCCTCCTCCCTGTCCCTTTATGTCCAAGAATCCATTTTCTTCAGAGTGCCATTTCTGGCCCCTTAGTTTTTCAGCTTACCAAAAACTAAACAAGTGAAAGCAGCTTGCATGATTTTCCTTTTTTGTCATTGTTTAACAGTTACTTACAACAAAGATACTCTCGATTTGAGGAATTGGAAACATCTGTGTAATATAACTAGATTTCTGCTTACATTAAACTTTTATAAATGCTGCTAACTTTACCTTCCAAATTTTTTCTTAAGGAACAACTGGTAGGAAGAAAAAGAGTAAAATTACAGTGATCAACTTTCTTTTTAGTTTGTTTTTGTTTTAAAGGGGGGAGGTATGGCTGAACTGGCAGTATTTAAAAATGGGGCAGCATCATGACTATGTGATCAGATTTTTATTTATTTATTTTTTGCTACATATTTTAGAATATTAAAAGCCTGTGTTTTCCCCTAGTCTCTGGAAAGTACAAGGAGAATCCTGGGTTTAGCCCTTGAGGTAAGACAATGTTTAATCATTAAGCAGAAAAATTGTATAAGAGGGATCGATAGCACAAACTGGAATTTTTTTTTTTTTTTTAAGATTTTATTTATTTATTTGACGGACAGAGATCACAAGTAGGCAGAGAGGCAGGCAGAGAGAGAGGTGGAGGCAGGCTCCCTGCGGAGCAGAGAGCCCGATGCGGGGCTCGATCCCAGGACCCTGGGATCATGACCTGAGCTGAAGGCAGAGGCTTAACCCACTGAGCCACCCAGGTGCCCCACAAACTGGAATTTTTGTTAGGAATCAGAAGTATATGGTATCAGTAAGCTTTTATTATTTGAAACCAGCAATTGCTGAACTTGTCAAACAATGAACTGATGGGCCGTTTTTGTTTTTCCCATTGACACTATAGACTATGACAGGGAAGATCAAGTCACCGTGAATTTTGACTTAATTATATTGGGGGGAGTTAATATGTTAAAGTTTGTTGCTGTGGGATATTAGCTTTCTCTGTAGCTCTGATCCTCTGAAAACTTGGGTTTCTAAATGATTCTCTCTTGCTATTAGGCCTTGTAGGTTTTGTTTCTGTTGCTTTTGTGTTGTGTTGTATTGCTCTCAGCTTTTTTCTCTTCTTTTAGTCTCAGGATGCAGGAATCAAGACTATCACTATGCTGGATGAACAAGGGGGTGAGTTGCAGTCATGGCAGAAACTCTTGATTTTACTTATGACGCCAGAAAGCCCTTCCAAATCATCCATGTCTAAAATTAAGCCTTGGGAGTGTCTTCCCTATGTAAGATAAGAGTGATTCATTTACTTCCTTTTTCTGATTTGAATTATCCTGTTTATTGCCTGTTTGAGGTGGGAGCAACAATGCCCAATATACACCAAGTATTTGTCAGGTAGCAGGACTGTGTGTATTTGTCATTCGTACATTAGATACTGTAATATTCTAGCATCATTTTCAGAAGTCAAGTTAAGTCCTTAAACAGGTTTAGATTCAGGTAAGTTTGGAAATATTCTGTTTGAGTTGGCCCTGAGAAATCTGGCCTAGATTTGATTAGACTTATGATAGCCTTCAGGTTTTGAACTTACTGAGAGAGAGAAATGCTGGGGATCCAGTCTGGTCAGAGTATACCTAACCTAAATCAGTTGCAAGGGTGATCTTGAAATATAAGCCTTCACATGCTCCTATTATACAAATTTCTTTAGAGCATGTCTTCCCACAATAAGAAGCCAGGTGCCTCGGAATCAGTTTGTGAAAGATTGTTCTCATGTTGCACAGTGTGTAGTACCTTCTGGCACTGATAAAGTCACTGGGATGGATTACTGGTGGATTCAAAATTGAAGTTTGCTGTTCCACATTAATAGTGTCTTCTCATTGTAACTGTGAATATAACACAAAATGTCACTTCCACAATTTACTCTTAGAACAACTAAACCGCATAGAGGAAGGCATGGACCAAATAAATAAGACATGAGAGAGGCTGAGAAGACTTTAACGGAACTCAACAAGTGCTGTGGCCTTTGCGTCTGCCCATGTAATAGGTGAGTTGAGAAATCAAGAACTTTTTAAAATGAAAGTGAGAACACGCCACCCTCCCGTCCTCCAGGAAGGTCAGAAGTGTGCGTGGGCCTAAATAAGGAACTTTGTTAGATAAATTTAAGCCATTTTTCCTTCAGGCAGAACAAGCTTTTCATGTAAATGGGCACATTCACTGAAAACCGTGGCTTGAATTTAGTCAGTCCTTGAATCAAGTCCCAATTTCGTTTTCTAATAGTACACGAAACATAATATATGGGAAATAAACATCTGGCTAATACAGAGGAGGATGGAATTAGTGTCTTTTCCTTTCAAACACAGAATATTAACAAAATACATACTCTGTGGTAGGCACATGAGGAATGGCCAAGGGAGTAAAGGACTTGGATCCTGTCTTCGAAAGACCTACCATGTGATGGGATATATGAAGGAGAATAGCAAAAAAGTAGAAAATATATACATCTAGTGGTAAATCATGTGTCAACTGAGGACACAGAACTGATAAAATTTGGTTTGGAAAAATTACAGGAGAGTGAGGACTTGCATTGGACTCGGTGATTAGAAGGATTTGGATGAACATGGAAGAACTAGGGAAGGCATTTCCTAATGTAAACATAAGTTATAGAGGAGCTTGACTTAACTGAGCTACATGATTCATATAGATGAGAAGTGAAAATTAAGACATATGTAGGTGGACTAAAGGGTAGATGGATTGGAGTGGCGTATATAACTGCCCTAGTTAGGAACCTTTTGTAATCTGGGTCTGTGAGGCGAGGCCTTATTAGTGAGATTAGAGAAAAAAGTATAAGTCAAGGGAATTTATTTTAAAGCAACTGATTGTATGTCAAACACAAGAAGGGAAAATCAAAGAAGCCTCTGAAAATTTGAAGTTTCTAGTAAAGTAGGAGATGAAAAGTCTTCAAATTTTTTGTGTATAAGTGTATAAGATTATGATTGACAGAAAGAAATTCATTCTTTTTGGTGACTCCATTATGAATATTGAAATTCCCTACTTACTCTTTAGTAAACCAAACTCCATATAGTTGACAAATACTTTATGTATTTCGACTAGGAGGAGGTTTGGGCTGAGGCAATTAACCATTATCTTCCCTTCTGTCTGTTATTAACAAAACAACAACTTTGAACTTTCCCCTTAGTTGAAATGACAACGTCTGGAAATTGAATGACCATCCTTACTGCTGAGAGCATTCATTTGAGAAGAGCTTCATAAACATTAGTATTTGATCTAGTTGTCTCAGCTGGTATGGTAAACCACAAGTGGGATACAAAGGTTTACATACTCTCATCATTTTTACTTCTCAAGGAGTTGGGAAAGGAGGAACTTTTGTTATATTGTCATACTTTTAGATAGGTGTTTTCATGTGACAGCATTCTCTGCCATCTCTGCAAGAGAAAATAGAATTAAGTTGTTTATTGGTCAACTTTAGTGTTTGTTTTGAGCATAACAAATTAAAATTTGACAGTATTCTTCCTACTGTTGTTCATTGGCCTTCTATTCTAAGACAAATCTGCTGGCCTGTTTAGAACTTGGTTGACTCTCTAAAAATGCATATTTTAATAATGACTTTAAATTTAAATATGACCTGTCCATCAGGGCATAGCAGATTACCTTAAGCAAACAAGTTAGAAATGCACAAGTTTTTTCTTTTTTTACCTAAACTCTTAACTATATTTTGCAAACTTGTGCTTTTCTCGTGTGTTCTGTGTACCCTTTCAAAAGTGCAGAGGAGAAAAATCAAATGAATTTCCCTGAGATTACATATTAGGAGAAGAGAAAGGCAGAAGTCATCCTCCTGAGAACATAGTGCAAAATCACCTCTGAGTCAGGGGTTGATAAACAGGAAAAACAGTGAATCCTACGATGGTCTTAGAAAGTGGGAAATAGAACTACAGAAGTATTAACTATTAGTTAATATTACTGTTTCACTTTGAATATCCTAGCCAAGCATGGGCAGGATTTTCTGGGACACTGGTGAGAAAGAAGGTGGAATATGGTCCTGAGGCAGTTTGCAGGCTCTCACCTCAGCAGAACCCTTTCTCAGTAGGTCCAAAGTATGCACTTCTTAGCAAATGGAATGAAGGGGCTCCTATAAGAGAACAGTTGTTCTCTGAAGAGAAGAGAGTGATATTCCAGCTTAAAGATGTCAGATTTTAATTGCCTTCCTTGTGTCTCTCTCTTCTTTATAACATTGACTTTTTGGCCTCTATGATATCCTTGTCCTTAGCTCTGTCTACTATTATGTCTTGATCTTTCTAATTTTATCTGCTAATCCGGGCTTTAGTTAGGCTTATTGTATAAATAGTCATAACATGAGCTTCTTAAAGGTAGATCATATAAGACTAGTATTAATTCTGGTAGTAATAAAATCCCAGGTCCACAATCTCTTATCTGCCACTTAGAAATCTGAAAATCTCTGAAAACCAAGGATTTAGGCTTGGGTTTTTTTCCCCATAATGTGCCACAACTCATTAATTAGGCCATAAAACAACATGAGTTGAAGCTTTTCTTTTTTTTTAAGATTTTATTTATTTATTTGACAGACAGGGACCACAAGCAGGCAGAGAGGCAGGCAGAGAGAGAGAGGAGGAAGCAGGCTCCCTGCTGAGCAGAGAGCCCAATGTGGGGCTCGATTCCAGGACCCTGGGATCATGACCCGAGCTGAAAGCAGAGGCTTTAACCCACTGAGCCACCCAGGTGCCAAGTTGAAGCTATTTTTAATCTTTATCCCACTTAGTGTAAATGCTAATTTGTTTCACTACAGAAATACTCATGTATTTATTGATTATGTGATACTGCTCAAATGTCACATCCAAGGGTTTGGATGAAATTTGTGGGCCTATATGTTAATTTAGGCTTTTATTATTTTGAGCACTTTCAGTTTAATCCTAACAGTAACCTTAATATGAAATAGACTCTTCTTATCACCATTTTACGTATGCTGAAACAGAGGCACAAAGAGATTACACCAGAAATGGAAGAGTTGAGATCCAAAACCAGGCAGAGTCTCAGCTTTTACCTATATAGCTACATTGCTTGACTTTGGCAGGAAAAGAATGAACCTTTTTGTTGTTGCTGTTAGATGTATTGCTGTATAGAAAATGTCTTGCGTAGATTTGTTCTTTGAAATGTTTTTCTGTTTGGTAGTTTTCATTGAAGCCAGCTCAGCAAGTGAAACAGACATAGACATAGCTTTATTTAATAGAGCCCTATATTAGAAGAGAATTTTAACTTTAGCTAATTCTTTTTAAAGGACTACCAGAATTTAAACAGACTACCAGGATTAAACTTTAAAATTGTGAATTGTGTCACCATCTTTGATGGTAACTTTGATAAGTTGTCATTCTAATTGTTAAACCAATTAACAAGAATTTTAAAGGAAGCACACTTTAAATGGGAAGTCTCAGGATAAGTAAACTTGCTGGTGTCCTGGTTTAACTATTCTCAGACAAGGTATTCTTCTGTCTGAAGATGCCTCTCTTCAGTCTGTACTTAAAATGTCAGACACATAGTTTGAAGACAAATTGGTATTTCTGGACCACTTATTAGAGAAATTCACAATTTGTACTACAGATTTTCTCCTATTCAAGTCTTACTGAGATGTAAAAATTCAGCTCTGATTATTAAAATAAATGTTGAATTATATTTTAGTCAACATTTGAATTTTCTCCCTCCATCCTCCTCACTACACATACAAGACAAGTAAGGTATAGCTCTGGCACTGTTTCATTTGTCATTACTCTTTATTTTTGGGAGGCCTGACATGGTAGCTGATATATAGTAGGTGTTCAATAAATACTTGTTGATTGAATGTCCTTAAGAAACTTGTTGGCTGATGGGAGAGTTAGACATGTAAAAAGATTTTTTTTTTAAAGTTAAATGCACATGAATATGTAACAAATAATTAGGAGAGATCTGTAATCACCAAGAAAGAATGAAGAAGTCTTAGACCCTCTCCATTAGTTTTCACCTTCTCTTCATAATGATTTTCATAATTTTAGGAAAGAATATCATCACCCAGACATTCTTAAGAAAAATGAAGTGTGCTCTGGTTTAAATTATTTTCCTGTTTTTCTTTTTATCTAGATTCTCAGATGTTCATTGTTTCTATGAAACCAGGCAGGAATTTAAATGCATTATGTTTTTAGAATTCTAAACTTGCTTCTGTTCTGTTTGACTGGCATTCACTCTTTTTCTGCATTTCATTCTCTCACTTGATTAATCTCTTCCTTTCTAATCTGCTTACTAAAAATGAAGACTTAACATCAGGAGCCGAGCTCCGTAACTGATCAAAGGGAACTTTAAGATGCAGTAAGATGCAGTCTTGTGGCGCAGTTTGGGCTGTTAATCTGCTTTCTAAAGGTGATGCTTCAAATGGTTTTTCTGTGCATGTGCATGGATTTTGTGAATGGTGGAGACTATCTTTAAAATTGTGCTGTGGTGTGTAATGTAAAGTGAATTTGTTCTGAGTGTTGTATGCCGAAAGATGGACTTGACAAAATGTTCTTAATTTCTAATGCCCCCCCTTTGATTAATGGTTCTGATAACTAAGTTTTTGCTAAATAACATTTAAGATTATAAAAATAAAAACATCCCTGAAGTTTCTAACAAAGTTTTAATTAAGGTGATGTTTGTAGTGAATTGCTTAATCCTAGTTCTGATCAAAGGTAAGGGAATTCAGGCAAAATCCACCAATCTCCATAGGACTTTGATTTCAGAATCCTATCTTCTTTTACTTCCCTGTGCCTTTCCGGTTCCAGAATCAAGATTTTTCCTATTTAAGAGTTGCTTCTAAATGATTCGGATTCTCCATAACTTAGGCCACTTACCAAATTGGAATTAATTGCCAATCTAGTCATCTTGAATACCACTTGGAACATGGTGGGATATAAACTTAAAATGTTAGTTTATCTGGTATTTTCTTTCTTTTAAATAAGGATTTTCCCTCTTAATCTGCTCTGTAATTCCTATAATGTCCCTTGTTAGCTTGCTCTGGTTTCATGCTGAATTAATACAGAGCTAACTAATCTTATTCTTTTTTAATGAAAGTTAAACCTAGTCTACCTACTGTTAAGTATAATGTTTGACTCCTTAATTTTGGAGCTTATTAGGAACTGTGAAGACCATGGTTAAATGTTAGAAAATTGAGCATTTGATCTTTACAGTTTGTTTCTTGCCCTCCTTTTTTTTCCTTCCTGTAGCCTGATCACCCAACACACACACACACACACACACACACACACATATGCTCATTACATTTGGTATTTATTTGGTCCCTTTTCTTCCTGATATGAAAGAATTATAGCTAATATTGGGCTTTCTTTTTGCTCTCTTTATTCAGTTAATTTAATGTTGATAACCAAAACTAAATAAATCATTAATATTACTGTGATCATATCTTTTTTAACTTTTTAAAATTTATTTATTTATTTTTTTAAGATTTTATTTATTTATTTGACAGACAGAGATCACAAGTAGGCAGAGAAGCAGGCAGAGAGAGAGGAGGAAGCAGGCTCCCTGCTGAGCAGAGAGCCCAATGCGAGGCTAGATCCCAGGACCCTGGGATCATGACCTGAGCCGAAGGCAGAGGCTTTAACCCACTGAGCCACCCAGGCACCCCTATTTATTTATTTTTTAAGTAAGCTGGGCATGGAGCATCAAGCTCAACACAGAGCTTGAATTCAAGACCCAGAGATACAGACCTGAGCTGAGATCAAGAGTCGGATACTTAACCAACTGAGCCACCCAGGTGCCCTGTGATCATATCTTGACACTTGTTTTCTGCTTTTACAACAGCTTCTTGAATTGATTAAGGGCTATTTCAAATTTGCCATCTTGTTTTTTTGTTTCTTTGTTTTTTAAAAGATTTTATTTATTTGAGAGAAAAAGTGCACAAACGGGGAGGGGCAGAGGGCTCAGCGGGGAGTCCGGTGTGGGGCTCCATCCCAGGACCCTGGACCCTGGGATTATGACCTGAGCTGAAGGCAGACACTTAACTGACAGCCATCCAGACACCCTTCAAACTTGCCATTTTTGAATGAGATATTTATATGGGAAAAAATGGTAATGATTATTAGAGTCCTCAGAACTGACAGGGTAAATCTAACTTTCCAGATGGCATTCTTTTTTTTTTTTTTATTAAAAGATTTTATTTATTTATTTGACAGACAGAGACCACAAGTAGGCAGGGAGGCAGGCAGAGAGAGAGAGGAGGAAGCAGGCTCCCTGCTGAGCAGAGAGCCCAATGCGAGGCCCGATCCCAGGACTCTGGGATCATGACCTGAGCCGAAGACAGAGGCTCTAACCCACTGAGCCACCAGGCGCCCCCCCAGATGGCATTCTTAATAGCAATTCTATCACAAATTAGCTTAAACATTTTAACATAAAGTCTAATTTTCTTCTCAGAAGAGCTGTAAATTTTATTAAGCAAAATAATTCAGTCATAGATCAGACTCATTTCTTACTGTAGGCCAAAACAACTTGGGCCTAGTTGTCTTTTTTTGTAGCCATATTCCAACTATATTCAGCTCCTATAGATCTCAAAGCTAGGGAGTGTTTATAGGCCAGAATAGTAAACATGCCACTTAGTAATCTGTGCCTTAAAGGCATGAACTATTAAGTAAGGATCAGGTTGAGATCCAAGCCAAATAATAGAAATATTTAACTAATACTTTTCAAAGCAATTTATATCCATTATCAATAGAATCTTTTCATGGACCTGTGAAGTATTTATCGTTTTTTTTAAATATATTTTTTAAAGATTTTATTTATTTATTTGACAGACAGAGATCACAAGTAGGCAGAGAAGCAGGCAGAGAGAGAGAGGAGGAAGCAGGCTCCCTGCTGAGCAGAGAGCCCGATGTGGGGCTTGATCCCAGGACCCTGGGATCATGACCTGAGCTGAAGGCTGAGGCTTTAACCCACTGAGCCACCCAGGTGCCCCTCATCGTTGTTTTATTGTAGTTTTACATATAAGGATATATATGGATCCTTCGATCTGAGCCAAAGGTAGATGCTTAACCGACTGAGCTACCCAGGCATCCCCAAGGGTCTTAAATGCTTTAAAGGTAATATTTCCGAAACCTGACTGAGCCACATAATGGAAGTTTTTGGTTTTTTTTTAAGATTTTATTTATTTATTTGACAGACAGAGATCACAAGTAGGCAGAAAGGCAGGCAGAGAGGAGGAAGCAGGCTCCCTGCTGAGCAGAGAGCCTGAAGCGGGGCTCCATCCAAGGACCCCGAGATCATGACCTGAGCCGGAGGCAGAGGCTTTAACCCACTGAGCCACCTAGGCGCCCCAAATAATGGAAGTTTGCTTAAGGTTCTATAGCAGTAGAATGACAGGTCTAGGATTGGAATTCATGTCAATATATTACAAATCTTGTGGCCTTTTAAAAAAAAAGGGGGGGGCACCTGGGTGGCTCAGTGGGTTAAAGCCTCTGCCTTTGGCTCAGGTCATGGTCCCAGGGTCCTGGGATTGAGCCCCACGTCGGGCTCTCTGCTCAGCAGGAAGCCTGCTTCCTCCTCTCTCTCTCTGCCTGCCTCTCTGCCTACTTGTGATCTCTCTCTGTCAAATAAATAAATAAAATCTTTAAAAAAAGAGAGAGAGAAAAAAATCTTGGTGTGTACTTTTGCTTTGTCCAGATTAATTTCTCAGTGTCTCGATATATAGAAATACTAAGGTAGACTGCTGGAATAACTAAAATACTCTTTCTACAAGAGAGTGGAAGTCCATTAGACAGTGTTTCTTTTCCCTGGCTGGGAAGCTAAATGAGCTTTTGAATTTAAATAAAAAAATAATAACAATAAAAGATTCTTGGGCTCTACCCCATATGTACTAGAACAAAACTTTTAGCGTGCAACTTACAGACCTGTGTGTTCAAAGGCCTCCATATTGCCCTGTGCTTAGTTAGGTTTGGGAAATACTACCTTTCAAGCATTCAAGATCCTTTGGGGGGATGCCTGGATGGCTCAGTCGGTTAAGCATCTGCCTTCAGCTCACGTCTTGATCTCAATGTCCTGGGATGTTCTGCATTGGGCTCCTTGCTCAGTGGAGAGCCGCCTTCTCCTTCTGCCTGCCACTCCCCCTGCTTGTGCTATCTCGCTCTCCCTTTCTCTCTCTTTGTTTTAAGATTTTATTTATTTATTTGACAGAGAGATCACAGGTAGGCAGAGAGGCAGTCAGAGAGAGGGAGGGAAGCAGTCTCCCTGATGAGCAGAGAGCCTGATTGGGGCTATATATCCCAGGACCCTGGGACCATGACCTGAGCCAAAGGCAGATGCTTAACCCACTGAGCCACCCAGGCGCCTCTCCCTCTCTCTCTGACGAGGAAGTAAAATATTAAAATAATAATAATAATAATGCATTTAAGACCCTTTGAAGGAAGACAAACAAGATTGAAACCATGATCATCATTGTTATTATTAGATGAGTAGCTGCTTGACAATTCCTTAGAAACATAACTTTCAAGGGTATTTCACGTTGGTGGGACAAACTCCAAGGTGATGATGGCAAGTGGCAGGGTAAACTGGAAGGCATTACCTAGAGTGCACATGCTGAAAGAGACATGGAGCAGCCATGTGGATGAAGATAGAAAATGAGCACCATTTAAAAATCACCTCTTCACAAACATGCAAAACATGTCGTAACTGCATGAGAAAAGTGTTTTTCCCCAACTCATTTGAAACTCATTTGAAAAGCAGACTGAACCCAGAGGCCCCTGGGTGGCTCAGTTGGTTAGACAACTGCCTTCCGCTCAGGTCATGATCCTGGAGTCCTGGGATCGAGTACCGAGTAGGGCTTCCTGCTCAGTGGGGAGTCTGCTGCTTCCTCTGACTTTTCCCTTCTCAAGCTCGCTGTCTCTCAAATAAATAAATAAAATTAAATCTTTTTTAAAAAAAAATGAAAACCCAGTGCAGAGCTATTAAAAGAAAAATTCAAAGTCACCTTTTTATCCCTTTTCCCCTTAATATTGGAACATCTTTTAGGATCCAGTTCTCTTAAAGGGAGAAGGAATGATAACCATTCTGATTCTTTGTTGAGAACACAGATGATGATTTCATTGGAATTCATTCATAATATCATGTTGAAACAATTCATTTGCATCCTGAGCCCCTTGTATCTAATTATGGAAAGAAGAATTCTCAAAAACTTAAAGGAATTTCAAATCTTTCAAGATCCAGAAGGAAGTTGGAGCATGTATGTATTTCTTGATAGACCAGGAGCTGGCAGGCCCTGTCCCAGTCTACTCTTTATGTATTATGACTCTCAGAAACATGATGAATTCCAGCCCTCACTCTTTCACTTCTACAATCTGACATCCCGATAAAAGCTGCATTTACCTTCTGTTACTTTTTATTGATATATCTGGTTATTAACTTTCTGATAAACTTTCGTGCTGTTTATTTTGTTTACTAGGTATTCCTCTGCTTTAGCCTTTTGTCTGAAAACTTACCTTATTAACAAAGAATACATGTAAATGGGTTTCACCAAACTAACAGATAATTATTTATAAATAATCATTTAGAAAAGGTATATCCCACCTTGTTCCAGGACAGATTTAACATGGCTGGTTAATAAATTGATAAATTAATTAAACATAGTAGCACAAGTAGGAAATTGTGAGAACTTAAAGTGGAACCAAGAAAGGCACTTCGATTAGTTCTTCAGTGTTCATAGATATATTTACCTTTTTAGTACCTCTTATAAAAAAGGTGATAGTACCCTTTCTATAGCATTAATGACTTAAGGTTTAGATCCGATTCTAGGTTTGCCAAAACCTGGAATGTCTGTTATGTCTATTAAGGAAGGAGCTACAATTTTCATAAAGATTTCTGTTTTTGCAGTTTTGTAACTTCCTTGTTAACATTATGTAGGATAAATCAGAGACCAATATTACAGCTTTATACTAGTTTTTGTTTATAGAAAAGTAAAAACTAAAATTAAGAATGAAAAATGTACCTAGCCAAATAATCAGTAAAAAAAATTTTTGTGTTATTTTTTTGTAACATTAAAAGTCACTTTACAAGGCTTTTTTTCTTGCCATTATTACCAGTTTGAATAGTAAATCCCTACATAAAATTCTGGCTTTGACTACATCAGTTACGTCTAAAGTATATTATATACTTTTATTTTTAAGAGGCTTGGATTTAGGATTTTGGGGAGAGGGGCGGAGAGTAAAATCTTAAATGAAAAAGCCCCAAGTCAAAGGATTTGCAACTGGTACCAGTGTGGTCAAGATGGTTATCATTGGCTATTCAATTTGGAAATAATTCATGCCTTTCTTTCATGATGTTTGGTTTTTGTTTTTGTTTTTAATTTAATGCAAAATTCTAGCTTTAAAAAACATCTGGATCTACCCTGGTTCACATAAGTGGGCAGCTGGGGTCTGAGTATTGCCCACTCAGCCACCTTTCTTTTCTCTTCCATCCCTCATCAACTTGGGAGATCCCTCCAAGGAACCTCATAAGGCATTCCAGAACATCTTTCCTAAGGAATTTTTTTCCCTAATATCCATTGTTTTCTTTTCTGAAGACTGTTACAGGCCAGGGAAACCTGAAAAGTCAAATATTTTGCTACTTGCTAACTTTTTAATGAACATTTTATGTAAATAGTTGAACTTTAAAAAAATGTTTAATGTCAGTGGCCTTCACAATTCATCTTTTTCATATACCATATTATAATGGAGCATATCATAGCTAACCTCAATCTAACTGTAGGTAGCTTTCATGTTAAGGATGCTAGGGTCATCCTGAAAGTAAAAAAACACTAATAATTACAATTCTTCCCCTCCTGCTTTTCCGTATCTCTCTACAATCCTGACTCTTACACAGGACAAAGAACTTTGAGTCTGGTAAGGCCTACAAGGCAACATGGGGAGATGGTGGAGACAACTCTCCCAGCAATGTAGTATCTAAGCAGCCAGGCCGAGTGACAAACGGTCAGCCTCAACAAACAACCACTGGAGCAGCTAGCGGTGGATACATTAAACGGTATGCCAGCTCCTTCTAATTTTTTTTTAACCCCTTTCCTAAATGAATGGCTCACTCAGGGGAATGGGTGTTGTTATACATGAACCCTAACTCATCAATTAGAAATAGTGTTTATTCATTTGAAAAATGCAACTTTTAAAATCTGCCTTCTGACAAAATGTTGACTGGTTATGACTTTCATTGATAGATTAACTTTTTCTTTATATTTTTCAGTATTTTGAAAATTACCCAAGTAAGCATATTTTACTTCTATAAATGGGAAAATGTGTTTTAAAATGTATCATGCAGGATCCGACTCTTGATCTCAGCTTAGGTTTTGATCTCAGGGTCATGAGTTCAAGCCCCATGTTGGGCTCCATGCTGGGCGTGGAGCCTACTTAAAAAAGAAAGAATATATCATCATGAGTTAGAAGTTGGCCAGATCCCTATAAAGATAACCGTAAAGGATCAGATAGTAATATTTCAGACTTCGCAGCTACTCAGTCCTGTTGTTGTAGGGTGGAAGCAGCCATAACAATACAGAAGCAAGTGAGCGTGGCTATATTGAATAAAACCTTACTTACACTATCAGGTGGTGTCGTGTGCACTGAAGTAAAGTTGTCAGACACCAATCTGAGTGGCCGTGTGGGGCTGCCTCTGCAAGGGAGAGCAGCAGCCTCTGAATCCTGCACATAGCTTCTATTTTTTTATCAGAAGAGCAAGGACACATGCCTCCAAAGTGTGGGAAAGGAATACAAAGTAATGGCAATATCTTGAAGCGGCTGGCATTTTCCCCTATTTGTAGGCACCAGGATGTTTGGGCTAGCAATCGCCAGGTGCAGAAAGGAGAGACTGAGGGTTACATTATTCATAGCTCCCAACTTATGCCCTGCCCCTAGAGATCATGGGATGCCACTCCTGCCAGGCCATTGCGTTCAACAGCTCAAGAACAGGAATGCTGCTGATGTTTCAGCTGCTTCCATACTCACTCCTTAGGGTTTACAATATATTCTCTTAACCTGTGCCTTGCCCCAGAAGATCATGGGATCCTGCTCCTCCTGAGCCAATGCATTCAGTAGCCTGAGAACAGGAGTGCTGCTGATGTTTCAGTTGCTTCCACAGTCACTCCTTGGGGTTTATAATATATTTTCTAAGAAATACTTCATAAGATGGCAAGCCAGTTTTGACCTTTGGGCCAGAGTTTTGCAACCTTTTTTACAGCAGTGTTTCTTTAGACTTAATCTGCATGAGTTACCTGGGGGTTTATTAAAACCTAGAATGCTGGGATTCACTTCCAGTTTGATTCAGTGGATCTGTAGAAGAGTGTGAGAATTAGCATGTTTTCATGTTTAATAAGTTCCCAGGTAATGCCGTGATCACTCTTTGAGAACCATTGTTCTAGAGTTGTTTCTTCTCCTCCATGGCCCTAAGACATTTGTGCTCTCTTTGGTCAGTCTTTCAGTTTTTACTATAGAATGTTTTCTGAGAATGGTAACATACATTCCCAGGGGTCTAACACTTGCTGAAGTCATTTTGGTTACTTATTTTTATGAAGACTAAACCCAGATTTAGTCCATTTTATAATTCACCAAAAAGCTGAATTAACTGTCTTTTTGGGATAGTATAACTAATGATGCCAGAGAAGATGAGATGGAAGAGAACCTGACTCAAGTGGGCAGTATCCTAGGAAACCTAAAGAACATGGCCCTGGACATGGGCAATGAGATCGAGGCTCAAAACCGACAAATAGACAGGATCACAGAAAAGGTAAATGGTCTTTCAAAATTCCTTCAGGAATTTGAGACACTCACAGTGTTTTAGTACTGGACATCTGTGCTTGATACTTTTGGGGGAACAATAAGAGAAGATCTTGTCCCCACAGGATATGAGGTGGCAGTTCGAACATACTGAAAAATTATAGCCAGGTCCTACTCTCTCTTGGTCATGGGAGTTGGTTCATTTTGAAACCAAAACCTTAGAATGAGTGATTTTATTTAAAATTTCACACATGAACCTTAGAGTCTACTCTAACCTTTGGAAGGGCTATATTTTTTCCCCCTGAATGAACGTGTTAGCTTTTGGAGTTTTACTTTGATACTAAAAAATTAGTAAGTTCCTAAATCCTCATCTCATGAGTCAGTAAGTGAAAATCAGTTCTGCAGAATGGTTCTGGTGGAATGGACACACAAAATGGGGTCCTGTGAGTAAAGAAAAGATGGAATTGCTTTTTTTTTTTTTTTACTTCACATGATATAAAAGATACTGAAAATGCAGTTGGGTTCAGTGTTTGGATGTGCCATGTCTAAAAGCCATTATTGTTATTTCATTAAAAATCTCAGGGTCCCTTAAAGAATGGGGTGAGTTTTGGGGCACCTGGGTAGCTCAGTGGATTAAGGCCTTTGACTTCGGCTCAGGTCATGATCCCAGGGTCCTGGGATCAAGCCCTGCACCAGGCTCTCTGCTCAGCAGGGAGCCTGCTTCCCCCTGGCAAACCCCCTCTCTGCCTGCCTCTCTGCCTACTTGTGATCTCTGTCAAATAAATAAAATCTTTAAAATAAAAAAAAAAAAAAAGAATTGGGTGAGTTTTTAAGTTTGGCTCTGTTGAAATCACTTAACAGTGGATTTCATGGAAGTAAACTGTCGTTCATAAGATGCTTTTAGAGCTGTCCTGTGGGTTTAACGTATTACCTATCTTTTTAATTCAGATGTTGATGTGGATGGTAATAAATCTGTTAAAAAATCTTGGGAAGAGTTCTTTCAGTCTTTCTGGGTTAAACCTAGAGTCGTCTCAGATAAGATTCTGTGATTCAGTTTAGGGAACTCCCACAATGTCCACATCTATAGCAGAAAGCATTTTTAATTTCATTGTGTCGAAAAAGCCATTGATTATAAGATGCATCCCAGTTAGGGATGCCTGGGTGGCTCAGTTGGTTAAGCGGCTGCCTTCGGCTCAGGTTATGATCCCAGCGTCCTGGGATCGAGTCCCACATCGGGCTCCTTGCTCAGCGGGGAGCCTGCTTCTCCCTCTGCCTCTGCCTACCACTCTGTCTGCCTGTGCTCATGCTCGCTCCCTCTCTCTCTCTAACAAATAAATAAATAAAATCTTAAAAAAAAAAAAAAGATGCATCCCAGTTAAACTATGAAAACATACTACAGAATTCATGAAATACTGGCAGGTTCTTTTGTTAAACCTTTGTCATGTTTATATTCCGTTTTCCCGAATGAATTTCATGTTCTCTCTCTTCTTGCCGAAAATGAGTTGTTTGTTTTAAGATTTTATTTATTTATTTGAGAGAGAGAAAGTGAATGAGAGAGAAGAAGAGAGGGGAGGATCAGAGGGAGAAGCAGGCTCCCCACTGCAGGGAGCCTGATGCGGGACTCCATGCCAGAACGCCGGGTCTGTGACCTGAGCCAAAGGCAGTCACTTAACCAACTGAGCCACCCAGGCACCCCTGAAAATGAGTTTTGTAATGTAACTTCATGCTTCCTGAATTTTCTCAGTGTGTCATTTACTCCAGATGTATGAAATTCAACTTTTATTAGAGTAACTTACCTTGTAACATAATGCTGATACCTTTTTTTTCCCCCCTAGGCTGACACCAACAAAGATCGTATTGATGTTGCCAATGCCAGAGCAAAGAAACTCATTGACAGCTAACACTGCTGCTGTACTTCTTTATCGTGTATTCACTTCTCTAGCTCCTCCTTCAAAGTTATTAACTTTTCAGAGTTTAACATTTTGGTTCCATGCTCTTCTCAATCAGGAGATAATGTGCAAGAAGGGCCAGGAGTACAGACCCTCTGTTCTTTTATGATCTCTTTCCCTTGAGGGTATACTACTGCTCAGACTTCCTTCTAGTATTTTTTGTCCCTTGGTTCATAGTCTTAGATTGGTTTTTATACATCATATAAAGTATTACTTTTCATCCTCCTCATTTACTTTAGCAGGTTCTTTTGCTTTCAAGATTTGGAAGCCTTGCCAAAGACAGCCATGAAGAAGGAAGCTAGAGGCGGTGGGGGGGCAAGCACAAGGAGGAGAGGCAAGAGATAAGAGGTTGTTACCTCAGTAAAACCTGCAGGCCACAAAGCAAAAGTTGCATAGCCATAGTAAAGATCTAGTTGGGTTTAATTTGTCAATTTAAGTTGCAGTTATTGCCAGTTTAGGCTACTACTTGGTTTCGGAGCTTTTATACACAATATTTTTGTTATACGTCACAACTTGGCAGCCTCTGCTCCAAAAAAAATAGAATGACTTTTTCAAAGTGGGCTTATTTTCTGAACGTTTGGTGATTTATGTATGTACATAGACAGCGATCCCATTTCACACTGCACCATACGGGAACACTTTGTATAAATGAATGACTTTTTATTTTTACATTAGTAGTATCATGGTCCCATTACATGCCTATTAACCTCATAAATTTGTTATTAGTCTTTGAGGAAAAAAATATGTAAATATGTATTGTAACACGAGAATTTCTCTCTAAAGCAGGACTTAAAATTTTTTTGGAAAAGTTTGACAAAATATATTACGTGAATTCAGATTTACCTCAATGTCAAGAATTATGTTTAGATAGGAAAAAAGAAACTTGTTTTGATCTCAGGTAGAAAAATAGTTAGATTGCCTTGAGTTTTTTATAGCTTTAGACTTTAAAAAAGCTAGACTTTATTCTGTTTAACTAAAAGTGATTTGGAAGATTATGCCTTTGGTTTAATTATTGATGATTGCACTATCATTCACTTAGCCTTGTAGATTGAATTATGTCTAGAATCACATTTATTTAGATCCTGAACAGTGTTATAAGAATCTGATTGATATTTGTCACCTTTATTTAAGAAGTAGTATCTGCACACTTCGAAGCTATTAATGTGGATCGGTTTGACCAATACCACTGCTTGATCTTTACGATTAAATTTTATAAGTAACTGGTGGAATTGTTCTTTCAAATAGGTAATATGATTCTGTGACTATTTGGTGGGGGCTGGGGGGCAAAAATTTCATCAGCTCTTAACAAACTGAATAAAGCAAAGGTCCTTAAATCAAGAAGCACTCTGATGGAAAGCTGCCTTTATAGCACCTTTCCCATTTTTTTATTGGAAATACTGACAGGACTTTTCTTCCTATGATTTGTCATGAGGGTCATTTTAATTATTATTAGCCTCTTACTCATTTGAGCTTTAATACAATCATTAGTGTGAACTAGCACTACAGCCCACTTAGTGAAGGTACTGTTAACACGAGGACTTCCATAGGCTGAAGAGGATAATATTTAGAGAGATTCAGTCAGGCTCTCTGGAATAGAAATGCTCCATGCCAAAAGGAGTAGTTTGGCAGGTGGTGGTAAATGTGTAAAGAGAGAAAGTATAAAACATTAGGGATTGTGATATACCTAAATTGAAAAATGTTTTTCATGTTATGGCTAAAGGCAGTAGTTCTGAGGATACCAAAATGCTGCCCCCACAATATAATTGGTTAGAAGTGTAAGTTAAGGCACTCAACTATCTGAATTTATACTCTGCCACTTGCTGAGACTGTAAGCCCATTTCTATGCCTCAGTTTCTTTGTCTGTAAATGAGGATTAATAATTCCTCCTCCATAGAGTTGTCACGAAAAGTCAGTGTGGTGATGCCATGTCAAGAACTGAGAGCAGCACCCAATAAATGCAAGAGCTTAATAAATTATAGTTGCTATCCTCTCTTGGGTGAAGCTCTTTTGGGGTCAAGAGTCCATTTGTGAATTTGATGAAAGACAACTTAGCCTGTCTCCCCAGAGAAATAAACATAAACATGAATCACGCATAAGTAAAAATCACGCATCAGTGGGTCTTAAAAGCCTATCTGTGGATCCCAGGTTACAAATGCCTCCAAGAGAAAGAAAGAAAGGGAAAAAGAAGAGGGATGAGGTCATAGAAGTTAGGTCCATAATGCATAAGAAATACAAGCTGCTGACTTAAAGCCTTTTCTGATTTTCTCCAGTAACATTGTGTGGAAACTTGTTTCCATTACTTTTGAAAGGTAGTAACTGTAAGTAGTTAACACAAGCTCTAGAGTCTGACCACCTGTTTCAAATTTTGCTTTAGTCATTTACTTGGTGTAGTCTTTTTTTTTTTTTAAGATTTTATTTATTATTTATTTGACAGAGAGAGATCACAAGTAGACAGAGAGGCAGGCAGAGAGAGAGAGGGAAGCAGGCTCCCTGTCGAGCAGAGAGCCCGATGCGGGACTCGATCCCAGGACCCTGAGATCATGACCTGAGCCGAAGGCAGCGGCTTAACCCACGGAGCCACCCAGGCGCCCCTACTTGGTGTAGTCTTGAGCATAACACTAACCTATAATTAAGGAGTTCAAAAATAGTATCACCCTTGGGGCACCTGGGTGGCTCCGTGGGTTAAGCCGCTGCCTTCGGCTCAGGTCATGATCTCAGGGTCCTGGGATCGAGGGTCACATCTGGCTCTCTGCTTAGCAGGGAGTCTGCTTCCTCCTCCCCAGGTGCCCCAAGGGTGATACTATTTATTTATTTGACAGAAATCACAAGTAGGCAGAGAGAGAGGTTGGAGGAAGCAGGCTTCCCGCCAAGCAGAGAGCCCGATGTGGGGCTCCATCCCAGGACCCTGGGATCACTACCTGAGCCGAAGGCAGAGGCTTTAACCCACTGAGCCACCCAGGCACCCCCTCAATTTAATTTTTTAACACTAAGCTCCTTCTTCAAGTTTCCAGTCTTATAATAACAGTGGTATTTATCCCTGATAGTTATGCTTATTTCTTTCCTCCTCCACTCTTTTTTTTTTAAATATTATTTGTCAGAAGAGAGAGAGCGAGAGAAAGCGCAAGCATGGGGAGCCAGCATGCAGAATGAGAAGCAGGCTCCCTGCTCAGCAGGGAGCCCAATGTGGTACTTGATTCCACGACTGTGGGGTCACGACCTGAGCCGAAGGCAGAGGTTAACCAACTGAGCCACCCAAGTGTCCCTTCCTTCATCCTTGTTACCACACTTCAACTTAGATCTTTTCATGTCATGTGTGAATTATGAATCTCCTCTTAACCCAGACATTCTATATTCAATTGCACTTAGAATTAGTTTCTTTAAATATTATTTTCTCTATTAGGTCACTGTCTTATCAAAATTCCAGGTTATCCCAGTTAGTTTCCTAATCAGATTTGTATTTTCAGATTTGTATTTCTCAGATTGATAGTCAAGTTCCTTATTCTCTAGTCATTTGTTTTCATCCTTTTTAATGTAGTATTTGCTCTAAGCCTTCTGTTTCTATATGACTCGCTAACTTCTATTTTAATGCCGTACAGGTGAAATAAATGGCACCGTTTATTGATTGCTTACTCTATCATGGACACTCTTCTAAAATGCCTTTATGTATCTTTTTACTACATCCTTCTAACAAACCTGAATGGTTGGAGGTATTCTCCATATTACAGATGAGCATAAATTGCTCAAATTCACAAAGCTAGTAAATGACAGACTGTGTATTCAAACCAGGATCTTTCTGACTCCAAGGCCCATGATCTTAATATATGACACTGACTTCTAACCAGGCTCTAAAAGAATGTGGGTGACTTCAGGTTGGTGGCCAAACAAATATGGGTCTCCAGACCACATACAGGTTAACCAACTTCATTATGTTGGCTCATAGGTAAGTAAATACTTGTGCTTTATAAATCTGGGCATGTTACTTCACATAGTTCCTGCCCACAAGTAGCTCATTCTAGCGAGAGACAGATATAGTGCTATCATAACAGATGGGGGAGCTATTAATTTGGCTTAGAGTTAAAATGAATTTTAGACAGAAGAAGCACGTTTAGTGAGACAGGACATTCCTGACTGAGCAAACAATGTAAAGGCAATTACAGGGGAGGCACACACTGTGGGTTTAAGGAGCAGAATAATCTGGTAAGACTGGGCAGGTGAGGGACGCCTGGGTGGCTCAGTTGGTTGAGCGACTGCCTTCGGCTCAGGTCATGATCCCAGTGTCCTGGGATCAAGTCCCACATCGGGCTTCTAGCTTGGCAGGAAGCCTGCTACTCCCTCTGCCTCTGCCTGCCACTCTGCCTGTGCTCGCTCGTGCTCTCTCTCCCTCTCTCTCTCACACAAATAAATAAATAAAAATCTTAAAAAAAAAAAAAAAAAAAAGACTGGGCAGGTGAAATGAGAGTGAAGAAAGGGTATCTGAAATAAGGCTGGGTTCAAGTTGTGAAAGCTAGCGGTCACTGATTCTCAGAGATGGGGGGTATTTTTAACTCTAATAATTAAATGTCGGGGGACATTTAAGTTGTTTAGTTTAGAAGTTCTGATTTATTAGATGTTAAGCACTGATTAAAAAAAAGAAAACAAACCTAGAGAAACATTGTTTAGTAGACCAAAAGATTAAGCATTGAAGTTTACAAAAAGCAAAACTCAGCTTCTAAGGATAAACTGGCAGCCCATCCCTCCCCATGTTGAGAAACAGAAAATAACATGGGAAATATGGAATACCCGGATCAGATTTCAAGTCAGAGAGATTTACGCATATAAACACTAAGCTGTTGTGATCTATTGACTTAATGGTTAAACTAGGTTTATAAAACAAGAACTGACAATACGTGCTAAATTGCCCTGGCAAATACAAAACCTCTGAACATTTGAGTGGTAGTTTCCGAAATGTTCATGTCAGTAACAACCAGAAGTCATCTACCTTTGTACTTTCAGTTTCTCTTAATAAGCATGGTTCCAGTACTTGCAAGGTGTTTATCAGTCACATGAAGACATTTCGTACTCCTGCACTTTAACAAGAACATGAAACATTTCTTTCTAATCAGTTTACTTTCAAAGGGCCACATACAAGTTAAAGTTCTGCCTTCTTCCTTTGAAGGATTAACCCTTTTTCCAGCCGAAGTTCATTAAAAATTCTTTATTTAGTGTATTCTTGCATCCAGAGAATAAACTTTATAAACATAGGTTATTTTAAAATATTGTAGCAGTAGTTTTGATAGGTAATTTGATTAGAATTATAAATACAAAAAGGGAAAAGGATTATCAGAAATAAGATTATTTCTAACAAAGCTTCAGGAAAATCTTGATTATGACAACCGTCTGTATCTTACAAGTTTTGCATATATGATTTTAGCTCTTCAGAGCCCCCTACCAATAAGGCACATGCAATAGTAAAAAATTTGCTACTGCAGCCTTGGGGAACATCTCTTAGTGTTGTGTTGGTGCTTTCTCTGACACAGTACACTTTTAATCAAGACAGTAACATATTTATGTACATTCTAACTTCCAAGTATAAACACTGCAATTGAACTGATGGACTGAAATAAAATCATAAGCCCTTAGATTAACCATGGTAGCCTCTCACAAATTATTTAAATTTCATAAAAATATGAAATGTTAACACAGGTGGAATGGCAACTGACTTTATGAAAGCGCTCATACACTGAAACTAAACATGAAATTTCAAGCTGTGATATGGAGTGGTTCTGTTACCAAGCAGCATCCTTCATTGTGTAAATAGTAATGAGCTACTAATTTTCTTAAAGCCAGACTAATGATGGTTTTGATGATCAACACTGTCCTTTATCCTATCCATGACTCAAAATGGAGG
This sequence comes from Lutra lutra, assembly GCF_902655055.1. Classification (NCBI taxonomy): domain Eukaryota; kingdom Metazoa; phylum Chordata; class Mammalia; order Carnivora; family Mustelidae; genus Lutra; species Lutra lutra. Next base: position 62,043,485 of record NC_062284.1, read on the forward strand.
ACTCTCACTGTCCCTTGATTTTTTAGCTTGCTTAAGACGAGCCCTGGAAAGGAAAAAGATCACTGAAATATTATCTGCGGGAGCATCATCTCCATACTGCAGATAATCCTTGACAACAGGAGCCTCTGATTCAGCCAGATTGTAAGAGATTCCATGTCAGTGTCCTGTAAGTTTCTCGAGCTCCTGGAGAACATCATGCAAATTTCTTCTTAGTGGCCGTGAACCTCTCCATGTACTAAAAAATTATAAAAGAAGAATATGGTATTTTGGTATATGAAAATATTAGCATTTTTTTAAAATTAGGATTTTGTAATTTTTTTCATTTAGGATTTTATTGGCTATGGTCTTTTTCACTTCCTACAAAATTCTATTCTATTCTATTCTAAATGCAGATTTAAAGCACACAGCTTTGGGTTTTTCCCTTATATCTTAAGAGGACACCCATCAAAAGACAAAAATGCTTTACAATAAGCTACTTGGAAGAAAAGTTATCTTGGCACAATACTATTTGGCTAATTTTTAGAATCCACCTCCAAAATGGGGAACAAATCCTGCTGACATAAACAGGATTATGCATACATCCTGTAGCTATAAATGTTCATGTAGTTTCACCATTGTCATCTCTGGAACAGTGATGAAGTACACTAATACATACCTTATCATATCCTTCCAGTTCTCGAAGTTTCTTTATTTCAAAAAGGTTGCCTTCCACAGCAAGCAGACAGATCTGGGAATCACTGAGAATGCTCTGTGGAAGCATGCTGAGCTCAAGACAGTTCTCTTCCAGGCGAAGAACTTTAAGGCGAGGACAGCAAGAGATCTTTACTGAGATCTGTGATATCTATTGAACAACAAAAGAATCATAAGAAAAAGAAAAAGCACTACTATATACATATATTTTTTTTTTACTAAAACAAAAACTTGACCATTTGTCCTAGTTCTTTTACCACCTCCATTTTCTCACCACCTACTCATTCCCAAAGCCTGTGCTATCTAGCTTCTGTTACTCCTCCTCCACTTTTTGGAAAAAAAAGATGCTGTTTGAAGGTTACCAGTGGCTTTTTAGAAACAAAAATGTTCTAATAAAAGTACAGTTGATTACAGAAAATTTGAAAGTCAAATGAGTTTAAAGAAAAAAGTTACCTCTAATCTGCCACCATAAACGTTTTGGTGCATTTACATTTACTGCCAGTCTTTTATGTGTACATAGATGCGGTGCTGCTATACTGCCGAAGTCAAGGATTCACTGTCCTCACTCCCTATTGGATTTGACTACCATCTACCACTTCTTTGAAACTCCTTCTTGTACCTAAATAGTGGACTTCTCTTTTGAATTATTCCTGATTTTTGGCTCCCTACCCCTTGTTCCTATGGACATTTTTTAAAAAGATTTATTTATTTGAGAGAGAGAGAGATCACAAGTAGGCAGAGAGTCAGGCAGAGAGAGGGAGAAGCAGGCTCCCTGCTGAGCAAAGAGCCCAATGAGAGGCTGGATCCCAGGACCCTGAGATCATGACCTGAGCCGAAGGCAGAAGCTCAATCCACTGAGCCACCCAGGCACCTGCCTATGGACATTTTCAAGCAGCGGTCTAATACTTAATATTGGATCTTTTTCCTAAATTTCCTCCTTAAAAGCTCATCCTTTCTTAAAGCTACCACTTCTGTTAAGACCTGAAAATCTTTATCTACATTCATATTCGCTCACATCTATTTTTCTCCTGTGTGTCTAATTTTTAGTAAAACATTTCAGTTGGGATGAGTTACCATTATAATCAACTCAGTTTATCCATTTATCCACTCAGTAGCACCACTCTTCTTTTAGGTCCTTGAACAATTAATCTTTGATTCATTCACCTCTTTTGCCCTTTAAATTCTTCAACTCATCACATTTTATTTACTCTGCCTGGTATTTTAGACCATCACCTGGGGACTTTTTACAAATATAAATTCTCAGGGGTGCCTGGGTGGCTCAGTCAGTTCAGCATCCGACTTTTGATTCTGGCTCACGTCATGATCTTAGGGTTGATATGGAGCCCCATGTTGGACTCCACATTCATCTGGGAGTCTTGAGATTCTCTCCCTCGGCCCCTCCCCCTTGCTTGTGTGTGCACATGCACGTGTGTTCTCTAAAAAAAAAAAAATCTTAATTTTTTAAAAGATTTTGTCAGAGAGAGTGCACATGTGCACAGGAGAAGGGTCAGGCTGAGGGAGAAGCAGGCTCCCTGCTGAGCAAAGAGCCTAATTTGGGACTCAATCCCAGGACATGGGGATCATGACCTGAGCCAAAGGCAGACGCTTAACAAACTGAGCCACCCAAGATTCCCAATAAAAATCTTTTTAAAAAATGTAAATTCTCAGACCCCACTCCAGACCTACTGAATCACAAATGTGGAGAGTGGGGACCCAGTGATGTCTTCACAAGCTCTTCTGGTTAATGTGGTGCACACTAAAATCAGAACCAGTGATAATAGGGCAGCAGCGTAGGTGAATGGGGTGACTGAGCAATTAGTACTTCTTAAGGTTTTTCTGTAAGTTTTTTTCAAATAATCACAATTTTTTTCCCCCAAAAGTTCAACATACAAGAATATCCACTTTTGGGTGTGCCTGGGTGGCTCAGTCAGGTGTCTGCCTTTGGGTCAGGTCATGATGCTGGGGGTCCTGGGATTGAGCCCCGCTTCTGCCTCTGCCTCCATCTCTCTCTCTCTCTCCCTGTCTCTCATGAGTAAATAAATATTTTTTAAAAAAAGAATATCCACTTTCACAGAAAAGGTGAGGCAATCTCAAAGACAGACTGAATTTTATCACAGTATAAGATTACTACAATCTAGAATGGTTTTATACAATAAAACCTGGCAGTGATTGAAATGTTTATCTTTGTGGTTCAATATGGTTGCCACATACAGCTTTTGAGCACTTGAAATATAGCTAGTGGCAAAGAGGAACTTAATTTTTAAATCTAATTTTTTATTTTTTTATAAACATATAATGTATTTTTAGCCCCAGCGGTACAGGTCTGTGAATCGCCAGGTTTACACACTTCACAGCACTCACCATAGCACATTTAAATCTAAATTTTAACACCCATGTGTGGTGGTTGTATTGGACTATGCAAATCTAGAATTGTACGCAGTAAAAAGGCCACTTAGTCTCACTATGTTTAATGTTTCATCATTTAAGCCTTACGTCTTGACCAAGGATTATTTCTCCAGATACCTATTAACCAAAGAGCTTCCAAAGTAATGGAAACCAATTTCAAATATTTCAATTAAAGCTGTCCAACAATGAAATGGGCCAGAAAGCCTGTCAGTTATGAATTTTCAGTAAAAGCAGGACATGCTTGAGAAAGAGGTCAATAAAGGGACAATGAATTATCTGTCTTGTCCAACTCCAAGAACTTATGAGTTAAAGCCTCTTTTCCAGGGGCGCCTGGGTGGCTCAGTGGGTTAAAGCCTCTGCCTTCGGCTTAGATCATGATCCCAGGTGTCCTGGGATGGAGCCCCACATCCGGCTCTCTGCTTAGCAGGGAGCCTGTCTCCCCTCCTCTCTCTCTCTGCCTGCCTCTCTGCCTACTTGTGATCTCTGTCAAATAAATAAAATCTTTTAAAAAAAAAGCCTCTTTTCCACTCTACCTGACATAGCTCCCTGCAAGATGATTAGAGGCATATTTGAAGAGGCTCTGAATCCTTCAAGATTTGTGAGACAGTTTAACTTTTGAAATTATCCAACCCCATTACCCATCCCACTCTCCTAAAAACACCTACACAACACACACACACACACACACACACACACACACACACACACAGTGTCTCAACTAATTCTATAGCACTTTGAGCTTTGAAATAGTCCAGCCCGTAGACTTTACTGCTCATCTAGCCTCTGATACCCAGCTCCATGACTACAGTTTAGAGAAGAACGGATTACAGAAGACTGTAAACCCACATAATGTAAGAAAAAAACCTTAAGCTCTAGACCTGGTTCTGGTTGAGATTGAGTTCGATGACCTGCAGCTCCCCCACTATGTCAGGTATGCTCCGAATCTGATTCTTGGAGAGATCCACCACATCCAAGTGCCGGAGGCTACAGAGTTGTGGTGGTAGTGCTTGAAGCTGGTTCCCAGAGAGGCTCAGGGTCTTGAGGGCTGCCAGTTGCCCAAAGGTAGATGGTAGCTCTCTCAAGTGGTTGTTGTTCAGGCTTAGCATCTCTAATTTTTTCAGATGGCATAACTCCTCAGGAAGAACAGCTGGCAAAGAAAAAAATTAAAAACCTGAATGATACAGCTGAGACACACTTTAGACAAAGTCTAGAAAAACTACATGGCCACCTTATATGCCTCCTATCAATAAAATTCAATAAAAATCAATAAAATTCCAACATTTTGTGCCATTTTTAAGTATTGCATTTTACTAACATAGTCTTCAGAAAGTGAGGGTGCCATCAAAATACAGGAAAGCATTTATGTGTATATTGGGCTCCTTTTATAAAAGGACCTCTGCAGAATCCGACAGCAATTTTGTGGGCTCCCCCTTCCCACTCCATCCCCTTTTTTAAATTTGCAAAATTAGCTCTGTTTACATTACATCCCAAAGATGGTCTTCCCTTTCAAGTCCAAATTAAGCCAGTACCAATCATTACACACCAGAGGAGGCGTGTAGATGTAATTACGAGATAGCTTCAAGCACTCTGTGTCTTGAGCTCTCAGAGAGGTTTCATAACAACAAAAATCAGCTTGTAAGAGAAAACCACCCTTCTTAACAGCTGGTCACTAGCAAAAGCTTCCCAGGCGCAAAAGCCGTACTCAGTTTGTTGTTGTTCAAGGAGAGGCTCTTCAGCACAGTGAACTTCCCTATAATCATAGGCGGTAGGCTCTCGATCTTGTTGTTGGACAAGTCGATGGTCCTTAGATTGCTGGTCAGCTTCTGCAGCTCTGAGGGGAACTGGAGAAAGGGGTTCACAGCGCGAAGAATCCCTCACCGATTAACTTCGCCACCCCCGCAGTCCCTCTCCCTTTATTTTCCCTGGTCCGTCCCCTCCCAGTCTCACCTCGGTCAGCCCACGGTCCTTAAGCTGAAAGACACCAGTTTTCTGCGCGGTTTCCACATGAGCGCGGAGGGCACTGTTTCCCATCCTAGGACCGCGGCTCAGGTCCCTGCAGGAAGGAAGCGCAGCTGTCACCACTCAGTCCAGGCACCCAACCACCCCATCCGCCTCTCGGCTGGGTCTCTTGGCCAAGCTGTCACCTCCTGCCGACTCCTAGATCTTGGGGATCAACTAAAAGTGGCAAGGAAGAAAGGGAAGAACTGCCCGACCACCACGCCCAATAAGTTTTACAGCTCTTCTGAGGCCTGACGCCGCTAGAGCCTACAAATGATCAGGGAGCGCGGGACTCGTCTCCTACCCCTCAGCTCACAGCCGGCTCAGCAAGGGAAAACCCGCGGCCCGCGCTCGCCCGGGATGAGCTCCCCGGGCTTCCACCCGGGCGGAAACGCCCAGTGACGTCATCGATCCGCGCCGCGCGGTCGCCGTACGTTCCACTCACTCATCGCGGGAGCCGGGGAGGTGGGTCCCAGCCATGGCTGCTGTGAACCCTTGGGATCCCGCGTCCGCTCCGAGTGCTGCCGGGCTACTGCTGGGCCATTTAGTTGCTTCGGGGGTGGTCACTCAGGTGCGTGGACGTCGATGGCGTCATTAAGGGGGTGCCGGCGGTGGCGACAGAAGATGGCTGTGAGGTGGTGGTCCTGGGCGGCGGGCCTGTGTGTGAGGGTGCTGGGTGGGGGCTGTGGTGGAGTAGAGGCCAATGGAGGCCTTTCAGGCAACAGTAGTGACGGTTCTGTAGTGGTTGTGCGAAAGCGGGGCTCCGAGCAGAGGATGTTTCAAGTGTCTGCGGGCGAGTTATCCTCGGTCAGTTCTTGAGGGATAATAAAGATCAGTCTTCTGCTTTTTTTCACCCAGTGATAGCGCCTCTGTATAGTAATGGGTGCCGGGGTTAGGAAATACGATTAAGTGTTAAACGCTCCCAAACGCTTGTTTGAGGTATTGAAGCATATTTGGGGCTGGAGATGCTGGGTACAGGAGAGCTTCAGGGAAAGCACACAACTTTAAAGGCAAAAATAAATGAATGAATGAATGAATGAATGAATGTTGAGAAGTACCGGGAAGACCTTGGAAGGTGAATGCAGGAGGGGAGTAATTATCAGAGAAGAGACACATTATTCCCAGCTTTTTAGTTTTAGTTTTAGGCTCCGCAAGAAGAAGAACATGTTAATATGCCAAAGTGAAAGGAGCCAATAGAGGGAGAAATTAAAGATACGCGGGAATAATGGAATCCAAGTGGCAGAAGTGACAAGGGAATGGGGAAAGTGAGATTGAGGGAAAGAAATTTTGAGATAACGAGCAAGTTGAGGTTTTTAACTAAAAAGGAAAAGTTGAAAGGTAAAATCATCCGTGGAGATTAGCTGTATGAACATGATGGAAGATATTTAGAAGAGTCATTAGAGAATTTTACCTTAATCTGTTTTTTAAAAGATAGATTGATTGATTAAAGAGAGAAAGAGGGTGGGGAGGGGCAGAGGGAAAGAATCTCAAGCCGACTCCTTGCTCAGCTGAGCAGGAGGTTGGGGCTGCATACCACGACCTTGACATTAAGACCTGATCCGAAATCAAGAGTGGGAGGCTTAACGGAGGGAGCCACTCAAGCGCCCCTACTGTACACTAATTTTTAAGATGAAGAATGTAAAGGGGCGCCTGGGTGGCTCCGTTGGTTAAGCCTCAGACTCTTTTGACTCTTGATTTCGGCCGAGGGCCTGGGGATGGAGCCCCATGTGGGGCTCCCCGCTCAGCAGGAAGTCTACTTCTTGATTCTCTACTTCTGTCCCTCCTCACTTGCGCATGCGCGTTCTCTCTCTCTCTTTCTCTCTACCTCTCTCACTCTCAAATAAAGGTTTTTTTTGTTTCGTTTTGTTTTGTTTTGTTTTTTAATGAAGAAACTAAGGCGTAAGGAGAGCAAGTAATTTACCCAAGGTCACTCAACCAGTGAAACAGATCACAGTGCTCTCCCTTTTCTGACACATTGTATCATCTCTGGGATGAACTGTGATAGGTGATACTATGACACTATCTTGAAAAAGTTTAAACTTCTGATGAAGAATTCCTGTAGATTAATGGAGGTTCTAGTAACCAGATCTTAAGGATTGGGGGTGGGAGGGGGTACAAATGAATGCGTTGGAAAATAGGCAGAACATAACTACAGAACTCCACCAGTTCTCACCTTCTCTTACCTCCTGTTTTCTTCCTACCAAAGCACCTGGTAGTCTCACTTACATTGTTTAGTTCTGTAACAAAGTAATTTGGTAAACATACTGTAAGACATTTGAGACTTACCCTCTAGAGTGTATTGGTAGAAGAAATAAACACCTAAGAGAATTTTGACATTGATAAGTCAGGTATTTGTTGAGGGAAGTTGTTGTGAAGAGCATTGTCTAGTGTCTTTTAAGTATCACTAATTGGACAGTTCACTGCTTTGCCTACAGGTAAAAATCTCTTTAAGACCATCTTACAATCTTACTACACAGCTAGTCCCAATGAGGAAACCTTACAGATTTGTAGCATGATTTTGCTTTAAGCAAACTTTACATATGAAGGCCCATTTTTATTAGGAGGATTTAGCATTGGTTCTTTCAAAATGATGTTATATGATCTCTTTAGCCTATCCCTTAAGTGTGCATCATCCCATGCGCATTAAAAAAATCAAGTGATGCTTGAAATTGTGATATGATGCAACTCTTCCAGAAAACATAACTTGTGTTTTGTTTTGATCTATCCATTGGGGAATGATTTAGTGGAAGAAAGTATAGTTAACTCTCTGTGGGATAAATGGGGTATTTGTTTTCGTTTATGCCCTAGGACTACTTTAATGGCCTTACATCCTAGCTATTTTTCTGGCAAGCTTTAGTGAGTTATGGTAGGTCAATCGAATACATACACATACACTATATAGAGATATATGTAGATATTATTTATATGTGTGTTTATACATTTATATATATATATAAATTTTCTATGTAAATTCTGTATAAATATATACATTTATATATATATTATTTTCTCAGTGTGTCCTGCCCACCTCTGTATTCCCTCCCCCACTTTAAAGACTCTGCTTTTAATTTCTCTGCTATACTGCCTCCCTTTTAGTGTCCCTCAGCTAGAATTCAGTATGAAGTAGAAAGGACAAAAAAGAAGAAAGGGTGCCCCCAAACACAAGTTTATACATATATATATACTTTGTACACAGTGTTATCAGGATTTTTATATTATACATAAAAGTCTTGGATTTCATCTTCTTGTGCCTAGCAACAGAATGAGCAGAAATACCTTAAAGAGACTCCCTTTTTCAGGATCCTTTCATTTTCGGTGTCCCTTTACCCTACTGGCATATAAAGTGTATAATATATATTGGCAGTAGTCAACAGTAAAAACTTTTCTGTAGTCCCAATCCTTGCCTTTTTTTTTTCCTTTTTTTAAGATACAAGGTTAAGTCACAATCCTCAAATGTTAGAATTTCTGTTTTATTAGAGAAATTGGCTACTCTTTCTTTCCTCTCTCCTTTTGGCTCTCGAACATTCTCACTTTTCCATTGGTTTCTCTTACATGTTCTTGGCTAAGCTCCATTACCCTGCTGTTGAACCTAACAGTTTACTCGTTTGCATGTGTTCAGTTAAGATTAGCATATACCCAGGGAGGGATGAAGAGATACCAGACTACCAGTAAGTTACAATGAGGAATGGGAGATGTTTTACTGTTCATTGATCTTCTACCTAAGAGCAGAAAGAAGAGTAAAAGAGTTATGCTGATATGATGGGCATCAGTAGATTAGATTCATCCTCATTTCAGCCATGATACATATTTATAGAATGAAGTTAAACTCATGCTTTGCTCTCCCAAACCTCGGTTTTGCCATCAGTAAAATAACTTGTGTTATCTTTGTCATTAAATGGCATATCTATCTGCCAGTCACTAGGGATCCTCAGAGTCAGTATTGACTTGACTTTATCCCTAGTACCCCATATCAGCCAGGATTTGCCCTTTTTAAAAAAGATTTTATTATTTAATTGAGAGAGAGACAGAGTGGGAGAGAGAGAGAGCATGAGCAGGGTGAAGAGCAGAGGAAGAAGCAGATTCCCTGTTGAGCAGGGAGCCTGATGGGAGGTTCAGTCCAATGTAGGGCTGGATCCCAAGGTAGATGCTTAACTGCCTGAGCCACCCAGGTGCCCCAGTGGTGGGTTTTTTGGTGGGGAAATGCTCATAAAACTTACCATGTTAACCATTCTTAAAGTGTACAATTCAGTGGCATGAAGTACAGTCACAGTGTTGTGCAACTATTTTCAAAACTTTTTTTTTAATCAACCCCAGTGAAAACCCCATCTGCATTAGTCACTCCCCATTCCTTACTGCCCCCAAGCCTAATTAGTTTTATTTTCCATGCCATCCCCATTTAAATTTCTAAGATATATATTATATATCATCATGTTACTTCTTCACCACGAAGCCTTGAATTACTCGAATTTCCTGCATTATAATTGCTTGTCATAGCCATTAAGATCTTCCACAATTATGTAGGAAACTACATAATCAGATTCTTCTTTCCCTTCTTTTCACATATATGTTAGTACTAGAAAGCTTTTCCTTCCCATCCATCCTTCAGTCTTCTACAGCCTAACTGAATGAATGCCTATAAAATCGGTTGTCATTGGTCAGCAAATTTTTGCTATTAAGGACCAGAGGGTGAGTATCTGAGGCTTTTAGGTCAATATGGTTGTATCTTGTCTATTGTAGTGTGAAAGAAGCCAGAGATAATAAGTAAATGAATGGGTGCAATTGAGTTTATTCTGGATCCTGAAATTTCAATTTCATGTTGGACGTGTGTCACAAAATACTGTTTTTATTTTTTTCTCCCAGCTTTAAAAAATTAAAAAACCATTCTTAGCTATGGGCTGTACAAAAATAGGCAGTGGGCTGCATTTAGTTCATAGACTATCCTTTCCCACCCTTTTTCCTATAAGATCTCTAAAGATCTCTAAATGTGCTAATATTCTTGAAAAGAAGAAGAGGATACAGAAACTCGTGGATGAAGCCAGGGGATGAACAATATTCTTATTCTGAAGTAACCTGCAATTTAAGGAGGCTATATGCAAGCAGTATTTTGCATAGAATTAAAGGATAAAAGGAGGGAGTAAGGTTTTTAGAAGAATAATTCCACCTGGACAAAACATTCTTTTAAGAGAGTATGTGAAAAGATGGGACGCCTGGGTGGCTCAGTTGGTTAAGCAGCTGCCTTCAGCTCAGGTCATGATCCCAGCGTCCTGGGATCGAGTCCCGCATCGGGCTCCTTGCTCTGCAGGGAGCCTGCTTCTCCCTCTGCCTGCCATTCTGTCTGCCTGTGCTTGCTCTCTCTCCCTCTCTCTCTCTCTGACAAATAAATAAAAATCTTAAAAAAAAAAAAAAAGAGAGAGAGTATGTGAAAAGAGACAGTATGAATGAATTATAGCCAATAGAGGTCATTTAATGAATCAGATAAATGATTCCATGGTGGGAAAGTATTTGACTTTAGCCCCAGGAAGGTCAGAGCCTCGGTTTTGTTGATTCGTGTAGAGGTAATTCTCCATCAACCTCAAGCTCATCCTTCTTAACCTTATCAGCTGTTACTAATGCAGTTGTATTGTGCATAGTCCTTGAGGAAATAGGACAAAGTGACCGAGTCTTGTTTGTTTTTCTTATTTTTTAAATATTTGGCCAAAAGATTTGTGATAGTGAATATTTAGTGCCTTTTTTTTTTTTTTAAAGAACATAATTCTTTCTTTCTTTTACTTTTTTTTTTTTTTTTTTAAGATTTATTTAGGGGCACCTGCATGGCTCATTTAGTTAAGCATCTGCCTTCAGCTGGAGTCATGATCCCAGCGTCCTGGGGTCAAGCCCCGTGTTGGGCTCCCTGCTCTCTCTCTCAAATAAATAAATAAAATCTTGAAAAAAAAAAAGTATATTTATTTATTTGAGAATGAGAGAGCAGGCACAGACTGAGGTGCAGAGAGGAGGGAGAGGAAGAGGGAAAGAATCCCAGGCACACTGAGCACAGAACATAATGTGGGGCCCAGTCTTAGAACCCCAAGATCACTACCTGAGGCAAAACCTAGAGTCTGCCTGACGCTTAACCCACTTAGCTACTTGGGTGTGCAGATAGTGAGTATTTTAAAAAGAGGAATGTACATTGCTACTGTTACTCTCTGTACTTCATTTTTCAAGGGCTCTGTTGGACGTAATAAATCCTCATGTTTGGGGCACTGGGTGGCTCAGTCCTTAAATGTCTGCCTTCGGCTCAGGTCATGAACCCAGGGTTGTGGGATCGAGCCCCGTGTTGGACTCCCTGCTCTGCAGGAAGCCTCCTTCTCCTCCACTCTCCCTGCTTATATTCCCTTTCTTGCCATCTCTGTGTGTCAAGTAAATAGGATCTTAAAAATAAGAAAGTAAGTAGGTAAATAAATAAATAATTAAATAAATAAATCCTCATGTTTTAAGCCTGTGGGGGTGCTATTCCAATGCACACAGAAACTTTGTGACACACTGCTACTTTCTCTGTTCATTTACCAATAGGAGATGTTAAATATATCCAAGAAATCAGCTTCCTACTTTGCAAACTTCTCCAGACTACAGCAGATCACAGATATTGAAGCTGAAATCTACCAGGTATATTATATTGGACTTTGTACTTTCTGTTTCTAGTACAGGAAAAAAAAATTGATTCCAGCAGTAGTTCTCGTACACTTGGAACATTGTCTAGCACATAATTGGGTAAGTGTTTACTTATTTGTAGTAATAGTCATAGTAATAGTTAGTAGTAGTAGCAGTAGCAGCAGTACAGCTTCAACACCAAAATGAAAATCTTCAGTAAATTCCCTGGGCTCATAACAAATCCTCCTCTCCCTGCGCCCTCCCCCATATTCATGGGTTAAAGACTATGCCTTTTTTACTAAAGTTTAAGCCTTCAGGCAACATTCTACATGAACTAAATATTATTTTTCTTCTCAATGTAGAAAAACTTGGAAATTGAACTTTTAAGACTAGAAAAAGATACAGCAGATGTTGTTCATCCTTCCTTTTTGGGTAAGTAATTTGATGAAATGGGTAATCATTGGAATTTCAGCTTTTTCTTGAATTACCTTGGATAAGCACCAGGCAATAAAATTACGATATACCATAATTTTTTTAGGTATTAGCCCAAAGCTAATAAAATCTTATATTCTGTGCTCAAATAGAAGTTCTGTTGGTTGTAGTGCAAATAGCATTAAAAGTGACCCAGGTCAGAGCTCTTCAAATTCAGGAAAGCTTGAAAGACAAAGAAAGGCTGAAGAACTTTCCAGATTACAGGAAACTAGAGGGACTCAACAGCCAAAGTACAATGTGGGACTCAACAGCCAAAGTACAATGTGGTCATGGATTGAATACTTGATTACAAATTCATTTTGCTATAAGGGACATTATAGAGTTACTTGGTGATATGTCAATATGGACTGTATTAAATACTGGTAGTATTGTACCAATGTTAAATTTTCTGAATTTGATACTTGTAGTTACATAAGATTATGTTCCTATTTGGGGAAATACATGCTGAAGTTTTAGAGGTAAAAGTTCATGGTATTGACAACTTACTCTCAAGTGGGTCAGCAGAAATACATGTGAAGAAAGAAAGATGTAGGTAAATGTTAATAGTTGGTGGGTCTAGATGAAATGTATGTGGGAGTTCAATAAAACTTTTCTCTAAGTTTGAAATTTTTCAAAATAAAAATTTAAAAGAATCGGGGCACCTGGGTGGCTCAGTGGGTTAAGCCGCTGCCTTCGGCTCAGGTCATGATCTCAGAGTCCTGGGATCGAGCCCCGCATCGGGCTCTCTGCTCATCAGGGAGCCTGCTTCCTCCTCTCTCTCTGCCTGCCTCTCTGCCTGCTTGTGATCTCTGTCAAATAAATAAATAAAAAAAATCTTTAAAAAAAAAAAATTTTTAAAGAATCAATTGGCAGCATTAATTGAATTCCGGTCAAAATATTGAAATAATCAGAAATAGCTTGAAGACATGTTCATTTTTTTAATTTCATGTAGAATGTTAGAGGCAGAGACGAGAAAAGATTTTATGTGAAGAATATGGCTCTGGCTATAAAAACCTGAACTAGGTATAGAGTTGAATAATGAAGACAAAGAATTTAGCACTGGATTTGGTTGTCAGCAAGCAAAATAAGAGAAAATCATTGCGGGGCACCTGGGTGGCTCAGTGGGTTACAGCCTCTGCCTTTGGCTCAGGTCATGATCTCAGGGTCCTGGGATCGAATCTTGCATCGAGCTGTCTGCTCTGGCTGGGAGCCTGCTTCCTCCTCTCTCTCTCTCTCTCTCTGCCTGTCTCTCTGCCTACTTGTGATCTCTATCAAATAAATAAAAACTTTTTTTTAAAAGATTTTATTTATTTATTTGACAGACAGAGATCACAAGTAGGCAGAGAGAGGAAGGGAAGCAGGCTCCCTGCTGAGCAGAGAGCCCGATGCAGGGCTCGATCTCAGGACCCTGGGATCATGACCTGAGCCAAAGGCAGAAGCTTTAACCCACTGAGCCACCCAGGTGCCCCTAAATAAATAATATCTTAAAAAAAAATCATTGAGGGGCGCCTGGGTGGCTCAGTGGGTTGGGCCACTGCCTTCGGCTCAGGTCATGATCCCAGGTCCTGGGTTCAAGCCCCGCATCGGGCTTTCTGCTCGGCAGGGAGCCTGCTTCCTCCTCTCTCTCTGCCTGCCTCTCTGCCTACTTGTGATTTCTCTCTGTCAAATAAATAAATAAAATCTTTTAAAAAATAAAAAAAAATAATAAAAAAAAATCATTGAAAGTAAACTGATTTTGATATTAAAGATAGCAAAGGGGAGATACTTAGGGGGAAATGGATTAATTTTTGACATTGGTAGTGTCAAACCAAAGCAAAAAAAAATTATTAGTGATTTTAAAACTTGTCATATTGCTAACTGTAATTACGGTTTCTGGTTTGTATAGCTCAGAAGTGTCATACTCTGCAAAGCATGAATAATCATTTGGAAGCGGTGCTAAAAGAGAAGAGGTCCCTCAGGCAAAGACTGTTGAAACCCACGTGCCAGGAAAACTTGCCTATTGAAGCTGTTTATCACAGGTTAAACTAAAGAGTTGAAATTAATGGTCACACATATTTCTTGAGGGTTTAGTTTATTATTTTTTTTGTTTAGTAGTTATTTCGTAGCATAATTTATTAAACAATATATAGTGATTATATCTGTTATCATTATTTTTAATGCTGATACATACAATCAGAAAGAAAATCTCCTGCTTTTAAGGAGTTAAGCTGTGGTGAAGAGAAAGGCATTCTTTTTGCCCACTATATTTTGGGAATGATATAATGAATTCAATTAAAGAAATTAGATCAATAGCATCTAGTAAGATGGATAAAATTATTTTTATCATGTATAGACTGTTTTCTATGAAGTAAACTTATTGTTGTGTTAATCGTACCTATATGTAAAAATTCTCTTGGGGAGTGTAGGCAGAGAGAGATGAAAACCATGTCGGCTAAAAGAAAAAAAACATGAGTTCTGCTCTCATTTCTGCTGTTTGTACGCCTCAAAACCTTGGGCAAATGATTTGTTTTAGCCTCAGTTTCCCAGTCCATAGAGTGGGGATGCTTTCTGTTCCTCTTTTCCTCATATGAGTATCGCAAGTATAATAATAAACAACAGTGAAGAAGCAAACATTTGGGAATCTGATTGCTAACTCTCTCCACCAGTGCCTCACTAGCTGACCCTTAGCAAATCAGTACCTCTCTTAAGTGTCAGATTTGTTATCTTGTAGTAAAATAATAAATGTAAAAATCCCATTCTTGTGGATATGTTCAGTTATCTATTCAGTATAGTAAAATACCATTAATGTATATATTATACATTATATATATAGAAGAACTGAGTAATGATTTTAAAGCATTTTGCAAATGTGAAGATTCAAAGTGGTTTTAGGTGTAGACAGTTTCAGTCAAGTACGTTTATCTTTATTATCTTCACCCTTCATGGAAAATGAGTAGATTGAAATGGAATGAGATTTAATCTAGGAAAATTATATGAGAAAATTACTAACATTAAGTTTTGTCTCATATTAGGTTGGGTACCAAATTAGCATTGTCTCTGTTTTTCTGTATGGATGACGAGTTAATTTCTGCTTAAAGTGAAAGAAAATTACATTTTTATCACTGGTATTTCCATGAATGCAGAAAGGTTATTATTGGCTCACTGGGTTGATTGTAGTTCTCTTATATTAAAAGTCCTGATTGAGGGGCGCCTGGGTGGCTCAGTGGGTTAGAGCCTCTGCCTTCGGCTCAGGTCATGATCCCAGGATCCTGGGATGGAGCCCCACATCCAGCTCTTTGCTCGGCGGGGAGCCTGTTTCCTCCTCTCTCTCTGCCTGCCTCTCTGCCTACTTGTGATCTCTGTCTGTCAAATAAATAAATTTAAAAAAAAAAGTCCTGATTGAAAAGAAAAAAAACACAAACTAAAAAAAAACATAGTTTATTTTTTCTCTCTCTTTTAGCTGTATGGTACATTTGCTGGAATTGGCAGTAACTTTCATTGAAAGATTGGAAAACCATCTTGAAACAATTAAAAATATCCCTCATTTAGATGAAAATCTAAAGAAAATGGTGAGTATTAACAGTAGCATTTAAGTATCTCAACTACTTCACATTACATTTGGCTGTCTTTGGTTCTTTTATACCAGAATCTCAAATGTGTGATTGCTTTAACCTTTTTTTTTTTTTTTTCTTTTTTTGAGAGGGAGAAGGTGGGGAGGGGCAGAGAAAGAGAATCTTAAGCAGGCTCCACACCCAGTGCAGAGCCTGATGGCAGGATTTGAGCTCACAAACCTGTGATCCTGACCTGAGCCAAAATCAGGAGTTGGACACTTAACCAACTGAGCCACTCAGGCACCCCTTTGTTTAACTTTTTGATGGCTAATATTCTAAATGACTTATTTTTTAAAATTAAAGTGTCTTTTTATAGCTTTTTTAGAAGTCATTTTACATTGTTTTATTCTAATATTTAATAAATATGTGTTAACTTTATTGTTCAAGGGGTTATGCCATAGGTATCAGGAGAGATAAACAGATATGACAAGTCCCCGCCCTCAAATTCTCAAGGTTTAATGAGCTCTAAGATACTATCTGTTTTATAATATTTTTTTTGTGCAGTGGATATAGTAGAGAATTACAAAGAAGGTCCTGTCTATTAAGCAAAGAAAACAGAGGGATTGTTTCTACTTTAGGGAGATAGGGAGTAGAATGGGAATAAGAATGCTTCAGTAAAGTTTTTATTTTATTTTTTTAAAGGTTTTATTTGTTTATTAGAGAGAGAGAGAACACAAGCAAGAGGGAGAGGGAGAAGCAGACTCCCCACTGAGCCCCAGTTTGGGGCTCAATCCCAGAACCCTGGGATCATAACCTGAGCTGAAGGCATATGCTACCCAGCTGCCCTTTCAGTAAAGTTTTACATAGTAGTTAGTAGTTAGTAGTGAGCTGAAGCTTGAAAAATCAGTGAAATTTGTATCAAAAAGAATAGTTTGGTCCAAAGCAGCAATGTGAGGAAAGACATGAAAATTAGCATTGGCAGTTTGCGGGAGGAGTGGTACTCCACTTTGGCTGATCCTTAAAGGTATTTAAAGGGAGATTAAATCATGGTTAGTTTATAGAATGCCTTGAAAGCCAGACTAAGAAGTTGAGACTTTTGAATACTGGAGAACATTCAACAATTTAACTGGTTGTTTGGTTTGGTTTGTTTTTAGAGAAGGGCACAGAGGAGTGACTTGATCAGAATTACACTTTAATCGAGAAAATATTGGGTAGAAGAGACTGAGTCACTCAGAGTATGGGCAGAGAGCTCAGCAGCACCTGGAAGCTTGTTAGAAATGCAGAATTGCAGACTTCATTCACCTTAGACATTCAGATTCTGAATCTATAATTTATTAAGTTCCTCAGGTGATTCCTACACCCCATTAAAGTTTGATAAACTGTAGGTTAGAGGACTAGGCAAATGAACCAAAGGCAGAGAAACTTGGAGAATAAATACAAGCATTCAGATAAAAGATTTAAAGCATAGGAAAACAAAAGATTATATAGACTTTGAGATTTGGGACATCAAATTTCTAGAATGTGTCTACTCTTTGGACAAGAGACACATCCAAAGTAATGAAGTAACTAGCCTTGGTGACTTGAGGGTGAGTAGGATCAAGAAATCAAAAAAGCTAATGACCGGGGCGCCTGGGTGGCTCAGTGGGTTAAGCCACTGCCTTCGGCTCAGGTCATGATCCCAGGTCCTGGGTTCGAGCCCCACATCGGGCTTTCTGCTCAGCAGGGAGCCTGCTTCCTCCTCTCTGTCTGCCTCTCTGTTTACTTGTGATTTCTCTCTGTCAAATAAATAAAATCTTTAAAAAAAAAAAAAAAAGCTAATGACCTTGTTTTCTTACACGCCTTCCACAGAAAGTAGATCTTCAATCATTGTTGAATTGCAATAAAATCGAGTTTGTGATACTGAATGTACACTCAGGTAGATACTCAATAGAGAAATATGGGACTGAATTTTAGGAAGGGGGTAGGTTTTACAATACAGATTATGGGTCATCTGCGTTGAGGTGATAATTGACAAAGAAGAGGTGAATTTATAAAGAAAAAGCATGTTCTGTAATAGGTGGGGAGGATACAATTTTTTTTTTTAAAGATTTTATTTATTTATTTGAGAGAGAGACAGTGAGAGAGAGCATGAGCGAGGAGAAGGTCAGAGGGAGAAGCAGACTCCCCATGGAGCTGGGAGCCCGATGTGGGACTCGATCCCGGGACCCGGGGATCATGACCTGAGCCGAAGGCAGTCGTCCAACCAACTGAGCCACCCAGGCGTCCCATTTTTAAGATTTTATTTGTTTATTTGACAGGCAGAGATCACAAGTAGGCAGACAGGCAAGCAGAGAGAAGGGAGGGGGAAAAGCAGACTCCCCACTGAGCAGAGAGCCCGATTCGGGGCTCGATCCCAGGACCCTGGGATCATGACCCAAGCCAAAGGCAGAGGCTTTAACCCACTGAGCCACCAGGCGCCCCGGGAGGACACAATTTTAAGAAGCCTTTGTATTAAGGGGGTAGAAAAGGTCAGGTTTGAACTTTTGGTATCATAACCATTCATGATATAATAATGATATATTGATGACAAATGTAATTTCTCCTCTTTTCCCCTTCTTTCAAACACTACAGAGTATGGCTTTAGCAAAAATGGATATGTTGGTGACTGAGACAGAAGAACTGGCAGAGAATATACTCAAGTGGCGAGAACAACAAAAGGAAGTTTCCTCTTCTATCCCCAAAATACTAGCAGAAGAAAATTATCTTCATAAACATGATGTTGTAATGCCTTCTTTACCTTTTACTTCTAAAGTTCATGCCCAAACTGTTAATGCCAAGTGACTTGTCAACTTTATTTTTGCCTAGTTGTATGTATTACGTGAAGTCTATTTCTAGCCAGTTGTAATATGGGCATGTATAAGCTCTGCCGCTAGCAGTACTGAAAGAGCCCTCTTTATATTGAAGCAGTAAGAGTCCAAGTTCATTGAGACCAAATTGAGTTTTCCTTTGTTTTTCATATATTTTCATTATACTTTACAGTAAAACTCTTGAAAATCAAATATAACTATGAGTTTATTAACACGAGTGCATTAGCCATTTCTCAGGCAGCAACTCTATTTATGTCTTCTTTTTAAATGCTTGTTTCTGAATTAGAAGAGTCTTCTTGCGGGGCGCCTGGGTGGCTCAGTGGGTCAAGCCGCTGCCTTCGGCTCAGGTCATGATCTCAGAGTCCTGGGATCGAGCCCCGCATCGGGCCCTCTGCTCAGCAGGGAGCCTGCTTCCTCCTCTCTCTCTGCCTCTCTGCCTGCTTGTGATCTCTCTGTCAAATAAATAAATTAAAAAAAAAAAAAGTAAAAAAGAAGAGTCTTCTTGCAAGTGAAAGTATGTCAATTTTTCCTGTGGGATAGTTACTGAATGTATAGAAAAGAGCAAACATAACAGGCCTAACTGCTATCCTTTGAAAGGCTTGCTTACAAAGTTGGTCCTTGCCTGGCTTCTGGGAATTTAGATTTCACTAGAGTTCTTCCACTATCACTGATAAGAGCACTCACTGTGACTAAAGTGTTTATACAGTGTGGTTTGTGCTGAGCACCTTTCCTTCTGGGAGTCTAGAATTTTGGTCCATGGTAGAAGATAGCTATGTGGCTAGCCCATGATAGTAACCCTTGGCACTGCATTTCTTTCTTTCTTTCTTTTTTTTTTTTTTTAAGAGTTTATTTATTTATTTGACAGACAAAGATTACAAGTAGGCAGAGAGGCAGGCAGAGGGAGGGGAAGGGAAGCAGGCTCCCTGCTGAGCAGAGAGCTCAATGTGGGGCTCTATCCCAGGATGCTGGGATCATGACCTGAGCAGAAGGCAGAGGCTTTAATCCACTGAGCCACCCAGGAACCCCTCGGCACT
Source organism: Lutra lutra (assembly GCF_902655055.1). Classification (NCBI taxonomy): domain Eukaryota; kingdom Metazoa; phylum Chordata; class Mammalia; order Carnivora; family Mustelidae; genus Lutra; species Lutra lutra. The sequence goes on from NC_062284.1 coordinate 62,063,087, forward strand.
GCGTTTCTTTCTTTTTTTTTTTTTTTTAAAGATTCTATTCATCTATCTGACAGACAGAGATCACAAGTAGGCAGAGAGGCAGGCAGAGAGAGAGGGGGAAGCAGGCTCCCCGCTGAGCAGAGAGCCCGACCCGGGGCTCGATCCCAGAGGCCTTAACCCACTGAGCCACCCAGGTGCCCTGCATTTCTAATGAGATTTCATGAAAGACATTTCACACGTTACACCTTAGTTGCTGTGGGAATTAAGCATATCCTCTGTGACTCCACCAGCAGAGGACTCTGGAAGGTTGTGCTTGGATTCCTCTGGACTTTGTCCCTTGCACCCTTTCCCTTTGCTGTTTTACTTTGTATGCTTTTGTTGTAATAAGTCATAGTCATAGATACAGTGATATGCTGAATCCTGTGAATCCTCAAAACATCTGACCTTGGGGGGTGTAGGGGGTTGGTCTTCAAAACCCTGAGACATGAAGAAATTCCTGAGGGTGTTCACTGGCAGCCTTACAGATAGGCAAAGAAGAAAGGTAGAATAAAGAACAGAAAAAGGCATGTTATAGTAAAACTTTTAGATGTTTATCTTACAAATGCTCAGATATTTTACCCGAGATTATTGTATACATAAAAGACAGCAGTACCTTGGGGCACCTGGGTGGCTCAGTCAGTTAGGCTTATGATCTCAGGGTCCTGGGATTGAGCCCTGCATTGGGCTCTGTACTCAGTGAGGAGTCTGCTTGAAATTCTCTCTCCCTCTCTTTCTGCCTCTCCCTTCTGTGCTCTCTTGCACTCTCTCAAATAAATAAATCTTTCTTTTAGAAAAAGTGTTATATTAATAGTTTCTAAGACTAAGCCTCAGGATGTATTAATTTGTATCAGTACTGTAACTACCTCTGGTTATTTTCAGACTTGGTGTTTTCTTTTGCTTTAAGAAAATGGAAGCATCAGTATTATTATGCTGTTGCAGTCTCTATCACCAGGGTTCACTGATCCTTCTTTCATCACACTCCTTAACACGAGAAGACCTCAGCAGAGTGAGTAAAGTAGTTATTCGTAAGGAAGCAAGATCATTACCAAAAAACCGCTAGAACAACTAGAGATCATGTTTTGAAGCCTCCTTTGCTGACTTTTGTAAATTGGGTATAGAAGAGTGGTCAGAATATCTTGAACATTACCTAATATTGTCTAGTCATTTAAACAGTTTTAGTTGTGTTTCATCAGAAATTTTTTCAAACCCAGCCTTGGTTTCAAACATCATACTATGTTTTTTCTTCATGTGATTTCCTATATTTCTTCATGTGATTTCCTATATTAGTGTGTGTGTGTGTGTGTGTGTATTTATATTTATATATATATCATGCCACAAAAATTGATATCCCTGGTGTTGTTTTTGTCTAGTTATGTCTTTTACAAAATAAAATGAATAAACCTGTAATTTCTAAATAAAATTGTGTGGCCTTGGTCTGAATCCTATATGATAGATTCTCTATGTAGTGTCTGCTGTTCAATATAGGCGTGTAGTCCTATAGGCTGGCTGACTCAAAAGCTTAAGGTAAGGGTGCCTGGGTGGCTCAGTGGGTTAAGCCTCTGCCTCGGCTCAGGTCATGATCTCAGGGTCCTGGGATCGAGTCCCACATCGGGCTCTCTGCTCAGCAAGAAGCCTGCTTCCCTCTCTCTCTCTCTCTCTGCCTTCCTCTCCGTCTACTTGTGATCTCTCTCTGTCAAATAAATAAATAAAATCTTAAAAAAAAAAAAAAAAAGCTTAAGGTAAGTTAGGACAGGTCTGCTTCAGGGCACTGGGGTGGCGCAGTCAGTTGAGCATCTGATTTGTGATTTCATCTCGGGTCATGATCTCACTGTCATGGGGTTAAGCCCTGTGTGGGGCTCCACACTCAGCGGGGAGTCTGCTTCTCTCCCTCCCTCTGCCCTTCTCCCAACCCCCTCTCTCAAATAAATAAATCTTTAAAATTTAAAAAAAAAAGTCTACTTCAGAGAGAAAAGCTAATTTAGTACTACATTAGTGTGAAAAAGTGCTGATCAACTTTTTTTTTTTTCTTTTAGTTATTACCCACCTTTAGATGCGGATACTAAAGCTCTGGAATGTCTAGATGGGGGAGGTCATTGAGAAGATGTGACTACCAGTTGATCTGTTAGCTGGACCCCAGCAGTTAGAAGTTCCTCACCCCCTCCCCTATCCTTGAAATTTGGGTCTACTTTCCCTACTCCCCAAAACTGACCAAAGGATATATGTTTGAGATATGTATAAGTAAGTCCTTGCTGTTATTGGTTAAGATAGTCATGTGCTGAGACTATCTGGATGGTATACATGACTGAACCCAGTTAAGGCCTCCACATATAAACTAGTAAGATTTGCTAGATGGATTTGGAGATCTAGTCATCTTGTAGCTTCTAAAGCAACCCTCATAATGTAAGTTCCCTTTTTTATTAAATCTGCCACCTACTAACCTGGAGAGTCGGCCTCTTCAGTCTCATCCTGCCCAATAAATACAGGGGCCAATTTTAGGTTGCACCTGGAAAACTCCTGAGGAGCGAGATGTGTAAATTCATTTCCAGCATAATAATGATGCCACTCTGGGGCACCTGGGTGGCTTCGTCGGTCAAGCTTCCAACTTGATTTTGGCATAGGTCATGATCACAGGGTTGTGAGATGGAGCCCAGCATCAGGCTCTGGGCTGGGCATAGAAACTGCTTAAGATTCTCTCTCTCCCACTCTTTCCCCCTACCCCTACCATCTTTCCAAAAAAAAAAAGTCACTGTGAAGAATATTCTGGAGGAATTGAGATGCTGCCTGGTTTTTCTATCATTTTTCTTATTTTACTCCTTCCTCTGATCTATGACTATATGTTCTTTCTAATTTTTCCCATATGAGCCTCAATTTCCTTTTCTCTAAATGGAGTTAACAGTGCCTACTTTATGGATTCTTGGGAAGATTAAGATAATACACAAAAAACAGTTCTAGTACATAATAATAAGTGAAAGTCCTTGCAGTTATTGGTTTTAGCCACAGTAGAGTAGATGACTTTGGTAACTCCCATTTCCCTTTCCAGGCTATTCTTTTTATTTTCAGACACTAAATTAAACAAGCAAGAATTGGGTATGGAACTTAGCTAAAGAGACCTTTCTGGATTCCCTGAAATTTCATTCTTCTTATTCAGTCTCATTTGGATGTGGCTGCCCAGTTTTACCAACACCATTTATTGAAGATACTGTCCTTTTCTCCTTGTATATTCTTGGCTTCATGTAGTAATAGACTATATATGCATGAATTATTTCTGGGCTCTTGATACTCCTGTGGTCTTTTTATGTCAATACCATACTGTTTTGATTAACTTTGTATACAGTTTGAAATTAGGGATTGTGATGCCTCTCCAGCTTTGTTTTTCTTTCTCGAGATTGCTTTGGCTGTTCAGTGCCTTTTGTGGTCCCATATACATTTAGAATTGTTTCTTCTTTATCTGTGAAAAAAAACCATTGGAATTTTAATAAGGATGGCATTGAATCTGTAGGTTGCTTTGGACAGTATGGACATTTTGACAATATTAATTCTTCCAATCCATGAACACAATATATTTCCATTTATTTGTGTTTTCTTCAATCTCTTTTATTAATGTCTTACGGGTTTCTTTGTTGTTGTTGTTGTGTCTTGTAGTTTTCAATGTAATTTCCAATTTCAGGTCTTTCATTGCTTAAATTTATTCCTAGGCACTTAATTCTTTCTGATGTAATTGTAAATGGGATTGCTTTCTTAATTTCTCTGATAGTTCATTTTTAGTATAGAAATGCAGGGGCACCTGGGTGGCTCAGTGGGTTAAAGCCTCTGCCTTTGGCTCAGGTCATGATCCCGGGGTCCTGGGATTGAGCCCCACATTGGGCTCTCTGCTCAGCAGGGAGCCTGCTTCCCTTCCTCTCCCTCTGCCTGCCTCTCTGCCTATTCATGATCTCTGTCAAATAAATATATAAAAATCTTTAAAAAAAAAAGAAATGCAACAGATTTTTGTAAATTGATTTTATATCCTGCAACAGTACTGAATTCTTTTATTCTAATAGTTTTGGGGGGGAATCTTTGGGGTTTTCTTTTTCTTCTTTTTTATTATTCTTTTTTTATTTTGTTCCTTCATTTGACAGAAAGAGAGAGAAAGCACAGGAAGGGCAAGCACCAGCAAGAGAGGGAAAAGCAGGCTCCCCACTGAGCAGAGAGCCCAATGTGGGGCTCAATCATAGGATTCCGGGATCATGACCTGAGCCGAAGGCAGACACTTAATTGAGCCACACAGGTACCCTTCTGTATGGTTTTCTATAAATAACATGTCATGTCCAAGTAGTGACAATTTTACTTCTTCCTTTCCAGTTTGGATGCCTTTTATTTCTTTTTCTTTCCTAATTGCCACGGATAGGACTTCCAAAACTATGTTGAGGGAAAGTGGCAAGAGTGGGCATCCTTGTTCCCTATCTTAGAGGAAGGTTTTTAGCTTTTTATTATTGAATATGATGTTATCTGTGGGCTTGTCATTTTTTTTTTAAGATTTTATTTATTTGACAGACAGAGATCACAAGTATGCAGAGAGGCAGGCAGAGAGAGAGGAGGAAGCAGGCTCCCTGCTGAGGAGAGAGCCTGATGTGGGGCTTGATTCCAGGGCCCTGGGATAATGACCTGAGCTGAAGGCAGAGGCTTTAACCCACTGAGCCACCCAGGCACCCCTGTGGGCTTGTCATTTATGCCCTTAATTATGTTGAGGTACATTCCTTCTGTAACCAGTCTGTTGAGAGTTTTTATCATAAATGGGTATTGATTTCGTCAAATGTTTTTCCTACATCAGTTGAGATGATCATATGATTTTAATCATTCACTGATTTTAAGATGTTGAACCATCTTTGCATCCCTGGAATAAATCCCATTTGATCATGGGGTATGATCCTTTTAATATATTGTTAAATTTGGTTTGCTAATATTTTGTTGAGGGTTTTTCTTTTTTTGAAAGATTTTACTTATTTGTTTGACAGAGATCACAAGTAGGCAGAAGGGCAGGCAGAGAGAGACGGAGAAGCAGGCTCCCTGCTGAGCAGAGACGCACCCCCACCATGCGGGACTTGATCCCAGGATCCTGGGATCATGACCTGTGTGGAAGGCAGAGGCTTAAACCCACTGAGCCACCCAGGCACCCTTGTTGAAGGTTTTTGAATGTATATTCATCAGGGACATTGGCTTGTAATTTGGCATTCTTGTCTGGTTTTGGTATTAGGATAATGCTGGCTTAGTAAAATGAGTTTGGGATTGTTCCCTTTTCTATTTTTTGGAAGAGTTTGAGAAGTTTTGGTATTAATTTTTTGAATGTTTGGTAGAATTTGCCAGTGAACCTGTTGGGTCCTGAACTTTTGTTTGTTGGAAGGTTTGTTTGGTTTTTAAGTTTTATTTATTTAGGTAATCTCTACACCCCATGTGGGGCTCAAACTCACCACCCCAAGGTCAAGAGTCATATACTCCTCCAACTGAGCCATCCAGGCATCCCTGGAAGGTTTTTTTTTTTTAAAGATTTTATTTATTTATTCGACAGACAGAGATCACAAGTAGAGAGAGTCAGGCAGAGAGAGACAGAGAAGCAGGCTCCCTGCTGAGCAGAGAGGCTGATGCGGGGCTTGATCCCAGGACCCTGGGATCATGACCTGAGCCAAAGGCAGAGGCTTTAACCCACTGAGCCACCCAGGCGCCCTGGAAGGTTTTTTATTTACACATTCAATCTCCTTACTAGTAATTATTCTGTTCAGATTTTCTATTTCTTCATGATTCAGGCTTAGTAGTTTGTATGTTTCTAGGAATTTATCTTATCTTCAAGGTCATCAAGTTTGTTGGCATGTAATTGTTCATAGTAGTCTCTTTTTTAAAGATTTTATTTATTTATTTGAGAGAGAGGGACAGAGAGTGCAAGCAAAAGCATGAGAGGTGGGGAAGGGTGAGGGAGAAGCAGGCTCCCCACTGAGCAGGGAGCCCAATATAGGGCTTGATCCCAGGACCCTGAGGTCATGACCTGCACTGAAGGCAGACGCTTAACAAGCTGAGTCACCCAGGCGCCCTGTTCATAGTAGTCTATTATGATCCTTTGTATTTTTATGTTATCAGTTGTAATGTCTCTTCTTTCATTTCTGGTTTTGTTTGACTCCTCTCTTTATCTTGGTGGGTCTGGCTAAAGGTTTGTCAGTTTTTCATTTTTTTTTTTTTTAAGATTTTATTTATTTATTTGAGGGGGAACGAGTGAGAGAGAGCATGAGAGAGGAGAAGGTCAGAGGGAGAAGCAGACTCCCCAAGGAGCTGGGAGCCCGATGTGGGACTCGATCCTGGAAGTCTGGGATCATGACCTGAGCCGAAGGCAGCTGCTCAACCAACTGAGCCACCCAGGCACCCTCAAGTTTTTATTTTTAAGTAATCTCTGTATTCAACATGGGACTTGAACTCACAACCCCAAGATCAAGAGTTGTATGTTCCACCTATTGAGCCAGCCAGGCACCCTAAGGTTTGTCAGTCTTGTTATCTTTCAAAGAACCAGTCTTAGTTTCACTGATCATGGGATGCTTGCTGCATCCCATAAATTTTGATATGTTGTGTTTCCATTTCATTTGTCTCATGGTATTTTTTTCCTCCATTGATTGTTTCTTTGACCTCTGTCAGTGGCATGTCATTTAATCTCCACACACTTGTGAGTTTTCCAGTTTTCTTCTTGCTTGATTTTTAGTTTCAGAATGCTGTGGTTGGAAACATTGCTTGATATCCTCTTAAATTTATTAAGACTTGTTTTGTGGCCTAAGATAAACTAATATATTTTTTTTAATTTTAAATAAAAAATGATAAATAATAGAGACATAAAAAGAACCAGAAATCCTTGAAGAAATGGCTGATATCACATTTGAGTGGGAAATGTTCAAAATGAACCTGGAACTTCTTGTCATATCAGAAATAAATGAAGCTACCAAAGACTACTGGAGCTGAGTCAGAATTCAGTGAGTTTCCCACTGGCCAAAGTTGGGATGATTGGGGTATCAATAATAGTAAGTACAATAGGCTGAAGCAAATCAAATACACTTAAATCCATGAATTTTTTTTTAAGATTTTTTATTTATTTATTTGACAGAGAGAGATCACAAGTAGACAGAGAGGCAGGCAGAGAGAGAGAGAGGGAAGCAGGCTCCCCGCCGAGCAGAGAGCCCGATGCGGGACTCGATCCCAGGACCCCGAGATCATGACCTGAGCCGAAGGCAGCGGCTTAACCCCTGAGCCACCCAGCGCCCCAAATCCATGAATTTATAATAGTATTAAAGACAACAACTCATTAACCACCTTTGGGAAGTGCTAGAGAACAAACTTATTTTAAAAACTGGTAATTGATGGGGCGCCTGGGTGGCTCAGTGGGTTAAGCCACTGCTTTCGGCTCGGGTCATGATCCCAGGTCCTGGGTTCGAGCCCCACATCGGGCTTTCTGCTCAGCAGGGAGCCTGCTTCCTCCTCTCTCTCTGCCTGCCTCTCTGCTTACTTGTGATTTCTCTCTGTCAAATAAATAAATAAAATCTTTAAAAAAAAAAAACTGGTAATTGAAATAATCAAGCATTTGTTCTGCCTTTGCAATGTAAACTGCACCTCGGAGTAACCAAATAGTTGATGAGGAAAAGTTTCTCTGGTAAAGAAGTATTTCAACTCATAAATGAAAAATGATAGGAGCACCTGGCTGGCTTAGTCAGTAGAGCATGTGAATCTTGCCCTCAGGGTTGTGGTTTGAGCCCCATGTTAGGTGGAGAGATTACTTAAAAATAAAATGTTTAAAAAAAAAAATGAAGAATGATAAAATTAGAGTATCATCACTGCAATCCTATGACATTGTAACTTACAAAAAGGAATATGTATAATGGTCTTCACCCATTTCTGGCATAGAACTCCTAAAACCCTTGGAATTTTCTAAGTGATGAGACTGTTAAAGGTGTCACTTGTTTTGGTAACGAGGTGACTTTTTTATCCCACCTAGGAATGAGGGCTGGTTGCCAGGAGAAGCACCATGTGAACAGAGAGTTGGAACTCCTCACCTCCCTAAACTTGTTGAATTCATTGAAGTCTTGTTGGTTGAATTCATTGCCAATAGTCAGTTACTTAATCAGTCACACCCTTGTAATGAAACCTTCATAAAACCCCAAAAGGATGGTGCTCCAGTAGCTTCCAGAATGGGGAACCAGAACACTTCCATGTGCCACCATCCTGGGTTCTGAACTTAATGAGGAAAGAAGTTCCTTTGGGACCTCACGCTGTGTATGTCTTCATCTGGCTGTTGATTTGTATCCTTTAATATTCTCTGTAATAAAGTGATTATCTAGTAAGTAAATGGGTTTCCTGAATTTTGTGAGCTTCTCTAGCAAATCAGTTGAACCCAACAAAGGGCTCATAGGAATTTCTGGTTTATGCCCAGTTATGTCAGAAGTACAGGTAACAACCTAAACATTTTGACTGACATCTGAAGGCCACTCTAGGAAATTAATTAAATACAGGACAGGTTGTGGTAACCTCCAGTTTGTGGCCAGTGTGTCTGAGGCACAGGTAACAACTGGGTTAGTGACTGGCATTGGAAGTGGAGGGCAATCCAATGGTTCTGAACCCTTAACTTTTGGAATCTGATGCTATCTCTGGATAGATAGTATCAGAATTGAATTGAATTGTAGGATACCCAGCTAGGGTTGGAGAATTGCTTGGTGGTGTGGGGAGCCACCCCCATCCCTCCACACACCTTCAAACACCTAATTAATTGATGACCCACAATGAGCTCAGAGGATAATTATTAGTGGTTGTAAATAGCACAAAAAGAAAGACAAGTGCTTATTGATTTGATCAAGGTTCTGGATTGAACTACCAATTACAGAAAATACAGAGATGGAAAAATACTTGGATATCACCACAGGGATTAATTTGCAAAATCTAGTCTGTGGGGAATCTACAGGAAAATGGCCTTTGTTTGTTTTTAATAAATTAATGCCAGGGAGAGAAAGAAAGGAACAAGGAAGTTACTGAATAAAAGATTAAAAGACATACCAAGCCAATTTATTTGGATCCTGATTTAAACAGATTGTAAAAAACAAAAAACAAGCAAACAAAAACCAACAGCAGCAGCTTTATGAGACAATAAGGGAAATTTGAACTCTGAATATTTATGGTATTAAGGAGCTAATATTCTTGGTTGTAATAATGGTATTTAAAAGATAAGGACTTACCTTTTAAAAACCCATATTGAGGGACATCTAGGTGGCTCAGTCAGTTAGGCATCTGCCTCCTGCTTCGGTCATGATCCCAGGTCCCTGACAAGCAGGGAGCCTGCTTCTCCTTCTGCCTGCCACTGCCATTCCCCCTGCTTGTATGCTCTCTCTCTAACGACAATAACAACAACAACAACAAACCCCCCAAAAAAAACCATACTGAAATATTTATGAGTACATACAGTTTGAAAATATAGAATATTGTTGTGCCAACCTCTGCAACCTGAAAATAGAAATATATTAACATAGTAATGCTTTTCCAAGCTTTATTGAGATACAGTTCATATTTAACGTGTAACTTTAAGGTATACAACATGACTATTTCTTCTTTTTTTTTTTTTAGAGATTTTATTTATTTGTCAGAGTGGGGGGAGCACAAGCAGGGGAGCGGCAGGCAGAAGTAGAGGAAGAAGTAGGCTGTCCACTGAGCAAGGGGCTTGATGTGGGACTTGATCCCAGGACCCTGGGATTATGACCTAAGCTGAAGGCAGCCACTTAACTGACTGAGCCACTCAGCCATCCCTGATTATATATTGTGAGGTGATTACCACAATAAGATTGGTTAATATATCCATCACCTCATATAATTACTTTTTTTGTGTTCCTGGTGGTAAGAACACTTAAGATTTATTCTTCTGGTATCTTTCTTCCTTCCACTCTTTTTCTTTCTTTCTTTCTTTCTTAGTAATCTCCACACCTGCATGGGGCTGGAACTCACAACCCTGAGATCAAGAGTCACATGCTCTACTGACTGAGCCAGCCAGGGGCCCCTCTTAGCAACTTTCAAGTATACAATATGGTATTGTTAACTATACTCACTATTTTGTACATTAGATCCCTAGAACTTACATCTGGAAGTTTGGTAGTTCTTGACCAACATATTTAGGGCTGGAACCACAAAATCTAGTCTCTATTTTTATGAGTTTTATGTTTTTTAAGATTCCACATATAAGTGAGATCATACAGGTTTTATCTTTCTCTGTCTGAACTTCTTTCACTTAATATATTGCCATCCATGTTGTCACAAATGGCAGGATTTCCTTTCTTTTAATGTCTGACTAATATTCAGTTACACACACACATACACACATACACACACCACATTTTCTTTATCCATATTTTGATGGACAGATTTTTTTCCATGTCTTGGCTAATTGTGAATAATGCTGCAATGAATATGGGAATGAAGATATATTTTATTTTATTTTTTTAAGATTTTATTTATTGGGGCACCTGGGTGGCTCAGTGGGTTAAAGCCTCTGCCTTCGGCTTAGGTCATGGTCCCAGGGTCCTGGGATTGAGTTCCACATCGGGCTCTCTGCTCAGCAGGGAGCCTGCTTCCTCCTCTCTCTCTCTGCCTGCTTCTCTGCCCTACTTGTGATCTCTATCTGTCAAATAAATAAATAAATAAATAAATCTTAAAAAATTTTATTTATTTATTTGACAGAGAGAGACATAGTGAGAGAAGGAACACAAGCAGGAGGAGTGGGAGAGGGGAGAAGCCAGCCTCCCGATAAGCAGGGAGCCCTACGCAGAGCTCAGTCCCAGGCATGCTGGGATCATGACCTGAGCCAAAGTCAGTGCTCAATGACTGAGCCACTCAGGCACCCCCATTTTCAAGATAGTGATCTCATTTCCTTTGGATACATACCTAGCAGTGGGATTGCTGGATCATAAGGCAATTCTATATTTAATTTTTTGAAGAACCTCCATACTGTTTTCCCTAGTAGTGATTCTTTTCACTGTAAGACAGTGAGTAGAGAAGCCATTCGTAAGACTAGGGTTCTAGGTGACTCTGGATAGTAAACCAGCTGTCCTAATACTCCAGATGTGCATTAAAGGCACCACCATAAATTCTAGCACTGTCACTGGAGTACTAAAATAAGGTCCTGACTGGGCTCTCTTGGGCTTTCATCCTTCCCATTCCTCAACTTAGCCTCTAAATGGCAGCCCAAAGAATCCTTTAAAGTTATATATCCCATAATTTGCTTTCTTCTAAAACTTTCCAATAGTTTGGGGGCACCTGGGAGGCTCAGTTTTTGGGCATCTGCCTTCTGCTCAGGTCATGATCCAGTATCCTGGGATCAAGCCCCATGTAGGGCTCCCTTGCTTAGCAGGGAGCCAGCTTCTCCCTCTCCAGCTCCCCTGTGCTTGTGTTCCCGCTCTTGCTAATTCTCTCTGCCATAAACAAATAAAATCTTAAAAATAAAAAGATGTATTCTTAAAAAAAAAAAAAAAAGCTTATCAGTAGTTTTCCAAGTCACCTAGAATAAAATCCAAAGACTTTATGGTGGCTTCATGTTCCTCCATGACTCCCTCCCCCTCTGTCACTTGCATTCTGTCACTCCTGAATTTATTGTTCTTCTTATTTTCCAGACAACCTCCCAGTTTAGGGCCCTCACATTGGCCGTTCCTGTGTCTGGAGGTTGTCCTTCCAGATTACTGCAGGAATCTTTCTTTCACATCCTTCAGATTTTTCTTGTGTCACTTTCTCAGCGAAGACTAACCTGGCCATATTTAAAATTTCAACACCCTCTCCACTCACTCTCTATCCCCTCTCCTGCTTTATTTTTTTTTCTCCTTAGCTTATCTGATATACATATTACTCAAATTGTTTTGCTTATTCTTAATTTCTCTCACCAAGCTCCATGAGGTCAGAGGTTTGCCTGTTTTCTTCGCTGCTTATGTCCCTCCTGCTTAGAACAAAGCCTGTCCTAATAGGTGCTTACTTAGAAAATATTTATTAAATAACTGAAAAACTGCACAGCTCCCTCCCTCACTTTCTTCAAATCTAGTCAAGCATAACCTTCTCAGTGAGGCCTTTCCTAAAGATCCTATATAAAATAAGCACCCTTCCCTTTACACACCCCAAACCATTACTGTATCTTATCCTGCTTAAAAAAAAAAAAAATTGCATTTAGCATCACTTGACAAATTATATATATATAAATATAATAAATAAATATAAATATATTATATATTATATATAAATATAAATATAATAAATAAACAAAGCCATATATATATATATATATATGGCTTTATTTATTTATTTATTTATTTACCAGAGAGAAAGAAAGCAGGAGCGGGGGGAGCGGCAGGCAGAGGCTCCCCGATGACCAAAGAGCCCAATGCAGGACTGGATCACAGGACCCCAGAATCATGACCTGAGCTGAAGGCAGCCACCCAACCGAGCCACCAAGGCATCCCGACAAAATTATATTTATTGTCTCTTTCCCTTCCATGTAGATTCTAATTTCCATGAAGACTTGGGCTGTGTCCTCAAGAACCTTAAAACAGCACTTGAGTCTCGGTAGGTACTCAAGTTATTTCTTGGATGAACTAATGAACTATTTCTGACTGACAGCATTCTCTTCACGATCACAAACACTGCTAGAGTGGCCCTGAAGTTCCATCACAATCGAGAGAAGCTTGGAGCACTCTAAACTTCTCCACACACCCAAAGAGACACTTGCTCTTTTCTGGTAACTGCAAAAACAATGGTGTTCCCCGTCTCATTTCTGCCCCTAAAATTTAAGCACAGAATTGACAACTCAGGCCAACGCAGCGAATACAAGTATTTAGCAAATTCCGTTGTAAATTTCGCCTTAACCGAAACTTAAACGTGTTTACTTGACCCGGTTTAGCGTTGTCCAAGAACAAAAGCTAGCTCTTAGTAGGTGGGACTTGGCCGCACCCAGCGGGGACTGGCGCCCTCTCGGCCACAGGGCTCAGGATTGGCTGAGGAACCTCGGGCACCGCCCCCATGGAACGGAGGAGCGCATGGGCGGGGCCGACCGGGAGGTGCGTGGGCGGGGCGGGGCGGGCGGAGAGAGGTGGGCCCGGCTGGCGGGGCCTGGCCGCGCGACTTCCCGCCCATCGGGCTCAGGATTGGCGGAGACACGGCAGGCACCACCCACGCTGGCCCTAGGCGCGCGCATGGGCGGGGCGGGTCCCGTGAGGCGCGTGGGCGGGCGGGGCAGGGTTGGCTTGGACAGGGGGTGCTGCCACTGGGCGGACTGTTGCTTGGGTGGTGGCCGAGGGATGGCGAATGTGCGGGTGGCCGTGAGGGTCCGGCCCCTCAGCAAGAGGTGAGTTGGGGAGGGAGGGGGCGCCTGAGGCGTCAAATGAGCTGAGAGGAGGGCGAGGTCTCCGCCTCTCCCTCAAGAGATTCTGGCGCGGGGAAGTCAGACACAAAGTGGCCCACGGGGCCAGGGTCCGGAAACCTTAAAGGACTATCGGCACAAAGCCTCTGTTAGAGCTTTCAGGTCGTGTACTGGGGTATAGCGGTTCCTGGATTGCGTCAGGGGTGGGGGTGCGCCGTGTCTCTGTTCCTGGAGTCCTGTGAGCAGGAGTTTTTGGGGTACAGCGGCTCAAGTCTGGATGCACGAATTGGGCCTTTCTCAGTGAGTTCCCTGAGTAGAGCTGGGAAAGTACGCGGGGAGAGAGTGATCAGTCTCCTTTCCTTGGTGGCTCTAGAGTACCTGTGGAGACTGAGGCAGAATTCCGCGTGTTCCTGGGCGCACATGGGTTTCTCTGCAGAGATGTGGAGAGAGCCAGGTTGTAAGGTGTGAGAAGGAAATTGAGGCCCGGGGAGATCGTGGTTTCATCCTACACGCGACAGCAATACTGTGAAATAGAAGGAAGTTTCCTTAGCGTAGCCAGTGCGCATTTCCTTATGGGTCAATCTCATGCAGCACCTCTCAGGTCTTGAGGCATCCAGTGTCCAGCTACATAATTTCTTCCTCTTTTCACTGATTTTCCACTCACATTTGGAAAGTCAGGGAAGAGCTGATGTCTGTATATCCAGTGTGGGGCTTGAACTCACCATCCAAGTTCAAGAGTCAAATCCTCTACAGCTGAGCCAGCCAGGTGCTCCAGAACAGCTTTTTAAAGAGCTATTAGAGTTTGCTGACAGGTGAAGAAGCTGTAGAGAGCACTCTGTAGAAAAGACACTGAGAATAAAGGACTTCAGCTGTTAGAAAAGTTTTGGTGGTTTGGTGAGAAGGTGTGTAGAGGGAGGTGAGAGGACACAAAGCTGGCAGAGTATAGCCTGGGATCAGAAGACATACCGTGGAATTATTTGGGAGGTTTAAAAGTTTCCAGGACATAAGATGGCTGGAAAATTGGACAGAAGAATAAAAAAATGCATTGTCTTCCATAACAAAATTTGGTACTAGTAGGGATTATATTTGTCCCTGATATGGTGGTGATTCATTTTGAAAAGTCATTCAACTGACAGTAATGAGGAGAACAATGGGATGAGGGAAAGAAACAGAACAGAAAAGAAAGTAGGAAAAAGACGAAAGAGATACATGGAGAAAGAAGGAAAGCAGCACATGCCCGAACTACTGTGTTTAGATTGATATGTGGCTTATGACATCTGGCTTCTAGGTTACTGGATGTGGTTACTTAGGGTTGAAAAGTTTTCATAGGAGTATGCTACCTTGGAGGTAGCCTCTAAGCAGGTCTTCTTTTTGCAAAACTGTTCTTTTAGGGTTCTCAGGGTAATTACCTTGGCCTCTCCTGACAGTAACTTCTCAATTCCTTGAGAGCTAGGAATTTATAATAGTGTGGATTAGGTTAAGAAAATGCTGTTGAGGGGCGCCTGGGTGGCTCAGTGGGTTAAAGCCTCTGTCTTCGGCTCAGGTCATGATCCCAGGGTCCTGGGATTGAGCCCCACATCGGGCTCCCTGCTCAGCAGTGAACCTGTTTCCCCCTCTTTCTCTGCCTGCCTCTCTGCCTACTTGTCATCTCTGTCAAATAAATAAATAAAATCTTTTTTTTTTTTAAGATTTTATTTATTTGATAGAGATCACAAGCAGGCAGAAAGGCAGGCGGAGAGAGAGAGAGGAGGAAGCAGGCTCGCCGCTGAGCAGAGAGCCCGACGCGGGGCTCGATCCCAGGACCCTGAGACCATGACCTGAGCCGAAGGCAGAGGCTTTAACCCACTGAGCCACCCAGGTGCCCCAAATAAATAAAATCTTAAAAAAAAAATGCTGTTGAAACTGAGTTACTTGCAGCCACAGTAGAGAGTAATTTATCTCATCAAACAGAAGTGAGGAGAAAAGAAGGGCGCAAAAGCTTATTTACTTTCAGTCAGGTTAAGAGACTTCAGCGTCAAGAGGTAGGATGCCAATACTGCAGATACCCAGGTGTGAGTAGGTTATTACCAGGCTGAAGATTCAGGAGCAAATATGGATAAACACAGTGTGACCACCAACATCCTCCCTCCCCCAGTTAAGAAGTAGAGACCACTCCTTTCTCCTCAGAGAATCCTGCAGAGATGCAGCTGTACTCCAGGGTTTGTTAACTTCCATCATCTTTGCTGAAACTTATCCAAATGTAGGCACTCTGCTAATTACATGGTTTGTTCAACCTTCAAATAAGTTATCGGCACAGATTCAGTTAATAATCATTGGATCTGATGTGCTTGGGAAGAAATCTTAGAGATCATCTGGTCTAAACTTATATTTTTTTGTTTTTCCAGATGAGGAAAATGATCTTGTTTAAGGGTTAAACAAGGTAAAGCCAAGTTAAAGGTAAAGCCAAGTTTCTATTCAATAGACCAAGCTGCTCCTTCCTGAGACTACAGAAAAATTGTACTGCTTGATCAAATGCCTATTTGCCTAGAAGAACTAGAACTGACCATCAGTAAAATGATAATGTGGGGCATGGTTTTGATTCCCTTCCCACTCCTCATAGTTTCCCATGATTAGAAAGTCGGTAGCT
Organism: Lutra lutra; assembly: GCF_902655055.1. Taxonomy (NCBI): domain Eukaryota; kingdom Metazoa; phylum Chordata; class Mammalia; order Carnivora; family Mustelidae; genus Lutra; species Lutra lutra. The sequence continues at coordinate 62,079,109 of NC_062284.1, forward strand.
CATTATGTGATGCTGTCCCTTGTCTATCCAAAATCATTAATCATTAACAGAACATGTTCTCTTCTTCCAGTATTGTAGACTTTGGAACACTCCCCACTGCCCTGTCAAAATTTACTGTTCAAATAGTATATTCCCTTTATGTGGAGTGTGTATGTGTTGTCTGTGTGTGTGTGTGTGTGTGTGTGTGTGTGTGTGTGTTTTGAATCAAATATAGGATAGCTAAATATAGGATAGCTACTTCAGTGGTTTTTTATGAAGATTAAAAGAAATAATACGTTAAAAATACTTAGGGCTTGGCTCATTTTAAGTGTACAATAAAGTGTTAACTGTATAATTTTTAACTGTTTTTATTACTGCTTATACTTCGCTTTCTACTTATATTTTTAAAGTTTTACAAAGGAATAGATAATAAGTGGTCATGTCTTATTTTCCCTTCTAGGACAGTGATTCTCAAATTATAGTATGCGTACAATCCACCTAGAGAGTTTGTTACAATGCAACTTGGTTTTGTTTTGTTTTTTTACCCACCCCCCATAATGCAACCTGTTAACAGGAATTTGAATTAATAAACCCCACCATCTCATGTAATTCCGATAAAGGTAGCCTGTGGACCATGCTTTGAGAAACATTGTTCTAGGAGTAAGTGTATAACTGAGGATTTATTCCTGTGCAAAGGGAAATTCATCTTAAGGAATGAATGCCTTGGTAGAATTTAGGACCCAGAGGCAAGTAATAGTAGTGCCACTCTGCCATGTGTAAGGCTCCATCTCCAAAGACTTTCATTGAACTCTCTGTGGCCAGGTCCCCAGTTGAGGTTGGTGCCCTTTCTTTCTGTTCTGCTCAATTTTAATTCTCCTCACTTTGTTTAGAATAGCTTGGAATCACTAGGTTACCAATGGCAGTGGTCCAGGCCAGGAATGAGAAACATCTTACCCTTATAGTTTGTATCTTTCTCCCAAGAAGTAAAATTCAGGGGGTGCCTTGGGTGGCTCAGTTGTCAAGCGTCTGTCTTCGGCTCAGGTCATGATCCCAGGGTCCTGGGAGTGAGCCCTGCATTGGGCCTCACACTGGGCTCCCTGTTCAGAGAGAAGCCTGCTTCTCTCTCTCCCACTCCCTCTGCTTGTGTTCCCTCTCTCACTGTATCTCTGTCAAATAAATAAATAAAATCTTAAAAAAAAAAAGTCAAATTCAGGACACTTCTTTCTAGGCTGCTTTACGTGAAAGAACCTTAGATGAATCCTCAAGAAAGGGCATACTTTAAAAAAATATTTGATGATAGATTTGGAAAAATTATTGCATCATTTTTCTTTTATGATTTTATTTATTTATTTGACAGACAGAGATCACAAGTAGGCAGAGGCAGGCAGAGAGAGAGGAGGAAGCAGGCTCCCTGCTGAGCAGAGAGCCCCATGTGGAGCTGGATCCCAGGACCCTGGGATCATGACCTGAGCCGAAGGCAGAGGCTTTAACCCACTGAACCACCCAGGTGCCCCAGCATTATTTTTTCTTATTTATTGTCCAAATTTACTATAATCTGTGTATTACTTTTATAGGGGGAGGAGGGTTAAGAAAGTCTACTTTACAATGGAGAAAGGAAAAAAAATGTTACCTTGTAAAATGATAACAGCAAAGATGAAAGATTTTCTTTAGAATTGTGGAGGGCTGTGTGGGGGCGGGGGTGTGGTTTATGATCCTGAAGGCCTAAGAATATCTCTGCTGCCTTAAATACTGTGTAGCATGAAATGTGAAATAAAGAGCATTAGGGCCTTGAGGAAGTTTAAGTAACAAATGTTATTACATGGGAGAGGGAAATTTCCTATCCTGGGCTTTATCCCAGACTCACTTAGTGGTGTCTTCCCCTCCCCAGATTCTCAAGATTACATCCTGGGAACCATGAGGAAGGATAAAAATGAGACAGAACATATTTTCTTAACTTTAAGTTCCCAGGCTAGGAATAATTTAATTGATTACTTTTACTGTAGTGGAGGAAATGCTGATGACTTAATTCTTGTCTCAACATTCTGGCTTGAGCATGTTAGCTAAAGGTTTTTATGTATGAGAAAAGATTTCATCTATAGAATGGAGTAATTCTGCTCATTTTGGGCTTCAGGTTTATGGGTCACTTGGATTAAGCCCCTTAAAGTAAATTTAGGTGTTGGTTAGTTGTTAACAGTGTTACTGCCTAACTGCAACATAGGAAAATTCTTGAGAATCTTGGCTCTCATTCCAATTTATGAAGATGAAAGGATTTGGGAAATATGTTCTCAGTATGTCAACAGAGAGGACTCCAAAACCTTTTTCATTACTCTCTATGCTCAAAATCCCGGAGAAAGTGAAGGGGATGCCTTGTGCATTGAGCAAAAGATACTCTCCAGAATTTCAAGCCTGATTTCTAAGGATATGGCTAAGAGCCCAGGCTTTGTGGTCAGACAGATCTGGGTTTAAATCTCAGTTCTGCCACTGCTTGATGTGTGACCTTGGACAAGTTACATAATTTCTCTCAGGTTCAGTCTTCCATCTGAAAAAATGGTAGGAAACCATGTCAGGAGAGTGTGTTAGTGGGAAGATTGCATAAAATGAAGTATAATATGTACTGTACCTAATAGAATGCCTATCACATGAAGGGTGCTCAATAGTGGTCATTCGTAGCTGTTCTAGGGCCAAATTCAAATGATCCAGAGAAGCATGTCAGCTAGGGACAGCTACTTACCGAGATAGCAGTAGGGAAACATTTTGTCCCAGTAACCCTGATCTCAGCTTCCCTTTTCTTAATTTTTTTTAAAGCAATGTTTCTTCTTTTATGGGCTTGGGTCTTGTTTCTAGGGAGACCAAAGAAGGAGGAAGAATTATTGTGGAAGTTGATGGCAAATTGGCAAAAATCAGAAATTTAAAGGTAAGCCTGAAATTGTTTTCCTTTCTTTTTCCACTGAGGAGTTTGTATATTACAGGGGCTTCTGGGATAAAGATGTGTGTGTGTGAATGGGTTTAAGGTGGGGGTTTGGGAGAAGGGAGAGTTTTATACAAAGCAAGTATAAAAATAAAGCAGGAAAGAAGTATAGGGACTGTGGCCACTACAGGCCAAGTTCTGTTAAACAGGGTGCAGCTGTTTGGAAACTGGTCGCTTACTGCTTATGAGAGTCATGGCTAGTGTAAGTCACTTCCATGGGTATATTTAACTCACTGGACCACCAGTTAGACTTTGTCTGAAGCCTCTCATTTGACACCACTTAGTCCAGAAGCATTACTAGATTTTAGTATGCATCAGCTCCCCGAAGGGGAGTTGTTGTCCTGAATCCTGCTGTAGATCTTCTTTCACAGATCTGATTGACCTTTGAGTCACAAGTGGACAAACACTGGGAACTTCCTCCTCCACCCATCACCCCCCAGGGCTAATTTCCTCCATCCGTTCCTCCATTTACCAGAACAGCAGAAGTGGAAGGGGTTCTTTCTATATGGGCTTTGGGGAGTGGAGGGAGACAGGGAAACTGACCTCTACCTGCTGCTGTAGACAGCTTGCAGGTGGTACTCAGCATTCCTGGAGCTAAGGAAGCGGACTTGTAGGAGCGAGGGTTATCTGGACCCCAGGTCTACAAGCCATGCCCACCCCTGTGATGTGGTATTTCCATTTGTCAGCAGCTCTCTGCTAAAAGAGAATGGGACCTTCCAAACTTTCAATAGGTGCTCCCCAGGGACAAAAGACCTTTTATTCTCTACTGTCTCCTATTTATATCTCTGTTGCTTACATACTTCAAGGGCTTTGTTCTGAGAGTTGAGAGTTTTGGTTTTTTAAGAATAAATCCTGGCCAGGATCAAACTCTAATCTGTCACCTGCACACCTACTGAGCTGCTTACTTCCTTGAGTTCAGTTATCCCCTAAGAATTTCTTAGTCATTCTGACAGCCTCTTTCTTTCTTTCTTTTTTTTTTTTCTAATTTTTTTTAAATAAACATGTAATGTATTATTAGCCCCAGGGGTACAGGTCTGTGAATCGCCCGGTTTACACACTTCACAGCACTCACCATAGCACATACCCTCCCCAATGTCCTAACCCCGCCACCCTCTTCTTACCACCCCCCCCCCCCCCGCAACCCTCGGTTTGTTTTGTAAGATTAAGAGTCTCTTACAGTTTGTCTCCCTCCCGATCCCATCTTGTTTCATTTATTCTTTTCCTACCCCCCAAACCCCCCACATTGCATCTCCACTTCCTCATATCAGGGAGATCATATGATAGTTGACAGCCTCTTTCTATTGTAGTTTATGGCAGCTAGTGCTAGGGTTTGTCTATCCCTGTCCAGAGTCTACATATTAAAGAATAAGATAAAACATTTGTGGCATTAATACCATTCTCCCCACTACCTGGATGTCAGTGTGGTTCCAAGCTCTGAATCTATCCTCATCTACCCTGGGCAGTTGGGTTGGTCCTCGTTCTTCTATCCAGTGTGCTTTCTAATGCACTGGGGGTAAATACCCAGGGACCTCTTTGAAAGCCCTAGATTGATAGGGTCAGAACTACTCATGTACTCCTGGTATCCTTTACAGAAATACTTGGAGAAAGAAATGATAGTGTTAAGAAGATGCTCAGAGAGTTGGAAAGGCTTTCCCTCCTAAGCTGTTCTATGCTTGGTTCATATGTAGGCAGATAGGTAATAGTATGAGAGACAAATTTAATTCTCTGGAGCTTTTATTTGATGATGCAAGGACAGAGTTTACATGTTTTCTTTTTCAGGTCGATAACATAAAGATTCTCATGGCCAGTCAGGGTTTCTCTAGGTATAGCAGGGAGGAATCAAGTGGCACTGGCTAGATTCTGACATTATGATAGAGAGGACTGTATTCTATGTTTGATTTTAGGTGGACAATCGACCAGATGGCTTTGGAGACTCCCGGGAGAAGGTTGTGGCATTTGGCTTTGATTACTGCTACTGGTCGGTCAACCCAGAGGATCCTCAGTATGCATCTCAGGATGTGGTAATGTCATTTTCCTTCACTCTCCTTAGTGCCCCATAACTGGATAATTATTAGGAAATTGACATGGAATTGGGGCCTGGCTATTTCTTATTTTAATAGTTTGGTCAGAAATTAATAATGTTTTGGGGTGCCTGGGTGGCTCAGTGGATTAAAGCCTCTGCCTTCGGCTCTGGTCATGATCCCAGGGTCCTGGGATCCGGCCCCGTGTCAGGCTTGCTGCTTGTCGGGGAGCCTGCTTCCCCTTCCCTCTCTGCCTGCCACTCTGCCTACTTGTGATCTCTTTCTGTCAAATAAATAAATAAAATCTTAAAAAAGAATTAATAATGTCTTGATCTGAGAAGTAGTAGTGAGAGGCCATCAACTGCAGAAAGGACAAAGGGGATGAGAAAAGAGTGCTTCTCTAGGGCATAGAAGTTGGCTAGTGTCCATTTAGGTTTGGGCCTCAGCATGATTCAGGAGGGTACAAGTTAGTTCAGTTAGTGATCTTCTCCAATGGCAGGTAAATGGGTTCACTTCAAAGTTGGCCTGTGTTTTATACAGCAGAAGGGCCCAGGAATCCTAGAGGCTAGAATCTTTGAGCCTTAGGCTTGTGCTTATGGTCCTAGGCTGAGCATAAAAGGCTTAGTTGGCTAGTCTGGCAATAGAGGTGAACTCTATTGATGTGCTGAGGATTGAGAGAACAAGCCAAGGCCTTCCCAGCATAGTTGTGACCATATATGTGTCATAGAAGACAGTGGTCTTTATTCGTAGAAAGTGTGAGCAGTCTGATGGCTATTTCAGTCCTCCCTGGCCACAACATACCTAGGGCTAGTCTCTTTTTCTTTTTTAAGATTTATTTATTTGCTTTAGAGAGAGGGAGGGAGAGAGAGCGGGTATGTGCATGCATGGTGGGAGGGGCAGAGAGAGAATCCTGGAGCAGACACCCTGCTGAGTGGGGAGTCTGATGTGGGGCTCAGTCGCAGGGCCCTGAGATGATGACCTGAGCTGAAATCTACCGTTTGGGATGCCTGGGTGGCTCAGTTGGTTAAGCATCTGCCTTCTGCTTAGGTCACGATCCCAGGGTCCTGGGATTGAGTCCCATAGGGAGCCTGCTGCTCCCCCACTTGTGTACTCTCTCTCTCCAGAAAATAAATAAATTAATTTTTAAAAAAAATTCCACCACTTAACTAACTATGAGCTACATAGGCACCCTAGGGCTATTCTGGATACAAGAAAAGTTAAAACTCTTTGTGTAACAAATCAATAATCTGGGTCAATAATGTTTGTAAACAAAATTACATATCTATATATATCTCAAAAACTTGGTATAATTTTGATGTGAGGCTCACATTTTACATTTATATAGCTTAAGTGTATAAAAAATAATGTAGTGGGAAGCCCAAAAGTCCATAGTGGAGGGGAGTTCATAAATATGATTCTTATGTTGTTGCCTGATTTGGAGTTTAGTGGAAAGATCAAATGGGATTTAGACAGGAAGCCTGTGCAGAGAGATAAAACCACTGTCCCCTGAGGTTTATTCTCACTTGTTTATTAATTGTCTAAGGCTTTCATCAGTCCCAAGGGGAGTTAAGATAGGAGACAGCAGGAAAGGAGCCTCTGTCACAAGCTTAAGTAGGGCCAGAGATTCTTGAATGATGGCAGGACTCATTGCTTTAACACAGAAATTAGAACCCAGACTTAACCCTGAGGTCACCAGGAATGGAGAGGCAGACTGTAATAAAACCACAGGACGTGGGGTGGAAAGAATTTTTATGTCATCCAGTTCAACCTCTCCTAACAATCTTCTCTGTAGCATTTGTGGTCATATTTTGGGGATGTGGGTAAGAGGGGTCAGTTTTAAAAAAAATTTTATTTATTCATTTAACAGAGAGCACAGGCAGGCAGAGTGCAGACAGAGGGAGAGGGAGAAGCAGGCTCCCCACTGAGCAAAGAGCCTGATGTGGGACCCTGGGATCACAACCCAAGTCAAAAGCAGACACTTTAAGAACTGAGCCAACCATGGGCCCCAAGGGCAGTTTTATTGAAATATAATTTAGATATAGTAGATTCACATTTTTAATGTACAGTGTACAGTTTCATGAATTTTGACAGTTTTGTAGCTATAATCCGTATATAAAACAGTGCATCATTCCCCAAATTCCTTCATGTCCCTTTGCAGTCAAATTGTTATCCTTACCCCCATTACCTGGCGACTGCTAATCTGTTTTCTGTCCCTGCAGTTTTGTCTAATCCCAAATATCATGTAAACGTAATAAAATAGCATGTAGCCTTTTGAGACTGGCTTATTTCAGTAAGCATGATGTATTTGAGATTCACGTATGCTGTTGTGTGTAGTATCTTATTTTGACCTTGATTCAGAGCTACTTAAATCAGCTTCTTGGCCAGAAGGAACTTATGGCTTTGGAAGCATGGATTCTAACTGCAAAGAACAAGGGACAAAGTCCCTGGAGGATTGTGCCCCCTTCATCACTGGGTTTCTTCCTTTTTTAGTCAAAATTTTTTTAAAGATTTTTAAAATTATTTGTTAGAGAGAGAGAGAGAGTGCGCACAAGCAAGGAGAACAGCAGGTGGAAGGAGAAGCAGGTCCCCCGATGAGCAGGGAGCCCAATGCAGGACTCAATCCCAAGACCCTGGGATCATGACCTACAGCGAAGGCAGCTGCTTAGCTGACTGAGCCACCCAGGCATCCAAGAAACCTCTGGGTTTCTTCCGTTGTGGGGAAAGACTGTCCTCACCCTCAAAAATATGGCACTGATTTCAGAATATTCACATATTGGAGGGAAAGTTTTCCTCCACTGGCTGTAGGGGGATTTTGAGCAACGTCATAAGCCATTGCTTGATGATATTAGCAGGAATGTCATCTATTTGGTGTCGGTTCTGCCTCAGAGTCTCTTAGAATGTTAGAGCTCGAAGGGAACTTAGCAGTCACATCTAGGCCAGGGCTTCTCAGCCTATTGATATTTTGATATTGTTACTGAAATTTTGACCAGATAATTCTTTGCTATGGGCATCTGTCCTGTGCACTGTAGTGTGTTTACCAGCATCTCTGGCCTCTACCCACTAAATGGCAGTGGCAATCTGAATCAGGAACATAAAAAAAATGTTTCCATCACCCTCAGGTTCCAGATATAGCTGTTTGATTTATATGGCATTATACAGGCAGTTAATGCCCAAGCGAGCCTGGACCCATGCTTCCTGTGGTGGTCTTTTCATTGCACTGTACCATTCTACCTCCTTTTTATATTTATTTTACAGCCTCAGAAGATAGGTTCAAGATTAGCATTTCTTAGTGCTTTAACATTTGCCATTCCTTAGTGGTGACACACTCAATTCATAAATTAGGCATCCACAAACATGGGCCTCTAGAGAACAAGTCAGCTACTCTTAGTTCTACTGAGAGGCAGTTTTCTTTGTTAATATATGGCTAAATATCTATAGATTCTAAATGTTTATTGTTTCATTTGATCATCTCCAAAACCTTTAAGTCCTTACTATTTATTTCATTTTATAGATAAGGAAACTGAGGTACATAAAGGTTACAAGACTTCCAGATCACTTAGCCAGTAAGTGGTGGAGCAGGGATTCAAATCCAAGACTGTCCAATTATAAATTGTTTGCCAGCAAGCCTCACAGACCCTCAAAGTTAAAAGAAATCTCAGTCTACTAGGAGACCAGGTTATCTCTTCATACATACTGTCTGATTTAATTCCTTCAATAGCCTAAAAGGTAGGAGATTTTATCCTTTTATAGTCAAGAAAATTTAGACTTAGAGAAGCTATGTGATCTGCCCAAAGTCACACAATAAGAAATGAGTTTTAGATTTGAACACAGGTTATCTGAATGTGAAATTCATATGCTTTGCTACACTACAGTGTAAAAAGGAAGAAAAAAGGGATATAGGAAAAGGAAGAGATGATAAATTAGGAGAGAGGAGAGAGGATGAAGAGGAAAGACAGGGGAAAGACTGTAGTGAACAGGGGCTGGTAGGGGATATCCTACCACCTGTCTTGTCCATTACCCTATGACCCTCGTGCTGTTAGCTTCCCATTCTTAAGGCAGCTTGTTCTTCATCTTAATTGTGTTTTTAGTCTTTATTAATGTTTAGACCTCCACTCAAGCCTTTTCTTGGTATATATATAAGCCAAAATTGGCCTATATTTTATCTGGTTATAATCTGTATTAATGTTAATCTACTTCTTCTCTGAGGTTAGGCATGGGTTTCAATTCAGGCATAGCCACTTATTAGCTGGCTTACTTAACACAAGTTACTTAGATTCTCTGAGTCCTCGTTTCTTGAGCTTGAGCTCCTGTGAGGAGGAATTGAAATAATTAAGTTCCCAGCCTAGAATTTGGCAACCAGAGTTGATAAGGGAGGTCCAGAATACTGTGGCTTGGTTCCATGTTGTGATTACCCTATCACAGAATGAGAGAAACGAGGCCCATGCTCCTAAAAGCTGAACTAGATTTGAAAATCTCTTCTTGAATCTGGTTGTGATCCCTTCTGGATCATCATGCTCCACTTGGAAAAGTAACTTCCCTCCTTTCCTCCTGCTCAGGAATATCTCTTGGAGCTGGAGTTCTCTGATTAAGTGTATTGTGTTTGGGTAATTTTGTGTTTGTTAAACTTTCCATGAAGAGCATTAGCTCAGCTTTACCTAAGAAGGGCTGTAATTGGCTGTCAAAACAAGTGCAGACTGAGTCAACAGAAAGCACGTCCAGAACAAAAAGCTACCCAGCCCTTTGTGGAAAGCAATTGCTTCTGTTCTCCTGGGAATCTTTATTTTTAAATGGCCAGTTATTTGGCTGAAACACAACACCTAAAACACTTGTATCTTTTCCGGATAAAAGGTCAGGTGAGTGTACAAGAGATTTCCTTCTCATAACCACTGAATCCAAAACTGAAATTATAGCAGCAATGTGTTGTACTTTTGTTTTTATAATATTTATTTAGTCTCTACCATGCACTGAACACCGAACACACAGTATATCCATTGTCTACTCTCAAAGAGCCCTGAAGAGGGGTGGGGTGGGGTGTGTGTGTGTGTGTGTGTTAACACATTCTTTGGTAAATATTCTCTTTAGTTCTAGACTTTAGTTCAAGTATGTTAGGAAACTCCAAGAGTCTTCAGAAAATAACCCCACATAACACTAAAAATGATTGAAGGGCTGACTACAGGAACCAAGAAGAAAGCCACTATCGGTATAGTGTACATTATGTGCATCTGCATGTGATTATTTAATAAAGAAATGTTGGTTCGGGGTGACTGGGTGGCTCAGTCAGTTAAGCATCTGCCTTCCGCTCAGGTCATGATCCCAGGATCCTGGGATTGAGTCCTGCTTCGGGCTCCCTGCTCAAGAGGGAGTCTGCTTCTCCCTCTGCCTCTGCCTTCCCTCCTGCTCGTGCTCTCTTTCTCTCTCAAAGAAATAAATAAAATCTTTTAAAAAGAAGTGTTGGTTCAGAGACAAGAAGACAGGTGATAATAATGCTCAAATGCAGAACATGATGATTTTAACAGTTTTTGGAGCATTAGAACCAGTTAGTCTTTAGTTCCATTAGGATAAAATGGAGGAAATTGCAGATGATTATATGTAATTAGGACATAAAGAGTAAGTTGTGCAGAATTTTTGAATCCTAATATGTGACGAGGCTGTGATTAGATATGCTGCCAAAGAAGGAATGTTTCTCTCTGGGGACCCCAACCCATTATAAGATGAAGACAAATGATCTATTACTTCCTCAGTAAGCAGAGTGAAGTAGAGAAACAGACTGAGACCCTCATTTCTTTTTTGTGTTCTGAGCTTAGAGTGTGAATGAGTAGAGTAGAGAAGGTGGAAGAGTTACTGCAACTGAGGGAGGGACCTTAGAGGGGTAAGAGGAGGGGGAGCACAAAGAGGAAACTAAGACGAGAAGAAATTTGAGAGTTTACAGAGGGGGAGATGCTGTTAGGGTTATGGTACATTTTATAGTCACCATTATTATCTCCATCTTCAGGATGGGAGCAGGCTCAGGCACTATGACTAGCTTGCTTTAAGGTCATACAGCCAAGTTAGAGACCCAGTATTTAAACCCTTGACCATGTGACTCCAGAGTCTCCGCTTTCAAATGCTGTACCACACACAGCTCTGTTTATTTCTGTATTTCCAGTGTTGCACATTTTATGTTTTTTTTTTAAAGATTTTATTATTTATTTGACAGAGATCACAAGTAGGCAGAGAGGCAGGCAGGGGGGCAGGCTCCCTGCTGAGCAAAGAGCCAGATGTGGGGCTCGATCCCAGGACCCTGGGATCATGGCATGACCCACTGAACCACCCAGTGGCCCCACATTATATGTTTTTTAAGATTTTTTTTTTTTTTTAAGTAATCTCTACACCCAACGTGGGGCTTAAACTCACAACCCGGAGATCAAGAGTCACAGGCTCCACTGACTGAGCCAGCTAGGCATCCCCAGTGCCATATATTTTAAATGACCAATTAATGGTTATTGGATCAATTATTCAATTCATGGTTCAATAGATGAGAGACAAGTTAGGACTCTGCCCTCTTGAATCTTGCTGCCTGTTTTCAGAAAGCCTCTCAGTTTACTTACGTTAGAGAACCACAGTCCCCTATCAGTTTCTCTGTGCATCCCTTTTCCCTAATGCATTTGTGTGTTAAGGGAGCTAGGGAGTGTGTAGGCGACAAAGCATTTTCTCATGAATATTTGCAGAGTTGTGTACATTCCATCACTAGTGCTATTTCTTCCCAAGCAGGATGGAGACAGAGGTAGAAGGGAGAAAAGTTTATAAGAAAAAGCCTTTTTGTGCAATAACTGGATGGGGCTCTGCAGGCACAAGTGGGGGAAGGGAGATTATCATGAGTGTTTCATTTCAGTATGTTCCTTCCCCCTGCCAGCAGCACAGCTGCTCAGCTACATAAGCATGGCCATGGGCTGGATTTTAAGGGAATAAGGTCATTCTTTTGGCTTCATCTAACACATTTTTCCCCTCTTTAGAAACTTGATTATGAACCTTTAAAGAGTAGCTTTCAGACTCATAAAAGTATAAAGAATTGAGGTCCTTGAAACTTAGTTTGCTGCTGGTGCTGGATGCCTGTACAAAAATGAACAGCAGAAACTAGAGAACACTTTTAAAATGCAAAAGTTGGCTTGAAGCAGTCTTTTGGATTTTTTCTCCTTCCCTGTGAGCCAAGGACTAACAGAAATTTCTGGTATGGAGCTGGGTCTTTGAGATCTAGGCCAGTGAGGGAGGTTATTTGTAGAGGAGGCATACCCGAAGCTCCATAGTCAGTTGCAGATGTGGAGCAGCCTAAATATAAATATAAATAGGGTTCCCGAGACAGTTGTCCTTGACATTGCCCAGAAGTTCTCTTGCTTGCATGTTCAATGCTGACAAGTTGATTTATACATGCACTCCCTTTATATTTGAATTTGTCCTGGGTTTAAAAGGTTTAAAGGATTGCCAATTAATTGCTTTAAAAAGAGCAGTATGATTGATGATGGTGATGCTTACTTCGAGAGTCTGGAAAAAGTGATTCACAAAATCATCTAAACAAAGGGATATAAACTGAAGAGCAGCCCTTTGTACAAAAGGTCTATGTTTCTACCGCAGTAGACGTGTGCACAGGCAGACTGATAACGGTAGGCCTCTCCAGAGGAGGCCACCTGGTCTGCCTCGCCAGGTGCTAAATTCTCTCCCACATACTTGCACAGTAAGTCTGTGTCCAAGCACACTCTCAACACCATGTCAATGGTCCTCTGCCTAGGGGAGCCAGTCCAGCTGACCAACAAAAGGCCCGTTCTAAGTACTGTGTTCTAAAAAAGATTCAGAAAGTGTGGAGAAAGAAATGGTACTGGTTTCTATCTAGTTCTGTACTCAGTGGAAAGCAGATGACTCCATAAAAAGTGTCAGCAAATGAATTGGTTTATCAAAATATTTTGCTATAAAGGAAATGCAAGCTAATTATAACATATACAAATAGTACAGAAGAGTGTAATGTAAAACGTGGGAAAAAACCTTCTCCTTCCACACCTCCCCCCAGTCTCATTCTCTAGAGGTAACCACTGTCTACAGTTTCTTTGGTATCCTTTCAGATAGTCTCTAAACATAAAAATCATGTATTACATATCCTTTAAAAAATGTGGAGGGGTTTACACTGTACATACTATTTTTCAATGTTTTTTCAATACTATTTTTCAATATTTTTCAACTATTTTCAAGCTTTTTACTCAGCTTATCCTGGCTCTAATTTATTTGCTATACATGTGGTTCTATCTCATTGTTTTAATGCTACATAGAATTGTGGTGTATAAAGGTATTAGAGTTTAACTAGTTCTCTAGTAATGGATGGCTGGGATATTTCCATGTTTCTGCTATAATACGGAATACTGTAATAAACATCTTTGCATTTTTGCAAGTATAACAGTAAGACAAATTTCTGGAAGCGCTGTTGCATGTTCAGAGAGTTTGTGCATTTTATTTATTTTTAACATTTTCTTTTAAAATTTTATTCGTTTATTCGTGAGAGGGAGAGAGAGGCAGAGGGAGAGGCAGGCTCCCTGAAGAGCCTGAGGTGGGACTTGATCCCAGGACCCTGGTACCATGACCCAAGCTGAGGGTAGAGGCTTTAACCCACTGAGCCACCCAGGTGCCCCCCGAGTTTGTGCATTTTAAATTTCAATAGATTTTTGTCTAAATGCCTTCAAAAACATTGTACCACTTTATACCCTTAACAGTAATTTATCAGAATACCCTACTGTATCCCTTGTCAATACTAAGTATTACCAAACTTTTTAATCTTTGCCCATCTGACAGGTAAAATAGTATCTTACCAGCTTTGATTTTCTTTCATTTATAATTGAAATTGAGCATCTTTTCATGTTTTCTTAGCCATTTGTATCTTTTCTGTGAATTATGTGTTCATATATTTTCCCTATTTTTCTACTGTATTGCACATCTTTTCTGATTTTTTTTTAAAGATTTTATTTATTTATTTGACAGAGAGAGATCACAAGTAGGTAGACAGGCAGGCAGAGAGAGAGAGGAGAAAGCAGGCTCCCTGCCAAGCAGAGAGGCCGATGTGGGACTCGATCCCAGGACCCTGAGATCATGACCCGAGCTGAAGGCAGAGGCTTAACCCACTTAGCCACCCAGGCGCCCCTCTTTTTCTGATTTTTAAGAGCACTTAGTGTATTAAGGAAATTGATCCCCCATTTCAGATGTTGGAAATATTTCACATTTTTACTTTTGTTTTGGCTCTGTTTATGGTAAATTTTTTTCTCTGTGTGAGTATATCTTTAAATATAGGCAAATTTGGGGTGCCTGGATGGCTCAGTCAGTTGAGCGTCTGATTCTTGATTTTGGCTCAGGTCATGATCTCAGTGTTGTGAAATCAATCTCCAAGTTGGCCTCTGTAGTGGTTGTGGAGTCTATTTAAGATTCTCTCTCTCCCTCTGCTCCTCCCCTCCTCTAAAAATCAGCATTTTTTTCATGGTATACTAATAGATTTATCTTTTCAATATTTAATATTCTATCATTTGAAATTTTTTAGTATAAGAAATGAGGTAGAGCTTCAACTTTATTTTTTCCCTCAGCTTAGCCATCTGTCCCATTATCATTTATTGAACACCCGGCCTTTCTTCACTTTCATCATTTACTAAATTCTTGTCTGTACTTGGGTCTCTTTTAAAACTATTTTGTTTAATTGATCTATTCATATTTTGTGATAGAACCATATTGTTTGAGGAAAAAAAACACAGTTTTTCACTACCTTTTCTTTTTTTTTTTTTTTAAGATTTTATTTATTTATTTGACAGAGATCACAAGTAAGCAGAGAGGCAGGGTGGGTGGGGGGAAGCAGGCTCCCTGCCGAACAGAAAGCCTGATGTAGGGCTCGATCCCAGGACCCTGAGACCATGACCTGAGCCAAAGGCAGAGGCTTAACCCACTGAGCCACTCAGTCGCCCCAGGACTTTACTTGTTTTTAAGTAATCTACACCCAAAGTAGGGCTGAACTCACAACCCTGAGCTCAAGAGTCTTGTGCTCTACCAACTTCCTCTCACTATTTTTTTAATATTAGACAGGGCTAGTCCTTTCCCCTTTCTTTCTCAGACTATCCTGGTTATTTTGGTTATTGCTCTTCCCCAAAATGTCATGTATTTTCTTGCTTTTGCTCGTGTTGGCTCTTCTTTCTAGAATATATTAAAATATCTCACCTCTCCAGTTCCTGCCATTCAAAATGCTGCTTGTTTTTCAAGACTTGGTTAAAATAAAATGGTACTCAGTCCTTGAAGTTGCATTGCTTAGTTCTCATAGTATTTGTTACTCTTTTCTGACACTTCCTGTATATTACAGTTAATGCTCTTTGGGTACATGACTTACATATTTTATTTTTTTTTAAGATTTTATTTATTTATTTGACAGAGAGAGAGTGATCACAGGCAGAGAGGCAGGCAGAGAGAGAGAGAGGGAAATGACTTACATATTTTAATAGACTGTGGTCTTTGAAGGCAGATGGGGCCTCTTCCATCTTTTAATAACCCACATTCCCTAGCACACTGACATTTCTTTCATTCATTCAGTGAGCATTTAGGAAGCAACTACCATTTGTAGCATAATGGGGTTGAGTGCTATGCAGAATATGGAATATGGACTTATATGAGACGTGATCCCTGCCCTCAGAAAGTTTACAGTCCTATTGGGAATACCAGGCTTTAAATATATAAAAATAACCAACAATATTGAGCATTCAAGTGTTAAATGGGTGGTACTTAATGATAACTACTTCAGGAATCCAGAGGAATAGCAATAATAATAGATTGCTCTGAGTAAGTTCAAGGGAGGTCATTTCAGTCAGAGGGAAAGGCAAAGATTATAAGGCAAGAATAAGAATATACAAGATGTGTTTGAATGGATTATGTGGTGGCAGTCCAGGGTGAGGCTAAGAGGATCTCAGTGCCCATCTTTCCAAGTGTTCTGGGAGGCCAGACTCCCATATTCCACCTCTTTAGCTACTCCAGATTTCAAGGGATATGGAGGCTAATTACAGTTTCTTTGGTATAGTGGCAGAGTGGCCTCAAGGATGTCCTGCCTACTCAGCTGAGTCCTGCAGATACAGGCCATGTCATCATTCCCATTACAGAAGCAAAAAAGGGGAGGATAGGTACTTTCACTTCAGATAATTTGGGCACCATGAAGATTTTCAACCTGAGGGAAGGAGGCCAAGTATCCTGGGTTCCAAGATGGCAGAAACAGCATTTGCTCACTCAACAAACATTTATCTACTCTATGTCAGGCATATACTAGGTGCTGGGTAATCAAACTGTGAGTGTGTGTATTTAAGACAGCGTTTTGCTCAGTTTTTTGTTGTTGTTGTTGTTGTTCTTGTTTTTATTCTTTTTAATTTTTAATTTTTATTTATTTATTTATTTATTTTACCTTACTTTGATACAGCTCCTTTTCTCTAGATTAGATTTTGTGCAAATCTAATGTCTCATTCAAAGCTCCTTTTCCAGAGGTTCTAATAGGCTATAGTGCCTATATCATCTTTCTGTCCACCCCACTGTTACTTGGGAATCACTTCCTTTTTTGTTTCCAGATACTGAGCTTGGGGCCATCATAGCTCCATCTCTACTGATTTTTTCAGCAGCCTGCCCATGGGGCATCATACAGATCTGTTCTTGTTCTAAAACAGTAGAAGTGTTCACATTTTAATTTAAGCTACTTTCTTGTAGAAAAATAGCCTCCCAGGAACACATTGCTGGTTTTTCCTTCTGGATATGCCTATTAAGCTTTACTGAAGACCATGCATATCCAGAGGCCTCCTTGCCATGGGAGGAAGAGAACTTGTTTCCTACCCTGGGAACACAGATGTAGAGAGCCTGGGGTTGTTCTTGCTACTCAAAGTATGGACCTTGGTATTTCCTAGAGCCTATCAGAAATTTATATTTTTGGGATGCCTGGGTGACTCAGTTTGTTGAGCATTCCAACTCTTGGTTTCAGCCCAGGTCGTGATCTCAGGGTGGTGAGATTGAGCCCCACATCAGGCTCCTTGTTCAGTGGGAAATCTGCTGGAGATTCTTTCTATCCCTCTCCCTACCCCCCTCCACTTGAGTGCACACACACACTCTCTCTCAAATAAATCTTTACTTATTAAAGATTTTATTTATTTATTTATTTGTCAGAAAGCCAAGGAGGGGGAGCAGCAGGCAGAGGGAGAAGCGGGCTCCCTGCTGAGTATGGAGTGCAATGCGGGACTTAATCCTCCCAGGACCCTGGGATCATGACCTGATTGAGCCACCCAGGCATCCCAATAAATAAATCTTAAAAAAAAAAAAAAAAAAAAAAAGAAAACAGAAAAGAAAGAAAGAAGGAAAAAAAGAAAAAAATACGTATTTCAGACCCAACCCAAGGGTACTGAATTAAATCTGCATTTTAGAGATCACCAGGTGATACATATGCACCTGAAAGTAATTCAAGTTAGAGAAACAGATTTGGAACCAAGAGGTCTGAGGTGGAGTTAAGATGCTGCATGCCTGAGGACTACACTTTGAGTAACAAGAGTGTAGAGTATGTGATGCATTCCACTGCAGTTTATACAAATCTGAATTGATGACTGCTTTTTTTTTTTTTTTTTTTGGCTACAAAATGTGGATTATTTTTAACCCACTGAGCCACCCAGGTGCCCCAAAATGTGGATTATTTTTATTTTATTTTTAAATATTTTATTTATTATTTATTTGACAGAGATCACCGGTAGGCAGAGAGGCAGGCAGAGAGAGAGGAGGAAGGCAGAGGCTCAACCCACTGAGCCACCCAGGTGCCCTAAAATGTGGATTATTTTTAAAGATTTATTTTTTATTTTTTACTTTTTAAAGATTTTATTTATTTGACAGACAGAGATCTCAAAGTAGGCAGAGAGGCAGGCAGAGGGAGAGAGGGAGAATCAGGCTCCCTGCTGAGCAGAGATCCTCATGTGGGGCTCGATCCCAGCACCCTGAGATCATGACCTGAGCTGAAGGCAGAGGCTTAACCCACTGAGCCACCCTGCTTTTAATTCTTTAATAAAATATTTTCTTCTAAAAATACTGTCTTAATTTTTTAAATAGGTAATATGCACGTATGGCAAAAAAAAGGTACAACAGGATATATAGTGAAAATTAAGTGTCTCTTTTATCTCTAGCCACCTCCTTCCACTATGCTGAGGCAACCATTGTTAGCAATTTCTCATATATATTCTCAGAGAATTCTATGGAAATATAGAACATAACTGTATATTTCTTCTCTTTAAAAATTGGAACACACATATTCTGCATCTTGCCTTGTTCAGTAACAGATCTTGGAAACATTTTCATATCCATTTATATCATTACTTCAATTTTTTTTGATGGCCCCATGGTAACCTTCTGTGTGGGTTAACCATAATGTATTTGTTACTATGAACTTTTAAACTATTTAGGTCTTTATATTTACAGTGAATTTCTTGTAGGCAGCATATATGTTTTCCTAACCAGATCATCTCTGCATTCTAATTGGGGCTATTTCAACCATTTACATTTAGCATAATTACCAGTACAGTCATAACAATCATTTTGCTTATTTGTTTCCTATTTGTCACATCTCTTGTTTTTTGTTTTGTATTTTTTAACCTTTTTTGGATTGTAATTTTTAAAAAAAGATTATTTATTTATTTGACAGAGATCATCAAGTAGGCAGAGAGGCAGGCAGAGAGAGAGAGAGGAAGAAACAGGCTCCCTGCTAAGCAGAGAGCCTGATACGGGGCTTGATCCCAGGACCCTGGGGTCATGATCTGAGCCGAAGGCAGAGGCTTTAAACCACTGAGCCACCCAGGGGCCCCTGGATTGTATATTTTTTATGATTCCATTTTATCCTTGTTGGTTTTTTAGCTATAACTCTTTGTTTGCTTTAAGGTTAGTGCTTGCTTTAAGGTTTATAGTATACATTTCTAACTTAATATAGTCTACCTTCAAATGATAAGATACTACTTCCCCCCACCTTAGAATACTTCTGTTTCTCCTCTCTCAGGCTTTATCCTATCAAATCATATACTTTATGTCTACATGTGTTATTAACTCTATTATAAATTAATATTTTTGCTTAGACAGTAAATTATCTTTTAAAGCATTTAAAATCTTTAAATATAAAAAATCGTATTTATTTACCTGTGTAGTTACTAGTTCAGGTACTCTTCCTTTCTTTTTTAGATCCATATTTCCATCTGGTGTCATTTTCCTTATGTCTCTTAGTATATTCTTCAGCTTTATTTCAGCTATCATATTTTGGATACTGCAAAGATAGAGACTGTGTTTGATTTATATCCCCAAAACTATATAGCATTATGACTGGTGTCAGCACATGATCCACATTGGTTTGTGATTTGCTGTATGGACTCTAGTAGAGCACATTTTAACTTAGCATTTGTCTCCTAAATCAAAGGCAGCCAGAACCTTTGTCAGGCACAGTGATAACTATGCTGTGGCTTCTAGAGCATGGACATTTGATAATTTTCTCTGTAACATTTGGAGCATTTCCAGTTGTAGATCTTGGCTGCCCAACATCCTTGTTGCTACTTGCTTTTCTTTCTGAACTGCGTTTTTTGGGACAGTAGTTGGCCTCATATTTCTTTTTCAGGATCCAAAGTTAGGGGTGATCACTACAATATACTGGCTCTAATCTGTGATTTACATACATCTACATAAACTCAGCTTCCAGTAAAAATCGCCTTTTTGGAGTTCTGAGCTGGTATGAGGAGGAAGAGGGTACAATCTGTTTTTATCTTTGTTCTATCATTTCTACTTGGTTGTCCTCCTTTTCTGTTACCTGTCCCTTAAACCAACATTCAATTTGATGTTTCTTTTATTTGTGAAAGCTCATTAAGGTCATGTAATATGCAATTCTTTTAACTTGTTCCATTATTTATTCAATGTGTATCTACTAAAAAATATTCCAAGAATTGCGCAAAGCACTGGAAATAACCAAGAAGAATTGGACACTGAAGGGACACCTGGGTGGCTCAGTCAGCTGAGCATCTGCCTTTGGCTTGTGTCGTGATCCTGGGATCCTGGGGATCAGTGTGGAGCCTGCTTCTCCCTCTGCCACTCCCTCAAAACTCCCTCTGCTTGTGCTCTCTTTCTCTCTCAAATAAATAAATGAAATCTTAAAAAAAAAAAAAAGAATTGGACACTATAGTTACCCATTAAAAATTCATAGTTCTTGGGGCACCTGGGTGGCATAGTCAGTTAAGCGTCTGGCTCCTGGTTTCGTCTCAGGTTGTGATCTCAGGGTTGTGATATCAAGTGTTGCTTCAACCTCCATGCTCAGCGTGGAGTCTGCTTCTGATTCTTTCTCCCTTTGCCACTTCCTCTTGTGCATGCTCTCTCTCTCTCAAATAAGTAAATGAATCTTTTTTTTTTTTTAAAGATTTTATTTATTTATTTGACGGAGAGAGAGACAGTGAGAGAGGGAATACAAGCTAGGGGAGTAGGAGAGGGAGAAGCAGGCTTCCTACGGAGCAGGGAGTCCGACAGGGGGCTCTATCCCAGGACCTGGGGATCATGACCTGAGCTGAAGGCAGACTCATAACAACTGAGCCACCCAGGTGCCCATAAATCTTTTTTTTTTTCAGACTTTCTGTTTATTTATTTGACAGAGGAGAGAGAGAGAGAGCACATAGCTTAGTGAGATTCCAAAAAGATCAGATACTTTTCAAAGCATCATGTAAATTATTCACTAATTTTGGGGTGCATGGGTGGCTCAGTCAGTTAAGCATCAGATTCTTGATTTCAGTTTGGGTCATGTTTCAGGGTTGTGAAATGGAGCCCCTTGTTGGTCTCTGCACTGGGTATGGAACCTGTTTAAGATTCTCTCTTTCTCCCTCTGACCCTCTTCCTCTCTAAAAAAATCATTAATTAATTTTACTGGAGCTCCCTCCTGGGTTTCTTTCTAGATACCATTTACTCTTATAATAAAATAAGTGTATGAATTAGTTGATTGAAGCTGGCTACTTAGCATACTAATGTAATGTATGATCATTATGGAGGGAACTGGATTCAGGAACTGGATTCCTTCTCTGTAGGAAAGGCAGTTGATGGTTTCTCATTTTCAAGTGTAAGGCGTAGCAGCATGAGCTATTTATAGACTTACTTCCCCCAACAGACTGAACACAATAGAAGCTTGAAATCAAATGATGACCAGATGTGTCCAGGCATCCCTCAGTTTGAATTTAGAATGGAAAAGGCAGAGCCCTTGGGGAGTTGGTCTCTGGGCAGAAGCAGATGGACTCACTCATAAGATCATTTTCTATATACAAAAGCCCCTTACATCTGTCCCCAGGAGTGAAAGAGGTAAACAGAAGAGTGTGTTAAACTTTTTTCTGGCTTTTCTTCCTAGAAATGGGGGATAGTCCTTTGTCAGCATTTCATTGCTTGACTCTTATCTCAGTAGTTACACAGTTAGGTAAAGTACAAATGTTTTATGGGGATATGTGCTGAATTGATGTAGGAGGAAGAATTATCGCAGCTTCCATACAGCTGGTAGAGATAGTGGTTCTACTCAGATGAGAAGAGATCTGACAGGAATAGGAACCCCTAGTTACTTTTTTTCCCCCTTTACTATTCCTCCCCTATTAAACTAATCCCATCTTGTTTGTGGTGGTGGTAAGGTTTAAAGCACAAACATGTCGTTTCTGGTTGGTATTGCTTTTCCTTTTCTCCCACATCAGAGATTTTAAGAAAATAGAAGCAACTTCCTCCTTCAATAAGCATCTGGAAATATTCTTAGTTAGTTTAGAGATTTGATTTCAGGGTTTGGAAAAGTTGCATTTAATTTTGGAAAACGTTCTCATGACAACTTGCTTAAGTGGGAAGTGAGAAAAGAAAATACCATTTCTTTTTTTCTTTAAAGATTTTATTTATTTATTTCAGACAGAGATCCAGAGTGTGAACACAAGTGGGGGGTAGGGGCAGAGACAGAGGAGAAGCAGACTCCCCACTTCTGGGGAGTCTGACATGGGGCTTGATCCCAGGACCCCAGGATCATGACCTGAGCCAAAGGCAGACTTTTTTTTTTTTTTTTAAAGATTTTATTTATTTATTTGACAGAGAGAAATCACAAGTAGGCAGAGAGGCAGGCAGAGAGAGAGGAGGAAGCAGGCTCCCTGCTGAGCAGAAAGCCCGATGTGGGGCTCGAACCCAGGACCTGGGATCATGACCTGAGCTGAAGGCAGCGGCTTAACCCACTGAGCCACCCAGGCGCCCCCAAAGGCAGACTTTTAACAGACTGAGTCACCCAGGTGCCCCAGGGAGATACCATTTCTTGAGAATCTACTCTGTTCTAGGTACTGAACTGAGTGCCTGACTTATTTTCTCATTTACTATTTGCAAAAACCCTGTAAAATGGGTTGTTAATATCTCTGCGGCAGAGACATGAAAACTGAGGTTCTGAGAGGTTAGGTCACTTGACCATGGCCACACTACTATGAGGTGGAGCTCAGATTGAAACCCAGATCGCTCCAAATCCCTTGTTCTTTCCACTCCATCCAGCTGCCCACTATGTGAGATAACTCCTCCTGTGTGCCTGGCTCTCCTATTTGAAATACGCTACGAATTAGCTGACAAGTAGAAAAATTTGGGCTGTTAACCTTTGCATTTATTGTAGGAAAGGACCCCAAAGTTATGAATAAGGAACTTGTGTTGTCAAGCCTTCCTAATGGTGCCTCTCTCTCAGATATGGAGAACCCCACCTATTTTTTATTTTGTTTCTGAAGCAAGTGCTTGCCTATAGGTGCAGTCAGGGTGTTGTGTTCTAAATCCTCTGAGTAGCCATAGATGACCCAACCATGAGACAAAAGAAATAGTTCACACTTCATAGCAAAGAGATGCTTCAGTTCACCTCTTCTAACCAGGGGCCAGATTTTTAAGTGGATTTTAAAATGGTGAAGTGTAACTGGAAGTGTCCATGAAGGGGACTGGGATCTGTGCACTAACCCTTTCAGCCATTGTGCTCCTTTTCCTTCCTGGTACAACTCAGCATTTCCTGGTACTTGCTTTTTTTTTTTTTAAATAGGTTTCTTATTTGTTAAGATACCCTATGGCATCTACTTTCATATTGGGGAGGGAGGGAAAGAATGAATGCAGGACCTCCAGATTGAATCCAGAAGAAAAAATCTTAATATGTATATATATTTGAATTAAATGAAATCCTACATTGTTGTCTAGATTTATCCTAAATTCCACCAGCTTTAATTTCCAAGTATTTATTTTTTAGCAGAGATGAATCTCATCTCAGTATTTTTCATATAGAAACATCTATGCACCAGAGAAAATGAATCTCTTAGACATTTTTCAGCTCTGTTAGGATTTTTAAAATCTTATTAACCATGGTTCATTGAAAATCAGTCCCAAGTTCCTGATTGGCCAGGTTTATGTCAGTTCTTCTCTTTGTTGTTACCAGCAGGTAATTGTTGCCTTGAGCACTCAAGTTGTCTTCCATCATCTTTTTTGTCTTTTGCCTTTACTTTGATAAGTGGCAGTGATAACCCTGAGATAGTCCCAGGCTATTGGCTGAGGTTGGAGTCATGCTTTGTTTATTATTGAGGGACAGCAAATGCCCCATACCAATGGTTGGAGATGGAGATCTTTTGATTCTTTTTTTTTTTTTTTTTTTAAGATTTTATTTATTCATTTGACAGAGAAAGGGCAAACACAAGGAGGGGGAGCGACAGGCAGAATTAGAAGCAGGCTTCCCGCTGAGCAGGGATCCAGATGTGGGACTCAGTCCTAGCACCCTGAGATCATGACCTGAGCCCAAAGCTGATGCTTAACCAACTGAGCCACCCAGGTGCCCCTGAGATATTGTGATTCTAACATGCAGTTCTTCTCTTTGCAAACTGGTGTTGCAGGAGGGAAGTGTGGCTCCAGGGAGAATGGCCCGTGTCAGTGGGATGCATGAGACAGATGCTGTGCAGATCAACACAAATCTCATCTCTTTAACTAGGCCTTGGATTCCTGGGAATGAAATGGGCTTCAGCAAGGGGGGCTGCACCCGACTATGAAACTGGAACTGTCTTAGGGGCCCAGTTCATTTGCTTCCTCAGCATTAAGATTGGTCTCTAGAGACCTATTCAGACTAAACAATACTAAAAACAGGAAATTTGTTCCTAGCAGCATGGTTGCAGGAAAACTTTTTCTACTTAGGCAGGAATGAGAGTTAAAACAGAAACTCCATCCTCCAGGCTTACTTACTTCTTAGTACTAACAACTCAACAAGCTGTTTGAAGCAGCTTCATCCTACATGACTGCCTTCAGTGTGCTGGCTGATGGGACCTGTTATGAAAGGTGGTAAAGAGCCTTGTGAACACATTAAAATATGAAACAGGGACACCTGGGTGGCTAAGTGGGTTAAAGCCTCTGCCTTTGGCTCAGGTAATGATCTCAGGGTCCTGGGATAGAGCCCTACGTCAGGCTCTCTGCTCAGCAGGGAGCCTGCATCCCCCCTCTCTCTACCGGCCTCTCTGCCTACTTGTGATCCCTTCAAATAAATAAATAAAATCTTTTTTAAAAATATGAAAACTGGGCGCCTGGGTGGCTCAGTGGTTAAGCCTCTGCCTTCGGCTTGGGTCATGATCCCAGGGTCCTGGGATTGAGGCCCACATTGGGCTCTCTGCTCAGCGGGGAGCCTACTCCTCCCCCCCCACCCGCCCGCCTGCCTCTCGGCCTACTTGTGATCTCCCTCTCTCTCTGTCAAATAAATAAATCTTTTAAAAAAATATGAAAAACAGTGCTGTGTGGAAGATAATAACCTGGTGATGTTCATCTTGATTAAAGATCAAATACGCAGAATTAATGCAGGCAGGATTTAGAGGAGACCTAGAGAACAGCCATCATTTAATTTTATTCAGCACACATTTTTTTGCACACATTTTGGATTCAGTCCATAGATAATGTATTCATTTATTCAGTCAGTGTTAACTGAATGTATACTGTGTGTTGTGCACAGGTGCCATGTCCCAGCTGCAGCCTTAAGAAGTGTGATGTTCTCTTCCCTCTTTAGGACCATAGGGCCCGCTCAGGTCTCTTTGTCACAGTCAGCTCAGGGCATCCCTAGATCTAGGGATTCAACTTCTGTGACTGCTCCTCTTTTGCATAATTTGCTGCTGGGGTTAGTGGGGGTGGACAAGGGACATTCAAAAAGAGAGTGGAGACAAAGAGGAAGCTAAAAGCTAGGGAGGAAGTGCTCTTTTCTTCCTCCCCTGCTGTGATGCCACTCTTCCTAAATAATCCAGTGTTGAGGAAGGCTTCTGAAGCCCTCTGTGAACACAACCTGAGCTCATTCTGTTACTCCAGCCTCTGTTTGCATTCCTTACTCTGGCTCAGTAGATGTGTCATGAACAAGCTTCTGCAGTAGAAGAGATTATGTAGTCAAAAGATTCCTTAGCAGATGTATGTCATCACTTTCTGTTGGTGAGAAAACAAAATTACTCTTTTTAAAACTTTTAATTGAAATATACATAAAGATGCTTGTATTATAAGTGTACAGCTCAAATTTTCTATCCACTTGAATTTTCACAAGCTGAACATATCTGTATATTCAGCATCCAGATAAGAAATAGAACCTAACTAGCCCCTTAGAAGTCCCACTTGTGCTCTGTTAAAATACATTTTAAAGCTCTTTCCTGGGGCCTTTTCCAATAATGCTCTGAAATGTTGAGAGGTGAACTGTTTGAGGATAGGTCTTTCATCTTGGTTCAAGTGTGACATTCATCATGCTGCTTCCTAGTAGACTTGGCAGAGGGTCTTACAAATATTAGAACAGTCGCTGCCTTTTTTCAGTCCCTATAAATACTCCAATGTCACAATGATAGAGTTTGGTTGCAGGGGTTACTCTTACATAGTCTTAGAATTTGCCTGGCAAAAAGAGGATGAAATACCAGCAAGTGGAGACCCTGTGCAAAACAGACCTAGGAGAAATCAGGATGGACTCATAAAAGTGCCTAGGAATACAAGTGGATAGAAAATTTGGACATAGGTATAAGTCCTCCTTCTACCATCAGCTTGCTATGTGACCCTGAGCCAATTACTTCTCTCTGGGTATCAGTAAAGTCACTACCTAACCTGCTAATCTGTGAATCTAAAAGATGGCAGTCCAAACACAGCCCTGCCGCCTTCTCAGCTTTCCCTTCTTTCTCTGACTTTCAGGACTGTATGTGGGCTCCTTGAACAAACTTCTGTTGAGACCTAAGGTCCAAGACAGTATGCTTCCCCCCAACCTTTCTGTTCTATTTCTCTTTATATTGTGCTTTCTTTATGTGGGGTTTTTATGGAATTAGTCTGAGAGCTGTCAGTATCCTGCCAACCTCCTTACATTTAACCTGGGGCTTGTTTCTAGCTATAGAGATGGATTTTACTTTGTTCTTATTTTGTGTTACCTTTATAAATATACTGAAAACCATAAAGTGCATTTCTTTACCAGATATGTATTTCATGTAGAATGTCTTTAAATAGAGTAGATCCAGGGTGCCTGAGGGGGTCAGTCAGTTAAGTTTCTGACTCTCTATCTTGGCTCAGGTCTTGATCTCAGGGTCATGAATTCTAAGCCCTGCATTTGGCTCCCTGCTGGGGGTAGAGCCTACTTTAAAAAATAAAATGAAATTGAGTAGATCAGTGAGGTTTTAGCATATTTGGTGTTCATCATCCCTCCTCATTTTGGTACTGGTCGAGTTGAGTACATGTCCTATTTAGTAGCTGCATTATAGCCCCACGTTGTGAGTTATCATGCACATGCTGGCAGTGCAGCTGGCAAGCTTCATGGGAGCCAGGCCCATGTTTTGAGGTAGTTCCATGCTTGGTCAAATGGCCACATAGGAATGGAAGGTATACATATATATATGAAGGGGAGCCAGTAAGAAGAAAGATCATAGAGTTAGAAGTCTGTAAACAGGGCAGACTTTTAAAAGACCATCCATCATGCAATATTGTTTATAGTTAAGACTGTGGACGCTAGAGCCAAACTGCCGGGTTTGATTTTCTTCTCACATTTACTAGCTGTATGATTTTGGGCAACTTTCTTGTCCTTCAGTTGCCTCATTTGTAAAATGAAGATGATAATATTATCTATTTCATGGGTTATTGTGAGGAGTAAATTACTAATGCATGTAAAGTACTTCAAAACTTCCTGGTACATTTCAATAGTGAATTAACTGTTATTCTTCTTGTTACCTTAACATTGATCATGACACTAGATTGTCAACTATCTGAATCTCTTTTTTTTTTTTTTAACTAAATGTAAATCCTTATGGGATTGAGATAGAATATAGAGTTTACTCTTCAGAAGTATTCTTTATAGGCAACTTTGCTTGCACACGTTTATTTCATAAGATGAGGACATTCATAGCATTGGAAAGAAAATCTCACGAGTTTTTTTTTTTCTCTCAAAGTTTTTTTTTTTTAAACTGTCTTTCTCTCCTAAAAATTTTCTCGGTAGTAAGCAGATCCATTGTAAGCTTCTATCAATTCCACTTTGCAGAGAGTGGCTGAAGTTTTTCTTATAACAGTGATTCTTTTTTTTTTTTTTTTTTCTTATAACAGTGATTCTTAAAGTGAGGTCTCCAGATCAGCAGCATTAGTATTACCGGGGAGTTTGTTAGAAATGCGGCTTCTTGGGGTCTGCCCCATACCTACTGAATCAAAAATCCTAGGGGTGGGGCCTATCAAACTCTTTTTAGCAGTCCTCCTGGTGATTCTCATGCTTGCTAAAATCTGAAAATGACTGCTTTATAAATTTTCTATTAGTAGACAAGTGGGAGTATAATCAAAATTACAGGTTGTGGGGGAGGGACTCGAAGTTGGGAAGCAGCTGTCTTAAATGAGTTAACTTCATAGTGTATTTGCTGGTTTACAAAGTACTTTCACATGTGTTATCATAGACACATCTATTTGATTATCTCAAAATTGTTTTGGTAGGTATCATATTTCTACATTTGGAAGGGCTGGTAGAGACTTCCATTATCTAATAAGTGGTAGAGCTGGAACTTTGTCATTTGGAGTCTTCTGAGTCCAAATTCTGGCCTCTGTCTATAGCACTAATTAGCCTTTTTATCCTTAAGCTGTGGGTGGGCTGTTTCCAGGCTGGCTTACTCAGTAACTGACTCTAAGATGGGGAGTTGTGTGAAGGTAATTTATTAGGAAGTATTGTCAGGAAAGAAATCATAGGTGGGGTGGGGGAGTGAGACCAACAAGGGAAAGAGATTGAGCAAATTCATGGGGGGTGCTTTAAAGACACTGTAGAGTCTCCCTGATCAAGAAATTCCCAATCAAAAAAAAAAAAAGAAAGAAAGAAAGAAAGAAATTCCCAGTTTTCTTGCACCCATCAGCTGTTGGTTAAGGCTGACTCTTAGGACATCTGGCTTTCAAAAGGAGTTCCAGTAACCTGAGGGCAGTGCTCCAAAAAGAGAGAGAGACACCAGTATTGGTTTTTGGGGATTAAAGCACACCAGCTGCCCAACGTGCATGAAAATGGTGAAGGAATCCAAGTGTATATAGATGAAACATTAACAGCACCTGCTATTCCATCAAAATTGATCTAGAAGGGACGCCTGGGTGGCTCAGTTGGTTGAGCAGCTGCCTTCGGCTCAGGTCATGATCCCGGCGTCCTGGGATCGAGTCCCGCGTCGGGCTCCTTGCTTGGCGGGGAGCCTGCTTCTCCCTCTGCCTCTGCCTGCCATTCTGTCTGCCTGTGCTCGCTCGCTCTCCTCTCTCTGACAAATAAATAAAAGAAAAAACATTAAAAAAAAATTGATCTAGAAAACTACAGTAGGGAACCTAAGGAATTGTGAAATATATGCTGATCCCAGAGTGGAATATGGCAGCACCCCTTTGTGAATCCTGTCCCCACTATCTCCTGAAGAACTCCGCTTCCCATGCAGTTTCTGGTTATAGCCCATGGTCAGTGATAACTGCAGAGTCCTGTGACTTCAAAATTCTTAGACAGTAAGGAAAAAGATACCAAACAATAAAAAATATTAATTTAAGTGAAGTTGACTGTGGTTTCTGGCTAACCAATTAATCAGAAATGTCTTCCATTAAGAATCTCATTTTGTGATCAATTAGGTAAAGTGGCTTAACTATTGCTATGTGATAGTCAGTCATGCTGCTTACTGAGTATTCATGGTTCTTCATCTCCTTTGTGATAGAATTTTACCTTCTGGGGCACCTGGGTGGCTCAGTGTGTTAAGCCTCTGCCTTCAGCTTGGGTCATGATCTCAGGGTTCTGGGATCAAGTCCCTCATTGGGCTGTCTTTTCAGCAGGGAGCCTGCTTCCCCTTCTCTCTCTGCCTGCCTCTCTGCCTACTTGTGATTTCTCTGTGTGCGTCAAATAAATAAAATCTTAAAAAAAAAAAAAAAAGAATTTTACCTTCTGGTCCTGTTGTGTGAGATGGGGCCATGTGATTAATTTGTACAGTGTGTTATGAGCAGAAATTATGTCTGAACATTCAGTTGCTAGGGTATGACCTTTCAAGCCCTCTTTTCTTTTGGCACCATGAAGCAACATTGGAAATACGTTGTTCTGTCAACTGGTCTTAGAGAAGCTACAACCCCAAGAGTCCTCTGTTGACCCACATGTAGCATGAGCCAGAAATAATAAAATAAAAATAGTTGTTTTAAAGCTCCCATACTTTGGTAGTTTGCTGTAATAATGTTACTTAGCCTGTCATGTCTGATAAACTATTCAGTGTGGAGTTTATTGAATAATCACTTTAACTTAGCTACAGTATCAGTCATTATAAGAAAATGGACAAGGTGATCTATCTGTACATGTACTTTCATTTTATGTTTAATGATAAATGATTTTAATGTATTTATAAGGATTAGAGGAACTTTCACATAGGCAGGATTTGCTTTAGTCTTGCTTTGTTCCCTTTTTTCTCTTGAAACCCACAAACCAACTTGTATTTTTTAAGAAATTGGCTCTAAAAAGGACTTTAGCCCTGTAGTAGGGATTGGCAAACTATGGCCTGTGGACCAAATCTGGCCATCACCTGTTTCAGTCAAGTTTTACTGGAACATGGCCATGCCTATTTATTTATGTAGTATCAGGGGATGCTTTTGTACTATGAAGGCAGTTAAGTAGTTATGACAGGAACCATATGGCCCACTAAGTCTAATTAATATATTTGCTCTCTGGTCCTTAATAGAAAGAGTTTTCTGACCCCTACCCTCTAGGGTTTTTAATTGATTTCCAGATGATTTGCCTCAATTGTTGCAGACATCTTAGTTCTTGGAATTTTTACCTGTTAGAATAAAGGCTTTCTCCTGGATCTCTACTTTGTATGCTATCCTTAAGTCAGTGACACAGCTTACTATTCTTAGATTTTGCCTATAACTTAGCAAATACTCCCTCAGCTTTGATAATCAAACTGCTTTCTGTATTGCTACTGCATTGTTTTTGTCCAGGCCAGCTGTTGGACAAACTGCTAATAGGTCCACCTATGCGACTGCTGCTCAGTATTTCTGCTTTGTACTTATTGCTGTTGACGTTGAACTTGCCATTGTGATAGGGCTTTTTCAGGCTGCATGGAAGGAGGTGATCAGATTATCTCAGAGTGGGTCGTGAATGTAAAATTATGTGGGGGAATAGGAAATTGGAAACTGTTTGCAGTCACACAACCAGCCACATGACCCTGGAACATTTGTTATGGCTCAGAATTCAGCAGTAACTGTTAGAGGCTGATGGCAGCTCTGTCTCCCTAACAGAGTTGATAATGCCTGTTAATCTTTATCCAATTTGGCACACCATATTAGCATTCTTTTTTTTTTTAAGATTTTATTTATTTATTTGACAGAGAGAAATCACAAGTAGGCAGAGAGGCAGGCAGAGAGAGGGGAGGAAGCAGGCTCCCTGCTGAGCAGAAAGCCCGATGCGGGGCTCGAACCCAGGACTTGGGATCATGACCTGAGCCGAAGGCAGCGGCTCAACCCACTGAGCCACCCAGGCGCCCCCCATATTAGCATTCTTTTTTTTTTTTTTTTTAAGATTTTATTTATTTATTTGTCAGAGAGAGAGAGCAAGCACAGGCAGACAGAATGGCAGGCAGAGGCAGAGGGAGAAGCAGGCTCCCTGATGAGCAAGGAGCCCGATGTGGGACTCGATCCCAGGACGCTGGGATCATGACCTGAGCCGAAGGCAGCTGCTTAACCAACTGAGCCACCCAGGCGTCCCCATATTAGCATTCTTATGTAGGTCACCTAATGCTGATAGTCTCTCTTAGGCCCATGCTGAATGTGGTTGCTTTTGCTTGGGATCCAGTTAGCTGGGGCCTGGAAATGACAGAAAACATGGCAAAATGTGATCAAGGAGCCACTTGTGGTTGTCTTTTTAGAAGAGGTTGTGGGAATGGAAAGAACTTTGGACTCTTTTCCAGTAAAACCATCTTTCATCTTTTCTAACAAGATCCTGTCTAATGAATCTACCTTTTTGCAAGGAAAAGGAAAGCAGTAGAGCTACATATCCATCTTTTTATTCTAGGAATTCCTTTTTTATGTCCAGAGGGTAGGACAACTGCATATGGGACCTACCAGATCTCACATGCCATTCAGACAGTTGTCCCTGTAAACAATCTTTAGCAAAACAATATTGTTAGAAATAGCAAAATCTTATATAAACAAAGACGTGTTTTGGTGATCTCAAAGCTCAGTTTTCTTGGTTCCTTCAGGAACCAGGGGCTTAGACTGGGAATATAAATTTGCATTTCTCCATGTTTCTTTTAAGCTGTTGAGCAACTAGGTGAAATTAAGAAACTTGGGGTGCCTGGGTGGCTTAATGGGTAAGCCTCTGCCTTCGGCTCAGTTCATGATCTCAGGGTCCTGGCACTGAGCCCCGCATCGTACTCTGCTCAGCAGGGAGTCTGCTTTCCTCTCTCTCTGCCTGCCTCTCTGTCAACTTATGATCTCTATCAAATAAATAAATAAATAAATTTCAAAAAAAAATAAGAAACTAGTATAATGATTGAATAATGTGGGGTTTTAGACAAAATAGAAGGTCTATAAAACTATGAAAATGAGTCTGTGTATAAAGCTTCATTATACTTGACTGAGAAGTATTTCCCTGGAGAGGAAGAATATCAAAATGTTGTGCCAGTGGGGCGCCTGGGTGGCTCAGTGGGTTAAGCCGCTGCCTTCGGCTCAGGTCATGATCTCAGGGTCCTGGGATCGAGCCCCGCATCGGGCTCTCTGCTCAGCAGGGAGCCTGCTTCCTCCTCTCTCTCTGCCTGCCTCTCTGCCTGCTTGTGATCTC
Source organism: Lutra lutra (assembly GCF_902655055.1). Lineage (NCBI taxonomy): Eukaryota > Metazoa > Chordata > Mammalia > Carnivora > Mustelidae > Lutra > Lutra lutra. Next base: position 62,111,381 of record NC_062284.1, read on the forward strand.
TCTGTCAAATAAATAAATAAAATCTTTAAAAAAAAAAAATGTTGTGCCAGACACTACCCTACCAAGTTAAGGATGGCACTTCTGGGGCCTTAACTTTAGATTGTACTTCTGAGGCATAAAGTCTATGTTTGGTATAAGTTTGTCTTAGTGGGTTTTTTTCCTTCAGATTTTAATTTTTTTGAGAGAGAGAGATCACGAATGGGTGAAGGGACAAAGGGAAAGGGAGAGGGAGAAGCAGGTTCACCGCTTAACAGGAACCCTGATGTGATGCTTGTTCCCAGGACCCTGAGATCATGACTGAGCCAAAGTCAGATGCTTAACCAACTAAGCCCCAGTCTTACTGGTTTTCTGCTAAGAACCTTTAAAATTTTTGTTTGTGGGGCACCTGAGTGCCTCAGTCAGTTAAGCATCTGCCTTCGGCTCAGGTCATGATCCCAGGGTTCTAGGACTGAGCCCTGTGTCAGGCTCCCTGATCAGCAGGGAACCTGCTTCTCTCTCTCTTTCTCTCTCTTGTGCTTGCTCTCCTTCTTTCTCTCTCAAATAAATAAATAAAATATTTAAAATTTTTGTTATTGTAGCACTTTTTACGACAAAACTATACTTGAATAGTTCCGAACTATTATATATATATATCTTGTATGAAACCTCTCCAATCAATGGGTTTCTTCTTTCTTTTCTTTTCTTTCTTTTCTTTTTTTTTTTTTTTTTGTAAGATTTTATTTACTTGAGAGGAGAGACAGAGAGAGAGATAGCATGAGCTGGAGGAGGGGCAGAGGGATGAGAGGTAGAAACAGATTTCCCACTGAGTGCAGAGCCCACATGGGGCTCAATCCCAGGACCCTGAGATCACGACCTGAGCTGAAGGCAGAGGCTTCACAACTGAGCCACCTGGGCACCCCTGGATTTCTTATTTCTATGTGGAATTTTGTGTCTTGCAGTCTCCTATAAATAACAATTAAATTCCACCCTTTTCTTTACCTTAACAGGCAGCAATAACTATGGGATCAGCTGACATTCAGGGCCTAGAGAGTTCAGAGAAGGCCTCAGGCTTTCTTGCAGTTCTAATACAGGAAGCTGGTACAGGACTTCATATGGGGGTGGGGACAGTTTTGGAATGGAACCCAGAGGTAAAGATTGAAATGCACAGATTCTTGGAGATCATGGTGCAAGATGAGGATAAAGTCGACTTAGGTTAGTCATGCTCCTTGGTATTTACCCAAAGGATTTGAAAACTTATGTGCACACAAAAACCTGTGCTTGATGGGGCGCCTGGGTGGCTCAGTGGGTTAAAGCCTCTGCCTTTGGCTTGGGTCATGATCCCAGGGTCCTGGGATCGAGCCCCGCATCGGGCTCTCTGCTCAGTGGGGAGCCTGCTTCCCTTCCTCTCTCTGCCTGCCTCTCTGCCTACCTGTGATCTCTGTCTGTCAAATAAATAAATAAAATCTTTAAAAAAAAAAAAACCTGTGCTTGAAATGTTTCAGCTGCTTTAATTGTCAAAACTTGAAAGCGACCAGAATTGTCCATCAATATGTAAATGGATAAACTGTGGAACATCCAGACAATGGAATATTCTTCAGTGTTAAAAAAGAAATGAGTTGGGGAGCCTGGGTGGCTCAGTGGGTTAAAGCCTCTGCCTTCGGCTCAGGTCATGATCCCAGGGTCCTGGGATTGAGCCCCACATCTAGCTCTCTGCTGAGCGGGGAGCCTGCTTCCTCCTCTCTCTCTGCCTGCCTCTCTGACTACTTGTGATCTCTGTCTGTCAAATAAATAAATAAAATCTTAAAAAAAAAATGACCAAGATGCCCTTCAACAGACAAATGGATAAGGAAGATGTGGTCCATATACACTATGGAGTATTTTGCCTCCATCAGAAAGGATGAATACCCAACTTTTGTAGCAACATGGACGGGACTGGAAGAGATTATGCTGAGTGAAATAAGTCAAGCAGAGAGAGTCAATTATCATATGGTTTCACTTATTTGTGGAGCATAACACATAGCATGGAGGACAAGGGGAGTTAGAGAGGAGAAGGGAGTTGAGGGAAATTGGAAGGGGGAGGTGAACCATGAGAGACTATGGACTCTGGAAAACAATCTGAGGGTTTTGAAGGGGTGGGGGTGGGAGGTTGGGGGAACCAGGTGGTGGGTATTGGAGAGGGCAACGGATTGCATGGAGCACTGGGTGTGGTGGCAAAAAACAATGAATACTGTTACCTGAAAATAAATTTAAAAAATTTAAAAAATGAGTTATTAAATCATGAAAAGACAGGGAGAACCCTAAATACATATTACTAAGTGAAAAAAGCCAATCTAAAAAGGCTGCATATTATGATTCCAAGTTGTATGACACTTTGGGGAGAGGGAGGAAGGAATGACTAGGCAGAATACAGGGCATTTTAAGGCAGTGAAATTGCTCTGTATGATACTGTAATGATGGATACATGTGATTACACATTATACATATGTCAAAATTCATAGAACTCTACAACAAAAGGAAGGAACCCTAATTTGAACTATAGGACTCTAGTTAATATATCAATATTGTCTCATCTATTGTTACAAATGTAGCACATTAATACAAGACATTAATGGGGGAAACTGAGAAGTGGAGAGCTGAAGAGATGCATGGGTACTCTACTTTCTGCTAAGTTCTTCTGTAAACCTATAATTAAAAAAATAAGGTCTTTTAACTTAAAAGTCAGTAGATTTTGAGGAAAAAAATATTTGCAGTGCATGTGACAGATATAGCACTGCTGTATATAATATACTAGGAAGTCTTTTATATTGACAAGAAAAAGAAAAACAATCCTGTAGAAAAATGGGCAAAGGGTATAAATAGGCCCTTTCTAGGAGAGCAAACCCAAATGGGCAAAAAATAAACGATAAGTTCAAATTCACTGTTACCCCAATAATGATAAGATATGAGATACGAGTTTACATCGTTCAAACTAAGAGCAGTTAAAAAAAAAAAGGCAGTAGTACTGATTGCTGGTGGTAATAGTAAAGGGTACTCCTACATTGTCAGTGGAAATTTTTGGAAAACAAAATCTATTTGAAAATAAGAAATCTTTGACCCTTTTACCTGGCAGCCCCATTTCTGAAATGTATCCTATAAAAAATAAAAACATCAGTATAAGGATATATGGTCAAGGATATTTATTGAAACACTGTTAGGATAAAATAGTAGAAACAAAGTGATCTACTCATTCCTACAGGGAATGGTTGAATGACTTTTGGTGCATTTATACTATGGAATATATTGCAGGTGACTTAGAAGAATTTTCATGAGATGATATTGACTGAGAAAAACAAAGGGTATAATAACAATAACATCCCTTTTTAAAAATTTTTTTATTTTACAGAAAAAATTATTTATTATTATTTTTTTAAGATTTTATTTATTTCACAGAGAGAAATCACAAGTAGGCAGAGAGGCAGGCAGAGAGAGAGATAGAGGAGGAAGCAGGATCTCCGCTGAGCAGAGAGCCCGATGCGGGACTCGATCCCAGGACCCTGAGATCATGACCTGAGCCGAAGGCAGAGGCTTAACCCACTGAGCCACCCAGGTGCCCCGAAAAAAATTTTTTTGAGAGAGACCACACACTTGTGGGGTTGAGGAGGGTTGGGGGAGAGGGAGAGAGAGAATCTTGAACAGGTTTCATGCCCAGTGCAGAGCCCAATTATGGGAGGATAGGGCTCCATCTCATGACCCTGAGGTCATGACCTGAGCCAAAATCAAGAGTCCGATGCTTGGGATGCCTGGGTGGCTCAGTTAGTTAAGCACCTATTGGCTCAGGTCATGATACCAGAGTCCTGGGATTGAGTCTGGCATTGAGCTCCTTTGCTCAGCGGGAGGCCTGCTTCTCCCTCAGCCTGCTGCTCCCCCTGCTCATGCTCTCTCTCTCTCTCTCTCTGACTGACAAATCTTAAAAAAGAAAAAAGGCAGATGCTTAGCTGACTGAGCCACCCAGGAGCCCCAAAGACATCCCATTTTAAAAATAAGCAACCGGGGCGCCTGGGTGGCTCAGTGGGTTGGGCTGCTGCCTTCGGCTCAGGTCATGATCTCAGGGTCCTGGGATCGAGTCCCACATCGGGCTCTCTGCTCAGCAGGGAGCCTGCTTCCCTCTCTCTCTCTCTCTGCCTGCCTCTCCGTCTACTTGTGATCTCTCTCTGTCAAATAAATAAATAAAATCTTTTAAAAAAAAAATAAGCAACCAAGGGCACCTGTGTGGCTCAGTTGGTTAAGCGTCTGCCTTTGGCTCTGGTCATGATCTCAGGGTCCTGGGGTTGAGTCCTATATCCAGCTCCCTGCTCAGTGTGCAGTTTGCTGTCTCTCTGCTTTTCGCCCCTGCTTGTGCTCTCTCTCTCTCATTCTCTTTTTCTCTCAAATAATTTTTTTAAAAAGGAAAAAAATTTAAAAGTAACCAAAACCCACAAATATGCAAGTGTGTGTGTGTGTGTGTGTGCGCGCGCGTGCACACCTTATGACTGTTGGAAGAACAAGAAATGATGCTAGTTGTTAACATGTTACCCGAAGGTGTGGGGTTAATGTAGAAGGAAAGAAAGAGGAGGGGAGAAAAGGAAAGTCAATAAAAAGGAAATAAAGCATTAACCCCACAGCACGAGTGATATCCCAATTATTTTAAATTTTATTTGGGTAACTATGGCTGTGGTGTGTATGCATGAAAAAGGAAAAGTTACATATGTGGCAAATAACCTGAATGTTCATGTGATAAAAAGCAAGTTTGAAGTTGGTGTATATTGTATGTGTCTATATCAGTGAAAACAGACAAAAACAAAGAACTATCTATCCTTCTATATGTGGAGAAAGGTATGGAGGGACATACTTGTTAGATATAGCCTTTTCTGCCTAAGTACCTGAAGGCTACCTGTTGGACACCTGAATGAGTGGGATTAGGGGTGAGGAAAGCAAGGTTAGCATTGTTGGATATTTTTTTTTTTACTTGATACAAAAATGAGCATTCTTTGTAATTTGAAAAATCACAAAGAAAAAAATATATTTGTGTGTGTCTCTAATAAGGCTTTAGATTCTGGTCGTTTAATAATGGCAGTGTGGGGGGCGCCTGGGTGGCTCAGTGGGTTAAGCCACTGCCTTCGGCTCAGGTCATGATCTCAGAGTCCTGGGATCGAGCCCTGAATCGGGTTCTCTGCTCAGCAGGGAGCCTGCTTCCTCTTCTCTCTCTGCCTGCCTCTCTGCCTGCTTGTGATCTCTCTGTCAAATAAATAAATAAAATCTTAAAAAAAAATAATGGCAGTGTGGGTGAAATTTGGGCATTAGATTATAATTCTCTTTATACACACTGAAAAGGTTAATGGAGCAGAAAACTCCAAAAGTGATTAACAAATGGCAGTAGGATCAGAGTTCATTGTTTTTGGCCAAAATATAACAAAATATTACTGAAAATTCTAATAAGAAATACTAAAAATGAGACTTGGTAAATTTTCTCCCAGTGTAGAGCAAAAACAACAGAAAACAAGGAAGCCATGAAGACAGTTGTAAATCGTAGGGTAATAGCTTAGTGTTCAGCAGGTGAGTTGAATAGTTACTTGTAACGGGTTGAACCCTTACTGGTAACTCCTAACAGTTACTTTGTTAGCTACAGGTATCACAGTGGTTAAGAGCAACAGCTTTGTTTAGAAATACTTAGTACACGGGGCACCTGGGTGGCTCAGTACTGGGGCGCCTGGGCCTCTGCCTTTGGCTTAGGTCATGATCTCAGGGTCCTGGGATTGAGTCCTGTATCGGGCTCTCTGCTCAGCAGGGAGCCTGCTTCCCCCACCCCCTGCCTGGTGCTTTGCCTACTTGTGATCTCTATCAAACAAATAAATAAAATTAAAAAAAAAAAAAAGGTTTTAGGAATACTTAGTACCTGTGAGACTTCAGTTTTCTTCTGTGAAATTTAGAGAATGATAATAATAGTAACTACCCCCATAAATGTGTTCTGAGGAGTAATAAACACTTTTAATGTGCTAAGAAGAGAGCCTAACACAAAATAATTGCTTAGTAAATGTTACTGGCTATATGGATCTAAAACCCTGGCTTTGAGTGAAATACTTCTATTTTTTTTTTCAAGACTGTATTTATTTATTTGTCAGAGAGCACAAGCAGGGGAAGCAGCAGGCAGAGGGAGAAATAGGCTTCTCACTGATCAGGGAGCCCGGTGTAGGGTTCTACCCTAGGACCCCAAGATCATGACCTGAGCTGAAGCAGACACTTAACTGACTGAGCCATCCAGGTGCCCCAGAATAAAACAGTTCTAATGAAGTAATTATTGTGCAAAGTAAGCTTAACAGTTATCTTTAAACAGTGGGAGTGGTGCCTAGCGCAGTATTTTGCCTTAGTAGGCACTCTACAAATATTGTTTGAATAAATAATTTTAACTTCTTTCACTTGACTTTATTAGAGTCTCTGATTATTTTAACATTATTTCACATATTTCTGTTTTCTGAAAATTAAAAGGAAAAGTATATCTGTAGGGTGATAATTTGGGTGAATCATAGTTAATGGATTCAAGAATAAGAGAGATTCCTTTGTACTTAAATAGATACAGTTTTCAATAGGGAAATATGATACTAATTTGTATTTTCAAGAATCATTATGGAGGAAAGAAAAAAATCATTATGGAGGAGAGGAGTTCTGGGAAGATGGCAGAGTAAGGAAACATCCAGAATCTGTTTCCCCACCTAGACAGGGATTTCACTGGCCAGATCTGTCTGATATAATGATTTTTGGAATTCTGGAGATTATTGAGGGTTTGCAGCTTCCAGAGGAAGACTTGGAGGATAAACTGCAGTTAATTTCCATTAATTTCAGCTCTTAGCACAGTAGCAGCTATCCATTCTTTATCCCTAGCCACATGGCAGGCAGCTGTGCACTGGTCCTAGAGCATCTTGCACACAGTCTGCAAGAGTCAGGTAGACAAAAAGTATCCTGTCTTCCAAATATCAAGAATCTGTGTTGATTGCTAATTCCTGCTTGGGAGCACGGTGTTGCAGACTTGGGCAGCCATTGTTGTTGAAGCATTCCTAGTGGTTCAAGTCCCTTCCCGTCCAGCCAAAGTGGCTTCAGGGGATTTAAAATGACAGCTGTCCACCACCCCACTCCCACTTCATTTTTCTCTTTTTCCCCATTTGGCAATCATACATTGAAGACCAGGGCATTGAAAAACAACTACGTACATGGGGAAGTTTGGGAAGTGAGACTGCGTGCCCAGGGAAAGGCTCAGAAAAGACCTGTTAAACCTTCGGTTTACATGGCAGGCTGATCCTCAGCACAGAGACAGCCTACAGTAATAAAAAACAAAAACAATAAACAAAAAGAATAACAAGAAATAGCATACCCTGGGGAAAGGAGAGAATCTGATTTCCAGAGTTACTATCCTGTTAGATTCAAATGTTCAGTTTTTACTTGCTCTTAGCCAAAAGGCTGAGAAGTGATGACACGTGTTCAGTTTTCAACATAAAAAGTCATAAGGCATACAAAGAAACTTGAAATTGTGGCCCATTCAATGGAAAAAAAAAATCATCAGGGTGCTTGGCTGGCTCACTTGGTGGAGCATGTGACTCTTGATATTGGGTTGTGAGTTCAAAGCCCCACATATTAGGCATGGAGCCTACTTAAAAAAAATTTTTTTTAAATCCATCAATAGGGTGCCTGGGTGGCTCAGTCTTAGGCATCTACCTTTGGCTTGGGTCATGACCCCAGGGTCCTGGAATTGAGTCCCACATGGGCCTCCCCTCTCTGTGGGAAGCCTGCTTCTCCTTCTCTCACTCCCCCTGCTTGTGTTCCCTCTTGCTGTGTCTCTCTCTGTCAAATAAATAAATAAAATCTTTTTAAAAATATTCATCAATAGACACTGTTCCTGAAAAAGACCTAAAGGCAGATATACTAATTAAAAACTATAGACCAATGGTCTTAAAGATGCTCAAAGAACTAAAGGAAGATGTGGAGAAAGTAAAGAAAACAATGTATGAATAAAAAGTTATTCTTTAATCATGGATTTTGCTGTATTTGATTGCATGATATGTTCTTTTCATTGCTTTGTGACTAGTTTATAACATCAGTTTTGATTTCTTTTGATTTGAGGTTTATCTGTGTTTCTTAATTTCTTTCCTATTTGTTTGTCCTTGTGCTGCTGATTTTTCATGGTATAACAATGGCTCATCTGTCATGTTCCTTGAGACTCTGCCATAAATAATGCAGTACATGTTAAGATGAGAGAAAATAAAACCTGATCCTTATCATGACCCCAGTACTTTATTTTTATCTCCCAGCATATCTGATTTTCAAATTCCACCTGAACAGCCATGGATTTTTGTTACTCATAGCTTTGCTATGAGTGTTCTTTGTGCCACCTAAAACATCATCTCCATCATGAAAATCCTTGTTTGAGACTTAGTTCAGATGTTCTCTGTTTCATAAAGTCTGGCCAAGTTCTTCTGCCAGGATTCCCTTCCTCTTTTAGGTCCTGTTGAATATCTTCCTTTTGCTCAAGATTAACTCTTAAACCTTTTCCACCTTACTCTCTGCCCCCAAGGATGACCTGTTGGACTAAATAATGGGCTCTCTTGGCCTCTGGCTTGAGGAAAAATGGAAAGCCCTAGCAGGAGAGCTGAGGGATATCCCATGGGGTTGTCTTGGTCTGGCCTCATCCATTTGTGTTTATGAAGCTTTCCCTACTGGCCAAAGTCTTTATTATTTTGGAAGTAGAGTTCCATACAATATTTTGTTAGTATCAGATATACAACATAGTGATTTGACAATTATATACATTATGAAATGATCATAATGTATATAATTACTGTAAGTATAATTACCACCACAAGTGTAATTACCATTTATCACCAAAGTTGTTGCAATATTACTGACTACATTCCCTGTGCTGTACTTTTCATCCCTGTAAATTATTTTATAACTGGAAGTTTGTGTCTCTTATGCCTCTACACCTATTTTACCCATCTGCTAAACCTCCTTCCTTCTGACAACCACCAGTTTGTTCTCTATTGAGTCTGTTTTTTGTTTCTTGTTTTATTTCTTAGATTCCACATATGAGTGAAAGCATATGGTTATTTGTCTTTTTCTGTCTGACTTACATCACTTAGCATAATAACCTCTAGGTTTACTCATAATGTTGCAAATGTCAAAATTTCATTTCTTAAGGCTGAGTAATATTCCACTGGATAATATATATATATTTTTATTTACTCATATATTGATGGACGCAGGTTGCTTCCATATCTTGGTTACTGTAAATAATGCTGCAGTGAACTTGGGAGTTCATATATCTTTTCAAATTTGGCATTTTCACTTTCTAATGAAGTTAGAATTTGGAATTTCATTTTCCAATTCCACAGAAGTAGAATTACAGGGTCATATGGTATTTCTATATTTAATTTTTTGAGGAACCTCCATACCTTTTTCTACAGGGGCTCCATGTACTTACATTCCCACCAGCAGTACACTACACATCATTTCCTCAATATCCTCACTAAAACTTGTTATTTCTTGTCTTTTTGATACTAGCCATTCTGCCAGCTGTGAGGTGATAACTCACTGTGGTTTGATTTGCATTTCCCTGGTGACTTGTGATGTTGAGCATTTTTGGCCATCTTTGTATTTCCTTTAGAGCAGTGTCTGTTTAGGTCCTTGGCCCATTTTTGACTGGGTTCTTTGCCTTTTTGGTGTTGAGTTGTACAAGTTCTTTGTACAAGTTCTTTGTACAAGATGGTTTTTTGGATAACCTCTTACTGGAGATATCATTTGGAAATATCTTCTTCCATTCAGTAGGTTGTCTTTTCATTTTGTTGATTTTTTTTTTTCTGTGCGGAAGCTTCTTAGTTTGAAGTAGTCCCAATTGTTTATTTTTGCTTTTGTTTCCTGAATTTGAGAAAACAGATACAGAAAAATATTGCTAAGGCCAATGTCCACGAGATTACTGCCTATGTTTTCTTTTTTTTTTTCTTTTTATCTTTTTACTTTTTTTAAATTTTATTTTATTTTTTTCAGTGTTTCAGAATTCACTGTTTATGTACCACACCCAGTGCTGGCTCTACTGCCTATGTTTTCTTTTAGAATTTTAATGGTTTCAGGTCTTACATTTAGGTGTTTAATCCATTTTGAGTTTTATTTTTGTGTATGGTGTCAGAAAGTGGTCCAGTTTCATTCTTTTGCATGTAGCTGTCCATCTGGTGTAATATGTCATGCAAGGCCATTGTTTTCTTACTGATTTTCTCTCTGTGCAATCTATCCATTCATATAGATGGGGTGTTATAGTCCCCTACTATTAGCATGTTACTCTCAGTATCTCCCTTTATGTCTGTTAATATTTGCATTATGTATTTAGGTGCACCAGTGCTTAGATGTTTACATGTGTTATATCCTTTTGTTGGATTGATCCCTTTATCATTATGTAATGGTGTTCTTTGTGTCTCATTACTGTCTTTTGTTTTAAAAGTCTATTTTGAAAAAAAAATAAAAGTCTATTTTGTCTGATAAAAGTATTGCTCCCCCAGCTTTTTTTTTCTCACTTTCCTTTTCATGGAATATCGTTTTCCATTCTATAACTTCAAGTCTGTATATGTCTTTAGATCTGAAGTGAGTCTCCTATAGGCGGCATAAAGATGGCTCTTGTTTTTTATTTAGTCACCCTATGTCAGTTGATTGGAGCACTTAGACCATTTACATTTAAAGTGATTATTGATAGAAATGTACATATTACTGTTTCGTTAATTCATTTTTTGGTTGTTTTGTAGTCTACCTTTGTTCCTTTCTTCTCTTGTTCTTCCCTTATGATTGATGACTTCATTCATCATTATGCTTGGATTGCTTTCTCTTCATTTTTTGTGTATCTATTAGAGGTTTTTGGTTTATGGTTACCATGAGGTTCATATATAACATAATAAATATATAGCACCCTATATTAAGTTGATGGTTGCATAATTTCTAACACATTCTAAAAGTTCTACATCTTTACTCTTCTATCCCTCCGTGTTTATGTATATGAAGTCATATTTTACATCTTTTTATAAACTTAAAATTTTTTTGAAATGAGGAAACACAGAGAAGATGGAAGTACATTTAAAGATTTTATTTATTTATTTGACAGAGATCACAAGTAGGCCGAGAGGTAGGCAGAGAGAGAGAAGAGAAGCAGGCTCCCTGCTGAGCAGAGAGCCCAACGCAGGGCTGGATCCCAGGACCCTGGGATCATGACCTGAGCTGAAGGCAGAGGCTTTAACTCACTGAGCCACCCAGGCACCCCTGTGGAAAAACATTTAAAACTTTATTCCTGAACCATCTGAAAGTTGTCATCCTGATGTTCAATTACCCTAAGTAGTTGAGTGTGTATTGTCTTATAGAAAAGACATTCTCAGGACGCCTGGGTGGCTCAGTTGGTTAAGCGGCTGCCTTCGGCTCGGGTCATGATCCCGGTGTCCTGGGATCGAGTCCCACATCGGGCTCCTTGCTCAGCGGGGAGCCTGCTTCTCCCTCTGCCTCTGCCTACCACTCTGTCTGCCTGTGCTCATGCTCGCTACCCCCCGCTCTCTCTAACAAATAAATAAAATCTTTAAAAAAAAAAAAATGACATTCTCTAATATAACCACAATATAACCTTCAGAATTGGGAAATTAAAGTGTTGTATTACTACCATCTCATCTTTATATCCATTCATGTTTTGTTGATTGTCTTAATTATGTCCTTCATACCAAAAGGATGTGTTTAAGAATCACTTGTTGCATTTAGTTGTCTTATGTTTAGTTTAATTCAGTCTGGAACAGTTCCTCAGTTTTTCCTTATATTAATAATCTTGACACTTTGGAAGATTACAGGCCAGTTATTTTGTAGAATGTTTCTTAATTTGGTTGTCCAGTGTCTCTTCATGGTTAGATTCAGATTATACATTTTAATAGGAATATCAGAGTTCACTTTGATTACTTGATTAAGGTGTCATCTGCTGGGCTTCTCCACTCTGAACTTAACTCTTTCCCCCTCTTTGTAATTAATATTTTGTTGAGGGGTACTTACTATGTAAATATCCCATTCCTTGTTAGAGTTTCAAATTATTTATATGTATATTAATTCATGGGTTCCCATTTTATTCAGTGAATTACAGTCTGTTATTATCATTGCTTATTATGATGCTCAAATTGTTCCTATTAATAGAAAATGATATTTAGAAGGTGAGATCTAGGTGGTAGGTACAGTCATTGCTGTTTGGGTATCATTGCTCCCAGATCCTCTTAGTAGAGTTAGACAAAGTGAGAGATGATATATTTGCTTACACACACACACACACACACACACACACACACACACACACACACAGTTACATCATCATATCTATTTCTGTATCTTTTTCTGTTGAAACCCATGAGTTCTCACTGATTCTGATCTGACACTGTAAGGCTCAAAGATTAGAGTGGGAGGAGAGAACTTGAGTGCTGGATGGAGTTAATTAAAAATAACCCAACCAATGCAACAAGAGCAGTTCTAAGAGGAAAATCTGTGGTGATATAGGCCTACCTTAAGAAACAAGAAAAAGCTCAAATAAACAATCTCACCTTAAAACCTAAAGGATTTAGAGAAAGAAGAGAAAAGACCCAAGTTGAGTGAAAGGAAGGAAATACTAAAGATCAGAACAGGAATAAAAGAAAAAGATAAACAAAATTGATAAAACCCTTGGCCAGACCCATCAAGAAAAAAGAACCCGAATAAAATCAGAGAGAACTGACACCATAGAAATACAAAGGATTATAAGAGAATAGTATGAAATCTTATATGCCAACAAATTGGACAACCTAGAAGAAATGGATAAATTCCTAGAAACATAGAATCTTCCAAAGTTGAATCATGAAGAAATAGAAAATTTAAACAGATTACTAGCAATGAAATTGAATTAGTAATGAAAAAACTACCAAAAAACAAAAGTACAGGACCAGATGGCTTCATAGGTGAATTCTATCAAACATTTAAGGGAGTTAATGCCTATTCTTCTCAAATAGGAGAGAAAGGAAGACTTCCAAATATATTCTGTGGGGCCAACATTACCCTAATACCAAACCAGATAAAAACACTACACACACACACACACACACACACACACACACACACACACGGACATGCTACAGGCCAGTATCCTGATAAACACTGATGCAAAAATCTTCAAAAAATATTAGAATCACTCATCATGATCAAGTGGGATTTCTTTCAGGGATGTGAGGATAGTTAGTATTTTGCAAATCAGCTTAATATAGCACATCAACAAAATGAAAAATAAAACTCATATGACCATCCCCGTAGATGGGAAAGAAAGCATTTCATAAAATTCAGTATCCATTCATGATAAAAGCTTTCAACAAAGTGGGTTTAGAGGAAACATACTTCAACATAATAAAGGAAGGCCACGTATGAAAAGCTGACAACCAGCGTCATACTCAGTAGTGAAAGTAGTGAAAATTCCTCTAAGATCAGGAATAAGACAAGGATATCTACTCAAAAGTACTAGAAGTCCTAACTGCAGCATTCAGACAAGAAAAGAAATAAGAGGCATCCATATTGGTAAAGAAGTTAAATTGTCATTATATGCAGATGACATGATACTATACATAGAAAATCCTAAAGATGCCACCAAAAAACTACTGGAACTGATAAATGAATTCAGTAGAGTTGCAGGATACAAAATTAATATCCAGAAACTGGTAGTGTTTCTATACACTAATAACAAAGTAGCAGAAAGGGAAATAAAGGAAACAATTCCATTTACAATTATACCAAAAAGAATAAAATACCTAGGAATAAACCTAACAAAGTAAGTGAAAGACCTGTACTCTGATAACTATAAAGTACTGATGAAAGAAATTGAAGATGACACAAATGGAAAGATATTCCATGCTCATGAATGGAATAATTAATATTGTTAAAATGTCTATACTACCAAAAGCAATCTATAGATTCAGTGCAATCCCTATCAAAATACCGATAGCATTTTTCACAAAACTATAACAGTACTAAAATTTGTATGTAACCCTCAAAAGACCCCAAATAGCCAAAACAATCTTGAGAAAGAACAATAAAGCTAGAGGAGAGGTATCCTAATGCCATATTTCAAGATACACTGCAAAGCTCTAGTACTCAAAACAGCATGGTACTGGCACAAAAATAGACACATAGATCAATGGAACAGAATAGAGAGCCCAGATGTAAACCCACACTTCCACAGCCTATTACTCTATGACAAAGGATGCAAGAATATACAGTCAGGAAAAGGCATTCTTCTCAATAAATGGTATTGGGAAAACTGGACAGCTACATGTGACATAATGGAAATGTGACATAATGGAAAACTGGGCCACTTTCTAATACCGTACACAAAAATAAATTCAAAATGGATTAAAGACCTAAGTGTGAGATCTGAAACCATAAAAATCTTAGAAGAGAACACAGATAGTAATTTATATGATGTAAGCTGTAGCAACATTTTTCTAGGTATGTCTCCTCAGATAAGGGAAACAAAAGCAAAAAATAAGCTATTGAGACTACATCAAAATAAAAGCTTCTGCATGGCAAAGGAAACTATCAACAAGATAAAAGGCAACCTAGGAATGGGAGGAAGATATTCACAAGTGCTATATTCAGTAAGGAGTTAATATCCAAAATATATGAAGAACTTATACAACTCAACACCAAAAAGCCAAATAATTAAATTAAATTAAATTTAATTATATTAAATTATTTAATTAATTACTGCCAATTAAAAAATGGTCAGAAGACCTGTCTAGACATTTTCTCAAAGAAGTCATACAGATGGCCAAGAGACACATGAAAGGGTGCTCAATATCACTAATCATCAGGGAAATGCAAATCAAAACCACAATGAGATATTACCTCACACCTGCCAGGATAGCTAAGATAAAAAACACAAGAAACAAGTGTTGGCAAGAATGGGGAGAAAAAGGAACCATCATGTACTCTTGGAATGTAAATTGGTATAATCACTGTGGAAAACAGTATGGAGGATCCTCAGAAAATTAAGAATAGAGCTACCATATGATCCAGTAATTCCACTACTGGGTATTTACCTAAAGAAAACAAGAACACTAATTCGAAAAGATATATGCATCCCTATGAGTTTATTTTTAAACTTTTTTTAAAATTTCCAATATAGTTAGCATTCATCTATTGAAGGACACTTGGGCTGCTTCCATAATTTGGCTATTGTAAATAATGCTGCAATAAACGTGGGGGGCTGTGTATGTGTGTTGAGTGGAATATTATGCAGCCATTAAAAAAGATGAGGTTGTGCCTCTTGCAGTAACATGGATGGTCCTAGAAGGGATTATGCTACTTGAAATATGTTGACTGAGAAAGACAAATACCATATAATTTCACTTATATGTGGAACTGAAAAAAAAAAAAAAAAACAAATGAAAAAAAGCACAATCATATGTGGAAATACAGAGAACTAAATGATGGTTCCCAAAGGGGAAAAGGCTGGGGAGACGGGTAAAATAGGTGAGGAGAGGTAGGAGATACAGGCTTCCAGTTACGAAATAAACAAATCATAGGAGTAAGTGAGTAAAAAGTACAGCATAAATAATACAGTCAATGATATTGTAAAGCATTGTATGATAACAGATGGCAGCTATACTTGTGTGCATAACTTAATATATAGATTTGTCTAATTGTATTTTATACTTGAAAGTAATGTAATGTTGTCACCTCTATTCAAATAAAGTAACCCACTCAATTCAGCAAATTTATTTCAGGGTAAGGGGTACTTGACTAAGGTGAGTTGATTTCAAAGAATTTTGGAAATTGAGGGCTTAAAAATTGTGAAATCTGCATTTTTTTTCTGTTTTCTTACAACTGGGAATAATTGATCTTGAATTGCAGTTATAAACCGGTAGCACTAGTTGCTACTAATATTCCTTTTAACAAAATTTTATTTTAAAAAATTATTTTTTTTCTAAAGATTTTATTTATTTATTTGACAGAGAGAGATCACAAGTAGACAAAGAGGCAGGCGGAGAGGGAGAGAGGGAAGCAGGCTCCCTGCTGAGCAAAGAGCCCGATGTGGGACTCGATCCCAGGACCCTGAGATCATGACCTGAGCCGAAGGCAGCGGCTTAACCCACTGAGCCACCCAGGCACCCTAAAAAAATTATTTTTAAGTAATCTCTACACACAGCATGGGGCTTGAACTCACAAACCCAAGATCAACAGCTGCATGCTCTACTGACTGAGCCAAACAGGCACTCCACCACTAGTATTTCTTAATGGGAGTTTTGGGTTTCATTCATCTCATGTTGGAAGGCAGCTATGCTCACCACTATACCACCAATGCTCATTCATCTCATGTTGGAAAGAGAATAAGAAAGCAGTCAATTGTTAACTCTTGAGGATAGTTGTGTAAATTATGAATATATAAAATTATAATTGTGAAAATGAATAACAGAAATGTTTAAAATCCTTAAGTGTTTTAGGAATATAGGAATGAAAAGCAATACACAAGAGCTTATATATTCTGAGTAGCAACCATATAAAACTTACATATTTGTAGAAAAATGGAGAACTACAGTGAAAATGTATTGTGCGCAGCAATAACATTTGGGTAGGTCTTCCAGTTTTCTTTTGGGATGTTGACTAATCCTGATTTGGAAGTGCTCATATATTGTGATATCAAATTACAGTGTGTACATTATAGAAAATAAGTACAGAAGAAAGTGAGATAGAAATGCATGTATATTTCACCCTTTATTCTTCCTTCTTTCTGCTGACTGAAGCAATATACTGAATCCAGTTAGGAAAAGGCTGAATGCTTTGGTCTTTTCCAAATGCCCCCTAGTTCTGTAATGATGACAGTAGCTATAGGGTCTGAGAAATTTTAAGTGGGGCTACTCTGGTCTTTAGTCCTGTGTCATGGTTAAGAAAATTGCAGCCCTTCTGTCTCCTCCTCTTCCTTCTTCAGGAGGGATCTCCTGGATCAGGTACCTTATAGGGCATTGTGAGAAGAGGGCTAGTTTACAAAAACCAAGCAGAAACTCCAGAAAGATTCTGTTTTATCTCACCACAGAGTAGTATTCATTTTAGGAAGTGATAGTTACATACCACTAAAGGGTTGCTTAATGTGAATGGGCCACTGCCACTACCAGTGGGACCCTTCCATTGAGACTAAGAATATGTCACTCCTGATGTCTATCCTTTTTGTACCCATACCTCCGTGTTCAAATAAAGTAACTTTAATGAAGGAACGGGAAGGGATTTATTTGGCCGTTTCTGGGATTACTTCCCTGGATGTTTGTTGTTCCTGTGGTGGGAGATCTTGGGTCATAGGCATGAACTTTCCAAGGTTGACAGCCAGTTATTTAGAGATGGCAAATGGTGGTCTAAGGTTTTTCAGAGTAAAGTAACCTAGTTGTCTTATTGTTTCAGCCAGAACTCTGACTTAATGAAGGATTAAAATGACAAGGATACATTTTAGATCTTGTCGTGGGGTCATGGGGACATTGTTGATTCAGAGGAGAGGCCTTTACCTGGGGATATAATTTAAAGAAGGGACATATCTGAAAACATGCCTAAGAAGCAGAAAAAGTGACCTCTCTGCTATGAAGATTTTTGTAACTCTCCCAGCCCACAATCATTTTCCCTTCTCAGATATGTTTATATCTACCCTTCATTCATATTTTACTATGTACTAGTATTGAACTTTTTACTAACTGCATGGTCTGTCTCTTCAACCATATGGTAAGCTCATTTTGAACCAAGACATTGTTTTAAATGTCTTTCAAGTCTCTCACAGTGCCCCCTGCAGTGGGAGGGCCCTTTTGGCATTTTAATAAATATTTGCTTCCCAAGGTGAAGAGAAATCTGGTTCTGAGACCTGCCTTTGTCAAAACTAGTTTCTTTTAGAATATTGATTCTTCTTTCTCTCATTGGGTATGGCATAGGTTTCAGTTGGCCTTATTTGTGTTTACTTGCATTTCAGAACTTCTGTTGTTTCTTTCACTTCCGATTCCTTGGAGACTGTTTAAAGAACAATTTCCATGGTATTTAGTATATGTGTACATTTGCAATATGAATGAATATGGGAAATAAATTTCTCTGTATTTCACCTTATAATATAGAGAAGCCAAGTAGGAAATCTAGTTCCATCTGTCAAAGTTAAATACAGGCTGTTGCCTGTTTCCTTTGGATAAAGCTGCTACAAAAGATGAGGAATAGTATCTGGTCCTTACTTGAACTAGGATCCAGATGATGATCAACTTCTGGCCAGGCTTGAAATGGAAATGGGCCATCTGTAAAAATTTATGCTGGGTAGCGACCCAAGGATGAATAGCCTACAATGGGATTGAGGGACTAGCCCAGAATTTACCTGACATTTATGGAAAGTGGACAGTGTTTCCTGACATTTTGTGGGGTTGTTTTGTCAAATGTGACACAGATGAGGCTTTTTTCCTCCCTTCCTAAATACTTGCTTGCACTTTGGGTGGCACCTGCCAAGTGGACAGAAGAGTCTGGGCTGTGGCTTAGATATATTTGGATACCTGGTGGGTGGGACTGTAGCATGCCTTCCCACTTGGAAAATTAAAGAGAAATTTTAAAATAAAAAATACTAAATTGTCTAGCCATAAACATAAGGAAAACTATGAGTATCGTAATAATTATAACAAGATAAAAATAAAACAAGATAAAAAATAATTATAACAAAAAACATAATTATAACAAGATAAAAATATAAAAATAAACCTAGGTTTAATTTAGATTCTCATCATATTCAAGTATTCTTAATTACTATATTTGTGTCAGAATTTAAGACCTAGATTGGAACATTCAATATTATCTAGGAATAGAACAAAAGTCGGAAAGAGTAAGCTATATGCCAAAATATTAACAGTGGTTATCTCTAGATGGTGGGATTATTTTTATCAGCATTTTTTCCCTATTTTCAATTCCTGACTTTTATAATAAAATTCTCATAGTTAGTACTCAAATGTTGTTTCTGTGAGTAAAGATGGTATCTGTTACTGAATTAGATACCAGTTTTACATAATGATGTATTGTACGGTGACTAACATAACACACACACACAAAATAGACAGCAGTTTTACTAAAAGGAAAAAAGTTTTCTAGTTGAATCCTTTTTTTTTTTTTAAGATTTTATTTATTTATTTGACAGAGAGAGAGAGATCACAAGTAGGCAGAGAGGCAGGCTGAGAGAGAGGAGGAAGCAGGCTCCCTGCCGAGCAGAGAGCCCGATGCGGGTCTCGATCCCAGGACCCTGGGATCATGACCTGAGCTGAAGGCAGAGGCTTTAAACCACTGAGCCACCCAGGCACCCTAGTTGAATCCTTTTATTTTAACAAAGAATTTATAGGTCAAGAGAAATAAGTAATATTTAATATTAATTTAAACAAAATACATCATAGAATTTAAAGCCATTTTCTCACAAATATTCCTTTAGATAAATTAAAAACTGGTAAGTATTTCTTTATAATAGCAACTTCATTTTATAATAGAACTGTGTGGGTCAAAGCTACACATTTCCAGTTATAAAGTGAATAAGTAATGGTGATGTAATTGACAGCATAGTGACTATAGTTAATAATACTGTATTGCATATTTTTCAAATGATTTTATTTATTTATTTGTCAGAGAGCAAAAACAGGGGGAGTAGCCGGCAGAGCAGGCAGAGGGAGAAGCAGGCTCTCCACTGAGCAAGAAGCCCACAGTAGGACTCAATCCCAGGACACTGGGATCCTGACCTGGGCTGAAGGCAGATGCTTAACCAATTGAGCCACCCAGTTGTCCCTATATTGCATATTTGAAAGCCGCCAGGAGAGTGGTCTTCAAAGTTCTTATCATGATTTTAAAAAAGTTGGTAGCTTTGGGGACGCCTGGGTGGCTCAGTTGGTTGGACGACTGCTTTCGGCTCAGGTCATGATCCTGGAGTCCCGGGATCGAGTCCCGCATCGGGCTCCCGGCTCCACGGGGAGTCTGCTTCTCTCTCTGACCTTCTCCTCGCTCATGCTCTCTCTCACTCTCTCTCAAATAAATAAAATCTTTAAAAAGAAAAAAGTTGGTAGCTTTGTATGCTGATCTATGTTAATGACTTGTGATCATTGTGGAATACGTATAAATATCAGATTAAATAATATATTGTATACCTGAAAATAATATAGTGTTATGTCAAATATACCTCAATAGAAAACAAAAGAGAAACCAGAAGAAAAATATATGAAGACTTTCTGTGGAAAAGTATTAGGGGCCAAGAACTTAATATATTTTGTTGGATAGGTAACCTCCTATAAATGACATGATTTTCATATTATAGGTAGGAAATAATAATCCCTAGGCTCTAGCAAAAACCTTCAAGATATGAAGAGTTTTAAAGATTTATTACTTTAATGGTTTATGAAAGTGTTTTTGGAAATAAATTTTTAGTAGGATAGAAAATAGAAGTTTTTCAAAAGTTATCTGTGAAGTTGGGAAGTATTAACTATGGTATCTGTATTCAGGTGTCTATTTTCCAAAATAAGTACATAGCTCTTTTTAAAATAGATGAGGATATCAGAAAGAAAGATGACTGAGTAGTTCTTATACAGAAAAGTGGGAAAAAAGTGTAATAACAAGAAAAACTTTAATTAGTGCTCACTTTGTTCCAAACATTGTTCTAAATGCTTTCCATATATTAGAACAATTAATCCTCTCAAAAACCCAGTGAGTTTTAGGTGCTTTTTAAAAAACTCTATTTCTTTCTTTCTTTCTTTTTTTTTTTTTTTTTTTACTTTTTTGTTATGTTAGTCACTATATAAGGCATCATTAGTTTTTTTTTTTTTTTTTAAAGATTTTATTTATTTATTTGACAGAGAGAAATCACAAGTAGGCAGAGAGGCAGGCAGAGAGAGAGGAGGAAGCAGGCTCCCCGCTGAGCAGAAAGCCCGATGCGGGGCTTGAACCCAGGACCTGGGATCATGACCTGAGCCGAAGGCAGTGGCTTAACCCACTGAGCCACCCAGGCGCCCCCAAGCATCATTAGTTTTTGAAGTAGTGTCTTCTAGGTGAGGAAACTGAGGTAAGGTTACCTCCCTAAGGAGCCAGGCTTGGAACCTAGAAAGTTCCAAAACATGTTCTTAGTGATTAAACTATAGGTAGCTGTTTAGAGGAAGAGAAATAATCTTAAGCACTTTCCCCAACTCCAGGCACCATTAAGTTATATATTTTACATGAATGCTCTCTCTTTAAATAACAAGCTCCAGCCCTGCTTTTCTCATTTTTTAATTTTAGCAAATAATTTTATTTAACAGTGTACTAATGTAACACATTATCAGATAGTTCTCCATTTTTTGTCTATAATGGACATTTTAAATCAGTATCCTGAATCTACAAACAACAAAAAAAAAATCTCTTTGGACTTCTACATGTTAATGCAGTGCAAAAAACATTTAAGAAACTGTTAATATAGTTAATATAACAAACTGTATAAATATATACCTTCTCTGAAAGATTTGAAATGATATAAAAATAATTATAGCAATGTGTTGTTGGATTTTTTAAATTAACATATAATGTATTATTTGTTTCAAGGGTACAGGTCTGTGATTTATCAGTCTTACACAATTCACAGCACTCACCATAGCACATACCCACCCCATCCCTTCCACCCCCCTCTCCTCCAGCAAGATTAAGATTAAGAGTCTCTTATGGTTTGTCTCTCTCTCTGGTTCTCTATACAGATTACCACAAGTTTGGAGAGAGGCTGGGTCAATAGAGCCATAAATGGTGTTAACCTTATGTCAACCTTGGGAGACAAACCATGAGACTTCTTTTTTTCTTTTTTTTTTTTTAAAGATTTTATTTATTTGTTTGAGAGAGAGAGAGGAGAGAGCATGAGAGCTGAGAAGGTCAGAGAGAGAAGTGGACTCCCCGTGGAGCTGGGAGCCCAATGTGGGACTTGATCCTGGGACTCTGGGATCATGACCTGAGCCGAAGGCAGTCCCTCAACCAACTGAGCCACCCAGGTGCCCTGAGACTTCTTTTTTAAAAAATATTTTATTTATTTGTTTGACAGAGATAACACGTACGCAAGCAGGGGGAGTGGCAGACATAAGGAAAGGGAGAAGCAGCCTCCCCACTGAGCAGAGAACCTGACACTGGGCTCGATTCCAGGACCCTGGGAACATGTCCTGAGCTGAAGGCAGATGCTTAACTGACTGAGCCCCCATAAGAGACTCTTGATTATAGGACACAAACTGAGGGTTGCCAGAAGGAAGACAGGTGGGGGGATGGATTAATTGGGTGATGGGCATTAAGGATGGCATGTGATGTAATGAGCACTGGGTGTTATATGCAACTGATGAATCACGGAACTCTACCTCTAAAACTAGTAATACACTATTTGTTAATTAATTGAATTTCAATTTAAAATAAAGTGTCAGTACAACTCTGGATTTTTTTTTTAAGTTTTTAACTCCAGTTAGTTGACATACAGTGTTTTATTAGTTTCAGGTGTACAGTATAGTGATTCATCAATTCCATACATCACTACTCAGGGTTATTTGTTCATTTTTTAAGTTTTTAAAAATTTTCTTTATTTTAATTATCTCTATACCCAATGTGGGGCTTGAACTCATGACCCTCAGATCTAGTGTCGCATGTTCTTCCAACTAAACCTTGGGTTATTTTTAATCTAAAAATAAAGTGTTTCAAACACAGGTGACTATAAATTCCCTATAGTATCTCAAGAATCAATTCAGTTTCAGAAAAAAGATTGCTAAGGAAAATGTATTCATTCAAATATATTTTAAAGTGCTTACTGTATGCCAGGCACAATGCTAGACATTATAAATTTTAAAATGATATGGTTCCTTAATCTGGTATGGGAAGAACTACATTGATGTGCTTTCTACTTTCGTTGTGACAGGTTTTCCAGGATTTGGGAACTGAAGTATTGTCTGGAGCTGCTAAAGGCTACAACATCTGCCTTTTTGCCTATGGGCAGACAGGCTCTGGGAAGACATACACCATGCTGGGGACCCCAGTGAGTATTGGTATTGGAATATGATCTCTTTCTATTGCCACAGAAAGCCTGAATCTCACACTGTTTTTGTTACTGAGAGAAAGAGTGCGAATTTAGTAATTATTGAACTTTAATAAGATTTAATGGGCTCCCTTTTGTATTAAGAATGGGTTTCTCGGCCCTTTAGTTGAAAGATGAACTTTGAATAATTAGCCCCTCTTTATTAAACCTTGAAGAACCTTAGAATTACATGACTCCCTTTGATGAAGCTGACCTTGTCAGTCGTTTTGCATTTCTCATATTATTTCCAAGTTCATCACTTGAAGCTTTTTAACACAAGCCCCAGACTGAATCTGAAGTGTTGCTTAGGGCTATGCAGAAATGGGGCTATGTGTGTTAGATCTGAGCATTGGAAAGAAGCAGGAGAACTACCTACTGGGTTGGAGACTTAAAAAGTGTGGAGGACTTATGAGAGCCTTACTTTGTCATGGAGAATTGAGAAGGTAGAGGTCCTTAAGCATACCTCTTTGTTTTATGTTTAGAAGTATCTTGGTGAGTTGAACTGGTGTGGCAGGTGACAAATAACACTACCCAGGGACATTCTCTGTGACACTTTTCTCCCAAAAGATTATCTGTATTTTGTGCTCAGCTCGTTGCTTACTATGTCCATGTTTAGTGTGCTTTTATATATTTGAAGAAAGAAGAAAATGTCCATTAAACCAGGGGTGTAAAAACTTTAACCTACATACAAATTAGCAGTGGACCCAAGATGAAAAAAGAAGCTGCTTTTCCCTAAATGTGTATTTTAAACACCCATGTACTCTAGTTCTCCTGTGTATATAGGGATAGAAAGTTTTCAGAAGGGACCACAGTGGTAAATTGGTTTATCCAAGAAGGATGTAACCTTTATTGTGTGAAAGCAGGTACCTGGATTTGTTAGCCTCTCCTCTCTTCCTTCTTATGGTAATAATCTGCCTCTCAGCTGGTACTTGCCTCCCTCCTGAGTATCTCCTGAGAGCCAGGCAAATAGTCTTCTACATACCACCAGTGAAACTCCCTAAAAGTGAAGAGGCTAGCGCAGGAAGCCCATGTGCCCATTCCCTGCCAACCTTGGTTTCTGGGTGTTGGGGGAGAGTTTTTCTGTGCATGAACAGTAATGCTTTCCTTTCTTCTGTTCACCAGGCTTCTGTTGGGCTGACGCCACGGATATGTGAGGTATAGACTCTATTTTAAGTAGATCCTCTCAAAGTAGACCTTCTTTGTACACTCCCTTCATTGAAACTCCAACCCTCTGGTTTGTGCAGGGTCTCTTCATCAGGGAGAAGGACTATGCCCCACTGCCTTCCTCTTGTCGGATAAAAATAAGGTAAGAATCTTTCAGGCTCTGGGGCCTAAAATATTTCCATTTCCACTCCAAATTCTAGCATGTTCAGCTGTCCTCTCTTTGCATCAAGAGTCATCCAGAGGAAGGGAGAAAAGCCACAGAAGAAATATTTTGCAGTATAGGGAGATGAGAAACATACTTAGATCTTTGGGTTGTAGGAAACTTAATTCCTATCCCTACACTTAACAAACGGGTGTTTCATGTGGATCAGCTTGCCCTGGCTGTCTATTTTACTTTTCTTCACTTTCCTTACAATTTACTACTAGCTTTTGGAATTTCTCTTCCAGCTCCCTCTGCATTGTTCTTTGGGTCAGTTGTTTCTAAGCTCTAGTTCTGAGACAGTGCTGGTTACTCCAATGTGAAGTTTTAACCAGTCTATAGTGAAAATGTTAGTGCAAGGTTACCAGCTGCCCAATTACCCTTAATTTTTTCTATTTTTTTTTTTTTTTTTGGGATTCAGTGTCCTTTTTAAAAAAACATGAAATGTATGGGGCACCTGGGTGGCTCAGTGGGGTAAGCCTCTGCCTTCAGCATAGGTCATGATCGCAGGGTCCGGGGATCGAGCCCCGCATCAGGCTCTCTGCTCGGCGGGGAGCCTGCTTCCCCCTCTCTCTCTGCCAGCCTCTCTGCCTACTTGTGATCTCTATCAAATAAATAAATAAAATCTTAAAAAAAAAACCACATGAAATATAATTCATATACCATAAACTTCATGCTTTTGAAGTATATATTTTTCAGTGTTTTTCTTTATATTTACAAGGTTGTTCAATCACCTTACTATCTAATTCCAGAACATTTTCATAACCCCAAAATGAATAAATCCCTTTTAAGAAATTAAATGATAGTAAACAGTATCTGTACATTTTTTTTTAAGTTTGTGAAGTAAATATTTGTAGGCCTTTGTGTGTGTGTGTGTGTGTGTGCCTGTGTGTGTAAACATGTACCTGTATATTAAATGTTTTATTGTCCCTGAAATCTGGGAATCACTATTCTGAGAGACATCTGGGCTTCCTGTTTCCAATTCCGAGAAAGAAGGAGAAACAATTTAAAAGAAGAGTGCAAGGTGGCCTGGGTGGCTCAGTGGGTTAAAGCCTCTGCCTTCGGCTCAGGTCGTGATCTCAGGGTCCTGGGATTGAGTCCTGCCTTGGGCTCTCTGCTCAGTGGGGAGCCTCTTTCTTTCTCTCTCTCTCTGCCTGCCTCTCTGCCTGCTTGTGATCTCTCTCTGTCAAATAAATAAATAAAATCTTAAAAAAAAAGATTTAATAAAAATAAAAATAAAAGAAGAGTGCATAGAGTTCATCTGAGGTGGAGCCTTTTTTAATGGCCGCTGGCTTCATAGGCAAACATCTGTGTTCTGATGAGGAAGACCTTTCTGTGAGAAGTTTGTTTTCTTTTTTTTTTTTTTTAAAGATTTTATTTATTTATTTGACAGAGAGAGATCACAAGTAGATGGAGAGGCAGGCAGAGAGAGAGAGAGGGAAGCAGGATCTCTGCCAAGCAGAGAACCCGATGCGGGACTCGATCCCAGGACCCTGAGATCATGACCTGAGCCGAAGGCAGCGGCTTAACTCACTGAGCCACCCAGGCGCCCAGAAGTTTGTTTTCTTAACAAAATTTTTGCTGATTGTAATCAAGAATTCTAGCTATGTTATTATTTTAAAAAGGAATTAAATACCAGCAGGTACCTATAAGATAGAGCATATCTTAAAGTCCCATTGTATGAAACAGGTAAAATGAGATCTCTCCTACTTAAATTAGGGGTGGGGACCAGAATCTTTCTCATTTGGCTTTCCTCATTGCTTAGCAGTGGCTCTTGAGATGCCTTCACAGAGCACTGAGAGGTCGTAGATGATGTTTGAAAATCACTTAAGAAACAAGCCTTAAACTCTGTGGTCTGATCAAGGTATAGACTGGTGGCAGTATAACCCACAACTATGCTGAAATAGCCTCTTGAAGGCTTAATTTGAATCAAGGCTGACTTTGTAAACCTACAACTGTGAAGTGATGACAGCTAATGTGGCAACACAATTGTGCATGCGTAGAAAGAGACTCAAGAGCAAACCCTGGCATGGTCAACGTCTTAGAGTGTCAGAGGTGGAACTAGGTTAAGAATTAGGGCCTTCTGGGACGCCTGGGTGGCTCAGTTGGTTAAGCAGCTGCCTTCGGCTCAGGTCATGATCCCAGTGTCCTGGGATCGAGTCCCACGTTGGGCTCCTTGCTCAGCAGGGAGCCTGCTTCTCCCTCTGCCTCTGCCTGCCATTCTGTCTGCCTGTGCTCGCTCTCTCTCCCTCTCTCTCTAAAAAAAAAAAAAAAAAAAAAGAATTAGGGCCTTCTGATTCTTGGCTTAGTGTTTTGCCCACTTTCTTCCAAATCTAACTATGTTGCCTTCTTTAAAGTGTAATTTTGAAAAGATGTCATCATTTTCCAAAATCTGATTATGTGCCTTGTTCCACATGTCTCTAGTTTCCTGGAAATCTATAACGAACGAGTACGGGATCTGCTGAAGCAATCTGATCAGAAGAAGTCCTACACTCTGCGTGTCAGAGAGCATCCAGAGATGGGGCCCTATGTACAAGGTGAGCCACTGTGGTTCTGGAGGTCTGAGACCAAATGGAATTCTGGGAAGCTTTCCTAATGGTCATGGATTCATTCAACAAATAAATAATGAAACTTGCTATGTGCCACCTATTGTACTAGATGTTGGATAAATAACCGTAAAAGAAAAGACAGTCCTGCCCTCATAGGCAGGCTTATAGTCTTGTGGGGGTGAGGCAGAAAATAAACACTTAATTACAAGTTGTGATAAAGACTAATAAAAAAAAATAGATGTCGTGATGGAAAAGAACAGTGGGCAGTATAGATAGTCTGTCTGCATGGCAGGGTCATGAAATGCTTCTTTGAGGAGATTCAAGAGCCAATCATGTAAAGAATGGTATTCTGAGGGGAAGGATGATTCTGACAGAAGGAGCAGCATGAGCAAGAGCCCTAAGAGAAGGGCTGGGTGGTTGCAAAGAGGCCAGTGTGTCTAAAGAATAGTGAAGGAGGGGGAAAGGGGCATGGAATAAGGTGGAGTCTTTCGTGGCAGGTCCAGAGGGCCTGGACTGATTTTCAGATCAGCTAATCTCCTTTTCAGGGTGGTTTTCTCACTGGTGGCAATAAGGGGATGAGGAGCTGTCACACATGACACTGGTCTGAGCTGCTTCCTTATTAACTACTGATATTTGGTGTTCGGTACTATCTGTCTTATCCTACTAGACTAGGTCTTACTATGAGGTAGGAACAGTTGTATTCTTTTGTACAGGAAGTTTTTACCCTTTCAGCCCACTTTACAAAGAGCAACATATGAATTTTATGCTCCTGTTCCTTCAGAAATATACTAATTTAATTCCTAACAAAGAGATGGACACGAAAGATCAAGAGCTGGTCTCTTCTTTATCAGGGCATGGCTAATGGAGTGTGCCAGTTACAGATTCTGCTACCTGTGTCTTTTCCCAAAGGTTCCATCATGAATAGCAGCCTGGAAACAAACAAAAAATACCATTTACTTTTCTGGGAGCCAGTAGTTTACTTCATAAAACTCTGTGCATATAAATTTTTGTGTAAAGCGGTACTTTGAGGGCAGACCAGAAGTTGATGCAGTGCTGTCAAAGTTTCTTACTTTTGTATTTTATTTTAATGTATGTGTGTGTGGTAGGGGGAGTAACTAGAGGAGACCCAAGATGTAGTCCAAGTGTCCCCCTTGCACAGAAGCTAAAATGAAGCTGCAAGAAGCTACAGGGTGTTCCCAAAGTCACACAGTAGTTGGAGCAGGGTTGGAACTGGGAACCTTGCCTAGGATAGGAAGGGGTCAGTGGGATGGAATCCTGAACATCAAGGTGACCTGTGACTATAGATTCTTTGATTGGCATTGTACTTGAAACCCAGAGAAGGTAGGAACTTATGCAAGGTCATTCAGTTTGGGTGATACGCCCAAGGCCAGTGATAGGAACCGGACTGAAGTCTCAGGGCTCTTTTGGACCTTCATGGAGCAAACCCTTGTGGGGGCGGGGGATGGTTGGTAGGAAATAATTCTACCCAGCAAAAGGTCTCTTGGGTCCTTTGGGTTACATGTTTTTGAAAGTTGGTCTGGACTTTCTTAAATCATGACAAATATAGGTCAACAGTCCTTGCATTTCTTAGTGAAGGAGCCTTGAGCTCAAGTACCGTCCTGGGACGCTAAAACCCTGAATAGTCACACTGAGCTATTACTTCCATTACCACCTTCTGATGGCATTGCCATTAACTTCTTCTTTTAAGATTTTATTTATTTATTTGAGAGAGAGAACATGCATGTGTGCAAGTGGAGGGAGGAACAGAGGGAGAGGGAAAGAATCTCAAGCAAATTACCTGCTGATCATGGAGCTTGACATGGGGTTCGATCTCACAACCCTGAGATGATGTCCTGAGCTGAAATCAAGAGTTGGATGCTTAACTGACTGAGCCACCCAGCACCCCTACAGCAAACTTTTAGTTCTTTAAATGTTTGCCTTCTCATTCATTTATTTGTATTATATGCCTGCCTATATCTGTGTCTATGTAGCTCTATCTTCAGGCTCATATATTCTGTGAATATGATTACTAAGTGGGAAAGTGGTTTCTGCTTTGAAACCAATTTTATGGGAATTTATTGGGCACATGCTAGATATCCATACTATTCAGGGTGTTCCAGGAAATAAATATGAGAACTTAGAGTTCTAGTTCAGAATTGTGAGCTAGAACTTGATAGTTGCCTAAAGCACAGGAAAGGAAGGGGGTAGCCTATTACTTTCCATTAAAAAGTTTATTAATTAGATGACTGGTTAAGTTGAAATCTGAAATGTACACAGCCCTGCCCAAAGCACATGAGAAGCCAGTGGTTGTAGGTGTCATTTAAATGAAGAAAAGATAATATCATGTTTTTTGCCTTGATCTTAATCTTAACATAAAGGGATAGGTACAGAGCAGGAGATGTTGGTGGTAGGTAATTGCCTTGCCCCCAGTTTTTGTTGTTGTGGGTTTTTTGTTTTTTTTTTTTGTATTTTCTGTGTGTTCAATCTGCACAAAAGTTTTTTTCTTTTTAATTTTTTTTTTTTAACTTCTTAAACCTTTTTTCCCCTTGCCTTTCTACACTTACTAAGACCTCTGGTACCATATTAAATAGAAGTGCTAGCAGTATTTAGTCTTGTTTCCAGGGGAAAACTTCAATGTTATACCATTAAGTATGATGTTTGCAATAGTGTTTGTTTTTAATAAATATCCTTTTTTAAAAAAGATTTTATTTATTTATTTGACAGAAAGAGAGAGATCACAAGTAGGCAGAGAGGCAGGCAGAGAGAGAGGAAGGGAAGCAGGCTCCCTGCCTAGCAGAGAGCCTGACGTGGGGCTCCATCCCAGGACCCTGAGATCATGACCTGAGCCAAAGGCAGCGGCTTAACCCACTGAGCCATCCAGGCGCCCCCAGGTACCCCTTTAATAAATATTCTTTATCACACACTTGTAAAAATGTCCGTAGCAAAGGATCAGGTTTGTTTGTTTGTTTTTTAAAGATGTATTTATTTGAGAGAGAGTGCGCATGTGTGCAAGTGGGGAATGGGGTAGAGGGAGAGAGAATCCTCGAGTACACTCCCTGCTGAGCGTGGAGCCTAATGTGGGGCTTGATCCCAGGACCCTGAGATCATGACCTGAGTGAAATGAAGAGTCAGCCACTTAACTGACTGCCACTTAGGTGCCCTGCAAAGGACCAGGTTTTTTTTGTTTTGATTTTTAATTCCAAGCTATGGCAAACTAACACTTGAGTAAAATAAAGATGAGTTACTAGAAAAATGAAAATGACATCTTAATTACAAGCCCCCAATTTTTTTACAATTCAGAAGATGTAAAATCACTCTGTCACATTGTTATAAAAGTTGCTAAATTTCTTTATCTATCTCATTATGTACTAATAATAGTTTGAGAACCGGCCTTAGTCTTTGGATTAGCTTTGAGAAACATTGCCATAGCAGACTAAGGGAATTCTCTTTTTTTCCCCTAGTTTTCTTTTTTTAAAGATTATATTTATTTATTTGAGAGAGTGAGAGAGAACATAGAGGGAGGTGCAGAGGGAGAGGGAGAAGCAGACTCCCTGCCGAGCAGGGAGCCCAGTGCAGGGCTTTATCCCAGGACCCTGGAATAGTTTCCCTGAGTTGAAGGCAGATGCTTAGCTGACTGACCCACCGATGGGCCCCTTTCCCTAGTTTTCTAAGAGTTTTTGTTTTTTAACATTGAAACAAATTAAACTTCTTAAAAAGCTGCAAGAACTTTTTTCTTGAGCCATTTGTGAGTGAGTTGCCAATCTAATGACCCATCTCACCTGATTATTTTAGGGCGTTTTCTCTCCATTCCTTCAAACAAGAATGTTCTCCTGTATCATTACAACACAATCACCCAAATCAGGAAATAAACTTTGGCATGTTACCACCATCTAATCCTTAGAGCCCATTTAAATTTCTCTAAATTTAAATGAGCCCAATAATTGCTCATTTGAGATTCACATGTTGCATGTTGTTAGGGTATTTCTTTGGTCTGGAAAGTTTCCTGGGTCTCTCTTTAACTTACATGAACTTGACAACCATCAAGTGGTGTACAATTTTGATATGTCCCATTACTCATGATTTTCAAGATGATATCTTACAGCCTTCTTCACTCTAGAATTGCTGTTCTCCTTTTGTAATCAACAAGTGTTTGTGGGGCAGTACTGTGAAATCATGTGTCTATCCCATCTTCATCTTATTTTCAATTTATTTATGTCAGTATAGATTCATGCTTGTCTATTTTATTCAATGAATTATCTTCTGTTACTGTGATTTTTTTTATTCTGATGCTCAAATTATTCCAAATTTAGTCAACAGAATCCCTTTCAAGTGTATTTCTGTGACATTTTAACATGTCACTATTATTCTTTGAGCACCTTGTTTTCTGGCATAGAGGTATTCCAGGCTTATCTTCTACTTTCTTTGCCTCAGTCTTGGAATCAGCCATTTCTTTTTACTTTTATTTATCTTACCTGTTCCTTTTTGCTGGAGAGTAGTATTTAGAAATTAAAGCTAAGATATAGGTGCTATGTATGCCTATTACTATTGATGTTGCAACGTGGACAGATCTAGGTAATCTGTGTTCATACCAGTAGCTCTAATTGGTGTCCAACACAACAGAGTTCATTCTCGATTTCTCCCTTTTCATATTTGTAATTCCTTAATTTTATTTTTTAAAAAGACATATATTTATTTAAGAAAGAACAAAAGCGAAGGGAAGGGCAGAGGAAAAGAGAGAATCTCAAGCAGATTCCCCTCTGAGCGCAGAGCCCAGTGTGGATCCCACAAGTGCATCTGAGTGGAAACCAAGAGTAGGACATCCAACTGACTGAGTCACTCAGGCACCCTTGTAATTCTTTTATTTAGCAGGGGAAGTACTTCTCTGATCTGCCTTCCTACATGTAATCAGTCTCCTTGCCATTGCTCTTCTCTCTCTCATGTGGGTACCCTCCTTGCCTGGCTGTGGTTAGACACCATCTGCTGGGCCCTGTCTCCACAGTTCCAGCACTCTGTGTGGGAGTGCCTGCCCCTTAGCTCCCCACTGTGTAGGTGCATTCTATACCCCTCTTGGTCTTTGTATCCCTTTGCTGGTCCACCTCCCCACTCTGACATGGAAGCTCTGCCTCTGACATGGATGCTCCCTTCAGCCCCCTCAGGCTCTGACTTTCTGGGCCAGGCTGCAACATGTGCAGTCACCCTTCTCACCCCACTGTCCTGCCAGGCTTTCCCTTTGTGTGGACCCAAACAAACAAGGTTGTGGACAACCCTGCTCAGGCTTGTCTTGGCTATATGTACCAGGCAACCCTATGTGGACACACTCCCCCTCCTTTCAGGCTCTTCACCCTGCTCTGCGTCACTGCAGCCATCACTGCAGCCCCTCACCTTCATAGTAGCCTACCATGCTCTGTTCAGCTTGATAACTTTAGGATTAAATTTGCAGGGAAGGGAAATAGAAAGGGTGCTAAAAATGTTTTAATAAGATTACTGTGTTTTGGGGTGCTTAGGTGGCTCAGATGGTTAAGCCTCTGCCATTGGCTCAGGTCATGAACTCAGGTCCTAGGGTTGAGCCCTGCATCAGGCTCTGGTGAGTGGAAGTCTGCTTCTCCTTCTGTGTTCTCTCTCAAATAAATAAATAAAATCTTTTAAAAAATTACTGTGTTTTTACAAATGCTTTTCCATAGCATATGACATTTGTCTTATCCTGCTAATGTGGTTAATTACTCTGATTATTATTATTATTATTATTATTATTATTTGGTTTTTGGTGTTTTTTTTCCTTAAAGATCAGGAAATAATTTTAAAATGTTTTAAAATTTAAATTCAATTTAGTTATCATATTGTGTATTAAGGGACACCTGGGTGGCTCAGTGGGTTAAGCCTCTGCCTTCGGCTCAGGTCATGATCTCAGATTCCTGGGATCGAGCCCTGCATTGGGCTCTCTGCTCCGTGGGGAGCCTGCTTCCCCCTCTCTCTCTGCCTGCCTCTCTGCCTACTTGTGATCTCTGTCAAATAAATAAATAAAATCTTTTTAAAAATTAAAAAAGTTTCAGGGATAGAATTTAGTCATCTATCATCATCTATCAGTTGCATATAACACCCAGTGCTCATTACATCAAATGCCCTCTTTAATGCCCATCACCCAATTACCCCATTACCCCACCTACTTCCCCTCCAGCAACACTCAGTTTGTTTCCTATAGTTAAAAATCATTTATGATTTGTCTCCCTCTGTTTTTATCTTATTTTATTTTTCTTCCCCTTCCCCTATGTTCATTTGTTCTGTTTCTTAAACTCCATATATGATTGAAATCATATAGTATTTGTCTTTCTCTGACTGACTTATTTCACTTAGCATAATATCCTCTAGTTCATCCATGTCACTGCAAATGGCAAGATTTCGTTCTTATGATGGCTGAATAACATTCAATTGTATATATATCCCACACTTTCTTTATCTTGTCATCTATTTATGGGCACTGGGCTGCTTCCATATTTTGGCTATTGAGAATAATGCTGCTATAACATAAGGGTGCATATATCTTTTCAAATTAGAGTTTTCCTATTCTTTGGGTAAATAGTGGAAATACTGGACCATATGGTAGTTCTGTTTTCTAATTTTTTAAGGAATCTCCATACTGTTTTCCACAGTGTCTGCACCAGTTTCCATTCCCACCAATAGTGCATAAGGGCTTCTTTTTCACTACATTCTCACCAACAGTTGTTGTTTCTTGTGTTTTTTATTTTAGCCATTCTGACAGGTATGAGGTGATACCTCATTGTGGTTTTAACAATAACTTCTTAATATAAAGAAATCCAGTCAATGTTGAAATTGCTTTGTTAATTTCTAGTATAATTATATTTACCAATCGAGCCGCCAAAGTTAGTCTGTCCCTGTATCTCTGATTGAGTTGTGAAGGCACTTTTTGACCTGGTCAGTAACTACCCATAAAGACTTTCATGTCCTTAAGCTCCTCTTCACCTATCTGAAGCTGACCCATTCTTCAGTGACTGAATTCAAGTCTCACTCCCTCCATGAAGCCTGCCTTGGCCACTCCTCTGATCTCCTTACCATTTATTATCTCTTTTACTCCTGTGGCATTTGGCTATATTATGTTGTGTAGTATAAGTTCTTATGATTGTAAACTGCTTTTGGGTAGGGACATGTATACTGTATGTTTTGTATGTCAAATTGAGTCTGCCATCTTGTGGGACACATAGTATCTGTTTGCCTTAGCAATTTGGTGAGGGCCAAGTGAGATAATATAAGAACTTTTCTTATACCCTATATAGCTCAATTGTAAGGAATTACCATTTTTTTGTTGTTATTAGCATAACCACTATATGAATTCTGGACTACATTTTCTGTGAGAGCAGAGACTTGTGTTTCCAGAGCCTATCATAATGCTTGACAGTAGGCTTTCCCATTAAAAATAAGTAAATAAAAAGATAATTTACCATCTTAAAGAATTTAGTCAAGTTCTCTCATCCTTGTCTATCAAATGATATAAAATAGGATAAAGTTAATGGCCAATAGGAAGAAGTTAAACTTTACCAAAATTTTATTTCTTTTTTCCTCCCTCACAAATCTGATAGGTTTATCTCAACATGTAGTTACCAACTATAAGCAAGTAATTCAACTCTTGGAGGAGGGAATAGCAAACAGGTAACAGGTTTATTTGTTGCTGTCCTTCTTTCAGTCGTACTCTTCTTTCCCCCTTTGGAGTATATGATTATACTTCTCCTTGCAGCTTTCCCACATTCACAATCAGGAGGCCTTTCTCAGAACAGTAGTGTACTCAGGATAAGGGGCAGTGGCTGAGATTTTGTGCATTTCTCACTAATAGTGAAGGTGGAGTTTGTTCTGGATATAATAATATTGGGCAGTAAGCCCAGAGTTACTCTGTGCTTTGTCTTATAATATATAACTTTTTGACTGAAGAAAATATCCTGCCTGCATTGTCCTCTCTGTAGGCTTGATAGAAATAAGATCCAATATAGTTTAAAGTGTTTCAGAAAATTGTTTTTTCTTCTAGTTTTGCATACTTGTAAATGCTACCCCAAAAGACTGTTTTGAATCTGCAATGAATAAGCACTGCAGACTTTCCTATAAACTATTGTAAATTGTGATAATATTGCATATTTTTAGTTACTAGGAAATGCCCACACTGTTATTAGTATATGCCTGAAAGAATAGCCTTTTTACCTGGAAAAAACGTTGGGATTTAGTCTTCTTTTTACCCTATTAGTAGCAAGTCCAAGTTAATTGACTGTAAAGGAAGACCCTTTAAATTTAACATTCCACTCCTTGGGTTTCATGAACTATTCTGGAGGCACTTGCCTTTGGTCTTCAGGATACCCTGGGTTCCTTGATCTTGAAGTGTCAGGCTTCACCTTCTCTATCCTTGAATCATGAGACCCGACTTTGGAGTTTGACTCTACTTAAATTCTCCAGCTCCTCTGAGGACAGAAGTCAATGACATGATCTTAAGCTGAAATATGATTGACTTAGATTTAGATGAAGGGAAGGCTCTTCTGACTTTAAGGATTAATATGATTAATATTGCAATGAATTTCTGAAGAAGACTTTGAATTTCACCTGGCTTAAGTATGACATTGACATAATTCAAGATCTCATTTCAAATTCCTTTCTGACACTGTAAGACTAATATTTAGTGTTTACTCACATTTTACTTTCTCTGATGCTTCTCCAGCAAGCTTTCTACCTCCATTTGTCCTACTTAACTGGGTCTGTTTTAGGGGTCTTCTTCCACGTTGATGACACTCTAGTATTCCCCTTTTTCAACTCTGATTTTTGCTTCTATTGCTTAAAATGTGTTCTAACATAGTTTAATATGAAGCTACACTGCATTTTATTCTCAGATATCAGTACCTAGAATGATGCTTCTGCCATCTTTGGATCACTCTCCTAACTAAACTGGACTAAATATGGGTGTTTTATGATTCTCACCGGTGAACCTTGGCACTAACATTTCTTTTTTTCCCCATTAAAGATCCGCTGTGGATAAACAATACTTATCCTAATTGTTTTCCTTTATGTACATAGAATCACAGCAGCTACTCATGTTCACGAGGCCAGCAGCAGATCCCATGCCATCTTCACTATCTACTATACACAGGTTGGTTACTCCTTTATTTGCTTAGATTTCTTCCTTTCCTTGTCCCTTTTAACTGCTTTCTTGTGTCCTTATTTCTTTTCCTTTCTTCCTAACTTTCCATTTACAGGCCCTCTACTTTGACCTAATGTTATAAGGAGGACCTACATATAATCTACTAAGGTTCTACACCAGAAGGGGTAGAGGCAGTTTCATAAAGACTAATCAAAATATCTTCAATTTATATTTTACTTATAACATTTTAAAGTACTTTTACATCTATGTGATCAGTATAAGCATTAAAATAAGAAGTAAGATTGAAATGAAAATAAGCATTAAAATAAAAACATAGAAGATTTACTTCTGTTATGACAATTTACTTCTCTTAAAAAGTAGATTTACTTCTACTAGGAATAAGTAGATCAACAAATCCTCCCCCCGCCCCAAAACAACCGTAAACCTGGACAAAATGTCAAAGTAACCACTTCTCGGGGCGCCTGGGTGTCTCAGTGGGTTAAGCTGCTGCCTTTGGCTCAGGTCATGATCTCAGGGTCCTGGGATCAAGTCCCACATCGGGCTCTCTGCTCACAGGGAGCCTACTTCCCTCTCTCTCTCTCTGCCTGCCTCTCTGTCTACTAGTGATCTCTCTCTCTCTCTCTCTCTCTCTCTCTCTCTCTCTGTCAAATAAATAAATAAATAATCTTTTTAAAAAAATTTTAAAAAAAAGTAACCACTTCTCTGCTCTAAAAATAGACCAGAGTCATATAATAAATCAAGACATTTATTCAAGAAAACTACTGAATTACAGGTAAGAATAGTGCAGATCTGTGGTGTATTGCCTTGGGCTGTTCCCATCCCTACCTGTCTCTGTAAGTGAGGTAGTTCAATCAGAGAATGGAAGGCAGTGAAAACCAGCAACTTTGTTGCTACCACTGCTAGAGGAGTTCACTTGATTTGGACCATTGTCAGAATGGTGCTCTTGGTGGCAAGCTAACGAGGAAATCAGTGACTCCATTAGCCTGAGATTGTTAGTCTGTTTCAGGCAAGAAATGAACTGGCAAATTAACTGGGGATTAATAGGGAGTTCTGGAAAATGATGCAGCCATAGTGGGCTTGATAAGATCTTCACATATCCTGTACTGAGCAGAACTTAAACCTAGAACTGAATTTTTAATGCATTCCCCAGCCCACACATAGATCCACCAAAAATGAATAGAGATCTTATTGGCTCAAGGTGTTTGATTATAACTTCTGAACAGTCTTTTGCTATACACTCACCTATGCAGACAGAGGGTGGCCCCCCAAAGGTCAAGCTTAGAATTAAAAATAATTAAAGGAAAAAACCTGAACAGAGACCTCTTTGGCTACATATTGCTAGAGAAGCAGAATTTAAGAAATTTTTAGCCAGGGAAGTTACCAGAGAAACCAAACAACAACCACTATGACCCTCAAGATGGAAAAATTCAGAATTCTGAGTTGTTACAATATGTTATCTAAAATGTCTAGTTTTCAACCAAAAATTACTAGACGTGCAAAAGGAAATAAGAAAGTACAGCCAATGTCATGAAGGGAGGGGAAACAGTAAGTAGAAACTGATTCTAAGTGCTCCAGATGTTTGATTTAGCATACAAAGTCTTCAAAGCAACTGATATAAATATGTTCAATGAGCTGAAGGAAACCATGTTTAATGACAGTGACTCCATAGAATTTCAATAAAATCATAGGAATTGTTAGATAAAATAGGGTTGGGGTCCTGGAATTGAAGTGTACAATAACTGAAACAAAAAAGTAGTGGGGACTTGAGCAGATAGGAGAATAGCAGAAGAACTAGCTAACTTGAATATAGACAAATAGAAATCATCCAATTTGGGGACACCTT
Source organism: Lutra lutra (assembly GCF_902655055.1). Lineage (NCBI taxonomy): Eukaryota > Metazoa > Chordata > Mammalia > Carnivora > Mustelidae > Lutra > Lutra lutra. The sequence continues at coordinate 62,149,379 of NC_062284.1, forward strand.
AGTGGCTCAGTTAGTTAAACAAATGCCTTGGATGAAGTCTTGTATTGGGCTTCTTGCTCAGCGGGGAGCCTGCTTTTCCCTCAGCCTGCTCTACCTGCCACTCCCCCTGCTTGTGCTCTCTCTCTCCTAAGATAGATAGATAGATAAATAAATCTTTGAAAATAAATAAATCATTCAGTTTGAAGAAGAGAGAGTAAAAGATTAAAGAAAAATGTAGAGTTGGGTGCCTGGGTGGCTCAGTTGTTAAACATCTGCCTTTGGCTCAGGTCATGATCCCAGAGTCTTGGGATTGAGTCCCACATCTGGCTCCTTGCTCGGCAGGGAGTCTGCTTGTCCCTCTCCTCTCTCACTCCCCCTGCTTGTGTTCCCTTTCTCTCTGTCTCTCTGTCAAGTGAATAAAAATCTTCAAAAAAATTTATAGAGCCTCACAGACCTGTTAACACACAGCAACTGTGTTAACATAAATGTAATGGGGATCCCAGAAAGAGAAGAGAAAATAGGCATAAGAAAAATTTAAAAATAGTGGCCAAAAAATTCCAAAGTTGTTGAAAATCATTAGTGTACAGATACAAGTATTTTAAGAACTCCAAGTAAATAAACGTAAAAAGATCCATACCTAGACACATCACAGTCAATTGTTGAAAGACAAAATCTTGAATACAGCTAGAGAAAAATGACTTATGATATATAAGAAAACAGTTACATGATTAATGGTCATTGGACCCCAGAAGACAGAGTGCTGAAAGGAAATAAAGTGTCAACCAAGAATTGTATATGCAGCAAACTAACTTTACCAAATGAAGATGAATAAGAACATTCCTAGATTTAAAAAAAGAAGAAGAAAAAAATTCATTGCTTGCAAGTGTAACTTGTGAGAAAATCAAATGAATCTTTCAGGCTGAGGAAAGGAGTAACTTAAGTCTACAGGAAGGAATGAAAAGTGCTAAGAATAGGAAATATGTGGGCTAATATAAAAAGCTACATAAATATATTCTTCCTTATTTTTCTTCCATGTTATTAAAAAATAAGATCGTATAAAAGAATAATTATAGGGTGCCTGGGTGGTTCAGGTCCCACATCGGATTCCCAGCTCCAGGAGGGTCTGCTTCTCCCTCTGACCTTCTCCCCTCTCATGCTCTCTCTCAAGTAAATAAATAAAATCTTAAAAAAAATAATTATAATGCTGTGTTACATATATCACATATATACATTGTCATACATAATACACTAAGCACAAGGAGTGAAGACGAAAAGAAGATATATGGCAGTAAACTTTCTATATTCATAGGAATAAGTTATTATTATTATTTAAGATTTATTACTTATTATTTGACAGAGAGAGAGAGCGAGATCACAAGTAGGCAGATAGGCAGGCAAAGTGGGGGAGGGGAGGAAGCAGGCTCCATGCTGAGCAGAGAGCCGGATGCAGGGCTCCATCCCAGGACCCTGAGACCATGACCTGAGCCAAAGGCAGAGGCTTATCCCACTGAGCCACCCAGGTGCCCCTAATATAATGATTTTTAAGGCAAAAATAAAAGGCTAATCAAAATAGTGTGACATTAACGTTAAGATAGACAAATAGATCCATGGAACTGAAGAGAGTCCCAAATAAACCCGTATATATACAGGCAAGTATTTTTCACGAACTTGCAAAGGCAATTCAGTGCAGAATGTAATCTTTTCAACAAATGCTGGTAGGACAAGTGGATATCCATATGTTAAAAGTAAAAACAAACCCCTCTCCCAAATAGAACAACTTTGATCCATACCTTGACTTATCTAAAAATTAACTCCCAACTAGATCATAGACATAAATGTAAGGCCTGAAACTATTAAACTTGAAGATAACTTGGGAGAACCTTTGTGATACTGGATTAGGCAAAGGTTTTTCTGATGTGGCACTAAAAACACAAACTGAACAAAAGAACAAATTGAAATTTATCATTGGTCAAAATTTAAAACTTTCTTTGAAGACGTTATTAAGAGAACAAAAAGAAAAATCACAGATAGGGAAAATGTGTATGTAAAAACATCTGATAAAGGACTTGTATCCACAATATATATAGAACTATATCAATAGTAAGAAAGCAACTCAAAACAGTGGACAAAAGTTTTAAATCAACACTTAAGTAAAGAAAATATACAGATGGCAATTAAGCACTTGAAAAGATGCAAAAATCACTAAACATTAAGGGAGTGCAAATTAAATGAGATGCCACTGTCTGCTTTTTAAAACAGCTAGAATTGAAAAGAGTGATTATACTAATTCGTGACTTGATATATAGGAGCTGGAGTTCTCATCCACTTTATTAAGTTGGAATATAAAGTGATACAACTTTGGAAAAGAATTTAGCAATTTAAACATATATCTACCTTATAATCTAAAACCACACCTAGCTATTTTTCCCAGGAGAAAAGAAATGGTATGTCCATATAGAGACTTGTACTCAAATATTCATGGCAGCTTTATTTGTAATTGCTCAAAGCTAGAAACAACCCAAATGTCCATGAAGAGGTGAATGGATAAATAAGCCTGGTATATTCATACAATGGAATACAATTCAGTGATAAAAAAAGGAGTGAACTCTTGATACACGCCACACTGTGGATGAATCTCAAAATAATTAAGCAGTGAAAGAAGGCAGACCTTGTGTAGTTCCATTTGTATGAGATATCCTGAGAAGACACATTTTATATAGAAAGTTGATGAGTGGTTGCCTAGGCATAGGAATGGGAGTGGAGCTTGATTGCAAACTGACTTGAGGGAATTTAGGGGATTGTTGGAAATGTTTTAAAACTAGATTTTGGTGATGGATGCACAATAAAATGAAAGAACAAAACCCCACACTTAATTTCTTTAAAAAAAAGGAAAAATAGTTTTGCTCTTGAGGGCTGGATGCTCCTGAGTAGAGAACATAGGTAGATTTGCTTGCCCTGGTGAGTTAACATGCTGTGACTCCAGTTAAGGAGAGAGAAACCCTGTCAGGGGCCCCACACCTGCTGTGGATCTCTACTGATGAGAGTCAGCCCCCAAGAGGGGAGCTGAGCATTTGCCTGCTAAATCATATTAAAATTTCTGGTACCTCTGAAAATTGTGCTCATAAGACTTTGTGGGGATTTACTGTGTGGAAGTCCTGCTCATATTTTTAATGAAATAAAAACTCAGGGCTTACTGACTGAGTTATCAGACTTTGAGAGCTCATCTGGTTCAGGGCACATTCAAATACAGATTTCTTGAGTGATTTGGCTAAAAGTCCAGAATATCACCTTGTTTAGGAGGGCGTCTAAGGGGTGGGGGGGGGACACTGTCTTCCAAATGACAAGCTTTAAATGTGTTTTCTCCCTTAGGCAATCCTGGAGAACAACCTCCCCTCTGAAATTGCTAGCAAGATCAACCTTGTGGACCTAGCAGGCAGGTAATTAGGATTTCAAAGCCAAGGGGAATTAATCCCTTGGCAATGACCTTGTTCTTGCCCATTTTACAAGGAATAAACTTGTTCCATCCTTTTTCACATTTAGATCATCCTGAGAAAATGACAAAAGAAACAAATTTTTTAATGCTATTTTAAGAAATTATAGTTTTCCAGAGGCTAAAAAACATCTATGTCAAGGGTTCTAAATCTTAGCTGCCTATTAAAATCACCTGGGCCTTTAAAAATTCTCTGCCTTAGTTTCACCTCTGATCAAATAACTCGAGTTATTAGTGAGGTCAGAGGCAGTGCAGAGATCAGTAATTTTTGAAGCTCCCCAGGTGATTCCAGTGTATAGCCAAGATCAAAAAACACTGCTCTAAATGGAAGTAACTGAGTTAATACACTTTTTTTTCTCTGTCTTAATATTGATTGTGTGCCGGTATGCTACTGAAAAAAAAAAAAAAAAAGGAAAGAAAGCTTTTAAAAATACTGTTCCATTGAGGAGAAGATATGATCTTCTAAGTATTAGAAGAAAGCACGAATTGTAGTCATGTATATCCAGAAAGAAGAAAGTCTTGGAGATGTCACAAAAAAAGTGTGAGATGAGATAGAACAAATTTTCTTATTTTAAAACTACTAAATTATTACTATGGTACATCATTCCCTTAAAAATGAAGGATTGTCTCTGTCAGCTGCAACTCTGGCATTTTGGGGGGAAAAAATGAAGGGCTGTCTGGAAGAAACTGTGTCAGGCACCTGGAAGTATGACTTTTTAATATTTCCCATTGACTGCAGGAAGATTAAGACAGTTGACAGATAATGACACAGATACCATAAGGCCATTAATAGATGAAATTAAAACAAAGGTTGGGCATATTGATGCTAATATCATTACTGTAAATGAGCATTACAGTTAGCTAAAAGTGCTCTAGCAGCCAAAATTTTAAAAAGGTAATGAACTATTTGATTTCCATTGCCCAAGAAGTGGAGGAAATGCCAGTTTATTACAAGATGGTAAGACTTTTCCTGGTAGTGAATTCTAAAAAGAATTTATCATGTGGGCTTTTAATATAATGTACAGCATAATGGATAGTGTCTTTCAACAGCATTTCAAGGACAGTGTCTTCTTCTTTGCTTTTATTTTTTTTTTAATTGACTGTTTCAGTGAAAGAGCAGATCCCAGTTACTGTAAGGACCGCATTACTGAAGGAGCCAATATCAACAAGTCTCTTGTGACTCTGGGAATTGTCATCTCCACCTTAGGTATTGTGCTGATAGATGATTATCAGAGTGGGAGGGAGACTCTGGAAAATAGCTCACATATTTTCATTTTATGAAAATGGGGTAGACATTTACAAGGTTCTTTTTATAAAGTTACCTCCTGACTGAGGCCATAAAAATGGATATTCTTTTGTCTGCACTTGAGAACCCTGTGTGGTCATCATCCCAACCCTCTCATTTCAAGAAGAAGGAAGACTGAAAAATCATGTGGGTCAGATAGTCTGTGTTCTGAGTCCAAAGGCTAGTTCAGGATTGAAATTTGTACTATTCTGTCATTCAGAGAGGAATTCAAAGTGTGATACTTTGTGTTCTTCGGCCATTGCTTTAATGCACGTGTTTCACAATTCCTTTCTTTTTCCACTTTTATTATTTTGTTGTCTTTAAAGCCCAGAATTCTCAAGCATTCAGCAGCTGCCAGAGCCTCAACAGTGCAGCCAGTGATGGTGGTGACAGTGGGATCCCTAGCTCTCCGTCTGGGACCAGCAGTGGAGTGGGGTCCTCCCGAAGGCAGTCTTACATCCCGTACCGGGACTCCGTGTTGACCTGGCTGCTGAAGGACAGTCTTGGAGGCAACTCCAAAACTATCATGGTTGCTAGTGAGTGGGATGCTAGAGCTTGTTGGGACTAGTACTCTGCCTCAGAGAAAGGGCCGTGACCACCCCTTTCATTAAGGGTCTCATGATATAGCATGGACGGTAGCAGTAAGGCACGTGGTTACAGGCTGGGTTGTAAGGGCTTGGCATGGTTTCTAACTTTCTCCTTCTACCTCAGCTGTGTCTCCTGCACACACTTGCTACAGTGAGACCATGAGCACCCTGAGATATGCATCCAATGCCAAACACATCATCAACAAGCCACGGGTAAATGAGGTGAGACCTTCATTTGAAGTCTTGGTCTGGTATCATTTACACTAACTTCATTTAGTCTCTCATTTTTAAAATTAATTTCTTCCTCTCTCTCTCTTTCTCTCTTTTCTTTCCTTTCTCCCTTCCTTCCCTCCTCCTGTCTTTCCTTCTTTCTTTCTTTTTTTCTCTCCCTTCACCCTCACCCCAACTTGCCCGACTTTACCAAATGAAGACAGAGTGGAATTCTTTCTTTCAGAGCCATACCCTTCTCTCATATCTCTACTGACTTCATTCAGTTACCTTTTTAAATTATTTTAGATATTTCTCTGAGACCATTCCTTTTAAGATCTCCGGTATACCACTGCCACCCTAAGGGAGATCACTTAAAATTTTTTGTGTTTTCTGCTTTTATTTTGAGTTTACATGGATGTATGGTTGTATTTTATTTATTTCTGCGCAAACTGCAGTGAGTTCTCTGTTTCAGGCTAAAAGGGGCATATAAGGAACTTATTCGTTTGAAAAGTTGAGTAATAGTGAGAAACTTTAAAAAATTTCTTATGTGCTTTGCAATTTCAGCAAAGAGTTTCAGGGCAGGGATCACAAACTGGTGGCCAGGCCTATATAGCCCGTCTGTGGACTGTTTTAAAGGGCCATGTGATTAGGTAGATACTAAGTGTAGTTGCACTGCAGGAAGATGAGCATCTACTACCCATACGTGCTCTGGCACTTGTGTTACCCGTCACCCTCCTGCTCAAGCGCAGCGGTTCTCATACTTGAGTGTGTATCAGAATCACCTCCTGGAGGGTTGGTTACACCACAGGTGGGCCTGAGCCCTCAAGAGTTTCTGGTTAAGTACTTTCGGGTGCAGAATTTGCATTTCTAACAAGTTCATAGGTGGAGGTGATGTGGTTCTGGGACCGTACTTTGAGAAGACTGCCTCAGAAGTTACTCCAAAGTAATAAACCACTTTTTCCAAACTATTTCTTTGTAGCATCTTAGAGTTTTGGGGGGCCAGATATCAGTCTTTGTGAAACCAAGTTCTTTGTGTTTCAGGATGCAAATATAAAACTGATCAGAGAACTCAGGGAGGAGATTGGAAGACTCAAAGCCATGCTGCTGAGCTTCGAACTGGTATTCTGGCAGTCAGAACTTTTCTGTTCCCCCAAACCTGCTTTTCTTCTGCATAAAATCTGAGCCCTGCTGCATTCCATGTTTTCAATTAAGGGACACTTGTAGAACAGAGGCAGGAACAAAGACAAGACATGGATGACTCTGATTACCTGAGTAGTTTCAGATGGGGTGGGCATCCCCACTATATCATCTTTGTTTTCCAAAGGGCATTTGCCTAAATGGCCCTCCTTCTGTGTGTGGGTGGATTCAGGGAATGGGGCCCTCCAGAAAAATTTCTTTGAATTTTTTTTCTTTGTACTAATATGATCCCCAGTATTTAAGCTTCTGATTTGTTTCTGATTTTAATGATAAAGTCTTTATCCTTCATAAGAATAAGGATGAGACCCACATCACACATCTCTCTCTCTTTATGCAGAGAAACTACTGTCCATTGAATGAGGAAAAGGATGAGAATCTGAAGGAGCTGGTTCTCCAGAATGAATTGAAGGTGGGCGAATTGGGTAGACTGAGTTATGTTTTGCATCACCTTGGTAGTAGATCTCTCCCTCCATTATTCCTGAATGGCTGCTCCCTTGTGAGGACAGAGAGGTTCTATCTAGTTTAGAGACAGTTTTGGTATTCACTGAGCTTTGAGTGGAGAATGAGTTTACCTTAGGGGCTGGTAACTGGCTTTCTTTGTTTTGTTCTCTTAGGGGTTCATGATAACTTCCTTTGGGTAGGGACAGTAGCCTAGGAAAAAAATTATTTTCCAGGGATGCCTGGGTGGCTCAGTTGGTTAAGCAGCTGCCTTTGGCTCAGGTCATGATCCCAGCATCCTGGGATCAAGTCCCACATCGGGCTCCTTGCTCAGCAGGGAGCCTGCTTCTCCCTCTGCCTGCCACTCTGTCTGCCTGTGCTTGCTCTCTTGCTCTCTCTCTCTCTGACAAATAAATAAATAAAATCTTTAAAAAAGAAAAAATTTAAAATAAAAATTAAAAAAAAAATTATTTTCCAGTCAGTAAATCAACTGACTGACATGTATTCACTGAGCAACAAATAGGTGTTCAGCATGATGCTTCAAGAGAGGAAAAGAAGTTCCTTTCCACAGGTGGCTTGCACTCTATTTGGAAACACATTTAGAGAATGGTTAAATGTAATGAACTACATGAGTTATATAAAAAGAGCTTAAGGAAGGAAGAAATCATTATGGCTTGGAATTTTCATGGCCAGTATCACAGTGATGTGGCTGAAGGCTAGAGGACTTGAACTAGACCTTGAAAGATTGGTAGAGTTGTTAGATAGGAAGAAAGGGTTAGGCATTTGGGGTGAGGATGGGATAATCTCAGCAAGACCGTGGAACTGAAAGCATGAACTGATGTGGGCGGCCATGTGGAAGCCCACAGTGTGAGGAAGACCGAGCGGATGAGAATACATATTCATGGCAGAGAGTAGTAGAGGTGAGGTTAGGGCCAGTTTAGGAGGTTTGAACTTGACATTCACAATATTAATTGTAGCTTCTTGAACCAGGTTGGTGACATAATAAAGGTGTATCTTGGAAAATTAATATGACAGTTGTGTGTAGGATGAATTGGAAGCACAGAGATCAATCAGGAAAGAGACTAACTTTGTGACTCCATGAAGGTGAGGACAAGACATCTAGGAAGGTTAGATTAAATGGTGATTTCTGGAGACACTTACAAGGAAAAATGGCAGGCATTATTTGGTGACAGGTTACATTTAGATACCACAACCCAAATGTCCCAATTCCCAGTATTCTGTTGCACCATCATTATACATTATAAAGTATCCTGGCTATGTCAGTATTTTGTTACCCAAACTAAACGTTAGGACTACATCACATATCCAGACATTTCTCAAAAATTCTATGCTTAAATATACATTCTGATTTTTGGTTCAGAAAAAAACAAACAGGGTTTGGATGAACCTGGTGATGGGCATTAAAGAGGGCATGTATTGCATGGAGCACTGAGTGTGGTACATAAACAATGAATCTTGGAACACTGAAAAAATAAATTAAAAAAAAAAAGGAAAAGGAAAATACCACTCACGTATACATAAAAGATGAAGTACAGAGTCAAAATCATTCCACGCTCATTAGCAGTTTTACATTATACATTCTGGCAGATCTGGATTTGAATCTGCCACTTGCTGGCCTTTGACCTTAGGCAGTAAGGGAGGTAGGTGATGAAAGCCAGCCAGAAGGGGAGGTGTGTTCAGTGGTACCTCCAGGTAGCTGAGCAGGCAGGCTAAACTGTAAGCCAGAGTGCCTTGCTGCTCAACTTTGCCAGGTCCTCATCCAACTCAGCCCTTCATGGGTACCCTGTAGTCTCATTCTTTGCAAACTTCAACTCAGTGAGTATAACATTAAAAATAACATTTCTGAGGTATGTAAAACACTTGTACCTAAACTTGACATACTTTGTTTTTTCTCAAGTATCCCTTTTATGAGAGAAGTACTTAGTCTTTCTGGTCCTTTTCTTGCTTCCTCAGTTCTTCCATTCCCAGGATAACTCTCCTGCCTGGGCATCCATTTCCACCATTTCCACCAAAAGAAGAGAAAAGCACCTTATGTTCAACATTGTTCATTCACGTTCCCCAGGTGGCCTTATCTTAAGGCCTGTAACTTGCTGTATTATATTTACCTATCTATCTGTCTGTCTATCTATCTATCTCTATCATCTATTTTTTTAAGGGGGTGGATAGAAGCAGAGGGAGAGAGAGACTCTTAAGCAGGCTCCATGCCCACTGTGGAGCCTGATGTGGAACTTGATCTCACAGTATGGATCACACAGAAGAGGAATAGGGAAAGGGGAATTATAAACATATAACTAACATCTCAATTAATAAAAAAAATTTATGGCATTTTTGTCGAGTTATAGAAACAATACACGCTTGTTGCAGAAAACTTTAAAAATAACATTTACTGAGGGAGTTTCTATTTATAAAAGTAACACTTGCATTTTGGAGAGATGTTAGAAAACAGCTCACAGAGGAGGTGCAATGGCCTCTGTGGAGCTTTGAATTGTAACAGTGAGGAAAGTGAGGAAGGAATGCCATGAGGAATCAAGCCAGGATGGTTTCTGACCTTAAGTCTGCTCCACGGGCGGGGTGCCTAAAACCACGTCCTCCATCTCTGCAGATAGACCAGCTGACTAAAGACTGGACCCAGAAGTGGAACGAGTGGAAGGCCCTCGTGGAACATTACAGAGTGGACATCAACAGGAGGAGGGCTGGTGTGGTCATTGACTCCAGCCTGCCCCATCTAATGGCCTTGGAAGACGACGTACTCAGCACAGGTGTCGTGCTCTATCACCTCAAGGTGAGCAGGCTGGTGCATTCCCTCTTTTCCTGAGCTACTGGTCCCAGAGGTCAAAAAGGGAGAAGTCAAGGGCAGCAGCTACACATCTGTGAATTGAGCCAGTTGCCACAAAGCTGCCTTCAGGTTTGCCCTCAGGAAACTGGGCTAGCCAACCAATTATGATTCATTTGCTTTTGTATAATTAGAGCAGAAGACTGGAAATCAGAATAATTATTTGTTTTTCTGTGGCTGCCACTGCTGCTCTTATACAACTTACTTTCATTCTCTGTGATTTAATTTCCTCATTTTAAAGTAAGAAAGATGCTGCTTATATTCCTTTTCTGGCTTCCCAAAGCATAAGAATGCAGGCATGGAAGTGAAATCCTAACCTCGAAATCCCATGGGCACTCCTGAGCTCTGCACATCCAGGCTGCTCACAGCTTTCAGAGGCTACAGGGGGAATCAAGATCTGAAACAGTTTCCTTCTAACACCTCCCCACTTCTCAACTCTCAAGTCAACAAAAAGTGCACCTCCTGCTTCTCCATTACTAGGTTTACCAGGGAAAGAAGAGAGGAGAATGAAAGTAGACACAGAAAGCTTAAAGAAAGCATGAGGGAGAGCCCAAAGAGCTGGTGGGCCAGCACGGTGCCGGAGGGCACACCACCAGCCATCTGGAACAAGGGAAGGAAGCTCCTGCCTTCCAAGGCCTGGATCACCTGGTTCTTTGTCACATAGAGGCAGGTCACGATTTCTAAATGAAGCATTTTGAGAGTCCGTTCCCAGTGGTAGGTACATCATATCCTGTCCTTATCAAAATGTTTGTGTCCCCATAGAAGGACAGTCCCTGTGGTTGGCAGAACGTACTTTATGTGGCCAAAATCCCTATGCTCACTGCAAATTGAATCCTCATTCTCTGAATTGCCCCCAGCTGCCAATTGAAAGGAACAGAGTTTATGGGGGATACATAATGCTGCTCTTACCCCTGGAGAAATCAGGCTCCTAACGCTGTAGTGTATCTGGTAGTGAGATGTTAAGAGAGCTCCTTTTAGGATGAGCTCTCAGGGTCCATATCAGGGACCAAGCCTCTCAGAAAGTTCAAGTAGCTCATTTTCAACACAGTGAATGTAAATTAGCTCAGTGAAAATGCCTCAGGCAGAGGTGGCTGTTACCTAAAAACCAGATCTAAATACCAAAGGCTATCAATTCTTCTATTAAACAGAACCAAGGGGAGAAGTTGGAGGTTAGGAAAAGACCAGGTGGATTAAAATGGTTACTATTTGAGTAGAACTGATCTGCTGTATTGGTTGGATGTGGAGCGAGCAGATGAAGCTAGAATTCAAGTGGTAGAGCTCAGGGTGGCATCAGAGGGTTAAAGGACAGGACTGAGATTGAATCAGGCGAGAGATGGGTGCAGGCCTCATCTGAATGTAGGAGCGTTGGTTTTCATTGAGAGTCTGTGTGCGCTGAGGGTGGTGACCCCTCCTTGATGCATTTCCAGTGAACCTGAAGGGTGAGGGTTCAGTCTACTTCTAATCCTGGCATTTCTGCATTTTATGTACCCAGTTTCTCCTTTTTTGTTTGTTTAGATCCTGGTTTGGGCAATGGTATAGCAGTAATTGCTCAAGATTCTCTGTGTGTTTGTTTGCATTGCTGTCTTGGTTACAGACATGGAACTAACCCTAGCAATGCCCAGGAAGCTCTTTTGCCTTTGGTCACCTTGGGTACTTCCCAAGTACCTTGGGTGGGAAGAGGACAGAGGGAAGGGTGGGTAGAGCACAGGTTAGTGGTATCCTGGACTTCATTCTCATAACTGCCCTGTACCGTTAATTCTTCCTACATAAATAAGCAGAGGGGGCAGCAAGCACAGACATCAACTAACTTCTTGTAAAATGAGAATGCCCTTGGGATTTGTGATGGTTTCTGCCCTGTAGATGTAGGAGTTGTGATAGGCTGTGACCTTATCTTTTTGTAAGGAATGCATTTCATCATCAGGGCTGACCATGAACTGGTAGGAGGGGTCTTAACCCCTTTTCCTCAGTTTTGTTTCGTGTTGTTTGTAGGGACCAGCGTCCATTTGTTTGAGAGGTCCTCAGTGGCTGAGCAGAAAAGGTGGGGCTCTGGTTGTCTGCGTGTGCAAGCCCAGTAAGGTCAAAGTCTCGTTCAGTTCTTTGAGGAAACTGCCTTTACACCAGCTATTTTGGGGGAGCTGCAGGGACCACCCACTTCTGACTACTAACGGTTGAAGCCTAGTGGGGGAACTCTCTGGTCACTTCAAAAACATCAGCTACCAGGGAGGTGGTGGTACAGTGAGGATGGGCAAACATGGGCTCAGGCCCAGAGAAACGTCAGTTCTAGCCATGGCTCTCCTATTTAGTATATGGGTTCCATGGGCAACTTTCTCCATCAGCTTCAGATTCTTCATATATAAAAAGGGGGATAATAACTATTTTAAGTTGTTTCAGGATTAAATAAGAGATGTCTATAAAGCACTCAGCGCAATGCCTGGGACATAGTGACTGTTATTCAGTACATGATAAACATGTATCTAAACTCAGCATTTGTCATGTTGTTGCCTTCCACAAACAGAGGCATGTATTCTTAAAAGAATTGCCATAATCCAAGGGCCAGAAGGCCTGTCTTCTACTAACCCAGTGATTCGTTTATGCTAACTCCAGTTTCCCTTCCTCTCGTATACTCTTCCAGTCCTTTTTGATTCTAGATACGCTTTTCTCCTATTTGTGTTTTACCCTTCTTAGAATCTGGTGTCTGTCGAACTTCATCTGTCGACCAAGAAGGTAAGATCCTGTGCTTCCATACATCTTCATAGAACATGTGTCTCTTGAATAATGGACTAAACTTAAACCACACCAACCTTAGTCCCTGGAGGAGAGTTCTGCCTGTGTGCCCACTTCCTCAGACTAGAGAATCTCTGACCAATGGTCATGGCTATTTCCTAAGGCTATGGGACAGAAGGGAGTTTGCCAATACTTGTTGACTTTGCAAAGAGTTGGTGCTGCTTTTTATATTCCCCCCACTGCCTTCTCAGAGGCTTCCTGGGCTGCAGTGAGTGGAGAGAGCAGTCAGAACAACCTGGACCAAAGTTGAGAACTGGTGTGGAAAATGCCAGAGTGGTGTGGGAAGACAGTGATAACACTCCAACAAGTGGACTCTGCTTTGGGGGCAGGCTGTGTCCCTTTGATTCTTGTTTAAAAAGATTCGTTTTTTTTCCTTTAGGAGGGGACAACAAAAATAGGAAGGATTGACTCAGACCAGGAACAGGACATTGGTAAGTGATAGAACATTTGGGTCTGACTCTGTGGCAGGTAATCATGACTCATGCCTGAACAGTCTCTTTAGAGGAACCTGAGAGGAAGAATCTTTGAAGATCAAGGGGCTGTTCCTGTTTTGCTTCAGCGTTGTGGTTGTGGGTCAGGGACTGATAGGAGAGACCCACATGGTGGGGAGAATCCAGTCTGGTGGTTTCAGGTGGTGGCTCTTCCTCTCTTACCATAATGTAGATCTTCCAGGTGTGATTCTGATCTCACAGAAGGGTGTTTCCCTGGGTGTCTCCCACACCCATTGACCCCCCCATCTCTTGTATAGTCCCTACAGGGGGCATGGATTGAGAGAGACCACTGCACTATCCACCAGTGCCTGTGGGGGTAGTCATTCTGCGACCTGCCCAGGGGGCCCGCTGCACAGTCATGCCGGGAGTCCACTGCCTCCTGTCGTTTGAACCCAAGGTAAAACTGCTTAAACTCTATTTATGCCAGGATAGGGATGGACTCCACCTTTTTCCTGGGCCAAACCCAGGGAGAGCCCATGAAGCAGACTTTAAAGATGTGACACCCCAGCCTCTGCACTCGTAGATGTACAGGTTTCCTAATACCATCCTCTTCCCTAAACAAAGAAGCCCGAATTCCAGGGTACCAGGGAGGAGAAGGACTGTCTGAAATTTGTAACTGTGTCCTTGGGAGAGTTTGGAACCTCAGTTTGCTCATCTGTAAAACAGCCGTAAGAGGATTATTGTGAGGATTGAATGAGCTAGTTCATGTGATGTTCTTCAGGTTCTTGGCACCCAGTGAATTCTCATTCTCATTATTACTATTACTACTATTGTTACTCTATTACTATTACTACTGTTGTTAATCTAATGTTAAGCATTCCCTCACTATTCCACCGGGAACTCATTTTGCTTTCCGTTGGAGTAGCAGAACTCCTCCTCTTCATTTTGTTAATTCAATACATATGCTGTGCAATATCCAGTGACTCTTACTGACTGAGACCTAAGTTATCAACTTGTTGAGGGCAGGATTTTGTCTTCCCGAAGGGTGCCTTACTCGTAATACACACTCAGAATGTGAGCTCTTGGTTAATTCTTACCTGTCTCTGTCACAGGAGCAGTCATAACCCTGGGGAAAGCACAGAAGTTCCGATTCAACCACCCCCGCAGAGGCCGCTGTCCTGCGGCAGAGAAGGCAGGGTGAGTGTGCTGCGGTTTCAAGGGTGGCTGCCAGCCTCCCTGCTTCTCCTTTTTGAGGGACAAGGTTGAGCTTTGTCTCGTCTCCTTGAGTTGGGGGTTGGTGACAGCAGCCTCACCCGCTTTCTTCCTCATTCCCAGGTCGGAGAGGCCTGTGGTGGCGTGGCTCTTTGGAATGGTTGGACTTGGATGAGATGTCACCACCTCCCGGTTAGGGCTCTGCCCTTTGCTTGGGAAGAAAAGTTGAGAAACATGTGCTCCTTCACTGTGAACCTACTGTTCTTACTTCTTGGTCTCTTAACAACGTGGAGCTGGATAAGGGAGGTGAGTGTAGTAGCCAAGCTCTGAGTGAGGCCTGCACAAGTGACTGAGGGGAACCGAGCTAGCTGCTTAGCTTGTTTTTGGCAAGGAAGCAGTCTTGGCCCTCATGCATTTCATGTTCAGTATTGTAACTTTCTTCATCACTGGAAGTAGTATATCATTTGATATTTCCTATGGCTGCTTTCTTCTGCCAGGATTTGAATGTGACTTGTTCACACGTATCTTTGAAACTGCTTCTGAACTTACCTCCCTGTGTTCCCCTTTAAATTCTGGACTGCCTGTGAGCTCATAGCATGTGTCAACTTCCAGGACTATGGCTTCCTCCAGGTTTTTAAAGAGAGTGTGGGACTCAGAATCCTTTTTTTCCCTCAATACCAAGGGTCCAGAACTACACATAAGAGGGTCGGAAACTCCTGGAACAATGTGCAAATATCTCAGGGTTCTACCCTCTGAAACCCACTTCGCCTGCATTGTGACCATGGAAGCATGGAGTCAGAATTTTCTATGTAATTGGTGGCAACCACTCTTCTTCATAGTCATTGATCCATTCTACATAGAATGCCCTTCCCAGATCTACATGTCTCATAAGTCAGATACTGGGAAAAGGTTATCTTTCCTATAAGTCAAAGTAGCCTCTGACCTGGGGAGGTTCTATAGAAAATGCCAGCAGGAGACTCAGTATCTGTGAGACCACTGGTAGTCGGAGGCTGCCCAGCATCATGAGCATGGAGCCTGGGGGGTTCTGATGGCCCTTTCCCCTGGTGCCTTCAAGAGGGATATAGCTTGCTCTGTTCTCAGACCAGGAGTATTGCTGGCAGCTAACGACAGTCTTGGGTCTGACCTTGTGGTGAGGGACATAGTCATAGGAGCAGAAGTGCTGTGATACAGGGAGCATAAACAGCAGGCAAGTCCTCACATGCGGGCTGCTAAGGACCAAAGGATGAGGCAGAGTTGAAGGCAGGATGGCCCCAGTGTTGCATGACAGAGGACTCTGTGGGGTGACAGGGAAGCTAGGAGAGGTGACACAACTGGAGTGTATCAAGGCCAAAGTGGATTAAGGGACAGCTGGAGCTCTTCTTTGTCAAGAGTACAGTCATGAAAGGAGGCCTTGTCTTAGGTTAGGTTTCTGCTGGGAAGATACACTGGAGCTCTGTCTTTCCCAGAGTTCACAGGTATACAGGGAACAGCTCTGCAAGTTAACAAGCTGTGGTATTGTAAAGTCATATTGGAGTTGGATAAAGCTGCATCACGTCCTGAATTTCTTTCTTACTTTTTTTTTTAAAGAAATTTTATTTATTATATAGACAGACAGAGTAGCAGGCAGAGGGAGAGGGAGAAGCAGGCTCCCCGCTGGAGCATGGAGCCCGACATGGGGTTTGATCCCAGGACCCCGGGATCATGACCTGAGCTGAAGGCAGTCGCCCAGCTGACTGAGCCACCCACGCAGCCTGACATCCTGATTTTCTGAAGTAAAAGCTCTGTGGCTCTGGGCAAGTTACTGAGTCTCCAAGTCTGTTGGCTCACCCTAAGTAAGGATACCACCATCTGTCTCCAAGAGATCTGTGTGATAAGTATTGAAAGAGCAAGTACACACAGAGTGCTTTGCCTGCTACCTGATGCTGCCAGCCCTGTGGCTAGAGGCCCTTGTGTAGAGCTGCCCAGGTACACAGCTTCCCTTTCATTTTCATGCCTCCCACCTTGTCCCAGCTGACCCATCCACTCTAGAGAACACTGCCTTTTTAAAGTCTTCTCAGCTCTATAGCCCATGGGCACTGACATGACCTTTCAGCAACACCAAGAATGCACCCTTTCATTTGGAGAGGACAGAGAGGGATTGGAGAATCAAGGCCTCTCCCACTTGCTGCCTCTAGTCTTTAGCACCAGCTCCAGGAGCCTGTGGGCTGGGCTGGTCCTGCGCAGCTCCAATAGCTAGCATCTGTGTGTCAAGCCCTGGTGGAAGTGATGTGGAATGGGGCCTGGTGGAGAGAATCCAGGAGGAGAGGAGAAAAACTGCATGTTGTCAGCTGGGCTCCCAGACGGGTTTGTGACTGTGTCTCCATGAGAGTCTCATCTGTTCTGGTGGGGTGGACTCTAAAGCCTCTCTTTGTCCTAGAATTTTCTTCCCCTCATTTTTCTCTCTGGAGGAGCACTCATGGGGAGCCTGCAAAGCTGGAGCCAGCTCCAGAGCCAGAGGAGATTGGCCAGCCTGCCTCTGTTTTCCCTTGCGTAGTGATAGAGACCAGAGAGGAGTTTGTCCTTGAAAACTGTAGCATTTTCCCCTTTGGAATTTGGGGGGCTTGGTGATAAGTGCTTAGAGCCTGGGAGACCTGTTGCTACTGCCACTGCCACATCAGGTGAGTACACACTGCTGCATTCTGCTGGGCAGAAGCTGTCAGGCCTCGAAGCAGCTGGGAGGGCTGGGGAGATGGTGCGGGAGGACGTGATGGAGTCCAGCAAGCTGCAGGGAGATGCTGGAGCCACCCAAGATGAAGGGCAGTCATCTGACAGAGGTCCTTGCTGGCAGGTAACTGAAGACCTCGCCAGTAATAATCTACCCAGATGTGTAACATAGGTTGGTATTTTTTTCCACCTGTTTTCTTGTGGAAAAGCACATCTGACTGATGTGCTTAGCTGAGGAGCCGTTTTTCAGTCTATTGGCGTGTGGCATTTGGGTGAATGTGCTGTGTCTCTGGTGCTCATTCCAAACAGCTTCCCCTTGCAGGTCTTGTTGGTGCTGGGAAGCAAGCTGCACTGGTCTGCAGAAGGTGACTGGCTAGCTGCTGGGGGGAGGGGTAGAGGGATTTGTCTACTCTGGAGAAGCAAATTGTGAATATGAGGATTTGGGAGACAGGAAGAGGAGGAAGTTGTGAATACCATCTGGGAATTAAAAATAAAGATGCCCTTACCTGCTCTTTGCATCTGATGTTCTGAACTTCAGCTGGGTTCTTCTAAGAGTCCTTTGATGGTCATGTTTGTAATTCAGCCATATCTGTGGTCAGACAAAATTTGGGGCAGTAATGCATGTACAAAATGTTTCCCATCAGCAGCCTTTTCTAACTGTTTGGTATTAACTGGTTTTCGTTCTAATTGCTGTCCCTAGTCTTTTGCCTCACATGTGGCAAAGGGTGCCTTTCCTCTTTTCTGTACATTCCAGTGTGCGTATTTGGCCTTTTGGCCATAACAGCACCAGTTTTCCCCAGAGCATACTCAATATTTGGGCCTGTCTCAAGTCCTCGGATCATTGTAGATTGAGTCACCTCTTAGCCTCCTTCCCAGGGAAGAGATTGCTACCTCCTACCCATACTCTCCCCCTCCCCCATTCATCCTTCACTCTCCTCTGAAGGCTGCATTAAGAAATCACAATCTCTTCCACGGTAGAGGCAGCAAACTTTCTGTAAAAGGCCAGATAGTATTTTAGTATTTGTGGGCCATAAATTGTGTGCAGCTACTCAAGCAGCCTAGATAATACATAAGTGAATGAATTTTCCAGTAACAGTTTATTTACAAAAACAGTCAGTGGACCATATTTGGCTCATAGGCTATTGTTTATGGACCTCTGCTTTGATATGCCTCTGTGATTTCATTCTGCTCTACAAAGTAGTAAATGTAAGCCAGGTAAACGAACCCCCTAGAGTACTACTGCTCAGACTATCTAGTGTCAAGTCATTAAGTGGGCCTTGAAGAGGCATGGCATCCTGGACTGGAATGAAGGCTAAGGGCTGGTGAAGGGAGAGCAGATTGGGGCTTTTTTGCTAGCCCAGGACAGATCCCAATCCCTCCCAGTCACACCCTACTCCTACAACCCAGAAGACCCATGCAGTTGGCTCCTTTAGCAACCCGAGTGACAGGGATGGAGAGACCCTGCTGTGAGGTCCTTGCATAAGAGGCCATTTGTGACCAAGGGAAAAGCCACACAGGTAGAAGCTGTCAGTCTTCAGAGGAAGACTGTATCTCATCCATGGCCACACAGGAAACTGCAGTATAAAGCATGACTGCAATCTAGAATTCTTTTCAAACTTTGTATTCTGGAGAATTCCAAATATACAACCAGTCATCAAATCATGGCTAATCTTGTTTCATTTATATCCTCACTCCCTTTCCACTCTCCCCTGTTCTCCCCAGCTGGCTCTAAATAAATCCCAGACTGTTTCACCAGTAAGTATATCAGGGTGTATCTCTGAAAGTCATGATAGAGTCTAAAACTCTTGAACCCTATTCTTGGGCTCATTCACTGAGAACCGCCCTCGAGTGAAGACCAGCTCTCCTCCGGGTCTCCAGCCACACACACAGGTGTGGTGTGCGTATAAATTCTCTCTTCTCTGTATTGGCTGTCTCCTACTCCCAGGTCACAGAGGGTTTCTGTTTCATAAAATGGAGATAGAGTCACAATCTCTGAACATGTAGGAGACTTTGTGTTCCCACAGTGTTTGTTGGAGCTTCTGTTCTATTCTGTTTCCAGCAGGTTTTACATTTTTTATTTTTTTAAAGGATAAAGCTTCTTGATTTAACTAAAATGTTTGTGTTTTTTAAAGCTGCTTTACTTTTCTGGTCATTTTCCTTAACCAGAATGAACCTGTGTTTCTGGTCACCTCACAGTCTAACAATATGCTAGTCTAAGGACCATTCTCACCTCCTGCACTGTGACATCATGAACTGCCTGTGACAGCATGCCTGTGTGTCCCAAGTTGCCAGAAGTTCAAAGCCCTCTCTGCCCTGTTGAATTCAGGGCTCTCAGGAAGGCTTAGACTGCCACTGGTTTGTCCTGAACTGGGTTTGCATTTCACTTGGGTAACCCCGGCCCCTCTGTGATAGGAGAGTGCTGGAAGAGCAGAGTGACGAGGACCACCAGCCACTGAGGGCTGGAGAGGCGCCCCACAGGGCCCAGATTCAGCAGCAGCACTACGTGGGGGATTTGAGGCAGCGAATCCTAGCAGGACAGATTAGAGCCAAACAGGATCTGGAGTTGGACCAGGCGCACATCAGCCGGCAAATTAAAGACAGTAGGTGCCCACTGCTCACCATGTCTGCTTCACCTTCTCATCTCTTCATTTTCATGTTTCCACATCCTTCTGTATTCTCTCCTTTGTTTTCTTTGTGATATGATGGAATCTTTGGTATTAGGTGTTCTCTCCCCTCTTTTAGAAACCAGAGGCTCTTATGAGGGCTAGAAGCAAGATAAGGAAGCTAGCTTCCTTACTGCCCCTCAGAGTGATTGGGCCCCCTGCTCTTTCCTCACATGCACATTTATCCATGCTTTGCTGCCTGCCCCAGCATGTGCTAAGGCCTGGGAGCTTCTTTCCCTAGCCTTGTGGTAAGGGGGCTGGGTAGCTCTCAACCCACCACATCACCCCTGGCCAGCACTTTGCCTCCATTAATGTCCAGCCACAGCCAGAGGTGTCTGTGTCTAGGCTGCACGGGCAGGGAGGGAAGTGCTGACTTTCTCTCATGGGTGTCTTTGGTTCCCAGACCAGGAGTGGCTCTTCAGAGAAGAAACTTGGCCAGCTGGCTTGCAGCAGCAGCAGCAGCGAAACCACGTGGCAGAGAAAGAACTCGAGGCCTGTGTGCCACCTGGTGCTTGGCTTCAGGCAGATCCTGAGACTCCACTATCCCCACTGGTCCGAAGCCAGAAGAGGGAGGTGCGACTGCAACTTGGGCGCCCGAAAGTACTTCGGGCAGCACGGCGGGACATCCGGCAGCGAAGAAAGGCCTTCTTCCAGCTAGAGAGAATCATCAGCAAGCAGAGGCTGCTGGAGGCCCAGAAGGGACTGGAGCGGCTCACGGCATTGTGCTGGATCCAGGATGGCTGCACCCAAAAGCCCCCACACCGGGTACCCAGCACTGACGCCATGGTACCAGGGCCTCAACGTGGAAGCAGACGGACAGGTTGCAGTTCTTTGAGCCTCCGAAGGCTCTGCAGCCTGTACTTTCCCCACCTACACAGGTACAGCCAACAGTGGTCACCTGAGATCATTGACCGAGGTTTACAGCCTTGTTGCTCAGGAGGTGTTCTTTACTTCCCAGGGCCTCAGTTTCTCAGTCTGAAATGGAAAGATTTGCCTACTCCTCTCTTCCCCACCACTTTCCCACTCTTTTTTTTTTTTTTTTTTTCCCCTACTTTCCCCTCTTTTGACTACTCTTCTTTCTCTTTAGTGAGATCTAAGACTCAGGCTTTACCTTCTCCTAATCTGAGTGGCAACTCTTGTTGCTTTGGTGATATCTTACAAGTAAGAATCTCAGCCTCGTTTTTCACCTGCTTTTTAGACCCTGGCTATCCACGTACATCTCTTGTGTTTGTTCTGCCACCCCCTTCATCTCATGTCTCCTCACACCAGACTTGGTTCCTACACGCTTCCTCCTTTTCCCTCCCACCCGTCCTGCCACCCAAAGTGAGCTTCCTGACCTACCTTCCAACTGGTAAGCAAGTGGAAGGCTATCTTTCTGACCCTCGGGTCCAGTTTGGGAACTTCCTTTTTTTTCTCCTTCACTCCTTGCATTCGGTCAAGGTGACAATGGAGCAGGGGACTGTGTCTACTTCTTTATAACCTCCAGGCCCAGCTGGGCCTTGCCCATAGTATGTTTATAGTTCATGTCTGTTGGTTCTGTTTGCTCACCTCTCTGGTCTTCAGAGTACTAGGCAGGTACTAGGCAGGTTTTGTGGGGGTTTTTGGCCTTTTTATTAAAATTTTTCAAACATAAACTAGTTGAGAGGATAGTATGCCTGTCTCCCACATTCAGCAATTAGCAAGATTTACCATGCTTGCATTAATTTCCTTTCCTTTCCTTTTTCTGATGAAGTATTTTTTCTAAAGATTTTATTTATTTATTTGACACAGAGAGAGAGAGAGAACACAAGTAGGCAGAGAGGCAAGCAGAGAGGGAGGGAAGCAGGCTCCCTGCTGAGCAGAGAGCCTGATGCAGGGCTCGATCCCAGGACCCTGGGATCATGACCTGAGCTAAGGCTTAACTCACTGAACCACCCAGGTGCCCCTGATGAAGTATTTTTATTTTATTTTTATTTTTTATTTTTTTTTAAGATTTTATTTTTTTTTATTTATTTGACACAGAGAGATCACAAGTAGACAGAGAGGCAGGCAGAGAGAGAGACAGAGACAGAGACAGAGAGGGAAGCAGGCTCCCCGCTGAGCAGAGAGCCTGATGCGGGACTCGATCCCAGGACCCTGAGATCATGACCTGAGCCGAAGGCAGCGGCTTAACCCACTGAGCCACCCAGGCGCCCCATATTTTTAAAGCAACTCCTAGACATCGTGTGATTTCTAAAAAATAAGGGCTTTTCTTATAATCACATTGTCATTGTTCACCTAACAAATTAAGATCAGTTATTCAATATAATCTAAAACCTGGGCCATATCCAATTTCTCTGATTGCTTCAAAAATATTTACAGTTAGTTGTTAAAATTAAGATCCAAGTAGGGTTCACACACTGCATGTGACCTTTTAAGTTCCTTATAATTCTTTTGGTTTCATTTTTTTTTTTTTTAAGATTTTTATTTATTTATTTGACAGAGATCACAAGTAGGCAGAGAGGCAGGCAGAGGGAGAGAGGAGGAAGCAGGCTCCCTGATGAGGAAAGCCTGACATGGGGCTCGATCCCAGGACCCTGAGATCATGACCTGAGCCGAAGGCAGAGGCTTAGCCCACTGAGCCACCCAGGCGCCCCTTTTGGTTTCATTTTTATTTCTTCGTATCATTGATTTGTTAAAAGTGGATCAGTTCTGTAGAATATGCCACTTCATAGATTTGCCCATTTGATTCCTTGCAGTATCATTTAGATTGTTCCTCTGTTCCTCACATTACCTCTTAATGGAAGTTTTCCCTAAAGGCATGATTAGATTCAGATTCGGTTCAGTCCTTTTATAAGATAAAAAATTTGAGTGACAGAGTATAGCTGGGCCTCTTTGAAGCCAAGACTGTAGTCCACAGGTGCTTTTTGTACCTGTAGAGCTTTTCTCTGATCTCAAAGGCTAGAGGGGACAGTGACATTGTTGGCTTAGTCATTAACCTCTTTTAGAGCAAACTAAATGGGACTTTATATTCCCTCTGTGAGCAGGAAATAGGGACCTTTTATTTTCTGAACTGGCTTTTCTTTTCTCCACAGTATTTTCCTGAATCAGGATCCCTCCACCATGTTACCTCCTATGCCTGATCCTACTGACCAAGTATCAGAAAAAATTCCATCAGAAGAGTATTTGCCCCAGGCTGCTTCTTACCCTCCAAGGACAGGATACTTCAATAAGAATGCCCTCTATTCCTCAGGCAAGGGTCATCTCTGCATTGCTAAAGGGGCCTTGGCAAGGAAAGGAACCTCAGCGTCAGGCACCACCCTCACTGTGAGTTCTGAGTCTACCAGCATCCAGGAAATGAAAAGAGTGGGTAAGCAGCCCTGTTGGATGGTGTCCCAGAGCCTAACATCTCTGGATCATTCAGCCTACAAGCTAAAGCCAAGGGATGAGCCAGATGTACTCACCCCTTACACCTGTACCAGGAGGGGTAGGGAACCAGCAGACCCTGACCATACACGAGCAGGGTGGCGAAAAGAAGGGAACCTTGGGACCCACAAGACTTCTAAGGGAGCCTGTTGCATTTCCTCATGTCCCCGTGGGCCCAAACAGGCATCTGGGCATGGAAAGACTTTCTGGGTGGAATCCAAACCACCACCTCCAACCAGGGCATCAAAAAGGCAGCAGAGGGTTATGGTCAAAGACATTGCCAAAAAGTCCTCCTTTTTGCTTCCTGGCAGCCCTTTGAGGGGGCAACACATTGTGGGAGACCCAAACTCCACATCCTCACTCACAGATTTCAGCCCAAGTGTGGACCACATAAGAGAGAAAGATGGTGATTTATCTGATGCAGATAGCAGTTACTCTGTGGATTCTCTCTCTTGTGTCTACACCAAAGTCCTAATGAAACCACTAAAGCCAGAGGACCACCAGGAGAAAGAACAGGATCTCCCAGAGCCAGAGAACTCTGAAAGTGAGGATGGCCAAATATCTGAGGACTCACTGGCTGAGAAGGGGTATGAGAGCCCACCAGACAGCCCAAGGAGTAGTTATCTTCCCAATGGCCATGGCCACCACAAGGTCAGAGTGAGAGCCTCTATGAGGGGCTTCACTGAATCCTCAAACAGTGGACTATTCACCCAAACTAAAAGGAGCTTTTCCCTGGATAGCCTGCTTGATGCCCAGGAGGAACTGAGGGAAGATCAGCAAGAAGAGCCTTTCTTCAGTTCAGCTGATGAGATGCCCACAGAGACTTTCTGGCACCTACAGACCTCTAGTCTGCCCACAGTGGACCAGGAGGCAATGTACAACCTTGGTCCCATCAACCATGGAACAGGAGCCAGGCTGGATGCCATCCTGCCAGTGAGCAGTTCATTTTACCTTGGGCCCCCGCCCCAGCCCCGCTGTGAGCAACCAGAGTCAGAGGTAGAGGCAAGCTCCCCTGAACAGGCAAACATACTCCAAGGCCTGCAGCTTTCAAGAGGGAGCCCTCTGTTGTCCATGGATTCCTGGTTTTCCTGTGACTCTAAGATCAATTCCAGCAGCCCCTCAGGAATAGTGGGTTCTTTATGTCCAAGTCCTGATGTCCAGGAATCTCAGCCCTGTGGATGGGAGAAGCCTGGACACTGGCAAAATATGGAAGAACTAAAGCCATCAGGGGCAGAAACACTCCTGCCCTACAGCTCCAAACTGCCCCGAGGCAGTGCTGAGCCGCCCGGCCGTGTAAGCAGTGCGAACGCAATCCCTGCTTCTCATACTTCTAGGCTGTCAGTCTGGGGGTCTTACAGGCTTCTTCAGCCACAAGCTGCTGGCATCTTTCGGACCAAAGGTATCTCTGACACAGCCCAGGAGCCCAACCCTGAAGTATCCAACAACTCCAGTGTGCCAAGCGTTTTGGCTGCCTCTGCGGCCTCATTCTCTCACATAGGCAGCTCCCAGGAGAGGGACTGGGCTGCCCTTCAGCAAAAGTACCTCCTTGAACTGTCCCATCCTGTGTTGGAGGCTGTTAGAGAACCCAGGCCAGCTTTCTCCTCCCTCGAAGAAGACTCTGCCTCCTTGACCCAAGCTTCTGGCAAAGAAACAGATACTCTATTGCCATTTGGTTCTGGGGTATCGAGTAGTCTGGATTTCAACAACCTTCCTATCCATTTATCCAAAATTAGGTGTTTGAGAGCAGAGAAAGAACAGGACAGTTTGAGTGCTGAGTTAAAAGGGACTTCAGATTTCTTTATAACTAGAGAGAAAGAGGTGAGTCATAGTGGAACTTATTCAGCGGATGTAGAATCATTGACTTCTGGAACTACAAATGCACCAGTCTTTGCAGCAAACAAGATAGCAAACTCTATGACTGAAGCATGTGAAGTCAAGCAGAACAGCTTGGAAGAGTCTTCTCACAGTAGTGGGAAACCTCAACTGATCACTTCCTCTGATGAATACTTTTTACAGAGGAGCCCTTGTCACGGTCATGTCTCCATAGCCACTAAAAACCACTCGCTCCAGAGCTGGGCTTCTCTTAGGGAGAACAGTACAGGCCAGGAGGGGCAGTTCAGTCCCAGTGGCTACCCCTGCCTGCAGGAAGAGAAGGTAGACTATCAGGAGAGCTCCAGGGAAGTGGTTGGAAGACACCCAAGTGTTTCATTTGTGTCAGGTCCAAAGCGGTACCCTCACTCTGCCACCTGGAATCCATTCCCGTCTTCCTTAAAGCCACCTCCCTTGGAGACATTCTATGTGACCAAAAGCCGGGATGCCCTGACAGAAACTGCCTTAGAGATCCCGGCTTGCAGAGAATCAAGAGTGCCTTCTCCACCCCCAAGAGAAGCCTGGGGCTTTGGTCATGACCATCAGGTTCTCCAAAATATTTATTTGAAGAATAATTGGCCAGTGCTATTACAAAACCAGAATTCCAAGATTGCCTCATCTCAGCAGGTCACAACAGGGAGGCCATTTGATCTGAACACCAAGGAAGTTAGCAGAGATAGAGGGCAGGGCCCTGGAAATATTGAAGAAGAAAGCCATAATTCAATTTATTTTTTTGTTGCTCAGAACAGACATTTTCTTTCATCCACTAGCACAGAAGTATGTGAATTTGAAAATCAAGTTGGAATTTTAAATGAACACAGTCTTTCAGAGCGCAAGGAGGGAGAAAAGGCCACTGTACAGTCCTATTGCAATGTTTGCTCAAGCCGTTCTAGGTCTAGGAAGCCTCTCCTTATTTGTGAGTCTGAGGCAGATGAGGAAGAAGAGCAGGATCACAATGTAGTCCTAAGGCAGACTCAGGCCTTTGATATGAACAGACAGTTTCCTTCTGGGGCCAGGTCTGATTTCATCTACGAAACCATCAATTTAGCCCTTGACAAGGACATGCTGGGGGAAACTGCTATTTCTTTGCAGTCCAGATCAGTACATCATAGAGTAAGTGGCCCAAACATGATGGCCCTGGATGAGAGTCTAGCTCACAAGGCTGAGAGGAAGAATGAATCTGGGCTTCTTGGGAAAGCTCTCTATTCCAAAGGCCACTCAAAAGAGTTTAAGCTTCCACAGACAGAGTCTACATATGAAAGATTCCAGTCAGTTACATGCTCTCAGGAAAAAAACCTGAGTGAATGTAAGGGCCCTGGAAGGTCACAAGTAATGTTAAGCCCTAAAGAAGAACCTTCTGGAAAGAAACAAAATAAAAGAGTCAACAATGCTGATGAAATGGCCAGGCTAATTAGGAGTGTAATGCAGCTAGAAAATGGCATCTTGGAAATTGAATCCAAGCAGAATAACCAGCCAAATGCTTCCCACTCACTGGGAGTCAATAAAGAGTTTGTGTTCCAGGACCGGAGGGACCAGGAGATGGCTGACTATGTCCTGAGGCCAGGCAGCTTTGGAAACCACCTGTTTTTGAAGGGTCAACCATCTCTGAAACAGAGAGATGATGTTACCTTTAGGGATAACAAAGCTGGAGAAATGGAGGTTAACAGTAGCATTGGGAAAGGTCCCCGGGTTGAGAAAATCACCTTGTACCCCTTCAAGTCAAAGGAATGTGTAGAAGACAAGTTTGCAAAAGAGCACACTCTCCTAACTGTATTAGACAGACCCTCTTGGGACACGTGTGGTGATGTAGGGACATGTACAGCTGGCAGAGAGTTCGCAGACATTTGTGCTGATCCAAGAACCAAGGCATTGGCTGGTGCTCTGCCATTGCAGCTGAGCCCCAAGATGTCTTCTAAGAAGCAGGCCAAAGCAGGGAATGCATCTGCAAGCTCCAGAGGGCAGCCCTATGGCTTGGGAAGTCTTGAGGAACTGGAAGCTGTGGAAAGTTTTTGGGAAACCCAAGTTGCCAAATGTATAAGTAGTTGTAAGCAAGAGGGACCCAAAGTTCAAGGCAGAGTTGAGGAGATGGCTGTGCGAAGCGGAGGGAGCCTACAGGAGGAAAACACAGTGATCTCGTCAACTCAGAAACTTCGTAGCCCAAGCCGGCATTGTATGGGTACATCTTCCAGCCAGGAGACTGGCCCATTGCTGAGTCAGCCAGACTCCTCTGCAGTTCCTCATGAAGACCTGAGCAGTACCTTGTCCTTGAATTGTCCAAGGCTGCCAAGAGACTGTCTTCATGCACATGATACTGTAGGCATCTCTTCAGTTGATTATGTGCTGGATCCCACAATGTTGAAAATGCCTGACAGTCCCTTGGTAACTGGAGCAGGGTGTCAGAATCTGAGTGGAGAGCCCCGAAGCCACAGTCCTCAGGGAGATGTTAGAGGGGGCTCCTCCTTGGCACACACTGCTTGGTGTGGGTCTGTGACATCCATAGCCATGGGATCTCATGGTCAATCCCATGTATCAGAGAGCATTCCCCTGGCGGCAGAGGGCCACCGGTCAGCAATTACCCAAGACCAAGGAGAGGACCTCAGAAGCATCTCAATGGGCTTGAGTCCCAGAGAGGGTTTTGTTTCTGAAGCTGAGGCAGCTGTACAAAGAGGAACAGAAAGAACCAGATCCCTGAATAGGGTCTCTAGCTCACTTGAACAGAAGGCCCACTGCCTCTTAGAAGAGGATAACAGGCAAGGCCAGCAAGTGAGGCAGAAAGCAGAGAAGGAGGCTGAAGACCTCAGTTCTCCTAGTGGCCCTTTCTCAGCGCCTGTGTCCCTGCCAAGGGTGTCTCACCCAGAGCACTGTGCTCATACTTCCACGGGCCTTGCTGTGTTGGAGATCAGACAAGCAAAGGCCCAGGGAAAGCAGCTTCATGACTTTGGAGCTGAGGCCAAAATTCTTTCTTACTATGAGACTTCATTAGGACCTGAATGTTCTTCAGGGCCCCCGGGTGGGTCTCAGTGTCCAGAAAGGGGGGACCAGTTAGTGTCAGAGAGGACCAGGAATGAGGCTGAAGCAAAAGGATTTCATGTGGCATCTCTCTCTGCTACATCAGGACATCTGTTGACTAATGAGAGGAAATTTCCTCAGGCCACGCCCCTCCCTGCAGAGAGCTTTCAAC
Organism: Lutra lutra; assembly: GCF_902655055.1. NCBI lineage: Eukaryota > Metazoa > Chordata > Mammalia > Carnivora > Mustelidae > Lutra > Lutra lutra. Next base: position 62,177,646 of record NC_062284.1, read on the forward strand.
ATCCGCCCAACATGGAGACTAAAACAGGACCACAACGTCCCTCACAGACTTCTTCCCCTGCAGCCCCAACTCTAGGCAAAAGCCATTGTGCTGGAGAACTGAGACATTTTCTGGAAACTGGTGAGCGGTTTCTGTGTCACTCTTGTTCTTCTGAAATCACAGAGAAAAAGAAGAAAGCACCCCGAACACCTTCCTCTTCTGATCCTGTGGGCTCAGGCAGTTTTCCGTCAACAGTTATGGAGGACAGGAAGGAAATATCAGAGGAAGTAGTGACTCCCTTATCTTCTTGGGCCCCTAATGACGACCCTGGCATGATTCCTCATGGGGGAAATCAGTTAGCTCTGTGGGAGACTGCAGGGGCCGTGCGCCCTGGTGGTCAGGAGTGCAGCCCAGTGCATCAAGATCCTAGAATTCTAGATACCACTTGTGGAGGAGGTTCAGGTAATTTCTTAGTGGCTGCACAGGGAGGAAAAACAACCCATTTTGAAAGTCAGCTTGTGACCTGTGATGTTCAGAATTCTGTCAGCCTCTCAGTGCATACCCAGGACCACTCCCAGTGCCTTGAGGCTTCCATTGGCTTGGAAGAAGGGGGTTCAAATCCCAGACAGGCTACCATCCTGCCTAGAGCCCTGAGGAGTGTTAAACCAGAAGCTGCCTTGCAGCAGGGTGTGAAGTGGAAGGAGAATGTTGGCTGTGGGCTGGCAGAAGCCTACAATGCTGGCAGCGAGCATCCCAGACTGACTCCATTGCCAGATCAAAGACCTAGCTTGGGTCCTGGGGGAGTTCAGGAGCAGGCCCAGTGCAGGTGCCCACAGCAAACTTCCTTTTGTGTTGTCGTCTTAGGGAACATTGAAAGCAGCAGGACTCTTAGTGCATCTGGGGGACAGGAAGACAGCAGAACAACTCCTTGCAATCCTCAACCTGTTACTTCTCTTGCCTGTTTCTCACTACCCTCCACTTTACCGTGTCATAGGGATGGTGACCTGGGAAAGGAGAGTTCCAAGGCTGCCCCGCAAACTCTCCAGCCATGCTGCATAGTACCTTCCAGAGCCTGTGGAATGGATGAGAAAGGAGAGAGCTATACCAGGGAGCTTGAAGTGCTTTTGGCACCTGGTCTTGAGCCCAAAGGCATTCATAGAGAAATTGGGCCAATAAACAACAGCACTCTGGAGCCTTCTACTTCTGCCGCTGTCCTGTCTGTGGCTCAAGGGGACAGCTCCCCTTCTGTCTCTCATGTTGGGGCAAATTCACTGAGCCACTCAGTGGCCGATGGAAGCTCAAGGTCAGTAGAGTATGCTGAGAAAAAGGATGCCAAGAAGAAAGCCAGCACAGAGCTTGAGGCTGCCTTTTCCTCTGCAGGCACATGGTCTGAGCCACTGAAGATGTTTCTGGAAAGCTCTGGAAGTGACCAGAGTACACAAGAGTCTCAAACCAAACCAGAACCACCTTTAACAACTGAGAGACCTCACACCCTGGATTTAAGTGAAGGGTCTGTTGAGAGTGAGCTTCTGGGGGAACCACAGCATGGATATTTAGGAAATGCAATCCAATGCCTTCCAGAAAAGCCACAACTTTCCACTAAGTCCAGAGATCACAGTGGCTTGGATCCCCAAGCCACGTTTGTAGCAAAGTTAAAACACATCTCCAGGCAGCAAGCTGATGGGCCCTGGGAAGAGGAAGAGCAGCAGAGAGATCAGGCTTCAGGTGGTGGTAAAGAGCCTGCCCAGGGCAGGAATTCTCAGCCTTCGCATGAAGGTGGCTTAGACAGCTGTCAGATTAGAGGTGCAGGCAGAGAGGAGGCATGTGCAGCCAAGGCCTCTGTGTCTAAGCTCTCATCAGGCTTCAAAGACTCAACTAGCATGCCTTTGGAGCAAAGTGAAGCCCCACGACCCATACCCCCTAGCCCTGACCTGCCTGCCTCTGGCACAGAGCAGCCGGCTCCCCCCAGCAAGGGCTCACTTCCTGTGATTGCAGTTGTCTCTGGCCCCAAACACTCTAGGTCCTCCCTCAGACCACAGTTCTCTGTGATCAGCTCTTCCCGGTCTCTTCTGGAGCTGAACATGAGTGTGGAGCCTCCTTCCCCCACAGATGAATATACACAGGAGCCTAACAGATTGTGGTTTCCACATCCCAGGGACTATTTCTCAGGTAATTCAGCAGTGAGAACATCTCTGAAAGCTGAGGGCTGCGGTCAGAGAGCCTCATCTAACTTGGACAATAGCACTGCTGACCACAGGCCCCCAAAACCTGCCACCCCTCCTTACCCAAGGTCATCAGCTCTCTCTTGCATGCCAACCCCTGATTTCATGACCAGTTGGACATCTAATACCCTAGAAGAGACCTGGCAGGAAAGTCCAGAGAGACTAGGTGGCCAGGCCAGGCCAGAAAAGTGGCACTCCAAGGCAGACAAAGGAATGTTACACTTTGACTCCAGTGACATCCATCCCTACATCCTATCCTATCCAGAGGGGCTTGTGCAGATCGGCTGGAAGCAGTATGTGTTTGGCAATGCAGTGGATGTCTCCTGTGGCCAGACACCCCAGGGCCTGATACCATCAAACACGGCCCATTGTTCAAGCATGGACAATGGCCTAGAACACCAGAACTCTCCACTCTCCTCCCACATCAGCACCTCTGCCAATGCCCGGGACCTGTCGAGCCCACACAGTGTGGGAAATGCCCAGGGTTCATGTGAGGCCTGGGAAGTATGGGGCTCCTCATTTGCTTTGGGGAACCTCCACATCCTGAAGAACCCTGAAGGAGCAACCGCCAGTAAGGGTCCTGACAAGAGAGCCCAGTTCCTGGGCACCCCTGATGAAGCAGGCTGGCTGAGGAGGGAGCCCCTCTTGGCTGAAGGGAATGCTGCAGGTCCAGTAGATGAGATTACGCTGCTGTGTCCATCAGAGGCAGGTGGTCCTGTGGGACCATCCAGGATGGGCACCTTGGAGCAGGGTACACAGACCGTGGGGTGCAGTCTCCGCTGGAGCTCCACCGACCTCTCTGCTCAGCCAGAAGCCAATGCAGTGCCAGGCTCTGGTCTGGTCTCCTGGACCAGCATGCATAATCTGTCTCTCCACCTCTCACAATTGCTGCACAGCACCTCAGAGCTGTTGGGAAGTCTTTCCCAACCAGGTGTGGCTGAAAAGGAACAGAACATCAAGAGGGAGACCCCAGATGAGGTGACGCAGGCCCTTATGATAGATGGCTGTACTCAGACCACCATGGACAAGGGCATCCAAACTGACCTGGCCTTACCACCTCTGCACCTTCAGGCCCCAGAGGCCAACCCTCAGGAGGTCAACGTGGTCCTCGAAGTGCTGGGCTCAGATATTCCCACCATGTCTCAAGAGCAGGGCTATGTCACGGGGATACTTCAAAAGACAGAGGCAGAGGAAACAACATGGAAAATGGCAGGGCCTTCAGAACTTCAGGAAAAAAGCACCCACTTCAGGCCCCAGAGCGTTCCGGCACCCCCCATCATCCCACCTCAGGTTTCAGAAAGCTCACTTTGGGCAGAACCTCCCTTCTGTGAACCCTCAGGCTTCTCCTGATGACTCCCTACCTCCCAGTTCCCAGCCAGAGGATCCCTCCTGCCTGGCTGTTGGTAGCCCGAGCCTCAGTGGCTCCCAATCCCCAGAGCCCTGTCCCAGTGCTGCGGAGTCTGTCAGGGATCCTAAGGTCGAGAAGGAGCTGGGCACCGGAATGTTGTTGGTGGACAGGGCCTCCTCCCCAATCCTCACGCTTAGTGCCAGCACCCAGGGGTTAGGGCTCCCCGCAGATTCTTTGTCACTCATAGCCCCCTCAGCATGTCCTTTTGAAGGCCACCAGGAGCTTGTCTCCAGCCCAGACCTTGACACCTCCAGGCCTCTAGTGGATAATCATTCTCAAAGCACTGATGAGGCAGGTGGCTCCCAGCGAGTGGGGGTTCCATGTGGGGAAGGCAAGAGTCCCTTAGAAAGGAGCGATGGCAGGTCATTCCTTGAGATGAGCCCCCCAGGCAGCCCACCGCAGAGCCCACAACTCCCAGTCTGTTTTTTAGGGCAACTGCCTCAGCAGCTTCAGCCCAGGACCACCACCTTGGTCCAAAGCAAACTGCCACCACCCTCACTGAGGAGCATGAGTCAGAGGCTGGCTGATGGCTTTGTGCCAGAGGACCCAGCTTCCTTAGAGGACAGCCCAGTGAGCAGTAGGGGGCCAAGTCAATGGGAGAGCAAGACAGAAAATGGGGGTGAGAGTCCAGCATTACCAGTGGAGCCACAGCCCAGTCTGGACTTTCCATCTTCAAGGGGAGGCCTCCAGCTCCTCAGCCCCTGTCCTGTCTCCAAGTTGACTGATATAGCAGGGCTCCAGGCTTCCACTTTGGGCCCGACTGAGGCCTGCCAGTCTGAGGTGCCACTGTGCCCCACTTCCCAGGTGTGCAGGGCCCCTGACCCCCAGCATCATGGCCCGAAGGACTTCCCAGTGCATAACAAATTTCCTCGTTGGTGTGGGGTTCAGAATGGCTCTCCTGGGGAGCTAGGTGTGATGGAGTCACTGGAGACCAGATATGATCTGAGCTCTGGAGAGCAGGGACAGAAGCCCCTACAACCTCCTGATGACCAGAGCTGGGATCCTCAGTGGTCCCAGAGGGATCGGATCCCCCTGCAGTCTGGGGCGCAGAACCTCTCACTCAGCATGGAACTCACAGAAGCAAAACTGCACCGCGGCTTTGGGGAGGCAGATGCCCTGCTGCAGGTGCTGCAGAGTGGGACAGGGGAGGCGCTCACTGCTGAAGAGCCTGCGCGGTCTACCTGGGAGGAGCTCTATGCCCGGTAAGGGCCTGCAGCCTGGCGGGCAATGGTGAGAGGTGGGCTGGAGGAGAATCAGAAAAGGCTAATGGCTATACCGTTTTCCCCCGCTAAGCTCTGGGATCTTCTGGGGATCAGAGGTAGATCTTAAGATGGAGAAGGGCATTCAGGGCCAGCTTCAGTGAATCAGTCACATTTCGTCTCAGGCAAAAACAAACGATTGAGACCCTCCGGAGAGAAAGGGCTGAACGACTTCAGAACTTCCACTGGACACGGAGCCTCCAGCCCAACAGGGATCTCCACACCCGGGACCCCAACCTACCCAGCAGGCGCCGAGAATACCTGCAGCAACTGAGGAAGGATGTTGTGGAGACCACCAGGTGCGGGTGGACCCAGAACCCCACAGAGAGCAGGTGTGTAGGGTGACAGGGCTGTGGGGAGCAGGGCTTGGAGAGAGGAGGCTGCAGCTTTCTTGGACGGGAGTGATTCCAGGAGTGGGTCCCACGCTCCCGTGGGCAGGTGGAGGTGACTGTGGGAGAATGGGGCAAGAGAAAGAGGAGGATGTGGGAAGGCATAGGGTGGGGACAGGGGACAGGTCATGGGAGAAGGTGGGCAGAGTGGCTGTGACCTACCATGTAAGACAGTAGACCTGAGCCTCAAAATGCGTTGTAAAACCAAACTGTAGGCAAAGAGAGGATGGTATTGAATAGGTCTGGGATGAGCAGGCCAAGGCTGTCACCCACCTGCCCATAATGTTAAAGGGCATCTCTCCACCCTATGGTTTTCCTCAGGAGCCCAGGGTCGGCATCGCGGTCTGCTCACCCCGCCTCTGACATAGCACTGATGCTGCAAGAATACCAGCGTGCTCGCGAGGAGGCCAAGGTGGAGATTGCCCGGGCCCGGGCCCGGCTACGGGAGCGGACTGAGCAGGAGAAGCTGAGAATCCGCCAGCAGATCATCTCCCAGCTGCTGAGGGTGGGAAGTGGGACAGGCCGGTGATGTCAGGGTAGTCCTAGAGCAGATGTCAGACTGGGTCAGCCTTCACTGGAGCTGCCTCTGAGTCAGGATGTGGCAAATGGAGGAAGGTGTTGGACTCCTAGTACCAGCTCAAAGCTGTGCTTACTCTCTTTCCATGCCATCCTGCTCTGACCAGCTCCTGTCCCGAGGCCAGAGGCTGGGAGGAGGCAGCTTTGGTTTTTAGTTGGGGTAAGCTTGTGGGGAGGCCTAAGTGTTTCAGGTTGAGGTGGGAGGTGCTGGGAGGTGATGGGTGCTGGGGAGGTGAGGACTGGTGGTGTCGGGTGGAGTGGGTAGTGGGTAGGTTACACCAGAAGCTGGTTGACAGCCCCCTGTCCTTCTCAGGAAGAAGAAAAGCTGCATACCCTGGCCACGTCCAACTCCCTGTGTACCAGCTCCAATGGAAGCCTCTCCTCTGGTGTTACTTCTGGCTACAATAGCAGCACAGCCTTGCCAGACCAGCTCCAGTCCCCAGACAGTGTGGTGAGTAGGCAGATGCTAAAAGTGAGCCAGGGGCCAGAACGGAAGCAAGAGTTGGGGCAGGAAGTTCTCCCTCCTGGAGGCTGCTGCTGACATGAGCCCTTCTTGTGGATGAGAGGTAGTCTTTGGTTTTACCTTTAGTTTTGTCTCCTACTTCCTGTTTGTTCATCCAACAAGTGTTTATTTTGTAGGTAGTATTTTAGGCACTGGGGATATAGCAGCGAGGAAAACCATTCTTGGGCTAAGTATAGCTTATTTAGTGACTATTTAATCACCATCGCAGTAAGTTATATGAAGAAGGGGTACTAAGCCAATATAAAACGGGATCTGATCTAGTCTGGTAGGTCAACAAAGATAGTCTGAAGAGGGTGCCTTTAAACTGAGATCAGGAGGGGTGAAAGGCAGTTAACAGAAGAGGTTAGTGCTGGGGGGTCAGGTGTCAGGAGAGTGACAGTCTTCCAGGCAGAGGGCTTGGCAAGTGAGGCCATGAGGGAGGAAGAGTTGGAGGAACTAATAGAAGGCTGGTGTGGCTGGAGAATAGTGAGACAGGAAAGGGAAAAATCACATAGACTGTTGTGAATTCTGGCCCTTTTAGGATCCGTGTGATCATGTTACTTCCCAGAAGCTGCTGTAAAGCTTTGAAGCAGGGGAGCAGGATGATGAGATTACAGGAGAAGGGGGCAGAGCAGCTGTGGGTAGAACCCAGTGAGAGTTGCCTATCGCCTTGTCAGGAGCCCTGGCCGTGAAGCCGAGCACAGAGAGTGCTGTGGACAGAGAGCATCCCCAGGACACAGGAGCCCATTGCCTGTGAGAGGAGGGTACAGGGTAGAGCTGGGAACAACACACACTTCTGGCTTGAGTAGCTGAGGGGGCCGTGATGGCGACAGTACCTCGGAGCATTGGAGGAGGACAGGTTTTGTGGGGAGGATCGTCAGTCTGGTTTTCCTGGGTTTAGAGTGCCTGTGAGAAATGCGAGGAGAGCAGTTGGAAATATAGATATGGAGCTTAGGGGTAAGATCTGGCTGGGATATAAAATTTGAAATTTGTTTTATATTAAACTTCACATAGTAAAAATAGTATTCAAACAGTAGCAAAGGACATATGATATCAAGTTCATCTTCCAGTCTCCTGTTTTCCCTCCCCCGAAGCAGTCACACACCAGTATGGGGTATATTTCCAGAGGCATTCTGGACGACATTCTATGTTTTAATATCTATAAGAGTGTGCATATCTTTTTCTTTAAATTTTCTTTTTTTTTTTAAATTTTCTTGTTTTTTAGATTTATTTTTCTTTCTCTTTAAAATTTTATTTTTTGTTGTATATTTTATTTATTTATTTTTGAGAATGTGTGTATATTTCTAAAGTATATGAATGACAGCATACTGTATATACCTGCTTTGTCCCTTTTCATCCTGAGGAATGTCTTTCGGACAGCACTGCACACTGGCAAATCTGCTGCTGACTCGTCCTTTTTAACGGCTGATACAGTGTTTCCTTTTTCTCTTTGCATGTTTATAAATGTCATGTTTTTGCATAGATAATCTATCATATGGTATTTCTACCATTCATGTGGTAGAAAAGACAAAAAATATGGACATCTGTAAAGATATATAGGGCAATACCTGTTCCCATTGCCTGAGAACCTGGTCCTCCTCCTTCACTGACACCTACTCCCCCTCGCCCCAAGGCAACAGAGCTGTTGCACAGGGGGGCTTGAATTCAGTCTTCTGCTGTTATGAACAGTGCTGCCATCCATAACTTCGTGCGTGTGTCATTCTGTACATGTGCAAATATACCTAGAAGTGGACTCAAAAAGTATATGTATTTGAGATCTTAATATTGACAAGTTTTCCCTCACACAAATGTACCAATTTATACTCTCACCAGCAATAGAAGAGAGACACGTTACTACCCCCATGCTCTCACCAAGTTGTTATCAAAATGTTTGATTTTTGCTGAGCTATCTGTTCATATCTTTAACTCATTTCTCTAATTTTTTCTTACCAATCTCTGGAGTTCGTTTGGCAAGCTAGCCCTTTGTCTGATAGGAATTATATTTGTTTCTGTTCTTGGTTCTCTTCTGACTTTGCTTATTGTATTTGGAGCCATTCAGAAGTTTTTATCAGTTTTTCTCTTAATTGTCTATGTTCTGATCATAATTAGAAACACATTCTTCATTTGAAAGTTGCAAAGAATTTCTCCTGTGATTTCTTCTGGAAATTACATGGCTTTATTTTTCATGTTTAAATCTTTGATTAAAAAAATAAATTTTTGTTCATTTTGAAAAAATATGGGTGCCTGGGTGGCTCAGTTGGTTAAGCGACTGCCTTCAGCTCAGGTCATGATCCTGGAGTTCCGGGATCGAGTCCCGCATCAGGCTCCCAGCTCCACGGGGAGTCTGCTTCTCCCTCTGACCTTCTCCTTGCTCATGCTCTCTCTCACTGTCTCTCTCTTCTCTCAAATAAATAAATAAAATGTTTAAAAAAAAAAAAAAGAAAAATATATGTGTGTGTGTGTGTGTGTGTGTGTGTGTGTGTAGTATAAGGTGGGATCCGACTTCATTCTTTCTAGATGGCTATCAAGTTGTCCCTTTAACATTTGATAGTTCCTCTGGACAGCTCATCTCTACAAGCTTAGGATGCCAACTTTTCTTATATAAGGTTTATAATGTGTTTTACTCCCGGTTCTTCTTTTTCTGAGCTTTTTTTCCCTTAAATTTATGTATTTGAAAGAGGGCAGAGCGAGTGAGAGAGAACTCGAGTGAGGGGAGTAGGCAGAGAGAGAGGGAGAAGTGACTCCCCCTGAGCAGGGAGCCCGATGTGGGGCTCAGTCCCAGGACCATGACCTGGGCTGAAGGTAGACACTTAACTGGCTGATCCACACAGGTTCCCTTTTCTAGAGTATTTTTTCTTGTTTACTTTTTATATGAGATTTAGAATTAGCTTAACTAGTTCATTTATAAAAACTTGTTCATATTTTTAATGGGACTTTGTTAAATTTATAAACTGATTTATATTTATATTTATAAACTGAGATTTAGGGAGAAATCTCATCTTATGTGATGGAATTTCCTAACCAAGAACATAGTAAGTTCCAGCCACCTTTGTGTGTTTAATATTTCCTTGACATGTCTCTCAATTTCTTGTCAGATTTATTCCTAAGTGTTTTATTTTTTGTTACTGTTGTAACTGTACGTGTTTTATGTTATTTTTGTTACTGTTGTTTTGCCTTTATATCTTCCGTATGGTTGTTAATTTGTATGTATGAAAGGCATTGATGTTTATTTTGTGTGTCCATATTGTTTTTTGGTCTGTTCTCTAGATCTGTACTAATACAGTAGCCACCATCATAGGTAAGCTATCTTATTTTAAATTTAATTAGAATTGAATCATAGCTTTTGCTCTTAAGTCACACAAGCCACATTTCACATGCTCAATTACTACACGTGGCTAGTGGCTACCATACTGTAGAGCCCTGCTTTCGATTTTTTTTAGGCATAAAACCACATAATCTGCAAGTAGAGATGGCTTCCCCATTTCCTTTCTAATTTTTGTACCAGTATTTTCTTCTTCTTTTCTAAGTGCATTACCTAGTATTTCCAGCATAAATAAAATCATAGTGATGACAGTGACCATCCTTGTCTTATTCCAGGCTTTAGTGGGAATGCTTCCAGTGTTTCCCTATGTAAGCTGGGTGCTAGTTTTTGAGTTGAGCTAGATCTATTTGGCAGTACTAAGTAAGTATCCATCTATTCCTATTTTACAGAGCATTCTTATATGGAATGGTTATTTCATTCTTTGGAGATGATCATCTGATGGGATAATATTGAGCCATTCTTACAGTCTGGAATCAATCCTATAATACATTGTGTACTTGTGCATATGCTCTATTATTTTAATGTAGTGTCAGAGTCTATTTGCCATGTCTTCAGGATTTTGCATCAGTATTTATGACTTTTTCCCCTGTAGTTTATGTTTTTGCAATAAGTTTCAGGTTTTGTTATCAGTGTTATATTTCTTTTTAGGAATAAAATGTTCAGGAATAGTTAAAAAGTAATGAAACTTTATACCTATTAAGTTGTCAAAAATTAGAAAGTCAGATGTTGGCAGGACTTTTGGGAAATAGGAATCTAATAAGACTTATAAAGTTCTTATGATCCAGCAATGCTTGCATAGTTTATGAGGGGACATGTATGAAATTATTAAAGCATTGTTTGAAGTGATAAAGAGTTGGAAACCATTTGAGAATCCATCATTGGGCGAACGGATAGATAAAATGTGGTTGATATGGGACGCCTGGTGTCTCAGTTCGTTAACCGTCCAACTCTTGATTTGACCTTCATTCATGATCGCAGGGTTATGAGATCCACTCCACACTGGGCTTGGAACTTGCTTGAGATTCTCTCTCCCTCTGCTCTTCCCTGCCCCTGCCCCAGTACACGCATGCTCTCTCTCTGAAAAAAAGGAAGTGGTCTGATGAGATCAGGAGTTGATAAACAAGGCTCTTTGGCCAGACCAGGCCCTCTGCCTGATCTGATTTTGGTAAATGAAGTTTTACTGCAATACAGCCTTGCCTATTTATTTATATGTTGTCTGTGGTTATGTTTATGTTCTAATAGCAGAACTCTGAGTAGAGGAAACTACTCAAATGGTCCACAAAGCCTCAAACACTATCTAGACCTTTGCAGAAAAAGTGTGCCAGTCCCTGGTTGAGATTTTTTTTCTTTTGGAGTTTTTATCCTAATTTGTTAATTTCTGCTTTAAAAAAATTAATTCCTTTTTCTTGTGATAATTTCTAAGTCTTGTCTTGTGGTCAGTAGTTTTGTGGAATGTGTTTGCTATTTTCTCATGATTAGATTGAAGTTATGCATTTTGTCAAGAATACCACAGTAACGATGTGCCCTTCTCATTTGGGGTTGCTAGATAAAACAAAGAAAAACACAGGACATCTCTTAGAGTTTTAGACCAACAACAGATGGTACTGTTGTGTAAGTCTGTCTCCTGCAAATGCTGTATCCTTAGTACATTATAGCAGAGGCTGCTTGATGTCAATATGTCCTGTTAGTGGTGTTAACCTTGAAGTTACAGTGATGTCTAGGAGCTGTCCACTGAAAGTTACTATTTTTCTCTTTATAATTAGTAAACATTTGGCAGAGATACTTTTAAACTATGCAAGTATCCTGCTTTTCCTCAAACTTTTGCCTACTAATTTGAGCATCCATCAGTGTATTTTGTTTGAAAAAAAATTATTACTGTGGTTTTCTTTTAAGATTTTATTTATTTGACACAGAGAGAGAGAGATCACAAGTAGGCAGAGAGGCAGGTAGAGAGAGGAGGAAGCAGGCCCCCCACTGAGCAGAGAGCCCAATGTAGGGCTCGATCTCAGGACCCTCGATATCATGACCTGTGCTGAAGGCAGAGGCTTAACCAACTGAGCCACCCAGGTGCCCCTTACTGTGGTGTTTTAATGGCAATTGTGTATTTCCCTCATTTCTTCTACATTTATTAATTAGAATTTTTCTGTAAGGAAGTATTCTTCTCTCCTATTTATTCAGTTATTTAATTTGTTCAGTTTTTGACTCATATATATTTTATTCTGTGGGTTATAATCTAATAGTAGCATTTTAAAAAAAGATTTTATTTATCTGACAGAGCGAGCAAGCGCAAGCAGGGGGAGGGTCAGAGGGAGAAGGAGGCTCTCTGCTGAGCAGGGAGACCGATGTGGGGTTTGATCCTAGGACCATGGGATCATGACCTGGCTGAAGGTAGATGCTTAACCAGCTGAGCCACCCAGGTGCCCCTCTAATACTATCATTATTTCATTTCTCAGATTGTTCCAGCTTTCCTTATTTGTAGTTCTTTCACATTGAGTCTTGTGCCCTTATATCTCTCCTTTTTTTGAGCACTTCCTTTAATTCATTTTTTTGTTATAATTCATTGTCTTTTAGTACATTCACAGAGTTATGTATCCATCACCACAATCAGTTTCAGAATATTCTCATTACCTTAGAAAGAACCCCCGTGGCCATTAGTCATCACTCCCCAAACTCATCATCCCTAGCCCTGGGTAAGCCCTGCTTTCCTTCTCTATGGATTTGCCTGTTCTGGACATTTTGGTCCCTTGTGACTGGCTTCTTTCACTTGGCACAATGTTTTCAGGGTTGTGTTAATTTCCTAAGGTTTCTGTAACAAATTACCATAAACAGGGTGGCTTAAAACAACAGAAATTTATTTTCTCATAGTTCTTAAGGCTAGGAGTCTGAAATAATGGCATCGACTTGGCCATGTTTCCTTTGAAAGCTGTGGGGAAAAATCTGTTTCATGCTTCTCTCTGGGGTTCTGGCCGCTGCAGGCAATCCTTGCCTTACAACTGTACACTCCTACCTCTGCCCCTGCCCTCAAATGGCATTCTCTCTGTATGTCTTGGTTGTCTTCACTGCTCTTCTTAAAGGACATGAGTCATTGGATTTGGGGCCCACTCTAATCCCATATGACCTCATTATAACTTGATTACATCCAGTGTAATCCAAACAGGGTCACACTCATAGAGGTCAGGGGTTAGGACTTTTGGAAGACAGTAACTCAACCCACCAGGTTTCTTCTACATTGTGGCATGTATCAGACTATCATTCCAGTATAACCAATAATAACACATTGTGTGAATAGGTCACATTTTACTCATTCATCAGTTGATGGACATTTAGATTGTTTTTACTTTTTGCCTATTCTGAATAATGCTGAATAATGCTATTCTAATAATGAACATTCACATCTAAGTTTCGGTGTGGGAACTGTGTGTTAGGTCTGTGGGAAAGAACTACAAGACATCTGTCTGCTGTAAAACTATGTGAAAGACCTAATAGATTTTTAAAATCTTGGGTATGGGTGTTTCCCAACAATCTGTGCAATTCTAGGGTGTGATAGTTTAGGAGTGAATAGGATTTGAACTCATTCATGTGTAGAGTGAAATTCATGTGAAATTGAGAACCAGGCAGATCCATCTACTTCCTGAACATGGCTGCAGAGAAATTGGATCTCAAAGATTACAGGTGGGGGATTTTTGAGGTATGTCCATATTCATTCAAGTGGAGGTCAAAGAAGCCCAACTGAAGGAACTCTGGACTCACAGTGACAACTGTGGATTGAACAAAAGTTCTTTTTAAAGGGGCTGTTTTGAAGATTATGATTCTGACTTTGGAGGAACTATGGTGATTGGCACTAGGAGGAATCACATGTAAAATTCCTTAAATAAAAACTAATTGACTTAAAAAAAGGGGGGGGGGGTGCCTGGGTGGCTCAGCAGGTTAAGTCTCTGCCTTCAGCTCAGGTCCTGATCTCAGGGTCCTGGGATTAAGCCCCGCCTCGGGCTCTCTGCTCAGCAGGGAGCCTGCTTCCTCCTCTCTCTCTCTCTGCCTGCCTCTCTGCCTACTCGTGATCTCTGTCTGTCAAATAAATAAATAAAATCTTTAAAAAAAATTTAAAAAAAAGTTTTGGGGAGTGCATGGGTGGCTCAGTCAGTTAAGCATCTACTTTCTGCTCAGGTCATGATCCCAGCCAGGGTCCTGGGATTGAGCTGCCAGGCTTCCTGCTCAGCAGCGAGCCTGCTTCTCCCTCTGCCTGGCCCCTCCCCTGCTCATGCACCCCCATGCATGACAAATATCTTGAAAAGGAAAAAGGTTTTGTATGGACATAGTTTTTCATGATTTGGGGGTATATGCCTAGGAGTTGAGTTAATGGGTCATAGAGTGCGTGTTTTAACGTTTTTAACAACTACCAAACTATTTTTCACAGAAGCTACCCTATTCTAAAGTCCCACCAGCAGTATATGAGCATTGCATTTCTCCACATCCCAGCCAACACCTTTCTCTTTATTTATGGTAATCCTAGTGGAGGTGATAGGGCACCTCAGTGTGGTTTGATTTGCATTATCCTGATGTTTAAAGGCTTTGAGCATCTTTTCATGTGCTTACTAGCCATTTGTATGTTTTCTTTGGATACATGTCTATTAAGATCTTCTGTCCATTTTATAAATGGGTTGTCTTTTTGTTAAGTTTAAAAATTCTTTATATATTCTAGTACCAGTCCCTTATCAATTACAAGATTTGTAAAACTTATATCCCATTCTGTGTATTGTCTTTGCACTTTCTGGTAATGTCCTTGGAAGCACAAATATTTTGATGATGCTCATTTTATCTACTTATTCTTTTATTTCCTATGCTTTTGGTTTCATATCTAAGTAATTATTGCCCAGTCCAAGGTTACAAAGATTATGCCTATATAGGCATACATGCCTCATTTTATTGTGCTTCACAGATAATGTGTTTTTTACAAATTGAAAGCTTGTGGCAGTCCTGCATTAAGCAATTCTCAGTGCTATTTTTCTAACAGCATTTGTTCACTTCCTTTTGGTGATTCTTGAAATATTGCCAACTTTTTCATTATGATTATATTTTTTATGATCTGTGGTCAGTGATTATGACTCACTGAAAGCTCCAATGATGGTTAGCATTTTTAAGCAGTAAAGTATTTTTTAATTAAGGTTTACATATATATTTTTAGACATAATGATAATGCACACTTAGTAGACTACAGTATAGTGTAAACATCACTTTTTTGTGCACTAGGAAACAAACTAAAATCATTTGATTCACTTTATTCCGGTGGTCTGGAACCAGACCTGCAGTATTTCCACAGTATGCCTGTATTTTCTTTTAATAGTTGTATAGTTTTAGTTTCTACATTTAGGTTTTGGATCCATTTTCAATTAAGATTTGTATATAGTGAGCCAAAATTAGGGGTCAAATTTCATTCTTTTGCATGTGAATATCTAGTTGTCCCAGAACCATTTGTTCAAACAACTGTTGTTTGCGCTCATTGAATTGTCTTGGCACCCTTGTCGAAGATGAACTGACCATCAGTGTAGGATTTATTTCTGGACTCTGAATTTTATCCCATTGAACCACATGTCTGTCCTTATGCCAGTTCCACTGTCTTGGTTACTGTAACTTTGTAGTAAAGTTTGAGGTCAGAAAGTGTGCAACTTTGCTCTTTTGCAAGATTGTTTGGCTATTCTGTGTTCCTTGAATTTCCATGTGAATTTTAGGAATCAGCTTATCAATTTCTGCAAAGAAGTCAGGTGAGATTCGGGTTTGGATTGCAGTGATTCTGTATGTCAATTTGGGATGTATTAAACACCTTAACAGTAATGTCTTGATCCATGAACACGGGCTGGCTTTCCTTCTATTCAGGACTTCTTTGCTTTTAGCAGTGTTTTATAGTTTTCAGAGTAGGAGTTTTGAAATTTTTTTTTTTGTTAAATTTATTCTTAAGCATTTTATTCCTTTGATGCTATTATAAATGGAATTTTAAAAAAAGATTTATTTATGTACTTGAGAGAGAGGGAAAGGGAAGGAGAGAGGGAGGGAGGGAGGGGAGGAACAGAGTCCCCAGCAGACTTCCCACTGAGCACTGAGCCCAATGTAGGGCTCCATCTCAGGACTCTGAGATCATAACCAGAGCCAAAATCAGCAGTTGGACACTTAGGCAAATAAGCCATCTGGGCAATTTTTTCTTAAATTTTTTCTTAATTTCATTTTCAGTTTGTTCATTGCTACTCTACAGAAATACAGTTGATTTTTGTATATTCATCTTGTCTCCTGTACACTTGCTGAACTAGTTCTAATAGTTTTCTAGCAGATTCCTTAGGTTATTCTGTACACCAGCTCATAGCATCTGCCTTGGTTGTTTTTTTCTTGCCTAATTGCCCCAGTAGAATCTCCAGTTCAATGCTGAATAGAAGTGCCCTGAGAGTATACATCCTTGTTTCTGACGTTAGGAGAAAACCATCCAGCCTTTCACCATTAAGTATGATGTTAACTGTGTGTTTTTTGTGGATAATCTTTATCAGGTAGAGGTAATTCTTTTCCAGTCCTAGTTTGTTGAGTGTTGTTTTGTTTTTTTTTTTTTTTTTTTGGTAAAGATTTTATTTATTTGACAGAAATTACAAGTAGGCAGAGAAACAGGCGGCGGGGGTAGGGGGGTGGGAAGCAGGCTCTCTGCTGAGAGATATGGGGCTTGATCCCAGAACCCTGAGACCATGACCTGAGCCAAAGGCAGAGGCTTTAACCCACTGAGCCACCCAGCTGCCTTGTTTAATGTTTTTATCACGAAAAGGTGTTGAATTTAGTCACATGCCTTTTCTGCATCTATTGAGATGATAGTGTGGATTTTTTCCTTTATTAACATGTTATATTGCATGATTGATTTTTGTATGTTGAACTAACTATATCCCAGGAATGTATAATGTATACTTGGTCATGTGTATATTTCTCTTTCTGTGATGCTAGATTCAGTCTCCTAATTTTTGTTGGCAATTTTGTGTCTCTATGCATAAGGGATATTTATCTGTAATTTACCTCTGATGTCTTGGGTTTTGTGTCAGGGACTTACAGAATAACTTATGAAGTATTCCCTCTTCTGTTTTTGAGAAGGGTTTGTGAAGCATTGGTGTTAATTCTTTAAATGTTTGGTAGATTTGAAGCTAATGAAGCTGATCTTGTGAAATTTTCTTTATGGGAATTTTTTTGTTTACTAATTTAGTATCTCATTAAATGTTCAAATATTATATTTCTTCTTGAGTCAGGTTTGGTAGTTCCTGTCTTTCTAGTGATTTGTCCATTTCATCTAGTTATCTAATTTATTGGTGTATAATTGTTATAGCATTCATTTATTATTTTTCATTGTTTATATTTAAAGCTAAAAATTTCTACTCAAGCCCTGCTTTAGTTATATCCCACAAATTATTTTTATCGATTTTTAAATAATTTTGCAATTTCAGTTTGTAATTCTTCCTTGATCCAGTTGTTCTTGAGTTTTGTGTTTTGTTTTGTTTTTTTTAATTATTTATTTATTTATTTGACAGAGAGAGAGAGATCACAAGTAGGCAGAAAGGCAGGCAGAGGGCGGGGGAAGCAGGCTCCCTGCCCAGCAGAGAGCCTGATGGATGCAGAGCTCGATCCCAGGACCCTGAGACCTTGACCTGAGCCAAAGGCAGAGGCTTAACTCACTGAACCATCCAGGTGCCCCAGTTGTTAAGAGTTTTTAAAAACTTTTTTGGTAGAAAGGCTCTTGTGTTTTCTGATTTTGCTAAGCATTTTTGTTGTGTGTTTGAGTATGTATGATTTCAGACAAATGTGATTTCTATTTTTTTAATTTGTTGAGGTTTTTTGTTATAAATATTCCCATGGACATCTAAAAAAATTTTTATTATCGTGTGGTTTATATGTTCTCTGCATTGAGGGTGAATATGTGTGTCTTTTTTCTGATAGTCTGGAAGTCTTGAAAAAAATTCTTTTCATGATCACTTTTGTATCTTTATATAATCTTTATTACTAGATTTAGCAGTTTTCTTTTCACCCTGGTGATAAAACATGAGGAAACCAGTGTATTTCCACCTTGTCTTTTTTTTTTTTTACAGTATTTCTACATTGTTTATAATGTTTGCATGCATTGAGATGTTCTTATGCTAGATTAAATGGACTCTCCTCACCTCTAGTGATTAGCCCAGCATTCTGTAGTCCACCCTGGCAATCCCTCCCCTGTAATTTCTTCAGAAAGGCTCACGGGCACCTTCTCTAGGGTCTCTGAGTTCATATTTGAAAGTGTTGTTTATTGCTTTTATACTTACATGAAAGAACATCTGTTCTTTGCTAGGTCAAAGGATATGTACATTTTTAATTTAAAATACGTGGTAAATATTTCCACAGTATGCCAGTTTACACTCTTAAGTAATAACTGCCCACTGTGCTAAAGGTTATTTTCTTCAGTCTTTGCCAAGGTGAGAGGCATAGAATACACCCTTCATTTTAGTCTTGGCTTGCAGTTCAGTTCTGCCCTTGTGTCAGAGATCGCACGCCTTGTAAGGTACTTCAGACCCTTTGTCTTCGTGCTCGGGGCCACTGGATATGTCCCCCTCTCAAACCCGCTGTTAGTCTTTTTGGTTTTGGAGGCCCTTGTTATGTAAAGGAAATTACCCGTTTGTGTCATATGAGATACCAGTGGGTTATTTCCTAGATGAGTCGTGTGTTTGTTTTTATTTTGTTAATGACATTTATTACTACTAGGAAAATGTTAATTTTATGTTGCCTAGTGTTCGTCAGTCTTTAGTTTCATGGCTTCTGTTTAGTTTCATGCCGTTTAGGAAGGCATAGCCCCACTATGAGATAATTTTTTTAATTTATATTGTTCTGTAGTAATAATAAGTTTTCTTTCACTCCATATATTTTTGCATGATGTATGAAATGGGTCTCTGATATAACCTTTTTTTTCATATGCAGCCAGTTGACTCAGCAATATTTATTGATCGGTCCATGGGTATTTATTTTGGGAAGTCATCAGCGTAGCAGTGGGAGCAGACGGAATTCCCCAGGAGTATATTATTGAGGGAGAAAAGAGGGCCTAGGCCTGAGTCTTGAAAGAATCCTAGAGTATCAGTTTTTGTTTGTGGAGGGTGAGCCAACCCAGGAAATTGGAAAGGAGCACTGCAGAGGTAGGGAGCCAGGAAGAAGTCCAGGGCACTCAGGAATGGAGTATCTCAAGTGGAAGGGAGAGGCTGGCTGAATGGAAGTTCTCTGAGAGGTTGAGTAAGATTGGGCCTGGAGTTGTGGATCAGATCTAGTCACAGGGACCTGGGTGATTTACTGTTTGGCGGAGTGGTGAGGCAGGTGCTAGGTTTAAGTGGGTTCAGAAGGGAGTGAAAGGTGGGAGACGGCAAATGGTAACAGTTGTTTCAAGAAGCATATCTGTGGGTGGGAGAGCAAAGACGCCTGTGAGGAAGGTTTTTAATGGTTTTGCATACTTAAATGCTCATAGGAAGCATTCAGCGAAGAGGGTGAGGCAGAGGCAACAGGTGAAGAAGGAGAAGATCAGCAGTGGAAAGTTCCCAAGAAGAGGGCACAAGACCTCAGTCTGAGACAGAGGGACCCGCCTAAAGTAGGAGAGACCACTTGTAATGTTGCAGCAGGAGGAATGGAGGCAAGGATGGAGGTGGAACTGTCTGTGTTCACCTCTTTTTGTCTTAGAGTAGCAACAGGTTAAGAACTGATGATAGAGGTTGGTGCCTCTAGATGGATGATGCCTGTTGGGTCCAGCAGGAGTCAAGGTCATGTCCTTGAGTTGCTGGCTGAGATGAAGGTAGGAGGAACATATTGCAGATCCAGAGGATCATCCCCATCTGGTTCCAAATTAGGACCTTTGGTTTAGCCGCTGTATGGGGCGTGGCGGGGCAGGGTGGAGAGCATGTGGAGGCCCCAGGGTCAGGCTTCTAACAGCCCATTGCTTTTCCTCCCCCTCTCCTGCTTTCTGCTTGGGCTTTGTTTGCTATCCCACTAATCCCAGCTCTAGCCATGGCCACGTTCCTGTTGCCACAATGGTAGAAGGCACTCCCACCCCTACACCTACTGATGCTCTCTGCTGGGTCTTCTGAGCTCCGTTTGTTCTGGTTCCTTTCGGGAACTCTCCTGCAAGCCATCTTTGAACCTGTGGTTTGAAGCATAAGGGGAGATCATCCAGGGACAGGTTTCAATTGCTCTCAACTTCTTGGGGGGGCATCCAGCCTTCTGTAATCCCAGCGAGGAAGATCTTTTACAATTGAGCCTTTATGTTGGAAACTGTTGGCACAGTTCAGAGTTGGAGGAGATAATTCTGCACGGGCTTTCTGGTGCTCTGCTTTTCTCTTTATCTGCCTTTGCTCTGATCTTGAGCATTTTCTTTTTTGCAGGGGGACATAAACTTGCCTGATTCCAGTGACTCCTGGATAGGGGATGTTCGGGGCAGTTCCACAGTGAGGAACAGTCACCTGAGTCTGGCCGGGTCCACCTGGAAGAGCTTAGCTTACAGTGAGTGGAGGAGGCTGAGGGCACATAGCTACCTGCCTGGTTTGGGGACTTTGGGGGCTGAGGTATCCTAGATCCTAGGGAGTCACTGGCCTGAGGTTATCAGCCCCCAGTCACCATCCCTCAGGAGGCTGTTGCTGCTCCGATGCCTGGATAATCACGTCTCACAGCCTCTGCCCATTCATCGTAGGCCACAGAACCTCCTTGGGCAGCTGCTGCTGTTCTCCATCCAGCCTCTCCAGCCTGGGGACCTGCTTCTCCTCCTCCTATCAGGACTTGGCCAAGCACATCATTGACCTCTCTGTTGCTGATGTGAGGAACTGTTCCACTTATCTCCGTGGTTCCTTTATCAGACCTGTGCTGGGTGGGGAGGATGGGAAAAGAGGGAAAGAGCAGGGCACTTGAGGGCCGCATGGCTGCTGGTGGCTCTCCTTCTTGACAGAAGGGGAATTGGGTGCATGCTGGCTGGAGTGACTGGCTAATCCAAGGGTCTGGTTTGTCCTGTGTCTGCTAAAGTGGGTGTGATCGCTGTGTCTCCAGGTGATGGCTGCTTGCTCAGATAATCTGCACAACCTCTTCAGCGGCCAGGCAGCAGCTGGCTGGAAGTAAGTGCCTTTGCCCAGCGTCTTGTCCTAGCCTGCTGGCTGTCCTTTTTGTCCTCTCTCTTTTCCCTTCTCTGCCCTGGCTTCCTTGAGTCCCTCACCCCAAGCTGTGACTCTGACCCTGGATCCCAGTTTTTACCTCTTCTTCCTCTTCGTTACCCTTGGTGTTCCCCAGCTATCAGGGTGAGGAGCAGGAGGTCCAGCTTTACTACAAGATGTTTTCTTCTACTCGGCATGGCTTCCTGGGGGCAAGCGTGGTGTCCCAGCCACTGTCTCATGTGTGGGCAGCTGTGAGTGATCCGACCCTGTGGCCGCTGTACCACAAGCCCATCCAGACAGCAAGGCTGCATCAGCGCGTGACCAACAGCATCAACCTGGGTGAGCCTGGGGAAGGCTTCCCGTGGGCTGTGGCTAGGGACAGAGGGAGCAGGGCTGGAGGCAGCCCTCTTGGGAGGCCAGATGCTCAGACGACCTCCAGATCACTCAGGCTGCAGAACGATGGGATATTGGGGGTGCTTCTGGGCTGGAAAGTCTGTCCACACACCTCCTGACTCTCCGCATTCCTGACCTTCCAGTATACTTGGTGTGCAATACCACCCTGTGTGGCCTGAAGCAGCCCCGGGATTTCTGCTGTGTCTGCGTGGAAGCCAAAGAGGTGCCTTTCTTGCTGATGGTAAAGATATTATGGGCAGAACTTGGGCTGGGGTGCTGTGAGAGGCCGTCATCGTGGGCATCAGGACCTCTGGGCAAAGGAAGTTTGGGCAGGCATGATGGTAGCTTAGAGGCTGGCTTCACTGGAGCCTGTCCCTGTCTGACCCTTGTCACTCTCTGTCCCCAGGGGCACCTGTCTGTCATGGCAGCTCAGTCTGTTTATGACACATCCATGCCAAGACCCAGGAGGGAGATGGTCCGAGGGGAGATCCTGCCCAGTGCCTGGGTTCTACAGCCTGTCACTGTGGAAGGAAAGGAGATTACCAGAGTCATCTACTTGGCCCAGGTGATCCTCCCTGCGTGACTGGCTACGTGGAATGCCTTGGTTCGACCCTGGCACCCCACGGGAGTTTTCTCTTTAGCTGCTTGTCACCCTTCAGTGCCGAGGCCCTATGTCCCAAGAGCCAGAGACTTGGGCTTCTTGGGTCACAGTAAGGGGGTGGTCTGTGGGGAATTAAGGCAGGAGGGGGCAAAGTTGGTCAGTCACCAAAGAGCTCAGCAGCCTTCAGCCTCTCTGTTGCCAGTGTCCTCAGGAGATAGTCGTGGCAAGGGAGGAGCAGCAGCCTTAGCAGAGCAGAGTGAGCATGACCTGGGCTGTTTCTTTCCTCTCTATTCCCAGTTCCCCACCATGACCTTCAGTAGCGGGAGGGGAAGCCCATGCCAAGATCTGAATAGCAGAGCACAGAGGCCTGTAAACTCTGGAACTGCAGACAGTCGGAGGAGATTTTCCCATCACGACAGCCCGGGTGGCTCCTTGTGCCCATCAGGAATGGAACATCCGCATCTGTTCACACCTTTAACTTCCCTCTCTGCTTAATTTCAGGTAGAACTTGGCGCACCAGGCTTTCCCCATCAGCTCCTGAGCTCCTTCATCAAACAGCAGCCGCTGGTGATAGCCAGACTGGCTTCCTTCCTTGGTAGTTAGCATCTTACCGTCAAGATGGTGCTGCAGAGCCGCAGGCCCAGGATGCGCCAGTGACGATAGGGTGGCTCTCATCACTCTGTCCTGGGATGCAAGGAGAGGCGAGGCTACCGGCTGTGGCTGACCAAGCAGACAGCACTCAGGCTGAGTGGCCAGCAAAGCCCCAACAGTACTTGGGTGACAGCTGGGGCCTCTGCAGAGCGAGGGGACCTGAACTCTTGGCCCTGGCTGGCCAGAGTGAATGAAGCTCAACTCACCATTTTGGACTTCTTACCTTTCTTTCCTGCCCCTGGGACCCGGTGGCAGACAAGTCGCTTGAAGACCAGGATTGGACGCAGCCGGCAGAACTGGGGAAGGGCAGGTCTCTCTGGCACCATGCTTCCTGGCTCTGGCCCAGCCCTTGGGCAGGGAGGGAAGCAAGCAGCCATTGGCCAGGACTGCTCGGAATCTGCCTCCAGTGTTCACCTCCACTGAGGGATGGAGTGTTGGAAAATAGCAAACCAGAAAAAGGGTTTAAAAAAACAGCTGCACAAACCACAACAGTGATTCAGAATTGTTTCTCCTTTGTTTTTTTACAAAATGCTTTATTATTAATTTTTGGTTTTTTCCCCTTTTCCTTTCCCTCACAGGAGAGGACATTTGGGTCTTTGCCTCATTCAAAGTATTGAGCAATGCTCAGTCTTGGAGCCATCACTCCAGAGCTCAGAATGGAAAGACCACTGTAGAAGCAGGTTGGACAGATTTGGGGTCATCAAGGGGATTCTAGGTCTTTGAGGAGGGGTGGGGATGAACAGCTAGGTGTTGGCTGCTGTCTGCACAAGAGGAATTTTAAAAAGCTGAAAAGTTGCTTTTTGAAGACTGGAGAGAAGATACTAGAACTCCTAGAAGTAGTACATGACTTGTTAGGAGGAAACTCAGTTCCATTCCTCACCTCCCTCAGAGCCTTGGTGCCAGCCTTCAGTGGTCTCTTGGGCATCCTGCTATTGGGGTAGGATGGGCTATTCTAGGAGGGGCTGGGGAATGGGCTTGGTTTTCTTGTACCTCAGCCTGGCTGAACTTGAGCTTTGAGTTTGCCATATGGTGATGTGGAAGTGGTTGGGGTGGGAGAGAGTCCCATCTTCCGTTCTGGTGCTCAGAGTCTTTGGTGGAAGAGGGCGACCATATGGGGTCGGAAAAGATGTGGTGAAAAGGTTTCTGTATGGTACAGTGCAGAGATTTCTTTAGAAGTGTTTGCAGGATTTTCTTTTACCTCAGATTGTTACTTATGTAAAACTGAAGGCTTTTTAAATTGCCTTTAAGTGTATTTTTCTGGTTTTTTTTTTTGGTATATTTAACACCCTATTTATGTACTCCCATCTCTGTTCATATAAATCTTTAAAGACTATTGATTGAAAGAGTACACTTGTAAATTAGAAGTCCATGGTGTCCTTTCATTTAGTGAAGACTACTGTATCATTTGAGTTCAGAATTTAGCCTGAAGATGATGACAGCAACACCTGCTCATGGCCCAGTCTGAAGATATACGGTTCATACAAATATACCGCGCTCTTCCCATGAGCTCAGCACAACTCTGCTTGAACAACAACCTGATCTGTTGCCCAACTGTAGCCAGCTGTAGCCCAGATATACAAATGAGAGAGGATACCAGAGCAGTCACTGCCACGCAACCGCGACCACAACCCCCTGGAAGGAAGCTCTTCAACAGGTGAGCACCTCTGGGCTTCTGGGCAGAGCCGGCAATGGGAATCCAAACATAGGGTCGCTAAGAGGTGACAGACACTATTCCCCTTACCGTTAGAGCCTCACACCTGGCCTGAGTCAGAATCTCAGAATATCAACTGAGGCTGATGTTGCATTCAATGTAGTCCAGGGCCCCAGCTCTAAATGATCATGAGGAAGTCATATTTTGGTTTTGATGTGGGGGGCTCTCAGGCTCATCAGAATCACCTGGAGAACTTGTTACATTACACCCCAGAGTTTCTGAGTGGGCCTGGACAGGGGCCAAGACATTTGTATTTCTAGGAAGTCTGAGGTGATCCTGAGGCTGCTGGTCTGGGGACCACACTTTGAAAATCACTGTTTTAGACAATTCACAGCCAGCAGATACATAGAAAAGGACCTAATTCATTCACTAGTTTTTGAGCTGCCTGTGATTCCTAAGTTTATCTTATTGCCTAGAGAGTGGGCCTTTAAGGTTCACACAGGCCCATGATAAGTTTCCTGAATTGGGCCCATGCTGCACTGAACTGAGCGGGCTTGAACCCAGCACCTGCGGCTCTGGGCTTGTCTCCCACCTGTCCCATCCATGGGGAGCTGCCCCAGCTCAAGTGGTAGCTTCTTACCTCGGGGGTCAGATTCGAAGGACAGTGCTCATGTTCAGCCACACCTAGTAGGCACACAAAGATAAAACCCTTCTTAAAACTCTTTTGGTTCCCAGGCATCTGGCACCTCCTGAATTTGCTATAGTATAAAATGGATTTAAAGAACAACGATAAAGGCCTTTAAAAATGAAGAGATTATGGAAGGAAGGTTCAGCTGCTAAAACCTGTGAAAGGAGCAACTGGGAGAAGAGGGAGGGAATGCACCCAGACAAGGTGTGACAGCGAGATCTTTCTGTGCAGCTGGCCGACAGGAAGGACTTCCCACCAGCTTTCCTAAGGTGCCATCACAGGCCCCCTCTGCCCAGAGAACCTGACACTTCCTTGGGTCGCCTCTTTGACAGCTGTGTGCTTTTCCCCAGGAAACACACATGGATGCGCAGGCAGAAGTTTTGTAAGACATTAATAGGGTTCACGGAGTCTCCTTCCTCCAACACAGCCTGAACCTCTCTGTGCTGCTGATGCAGAAAGACCATGAATTTTATACAAGTGAACTTCATGCACATTACCAAGGTAGTGCTTTTTTGTCAAAATCAGTGGATCAATTAGACACACAAAATACTCCTGAGCCAAATCAGTCTACACTCCCCCCCCCCCCCCCAACAAAACAAGCGTGACAAGAGCTGCCCCGCCATCTAGTTTGTTAGGGAGTGGCTGGTGAGTGGAGACTTTGCATATTAACTTAACCTTATAGGGAGATATATAGAAGTCGCTACCGTTGGCAAGGAGGTAACAGGGCCCCAGGCTCCAACAGGATGGAACATTTAGGCACTGCTAAGTGGCCAGGCCATTAGTACAGCTCTACTCTGTTGTGCCCACCTTCAAGCCCACCTGGGACTTTGCAGCCTGCTAAAGGGAAGAGTCAGGTGAGAATAACTAGACAGAAACCCTTTGATAAAAGTTTATTTTAAAAAGCTCTAATGTTCTGCCCTGTGCTTGGCCCCTGGATGGAGCTACGGTTGAGAGTTAATACCTGTACAGGGCTGAAGGCAGAGAAGGTGCAGGGCAAAAGCTGGGTTTCTGGCGGGTCAGCCCCACCTCCCATGTTGTGCATTTTTAAGAAGATGGCAGCAGTCCAGCTCCTGATGGTAAGAAAATGTCGACTCCCAAGATTCATGTTTTAACTTTCCCCACAAGTTAAGCAGAAGTCATCTGCCTCTGTCATGATTTCCAAACCACAAAGTTTTAAGGGACGCTGGGGTAGCAGCAAATGGGGCTCAAGTCTTGGGTCATCAAGCCCATACATGTCATTTAATCCAAATAATAAATGCCAACTCTTCGGCTCCAGGACTGGAGTCTCTAGGCTTTGCCTTCATAATCCTCAATCAGGCGAACCCTCCTCCTTCCTCTAGGACTCGGGTGGTGAGCCTGCAGTCGGTGGGATGCCAGGCAGCCCCATACTTCCTTCACACGTGAGCAGAAGGCCTGACTACAGACTCAGCTACTCCTTCCTCAGCAAGGGTCAGCAGTGAGCACACGGAGGGGGGCCTGGGGCCTCCTCCTGAGGCACAGTCAGCCGGGATTCCGGGGTTCTGGTCAGACACCCAAGACATGGCTGCTTCCGAGCCCTAGCTCTGGGCCAGCACCGTTCCCCGGTTTGTTTGCACCAACTCACAAGCTCTTAGCTGGGGTTCTGGCATATGAGGCTCAGCTAGAAACAGGTGGAACAGTGTCGCTAATTCCTCAGAGAAGTCCTGGAATAAGCAGAAAGACGACAGACAGACAACACTGACTGACATATAATTCTGGATGATACAATCTTTCTACTAAAAGGCAATATCCAGGGGCACCTGGGTGGCTCAGTGGGTTAGGGCCTCTGCCTTCAGCTCAGGTCATGATCCCAGGGTCCTGGGATCGAGCCCCGCATCGGGCTCTCTGCTTGGCAGGGAGCCTGCTTCCCCCTCTCTCTCTGCCTGCCTCTCTGCCTACTTGTGATCTCTGTGAAATAAATAAAAGGCAATATCCAATATCAAGCCCGGCTAACCAGCGAGTAGACAACCTTATTTTTTCCCACCTGCCTTCTACACTGAAATGGATATGACCCGTTTTCCCAGGAGTACTCTGGGACGTTCAAGTTACACCAGGGTGAGTGAAATCTGACAGCAGACTCCACCACGGAGTACCTCACCACCACCATGTTTCATCTTGACAAACCATAGGAGGTATAAATCATTCTGCCCTAGATCACAATAACATTAAGTACCAGCTGAGATTAAAATCTAGGTTATTCTGATTTTTAAAACTACTCACGGTACCACGCTGCTTTCCAACTACCTACCTGCCTTCCCTCTTCCCTCCCCCCACATCATCTCAGGGTGGTCCTGAAGATACCTGACAAAATCCATCGAGCTTTGGGAAGATCTAAAGAATGCCTGGGCCCCATCACTTGCCTCATTTCAGGATAAAAGGGCATATGACACCCGTTCTCTGTCCAGGTATGAGGAGATGAGAACTCCTTACCTTTGGCCACTGGGCATCACGGAGGCTGCCCAGGCAGGCCTCTATCTCCGTCCGTCCCATAAGCCCTTTCTCTACCAGCTCCCGGAGCAAGAAGAGGAGCAGGTCCCACTGTAACACATACGGAGGAGGTCAGGGTGGCTAGGAACACACAGCAACCTTGACTGATCCAGAGGACAGACAACTGCCAAAGAAGCCACCTGGAGCCCACGCTAGGGTGTCAAAGAAACTGAGCACCACTGCCAGAAAAGGGGAGTAAAGGAACCCCGGCCATGGTGGTGGGGTTAGAATAGGACTGCAGAGGGCTAAGGAGCCCGACTGCCCCCGGTCTGCTGGCTCACCTCCCTTGGCCGAGTGTCTGCCAGAAGCCCCACATTTCTTGGGCTCAGCAGCAGTTGCAGTGGAACTGGCACCTGAAAGTCATCCTTCCACAAGGAGAGCAGCACGTGCAGGAGCCTTCGAGCCTGCCCTCTCTCTAGCCCGCGGGGTGATGGGGGCCCGAGGACAGGTATGTGGTCTGCCACTATGGGAAGAGAAGAAAGCCCAGCTTTAAGAGACAGAGGTAGGGTCCCCTAGCCGGCCCCTGGGAGGAAGAAGAAAACAAAGCTCCATGTGTGTCTAATCTTGCTTGTACCCAGCCCCAAGATCCGGGGGATCTGGCAAGAGTGAGAGGTCATGGAAAGGAGTCATACCAAGGAGGGATGCTAGATCCACAGAGCACTTTGCCAGATGCTGCTCGGCAGGCGGGCACAGGAACTGTGGGGAAGAGGCAGGGAAAACCCCGGGCGTTAGCACCGTCCTTACAGCTGCAGCCCCAAGCCACTGCAGCTCCGGTTCATGGACACCGGACAAGGACACCCAGCGGAGCGTCCCGCTGTGGCTCACCTGGCGGCACTGCAGTGTCTGGCCCAGCTGGCCCAGGAGCTGCTCCAGATGGTCCAGAGAAACTCCTTCCTCAGGGTCCCGGGGGCCCACAGCCAAAGACAGCACATCCTGGAGACAGCAGGGGTGGAAGCAGAGTGAGACTGCATACCCGGCTGGCACCTGGGAGGCCACAGAGAACGTGGCCTGGGGCAGGGATCGGCCAGTGGAAAGAGGCAGAAGGAAAAGGAAGACGGCCCCTGGATGAAGTGGCGGGGTCAAGGTGCCTTAGACCTGGGGCTCGGCTGGGACCGCACAGCTGGGAGAAGCAACCACGTGGACGCCAACAGATGAGGAGTGGGAGCAGGTCAGCCGAGGAACAACATGCTGCCTGAGCTTGAGATGTCCCTCGTCTTCAGAGAAAGGCGAACCTAGCCAATTCCCAGAGAGCGCCTGACTTGGCAAGTACTTAGGGGAGCTGTCCTGCTCCATACATGGTGGATTTTCTCTCTCTCAGGCTTCTCTGTTCATCTTCTCGAGAAAGTCCGGTTTCAGTAGAGAAAACCAGTAGCTAATGGTCATTTAGCCTTTTCTTCTCCCTCCCGGATACTCTCCATCTTTAGTCATTCCTCCTTAGCCCTAGTCCTAATCTTTGCCCTACCAATAAGTAAAGAGTTGAGGCTCTGCCCCACTGCTCAACTCTGCTGCTGTAGCACAAGAACAGCCTTAGGCAATTCATAGCTGAACAAGTAAGGCTGTGTGCTGACCCCTACTCTAGACACGCTCTAAATTTTTCAGATTGAGAGCAATGGTAGTTTATCCTTATCATCTGTAACTAAATAAGCATCACCTCCCACAGAGGAGAACATTACTGAAATCTGATCCCAAAAGCAGGTAACTGCCCCTTAGAGACTTTCCTACCTGTTAATACCAGACAGGCCCTCGTGACCAGGCTCCCATCGGCACCTGTGTAATATGCAGCCCCTCCCAAACTTTCCCATCTGCCTGCTTCTCCTTTCGGGTGACTCAAGTACCAGAAGTCCGAGAAGAGCAATGAGGAAAACCGTTCAGTTCAGCTCTGCCCCACCGAACCCCATTGTCATGATGGACACTGGACTAGCTGCACAACACAGAAAGCAGCTACACGAAACACTGCAGCGGACGCGAGGAAGGAGGGAGACCAGGAAAAAAGCGGGGAGAGGGCAGAGGGGAGGGGCGCAGGGAGGAGGGGAGCTGTGTACTTTGATCTCGGAGATGAGGTGGGAGGGGAGGGGAGCATGGTGCTCACAGGCTCGGGAGCAGCCCCTCCGCTCCCCCCGGGCAGCTGCTTCGGGACCCTGGGCTCGAAGTGTGCGACTCACTGCCGCCTTCACCTCTCTCCTGATCAGTGCTGCAGGTCAAAGGGAGAACAGAAAAGGGGTCACACCACGCCAACACATGCCCAGCACTGTTTCCAGCTGCCTGGTGTTCCATCTCCCCAAGGGCCTCACACTTTATGCCAGTCCACTTTGGAAGAACCTGGCCAGCCCTCCCCTAGCCCAGACCTTACCTGTGATGTTGGCTGACAACCAAGTACAGGCTTTCTCTGTTGCAAGCCCCACAGCAATGTTCTCTGCGCTGCTTAGAACCTGTGACCCAGAAGAACTGCAGTGTCAGAGGCCCAGGGAAGCTTGCAGATGACATGAACACGCAAGGCGCACCCAAGGCTGGGACCAACGCACGGGCCCACCCGCCACCAGCAGCCTCACACACGCACAGCCCGCGGCACACTCTCCCACCACCAGACACTAGTGTGCAGGCTCTCGGCCTCCTCCCTACTTACAGCTGCTGGGGTCTCCTCGGGAAGCAGTGCCCGTACAGCCCCAGGACTTTTCTTCTGACAGAACCTGAAAAGAAACAGAGGCTTTCAGTGATGGCTAGAGATTTCAGCCTGGCTCACAGAAGGAAAGGCCAAGGGCACCCATCCCCTGTACCAGGATGGCCCTGCCTTGTGGAGGGTACGGTAGGGTGGGGTGGGGGTA
Source organism: Lutra lutra (assembly GCF_902655055.1). Lineage (NCBI taxonomy): Eukaryota > Metazoa > Chordata > Mammalia > Carnivora > Mustelidae > Lutra > Lutra lutra. The sequence goes on from NC_062284.1 coordinate 62,207,770, forward strand.
AGAGAAGCACTGTCAGTCCTGAGCCCACCCTGATCCCTGATGCTGGGGGGGATGGGACACCCAACCCCCTCTCTTCCAAATTCAACTTCGGACGTTGGGTCCTAAAGCTCAAGATACAAGCCTACAGAGAAGCAAAAGAACAAGGTGGGGGGTGGTTTGGAGAGCACATGGAATAAAAGTGTGTGAAAAAGGCAGAAAAAGAAAAGCTGAGAGTGGGGATGAGGGTCCAAGTAGACCGGTATCTCTTACTCCCGCCCCTGGGTCAATGCCTGGGCCCCATGGGGGCACAGCTGGGAACACAAGATCTCCAACAGCTGGGCTGGATCTCCTCCGTCCTGTCCCTGTGTCACCAGCTGCTCCTGAAGAAGCGACTCAGCCTGGCGCACCAGATCTGCCACCAACGTGGCCCTGCAGCAGGGACAGAGAGGCTTGGAGGTAGCTGAGGGAGCTGAATCAGAAAGGGGCTACAAATTCAAGGAAATCTGGTCAGAACTAACTTCAAAGAACGTTAGCAGTTTGAACCTCCCCACCACATCCTTCCCCTCAAGCTAACTTGCCTCAGACTGGCAACACGTTAGGAGATTTAAAAGGGGGAACACGTGAGGGAATGAGCCCGCACCCCTCCCTGGATCTGCCTTCCCAACCCTCTCAACCCTCGCTCACTTGATGTGTTTGACACAGTTAGAGCCAATTCTCTCTGCCACAAACTCCACAGTCCTGCGCAGGGAGGGCGGCTGGTTGTGGAAAAAGGCTTGGGCCAGCTGTGCCTGTGGGGAGGGAACATTGGGTTGTTTCCTTTCTCTTTCCCTCCCGGCGCTCCCTGCCTCCACCCAGCCCCTCACCTGCAGCCCCTGGCTGGTCCGGGGAGGCTGGGCTCCAAGGCCGGTGGTGGTGGTGGGAGTGATCTTCCTCACAAAGCCCCCACTCCTTGCACTGCTACCCGACACCCAGGATGCGAGCAGTTTTCGGAGCTCTCCTGCATCAGGGAAGCCCGAGTGCTTAGTTCCAGAGCCACCCCTACCCTCCCAGGCATATTGGGCTTTAAGTATTTGTGGAGTAAAGTGGCTGAGGCACCCGGGGAATGCCTAAGGAAAACAACGTGTTCAGCTGTGAGGCCTACAGGATGTCTGCTGGGTACTCATAAAGGGACAGGCCAAGGACTGAGGACCCTGGGCGGCAGAGCATCAGTATCCTCACCAATATAGGGGCAGCAGGTGTAGAGCAGGTGCTGGTCCACCACGGGCATGCCATCCTTGGGGAGAGAACAGAGCAGAGCTAAGGAGGCAGGTTTCTCTTCCTTCCCACTGTGCCAGAAATGGGACAGTCGAGGAAGACAGTTACTCTAGAACTCCCAGCCTGCCTGCCTCCTTTATTCCTTCCACCCCCACGGCTCTGGCAGGACCGCAACACTCACCAACCCAAGCTCTGAAGCTACTGTATCCACCTCCAAGGCATCCAACTGACCCTCTTCCAGAAAGAATAGGTCCTCAGGGACTGTGGGAATCTGACAGAAGATCAGGGCAGTGCAAGCTGCAGTCTGCACTACAGACCTCGTGGCTCCAGGAGCAAAGCCACCTTCCTCCAAAACCATGGGATTCCCACCCCCCTCCACCCTCCATCTTCTGAGTCTGACCTCAATCAGACTCAGATATCCTCCCACTCCCCAGCTCCCACCACACTGGCTACCTCCCTTCCCTAATCTGGATCTTCCCTCACTCCACTAACCTGGAACAGCCAGCCCAGGACAGCTAGCAGCAGCAACTTGTTGAGGAAACACATCTCCCCTTCACTCTCCTTTGACAAGACCAAGCTCCTAGCAGGAACATTGGGACCAAGAAAGAAATGGAAGGGAGTAAAAGAAAGCTATCACAGGGAAGGTAATTCTCAAAAGCAGCCCAGAGGAGACCGCTGTCATGCAGGCGAGCAGGATCTCACCGCCCTTTCCCAGATCTGTATTCCCTCTCAGCTGGGCCACAGGAGGAGTCAAAAAGGTCCAACTGAAGTGCAAGGAACCTCCCCGGTTCTGCCGTGGACCCGAGCCTGCATCTCCCCTGGGGATCAGCCTTGGCCTGGGCTATGTGGCCTCCTTCCTGGCAGTGCCCTCGGCGCTAGCCCTGCCTCACTACACTCACCGGTGCAGGTGCAGCAGGACAGAGAAGATGCTGCGGTAATAGTCCAGTAGGGGCACGATGTGGTCAGCGAGGGAAAGGAATTCCACCAGCCAGGGCACGGTGAGCACGGCTCGGCGGGCCCGCAACCCCTGCTGCAGCAGAGCCCGCACGTCCAGGGCCGGCGGCACCTGGCAGGGCAGGGCTCAATCAGTGGATGAGGCTGGGGGCCAGACATGCCCTCCAACTCCAGGACTCTGGGGCCCCTCTCAGCCCTCCTTACCAGAGCCCCCATTCACCTGGCTCCTCAGGGCCAGAATGGAGTCCTGGAGCTCACGGGTTGGGGGTGGCTCAGGCCCCCGGTATGGCAGGAAAGCCACAAAGCCCAGGAATTTAGCCAGAAGCCTCAGGCTGAGCAGCACCATGGCAAACTGCCTCCGTTCACCCTGCAAGGGATCAGGGAAGTAAAAGGTCCTAAGCATAGGGCTTCTAGAATAATTATGAATCTGTCATAAATTCTTGAAAACAGCCCCTCCCTCCTAGGTCAGAACCCTATATTCTTCCTCATTCTGCTTTCTAACCTGCCAGTCCACGTCTGACTCCCCATCTTCATCGCTAGGCTCAGGTTGGGGCAGGGCAAGGCTGTTAAGCTCCCGGATCTTCAAACTCAGACTGTCCATGAGATGTTGATTAAAATGGAAGCTAGAAAGAAAGGGGAAAAAAAAAAAAAAAAAAAGAGAGACTGGCAGAGGTATAGAAAGACCCAGAATAGAGAAGAGGTGCTGCAGACAGAAAGGCACAGTGGGGTACAGAGGGGAGGCAAAGGAACAGTGAGGTTACCTACATGGGTAAAAGAATGAGAAGGGAAACAGAGGCAGAAGTGTGAGCTGCAAGGAGCCCGGCCATTGCCTAGTCCCACCCTGTTAGATTCCAGGCAAAGAGAGAGACAACTGTTGCCCTTCTCGAAAGACAAACCTCTCCTGGCCCTAGCCCCACTCCCTGCAAGACACAGGGGACCTTTACCTGCTGGCACTCAGGATGAAGTCCCTGAAGAAGCCCTGACAGCCTGGGAAGGTGGGGGGTGGGCAGGGTCCCCCGCTGCTCTGAGGGGCCACAAGCCTTTCCTGCAGGCGCCGCAACCGCCCCAGCTTGTCCGCTCCAAGCATACTTAATACATCCGGAGCCTCCCCCAAGACAGTGCCCCCAGTGCCACCAGGACTCTGACACATCTGAGGCAGAGGAAAGAGGAGACAAATAAAAAACCCCTAAGTTTTTCCAGAAAGGAGGACTGAACAAAATAGGGCAGAATGAACGAACATTTAGGGAATGCCAACCCCATATCAGGTGCAACAGATCTGTTTTTCAAGGTAGGGATGATATCGTTTATAGGTGAAGAAGCTAAAATTGCAAGGTGAAACATTTGCCTAGGGTCCCTGGAGCTAGAATTTGAAATCAGGCCCGAGTAGTGCGCCAGTGCTCTCTCTACCACAGCACAAATTGAGCGCAAGGAAGTAGTGAGAGTCTGCAGGCGGGCAGGGCGTGCAGGACTCATGATAGAGGGGTCTGGCTCCTCTTCGACTGCCTGATTTTGGCCACTGCTCCCCCACCCCCAACGGAACAGAAGTGTTCAAAGTCCAGCCCAGGACCTGTCTGGCTGTCCGCCCCATCCCAGAGTACCAGTCATTACTTGGCTGCCTTTAATACCTACTGATCCCCTGTAATCTCCTGCTGGGGCTATTACCTGGAGAAGTTGTTTCTGGAAAAGCCGAACAAAATGGCTGTGACTGCAGGCTGCAGAGAGCTGACCCATCATGGCTCTGAGGAGTAAGAGGCAGGAACAGAATGTGAGGGAAGGAGGAAGGGTGCAGAAGTCTGAGAGAACGAGCTAATCCTTGGGCTCTTCAGTCCTTTACCAGGGGCCCAAGCAGACCTTGGCCAGAGCTGGCCAGCACAAGGTAACAGGTAAGTACACCTCACGGTAACAGGTAAGGGACACCTTCCTTCCTCAGCACCAGCATCCCTCAAGGCTACAGATACACTTAACCTGACAAGAAATAGTACCACCCCTCTCATCTTCAGTCTACACTGGGCTCCAGTGAGTTTCATGACCCAAGTGGAAGGCAAATCCCTGGACAGAGGATACTCTCTCTGCACCTCATCTCACTATGCGAAGTCCTCAGAACTGCTGAACTCCATGATGGAGAAAATGGGAAGTTGGAAACGGTCTAACCAGTGACTTGGGCCAAGTACTCCATCACTCAAGCAATCTGGAGAAAGGGTTTTGCACTTAACTAGACATTAGCCATCACAGAACAAGTCTGGGTCACGTCTGAGTGCAAGGAGCTAGCCAAACAAATCCCTTCTGAGTTGGGCCAAAGCTGCCCGTAACTAGAGATGAAGGAGCACAGAAGGTAATTGCAGGCTAGGGGTCGGGGAAGACCCCCCCTCCAGTCAGCTACCAGAACACTACTAAGCTGCCCACTGCCAGAAGCAAGAGAGAGACAAGGTGACCGGTGTGGGAGCACCTACCTGATCCTGCTGCCAAGCCCTTCTCAAAATCCCAGCCAGGCTCCTCGTGCCGATCTTCCCACTCTCGAAGCACCTCAAAAAACACGTCCCTGATGGGCACAAGAATGCCTGATCAACAGAGACACGGCTGACCTCACCGACTACCAGGAGCGCTCTTCTCTAGCTTTTCCTCTCCAAAGTTCTCTAGATGACGAGAACGCTGCAGACCCAGTGGCAGCATGCCAAAGGGCTCACAGACCCTGGTGCACAGCAAAATCCGATTCTTTCTTATTGGAGAACCCCGTGACTAAAGTCATACACCTGTGAGAAGGCTGCTAAAATTGGAGGTTCAAGTCCACCACAGGAAACAAAATGAAGGTTCATTTTGAAGGCCATTCTGATGGTTGGAAGGGAAGGGCCCAGTGGTGCTAACCTACCACCTGCTAGTGCCAAACTCCTAGTTTCTATGAAAACAACATAGGCTGCCTATCCCAGAGAAAATGCCGCCTCGTTCCCTCCCCAAAGTTCCCTTTTCTTATCACCTCTGTTTTTTAAAAGTATGAAAGGCTCGGTCACTGGAGAAGTTGGCACGATTGTCTGTTTCTGGCTGAAAGGAGACAGCTTGAGCAGAGGGTGGCATCGCCAGAGAGACCTAAAATACGGGAGTGACATTAGGGATGGAACCCTCACAGGTCGTGCTCAGAAAACTTCACCCCCGCATTTCTGCCCAGAGTTAGCCCACATGACAAGTAGGGTGGTGGGTGCCAGGCTGCCTGAAGGATGAGGCTGGGGAAGGTGAGGTCCAGGCTAGGCAGGGTCCCTACCTTGGCAACACTGCCCTCATAGGCAGCCCGGAGGCGGCCTTGCAGAGCAGGTGAGAAGCACAGCAGCCGCTCGTTCTCAGCCAAGAGCTTCAAGGTCCCTTTGTCCAGGTAGGAAAGAACCCTACAGGGACAAGAGCGCATCTGACTGAGAAGGGGATGCACTGCAAATAGGAAGCAGGCACCTGTGCACCACAGAGCACATCATCGGGAACATGGAGCAGGTATGTACGGCAAAGTCATGGGCAGAGCGCTTAAGATGCTGGAGGCAAGGGGGGCAGGAAAGACCCCTAGGGAGCAGGGAAAGATCAGACACAAACCCAAAGGGTAGATGCCAAGACTACAGGGGGCAATTTGATTCTGTCAGGGGTTAAATTCATAGCCTTGACACAAAATGATAGGCTACATGTAGGAAGAGGCCCAGGGTCACTGTGCCTTTGGAAAGCACAAGCACTTACCCCAAGTGGCCAGAGAAGCAAGTGGACAATGGGAATAAGGCTTAAATGCCTCAGCTAGGGAAACTCACTGAAACTGACGCTCCAACACCTGCACTGCAAAGAAGACACAATCATGGACACTCTGGAACAGTGGGCTTTCCAAGGAATCTAGGAGGATAGTACCAAGTTGTCAGTTAAGAACTGTTTCATCTGCAGACTTCGTTTCCAAAAAGAGGCTTGCCCACTAACCTGGTGCTCCTGGACTTGGTTCAAGGTCACCGTCCTTGGTGGCCACCATCCTCCGAGCAGTAAGGAGCTGAAGAACGAAGAAAAGCTCCAGGAAGAGGTTTGGTACCAGGTTCTCTGGATGTAAAAAGAAACCCCAGGGTGTTGGGCACCATTTGGAACCAAGGCTCAGTTCTGCACACCTTACCATTTCTCCTACCCCACACTTTCTCAAGCATCTACTCCAGCACCCTTTGCTCCCACCCACCGGCAATGCATGAAGAGTAGACGAGGGCTATCAGCTCTAGGCGCTGGCGGGAAGACACTCTGGCAGGATCAGCGGATTCAGCTGTGAGGTTTCCTGACCAGCTGGGAAGCGGAGGCCCCAATTCTGAGGTGGGACAGGTGGTAGGTGGTGACTGCTGCAGCTGCTTAGAGCTATGGGGACAGAAAGATGTCATGAGCAGTTCCCCTAGCTTCCCCCACACAGCCACACTCCGGTTCCTCCAGAGCAGATGCCCACAGCCCAGGAAATAGACCCAGGGCTCCCTGGGGCAAACTAATCTCAGGGAAAACCCCTTCAGATCCCCCAGTGGGAGGAAGCTGACAACCCAGGGAGTGGCAAGGTCATACCGCTCCTTCCTGAGCATCTCCCGCTCCTCTTGCAGACTTCGGCACCCTGGGGGAAGGCCATGGCCCCAAGGGCTAGTGTCCGGGATTGAGGGTTGGGAACTGGGGACACAGTTGATTGGGGGTGAGGTGAAGCAGGTCTTGGGCTTGGAGAGTGACCGCTCTTCGCTCACCGGAGTTGGATTGATCCTGCGTGAAGGCTTCGTCCTGCTAAGTGGCCACAGGTTTTTCTCAAATTCCTATCTTCAAACATGTCCCCCTCCACCGCCTCAAGGGCGGGGGCCGCTTGCAAAATGTCCCTCACTATGGTTATCTCACCCCCAACCTTCCGGCCATTCCCACGCTCAACTGCGGAGCGCCCTGCCCTAATTTCCTGACTCCCCTCGCACAACCTTCGTGCCACCCCGCTCATGGGGGAGGGCTGATTCTCACCCTGCAGGGCCGGGGGGCACCGAGCCTACGGGAGGGAACTCCTCCAGGTTGCTGAGGTTTGGCGGATCAGAGCGCACGAGGCTGGGGCTGCCGGGGCTGCCAGAGCCCCTGGACCTCCGGCCCCCAGCCCAAGGCTGACTCTCTCCACCGACTCCCTCCTCCAGGCCCCCAGGGCCGCGGCCTCCCCGCTCGCGGCCCGGCCCCGGGCCCCGCCTCCTGCCCCCGCGGCGGGCCGAAGGGGCCTCGGCGGCGGCGGCGGCGGCGCTCGAAAGCTCGGTCGGAGGGAAGAGCTGGCTGCGCGCCCCGCGGCCGCCCCGCGGCGGGCCCCCCGGCCTCCCTGGCAGAGCTGCCGAGGAGCCCGGGGCCTTAGCGGGGGTTGGGGGGCCCTGCGGGAGGACGCGGCTGCTCTGCTCCCTCAGGAAGTTCAGCAGGAACGGCACGAATTCCTTCCGCAGTGGCCGGAGGGAGCTCAGCGCGGCCGCCTCCCCGGGGTCATCCTGAGGGAGAAGCGGGAAAGGATGAGAGGGTCAGCGGCCAGCCCGGCGCCACGAGCAGCCGGGACCGCAGGGCACGCTGAGGCGGGCGGCCCGGACAGCGGCCCCTACCTAGTTGGAGCGCACTCGGCCCGCGCTGACAGTCAGGCACCCTAGAGAAAAGGAACCTGAGGGATGGTATCTACGCAGAAAGCAGATTCCGGTCAGGCCCGGGAGTGTGCAGGGGCTGTTACCTCGGAACTCTGGGTGCTGCGAGCGATCCACCGCACCGCCGCTGCGACCGACACCTCTTCTCGCAGCAGCGACTCTAAAACGGCCGCCATCCCGGTCCGGGCGCTTGAATGCGATTGCGCAGGCGCCGGCGCGCCACGGGCGGCCTGTGAGGGCGGAGCAGGCCGACAGAGCGACCGTTGGGCCGCTGGGTGGAGGGGCGGGGCAGAGGGGCGGAGCCGGGGCTTCCCCGGGCTGAGTTCGGGCTCAGGCCTTCGGGCAGGCCCGCAGCCGGCTCCGCGCCTCGGGACCATAGGCCGGTGGCCCGCCAAGTAGAGCCGAACCGCGGTCGGCGAGGCCCAGCTCCGGCTGCCCGGGCGCGCGGGGCGACCTGTGGGGACTCGACATGACGGGAGACCGAGGACCCGGGAGAGCGGATGGATGGTAAAGATGAACAACTTTCCGGAGAGACACCTGCCTTCTGCGATAAGCACACTCATTTCTTTCAAGAGTTTTGGTGGTTTTTTTTTTTTTTTTTTTTGAGAGCGCCGAAGGAGAGGGAGAAGCAGACTCCTCACTGAGCAGGGAGCCCGACTCTGGGCTGGATCCCAGGACCCCAGGTCGCCAAGATCATGAGCTAAGTGAGCCAAAGTAACCCACCTAGCCACCCGGGCGGCCCCTCAAGAGTTTACGTTTTCTAGATTCAACCGTCACCACCTTGAAGAAGTTAGGATAAAATTCGTCTAACCTCATTTGATCACTTAAGACTAAGAATTCTTGCAAGGACGATTTTTAGAATCCTCAGCCCGCAACCCTTAAATGCCTCAGGTACGCACAAAATCAGCTGTATCTTTACCTTACACCAGGTTCTTACTTCAACTGCTCTGCAAGATGAAATGTTAAGAGGCACATGCTTGAGTTATTTCTTAATTTCTCTTATTTGTTAACACGGGATAGGCAGCTCTTTGAAGGTTGTTACTAGTTGAGATAAGAAGGGGAAACCAGGCAGGGAAAGACTGATGGCACTAACATTCCAGGTCAGACCATACAAGGTGGGGTAGAAGCAGTGCCCATGTGAGTGCCTCCTGAGAGTTCCTCTGGTTCAAAGGAAGGTCACAGGTGGAAAGGAGAGGGTGGTGGGGAGCAGGAATGACTAGTGCTTCCTGTGGAGAAGGAGAAAGTATGTTCAAAAATGAAGGACGGGCGCCTGGGTGGCTCAGTGTGTTAAGCCTCTGCCTTCGGCTCAGGTCATGATCTCAGGGTCCTGGGATCGAGTTCCGCATCAGCCTCTCTGCTTGGCAGGGAGCCTGCTTTCTCCTTTCTCTCTCTGCCTGCCTGTCTAACTACTTGTGCTCACTGTCAAATAAATAAATAAAATCTTAAAAAAAAAATGAAGGACTTAGAGGGAACTCTTAGCACTTGCTAGTTTTAAAAAAATTTATTTGTGGGGGGGGGTGTCACAAGCGGGGAATGTCAGGCAGAGCAGGCAGAGGGAGAAGCAGGCTCCTCCCCAAGCAAGGAGCTTGATGCAGGACTTCATCCCAGGCAGCCGCTTAACCAACTGAGCCACCCAGTTTTTAGATTTTATTTGGGAAAGAGAAAATCTCAAGCAGACTCCACACTCGGCGGGGAATGGGACAAGGGGCTCAATCCCAGGACACTGAGATCATGACCTGAGGGGAAAGGAAGAGTCCGACACTTAACCTGCTTAACCAACTAAGCCACCTAAGCGCCCCTTAGCACTTGCAGTTTCATTACTTCATCTTCAGTTTTATTTTTTATTTTTTTAAATATTTTATTTATTTGACAGAGAGAGAGAGAGAGATCACAAGTAGGCAGAGAGGCAGGCAGAGAGAGAGGGGGAAGCAGGCTCCCTGCTGAGCAGAGAGCCCAATGCGGGGCTCGATCCCAGGACCCTGGGACCATGACCTGAGCCGAAGGCAGAGGCTTTAACCCACTGAGCCACCCAGGTGCCCCTCATCTTCAGTTTTATTACATGAGGAACCATCTCCTTGTATCCCAGAACTCTGGCTTTTATCTGTAGGGGTACTGAACACATAGCTTCTAGTCAATCCACTGCTGCTTTTTCTAGGTCACTTCTGGATGTAGTACTGCATTTAGAGCAACACCTTCTGTTCCCTGTTGGGCTTGTAACCTCTGGTGCATCCAATAACTTTATTAAATTAGAAAAATATTTCCCTTTAAAAGCAAACCATCACACAAACAGAACTACAGTGTGCATGCGGAATGAATATTTTATTACTAGATTATAAAAATAAAATACAAAATAATTTTAAAACAGAACTTAAAACACTGTACAAAGCTTTAATATGATACAAATGGGAAAATTAAATAAATAATTACACTTTTATGTACAGATGGCCTATACAAAAGCACTCCATGTTTCTGCCAATACTCTTATGTCCTCGGTTGCCTGAGCAAAAATGCATAAAGAGGGCTGCTTGGAGGGAAAAGGACAATACAATACCTTTGGAGGTATTTCAAAGAACAATTTCTCATCACTCTGGTTTCATGAAGAGGAGAAAGGGCGAAAACTGTGGGATTACTAAAGTCCTCTATCCTAACTTAACTGGTTTTGCTCGACAAGAAAATTCTTCTGGTTTTTGGTTCAATCTGATAGAACAATTGCCAGTAGTTCCTAACTTTCAAGAATTATATCTAAGTCAAAACTAGATGTCTCCCCTCTTTTTTCCTAAAAGCCGCAAAACGATACATAAATGACCCAATGAAATCAGCGCTGGTGATTTTAGGAATGGAGCCGGGAAGGGGATGGGAACTGTGCAAGGCAGAGGAGTGTGTGGGCTCAAGCATGGGTCACCTTAACAGTTTTCTTTGTTCAGCTCACTCAATCCAATTTCGGAGCCCCTAGTGGCAGAATGCTGTGTTTCTTTCATCTTCCTAACTGTATTTTTGAATGCTTTCTACCTTAGTGAACTAATTTATCTATCTTGTGAATCATTTAAAAAGAAAATAGTTTTGAAAAGTCCTAAGGGCTTTCCCCTCCCTGGGTTACTCCCTAAGATAAATCACATTAAAAACTCTAGTCACCTTGTTTATCATGGGTGAATGAAGAACAAAGCCCAGATTCCAAATATGGGGAAATGCTGTGAATGAATTTTTAGGGATTTTAAACTGTGTACTGTAAGGTGGGAAGAAAGGGTCATATGGCAAGGATAGTGTATATTAAAAACTTGGATTTACGCAATGTTTTTAGCTGGGTGAGTGAACAGTTCTGTACACAACATGAAACAGTATTAAACTACTGAAAAGAGAGGTAAAATTTCTATCGTTAGTGTGTAAAGCTATGTCATGGGCAAATTCTCTAGTCACAGAGGCCCAAAGATCTGCCTCATGGAATCCTATACTGTAGGTCAAGGAACCCAGAACCACTGGCCCATGGGTACTGAAGAGACATGGCAGCATCACCAGTGACACACACGTACTATGCCCACACGGTCACTTCCAATTTAACAGGCAGACTCTCTTAAAGTTCCAAAGGATAATGAAGGAAAAGACTTCACTTCCTTTACATGTCTCCTCAGACCAAAGATCCAGCGAAGCGTAAGGAAATATTCAACTCATTACTAAATGTTACTTGTTGGCTATTCAGTTTTTTTGAGATCACATATAATAACCACAAAGTGATCCTGATCTAGTCATAAACTTTCATTTTCTGATCCAGATTTGCTCAAGGGGGATGATTAAACATCCAGTTTACATTCTGAAAGTCAGAGCAGATCATCACAACGCACTTAGACAAGGTACTGATGGGCCAGGACTCTCATTTCATGTCTAGCCAAGGATTTCTTAGGGACTTGAGGTGTGCAGCATCCACATTCCCCTCTAAAACACTAGGGATCCTGGTCCCATATCCTGCAGCTCACTAAGAACTAGAGGAATTCCCCAGACACCTCCTGCAGATCCTCCTTGCAGATTCTGCAGGCTCCCGAGACTGTCTGGGTTAACGTTCTCCTAATTCCAAAGAGGCAGCCAAAGTACTGAGAAAATCCAATGAGAGATGTTTCCACACTCCTCCCCCATCCTTGCAGTGTACCCCAGAGTTCTACCGGATAGGGGGAGGGGAGTGGGACGTTCTAACCACCAGGAGGCAGGGGGCGTTTCCGTGCACCACATCCTTCTGTGTGGTCTGGGGACCTGCAGTTGCCACGTGTTCCCTTCTTTAAGTTAAGGTCTAAACCCACACCCATGGATTCGGGACTTGGGTGAATATGGACCTGTGGGGATGGCCATAGTGGTAACTCACCTTAATCTTGTAATACTTTTTGTGTTAAAACCTAGGTAACTCTTCTGCAAATAAACTGTACAGACCCAAACTCAAGAAAGTTGGACAATGCCACTGTCATCAACCCTTCTATCTCTCCTCAGTGATACAGGTGCCAAAATACGTCTCCCTTTAGGCAAAGTCCCAACACATCTGTGGTAAACGCATATAAACAGAAGTGGGCAGAATATAAAAGAGTGAATGTCAACAACTTAATTCCAAAATACATGAACATGACAGAGGAATGACTCTCTAACATATGTCGTGTTCTGATAGATACAAAGAACAAAGTCTTGAAATGTGAAAACTTTGATCTCCAAGACTATATCTAGAGTTATCTACAAATTGATATATTTTCAAATAGCCAGAATAAGATGCATTTTTTTCCCCCTAAGCTGCTAACTCTGAATTCCGGATCCTGTTTCTCCTATCACCAATTTCTAATGTTAGGTTAAGAATGTAGTTCCTAGAACAAAGAATCCTCTAGGGAAAAAGCATCTGTTTTTAATTCAAAGCTATTGGGTATAGAAAAACTTATTATAGTTTTAACTATCTGTGTGTGGGTTTATAAAACATGCACCAATGTACACTTCTTCCTCGTAGATTGAATGCAACCATAGAAACATTTGCATAAAAATCTGTGGCCTGGGAGGAATCTCTGATGATAACCAAAGAGACACAAATCCCCCTAGTGGTCAGGAACTGAGCAGAGATACTGCACAACTAGTCCGCTGAGTCAGTAAGCAGCTGGGATCTGCTTGGTATTTTAAAGCAAATAATACAAAGTGGATAATGACAACAGCGGGTATCAATTATCATGTTGCTACTTATCTAGGACTGGATTGACTTGGCAACTTTTACAAAAAAAACATTCACTTCACAACATGCAACTTAAGAAACGCAAGTGTGCTGGTGCCCTTGTCAGCAAGGCCAGCTTGCACACCGAGGTGGGAATGACAGCGCCCACCTGAGACTTCCCGTTCAAAGATGTTTACAGTCTGTGCTTTAAGGTTACATTTGATAAGATCCTATTTTCCTTTGTTCGCTATACATTAAAGTTAAATGCCTTTATGCTGTGCAAAAGATGGCCAGTGAAATTTTAATATTTTAACCCATCTGTATACCCTGGAGATTTGGTGGCATAATGCAAGAAGAATGCTGCCGATGGGGACTGAGAGGTGCGAATCCATTTTCTGCTCCACCTAAGTAACTCCGGAGACTAGACATGGCGGGGTAAGGGCAAGTATGATTAGAGTTGCCATCATGTTGTGAGAGGAGAAACCAGGACGCACCTGATTTTCGAAAGCTGGTTTTCACTTTTGCCCCATACTACTTTTCATATAGTTTGGCTTGACTTTAATTAATGGCCATGTCCCTCAGCTTAGATAAAATAACCAAAGTGGTTTAAAATTACTTGGATGATCTCTGTTTGTCACTGAAATCTGAAATATGCCATCACTTAAAAAAAAAAACCAAATAAATAAAAAATAAGTAACTAAAACAACCAACTCATTCTCTGTATCATACCTTAAAATAAAGCAAAAACAAAAATCCTTGTGCCAAAAATATTTTGCTCAGGGCTGCCAACTTCTCTTTTTAGCCTGAGACACTGAATATCTAAAAGCACAAACTATGCTTTTAAAAATCATAAAGTAAATCTCTATATGATAGTACTTTTACGTGGACCTATTGATACATATGATATAACTAGTCTGTTTTCTTTTCAAAGTATCAGAGCTGAAACATCTTTGGTTAACTCTTTCCTCTACACTCAAGATGAAGTATTCTTATACACTGAGGCTATTTCTCTCTGGATACGGAGTTCGTCGGTGCCATCTGGAAAAGGGGGCAACACAGTGGAAGAGTTGGGAGAAAAACAGAAGAAACCAAGAGAGAGAAAACACCCAATTGCCATGTTGCCATCACTGTTTGTTTCGACTGCTAGAAGAGAAATACCAATAAGTACACACACACATGACTATAGCCTCATCTGCTTTTCCAATGGTTATGATGGGCACGCTTCTAATGACAGGGGTAAGGATTTAAAGCTGGCTACTTTTAGCACAATTTAGCTAATACAAGAGAAAAAAGAAGATAATTCCTTAATTGTAGACTGCTCCACTCCCCCACCATCCAAAAAATAGTGAGGTGCAAAGAGGAATGTAGAATGGCAATTTTTAAGAGATTTTTTTCCCTTTAAATCAATTTATGTCAGACCCATGATTATTGCCCTAGTTTATCCCCTTTAACCATAAGGACAGAATTATGTGATTAACGTGACAAATTTTTGAACCAGTATTACAAGCGTGTCCCAGTAATTTTTTTCCCCTATCAAAATTTTTAAAAGTGAAAATTAAATAGCCTATCTTGGCTTGAAGGCTGCCAACCCTTGCATTATACACAAAGAAGGCAAGAAGAATCTGAAGGGTCCCATGCCAAGAACATATTTTCGGAAAATGAAGACAGGCGAGGCCCAAGTGTACACGAGGCACACAATAAAAAGGAATTTCACCATCTGTGATCTTGAAATTACAAATGGAGAAGGAGAAAGAATGAGTTTATATAAGCATATGTTTCTCTATTTATAAATATTTATATCATTTACCATGAAGACATGCAAGTAGTGTTAGAGCAAATATTATACAATATCATACAGAAGGACTGGTCTTCCAGTATTACAGTTGCTTTAGTTAAACAGCAAATATGTCTTATCTATTGCATTCCTCTGTAGTGCTTGAAACTGGAGAGAAATTAAGATTCCACACTATGCTACATTTCTTACGGGAGATCGTATAGGAGTCGATAGTGTTTGGAGTTTCGGGTTTTTTTTGTTTTTGTTTTTGTTTTTAAAAACAGCTCCGCACAGAGAGAACGAGAAGACCAGTGCAGCTTCAGGGCAGCTTTGATGCAGCATCATGAGAATGTAGTCACCTGGTGAGGAAACAGACTTCTTTTTGTTTTTTTTTTTTCCCTTTTTTTTTTCTGGTTTCCAATTCAACCATATTCGATTTGGCAGCAAACACAAGGTCAAAGAGAAAGCACAGATGTTTGCTAGAAGGCAAATTGCAACAGCAAGCAGACCAATTTACCTGACCTCAATAAGGTCTGTACAACACAAAACACCTACAGAGTAGAAAAGAGCCCATTGGAAAAATCTAGCATAATTTACTTTTGCCTGATTCCTGTTAGCAGAAGACTGAAATGAGAACAAACACGCTCCTCCTCGCAGCTTTATAAATTGAGGTTACAAGGAAATCAGGTCCAAAAGCCCAAACATTCAAACTAAAGCACAGGAGAAGCAGTAATAAAACAGTAAAAGATAGATATTGAGCCTAAATTTATTTCCCCAGATACTCATTCCTTATTGGCTAAACGTATATAAAATACAAAGTTTGAGGATTATAAGCCTCAACAACGTACCTAATTTCTGTTTTTCTTTCTAAATCTCTAAGAGCATAAAGTCACATTCCACAGCATCGGACTTCCCTGGTATCATCTTGGAGGTTAATATTGGAAAACAGTCAGTATCCAGAAGACCTAAGAAAGCAAGGTCTGCTCTGGTGGGTCTTCCTTCCACAAGGAGGAAATGGAGGGGAAGAGCGTTCTTTTGTCTTGAAGGGTATTCACCCCACTCTGTCCCTCTGTCCCTAACGTGCTAACGCCTGTGCAGTAGGCTGTTTCAGCTTCTCCTTCCTTTACCTAAGTTTCAGTAGTTCTTTTTCACAATAAAAATATACTGAGTTAAGAACTGTGAACTGTAACTTTTTTCTGTTCCACAGAAAAATATTAGGGGACTAAAAAAAAAAACAACAAAAAACCATACACAACTGGATTGGAAATTTTCAGCATGTGCTGCTAAAAGCATATTAGAAGGTACTGTTAAAATAAGAAAAGGGAGATTGATTCCAGGGAGATACTCTAACTTTAAAAACCATGAAATGCAGGGAGGGTAGTAGGAGTGAGGCAAAGTCAAGGTGTGAACTCCCAGTACACGAACAAACACACGAGCTGTGTGTACACTGGCACTGGCTCCTCAGCAGCAGACTCATTATATATCCTCCTACTGGAGCAATTCTGACTCTCCAAGGTTGGGAAGTTTTGAACGAAAATATTAAAACAACAAATTTCACTTTTGCTATATAATCTTTGAGCAATGCCTTTAAAAA
This sequence comes from Lutra lutra, assembly GCF_902655055.1. Lineage (NCBI taxonomy): Eukaryota > Metazoa > Chordata > Mammalia > Carnivora > Mustelidae > Lutra > Lutra lutra. Next base: position 62,224,104 of record NC_062284.1, read on the forward strand.
AACAGGCCGAACCCCTTAAAATTCCATTCCATTTCCTACCTTCAACTCTTTTGTTTCAAAGGCAGCTGAAAAATGAGAGTTCCTTTAATCTCCCCCTTGGATTTTGCTGGATTGCCCCTTCCTATGCAAAGGCATTGATTCCTGATCTGATTGCTGCCTGCCTTAGGTAATTCCTTATCATAAATTTACGTCTTCTTATAAATAATTTATCATGTTACTTTCTTTTGCAAGAGAAGATCAACACTGATTGTTTAAATAGACAGTACAGGGACACACATGCATCAGGCTGAGGAGGAAGATCTCACACCTTTCACAGAGCTACAGCCCGGCTTCTACCTGCTGAGTTTAGTGGCTGACTTACTCTTCCCGGGGGGGGCTTTAGTGCTGGCCGAGTGGTGGTGGAGGCTGTTGGATCCTTTCAGGCCATTCTTACTGGGTTTGCAGTGCTCCTGTTGGCAGGACCTCCTGGAGGAGGAAGATCCTGAGTGGCTGGGAGGGGACTTGCTTCTCCCCAGATGCGGGGACGAACTCCTCTGGTCATGGTGGGGCCGGGCAGCCCTGGATGGTGAGGAGCTGGACGTGCGAGGCAAGGAAGAGCTTCGAGGAGAGGCACTGGGACTTCTGCGGGGGACAACTGGACTCTTGGGTGGTGTTTTTGGATTGTGGGGTGATCCTGGACTCTTGCACTGAGGAGTGCCCCGGGGCTTCTGAGATCCATTTTGAAGAATTTGGGCCAGGCGGGAGAACAGGTCTGAGTCAGAACTGCTACTCCCTAGGACTTTATATCTGCGGAGCCTTAAAAGAACAGACAAGAATTCTTTTTATTTTAATCCAAAGGCGTCCAGAAAGTCACAGTGTCCTAATGATAATGTGTATAAGGTGAGTCAAGTCAGCAAACACTGGAAACAGAGTTACTCTTTCACACACCACTTGCATGAGCCTGGACAAATTATTTAACCTCTCCTTTTTTTTTTTTCAAAGTGAAGTACAGTTGACACACGATTTTGTGTTAATTTCAGGCATACAGCAGGACGATTTCACAATTCTATACATTAACAATGTTCACCATGATAAATTTTGTTACTGTCACTGTACAAATTTATTACAGTATCATTGACTATATTCTCTTTGCTATACTTTCCATCCCTATGACTTATTCTGTAACTCAAAGTTCATACCTCTTACTCCCCACCCTTCACCTATTTCGCCCACCCCTCCCACCCTACTCCCTTCTGGCAACCGGCGGGCTATTCTCTGTATTTATGAGTCTGTTTCTGTTTGCTTGCTTGTTCATTTTGTGTTTTTAGATTTCACATGTTAAGTGTGAAAATACCATATGATTTCACTTATATGTACTTGGTATTTGTCTTTCTCTAATTTCACTTAGTACAATACCCTCTAAGTCTGTCCATGTTGTAAATGGCAAGATTTCATTCATTTTTATGGCTGAGCAATATTCTATGACATGTACACACACCCCCCCTACATTTTTGCCCATTCATCCATCAATAGACACATTGCTTCCATATCCTGCCTATTGTAAATAATGCTGCTATAAACCTGGGGTGCATATATCTTTTCAGATTAGTGTTTTGTTTTCTTTGGGTAAATACCCAGCTGTGAAATTACTGGATTGGATGGTAGTTCCATTTTTCATTTTTTGAGGGAATTCCATACTGTTTTCCATAGTTGCTGCATAAATCACATCCTCACCAGCAGTGCACGTCACCTCTCCTAGCTTTTAATGGGAATGTTACCTACCTCCCAAGATTACTGGGCAGTCAAGAATAATGGCGCAAGTAAAGTATTTAGTATATATGCTGCCGAAGCGAGCACCCAAGTAAAGTATTTAGCTGGCTGGCTGCTGTTCAGAAGGACTTAAATGTTGTTGGTCCCTTTCTCCTATGGCACGTTTGCTCTTCCTCTTCTTTTAAGTTTTTATTCATTTATTTAAGTAATCTGTATACCCAATATGGGGCTTGAACTCATGACCCCAACATGAAGGCTGTACACACTTCTGACGGAGCTAGCCAGGCACCTGGCCTGTTTGTTCTTCTAATTTTAGGATCAACTTAATGAAACATCTCTAGCATGTTAGTAAGTATGAGAGAGAGTAAACCATTTTGTATAAGGCTCCAAGACAGAAATCTGGCATGTGTATATGCAGACATTAAACCCCACAACGTGAAGTATACTCACCAACATCAAGAACTACAGATCAAAGTATTATTTCAACCTCATTTAACACTTTGCAAAAGGAAAGCATAGTCACTGGTTTCTCTGGGCTTCAGTGTCTGTCTCTGACAATAGTCTGAGATTCAAGAAAGCTGGGTTTGGAGACTGACTGCCCTGTCTTACTGGCAACAGAACTTGGGCCCTTGAATTCTACATCTAGAGAATATTCACATGAATATCAGTGTCTCCTCTGGCCTATATTCTTTCTGTCTCAGCCTAAAACCCACTCAGTTAAAGAATTTAAACATCAGGCGCCTGGGTGGCTCAGTGGGTTAAAGCCTCTGCCTTCGGCTCGGGTCATGATCCCAGGGTCCTGGGATCGAACCCCGCATCGGGCTCTCTGCTCAGCAGAGAGCCTGCTTCCTCCTCTCTCTCTGCCTGCCTCTCTGCCTACTTGTGATCTCTGTCTGTCAAATAAATAAATAAAATCTTAAAAAAAAAAAAAGAATTTAAACATTAAACTGCTGGGGGGCCTGGATGGCTCAGTCAGTTAAGTGTCTGCCTTCAGCTCAGGTTATGATCCTGGAGTCCTGGGATCGAGCCCCGAGTCAAACCCTGTGACAGGCTCTGTGCTCAGTGGGAGCCTGCTTCTCTCTCTCCCTCTGCCCCTGCTCATGCTCACTTGCCCTCTCTCAAATAAATTAAAAAAAAAAAAAAAACAAAACAAAACCAAAACTTTCAACTGCTGACATGCCACTCCTTATGGAAGGAAGTGGGAGAAGAACTTGCAAGGTCGTATTAGCAGCTGCAGGATGCAGGGGCATAAACAGCCATCATCACCGTAATGGGTCAGCAATAAGCTACTGATTTTTTTCTCTCTTCCTCCTTTCCCACCATCTACTTATTCTGACATGATGAAACTCCTTCTGGTTAAACCTACCCTCGTGGATGTTATAGTAAAGTCGGAAGAATGGAATAAAATAATTCTTCTGTGCCAGGACCTATGTGGGAGAGTTGAGTGACCCCTGAATTCCCAGATGAAGTCCAGGCTGGTCAGCTCCGTGACACAATGCCACATGCTTGGCTTGGTTACCAAGTGCTACTTTTAAGGGACTTATAAAGTGCTAAGTAATAAATGATAACCAAGATTTGTTTGCTGAAGTCCAAAGCAGCTCAAGCCACAGATGACACCATCTCTACTAAGTACAGAGGACAAGCAAAAGGAAGAGGGGATGTGTCACTACTGTTCATGGAATCACCTTTCTAAACTGTCTCAAATGACTGTTGTTTACTCATCACCATGCTTCCTGTAGGAGTCTAGTCCCATTGGCACTTCAAATCCGATGTTTAGTTACCCTTGAACCTGAAACCCTATGGCAACTCAGAGCTAACCTTACCTAAGGCGAACAAGTTCTGCTGGGTAATGATAAAGATAGACTCCCACTTTAATACACTTCAGAATCCATAACAATAATCCATATTGTTGTACTATCTAGAATAGGCTACAGTCTTCATGTATTTTGATTTTTCACCTGGTTTTTGTTCAAAGGCCATTCTTTTTCTCATTCTCCTAACAGGGCTGAGACCATTTTAGTCTGTGGAATGAATAATCATTCTCCAATGAAAGCACTCTTAACTGGTTTATCACCTCCCAATAGTTTCCTCTCTTCTTTAAAATATAATTACCTTATGGTCAACTCTACACAAGAATACTTCAATTAACAAGTATACCAAGTAGTAAATATTGAAGTAATTCTTTTATTATGTATGGCTATATGTATCATCAGACCTAAGGGAAACTGCCTATGGGGTTTTGTGTTTGTTTACTTCATTATAATCAGATAAAGAGCACTGTGACCAGGACCCATTCATCAAATTATGGACACAGTCTTTTTCACGAGAATTTGACACCATAATGACATCTCTTATAATGGGATTTGGACTAGAAAAAGCTGGAAAATTACCGAGTATCTAGTTAAAACGGACTAGAAGAGACATGACCTTGGTTGCATGCTAATTAAACCCGTCACAAAGCTCTACATGTACGCAACCATATTGCAGTCCACATGCGCAACCATATTTGATCCTGCCCAAACCACAAGGCAAATATAAGACCTATTTTATGGATGCAGAAGCTGAGGGTCACAATGCTAGAGAGTGGGAGCGCTAAGAGTTTACTTCCTCTATACTGGCCTATAAAGCTTGGGGAAGGCAGTGAAGGCAACAGATAATCAGAAGCAGGCAACGGAGAAATGAGACCACTGACGTAACATAATCAAGCAGACACAGAGAGAACATTACACACTTAACACGGTGACAACACAGAGCCTTACCTGGCTTCCACTCCAGGCCTCGTGGGAGGCTTTCCTGGTGGTGGCCGAGGCAAGAACTGAGCTGAAGTTGCGCTACTGACTTGATCTGTGTTGACCCATGAAACTGGCCTTGGGATTTTGCTCTTTCTGGACTGGGAGATGATGGGTGACAGAAAGCTGTCTTCGGCTGATGTGCTCAGGTGTGAGTCTATAGCCAGTCTTGAAAAGGGAGCAAAGACCTCCTCCTCAGAAAAGGGGGCGGGAACAGTAGCTAGTCTCTCCTCCAGCAATTTATCAGAGGCACTTGAGAGATCCCCAAGGAAAGACTTGAGTTGCCTTTTTTCCACCAGAAGCCTGACGAGGTCTGGCTGATAAGCTTTCTTTTGGAGGAGCTTTTCTTTTGCGGAGACTGGAGAGGATGATTCAAAAGTTGAGTCTATCTCTTGGGCTAAAACAGGGATTCGGCTGTGTCTAGTTACAAAGGATGACCTGATCACGTCCTTCCGGGATGGGGGACAATGTTCGCTCTCGGAAACACAATGAAATAATTCCCCATTTCTAGGGGCCACTTTCTCTCTCTTACCCTCTTGGTGCAAAAATGTAGACAGGTCTCCCTGCTGACCTGGCAAGTCTGCACTCCTGACATCATCATCCTTAGATGGCTTACCTTTTTGCATTGCTGCCACCTGACCTATCTGTCCTTCAACATGTGGGTCAATGACTCGTGAAGAAACTTCTGAAGTTTCAACCTCCAGAAGCTTCATTATCTCATGATTTTTGTCTTGATTTGGCACTACACTAAAAGTGTGTGTCTTTGCCACATCAAGAGGTTCAGTGGTAGCTGAGTGATCTCTTTCCACAGTTACCAAGTCTCCTGGAAGGGAGGCGATCTCAATATAATGCTGCCCTTTACTTAACTTCTCATCTTCATTATCTGACCCTAGAAGGTTGCTTTTCTCTTCAGTTTCCCTAGGGAGACTCTCAAGTTCTCTCAAAGCCAGTCTGTTATGGTCAGGATGGTCTTTTGGTCCTAGATCTTGAGATTTGTTACACTCTCTAATATTGGATAACAAGTCATGACCAGTATGATCTATCTGCAGCCCCAAGTCTGTTCTGCTTCCTCCACTAGGAGGTTCACCTTCTGTTACAACCAGGCCAGAGAAGTTCTCCTTTGGAGAGTAAAGTTCCACAGTGGGTTCCACAGGCTGAAGGTCCTTCTTCTCTTGCTGTTGACCAAGGTGAAAGCTTCCTGAAGTTGACTGTGTAGATGCCACAGAGGGTCTAGGAATTGTAATCTGGAGAGACAGGAGTAAAAGTGTTATGCAATAACGTGGAATATAATAAAGATGCCTGATTTGAAATTTCACATGTCAAATTCTAATTTGTAAGAGGAACACAAATATTGACCAGGTCTGCCCAACTCATATTTAAAATGAACAGCTCCAAATCAAAGTACATCAAGCTCTCCCACCCAGGAGCTGTATAAAACAGTCTCTGTCCAGGCTCATCCCTGCCTCTTCTTTAGCCTGCTCTGTGCTCTACAACACTGACTTCTCCAGACTGCACGACTCAGACTCCCTTGCCTTCTGATTTCCGGCTGGGTTTGCTCAATGGGCAGCACCAACAGAGCATCAGAGTTGGAGAAGAAAAAGGTCTGGGTATTATTAATATTTTCAAAGAGATTTATTTATTTATTTATTTATTTATTTATTTATTTATTTATTTATGAAAGTGAGAGAGAGAGAGAAAGAGAGGAGGAGGAGGAGGAGCAGAGGGAGAAGGAGCAGACTCTGTGATGAGTGGGGGAACCCCAACATGGGGTTCAACCCTAGGACCCTGAGATCATGACCTGAGCCGAAATAAAGAGTCAGACGCTCAACCAACTGTGCCACCCGGTACCCCCAGGTCTAGGTATTAATTCTCTCTGTATCCTGCCCAAGGGATAGCAGCTTTGGTAGTGGCTACAGTTTACCACTTCTGACCACAGTTACTATGGTATGGCCCCTCTCCTAGCTTTTATTCCCTCTTCCTCCTCCCACAGGACTCAAGATAGAAATGGCTCCCTCCACTGATGCTTCTGTTAGTTCTCTCAACTCTTCCCACCCATCTGTAAAAAGCTCTTCTCAGTAAATTCTCTCCAAGTCCCCTTGAGTGTGCCAGCTATTTTCTGCCAGAATCCAGATACAGGATTACAGGGGAAAAAAATTACTGGCAAATTGTACATTTAAAAATTCCAGATTTACATGCATTTTGTTTCCCATAACTCCTATCAATCAATTTTAGGAATATACAAGCAAAGCCATACAAAGAAAGACGTTTCCTAATGTTTCATTATCTTCTTTAATTTTTTAAGGTCAAGCCTATGATACCTTAAATTCTATCATCCTTCCACTGAGGTCATTTAACTCTATGTGAAGTAAGCCAAGCAGAGAAAGACAATTATCATATGGCTTCACTCATATGTGGAACATAAGGAATAGCACGAAGGACCATAGGGGAAGGGAGGAAAAGCCAAAGAGGGAGAAATCAGAGAGAGATGAACCAAGAGAGACTATGGACCCCAAGAAACAATCTGGGGGTTTCAGAGGGGAGGGGGTGGAGAGGTGGGGTAAAAGGGTGATGGGTATTAAGGAGTGCACATGCTATGATGAGCACTGGGTGTTCTACTTAACTAATGGATCATTGAACACTACATCAAGGACTATGTACTATACAGTGGCTAACTGAACATAATAAAAAAAAAAAAAGAGAGAGAGAGAGATTCAATATCTAATAAGAATGACCCAGGGGCACCTGGGTGGCTCAGTGGGTTAAAGCCTCTGCCTTCGGCTCAGGTCATGATCTCAGGGTCCTGGGATCAAGCCCCGCATCAGGCTCTCTGCTCCACGGGGAGCCTGCTTCCTCCTCTCTCTCTCTGCCTGCCTCTCTGCCTAGTTGTGATCTCTCCCTCTGTGAAATAAATAAATAAAATATTTAAAAAAAAAAAGAATGTCCTACCTTAAGACTCCTAAAGTTTCTACATTTTCACATTTGTTAAAAGTAACATGTAAGAGGCCACCTGGGTGGCTCGGTTGGTTAAGCGACTGCCTTCAGCTCGGGTCATGATCCTGGAGTACAGGATCGAATCTCGCATCAGCCTCCCTGGTCAGCAAGGAGTCTGCTTCTCCCTCTGACCCTCCCCCTCGCACGCTCTCTCTCTTTCTTGCTCTCAAATAAATAAATAAATAAAATCTTTGAAAGGAAAAAAAAAGTAACGTGTAAGAAAACAAAAGTGATACATAAGGAGTCAGCAAATATCAACCACATAAACTGGTATGGAAAAAAAGCCTTTTTGAGAAAGGAAATAAGCCAAATTGCTTCATGAAGCCAATTTAGTTCTAGGAAAATTATGGAAATTGGTCTGAATTCAAAGCAAAATGAATTTGGAACTGTTGTGGGAGATTATGCTTAGACCCCACCTTAGTCTACAGACATCAAGAAATCGGTGTTGTTCCAGAGTCAGAGATACTGTCTGGATCTGTTTCTCTGTGTGTCAGGAATACAGTTATGTATACGAACATGTAAAGCTTATCCTAAGCCCAGCCCAGGAGAAAACACCTAACTCATGTCCTGAAATAGCTCCTGGATAGAACCAGTATCCTGAGGATCTGTCAGGTTAATTGAATAAAGACAGGCTGTTTGGGTTCAGATGTGAATTCTTACAATAAGCCCAGACCTATAATGACCTTCGAGAAAAGGGAGTAAGTTCCAGCAGTGCTGTTGCCCTTCAGGAAGTCACCTCAAACCTCTATCTCTTTCATTATTCTAAAATATATTCAGGCAGATGTCAATTTCCTAGTATATTTTAAAAAATCATATTGAAACCTAACATGTATAGTTACTTACTATTCAAAATATAATTTTTAAGACCTGAGAGTGATGGTGATAAGAAAATCAGGTATGAAGTTATAAAATGCCAAATAACAAGGGAGATGACTCGACCTACATTGAAAATACACCAAAAGTCACTTCATTATTATATGTAATTCCAAAACATCAGCCAAAATAAACTCAGCAATGTTTACACAAGTAATAGTTTACTGCTCGGGACGCCTGGGTGGCTCAGTTGGTTAAGCAGCTGCCTTCGGCTCAGGTCATGATCCCGGCGTCCTGGGATCGAGTCCCACATCGGGCTCCTTGCTCAGCAGGGAGCCTGCTTCTCCCTCTGCCTCTGCCTGCCACTCTGTCTGCCTGTGCTCGCTCTCTCTCCCTCTCTCTCTCTGACAAATAAATAAATAAAATCTTTTAAAAAAAATAGTTTACTGCTCTTTTAAGATTGGAGCTAGGGAATCCATGCAATTCTGAGTTTAACTCATCTTAGATTCAGGATATAAAAGGATGTGTGTGTGGGCACCTGGGTGGCTCAGTGGGTTAAGCCTCTGCCTTCGGCTTGGATCATTGTCTCAGTGTCCTGGGATTGAGCCCCACATCGGGCTTTCTGCTCAGCAGAGAGACTGCCTCCCCCGCAAGCCCCTCTGCCTGCCTCTCTGCCTACTTGTGATCTCTCGCTCTCTGTCAAATAAATAAATAATCTTTTTTAAAAAAGGGTGTGTGTGTGTGGTATGACAAAAGGAGTGACAATCTTTTTAAAAATTTTTTTTAGATTTTATTTATTTTTTTGTCAGAGAGAGAGCACAAGTAGGCAGAGAGGCAGGCAGAGGCAGAGAGAGAAGCAGGCTCCCCACTGAGCAAGGAGCCTGATATAGGACTCAATCCCAGGACCCCAGGATCACAACTCGAGCTGAAGGCAGCTGCTTAACCGACTGAGCCACCCAGGCATCCCAAAGGAGTGACAATCTTGTACACAGAAAAGATACTCTGCCTGAATTTTTCTTAAAAAAAGATTTTCAGCAATTATGATGAACTGCATAAAATACTCTCATATAATATTTCTATAGCACCTTAAGTTTCTAAAATATTCCTAAAACCATTTTTACTAATTCCATTTTATATCTGCCCTACATTTCAATTGGGTGCTATTTTTTACACAAATTTCACAAATGAGAAAAAAAAAGGTTCAAAAAAGTCAAGGATAGGACCGAAGGGTTTTGAAAATCATGCATATCATACATAGCCCACCACATGCACTATACTTAAATGAAGTCTAGAAAAGTCTGCAAAAATATTATCTGACAAGATAAAAGGAGAAAAACCAAAGAACAATAGCTAAATGTAGTAAAAGGAAGACCAATTCTAAGTATAGCTGAAAATAACTTCCTTTTTTAAAATCTTTAAAAATTTATTCATTTATTTATTAAAGATTTTATTTATTTATTTGACACAGAGAGAGACAGCAAGAGAGGGAACACAAGTAGGAGGAAGTGGGAGAGGGAGAAGCAGGTTTCCCACTCTGCAGGGAGGCTGATGAGGGGCTTGATCCCAAGACCCCGGGATCATGACCTGAGCTGAGGGCAGACGCTTAATGACTGAGCCACCCAGGCGCCCCTGAAAATAACTTCCTTAACCTTAGACTGTAAGATTTGAAAGCAATTCCCACGCTGGGACCACTTTACAATTGGACTAAATCAATGATCTGCCAGTAAGTCATATGCATTTTTTATATCTTTAATTTCTATAATTTACAAACATCTCATTAAGGCATGAATTCACTCAAGTCCTTTCTTCTGTTCTCTAACTGTATAAGGTAACACCTTTTTACAGAACTAGAATATGACTTTGGTACTTTCCATTTCTTTAATATTAGTTTTACTAATGCCTACTACTCAGTTTGACTAACATCAGTCTCATTACTGTTTAGTTCAGATAAAGTAGCCTCATTATTTATCGTTATCCCATGTTTATGACTGGCCAGATAGCAAGAGACAATAAACTGCAAACTAGTTATTATGTACATTTAACTTATAAATACCCTTTTAACTTTCATCTCATTCAAGGGCTGTAATGTTAGTAAGATAATAAAAACTCTGGGAATTCAACATTGATACCAAACAGCCTCTCTTCCAAATAAAAGGTATGTGATTTATGAAATATCTAGATCTCGGGCGCCTGGGTGGCTCAGTAGGTTAAAGTCTCTGCCTTTGGCTCAGGTCATGATCTCAGGGTCCTGGGATCGAGCCCCACATTGGGCTCTCTGCTTAGCGGGGAGCCTGCTTCCCCCCCTCTCTCTGCCTGCCTCTTGCCTACTTGTGATCTCTGTCAAATAAGTAAATAAAATCTTAAAAAAAAAAGAAATATCTAGATCTCATTTTGTTTTTTTGACAAATACTTTATGAGATACAGGTAGTAGAATAATTTAGTGGTTCCTACTCTTGCCAAGAATAACAGTTATATGAACACATTCCTGGTCTATTAAAAAACTTAAATTATTTATTTATTTATTTATTTATTTATTATTTAGAGAGAGAGAGAGAACATGAAAGGGGAGAAGCAGACTCCCCACAGAGGTGGGAGCCTGATGCGGGACCTGATCCCGGAATTCCAGGATCATGACCCGAGCCGAAGACAGTGGCTTAACCAACTGAGCCACCCAGGCACCCAAAAAAACTTAAATTTTAAACATTTACATTTCTTTGAGCCATTCAAAGACTTCTTTTGTTAAAAGCATCTTTGTGTGATACTTTATACAACTATGGAAAATTACGAATAAAACTAAAATACTAGTATTGAACCATGTTTTTAATGTATCGAGTTTTTATTTCTAGAGAGTGCACAGCAATGATAACATTTGAATGATAAGAACCCCTACATGCTAAGAGAATATCCCACTCTCTTACTCTTAACCCCTATTGCTTACTCTGACCACATTTATGCTGGGCACTATCGTTGAAGATGCTGCTGTAGTGTGACTTGGCTTATGGATGGTGGACTGGCAGGAGGAGAAATGGAGCAGGCAGCAGTCTGCTACAGAGGTGGAGAAAAGTGAAAACCTGAAGCCTCAAGACCTAATTAAATAAAAAGTAGAAGCTGCTTTTTCTCTTTCCTGTTATCCCACTCCTCAGAGACAGTCACTCATCATCAATAGTAACAATGTATTTAGTGGGACTGGAAACTCTCTAAGAATGTTGTGGGGATGCTAAAAATCATAAGCAAGCCATAACTCACACCCAAAGATTAGAAGTCACAGAAAAGACAGACTAAAATAAAAATATTTTTGGCTGGCCAGTGATTACACATCACATATACAGCTACAGGATTCACAGTCCGTTTTCAAGCCCCTTCACATGCAATACTAGAAGACACTTCAGGTTTGAATCTTGTCTTTTTTTTGTTTTTGTTTTTGTTTTTTAATGGCTTCCCGGCCTTCAGGATAGCCATTCTTCTTCTTTTTTTTTTTTTTTTAAAGATTTTATTTATTTATTTGACAGACAGAGATTACAAGTAGGCAGAGAGGCAGGCAGAGAGAGAGAGAGAGAGGAAGCAGGCTCCCTGCTGAGCAGAGAGCCCGATGTGGGGCTCGATCCCAGGACCCTGGGATCATGACCTGAGCCGAAGGCAGAGGCTTTAACCCACTGAGCCACCCAGGTGCCCCAGGTTTGAATCTTGTTCAACTATTCCCAACTTTCATAACCTACAGATTTCTATCACAGCATCTCTAACACTGAAGACTGTTTCCCTTTACTAGCCTGAAGACTCTTGAAAGCAGCGAGGAGACTCATGGGCTTTGAATTCTTCACTGTCTAGTGCAGTACTTGATACATAGTAAAGGCCTGATAACTAATGAACACGAGACTGCATCACTGGATGCCTGGGTCCTTTCCATGGAGCCTCTCCCAAGGGACAGTCCAGTCTGTTACTTGAACACATCACAAAAGGGCTTCCTTTACTTCCCAAATCAGGCCATCCAATTTCTGGTCTTTTCTGTTCATAGACTGAATTACACTGTCACAGATCATTTCAGAGGTGTAATCGCATACAAACAAAACTTTTCTATCATTACAGTAACCAAATTTTCCAGAACAAAAATAGGTATCCGTGGTAAGACAGAGGACATGTGGCCACTCCCCAGTCAAGGTACATGCAGTCAATACAGATTTCTCCTGCAAAATCCATTTCAAGTTATTCCAGAAAGTCTTTACCTTTTCACATGACTAAACTATACTATTAATACATTACATGGATCATTCCTTTCTTCAGTGGGGGCTCTGAGTATTCCCTCTAGTTTATACAAGGGCTCCAAACAGTCAGTGGAACCCATTTCGCTGGGAAAACCACATGAAACTACTATTTCAAATGAGTCGTACCACTAAAATGTCTCTCAAGTTCTCACTGCAATTTTCACAGTTCAATCCCTCATCGTATTTGCTTGAATTAATGCCAAAGCCTCACTGGCTGCGGCCTCGGCCCATTTCCCCCACTCGGCTCCCAAATAGCATGTTATTTCCCGCCCACAATCCTGGCAGTTTCTTGTCCCACAGCCCACACAGCTCAGCAGAGCAGGTGAATCCCCGTTATCACCTTACCTTCTGTAGCTCTTCTTCAGCTTTTTCCTTTGTCCTAAGAAAAGGGCACTTATATTCTAGATCACTCATTTAAACTCTGAACTCTGATGCTTTAAGCCTCTATGTCTCTGTACGTACTGTGTTCTCTGCCTGATAACCCTGCATCTCTCTCCCGCAAACTAATTCATCTTTCAGAGCCCTCTTACTTTTGAAGTGCAACTTAATCTTTTTTTTTTTTTTTTTTTAAGATTTTATTTATTTATTTAACAGAGACAGACAGCCAGAGAGGGAATACAAGCTGGGGAAGTGGAGAGGGAGAAGCAGGCTTCCCGCCAAGCAGGGAGCCCGATGTGGGGCTCGATCCCAGGACCCTGGGGATCATGACCCGAGCCGAAGGCAGACGCTTAACCGTCTGAGCCGCCCAGGAGCCCAAAGTGCACCTTAATCTTCCCAGGAAAAGATTTTTAATTTTTATTTCCTCTCCAATTATGAAGGTAGTGTATTTTCAAAATTTCAGTTTTCATGGTAAAAAAAAAAAAAGTTTTGATGATAAAAACCCCCTGATATCGCACTCCTTAGTCCTAGGCATGTCCACCTGTGTCCTCGTTTTGTACACAGATCCACTAGAATCACTTCATGCTCTTTAAGGTAACTGTTGGACATAGGCCTTCGGTGCCAACTGATTATCCCTGGGGTAGAGTAAATCCTGGAACGTAGGAGACAACCAATGGAATTGAAGGAATGAAAAGAAGAGGACTAAGGCAATGCAATCACTGCTGATCTGATTTTCGTAGAACTGGGATTGGTACTGCTGTAAGTCAGTCAGAGGAATCCTCTTAATAGATGTTGACTACCAGACAGATCACACACACACAAAAAATTACATGACTCCCTTTCTCTCTGTCCTGTTCCCACTGTGTGCATTATTGTACACCCCCTTTCTTCTTCTCAATGTCTAAGAAATAAGTCAATGAGAAAATTCCTTCAGGATGTTGATAATCCCCTGGTGTGGGAACGTAACAGAGTCTACTCCAGTAGCCATCTGCCTCTTTATAGATGATCTCACTGTCCTACGGTTTTGTGTCATCAGTGCAAAAAAGGACAATATTCCCTCTGCTTGCTACACAGAGTTGTTGTTAGGATCAAATATGAATGTATTCTATGAAATAGAAACGTAAGATTAAGATGGCAGCCAGTCTCTCTGATGGCCCCAATGACCTCTGCCTCCTGGTATTCATACCCTTGTCTAGTACCTTCCACACTGTAACAGAGTTGGTCCACGAGACCAACAGACCCACGAAGTGCTGGTGTGCCCCTTCTGAGATAAAGTTATAAAAGAAACTATGGCTTCCATCATGGTGGAGTCCTATTCACTCTACCACCTCATCTCTCCCCCTATTTCTGCCTCCTTCTCTCCTCAGTCTGTGCAAAAGCCAGCTGCCATGACAAGAATGGAGAGGAACTGAAGCCTCTGGCCAATAACCACAGAGTATGCCTGGAAGGGGATCTTCCCATCCCGGATGAACCTTACAATTTCAACTCTAGGTGACAGCTTGACAGCAACCTCATGAAAGACGCTGAGCCAGAACCATCTGAGCCATTCTTGCACTCTTAACCCCGAGAAACAGGGTGAAATAACTGTGTTGTTTAAAGCTGCTAAGTTTGGGGTAATTTGTTACACAGCAACAGGTAACACATTGGTGGTATTATTATTTCCCAGTCACATTTATACAGCTTCCAAAGGTAACATTAAAATAAAACAGTGGCTTTCTAAATTACCATCTAGAACCAAGAGACCATGTGGTACAATCTGCCTTGATACCTGGTAAGAAAGATGTCTTCCACTTCTACATTACTTTTCAAATTCAACCTTCTCCCTACCAACAGTGATTACCCAAGGTCACATAAAACTGGTCATATTCTTCCCTACAGCTCCTGCCATTCTGGACCAGTTGTTAGACCTCTTTTGAAAGCAGTTCATATTTCCTTCTCTACCCTTATTCACTTATGCTCTCTTAATTTTGTCTCTGCATTTTCTAATCAAAACATAATTTAATATTTGTTCTGTAAACCAAAGGTTGGTCTTATTTACTTCCTATAAATCTGTGTTGCTTAGCATCTTTTTAGAAATGACTAACAGTGGGTCAATTTCAATACTGTTTACCCAAGGAAAAACACTTAATTTCCAGTAGAGCCCCAAAACAATTTCTTCCAAATCTAGCAAATTTATCCATCTTTCAGAATATATTATCTAAAAAGTTTACACATGCTATTTGATAATCAGTGGCTTCATGTGTAGGGATAAGGGAAGACCTAACGAAGGCTCATGAATCTGTACTAAGACACAAAGAGAACTAGAGGGTGCTAAAACTCATCGGTTAGTTTATTATGCTAACTATGACTATAATACAGATAAACTTTTGCTTTGCTCATTTTTATAGCTCTTACATATTTTAAGACATCAATATACTTTCCCTTCATAAAAGAGAAACAAGCCTGAGTGAAAAAGATACAAACTAACAAAGTGTTTTCCATCAGAATATGTCTTAATTTAAAATACTCAGATAGCCCAGTAATACGGTTTAGCATATCCAAGCTAGAACATATATTCAGAGTTGTAAAAGACAGGGAGAGATTAATTGGCCGTACTCCCTATTTAATGTGTCTGTAGTAAAACAGGGAAATAACAATGTCTGTTTTACAAAAGTAAACTCTGAATTTAAGCCTCAAGAAGAGAATCAAGATAAATATATTTTTAATCCCTGCCCAAGTGAAGGAAATGGTAGGTTTATTACCTTAGACATAAATATACAAATGATGTAGGTGTTATTTCTTTAGAGACCTTCAGTTAAGAAAGATGTTTTCTGTTTTGTTTTTTTTAAAGATTTTATTTATTTATTTGAGAGACAGAGATCACAAGTAGGCAGAGAGGAGGAAGCAGGCTCCCTGCCAAGCAGAGAGCCCGATGCGGGGCTCGATCCCAGGACCCTGGAATCATGACCTGAGCCGAAGGCAGAGGTTTTAACCCACCGAACCACCCAGGCGCCCCGAAAGATGTTTTTATTTAGAACTACACAGTATTATGCTGAGCAAAATAAGTCAATCAGAGAAAGACAATTATCATATGATCTCTCTGATAAGAGGAATTTGAAAGTCAGGGCAAGGGGCTTGGGGGGTAAGGAAGGAAAAAATGAAACAAAATGGGATCAGGAGGGAGACAAACCATAAGAGACTCTTAATTTCACAAAACAAACTGAGGGTTGCTGGAGGGAGTGTGGGTATGGAGAGAGGGTGGTTGGGTTATGGACATTGGAGAGGGTATGTGCTATGGTGAGTGCTGTGAAGTGTGTAATTCATAGACAATTCATAGACCTGTACCCTTGGGGCAAATAATACATTACATGTTAATAAAAATAATTAATTAAAAAATGCTTTTATTTAAAGATACCTGAAAATAAGGTTGAACTTACAATATCAAATATATGAATACAAGTCTTTCAATAACTTGACAGAGAAAATGCTGCAGGCAGCGTAATAGAACCATGAGAACAATCTTTGTGGATAGAATACTACTTGTGGGAAAAGGCAAAAAATACTAGGAGAAGTGGAGCCAAGGCTGTAGAAAGCCTCTTTGCAGGGAAGCACACCAGAACCCAGTTGGAAAAATGCTTGAGTGGCAGTGAATGCACAGTAGGACAGAGTCAGAGAAAAGAAGAACTGAATGTGGGAAGATGGAAAGAAAGAATGAAATAGGAAAGAGGAAAGATGGGAGGAAAGAGTGTTAAGGGGAGGGGAGGGAGGTGGCTGGACCTGCCTCTAGTCCATAGGTTACTGTGTACAATTTAAAAAAGGATGCTCCTCAAAGAGGAAAGAGAGCCACACAAAGATGCACAGTTTGGTTAACAACGTTGGGGCTAGATTTCAGCCCCTACTTCCTCCTTTGGCTAGGCCACTTTATTCAGTGAACAACCTGTATAACTGTATAAAACAGTCCTGGAAAAGAAGGAAAGACCAACCCTGACAAAGAATGAGGCAGGCATTTATTTTCCTATGCTGAAGTGCAGATGAATTCCTACAGAGCTATATACAAAATCAGATTTTGTCATCTTTTTTCACCGTTTTACACCTGCATTTGGAATTGTGTTCTAAGAAGAAACATTTCAGCTTAAGACATGGCTGCTACATGATTAGGGAATTTAAGGAAGTCTGGTACTTCTACCCATGTAAGGACAGATGTACCTGCCCTCGGGCTGGTGCCAAAGATCTGTGTACACAGTTCCTTACTGCCTGCATGTTTGGCTTTGCTGGGGCTCCTGTGGCTCACAGTCCTAGGGGCATCGTTGCTCACTGATAATAAAAGGGTAACAGGTGTCTCCAGCTGAATGTCCAAACTGAGAGTAAAGAGTACAGTTTCTTCAAAATGCTCCTTTGCAGAAGACATTTATCAACACCTGCTCTCAGCTACTTGTTAAAATGCAGACTCCTGGGCTCACTCTATCTCAGACCTATTGAAGCAGAACTTCTGGAAGAGAGGCCAGAACTCTGTGTTTTAAACAATGGACATCAAAGCTGGAAAACTACTATTTAAGAGGAATGTAAAATATGACAAATTTCTGTGTGGAGATTACAAAAAAAAAAGCAACAAAGAGAATCAGGCCTAGCCTATGAAGTACAAACCACATATGCCTTCCTCACCAGATTTATAAGATTCAAAATCTCTAGAATTACAAATTCTTTTTTTTTTTAAAGATTTTATTTATTTATTTGACAGAGAGAGATCACAAGTAGACGGAAAGGCAGGCAGAGAGAGAGAGAGAGAGGGAAGCAGGCTTCTTGCTGAGCAGAGAGCCCGATGTGGGACTCGATCCCAGGACCCTGAGATCATGACCTGAGCCGAAGGCAGCGGCTTAACCCACTGAGCCACCCAGGCGCCCCTAGAATTACAAATTCTTAAAGTCATAGACAAACGCATAGATAGTTCCTGTGGTCTAATTATAGATGTTATTCTGAAATTAGGTTATAATGACACTTCAGGTGTTGAGTTGCTATCCTGACAGACAAGCTCATTTGTTTTGAGAAATTTCATACTGGTTGACTGACTAGAGAAGTTAGTCTAGACATCACTCCCTATCTCCATGTGCCAAACCTAGGCATCTGCTGATCAATCTTAGTTGATCAACTGTTCGTTCTTTTTTAACAGCACCTTGAGTGGGTAACAGAAAAATAACTGGAACAAATCTCTTACCGCTGTGAGGGGTCCTTCTGCTTGCGCCTCCATGGGACTCGTGGGTGTCACTGCAGCAAACTGGCCGGCAGTCCCCGCCTGGAGTTCCAGCCGATCCATATACTGTTCTGAGGCAGCGGTGGCAGGGCATTCCCCAGAAAGTGCTAAGACCACACCTGAGGGTTCTTTCTGTAAGTGATTGCTTTCTGCCCAAGGACCCAGTAGGAGCTTCTCATCTTGAGGTGATTCCTCTAGGACTTGAAGGACTTCAGGCTCCTCATCAGAAGGGCTTCCAGTTGTTTTATGACCTAAAGCCTCATTTGTCCTAAAATCCCGAAGGTCCTGCTCCTTGTCCACAATCACCCATTCTTTGGAATCAACCTCCTGCTTGCAGGAGCTCAAGTTAACTGCTATAAATCCATTGCTGGCACCGCCATCTGCCTGTTCAGGGGTGTTGGCAGAGGCAGGCTTTGAAGCATCTGGAAGATATTCCTCATCATAGTGCCAGATGTGGTCAGTACGGGACACGGCAGGAACACAAGGCTTATGAAGCAGAGAAGGGAGAACAGATTCCTTGCCTGCACTGGAATCTTTCTGCATTTTCTCCAGGCTTAAAAAAACAGAGAGAAGTTACTCAACTGCTCTAGGAAAATATGTATTATATAATCTATAAGCTCTATACAGAACTAAGATTCACACACGGAGGAGAGAATAATATATAAATAAAGCATGAGGAAAATTTCACAGGCTGCTAATGTTCTTCTCCACCTGTCATAACCGGATTTTGGAAGATGGAACCCATGGGGGAAAGACGGCTCTCCTGCTGCAGGGCAGGGGACATGCCTAATCAGGTTGACTTATGGGATCTCGTTCACCTTTTCTAACCAATTCAATCACATGGCTCTCTGCTCTCTGTGGGGGACTGAGGCAGAGCTGAGCCAAGGGGATTTTGCCTCATCAGAAGCCCTACAAAAGGAAATGAAGAAGCTAGTATAGGAAAGGAAATGGAGAAGCTAGGCAGATGCTTTATGTGTTTTGTCTTCAGAGATGTACGTAAATGTAGACTCATTCAAGGGAACTTCAAAGGCAGAACTTTTAAGAAGAGCTACTACACCTGCTCAAGCAGGCGCAGCCCACTATGTACACGTGGGGCACCCAGTGGTGGGGGGTGTGGATGTGGCGTGGGGGAAGCTTCAAGGTATACTGCCTGTTTAGGTGGCTTAGAAGGCAGTCAACATGGTATATGAACCTCTGCTACCTGAGGGTCAGGCGACAGTGTGACCATTCGGCTGCACTTGCTTCTACGAACCATTCTCTGCTTCAGGGTAGCAGTTTAAGGGATATGTTTCTTCCTTTCCAAGTTTGTAATTAGGTGCTTCAGTTCCTTCAATGGTTTCCTACTCATTCTAGGTTCTGGCCTGAGTTCATTTTCTTAGATAACTTCTCTTTTCTCAACTCATTTCTCAGCTCTTCCCACAGCAGGGACTCTCTTTTTAGTTCTGTTCTTTTATTAAACTAATTCTTTACCAAACTAAGCTTTTATCCCTATTGCATTTATATAGTTATTTCTAACATTAGCCACTACTTGAAATGTTTAAGCACTGCCCCAACTCAAATTCATCCTTTTGATCACATCAATGTATAAACAGAAGCTGCTTCTTTTTTTTAAAGAGATTTTTTTTTTTTAAAGATTTTATTTATTTATTTGACAGAGAGAGATCACAAGCAGGCAGAGAGGCAGGTAGAGAGAGAGGATGAAGCAGGCTCCCTGCTGAGCAGAGAGCCCGATGCGGGGCTCGATCCCAGGACCCTGAGATCATGACCTGAGCCGAAGGCAGCGGCTTAACCCACTGAGCCACCCAGGCGCCCCTTTTTAAAGAGATTTTATTTTTATTTATTTATTTGAGAGAGAGAGAGAGAGAGAACATGAGAGGGGAGGGCAAGGGGAGAAGCAAGCTCCCTGCTGAGCAGGGAGCCCGATGCAGGACTTGATCCTGGGATTCCAGGATCATGACCTGAGCTAAAGGCAGTCATTTAACCAACTGAGCCACGCAAGTGCCCTATAAACAGAAGCTTCTATTACATAGGTGTGAGGCTGAATGATTGCCATGGAAGAAAGAACACACATATATGAAGGACTGTCAAAAATGGAAGCTAGATTAGAATAGGCTGAATTATCTTTGTTCACAGTAACTACCATGTCAATCAAATACGTGGTCTTTCTCACCTAACATCTCATTACCAAAAGCAGCCACCAGTGATGTACATTGAAGGGTATGTGACTATCACTAGTCACTCGGCTCTTAATATTACTGCAGCCTTCTGTAATTCATAAACATATCCAAATTCTTTTTTTTTTTTTTAAAGATTTTATTTATTTATTTGACAGAGAGAAATCACAAGTAAGCAGAGAGGCAGGCAGAGAGAGAGGAGGAAGCAGGCTCCCTGCTGAGCAGAAAGCCCGATGTGGGGCTCGAACCCAGGACCTGGGATCATGACCTGAGCTGAAGGCAGCGGCTTAACCCACTGAACCACCCAGGCGCCCCTCCAAATTCTTTTTAAAGTTTCATTTCTGTCTTCTGTTATCAAAATTTGGGGATAATGGGACTTATAAACATGAACTAGAGTTATTACCTATGCATAGTTCTCCAAAGTTCCACTGTTCCTTCTTTCCAGGAAGAATGATAAACTTATTTGTGTCTATTTTTCCTACAGTACTTATTCATAAAAGGCATTCATTAAAGTGAATTTAACTGCCTGTCCCTTGTGTATAAATTACTTGTTTCCCTCCTTCACATGCTCCCCTCCTTCCTGTATCATGCCTTCTTTATCACGTGCTCTCCAACTCTACATTGCATTTTCTCATTCCAATGAAAGAGATCCCTTACAAACAAAGCAAAAAGCTCATTTAACTTATGCTGGTGTCATGAAGTTACCAGCTCCCATTGCTCAGCTCCCAAACCCAAAGGTTGTTATAGAACTTGTAACAATTTTATAAGACAATTCACATTAGGAATCACAATGATAATTAAAAACATGGATGGAGATGAGAACTTAATCAAATCAGTACTACAAAAATGCAAAATTTTCTTATTTGAAAGAATAATAGAATTCACAATGATGATAATGATAATGGTAATTATATATCCTAGTAGTTTAAAAAAAAAGAAAAATTATTTTATACCAGGTCTCAAGAAACTTTTCCGTATCTGGCTTTGACTCCAGTGTCAGACGTTTTTCCAGCTCAAAGCTGTGGATGGAGCGTAACTTCCGCACCAATGGAACATCTCTGTCTGGCTGAGTAATCTCGGAGCGGACACGAATTGGGGAACCAAGGCTTGGAGCATTCAGAATACCGTTTACTTGACCGTGGCTATTCTCTTCCTCGGTAGCAGCCTAGACAAAATATAAAAGAAAACCATGAAAAACATTCAGGTGACTGTATGTGTAGCAATCACTGAAGTCTTTCAAAATAATAAATGCAAATGCTTGGGAGGTGTTTTCAGAAATAAGGTATTCTGGATAGCGACATCATTACATACTTGTCTACTAACCCTTCATAAAGCGAGTTTTCTTAATTTATTCTCAGTTCAGTATTATTCCAGTTTTTTATATTTGGGGTACAAAGATAAACAGTCTAAAAATGTTTACCCACCTTGACTTTTTGTATCCTGTCTAATGAAATACTTGCAGGACTCCATTCCACTAAACTAAAAATAAAACCTGGAAAGGACATTTTCTTGGAGACATAAGTGGTCTCACAAGAGGTAGGATGGGTCACCAAGCCTGAATATCCCCTTGTTCCCTCTCTAAAAAACAAGTGAAAAACCAAACAAAAACAAGAAAACCTGAAACTAGAACAAAAAAGAGCTGGGCAGAGCAGAAGGAGGTTGAACATGACACAGCTCAGAGCAGTGGGGCTGCCTAAGGACAGATGCCCAGAGTAGTACACTTACCAGAGAAATTAAACCTGACCCCAGTACTGGGGTGAGAGAGGGAAGTCTGGTATGTCCATTCTGATTAGAGACCCACAGAAGATACCCAGTTGGTCTCAGACTGGGGGTCTACTCTGGCTACTAGCAGAAGCAGAAGACAATCTCTGAAGGAAGGCTTCCCAATCCCCAGTTTAGGTTTACAGGATTGCCATCAATTATTAACTAATAAGTAAAACACTAAAGATAGTCAAACACACAAGAAGGCATGCCACCATGACTAAGAGCAGAAATAATAACTTTTAGAAAAACATTTAAAACTCCCTAAGATATGAGGGGCACCTGGGTGAGACAGTCAGTTAAGCATCCGACTTGGTTTCAACTCAGGTTGTGATCTCAGGGTGGTGAGATTGAGCCCCATGTCAGCTCTGCACTCAGCATGGAATCTGCTTAGGTTTCTCTCTCTGTCTCTGCCTTTTCCCTCCTCTTTCTCTCTCTTATTTTTAAAGATTTATTTATTTGAGAGACTATTCCAAAGATACCAGATATTAAACTTGTTAAGATACAGAATACAGAACTGTTATGCATCAAATGTTTAAATAAATAAAGGTCATTATCACAAAGATCAATAAGGGATTGTTTGAGATTAACTGATGAATTTAATATTAAATATTCAATTAACAAGTTAAACATCAAATTACCCAGAAAAAGACAAAGTTATTAACCAGTGAACTAGAAGACATAGCAAAAGAAATTACCTAGAATGGAGCACTGCAAGGAGAAAAAAAATACGGAAAAAAAAATTAAATTATATAACAGAATGAAAAAGCGTACATTCACTTGGAGTCCCAGGATGAGAGAACGAAAAGAATGAATTAGTGGAAATATTTTGGTAGGAAATAGCTGTACATCTCCTAGAAATGATATGAAACTATGAATCAAAGATTCAGGAAACATAAGCTATCCTAAGCAGGATAAATAAAAAGAAATGTAAGCCTATGCACACTCTAGATAAAATGCAGAACACCAAAGACAAAAAGAAAAGTTAAAAAGCAGCTGGGGTAACAAAGACAGAGAGCAATGGACCATCTACAAAGAAAAAAAAAGTAAGTAACAGACTTCTGAACACCAATAATTGAATCTAGAGGAAAAATAACTGTCAGTCAAAAACTCTGAACCTAGTATAAACTCTCTTTAAAGAATGATGCTGGGGAACCCTCTCAGGTTCCCTCCCTCCTTGGAAGCTTTGTACTATCATTTTGCTATCATTCAATAAACCTTGCATTGATGCCCACGAAGAAAAAAGAAGAATGATGCTAAAATAAATACATTTACAACTAAGTAAAAATTGAGAGAGTCCCCAAAGACCTCAACTAAAGGAACTTCTAATGGAAATACTTCAAGAAGAAAGAAGACAAGTCCAGGACTTTCAAAAATGCAAGGATATAATAAACATCTTTGAAAAATCCAGACAAATATCACTGATATTAAAACAAAACAGTAGCCAAAACAAAACAAAACAAAACAAAATACCAGAGTATCTGGACGGCTTGGTTGTTTAAGTGTCCGACTCTTTGTTTTGGCTCAGGTCATGATCTCAGGGTCGAGAGACCAAGCGCTCCATAGGTGTCTGAGTGGCTCAGTCAGTTAAGCTGTCTGCCTTCGGCTCAGGTCATGATCCCGAGGTTCTGGGATCAAGTCCCACATCAGGCTTCCTGCTCAGTGGAGAGTCTGCTTCTCCCTATGCTTCTCCCTCTGCCTCTCCCTCTCTTCCTCTCTCTCAAATAAATTAAAAAATCTTTTAAAAAAAATTAAAGGAAGGAATTAACAAGTAGAAGAGAACTAAATACAGGTTAAATTGTGATGATGGGTGAAAGATAGAAACTAAATAACTCATCCCCATGTCAAGTGCCATTTCACAGTATCATACACACAGAGATACTCATGTGGGCTGGCAACTGAGAATGTCACAAAAGGATTTTTTACTGTAAGAACAGTTTCTGCTTCTGGTGCAATAAAGACAGTTACAGTCGACATTATAAAAATCTGACACTGACTTCTTGACTACATTTCACTACCTATTCTTTTTTTTTTTTTTTTTAAGATTTTATTTATTTATTTGACAGAGAGAGATCACAAGCAGGCAGAGAGGCAGGCAGAGAGAGAGGAGGAAGCAGGCTCCCCGCTGAGCAGAGAGCCCGATGCGGGGCTCGAACCCAGGACTCTGAGATCATGACCTGAGCCGAAGGCAGCGGCTTAACCCACTGAGCCACCCAGGTGCCCCTCACTACCTATTCTTAATTACTATTAGTCCGCATAGGGCTTCTTCTTTTGTCTTTTTTTTAAAATAGTTTATTTTTCTTTTAAAGAATTCTTTTAATTCAAATTTGTTAACATATAGTGTATTATTAGTTTCAGGGGTAGAATTTAGTGACTCATCAGTTGCATATAATACCCAGGTCTCATCACAAGTGCCCTCCTTAATGCTCATCACACAATTACCCCAACCCCCATCCACCTCCTTTCCAGCAACCCTCAGTTTGTTTTTTATAGTTGAGAGTCTCCTATGGTTTGCCTCCTTCTCTGTTTTTATCTTTATTTTATTTTTCCTTCTCTTCCTCTATGTTCATCTTCTGTGTTTCTTAAATTCTATGCAAGAGTGAAATCATCTTGTATTTGTCTTTCTCTGACTGACTTATTTTGCTTAGCATAATACCCTCTAGTTCTATCCACATCATTGCAAATGGCAAGATTTCATTCTTTTTGATGGCTGAGTAATATTCCATTGCAGATAAACCACATCTCTTTTATCCATTCATCTGTCGATGGACATCTGGGTTCTTTCCATAGTTTGGCTATTGTGGACATTGCTGCTGTAAACATCAGGGTGTATGTGCCCCTCTGAATCACTACTGTTTGTATCCATGCAACTGCTGGGCAGTTCTATTTTAAACTTTTTGAGTTAAACTGTTTTCCTGAGTGACTGCACGAGCTTGCATTCCCACCAGCAGTGCAGGAGGGTTCCAAAGAGGGCTTTTTCAGTAGCCAGACCACAGAGCAGCATGTCATATCTATGCTGAGAATGATTTTACAAAGTGACTTCCATGACTGAATGTATATGCTGTTAATTTTTTTAATTATTAAGTTTAACAATATAGTATGTAACTTGTCTGAAGACAGACTAAGCCCCTCAGAATTGATCATGGAAAATTCTTTCCAAGATACATCTCACAAAGCACAACTAGCCAACTTTCTATCAATGATGTTAACAGGTATGAGCCCAAAGTCTCATTTTACACCTATAAAATTAACTTCCATCCCAACTAAATCTTTATAAAATCATAAGCAGCACCAAAAGCTAATTGGTTCATAATTCACTGCCCCTCCATTCCCATTTAGCCTCATCTTATCTTCTATGAAAATGGAAATGACAAGGACAGTAAGATCAAAAAGAAATTTGAGTACTAAAGAGTACTGCAAGAGTACGAAAAATTAACCATTTAATTCAGAAATCTGTATCTCTCCCCATACTTAAATATTGGTACTGTTTAGAATCCTAAGGAAGAAAAAATCATGTCAATTATTCAATATCCACTTTATCAGCTTCTGATTATTTTGGTGCTTTCCATTTCTAGCCCCTGTTTCCCCACCTCCACTTAAGACAATTTTCACAACAGGTACTCCTAGCTCCTCAGGTCCACACTAAAGAAGGGGCCAAGAGTCTTGTCATATTATTTAGAAAGACTATTAACTTCTGACCTACAGATGTCTCTTCTTTCAGTCTCAGTGTGATTTTTTTTTTTTTAAATGCCTTCATCTTTTCCACCAAATACAAGATGAAAATTAATGTTTAGTGTCTGTATCTCACTGTTATGGGCAAAATTAGCCAAGATGTTGTAAATACAAATACATAAATCACTAGTAATACAATTTTCTATCTATTTCTCATCCAAAATTAAGAATCATGATACTTTGTTACAGCAACAGAAGGAAAATATTAAGCACTTAGGAAAGAAACCCCGTCCTATGCAAGAAATACACACCTTACAAATCCCAAGCTTTATCTTGTTCCTGTTCGCATCCATCTCTTCCCAGACATCCTTCTCCTGGGGACGTGGGTGTCCCAAAGATCCCGGCAATTTATCTGGTGACACACCAACAGGGATGCCATTCTCCCCATCACTAAGCTGTTCATCTGGAAACACCTCATCTGTATTTTCCCGAAGCAAGTCTCCTGGGATGGGAGTGGCATTGGCAATTCTAAAAATGTGGGGTGAAAGAAAGGTAGAACTTTAAAATACCAGAATCAAAGATTACTATGAGACTATCTTACACTTTGCTTCTGAATTTAAATGATCAAGTGTATACATAATTAGAAGAGTAAGACAAAATAAAAAAACAAAACCTCAGAAACTTAGGCCATGCCAATTCTACAAAATAAAACTATTTTTTTTGAGGGGCGAGGGGCAGAGGAAGAGGGAGAGAGAGAGAATCTTTTTTTTTTTTCCCCAGCGTTAACAGCATTTATTGTTTTTGCACCACACCCAGTGCTCCATGCAATCCGTGCCCTGGAGAGAAAGAATCTTAAGCAGGCTCCACAGCCAGTGTGGAGCCCAACGCAGGTCTTGGTCTCATGACCCTGAGATCATGAACTAAGCTGAAGTCAAGAGTCAGATGCTTAACTGCCAGCCACCCAGGTGCCCCAAAACATCTATTTTTGATGAGGAAAATTTGCAGGATGATCTAAAAATACAAATTTTAATATAATAACTCACTGATTTAAGAATCACTTTAAAAGTAAGAAATATTTGGTCTAGGGGCAGTGGTTGGCTCAGCAGTTTAAAGCCTCTGCCTTCAGCTCAGGTCATGATCTCAGAGTCCTGGGATCGGGCACCCCGTCAGGCTCTCTGCTCAGCAGGGAGCCTGCTTCCCTTCCTCTCTCTCTGCCTGCCTCTCTACTTGTGATCTCTGTCAAATAAATAAATAAAATATTTTAAAATAAATAAATAAAAAATTTAAAAAAAAGAAATATTTGGTCTATTTTCTAATAAGTCTTGTGTCTATTTTAATAATTTCTACTCTTTACCCATTTTTTTTTAAAGATTTTATTTATTTATCTGACAGAGAGAGATCACAAGCAGCCAGAGAGGCAGGCAGAGAGAGAGGAGGAAGCAGGCTCCCTACCGAGCAGAGAGCCCGATGCGGGGCTCGATCCCAGGATCCTGAGATCATGACCTGAGCCGAAGGCAGCGGCCCAACCCACTGAGCCACCCAGGTGCCCCACTTTACCCATTTTTTGCTGAGAGTAACAAAAACTATAAACAGAAAAATGTCAAGTGTCATTATGACATAAGTGGGTATGAGATCAGTTATATATATATTTATTTTTATTTTTTTTAAAGATTTTATTTATTTATTTGACAGAGAGAAATCACAAGTAGGCAGAGAGGCAGGCAGAGAGAGAGGAGGAAGCAGGCTTCCCGCTGAGCAGAAAGCCCAATGCGGGGCTCGAACCCAGGACCTGGGATCATGACCTGAGCCGAAGGCAGCGGCTTAACCCACTGAGCCACCCAGGCGCCCCAGTTATATATTTTTAATAGTGTAAAATGTACATTTGCTTCTTCATTTACAGACTTTTTACAAGTATCTACTCTATGCAAGGCTCTAGGAACATAAAGAGGAGAAAGGAAATTCTTGCCCTCTGGGTGAACTAGAAATACTGTAATTATACAGAACAATTATACAGAACTGCATGAACTGACCAGCAGCAAAATAAAAAAATATTAATTGACATTTGTCAATATATTTCTTTCAAAGTAATTTCGTGTCCTATTTATATGACTGGTTGTCTCTCCCTCAGAGTTCTGGCTTGTGAGGAGCTTTTTCCAGTTCTGTTATTACTTTTTAAGTGATCAGGTCCCTATCAGCTTGCATGTTCTGCAACTCTACTTTGTACACTAGTTTGTTTTGCTTTTCAATATTGCTGACTGAACACAATATTTACCACACAGTGAAATCTTTTCTAAGTGATCTGGAATGTCTAAAAGTAGAGAAGAACCAGTTTTCAGTAGACTATACTGACACACACAATTCTTCTGAGTGGGAAAATAGGCATCTTCTCAGTCTACACCTAGCCCACGTGTCATCCATATGTCATGTTGTGAGAACAAAGATCAGTCATTCTTCAGGGACTTGTCCTGCCTGAGCTGATGACCTTCATTACCATCTCTCCCTATTGGGTCAACAGTAGACAATGAATCTCATCTCGGTATGTTGTAGGTATAATTTAGAAAAGCACTGATAAGGGGGCACCTGGGTGGCTCAGTGGGTTAAAGCCTCTGCCTTCCGCCCCGGTCATGATCCCAGTGTCCTGGGATCCAGCCCTGCATCGGGGCTCTCTGCTCAGCAGGGAGCCTGCTTCCTCCTCTCTCTCTGCCTGCCTCTCTGCCTGCTTGTGATCTCTGTCTGTCAAATAAATAAATAACATCTTAAAAAAAAAAAAAAAGAAAAGAAAAGCACTGATAAGAGCTCCCAGGGAAAAAACCTTACAGCCCTGTAAAAACAGTTCTTGTAGTTCTGAAACTGGGAACACACTGAAAAGGGAGTTCGAAAAAAAGAAAGAAAAAAAAAAAAAGGAAAAAAGAAAAGAAAAGGTAGTTTGGCCTAAAATAGTTCCTATGAAAGGGTTTATTCTAAAAGTAACCAAAGTTCTGGGCGCCTGGGTGGCTCAGTGGGTTAAGCCGCTGCCTTCGGCTCAGGTCATGATCTCGGGGTCCTGGGATCGAGCCCCGCATTGGGCTCTCTGCTCGGCAGGGAGCCTGCTTCCTCCTCCCTCTCTGACTGCCTCTCTGCCTGCTTGTGATCTCTGTCAAATAAATGAATAAAATCTTAAAAAAAAATAATAATAAAAAAATAATAAAAGTAACCAAAGTTCAAAGATAAATAAAGTTCATGAAGTTCATAAATAATACTCTCACATATACTTTTGCACTCACTCGACTCCTGAATGTAGGATAATTTTTCTGGGAAGGAATTTCTTTCTTTCCATAGCTCAAACTCCAGATTTGGATCAGAGTTACAGGAGAAGGGAGAAAATAGTAATTATGTAAGGAGTAAAAATGGGCAAATGAATGCAGAGAGGAACCTGAGTCATGTGGAAGAGAGCCCGTGTGGGGAAGTGGTGAGAGCCAGTAAGGAGCTCCAAAGATTTTTCAGATAGAAGTTCAATATCCTTTACTGACTGACGCATACAAAGGACACCAACATAGATGTGCTACATGGTAATCCAAATGTTTATTGAAAGAATTCCCTTTGTTCATGAGGAAAGGGAGTGACAAAAGAATCAATATCTGAATTCAGTAAGTTCAGTCTACCAGCCCCACATTTTTTCCCATTTTCATCAGTATTCTTCCAAATCCTTTTTTCCCTATGCCTAAGCTACTATTCTGCTTCTTTCCAACTACCCCAGTTCCTTGGCATCTCCTTCTCCACTCCTGAGGAAACAAAGCACACCTTGACCTATGAACTGCTTCTATTTTTACTCTATCTTGGTTTCCCTCTTCTCTCTGATACTAAACACTTCAAGGGGCTCCCACAGCTTCCCTACATGGGCTCTCTTCCACATGACTCAGGTTCCTCTCTGCATTTATTTGCCCACTTTTACTTCTTACATAATTACTATTTTCTTCCTTCTCCTATAACTCTGATCCAAATCTGGAGTTTGAGATATGGAAAGAAATTCCTTCCTAGAAAAATTATATTACATTTAGGAGTCGAATGAGTGCATATGTATACATGAGAGTATTATTATTTTTTTAATTTTATTTTTTATAAACATATAATATATTTTTATCCCCAGGGGTACAGGTCTGTGAATCGCCAGGTCCACACACTTCACAGCACTACATGAGAGTATTATTAACACGTGGTTTGTGTTGGGTGGTTGCAGGTAAGGTATAAATTACAGAAGCAAATTAAGGAAGAAAAGTAAGGACATGTATAGAAAAATCAGAGAGACATCAAGAAAAGCAGAAAGAATGGACATCCTTTTCACACTCTCTTCCCCACCATCTAAGGCAAGGCTCGCCAACTAGGGCTATGGGCCACATCTGACCTGCTCACCTATTCTTGTCAATCAAGTGGTATGGCAAGAGTCCTGCTCCTTCATTTACACACTGTCTGTGGCTGCCTTAGCACTAGAAAGGCAGTGGTAGTGAGGACAGAGACAGCAAAGCCCACAGATATTTAGGTCTGCTATAGAATCAGTATTTTAATTCAGAGGTCAGCAAATTCATCCACTTCTTAAATGCTAGGCCTGTAGGCCTTATACTTTTCAGGTAGATTCACAGGCAGACTCTAAAACTTGTGGGCAAAATTACGATGAAAAACAAGTTTATTCGAATTGTCTCAAAGTATCTTCCCACAAAATACTTCTTACAAAGTAAAGATAGTAACTTCACAGTGGAGAAACCTAGCTAATATCACCCTAGCCCGATTAACAACATTAATAGGATCAGTAATAGGACAAACTGACATTATGTAGCTCCTTATTTAATACCAAGAATTTCCCTCTTTAGTATATGTGCTGCCGAAGCGAGCACAAGAATTTCCCTCTTTAAATGTTTAAAAAAAAAAAAAAGAGTACTTTGATAGGTTTCTAAGTTTCCAGAAGGATGGGCTTTTGACATTTTTGTTCTTGTTGGAAAGTTCTAATTCTACTGTAGTGTGATCAGATAGTATAATACTTGTGCTTTATGGGTCTACTTATATGCTTTCCTGATGACCTAATAACTGATCAATTTTTATTAATGTTCCAGAGGCACTTGAGCAGAAGGCACAAGCTCTATTATCAGGGTGTAGAGTTAAAGATCTATCTT
The DNA here is from genome assembly GCF_902655055.1 of Lutra lutra. Classification (NCBI taxonomy): domain Eukaryota; kingdom Metazoa; phylum Chordata; class Mammalia; order Carnivora; family Mustelidae; genus Lutra; species Lutra lutra. Next base: position 62,255,061 of record NC_062284.1, read on the forward strand.
ATTGAACCTATTCTTTGTCTATTTCTTATTCTTTGTTCACTTGATCTGTCTTGTACTGAGTTACATAGGATTTCCAATTACTTGTGTGTTTCTAGCTATGCCTCCCTGGATCCTCTGTAATTTTTGCTTCCTAAAGGTGACTGATGGGATTCTCAGGACTAAATATTAACAAACACCGTATTAAAGGGGCACCTGGGTGGCTTAGTCAGTTAAGTGTCTGCCTTCCAGGGTCCTGGGATCAAGTCCCACATTGGGCTCCCTGCTCAGCAGGAAGCCTGCTTCTTCTCCCACTCCCCCTGCTTGTGTTCCCTCTCTTATTGTGTCTCTGTCAAATAAATAAATAAAAATCTTTTTTAAAAAAATGCTCTTATGAAATAAGTCAAGCAGAGAGAGTCAATTATCATATGGTTTCACTTATTTGTGGAGCATAACAAATAGCATGGAGGACAAGGGGAGATGGAGAGGAGAAGGGAGTTGAGGGAAATTGGAAGGGGAGGTGAACCATGAGAGACTATGGACTCTGAAAAACGATCTGAGAATTTTGAAGGGGTGGGGGGTGGGAGGTTGGGGGCACCAGGTGGTGGGTATTGTAGAGGGCACGGATTGCATGGAGCACTGGGTGTGGTGCAAAAATAATGAATATTGTTATGCTGAAAAAATAAAAAAATTATTAAAAAAAAAATGCTCTTAGTCCCACTTTCTTATTTCACCTTGCCACTGAGTTTCTCAGGTTTCAATGGTATTGTCCTTCAGGGACTCGAACAAGTGCTATCCCTTGTCTGCATTCCATTTGCACTACTTTCTCTCTAGTCCTTTTAAATGATTTTTTTGGGGGGGCGGAGAGAAGGGGTAGAAGGTGAGAGAGAATCTTTTTTTTTTTTTAAGGTTTTATTTGTTTGAGAGAGAGAGAGAGAGAGATCACAAGCAGGCAGAGAGGCAGACAGAGAGAGAGGGGAAAGCAGGCTCCCTGCCGAGCAGAGAGCCCGATGCGGGGCTCGATCCCAGGACCCTGAGATCATGACCTGAGCTGAAGGCAGAGGCTTAACCCTCTGAGCCACCCAGGCACCCTGGTGAGAGAGAATCTTAAGCAGACTCCACACTAAGTGTGGAGGTGGACACAGGGCTCGATCTCACCACCCAGAGATCATGACCTGAGTTGAAATCAAGAGTTAGACACTTAAAGGACTGGGCCACCCAGGCACCCCTTTAGTCCTTTTACATGATTTATTTTCATTCTCTTAGGGCTTTTTTCCCCTTCTGCCTTTATTCAATGCCCTTTATTAAATTTTCATTTGCGTCTATTCTCCTTTGTGCAACTTTATAATTTTTTCACTTCGAAGACATCTTTTTCTTCCATTTGTTTCCCGACCTCAATCAACTCTCATTTGTTCCTCTCTCTTCTCGTTTTCTGTTTTCTCCCAGCCCCCTCTACCCTGTGGTCTATTTCTGTTCTTAGTTTTTAACTTTCTGATTCAAGGTAGTTGTCCTTATCTTTGAATGCACGAGTATATTTGCTTCCATTTGGGGTTTTATTTTATAGTTTTCTTCTTCTTCATGGCTACTTCTCTGAGGGGAAATTTCCTTAGCATGAATTAGATTTTCTCTTCTGATTTTTTTTCAGTAACATTGAAATCTTTCACTTCAAATCTGTTCATTTTTGTGGTATTAGAGTATTTCATGAGATTCGTAGTTTAATTAGTGCCCTCTTCTGTCAATGTGGCAAAGTCCAAACAATTTAGGGGATTTTTATTTGTTTTTATGGTCAGAGAGACACAGTATCCTCTGACTTCATAGTTCTCCCTCTGTAGGCTGTTAAATTTTACTTCCCCTTTGCCCTTCTGTGATTATTGATGTACTGCCTTCAACTTGAAATTCATCTTTTTTGCCAGTTCTATGAAAGTAGATCTGAGCTCTTTAGCTATTTTCCTTTGCCAGCTAGCCCTGGAGCTCTGTCCGTAGAGGGCACTGGAGAGACACTGCAGGAGGAGAGTGCTCTGCTGTGGGTTCCAGTGTGCCGCTTGGCGAGTCTCTCCAGTGCGTGTGGCTCTCCCTGGCACAAGGATCCTGCCACATCCCAGCATCTTCAGCACCTGTCTCTTGCAGCACAAAGACCGCAGCAACCAACAGCTTCCCTGAGCAATTCCCACTATCTAGAAGAAAGTAAATAGCTTTCTCTGCCACCCCGGAGAATAGATTTGCATTAAGTTCCAGAGGGCAGATTTTCAGCAAATTCTACCAGGCATCAGAGTGACTTCCCCGCCATCCAGTAAGCAACGGACATATGCTCTCCAACAAGGTCAGGACTCAGCCCTGGTGCTGGTGGGGCTCAGTCTTGGGATGCTGAATCTCAGCCCCTGGAGTAGGAGCTTTACTTGGTATTTGCTATTCCTGTATTCTCTACTTCCTACTAGTCTATCCCACATTACTCCAATTCTGTATTATAGCTACTAATTCCTTATATCATCTTCCCCTGTTCAAATTACTATGCAGTTTCTCTCTCCTGATTGGATCCAAAACATAAATGTTTTTTCCTTCACTGTTCAACTGATAAAAGGCATTTTCTCCTTTTTTTTTTTGTCTTTTTTTTCTTCTTTCTTTCTTCCATAAGCTGTATGTTTTGAATCATGCCTATTTATACCTCTCTGTCTACCTGAACACTTTCTAGTAATTACATTTGTAGGATGGGATTAGTTTTTCTGGTGTTGGCTTAAAATCAACCTTAAGTCCTATTTCAAATTCTCTTCCTCTGCATGGTTTTTATTGATCTGCCTTTATAAAGCCTTGGGGCAGAGTTGAGTAAGGCGGGAGCGTGAGAGAGTTGGTGGTTTTGATTTCTCTTTTTACTTCTTTTGGAGTTTAGGCTAGGTATCCTTTATCTTCAAATTATGGTGAGGATGTGGTTTTTGCATAGTTTTATTTCTTCTTTCTCATTATTGCTTTATTTTAGGAGGAAACATTGGGAGATGGGAACTTAAACTGTCTTCACTGACTTCAGTTACCCCGAACTCCTTATCATCTGGATTTCTACAAGTTTGAGACTCACCTACTTCTAACAACAATCAAAGGAGAAGGAGAACAAAGGCATGAAAACAAGAATCAAAATTTTAGAAAGGCTCTAGCTCTGTTGCTAGTTTTTACTTAGTGTTGATGAGTCACTCAGCTAGTGTTAGGAGTAGCTCATGTGTTTGTTTGTTTTATAAAAGATTTTATTTGGGGCGCCTGGGTGGCTCAGTGGGTTAAGCCGCTGCCTTCGGCTCAGGTCATGATCCCAGGTCCTGGGTTCGAGCCCCACATCGGGCTTACTGCTCTGCAGGGAGCCTGCTTCCTCCTCTCTCTCTGCCTGCCTCTCTGCTTACTTGTGATTTCTCTCTGTCAAATAAATAAATAAAATCTTTAAAAAAAAAAAGATTTTATTTATTTATTTTAGTGAGTACTTTTAACAAATCTCTGTGATGATTCTAATCTAGCTAGTCAGGGCCCCTCACTTAGAACTCTTAGACAAGCTAATCAAGGATATCATACCTAGTTAAACAAGTCCATGTAAGCTTTTCTGATTCGATAAGCTCTAGTGATCCCAACTTTCAATATAAAATCAAACAATGGATTAGTGATAAACTTCCCCAATTATAAGATGATTTTTCTCTATTTACTTTTTTTCTTTGTTACCCAAACATTTTAAAGCAACCAGAGCAGGTAAAAACGGATTGGGGGGGGGGGTAGAGAACGACCCCCCCCCCCAATTTATTTAATAACAAACAAGCAACTGTATTTAATGCATGAAGAGAAGAAAACAAACAAACACAAGATGATGGAAATACACCATAATCTGTTCCTAATATACTTTGCAAACTAAATCACTTATTCATAGAGGAACAAGCTTACATTTTTTGTTCATATTAAACTTAAACATAGTATAGTTAGGTGCAATTGTGGCTCATTCTTTCCAGGTCCCATATATTCTTTAGAAGTAAATGCAAACTGGGGTGCCTGGGTAGCTCAGTTGGTTAAGCATCTTAATTTTCAGCTCAGGTCATGATCTCAGGGTCATGGGATAGAGCCCTGCTATTGGCTCAGTGGGCAGTCCACTTGGGATTCTGTCTATCTGTCTACCCCTCCCCTAGCTCGTTCTCTCTCTCAAGTAAATAAATAAATCTTAAAAAAAAAAAAAGAAGTAAATGCAAACAATTCCTTCTCATTTTGAAAAGCCACTGTAAATCTGACATCAAGAAATCATACAAGCTTGAAGCTCCCATTTCAAAGTATGATCTATAAATACTTTCTAAGAAAAATAAATGTGAACAAAGACATATATAAAAGCAATGTTAATGCAAGGAAATTCATAGGCTCTCTCCTCTGTCTCAGCATTTTGTCATCTGAAGGGTCTGGAGGAGATAACAGACGTCTCTAAGAACACAGTGCACCTAAGAAAGCCACTGCTAAATAATCTGCATGGGACATACCCGATGGCCGCGGGGGTCAGGCGGGTGTGCAGCTGAGGGGTGGTAGAAGTAGTGGTGGTGGTCAGGGAACCATCTGTTCCAGTCTTCTCCCAGTCAAAAGGATCACTCTCCATTACTCCAAAGGTCTTGATGCTGTTGTCAAACACGGATGTCAGAAGCTAGACCATAAAGAAAAAAACTAGAGTAAGGTAACAATAAGCATTGTCATTTTATTCTTTAAGAGAAAGCTGCTATGTTCACAAATTAGTTTTGTAGTGGGATTAAAAAAAAAAACCCAGATGGTACAAATAGGGGAATTTGAAAAAGGACTATATGTAGATGATGATATTGAATACTGATTTTTCTCAGCTGAGGTACTGGTTTATAGTTATATAGGAGAATATCTCTGTTTTTATAAGATATATAATGAAGCATCTTATCTAAAACCTACTTTCAGATGGTGTGGCAAAAGGAAGTTTGTGTTGTATGTGAAAGATATTTATCCAGTTTTAACCATTTAATCTTTTTTTTTTGTCAAAAAGGAGTTATTTTTATATGGTTCAGCTTAAATAAGTGAGCAATGTTAACAGCTGTTATATCTAGATTAAGGGGTCTATAGAAGTTCATTGGGCTTTCTTACAGTTCTGAGGGGATTGAAAAATTCTTCAGCTGTATGTGGTATGGGTGTATGTACATATTATCACAAAGAACTCTGCCATTTATTTGGTTTATATTAAATATTTCATTTTTTTGTCTTTTTTGAAAAGATTTTTTTAAAGAAATCTCTCCACCTAACATGGGGCTTGAACTCACAACCCCAAGATCAAGAGTTGCATGCTCTAAGACTGAGCCAGCCAGGTGCCTTCAAATTTTTGCCTTCAAATTCCAAAACTCATTTTCTTGCCTTCAAATTCCAAAACTCGTATTGCATGGAACACTGGGTGTTACACACAAACAATGAATCAAGGAACACTATTATCAAAAACTAATGATGTACTGTATGGTGACTAACATAACATAATAAAAAAATAAAATAAAATTAATTTCAAACTCTGATGTGATGTAGATAATGATCTCACAAAAACTGCCCTTTACTGTTTCTGATTTTTAATTTTATGATTATAGCTTCATTCTCTCCTCATCATTTCTCTTACCCTGTTAGTATCCAAGAATAAATAATAATTTAGATTTCTGTCCTGAGCCATTGGGTAATAAATGGTGGTGTCACTTACTGAAAAGGAAAGCAGAGAGTTTGAGGACTAGGACACTGAGAGTTTTAGGGAGTTTAGGGAGGAAAATGGTATACTACAAACTCAAGAGTCATCAGCATATAGATATGAATAGGTATTATTTAAAGCAATAGGACCGGATATCACCTAAGGAGAGTAGGTAGCAAAGAGGTCCAAGGGCAAAGGCTAAGGCACTCCAACATTTAGTTAGAAAGAAGACTCACTAAAGCAAAGCAAGGAGAAGTGGCTAGTGAGACAGAAAAACCAAGTGTGTGCAGTTTTAGAGGCTTACTGAAGAGAACATCTGAACAAGATGGCCAAATGCTATCAATTGTAAATTGTAAAAGTTATTTCTGATTATTTAATTGGTTTCTCTCTTTTACCCAGACTGGAAGCTCCTAGAGGCTGGCACTCGTCTGATCTTGTTCATCATAATATCTAACACAGCAGCTTATATATGAATGCAGTGTTGTGATTTATAAGAAATAAGTTTGGTCAACTGCATAATCAAAATATATTTTTTATATATATTTGGTATTTGTCCACAGTTGCTGGGTCACAGGTCCCCAAACGCTTAAAATTTCCTGAGAGAAAAGAACAATAGGAGTACCTTTTGTTATAATATTTGATCTGTAGTCCCAAGTTCCTGAAACCATGTCAGAGCCATAAAGGTAAAATGACTCTCTTTTTATTCGTAACAAGCCCCTTTCCACCACCACTGAGTTTTTGTTAATGAGGTGACTTTTGGAAAGCACCTATGGATAGGGGCTGGTCACGAAAGGAACCAACCCTGTGACTAGAGAGTTGGAACTTTCCTATCCCATGGCCTCCAGTAAAGAGGAGAGGGGCTAGAAGATGAATCAATCACCAATAGTGAATGATTTAATCAATTGTGCCTACATAAAGAAGCCGCCAAAAAAACCCAAAAGGATGGGGTTTGGAGAGCTCCTGGTTGATAAACATAATGGAGGTGCTGAGAGTGATGCCCTCGGAGAGGGCTTGGAGGCTCCACACCCTTTCCTCATACCTTGCCCTATGCGTCTTCTCCATCTGGCTGTTTTGAAATTATACCCTTTGTAATGAATCAGTAATCTGGTGAGAAAACTGGTTTCCCAAGTCCTGTGAGCCCTTCTAGGAAATTAATCAAACCCAAGGAAGATGTTGTAGGAACCTCTGAATTACAGTCATAGGTCAGTCAGAAGTACAGGTGACAACTAGGACTTGGGATTGACATCTGAAGTGGAGGGTGGTCTTCTGGGATTGAGTCCTTAACCTGTGGAATTTGATGCCATCTATCTCTGGGTGGATAGTGTCAAAAGTGAGTTGAATTGCAGGAGACCCAGCTGGTGCCCAGAGAATTGCCTGGTGATGATGGCAGGGAACCTATGTAAGAATTATGAGTGCAGAACCTTTAGTGACTCTAAAAACATTTTGAGAACAAACACGTGCGAGAATATCTATTGCAAGATTCCCAAAAGGAAAACAAAAATAAATGGAGAAAAGGAAACTAAAAAGATCAAAGGAATTGTAAAAGGCATGGTTACAAAACCTGGGAATTTTTGTTTTGGTCATATTTTCGTTGACTTAAGTTACCTATGTTATAACATAGATTTCCCCAAATTGTCAAAGTTAGAGGGCTACAGAAAACACACAAGAAAGGAGGATGGATTAAGACCCAGCATATGGGAACAGAAGTCGCAGATCTTGAAGTCCTCTCTCCTGACTCAGGAAATGGAGGTTCTTGCAGAGCGGGCTGCATGCCTCCTGAAAGAGGGAGTCCCTAACCAGGAGGCAGCGCCTGCCTTGCTGTGTGAGCACTTAGACGGCTGCCACTAAGCGCACTGCCCAGACTGGGCTGCCAAGGGAATGATCCTAAGCAGTTTGTATGCCAGATGTCCTTTCACTATGAATTATTTTCTTACATTTACCATAGTATTAGCGTATGTCTTAGAAATTGTAGCATATGCCGCTGGGCCTCAGATAAAAAAAAGTTTGTTACTAAGATGGTGATAAAAGAGACCAGCAGCAGAAGGCAGAAGGATGGGAGGCACAGAACAAAAGAAACAGACCCTCCCTGGCCCTCTAATTTATGGGAGGCTCCCCCTTGTTTCTAGCTCAAACTGATTGTTTTGTTTCCCTAACAGCCCAGCTATGCCTTCTGAGAAATGTAACTCCAATGTCATCAGAGTCAGGGGAATCCTAAAACAGCTAAGTCCCCTGAAGCAAGAGGCAAGCCTGCTGCATTTTGATGTAACCTCTGTTTAGAAAGTCCCATTCCTAAATCTAGGAAGAGATTAACAGGATTAATAAGAAGCTTGGTCAGCTGTGGATTTCCTCTCTATTGTATCCTCTGATTTCAGCAATGTTGTGGCACATTGTATGAACTGGTTGCTCGACACATTTTAGTTTCAGGCTCCCGCCATTGTGGATATTTATGGGTTTTATTAGTCTTCTCAACTTGCTTCTCAACAATGCTTAGCATAACTGGGACACTCTAATAAAGATACTTTTATGTTCTTATGTCAGGATCACATGATTCTACTAATTGCTGACAAAGATTTCAAATAATTCTTCATATAACTTTTTAGTTCTTTCATTGCAGTTTTATGAACCAGTCATGTTAGTATTTATTTCACAGTGGCTGCTGTATTTGTGGCCACCTCTCCAAAGAAGGCAAGATGGTGAAAAACGACCAGAGCTTCGGCTTTTTTGAATGAGCCAGAAATTGGGTTCAGGCACCACTTCCAGCAGCACGAGTTTTCCCAGGCAACGGGTCTAAACTAAATCTCCATAAAATGGGAATAATAACACTACCCGGGTACTACTGTGACACTGCTGGGTGTCCTTACTGTGACAATCATGTGCAAATGCACCAAGGGTTCTTCTTTATCCAATCTGATGCTATCTTAGTTTCCTATTAACTAGTAACTGTGTCATCTACCAGTGTAGTCTAGGTGTGGAATTCAAGGTTAAGACCTTCCTACACACTCCTCAGAGACATGTTCCTTTCTCAAAACACTTTTAAAAGGATTGTTTAAATTATAAGGTGGCCACAACAGAACTGAATGTTTCTAATTACTACCTACATTTCTGAAACTGTTGGTCCAGCATTTTTTTTTACTTTTAATCTAAAATAAAAATTCACAGAAAATTACAAAAATAGTACAGAGAAATCCTCTTCACCCGACGTGCTCCAATAGTAACACCTTAAATAGCTAGACTGCAGTATCAAAACCAGCAAAGTGACATGGGTACAATCCACAGAGCTTATCAAATTTCACCAGTTTTACATGCCCTCATGTGCGTATGTGTGTGTTTCCGTGTGCATGTATATAAATCCATAGAATTTTATTGACCTGCGGAGATTCGTGGCCCAGCATCTTTTTTTCTCTTACGGTTGCTATACTGTTTCAGAATCTAATAATAAAAACGTTTTCATAATAAGATCTCTGTTTCAATCTTGGCTATAATTCTGATAGCTTCACCTAGTTTAGTTTAACAGATAGAAAACAGTATTTATGCACTGACAAGTTGATTTTTCTTAGATTTCCTTAGTAGGAGACTGTTAGGCAAACTAGGATTCAGTTCAATTTTCCTGACATTTGTTGAAAATTTAGGTGCCAGGCACAGTCCAAGGACAGTGTGGGATAAAAAAAGAGAAGACATGGTTGTACTTCCAGGACTTAAAAGCCAGCTGGGAAGACACCCTTGTATATAAATACGAAGTACTGATAAACTTGGATGTCATTTCCCAAAACACCATAACACTTTCCAAAAGCAAGTGTCACCCATTATTCTAATTGAGACATGAATAAAAGATTCCTGGGACACCTGGGTGGCTCAGTTGGTTAAGCAGCTGCCTTCGGCTCAGGTCATGATCCCAGGGTCCTGGGATCGAGTCCCACATCGGGCTCCTTGCTCTTCAGGGAGCCTAATTCTCCCTCTGCCTCTGCCTGCCATTCTGTCTGCCTGTGCTCGCTCTCTCTCCCTCTCTCTCTCTGACAAATAAATAAAATCTTAAAAAAAAAAAAAAAAAAGATTCCTGGTAAAGAGCAAAACAGCTCCTCTCTCTATATCTGCTGTCAGAGCAAGCAATAGCAGGCTACTGGATGAGGTATTAGCCATGTGCAACTTATTTTTTTTTAAGGTTATATTTATTTATTTGACAGAGAGAGAGAGAGAGAGCGCACAAGCATGGGGAGCAGCAGGCAGAGGGAGAAGCAAACTCCCCGCTGAGCAAGGAACCCAATGCAGGACTCGAGCCCAGGACCCTAGGAGCATAACCTGAGCCAAAGGCAGACGCCTAACTGACTCAGTCATCCAGGCACCCCTCACAATAGTCTTCTTTAGATTATAGACAGAACTAAGTGGTGAATGTGATAAAAAATTCTTATTTGCTCAACTCTTATACTCCTGTGCAAACTCAATCAATAAAAAAATTTTTGCACCTAAGGTGGGAAAGTTGGAACATTTTCCAGCTCTTCCTGAATCTAGTATTATAGCTTTAATTTCATTATTTTAAGTAATATGAGCTCTGTGCATTTCAGAAATACCTATGAAATGTAAATATAAGAACATGCTCCAAAACACCTTGTATGTTCTCCATTTGTAAGAGTCTCTAGTTATTAACACAAATTGCCACATAGGAAAGAAGGTGATAGGCTCACCCACTTAAGGTCTCTAAGGACCCAAGACTATATGCTGTCTCTCTGCTTTATACCCTGTTTATATTTATACAAAAGCTGCCATTTCACACAGAAATAGTTAATATATATGAATAAGTTCACTGTGCTTTGATGGTCTTCTGACTGGGCAAACTGACAATGTTGTAGAATGTAAAACTTTCTTTAACAGTAAAGTCTATGTGTTGTACTTTGCGGGTAAAAATTATAAACTAATACATCATTTTTACAGGCACAGCTCAGAGATACTACAGGCTGGGTTCCAGACCACCACAATAAGGCAAATATTGCAATAAAGTGAGTCAAATGACTTTTTTGGTATCCCAGTGCATATAAAAGTTATGTTTACACTATACCGAACAATAGTATTAAGTGTACAATAGTTTTATGTTGTACACTAAGAAAACAATATACATGCCTTAATTGAAAATACTTTATTGCTAAAAGATCCTAACCATCACCTCAGCTTTCATTAATTAAGTGTAATCTTTTTGCTGCTAGAGGGTCTTGCCTCAATGCTGATGGCTGCGGACTACCCAGGGTGGTTGCTGATAAACACAGGGGGTGGCTGTGGCAATTTCTTAAAATAAGGCAATAATGACTCTGCCACACTGATTGACTATTCCTTTCACAAGTGATTTCTCTGTTCCACGTGACGCTGTTTGACAGCATTTTACCTACAGAACTTCTTTCAAAACTGGAGTCAACCCTCTCAAACTCTGTCACAGCTTTCTCAGCTAAGTTTATGGAATAGTCTAAGTCATTTGTAGTCATTTCAATAATCTTCAGAGCATCTTCACCAGGAGTGGATTCCATCTCAAGAAGCTATTTTCTCTGCTCAGCCACAGAAGCAACTGGTCATCCATTACAGTTTTATCATGAGCTGGCAGCAACTCAGTCATATCTTCAGGCTCCACTTCCTATTCTAGTTCTCCTGCTATTCCCACCACATCTTCAGTTAGTTCCTCCACTGAAGTCTTAAAGCCCTCAAAGTCATCCAAGAGGTTGAGAAGTTCTTCCAGACTCCTCTGTTAGTGATAATATTTTAACTTCTTCCCAAGAATCATTAACGTTCTTAATGACATCTAGAATGGCAAATCCTTTCCAGAAAGTTTTCAATTTAGTTTGCCCAGAGCTATCAGAGGAATCGCTGTCTACAGCACCAACTGCCTTACAAAATGTATTTCTTAAACAGTGAGACTTGAAAGTTGAAATGACATCTTGACCCATGGCTGCAGAATGGAGGCAGTGGTGAGCAGGCATGAAAACAACATTAATCTCATTGTACATCTCCAACAGAGCTCTTGGGTGACCAGGTGCATGGTCAGTGTGCACTCATATTTTGAAAGGAATCTTTTTTTTCTGAGCAGTAGGTACTAACAATGGGCTTAAAATAAACCATGCTGTAAACAGATGTGCTGTCATCTGGGTATTGTTGTCCCATTTAGAGAGCACAGACAGAGTAGATTTAGCATAATTTGTAAGGGCCCTAAGATTTTCAGAGTGGTAAATGATCACTGGTTTCAGCTTCAAGTCACCGGCCATAGTAACTTCTAACCAGAGAGTCAATCTGTCCCTTGAAGCTTTGAAGCCAGGCATTGACTTCTCCTATCTAGCTAGGAAAATCCTAGATGGCTCTTCTTCCAATAGAAGGCTGTTTTGTCTATACTGAAAATCCGTTGTTTAGTGTAGTAGCCACCTTCAGAAGCTAGATCTTCTGGATAACTTGCTGCCTCACCTTGTACTTTTATGTTACAATGAAGGCTTTTTTCCTTAAACTTCATGAACCAACCTCTGCTAGCTTCAAACTTTTCTTTGGAAACTTCCTAATCTCTCTTAGCCTTCGTAGAATTCAAGAGTCAGGACCTTGTTCTGGATTAGGCTTTGGCTTCAGGGAATGCTGTGGCTGGTCTGATTTTCTATTAAGACCACTAAAAGGGGCGCCTGGGTGGCTCAGTGGGTTAAGCCTCTGCCTTCGGCTCAGGTCATGATCTCAGGGTCCTTGGATTGAGCCCTGCATCAGGCTCTCTGCTCAGCAGGGAGCCTGCTTCCTCCTCTCTCTCTGCCTGCCTCTCTGCCTACTTGTGATCTCTCTCTGTCAAATAAATAAAATCTTTAAAAAAAAAAAAAAAGACCACTAAAACTTTCTCCATATCAGCAATAAGGCTGTTTTGCTTTCTAATCACTCATATGTTCACTAGAGTAGCATTTCTAATTTCCTTGAAGAACTTACCGTTTGCATTCACAACTTGACTAACTATTTGGCACAAGAGGCCTAGCTATCAGCCTATCTTGGCTTTTGGCATGCCTTCCTCACAAGTTTAATCATTTCTAGAAAGGTTTTGATTTAATGTGATAGACATGAAACTCTTATTTTCACTTGAACACTTAGAGGTCACTATAGGATTATTAACTGACCTAATTTCAAGATTATTGTGTTTCAAGGGATAAGGAGGCTGAAGGAGAGGGAGAGACAGGAAATGGCTGGTCAGTGGAGCAGTGAGAACGCACACAACATTTATAGATTAAGTTTTCCATTACATGGGTAGGGTTCATGGCACCCCAAGACAATTATAGTAGTAAACATCAAAGATCACTGATTAGAGATCACTTTACAAATGTAACAATAACAAAAAAGTTTGAAATATTTCAAAAACTATCAAAATGTGACACAGAAACATGAAATAAGTAAATGCTGTTGGAAAAAATGGTGCTGATGGACTCGCCCAATGCAAGGTTGCCACAATCTGTAAAAAACGCAATATGTGCAAAGTGCAATGAAATGATGTATGCCTGTTTTAACCTATGTGTGGCTTCATTTATGTCTTCAGAGGTAGTAATTATTTTGCATTAAGCTCCAACTCCTCCCTGAAAGCAACAGAATCTTCTGAAATATATAGTTGGTTGGGGTTAAGGGTGCAATTTGTGGTAAACCTACTCAAGGCCTTATGAATCGACACCCTAAGGAAATGATTCACTGACCACAGATAAAATGGAGCCAATAATCTTCACTGACTTTGTTCCATAGCATATTAACATATGATATTACAGCCCTTAAGCCCTTGACAGATACATTACCCAGCTGGATATTTTCTTCTGATCAACAAATTAGCTACCGGATTTACATAATTTGGACCATCAGCAGTTTTATACACCAAATGAATCAAAGCAGGAACAGTAAAATCTGTTCAATAATAAACAAACCTAAAACTCTAATGAAGTATGCCCACCCAAAATGGAGGAAACACACACACACACATATTATCCTCATCAGTCAATATTACCACATTTCTCAGGATGTATTAAAATATCATTCTAGGGACCTTCCATACTGATGTACAATATAAAATAAGTGAAGATAAAGACTAAATGAGAGAAGAATTAACCCACAGAACTCAAAAAGATGATTACCTGGTAGTCTGGTTTTGTAAAATAATCCAAAGAGGAGATGTGATCCAAAAAGATGCTGAATTCTGGAGGGAGATGTTTCAACATAAGCCTGTGGTCATACCTCTCCTTAATAGAACCTACTTGCTCCTGGGAAGTAAAGAGAAGAGGAACCAAAGTCAATTTCTCTTGGCAGCTACACATTAACAGCCTCTCAGTAACAGTCTCAAGGGTATGTACTAGGGAATGAGATAGTGAGTAATTAAGTATAAAGCAAGATCTGAGCTCCGACTAATAGCTTAATGTACACTGCTTTATGGGGGGAGGGAGGACTGTAATGAATAACCAAAAGGGTAACACAAGAGTTCTGCATCAGTGAATGGACAGTCTGCCAAATAAAGAGTTGATCTTCAATCTAGTCTATTTTTTTTAATCAACATGTTTACAGTTTCCAAATTAAACAAAATAATGTAACAATTAAAATTTAAAAGCTTACACAACTTATAAAAAGAAAAAAGGAGAACTAGGGAAAAGAAAAGCTCTGAGGGAAAGCTAGAAATCAGATCAGAAGCAATGATTTAACAGATCCTTAAATGAGTATTCTTCATGTACGTAGAAAAAAATCATAACATTAATTAGATCTTTAATATCAGCTTAATTTTAGTTCTTTTATGTAAGTATATTCTCATCCATTATGTCTACCTGGGAGAAAATTTTATTCCTTCCCTTACTAAAACTGTTATTTCCACTTCCATTTCCAAAATTACCTTGTCCTTTATTTTTCTCCAAGGCAGCTGACCAACCACAAACTCCACCAACATGTAGAATAAGGACCAAAGGTCATCATGTCTTCCCATTTCCTTCATAAGCCAAAGAGAATTCAGTCACATTATGTAACTACTCCTTTTGAGTATATTACATTGTCTAAGGACTAACCATTGTGTTTCGTCTTATTAGGCTTAAAAATTGTAATGTATTTCGCATAAAATCTTCTGGTAAATATATCTACATAGCTATATAACAATCTATAACAATGTACATATCAGAATAGATATAATAAAATACTTTTTGCTACAAAGAACAACCCAAAACCCAGAAATGCTGGAAATGTAATTAACAGCTCATTAATTAATAAATGAGTTCATTAAGAAGGGAAAGTGGTTGCCAAGAGCTGAGGGAAAGGGCAAGGGTGAATTAGCATTTAACAGGTATGGAGTTTCACTGCTGCAAAATGAAAAAAGTTCCAGGGGCACTTGGGTGGCTCAGTGGGTTAAAGCCTCTGCCTTCAGCTCAGGTCATGATCCCAGGGTCCTGGGATCGAGCCCCACATTGGGCTCTCCACTCAGTGGAAGCCTGCTTCTCTTCCTCTCTCTCTGCCTTCCTCTCTGCCTACTTGTGATCTCTGGCTGTCAAATAAATAAATGAAATCGTTTTTAAAAAATGAAAAAAGTTCTAGAACCCTGTTGCACACTAATATGAATATACTTAACACTGCTGAACTGTGAGCTTAAAAATAGTTAATGTGGATGGCAGCTACACTGGTGAGCAAAGCATAATATACAGAGTTGTTGTATCACTGTGTTGTACACCCAAAACTATTGTTACACTGTGTGTCAACTATACTAAAAGAAAGAAAGAAGGAATGAATGAATATGGCTAACGTGGTAAATTTAATGTGATAATATTTTTTATCACAATAATAAATAAAGAAAGCAAATTCTAGGAGCCAAAATTAAAGAGAAAGCTGGAAACAAGAAAAGCAAGCTGATGTGGAAGCTTTGGTTTTAGGGGCCTCTGTTACAGGTTTTGTCAACCAGGGTTTTAACAGTGAGGAAAGGGAAAGGTGTGAAAGCACTGAGCCTACACAAGACAGGATTTGTAACTGAGACACCTTCTCTTAAGCCCTCACCAAACACCTTGGAACCTCTCAGGGCTATCTCTACTACAATATCTGGTATATACATTATACTACAGTAATTGTTTTTTCTGTAAAATTTAACCACTATCAAAAGGATAAAGTAAGCGATTAAAAACATTGCCTCCCCAAAAAAACACTGCCCTGAAAATTTGTGGTGACAGACCTGCCCCTCACTCAGATTTGGGGTTTAAATTTATACCACTTGTGTGGTTTGGGAAACAAAATCCAGAAATTTTTTTCTGGGTGAACATGTCCTGTAGTAATGACAAATGCAAATGAAAATCCTCTCAAGATAAAAGCACCTTTAAATTCAGGCCTCAGAGAAGTCCTTATAGACAAAGACTCACCAAATATAACCTGCTTATTCAGAAGTATAAAATACATTAAGAAGCAAGCTATCATAAGCTAATGGTAAGAGAAATTATAGAGCAGAATTAGATATCCAAGAATTCCAGATATGGAATTATAGGATAAAGAATACAAAATTAAAATGTTTAAAATGCTTAAGCAACAGGCACCTAGGTGGCTCAGTCACTAAGCATCTGCCTTTGGCTCAAGTCATGATCTCAGGGTCCCGGGATCGAGCCCCACATCAGGCTACTTGCTCTGTGGGGAGCCTGCTTCTCCCTCTCCCACACCCCCTGCTTGTGTTCCCTCTCTCGCTGTGTCTCTCTGTGTCAAATAAATAAAGTCTTTTAAAAAAATGCTTAAGCAAAAAATTGAATCAAAGTCATAAGATAGGAACCATATCCTATCTAAAAAAAATTAAAAGACCAGTTTGATTTCAAAAAGGACCAAAAAGAACATCTAGAAATTAAAAATTCAATGGCTAGGTTAGAAAGCTGGTCAAGGGGCGCCTGGGTGGCTCAGTGGGTTAAGCCGCTGCCTTCGGCTCAGGTCATGATCTCAGGGTCCTGGGATCGAGTCCCGCATCGGGCTCTCTGCTCGACAGGGAGCCTGCTTCCCTCTCTCTCTCTCTCTCTCTCTGCCTGCCTCTCTGTCTACTTGTGATCTCTCTCTGTCAAATAAATAATAAATAAAATCTTTAAAAAAAAAAAAAAAAAGCTGGTCAAAAACAGCAAAAAAAAAAAAAAAAAAAAAAATTAACGAACAGGAAGACAGATCCGAAAAAATTATCTAGAACACAACACAGAGACACAAGAGAAAATCTGAGAGTGAATTTCAGAGGCATGGAAGACAGAACAAGAAGATCTAACATACATCAATTTGAGATATGAAAAAAGAGGTATTAAAAAGAAAGGGGGGAAGAGGGGAAAGGCAATATTTAAAGAAGAAATGTCTGAGAATCTTCCAGAATCTATGAAAGATGTGAATGTTCAGATTTAGGATGCACAACAAATCCCAAACTGAATAATTATAAAGAAATCCATGTGTAGGCACATTCTAACTTATCTGTAAAACAGCAAATATAAAAAAGCAGATATCTAAAACATCGAAGAACAAAGATAAATTAAATGCAAAAAGATCTTCTGAATAGCAACTACAGAACCAGAAGACAGAATTTCTTCAAATTACTGAGACAAAACAAATATTAATAAAGGACTGAAATGTAGGACAACAGTGTAGTGAACAGAGTTCAAGTAGTATGAAAAGTCCTATACTGTCTGGGAATCATTCCTGTTAAAAGTTGAAGATTAAAATATCCAAAAAAAAAAAAAGAAATGGAGTATATTTTTACTTTTTTTAAATTTGTGGAGATTTCTAAAAGTAAAAATATATTATCTTTCTACTAGATATTCTGGAAATGCTTATATAGCTATTATGATCTCTGGAAATGTTTATGCTTATTTCAGAAAAAGTGTCCTATTCAAACATTCCAATGTGGACCAAAATTTTAAACAGAATTAATTAAAAAGCTTAGTAATTCTAAAGGTTTTTAAGAATATATCTGGAAAATAAGAGTACTTTCTTTTCAAGACAGAATAATTGACTAGATGCCTTATTTTTTTCTAAGTTTATTTATTTTTCGGTAATCTCTACACCCAACATGGGGCCCAAACTCACAACCCTGAGACCAAGTCACATGCTCTTCTGACTAAACCAGCCAGGCACGTACCCTAACTAGATGCCACAAATTAATACAACACTGAATCAAACCAAATGAGCTGAAATGCTTGACAGAGTGCTACATTATTCACTGATAAAAATACTTTTCCTATTTTCAATTTATAATCATATTATTAGAAACAAAATTAACTGGAGCATAACATATAAGACCACAGTGTACTCTTCCTACTATAGTTAGCATTAGTCAAATTTTCATTAAATTTCATTATTTTGGTTCACAGAACAAGAGTAAGGTAAGATTAAGAAAAGATTTCTCTTTATTTTATGAGGGAACGACATATTAAACTTCTCACCTCCAACCAGGGAAGTTCAAGGATTAAGAATCCACAAAATAGGGGCGCCTGGGTGGCTCAGTGGGTTAAGCCTCTGCCTTCGGCTCAGGTCATGATCCCAGGGTCCTGGGATCGAGCCCCGCATCGGGCTCTCTGCTCAGCAGGAAGCCTGCTTCCCCTCCTCTCTCTCTCTCTCTCTCTGCCTGCCTCTCTGCCTACTTGTGATCTCTCTTTCTGTCGAATAAATAAATAAAATATTTTAAAAAAAAAAAGAATCCACAAAATACCCAACTTTCCTACTCATAATTAAGGTTCAGAATGGGGAAAAAAAATCAGAGAAGAACAAAAGGAGCAAAGTAAAAAAAAAAAAAAAGAAAGAGAGAGAGAGAGAGAGACTTTAAAAAGTTTACCCAAGAGGTATCATTTCCCAGAAAATTTGAAAGTAGTTTGTACTTGAGATCTTCATGAAAAGAAAAGGTTTAATGGAGAGGGGATACCACAGATTAGATGCATACTACAGATAAAATGATGACCCCTATATTTCAAGGTATTGTAAGTATGATATTCTCTAATAACTTCTTAAGATTAGAATGCAGGTGTTTTACTTCTTCAAAATTCCGTATCAGATTTGTTAATACTTATACCTAATTAAGGACACAAGGTTCCCTACACACACATACACACACTCTTAGCTATTATCTTCTCTGGCAAATACACTTTATTTTTTATGTTGCTGTACACATCTATCATCTACTATACATACTACGGTACATTAGTATTACTAACACCTTACTCTCTGCTCCCAAGCACCTTCCATACTTGTGTATCTAACGTAAAAAAGTCAATCTCATTCAAGTAATCAGCATGCTTATATAGATATGACTAGTTCAGATACCTACCCTGTTTCGATGAGCGTTGATTGATGCATAACGAACTGTCCCTCGAAAGCCTGCCACAGTTCGAGGCTACAACACCACCAAGAAAAGAGTAATAAAATGAGCTCCAAATAGCAAAAGACTCAGCACACCCAAACCCATTAAGTAGAAGGGAGAAACATGCATTACTGTCACAATAAAATACTACTTAAATTTCTAATTTTTTTATTGCAAAATTACAGAAAATTAGAGAGTATCTCTAAATCACGTTAAAAAAAACTACTGGCATTTTATTTATCAGGGAGTCCCATTTTTTTGTACCTGCATTTTAAAGTAAAGCAGCATTTATGACAAATTCTGTACATTAGAAAACACTAAATACTTTCATATATCCAGAATCATGCCAAGCATTGTAGTACATACAGTAATATTCAGGCTCTGGTTACATTTAAGCACAGTAAGACCATAAGGAGTCTGCAAGTAAAGATGTCAACCTATGTCCTGGCTATTTCACTCAAACTCGACTTGAAGACAATGGCAACTTATATCCCTCCCTATACGTGAAATTCATATATTCATAAATCAAGTCACTGGGTAACTATTACATGCTAGGTACTAAAATAATCCAAACATGAATAATACATGATCCCAGTTCTTGGAGAGCTCAGCTTAGAATAAAGTCCAAACTTTTCTTATTTGGCCTACAAGAGTTCCATGATTTGGCACTGGCCTCATTCCCAAACAGATTTACTTACAGTTTCTCCTACAACCAACTGTGTACCTAGCTTATTCTGCTATTCTCTCCAGTGAAAAGCCAACACTTTACCTTCAATGGCTAACTCTTCTACCCAACACCTCTGCTCAAATGTCCCCTCCTCAGAGAAGTACTCCTTAATCGACCTAATCTAAAATACTACCCACCCCCTTCAATGCCACTCCATTCTTTTTTACTCTGCTTTATTTTTTTCCTCATAATACCTTTCCTTACCTAAAATTAATTTTATTTAGACTTTTACTTATTTGTTCACTGCCTATTTTATTTCATTGAAATATAGACTCTGTGATGGCACGGTCTTGGTTTGCTCATTTCACAGACACAGAAACAGGCTCTGAGAAGTAACTAACTTTATCTGAACACACAGAATCAGTAGGTGATAAAACAAGCATCAACCAAGGTCTTCTGACTTAAAATCATACACTGTTTCCACTCTACTGCTTCACAAGGATCAAGTCAGTATCCCAAAGACTCAATATGAAAACTTGACAAACCTGAAAATGACCACAGCCAATAAATAACTTTCATTAGTAGAGGTTTTTCCCCCAGTAACCGTTAATTATCTTCAATTAAGATGTGTTACTGTTATAATCAGAAAAAGAATATAATAAATGTTCTTTTAAAAATCTTTAGCTACCAGAATCATTCTGGTCATATGCTGTAAGATAGACATTCTATGTGTTCTTCCTTTGATCATTTTTGTAACATATGTGTTATCTTTTTAAATTAGTTTTCCATTTATTTGTTTCATGAAATTCTGTCTTCTCTTTTAAAAAATTTTCATTCCATTTCATTTTTAAATAAGCTCCACGCCCAGTATGGGGCTTGAACCCACGACCCCAAGATCAAGAGTCACATACTCTATTGACTGAGCCAACCAAGTGCCCTTCTCTTTCCATTTTAATTACTCCTTCTTGTTTTTGTCTTAACATTTAACAATTTTAAAAATATTCTTGGGGCACCTGGGTGGCTCAGAGGTTAAGCCTCTGCCTTCAGTTCAGGTCATGATCCCAGGATCCTCGGGTCGAGCCCCGCCATCAGGCTCTCTGCTCCGCAGGGAGCCTGCTTCACCCCAACCCCCCGCCTGCTGCTCTGCCTACTTGTGATCTCTCTCTGTCAAATAAATAAATAAAATCTTCAAAAAAAATTCTTTGTATTTAATAACTCTCATTAATCAAAAGTTCCTGTGATATATTTAAATCCCTTTTCTCACCTGCCATTCATTGTCAATCATAGTCAGTAGATCTCAATATTTTCCTACAATATCACAACTAACAGGAATAGCTAATATTCTCAATTTGATGGAACTCTGAGATCAGAGATTTCTTTTCTAGACAAAGAATGTATAAGATTATACATGAAAGCCTATCAACTCTATTCAGTAAATAACATTTCACTGGTTGTACTTTTATTCATTACCTGACAAGAGCATTCACTAACAAAAATGTTTTAATAGCATGTACTTTTTCCTAGTTACTTTCACTCCAGTAACTATCAGGATAAAAATCTCCAAAGCTATTACCACACTCTGCAATCCAGTCCACAGTTAATTGGACACCTAGATGTCCCCCTGATAGATTCTAGCCAAGACAAACCCAGGAGACTCTTTCCAGTTAAGAGTACCCCTGACTTTGCTTCTGCCATGGAAAGGTTGGGCCAGAGAGAAAAAGAGATCAGCTGTTTAGAAAGATCTTGATGTGATTCATCAAAGAAATTATGCCAGGTCAAGAAAATTCAGCCATCTTATATAAAGCAGAAAAGAAAACTCAACCCACCTGGGAAAAATAGCCATATATAGAACTACTAATTTAAAGCAAATTATAATTAAGATCATTAGCAAAGTACAATAAGCTATGAAAGCCTAGGAATGGAAAGCATTAGTTCCATTTGGTGAGAGGGGAGAAGGCAAAGTCCTGCTGAAGAAGAAATAATCTTAAGAATAAGCAACATTTAATGGGGCCTTAAAATAGATGATCTCTTGACTGTCCAGGAAAAGCTCTCAGTTTTTCCCCACTGAGGATAATATTAGCTGTGGGTCTTTCATACACGACCTTCATGATGTTGAGGTATGTCCCTTTGTTATGTACTTTGTTGAGGGTTTTTTAATCAAGAATGGATATTGTGTATTGTCAAATGCTTTTTCTGCATCTATTGAGAGGACCACATGGTTGTTATCCTATTTTTTAATTAATTAATTTATTTATTTTTTTAATTTTTTAAATTTATTTTCAGCATAACAGTATTCATTGTTTTTGCACCACACCCAGTGCTCCATGCAGTCCGTGCCGTCTCCAATACCCACCACATGGTTCCCCCAACCTCCCAGCCCCCGCCCCTTCAAAACCCTCAGATTGTTTTTCAGAGTCCATAGTCTCTCATGGTTCACCTCCCCTTCCAATTCCCCTCAACTCCTTCTCCTCTCTAACTCCCCTTGTCCTCCATGCTATTTGTTTATGCTCCACAAATAAGTGAAACCATATGATAATTGACTCTCTCTGCTTGACTTATTTCACTCAGCATAATCTCCTATTATATATATATTTTTTAAAGATTTTATTTATTTATTTGACAGAGAGAGATCACAAGTAGACTGAGAGGCAGGCAGAGAGAGAGAGAGAGAGAGGGAAGCAGGCTCCCTGCTGAGCAGAGAGCCCGATGCGGGACTCGATCCCAGGACCCTGAGATCATGACCTGAGCCGAAGGCAGCGGCTTAACCCACTGAGCCACCCAGGCGCCCTCCTATTATATTTTTAAAGATACTATTTATTTGAGAGAGAGAGCACAAGCAGGGGGAGGGCCAGAGGGAGAAGGACAAGCAGACTCCCCACTGAGCACAGAGCCCAATGCAGGGCTCAATCCCAGGACCCTGAGATCATGACCTGAGACAAAATCGGAAGTCAGACACTTAACCAACTGAGCCATGCAGGCACCCACTTATTTTTTCTATTACTAATGTGGTGTATCAGACTGATTGATTTATGACTACTGAACCATCCCTAGAGCCCAAGAATAAATCTCACTTGGAGGTTCTTCAAAAAGTTAAAAAGAGTTACCCTATGACCCAGCAATTGCCCTACTAGGTATTTACACAAAGGATACAAAAACACAGATTCAAAGGGTTACATGCACTCCAATTTTTATAGCAACACTATCAACAATAGCCAAACTATGGAAAGAGCCATGTCCACTGAATAATGAATGGATAAAGATGATGTGGTGTATATACACAGTGGAATATTATACTTAGCCATCAAAAAGAATGAAATCTTGCCATTTGGAACAACTTGGATGAAGGTAGAGTGTATTATGCTAAGTGAAATAAGTCACTCAGAGGAAGACAAATACCATGACTTCACTCATATGTGGAATTTAAGAAACAAAACAGATCAACATATTGGATGGGTGAAAAAGAGAGATAGGGAAACAAACCATAAGAGACTTTTTTTTAAAGATTATATTTAGTTATTTGAGAGAAATAGAGTATGCATGAGAAGTGGAAAAGGAGAAGGAGAGGCAGAGAATCTCTACTTGATCTTAGCCCAAAGGCTGAGAAGTGTATGAGGCAGAGAATCTCAAATTGAGCTTGATCCCAGTGACCCCAAGACCATGACCTGAGCCAAAACCAAGAGCTGGACACTCAACTGATTGAGCCACCCAGGCACCCCAACCATAAGAAACTCTTAAAGATATAATAAACCACGGGTTGATGGAAGGAGGTGGGTAGGGGATTAGCTAGATGGGTGGTGGGCATTAAGGAAGGCACTTGTTATGATGAGCACTGGGTGTTGTATGTAAGTGATGAACCACGGAATTCTACTCTTAAAACCAATACTGCACTGTACTGTTAACCAATTAAAATTTAAATAAAAATTTGAAAAAGAAAAAAACTAAGTGATCTCTTAAAACCTCCCTAACTAATGGCAATTGGGCAATATCTATCAAAACTTCAAAGGCACACATTCTCTTTGAAAAAGTCATGTCACTTCTGGAAGTTTATATTACATATATACTTGCATATGTGCAAAAATAACGGACATAACACATTCACTCACTACATTAATGTTTGTGATAGCAAAAGACTGAAAGTAATCCATATGTTCACAAATATGTTCATAAATAGACTGATTAAATAAATTACAGTACATCCTTACAACAGAATACACTTTGCAGCTTCACAAAAGAATGAAGACGCTCTATATCCTGACATGGAAAGATCTTGTACATACACTGTGGAAAAAAAGACAAGTGCAGAATGTACATCATGCTACCTTTTAAATCAAAAAGAGAAAAATGAGAATATACATTCATCTATATTGCATATTCAAGAAGAAATTCTGGAAGAATACATTAAAGAAAAAACAAAAATATAGTTACCTAAAGGTCTGAAGAAGGCATAAGAGCAGTATAGAAAATGAATGCATTTGGGATAGCAGGGATGAAAGAGAAATTTGTTTCATTGCTTCTTACCATTTAGTTTTTTTCAAGTCAATTTTCAAGGTACAATGTATTCCTATCACCCCAAGAGTTCTCTTTTTTTAAAATTAACATATAATGTATTATTTGTTTCAGGGGTACAGATCTGCGATTCATCAGTGTTGCACAATTCACAGAACTCACCATAGCACATACCCTCCCCAATGTCCATCACCCAGCTACCCCATCCCCACCCCCTCCACTCCAGCAACCCTTAATTTGTTTCCTGAGGTTAAGAGTCTCTTATAGTTTGTCACCCTCTCTGGTTTCATCTTGTTTCACTTTCCCCTCTATTCCCCTATGATCCTCTGTCTTGTTACTCAAATTCCTCATATCAGTGAGATCAAATGATAACTGTCTTTCTCTGACTTATTTCACTTAGCTAATACCCTCTAGTTCCATCCACGTCACTGCAAATGGCAAGATTTCATTTTTGATGGCTGCATAATATTCCTGTGTGTGTGTGTGTGTGTGTGTGTGTGTGTGTGTGTGTGTGTGTATGCCACATCTTCTTTATCCATTCATCTGTCAATGGACATCTAGGTTCTTTCCAAAGTTTGGCTATTGTGGACATTGCTGCTATAAATATTCAGGTGCACATGCCCCTTTGGATCACTACATTTGTATCTTTGGGGTAAATACTCAGAAGTGCAATTCCTGGCTCATAGGGTAGCTCTATTATCAACTTTTTGAGGAACCTCCATAATGTTTTCCATAGTGGCTGCACCAGCTTGCATTCCCACCAACAGTGGAGGAGGGTTCCCCTTTCTCCGCATCCTTGCTGACATCTGTTGTTTCCTGACTTATTAATTTTACCTATACTGACTGGTGCGAGGTGCTGTATCATTGAGGTTTTGATTTATAATTCCCTGATGCCAAGTGATAGTGAACACTTTTTCATATGTCTGTTGGCCATTTGGATGTCTTTGCAGAAATGTCTGTTCATGTCTTCTGCCCATTTCTTGACTGGATTATTTTTTCTTTGGATGTTGAGTTTGATAAGTTCTTTATTGATTTTGGATAATAGCCCTTTATCTGATATGTCATTTGCAAATATCTTCTCCCATTCTGTCGGTTGTCTTCGGTTTTGTCGACTGCTTCTTTTGCTGTGCAAAATTTTTTTTATCTTGATGAAGCCCCAAGAGTTCATTTTTGCCCTTGTTTCCCTTGCCTTTGTGATGTGTCTTCTAGGAAGAAGCTGTTGCAGAGGAGGTTGAAAACGTTGCTACCTGTATTCTCCTCAAGGATTTTGATGGATTCCTGTCTCACATTGAGGTCTTTCATCCATTTTGAGTCTATTTTGTGTGTGGTATAAGGAAATGGTCCAGTTTCATTATTCTGCATGTGGCTGTCCATTTTCCCCAACACCATTTGTTGAAAAGATTATCTTTTCTTGATTGGACATTCTTTCCTGCTTTGTCAAAGATTAGTTGACCATAGAGTTCAGGGTCTACTTCTGGGCTCTCTATTCTGTTCCACTGATCTATGTGTCTGTTTTTGTACCAGTACCATACTTTCTTGATGATTACAGCATTGTGATAGAGCTTGAAGTCTGGAATTGTGACGCTGCCAGCTTTGGTTTTCTTTTTCAACATTCCTCTGGCTATTCAGGTCTCTTCTGGTTCCATACAAATTTAAGGGTTTTGTATCATTTCTTTGAAAAAAGTTGATGGTATTTTTATAGGGATTGCATTAAATGTGTAGATTGCTATAGGTAGCATAGATATTTTCATAATATTTGTTCTTCCAATCCATGACCGTGGAACGTTTTTCCATTTCTTTGTGTCTTCCTCAATTTCTTTCATGAGTATGCTACAATTTTCTGAGTACAGATTCTTTGCCTCTTTGGTAAAATTTATTCCTAGGTATATTATGGCTTTGGGTGCAATTGTAAATGGGATCAACTTCTTAATTTCACTTTCTTCTGTCTTGTTGTTGATATATAGAAATGCAATTGATTTCTGTGCATTGATTTTATATCCTGACACTTTACTGAATTCCTGTATGAATTCCAGCAGTTTTGGGGTGGAGTCTTTTGGGTTTTTCTTATAAAGTATCGTATCATCTGCAAAAAGTGAAAGTTTGACTTCCTCTTTGCCAATTCAGATGCCTTTTCTTTCTTTCTGTTGTCTGATTGCTGAGGCTAGGACTTCCAGTACCATGTTGAATAGCAGTGGCAATGGTGGACATCCCTGCTGTGTTCCTGACCTTAGGGGAAAAGCTCTCAGTTCTCTCCCATTGAGAATGATATTTGCTGTGGGTTTTTCATAGATAGCTTTTACGATATTGAGGTATGTACCCTCTATCCCTACACTGTGAAGAGTTTTAATCAAGAAAGGATGCTACACTTTGCCAAATGCATTTTCTGCATCTATTGAGATTATCATATGGTTCTTGTTCTTTCCTTTATTAATGTACTGTATCACACTGATTGATTTGCAGATGCTGAACCAACCTTGCAGCCTTGGAATAAATCCCACTTGGTCGTGGTAAATAATACTTGTAATGTATTGTTGGATCCTATTGGCTAGTATTTTGGTGAGAATTTTCGCATTGGTGTTCATCAAGGATATTGGTCTGTAATTCTCTTTTTTGATGGGGTCTTTGTCTGGTTTGGGGATCAAAGTAATGCTAGCCTCATAAAATGAGTTTGACAGTTTTTCTTACATTTCTATTTTCTGGAACAGTTTCAGGAGAATAGATATATTCTTCTTTAAGTGTTTGTAGAATTCCCCTTGGGATCTGTCTGGCCCTGGGCTCTTGTTTGTTGGGAGATTTTTGATGACTGCTCCAATCTCCTTACTGGTTATGGGTCTGTTCAGGTTTTCTATTTCTTCCTGGTTCAGTTTTAGTAGTTTATATGTCTCTGGGAATGCCTCCATTTCTTCCAGACTGTCTAATTTGCTGGCATATAGTTGCTCATAATATTTTCTCATAATTGTATTTCTTTGGTGTTGGTTGTGATCTCTCCTCTTTTTTTTTTAAGATTTTATTTATTTATTTGACAGCAGAGATCACAAGTAGGCAGAGAGGCAGACAGAGAGAAAGGGGGAAGTAGGCTCCCCACTGAGCAGAGAACCCAATGTGGGGCTCGATCCCAGGACCCTGAGATCATGACCTGAACCGAAGGCAGAGGCTTAAACCACTGAGCCACCCAGGCGCCCCTCAATGGGTCTTGTTTTTTTATCCAATCTGATACTCTGTGTCTTTTGATTGGGGCATTTAGCCCATTTACATTCAGGGTAACTATTGAAAGGTATGAATTTAGTGCCATTGTATTGCCTATAAGGTGACTGTTACTGTATAGTGTCTCTGTTCTTTCTGGTCTATGTTACTTTTAGGCTCTCTCTTTGCTTAGAGGACCCCTCTCGGTATTTCCTTTAGGGCTGGTTTGGTGTTTGCAAATTCTTCTAGTTTTTGTTTGTCCTGGAAGCTTTTATCTTTCCCTCTATTTTCAATGACAGCCTAGCTGGATATAGTACTCTTGGCTGCATATTTTTCTCATTTAGTGCTCTGAATATATCATGCCAGTCCTTTCTGGTCTGCCAGGTCTCTGTGAATAGGTCTGCTGCCAATCTAATGTTTCTACCGTTGTAGGTTATTGACCTCTTGTCTGGAGCTGCTTTCAGGATTTTCTCATTGTCTCTGAGACTTTTAAGTTTTATTATTAGATGATGGGGTATTGACCTATTTTTATTGATTTTTAGGGGGAACTATCTGTGCCGCCTGGATTTTGATGCTTGTTTCTGTCCCCAAATTAGGGATGTTCTCCGCTATAATTTGCTCCAATATGCCTTTTGATCCTTTCTCTTTCTTCTGCTTCTGGGATCCCAATTATTCTAATATTGTTTCATCTTATGGTATCACTTATCTCTTGAATTCTCCCCAAGTGGTCCAGTAATAATCTTTTTCCTCAGCTTCTTTATTCTCCATCAATGGGTCTTCTGTATCACTAATTCTCTCTTTGTTATCCTCATTTATCCTAGCAATTAGAGACTCCACTTTTTATTGTACCTCATTAATACCCTTTTTGCTTTGAATTAGATTTTAGTTCTTTCATTTCTCCAGAGAGGGATTTTCTAGTATCTTCTATGCTTTTTTCAAGCCCAGCTCTTATCTTTATAATCATTCTGAACTCTAGTTCCAACTTCTTACATTAGTAAGATGTGTTGATTAGGTCCCTGGCAGTCAGTACCGCCTCTTGTTCCTTTTTTTGAGGTGAGTTTTTCCATTCTGTCATTTCGTCCAGAGAAGAATAGGTGAATGAGAGAACAAAATGCTAAAAGGGTAAGAACGACCCCAGAAAAATATTTGGAGACCCAAAACTGGGGGGAAAGAAAGAAAGGGAAAAAAAAGGAATATGATCAAGTTGGTGAACAGAATAGAGCCACACACTAGATTTTGGGTGTACTGTAGTCTGTTAAAAGAAAGTGCCTCCCAAAATTTTAAAGAAAGAAAAACTTATATATATACAAAAATAAGGGTAAATATTGAAAGGATGGAGTATGACTGTAAAGATAAAAATTTTAAAATATTTTTAAAAAGGAATTGATAAGAAGTTGGCTGATAAAGAAAATAATTAATTTTTTAAAAAACGGAGAGAATGTGATCAGGTGGGAGACTAGAACAAAGCCATATACTAGAATTAGGGTATATTTTGGTCTATTAAAAGAAACTGTATCCCAAAAATTTAAAGAAAGAAAAACTTATGTATATACAAAAAAATAACATTAAATACAATGAATAGAATATGACTATAAAAACGAAAATTAAAAAAGACTTAAAAATGAATTGATAAGATGTTGGTTGCAAAAGGAAAGAAGAAAATTTTAAAAAATAGGAAAAGAAAAAAAGAAAATGTTAAAAATTAACTTTGAAAGACTCAAGAATCATGGAGAAAAAGTCATGAATTCTATATGTTGTATTTCCCTAGCACTGGATTTTTACAGTTCTCACTGATCAGTAAACTTGGCTGGATGTTCTTGCTGATCTTCTGGGGGAGGGGCCTGTTGCAGTGATTCTCAAATGTCTTTGCCAGAGGCGGACTTGCACAGCCCTTGCCAGGGGCCAGGCTAAGTAATCTGCTTGGGTTTGGGCTTGGTAGCTTTTGTTCACTGAAAACTTTCTGTACAGCTTTGGAGGATGGGAATGAAAACGGTGGCCTTCCAATCTCTGGGCCAGAGAAGCCGAAAGCTTGGGGCCCCACTCCTCACTGCACCCTGAGAGAAAAGCAGTCAATCACTCCTGTTCTCCCTGGTCTCCCGTACACTCTGTGCTCAACCAGCCTGTAACCGAATGTTTCTATCTCTGGCACATGACCCTATTTGAAGTTTCCAAACCCAGTAGGTTCCTGTGGTGCGCTGCCGTGCCACTCCTCCCAGGGGAAGAAGGGGCGTCTCCCTGGATCTGCCACTCACAGGGTCCCTACTTGAAGAGCAGTGGCCAGACTGTGCCTCAGATCACAGTTTATGGCAACCCTGAGATGAAAGCCCACTCCTTGGCTCCACCTTTACAGCCAGCTTCCCTGCTTCAACCCTTCGGTGCTCTGCCACCCTCAGGCACCCCTGGTCTTTCCCGAGGGTCCTGAGACCACAGTGTTCCAGCAAGGGTTCCCACCCCCCAACTTAGCCACTGGAGCTATGTCCCTCCACAGAGCAAGTTCTGATTTTGGGCTCCGCTGCTCTATTACATGCTGGGAGCCAGCTGACGAAGGCTCCCTCCCCCACCCCTGCAGTCTACCTTCCTGAATATCGCCTCGGAATCACTTCTTGGCACATCCTACCTTCCAGAAAGTGGTTACTTTTTTGTTCAGAGAATTGCTGCTATTCTTTTCTTTGATCTCCTATTGAGTTTGTAGGTTTTCAGAATGGTTTGATAATTATCTAGCTGAATTCTTGGGACCAGATGAAATTTAGGTGTCCTGCTCTTCTGTGGTCTTGCTTCTCCTTCTCCTCCCTCCCCAAGAGTTGTTCTAAAGTCCTGTATAGTCAACCCCTTCCCCTCCAACTCCCAGTCTTTTGCAACCTCTGATTTTCGTGCCTCACAAGCATTCAGAAATGTGTTTTTAGCTTTATTGCTGTGTAGTGATGTCTCACTGTGCTTTTAATTTGCATTTCACTGATAACTAAAGATGTTCACCATTTGCTATTGTGTTTATTTACCATCTGTAGTGTTTCTTCTTTGATGAAATGCCTATACAAATCTTTTGCTCATGTTTATTCATTTGTTTTATTACTGAGTTGTGAAAATTGTTTATAGATTCTGGATATAAGTCCTTTGTCAGACATGTGTTTTGAAATATTTTTCTCCCAGTCTGTGATTTGTCTTTTCTTTTGCTTAACAGTGTCTTTCAAGGAAGTGTTTAACTTTGATGAATTTTTACTTTCTTATGTTCACACTACATAAATATATTATCTCTTCAAGAATTATATTTTAAAACTATCTTTAAAGATAAAAAAGAAAAAAGTGAGAGTGGTTTAACAGCCTAAGAGCACATTTTACTAAAATAAATACCTAAGTATTTAAGTGAAAATGAAAAAGAAAAAATAAATTGGACCTTGAAAAACTGAAAGAGGAGTGCCTGGGTGGCTCAGTTGGTTGAACATCCAGCTCTTGATTTTGGCTCAGGTCATGATCTCAGGGTTGTAAAATTAAGCCTCAAGTTGGGCTCCATGATCAGTGGGAGATTCTCCCTCCCACTCCCTCTGCCCCACCCCACTCATGCTCGGTTTCTTTCTTGCTCTCGCAAATAAATAAATATTTTAAATGAAAACTGAAAGAATTACAACAGGAAGAAGAAAAAGCACTTTAAGTAAAAAGAACACTGTGTACAATGCAAAATGGTAGGAAAGTACTGTGTGTGTGCTAGGGAAAGTGATAAGGCTGGAGCAAATGGTGAGAGGAAATAATGGAAAAGGAGGTTGGAATCAGGTT
The DNA here is from genome assembly GCF_902655055.1 of Lutra lutra. NCBI lineage: Eukaryota > Metazoa > Chordata > Mammalia > Carnivora > Mustelidae > Lutra > Lutra lutra. Next base: position 62,286,132 of record NC_062284.1, read on the forward strand.
AAGTAAGGATGGCCTTGAATGTCATACTAAGGTGTTTCGTTTATAACATGCAGCGAAATGGAATTCATCAAAAAATTTTAAGTAGGAAAGGGACATGAGTGAGAAAGTGCTTAAGATGCTTACTCTTCTGGAGGTAAAAAGAAGAGACTGGAAGGAGGACTTAGGGAAACCAAGGAGGAAACTCTTAATAATCCCAATGAGAAGCCTCAAGACTACTACAAAGACAGAGCTGTGTGAATATGAAGGAGAGGATGAATGTCAGAAACAAAATGAGCTCCCAGGAGACTAAATCTACCAGGAGCAGGGAGAGACTGTAAGCATGAACCCAGGCCTATTGCTAACCAAAGGTAGGGACTCTGGAAAGGGACAGGAAGCATAGAGAACTATGTAATATAGCCCCCAGTGGAAGTAAGAAAATAGTTGAAGTTGTGGAATTGTAACAGAAAAATACTCTTTTTAAATTAACATAAAATGTATTATTTGTTTTAGGGGTACAGGTCTGTGAATCATCAGTCTTACACAATTCACAGCTCTCACCATAGCACATACCCTCCCCAATTTCTACCACCCAGCCACCCCATCCCTCCCACCTCCCTCCACTCCAGGAACCCTCAGTTTGTTTTCTGAGATTAAGAGTCTCTTATGGTTTTTCTCCCTCTATGGTTTCTTGTTTCATTTTTCCCTCCCTTCCCTTATGATCCTCTCTTGTTTCTCAAATTACACATATCAGTAAGATCATATAATTGTCTTTTTCTGATTGACTTATTTCACTTAGCATAATACCCTCTAGTATATCCACATCCTTGCAAATGGCAAGATTTTATTTTTTGATGGCTGCATAATATTCCAGCGTGTGTGCACACACGCGCATGCACACATACACAAGTATATGTGTGTGTATGTATGTATGTATGTATGTACACACCATATAACCACATGGATAAAGAAGATGTGATATACACATATATATATTTATATATATATAAAAATTTACATCTTTAAATTTATTTTTTATTTTTTTAAGATTTTATTTATTTATTTGACAGAGATCACAAGTAGGCAGAGAGGCAGGCAGAGAGAGAGGAGGAAGCAGACTCCCTGCTGAGCAGAGAGCCCGACGTGGGGCTCGATCCCAGGACCCTGGGATCATGACCTGAACTGAAGGCAGAGGCTTTAACCCACTGAGCCACCCAGGCGCCCCCCCAAAATTTACATCTTTAAAATCAATTTTTAAAATTATGTTATGTTTTGAGGGGGTTTCTTTGTGGTGATGAAATAGTTTGGTAGCTTGATTGTGGTGTAGGGTGTACGAATCTACACATGGGAAAAAGTTTCATATACTCCCCTCCCTCAGGAAAAATTACATATAAAAATATATTAAACGCTGACTCAGTCCTGCACTTGAGTTAGTAATAGTAAGCCAGTATCTATTTCCTAGCTTTAACAATATACTATGGTTATGTAAGATATTATCACTGGGGGAAACTAGATGGAAGCCACATGATAACTGTACTATTTTCCAATAGCTCCCTGAATCTGCTTTATGCTCCAAAACAAGTACTGTCAGGTTGGCAGAAGACAGACTTATTCGTGCAAAATTCAGAATGGAGGTTATATCTAGAGCTGCAATGACCAATATAATAGCAACCTAAATCTAAATGAAATTTAAAACAGTCCCTCATTTCCTCTGGTCACATTTCAAGTGCTCAATAGCCCATGTAGCTAGTGACTACCATATGAGTAGGGGTACAGAACATTTCTTTCTTTTTTTTTTAGATTTTATTTATTTATTTGACACACAGAGAGAGATCACAAGTAGGCAGAGAGGCAGGCAGAGAGAGAGGGGAAAGCAGGCTCCCTGCTGAGCAGAGAGCCCGATGCAGGGCTCAAGCCCAGGATCCTGAGATCATGACCTGAGCCTAAGGCAGAGGCTTAACCCACTGAGCCTCCCAGGCACCCAGACATTTCTATCCTTACAGTAACTTCAATTAGACAGTGCTGCTTGAGGAAGAAGAGGGAATGAAATATATAGTGGTAATGAGCTATTTCTTAACCTAGATAGAGGCCACAGATGTTTTACAGTCTTCCTTAAAATTTTTATATGTGTTTTTTACACTCTTCTGGAATACATAATACAGCAATACAAAATAAAAATATTGATTTTTGCAGATAACATGATGGCATACCTAGACAATTCAAGTGACTCAATTTAAGTTTCTTACAAGGAATAAATAAACAAAATTGTACAATATGAAACAAATCTACAAAGGCAACTTTGATTTTATATTAATGGAGCAATATGAAAAAAGGATTTCAATCATAATCATGATCTGAAAAAGTTTAAAATTAATTTTACCTGAGATTTAAGAGATTTAAAGAAAATTATGAAAATCCTACTGAAATTCTATAAGGTGATATATAAAAAAAAGGGAAAGATCATTCCTTACACAGTCTGAATTATGTTCAACCACAATAACATTCTCTCAACTCTCTTCTATCACTCTTCCATAGTGCTAACCTGATCCTTACCCAGGTTAAACCCAACTCTCACACTAATGTGCACTTCTAAATAAACAGTTTAAGGTGTTTAGAGAAAAACAAACTGTACTGACAATCTCACCTTATATTACCATAATACTCAAATGAGTTTTCAGCCCAGGTCAGCAATCTATTTTCTGAATCTAGTTCACCTCTCCCTCTCCATGGTAACTATTTCGCTTGTCCTCTTCCATCTTCAACCTCCAGCACCATTCTGCACTCTCAGCAAAAGGCCTTACCTTCTCTAAGAGAATAAAAGCCATGAGAGAACTTCAACTTTCCACTACCAAATCTAAATGCTTACCTATATCTGTGTCCATTTACTCGGCCTTTTCTCAGTTACAATGGAAGGAGTGTTCTTGTTCTTAGAGAATGAGCTAACCTCATCATTTGTGCTCAGGTTCCTTTCCTTGGCTATGCAAGAATGTGGCTCCTAGAATTTTTCCTTCTCTGTCTACATTATCATTTTTTTCACATCTCCTGGAGTATTACCATCAGTACACAAGCATGCTGCAATAACTGCCATTAAAAAAAAAAATGAGGGCACCTGGGTGGCTCAGTGGGTTAAGCCTCTGCATTTGGCTCATATCATCATCTCAGGGTCCTGGGATCAAGGCCCACATTGGGCTCTCTGCTCAGCAGAGAGCCTGCTTTACCCTTTCTCTCTGCCTGCTTCTCTGCCTACTTGTGATCTCTCTCTCTCTCTCTCTCTGTCAAATAAATAAATAAATAATCTTTTAAAAAATAAATAAATAAATGAGAAGGAAGGAATAAATTAAGGAAGGATTTTATTACTTCCCTTTCAACTACGTCCCTGTTTTACCAGTCTTCTTCTTCTTCTTTTTTTTTTTTAAGATTTTATTCACTTATTTGACAGAGAGATCACAAGTAGGCAGAGAGGCAGACAGAGGGGAGGGGGGAGGCAGGTCCCCCACTGGGCAGAGAGCCCAATGTGGGGCCCAATCCCAGGACCCCAGGACTATGACCTGAGCCAAAGGCAGAGGCCGAACCCATTAAGCCACCCAGGCGCCCTTACCAGTCTTTAAAATAAAACATCTCTCAGAGTTGGTTAATCATCCAACTGTTAATTTCGGCTCAGGTCATGATCTCAAGGTCATGGGATTGTGCCTTTTGTTGGGCTCTGTGCTCAGCATGGAGTCTGCTTGTCCTTCTTCCCTCTGTTCCTTCCCCCTCAGACACTCTTTCTCTAAAATAAATAAATAAAATCTAAAATAAAATAAAAACAGCTCTCGGGGCACGCTGGGTGGTGCGGTCCATTGAGCATCTGTTCAAATACTTTTCTTTCTTGTTTCACCAGTACTTGTCTCTCTGCCTTCAGATTTTCTCAGTGTCAAGTAGTCAAAGCTTATCTACTTGGGACCCCCAAAACCAGGTACTCTCGCACCCCTGTGCCCTGACTACACCCCCACCCCCAATCAAATTATTCTTAAATTTCTATTATTTCCAGTCCTGATTTCTCTTTTGAGCTACATATTATTGTATCAAATCACCTTCTTGTTGTATTTCCATCTGGAATCTAAGAAGCATCTCAAACTTAACTTCTAGAAAATAGAACCTCATTTTTCCCTTATCAAATCCACTGTTCATCCTTCTTCCCCATCATGGTTAAAGGCATGACCATTAGTTCAGGACAAAAATTTAAAAGTCAATCCTGACTCTTCTTTTTTCTTGACATCTGATATTAACAAATCCAAAAGGAAGCATCATTCAGTCTATCTTTAAAATATATCCTAAATATGACCATTTCTCACCACCTTCATTAGAGCTCCCTAATGCCCTAGATCTCAGTCACTATCAATGACCATTGGACTAACAAATTTAGCCTTCTCACTTGTAACTTTCTGATTCCACTCTTGCTCTTGCTCTCAATAGTCTCTTCTTCACAGCCAGAGTGACTTTAAAAAAACAACAACACATGTTCTAAAACTCGAAAAACTGTTACTTAGAACAGAAACAGGATTCCAGAAATATATTCAAATATAACAAACTACAAAGAACCTAAGTTCTTTTCTGCAAGACTGCTAATTTACAGAAGAATACTGATAGAACTGAAGATAGGCTCCTTACAATTTCTAGGCACTGAAATTCTCCTAAGGCTATGTCTTAAATATAATCTACTTCTGTATATAATTCCATTATATAATTAGCTTATTGACAGATCATGTACCAGATTATACAACAACCCCGCTCAAAATTTTCCAAAGGCTTCCTATCATATTTAGAATAAAATCTCTTTGTAAAATTGTATACAATCTAGGGCCAACCAACCTCTTATACCTTATCTCTTGCCACTGAACTCCTCATCATGCTATGCTGTGTTGTGCTATACCCACGGTGGCCTCCCTGCTTTTTCTCAAACACACCAAACTTACTATACCTTTAGGGCCTTTGAATTTGCTATTCCCTTTGCCTGGAACACTCTCTTTCAAGATATTCACATGGCCCACTCTCACACTTAATTCAACTCTCAACTCAATACCTCCTCAGAGAAGTCTTTTTAAACTATTACTTCTAAAATAGTCTCCTTTTTTTCTTCTTTGGTACTAACATAGTCTCTTATTCTCACTGCCCATCACTCTGTCAATACACTGTTTTGTGTTTATTCATAGCATATACCACTACCTAAAATTATGTGTTTATTTGTTTTTTAATCTGTCTTCTCCAAAAAAATATAACCTCCATAAGAGCCTCATTTTGGTCTGCTTATTCACCACTATAGTCCTAGCACCTAGATCCATGCCTCACACAGATTATGTGCTCATCAAATATATGTTATGTGTGAGAATAAACAATAACCTGTAACAGTCTAAAAATTCAAAAAGAATGATATCTGGAAAAGAAATGGGATTCCAGAAATATATTCAAATCTAGCAAGCTATATAGAACCTAAATTCTTTACCTGCTTTGCTATGTATTAATGCAAGATTTTCACTAGAATCAAAAAGATTATCTTGTAATTTTTAAGGCACCTCAATTCTCATGTGCCTATATTCTAAATACAATTTACATTTACATATATAACTCCATTATTATATATTTAGCTCATTCAAAATCAGTATTTTAGCTTTTGTGCAACTTAATTTGCTAGGAAATGAAAATCACAATCAGTACCAAGTTAAAACAAAACTAAAAGGTAAAAAGGAGACAGAAGAACTGAACTATAGGTTATGACAATATAATGAGTTCTACTGACCTGATCCCCAGTAAAATTGGTGAAAATTATTTTAAAAAACTAAAGCTCCTGGAAATGGTCCTTAGGGCAAATAACAAATAAACATCTATTCAAGAAAAGTGAAAATTCTATGATACTTGAACCAAAACTATTCCCTCCCTCCTCTCTTCCAGAGCAGAGAACGTGGCTCTACTCCAGACTATCGCCACCATGGACACAGGACCCCCTTATTTCCCAGTTCTGAGCTGGAGGGCTTTCTTCCCATAGAAACAGGACTTCAGCATTTCTGAGGTTCTTCCAGATCTCTACCTTGGGTGTATGTTGACAATCCTGGGAGCCCAAGAGCCCTTCCCCGTGGCTCAGGAGACAGTGCTTCCCTGACAGGACAAACTCAGAGATCTCCACTTACTGCCCTGTCTCAGCTCCTAAAGAGTAAAGATGTCATTCAGAAGCTACCACAGTTCTCCGCCCAACTTTAGAGCCTTGGCTCAGAGATTTTGCCTGGGGGCAGGAGAAAGGCCATTAAAAAAGACCACCTGTTAATCTCTTCCCACAGGAGTTTATCTTGTTTGCAACAGTAACATTTAAACTTAAAACATTTCTCAAAAATAGGGAAGGTTGTGGTATAGGGAGTTGGGAGGAGATTTGCTTACAGATCTAATGAAGATAAAGCCTGGACTACAGGCTGGCCAGGTAAGAGAGAACCAGGGGAATAAGACTTCTAGAAGGCCTCTTGAGGTCAGAAATATCCAAACTCTAACCTTAGAAATTAGATAAGATTAGTTTGTCAAGCCCCTGCCCGGAATTTATACCCCAGGGTACTATTATAAACAACAAAGCAATCAGCCAGCAATTAGTGGAGCTGAAAACCTGGGTGTAGTCAGGGAAAAGTGTAGAGGAGAGCTCCACCAGTACAAGAGTCATTCCAGGGTGACTATAGGCAGACTGGCCCAGGAGCAACAATAGAGACTTAATATTCTGTGCTGGGGAAAGGGAGGGAAGGGTCACAGGGGGAACAGCCTTCACAGAAACAAATCCAGTTCAGCCCCTAAACAAATAAACAAGCAAATAACAATAACAAAGCACTGGAAAGGAGGACCGGTATCTAAAACAGCTATATTATCTAAAATGTCCAGTCTCCAACAAAAAAATTATAAGGAATCAAAGAAACAGGAAAGTATGACCCATACATTTGGGGGTGGGAGAAGCAACAGAAACCACCTGTGACAGTGACTAGATGTCAGATTTAAGAGGAAAGATTTCAAACTAGCCATTATAAGTATGTTTACAGAACAAAAGGAGAGCTTGATTAAAGACAGAAGGAAAGCATGACGACAACATCATGTCAAATAGAGAGTATCAATAAAGAAAAAAAATGTTCATTCTCAAATAGAGAATATCAACAATGAGAAAAAATATTTCCAAATGGAAATTCTGGATATGAAATGTACAAAACGAAAATAGAATTGTAGGATATAGAAAGAACCTCAGACTGCAAAAAAGACCCTTGAGCCTAAAGGGCCAATGTATGTTCTTCTCCAAATCCATTCTTCCAACTCTGTGTCTGATGTCCTTTTTTTTTTTTCTTTTTTAAAAGATTGTATTTATTTATTCGACTGAGAGAAAGCGAGAAAGGACAAGTAGGGGGAGTAGCAGACAGAGAGGGAGAAGCAGGCTCCCCATTGAGCAGGTAAGCCTGATGCAGGGCTGGATCTCAAGATCCTGGGATCATGACCTGAAACAAAGTCGGATGCTTAACCAAGCCACCCAGCTGCCCCTAATGTACTTTTTTTTTTAAAGCCACAACTTTCAATAATAAAATTAATTAAAAAAATTAAATAAAATCTATATGCTACTTCTTGGATGACATCCATTCTATACATAATTCATATTTCTTTTTTAACAAAGTGATATTATAAATAATAGGTTAATTCTCAAATTTAATAATAATATGAAAAATCTTACTGGTCTGACGTCACCACAGGAATTGGTAAATTGTCGAGCCAAGCCAAAATCAAGCATGTAACATTTCCTACATGTACTAGGAAAGCGACCCATGGCGAAGTTTGACTAGAAAAGCAAAGAAGGAAAATATACATATTCTTATAATACTAAATCCTTACATATATCCTTCCTATATTTTAATTCTTCTATTTAAACTCTATATAATACATATGTCTCAAACACACTATTCTAATCCATGATATTTACTGGATATTAATACATAATCTTGTTGTGTATTCTATTAATGCCTAGGAGCAGGTAACTTTGAGGAACAAAGAATTAAGTGATGGTACAAAGTTACCTACAACAACACTGACTTAAGTGGAACTCTATGTTCCTTGAAATTCTGGTCTAAGTCAACTTTAAAGACAGCCCAATTCTTCCTTTTTAAAATGGGAGGAACTAGGAGTGAGCAAAATTGAATACACAGCTAAAAATTTAAATGAATTTCCTATAAGCATCATAAAGCTGAATTTCACTAAGCATAAAAATTAAAATTCAATTTAAGGAAGCATTTCAAAACAGACTTACATGAAATACACTTTGCATTCTTCCCTTAAAAAATAAATGTAATGTTAAATGAGCACAAATTTGCAAAGATGGTATGTAAAAAGAGAATTTATAAAGGAAAAAGCAAAACTGCTACAAAATTTTTAGCTTTTATTTTAAAATAGTGTTCTACTTAGGGAGTTTTCAGATGAAAATGGAAAGTCTTCAGTCACCATGCTTCTAAAGTAGTGACATTTAGTTTGGCATAGAATTGAGAACAAGAGAAATCTATATTACATTAAGCCTGACTCTACTAATGTTAATTTTAGTTGGCATTTTCATGTAAACTATTTAATTTTAGAAATCATGTAGCAACAGATGGATGTAATTTTCAACTGCACTAACCAACACATGATATATTTATAGTAAATATAGTATATCAGAAATGGATCATTTCCCCTTGTGAGCAATAAAAAAACAAAGAAGGAAAAATAAATGCATATTTCAGTTATGGAAATGACAATTTCTAAGAAAAAACAGAATAGAAAAAAATACTATATATTGCCACTGTAGCACTCAGAAGAAAAAATAAGGTCTTTCATAATTGATGGTTCCTTATAAGTACAATTTGTCACTTGAGAAATATTTCAGAGAACACAATGAATATAAAAGCCACATATGTCTGTACCCCTGGGGATAAAAATATATTATATGTTTATAAAAAATAAAATTAAAAAAAAAAAAGCCACATATGTATATATTTTTACACAGTATCAGGAAAAAGAAATCTAAAGAATGACTTCCAATTTAGGTGTAAGGCTAAGTAACTAGGAATGTTAATGCACATAATAATAATAGTCAAGCATTATTAATTTTTACTTTGGCTGCGAGCAACATTTTCATTGTATGAAAAAAGCTCCTGAATGTTAAATTGTAGTTTGTAATTAGAATTTTTTTTAAAAATTAAGAGGCAAGTTACATTTTGCTTCTAATTACAGAATTAAAATATTACCTTGTATTTAATAATAGAAAGAAAATACAGAAAGCTGCATTCATAATTTATTGTGCCCCTTCATTAGATTAAGAGTACAAAGCAAACTCATTCTGTGCTCTGACTTGAAAAGGCCTCTTACCGGTTTGATGTCTCGGTGCAAGAATCCCACAGAATGGATGCTCTCAATAGACTCGAGAATCTGTCTACCCAACCGAAGAGTAGTGCTAATGGTGAATGTGCCCCGGGACTGGCTACGGCGTAGATCTGCCAGATTCCGACCCTGTGTAAACCAAATAAACACTTTCACATATGGTACTATGTTATAAAAGAAGAGCGGGAAGTTATTCATTTACCATTAAAAATGTTTTGACAGGGGAACCTGGGTAACTCAGTTGGTTGAACATCCAAGTCTTGGTTTCAACTCAGGTCATGGTCTTGGGGTTGTGGGATGGGAGCCCTGAGCAGCGTGGAACCCACACTCAGCGGAGCCTCTGCTTGGGATTCTTTCTCTCCCTCTACTCCTCCCCCCCGACTCATCCTCTCTCTCAAATAAATAAATCTTTAAAAAAAAGTTTTGACAGAAAGAGCAAGGATTCTACCCAAATCGTGACCCTCTCATTCAAGAGAAGAGATTCCATTAAGGTAATATATGAATGTTTCAAAGAAATTTAAGAATAACCAGAAGTTTTTGAACTTATTATGTTTTTGAGTCATCATGTTTCCGTCTTTCATGCCATAACAAAATATAGTCTTGATTATTTGAAAATATAGAAAACATATGTACCCAGAGCAATAATTCCAAATATAAAAAAGTGATAATCTACAATAATGAGTTTTACAATCCCATGAGTAGCTAATAACTTATGAGCATTCCAATCATTTTTTTCTCAAAAATCAGTATTTTGATTTCCAAAAATATACCTAAGAAATACTGGAACTTTATTTGTAAACAACTTCCACCATTATAAAAGCTTTTGAAGGAAAATCAATTAATTTGATTTATGACAGTAGTAATGATTCTAAAATTTCAAATCAGTTATTTTTTAATTTCTTTAAAAATTTAATTAATTTATTTATTTGTCAGAGAGAAGAAAGAGCACACAAGCAGGGGGAGCAGGCAGAGGGAGAAGCAGGCTCCCCCCTGAGCAAGGAACCCGATCTAGGACTTGATTCCAGGACCCCAGGATCATGACCTGAGCCGAAGGTAGATGCTTATTCAATGAGCCACCCAGGTGTCCCTAAAATTTCACATCTTTTAAAATGTAAACTAAGGTATCAATTAACAAAATCCAAAAAGATAAAATATAAGGCTAGAAGGAGTATGGGGAAAAGTTATTAACATGGTAAATACATGCAGGTTTTATTCACCTAATTAAAATTAAAAACTTCACAGTATAAATTAAATAAAAGTAGTTATTATTTGTTACAAAGAAAAACTGAAAACAATCTACATATCTATCAATAAATGAAAGGTTAAATAAATTATGGTACACTCATCTTACTGACTGGTACACAGCCACTGGGAAGGAGGGGGATTCTTATTCATAACATAGAATGAATATTATTGAATGAAAAAAAAAAAAAACAAATGGATTTTTCCCTAAGTAATTCTATAAATTTAACATGATCCCAATAAAAATACAAGTGGATTTTACTACTAAAAATGTGAAGTGAACCTAAAAGAAAATAATATAATGAACCCTCATATAACTACTCATCACCAAGAATTAACAATTATCAATTCATAACCAATATTGTTTCACCGGTTTGTTACCTACTCCCCCAAACCCTTGCAATGCACACCCTTTTCCTTCCCACACATATATATGCTGGATTATTTTCATGTAAATCCCAATATCATTTCATCTACATATATTTAAAAGTGTGTAAGAGCAAAGAGATAAAAATAAATTGTCAGCAACCCTACTGTCACAAATTTGAACTAGAAATATCTACTTTCTCTTTTAAAAAATGTGTATCCTGAACCCATCCACTTGAAATGAATTTAAAACAATGTTCAACCCAATTACGAGAGATACCCATAGCCTCTAGGGTTTGTGGTCTCTAAATACCATTTCCCACGAAGAGGAATCAGGGCTTACTGGAGAAATGGCTGATTCTAGCTCTGAAGCATGAAACAGAATGAGCTTGGAACATGATATTGGACGAGAAAGTAAGGATGCTATCAAAGACTGCTACAGTCTGGTCTTACCAAAATGAATCAGAATCCAACTTGAAAGAAGCCCTATTGGTCAAAGATAGAGCAATTTGAACATTAAAAACAACTGCAATAATTGAGAAATATAAAAGATGTGAAATCCATGAACTCATATTTTTTTAAAAAGACAGAGCTCATCAGTCCTCTTTGGAAAATATTAGGGAACCAACTTGTTATTTTGAGAACTAGTAAATGAAAGAAAAGAAACAAGTACAAATCCTGCCCTTCCTATATAAAAATTTATCTCAGGTAACCTAATAGTTGAGGGAGTGCTTTTTTTGAAGAAGAATTCCAGCTATTAATTAAGGAAAACTGATAGAATTAGAATCATACACCTGCAACCCCACCGAAGTAATGGATCTAGGCAATGATTACTAATCGGTTGATAAAACCTAGAAGAAAAACTACTGGGAGCTTTAAAAAGGATGCATCAGGCTGACTGTCCCTGAATCTCAAGGATCAATCCTAAGAATATTAAAAAGAGACAACCCAGGGGCGCCTGGGTGGCTCAGTTGGTTAAGCTGCTGCCTTCGGCTCAGGTGATAATCCCAGGACCCTGGGATCAAGTCCCGCATCGGGCTCCTTGCTCAGTGGGGAGCCTGCTTCTCTCTCTGCCTCTGCCTGCCGCTCTGCCTGCTTGTGCTCTCCCTCTCTCTCTCTGACAAATAAATAAATAAAATCTTAAAAAAAAAAAAAAAAAAAAAAAGAGACAACCCAGACATTGCCTAGGGATGGCATGCAAGAGGAAGCATACCACTCACCTCTGAAGTACTCTGGCTAATTAAAACAAAGATCTAATCACCAGTTTACAGAAAATACAGAGGATAGAACAACATGTTAAATAAGGAGGGAGATAATCAGCAAACTCCAGAATATGTGAACTTCATGACAAGCGACATCATTTTTGTCGATGACAATATGAACAAAAACAAAAAACTGTAAAAAAAAGAAATAGAGGGAACCTAGAGAGTAAAGAAGGTTTAAGAATTATATCCACCACGGGGCACCTGGGTGGCTCAGTGGGTTAAGCTGCTGCCTTCGGCTCAGGTCATGATCCCAGGTCCTGGGTTCAAGCCCCGCGTCGGGCTTTCTGCTCGGCAGGGAGCCTGCTTCCTCCTCTCTCTCTGCCTGCCTCTCTGCCTACTTGTGATTTCTCTCTGTCAAATAAATAAATAAAAATCTTTAAAAAAAAAAAAGAATTATATCCACCAAATGCAACATGTGGAACCCTCTGTGAAACCAGATTTAAGTAATCCAAATATTAAAAAAAAAATAAAATAAAAGATATACAATAAGGAAATCTGAAGATTATCTTGATATTTAATGCTATTATTAAGGAATTACTGTGTACTGTGATTAAGAGGAGAAAAAGAGTCTCTGACTCTTAGGAATACATATTCATGTATTTCCAGATAAAATATGCTTCCATTTTGCTTTGAAATAATTTGGGGAGGGAGAGGAGAGGAAGAATACACCAGGAACAAAATGGGCCATGTACTGATAACTACTGAAGCTGGGTGATGAGTACAAGGGTGTTCATTATACTATTTTATTTTTGTTTATGTTTAATTTTTTTCACAATAAGAAAAAGTTTTAAATATAAGGCAGCTCTGATGTTAGGAAATCCAGATCTACATCTGTATGATTATAAGATTCAAAAATTTTTTTGCCCCTCCCTAGGTGATAACGCTTTTTCACAAAATATCACACTTTGGCTATATGAAAGCTGCTCATGTAAAGCCTCAATGATGAAAGGAAATTTCACGAGACTCTTCCCAGATGTTGCAGGTAGAAATGAAAAAAGAAGCACAAATTCTCAAACCCATAAGATTTCAAGACCCAGATTTTAAGAGCCTCCCAGGTGCCCCAGTCCTTAAAATTTTTAAGGCAGATATTCTACAACTGAATCACCAAGAGGAAAAGAGTATTAAAGAATAATAAATTTAGGGGGCGCCTGGGTGGCTCACTCAGTGGAGCATACAACTCTTGATTCTGGCTCAGGTCATGATCTCAGGATCATGAGATCGAGCCTGCATCAAGCTCTGTCCTGAGCATGGACCTACTTAAGATTCTCTTTCAATCTCTCCTTCTGCCCCTCCTGCCCTCCATATCCAAAAGAATTTAGGATTTTTAGAAGAAATTAAAAGTGGCAGTGAGAAGCTGACTATGTAAATTTTATCACAATATACAAGGGGAAACATAGTAGTTATCTTCAATATGTCATGTAAGACAGAGTACCCTCTAACAATTATATTAGATTTACTCTAAATCAAGTCAATCATAACTGTACAGATGCATGGCTAATGGTGGATAATTTTCTTATGAACAGGAAAAAATACAGCATGAAAGTCAATTGGAAAGGTTCTTGGATAAATCCAGAGGAGCCTGCCAAAGGCCACAAAGGCCATCGTTATCTGATCTACACTGGTCTCCTTAGTTTTCCGTAACTTTTTCTGAATTTCTTTCCTCTGCTGCCCCAACCCAACTCCACTCTCCATCTAGGAAACAGAACTATGTTAATGAATGAAAAAAGAAAAAGGAATGCATTTCTCCTATGTATCAAGTAATGCTTAAATTTTCAAGCAGTCAAAGTTGGTTCTTGAGCACATAAATTAAAAACTAGAGGTAACAAGAAGTAACAAAGAGAGGAAGGGAGAGGGACCCGGCAAGATTCCTATCCAACAATCCATGTGGGGATTGAAAAACTGCAATGGTGATAATCAATGGATAGCTGACAAGAACAACCCTTCCAGAGGGAAAAATGAAACAAGATGAAACCAGAGAGGGAGACAAAGGATAAGAGACTCTTAACCTGAGAGGAAACAAACTGAGGGTTGCTGGAGGGGAGGGGGTTGGAAGGGATGGGGTGGCTGGGTGATGGACATTGCATAGGGTATGTGCTATGGTGAGTGCGGTGAATTGTGTAAGACTGAGGATTCACAGACCTGTACCCTTGAAACAAATAATATATTATACGTTAGTTTAAAAAATAGCAAAAAAAAAAAAAAAAAAGAACCCTTCCATCTTTGGGAAAATCTATGTCAAATCTGTTTATTTATTTATTTTTTAAAGATTTTATTTATTTATTTGACAGAGAGATCACAAGCAGGCAGAGAGGCAGGCAGAGAGAGAGGAGGAAGCAGGCTCCCCGCTGAGCAGAGAGCCCGATTCGGGGCTTGATCCCAGGACCCTGAGATCATGACCTGAGCCGAAGGCAGTGGCTTAACCCACTGAGCCACCCAGGCGCCCCTCAAATCTGTTTAAATGAAATTCCATCTGCATAATATAAAACATTCTGAGGTGATACCAAGAATTCTATTTTATTCATATCTACTGAAATTAGGTACTTTGATCAAAACTGAAATATTTTAAGATACATTTCCAAGTAACCTACCTGCAACTGCATGACCACATAGTTGAATCGATCATTCCTCCCACAGCCAATAAATCTACAAACGTGGTCTTTCCCTGGATAAAAGAAAGAAAGAAAGACAGAAAACAGTGGAAAAGGTTATGCTATGGTTTCTCTTCTAAATAATTAATAATTTGCTTTTCTGTATAGTATTTTATAATTGAATATAAAGGACCTGTCTTATGAACCTTAAAAATAGGAAATCTGTATTATTCAAATTTTCTATCCAACTCCCCCTAGACCCTACATTGCTCTGTGTGTAGTCAAACACATGTTTATTGAATGAATAAATAAGTGAATGAGGAAATAAATGAATGATAATTTATTTATGAAGTAAAGAATTAAAAGGTCATTTCAGGTCAACTTGCCCGTATATTATACGTATGAAAACGGAGAAGAGCAATAAATAAGAACTCTGTTAGGAATATAAATCCTGGGAGATACAAATATTATATTTATAATATAAATTTATTGTATAAATATAAATCCTGAAATATATATATAAATATAATATAAATTTATTTTATAAGTATAAATCCTGAATTTCAGATATGGTCTGCCATTCACCAATATATGACTTCAGTCCCTTAATCACTTAATCTTTCTGGGCCTCAATGATCTGGATTAGTTTAGTGTTTTTCAACCTGGGTTTTACCTATGAAATCCAAGGAGGTGCTGACTAGGGTGCAGAGGAAAGCAGAGGTGGAACAGGTAGAAATCCAGAGTCTGCCCTGATTCAACAAAAGCAAACAAAGGTCTTAGGAAAGGATTAAGACTGGTGGGCTCCAGGGCAAGAAGAGGGCATTTTGTCTGGAGCATAGTGAATAAAGGGAGAACAGCATGAGGAGATGCTGGAGAAGCAAGAGACATGAGGCCCTGAAAGGTCTTAGACTCTATAACAAGGAAAGTGAGCCACATGGAGAAGTCAGTTTATCTCAGCCCCAGCTACGTATCGAAATCATCTTGGAAAATTTTGAAAATTCCTGCACTCTTTAGTGATTCAGAATTGGTGGGGGAAAATACAGGTTGGAGCTTTTCAAAAGTTCTCTAAGTGATCCAAAAGCAGATGGGCCATGGATGGATATATGATCTATTGGATCTATTGCTGGGTAAAGAGAAGCATCTACAAGACTTTAAGATGAGGAAAAACACACTTAAAACATTGTACTTTAGAACACTGCTATGGTGGCAATGACAGACCACACAGAGGTCAACTCTAAAGGCAGAAAGGTCACTCTGGGAACAGTTACAATATCCCAAGAGAGAATAGGGCTTAATAGTATAGGAGAGATGGAAAAAATAAGATAAATATGAGAGATACCAAAGACAGTTCTGACTAGAAACTGGTACAATTAAATGGTAAGTTTTACCAAAATAAGAGAATATATAGTAGGTGGTATAGGCTGTAAGGGATATTAGAATGTCGAGTTTAAGGACAACCTGGTGAAATTAGCAGACAATTGTAATTTTAAGCCTGCTGCAAGGCAAAAAGCTGAGCTGTAGAAATACACTGGGGAACCATAAGTTCATGGAAGATAGATAGAACTACACACACAGATGGAAAACTACCAAGTTGGAAAAATATAAAGAATGACAAGAAAATTAATCTAAGAACTGAATTTTAGAAAATGAAACATTTAGAGCATGGGAAAAAATAAAAGAATACATGAAGGGAATCAAGTAATAGCCAGAAAGGTATGAGGAAACTATGAGAAAGAGGTATTATAGACATACAACGAGAAGAAGCATTTTGGCTAATGGCAAATGCTATAGAAAGGCTGAAAGAGTTGGTTAATATAAAAATTAGGAAGTCACTAGTGAGTAGAAAGGGCGACAGCCAGTCTTCAATGGAATAAAGTATGACTCAACCACGAGGCAGTGAGGGTAATCTTTAAGAAGTTTGCCTGTAAAGTGAGCAAGTCATATGCCAAGAGCAGGAAGGGCAAGATTTAGTGAATGAATGAGAAATACATCTCAAAATTAAAACAAAAACAAAAACAAGGGGCACCTGGGTGGCTCAGTGGGTTAAGCCACTGTCTTCGGCACGGGTCATGATCTCGGGGTCCTGGGATCGAGTCCCACATTGGGCTCTCTGCTCGGCAGGGAGCCTGCTTCCCTCTCTCTCTCTCTCTCTCTGCCTGTTTCTCTGCCTACTTGTGATCTCTCTCTGTCAAATAAATAAATAAAATCTTTAAAAACAAAAACAAAAACAAAAACTTTCTACTGACGGACTTAAAATACAAATGCAATCCAGACTTATTTTAGATAATAATTCAACTTCTTTTACACTATTCACTCTTTCTCTGTGGTTTTGCTGGAAAGGGTTGGAACTCACAAAAAATATGTTCAATGGGAGCAATAATTCCCAATGTGTACAATGCATGTGCATCACTTTACATGTATTTTATAAATATTTGCAAAACTGTGTCTGTCATCTAGTAAACTGCAGTAAGAATGAAAGGATGAAATGACGGCCAATTAGCAACTTACTCTTTCCCTCAGCTTCAAAGGAACAATTTAAAAATCATTTATGAAGTATTTTATTCCTATTATCCATTAAAAATTCCACCTTCCTAGCATATAACATTTAAATGATGGATGTCTATTACAAAGACATTTCAACCATCTAAAAACAAAAGGCCATACTGTATTTAATGCTTCTCAGAATGTTCTTTCAAAAATATCTTTATGGTACATAACACCAAAATACTATTTATCTCTTGATAGTGAAAACATCCTACTTATATATTTAAAAAAAAATCAAATAAACTGTAGATCCTTGACTGATAAACAAAATACAAAGTCAGTAGCAAACTCTTTAGGATTCACCAACACATCTTCATTGATATAGGTTAGAGCTTAATGAGTTCTTAACTCATACTTTTTAGCAGAGTGTACTACTGTTCTTATATTTTAGATACATGCAATTAGTGAAAATCCTTGGTTCAATAATATGTACAAATTTTTAGAAGCATGAAGAAACTACATTTAACTGGAACAGTAATTCTTCACCACCACTTAAAGTATTAAAAATAACTATTGTAATAACTAGTACAAACTGAGATATCACTCCACGAGTACAGGGACCGTATCTATCTTGTTCTGGTGACTAGCACAGCATCTGTCAATTAGTGAAATGCCCAATTAGTATCTGTGAATAAACAAATTAATATAAATAATGATAGCTAGTAAAACATACATAATATGCAAGCATATTGTGCCAGGCATTATATTAAGTGCTTTACATGCATTTAATCTTCACACCTTAAGTATTATTATTTTCCCCATTTTTCAGATGTGAAGAATTCAGCAAAATAATCTCTAAAAATGAAGGGAGCAGGGTAAGTTATACTTGAAGAGAGTGTTAATAATTCAAAATCATTGCTGTGGAGAAAGAGAAACACAAAGGGAAAGAGAATCAGCTTGCTAAACCCAGACTATATCAGAAGAGACCTAATAAACTGTCATTAGTTAAGAGTCCTGAGGAGAATCCAGATACCAGAACTACAGCAATCTTTATGATAAGTCAGGCAGTCTCCTAGGTCAAATCTTTTTTTTTTTAAAGATTTTATTTATTTATTTGACAGACAGTGATCACAAGTAGGCAGAGAGGCAGAGAGAGAGAGGAGGAAGCAGGCTCCCCGCGGAGCAGAGAGCCCGATGTGGGGCTCAATCCCAGGACCCTGGGATCATGACCTGAGCCAAAGGCAGAGGCTTTAACCCACTGAGCCACCCAGGCGCCCCTCCTAGGTCAAATCTAGTTTGTAAGCAAACAAACAAACAAACAAAAAAAAACAAGACAGTCCCACACTATGCACTGCTAGGCATGATTATGATTCCACGTTCACAAAAATAGTTATTCAACTTCATGCACAATAAGATTAGAGGAGAGGTCCAGAAATATTACAGAAACCACTCAAAGTCCCTAGATAAACCATTTTATAAAGTTTTAAGAACTCCCAGTATAAAAGACATGCAAATAGTCCTTTTTTAGAAGATTTTATTTTAGGACACCTGAGCGGCTCAGTCCGTTAAGTGCCTGCCTTCACCTCAGGTCATGATCCCAGGGTCCTGGGATGGAGCCCTGCATCAGGTTTCCTGCTCAGCCTGGGAGTCTGCTTCTCCCTCTCTGTCTGCCCCTCCCTCACATTCATGTCCACGTGCTCTCTGTCTCTCTCACTCTCAAATAAATGAATAAAATCTTTAAAAATAAATAAATAAAAGATTTTATTTTCAAGTAATCTCTCCATCCAACTCTGAGATCAAGATTTGCACACTCTACCAACTGAGCTAACCAAGTGCCCCCATGACATCTAAATAATCTTAATGTCACTCTAGGACAGGAGTGATGTCAAACCCACACCAATCCTCATTTTATTCTTACTTAATAACCTCCCATACATTCTCATTAAAGGCACCAGAATATGATAGATATATAAATTTAATTTCAGCATCATTAGACTACACTGTCTTTGCTTGTCTGACCCCTAGACTGTAACTACTCCTAGGGTAGGGGCTCTAGTACCCAGCTCTGCACAGGGTACACACTAACTAAACAATGAGTAAGTTTTTTACAATACCTTTATTGGAACATTATTAATGTACCACTAAATTCACCCATTTAAAGTGTAATTCAATTGTTTTTAGTATATTCACAGTTGTACAACCACCACCATAATCAACATTAGAACATTTTCAACAGCCCTACCCCACCCCACCAAAAAACCCATACTTATTAGTTGTCACTTCCACTTCCCCCTGCAACTCCCCCAACCCCATGAGAGTCAGTCTCACTAAACTACTTTCTATCTCTACAGACCTGACTATTCTGGACATTTCACATAAATGGAATCATACAAATAAGTAGTTTTTGTGACTGGTTTCTTGTACCTAGCATAATGTGTTCAAAACTCATCCGTGTCGTAGCACGTATCAATATTTCACTTCTTTTCATTGTCAATAATATCCATTATGTAGCTATGCTTAATCTTATATAGTTATTAATATGTTTAATCTTAAGCAGTCCATAGGAACTGCTAGACTGTTGTCCAAAAAAGCTGCACACTTTATATTCCTACCAGTAACATATGAGGCTTCTAACTTCTCCACATACTCACCAACTCTTGTTATTATCTGTATTTCTTTTTACTGCGGTCATCCTAGTGAGAGTGAACTGACATCTCAGTATAGTTTTGATTTACATTTCCATAATTACTAATAATGTTGAGCATCTTTTCATGTGCTTACTGGCAATCTGTATATCTTCTCTGGAGAAATGGCTATTCAGATCCTTTGCTGATTTTTAAATTGGGTTTTATGTCTCTTTATTACTGAGTTTATGAGTTCTTTATATATTTTAAATACAGTCCCTATCAGATGCATGATTTGAAAATATTTTCTCCTATTCTGTGGGTTGTCTGTTCACCTTTTAAAATTTTTTTTTAAATTTATTTAACAGAGAGAGAGAGCACAAGTAGGGGTAGCAGCAGGTAGAAGGAGAAGCAGGCTCTCCGCCAAGCAGCGAGCCCAATACAGACTCAATCCCAGGACCCTGGGATCCTGACCTGAGCGGAAGGCAGTTGCATAACAATTGAGCCATCCAGGTGCTGTGTCTGTTTACCTTCTTGATGGTGATCTTTGAAGCACAAAAGTTTTTAAATGTGATGAAGTCCAATTAATCCATTTTTTTTTTTTTTTTGCTGTTTAACAGTTTTAGCAACATATCTAAGAACTCATTGCCTAATCCAAGGTCACAAAGATTTATACATATGTTTTCTTGTAAGAGTTTTATGTTTAAGTCTTTGATCCACTGTGGAGAAATTTTTTAAAGATTTTTTTTTTGAGGTGTTTTCCCTCTATTCTTTTTTTTTTATTTTTTTATTTCTTTTCAGCATAACAATATTCATTGTTTTTGCACCACACCCAGTGCTCCATGCAATCCGTGCCCTCCCTAATACCCACCACCTGGTTCCCCCAACCTCCCACCCCCCGCCCCTTCAAAACCCTCAGAAAGATTTTATTTTTTTATTTGTAAGTAAATTCTACATCTAATGTAGGGCTTGAACTTATAACCCTGAGATCAAGAGTCAAATGCTCCACCAACTAAGCCAGCCAAGTGCCCCCATTTTGAATAAAATTTTATATATGGGTTTATACATGGTACAAGGTAAAGGTCCAACTTCATTCTTTTGCATGTATATAACTGTGATGGAAGACACACTCCTCTTGTGTTTCTCCTTTACTCTTCCACTACCACCACACTCAAAACACTTCTGACACCAGACATGTGGGCTTTCCACACATCAAGCTATACTCCTAGAGACTGGCTGGCTGGGTGTCTGTCCTATAATTCAATTAAATTCTATCTACCTGGAGTTTACATCAGATCCCCAAAAGGGCTTAGTTCTGCAACACTGCCCCTACTTGAAATGCCAATCCCAAGTCCCAGGTTGTCACCTGTATAAATGACCCCCTCCTTGGGTCTGACAATTTGC
This sequence comes from Lutra lutra, assembly GCF_902655055.1. Classification (NCBI taxonomy): domain Eukaryota; kingdom Metazoa; phylum Chordata; class Mammalia; order Carnivora; family Mustelidae; genus Lutra; species Lutra lutra. The sequence goes on from NC_062284.1 coordinate 62,307,474, forward strand.
TAGCTTATAGAATTCAGGGAGATACTTAGATTTACCAATTTATTACAAAGGCTATAATAAAGAGTACAGATGAGCAGCCAGATTTAGAGACACATAGGGAGAGCTGTGTGGGAAGTGGTGCAGAGCAGCTGTGCTCCTTCTGTGTGCACCACTCTTCCAGCACCTCTAAGTGTGCACCAGCTCAGAAGATCTCTGAACCCCATCCTTCTGGAATCTTTACTACTTCCCAGAGGACAGAGGGTAGGGCTGAAAATTCCAAACTTCTAATCATGACCTGGTCTTTCTGGTGACCTGCCATCATCCTGAAGCTATTAAGGAGCCCACCTAGAGTTGCTTCATTGGAACATGAGACACTCCTATCGCCCAGGAAATGCTCAGGAACACAGGAGCTCTGTGTCAGGAACCAGTGTCCTAGCCAAAACTACTAAGACCAAGCATCAGAACAAAAGTTGCTCCTAGTGCTGTTATCACTCAAGAGATTATACGGATTATAAGAGGTCTCTGCCAGGAACTAGGGGCAGAGACCAATATATGTGCTCTTTATTCTTTTACAATATCCAACGGAGTTGTGCTGGCACCATTTGTTGAAAAGACTCCTTTCTCCATTGAATGTTCTTGGCACCCTTGTCAAAAATCAACTGACCAGGGCGCCTGGGTGGCTCAGTGGGTTAAGCCGCTGCCTTCGGCTCAGGTCATGATCTCAGGGTCCTGGGATCTAGTCCCGCATTGGGCTCTCTGCTTGGCAGGGAGCCTGCTTCCCTCTCTCCCTCTCCGCCTGCCTCTTTGTCTACTTGTGATCTCTCTCTGTCAAATAAATAAATAAAATTAAAAAAAAAAAATCAACTGACCATAATGTGACAACTTCTGGACTTTCAATTCTTTCTACTGATCTACATTTCTATCTATATGCCAGTACCATAATTACTATCATTCTGTAGCAAGTTCTGAAATCAGAAAGTGTAAATACTTCAGCTTCATTGTTCTTTTTCAAGGCTGTTTTCCCTTATTATAATCCTCTTCATTTCTGTAAGGTCAAAAGAAATGTCCCCTCTTTCATTCCTGGTTTTAGTAATTTGATTCTTCATTTTTTCTTGGTCTGTCTAGCTAAAGGTATGTTAATTTTGTTCTTTTTTTTTTTTTTTCAAAAGAACCAATTTTTGGTTTTTTTGGTTCCCCTTCTTGTTTTTCTATCTTCTATTTCATTCATTTCCACTATAATCTTTACTATTTCCTTCCTTCTCTCTGCTTTAGATTGTTTTGTTTTTGTTTAAAGATTTTAATTTATTTTTCAGATAGAGCACAAGCAGGGGGAGTGACAGGCAGAAGGAGAAGCATACTTCCCTCTGAGCAAAGAGCCCGATAATGGGGCTCAAACCCAGGACCCTGGGATCATGATCTGAATTGACAGCAGACACTTAAGGGACTGAGCCACCCAGGCATCCAAGAAGGGGCTTGAACTCACAAACTTGAGATCAAGAGTCAAATGCTCTACTGACTAAGCCAGCCAGGTTTGGCTCTGCTACCTTTAGGTTTAATTTGCTCTTCCTTCTCTAGGGTCATAAGGTGAAAGATTAGGTAATTTACTGGAGATCTTTCTGGCTTCTCAATATAGGTGTTCACTGTTATAAGTTTCTGTTTAAGCACTGCTTAAACTGAACCCCGTAATTTTGGTACCTTGTGATGATATGTAAATTAAGGAATCTACAGAAAATCACTTTGAAATCTTAGATAGGGTCATTGATGCCATATGCCATGTGGGACAGCCTATTATTTTTCTTTGAAGAAGACACAAGACTGAAGGAAAGAAAAAAAGGACTAGCTTAGAGTTAAATCTCATTCTGCCACTTAATAATTAGGGAACCTTAAGCAAGTCTCAGTTTCCTCAGCAAAACTATCAAGAAAATTAAATGATACAGCATATTTATAAAGGATCTTTTTTTTGAGATCAAGAGTCAGACACTTAACTGATTGAGCCACCCAGGTACCCCATAAAGCATCTTCCTCACTAAATATCCAGTGTTCATTCCCCCTTACTAATAGCACCCAAATTACCCAAATTGGGGAATGATCTTCCTTTATCATGTATCTACTGTCTCAATGGGTTTGATCTACTCCCAGGACCAAAGTTGGGCATTAACTGCTCTAAAATCAGAGTAATAGACACATTTCTCTTTTGTTATGGAAATCAATTTGTTGATGGCAAGAAAACTAAATATTCAAGACTTAAGGCATTCAATGCATGATATTACTCTGAGATCAATCTGTTGATGGCAAGAAAACTAAATATTCAAGACTTAAGGCATTTAATGCATGACATTACTCTGACAAATATAATTATTTTTTTTCTTTTGTTTTCCAAGGATATTCTAATCAGAGCAAAACCTAGTACATTCCATATGACAATTATGAGAAGAAATTTTTTTTTTTAGATTTTATTTATTTATTTGAGAGAGAGAGAGCATGAGAAGTGGGAGGGTCAGAGGGAGAAGCAGACTCCCTGCCGAGCAGGGAGCCGGATGAGGGACTCGATTCCAGGACTCCAGGATTATGACCTGAGCCGAAGGCAGTTGCTTAACCAACTGAGCCACTCAGGCATCCCGAAATGTTATTTTTAAGGAGAAAAGAATGTAGCTCCCTTCCAGTTGCTATCAGCAACTATCTCTCAACCATGAAGGAAACCAGCATTAAGAATTAAGTCTACAAATATGGAAGAGATAATCACACACAAAAAAGTCAGATGGACAGCCATATGCAAAAGAATGAAAACTAGACCCTATCTTATACTTTACACAAAAATTGACTCAAGATAGACTAAGATTTGAATATAAAACCTGAAACCATAAAATTCATAAAAGAAAACATAAGGATAAGCTCCTTGACCCTGGTTTTGGCAATGGTTTTTTGAATTTCACACCAAAAGCAAAGATGACAAAAGCAAAAATAAACAAGTGGGACTACACCAAATTATAAAACTTCTGCACAACAAAGAAAACCATCAACAAAATGAAAAGGCAACCTACTGAATGGGATAAAGTATATGCAATTCATATATGTGATAAGGGGTTAATATCTAAAATACCAGGAAAGGATGCTGTATTTTGTCAAATGCTTTTCCTGTATCAATTCAGAGGACCATACGGTTCTTCTCTCTCCTCTTATTTAATGTGTTCTTTCACACTGATTCATTTCCAAATGTTGAACCATCCTTGCATCCCAAGGATAAATCCCACCTAGTGTAGGGATGGAGGAACAGTCCTCAACTTCATAAAAACCATCTATGAAAAGTCACAGTGAAAATCATTCTCAATGGGGAAAAGCTGAGAGACTTTCTGTTACGATCAGGAACACAGGGGCGCCTGGGTGGCTCAGTGGGTTAAAGCCTCCGCCTTCAGTTCAGGTCATGATCCCAGGGTCCTGGGATCGAGCCCTGCATCAGGCTCCTAGCTCGGCAAGGAGCCTGCTTCCCTCTCTTTCTGCCTACTTGTGATCTCTGTCAAATAAATTTAAAAAAAAAAAAATCTAAAAAAAAAAAAAAGATCAGGAACACAACAAGGATGCCCACTCTCACCACTACTGTTCAGCATAGTACTAGAAGTCCTAGTAACAGCAGACGGACAACAAAAAGAAGTAAAAGGTATTCAAACTGGCATAGAAGAAGTCAAACTCTCTCTCTTTGCAGATGACATAATACTTTATGTGGAAAATGCTAAAGACTCCACTTCAAAATTACTAGAACTCATACAGCAATTCAGAAATGTGGCAGGATACAAAATCAATGCACAGGTATCAGCTACGTTCTTATACACTAACAATGTAACTATAGAAAGATAAATTAGGGAATTGATTCCATTTACAATAGCACCAAAAATCATCAGATATCTTGGAATAAACCTAACCAAAGAGGTGAAGGATCTATACTCTAGAAACTACAGAACACTTATGAAAGAAACTGAAGAAGACACAAAAAGATGGAAAAATATTCCGTGCTCATGGATCAGAAGAATAAACACTGTTAAAATGTCTATGGTTCCCAGAGCAATCTATACTTTTAATGCCATCCTGATCAAAATACCAATGGCATATTTCAAAGTGCCAGAACAAACAGTACTAAAATTTGTATGGAACCAGAAAAGACCCCGAATCGCCAAGGGAAGGTTGAAAAAGAAAAACAAAGATGGGGCATCACGTTGCCTGATTTCAAGCTATATTACAAAGCTGTGATCACCAAGACAACGTGGTATTGGCACAAAAACAGACACATAGATGATGGAATAGAATAGAGAGCCCAGACATGGACCCTCAACTCTATGGTCAACTAATCTTTGACAAAACTAATCTTTGACAAAACAAAAGTCTATGGCCAACTAATCTTTGACAAAGTCAAAACTAATCTTTTGACAAAATATCCAGCAGAAAAAAAGACAGTTTCTTCAATAAATGGTGCTGGAAAAACTAGATAGCTCTATACAGAAGAATGAAACTTGACTATTTGCATACACCAAACACAAAAATAAACTCTAAATGGATAAAAGACCTCAATGTGAGACAGGAATCCATCAAAGTCCTAGAAGAGAACATAGGCAGTAACCTCTTTGACATTAGCCACAGCAACTTTTTTCAAGACATGTCTCCAAAGGCCAGGGAAACAAAAGTGAAAATGAACTTGTGGGACTTCATCAAGATAAAAAGCCTCTGCACAGCAAAGGAAACAGTCAACAAAACAAAGAGGCAACCCATGGAATGGGAGAAGATATTTGCAAATGACACTACAGACAAAGGGCTAGAATCCAAAATCTATAAAGACCTTCTCAAATTAACACCCAAAAAACAAATAATCAAGTAAAAAAATGGGCAGAAGACATGAACAGACACTTCTCCAAAGAAGACATACTAATGGCTAACAGACACATGAAAAAATATTCATCATCATTAGCCATTAGGGAAACTCAAATCAAAACCACATTGAGATACCACCTTACACCAGTGAGAATGGCAAAAATTGACAAGGCAAGAAACAACAAACGTTGGAGAGGATGTGGAGAAAGGGGAACCCTCTTACACTGTTGGTGGGAATGCAAGGTGGTATAGCCACTATGGAAAAACAGTGTGGAGGTTCCTCAAAAAGTTAAAAATAGACCCAGCAATTGCACTATTGGGTATTTACACCAAAGATACAGATGTAGTGAAAAGAAGGGCCACATGCACCACAACGTTCATAGCAGCAACATCCACAATAGCCAAACTGTGGAATGAGCCAAGATGCCCTTCAACAGACAAATGGATAAAGAAGATGTAGTCCATATATACAATGGAATGTTACTCAGCCATGAGAAAGAATGAACACCCAACTTTTGTATCAACATGGACGGGACTGGAGGAGATTATACTGAATGAAATAAGTCAAGCAGAGAGAGTTAATTATCATATGGTTTCACTTATTTGTGGCGCATAACAAATAACACAGAGGACATAGGGAGATGGAGAGGAGAAGGGAGGTGAGGGAAATTGGAAGGGAAGATGAACCATGAAGAGACTATGGACTCTTAAAAACAATCTGAGGGTTGTGAAGGGGCTGGGGGTGGGAGGTTGGGGGAGCCAGGTGGTGGGTAATATGGAGGGCACATATTGCATGGAGCACTGGGTGTGGTACATAAACAATGAATTCTGTTACACTAAAAAGAAATTAAATTTTAAAAATGTGCTTACAAAATAAATAAATAAATTTTTAAAAAAGAAACAAAACAAATGAACAAAGGGGGAAAAAAGATACAACCCCATAAAACAGACTCTTAACTGTAGAGAACAAAATGGTTACCAGAAGACAGATGTATGGGAGATGGTTAGAACTGTGAAGGGGATTAGAACTGGGATTGTCTTGATAAGCACTTAGTGTATGGAACTGATGGGTCACTACATTGTATACCTGAAACTAATATAGCACTGCATGTTAACTACATTGGAATTAAAATTTTTAAAATTAAAAACAGAACTACCAAATGATCTAGCAATTCCACTTGTGGGTATATACCCAAAGAAATGAAACTATCTTGAAGAGACATCCCACACCCATGTTAAATGCAACATTATTTACAATAGCTAAGACATGGAAAAAACTTATGTGTCTATCTATAAATGAATGGATAAAGAAAATATAGTATTTATATACACTACAATACTATGCAGCCATAAAAAAAATAAGAAAATCTTGCCATTTGTATTAACGTGGATGGGCTCTGAGAGCATTATGCTAAGTGAAATAAGTCAGACAGGGAAAACTTATATGTGGAATCTAAGAAAACCAAACTCACAGAAACACAGAAGAGATCAGTAGTTCCCAGAAGTGGGGGGTGAGAGGTAGGGAAAACAGGTAAATGTGGTTAAAAGGTACAAACTTCAGTTGTAAAATAAGTAAATCTTGGATATGTAATGTATAGCATGGTGATTACAGTTAACAAATTTTAAAAGTTCTCATCATAGGAAAAAAAAGTAACTGTGAGGTGATAAACTCAACCAACTAAACTTACGGTAATCATTTTACAATATATATGTGTATCAAATCTATGTTTAATCTACATATAGTACAAAGTTGTATGTCAAATACCTATACATACACATATATAAGTACATATATGTATACATACACATATACATTACACTGAGAGGGAAAAAAAGAGAATTGAAATCAAAATATACCTAAAGTCTACTCTCCACCTCTGGATCTTTCAGTCTGGTATATAAGAAAAGTATATGTGCTCAAGACTACTTGAGGTAAATATCAGCTTTTTCACTTGCGAGCTTGGTACTTCATCTCTAAAAGCCATGTGATGGGTAACAAAAGCACTTACCTCAAAGAGTTATTACATAAGTAAATCAGCTAAGGTATGTTTAATATTTAATATACTACCTGGCACATAGTAAATGCTCGATATATGCTTCCTATAATTATCATTAGTGATTATGAACACAAGTTTTAGAAAGACACAGATCTAAGCTAAAATCTGGCTCTTTATCTTACCACTTTTTTGACCGTGGACAGCTTATTTAACCTCTCTTAGGCTGTATTTCCTCAACGATAAAATCTGGGGAAAGTTGTGGTAAAAATTAAATCAAATAATATTTTTTAAAAAACATTTAAAACAATACCTGACACAGAAAGAATGAATGACTGCTAGCCTCTTCATTACATAATAGGTACAAATTGCTTTTTAAAGTGGTTGTACCAGTTTATACTTCTGCCATCAGGACATGAGGAAGTTTTCTTTTCTCTATCTTCACCAATACATGGTACTGTCAGACTTTTTTTTTTTGCCAATCTGAAGGGATAACTTGCATTACTCTAGCTACTAGTAAGTTTGAGTATCTTTTCATCTGTTTATTGATTGTTTAGGCTTCCTTTTTTGTGAATTTCCAGTCCTTATCCTTTGCCCATCTCCTCTCTGTCCACTCCTACTGCCTACCTTGGCCTAGGACATTACTATGTCATAGAGTATGTACTTGGAATCCTCAGCCTCTATGTTCTTCAAATACTTTAAGGCCCTCACTGGTTCCTTTACACTACATTCCTTTCTCACCCTATTACTGGTGCCACTTAACCTCTAACCTAAGGAGTCAAGCCCACCTCACTCTCTCCCTGAGGCCCAGCAGGAAACGTTTATGGAGTTCTAGCAACCACAATACTCTCGATGTCATGAACCATTCATCCTTGCTGCTAGTTTTGTCCTAATTCCCTGGTTTGGACAACTGAGCTTCTGCTTAGTTTCCCTTTTGTTCCCTTGTCAATGCTCCTATGGATCTTTTTATACATTCCTCTTTTGTCTTTTAAGATTTTATTTATGTATTTGACAGAGAGAGAGAGAGAGAGAGAGAGAGATCAATCACAAGTAGGCAGAGCAGCAGGCAGAGGGAGAGGGAGCAGCAAGCTTCCCAGTGAGCAGAGAGCCCAATGCGAGACTCGATCCCAGGACCCTGGGATAATGACCTGAGCCAAAGGCAGACAAACTTAATCAACTGAGCCACCCAGGCACCCCCATTCCTCTTTCTTTTTAGGTTTTATTTATTCATTTGAGAGAGAGCGAGCAAGATGGCACACACAAGCACAGGGGGGCAGCAGGCAGAGGGAAAGGGAGAAGCAGGCTTCCCATTGAGCAGGTAGCCCAATGCAGGGCTCAACCTCATGACCCTGGAATCGTGACCTAAGCCAAAGACAGACGCTTAACCAACTGAGTACCCAGGTGCACCCATCTTCCTCTTTCTTGAATATTTTATACATTTTTTTGATAACTTATCATTCTATAATTCTACATCATTCTATAACGTCATTATTCATTCTCAGTGTCAGTCTGAGTTGACTGTGAACTGCTGAGGACAAAGACCATGCCCTGTTTATATTCCTAGCTCCTAGCACAGTGGTTCACATTTACCAGGCATCTAAGAAGGAAAGAAGGGAGAATGAAAACAAGCATTCATGAACTATCTAATATCCTGGACTTTCTAGAGCTTGCCCCTTCTTCTCCACTCTACTCCCCCTCTCCCCGCCCCCCAGGGCCAAATGTCCACCTTAGAATGATAAGCATGAGCTTGCTTTGTCCTGTGCTTCACTTTCCTTTTATAAACATCCTACTGGACTCTGCTGATGATGACTCCTCTAATGAATTACCACCAATTATCTATTGACAAGCTCACCTAGCAGTGTCTCTTCTGGACCCCATCTGTTTGATCACATCTGACAGTACTTCAGGCCAAGAATGTCCCATAATGTCACCGGCCACACACTATTCATAAGATAATCTCCCCCCAAATACTGATTTTATCATGTCATTATCTATTCAAGAAACCATAAACAATAATGCCTATAGAAATAACATTAAAGTGGTTAACCCGGACTCCTCCACAAAACTACTAGAACTGGTGAATGAATTCAGTACAGTCTAAAGATACAAAATCAGTACAAAGAAATCCATAGCATTTCTATATACTAATATTGAAAGAGCAAAAAGAAAATTAAGAAAACAATCCCATTTATAATTGCATCAAAAATAATAAAACACCTAGGAATAAACTTAGCCAAGGAGATGAAAAACCTGTACTCTAAAAACTATAAAACACTGATGAAAGATATTTAAGAGGACGTAAACAAATGGAAGACATTCCCTGCTCATGGATTGGGAGAACAAATATTGTTAAAATGTCCAAACTACACAAAGGAATCTACAGATTTAAAGCAATCCCTATTAAAATACCAACAGCGGGGGCGCCTGGGTGGCTCAGTGGGTTAAGCCTCTGCCTTCGGCTCAGGTCATGACCTCAGGGTCCCGGGATCGAGCCCTGCATCTGGCTCTCTGCTCAGTGGGGAGCCTGCTTCCCCCTCTCTCTCTGCCTGCCTCTCTGCCTACTTGTGATCTCTCTGTGTCAAATAAATAAATAAAATCTTTTTAAAAAATAAAATAAAATACCAACAGCATTTTCCACAGAAGGAGAACAAATAATCCTAAAATTTTTATGGAACCACAAGAGACACTGAAGTTTCCTCAAAAAATCAAAAATAAAACTATCCTATGATCCAGTAATTGCACCAATGGGTATTTACCCAAAGAATATGAAAACACTAATTCGAAAAGATGTATGCACCCCAATATTTACTGCAGCATTATTTACCATAGCCAAATTATGGCAACAACCCAAGTGGCCATCAATAGATGAATAGAAAAAGAAGTGATGTGATGTGTGTGTGTATGTGTGTGTGACAGATTATCATTCAGCCATAAAAAAGAATAAAATCCTGCCATTTGCAGCAACATGGATGGATCTAGAGGGTATAATGCTAAGCAAAAGGAGTTAGAGAAAGACAAATACCGTATGATTTCACTCGTATGTGGAATTTAAGAAACAAACAAAGAAAAAAAGGACAAACAAAAACCAGCCTCTTAATTATAGAGAACAAACTGGTTACCAGAGAAGAGGTGGACAGGGGGATGGGTGAAAAAGGCGAAGGGGATTAGGAGTACACTTGCTGTGGTAAGCACTGAAAAAGGTATGTAAATATTGAATCATTATATTGTACACATGACTAAAATAACACTATGTCAATTATAATGGAATTACACATTTTTTAAATTTACTTTCTGAAAAAAATAAATAAAATGGTGAACCTAGAATTTACGATCATTCTACATTATTTAGCAAACCCCATTTCCTTCAGTTCTTCAACATACATCATACACTCTGATGAAGTCAGTTTGTTTTTTAATTCTCCTTTGAAAATGTGCTACTTTGTTTTTTGCTCAAGTTATTCCCCTCCACCTCATTTCCTCAAACAAATACAAATCTCGAATCCAAATATCCTTGTAGGAAGTAATATCAACCAATTAAAACTCAGGATTAGATTTACAGCTATCAGCAAGTTAGTTATTTAGCAAAGCCCTGAGGGGAAAAAAATAAAGAAGTCTATTAAAATAAGTTTCCTGGAGTTGAGTAAGAGCAATCAAGTCTGGCGCAGAGATGAAAGTAGAGAAAGAAGAAAGTCAGCAAGGTAAGCACTGATCACTAACAGTCATAGATTGTTGACCTCAAGAAAACATAGCATGGAAATATACAATAAGTCAATTTTAACTCCTTATATGTCTCTTACGTTAAAGAAATCCTTTAAAAGATTAAAGGAATCCTGATGGGAGGCCTGGCTGGCTCAGTTGGTTGAGTGTCTGCCTTCAGCTCAGGTCATGATCCCAGGGTCTGAGGATCGAGTCCCACATTGGGCCCCTTGCTCAGTGGGGAGCCTGCTTCTCCCTCTGTCTGCCACCCCCCCCACACAAATAAATAAATAAAAACTTTTTAAATAAATAAATAAATAAACGAACCTGAACATACAAACCAAATCTTTACCAGTCACTCTAAATACCACCACTAAGGCTTCCTCTTTATTTTCTAGCTCTTGACTAATCTAACTGAATAGGGAATGTTTGTGGTCTGTCACCAAACATTCATGCAAAACATGCAAAAAAAAACATGCAAAAAAAAAAACATGCAAAAAAGAAATAATCAATGATATGTCCACTCAAAAAAGACAGTAAGAAATAGACTTACTTTAGACAGGTAGATAATGTCTACAGATATTACAGGCAAGGTAGCATCTTGCTAGTTAAACACAGATTTTAACTGTGATATTAAAAAGGATTTTTATTCATCTGATGCATGTAGTGATAAACCCTTCCTTACTGTCCAAAATCTTTTTTTAAAGGAACAGATAAACTGTACTCTAAAATTAATGCATATGGAGCACCTGGGTATCTCAGTAGGTTAGGAGGCCAACTCTTCATTTTGGCTCAGGTCATGATCTCAGGGTCCTGGGATTTGAGCCCCGAGTCAGGCTCTGCACTCAGTGGGGAGTCTACTTTAGGATTCTCTCTCCACCCTCTTTTCCTTCCCCAACTTACACTCTCTAAAATAAATAAATCTTTTTAAAAATAAAAATAAAAAATTGGGGTGCCTGGGTGGCTCAGTGGGTTAACGCCTTTGCCTTAGGCTCAGGTCATGATCCCAGGGTCCTGGGATCGAGCCCCACATCAGGCTCTCTGCTCAGCAGGAAGTCTGCTTCCTCCTCTCTCTCTGCCTGCTTGTGATCTCTGTCAAATAAATAAATAAAATCTTTTAAAAAATTAAAAATTAAATAGATGCATTTTAATGAATCTTTTTGTTCTTACAATTTCAAATAATCATCTACTACCCTTGCTTTCAATACAAAAGCTTAAAAAGCTATGGTAAGTGATGGTATGGTGGTCTACACCCCAGCATTAAATATTAATGAATAACAATGCCACATAAAAGGCAAATAATTTTATATGATTTTTATATGCCTGAGAAAGTAAAACAATCAAAAAGAGGCATTATTTTCCTTTTTAAATAAAAAAAGCCATTTAGTAATAAAGTAAAAAGCTAGTTAAAAGTATCCTAAACACGACTTCATGAAGATAAAAAGCTTCTGCACAGCTAAGGAAACAGACAACAAAAGAGGCAACCCATGGAATGGGAGAAGATATTCGCAAATGACACTACAGACAAAGGGCTGATATCCAAGATCTATAAAGAACTCCTCAAACTTAACACCCCAAAAAACAGATAATCATGTCAAAAAATGGGCAGAAGACATGAATAGATAATTCTCCAAAGAAGGCATACAAATGGCTAACAGACACATGAAAAAATGTTCATCATCATTAGCCATCAGGGAGATTCAAATCAAAACCATATTGAAATACCACCTTACACCAGTTAGAATGGCCAAAATCAACAAGGCAAGAAACAACAAGTGTTGGAGAGCATTTGGAGAAAGGGGAACCCTCTTACACTGTTGGTGGGAATGCAAGTTGGTGCAGCCACTTGGACAACAGTATGGAGATTTCTTAAGAAATTAAAAATAGAGGGGCACCGGGTGGCTCAGTGTGTTAAAGCCTCTGCCTTTAACTCAGGTCATGATCCCAGGGTCTTGGGATCGAGCCCCGCATCGGGCTCTCTGCTCAGCGGGGAGCCTGCTTCCTCCTCTCTCTCTGCCTGCCTCTCTACCTACTTGTGATCTCTCTGTCAAATAAATAAATAAAATCTTAAAAAAAAAAAAAAGAAATTAAAAATAGAGCTACCCTATGACCCTGCAATCGCACTACTGGGTATTTACCCCAAAGATACAGATGTAGTGAAAAGAAGGACCACATACACCCCAATGTTCATAGCAGCAACATCCACAATCGGCAAACCGTGGAAAAAGCCAAGATGCCCTTCAACAGACGAATGGATAAAGAAGATGTGGTTCATATATACACAGAATATTACTCAGCCAACAGAAAGGATGAACACCCAACTTTTATATCAACATGGATGGGCCTGGAGGAGATTATGATGAATAAAAGAAGTCAAACAGAGAAAGTCAATTATCACATGGTTTCACTGACTTATAGAACATAAGCAATAGTATGGAGGACATTAGGAGAAGGAAAGAAAAAGTGAATTGGGGGAAATCGGAGGGGGAGAAGAACCGTGAGACACTATGGACCCTGAGAAACAAACTGAGGGTTTTAGAGGGGAGGGCGGTGAGGGATGGGTAATCCTGGTGGTAGGTATTAAGGAGGACACGTATTGCATGGAGCACTGGGTGTGGTACATAAACAACGAATCCTGGAACACTGAAAAAATAAAATAAAACAAAATAAAGCAAAAAAAAAAGTACCCCAAACCTACTCATGGGGATGCTCTGGAACTCAAAGAACAAATTTCAGGTTAGTGGGAAAGTAGCAAATACTGGGAATTCTGCAAAGCTGGACTATTATACTGCTAAGGACACAACAAAAGCAGTCTTAGCATCCTTACCCATCATTTCTTTTTACTTAACCAGTCACACCACCACCAAACAACCAACCACACCCAATCTAACAATAACAGCTCATGAAACAACTATACCAAGGAACACAGAAAAATATAAGGTATAACTCCTTTCATCAAAGAATTTACAATATTTTTGAAAGAAACAAATGTACTGGGGCGCCTGGGTGGCTCGGTGGGTTAAGCCTCTGCCTTCGGCTCAGGTCATGATCCCAGGTCCTGGGTTCGAGCCCCACATCGGGCTTTCTGCTCAGCAGGGAGCCTGCTTCCTCCTCTCTCTCTGCCTGCCTCTCTGCTTACTTGTGATTTCTCTCTGTCAAATAAATAAATAAAATCTTTAAAAAAAAAAAAAAGAAAAAAATGTACTATAAGATAATATGATAATACAAGATCAAATGATAGTTTCTATGAACAAAAATAAGCACTGTGAGAAATCAGTAGATTAAGTGGATCAAAATGCTTAGAGCACAGAGCTAGGAACTTATGAATGGTAAAACAAAAAGAACGCTGAGTGGTCTAAACCAAGTTCCCAGGAAAAAAAAAATTGAGCCAAGAAGTTTAAAGAACAAAGGCTCCTCTTAGCTCTCATGGGGATGCCCTTGGGTTCTAGTAGCTCCCCAGGAGACAAAGACAAAACAAAGTTTCCAAGCTCTTCAATCTAGATAACCATCACAGGGAATTCTATCTTTTAAACAAAACTATCCTATCATAATGGTCAATTTAAAACTATCAGGTTTTTGTGGTTAGAATGGAAAAAAAAAGAGCACAATTTCATCATCTTCTCTATTTAAAACACGTACTTGTTAATTACAAAAATATATGAACAAATGTATGTAAAAATAGGAGAGTAAAAGTCAAGAATTGGGGAACCATTCCAAGAGACCCAATATCAGCATAGCAAGCGTTCCAGAAAAGAAGGGGTAAAAAATTAAGGGGCTGGAAAACATCAACAAAATAATTCAAGAAAACTTCCTGAGAAAAACTTTCAAATCACAAGTTTCAATAAAGGACAAAGACAGGCACACTAGATGAAAACATACCCATACTATGGTATAACATCATGAAATTGCAAAACCCTGGGGGAAGAGAGAAAAAATTATATGTTTCCAAAGTAACATGAATCATAACAGAATTATACTTCTCAACCGCTACAGGGAGTATAAAGACAAATTTTGGAAGTAAAATTATTTTCAATCCAGAATTCTATATCCAGCCAGTTTTTCACTTAAACACCAGGGTAATATAAAAACTTTCAGACTTGCAAGAGAGGTCTCAAAGACATACCTCCCGGCATCCTTTACTCAGGAAACTATTTAGAAGAGGTATTTCACTAAAATGAAAATAAACAAAAAAGAGAAAGGGATTCAACGAGGCATACAATATAAAAGAGAATCAAAGAGAATCCCCAAGAAGACAGTGAAGGGTGATCCAAGGATGATACTTGTGAACAAAAACACCAAGGTGGACTGGAGCTGACTAGGAGGTCCCTACAGAGACTTACCTAAGGAGAGGAAACCCAACAGCTGTGCAAATCAGTAGCTCGTTGTTTTTTATTGCCAAATAGTATTCTACTGTATGAATATACCAACCCTGATTTATCCATTCACTTTTTTCTTTGAAGTATACATTTTCGGCAAGTAAGAATAAAGCTGATATAAATATATGAACACAGATTTTCATTTCTCAAGGTTAAATGCCTAGGGGTAGGGTTGCTAGATCATACAGTAAATCCATGTTTGACATATAAGTATATGCTTAACTGTTTTCCAGAGGAACTGAATCACTCTGCATCCCTACCAGCAATATGTGAGGGTTCCAGTTGCTCCACATCCTCCTCAGCACTTGGTACTGACAACTTTGATTTAAGTAATTCTAATGGATGTACAGTAGTAGTTCACCATTTGCACTTAATTTGCATTTCCCTAATGGCTAGTTATGCTAAACATCTTTTCATGAGCTGATGTGCCACTCTATATCCTCTTGCCAAAGCCTATTAAACATTTTTAAGTGGCTTGTTTTCCTACTGTTGAGTTTGCAGAATTCTTTACATATTCCAAATATAAGTCCTTTGCAGGTATATGATTTGCAAATCTTTTCTTCCAGCCTATAATCTGCCTTTTAATTCTTTTAACAGTGTCTTTGCAAGCGATGGTTTTAATTTGATGAAGTCCAATTCATCAATTTCTTCTTTTATGAATCATGCTTTTGGTGTAATGCGGAAGAACTTCTTATCTACACCCAGGTTATGAAGATTTTCTCCTGTCTTCTTCTAAAAGCCTTACATTTCTATATCTCAAATTTAGATGTGTGGTACATTTAAAGTTCATTTTCATATATTGTGTAGTTTAGGTCAATGTTCATTATATTTGTATGTGGATATCCAATTGTTCCAGGACCACTTATTGAAAAGATTTTTCTTTTTTCCGTTTTGTCACTTTGTAAAAAATTACTGGCCATGGTTGTGTGCGCCTATTTATGTGATCTCTATTCTATCTCGTTGCTCTACATGCCTTTCGCTTTGCCGATACCACAGTCTTCATGATGATAGCTTCATCCTGTTTTAAAATCATGTAGCTTGATTTTTTCCAACATTTTTCTTTTTTAGAATTGTTTTGGGAGGCCTGGGTAGCTCCATCCTTTAAGCATCTGCCTTCAACTCAGGTCATGATCCCAGGGTCCTGGGACTGAGCCTCACATTGGACTCCCTGCTCAGCGGAGAGTCCACTTCTCCTTTTCTCTCTGCCCCTCTCCCTCACCCTCTCCCTGTCTCTCAAATAAATAAAATCTTTTTAAAAAAATGGTTTTGGCTATTCTAGGCCCTTTACCTTTGTAAAGAAATTTTAGAATCAGTTTAAAACCAGAAACGGTGCTGTTGGGATTGTTTTTATTAGTACTGCATTAAATCTATAGATCAATTTGGGGAAAATCAACATCTTTACTATTGTGATTCTTCAAATTCATAAATACATTTTTCTCCATTTACTTAAATATCCTTTGATTTTTTTAAAAAGATTTTATTTATTTATTTGACAGACAGAGATCACAGGCAGGCAGAGAGGCAGGCAGAGAGAGGAAGGGAAGCAGGCTCCCTACTGAGCAGAGAGCCCGATGCGGGGCTCGATCCCAGGACCCTGAGATCATGACCTGAGCCGAAGGCAGAGGCTTTAACCCGCTGAGCCACCCAGGCGCCCCTCCTTTGATTTTTTTTTTTAAATCAGGGTTCTATAATTCTCAGCATAGAGATCTTATATATATTTTGTTGAATTTATACCTAAGAGTTTCACTTTGGGGAAGCTACTATAAATATCTTTAATTCAGTTTTCAATTGTTGTATCACTAGTATATAGAAATATGATTGTTTTTTGTGAGCTGACCATGAAGCACTTGCTAAACTCATTTACTCTAGGAATTTCTTTGTGGATTGCTTGGGATTTTCTACATAGATGATTATGCCATCTGCAAATAGGGGCAGTTTTATTTCTTCCTTTTTAATCTTTGTACCATTATTTCTTCAAGTATTTTTAATGGATCACATTCATTATCTTCTCATTCTGGGTTTCCGATGACACAAATGTAAGACCTTATCATAGTTTCATAGGTCCCTGAAGCTGTATATTTCTTTATTTTTAAGCTTTTCCCTGTTATTCAAATTGGATCACTTCTGTTGACCCATTTTTAAGTGCAGACTCTTTCATTGTCATGTCTACTCTGCTATTGACCCCTTTTAATGAATTTTAATTTCCATCATTGTATTTCCTAGTTCTAAAATCTCCATTTATTTCTTCATATCTTCTATTTCTTTGCTGAGACTTTCTATCTTCCCGTTCAATCCTTGAACATGGTCATAATAGCTGATTTTAAAACTACTTTTCAGATAATTTTAACATATGTGTGATCTTGGCATCACCACCTGTTCACTGTCTTTCCCCATGTAAGTTCAATTTTTCTGGTTCCTTTTTTTTTTTTTTTAAGAATTTATTTATTTATTTGACAAAGAGAGATCACAAGTAGACAGAGAGGCAGGCAGAGAGAGAGGAGGAAGCAGGCTCTCCACCAAGCAGAGAGCCCGATGAGGGGCTCGATCCCAGGATCCCGGGATCATGACCTGAGCCAAAGGCAGAGGCTTTAACCCACTGAGCCACCCAGGCGCCCCTTTCTGGTTATTTTTAAGCTGAGTAATTCTAGATTGTATTCTGGACATCTGGATATTATGTTATGATATTCTGAATCTTATTTAAGCCCCACTGAGAATGCTGGTGTGCTTGTTTTAGCCAGTAATTGATTTGACCCATTGGGTTCACATTTCAAGTTCTGACCAGCCTTCTGTGGGTTGTATTTCCAATCACAATTCAGTTTACAAACCCTCTGCAGTCATACATACAGTTTCATAACTGTACCATGCAGTGTCCAGTTTGGGCGTTAGGGGTGGTCTATCCCATAATTCAGTCCTTGATGTTTCTGTATGCTGATTAGGAATCAGACTCATACAGGTCAGCTTGGGAGTCAGCTCATGAGTCCATCACCAACTTTAAGTAGTCAGCTTTCTAAACTCCTCATTCTCTTGCAATCTTTTGGTTCCCTGGGGCTCCCCTTTTCCACCTTTCCAGCAGAAAGCTGGGACTTCATTCACCCCACTCTGCCATGTACTTCCCATGACTGCGCCCACATCAGGGCTAAGCAAAAGAAGAGCAGAGGGAGAAGAAAACAATGGGATTTGCTGCACTCTCTTGATAGCAAAGCTCCTCCAATCTGGGAGGAAGTCTCCCCTCCCTCTGAGATTTAGGCTCCTGCCTGCCCCCATTGAGGCCACTGCAGCTTCTGCCAAGGACTGCTTGAGGCCTGGGGTGCAAGAAAATGAAGAAAAGGAAAAAAAGAAGAAGAAGAAGAAGAAGAAGAAGAAGAAGAAGAAGAAGAAGAAGAAGAAGAAGAAGAAGAAGAAGAAGAATGTGGGAAAGAGATCCCTTCGGCTCCTTGAGTCAGAACCAGAGGGCTTCTCCTGGTGCTTTCTCTATCCGTATTAATAATGCTCACTTCTAAGTTTCAGGATACATTAAGTTCAGGCTGGGGCATACCGGAAGAAAAAAAATGGTAAACTCACCGCCGGTTCAGTGGTACTTTGAATTCTGGTCTTCTTCCCCAATCTGCCTCCTACTATTTATTTTTCAGAGTCCTCAAATAGCCACTCCAAGCATTCTGTCCAGGTTTTATAGCTGCATTCAGTGGGAGAGACAGGGTGAAGTGCGCTTACTCCATCTTATCTGGAACCAGAACCTGGACTACTGTTTTTCATAACACACTTTGTCGAACTGATTATTGAAACTATTTATAGAACTTTGATTACAAGAAGTTAAAAAGTAAAGATAAGCAAATCCTGTATTAACCTTACTGTGGAAAAGGGAACAAGGAAGCCAGTAGGATCGCATTTTTTTTAAGCATATATTCTTTTGGGTATTATATGCTTAGGAAAAGTGAAGTTTTTAATTGTATTTGTTTTATTTATTTAAATCCTATCTTATCTGTGGACTTTTATAAATACTAGGACTGTTACAAATTTTTTAAAAGAAGAAGAAAAAGTAGTATGAGACAGAGGAAGCAGAATTCAGATGAGAGGCCTTAAACTGTTTAAGAAATTGAAAAAAGTTCAGGATGACCAACACTCCAAGTGTAAGCCAACAGTTTCTGGTAAAGAGGCTAGGGAAGCAGGCAGGAATCAGTTCAAGATCTTGCATGCCAGGTTAAGGTGGCTGGACTTTACCTGAGAAAACGAAGGCCTTTAAATGTTTTAGCAAATGTTGGGAGTGACATGATCCAATCAGTATGTTTGAACAATCGCTCTTGCTACAGAACATAAAGATATGTAAAATATGAGTCTTACTGTCTGAATGTTAGGGGGTCACATCAAGTAGCAGAAAAATACATATATATTATGGTTGCACATGTTGTTGAGGGATATGGGTGAGAGGGTTGTTTCACATAGACATGCATGCACACAGTCATTATATATCATATGTAATCATATGATTTTATACATGATTATGATTCCATATGATTTATATATATAGGATATATATCACATGATTATGTGTGTGTAAATATAGATAGATAGATGACAAAATATGTATTGAATGTTTCTGGAAAAAAACACAAGAAACCAGTAACAGTGGTTAGTTTAGGAGGAAGTTGGGGGCTAAGAGAGAGCAAACTTACTTTTCACTTTATTCTTCTCTCATTTTTAAACCTTTTACTGTGAATATTTACACCCTTAAAAAGGGTTTAAAAAAATAGAGGGAGGTCTTACACATGAACTAATACACTAGAACAAGTATGAATAAGCCTAGCATTCAGTAATCCATCTTCCAGCGTAGAGTTAGCACTCAAACACTACTACAGATTTCCCTACAAATATTACCTCACCATTTATAAAGTTCACAACACAGAACAGCTTTTTTTATTACATTACATTATACTGCATTTCACTAATTTACTACATATTTTCAAGCACTGAGAAATTTAAGAAAATTAAGAAATTTAAGAAATTCCAGAAGATGGAAGAGTAAGAACCGATTTTGAAGATATCATCATTATACTACATTTTTTCACTATGAAATTATACATTTTCACTATAAAAGAAATGTTTGTGTTACTCTTTTCAATTTCTTAAGCACTGAAGGACATAAAGGGAAACATTAAAAGATTTTTTCTTCTTTCCTGCTCCCCCTAATGCCAATTCATAAACTTAACTATCCTCACTGGCTTCTTGAGCTCTGTATGATTCCAGACTTTTGCTGTGCTTATAAAGCACATATAAATATATGTGTATACAAAGACACACACATATATATTATACTCTCTTTCAAGGAAATGGATCTCTGCTCCTTAAGATAACCTAGACATATTCAACTTCCTAAATGTCATTTTCCTAAATCCAGAGTAATCAATAGACAAATCCCCAAGCTGGCAGATAATGTGAAATCTTCCAAGTAGAGAATGTTAAAATAAACACTGAACAGATAAAGTTCTCAGAGATCTCCTAACACATCTTTGATGGAACAGATGAACTTTAACCAGGGCAAGCAAAAAATTACTTTAGGGAAAAAAAGTGTACAAGTTGTAATAAACAAAAGGACAGGTGATAGGTATATAAAAGGCTAAAGAAAGACTACAGAGCACAAGCGGAGGATTGGGGCGAAAAGTGTCATTAGTACAGAAGAGCAACTGCATGGGCTCCTAGGTGGCTCAGTTAACTGTCTACCTTCAGTTCAGGTCATGATCCCAGTGGGATTGAGCTCCCTGCTCAATGCGGAGCCTGCTTCTCCCTCTCCCCCTCCCCCTGTTTATGCTCTCTCTGTCAAAGAAATAAAATCTTATTAAAAAAAAAAAAAGTGACTACAACTCTTCTGCCTTTCTGCTTGAAGTCTCTAGCTACTGCTACAAAGTACAACTACTCCCTCTCCCAGTCATAAGAATGGGAGACGTATGTCATTTTGGATTAGACTACTGGTCTATCCACAGACTGCTGTCTATGAAAGTTCCTCCAAAGTGCTTACCCTCATCAAGGTTCATCTGTTCCATCAAAGGGTGCAGAAGATCTCTGATAATTCCTTTCGTGGGAGAGCATAGCAGTTGAACTCTGGGACTAAAAGGTTAGGAATAGACCCTTACCCCTTATTATATTCTTTACTACTTTGTGCTATCATTTTTGCCACTGAGCATGATACAAATATCAAATTTAAGTGTATGTAATTCTTTAAGTGGCTTGCAATTTAAAAGAGAACACAAGTGTATTTTTTAAAATAAACAATTCAGGGGCACCTGGGTGGCTCAGTGGGTTAAAGCCTCTGCCTTCGGCTCAGGTCACGGTCCCGGAGTCCTGGGATCGAGCCCCGCATCAGGCTCCCTGCTCAGTGGGGAGCCTGCTTCCTCCTCTCTCTCTCTGCCTGCCTCTCTGACTACTTGTAATCTGTCTGTCAAACAAATAAATAAAATTAAAAAAAAAAAACAATTCAAACACATTGAAAAGTGCACATAAGGATAAAACAGACAAAATCTAGTAATTAAAACCTACTGAGAGAAATGTGTTCGCCCAATAACAATTAATACCCTAGTGCCCATACTCTGGTTTCAATTATTTCTCAATGAAAGGAAACAGGGCTTCTTGGAGAAAGAGAGTTCCTGATTCCAACAATGGCACAGGGAAAATTCAAGGAAAGTCTGAAATATGGACTGTGCCAGAAAAGAAAGATGGTATCAAAGAACTCTGGAGTTAGAAGGACACAGCAGTCCACTTGAAAGGGCTTCCACTAGCCAGTCATGAAAATTTGAGCATCAAAAAACAATCACCACAATGAGTTGAAATAAAATACATAAAATATTGAAAACAAAAACAAACTCATTGGTCATATGGCACAAAACTCATTTTTCTGAGAATTGGTAAATAAGAGGGAAGAAAAATCAAGCCTTTATCCTGCCCTTCTTGTAGTGACTATACTTCGGGGGAAACAAACAGCTGATGAAATAAAGTTCTACTTGGTAGAATAATTCCAGTTCAGAAATTTGATTCAGAAAAAGAATCATAAAAATCACAATTTTGCCAACCATATGGAAACAATAGATCTAGACCATGTACTCTTGCCAAAAATAAGAATAGTAACAACAACATGAATCTCATCAAGGCTCTGCATCTACTACCAGTTCACAGGAAAAACAGAGGCTCGAGAAACATGTTAAAAGATACCCCAAGTATGCAATTAGCCAAATCCAGAATTTGGACTCTTCTATCAAACTAAGAACTTCATTTCTTCAACAAATAAATGGCAACACCAAAAAAAAAGTTGGGGGGAGGGGGAGTAGGAGGATGACAGAGGAACTGTGGAACTCTCAAAGACTAAGAGACTTAAGAGATATGTCAACCAAATGCAGTGTATGTGAATCTTGATTTGAACAAGTCAACAACAGGATACTGCTTTCAATCAATCTAACATTAATTGAGGGCATTGTGCTAAACACTTGACTTTTACCACTTCATTCTCACAACCAACCTATAATTTGTGTGTTGTTAATGTTCCCATATTGCCCTTGGGAATTTGAGCTAAGTAGGTTCACATGGGCAGAAGGTGGTGGAGATGGTCCTCAGTTGTCACTTTTTTTTTATCAACCACAAGTTATGTTTCTCTATATATTGTACTTCTGCTACTTCCCACTGGACAATGCTACAGTCAATAGCCAAAGCATGCCCCCCACAAGTCCTCCTCACTCAACAGTTACTTCCCTCCCCCACCATCAACGCTGACAAGGTCTCAACATGCCTCAAAGACAGAACAATAGGATATTTTTAAGACAATGGGAGAAATTAAACACTGGCTAGATTTTAGATGATATTGAGAAATAATTTTGTTAGGTGTTTAAAACTACTGTGCTTATGTTATTTTAAAAAAAGGAGTACCTTACTATAAATTATAGACTTTTGTTAATAATAATGTATTAATATTGGCTTCACCAATTATAACAAACATATCCCACTAACACAGCATTTAGTAACAGGGGAAATTATAGGTGGGGAGGGGTACTATGGGAACTCTATATTTTCTGTTCAATTTTTCTGTAAACCTAAAACAGTTCTACAAAAGTAAAGTGTATTAGTTTAAAAAAAAAAAAAAGCAAAACTGTGAACATGGGCTTCCTCTCCAATGAATTCTCTAACCCATTATTAAAACTGGCCACCTGAGGGGTTTCCACAGACTTATTATTTCACTTTTCCAGTTATATAGATATCCCAAATGTTCCTAATGTTTAAAATAAACTACTTCTAATATATCCTCACAGCATTCCTTTTTTTTTTTTCTTTTTTGAAGGATAAGTGGCTAAGACTTTCTAGGCTCCCACAGATGAAATTTAATGGTTTTACAAAATCACTGATCATCAATAAAGCACTCATTCGCAGGCAAAGTAGTATCTGTCAAATTTTGATGTATCTCCAAATACCCCTACTCCAACCCTATAGACTCCCTAACTGGCTGGTAATTCATAACTCTATGAAATAAAGAATATTTTCATTAAAAAAAGGAGCCCTTATCTATTAAGTAGAGATACATACTGAAGTATTTATACATGATATAATGTCTACCATTTCTTTCTTAAATTCATTCATATCTGTTACAACCTTTTAAAGCAGAATATGACTTGAGTACTACATTTCCACTTATAAAACTTGCTGTTCTGAACAGCTTCACAACACACCTAAGTGGGCTTTTAATTGGCTACTCCAAACAATGCTCTTCAGAAAACAAACCCTATTATGTAATAACTCCCATCAAGTTGGTTCACTTTAACATACTAGTTTCTAGAGGCCTGGTGTACACAGTTGGTAACTACAGGGGATATAAGATTTTAAAAGTAGATCCTAGAAGGTGAAGTTGTTTTAACCAATATTTTTCTTTTAAACATCAAAGTGTAGCTCAGTCACTTCAGTGACAAAAAAATTTGGTCTCACTAGGGAATCCGCTTGATAGCTAAACACTTTAGCCCACAAAGTTAATATTAGGTTAATATTAGGTTATGTACACCTTACAACAAATGTTACCTTGTCCTGTTAAATAAGCTCACATGAAATCAGAAAAGAAAGACTGGCTGGGCTTTTGTTCCTAAGTATCAGCGTATCATAGGAGAAAGAAACCTTATCTTTCCCTCAAGCAGATACTGTCATGTCATGCAGATTTTTAAAATGTTAACAAAAATAAAGAAAAATATATCATCAGAGGGAATGAAGACAAAGTATTGAATACAGATACAAGTAATTCTTGGGATGGAACTTAGAGCTTAGCCTACTTCTTCTACACATGACATGTCATCCTCTCCCTTGAGGGGTGACATCTCTTCTGGTCACAGCAGTATTACTATCATCAGCAGTGGGGTCATCTTCATTGATACCAAAACAAAGTTTGATCATCCCATAGATCCTGTTAGCATATGTCTGGGGATGTTCCAGAATGAAGCTGGAGGACAGAAGTGCAGTTTCATAGAGCAGGATGACCACTGGTCATTCTTGTCATTTTGCCTTCTGCCATGAGTTCTCGATCATAGAGTGGTCAGAGTTTTATCTGCAAGTGCTTCTTTGCTGCCATGTAGCCATGGTTGAGTTGCCTCTATGGCTGGAGCCTTCATGATTCTTTCCTTATTTGCCATCCAGCCACATGTGCTTGTGACAGTACAGTATGAGGATGTCACCAATCAGTTCAACACACGCACCTTTATTTGTTTCTTCAAAATATCCTTCATGATTTTGCAGATTTTCAAACTTTTTTTCCTCTTCCTGTTTTTTTCTCTTCTTCATTTTCTGCAAGTTCTAAGCCCTATTTGATAACAGACACTACAGTCTTCCCCTCAAATTCCTTCTGCTGTTGGACACTATACTTGTCAAAAGACTTGATCATATATACTTCTAGGCCATGCTTCCAAAGACATTCCACAAAGCCAAATTTACTACCTGGTCCTGGGTCTTACCTGTGATGTAAAAGATATGCTTCTGGTATTCCTTCACTCTGGTACAATAGTTCTTGAGAGAAACTATCTAATGACCAGAAACAGATGTGTAGTATCTTAACAGCTCTGAAAGCTTCTTCTGATTTTTAAAATCCTCAGGTAATTCCAAACTTAATAGGTTTTTTAAAATTTATTTATTTATTTGGTGGGTGGAGATGGAGGAGGAACAGAGGGAGAGAGAATCCCAAGCAGACTCCACTGAGCACAGAGTCTAAGAGTTTTGATCCCACGACCTTGAGATTATGACCCAAGCTGAAATTAAGAATCAGAGGCTTAACTGACTGAGCTACCCAGGCGTCCCCCAAGCTTAATATTTTACAGAAATGCTCATAGAGGTACCTGAGTGGCTCAGCCAGTTAAACATTTGACTCTTGATCTCAGCTCAGGTCTTGATCTCAGGGTCATGAGTTCAAGCCCCACACAGGGCTCCATGCTGGCTGTAGAACCTACTAAGAAAGAAAAGAAAAGAAAAGGGAAGGGAAGGGAAGGGAAGGAGGGAAGGAAAATAAATGCTCATAAAAGTTTTGCAGTTCTGTCTTATGTCAGTTCAGTGAAGAGTTAGTTCTAAGAATCTTTTGACCAAATTCTGTAACTTTTATAAAATTCTGCTTTGCTGTAACATCTCATGGGAAATATTTAAAGGAAGATCCTCAGAGTACACCACACCTCTAATGACATTCAGATAAATTAGGGATTAGCTCCTTGCAGTTATCCATGATAAAAATTCTGAGAACATGGGGTGCCTGGGTGGCTCAGTGGGTTAAGCCACTGCCTTTGGCTCAGGTCATGATCTCAGGGTCTTGGGATAGAGCCCCACATCAGGCTCTCTGCTCAGCAGGGAGCCTGCCTCCCTCTCTCTCTGCCTGCCTCTGCATACTTGTGATCTCTCTGTCAAATAAATAAATAAAATCCTAAAAAAAAAAAAAAAAAAACTCGGGCGCCTGGGTGGCTCAGTTGGTTGGGCGACTGCTTTCGGCTCAGGTCATGATCCTGGAGTCCCGGGATCGAGTCCCGCATCGGGCTCCCAGCTCCATGGGGAGTCTGCTTCTCTCTCTGACCTTCTCCTCGCTCATACTCTCTCTCACTGTCTCTCTCTCAAATAAATAAATAAAATATTAAAAAACAAAACAAAACTCTGAGAACATACAACTTGATGTTGTTCTTTATCTTTGTTTTCAAACAAAACAAAGGGAGCACGACTTGGGACAAAAAGAAGGGATCTGAATTCCAACTGCCCTTCGATTGAAAAATGCTTCACTTCTAAGTGATCCTGCCACTCATCAGTCAAGCTCTTATAAAATTATCCATATTCTCCATTAATAATATCATCAGGATTTCTGGTCCAAATAGGCTTTGTCTTGTTCAGTTCTTGACCAATGTACTTCTCCTTGATCTTTTTCTTTTCTTATCACCAACCTTCCTTTCTTTCTCTACCTCATCAGAACCAACATATATTTCAGGTCTGTCATTAGACTCCTTTTCTTTTTTTCCTCTTTCTTTTCTTTTTTTTTTAAAGATTTTATTCATTTATTTAAGAGAGAGAGAGTATGAGCAAGGGGAAGGACAGAGGCAGAGAAAGAAGCAGACTCCCCCCTGAGCAGAGAGCCTGACACGGGACTCCATTCCAGGACCCTGGGATCATGACCTGAGCCGAAAGCAGACGCTTAAACAAATGAGCCACCCAGGCACCCCCTCTTCCTTTTCTTCAGCTTCATCATCATTGACTTCTTTATCACATTCCTTCTCCACAAAAAGAGTAATATATAGCCAGTAAACTGGGAGTGTTTCTTCACAATCATCTTTACTCTTCTTTCTTCCAAGTACTCAGTTCAGTCTTCCTTCAGATGCAGGATAACCTCTGTTCCAGGACCCACGAGTTGACCTGTATCAGTCCTAACTGTGAACGATCCTCCTGCAGAAGACTCCCAGGCATACTGTTCATCATTATTACGTTTGGTGATCATGGTCACTTTCTCAGCAACCAAACAGGCACCAAACTGGCCAATTACAGAAATATGCACCAGCCTGCAAAGTTTCCAAGAACACTTTGGTTCCAGACCTGGCAATAGTACCAAGGTTACTGATCAAATTGGCCTTGGTCATGCCAATCCTGGTATCCACCATAGCGAGGGTTAGATCTTGGCTGTTTGGAACATGGTTAATGTGCAGCTCTTACCCAGAATCTAACTTACTGGGATCTGTCAAGCTTTCATATCTGATTTTGTTCAAAAAATCTGATGAATCTGAAATAAGCTTCCTCAGAAAGATCTCTTTATTCAAGTAGAAAGAGCTGATGACCAGGGACATCAACTGAGTGATTCCCACCTGAAAGGTGAATGTCTCAACCACCTTCTCCTTCATCAGCTGGTCTTGGGTCTGGGTTTCCTCAGGTATCTCAGCTAAGGGACCACACAGGCTTCGTGATGACACAGCACCGGGACACAGAAGCCACTCAGCATTTCTTTTTAAATACTCCAGCAAGGTGGGAAAAAGTGTTGAAGGAGTAGCACATAGCTGCAATAAGACTGGCCAAGTGCTGATAACTTACTGAAGTTGAGTACTGGGTAGAAAGAATGTTCTCTGTATCATTATTTCTATTTTTGTGTATATTTAAAGTTCTTCATAATAAAAATTAGGGAAAATGGCAAATTTAAGATTTGCCTGTCTTGCTGCAGGATTCTAGCTATGTATCAAATTTCTGTTAAGAATCCTTTAACAAAAAAAAAAAAAGAATCCTTTTAAAAAGCATTGATGGTAGGTTCCTCAGGTACTGCAGAATTACTAGTGATCAATTTGAAATCATTAGAGAGTTGGTTTTTTTTTTTTTTTTTTACTCTTACACCAGCACTGCAAATAATACTGTATTTATTAAAAAGACAAAAAAGAGGGGCGCCTGGGTGGCTCAGTGGGTTAAGCCGCTGCCTTCGGCTCAGGTCATGATCTCAGGGTCCTGGGATCGAGCCCCGCATCGGGCTCTCTGCTCAGCAGGGAGGCTGCTTCCTCCTCTCTCTCTACCTGCCTCTCTGCCTGCTTGTGATCTCTCTCTCTCAAATAAATAAATAAAAATCTTAAAAAAAAAAAAAAAAGACAAAAAAGAGGGGTGTGGTGAGATACAGCTCAAGAGTTCATTAAAATGGAGAAGTGAAGATAGCCAGGATATCACCCTAAAATATTTACTGAAGATGGGAGAGAAGAAAGATAAAAAAGAATCTAACAGCCTAGGGAGGCAATTATCCCCTTTGCTCCAAGTTTCAAAGCAAATGAACTGAAAGACAAAGGTCTGAAGACAGTATAGTCCAAATGGAGACAAGGAGGAAACACAAATAAATGGTTATATGGAGATGTATGTTAATAAAAAGAAAAGCTTATTAAGTTTTGTGTTTCTATGTACTAGGAATACTCTAGAGAATAATAACTAAGTGTAGAAGTACTACCTAACAGGCCTACAGACAGATGATTTAGTTGTTTTTTTTTTTTCTTTTAAATTTTATGTAAATTCAAGTCAGTTAACATATAGTGCAGTGTTAGTTTCGGGGTAGAATTTAGTGATTCATCAGTTGCATGTAACACCCAGTGTTCATTCCATCATGTGTCCTCCTTAATGCCCATCACCCAGTTACTCCATCCCCCCACCTCCCCTCCAACAACCCTCAGTTTATTCCCTATATTTAAGAGTCTCTAATGGTTTGCTTCCTTCAGCAGTGACTAACACATTCAAACACATTTGTAAAAACCAAGTATGATTCAGGAGTCAAACTTGATTCAATAGAGAATAGTAAGATACATCCAGAGTGGTTCTGAGAGTTGTGAAAAGAGAGTAATCTGGGTAGCACCATAGGGGAGGTCATTTAGAAGAAAAGATGAGGTAAAATGCTAAAGCCCTCACACTTTTCAGAGCCGATGAGAAAGGATCATCCTAGTAATCAGATTTACGCATGAGCTGAGGAAATCTAAGTTTAGCAAGTACAGGAAAGACTGAGAGAAAACTAAGAACTCAGGGTATTCAGGAAAAAAACACTGTGAGAGTTTTGAAAAGGGGAACTGATTTATTACAAAGAACAAAACTTAGGGTTCTGGCTAAATTCACCATAGAATATTTTTTTTATCTTGTCAAGAAACAAATCCTGATATCACCTATCAAAAACATCAATTTAAAGATTTATTTGAGAGAGAGTGAGCAAGCCTGCATGCACAGGGGGCAGAGAGGGGCAGAGAAAGAGGGGCAGAGAAAGAGGGAGAGAGATGACCCTTAGGTTACAACCTGAGCGGAAACCAAGAGTGTGATACTTAACCAACTGCACCACCCAGGCGCCCCTGTATATCAGTTCAAAACCAACCAATCCTTTAAAGGGTTAATCTCTGGTTATATATCTTCTCCTTACACACTTAGCCTTTTTATTGGGGCCAGTAAGTAAGAAGTCATTATACAAAAGGAGGCAAACCTAAGTCAACCCCATAAAATGTTCTCAAAAAGGCCTAGATTCTAAAGCACCCTTAATCAAAATAAGTTGTAAGGCATTAAATATACAGAAGGTATAAGTTAGGAAGTCAACAAAAGAGTCAAGGGCTGCCTCACTGAAATACAGAGCTTGGAATTAAAATTAAAACTTCAAAAAAAAAAAAAAAAAAGGCAAGAAGAAGAAGAAATACAGACCAGAAGATAAAAATCTGTTTGTTTTTGGAATGTGAAGAGCTGTGAGGACTAGGAGGTAGTTATAAGCAGGTAGGAGAAACATTTTAGTTAATAGTATGGAAGATAGAAGGAAAGACTTAGCATCCTAAGGTTTCCAATTCATCCATTAAAAGGTACTAAAGTTATCTTCAACCTTTATCCCATAGAATCCTGGGTAAATCGTGGCCAAAACAGGCAAGAGAACCTATGGAAAGGGCTATGGAGCTGTATTCTCCCTCACCTGGAACACCTCCTTAGGGCCAAGTAGGAGAAAAGTGAAGTGGCATGCTCCAGGCCACTGATGCTGACACATCCTTTTTAGGATCATCGTCTGAGAGTCAAACTGATCCCCTAGGATCTGTGCAAACCAGGAACTGGTAGCTATAGCTGCACCTATTTGTGGCCTCTGTGTCACTGAGCTGAGAACAGCTCCAAAGAAATAGGGAGTAAGGAGAAAGGCTTAAAAAAAAAAGAGAGAGAGAGAGAGCGCCATCTTTTCCCCTATTCTTCCTTTTCCAGTTACATTTTTTCTAGTAGTGACAATAGGTTTTGATCTATCCATTGCCTTCCTAATTTCCCATGTTTTGGGAAACCTAAGTTTGGGCTAAAAATAACTATTAAACAGATCTAGCATTTTATTAGCATCAGGCTCTAAACAAATGAGCCAACTGGTAGAAACACCTGGGTAATGAGAAAGCTTAGGCAAAGGACAATGATTAAAAGAACAGACATTGCCAGAATACATAATACACATTTCATCAACTTAATACAAACCAGTTTACTAGAATTCCAAACACCAGGAATTCACAAGGAGAGTACAATCACCCTGGAGACTACACAGGGTCCTAGGTCCTAGGCTACAAAGCATTTTGGGCTTGCTACTTCTACCAACTACAGTTATTTCTACTAATTCCAGCAACTTCTTTTGCTCTATATTAGTATTGAATTTTCTTTAGATACTAATGAATGTCCTATAACAAAATCAAACGTTCAAGAACTTAACAAGATCATTTAATGTGCTAATCACCCACTTAATTTTGATTCAGATACAACATTTAAAAATAAGTAATATCAGATTATATCATTAACCTGAAAAAACAAAGACGAATACAAACTAGCAATGCATTCAGGGTTTTACATCACTGGGTTAAAGTCAGAAAAAAAAGTTATTTATCCTTGTAGTAAAAAACAGGAACCCAAGTAGTAAAACAGATCTCAAAAATGACAACAGGGCCAGAAAAAGTTACTCTATGAAACTGAAGTTAAAGAAATCACATAACAAATACTATTATTTTTAATCCACCCTGCAGTGTGATTTGAAGGTTTCCTTAACGTGATTAAAGCATATTTACCTCCAACAACACAGGCAGAAACAACTCAGAGGTATTCATGTTTAGTGGTTTAAAAAAAAAAAAAGGTAAATTTTTACCATTTGCCTTACAAAAACACTTTCTAAGGCAGAATGTTTCAGCTAATTCACTCTCTCATCCTTATTCACTATGAAAAGGAATTCGAAAAAAAAAAAAAGAAAAGGAATTCCCACAGTCCAATTAGCCTAAGCAATTAATATTTCTACTACTACTAGCTAGTGATAAAATTTCAAAGAGAAAAATACTAAGCATTGTTTATACTGAGCTGACACCTGATTATTCAGTTAATAGAGGATGTAAAGACGTTCAGAAAGATAAAAATAAATTATAAACTGTTTGGTATATCATACAAAGCAGCTTACCTTGTAGTTTTTTCAAAACAGCCACCTCCATTTTCAGAACTTGTTTTGGTTGTTGAGCTGATTCTACCTTCAGTGCAACATTTTCCCTGGTAAGCATGTCCAAGGCATCGTAAATTTCTCCAAAGCCCCCACCCCCAATCTTCCTCAACTGCACAGGAAATAAGAACATACGCACATACAATTACTAGAACATTCTAATTGGAAATCAACTCATCTCTTATATTGAAAAAAATAATAT
Source organism: Lutra lutra (assembly GCF_902655055.1). NCBI lineage: Eukaryota > Metazoa > Chordata > Mammalia > Carnivora > Mustelidae > Lutra > Lutra lutra. The sequence goes on from NC_062284.1 coordinate 62,339,019, forward strand.
ATAATTTTACTATCCCTATTTGAGGACAAAAGATCTCAATATTGTTAAATTAATTATACATATGTCAAGAAGAAAACAAATGCCTAGAAATAGCATCAAAACCTTTTCTCACAGTTTTGCCCACAAAAGATAACGAAATTATCTTAGCCACAACTTTAAAATTTAGTCTACAGCCAGCATTTAAAATGTCACAAAAAGCATCGGATCTCAAAGTTTCACTTCCCACAAATGCCCCTCAACAACCAGATATGTTCTTTTAATTCTAAGGCAATCATTTGAAGACTTTTTAAACCATGAAATCTTTTTGCCAACTGAAAGCTTATCTGGAACCCAGCTGAGATGTGTATGTGGGGAGGTGGGAGTGGGGCAACCAGAGCCCAGCCCTCTCTGCACCATTTACCCACCTCTCTGAGGGACCGAGCTGGCTCCAAAGAAGAGACAAACTCCTGTCCAGAATATGCTATATAACTATATGCCCAAATAATATGCTCAAATACTAAACCTTAATCAAATAAAACACTTTCAACCAACACTTAATATCCTTCCTGATAAAATGTTTAACTGGGGGAATACCAGGATCTCTAGTATCATAGTATCATAGGCAAGTTCTCAGGTGTCAGTGACAACTTAGCCTGTAAAGCTACAACCACCAGGGTGGGTAACATATTTCATGCTAGATACAGCATGGAATTAGCCTTCTTCCATTTCCTGAAGGTCCTCTCCCTTCCACATTATCAAACATCTAGGATGTGATATAATGCCAGAAGTCATCACTAGAGGTACACAGTCCTAAATTCTAAACACCCCAGAGGACTCATTTGAAGTTCTACTTCTTTCAGTACTGGGTCTGTACTGATTACTACCCCCAGGCTGATTTTTCTATCTTCTGAATTTCTATAGTTATTTGTTTAATCATTTAATTACTCATTTTACTAGGCTAAACACCTCAGATATCACTTATATTAATACACTGGACAGTTTTTTAACTTTCCACTGTCAATGTCCTAGCCCCCTACAGTGAAACCAAGCTTCTTCAGAGAGTCACTCTTTTCAATTTTTTTGTTTTCCCTATAGCGAGTGGCTAAGTGGTAACTACATAATTACTGCTAAACAATTCAATGCTTTGTATATAAGAGACATAATCCTTTATTCCAGTGGGTGATGGGAAAAGATACCATGAGGAGCTACAGTATGAACTCAGGATTAAAATAAAGTTCCAGAACTTCATTTCAGTTAAAAAGTTTTTTGTTGGGCCCTGAGCAATACTTCCAATTCTTAACATTTGCCCATTAAACAAAGCCTAGTGTAACTTTAAAAACTCATAAACAGTACAAAAGGGACATCTCTCTAATTACAGACTGTACTGAGAGGTAGCTTTATGTTTCACTTTACAAAAAGAATTTACCAAATAACAGAACAAAAAAGCTACACCAAAGTAATGATTTTGCACCTTGGTCTATTCCTATGTCACTTCAATGATAGTGGAACATCAATATTTTTTTTACCGAGCTCGACAAAGCACTAAGACATCATTAATGCTTATAAGGCAAAGAGCTAGAGACAGTTTAGTATTGGGGAGGGGGAAGACAGATTAGGGAAAGTATAGAGGTAAGTGGCAGACTTTCTTTACCAAAGACGATATCAACAATATCAACAAAACCTTTGCTCTTCTTTAGTGTGACCCTGCCATTCACCCATCAAGAAGCAGAGTCCATTCCCCAACCTCTTAACTCTGGGTAAATCTTGTGACTGCTTTGACCAGCAGACCACTAGCCCTGAGAATAGTCCTTAACAGCCTTGTCGCTTCTGTTTCCTGTCACTCAAAAGCCAGCTACTATGTAAAAAGTCTGACCATCCTGAGAAGACACAGACCTGTGGAGAGATCCTAGAAAATAAGCTACTAGAGATGAAGGGGGGTGGGTAAGAGAACGAAGGACCTCCAAGTCACCAAACAAGCCATTTGGGAATGGATCCCCTAATCCACACAATCCTGCAAGTACCACATGGTTAAGAGACAAACCACCAAGCAAATTCTTCGCAAATTCCTAATCCACAAAATTGTAAGCAAATTAAAAATTGTTTTAAACCTTTAAGTTTTGAGGTAGTTTGTTCATAATGATAGATAACCAAAACACCACCCCTAAAAATGGGCCTATGATTTCTTACTAAAATGCCACTATACTTCCCAATATATGCATGTTCCATACATATATTAACTCTAATTATCAGGACAGAGCAACTATGCCAGGCGTAGCTGCATTTGTCACCTTTTGATAGGTCTACTGGAAAAAGCCAAACTTGATCACAGCACTTAATACAAAATACTCACCAAAGCAACACTCATTCCTGACTTACATAAAAGACTACTAACTGTTGGAATTTCCCTACATCAATCCATGATGACAACATGGTTCTTTTCTTATATTTACTCAAGTAAATTTTCAAAGCCTACTGAACTGCCTAACTGGCAAAACACTGTAACCCAGATACAATATTTGTAATTCTAAAGGACCAATCTTCTTTTTCTAATCTGTGATAGAGTAAGGAAACCACTAAAATAACTTTGCTAAACCTGCTAGTGGAACAAAACTTTAATAAAAAATGGTAGCGATAAAATATATACTTAAATACATCTAAAACAAAAATAGTGTCTTTAAGAGCAGGAAAGATGATAGATTCCAGGTCTAGGGCAAGGAAGACTTCAAAAGACTTATTATTAGGATTAATTATTAGTTGAAAAGACTCAAGAGACAACATGAATGGTGTCCCCTAGTCAAGTGAGAAAATTTGGGGATCAATACGGATAATATCTACAATTGACTGAAACACTTAAAATATGTTTAAATCCATGAATTCTTAATTGTATATTTTTTAAAATCTCATTTTTGGAATCATCATCTTTTGGAAAATGATATGGCAGCAATTCATTATTCTGAAAACTGGTAAATTAAGAAATTATGTACTTATTGCTTTCCTAATCAAAATGTATCTCAGGGTAATCAAATAGCTGATGATAGGAAGTTTCTCTTTGTAGACATACTTCAACTAAAAATATGAAGGCATGACAGAATGTCACAATCTGCGATTAATAGACTTAAAAATGATGATCAATAGTGCTAAAATGATAATGAGCTATAGGACAAACAATGTCTTAACGGGTAATAAGACATTCTGTGCCTCCTATTGACAGTTCACAATACCCTTTACGAAAAAAATGCCACCTAAATAAACAACCCTGAACTCAGATCTAATTGAGTCTCAATAGCAGTATGCATAAAACACAAGACAGTGAAATATGTTAATACCACATGGAAGAAATCAGAGAAATCGAAACTATGGGAAATTCTACAGGCAAATGATCTACTTTCTTCAATTTAAAAAAAAAAAAAGGAAAAAAAAGAAAGATGAAAAGAGATCTAGAAATTAAAAGAAACTTAAGTGATGTCAACCAACTGCAACACCCAGGCTTTATATGGATATGATTTAAACCATTAAAAATAATTTACAATGGGGAAATGTGAAAGTTAAAAGGATACTTAATATTAAAAAATTCTTTTTCTTAGGTGTGATAGTATTATGATTACATTTTTAAAAGAATTTTTATCCTTTAGAGATACATAACTCAAGGATGTACAGAGGACATGCTAAGGTAAAAGATTTGCTTCAAAATATTCTGGGTGGGAGGTTAAAGAGAAAACAAGACTGACTACAGAATGATAACTATTTAAGCTGGGGCATGAGTACATTAAGGTTCATTAAATCAGTCTTGTTATTTTTACGTATGCTTATAATTTTCCTTAATAAAAGGTTCAAACATTTTTAAAAAGAGGAGTTCATTGTATGGTATTTTTGTTGGTGGTGGTTTGTCTTTCCTAAGTACACTTTGATTTACCTTACTCAACATTAGCTATCAGAGATTAGGAACATTTACTACTATATAAAGCAAGAATTATGGTATAAACAGGATTTAATCATAGGAAGATAACTGAAAATATGCTTTAGGTATGTAAACAATATATTTATTATTTTCTATGGAAATGTTACTTTTATCAAGATACCAAAAATTATCCCCTGATATGTTCTCTCTCCAAGATGTTTACCCACCACTTTCCATCTTTCTTTGACCAGGATTCCAACACTGAGAATATCCGGTTGCTCTCCCCCTCCACTCATTGCAATTCACTGATGTGATATAACGGCTACACAGGCATCCAGCTCCCAAGGATGGTTTCCATTTAACCTAAAACAAAGCAAAACAAAAAAACAGCAGCAGCATATCAGGGCTCATTAAATAACAAACATTCCAGGGCCAAGTAGCACTACTAATTCTATACATTAATTAGGTTATTTTGTTGGAAAGGGGGTAAAAACCCCACAAAAATCAGTTTCAAAATCTGTTTAGTGCAAAAAAAAAAAAAAGGTACTTATCTTTCCATTACAGATGCCCATGAAATAGCTAGACACTACAAAGACATTATGATACAACACAGATATAATTCCAAGCACTAAGATTGCTAGACTGTAGAGCAAGCATGGTGTCAACAGCAACTGACCAAGACAGACCACTGTCTTAACTAAAACAAATTGCTAAAGAAAAGGACATGGTACCTAACTTACTTACAACAGCTTATCTAGTTTAATAGGTTGCAACTTAGAGCTTAACATCATCAAGAGCTAATAAAATTTTAATATTACATATTGTACATAATGCATTCAAAGTGCACAGAAAATAAACACGAGCCACAGAAAAGGGCACTTGATCAATTCCAATAAAATGATACTTTAAGAAAAAGAGGATAGTAATATGTATAGCATACCTATAGAAAATGAAAATACAGGGACGCCTGGGTGGCTCAGTTGGTTAAGCAGCTGCCTTAGGCTCAGGTCATGATCTTGCTCAGCAGGGAGCCTGCTTCTCCTTCTGCCTCTGCCTGCCACTCTATCTGCCTGTGCTCACTCTCGCTCTCTCTCTCTCTGACAAATAAATAAATAAAATCTTTAAAAAGAAAATGAAAATACAGCAGAAAAAGCTGGTCTAAAGGAGATGAAAACTGTAACTTTACGTTACAGAACAAACTAAAGAAACGTTTTCTAAAAAGCTTTAAAACAACATAAATCGTAATTAGAAAAGCCTTTAAATGAGAAAGCTAGATAACAGGAAGACTTAAAAAGAAATCTGAGCTAACTCAGAAAAGGACCAAAAATGAAGACTCAACTAGAAGAGACATAAGAGAAGACACCATATAAATAAGGGAGAAAAAAAGAAATAAAATGAAAAAAAATTTAAAAGATATTTAAAAATAAAACTGATAAGACAAAGTAAATACCAAATAGATATTCTAGGAGCCGCGCCTCCCCCCCAAAAAAAAAACACATGCAATGAAATAGAATAAATACTAGCCACTATAATTCAAAAAATTTCTGGAAATTAAAAAAAAAGGCTAAATCTATTTTTTTTTAAAAAGGCTAAATCTGGGACGCCTGGGTGGCTCAGTTGGTTAAGCAGCTGCCTTCGGCTCAGGTCATGATCCCAGCGTCCTGGGATCGAGTCCCACATCGGGCTCCTTGCTCATCGGGGAGCCTGCTTCTCCCTCTACCTCTGCCTGCCATTCTGTCTGCCTGTGCTTGCTCTCTCTCCCTCTCTCTCTCTCTGACAAATAAATAAATAAAATCTTTAAAAAAAAATAAATAAAAATAAAAAGGCTAAATCTTCAGGGGCACCTGGGTGGCTCAGTGGGTTAAAGCCTCTGCCTTCGGCTCAGGTCATGATCTCAGGGTCCTGGGATCGAGCCCCGCATCGGGCTCTCTGCTCAGTGGAGAGCCTGCTTCCTCCTCTCTCTCTCTCTCTGCCTGCCTCTCTGCCTACATGTGATCTCTGTCTGTCAAATAAATAAATAAAATCTTAAAAAAAAAAAAAAAGGCTAAATCTTCATATTGAAATGGTGGTATATATCACATACCTGGGAAAACAACTCAGAAGATCAACATCAACACACAGTCTCCTAAAACTACTGGATTTTAAGGGGGAAAAAATTTCATTGGCATCTGCACAGATAGTCCAAATTATTTAGAAGAGAAAGAAAAAGACATTGGCATTGACCAACAAGAGACACTGGCATAAACAGTTTACACCAGCAGACAATGAAATTATATATGTAAATACTCAAAGAAATAAAATGCAAGCCAAGGATGCTCTATACAGCCAAACTAACTTTCATGGCTAAAGGAAACAAATGGTTATGAAACACAGAACTCAAAGAACACTGTTCCAGGGAAATGCCCCCTGGGAACCATGTAACAAGTTTCAGACGATCAAGAAATTATGATAGAAGATCTGGCATTAGGAATGGCCTGAAAAGGCCTAAAAGCAATGATAACCCTGTAGCAATGAATAACCCCTGCCTTCAGACTGTGTACTTTAAACATCAATTTCTCATTTAAAGAAATCATGGTTCCATCAAGGAAATAAAAATCAAAACCACAATGAGATACCACCTTACACCAGTGAGAATGGCAAAAATCAACAAGATACTAAACAACAACCATTGGTGAGGGTGTGGAGAAAGGGGAACCCTATTACACTGTTGGTGGGAATGCAAGCTGGTACAGCCACTCTAGGAAACAGTATGGAGTTTCCTCAAAACGTTAAAAATAGAGCTACCCTACAACCCAGGAATTGCACTATTAGGTGTTTACCCCAAAGATACAGATGTAATGAAATGAAGGGGCACATGCACTCCAGTGTTCATAGCAGCAATGTCCACAATAACCAAACTGTGGAAGGAGCTGAGATGTCCCTGGACAGATGAGAGGATAAAGAAGATGTGGTTCATACATAAAATGGAATATTACTCAGCCATCAGGATGAATACCCACCATTTGCATCGACATGGATGGAACTAGAAGGGATTATGCTGAGTGAAATAAGTCAAGCAGAGAAAGACAATTATCATATGGTTTCACCCATATGTGGAACCTAAGGAATAGTGCAGAGGGCCACAGGGTAAGGGAGGAAAAAATGAATGGGAAGAAATCAGAGAAGGAGACAAATGAGGAAACTCTGGACTCTGGGAAACAAACTGAGGGTTACAGAAGGGAGAGGGTTGAGGAGATGGGGTAACCAGGTGATGGGTATTAAGGAGGGCATGTGTTGGTGATGAGCACTGGGTGTTATATGCAACTAATGAATTGCTGAACACTACATCAGAAACTAATGATGTATTACATGTTGGCTAACAGAACACGATAAAAACATAATTTAAAAATTAAAAAATAATAAAAACTAAAAAAAAAAAATAAAAGAAATCAGGCTCCTTGGAGAAATGGCTTATTCCAGGTCTGGCATAGGAAACTGTATAAAATGAACTTGGGTCATCTTATCAAATCAGAAAGCAAAACATTAAAATTCTACTATAGGCAAGTAAAAGGAAATCAGAAACAGAAGGGATTCTTATTTGCCAAATTTCTCATTTGAGTATATATAAGAATGCTCAAATAATGGTCACTAAGAATGGTGACTGCAATGATTGGAAAATATAAAAAATATTAACACCTTTGAGTTCATAACAACATTCAAAAAAGAAAAAAGAAAATTACTCTTTGGTCAACTTTCGAAGTTGCTAGGGTACAACTCACTATTCTGAACATTGATAAAGAAATAAAGAATCATGGATTTATCATGCCTTTCTGGTAAGAACAGTATCTTGTAGAAACAAAGGAGATGAATTTTTTTCCTCAGAAAATAATCATAGATAATAAATGTTACAAGAACTGATAGAATCAGAAAATCACTATTTCCAGGGGTGCCTGGGTGGCTCAGTCAGTTAAGTGACCAAGACCTGATTTCCACCCAGGTCATTATCTCCAGGTGTGAGATCCAACCCCAAGTCTGGGTGTGCAGCCTACTTAAGAGCCTCCTTCCCTCTGCCCCTCCCTACCATCCCCCTCCCTAAAAAAAACCAAAAAACCTCACCCATGATAGCAGATTATACCTGGGTAGCTTGAAGAGAACACACTGTATTTGCTAAGTGAGTGAAAAATATTCTCTTTGAACAGAGAATTGCTTTTTGAAATATTGCTTTGAATATTGCTAGGCATATATATAAAATGTGGTATATACATACAATGGAATATTATTTAGCCTTAAAAAGGAAGGAAATTCTGACATGCTACAACATGAATGAACCTTGAGAACATTATGCTGAGTGAAATAAGCCAGTTACTAAAGGGCAAATACTCTATGAATCCACCTATATGAAGTATTTAGAGTAGTTAAAAAGAATGGAAACAAAAGTAGAATGGCAGTTACTAGAGGCAGGAGGGGAGGGGTAAAAGGGGCAGCTGCTGTTCAATGGGAACATAATTTCAGTTCTGCAAGATTGAGAGAATTCTGGATGTCTGTTCTACAATGTGAATATACATAGTTATCTATACACTTAAAAATGATTAAGGTGGTAAATTTTATGTTATGTATTCTTTACCGTAGGAAAGAAGGAAGGGGAAGAAGGGGAAATGAGGAGGGAAAAGGGGGAGAAGCAAATAGGGGGAAGGGGGAAGTGGGGAAATGGGAAGAAAGGGGAAGGGAAAGGGAAAGGATGGTATGGGCCCATGGTGGGGAAACTGGTAACATTCAGCATGATAATATACATTAAACTCTAATTCAAGAATAACACTTCAATGAATCTATCCCAAAGATATCATGACAAAAAATGTGTAATGACTTTTTCACAAGGCTTTCTACTATAACACTACTTAAAATCACAAGACTAGAAAAAACCTAACAGTCCATTTATATTAGGTTAATATAAAATGGTTCATCTAAATAAGGAGTGCTAGTCCAGGAATAAGAGAGATACTGATAAAGTGATTTTTAAGAGAGATATTGATAAAGGATTTTTCAGGATATATTAAGTGAAAAAAAGCAAGATGGAGTAAAATGTTTACAGAATGCTACCTTTTGTATAAAAGGAAGGTAAACATCAAACTCACTAACTTATTTCCTCTTAAAAAAGAAAAAAAAGATAAGCCAAAAAATGATGAAAATGATTCTCTATTGCAGAGGTCAGTGTTTTGTTAGTAAAGGGCCAAACAGTAAATATCCCAGTCTTTTCAAGCCGTATAATCTATGTCATACCTATTCAACTCTGCCATTACAACACAAAAGAAGCTATAGATGAAATGTAAACAAATGAATACTGCCATGACAAAACATTATTTACAAGAAGAGCTAGGTAGCCAAATCTGGCCTGCGTTAAGGCTGTTGTTTACCAATCTTTTATCAAAAGAAAGAAAACAGGATAAAAGGGGTAAGACTTCTGTGAATCTATTTTTTTTTTAAGATTTTATTTATTTATTTGACAGACAGAGATCACAAGTGGGCAAAGTGGGAAGGGGGAGGGGAGCAGGCTCCCTGATGAGCGGAGAGCCTGACGCAGGGCTTGATCCCAGGACCCTGAGACCATGAGCTAAGCCGAAGGCAGAGGCTTAACCCACTGAGCCACCCAGGCGCCCCTGTGAATCTGTTTTGTAATACAGTTTTGATTTTAAAAACAAAATCACTGGGGCACCTGGGTGGCTCAGTCCATTAAGTGTCCAACTCTTAGTTTCATCTCAGGTTACAATCTCAGGGTGGTGAGATTGAGCCCCAAGTCCGGCTCCATGCTGGGCATGAAGCCTGCCTGAGATTCTCTCTAACCTTCTCCCTTTGTCCATCTCCCCACCGCCCACCCCCCATCCATCCACCACCCCCCACTGTGGATACTCTCACTCTCTCTAAAAATAAATAAAACTTTTTTTTTTAAAAGATTTTGTTTATTTATTTGAGAGTGAAAGGGAGAAGCAGACTCCCCACCAAGGTGGGAGCCCGGCGCGGGACTCAATCCCAGGACCCTTAGATCATGCATGACCCAAGTCAAAGGCAGATGCCTAACTGACTAAGCCACCCAGAAGCCCCAATAAATAAATCTTTAAAAAACAAAGTAAGGGAACGCCTGGGTGGTCTAGTCAGTTAAACTGCTGCCTTCAGCTCAGGTCATGACCCCAGGGTCCTGGGATGGAGCTGCACATCAGGCTCCTCACTGAGCCAGGCGCCTGCTTCTCCCCTACATGCCATTTCCCTTGCCTATGCTTGTTCTCTCCCTCTCTCTCCCTACCCCTCACTGCATCAAATAAATAAATAAAAATGTTTTTAAAAAATTAAGACAAAATCATTGTTTTACATAAGAAAAAAAAATTCTTACACTCCAAATTCAAGAAAGGACAACAGCAGGCATCAGATCTGGCTTTAAACTCATCCCAGTCTATCAATAATAGCTACAAATCGGTGACCACACTTTAGAAAGTCAACCAATCAGTAGTAACAGCAACACTCCATAACCACATTCATCGCATAACAAAGTTCAACCACTAACTTCCTAAACACTCCCACTGCAATCCCTGAACTAGAAGCCTCACAGCTCTCCCTTGCACAGAGAGAAATAAATTTAGTATTTGGTTCAGATATTAAGTGAGGGCCTCTTCCTTCAAAACAATTAAAAGATAAAATAAAATTTAAAAAGAAAAAAAAATGCCAAAAATGGCGGGGGGGGGGGACAATCTCTAAGTATTTAAAACAGACTGAAACCAATACCCCGCTGCATTCCAAGTTTGTAGCATAATTACACAGAAAAATAAAACATGTGGCTTTGAAATACAGTATTTTGATTGTACATTCCTAGTGCGATATATCTAAAGGAATAAAATAACCGCAAAGAAATGTTAAACCTGGGGGTGCCTGGGTGGCTCAGTGGGTTAAAGCCTTTGCCTTTGGCTCAGGTCATGATCTCAGGGTCCTGGGATCGAGCCCCGCATCGGGCTCTCTGCTTGGCAAGGGGCCTGCTTTCCTATATCTCTCTCTCTGCCTGCTTGTGATCTTTCTCTCTGTGTCAAGTAAATAAAATCTTTAAAAAAAAAAAAAAAGAAAAAAAGAAATGTTAAACCTGTATTTAGTAGTGGGGCGCCTGGCGGCTCAGTCAGTTAAGTGACTGACTCTTAGTTTCAGCTCAGGTCATGATCTCATGAGTTGTGAGACTGAGCCCCCCATGAGGCTCTGCACTCAGGTCTAAGTCTGGTTAAGATTCTCTCTCTGTGCTCCTCTTCCCCACTCACACGCATGAAGCTCTCTCTCTAAAATAAATAAATCTTTTTAAAAACCTATATTTAGTATTTATATGGTTAGGAATAATATCAATTACGTTATTTTAAAACTATTATAAGTATACTGCAGGACACAGCAAAAAAGTGATTACATTTTTTTTAGCGTAAAGAGATATAAAAGTCAAAGATGTAAAAAATTCTGAAATCCCACAATAAAGAAAATATGAAAAAAAGTCATGATATTTATTTAAATACATACTTCACAATTAACCACTGAGAAATCCTAGAAGCAACACAGGGCAGTGGCATTAAGCATCCCTTAGTATTTAGATTAGGGTTACCAAATACCATGTCCCTCAAAAAAAAAAAAAAAAAAAAAAAAGGAAAGAAAAGAAAAAGAAAGCTCCTTGGACAAAAGACCATTTCTAAAACTAGGCCAAGATATGGGACGCCTGTGTGACTCGTGGGTTAAAGCCTCTGCCTTCAGGTCAGGTCATGATCCTGGGGTCCTGCGAATGAGCCCCACATAGGGCTCTCTGCTCAGCAGGGAGCCTGCTTCCTCCTCTCTCTCTGCCTGTCTCCCTGCCTACTTGTGATCTCTGTCTGTCAAATAAATAAAATCTTTAAAAAAAAAGTAAAAACTAGGCCAGGATATATAAAAGATACACTTAGAATCTCCCTATGCCTGAAAGCAGGGAATATACACACCAAACACTAGGGACAGATCCAGGTTTTATGGGACCTCAAGTTTACATTAAGCTGGGCCTTACCTTAAAATCTTTTTTTTTTTTTTTTTTTTTTTACAATTTTACAAAACCTATACCACTAATAACTAAAGCCTTAATCCCAAAGCCTTGTAAGAAGCCTATACAAATAAAGAACTCTGATGTTTAAGCTTCCTTATCTTCAAAGAAAATCCAACTTTCTCCACCGAAGCCAAATGGTAGGGGCTCATACTGGTTTAAGGTAAGAAAAATTTGACAACCAAAAGAATGATGACTGGGGCACCTGGGTGGCTAAGTTGTTTAAGCAGCTGACTCTTGATCTCAGATTAGGTCTTGATCTCAGGGTCATGCCGCACACCCAGTATGGAGCCTACTTAAATAAGTAAATATCCATGAGTTCATAACAATACTCAAAAACAACTCATTAAGGGCACCTGGGTGGCTCAGTCATTAAGTGTCTGCCTTGGGCTCAGGTCATGATTCCAGGGTCCTGGCATCGGGCCCCACATCGGGTTCCCTGCTCAGCAGGAAGCCTGCTTCTCCTTCTCCCACTACCCCTGCTTGTGTTCCCTCTCTCGCTGTATCTCTCTGTCAAATAAATTAATAAAATCTTTAAAAAAAAAAATCAAACTCATTAGACATGAACAACTGCTAGAGCACTAATTTATTACTCTGAATATAAATAAAAGGAAAATAAACCAAGCATTTCTCCTGCATTTCCTATAGTATTAATTGTATTTTGTATTTTGAAACTGAATAATGATTACAGAATTAAAAATCCACCACTCTGCAAAACCTAATAAAATGATAAAGGCAATGATGGATAAAATTCTTAGGTAAAAAGTTAGCTGATATAGAACTTAATAATAGATGGATGAGACTAGTAATATACTTAGACTCATTGATCAATATTAGCATTTCTAAAAGAGCTGATATTAAACAGCATACTTTGAGAACTGAATCAAGGTTCAGACGCACCTCCCAGGTCCCAAACTCGCTACTCAGTACACATTTGGGACAGATCTGAATATAATTTCAAAGTCTTTGAAAACTGAACTAATATTAAAACCAACATACATGGAAGGCTAGTCAGAACTTGCACACTGAACATAAGCGAATAGCTAAAATTTTTAAATATCAACATTCTTCACAGATTTTTAAAAAGATTTTACTCATTTATTTAACAAAGAGAGACACAGTGAGAGAGGGAATACAAGCAGGGGGAGTGAGAGAGGGAGAAGCAGGCTTCCCAGCAGAGCAGGACTCAATCCCAGGACCCTGGGATCAGGACCTGAGCCAAAGGCAGATGCTTAGCAAATGAGCCACCCAGGCACCCCTCTTCACAAAGTTTAAATAAACCTTAAGTATCATAATTTGTTAAATGTCAAGGATACAATCCAAAATTACCAAGCATAAAAAAACCAGGAAAGTCCCAAATTACATGTGAAAGCAAAATCAATAGACGTAAATGCTAAAATGACACAGATTTAGGACCCATCAGAAACTTTAAAATAGTTACAATAAAAAAGCTCCAAGAAGGTAAACATCCTAGAAATGAACAGGAAGATATATAGTCTCATTTAAGAAAAAGAAGACATAAATAAATGGAATCTTAGAAGTAAAAATACAGTAAGAAAAATTCTGAATGTCACTGGATGGAGTCAATGGAAGAATGGAAGTGTCTAAAGAATAAGTCAGTAAACCTGAAAACAGAAAGGATTTTTTTTAAATGAACACAGACCCCAAGGACCCCAAGGACCAGTGACCTTATTTATTTTAGAGAGAGAGAAAGAGAGAGGAAGCTGGGTGAGGGGCAGAGGGAGAAGGTGAGAGAGAGTCCACAAGCAGACTCCTCACCAAGTGCAGAGGCCGACATGAGGCTCGATCCCAGGACCCCAAGATCATGACCTCAGCCAAAACCAGGAGTCAGCTGCTCAACTAACTGAACTACCCAGGTGCCCAGGTTGAGTGTCTTTAAGTGTTAATTTCATTTGGTTGATGGGTTGCTCAGATTCAGGTCTCTGACACCAAATGTGTATCCTACAATTCAGTTCAATTCTGACACTAACTACTCAGAATCAGTGAAGACCCTACAGGTTAAGGTACTCAGTTCCACAAAACTGCACAAATCTCAGAGTATAGCCCCAAGTCCTGGGTGTCACAAAGCCACACATGCTTTGCCTGGCTGGCTACAAATTTGCTAGAAGAACTCACAGAACTAATGAAAGTGTTATACCTATGATTATCATTTTCTTATAAAAGATACAAATCAACAGCCAAATAAAGAGGTATATTGGACAGGTCGGTAAGGGTTCCAACCACAGGAGTTTCTGTCCTTGTGAAGTTTGGCTGTGCCACCCTCTCAGTCCACATGTTCACTAACCAGGAAGCTCCTTAAGCCTTGTTGGTCAGGGTTTTTAATATCAAGATTCATTACATAGGCATGTGTGAATAAATCACTGACCATGTACAAGGATGTGGAGAAAGGGGAGCCCTCTTACACTGTTAGTGGGAATGCAAACTGGTGCAGCCACTCTGGAGAACAGTATGGAGGTTCCTCAAAAAGTTAAAAATAGAACTGCCCTAGGACCCAGCAATTGCACTAGTAGGTATTTATCTAAAGGATACAAAAGTACTTATTTGAAGGGGCACATGCACCCCAATATTTAGAGCAGCACTATTAACAATAGCCAAAGTATGGAAAGAACCCAAATGTCCATTGACTGTTGAATGGATAAAGAAGATGTGGTGTATATACACAATGGAAAATTACTCAGCCATCAAAAAGAATGAAATCATGCCTTTTGCAACAACGTGGACAGAACTAAACTGTATTATCCTAAGCAAAATAAGTCAGTCAGAGAAAGACAAATACCATATGATTTCACTCATGTGAAATTTAGGAAACAAACAGATAAACATAGGGGAAGAGAAGGAAAAAAAAGATAAAAACAGAGGGAGGCAAACCATAAAAGACAACTATAGAGAACAAACCCGAGGGCTGCTAGAGGAGAGGTGAGTGGAGGGATGGGCTAAATAGATGATGGGCATTAAGGAGGGCACTTGTGATGGGCACAGAGTGTTATATATAAGTGATGAATCACTACATTCTATTGAAACTAATATTATACTATATGTTAACTAACTTGAACTTAAATAAAATCATGGAGGAAAAAACTATCTTATTTCATTAAAGAAAAAAAAAAGCACTGTCTATGTAACTGAACTGAAATCTTCAGTACCACTCTCTCTGAAGGTCAGAGGTTGAGAGGTAGGGCTGGAAGTTCCAACCCTATAAATCATTTGCTTAATCTTTCTGGTGACCAGTCCCCATCCTGAAATCTAGGAGCCAGAAGTTACCTCGTCAGTGTAACAGACATTCCTATCACTCAGGAAATGCCAGCCTCTGCCAGGAATTGGAGATAAATCGATAAATGTTAAGATTAGTAGACCATATATAGACCAAATATATTTTTTATTATTCTGAAGTACTGTTGAGACAGGAGTGATGAAAAATCCAGTTATAATTAATGGATTTATCTATTTCTCCTTTCAGTTTGTTAATTTTTATTTTATGTATTTTGGTGCTCTTTTTAAAATGTATACACATTTATAATTACTTTGTAAATTGGCCTTTCTCTGATTATGTGATAGTTCCCATTCATCATTAGGGATCGTTTTTGCTCCGAAGTCTACATTGTCTGATACTATTATTGGTACTTCAACTTTCTTCTGATTAGTGTTTGCATGGTGTATCTTTTCCCCTTCCTTTGCTTTTTAAAATTAATAAATAAGCTTATTTATAATGATATTTCTTATAATAAAAACATACATGAAAATCACGAGTTATACAAAGAAATGGATGTATAATAAAAAAAGCAATAAAGACAGGAAAAAAAATTAAAGATTTAATGAAGAGATAAATATCAAATAGACAACTTTTCTTCTTCTGAATTCCACTCTGTCATGCACACTAAATTGTAATTGAACACTGGCTCTCTCTTCAGGAGGTCCTGTACTGGAAATTCTGGAAACTGGTAATTGTATTTTGATAAGAGTTTAAAGTTAAACATGTATTTCCCTGTAGTACTTAATCTTAATGCTGCCTTAATATGAAGTCACATTTGAAGTGAAATAGCTGTAAGTTAATCTATTCTACTGGGCCACAAAAATGTCATCAACATTTTCCTGATGTATCTGAATGTGTCAGGATTAAACTATTTTTTAATCAAGTTTTTCATTTTAATTCCAGTTTAGTTAACATACAGCATTATATTATTTTCTACTGTACAATATAATGACTAAACAATTTTGTACATTACTCAGTGCTCATCATAATAAGTGTACTTTTTTTTAAATTTTATTTTATTTTTTCAGTGTTCCAAGATTCATTGTTTATGCACTACACCCAGTGCTCCATGCAATATGTGCCCTCCTTAAGTGTACTCTTTTTTTAAAAAAATATTTTATTTACTTATTAGAGAGGGAGAGTGCGAGTAGGGTAGGAGCAGAGGGAGAGAAATAAGCAGATTTGAGCACGGACGCCCAAAGGGATGTTGATCCCACAACCCTGAGACCATCACCTGAGCCAAAATCAAGACATGGATGCTTAACAGACTAAACCACCCAAGCACCCCAAAATATTTTAAACTGAACAAAAAATCCAACATATAAAAATCTGCAGGATGCAGCTAAGACAGTGACTAGAGGGAAAAGTATACCACGGAAAACATTCGGCATGAAGGCTCTGAATCGGTGGCTCAGTCAGTTGTCTGCCTTCAGCTCAGGTTGTGATCCCAGGGTCCTGGGATCAAGTCCTGTGTCAGGCTCCCTGCTCAGCGGGAAGCCTGCTTCTCCCTCTCCCTCAGCCCCTCCCTGTTTGTTCTCTCTCTCTCTCTCTCTCTCTCTCTCTCTCGCGTGCGCGCTTTCTCAAATAAACAAAATCTTCAAAAATAAAACATTCAGAATAAGAAAAAGTCAAAAATTAATAATCTAAGCCTCTGCCTTACAAAGCTAAAAAAGAAAGAAAGAAACACCAAGCACAAGGCAAAAATATAAAAGTAGAAATTAAAGCTAGAAAAACAATAGAGAAAAGTCAATGAAATCTAAAGTCAGTTCTTCGTAAATACCAATAAAATCCGTAAGCTTTAGAAAAATTGCCAAAAGAGGGGCGCCTGGCTTAGTCAGTTACAGGTCTGCCTTTGGTTCAGGTCATGATCCCGGGTTGTTAAGATCAAGTCCCGCATTGGGCTCCTTGCTCGGCGGATAACCTGATTCTTCCTCTGCCTGCTACTCCCCCTGCTTTGTGCTCTCTCTCTCTCACACACAAATAAATAAAAATACTTTTTAAAATAAAGAAAGAAAAACTGCCAAATGAAGAGAGAAAACACAAATTATCAATATCAGGAATGAAACAGGAGTCACCACTCCACAGACATTAAAAGTATAATGAAGGAAATATGAAGAACACTATACACATAAACTAAACAACAGTGGAGCAACTCATCAAAAACCATAAACCCAACAATTCACCCAAGATAAAAGGAAGAGCCTGAAGAGTCCTATTAAAGGAATTGAATTCATAATTTAAAACCTTCCCAAAAAAGAATCTCTGGCTCAGAGATTTTTCCTCCCCAATGACAAATTCTACCATATTCAAACATTTGTGGGGGAGGGCACAGGAAGAAAGAGATAGAGAATCTTTAGTAGGTTCAGAGCAGCCTGGAGCCCAACTCAGGGCTCAATAAGCCTGAGATCACGACCTATGAAGAGTGGGACACTTAACTGATTGAGACACCAGGCACTCCTACCACATTCAAACATTTAAAGAAAAAAATAAAACAAATCCATACGTCTCTTCCAGTAAAAGAAGGGAAGGAAATACTTCCCAAATCATTTATAAGGACAGCATTACCCTGTTATCAAAACCCATCATAAAACTGGGGCAAAAAAATGTAATTACTAGTGTGGAAATTTTATAAAAATACATTATCAAAAAAATAAAATTACTCAAAGACAATACAAGAAAATAACAAAGCAATCTTTCTCATGAACACAGTTACAAAAATTCTTAAAAAACTATTAGCAGCGGAGGCGCCTGGGTGGCTCAGTGGGTTAAGCCGCTGCCTTCGGCTCAGGTCATGATCTCAGGGTCCTGGGATCGAGCCCCGCATCGGGCTCTCTGCTCAGCGGGGAGCCTGCTTCCTCCTCTCTCTCTACCTGCCTCTCTGCCTGCTTGTGATCTCTCTCTGTCAAATAAATAAATAAAATCTTTAAAAAAAAAAAACTATTAGCAGGGGCGCCTGGGTGGCTCAGTGGGTTAAGCCTCTGCCTTCGGCTCAGGTCATGATCCCAGAGTCCTGGGATCGAGCCCCACATCGGGCTCTCTGCTCGGCGGGGAGCCTGCTTCCTCCTCTCTCTCTGCCTGCCTCTCTGCCTGCTTGTGATCTCTGTCAAATAAATAAATAAAATCTTTAAAAAAAAAAAACTATTAGCAAATTAAATCCAGCAATACATAAAAATAAGACACTCTAACCCCGTGTGACTTATCCTGAAGGGAACAAAACTGATTCAAGATTTAAAAACCAATTAATATATCCATCTGATTAATAGTCTAAAACAGAAATCACATAATCTATCGTGTGATATGAGAAGCATGTGACAAAACTAAACATTCATTCATCATATAAATTCTCAGTAAACTAGGAATACACAGGAATTTTCTTTTTTTTTTTTTTTAGGATTTATTTATTTTAGAGAGAGAAAGAATGCATGCGTGGGGTGGGGGGGCTAGGAGGGTAGGGAAGATAGGCAGAGGGAGAGAGAGAATCTCAAGCAGACTCCCTGCTGAGCAAGGAGCCAACTCAGGGCTCAATCTCACAACCCCAAGACCATGACCTGAGCGAAAACCAAGAGTGCAACGCTCAACCAACTAAACCACCCAGGTGCCCCTAGAAAGGAATTTTCTTAACCTGATAAAGGGCATCTTTAAAAAAAGCTCCTTGAACTGATTAATAGATTTAACAAAATTTCAGTTGAAATCTAAGCAAAAGGCCCTATAGAGACAAGCTGATTGTAAATTTATGTGGATAGGCAAAGGAACTAAAATACCCAAAACATTTCCAAAAAATAATAATGAAGTTGGAAGAACCACACTACATGATTTTAGGACTTAACTGATAAGGCTACAGTAATCAAGCCAGTATGTTACTGGCAAGGAATAGACATATATAGAGATAAGTGAGGTAGAACAAAGAGCCCAGACATAGATCTGCACAAATATAGCTAATTAAATTTCTTTCAAGACTTATTTATTTATTTGAGAGAGAGTGAGAGAGAGGGCACATGCAGGGAGGAGCAGAGAGAGACACAGAACCCCAAGCAGACCCTACTGAACATAGAGTCCAATCCCGGGCTCAATCTATGACCTGACATCATGACCTGAGCTGAAATCAAGAGTCAGACACTTACCTGACTGAGCCACCCGAGTGCTCCTGGCTAATTAAGTTTTAACTTTTTAAAATTCTTAAAATTTAGATATAATTCACATACCATAAAATCCATTGTTTTAAAATATACAACTCAATGGTCTGTAGAATATTCACAAGGTTGTATAATCATCACCACTATCTAATTTCAGAACATTTCACCAGCCCCAAAAGAAACCCCATAGAAACTCTCTATTCCCTCCTTCCCTCAGCCCCTGGCAACCACTAATCTATTTACTGTGTCTATGGATTTCCCTATTCCAGGCCAACTGATATTTGACAAAGACGCAAAAGCCATTCAACACAGAAAAAACACAATTTCTAACAAATAGTGTTAGAACAAGTGTATATCTGTATGTAAAACACTTAACCTCAATCTTAAACCTCACACCGTATACAAAACTTGCCTCAGAATGTATTACAGATGGGGCACCTGGGTGGCTCAGTGGGTTAAAGCCGCTGCCTTCGGCTCAGGTCATGATCCCAGGGTCCTGGGATTGAGCCCCACATCGGGCTCTCTGCTCAGCAGGGAGCCTGCTTCCCTTCCTCTCTCTCTCTGCCTGCCTCTCTGCCTACTTGTGATCTCTGTCTGTCAAATAAATAAATAAAATCTTAAAAAAAAAAAAGAATGTATTACAGATATAAAAGTATAATGTAAAACTTTTAGAAATAAACTTGTGAGCGTATCTTTGTGCAGAGTTTAGGACATGATACTAAAGCACAATTCATAGAAGAAGGAAAAACTGATAAGCTGAACTTCACCAAAATTAAAAACTTTTACTCTGTGGAAGACACTACTAAGAAAAGACAAACTACAGACTGGGAGAAAATGTCTGCCAACCACAACCAAGGGCTTGTATCTGAACATATAGAGAACATTTAAAATTAGCAGTAAGAAAACAAAAGAACTAATTTAAAACTAAGAAAAAGACAGATGTTTCACCAAAGAAAATATATTGATTGCAAATAAATAAATGAAAAGTTGTTTGACATCACTCAGTCTCCAAAAATTACACATTGTAGTTACATGTATATGACATTCTCAGAAAGACAAAACTATAGCAACAGAGAATAGAGCAGTGGCTGCCAAGGATTAGAGGCAGGGTGAGGGTATGACTCTAAAGGAATAGTATGAAGGAGTTCACAAGAGGTACTGGAACTACTATGAATACTATTATGAACTATTATGATTATAATAATTATGGTGAGGGTTACATGAATCTACACATGTACCAGAACTCAGAACTGTAGAACCCAAAAGTCATTTATCATATATTATTTTTAAATTAAAAAATTTCTAATTTATAGAAAGAAAATCCTTATCTAAAAAGGCTAGTAAAATATTCCTCCCTTTTCCAACTGTGTCTCTGTATAAGGCCATATTTTCTTCAGATGCGTCAACCAAAGCAACATATTGCAACAGAATGAACACAGAAGTATGAGAATCCAGCAGGTTTCTATCATGCCAGATATTAAAGAGACTTGAAAAAACATAAAACAATGCCACTCATTTCACCAATTTCCTTTTCTATTCTGGAAACTATTTGAAGCCTATTAGATGTTAACATGTAAGTTTTATTATTTTAAAATAAATAAATTTAAAATATGTTTTAATTTCAATACAGTAACATTACATATAAATCCATGCTAAAAACAAACAAACAAACAAACAAAAAACTCTTTAGGGTCCTCAATGAATTTTAAGTATAGTAAGAGGTCATGAGACCAAAAAGTTCAAGAACAGCTAAATTATGTTACAGAGATCTGTAACAGAGATTTTCCCCATTAAAAATCTTGATTTATGGTATACAAAGTTATTTGAATGAGTAAACTTTTTTTAGAGTTTCATTTTTATTTGTTTTATAATGTTTTCTAATATACCATTTTGTAGTTTTGTTTTCACCATGGTTAAGTGTACTCTTCAATCCCCATCACCTATTCCACCTCCCCCCACTCTCCTCCCCTCTAGTAACAGTTTGTTCTCTATCAGTTATTCTCTATCAGTTGTTCCCTAAAGTTAAGAGCCTGTTTCTTGGGACGCCTGGGTGGCTCAGTAGGTTAAGCAGCTGCCTTCACCTCAAGTCAGAACCTATGATCAAGTCCCACATCAGGGTCCTTGCTCAACAGGGAGCCTGCTTCTCCCTCTGCCTGCTCTGCCTGCTACTCCCCCTGCTTGTGCTTTCACTCTCTCTGACAAATAAGGCACAAAAACAGACACATAGATCAATGGAACAGAATAGAGAGCCCAGAAATAGACCCTCAACTCTATGGTCAACTTATCTTCAACAAAGCAGGAAAGAATGTCTAATGGAAAAAAGACAGCCTCTTCAATAAATGGTGTTGGGAAAATTGGATGGCCACATGCAGAAAAATGAAATTGGACCATTTCCTTACACCACACACGAAAACAGACTCAAAATGGATGAAGGACCTCAATGTGAGAAAGGAATTCATCAAAATCCTTGAGGAGAACACAGGCAGCAACCTCTTCGACCTCAGCCGCAGCAACATCTTCCGAGGAACATAGCCAAAGGCAAGGGAAGCAAGGGCAAAAATGAACTATTAGGATTTCATCAAGATCAAAAGCTTTTGTACAGCAAAGGAAACAGTTAACAAAACCAAAAGACAACTGACAGAATGGGAGAAGATATTTGCAAACGACATATCAGATAAAGGGCTAGTGTCCAAAATCTATAAAGAACTTAGCAAACTCAACACCCAAAGAACAAATAATCCAATCAAGAAATGGGCAGAAGACATGAACAGACATTTCTACAAAGAAGACATCCAGATGGCCAACAGACACCTGAAAAAATGCTCCATATCACTCGGCATCAGGGAAGTACAAATCAAAACCACAATGAGATATCACCTCACACCAGTCAGAATGGCTAAAATTAACAAGTCAGGAAATGACAGATGCTGGCGAGGATGTGGAGAAAGGGGAACCCTCCTACACTGTTGGTGGGAATGCAAGCTGGTGCAACCACTCTGGAAAACAGCATGGAGGTTCCTCAAAATGTTGAAAATAGAACTACCCTATGACCCAGCAATTGCACTACTGGGTATTTACACTAAAGATACAAACGTAGTGATCCGAAGGGGCACGTGCACCCGAATGTTTACAGCAGCAATGTCTACAATAGCCAAACTATGGAAAGAACCTAGATGTCCATCAACAGATGACTGGATAAAGAGGAAGTGGTATATATACACAATGGAATACTATGCAGCCATCAAAAGAAATGAAATCTTGCCATTTGTGAAGACGTGGATGGAACTAGAGGGTATCATGCTTAGCGAAATAAGTCAATCGGAGAAAGACAACTATCATATGATCTCCCTGATATGAGGAAGTGGAGATGCAACATGGGGAGTTAAAGGGGTAGGAGAAGAATAAATGAAACAAGATGGGATTGGGAGGGAGACAAACCATAAGTGACTCTTAATCTCACAGAACAAACTGAGGGTTGCTGGGGGGAGGGGGGTTGGGAGAAGGGGGGTGGGGTTTTGGACATTGGGGAGGGTATGTGCTATGGTGAGTGCTGTGAAGTGTGTAAACCTGGCGATTCACAGACCTGTACCCCTGGGGATAAAAATATATGTTTAAAAAAATAACTTAAAAATAAATAATTTTTAAAAAAGAATGAAATATATTTTAAGGAAAAAAAAATCTTAAAGAAAAACGCCTGTTTCTTGGTTTGTCTCTTTTTTCCCCCTTGCTCATTTGTTGTTTCTTAAATTCCATGTATGAGTGATATCATATAGTATTTGTCTTTCTCTGACTGACTTACACCACTTAGCATAAAACTCTTTAGCTCCAACCACATTGCTGCAAATGGCAAGATTTCATTCCTTTCTTAAGGCCAAGTAATATTCCAGAGTGTGTGTGTGTGTGTGTGTGTGTGTTTCTTCATTACCCATTCATCTATTGATGGATACTTGGACTGTTTCCATAGTTTGGCTATTGTAAATAATGCTGCAATGACTATATGGGTACATTATCTCTTTGAATTAGTGTTTTTTGTATTTGGGGGGTAAATACCCAATTGTGCAATTACTGGATCATAGTTCTACTTTTAATTTTTTGAAGAACCTCCATATTGCCATCCACAATGGCTGCACCAGTTTGTATTCCCACCAACAGTACAATAGGGTTCTTTTTTCTCCACATCCTCACCAACACTTTTTGTTTCTTATGTTTTTGATTTTAGCTATTCTGACAGGTGTGAGGTGATTTGCAGTTTTGATTTGCATTTCCCTGACGATAAGTTATGTTGATCAACTTTTCAAGTGTCTGTGGCCATTGGTATGTTTTCTTTGGAGAAATGTTTACTCATGTCTTCTGCCCATTTTTTAATTGGGTTATTTGTTTTTTGGGTGTTACATTATATCAGTTCTTTATATATTTTAGATACTTAAATCCTTTATCAGATAAGCCATTTGCAAATACTTTCTCCTATTCAGTTTTAGTTTTGTTGATTGTTTCCTTGGCTGTGCTAAGACTTTTTGAGACATTAGTTTTTGCTTTTATTTCTCTTGCCTGAATGAATAAACATCTTTTTTAAATTCTACAATCTGAACTTTTACAATTCTTTTTTTAAATAAAAAAGATTTATTTATTTGACAGAGAGAAAGAGAGCACAAGCAGGGGGAGCATCAGACAGAGGGAGAGGGAGAAGCAGGCTCCCTGCTAAGTAGAGAGCTGGATGTGGGCTAGACCTGAGCCGAAGGCAGATGTCTAACCAACTGAGGCACCCAGATGTCCCCAATCATTCTTTCAATAAACATTTGATGAAGACTCTGCCAAAAACTGTGGGAATACTAAATGAGTCACTATACTAATACTAATACTAATATACTAATACTAAACAGTCACTAGCCTGTAGGACATGAATGGCTCTAGAAAAGACTTCTCGAAGATGATGCTATTGAAAGAATACCTACATGAACTGAAATATATTAAGAGGAGACCGTACAGCTGGTGGAAAGTTTGGGACTGAATTAGTTAGTGATTAGGGAACTAACCAACCAAACACACAAACAAATGAAAAAATCATTAGCTCCAGGAAAAACAAAAAATAATATAGGACAGAAAGAATACTCACCACTATTATCTCTATCTATATCGATAGTAAATTTCACCTATGTGTCAAAGCATTCACAGAGTCAAGAAAACTTAAAGTCTGGGGCACCTGGGTGGTTCAGTCATTAAGTGTCTGCTTTCAGCTCAGGTCATGATCCCAGGGCTCTGGGATTGAGCCCTGCATGCATTGGGGTTCCCTGCTTAGCAGGAAGCCTGCTTCTCCCTCTCCCACTCCCCTGCTTGTGTTCCCTCTCTTCCCATCTCTCTCTCTCTCTCTCTCTCTCTGTCAAATAAATAAATAAATAAATAAAATCTTAAAAGAAGAAGAAGAAAACTTAAAGTCTGAATACTGTCATAACCAAAATTAAGATATAATATTACTAGAAAAATAGCATCTATGGTAGGAATGAGGTAAGTAGTGAAAACACTAAACCCTC
Source organism: Lutra lutra (assembly GCF_902655055.1). Classification (NCBI taxonomy): domain Eukaryota; kingdom Metazoa; phylum Chordata; class Mammalia; order Carnivora; family Mustelidae; genus Lutra; species Lutra lutra. The sequence continues at coordinate 62,363,887 of NC_062284.1, forward strand.
ATCTTCCATAGTGGAAAGCCAACAAACTATGACTTAAAAAGTTAAAAATTAAGCAACAGCAATACGGCTTAATAGTTGGAGATATGGAGCTAAACACTGGAAGAATCAGGAAAAAGTTCAAATGAGTACTTCTGCAGAGTTCGAAACAGGCAAGGTGGGGAGGACAGAAAAGTATTCAGAAAACTGTTCTTTTCTAGAATAAAGTGTAGAGAATCATTCAATTTTATATGCATAAACTGATTAAAAATAAAAAATAAATTTAAGGGGCATCTGGGTAGCCCTGTCAATTAAGCATCTCACTCTTGATTTGGGCTCAGGTAATAATCTCAGGATCATCAGAGAGAGCCTCACATTGGGCTCCATACTGGGCATGGAAGATTCTTTCCCTCTTGCTCTCTGCTCACCCTCACTTGCATGCTTTTTCTCTCTAAAAACATAAAAAGCAAAAAATTTAAAAAAACAACTTGTAAGACATTTAAACATGAAAAGTTCTTTATGTTTTAAGTGAAAGAGCTACGAAACAGCATATATGTATGATCCCATTTGTATTTTAGAAAGTGTGCACACTGAGGTGACTGGGTGGCTCAGTCAGTTAAGCATCTGGCTCTTGGGTTAAGCTCAGATCCATGATCTCAGGGTCCTGAAATCAAGCCCCATGTCAGGTTCCACGGTCAGCATGGAGTCCCTCTCCCTCTGCTCTTCCCCTTGCGCTCGCTCACTTGCTCTCCCTCTCTCCTGAATAAAGTCTTAAAAAAAAAAAATGTGTGCACATTAATTACAATACAGGAAAAACCTGAGTGATGTTTACCAACTATTAACATATTAACAAATACATGTCTACATAATAGGATTAATTTCTTGGAGAAGATTCCTGTGAATTTATAACAGCAAGTATGTAGTTTTACAATAAGAAGAAAAACATCATTTTTAAAAGTTAAAATTTTCAACCCTTACATATATGGTCAAATGATTTTCAACAAGGGTACCAAAACCCATTCCAAGGGGAAAGGACAACCTTTTTAACAAATGGTGTTGGGAAGCAAGATATTCACATGCAAAAGAATGAATCTGGATCCTCACTTTATACCAGATAGAAAAATTTACTGAAAAGGGACCAAAGACCTAACTAAGTGTAAGAACTAAACTACAAAACTCTTAGAAGACTACATAAGTAAAAAGCTTCATGACATGGAATTGGCAATGATTTCTTGGATGAAACACCAAAACAGAAGGAAAAAAAAAAAACAGATAAATTGGACTTTATAAAAACTAAAAACTTTTGTGAATCAAAGGACACTATCAACAGAATGAAAGGGCATGAAATGGGAGAAAATAACTCTAAATCATATCTCATTAAGGGTTAATATCTAGAGCATATAAAGAGCTACAATTCAACAACAAAATAACAAACAACACTATTTTAAAATGGGCAAACGGGGTCGTGGGGACACCTGGGTGGCTCAGTCAGTTAAGCCTCTGACTCTTGATCTCACATTAAGTCATCATCTCAGGTCATGAGTTCCAGCCCTGTGTTGGCCTCCACACTGAGCATGGAGCCTACAAATATATATAAATAAATAAATGGGCAAACATCTTGAATAGACATTTTTCCAAAGAAAATATGCAAAGGGTCCATAAGCACATGAAAAGATACTCAACATCATTAATTATTAGGGAACTGCAAATCAAACCACTAACCACTTTATGTGTATTAGAATGAGAATTATAAACACACACACACACACACACACACACACACACAATAACTGCTGGCAAAGATGAGAAACTGGAATTTGTGCATTGCTGATATTAACATAAAATGGTGTAACTATTACAGAAAACAGTATTGGAGGTTGCCCCAAAACTAAACATAGAATTAAAATATGATCAAGCAATGCCACTTCTGAGTATATATCCAAAAGAATTCAAAGTAAAGAGTCAAAAACATATTTGTACACCGGGGCGCCCAGGTGGCTCAGGGTTAAAGCCTTTGCCTTCGGCTCGGGTCACAATCCCAGGGTCCTGGGATTGAGCCCCGCATCGGGCTGTCTGCTCAGCAGGGAGCCTACTTCCCACGCCCCCTCTCTGCCTGCCTCTCTGCCTACTTGTGATCTCTGTCTAATAAAATCTTTAAAAAAAGAAAAATATTTGTACACCAATGTCCATAGCAGCGTTATTCACAATAGCAGAGAGAAGGAAGGAAACAAGTGTTGATCCCAAGTGACAGATGAATAGATAAAATGTAGTATATACATACAATGCCACATTATTCAATCTTAAAAGGAAGGAAATTCTCAAACACATCACAACATGAAGGAACCTTGAAGACATTATGCTAAATGAAATAAGCCAGTCACAAAAGGTCAAATATATGATTCCATTTATAACAAGCACCTAGAGTAGGCAAATTCATACAGACAGAAAAGTAGTTTCTGTCTGGTGGTTGCCAGGGGCTGCAAGGACAGGATAACAGAGATTCACTGTTTACTGTATATAGAATTTTGTTTCGGAAAAATGAAAAAGTTCAGGTGGTGATATATGCACAACGATGTTAATGTTCTTACTGTCACTGAACTGTCCACTTAAAATGGTTAAAATGGTAAATCTTATACGTATTTTACCACAATAAAAATTTAATGACTACCAGGTACCCTTCAGATATAACTACAAAAGCCAAATAATTTTCACTGTCTCATTCTGAATTGCCAGGAAAAAAGTAGTATCCCATAATGGAGTCCTTCACAGAACACTGAAATAAATCTAAGAATACACCTGTTCCAACTGGGAAGTGAACCCTAGGGGAAAAGCCCAGAATCCCATAAGCCACCAAGGTATACTATACTACTTATAAAATGGCTCTCAATGATACCCCATCTGATACTTTCTATCACTCCCACCCCTGAGTATAGGTGAATCTAGCGGTTTGCCTCTAATGAACAGAATACAGCAAACATGATGGGAAGTCACTTCCCAGATGTATTATAAAAGACTGCAATGCCTATCTTGCTGACATTCTCTCTCTTTGGATCTTCCCATTTGCTTACTCTGATTAAACAAGCTGCCATGTTGCCCCCAGGAAAGGTCACATGGCAAGGATTATAATTCTGCTAGCAGGAATTATATAATTCCACTTATAATAGGTACCAACAGCTAGCAGAGAACTGAGGTCCTTGGTCCAGCCACTCACAATGAACTGAATCATACCATCGGACTCAGCTTGTAAACAGATCCTTCCCCAGCTGAACCATGTGACAATTACAGCCCTACCGTGACTGCAGCCTGTGATTGACCCTAAAACAGAGTACCTAGCTGAGGTCACAAACTAAAATCTTGACTTACATACACTGTGAGATAATAAATGTTGTTGTTTTAAAACACTAAATTTTGGGTAATTTGTTATGCTGCAATACACAACCTATATACTAGACTTCAATGGCATGGGATAATAGTTTCTCAAAGTTGTACATGAACCACAGGTTCTTTTTGATTCTACATCATTGATTATATCTTTAAAAAATTAATGTAATTTGGCTGCAGTATCAATGCTGTCAAATAATTGGAATTCATTTTTTCAGTAATGCTAATAAGTTAAAAATAATCTTGATACAAGAAAACTAGATACTGCAAGAAAAAAATTAAATAAATTCCTCCTTGACAATATCCTCATTGACCTAAAATTCAGAGTAAATAGCATACTGATAAATTCAGACAATGATTCTAAATGTGGGGGTGTTGTCAAAACAGACCCAAAGATGATGAAAATATGGACAAAACATAGTAAATGGAGATTCAACTTGCCAAATAACATGTGGTAAAACACGAAACATTTACTAGATAGAAAAAGATTGAGAAGCAAGTAGCCAACAATAACACTGACAATCCCCAAGACTATAAATCCCTAATGATGAAGACCATATCATACTCACATATCCTCTGCCATAATCAAAAAAGATTAACTTTGCAGTTAATCAATAGATAGTTGGTAAAGTTAATTGATGAGCTGAAAATGAGATATCAAGCTATAATTTAAAAGTCATATAGATTCACATACACAAAACAAAGATGAGAGGAAAAAGAGGGAAAAAAAAGGAAAATGAAATAAGAATGATATTTGGGGCACCTGGGTGCCTCAGTGGGTTAAGCCTCTGCCTTCGGCTCAGGTGATGATCTCAGGGTCCTGGGATCGAGCCCGCAAGCCCCGCTTTGGGCTCTCTGCTCAGCAGGGAGCCTGTTCCCCTTCTCTCTGCCTGCCTCTCTGCCTACTTGTGATTCTCTTCTCTCTCTCTCTCTCTCTGTCAAATAAATAATAAATAAAATCTTTGAAAATAAGAATGTTAAGAGGCACAATGGCAAGTGGATAAAAAATTGTGTAAGAATTCCATAAGCATAAGCCAAACCAAGCCACACCTAAAAAAGAGAACTCCCTATAAGAGAAAATAACATAATACTGCTGTGTGTTTATTGCCTTCTAACCCCAGGGACTTCTCACAAAATAGACATTAAGACCAGACTACCTAGATTCAGATTCTGGTTGTGTAATCTAAGGCCCATTACTTAACTTTTCTGGGCCTCAATTTCCTCATCTATAAGAAAAAGATAACGGGGTGCCTGGGTGGCTCAGTGGGTTAAAGACTCTGCCTTCAGCTCAGGTCATGATTCCAGGGTCCTGGGATCGAGCCCCGCATCAGGCTCTCTGCTCAGCAGGGAGTCTGCTTCCCTTTCTCTCTCTCTGCCTGCCTCTCTGACTACTTGTGATCTCTGTCAAATAATAAATAAATAATCTTTAAAAAAAAAGAAAAAGATAACAACGGTTGTCTATCTAAGGATTAAAGTGATAATATTTGATATATGTAAAGGTTTATCTGCCTGGCACAATAAGTATGCTCAATAAATGGCTGTCATTACCTAGTAAATCATACTGTATGCTTCTTAACCAAAGAAAGAGAAATTGTCATATCCACAGACATACTTCTGTCCAAACAGACCCTATATTGCTTGCATGCTGATGAAAAGAAATTATGTTTGCATGGAGGCCTTGAATTTAAACCTATTATACAACTACTACTTATCAAAATCTAAACAAAAATTTATCAGCAAGAGAAAATTACTACTCTACAACTGTGATTACAAATTAAATTACAGCATTTGCATTGTTACAGTTTTGCTTTTAAAGTTAATAGAAAAATTAGTTGATCAAAAAGGGAATAAAAATAAAACAATGACACCTACTATTTCCAGATTGGAAACAGTATAATTAGTTCCTAAATATGTCTTGACTTGAAGCAAATTTGAGAACCCACCCACATGAAGGAAGAAGCATATCATAGTGACTATCAAAGGAGAAATTATTTAAAAATAAAAATTTAAAGACTCATACACTGCTGGTAGGAATGTACTTTGGAAAATAATCTATATTATAAAGCTGAAAATATGCTTACCCCACAACCCAACAACTCTTTTGCCAGGTACATACCCTAAAAACACTCTTCTCTCATGTGTACCAGGAAACATACAAAAATATGTTCATAGCCATACCATCCATAAACACCAAAGCTAAAAACAACCCAAATGTTCAGCAAGAAAAGAATGAAAAAAGTATAGTATATTCACAGAGGTTAAAAAAAAAAAAGTATTCATTTCCTACTACTATTATAACAAATTACCACAAAATTAGTGGCAAAACAACACAAATTTAAAATCTTACAGTTCTATAGATCCAAAGTCTAGGCTTCTAATGGGGATAAAATCAAGGTGTCAGCAAGGCTATGATTCTTCTGGAGTCTATGAGGCAGAATCCCTTTTCCAGTTTTAGAAGCTTCCTGGATGCTTTGGCTCATGGACCCATCCTCCATGTTCTGAGCTAATAGTGTAGCATCTTCAAATCTCTCTCTCTGACCTCTGCTTCCATCATCACCGGTCTTTATTTATGCCTCCCTCTTACAAGGTCCCTTGTGACTACAGTGAACCAACCTGAATAATCAGGGATAATCTTCCCACCTCAAAAGCCTTAACTTAATACAACCATGAAGGCCTTTTCACCATATAAGGTAACACACTCACAGTCTACAGGGATTAGAGCATGAATATCTTTGAGGGACTATTTTCTACCTACTACAAAAACTATTAAAATGAAAATGGGGACGGCCTGGGTGGCTCAGTTGGTTAAGCGGCTGCCTTTGGCTCAGGTCATGATCCCAGCGTCCTTGCTCAGCGGGAGCCTGCTTCTCCATCTGCCTCTGCCTGCCACTCTTGTCTGCCTGTGCTCACTCTGAACAAATAAATAAATAAAATCTTAAAAAAAAAGGAAGAAATGAGAAACTACTTCAACATGAACTATAAGAACAAATCTCACACACAACATTGAAAAAAATCAAGAGAGACATATACATACAATATAAGTCCTTTTATATGAATTCCAAACATAAGTAAAAAAACTTATAAAGTAAAAAAATTATATGGGGTGCCTGGGTGGCTCAGTAGGTTAAAGCCTCTGCCTTCGGCTCAGGTCATGATCTTGGAGTCCTGGGATAGAGCCCCACATCGGGTTCTCTGCGCAGTGGGGAGCCTGCTTCCTCCTCTCTCTCTGCCTGCCTCTCTGCCTGCTTGTGATCTCTGTCTGTCAAATGAATAAATAAAATCTCAAAAAAAATTATATTAAATAGGGATGCCAAACACAGGTAGTAAGTCTATAAGAAAACCAAAGGACATGATTTTTCACAGAAATCACAAGAATAGATTCCTTTGGGGTAAAGGGGGATGAGATAAGGAAGGGGTTTCTGAGATGCAGGTAATGTTCTATTTCTTAACCATTTATAATTATTTATTAAACTGCACAATTAAGTTTTATGCAGTCTGTGACTAATATGTCTTATAATAAGAACAGTAACAGATAACCGTCATATGAACCAGAAGCAAGGATAACCAGAAACAGAATAATTTAGGCAACAACCATCTAGCAGTGTGACAGCTCAGCAAGAGACTGTTCCATCTACACAATGGTGAAAAGCCAGTTAACCTATGAGTTGGGCATAGGGCAGAAATCTGGGTTCACAATAAAAACAAGCCTAAAAACATATACATAATTTACAATGTCTTCCTAATAGACTATAAATTTCTTGAGGTCAAAAGCAGAATTCTTCTCATTTTGTACTTAGTACCTAGTATAATACCAACCACAGAACAATCTTTCTAATAAATGTTTAATTACTGGAAGAATGAATGAAACTTCTTTCACCTCCTATAAAGCTGACTGAAATTAAGTCATCCTCCAGCAAATAACTGAGAGTTGATTTGAAAATACAACATATAGTCATTCAATAAATTGCTACTAATACACAGAAGAGTAGATAGAAGTATAATGGAGGTTTCACCCTCAATGAGTTTACGATCAAGGAAAAAAAATGTAAACAATTATTTCCAAATTCTTCTTTGAAATAGAATACATACTACAAAAACAGAAACTGACATTAATTCTCTGGACTTCAAAGACAAAAAATATAAAAAGTTAATAAACATCAATTATAAGGGCCAAATACATATGACACATCAGAACTGCAGGAGGTTACCTGGGCTAGGACAATCGAGTTTCTTAGAGGAGGTGGATAGGATTTACAATGGTCCCGTTAGATTGCAAAATAGCCACAAATTCCTCCATTCCTGTATACACACCTCTTTACATTGTGACCTTGCTTCATCTCCCATCAAGAGGTAGAGTTTCTTTCTCCATTCTAGAAACCGGGCTTGGCCCTGTGACTTGTTTTGACCAATGGGATATTAGCAAATATGACCAGAAACTTGAAAAGTACTTAAGCACTGAACTTGCCCTCTTTTGCTGGTTTTGGAACCTAGACTGTGGAAAAAAAAAAACGAAGATAGCTGACTGCCTCATGTAAGCGAGCCCAGACAACAACCAAAAAAGAACCATTCATCTGGGTTCAAACTACCAATCCAAAGAACAGTTAACCAACAAACTCTTGTTTTAGCCTCTGGACTTTGGGGTGGTTTGTCTGAAGGCAAAAGCTAACTGAGGAACTAAGCAAAGACACAGAAGAGGAAATGAACACAACGTACAAGTGCATGGGAAAAATGAATGCATGCATTAGTCTAAATTGACTAAGATTAATCTAAAATAGTTCTGATCATAGAGAAAGCATAGGTGTGAAAGGTAAAGTTCAGACTGTAAAAATCAGGCTAGGAAGAAAAATGAACTCATTCTATTTCAGTAGGCAAAGGAAAGCCACTGAAGGACTTCAGAGCTGGGGGAGGATACAAAGCAAGAGGAAAGGAAGACCAGTTAGAACTACTGTTATCTATATATACTGAAGTAATAAAATTTTATTTGGCAGGGAAGCTAGACAATTCACAAAATAAATAAGTGTAGTTTTTATAAGTAATGTCATATATAGTTTATGTTAGATTCTGTTCTAACAGAAAAACAGAAAAATTATTTTAAAGATTTATTTATTTATTTATTTGAGAGAGAGAGACCACACACGTGTGAGTGCCCATGAGCAGGGGGAGGGGCAGAGGGCGAAGGAGACAAGCAGACCTCCCACTAAGCTTGATCCCAGGACCATCTAGCAGATGATTGAAATCATGACTGAGCCAAAATCAAGAGTCAGGTGGTAAACTAACCAGGCCACCCAGGTGCCCCAGGAAAATTATTTTTACCTACAATTTTAATCCCAATGGAAAGAATGCTAGCATTAATCATCAGAAGAACTCATGACGTGTCTAAAGAGTGTAGAAGATATTTTTGAAACTTTATTTGGGCATAAAGATAATACATAGATTTCTAATGACAGCATAGCTGTGAAATATGACTCCTCTTTGTTTGAGATTTAAATTTTCTCACCAGAATACTGCAGTTCCTGGTATAATAAAGTAATAGAGATCAGACTTACCCTCCTACCTTCAACAACTAGCAAAAGGGACAATGGATTTTAGATACTACAGAAAACAGGAACTACAGAACAGGGATCCATGAGAAAAGAGAAATAAATAAGGCAAACCTTACAACTGCCCCCAACTCACAACTTGGAAGGGAATTTCCAGGCCACAGCACAGGAATGGGGAACCCAAACAGAGCCCAGCAGTCTCACTGAGTTGAGGAGACAAAATTCAGAGTTCTAGGGAAGTCAAAACGGGACAAGAGGGGAGGACAGATCGGCACAAAGAATGAGCTGTGGATATCTAAAAAGGCTGATTCCCCTTGAGACTCTGGCTGAGTTTATAAGTGTATGTGTGTGAGGAAGTGAAATGATCAAAGCCAGGTTCAAATCACTGGAGAGGGGTAGGCAGAACAATCTCTGATACTCAAATAAGGCTGCAAATAGTTTGCATACTCACCTGAGTGAAAAAGACCTTCAAAAACATCCAGGGCATTGAATGTATCAAAGTATTCTCAAGTAACTTAACTGTCTTCCAAAATAAACCCTGAAAAGATTTAAAGGAATTAAAAAAAAAAATCCTAGCACATAATAATGTAAAATCATAATGCCTAGCACTCAAACAAATTACCGGGGATGCAAATAAGGAGAAATATCAGTCAATAAAAACAGACCCAAGTCAAAGCATTCTTGAGAAAGAAAAACAAAGATGGAGGTGTTACAAACCCAGATTTCAAGATCTACTACAAAGCTATAATAATCAAACCAGGATGGTATTGGCACAAAAACAGACACATAGATCAAAGAAACAAAATAGAGAACCCAGAAATAAAACCGCACACTTATGGTCAATTAATCTAAAACAAAATGAGCAAGATTATACAATGGAGAAAAAAATGGTCTCTTCAGTACACGGTGCAGGGAAAACTAGACGGCTACATGCAAAAGAATGAAACTGGACCACTTTCTTACACCATACACAAAAATGAACTCAAAATGGATTAAAAACCTAACTGTGAAACCTGAAACCATAAAACTCCTAGAAGAAAACATAGGCAGTAATCTCTTTGACATTGGCCTTAGCAACATTTTTTTAGATAGGTCTCTGCAGGAAGGGAACAGGAAATAAAAAATAAACTATTGAGGCTACACCAAAATAAAAAGCTTTTGCACAATGAAGGAGACCATCAACAAAACAAAAGGCAACCAACTGAATGGGAGAAGATATTTGCAAATGATGTATCTGATAAGGAGTTAATATCCAAAGTATATAAAGAACTTACAAAACTCAATGGCAAAAAAACCAAATAATCCAATTTAAAAATGGACAGAGATCCTAAATAGACATTTTTCCAGAGAAGACATAGAGATGGCCAACAGACACCTGAGAAGACATTCAAAATCACTAATTATTAGGGAAATGTAAATTAAAACCACAAGGAGGTATCACCTTATACACGTCAGAATGGCTAGCATCAGAAAGATAAGAAATAACAAGTGTTAGCAAGGATGTGGAGAAAAAGGAATCCTCTAACACTAATGATGTAATGCAAATTGGTACAGCCACTGTGGAAAACAGTATGGACAGTTCTCAAAAACTAAACTAGAAATACCATATGATCCAATAATTCTACTAGTAGGTATTTACCCAAAGAAAATGAAAACATTAATTCAAAAAGATATATGCACCCCGTGTTTACTGAAGCATTACCTACAATAGCCAAGATATGGAAGCAAACTAAGTATGCAACAAGAGATGAATGAATAAAGAACTTATACAGATGGAATAATATGGAATGTGGAATATTACTCATCCATAAAAGAATGAGATCTTGCCAACAGTGACAACATGGATAGACCTTGAGGGTATTATGCTAAGTGAAATAAGTCAGACAAAGACTAATACCATATGAGTTCACTTATATGTGGAATCTAAAAAAATTAAAAAACAAATTAAAAAAAATCAGATCCACACAAGCAAAGAACAAGCTGCTGGTTGCCACAGGGGAGGGCAGTGGTGGGATGGGCAAAATGGATGAAGGGAGTGAGAGGTATAGGATTCTAGTAATGGAATTAATCATTCATGGAGATGAAAGGTTAAGCATAAGAAATATAGTCAATGGTATTGTAATAGCACTGTATGGTAACAGATGGGAGCTACATTTGTGCTGAGCATAGTACAACTCTAGGTTTTCTTAGCACTATGTGGTACACACTGGAAACTAATGTAACACTGTGTATCAATTATACTTTAAGAAAAAGGAAGGAAAGAGGGAGGGATGAGGGGGTGGAAGGAATCAGAGAAAGAAGAAAGGGAGAAAGAAAAAGAGAACAGAGAAAGAAAAAAGAAAGAAAGGGAGGGAGGGAGAGATAGACAAAGAAAGGAAGGAGGGAAGGAAGGAAGGAAGGAAGGAAGGAGGGAGGGAGGGAGGGAGGGAAGGGAGGAGAGGGAGCAGAGGGAAGGAAGAAAGAAAAGGAAAGGAACGGAAAGGGAAAAGGAGGAAAAGAAAAGGGAAAAAAAAGTAAAAGCAGACCCAGAAAGATACAGATGACAGAACTGGTAGACAAGGAATTCTAGACATGAAAAGTATATATCTGAGATTAAAAACAAAAAAACCAACACTGTATAGGGTTAACACCAGATTAGCTACCACAGAAGAAGGAATTAGTGAACTTCAAGGTAGAGAAAAAAAACTACCCAAAATTAAACATACAGAGAAAAAGAAACCAACCAACATAGTATCAGTTAGCTAGGTGCTAAAATCAAAAAGCCTAACATACATGTAACTGGAGTCCCAGAAGGAAAGAACAGATTGTTTACACCTTTTACTTTGTTGTCAGTTACTGTAACATACTGTGTTATATAAAGTTTCTCTCCACTTTTAGTAGATATTTTAATTTCTAGATACGCCTATTGGGCCCAGAAAATTCCATGTTTTGGGGGGAAAAAATCTAAAGAGAAAATGTCTTAAATTTTTTCAAATCTGATGAAAACTATAAATATACCAAACACCCCCTATTAAAGTGAAAGATCAGATGCTTTCAAAGTAATCATGCTCTATTATGTAAATACTATTTGGAATATATATTCTGTAGTCCAATTATAGATTATAGTTAGGTACAGAGTGACTATCTCATGTATCTCAAAACTCAAAATAATATACTTTTCACATAATAAAAAATAAACTCAATTCTGTTTTTAAACAAGCTGAGTTACAGACAAAAATTATCAAAGACTATACAACAGGTAAGTTTTTTAAGACATCTAATAATATCAACATAAACAACAGAAATAAGAGTGGAGAACAGGATAAACCCCGTGTGATTTTGTTTTTGTTTTACCCCACAGGTTTTAGCAAGACTCTCCCAAAAGGGTTATTAAAAAGTGATGAAGGGTATGGACATTGGGGAGGGTATGTGCTATGGTGAGTGCTGTGAAGTGTGTAAACCCGGCAATTCACAGACCTGTACCTCTGGGGATAAAAATATATTATATGTTTATAAAAAATAAAAAATTTGATAATAAAAAAAATTTGCAACTAAAAAAAAAAAAAAGTGATGAAGGGGCACCTGGGTGTCTCAATGGGTTAAAGCCTCTGCCTTCGGCTCAGGTCATGATCCCAGGGTTCTGGGATCGAGCCCCACATCTGTTCAGCAGGGAGCCTACTTCCTCCTCTCTCTCTCTGCCTGCCTCTCTGTCTACTTGTGATCTCTGTCAAATAAAAAAATAAAATCTTAAAAAAAAAAAAGTGATGAAGATTTGTGCATAACCCTACTTGCTGACAGCAAAGGAAAGGAACATTCAGTCACCACTTATACTTCATTCAAATGTTCCTTCTAGGGACGCCTGGGTGGCTCAGTTGGTTAAGCAGCTGCCTTCGGCTCAGGTCATGATCCCAGCGTCCTGGGATCGAGTCCCACATCAGGCTCCTTGCTCATCAGGGAGCCTGCTTCTCCCTCTGCCTCTGCCTGCCATTCTGTCTGCCTGTGCTTGCTCTCTCTCCCTCTCTCTCTCTGACAAATAATAAAATAAAAAATCTTTAAAAAAAATGTTCCTTCTAAACTTTTACAGGAGGTAAATTACACTTACAGGAGCATGGAAGCTCTCTGGGTTCAATAAATATATTCAAGAAGATAAGAAACTTTACAAGTCAGTATGGTTACAAATACTGACAACAGGATAAAAGTGTAAACAACAACCTAGTTCTCTTCTCCCTGACTACCACACTAACAACTACAGAAGTACAGTGTTAACTTACATGTCCAGATTACAATGAAATTATTAAACAAGACCATTCCTTGGATAAAATCTTCTGTAACCATATCAACCAAACAAAGCATTATATCTACGATCTTCCCATTAAGACAAAGAAAACAGCAATACAGGAAACTTCTCTGTAATGATCTCCATTGTAATTATATTTTAAGTATATTAATTTCCCTTATTAAAAATAGCAAAACTGAAGTGAGAAGAGATTAAGTAATCTAAGGTCCTATGATATGTTACAGTAGAAATGAGAATACATTAAAATCTCATCTTGATGCATATTAACAGTTTATATTCATTTGTTTTAAAATCATTTATTGGGTGCCTGGGTGGCTCAGAGGGTTAAGCCTCTGCCTTCGGCTCAGGTCATGATCTCAGGGTCCTGGGATCAAGTTCCGAATCGGGTTTTCTGCTCAGCAGGGAGCCTGCTTCCCCCTCTTTCTCTGCCTGCCTCTCTGCCTACTTGTCATCTTTCTCTGTCAAATAAATAAATAAATAAATCTTTTAAAAAAAGAATCAAGAACATATAAAATAATAATCACAAAGAGAAGAATAATTATGTCTACCATAGTCATATAACATAAATATAGATAAAGAAATCTGCTTAAAAATCACCTGCTTAAAAGATGAAATGGTCTGGCATAACTGATATTCACATTATGTAAATAATTTAATTTCAATCTGTATTTTGAAGACTTTTATCTTTTTAAAGTAATGTCTACACCCAGCGAGGGGCTCAAACTCACAAGTTGAGTTCCAGAGTCACATGCTCTACCAGCTGAGCCAGTCAGGTGCCCCTCAATCTGTATTTTAAATCTGCAATCAAAGCTCACCAGATGTTAAGGAAGATAGAAACTTTTTTTTTAAAGATTTGTATTTGCAGGGCGCCTGGGTGGCTCAGTGGGTTAAGCCTCTGCCTTCAGCTCAGGTCATGATCCCAGGGTCCTGGGATCAAGCCCTGCATCGGGCTCTCTGCTCCGCAGGGAGCCTGCCTCCACCTCTCTCTCTGCCTGCCTCTCTGCCTACTTGTGATCTCTGTCTGTCAAATAAATAAATAAAATCTTTAAAAAAAAAGATTTGTATTTGCTATTTTCTTTTTTTTTTTAAGATTTTATTTATTTGACAGACAGAAATCACAAGCAGGCAGAGAGGCAGGCAGAGAGAGGGGGGGGGATGCAGGCTCCCCGCCAAGCAGAGAGTCCGAAGCGGGGCTCGATCCCAGGATCTCGGGACCATGACCCAAGCCAAAGGCAGAGGCTTTAACCCACTGAGCCACCCAGGTGCCCCTGTATTTGCCATTTTCTTAACATACATTATTTTATATTATGTTTTTAAGATTTATTTATTTACTTGAGAGAGTACAAGCGTGGGAGAGAGCACAAAGGAAGAGGGAAAAGCCAACTATTCAATTGAGCAGAGAGCCCAATGAAGGGCTCGATCCCAGAAGCCTGGGATCACGACTCGAGCCAAAGGCTGACATTTAACCAGTGAGCCACCTAGGTTCCCTGTAAGATAGAAACTTTTGAGTGGTTATACTGTATGTGTTGTAAATATGCTGAAACTTCAGCTCTAAAAACCTCAACTTTTTCGTATAGACTTAAAGGCTCTTGTATCAAATATGGAAGTCTGACATTTAATCTGAAATCACTGAGTACTTAGAGAATAAAAGCTATAAAAGCACTTTTGACACAATGATTCCATCCACTAAAGCCTGGCGAGGGGGGTGTCTACCACTTGCATCATTATCATTTACAATATACTGGATAACAAAAAAGTTTAGTTTCAAAAATATGTAAATACTGAAGATGTCCTGCAATACTGCTAATCACATAAACTGACAAACCTCCAGCTATATTTTGAGTATTTCTCAAAAACCTCAGAAAAGAGAAAAAAAAAAAAAGAATATGAGTAGAATATATTTGAGTAACATATGCTCAAATTGCTTTTTTAAAAGGATTTATTTATTTGAAGTTTTATTTAAGTAATCTCTACACCGAACATGGGGCTCTACCTCATGACCCTGAGATCAAGAGTTGCACGTTTTTCCGACTGAGCCAGTCTGGCACCTCATATGCTCAAATTCTAAAGCTGCTGGCCACATATCTATAAATTTATTTATTTATTTATTTGGAGACAGAGCACAAGTGGGAGAGGGCCAGAGGGAGCGAGAGAAAGAGAATATTAGGCAGTCTCCATGCTCAGTGTGAAGCCTGACACAGGGCTGGATCTCACAACCCTGAGTATCATGACCCGAGCTGAAATCAAGTGGGAAGCATAACTAACTGAGCCACCCAGGTGCCCCTAAATAATTTTTTTTTATAGGAGTTTTTTTTTTTTTTTAAGTGGAGAAGAAGTAAGCTACATTCTCCATAAATTCTCAAAGGTTGTTTTATTTTGTGAACCAATTCAGCCCACACCAGTTCAATAATGGTCATTAAACATTTTCCCTTATATACAGCCTTTTTTTTTTTTTTTTAAGGCAAAAGACATTCATTAACTCACAGAGTTTCTAAGGATTAGGAATCTAAGAGTGTCTTAGTGGTTCTAGGTCAAAGCCTCTCATGAGTGGCAGTCAAGTTGTCATCTCTATATATAACTTTTTAAAGTTATAAAACAAAGAATTGACTGCCCCTGCCAAAGTTAAATTTCATGATCATGGTGAAGTAAGCTCCATTACATTTGTTTACATTGAAAAACCAACAATCTATCACTAATTCTCACATTTTAGTGCATTTTTTTATGTAAAATACTTTCAAAATTGTCTAAATTACACAAACTTTACTTCTAACACTACATTTAAATATATCTGAAGTCCTACATAATTGAGTTCAATTTGCTAAAGCAAATGAGCCTAATCTTATGAAGATTTCCTGAGGCTTTAAAATAATCAATATTTTTTTATTTTATTTTTTATTTTATTTATTTATATGACAGAGAGAGACACAGCAAGAGAAGGAACAAAAGCAGGGGGAGTGGTAGAGGGAGAAGCAGGTTCCCCACTGAGCAGGGAGCCCAATGGGGCTTGATCTTCATGACCTAAGCCGCAGGTTCAGCATGCTTAACGACTGAGCTACCCAGGCGTGCTTATAATCAGTATTTTTTAAAGTAAAAAAAGACACAAAATCTGAATAGAGTATGCGCTAAATTATGCATTAACCATAGTTAATCATTAATCATAGATAATGAGCGAGATATATTATTCTTAGCCCCCTACTGAAGATCAAATTTGTTTCAATTTACTATTAGAAATTAAGTTAAATAAGCTAGGGACTTTATGTGTCTAACACTGAAAAAGGAAAAAACATTTCTTAACATCCTATCATAAAGGAAAAGTGATAGAGAAACTTCCCTTCATAAGCATGCCTCAAACATCCCCTACAGTGCCTTGATAAAAATGTATCATACAGGAAAACATAAGCTTTTAAATTAGATTCCTTATGGTATCTTTTCCATTTGAATAAATTACAATATGCCATGGAAGTCGCTGGAATTAATATTAATAGTTAATATTAATTTTTCAAGATTACTCCTAATACTAGTATTTATCATTATTACTACTTCTTTGTAAGAAATACTACATGGCATCCAGCTCCCTAAATACTTTACAATCAATCTCCTATCTCCCCTTTCCCCAAAATAGAATGTTGACTCTATTCCATTTAGCCAAAAGAAAACAGCAAACACATCTTTATGGTCTATTCTGGCAAATCAGTGTTTAGAAACCAATGCAACTGTTACTAATGGCTCAGAACCAAACACTGTAACAAAACACACTGAGTGGATCCTCCCTGTGTACATGCGCCCATTCATAATAACGTGATCCTCATACATGCATTCAAAATCTCAGTTTCTACTAAATACCAGAACACCTCTACATAATACACAGCATATAAGAAAACTGCCCTCTTTAATGTTCAAAGAAAGAACAATTTCTACAGCTAAGGATGAGAAGAGTTAATACCGGGATGCTGCCACCTATCAACTTTAATTCAAAGCAAAGTACAACTCAATGTCATTTTTACCTCTAATACTGCCACGCTGAAACAAAATTAACTTCACTGTGCGATAAAGTATGCTGGCATCCCAATGGATTATTTACTTCCCTGATTTGACATTACATATTTGTGGAGTCTTTTGTCCCTCTCACAGCATCCCAGAGTGTCAACAGCGTCTTAGTTAAGGCAAATGACGGGCAAATCCCTCAGGTCATTACTTCGCACCCTAAGTACCAAAAAGTCATGGCCTTCATGTCGTTACTACACAGCGAACACTGCATAGTCCCATTACCCCTTCTATTATATTTGGGGAGGTGGGGTGCGAAAGAAGCGCTCCGTGTATCCAGAGAACGCTGTGTTCAGTCCTGGTACCAGAAGCAGCACGAATACAAGTAATATGTGGGTCACCCACAGAGAGAGAAACAGTGGAAGCTTCGTGACCCTCCAAGTTCAGTGAAGACACCAAAAGCTTCTCAGGAAACAGGGCACAAGCCTTCGGGGAAAGGGGCAGAAGCAGGTCTCCTAGGTGGAGTGACTACCTCTGGCACAAGCCCAGGGCGTGGGCGACTGAGGAGTCGCTCGTACCCTTTCCCTCCGCACCAGGGTCGGTCACTCCGCGAGGGGTGCGGCCCAAGGAGGCGGTCAGGACTGGGAGAGGGCGGGGCCCGGGGCACCCCAGCGGCCCCCTGGGGGTTCGGGGGGGGTGTGTCCTACCTGGGCCGTGGCGGACGCAGGGATTTCGGGTGGAGGGCTCGGATCCAGCTCAGAGCCAGGACCCGCAGGGATCAACCCTCAGCAAGCGGGACCGCCGCCGCCTGCCCATCCCCCGCCGCCGACTGCGGCGGGACCCGAGCGCGGCTTCGAGGGCCGGCCGGCTTGGTAGTCCCCTCGGGTACCGTCCGCGTTTACTAGCGGCGGCGGCGGCTGCTGTAAATGCTGCTGCTGGCCGCCCCCAGCCGCTGCTCTTGTGCCAGCCCCTGCTCCCCCTCCTGCCGCCGCCGCCGCCTCGTCCCCACCGCTCCCATCGCCGCTGCGGCGACTACTGCAGCGCCCGCTGACCCGACCCGACGTTATTCTCCCCCTTCGCAACCCGACACAGCCTAGCCCACCTGCCCTGCCAGTACGCACGCCCACCTCTCCGCTACAGGTGCTGATTGGAGAGCGCGTCCCGGGCCCGCCACGTCGGTTGGCTGATACCATTGCCTATCACGAAGTGGGCGGAGAGTCAGGCCCGGAGCATCTCCGCCCCCCACCGGAGAATTGCCGCTATCTTCAGGTTTGCCTGAGAGAGCGAGTTACCGGGAAAGGAGCATCACAATGGCAGCGCGCATGTGCGCAGGAATTCTGGGCCTTGTAGTTCCAGCCGCAGCCGCAACTGCCCGCTGGTCCAGAGTCGAGAAGTAGAGCTTCTGAGACTAGTGGTTGGCGCACAGTGGTGTCCTCCTAGCTCAGTAGTTAACTTGCTTATAGGGGCATGATTGTGACCCCAGGACTGGGCTTTTGGGAAGAAAATCGGAGATACGTTGTCACATGACGAATTTACACCCTGAGATGGTCACGAAGAAGGGCCCCAAATCGTGAGGCCCTACCATGCCTCCTCCTCAGAACCGGAGCTGCCAGGATCTGACAAATTGGCTCTGTCCCCAGAACCGCCTAACGTGAAGCTAATCACCAGCCGGCACTAGGGAGAGGCCTAAAGGTATAAGGAGAAAAGGAGATGGAGACCTCCAGAAAAGAATACCGGCCTGGAGCCCGAAGTATTCTTACAGTTTTTGCAACCCATGAAGAATGAGATTACCTTCCGCTTTTCAAACACCATCAGCGAAGGGTTCAATGAGCATCCCCTGCGAGCACGGGCATGGGAACCTAAGCAAGAGAAGGCGGGAGTCCCTCTAAGACTTCCAAGGAAAAGCGAGGAGAGCAGAGCAATGAAGTTGTGTGGGATAAATTTGTATTAGGCGTTGATTATGTCAAGTTCTTTGGTGAAGAGGAATCCTTAAGATTAAACCGCTCCCATCCACCACTTTACAGAAGAAAATCTCAAAGAGGTTTAACAACTTTCCAAGGCTATAAAACTAATGATTGACAGTACTAAAACTCAGGTCTCTTAAACTTACTTCTGTGTCTAATGCCTTTTTTTTTTTTTTTTCAACTTAATAATCAAAATGACGCCCAGGAGTCTGCCAAGGACTGAAAATATGCAATGACTTGTGAGCTTCGTTTTACTTTTTTTTTTTTTTAAGATTTTTTTTTTTTTTTTTTTTTTTGACAGATCACGAGTAGGCATAGAGGCAGGCAGAGAGAGAGAGGAGGAGGAGGCAGGCTCCCTGCTGAGCAGAGAGCATGATGCGGGACTCGATCCCAGGACCCTGAGATCATGACCTGAGCTGAAGGCAGAGACTTTAACCACTGAGCCACCCAGGCGCCCCAGCTTCGTTTTACTTTTAATCTTTTTCTTCACTTAAATGACATTCTGATTAAAGCTGATTAATTAAGAGTATGGAAAGGTTAAATATAAATCCTATATTCAGTCTCAAAACTGTTACAGAATCTGTTTCTTCTTGTTGAGGAAATGCCACAGCTTCTGGACATTCTTAAAAAACAAACAAACAAACAAACAAACAAACAGCAGATACCTCGACTGTCTGTCATGTCTAGATCCTTGGGTGAAAAACAGGACAAAGTGTACATTAAAGGCAATTAATGATGCAGCTCATCTTGTTCTGTTCAAACTTAAAGAAGATGCCAACTTGTCTCCTTTCCACTGATTAAAACCACAAGTTGTTTTTCCCATTACTTTGTCTCACAGAATATATTTCACTTCACAATATTGGCTGGGCGAATAATTTTAATTGGGAGGGATTAGGGTTCCTGCAAATGCTTTCCTTTAAGATTAAAGAAGTTTATAGGGGAAAAAAATCCAAATTCCCTGAAATTATATCTAGCAATATTTCAAATAACTATTCTCTGTTCAAAGAGAATATTTTTCACTCAGCAAATTCAGTGTTCAAGCTACCCAGATATAATGTCTGTTATCATTGATAAGGTTTCTGTTTGTTTGTTTGTCTGGGGGGTTTTGTTTTGTTTTGTTTGTTTTTTAGAGGGAAGAGAGCGCTTGACAGCTGGAGGTGGGAGGGGTGGGGAGGGGCAGAGAGAGAGGAAGAGAGAGAATTTTTTTTTAAGATTTTATTTATTTATTTGACAGACGGAGATCACAAGTAGGCAGAGAGGCAGGCAGAAAGAGAGAAGCAGGCTCCCTGCTGAGCAGAGAGCCCGATGTGGGACTCAATCCCAGGACCCTGGAATCATCACCTTAGCCGAAGGCAGAGACTTTAACCCACTGAGCCACCCAGGCGCCCAAGGGAGAGAATCTTAAGCAGGCTCCACTCTCAGCACAGCAGAGGCCTGGGGGCAGAGGGGCTCCATCCCACAATCCTGAGATCATAACCTGAGCCAAAATCAAGAGTCTGTTGCTTAACTGACTGAGTGACCCAGGCATCCCAGTAAGGATTTTGATTAATGTATTCACAGAATTACTATTTTATTTATTTTAAATGAATCAGTAGATACACCTGGATTCTCCAAATATGGACAGATGATTATTCTGATTGTTATTTTATAACCGACTCCATTTGCAAATCCATGAAGGGTTAAGATAAATAGAAGAGTATATGAGAAAGAAAACCAGTAGCTGCATATAAAGAATGAATTTTTATTTTAACCAACTGAGCCACCCAGGCGTCCCTTTTTTTTTTTTAACAGGACCTGTGAGTCCTATGGGATATAGGATGGAAACCACCCTCAACGTCTTCCTCTCCCTAAACTAGTGAATTTTTATTTTAATGCAGTGCAGAGAGAAGTGTTCTATGAGGAGGATCTTGAGAATAGGGCAACAGTGTATCTCAGAGCAGGAAGTGTAAGATTGAATATATAGTGAAAGTTAATGCCACAGGAGTGGGAAGCCTAGGATAAGGGACTGCTCAAGGAAAACAGCTTCCCAGGTCTCCCTTTTTTCTCTGATCTTTTCCATTTAAGAAGTATTGGGCTGTCCCAAGAGGTATTTGTTCAGTTAAGATAATGGCAAAGTAATGTATTATTCAAGAGCTGGCACTGGAATTCTGGAATCCCTTTTGAGATCAATTGATCTATTATGAGTTTTTTTTTTTTTTTTTAATAAATAGGGTAGCAAGTCTCCACAGCGAGCCCCCAGTGATCTCTACCTCCTGGTATCTTCACCCTTGTGGAGTCCCTCCATACTGAATTGGGCCGACCTGTGTAACTAATAGGCTTTTTCAGAAATTATAGTGTGTAAATTCCAAGACTAGGTCATCAAAGACTTTGCAGCTTCTGCTTTATGCTCTCGTGGATCACTTACAGGGAAGCCATTTGCCATAGTAGCAGGATGCTTAAGCAGGCGGCCCTTAAAAGTGGCCACCTGGCAAGGAACAGAGGCATTACATAGATAATCAACACCAGTCTGTCAACCATGTTAATGAACCGTTCCTGAAAACAGATCCTCCACCCCTTCAGATGACTACAGGCCCAGCTGGCATCTTGACTGCCACCTTGTGAGCTACCCCAATCCAGAACCACCTAGTAAGCCATTCCCAAAATCCAGACCCACAGAAACTATGTGATATGATAAATGTTTACTATTACTTTAAGCACTCAGTTTTGGGGGACAATTTGTCATGCAATAATTCATAACTAATACAGTAAGATTTATGAAAATAATAGAATGAGAAATGATTTAAGTCTAGGGATATCTGCCCTGGATACTTGAATCTGAAAGAATGAGACTTTCATCCTAGGACCAGTCTTAGCATATTCAAAGATAATGAGCAAATTTCAGATTTATACTGATTCCCCACCCAGAACATAATGTCCCTTTCAACCAGCTTCTTTTCTCCCAATGCAGAATAAATAACATATTTGAGAACATTTTTTCTTTCTCCTTTTCTCCATTTGTGGCCTCCTCTACCCATCTTTAGACACCCATTGATTTAACACGTTCTAAATTTCCCCTAATCTAAACAGGAAACAATCTAGATGGGTTATTTGTATCATTATCAAAAGGACTGCAGGGGATGGGATGCCTGGGTGGCTCAGTTGGTTAAGTGCTCATGTCATGATCCCAGGATCCTGGGATAGAGCCCCACATCAGGCTCCTTGTTCAGTGGGGTGCCTGCTTCTCTCTCTGCCTGCTTCTCCCCCTGGCTGTGCTCTCTCTCTTTCTGACAAAGAAAATCTTTGAAGTAAAAATGGACAACAGAGGTGACTGCATGGCTCAGTCGGTTGAGCAACGGACTCTTGGTTTCAGGTCCGGTCATGATGTCAGAGCTGTGATCTCAGGGTCCTGAGATTAAATCCCACATCCCGTGTCCAGCTCGGTGCTCACTGAGGAGTCTGCTTATCCGTCTCCCTTCCTACCCTTCTAACCAACCCCCAACTCAAATAAATAAATAAAATTGTCAAAAAAAAAAAAAAAAAGACAACACCACAAACACCACAGTATTAACCAGTGTGCAAGTCAAGGAAAAGAGACCCCTTTTCCCTTTTGCTTTCCATCTCTCCCTTCAGAAACAAATCTCATCTTGTACACCTGATACCAGTATAATGTTATGTCAATTATACCTCAAAAACAACAACAAATCTCAGAATCATATATTTTAAATGGGTGGATTGTGTGATATGTGAATTATACCTCAATAACTCTGTTTCTGCACAGTCCTTTGAAACACGAACAATAGTGGACTGGTGCTCAAGTGATTCCACAAACCAGGAAACAGCCCCATATTTTAAATTTTTCATCAGTCTTACGAGTTTCTATTTGAATCTTGCTTGACCCATTAAATGAAAAATTTTAGAGCCTATTTATGCCAACTACTCTGCTAGGTACCGGGGAAACAAACATGAATAAACTCAGGGCTCGTTTCAACAAACACGTAAACCCTACTACAATGCATTGTAACAACTCCTATGAAAGAGGTATATTCTGTAGCACACATAGATGCTCTAGAACAGGAGTCAGTAAACCATAGCCTACAGGCCGGTCCTCTGAGAGCTTGGCGTCTTGAAGCCAGTGTCAGCTGCGTTCTCATTTTGACAGAGATTCTTAATACCATATGTATTAACTACGTCAAGTATTTGTGTTTTTGAAAACTGCAATCCTTATTTTGTTGTGAGAGGATTTATTTATTTTGATATTTTTTAAAATTTCAAAAATAAGAGAAATCTGGAAATAAGGCAAGGTAATCTCAATTTTGAGTGTTTGAATCTATTGTTTTTTTTTTTTTAAAGATTTATTGGGGCGCCTGGGTGGCTCAGTGGATTAAAGCCTCTGCCTTTGGCTCAAGTCATGATCCCAGAGTCCTGGGATCAAGCCCCGCATCGGGCTCTCTGCTCAGCAGGGAGCCTGCTTCCCTTTCTCTCTCTGCTTGCCTCTCTGCCTACTTGTGATCTCTGTCAAATAAATAAATAAAATCTTTTAAAAAAATAAAAATAAAAAAAGATTTATTTATTAGAGAGAGCAAGTGAGCGGGGGAAGGGACAGAGAGAGAGAATATCCAGGCAGACTCCTGCTGACCACAGAGCCCATTTCGGGGCTGGATTCCACGACCCATGAGGTCAGGACGTGAGCAGACACCAAGAGTCCAACACTCAACCAACTGAGACACCCAGGACCCCTGTATCTATTATCTTTTAACATATTGAATATCAATTTGTGTTTGATGATGATTAAAATAGAGCACAATACCAGGGAAGATGAACACTTATTAGAACTAGTAAAATTAGAAAAGAAACTAAATGTTTGCATTTACAAAATACTGTTATTTCTTGATGTACTTCCTGTTTATGCCTAACTTTTATGAAATATGAAACAACTATACCATTGAATGGTAACAGTTAACGTTTTCCAAGTTTTATTCCCTTGGAACAGTTAGTTCTATACATATTTGGTCAGCCTTCTAGGTTTCTTCTTTGTTGCAGGGTCATTCATTAACACAGCATGGTTGTATACTTAAAATTTTCAAATGTGGAAATGGTGAGGTAATGTTGTGATTCCCGATGTGTGGCTTTGACAGTCTGCAAAAAGTTCGATGATTTTCAGTCTGGTGATTTTCAGTCTGGTCCAGCAATAAGCTTCTGGAAACACTGGGCAACTTTCTCTGATTTTCAGGCTCCACTGCCAGAAGACTGACTGGCCGGGGGTGCTAATAGCGCACCCTAGTAACCATAGTGTTCCACTGCCACCTGTATTGAAATGTCAAACGGTCTTTTTTTTTTTTTTTTTTTTTTAAGATTTTATTTATTTATTTTGATAGAGCAGAGGAGACGGAGAGGCACTTTCCCTGCTTAGCACAGAGCCCAATGCAGGACTAGATCCCTGGAACCTGGACCTGAGCCAAAGGCAGTTGCTTGATTGACTGAGCCACTCAGGTGCCCTGAATGGTCTCTTTTTCTATCTTACTGATCAAAGGAGGCTATCCAGTGGATAAGAATTTTTACAATTTTGGGGCGCCTGGGTGGCTCAGTGGGTTAAGCCTCTGCCTTCAGCTCAGGTCATGATCCCAGGTCCTGGGTTCGAGCCCCGCATCGGGCTTTCTGCTCAGCAGGGAGCCTGCTTCCTCCTCTCTCTCTGTCTGCCTCTCTGCCTACTTGTGATTTCTCTCTGTCAAATAAATAAATAAAATCTTTAAAAAAAAAGAATTTTTACAATTTTTAGAAACCTGTTGATGATGGTGACAAAGATGATCTTAAAAAACGTTTTTCTGGGGGCGCCTGGGTGGCTCAGTGGGTTAAAGCCTCTGCCTTCAGCTCAGGTCATGATCCCAGGCTTCTGGGATCAGGCCGGCATTGGGCCCTCTGCTCAGCAGGAAGCCTACTTTCCCCCACCCTCTCTGCCTGCCTCTCTGCCTACTTGCGATCTCTCTCTCTCTGTCAAATAAATAAATAAAATCTTCAACCCACAGTTTCAGGTTCTCTTTCTTTCTCTCTTTTTAAAAGATTTTTATATATTTGACAGAGAGAGAGAGCAAGTACAAGCAGTGGGAGCAGTAGGCAGAGGGAGAGGGAGAAGCAGGATCCCCAGCTGAGCTGGGAGCCCAACTTGGGGCTTGATCCCAGGACCCTGGGATCATGACCTGAGCCGAAGGCAGAGACCCAACCAACTGAGCCACCCAGGGGCCCCTTCTCTCTTTCTTTTGTCATTTGATCCTGCCCCTAATTAGAATGATCTTCTCTCATGGATGAAATCCACAAGGAAGAGCATACAGAGCAAGAAGGCAAGAGGGCAAGATTGGAACCTGGAGAAAAGCTAACATTTAAAAGGAAGATGGTGGGACAAAAATCCAGAAGAGGCCACTGGTTGAGGTAACTTAACCTGCTTGAGCTGAAGGCTCAGCTTTCCACATCACTTGCTACACAGTGCTTATGCCTGCCTTAAGACTTCTCTTGGAAGGATCTTACAAAGGCTTATTTTCAGCTGCCTCCACCCTATTCTCTCCTGACAATAAAAATGCTCATCCACTCTGACTAAAAATATCAGAAGGAGGATTTGGCAGACCATTCTTTTTCCCCCTGATTTCGTTGTTTGGTGTACTTATTTGTTTAATGGAAAATAGATTCGCATGGTTCAACATTTGAAAAGTACTGAAACAGTATATTGTGAAGAGTGAGCTTCTTTCCCATGCATGATTCCCAGCCACTCGGTGTACTTACTCCAATTACTGGTTTCTTGTGTAGCTTTCTCACCCATCTGCAAACAAATACAGATATCAGTTCTTTTTCTTTAGACAAATAGCAAGCAACCAGCACTTTATGCCCTCTTCTACAACTTTCTTTTTTCATTAATATTTTCTTAGAGTTTCTTCAATATTAGTGCATTAAAAAAAAGACAAGCGCAGAGAATCAATTATCATACAGTTTCACTTACTTATGGAGCATGGGGAATGACACAGAGGACATTGGGTGAAGGAGAGAAGTGAGTTGGGGGAAATCAGAGGGGGAGATGAACCATGAGAGACTGTGGACTCTGAGAATTAAACTGAGGGTTTTGGAGGGGAGGTGGGTGGGGGGTTGGGAGCCTGGTGGTGGGTATTGTGGAGGGCACGTATTGCATGGAGCACTGGGTGTGGTGAATGAAAAATGAATCTTGGAACACTGAGAAAATAAAATTTAAAAATAAAAGAAAAAAAGAAAAAAATCTGCCTCATTCTTTTTGATGATTGTATAATATTTATTTGGAAATAAGATTCTAAAATAGACTATTCTTTGGAATAGTTTTAGATTTACAGGAAAATTGCAAAGGTACTACAGAGAGTTTGCATGTATCCTCTCATCCAGGTTTCCCTATTATTAACAGCTCATGTTTGTATGGCACCTCTGTTCAATTAATGAAATATTGATTCATTATTGTTAACTGAAATTCATAGTTTATTCAGATTTCCTTAGTTCTTACCTAATTTTGTTTTCTGCTCTAGGATCCCATTCAGAGCACCATGTTCTATTTACATGTTATTTCTTTAGGGTTTCCTTGGCTGTGTCAGCCTTGGTTTTGATGGTTTTGACAGTTTTGAGGAGTACTGGCTAAGTTTTTGAGGGATGCCCCTCTTTTGGAATTGGTTTGTTTTCCTTGTTATTAAAGGTTTGGGGGAGGAAAGGCATATAAGTTGCCATTTTATCACAGCATATCCAAGATACCTCCCACCAGCACGATTTATCCCTACTGATATTGACCTTGATCACCTGGCTGAACTAGGATTTATCAGTTTTCTCCACTGTAAAGTTATTCTTTTTTCTTCTTTTTATACTGTATTCTTTGGAAGGAAGTCACTATAGCTCATATTTAAGGAGTAGAGATGAAATGGAAAAGTTTAATTACCTATTAAAGTTATTCTTTTTTCAAAGATTTATTTATTTATTTGAGAAAGAGAGAGAGAGCATGAGCAGGAGGGGCAGAGGAAGAGAGAAACTTAAGCAGACTCCAAACTGAGCGCAGAGCCTGATGTGGGGCTCAATCTCACCACCCTGAGATCATGAAACCAAGACTTGGATGCAGAACTGCCATGCCACCCAGGCACCCCATGTTAAAGTTCTTCTTACAAACTGGCTAAAAGTCAGAGCATAGCTGGTTGCAAAGGAAGGGAAGAACCTCCCCCTCTCCCCGCAAAAATAACCTGGAGCCATGTTTTAGAGGCTCTTGAGTTTCATGAGCCACTGAAGATTTTTAGGTTACTACTGAGTAGACATGTAACAACTAGAGATATTACCAGATCTGTCCTTAGGAAGATTAAATTTGTGATGATATGCAGAATTAATTCAAGAAAGTAAGAAACTAGAGAAAGAAGACCAACCAAGAGGTCATTGCAACTGTTCTGGCAATGATGGAAGAAGGACCTGAAATGGGGAGGTGAGAGTATACAGCAGAGAATAATCAGAAGAAACAATTGATGAGACTTGGCCAGTTTGCCAAGCCATTTCCTGTGGAAGAAAGAGTCAAAGATAATTTAGATGTCAAAACTGCATGACTTGGACAATAGTGGTATCTTTAGCAGAAGTAAAAAATCAGGAAGAAGAATTGGTTTGGGGCTGAGGATGGGATTGATTTTTAGACTCTGAGCTCGAAGGTCCAGCAGCACTACCAGGTAAAAAGTTGGAAATGCAGGGCTGATGTCAGGAATGGACACATACATTGGAAAATTTTTCACCTAGAGATGAAATCAGAGCTCTAAACCATGAGGCATCCACTAAGGTGATGAGACAAGGGTAGGGTTCAGGGCAAAAGGAAGAAAGACCAACAGCAAAGGGGGGGAGTGGTAGAAGGAGGCAGTCCTTGGGCTGTTGAGGCTTTGGGTGAGCTCAGTGAGTTACTCTCCCCAAAAGTCATCTGCTCTCATCTTTTTGCATAATTCATTCAAATTTTCTGCTTTTGTCACCTCTCCTACTGAGGTCTTCTGTTGTTTTCTAAGTTAGTATGAACTTATTATTTTACTATCATCCAGAGGTAGTTTACTTTCCAGTTCATCTATATTGCTTACCAAGGGCCACATCAACTATGACTACAATTTATTTATTTATTTATTTATTTATTTATTTATTTATTTATTTGACAGACAGAGATCATAAGTAGACAGAGAGGCAGGCAGAGAGAGAGGAGGAAGCAGGCTCCCCACTGAGCAGAGAGCCCTATGGGGGCTCGATCCCAGGACCCTGGGATCATGACCCAAGCAGAAGGCAGAGGGTTAACCCACTGAGCCACCCAGGCACCCCTATGACTACAATTTAATCAGTTCTGGAAGCTGGCATCAACAACTTGTGACCTGTCTTGATTGACGCTTGTTTATAAGAAAAGAAGTTTTAGGGGTACCTGGGTGGCTCAGTCAGTTAAATAACTGTCTTTGGCTCAGGTCATGATCCCAGGGTCCCGGGATGGAGCCCAGCAGCAGGCTCCTTGCTCAGTAGGAAGACTGCTTCTCCCGCTCCCTCTACCTGCTGCTCTGCCTGCTTGCGCTATCTCTGTGTCAAATAAATAAATAAAAATTCTTAAAAAAAAAAAAAAAACAGAAGAAAAAGAAAAAAAAGTTTTAGTAACTGATCTTGCATTCATTGAATTGCATTATTTTCATTTCATATTTCACATTGAACCCAATAGTTTCATTTGTTTCAAGTTCTTTTTGTTAACAGTTTAATAACATTTGTTAAGATGTTCTTTTTAGTACCTTCTGGAGATGAATTTCCCCTGAAGGAAATGTCTGTCCTTAGAATGGCTTGAAATATGTGCACATTTTTATTGATTGGTTTACTGAAATCACACTTGATGTGGACTAAGTGGAGCCAGACATATTTTATTTTCTAAAAATCAATTCTTCTCCACTCCAATTGCTACTTTCCTAGCTTAGGTCACCCTCTTCTTATCTACATTAGTTCAGGAGCCTTTTAACTGGCCTTCCCTGGTGTCTTTATTTTTTTCACATTATAGCCAGAGAGCTTTTGCTAAATGTGAATTTGACCACATTATTCATCTCTGAGAAAATACTAGTGGTTCCTCATTGTCCTCAGCATCTCTTACAAAACTCTCCCTGGTCATTTTCCACTCTTGCTATTAAGTTACCACACTCTATACCCCAGCTCATTCAGTAAGAGAAGAGGAGGAATAAGACACAAATCCTGGAAGGTAAGAGAAAAAAAGATATTTATCTTTCACATAGTAACTCTCAAAAGCATCTAAAAAAAGGATTACAATTAATATGACGGTGAGCTACCATTACACACCCACCAGAATGTCTACAATTGAAAAGACAGACAATACCAAGTGTTCACAAGAATATGGGGCAAGAGGAACTTTGGGACAATGTTTGACAATTTCTTCAAAGATTAAATAAACACGGATCAGTACACACACACACACACACACACACACACACACACACATATATTTCATTACATATCTCATTATATATGTCACTAAATATGTACACATACATATACATCTAGTCATATACACACGTACATATAGTCTCCAAAAGAAATGAATATATATTATCTAAAGCAAAACACTTGTAAGGGTGCCTGGGTGGTACAGTCAGTTAAGTTTTGGCTCAGGGCATGATCTCAGGGTCGTGAGATAGAGTCCTACATTGGGTTCTGCGCTTCACAGAGTCTGCGAGAGAAAATCCCCAAGCCAATTCCCTGCAGAGTATGGAACCCAACAGGGGGCTTGATCCCAGGCCCCCGAGATCATGACCTGAGCTGGAATCAAGAGTTGGCCTCTTAACCGAGTGCACCACCCAGGCTCCCCTGTAAGAATGTTCTTAACAGTTTTATTAATAATAGCCCCAAATTATAAACAACCAAATGTCTATCAACAGGAGAGGGGATACATTTTCTGTATTCCTATAATGAAGAACACAATAAAAGAAAAGAACTACTGGTACATACAACAACATGGGTGAATCTCATAGGTAAAAGAAGCTACACATAAAGTGCACACACTGTATGATATGATGGATGGACATAGGAGTATGTGCACAAAGTGGGAAGATTTTTGCTTTAGATATGAATGTCTGCCAGAAAGTATCTATTACAGAAAAGGTTACGAACAAGGAAGCAATCAAAACCACTTAGACCTTAGGCCCCTCTGGCAGCTGACACAGTGGGCACGGAATGGAGAGATGAAGGGTAAGCATGGAGCCAACCAACAGCATGGACTTCCACTTAACAAGACCATTAGAGCTACTGCCATGTCCACCCTGCCAGTAACGGGTCCATTGCTTTATTGACAGGGCATTGCTCTTCAAGGAGATCAACCAGCTACTTGGTGTCAAGTTGATTTCACTGGGATGATTCTATTCTAGAAGAATCAGTGCTTCACTCTCACACGATTGGGCATCTCTTCAGGGTCTAAGTATTCCTTTCCTGCCCACAGAGCTTCAGGTAGCACTGCTATCTGGGGGCTCATAGGGTACCTGTTCCATTACCATGGGATTCCACACAACATATCATGCATGCAGTCAGCTTACACATCACAGCTAAGGAGGTGCAGGAGTGGGGCCATGACAGAGGGATCTAATGGCTGCCTTGCATACTGCATCGTTCAGGAGCAGCTGGGCTGACAGAATGTTGGGATGACCCGTGGAAGTTGCAGTTCAGGTATCAGCTTAGAGGCAATGCTCTGGGGCGGGGTGGGGGGGGGTGGTTGCCATCCTCCAGGATATTCAGTATTTGCACTGAATTGGAAACCTTTATATAATGCTTTGTTTCCAAAAGGAAGTATGCCTGGGGTTCAGGGCCAAGCAGTGGCTCCACTCATCATCACTCCCAATAGTTCCCTGGAGGACTCTATGCTTCCTGTCCCGGCAACTCTGAACTCTTCAGAGATAGAGGTCTTAGTCCCGAAAAGGGGCTCACTCCTGCCAGAGGACTTGGAAAATATCTTACTGGACTATAAACTCTGGACGCAGCTTGGGCCTTTGGTATTGCATATAACCTGGGACTAGTGAACAAGAAGAAGAGGCACCATCTTGGCCAGGCTAATTGGCATTGATCAGCAGGAGAGTGTAAGAGCTGTGTTAGACAAAGAGAGGACTGCTTGTGGAATTCAGATGATCTGCTTGGGCCCTTCTTGGTACTCCCTTGCCCAGTTGTAATTGAACAGATTAGTGCAGCAATCCTTTTATGTTCCCAAATCTGACTCATTGTCCGCTTACTATAGGACCCAACTAACACGCTATGTTGTTTGGGTCTTCTATATCCTTACAAATTTTTTGCCTACTTTATCCAGGTTTGGGAGATATTTGTTAAAGAGTCTTTATTAATGCGTCTATGTATCTTTAAAAGTTGCTGCTCTATTACAAGTCGTCCTCAGCTTGTGTTGTTCCTAGAGGCAAAATTTTCAGTTACCTTGTTTTATTATTTATTTTATTTTTTTTTAAGATTTTATTTATTTGACACAGAGAGAGAGAGAGATCTCAAGTAGGCAGAGCAGCAGGCAGAGAGAGAGAGGGGGAAGCAGGCTCCCTGCTGAGCAGAGAGCCGGATGTGGGGCTTGATCCCAGGACCCTGAGACCGTGACCTGAGCCAAAGGCAGAGGCTTAACCCACTGAGCCACCCAGGCACCCCAAGTTACCTTGTTTTAAATAAACACCAGTCCCTCAACCACAATGGTTCAAATTTCATTTAAGATGGCACATTAATTGTAATTGCATAAAGTGTGAACTCTGCAGCTAGTCGCTCCCTTCGCACATCACTAAATAATGCTTGTCACGATCAGAGGTCAATTATGTCACTTCTTTCAAAGTCTGTTGGTGAGTTCAGGGACAGGGAGCAAAACATGTAGTTGTGCTGTCTCCTTGTCTCCCAGTGATAAGCCCATGAGATATTTGACAAAAATTGATAAGCAAAAGAGGGAATTGGCCAACAAAGAGAAAAGTGCCAAAGACACTGAAGTGATAATGCCAGAAGTGAAATTTGGGTCACCTATAAATGTCATAGAAGTTATACAGGGCTTATTCTAGAAGAAATATACACTGTGGGATTGTTGACACTGCTTCTGCTTGAGAAACTCTTGATACGCAGTCAGAGGAACTTCGTGAATACACACTTATTGAAATAAATAAGTGGTTATGGCTAACATCCCGGAAAAAACAATGCTGGCACAAAACTTCACATGAAAGGAACTCCTGGAAGTATTTCACAAGGATATGAAACACAAAGGATACAATGCTGGAAGCTGACTCAAACTTAAAAGAATGACAATTTGCTAAGGCATAGAAAAGAGACTCACTCTGTATCATAAATTACACAAAGAAGGCAAGCACTCTTGATGTTTTTTTCTTCCTAAGTTTCTTAAAATAAATGGAGCACTTTAATTTTTAATGTTTCTAATGTTATAAATCACACTGTGCTCAATAAATGTTAGTTTCACTATTTTCATTTCCCTATACATTTATTAGAGTTTGTTTCCACGACAATTTGTAAAGACCATGGAATAATCACAATCTTTCCCATATTATTTTTTTAAAGATTTTTTTTTTTTTTTTTTTTTTGACAGAGAGAAATCACAAGTAGGCAGAGAGGCAGGCAGAGAGAGAGGAGGAAGCAGACTCCCTGCTGAGCAGAAAGCCCGATGCAGGGCTCGAACCCAGGACCTGGGATCATGACCGGAGCCGAAGGCAGCGGCTTAACCCACTGAGCCACTCAGGCGCCCCTCTTTCCCATATTATTAAGAATGTTTTGTTTGGTTTCAGTTTGCATTACCATACAAAGTGAGGTCTGCCTCTATTTGTTCCAATTTCTCTACATCCTATTGCCAACATGTGCATCTTATTAATAACCATCATAGTGGGTGTGAAGTGGTTTCTTATTGTGGTTTTGATTTGTATTTCCCTAATGACTAATGACATAGAGCATCTTCTCAAGTACTTATTAGAAATTTGCATATCTTCTTTGGAGAAATATCCAAATATTTTGCCCCTTTAAAAATTACTCTCAACACCATCAACAGAATACACACACACACACACACACACACACACACACACACACAAAGAGATTCATTTTTTTATCTTTTAAGATTTTTAATTTATTCATTTGAGGGAGAGAGAAAAAGAGGAAGTGAGAGCATGAGCAGCGGGGAGTGTTAAGAGAGGGGGGAGCAGGGCGCCTGGGTGGCTCAGTGGGTTGAGCCGCTGCCTTCGGCTCAGGTCATGATCCCAGGTCCTGGGTTCAAGCCCCGCGTCGGGCTTTCTGCTCAGCAGGGAGCCTGCTTCCTCCTCTCTCTCTGCCTGCCTCTCTGTCTACTTGTGATTTCTCTCTGTCAAATAAATAAATAAAAATCTTAAAAAAAAAAAAAGAGGGGGGGAGCAGACTCTCCACTGAGCAGGGAGCTCGATGTGGGGCTCCATCCCAGGACTCTAGGACCATGACTTGAGTCAAAAGGCAGATGCTTAACCAACTGAGCCACCCAGGCGCCCCACATGAGATTTATTATAGGAATTGCCTCATGTGGTTATGGTTGCTGAGAAGTCCCACTACCAGCAGTCTGCAAAAGAACCAGGAAAAGTTGGTGGTATAATTCAGTCCGAGTCCAAAGGTCTGAGATCCAGAAGCTCCAAAATCTGAGAGTAGGAGAAGATAGACAGCCCCGCTCAGAGAGGGAAGGAAATAATCCTTCCTCTACATTTTGGTTCCATTTGGACCCCCAGTGGATTGATGAAGCCCACCCACAGATCTCTTTGTGGTGAGGACGATCTCTCTGCTCAGTTACTGAATCAAATTCTCATCTTTTCCAGAAATACCCTCACAGATACACCCAGAAATTATGTTGTACCAGCTATCCAGGCATCCCTTAGGCCAAATTAATATATAAAATTAACCAGCACAGTTATGTTCTTTTTTAAATGAGATGGGGGAGGTGCTTGTCAAATAGACAGGGATGGGTCAAGAAAATGTTTTTAGCTTCATAGCTCAGACTTACTTCTTCTATTTTTAATGTCAAGTACTCAGTATTCTCATGTAATTACATCTTTAAATGCAGCATTTTGCTAATAGATTTTTTCTCCAAATTTTTATTTACATTCTAGTTAACATATAGAGTAATATTGGTTTCAAGAGTAGAATTTAGTGATTTATCACTTACATAAAACACCCAGTGCTCAACATATCAAGTGCCCTCCTTAATACCCATCACCCATCTACCTATCCCTCACCCACCTCCCTCCCACCAACTCTGTTTGTTCTCTACCATTGATGGATCATAGGGTAGTTCTGTTTTTAACTTTTTGAGGAACCTCCATACTAATTTCCAGAGTGGCTGCACCAGTTTGCATTCTCACCAACAGTGTAGGAGGGTTCCCCTTTCTCCGCACCCTTGCCAGCATCTACTGCTTCCTGTGTTGTTGATTTTAGCCATTCTGACTGGTGTGAGGTGGTCTCTTGTTGTGGTTTTGATTTCCATTTCCTTGATCAGTGAGGTTGAGCATCTTTTCATGTGTTGTTACCATCTGGATGTCTTCTTTGGAAAAGTGTCTTTTGGTCGTCTGCCCATTTCTTAGCTGGATTATTTGGTTTGGGGGTTTTGAATTTGATAAGTTCTTTTTTTTTTTTTAAAGATTTTATTTATTTATTTGTCAGAGAGAGAGAGGGAGAGAGAGTGAGCACAGGCAGACAGAATGGCAGGCAGAGGCAGAGGGAGAAGCAGGCTCCCCGAAGAGCAAGGAGCCCGATGTGGGACTCGATCCCAGGATGCCGGGATCATGACCCGAGCCGAAGGCAGCTGCTTAACCAACTGAGCCACCCAGGCGTCCCTGAATTTGATAAGTTCTTTATAGATTTTGGATACTAGCCCTTCAACTGATATGTCATTTGCAAATTATCTTCTCCCATTCCAAAAGCTGCCTTTAGTTTTGTTGATTGTTTCCTTCACTGTGCAGTTTTCTATCTTGATGAAGTCCTGGTACATTTTTGCCTTTGTTTTCCTCCCGTCTGGTGAGGTGTCTAGTGAGAAGTCACTACACCCGATGGCAAAGAGGCTGCTGTCTTGTTCTCCTCTAGGATTTTAATGG
This sequence comes from Lutra lutra, assembly GCF_902655055.1. Lineage (NCBI taxonomy): Eukaryota > Metazoa > Chordata > Mammalia > Carnivora > Mustelidae > Lutra > Lutra lutra. The sequence continues at coordinate 62,399,099 of NC_062284.1, forward strand.
ATTTCTGTCTCACATTTAGGTCTTTCAACCATTTTGAATTTAACAATAGGTTATATATCACTCATGCATACAATTTGAACTTTCTCTCTTACCCAGTAATAGTATTACTGGATTCTCAATCTGGTTTCTGTTTTTAGCAGTTTTCCATGGGGTGGGTGAGGCTTTTTCTGTAATGAAGGCAGTATTTAATGGTTATTTATAAGAATGTAGAGGACTTAGACTGCCAGCACCTTGTTTCTCTTAAGACTGAGCAGTTTTTCACTTATGCTCACAGCATGTGAAGACTTTGATCAGCTCTGCTGGTAATCCTCAGTCCTGAGTGTCCAGGTTTTCTATTGAGTTGGTTTCTTCCCATTTGGGGGTGGTTGGCAGTTTCTCAGTCCTACAACTCTTTCTTTTTTAAACATTCTATTTGGGGTGCCTGGGTGGCTCAGTCATTGGGCGTCTGCCTTCAGCTCAGGTCATGATCCCAGGGTCCTGGGACTGAGCCCAGCATAGGGCTCCCTGCTCAGCGGGAAGCCTGCTTCTCCCTCTCCCACTCCCCCACTTGTGTTCCCTCTCTCATTGCGTCTCTCTCTGTCAAATAAATAAATAAAATCTTTAAAAAAATAATTTTTTTTTTTTAAATTTGAGAGAGAAAGATAGCAGGAACAGGGGTGAGAGGGAGAAGCAGGCTCCCCCACTGAACAAAGATCCTGACGTGGGGCTCAATCCCAGGACTCTGGGATCACTACCTGAGCCAAAGGCAGACGCTTAACCAACTGAGCCACCCAGGCGCCCCCAGTTCTGCAACTCTTACTCGGTATCCCCTTTCACTTTCCACCACTTCCACTGCACAACCCTGCTGCTGTTGGTGCTTTGAATATATCTGTCCATACTCAGGAGTTCATGGGAGATTTCCTGCTGCTTTGTTTTGTTAAACTTTGGGTTTTTTCTTTTGTTATCCTGGTTAATGCATACAGTTTTCTGGAAGAGTTTTGAGGAAATTCAGAAGCTGTAACTTGATATGATCATACCACCTAACTCTGGATATCTTTTTTTTTTTTTTTTAAAGATTTTATTTATTTATTTGACAGACAGAGATCACAAGTAGGCAGAGAGGCAGGCAGAGAGAGAGGAAGGGAAGCAGGCTCCCTGCCGAGCAGAGAGCCCGATGCGGGACTCGATCCCAGGACCCCGAGATCATGACCTGAGCCGAAGGCAGCGGCTTAACCCACTGAGCCACCCAGGCGCCCTGGATATCTTTTTATTAATGGAGTTCTTTGTTGTACTGAAGTTTTAATTTTTTTTTAAGAGGAAGGGAGGGAGAAAGAGAGAGAGAGAGAGCACTCACTCACAGGGGTGGGGAGGAGCAGAGGGTGAGGGGGAGAGAGAATCTTAAGCAGGCTTCACCCCCAATGTGGAGTCCAATGTAGGGCTTGATTTCACAATCCTGAGATCACACCCTGAGGTGAAATCAAGAGTCAAATGCTTAACAGACTGAGCCACCCAGGTGCTCCAGTTTTAAATGTTAATGCAAATTGTAAAAATCTGCCTGGTTTTATTTGTTTTTCCTAGTAGTGGCCAGCTATTCTAAGTACAGAGAAGACTTCATCAAAGTAACTTCTTCCTAATTCCAAGTGCCTTGTATTTTCATAACCAAACACTTTCTTCACTGCCTTCAGAGCTACTACTCACCTAGAATATTGTAAAATCTTAAAACAAAAGCAATGACTTTTGTTTTAACTCTAGGTATCCTTTCCTTAAATGAAAGTTTACATAGAAAGTCAAAATGAAATATCACAACTATCTAAGTTTGGCACTTTTCCCCTCTTTGATCTGCTTTTCTCTCTGAGGCTCTTTGGCACGTAGACTAAATCACTGAGGTAAAAACAAAGAAAGCTCTAAATTTTAAGGGTAATGGTTTAGAAACAGAAGGAAATCATAATGGTTTTGTAAAGGCTCAATCTCAGGAGATTCTGATTCAGGACCAAGGGTGAAATCTGGAAATTTATTTTGTTAATGCTTTTTAAGTGACTCCTAACAGTCAAGTCTGAGAACCATTAGATTAGATTTATGCTGTCCAATACAGTAGCTACCAGCCACACACGCCTAGTAATTAAAATTACTATTAAACTACTAAAATTAAAATTAAGTAAAATAAAAAATCCAGGTCCTCAGTTGCACTAGACACATTTCAAAACGTTCAACAGCTGCATAGGGACAGCAACTATCATACTGGAGTGCAAATCAAGAACATTCCTGTCACTGCAGAGTTCTCTAGACAGTGCTGCTCTATACAGTGGAGTCCACAATAGGTGTGGACACACCCAAAGAGATGCATAGATTCACTTGGAAGATATTTAAATAGAAATATTCTACTTTTTAGCTGCTTTTTAAAAATCTCCATTTTTGGGCAATCATTTATAATGTACTTAATACATTAGTACCATACTGAATATAAAAAATTCTCTTTGTATATATGTATAGTGCATGCTTAAAAATTATTTACTGATGGAATGTATGGTCAGAAAGTTTGGAGACCATTACACTGAATACCTGTGTCTTTTATTTTATTTTTTAAGATTTTTATTTATTTATTTGTCAGAGAGAGAGCACAAACAGGGGGAGCAGCAGGCAGAGGGGGAGGGAGAAGCAGGCTCTCCACTGAGCAAGGACCCCGATACAGGGCTCCATCCCAGGACCCAGGGATCATGACCTGAGCCAAAGTCAGATGCTTAACCGACTGAGCCACCCAGGTGTCCCAATACCTATGTGTTTTAAAGAATTTGTCTGGGCTGGCAGAGGTAACATTTAATTAGAGCTCCTTTCTAGGTACAGATTTTTATACTTCAAACCCAAATCCCCAGACATGAGAAGTCCCTTTTTTCTTTGTAAATATACACATATAAGATATTTTATTTCAAAAAGCACAAGAACATTATACAAGTTTTAAATTTACATTTTGCAATAAAAGATATCAATATATGCATTATTTGTATAACTTCATCATGGATGGCAATTGAATCAGTGGTATAAACATGTTGCAGTCACTAGATATAGATCATCATCACAGTGAACCAAATGCATAGTTGTTATGAAATGACAAATGACCACTAACAGGTGAACTCACAGCCCATACACCAGCAAAATAAATTAATTATACAGATATATGCTTTTCTTCACTCTATCATTAAAATTCCTGTCAGCCCCTCACCAAAAACATTAGAAAAACACAGTTTTGGAGCCATCCTGTTGAACTGGTTCCTCCACATTCTACACTAATGAAAATAAAGTGACTTTTTGCTCATTTGCAAGTAAACTCCGTAAGCATAATTAAATTGTTTGCAATGATGAAGGCAAACCACTATGATATTTGAATATAATTAGAAATCCCTAGGGCTGGGGACAGCACTAAGACACATAATCATCTCCAGTGCAGGGGTATGAATCAATCTCAAGAGTGGAACTCAATATGAAATGGGTTCTTTGGCAGTGAAGGTCTGACTGGCCAGGACAGGGTAGTCCCTCTGGCAGCTTAAGAGCTTAACCAAAGGGTTTATGAAGTGAATATAAAAAGACTAGAAATAAAAAGTCAGTTTATCTTTGCTAAATGGGGCCAATCAGGGCAGAAGTCAGCATCTTCTGTTGCCTATTCTGGCTCAGATTTTCCAGTCAGACCACCCACCACCACCCCCAAATTATATCAGAAATAAAGGGAGATGTTCTAATCATTTAATCATACTGACAAACTGGACAAGCAGAATACTGAATTTTCGGATCCTCACTCATCACTTGTTACAAATAGTTCAGTGGAATTGTATCTTGTTTCCTGATACCTTCCGAATAATAATTATTCAAGTATAAAATCATGATTATGATTCTGATACCCGTTCATGCCAATCCTTTACTGCAAAGCCCATCTTTACTTTACACAACACCACCAAAAAAATCTAACCCCAGATGTGCATCATCACTTTGCAAATATATTTTTATTTGTTTGCCTTTGCTGAGCAAAAAGAAGACAGGAAAACATTTACACACATATACGATGGTAGTCACCAAAGGCAAAATCAGATGGTCTTTGAATGCATCTTTCAAATTCTTGACATTATTCCAGAGACACAAGAAGCTAAAGTGGAAGATTTCAATTTATCTTCTGTCTGCTGTTTAGATCACAAGTTCTCGATATAAAAACTTAAAGCCAAAAACCAGGAAGTCTACACACAGATTCGGGAGAGCTCTATTATCTATAAACACGATGGCTCAACCACAGCATATTATAACAGGACACATGACCACTGATCACATGGCTTTTTTGGTTGTCGGTACTAGTCATAAAACCAGAGTTTATGAAAAGGTTGCACACAGGTAACAACGGAAGGATTTGTCTTTTATAAAGACACAGAAGATGACAGAGTTGGCTTCAATCTGATTGTTCTTATCGACAGCTGCCATGCTCCATTCACGGGGGAATTTTCTTATCCTCGTTCTAGAGATAGTTTACATCAGAACTGTATCAGGTTCTTAAGAGTCAAATAGGATGGTGCCACAAACAAGAGATAAGGGAACTCATTTTAGAAATTTGCCTCTGGAAAATAGAAAGTATAATTTCAAAATTCAACAAAGCTATTTGTGGTAAGAGGTGAGAACTACAGTTTCTTTGGCCCATAAGGGATAGGATAATGTATACATTAACCTATCTTATCCTATTCTTGAGGTCTACAATGGGCAAAAAGCTTTTCCACATTAGCAGACATTTGCCTTAAAAATGGCAACTCAGCCCACAGAAAGAGTTGTTTGATTTCTGGCTGAAACAGTAAGCGGCACATTAGGGGTATTTCCTTAAAAGAGAAGTAATTAAAAAAAATTTACTCTTTCGGAAAATTTCTCAGTTGAAGTATACTGAATGGTTTCTGCAATTCCTCTTTAGCTGCATGGAAGACGACCACAGATTAGAATCCTGTTAGTGCTTCAATGTCAGCTAAACTAAACCTGGGTATGTGCGGGAAATACCAACACAAAACTGCAGAAGAGTTAGCCAACATAAATAAATGTCCACAACTGCTTAATGTGACTTCATTTACCAAGTGAATGAAATGAAAAGAAGTGGGACAGATTATGAAGGGAAATGAGTTTTCTGGAAATAGCAGAATCAGACACTTGGGGTAAAGAAGCATTTTTTAGTGTTCTAGAACATAAAACAGATTAATCAATGTCTTTTTTCTCCTTAAGCATATTTTCACTAATTGAAAGCAATACTCCGTTAAGGAATATTGTATTGACGTATGTGAATCTGGACATGGAGCAAAGATCCGCCAACCCTTCCCTAGCCCTCAGAAAGATCTCCGTAATTTTGAATCGGTCGGTCGTCATTACTGTTCTTCATTTGTGATTGTCCCAAGGCAAGGTTGAAGCTCACAATAATTGCCAGTTGAATCCAAATAACATCTGATTAGTTTCCTGGCTCCTAGCAATCTCTTCTATAATGCAGTGTTGTTGCCACACCAAATGGAGCTTCCGATATCGCTCACGAGATAAATGAAGGGGGTTGCCCCTCCTTCAGGGAAAAAACAAACAAACAAACAACATGTAAGTTCAAATCAAATAACTGCCACATCTTTACTGCCTAAATTAGTTCACACTCTTGAGATGTTCTTAGAACTGGGAGGAATCACAAGGACAGAGTTTTAAAAGGGATATTCTCCCTTCACCCCTAATCACCACAAACTTAACAGATCACTTAGCCGATGAAGCAGAAATTTACTCCTTGATTATTCAGAAAAGAGGCAAAGTATATCACAGGCATTATGAGACCCCATTTATTTTATTTTTTTATTTTTTTAAAGATTTTATTTATTTATTTGACAGAGACCAGAAGTGGGCAGAGAGGCAGGCAGGGAGAGAGAGAGGGGGAAGCAGGCTCCTGCGAGCAGAGAGCCTGATGCGGGGCTCGATCCCAGGGCCCTGAGATCACGACCTGAGCCGAAGGCAGAGGCTTTAACCCACTGAGCCACCCAGGCGCCCCATGAGACCCCATTTAAATGTAAGGTTTATAACATGAAGCAGCTCTATTCCTTTTCTGGGTAGTCTAATGGGGCCTTAATGGCTTTTTGGCCTCATACAGTTTACTTAGCTTTGATTTCTAGTCTTTGTATATAGGAGAGATTAAGTCCGAAGTATAACACTAAGTCCTCAAATGACATTCTGCTGCTCAGAAATATTTGCTTATTGTTGTCTTTATGACATAACAAATTTGCTGGTGATTAGCAAATATTTAAACAAAACTATTCCACATCAATTCTAAGGCAGTATAGTCCATAACACAGCTAATCTCAAATGACTAAAGTTTGGCTGTTGCAATTATGGAGAACTGTGAGATCCTCAGTCTGGAGGCACTCAAGTGCCTCAGTTGGTTGGGTATTTTCAAATTGCCTAATGAAGTAAAAAATCTTGCTACTTCTTACCTTTCTGGAACAACTCAGATCTTATCCTCAGTCAATAACTACTTTCACCATTCAGCTATTTTCTCCCTTAATCCAAAGACTACCTCCATACTTAGACCTTCTAAGTAATTCTGAACAAAGGTTGATTAAAAACAACATAATATTCAAACATTAGGATGGCTACATCTTTAATTTTAGAGGAGGATTACCCTCACATTCTGGAGAAGCACAAAGCTGTTCAAAATTATGTGCTACATTTAGGATGGTATCATACTTAGTATTTTTAATTTGTACTTATTTTAAAATATCTCTCAATATTTAGCATTAGTTTCTGTGTTTAAAGAACTGTTACTGTCCATGTCCAATAATGGGACTAAAATGAAAAATAAATAAACCAATCTTACTTCAGGCCAGGGTCTGTTTCTCCATATTCATCCAAGTAAGGGGCTGGATAGGCACAGCCTCTGGCTTTACCTTCAACCAGGACTACTCTGCATTCTCGGATTCTGAAGGAAAAAACAACCAATTGGAAATGTTATTAACTGCAGGTATGCAAATGATAGGCACTAAATCAAAGTTAATCTAGAGAAAAGACACGGCCAATATCTTAGGAATTCAGTATAAAGAGAGTAAACATAGACCAACAGACTAAACTGTGTTTTGTTTAAATAAAAGACAGTGAACACTGCAATTTTTACTTAAGTATGGGAAAGGATCAGTGGATTTAGGGAATTGGGACCATTAATACTGACTGAATGTATTGAAGAGAGGAAGGAAGCTGTTCTACTTGAGCCACAGATACCCTGGAAAATGATGTCCAGGGTTGTTTCTGGACCTACAACCTAGAATGGGGAGCTTAACAGAAGGACAGAACATCTCTTGTTCTGATAACTTTGGGCCAGAAAGAAGGTCAGCTAGGGAAGTGTCAAGCCATTTCCAGTTAGAACCAGCCTCCAACAGTGCAAATTATAAAGAACTACTGTGCCACTGTGAAGTTACTTGTGCCTGTTACAGCCTAGACAGGAAGATATAAAAAGAATGTCTGTATGCACGTGTACAGAAGGGATAAGTACCAAAGAGTGACATAAAATAAATAGATGGAATAGGTAGTGGGTTTACATGCTGTAAGTTTCCTAAAAGAAGAAAATAGGTGTTTGGGTGTGGCTTCTAAGAATTCATTCCCGCTGTTCCAACAGATGCCTACACGCAATAATTACATATTCCATAGTTAGATATTTGGGCTTACATAAACAGAAACTACATTACATAGCGAGAATGGAAAGAAAAAGCACCCATCTCCACTTTGAATTTTATTTCTCTCAGGGAACCTGTACTGTTCTTTCATAAACATTAAGTTAACTATTGTTCCACTTTCAGCCTTTTGGTGAGAGAACAGGGAAAACAATGGTTGCCTGATAGTGGAAATGAAGAAAATGAATATATTCAAAGGACAACTTTGCATAGGTACTTTTAAAATATAAGTGTGAGGACTCTAAGCCCTTTCACCACACCTGAGTGTTATACAACACCAGAGTAATCAATGCAAACTCTATCATGCTTACAATATACCACAAACAATTGAATGTGAACAGAATCCTTTTTTCAAACTTATTTTGTAATATTCTGTAATATCTTCTCAAGTGCAATTTCATGTGAATAACAGGTCTATTAACTTCTGATAGACCATTTCCTACCAACACACTGTTCTACCATAATAGCCTCCAGATTGGATCCAGATTCCGTAAATTCATTATGAAGCATCCAGAACACTCACTACTCACTTTAGGAAAATGCAGACTCCAGCTCCACAGTGAAGTGCATGAAAAATGCAAGCTCCAACCTCTTCCCCATTCACAATTTCTTGGCAGCAAATGTTCTGAGAACACAGTATGGCTCCACAGAAAAGACAAAGGACAGGGTGCTTTCGCTCATCATCTGTAGACCGTGGGCACCTCAAGGGGAAGAAAACATTTAGTATGGGGGAGAAACAATAAAAGCATGATATATTCAGTTAGCAATGAATTGAGTTCATTATTGGCTGCTTTGCAGAAAAGAAAGTTCTTAAATACACAAGAAAATGTTCATTCACTCATTCGTTTAGAGAGGGAGAGAGAAAGAGAGAATCCCACACAGGCTCTATGCCCAGGGTGAAGAGCAGGTTCCATGCCTAGTGCAGAGCCCAATGTAGGGACCCGTCTCAAAACCCTGAGATCATGACCTGAGCTAAAATCAAGAGCTGGATGCCTAGCGGACTGAGCCACCCAGGTGCCCCAAAACACAAGAAAACATTTAATTATATGATTCCTCTTTAATAAAGACATAACAAAAAAAATCTCCTGATTAATCCATAGTAAAAAAACTTATTATTAAAAATACAGTGTCCTGATAATTCCCATAGTTTGGCAATTAAATATGCCTTGAGACTGAGATACTTTTTATAGAATCTAGTATTCAGCTGACATGACCAATTATAGTCAACTCCCTCCTCTGGATTGGTTTCGTCAAGCTTACGTCCTCAGTATTAGAGCAATATGAACTGGTTAAGTGTAAAAAAAAAATTTTTTTTTTATCACAAATGTGCAGTAAGGGTTCAGATACATTTTCCTGTCCATTTTGTTTAAGTATTGAGATCTTTAGGGTTAAAATAAGACTGTAGTATTAGAGTTCACACACTATCTGGGAAACAAAGCAAGTCCGTAGGAAGGAAAAAGTGACAGAGCTGACTTGCTTGAACCAAGCAGTACGCTGAGATCTATCATTTTACACAGAAGATGCTAGAGCCTTGCTGTAATGCCCCTCAAAGAGGGGTATCACTCTCTGAATTAAAGCGATAATGCTATCTTTAAAAAAAAAAAAAAAGCTTTCTACACTCCTATCTCTGCCTTCTAATGGACATATTAGAAACATCAAGAATTCCTTTATTTGGGGAGTAATAAATAAATGCAACCGGTAAGCTGAGATCCAGTGAGGCTTAAAATGGGGTCAGAATAAAGAACACCAAAAGAACCTCCATCTCCAATAAAGCATTAACAGTTTATTCTCTGATCCCTCATTTCTCAGGTAAGATAATAAAACCACTACTGTCTACATAGGAGCAGAAGGACTCCGTGCACAGGTATTCCACTCCTGTCTCCGGGAGGTGAGGAGACTATTTTCACTTCCAGAGGGAAGAACACAATTTTAGCTCTTTTTGGATAAAGCCAAAATCTTTCACTTAGTGCAGGATGGCCGAGTCCTATCACTAATATCCTAGAGAGGAAAAAAGGGGTGATACCTAAAGTATAGTAACTGGGCAGCTTACCCTCCTACAGTAGAAATGGCTCAGTCTTAATGGAAACTGATGGTGACAAAGAACTGGAAGAGATCATAAGATTTATTTTCACTTTACTTAAAACCAGTATGTAGTATCATCCAGAGGGATCTTCACTGTGATTAGTGACTAACACTCTCCTCAGATCCTTCTAGGAGCCAACAGTGATACTCCTTAACACTGGGATTCACCTATTCACTGGGATTCTGTGATAGCAATACAGCCCTAAGATTAGGAGAATCACTGCATTTGGAGCTGGATGCAATTTCTGAAACCACCTAGCTCATGTTTTAAGGGCTGAGAGGTGAATGGCTCAGCCATTTCTTTAGGTGGTTGAACCTAATCTGCATGGGACAAACAGCAAGGGAACTAAAACCAAGATCAATTCTATCTAGCACAAGAGGTGGGAGTATGGGCTGCCCAAGCCCCTGCTGGGCCCATTAAAGTCCCTGGCTTCAGGGCTCAAAGCAATGGTTGTAACAGAATGGGATAATTTCCCTAATCATTTTGGAGATCAGTGATTCTCAGAGGCCACATAAGGGCTCTTCAAACCCTCAAAATTATAATCAACTGCAATCCCTTTCTTTGCTCCTTCAAATGACAGCAAGTTATTTAACATATGACTAAGGACTACAATAGTCACTTTGTACGCCAAGGCAGTTCATTAGAATTATTAACTGGTATCCTTGAAACAAAATTTAAGAGTTCTTTGTGTTTTCTGAGAGCTCTAATTAAATTTATTAAGAAGTCTGGCTGCTGTACAATGCTTACTTAATATTACAGAACTCCTAACTGAGCTTTGGAATTCCTGCCATTTGCAAAACAAGATGCTCTATTACCATGCATCATCAATAAAGTCTTGACTAGGCTTTGATTTTCAGACTGAGATTCTTGCCTTTTAATTACAAATTACTGCTAATTTCATGTCATTGCTATTAATCTGGTTTGCTATGGGTGGTAGTGTGATGCCACCTGAATGTCAAGGATACATAACAGCATCAGTAGTAATTCCGGCCTATTATTTTTAAGACATGATACACTGTGATTCAAATATGAAATATTCACACGCCAATGGCTAAGGCGGACATGAATATAATTTCTCCATCCAGGGGCATTACATTGTTGGTGTGCAGCTCATGAATTTATGTTATTTGAATAACTTACATCATATTATAGCAAGGTAAGTGTGAACTGTTAATGTTATATTGTAAGAGCCTATTTAGCCAGAGCAGCACCACCTCAGTTTAACAGCCATTTTGTTGTTTATGCAGTAAAACTTAAACTGACACTACCCCAGCAGGGGAACTTACTTAAAAGCAAGTCTGGGAAACCAGTCCCAGGTAACAAAGCCCAAATACAAGGGTGGGTCAGTTCAGGTAGAGATAACAGCCCGAGTGCAGGGATGAGTTGGGTCAGGGGGAGACATCGAATCAGTAGAGTGCGCACACTGTCTCCCTAGCTACCAAGGAGTGTGGGCCCCACCTTTTGGGTGCCAATTCTGACCAAGGCGATAGGCTAGTTCAAATGTCTACTATAGGGTAAATTGTAGTTCAATTGGCCACCCGTGTGTGACCTAGCATGACTGCAGCTTTCTCTGTGTGTTACAATCTCATTCGCCACCTGTGTGTGGCCAGGGTCAACCACATGGTCTTTGCTCTATAAAAGTTAATCTGTGAGGCAGGGAGGGCTTGTCCTCTCTGTAAGGGGCAGCCCCGACCAATCTGTTTGACGGTCGGTTTGATTCTTGATGCTTGGTGCAAAATAAAGCTTTGCTTGACCTTTGCTTTGTATCAGTCTCCCTCCTTTGACCATGGACCCATTATTAGGGGACCCAACAATATGACATTACTTTATCATATAGAATCATGTGGGTTTTTTTTTTTAAAGATTTTATTTATTTGACAGAGAGAGATCACTAGTAGACAGAGAGGCAGGCAGAGAGAGAGAGAGAGAGGGAAGTAGTCTCCCTGCTGAGCAGAGAGCCCGATGTGGGACTCGATCCCAGGACCCTGAGATCATGACCTGAGCCGAAGGCAGCGGCTTAACCCACTGAGCCACCCAGGTGCCCCTAGAATCATGTGTTTAAGCTCATGCTGTTTTCTTATAAAAGTAACTAATTCAGGTAATTCATTTATGATATTCATAATGAGTACAATGTAACTTGTTTATTGTACTTCTTACCAGTCTTTATCATCCAGATTTTTTTTTTTTAAAGCAATCAGTGAAAGGGAAGAGGAAGATAAAGTCCGAGAAACACTGCGTTAGTGTGGTATTTATTTTGATTGAGGTAGAGGAGAACAAGTATCAAAAAAGGCTAAGGTGGTGTACTTCTCTCTCCAGCACCCAGGCTTAAAACTGAGCCACAATGCTATTACTTGTTTTGCTGTTCTAATAAGATTTCATATAAGATTTGGCTTGCACAAACAAGGATTCTTCAGTGTTATTTCAGTGAGGATGTGGTCACCTCACTCTAATGCACATATAACAGTGCTTAACGACACATGTATAAAAGATATTTCTAAGAGAACTATTTGTTTATGAAGTTGAAAACAGTTTATTTCAGCTGACAGATGTGCTGACCACAATTCTACAGTAGCACACTGTTAAAAGATACAGGAATAAATGATGATTCTTAGAGTGCTTTAAAAAAAAAAAAAGGCTCCTGTAGCTTTAAAAAAAAAGTTGTGGGGAGATATTCTAGAACATGGTAGAGTATCAAGCTCCGAGCTCTGGGAATTGTTTCTTCTACCAATACAACTATTGATCTGGCAAGAACTGTCTGAAGCAACTATTTTGGGACTTGAAATCTAGGTGAACACTTACAGCATCCACAGGAGTGCTTACCAAAGAAAGAGGCTGGTAAGTTTCAATGAATTTTGGCTTTTTGTGTTGTGACTACCACCTTCTAACTCCCAGCCCTATAGCAGGTAGCTATGGGGGTGGCTGCCCATAATTCCGGTGTGGCTTGCTGGTGCCATGATGGGTAATAGAGATGATGTCCTCAAAAGTCATGGTTGTGGGTTTAGCTCTACCTGGCAGTTTACTGGAGGGCTGACAGAGATATTGGCCATTGTTTCAACCCCTATGGACTAAAGTGACTTTCTCTGCAGTGATGGTAGAGGGAATTTAAAGAGACAGAATATTCTTTATATTTTTTTCTTCTCTTACTTTTCTTGTTGGATACAGAAATTTAAGGAAATCTTGTCAGTTCACTGGCTGACTGCAGAGATAATGGAACAGAGACTTTAGTGGATACACAAAAAGGAACACAGTCTTTGCAAAAAACAAAAACAAAGAAAAAAAAAAAACACAGCTTGGAAAAGTCACTAAAGAGACACCTGAAGCCTTTATCAAGCAACAGTGGCAATTCTTGGGAATAAGGTAGAATTTGATTTGCAGAGCCACTACAATAATCAAAATGTCCCATTCTCAACAAAACTAACAGAGCTTACAAAGAAGCAGAAAAGTATGACCTATTCACAGTCAAAGCAACACTGAAAAAGTTGGAAAGGCTGCACGTTATAATTTCAAAACTTACTACACAGCCATGGTAATTAAAAGTGTGGTACTAGCATCAGGACAGACATATAAACCAATGGAATAGACTTTAGAATTTAGAAAGGAACCCAAACATCCATGACCAACTGATTTTCAACATGGGTGCCAAGATTATCCAAACTCTTTAAAAATGGTGCTGGGATAATTGGAAACCATATGAAAGAAAGAATGAAGTTGGACCTCCTGTCTTATTCCAGAAATTAACTCAAAACAAATCCACAGTCTAGGAGTATCTGGGTGGCTCAGTCAGTTAAACCTCTGCCTTCACCTCAGGTCATGATCCCAGGGTCCTGGGATCAAGTTCTGCATCAGGCTCTCTGCTCAGCAGGAAGCCTGCTTCTCCCTCTCCCACTCCCCCTGCTTGTTCTCTCTCTCTAATAAATAAAATCTTAAAAAAAAAAACAAAACCCAAAAAACAAACCCACAGTCTAAACATAAAGCTAAAACTACAAAACTATTCAAAGAAAACAAAGGGGTAAACCTTCATGACCTCAGATCTGGCAATGGATTTTTAGTTTTGACACCAAAAACACAAGAAACAAACAAAAAAATAGGTAAAATGAACTTAAAAAAAAAAAAAGATTTTATTTACTTATTTGACCGAGATACAGCAAGAAAGGGAACACAATTGGGGAGTGGGAGGGAGAAGCAGGCTTCCATTGAGCAGGGAGCCCAAAGCAGGGCTCCATCCCAGGACACTGGGATCATGACCTGAGCTGAAGGGAGATGCTTAAGGAATAAGCCACCCAGGTGCCCTTAAAATTAACTATTACATATTGAAAACATTATGAAGAATGTGAAAACACAACCTATAGAATGGAAGAAAATATTTGCGAAATAAAAATCTGGTAAGTGCTGAATATCCAGAATATACTGAAAGAGAACAGAAGAGGCCATCCCAAAACATGCCACTTTGGCATATTGATTATTTTGAATTAAAGTTACTTAAGAAACAGCAGGTGCAAAAAGGACACTCTGACTATCTTTTGTTCTCCTGGAAGCAGGAAATAAGTCTCCCCTGTGAAGGTATCCTCCCTATACCAGAAGCATAGAAAATACCCTTACCACCAGAGATAGGGAATTCAAGGTCAAGAAGGCTGTATAGGGGCTCCTGGGTGGCTCAGTGGGTTAAAGCCTCTGCCTTCGGCTCAGGTCCTGATCCCGGGGTCCTGGGATCTAGCCCCGCATTGGGCTCTCTGCTCAGCGGGGAGCCTGCTTCCCCCACTCTCTCTGCCTACTTGTGAACCCCCTCCCGTCAAATAAATAAAAAAATCTTTAAAAATTTAAAAAAAAAAGGGCGCCTGAGTGGCTCAGTGGTTTGAAGCCTTTGCCTTCGGCTCGGGTCATGATCCCAGGGTCCTGGGATCGAGCCCCGCATTGGGCTCTCTGCTCGGCGGGGAGACTGCTTCCTCCTCTCTCTAGGCCTGCTTCTCTGCCTACTTGTGATCTCCGTCTGTCAAATAAATAAAATCTTTAAAAAAAAAATAATAAAAAAAAGAAGCCTGTATAAACAAACTCTCTTACTTCTTCATTAATTTGGTACTCCAAGCCTAAACCCCTTTGTCTTGTCAAATCTTTACAAAAAACTGTTTCTTTGACTACAAGGTATAAACCCAGTCATTTCTTTGAGCCTTGTATTTCTATGAGCTCCTACATATGCAAAATTAAACTTTTCTTCTCTTAATCTGTCTTATGTCAATTTAATTATTGGGCTAAAGAACCCAGAGGGAAGAAAGGGTTTTCCTTCCCTTCAATATAGTCTTACAACTCAACAACAAAACAGACAGTCCAATTACAAGAAGGGTAAAGGACTTAAACAGACATATCTCCAAAGAACATACACAAATGTCCAACAAGGACATGAAAAGATGTTTAACATCAGTGGTCATTAAGAAAATGTATATCAAACCTCAATGAGCTACCATTTTATACCCACTAGGATAGTTTTCATTTAAAAAATAGGAAACAACAAGTGTTGACAAGGATATGAAAAACAGGAGTCCACTTATATTGTTGATGGGAATATAAATTGGTATAATTATGGAAAACAGTTTAGTGGTTATTCAAAGATTTAAACACAGAATTACCATAATGACCCAGTAATTCTACTTCTAGGAATATATATCCAAGAGAAATGAAAATAGATGTCCACATAGAAACTTGTACATGAATGTTAATGGTAGCATTATTCTTTTTTTTTTTAATTTTAATTTTTTGTTAACGTATAATGTATTATTAGCCCCACAGGTACAGGTCTGTGAATCGCCAGGTTTACACACTTCACAGCACTCACCATAGCACATACCCTCCCCAATGTCCATAACCCAACCACCTCTCCTACCCTCTTCCCCGGGCAACCCTCAGTTTGTTTTGTGAGATTAAGAGTCTCTTATGGTTTGTCTCTCTCCCAATTCCATCTTGTTTCATTTTTTCCATCCCTACCCCCCAAGCCTCCCACCCTGCCTCTCAAATTCTTCATATTAGGGAGATCATATGATAATTGTCTTTCTCTGATTGACTTATTTTGCTCAGCAAAATACCCTCTAATTCCATCCACATCATTGCGAAAGGCAACATTTCATTTCTTTTGATGGCTGCATAGTATTCCATTGTATATATAACCACATCTTCTTTATCCATTCATCTGTTGATGGACATCTAGGTTCTTTCCATAGTTGGGCTATTGTGGACATTGGGTAGCATTATTCTTAATAGTCAAAAGGGGGAAATAACCTAAATGCTCATCAATGGATAAACAGATAAACAAACTCTGGTATATACATACAATGGAATATTGTTATTATTATTTTTAAGGTGTTATTTTTAAATAATCTCTACACCTAACATGGGGCTCAAACTCACAACCCCAAGATCAAGAGCTGCATGGTCCACTGACTAAGCCAGCCAGGCACCCCTATGGTGGAATATTAATTTAGCCAAGAAAGGACTAAATACATACTACAACTTTTTTTTTTAAGATTTTATTTATTTATTTGACAGAGAGAGAGATCACAAGTAGGCAGAGAGTCAGGCAGAGAGAGAGAGAGAGAAGCAGGCTCCCCGCTGAGCAAAGAGCCCGATGCAGGGCTTGATCCTAGGACACCGAGATCATGACCTGAGCCGAAGGCAGCAGCTTAATCCACTGAGCCACCCAGGTGCCCCTACATACTACAACTTAAATGACCTCAAAAACTATACCAAGTGAAAGAAGCCAGACACAAAAGGTCACACATTATGTGACTCTTTTTATCTGACTCCTTTTATCAGACTCCAGAGTAGCCAGATCCATAGAGACAGGAAGCAGATTACTGGTTACCAGGGGATCGGGAAAGAGGGAAAAGGGGAGTGATTACTTAGTGGATACAAGGATTTCTCTGGCGTGATGAAAAAGTTTTTAAACTAGAGAGAGGTGGTGGTTGCACAACACTGTGAATACACTAAACAGCACTGAATTGTACTCATCATTAATTTATCATTAATTGCTTATTTTATGGTTCTCACCTCAATAATAAGAAAGAAACGACAATCACTGTTATAGAGGATGCGCAGTGGTCACTTTAAAAAAAATTTGCTAGTGGTGATACATATCAATTGCAAGCTTAAAAATTTTTTAGAAATATATTCCTTCTTACCTGAAATGAGAAGCTTGATTTAGGAGGCAGCTATAGTCATCAGGAAGCTCTATCAAACTATTTCTTTTTCTAGGGTATCTAGAAACATAATTTAAAAGACAATTTTACTTCTGAGTAAATAAGCCCATGTCAAAAATTGACCAAGTAATAGAAGGACAAGTATTTTAAAAATAACAAAAGGATCCATACTTGAAACCCACAGTAATTCCTCCTGTTGAGTACATTAAATCCAAGTTTCTTGGCCTAGAATTTCAAATCCTTCATCATCTGGTTTCCTTTCCAAACTCAAATCCCACTATTTCCTAAGACTAAATGTTTTAGCTAAATTTCCATGATAGCTAGGAAGGTAACATAAAGATGTTGTTAAGAACACAGACTTCATGACTAATACATAGGCACTCCTCATTAAATGTAGGAGGCAGAGAGAGAGAGATAGAAAGATGGAGGAACACAGAAAAAAGGATTGTAAAAGTTAAAAAAAAAAAAACCCACACACAAAAAAACCCACAGACTTCATCTGAAATCAGATAGACCTTGCTACAAATCCTAAATTCTTATACCTGACAAGTCACTGAACTTTAGCCTTTATTTCCTGGTCTATAAATAGAGGATGGATATATTATCCTTTCTCAGTCATAAGGTATATCATCAATTTAATAACACATTTCTGAGGTGGTGGGGGGAGAAAAATATAAAGATTCGTGCTGATTTAAGAAATGTTAAATATAAATAATAGTATGGAAGAAGCTCACAGCTATTGAGGACTTAATAAGATATTGAAGCGGAATATAAAATACTTAGTACTTGATAACATGTTTGCAAATATTATTATTCATTCTTACCATACAATACAGATACAATAAAAGCCTTACAAATATGCCCTGGAAACGTCATGTGAATCATGTGGAAATTCTATCCTCAAATCCCAATCACCTTAAATTCTTTATTATTATTATTATTATTTTTATTTGAGAGAGAGGGAAAGTGGGAGAGATCACAGAGGTAGCAGACTCACTGCTGAGCGGGGAGACCCTGATGTGGGGCTTGATCCTAGGACCCCGAGATCATGATCCAAGCCGAAGGCAGACACTTAACAGATGGAGCCACCCAGGTGACCCCCAGTTAACTTAAATTCTCTAATTCCTTCTATGTTCAGCTAAAAATTATCTCCTCTAAGACTGTGCATCATTAAGAATATTTTACTCTTTATTATTATTATTATTATTTTTATTTGAGAGAGAGGGAAAGTGGGAGAGATCACAGAGGTAGCAGACTCACTGCTGAGCGGGGAGACCCTGATGTGGGGCTTGATCCTAGGACCCCGAGATCATGATCCAAGCCGAAGGCAGACACTTAACAGATGGAGCCACCCAGGTGACCCCCAGTTAACTTAAATTCTCTAATTCCTTCTATGTTCAGCTAAAAATTATCTCCTCTAAGACTGTGCATCATTAAGAATATTTTACTCTTTAAATTTCTATAGCATTAACAGTATATTCATACATATACTATTTAATTTTATGTCTTTAGTTTATGTACATAATTAGATTGTAAATTACCCACGACCAAAAAGCTGTATGTGTTAGGTCTTTTTTTTTTTTTTTTTTAAAGATTTTATTTATTTATTTGACAGAGAGATCACAAGCAGGCAGAGAGGTAGGCAGAGAGAGAGGAGGAAGCAGGCTCCCCGCTGAGCAGAGAGCCCGACGTGGGGCTCGATCCCAGGACTCTGAGATCATGACCTGAGCCGAAGGCAGTGGCCTAACCCACTGAGCCACCCAGGTGCCCCTGTGTTAGGTCTTTTAACTCCCAAATTATTTTAGCACCATGCTGAGGAAATAGTAGGTGTCTAAAGGCACACAATGAACTGAAATAAAGGAAAAACTGTGGAGATTAACAGTTTTAAAACATGTACTCATCTTTTAAACTTTTCTCTCTATTCTCTTTTCTTGGTGATGTGAATACTACTGTATCGAAGTTATAAAAGCTGGATCAGTAATCTCTAAATCACTAAAGTTGGGTTAAGGAGCAGGTAGAATATGGGGAAGGAAGTTTGAGGGGTAAGAAAGATGAGAAAAGAAGGTGGCAAATACTCATTGTGCCACAGTTGTTTGGTTTAAGCCATGAGAAAACAGTACTGATGTCAGCAATTAAGGTTGGGGGTCAATTCCTCTGCTTGTTTACTGATGCAATTCAACTGGAATAAAAATTAGACACATATATAACATAAAAAGGCCTTGGAGAGGATACAGAGAAAATAAGCATGCAGTCTGGGCCCTGAGTTTACTATTGAGTGCTTTGTAGTGCTGGCAGGCACACATGAACACACATCTGATAGCTTATTACTAGAGCAGACTTGCAGGAGGAGGTCACATTTGAATTAGTCTTTGAGGAAGAGGTGGATTCTGATTAAGCTGTAACAGTTGGGGGCTGGGGAACAGTTTTGTTGGGTAGTCTTTAAGTATATAGATCAAAAGGGAAGGGAAAGAGGGAATGGTTCTATTTATATCTTACTCTATTCTCAAAAGGAAAAAAGTGGAGTGTTGTAATACTGTTACTATTTTTTGATTTTAATAAACTGGCAGCTCCAAAATGCCATCTCCTCCTGTGCCTTTTAATAAGTATGTTAGAGCTTAACGGAGAGGAGCTGGTGGAATGAAACAATTTAAGAGGGAGAGGATAGCCACTCCAAGAAAAAAATCAGTTGTAGGAAGAATCCAATTCCTGGCAAAGACTTAAACATAGGGAAACAATGTACTGAGTGAGAATGAAGAAGAAAGACTGGACTGCATGTTCCACAAACCAACTACTTTTGGAAACACAACCTGTAGATGGGGGGAAAGGATTGAGAAGGAAAACCAACCTGACTACAGTGCTTTTTTGCTTCAAACAGTTTAGTAATGCAGGATCTGCACACCACCTATATGGGGAGCCAAGAGAAAAGCAAACAGGTCGTCACAACTTCAGCACAGTCTTCATCCATGAGTCACCCACTCCAAATCCTTCTGTCCCTTCTTTCCATGTTGCCTCTGTTAGACTTCTGTCTCACATCTTATTCCTTGGCTTTTCATTCCTTCATTTTTGTGTCTGTTTATTTTCCCCCTTTCTTTTGTTCACCTCTTTTAAATTTAATTAATTAATTTATTTGAAGATTTTGTTTATTTGAGAGAAAAAGAGAGAGAGAGAGAGAGATAGTGAGATAGAGCACAGGCAGGAAGAAGAGGGAGAAGCAGGCTCCTGAGCAGAAGCCTGATGTGGAGTTCAATGCCAGGACTCTAGGATCATGACCTGAGCCGAAGGCAGATGCCTAACTGACTGAGCCACCCAAATGCCCCATTCATCTTTTTTTAAAAGGGCTAATCAATCAAGGTCTTGCTAGAAAAACAGAAACCATTCTGAAGAAGGAATTTAATACCAGGAATTGGTAATAAAGATGACAGAAGGGCTGGGAACCCAACCAGGAGACAAAAAAGCAAGGCAATCCAAAGATTAGCTAATAATAGTAAGCCACCACTTCTCCCAGGCTGGAGGAACTAAAGGAAGTTTTGGTATTATTACCCCGCTGGGGTCAGTGGTGGATACTGGCAAGAAATGGCAGCTGTGGGGAAGAGTAGTACAAGGAATGGTAATCATGGTGGGACAAGTGGAAAGTCCAGCTGCCATGGCTGCTGGACTTATCTCTAACTCACTGAATGTGTGAATTAGGAATCTCCTATTTTTTTGTTAACCCACTTCAATCAAGTCTAATCAATCTAGAAGCTTAGCAAATAATTTTAATTTAAAATTTCCAAACTATATAATGACCCAACAATGATATTTTACTCTTACAGTACCTCTGGAGGAGGGGTCTTACAGTATCCCAATATTCCTGAAAAAGTAGGAACAAATTTGTGGGTAAAGACAGATAGCTACAGAGTGCACTGTACTCTCCTTCTGCAGAATCTGCAAGAGAATAAAAATACATTTAATAAGCACATTATTCTTACCTGGTCAACCTGTGAATAGAGTTTCTTCATTGTTTATGTTCATTTCTATACTCCATAAAACTTGGAGACAAGCCACAGTGATCCTTTCAAAACGCAAATCTGATTCATTCTCCTGAAGAGGTTTCTCCAATGCCACTCCACCACAAGGCACAAAACACACAGTCTTTATCGTGGCAATAAAGGCCCTTCATAAGCTGTCCCTGGCTGCCTCTTGAACCTCATCTCTTACCACCCTCACCCTGTTCATTATGTTTCAGCTACACTCATCTTTTTATTATTCTTTGATTATGTCAAGCAAAGCTTTGCATTTAGTGTTCCTTCTGCTTAGGAATACTCTTCCTTCAACTCTCTGTCCAGTTCAACCCCATCTTTATTTCAATGTCTCTTTGCTCAATGTGTCCTCAAAGAGAAGTCTTCCATGACTATCTATGAAACGTATTATTCCAGCCCAGCACTCTCTATCTATCCCCTTGACCTGCTTTATTTTTCTTGGTAGCACTCATCACCACTTACATTTATCTGTTTGTATACATTCAGTCTCCTCCCAATAAAAGACTTAATCTTACTCACTGTTGTATTACAGCACTGACTAGATAAATTAATACATGCTTTTCTAAATGGAAACAACAGCTCTGTATGGGCAACTACTTGGAAAGTAGCCCTCCATTTACAGGCATACCATGGAGATAATTGTGGGTTTGGTTCCAGACCGCCACAATAAAGCCAGCATTGAAGTGAAGCAAGTCAAGTGAATTTCCGGTTTCCCAGGGCATATTAAAGTTATGTTTCTACTATACTGTAGTCTATTTAGTGTGCAATAGCATTAGGTCTAAAACAACAAGGTACAGACATTAATTAAAAAATACTTTACTGCTAAAAAATGCTAACCATCATCTGAGCTTTCAGCTAGTCATAATCAATCACTACAGGTCACCCTCACAAATATAATAATGAAAAAAATTGAACTATTGCAAGAATACTCATAATGTGACACAGACATGAAGTGAGCAAATGCTACTGGAAAAATCGTGCTGACAGACTTGCTTACCACACATTTGCCACAAACCTCTAATTTGTAAAAAACACAGTATCTGCAAAGCACAGTAAAGTCATGCACAATAAAACAAGGTATGCCTATATATAGAACCATAACCTAGATCAAGTAAGCCCTACTGAACTGAGTTCAAGAAAAAGCTGAGAGCGAGTAAAGCTGAGCTGTTCAGCTTAATCTCAACAGACAAAAGCATGACTCTGAACAATTCTGGTGATGCTTACAAAATATACAAATGTTCTGAATTTTACCTACACAAAGCTACCAGGAAGCCTTGTCTACTTTGATCTAGATTAAAGGCAAGTAAAGAATGGATGTGATTGTTACTCAGATATGTGTGTCCTTGGTTTGTTCCAAAAGGAGTCTCCTCGCAGCAGTTTAGTTCTTTTATAACAGTCATATGTTCAAAATTCAAATAACAGAGTACACAAAAAAGTTATCCCTCTACTTAGCTAAAACATTCTCTTCCCTAAAGGTACCAATGTTTCTAATTTTTTGCATATCCTTTCTGTTATATTCTGTGCTCATTTTATAAGCTCAAGTACATAAACTAGACCTAGAGAGGAGCCATGAGTAGGTTTTGCATAGTATGAGGCTAATCTCATTTTTGGTCTCACTTTTAACCTACACCACAGCAGGCGTACACATGCTAGGAGTGAGCACTGATTGAAGAGACAGGGAATAGACAAGTGGTTTTGCCTGTCCCCACTTAATATTTCTGAGGTTGAAGATAAGGGAAAAAATCCCTTATTTACTACTCTGAGATTTCATCTTCCTACTTACTGGTTAGCAGTTCTTCAGGTGGAGTTATTCCAAGTAAATAATGGAAAAACAATGCAGCACAGCGAAGGTAAGGGGTGATGCCATTCTTCAGTGAGGCCCACAAATACCAGCCAGGAACACCACTGCCAATGCAGCTAAGAGGCAATAATTCCAGAAAATAACAGAATAGTAATCAGACTAAAACTCTAGACACACCCTCTTTTAAAAACATTGCTAAATATTTAAATATTTTTTATCCATTTTTTTTTAAAGATTATTTATTTATTTATTTGACAGAGAGAGAGCACAAGCAGGCAGAGAGGCAGGCAGAGAGAGAGGAGGAAGCAGGCTCCCTGCTGAGCAGAGAGCCCGATGCAGGGCTCAATCCCAGGACCCCGAGACCATGACCCGAGCCGAAGGCAGCGGCCCAACCCACTGAGCCACCCAGGCGCCCCTTTTTTATCCATTTAATACAAAATATTTAACTGGCAGTAGCTTTTATCTTTAAACCTAAAAGTTTCCTAAAGAAAACCACAGATCTTGCATCTTTTACTATGTAGACTTCTAAAGCAAATAACTATTATCTTCATTTTTTATAGGAGTAAAGATGTGTCCAAACTTGTCTCAGTCTCAGAAACAAATGGGTACCTGTTATTTCAAAAGCCCTTAACTAATTTTTAAAAACTGGAATTAAAATTGTTCAAAAGTTACTCTGCCGAAAAACTGAACTAAAAGGTGGAATTATTTTTATTTTTTTAAAGATTTTATTTATTTATTTGAGAGAGAGAGAGAGAGAGAGAGAGAGAGAACATGAGCAGGGGGTGGGGGGCAAAGGGAGAGAGAGAGAGAAGCAGACTCCTCTTTGAGGAGGAAGCCCAGACGTGGGGTTCGATCCTATGACCAGAGCCAAAGGTAGACACCCAACCGACTGAGCCACCCAGGCGCCCCTAAGTTTGAATTATTAAAACAATACTCAAATAGGCTGGACTAATGGACTGCTACTCACCCATTTGTGTATTGAGAAACTTCTGCCAAGAAAGAAGATGCAGAACGAGCCTCTTCACTCTCTTCTTGAACCTGAGCAAGGGGAAGTTCTGAAAAAGAAATTCTGAAAGATAAATCTATGAATTTGCTATTCAATGTATAAATTAGACCTCAATTTTATGGTTCCAGGATAATAAACAATGTCAACTCAAATGAGGTTCTTTTCCTTGTTCTCGATCTAAATAGCTGATTTTAAAGATTAAAACTGTTAAGGAAACTTTATCAGAATATTAGGTGGAGAAATAAATAGGGCAGAATCACATGGATGTTTAACAAATATTTATCTCAGGGGTGCCTGGGTGGCGTAGTTGGTCAAGGGTCCAACTCCTAGTTTTGGCTCAGGTCGTGACCTCAAAAGGGGCACGAGATTGAGCCCTGGGTGGAGTGCTGTATCAGGCTCTGTGCTCAGCAGGAAGTCTGCTTGAGATTTTCTTTCTCTCAAATAAATAAATATTTATCTTATTGTAATATGACCAGGTAAACAAATCAGTGGTCATCTGCTCTGGGTTCCTAGGAGTCTTAGGTAACAGGTAGAAATTCAACCTCTAGAAAGGGAGGTACATTGCTGTCCTGACTTTATGCTCAAGCAATGAAACACATTAAAAAGAACCTTGTAAGGTAATTTTTCTCCATTAATCTGTCCTTAAGGAGGACCATCCTAAACCTTTCCAGCAATTGCTAACTCACCCAACTTACGTTAAAACTCTGGGTAAGCCACTTAAATTCTCTGAACTTTAGTTTTACTATATTAAAAGGGGGACAAAAATGCCAACCTTGTAGTTCAATGTGACGGATGGTTACAGCTCATTTGAATACTGTTCTCTTTAAAAATGCTTTTTTTTTTTTTTTAAAGATTTTATTTATTTATTTGACAGAGAGAGATCACAAGTAGACGGAGAGGCAGGCAGAGAGAGAGAGAGAGGAAGGGAAGCAGGCTTCCTGCTGAGCAGCGAGCCCGATGCGGGACTCGATCCCAGGACTCTGGGATCATGACCTGAGCCGAAGGCAGCGGCTTAACCCACTGAGCCACCCAGGCGCCCCAAAAATGCTTTTTAAAAATATACATTAATTCATCTCAAAGACAACAACTAAAATTACCCTGAGTCTCTTACTTTGGTTCTATTGCTAGTTTTTCTCCTTTCCAATTAGGATCTCTTAAGGAAATATATACTTTTCAAATATATATATATATATATATATATATATATATATATATATTTAGAGGATATGAGTTTTTAAAAAATATTTTATTTATTCGACAGAGAGAGAAACAGAAAGAAATAGAGCGCAAACAGGGGGAGCAGCAGAGGGAGAAGGAAAAGCCGACTCCTTGCTGAGCAGAGAGCCCGACATGGGACTCAATCCTAGGACACTGGGATCATGACCTCAGCCAAAGCCAAAGCTTAACAGACTGAGTCACCCAGGCACCCTAAGAAATACACACTTTTTTAAAAAGAGGAAAATACATTATTGTATTGGTATTTCCAATTTAAATATAACAGTTCAATATTTGTACATGATTGACGTAAATTTTATATGCAATGAAATATACAAATATTAAAAATACCAGTTGATGAGTTTTGACAAATGCAAACACCCATGTACAAGATTTTTTTTAGTTAATAAATTTTATTTTTTTTAAAGCAATTTTAGCTTGATTACAGAACCGAGTGGAAAGCACAGAGTTCCCATATACTCGCTGTCCCCACACATCCATCATCATCCCTGACTACTGACATCTAGTACCAGAGTGGTACATTTGTTACAATCAATGAACCTCTACTGACACATCATTATCATCCAAAGTCCACAGTTACCATTAGATTCATTCCTGGTGTTGTATATTCGACAGGTTTTCACAAATATATAACATGTATCCACTATTATAGCATCATACAGAGTAGTTTCACTGCCCTAAAAATCCTCTCTGCTCTGCCCATTCACACATCTCTCTCCTCTAACTTCTGGCAATCGTGGACACTTTTACAGTTTTCAAAGCTTTACCTTTTCCAGAAGTCATATACATATAACTCTTGAACAACACTGGGGGCGAAGGGTGCCAACCCCTGGCACAGTCAAAAACCTACCCAAACCTTTTGACACCCTAAAAACCTTACCAACAGCCTACTGTTGACTGGAAAACATATTTTGTATATGTATTTTATACACACACACACACACACATATATGCTACATGTTGTGTATTTTGTATGTCATATACTGCATTCTTACAATAAAGTAAGCTAGAGAAAAGAAAATTTGTTAAGAAAATTGTAAGAAAAAATACATTTATAGTACTATATTGCATTTATTAATAAAAGAAAAACCCATATGAGTAGACCCTCTCAGTTCAAACTTGTGTCATTCAAGGATCTATTATGGTTGGAATCATACAGTATGCAGCCTTTTCAGATCTGCTTCTTTCATGAAGTATCACACATTTAAGCTTCCTCTATGCCTGTTCATTGTTTGAAGGCTTGTTTCTTTCTGCACTGAAAAATATTCCATTGCCTGGATGTACCACAGTTTACTTATTCATTCACCCACCGAAGAACATGTAGTTGCTTCCAAATTTTGGGAATTATGAATAAAGCTGCTATGAACATCTGTGTGTAGGTTTCTGTATGGACACAGGTTTTTAGTTCATTTGGGTAGATGACTGCTGCATCATATGGTAGGAGTAGTTTAGCATTGTAAGAAAGTGCCAAACTGTATCTCAAAATGGCACAGAATTCCTTTCAGCAATGAGTGAGAATTCCTGTTGCTCTACATCCTCACCAGTACTGAGCATTGTCAGTGTTTTGGATTTTAGCTATTCTAATAGGTGCATAATGATATCTCATTTTAATTTGCAATTCCCTAATGACTTGTGATATTGAACATCTTTTCATATGCTTACTTGCCATCTATAGATCGTATTTAGTGAGGTGTCTTTTGCTTATTTTTATCTTATTTATTATTAACATATAATGTATTATTTGTATCAGGGGTACAGGTCTGTGAATCATCAGTCTTATACAATTTACAGCACTCAGCATAGCACATACCCTCCCCAATGTCCATCACCCAGCCACCCTATCTCTCCCACCAATCCTCAGTTTGTTTCCTGAGATTAAGAGTCTCCTATGGAGGGCGCTGGGGTGGCTCAGTGGGTTAAAGCCTCTGCCTTCAGCTCAGGTCATGATCTGAGGGTCCTGGGACCGAGCCCCGCATCTGGCTCTCTGCTCAGCAGGGAGCCTGCTTCCTCCTCTCTCTCTCTCTCTCTCTGCTTGCCTCTCTGCCTACTTGTGATTTCTGTCAAATGGATGAATAAAATCTTAAAAAAAAAAAAAAAAAGAGTCTCTTATGGGTTGTCTCCGTCCCCGGTCCCATCTTGTTTCATTTTTATCTCCTTTCTCCCTACAACCCCTGCCCTGCCTCTCAAATTCCTCATATCAGAGGGATCATATGATAATTGTCTTTCTCTGATTGACTTATTTTGCTTAGCATAATACCCTCTAGTTCCATCCACATCATTGCAAATGGCAAAATTTCATTTTTATTGATGGCTGCATAGTATTCCATTGTATATATATACACCACATCTTTAAAAAAATTTTTTTAAAAGACTTTATTTATTTGTCAGGCAGAGATCACAAGTAGGTAGAGAGGCAAGCAGAGAGAGAGGGGGACGCAGGCTCCCCATTGAGCAGAGAGCCCCATGCGGGGCTCGATCCCAGGATTCTGAGATCATCACCTGAGCTGAAGGCAGAGGCTTAACCCACGGAGCCACCCCTTCTTCTTTATCTACTCATCTGTTGATGGACATCTAGGTTCTTTCCATAGTTTGGCCGTGGACACTGCTGCTATAAACATTGGGGTGCACGTGCCCCTTGGATCACTACATTTGTATCTTTAGGGTAAATATCCAGTAGTGCAATTGCTGGGTTGTAGGGTAGCTCAATGTTCAACTTTTTGAGGAACCTTCATGCTATTTTCCAGAGTGGCTGTACCAGCTTGCATTCCTACCAACAGTGTAGGAGGGTTCCCCTTTCTCTGCATCCTCTCCAACACCTGTTTCCTAACTAGTTAATTTTAGACATTCTGACTGGCGTGAGGTGGTATCTCACTGTGGTTTTGATTTGTATTTCCCTGATGCCAAGTGATGTTGAGCACTTTTTCATGTGTCTTTTGGCCATTTGGATGTCTTCTTTGCAGAAATGTCTGTTCATGTCTTCTACCTATTTCTTGATTGGATTATTTGTTCTTTGGGTGTTGAGTTTGATAAGTTCTTTATAGATTTTGGAGACTAGCCCTTTATCTGATATGTCATTTGCAAATATCTTTTCTCATTCTGTCCTCTTTTGGCTTTGTTTTGTTTTTGTTGACTGTTTCCTTTGCTGTGCAAAAGGTGTTGATCTTGATGAAGTCCCAAGAGTTCATTTTTGCCCTTGCTTCCCTTGCCTTTGTTAATGTGTCTAAGAAGAAGTTGTTGTGGCTGAGGTTGAAGAGGTCACTGCCTGTGTTCTCCTCAAGGATTTTGATGGATTCCTGTCTCATGTTGAGGTTTTTCATCCATTTTAAGTCTATTTTAGTGTGTGGTGTAAGGAAATGGTCCAGTTTCATTCTTCTGCATGTGGTTGTCCAATTTTCCCAACACCATTTGTTGAAGAGACTGTCTTTTTTTCCATTGGATATTCTTGCTTTGTTGAAGCTATTCCTGCTTTGTTGAAGATCAGGTGACCATACAGTTGAGGGTCCATTTCTGGGCTCTCTATTTTGTTCCACTGATCTGTGTGTCTGTTTTTATGTCAGTACCACACTGTCTTGATGATTACAGATTTGTAATAGAGCTTGAAGTCTGGAATTGTGATGCTGCCAACTTTGGTTTTCTTTTTCAATATTCCTCTGACTATTCAGGGTCTTTTCTTGTTCTATATAAATTTTAGGATTATTTGTTCCATTTCTTTGAAAAAAAATGGATGGTATTTTGATAGGGATTGCATTAAATGTGTAGATTGCTTTAGATGGCATAGACATTTTCACAATATTTGTTCTTTCAATCCATGAGCATGGAACATTTTTCCATTTCTTTGTGTCTTCCTCAATTTCGTTCATGAGTACTTTATAGTTTTCTGAGTACAGATTCTTTGCCTTTTTGGTTAGGTTTATTCCTAAGATAACCTATTTTAAGGTTTTGGGTGTCCTTTGTTTATTTTTAATCAGGTTGTTTATTTTTTTATTGTTGAATTAACAGTTCTCTGTATATTTTATAAAACAGTTATTCAGATGTGTCTTTTGCAAATATTTTCTCTTAGTCTGTGGTTTGTCTTTTCATTCTCAACACTGTCCTTTGCAGAACAGAAGTTTTTAATTGTAATGAAGTCCAGCTTATTATTTCTTTAATGGATTTTACCTTTGGCCTTGTATCTAAAAAGTCACTGCACACCCCATGGTCATCTAGGTTTTCTCCTACACATTCTCTTCTAATAGTTTTGTATTTTACATTCAGGCCTATCAACCATTTTTTTTTTAAATGAACCATTTTTAGTTAACTTCTATAAAGGTTGTAAGATGTGTGTCTGTCTTATATGTGGGTGTCCAATTGTTACAGCAACATTTGTTGAAAATCAGGTTATCTTGGCTCCATTTGTCCTTGTTCCTTTATCAAAGATCAATTAACTGTATTTATGTGTACAGATTTTTTTGGGCTCTCTATGCTGGTCCACTAATCTACTGGTCTGTTTTTTTCAGTCTTGATTCCAGTAGTTTTAGAGTAAGTTCTGAAGTCAGGTAATGTCAGTCCTCTAACTTTGTTCTTCCCCTCCAGTACTGAGATGGCTATGCTGGATCTTTCTCCTTTTCATATATTTATATTTTTCATATATTTATATTTTATATTTTCATATAAACTGTAGAATCAGTTTGTCAATAACCACATAATAACTTGCTAGAATTTTGACTGGGAAATTATTGGGTTTTTACTTAACTTTTCTGAATTTATTCTTTTAAGTTTTTAGTTTTAATTCCATTATAGTTAACATAGAGTATTGTAGTAGTTCCAGGTGTACAATACAGTGATTCAACAATTCTATACCTTGTAAGTGTACTTTCAATCTCCTTCACCTATTTCACCCATTCCCCCACACACCTCCCCTCTGATATGCTTTATTATTTTTTAAAAAAGATCTTATTTATTTGAGAGAGAGAGCACTAACAAGGGGAAGGGTAGAAGGAGAAGCGGACTCCCTGTTGAACTGGGAGGCTGACACAGGGCTCTATCCCAGAATTCTGGGATCATGACCTGAGCTGAAGGCAGATACTTAACCGACTGAGCCACCCATGTACCCCTTTATTTTATTTTTCAAGTTTTATTTATTTAAGTAATCTCTACCCCCCATGTGGGGCTTGAAGTTATGATCAAGAGTCACATGCTCTTACAACTGAGCCAGTAAGGGTGCCCCTGAAATGCTTTATTTTAAATTAGTACCCTCAGTTATTTTTTTTCCAAAAAGAACATCTTTTACTTGAAGCATACTTCAGAATGCACAGTTCTGAATTAATTCTTAAGTCTCCTCCTTCCTACACTAAAAATCTTGGGTCCCAGTGACATTTACACAAATACTTACTTGGTTTAACCTAAAAATTACCTAAAATAATTTCAAAATAACAATACTAGAACTTAGTACCATTTTGTACTGCTAATATGAATTTAGTTTAATGATTTTTTTTTTTAGTTCTTTTATTGTCAGAATATATCCTATTGGGGAAGTAGAGTTGAAATACCGTGTTTTAGGGGTGCCTGGGTGGCTCAGTTCTTCAAGCATATGCCTTCAGCTCAGGTCATGATTCTGGGGTCCTGGGATTGAGCCTCATGTAGGACTCCCCACTCAGCAGGGAGTCTGCTTGTCCCTCTCCCTCTGCCCCTCCCCATGCTTGTGTGTTCTCTCTCCCAAATAAATAAATAGAATTTTAGAAACAAGACAAAACAAAACTACATTAAAAAGACACTTATAGGGGCGCCTGGGTGGCTCAGTGGGTTAAGCCTCTGCCATCGGTTCGGGTCATGATCCCAGGGTCCTGGATTGAGCCCCGCATCGGGCTCTCTGCCCCGCAGGGAGCCTGCCTCCACCTCTCTCCTCTCTCCTCTCTCTGCCTGCCTCTCTGCCTACTTGTGATCTCTGTCAAATAAATAAATAAAACCTTTAAAAAAAAAAAAAGACACTTATAAAGTTTTTTTTTTTTTTTTTTTAAAGATTTTATTTATTTATTTGACAGAGAGAAATCACAAGTAAGCAGAGAGGCAGGCAGAGAGAGAGGAGGAAGCAGGCTCCCTGCCGAGCAGAAAGCCCGATGCGGGGCTCGAACCCAGGACCTGGGATCATGACCTGAGCCGAAGGCAGCGGCTTAACCCACTGAGCCACTCAGGCGCCCCAAAAAGACACTTATAGGAGTCTTTGCTCAAATCCCTGACTCTCTACCTTATCTAGAGGCAACTCTTTTGGTTTATACTTCTTTTGTTTCATTTATAAAAAATATAAGCAAATATGAATATATGTAAGCATATATTATGGATACATATACCTAAAATACCTTACACAAAGACATTATACTACAACTACTGTTCTGCACCCTACTTTTTTCACTCTTAATAAGTATATCCTAGAGATTACTTCTTCAGTAGATCTTGCTCATTCCTTTGTATGGCTGCAGAAAATTCCATTATATGCATATACCATAGGATATTCAACCAATCTCTGGGGTTTTTATTATTCCAAATAATACCACAAATGAATAATCATGTGCATATATCCTTTCATATTTTTGCCAGTATGGCTTTGGGACAGATTCTTAGAAGTAGAGTTGGTAGGTCAATGAATAAATGTGTATTTAGTTTTGTTAGATGTTGTTCTAAAGTCACTTTAATTATCCATTTTCTAAATTACCTGAATTTTCAGGAGCCCTTCTTTTTTTTTTAAAGATTTTATTAATTATTTGAAAGACAGAGATCACAAGTAGGCAGAGAGGCCAGCAGAAAGAGAGGGGGAAGCAGGTTCCCTCCTGAGTAGAGAGCCCAATGCGGGGCTCGGTCCCAGGACCCCAGGATCATGACCTGAGCCAAAGGCAGAGGCTTTAACCCACTGAGCCACCCGGATGCCCCAGGAGCCCTTCTTGATCACTGACAGCCAGGAAGCAGACTTTACTTTCAACTAAGAGCAGAGTTTAAGAGAATAACTACATCATGATTCCATGATGCTGTATTATTCAGGTATCTGTGAGTGAACATTTGTCCAAAAAACATTTAATGAATACCTATTTGGACTTTAACTTTATGAGAAAAGATTTTAAAATCTGAATGTTCTCTACTCAAGAAACTTGCAGGGGGGAAGGAGTAGTGAGAAAGGAGAACCAGGGAAAGAAGCAGAACAGCATAAAATTATAAAATAAGATACTATGTGACAAATGCTATAAAACATTCTATTATCATTCTAGCTGGAGGAATAAAAAATGGTTTCATAAACAGGCTTATCAAAATTATTTAGCAGGGACAAATGTCGGAGAGACTAATCCCCAACCCTGAAATTAGGAAATCTGAAAAAGGGTACAGCAGGTCCAAATGGTTTCCCTGTATATCTGGAGAGCAGCCACAAGTTAGAGAATCAAGTGGTTTAGCTAATTTATCCCTTTCGTAGCTCTTCTTTTTATTTAAATAGCATC
Organism: Lutra lutra; assembly: GCF_902655055.1. NCBI lineage: Eukaryota > Metazoa > Chordata > Mammalia > Carnivora > Mustelidae > Lutra > Lutra lutra. Next base: position 62,431,564 of record NC_062284.1, read on the forward strand.
CATTAAGAAACAAATGATCATTCAACAAGAGATATAACACAGAATTTAGAATATATATATATATATATGGGCGCCTGGATGGCTCAGTTGGTTAAGTGACTGCCTTTGGCTCAGTCATGATCCTGAAGTCCCGGGATCAAGTCCCACATCGGGCTCCCTGCTCAGCAGGGAGTCTTGCTTCTCCCTCTGACCTCTCCCCTCTCATGCTCTCTCTCAAATAAATAAATAAAATCTTTAAAAAAAAAGAAATATATATGTATATATACATGATTAATCACAAGCAAAATGAATTTTGCCAACAAACCATGGGTAATTATTATTTACAGTTAACATCTGATGGGAGCTTTACCTGTGTCTATAGTAAGAAGGATCTGAAGCATGTGTGCCATGGTGATCAAATGGAAGAGATAAAGGTGGGTATAAGAAGAACTAATTGATGACGGCTGCAGATCAACAGTGTCCTCCCAATACAAGGATGGGAATGCTAACACAGCACCAACCTATGAGAGAAAATGGACATCAACATGTGTGACAACAAACATCAGCATGGGCTAATCTTATAATCAAATATATCAGATACAGCAGGGTGTTTGTGTGTTTTTTTTATAACCACCATATTTTTCCTAATTATTCAACAGAATATCTTAAAATATAGTGTACCATAAATGGAGAACAAAAGTCATCACCAAATAGGTTACCCTTTCCTGAAACTTCTTATTCTAGGAGTGGTCTCAATCCTGTCTGTGGCTCAGAAGACTCAACATTACAGTAACTTGGGGAGCTCTTAAAATAACACTGATTCACAGGCCAATCCAATCAAATCAGAATCTTAGGGTATAGGGCCAAGTTACTGGCATTCTTTTTGAAGTTTTCCTAAAGATTCCAAAAGACAAGAATGACCACCACCGGGCAGAGTTCTGGACAATGAGAGGTGGAGAATAATGGCTAACCCATATTCACAAACTCTATGGTCCCAACCTCACCAATGATCTCTCTAGAGAACTCATTTTGAAGGAATGGGGTCACTGCAGGGAGGGAAAACCTCTCTAAGAAATTCACAGAACAGGGGCGCTTGGATGGTTCAGATGGTTAAATATCTGCCTTCAGCACAGGTCATGATCCCAGAGTCCTCATGCTAAGCAGGGAACCCGCTTCTCCCTCTTCTTCTGCCTCTGGCTCTCCTGCTTGGGCTCTCTTTCTCTCTCTTAAATGAAATAAATAAAAAAATCTTTAAAAATGGAAAAAAAAAAAAAAAGAAACTCACGAAATAGTTGCCATCCATCCACAGGTGTTTGGGGGAAGCCTAGATGTGTCAAGGGCTTGGTTCCCAACATCAAATAATCAATGATTTTAAGATAGCTCACACTGTCATTCATGCTTATAATGTAAACAATAAAAAGGTGGAGGAGGAATGCATAATATTTATTTAGACAAAGTCTGCTTGGACAGACACCAACTATATGTATAATCAACTAGGATGATACCTGTTACAAAATAAAGAGTATAAAAATGCTTTCATTTTTTTTCTTTCCACATTCTTTATTTTTATAGATTAACTTATAATTATAGGTGGTTGTGAATGAGTAAATGTGGGACAGCGATGAGCTTCCAGAAGAAAAGCATGTTGCTATCACCCCATACTGAGTAACCAAAAATCAATGCACATGCAATCATGAGTAGGCCCACACAGCAAATGTTTGGGTGGCTATCTGAGATTGATCTCGGTATTTAGGTTGAAGATGACCCCCAAACCATGTTGTGAGTTCATATGGAACACTAATTTAAGTATTTCCCAGATGCAACGTTGACAAGACTATCTTTTTTTGCCCAGAAGAGTAGATAGTTCAACTGTGGGGATAGTAGTGAAGAGATTCTGTTGTGGCCTGTTCTCCATCAATGTGGTTAAGCTGGAGGTATGTTTCCCAGAACCTCCTTCCCTGTATATTTTCAAGCTGGACTTTGTCAAAAGAGGAAGTCACACAAGCTTTGGAAGACAAAAGAGAAGCAGTGGCCAGCACTCTCTCTGAAGATTGTTGTCATTGGATGTGATGAGTCAGATGCGGGGACGCTGGTGGGTTTCATTTGTCCTTGCTCTCCTCTTGCTGACCTGATATTCTTCTCAACTGATGATGACAGAGTGGCCTCAGGCCCACCATTATTTATCACTGCATCTCCAGTGCACAGCACAGGTCCTATTTTATAGGTATTCATTGTCTGAAGTGTTCATTGAGTAAATGCATACAGGTGATGGTGTCACCATGAAAACATATTCCCCCAGCCCTAGTCCAGGGAGTCAGACTGCTTCCAGAAAGGATGCCCGTCTCACCTCATGGACTCAGAATCACCGTTCCCTGCTCACCGCAACGCTGTGCATGGGCTGGTCACCTCGCTTTTATGACAGGTCCGTCACTGGTTCAGCTATGGGCTATCCCAGCCTTACTTATATTATTTATTTTCCCCCTCACATCACTGAAAAAAAGTGATGCATTAAGAAGATATAACATGTCTATTTTGCAGCTGTAAGCACTTCTAGCACGAAGTCCTAGGCTCTGAAAACGAGGACTAGAATCCTTGTCCAAAAACCTGCCCTTCCCTGAAGACATTTCGCAGCCACCTAGAGTTTGGGGTAAGCTGAAGCTGCCTGAAAGAAGACACAGAAGGGGCTAGAAGTGCCCTTCCATTTCTCTGGAAGCTTTACCTCTACCTTCCTCACTTCCAAGTCTCCATTTCTTGTTTTTGGACACACTCCACTAGTTTTTAATGTGTTTTCATTTTTAAAGTGATTATTTATTTATTTGTATTTTATTTATTTATTTGACAGAGAGAGAAATCACAAGTAGGCAGAGAGGCAGGCAGAGAGAGGGGGAAGCATGCTCCATGCTGAGTAGAGAGCCTGATGCGGGGCTCAATCCCAGGACCCTGAGATCATGACCTGAGCTGAAGGCAGAGACTTAACCCACTGAGCCACCCAGGTGCCCCTAAAGTGATTTTTAAGAAAGATTTTTTATTTACTTATTTTTGCGAGAGAGAGATATAGAGAAAGGGAGAGAGAGAGAGAGAGAGAGAGAGAGAGAGAGTACAAGGCAGAGGGAGCAGGAGAGAGAGAAGCAGGGCTCCCTGCTGAATAGGGAGGCTGATGCGGGACTTGATCCAGGGCCCTGGGATCATGACCTGAGCTGAAGGCAGACATTTAACCGACTTTGGCCACTCAGGTGCCCTTTTAAAGTCTCAGTCAAATCTGTATCTATTCATAAACAGAATGGAAAAGAGACTAAACTTTACAGTCTGAACACCAATAATTTATAATATTGAAAAAAGAACATGAGGGGCGCCTGGGTGGCTCAGCGGGTTAAAGCCTCTGCCTTCGGCTCAGGTCATGATCTCAGAGTCCTGGGATAGAGCCCCACATCTGGCTCTCTGCTCAGCAGGGAGCCTGCTTCCTCCTCTCTCTCTGCCTGCCTCTCTGCCTACTTGTAATCTCTGTCAAATAAATAAATAAAATCTTAAAAAAAAATTTAAAGAAAAAAGAACATGAATTTGAATGGGAAAATACATGAAATCAGAAACTTGAGCGACTTAAGAATTTTAGTTGAACACTTACCAAAACATGAAAGAGATCTATAGATAGAAGGCAAGGTGTATCTTCAGATTTTAGGTTAGGAAGAACAACTGGGAAAAACAACAACAGTGTAATTCATTCAGTAAGATTGCAATGTAGTTAAATATAATATAAAATATCTAAAACAAAAATGTAACACAGTTATAAAATACAGAAACTGGTAAACTGGAACATCACACCTTTAAGATATGGGAACCACAACTAAAGATAAGTTAAACTAATAAAAGCTCCTAGAAAGCCTTGTATAGAATTTAAGAGTTGAAAGATAAGATCCAGGAGGAAAAAAGGTAAACAGCATAACAGAATAAAAATATGCTCAATGAATAAGAAGAATTACTTTTATACTATGTTCCTTAATACTTTTTTCCTAACTATACATTTCTAAATGTCTTGTGATACACAGAATATGTATCCATACATACAGAGCAGAGACAGCATGCAAAGCAGTACAAGTGAAATGAGGATGAAGAATATCCTCTTGATCCAGCAAAATTAAACCTATTTTTAAATTAGCTATCCATGTCATTGATCCCTTTTCTAACCAGATTAGGATACAAATATGTTAGCTAGCAGTTGTGGATGTTGGTTCAATAAAGTCCCGAGGTGGGTAGATGTTAAGTTAAAACCATTTGGAAAACCTGAGTTTTGAAGTAAGATTGCAGGTATTATAGTGGCACCAGGTCTTTTGTTTTTTCTTTTGTAAAGCTGCTGTAGTGAGTGATTCCAAATTAGTGCAGTGTGTTGCTTCCTAATGAAATACACTGCCAGAAATGCAATGGAAAAAGACATGTAAGTAATAATAATTAAGAGGAGACTACCTGACAGGAGACGAATAAGATGCTTCTGTATCAGGACCTGAGGACAGGTAATCTTCTGTGCAATGGCAAACTGCATTAATGCTTTCAGACCATTATGCTAGATTGTAAGAGAGGGAAAGATAAAAAGATAAGGGAAGATGATAGGCTGAAGTCACTCACTGTAGAACTCAATCCCAGTCTGCAAGAATTAGCTGCAGACTTATTATATACTTTATAGTCTTGCCAATAAATTACAATATTTTTAGTACTTTTAGAAAGTTTTATGAGCTCATCAAATTTTTAACAGATTTTCCCATGACAAAGAGGTATTAAAGCGATTAATTATTTCAATTCTCATTTAAGTACTCATTTTCCCCAGTCAATTTCTTAAATGTTTGGACTAATTTACCCTGCTGAGGCCTGGGCAAAAGAATATATATATTTATAGAAATTCTAAAATGATGGCAAGAAACCCCTAAAAGTTCTAATTGAATTCAGATCTCCTGCTTCCTAACCAGAAGGCAGGAACTGTAGGGAAGCACACTATGGACTACAAGTTTCCTGTGCCAGCTGTCAGGAAAATAAGAGGGAAATGGCGAGGATGGGGGTGGTCTAGGGAATCTTTGGTTGCCCATTCTGTTGTCCTAGGGCTATTTGTTGAGCACTGTTTCCCAGGGTCCCCTACAATATGAGGCTTAGGCCTGGAGATAGGCCTGGCATATAGTACTGTGGTGCCAAGATCTGCCCATCAAGGAGCCATGGTTTAGTTTCATTCTTGAACTTACTATGAGGATTCATTTATAGTTAAGCCAGCACTAATACTTAATGTTACATGATGGGGAAAAATTAGTGAGGAAGGAAAATGAAGGAGACACCAGGTTTCTGACTCGGCAGTAAACAAAGTAGGGGGAGAAAAAGTTAAGTATCACCGGAAATCTCTCTCATTTAACCACCAAGATTGAGTAAGCTCTCTAAAGTGTACAATGTCTTATTTCTCAGATTCCTCATTGTCAGTAAGATCATATGATAACTGTCTTTCTCTGATTGACTTATTTCAATTAGCATAATACCCTCTAGTTCCATACAAGACAGAGGATCATAGGGGAAGGGAGGGAAAAATGAAACAAGATGAAACCAGAGAGGGAGACAAACCATAAGAGACTCTTAATCTCAGGAAACAAACTGAGGGTTGGTGGAGGGCAGCGGGGTAGGAGGGATGGGGTGGCCGGGTGATAGACTTTGGGGAGGGTATATGCTATGGTGAGAAAAATAAAAATTAAAAAAAAAAAAAAAAAGTGCACAATATTGGCCATTTAGTCTCCCGTGAGACTGAAGCTGCTTAAAAAAAAAAAAAAAAAAAAAAAGAATTTTGCTAATTTTTATAGAAAAAGGAGTGAATTAAATAATGGTTTTAAAAAATGTTAAATTAGACTAATGTTAAATTAGACTATACCAAAAAAAGCCTACCATGAGTTACACATACCCTTCTGGAATATACACACCTGTCTATTTTGAAGTGCTCCAAACAGAGGTTTCCCTTCATCTCCCAAGAGGTTTTCTCAAAGAGTAAGAAAAACAAAAATAATAAATCCTGAATACTGCTACAATTGTATACTTGGTTTCTATCAGATGTTCTTTAACTGGTTATATTTTTGCCCAGATGATTTGCACTTTTCCCCTTCAAAGTTTCATGTTTAAGCCAAAATTTCCAAATTTTTGAGTGAGAAAATATTATAAAAAACAAATGCAGATCACTTACAAATTGTTACTATAAATAATAAAGCCCCTGCAGTTATCTATAGAGAACGCTTGGAAAAAACAAATCATCCTGGTTCATTTTTCATCCTTTGAACATTGCTTCTATGCCAACAATTTTTAACCAAATCATTTTTATATATAATCACAATCTATTTTGTTTAAAAATACATAAGGCAGATGCAAGTAACTATTGCTCTTATAGGTACTGTTAAAAAAGAATTACATTTATAGGAAAAATAGCCAAAAGTGGAAATAAAAAACAACAACAACCCATGGATTCATATGCATTTCTCCTTGCTGGCTAGGGCATTTACTGCTATATTACTTGTATTTTCATTGCTCTCTGGCAGCGGATATATCTATGAGTAAGGAGGGCTTATTTCCTATTTTCTGTTTTCAATTCTGAATGGACAGTAATAAGGGATGCTATATATAGATTCCTTAACAGTAGTTTCTAACTATGCCAACACATCCTGCATATGTCTCTCCATACGCATAGGGAATGAGGTAAGTTAGTGGCTTATACGCTAGGTCCCCGAATGGAAAAAGCACTGTGAAAACAGTAAAACACTACAGTAATCAAATAAAATCCAATTACTAGGTTACAGAACCACACAGAAAAATTTAGTCCTATTCTCCAGTGAACTTCTCACCACTTTCATGACAAAAACTGTGCATTTTTTGAAATGTTAACTGTCTCAATATAAACTCCTGATTCCTAATGTTTGTCTTGCCAAAGACAGTAAAGTGTAAAATGCCTTCACTGGAAGTCTCAAGATACTCAGTAGCAGATCATGACTCTAAGAGAATGCTTTGTATTTATCAATTTGTTCAGATTCTATTCTATTTAAATCTCATTCTTCCAGGGTGCCTGGGTGGCTCAGTTAAGCCTCTGCCTTTGGCTCAGGTCATGATCCCAGCATTCTGGGATAGGGCCCTAGGTCGGGCTCTCTGCTCAGTGAGGAGTCGGCTTCTCCCTCTGCTGCTCCTCCCTGCTCATGTTCTTTTTCTCTCTCTCAAATAAATAAATAAATAAATAAATAAATAAATAAATAATCTTTTAAAAAAATCTTATTCTTCCTATTTCTCATTTTATTTAATCATAGTAAATATAAATCTGAGTATTATCTTTTATCCATGATTTAAGTCTGACAGGTTTGGATGTAACTGTTTAGGAGGCTGAAGCTGATATGCAGGATGGTTTTGTGAAAGAAATGGCTTCACGCTACTTAATTTGAATTGCAAAATAACACCTTGCTACAAAAATATATGAAAATGAAGAAAAAGTGGTAGACTGGGACGCCTGGGTGGCTCAGTGGGTTAAGTGCCTGCCTTCAGCTCAGGTCATGATCCCACAGTCCTGGGATCAAGTCCCACATTGGGCTCCTTGCTTGGTGGGGAGCCTGCTGTTCCCCCTGCTTGTGCGCTTTGACAAATAAATAAATAAAATATTAAAAAAAAAAAAGAAAAAGAAAAGGTGGTAGACTCCATTAAAAACAACTGCCAAAAATCTATATTGGAAAGGGAAATTGAAACTGTCTTGGATAAAGAGGACATAAAAGAATTACAGTTCTTACTGTTTTTAAGATAGTATATCTTGTGACTGTAATAAGTGTGCTAATTTTAAAATTTAAGCAATTCTTCACTACTACACTCTTCTCACCCCCCACAGCTGTCCTGAGATGTAACTGACACATAACACTATGTACATTTAAGGTGTACAACATGTTGATTTGACTGCTACAATTTTCTGTAAGAAACTTTCAGTATGGCGGGGATTTTGTCAGTGGGCTTCCCCTCTGACCTCTTAGTTCTTTCTGCTAATCTGTCTCTCCTAACTGCCTCAGTCTTCCTTTCCCTATCCTGATAATGTTTTAGGTGACTTTGGTTTTTCGTTCTTTTTCTCTCAAAGTGTAAAAAAAACAAACTACTGAACATTTCTGGCTTGACTCTTCTTCCTTTGCCTTTTTTTCTTGATTTTCCAGTGTTGTAAATCTGCCAGCTTTCAAACAGCTTGCTTTGTGCTTTACCTTTCAAATATTTTGAGCTTATTTTGCATAAAGCCAACACTGTAGTTAAAAAGGGATTGATAAAAAAAATTCTCAGACTAGGGGCGCCTGGGTGGCTCAGTGGGTTAAGCCTCTGCCTTCGGCTCAGGTCATGATCTCAGGGTCCTGGGATTGAGCCCCACATTGGGCTCTCTGCTCAGTGGGGACACTGCTTCGCCCTTGCCATTTGCTTGCCTCTCTGCCTACTCGTGATCTCTGTCAAATGAATAAATAAAATCTTAAAAAAAAAATTCTTGGACTAAATGGCATCAAGCCACACTAATATACTGAGATATTAATAATCCTCCAACAATTCAAACTATTTTAAGCCATTAGGGGAAAAATGGAAAAATTGTGGTCAATTTTAATCCTGTTTCTATGAACCCTCCAAAGCAGTCTCTCACAGGCTTTACCAATTGCCTGGATAGTGAAAGCACATGTGCTCCAGGTCATCATGGGGATTCGAGGATCCGTTTCATCAGGAGGTACTTTCAGTCCAATTCTATAAATTGTTGTAGCAAATAGAATGACCATTTCCTTGATGCTATTAGAATATTTTATCCTAAAAATAAAACAAGAAAAATTTGTATAGTAATTTAGTAAACGGGGTTATCTACTGAGAAGTCCAACTAGGTACTGAAGTAGCAATTTAACTCCTTTTGACAAAGTAAACTGCTCTTTGTCAAATTAGAGATTAGAGCCTCTGAAAAAGGGAAAAGCTGAATTCTGTATCTTATAGGTAGAAAAATACCTTTTACAAAATGATAATGGCCCATATAACTTTACTTCCTGTAAAAGATGTGATGTAAATGAAGTAAATGATCACAGCAGAAAGGATCTAGATCCAAATTAAGGGCAGACTCAGAGAAGGAATAAAATTCAGAGGAAAAAGATCCAACCTAAATAGTTTTAGTGTCTGTAAAAGGGACTAAGAAGGACTTCAGTGTTAACAGTGTGTGTGTGTGTATGTGTATGTGTATGTGTGTGAGAAACAGAGAGACAGAGAGAAAGAGAGAGAACATGTCATGTACTTGGAGTGATAATTTCTGGTTTTCTGAACTTCCTTTCCTAACATTCCTTTCCTAAGTATTTTCAATAACAATGAGATAATGTAATATAAATAAGGATCACAACTAAAAAATGTACATAAGATAATATCTATTAAATAATAACACCTGATTTGGATACATTATATTTTTCAAGGTGTCTTCACATAAGTATTTTTCTAATAACCTTATAATGTAAGATAAGAGGGTACTGAATTTTACCAACAAGAAAAATGAATCGGGGAGGTGGATGACTAGAGACTTTTCAGAAGTCAGAGGGCAGGTCATATATGACTTTAATTAAAGTCTCTTAAATACTGCTCTTATTGTATGCAGGGCTATAGAGAAATGGCATTTTTGTTGGTCAAAAATGGTTAATTACAGGGTGCCTAGGTGGCTCAGCTATGGTTAAGTGGCTGCCTTCAGCTCAGGTCATGATTCTGGAGTCCTAGAATCGAGTCCCTCAGCGGGAAGTCTGCTTCTCCCTCTGACTCTCCTCTTTCTCATGCTCTTTCTCTCCCATTCTCTCTCTCAAATAAATAAATAAAATCTTTAAAAAAAATGGTTAATTATAGACATGGTTCACCCTAATACATAATACTCTAATACCTCACACCACTTTATTTTATTGTACAAATAAAACTTCAGGGAGAAAGAAACAAGATAAAAATGGGGTAAAGAAATAATTTTACAAATAAAGCAGGAAGGAAAGATGGGAGGATGGGAGGAAGGATTATTCTCATTCTTATTTTCACAGCCATTTACAGACTTCTCTTAACTACTTAGATACTTACGAAGACTGAACTCCAAAATTGAGGATAGAATGGAACTCAAAAGTGGAATCGCCCATTCCTTGATCAAATAAGACTGGAATTGTTGGGTTTTCTCCTTATAAATGAAAAGGGAAAGGAAAGAAAAATCATGAGGGTTTAGTGAGACATCTTTCTAGCTTTTAAAAATTATATATGACAATTTTAGGAAACTTAGAAAATGCTAATAAGCAGTAAGTAATCATTCAAAATTTCTCTAGTAACATTTGGGTGATATTCTTCTGTTCTCCATATGAACATTACACTACAGATTTTTTAATAAAGACAAAATCCATAGTACTGTTCTGTGTCTTGTTTTTTTCACCAATGGATCATAAAGGTCTTTCCACATCAGTAACTCCCCCTCTATAGTTTCATTTTTAATGGATGCATAATATTCTATTAGTAAGGCAGCATATATTAGTGAATAAGAGCAGAGCATCTGGAGCCAAGCTGCGTAGGTTTGCATCCTAGCTCTGCCACTATGACTAAGACCTTGGGTGAACATTAACCTCTTTTTGGTTCCAATTCCTCATCAAATTGGAATTGTTGTTCCCTATATGAAACAAGTGGTCTTTTTCTGATTGCTTCTGAGATTTTTTTCCCCTTCATCTTTGGTTTTCAACAGCTTGGGTATGATCTATATAGGTATAGTTTTTCTTTCAGTTTATTTTTGAGGTTTCCTGAACTTAAATATGTAAATTTGTTTTTCACCAAATTTGGGAAGTTTTCAGTCATTAGTTCTTCAAAAAAAAAACTTTTTTTTTCTCTACTGTACTTTTTCTTTTTGAGACTTGGAGGACATAAATATTGGATTTTTAAAAATTGGATCCATAGGTCTCTAAAGCTATATTCTTTTTTTATTTTTGTTTTTGTTTTTTTTTCCCATCACTTTTCTGTCTATTCTTCAGACTGGAGAATTTCCACTGATCTAATTTCAAGTTTACTAACTCTTACCCTTCCCATCTCCATTCTACTATTGAGCCCATCCAGTTAATTTTTATTTCATACGGTACTTTTTCAATTCTATTATTTCTATTTGGTTCTTTTTTTTTTAATAGTTTCGATTTTTTTCTGCTGAGAACTCCTATTTTTCCAATTATTTCTAAAGTGTTCACCTTTACCTTATGCTTAATAATTATATAGCTGTTTTAAATTTTTTGTCAAAAAAGTTCAATGTTAAAACATCTCAGGATTGGCATTTAATTTTTTTTTTTCCTTGAGAGTTGGTCAGATTCTTATGCTGAATAATTTTGGATCTTATATTGGTTATTTTGAATATCCCTCAGTGGTGGTTTAATGCTTCTTCACTCTCAACCCTGTTGCCATTTCTCTGGGCCTGTTCTACACCTGTGCATCTTGGAGGCAAGCCCAAGATTTGTGCTGGTCTCAAAAACAGGACATTCCTCTTCTATAGGCTCTCTCCTCTCTGTGATTTCCCCCATATTCTCTAGCTCCAAGGGGCCCTTTCCCCCAGTTCCTCTGGCCAAAATGACATGTTTCTCTCAGTTTTAGTATCCTCTGTTGTCAAGTAGATTCAGGTGACTGGGTTTACCTGTGGGGTGAAGCTGTGAGGCAAAGACAGAAAAAATAATAAGGGTTCGCCCTGCCTTCTTTGGAACACAGAGGTCCTTTTTTTCCCAGTTCCTCTGGCCAGAGATACTGGTTTTCTCTTGGGATTTTATGTGTCTTATGACCACTGTGGCACTGTAGCTCCATGACTGGGGCTGACCTCAGGAGAGGGTCAGAAGATGAAAAAAACCACAACAGGAATTCCCTTTACAGTTTCCAGTTCTGAGGGGCTTCTTTTCCTGATCCTTTGGCCAAAAAGAGGGAATCTCTCGAATTTTTTTGCTGTTCATGTCCAATGCAAAGCTCTGTGACTCAGGCTACCCTGGGGTCAAAGCTGGGAAATAAAGGAGGGAAAAAAACCAGGAAACTCATTGCCAAGTATTCTTCAAATTTTGACTTCCCTCCTCAATCTGCCTGCTGTTGTTTACTTCTCAGAGTCTTTAGATAGTCTTATCTCTCAACTGTAAGGAATATATAAATGAGGTAACAGTTTTAAAATGTTATTTTTATTATTAATAAAAACATATTAACAAAATTTTAACAGTAACGGCTAATGCCTATATTATATATCATGCACTGTTTCACTTTACAAAAGATAACTCAATCCTTCAATCAGCGAGATAGGTACCATTATTCCAACCTTGCAAATAAGAAAGTTGAGGCACAGAGAGCTTAAGTAACTTGTTCAAGATCACAGAGATAGTAAGCAATGGATCTATGATTTAACTCCAAGCAGTGTTAAAGCAGTGTGACTCCAGATTAACCACTGTTTGTATTGCTAGCCAGTATGAAAATTATTTAATCTAATGAAGTGATTTAAGCCAAACTTAGTCTTGGCTTTGAAAACCTTTACTTCCTGATAATCAACAAATCTGTACTGGCAAACCATAATTTAGAGCAGTATATACTTGAGAAAAAATTAAAGACTCTAACACTTAAATCTTACGCAGCTAAATATAAAGTAAATTTAAGCAAACCTCTGGCATGTTTCATATTATAACCTGATATTCTGGCCAGAACAGTCTGTATCCATTGTTCCAGGGTCAAAAGTTGACCAACAGCTTCTGTATTCTCACTGAAAAATGACATTTAAAAATTATTAAGCCTTTGGCACAAAGTTAGACTGAAAAGCTGCACTTGTAGAGTCTTTCTATAGATACATGGCTGTATAAAAAAAGTCAAACTCCCTCAGATTAACTTCCTAGGTCATAGAAACACATATGTCTATAAATACAGTTCTAGCATCATTTACAATAGCCACAATGTGGAAGGAACCTAAGTGTCCACTGACAGATGAATGGATATAGAAGATGTAGTATATACACAACAGGATATTACTGAGCCATAAAAAAGGATAACACCTTGACATTTGGGACAACATGGACAGATGTAGAGGGTATTATGCTAAGTGAAGTACGTCAGACAGATAAAGACAAATACCATATGACTTCACTTATATGTGAAATCTAAGAAACAGAACAAATGAACCCACAAAGCAGAAAGAGACCCATAAATACAAAGACAAACTGATGGCTGCTGGAGGGGGCAGAGAATGGGCCAAAAGGGGTGTTGGGGAGTGAGAAACACAGGCTTTTAGTTATTGAAAGAATAAGTCATGGGGACGAAGGCACAACATAGGGAATATAGCCAATGGTACTGTAATAGTGTTGTGTGGTGACAGATGGCAGCTACACTTGTGGTGAGCACAGCATAACACACAGACCTGTCAAATCACTGTGTTGTACCCCCGAAAATACAGTAACATTGTGTATCAACTATATTTCAATAAAATAAATAAATAAAAGTAAAAAATGTAGTTTGGGGAGGGAGGAGAACTTTAAAAGGAGTAAGATACCACTCACAGGCCCAACACCTAGAAGTAAAACATGTCAACAAAGGGAATCACCATTCTAGTCACTCAAATAAAAAACCAGGGGTCATCACTGATTTCTCAGATTCTCTCACAGCCCACCTTCAAACCCAGCAGCTATTCTTCCTGGTTTAACTTCTAAAACATATGCCAAGTTGATCACTTCTTTTTACCTCCACTGTAACTACCCTAATCCAAGTTACATTATCCCTTACCTGAACTATTTTGATACATTGTTTTTCCTGTTTCCACAACAGTGCTTCATTATTATCTATGTATTCATTGTATAACAGCCAAAAGGACCTTTTAATGTAAATCTGGCCTCACCACTCTGTTCAAAATACTCCAATGGTTTCCCATCACACATAAAATATTTTATGTTTTTAATACTAAAAATAAAATTCTAATTTTTTACCTTATAAACCGTTTTATGATCTGGTTCTTTGTTTGTTGCATTCCAACATACTACCTGTCTGCTGTGCCTCAAACATGCTAATGTATTCCTACTTTGGGACATTTGCTCTTTCTATTGCCTGTGCTCAGAATTCTCTTCTCCCAGAGATTAACAGTACTTGTCTTTCACTTCATTTGGGCCCTTATTCAAATTTCATTATCCCAAAGAGGAGCTCCCTGATGACTGTGTCTATAGTCTTATGCACCTGATCTGTTTCTAGCCTTTTACCTGGCTGCTTTAGCTTTCTCATAGTATTTCTCACTTTGTATTAATATTTTTATTGTTCGTCTCTCCTTTCTGTAATACAAATTCTGTAAGGGCAGGGAACTGATCCAAACTTTTATTAACAAACAATGAGACTAGAAACAATGTTATTAAAAGGGACTGTTGAAAGGACAGTCTTGAGTGAAGTGAAATTATATAATGAACTGTGCCAAAATTCACATATCTGGATATATACTTGACCTAAGAATTTTTCAGTTCTCAGAAAGTGTACTATGATCGGTTATGACCAATTTTCTTTAAAAATATCAGTTTATTACTAGTTTTAAGTTTTTTTATACACTTAACTTTCATATCTTAGGTTATACTCATACTGATTTTCTAAAAACAAAAGAGGCAAATACATCCAACTACATAGGAAGGCTCAAGTGCTTTAAAAAAATGTTATGTATAATTAATTATTTCAGATCCTAAGTAACAAAGGTGTTATTACACATTAAAAGTGTCACAGTGTTCAGAGAGACCCAGTTGTAAGGACTAGTCTAACTTCAGAAAGGATTGCCCTGAAGCATCCTATTCTTCCTTTTTACTTTAAAATATTTTATTTATTTATTTGAGAGAGAGAGTGAAAAAGAGAGCACACAAACATGACAGAGCATGAATGGAGAGGGGCAGAGGGAGAGGGAGAAGCAGACTCCCCACTGAGCAGGGAGCCCAACCAAGGGCTTGAGCCCAGAACTGTGAGATCAGAACCTGAGCCACAGGCAGAGGCTCAAACTGAGCCACCCAGGAGCCCCTGAAGCATCCTATTCTTAAAGACATCAAGGGGAGTAGGTACTGAATATTCCTTTAGAGAATAATTTACATGTTTAATAAGCCTTATTCGGGGAGCCACTGTGTAAAAAAGGCTTATACAGGCTAACAAGAAGTTGGAAAAGTCACTTAATTTTATTACGATTTGTTTTATCTTTGTCTTCATGTATATAGTTAGGTAAGGCTTTGGTGGATTCAGATCTGGGTTCAAATCCTAGGTCTGTCTTGGGACAAGTAAAAACTACTCATTGTCTCCAATTCCTTATCTTTTAAATTGCAATAACGGTACCTGCCTTTGTTGGGCTATTTGAGTATTAAAAAAATAATATAGCAAGTGCTTGGTAGAGTGCCTAGAACATATCAATTATTCAGAAAATAAAAGATAAATGCTTCCAGTGCCATCTTCTTCCTAAAATATGACATTTTATGTCCCAAAATGCTGAGTAGAAGACAATTTTCAAATCAGGTTTTCTAATGACATGTAATAGTAGAGATAGAACAATTCCTTATTGACCCTAATTGCCAAGCCTATCATCCTTGAGCACTTTTGTTGTGGAAACATGTCAAAAGTGTTTTTATCAACAAAATCATTTTCTATAGCAAAACTTAGGTCAATTATTACAAATGTATTGCATTTTAAAAAAATAAAATAACAATAATACTGTTATCATGTATAACAGTGACAACATAGAAAATATATAATTAAGTGTTACAGTTATAACAAATGCATAAATTCACTGTTAAGTTCCATATATAGATGGTCAGAACAAAAAAGCTTAAAAACTTAAGTCTAAAAACTCAAAATCTATCCCAAGATACACAATGAACCTAGTGGTTTTTTTTTACTTTTACAGTTAACATTTTGTCCACATCTCTACAAGTAGAAAACTGGATCTTCTGAAAAAACAGAATTAAAATAATAATACAAAGACCTTTAGAGAAACCAAATTCTAAAAAGTAACTGTGGTCGTATCAAAGGACTAGATGAAAGAAATGAATCTTCTTGGCATCTTGTCTCCTTATGTGAATGCTAAGGTAGAGATCCAAGTTCTATTACTTTCATGGCTATTAGAGATACACACACAACATACAGATTTGAGTTAATGAACATTAGTTATTTTAGAGACCAAACACTGGGGCTTTTCATCATATTTTTAAAGTAGAATGCAAGTTCTGAAAAGAAAAAGTATTACATTAAATAGCAAAAAAAAAAAAAAAAACCCTAGCAATCAAAACAGACACAAATGAAAGGATTAAAGATAGCTTTTAAAAAAATTAACCAAAACATGAATTAAAATATACCTGCTTATCCTTTGAGGTTGCAAAGGAATAATGGGGATCACAGTATTACACAGAGACTTGCAAAGAGGGCAAAGATATTCTCCACTCTCTAAGTCGAAAAGGTCAACGTGAATGCGCTGCTGAGAGCTCAGTTGTACAGCTTCAAAATATCTGCAAAATTCCAAGGCATGTGTCCATTTAGAACAATGCATTTATCTTTAATCTTTAATCCAAGTGACAAAAATCTGGAGTTTTTGCCTCAATAAACATCTTTAGCATCTATACGCCGCAAAACCCAAGTTACAATTACAGAAGAAACAGAATAACCATTCTTTTGCGGGCAAACTGGAAGAGGTACCAGGGCAGAAACAAATTTAAAATAATTCTACTGAATCATAACATGGCTCCTAACTCAACAGCATGGAAATACAATGTAGACACTAGTTCCCTCATTTCCAACAGCCAACTATAGTAGTAAAGGCTGTTACAGGAAAATTGTGTATTTTAATAATGCCAAAAGGGTGAAACCTATATGAAGATTTCCTAGGAATTATAGTTCTGAATTTTTCTCTTTTAGAGGTGGAACTAGAATTTGTCCTATTTTATCTCAAAGGCATTTTTTCAAGGAAATGAGATTTTTTAGGAAGAAAGATTACAGCTTCTTTTATACAAATACTGATCAAGAGTAACTAGCTTATGGAGAGGAAGTACAAAGGGTAGTGAACATTTAAAGTTGGTAACTTTTTACACCTATTTCTAAAGGTGATAATGAGTATCATGCAAACAAAACTGGTAATTAAAACTGTTCAATTATTCACATAAAAAGGAAAAAAGGAAGGAAAGACATGAGAAAACATGCCTTTTTGTGGCCTTTAGTGAACTTCAATTATTCCTAGTTTCTTTCAAGAACATGTCAGAAGGACAACTTACTTCTGCCAGCACACTGCATGCATTACATGACCACAGCTTCCTGTGTAAGTTCCATATGCCAAGTCTGGATCCATGAAAAGCGGGTCCACAATTTCTGGTACAGGAAGACAAAAATAGGAGGTATGTATTCATCTCCCCCGTGGTCATAAAATGAGAAAAAAAAAAAGAGAGAGAGAGAGATTATCAGGTCTAAATTTTTAACCATAAACCTTCTTAGGAATGTCTAACTAAACTGTCACAGTATCATGACAGCAGGAGATATATTCTTAAGAGTAAATAAAAACTTTAGAGAAAAGTAAAACCTGGACTTCTAGGTAGGATTCAAAATTAAAATGAATTAATGACAACTTGTGTTTTTGATTTGCATTTTTAACCTGACCTTTGGGTTTAAATTGCTTTGTCTTATTTATTGAAGTGATTTTCTATGATTCAAACACAATTTTCTTTTGTAATTTTAACAGTAATTTAAATTACTTTTTAAGGGATCTTTAAGGCATTATAATCTACTGGATAAAAGCAAAGACGAAAGTGGTTCAAAATCTGGTTTTATTACGTATAACTCATAGCCTTGGGCAAATTATTTAACTTCTCCGTGCCTCAGTTCCTTCATCTGTAAATGGAGCCAGTATTGGTACCAAACTCAAAGAGTTGTTGTGAGGATTAAGTGAGTAAACACAAAAAAGCACTTCATCAGTGCCTAGCATACAGTAAGTAGTCAATAAATGTTAGTCTTTTTTTTAAAATCATCATCATTATTATTATTATTCCAAGGTATATTATAAAGCAGCTAACTCTGATACAATGTAAAAAAAAATTACCTAGTGTGCCTGCCAAGAAAATCTTTAAAATGAACCTAATGTTGAGACAACAATCAGACAAATCCACAATGTAAGACACTGTACAAAATAATAGGTCTGTATTTTTTCAAACAAATTATCATAAAAAAAGGCTAAGTGACTATTTTAGATTAAATTAGACTAAAATAGACATAATAAAGGTGATGCATCAAACATATCTGGATCTTAAAAAAGAAAAATCTAGCTAAAAAAAAAAAAAGATATTTTGAGGGCAACTGGGAAAATCCAAATATGGATTTGACATTAGGTGACAATCCTGAATTATTATTCATCTTTTTAAATGTTATAATGGTATGATAGATATATAATAGATTATTCTTAATTTTAGAAAATGCATGCGGAAATATTCAGGGATGAAAGTCATATGCCTGCATCCTACCTTTAAAAGGTTCAGCAAAGAGAAATGGAGATAGGCAGATAGAGACAGACTAAGCAGTGTGGCCAAGCATAACAAAAATTAAAATTAAAAAATAAAACAGAGGAGCCAACATGGACCTAGAGTCCATCTTACACATGGATAAAATGTGATCTAAGTAAAGCTAAATACAGTCTCATTCCCAAACTTCCTTCAATATTTTTTCTAATCACATAAATACGAAAAGAAATGCTCAAAAGGATATTTATTAAATAATACATACCCCCTGAGAGTTCTATAGGTTTTCCCCTGTTCTGGGTTAAGGCGGTAGATTTCTGGACACAGGCCGATAATACCATGGCATTATTTTCTATTTTCACCTCTTGTTCTTCTTGGCAGAGGATGCATGTCAGCACCTCCTTTTCAGTAACAGTCGGACCCCGTTTAGGACCCAAAGCAATTCTAGAGTAGTCACTGACTGCTGGGGTGCTACCAAGAGAAACGACCAGAAGTGAGGACACATGTTTTGGTCACTTGTCTTTATATTTTGGTAGATTTTAAGTAACCATACGGTAAGAACTTTAAGAGCAAAAATAGTAAAATAAAAATGATAACTTAGCAATATTAGCTGAAAATCTTTCCCCTTGATTTTTCTGACTCTTATCAGTTAATTTGCTTATTAGAAAATACACTTTGTGCTGCTAAGTGCAAAAAAAGCAGATCACAAAGTAGACTATATAATTATACTTAATTTATTGAACCAAGAAGCTGGGTTATTGGTTTTTTCTGATTATAAAAGTAATGCATGCTTATTGAGAAATTTTGGAAAATCTACAAAGTATAAAAAAGAAAACAAAAAGCATGATACACTCACAACCTAGAGATAACCATTTGCATATTCCCGTCCAGTTCACTTTCTCTATATAACATTCTTTATACATAATTAAGATCATATTAGATATATAGATTTGCATCTTGTATTCACTTATATCTTAGTTGTTTTCTCATGTCATTAAAATTTCTTCAGAAACATTGTTTTTAATGGCTGCACAGTACTCTTACTATATGGGCTGGTTATAGTTTTATCCATTCCCTCTTATTAGGCATTTAAGTTTCTATTCTATTTTGGTAGGCATTAAAATAAAAACTTATATCTTAATGATTTAGCAATTCTTAGTATGTATTCAATGTGTGTAATAATAATATAATAACAGCAAATATTTATAAATCACTAATTACGATGTGAGGCACTATTTCAAATACTTTACATTACGTTAACTCATTTAATCTTTCCAACAATCCTATGAAGTAGGTCCTAATATTACCTTCCATTGTTAAGATGAAGAAACTGAGGCCTAGAGACAGTAAGAGACTTACCTAATGACTCATCACTATGAATAGCAAAGCCAGGATTTAACCCACATGATCTGACTTCATAAGCCATGCTCTGCATTACCTGAGCAAGAAGCTCCCCGAAATGTCAGAAATCGTTCGACAAACTGGGAATAACTTAAATGTTCATCATCAATGTAATGTAATGTAATGTTCATTATCAATGTAAATGCAATTATATCATACAGAATATTATGTAGTTTTTAAAAGGTGCAGTTTACAAAGCTACGTGTGCTACAACCTCATAGGAGGTGTTCAGCAAGATGTGGGGCAAGGTTTATTTTCTTGGTTATCATAAGGACTGGGAGACAGTACTGGAATGAGTGGATGAGGAGCTGGAGATACTAACTGTCCTGCAATTCATGGAGCATGAAGAAGAACTGTTGCCCAAATGCCAAGACTGAGGAACACTATGCTCGTTTTGTATGTAAGAACATACTGCATAGATTTCCAAGTGAAAATGCCAATTTGCACAATGACACATACACAATACCACTTATTGCAAATAAAACAAAAAGACTGAATGATACTATATAATTTCTATAGTTCCATATATTTGTATGTAATAGCATAATAGCCATTCTGACAGGACAAACATAAAACTTATGACCAGAATATCTTCTGAGGAAGGGCAGAAAGGAGTACTGGATTTAGGCCAGTACTCAAACAGAACTTTAAGTTTCATGTCTAACATTTGATTTTTTTTTTAAGATTTTATTTATTTATTTGACAGACACAGTTCATAAGTAGGCAGAGAGGCAGGCAGAGAGAGAGGGGGAAGCAGGCTCCCTGCTGAGCAGAACCCAATGTGGGGCTCGAACCTGAGCAGAAGGCAGAGGCTTTAACCCACTGAGCCACACAGGTGCCCCTAACATTTGATTTTTAAAAGGAAAATGTATCAATATAACTGTGTAATTAAAATTTTATTTTAAAAATTGTAAGAGAATGCATTTGTGACTTTGGAACTGAGAAAGCCTTTTAAGATACAAAAAATTAAAACTCTAAAAGACTGATAAATCTGTCCTTACTAACACTGAAAACTTCTCTATAGCTAAACTTCATAATCAGTGCTAAAGAATTAGGGACAAAATATGGGAAACATGCAACAAAGTTTAGTACCCATAATTTTAAAGGACTTCTAAAGATCAATAATAAAACAAAAGCAAAGTACCCAACAGAGATGTGCAAAGGATAGCGACAGGTAATTCCCAGAAAACAAAACACAACAGACTAGTGAACAATTATGAAAAGATGCTCAACCTAGTACTAACTAGTAATCAGGGAAATTCCGACAGGCACAGATTTATAATGTTGATAGTATCCAATTTTTTCAAGTACCAATAATAGTAAGTATTGGTAAAAATGAAGGAAATAGGAACTCTCAAACACTGTTGGGAATAGGAACTGGTAAAACCACTCTGTAGGACATTGTGGCAATATCAAAATTTCAAATAATTATGACTCAGACCTTTCACATATTAATTCCACCCTTGAGAAGTACTTAATACAACTGTACAAGAAGGCAAATATAAAAATATGTTCTGACACATTGTTTATAACAAGGGAAAACTGGAAAATAAGGGAAAATCAACTTAAACACCCAAAGTCTGATAAATAAAATATTATATATACGCACTAGGGACTATAATGAAGTAGACATAAAGAATCATGTAGTATCTATACCACAGATCTATAAACAGTAACATGAGAAGATTTATAAGACACTGAGTAAAAAACCAATCTGTAGAACAAAAGTCAAGGTAAAATAAACTACTAAAAAACACAAAACAAAATCACTTAAGTGCACATAAATAAATGCACAGAAGTAAGTTTAGAATACAAGTTACTTATTAACAGTGATTATCTGTGCAGAAAGACTTATGTAAAGGATGGTCAAAGGGAATTTAATATTTTATTGGAATTGTTTTCAATGAGAACATAATAATTTTACGTATGCAATCAATCAATAATAAAAAATAAATAATAAAAGTATTAAGGCCATTAATTAACTCTGAGCACATATTTGCTTATATCCTCTTATTTGGATAAATATATGGTAATCTCTTTCACTACTTTTTTTATTAGCTATTTTTATTAACATATAATGTATTATTTGCT
The DNA here is from genome assembly GCF_902655055.1 of Lutra lutra. Taxonomy (NCBI): domain Eukaryota; kingdom Metazoa; phylum Chordata; class Mammalia; order Carnivora; family Mustelidae; genus Lutra; species Lutra lutra. Next base: position 62,453,505 of record NC_062284.1, read on the forward strand.
TTAGGAGTACAGGTCTGTGAATCGTCAGGCTTACACACTTCACAGCATTCACCATATCACATACCCTCCCCAATGTCCATAACCCAACCACCCCCTCCATACCCACACTCCCTCCAGCAACCCTCAGTTTGTTTTGTGAGATTAAGAGTCTCTTATGGTTTGTCTCCATCCCAATCCCATCTTGTTTCATTTTTTCTTTCCCTACCCCCCAAAACTCCCACTCTGCCTCTCAAATTCCTCATATCAGGGATATCCTATGATAATTATCTTCCTCTGATTGACTTATTTTGGTCAGCACAATACCCTCTAGTTCCATCCACGTCGTTTCAAAAGGCAAGATTTCATTTCTATTGATGGTTGCATAGTATTCCATTGTGTATATATACCACATCTTCTTTATCCATTCACCTGTTGATGGACATCTAGGTTCTTTCCATAGTTTGGCTATTGTGGACATTGCTGCTATAAACATTCAGGTGCACATGCCCCTTCAAATCACTATACTTGTAGCTTTAGGGTAAATACCCAGTAGTGCGATTGCTGGGTTGTAGGGTAGCTCTATTTTCAACTTTTTGAGGAACCTCCATGCTGTTTTCTAGAATGCCTGTATCAGCTTGCATTCCCACCAAAAATGTAGGAGGGTACCCCTTTCTCCGCATCCTCTCCAACATCTGTTGTATCCTGACTTGTTAATTTTAGCCATTCTGACTGGTGTGAGGTGGTATCTCACTGTGGTTTTGATTTATATTTCCCTGATGCCGAGTGATGATGAGCACTTTTTCATGTGTCTGTTGGCCATCTGGATGTCTTCTTTGCAGAAATGTCTGTTCATGTCTTCTGCCTATTTCTTGACTGGATTATTTGTTCTTTGGATGTTGAGTTTGATAAGTTCTTTATTGATTTTGGAGACTAGCCCTTTATCTGATCTGTCATTTGCAAATATCTTCCCGTTCTGTTAGTTGTCTTTTGGTTTTATTGACTGTTTTCTTTGCTGTGCAAAAGCATTTGTTCTTAAGTCCCAAGAGTTCATTTTTGCCCTTGCTTCCTTGCCTTTGGAAATGTTTCTAGGAAGAAGTTGCTGTGGTTGAGGTTGAAGCGGTTGCTGCCTGTGCTCTCCTCAAGGATTTTGATGGATTCCTTTCATCCATTTTGAGTCTATTTTTGTGTGTGGTGTAAGGAAATGGTCCAGTTTCATTCTTCTGCATGTGGCTGCCCAATTTTCCCAACACCATTTGTTGAAGAGACTGTCTTTTTTCCACTGGACATTGTTTCCTGCTTTGTCGAAGATTATTTGACCATACAGTTGAGGGTCTATTTCTGGGCTCTCTATTCTGTTCCACTGTTCTATGGATCTGTTTTTGTGCCAGTACCATACTATCTTGATGATTACAATTGTAACAGAACTTGAAGTCTGGAATTGTGATGCCACCAACTTTGGCTTTCCTTTTCAACATTCCTCTGGCTATTTGGGGTCTTTTCTGGTTCCATATAAATTTTAGGATTATTTGTTCCATTTCTTTTAAAAAAAAATGGATGGTATTTTGATAGGGATTGCATTAAATGTGTAGATTGCTTTAGATGGCATAGACATTTTCACAATATTTGTTCTTTCAATCCATGAGCATGGAACATTTTTCCATTTCTTTGTGTCTTTCTCAATTTCTTTCATGAGTACTTTATAGTTTTCTGAGTACAGATTCTTTGCCTCCTTGGTTAGGTTTATTCCTAGCTATCTTACGGTTTTGGGCAAAATGGGATTGACTCCTTAATTTCTCTTTCTTCTGTCTTGTTGTTGGTGTGTAGAAATCCAACTGATTTCTGTGCATTGATTTTATATCCTGACACTTTACAGAATTCCTGTACAAGTTCTAGCAGTTTTGGAGTGGAGTCTTTTGGGTTTTCCACATAAAATATCATAGCATCTGCAAAGAGTGAGAGTTTGACTTCTTCTTTGCTGATTTGAATGCCTTTAATTTCTCTTTGTTGTCTGATTGCTGAGGCTAGGACTTGTAGTACTATGTTGAATAGCAGTGGTAGTGGACATCCGGGCCATGTTCCTGATCTTAGCAGAAAAGCTCTCAGTTTTTCCCCGCTGAGAATGATATTTGCTGTGGGTTTTTCAAGGATGGGTTTGATGATATTGAGGTATGTGCCCTCTATCCCTACACTTTGAAGAGTTTTGATCAAGAAAGGATGCTGTACTTTGTCAAATGCTTTTTCAGCATCTATTCGGAGTATCATATGGTTCTTGTTCTTTCTTTTATTAATGTATTGTATCACATCGATTGATTTGTGGGTGTTGAACCAAATTTGCAGCCCAGGAATAAATCCCACGTGGTCATGGGGAATAATCCTTTTAATGTACTGTTGGATCCTATTGGCTAGTATTTTGGTGAGAATTTTTGCATCTGTGTTCTCAAGGATATTGGTCTGTAATTTTCTTTTTTTGATGGGGTCTTTGTCTGGTTTTGGGAACAAGGCAATGCTGGCCTCATAAAATGAGTTTGGAAGTTTTCCTTCCATTTCTATTTTTTGGAACAGTTTCAGAAGAATAGGTATTAATTCTTCTTTAAATGTTTGGTAGAGGGTGCTGGGTGGCTCAGTGGTTTAAAGCCTCTGCCTTCAGCTCAGGTCATGATCCCAGGGTCCTAGGATCGAGACCCGCATCGGGCTCTCTGCTCGGCAGGGAGCCTGCTTCCTTCCTCTCTCTCAGCCTGCCTCTCTGCCTACTTGTGATCTCTCTCTCTCTGTCAAATAAATAAATAAAATCTTTAAAAAAAATAAGAATAATGTTTGGTAGAATTCCCCTGGGAAACCATCTGGCTCTGGGCTCTTTTTGTTGGGAGATTTTTTTTTTTTAAATAATTATTTATTTTATGTTTTATAAACATATATTTTTATCCCCAGGGGTACAGGTCTGTGAATCGCCAGGTTTACACACTTCACAGCACTCACCATAGCACATACCCTCCCCAATGTCCATAACCCCACCCCACCTCTCCCAACCCCCCTCCCCCCATCAACCCTCTGTTTTGTGAGATTAAGAGTCACTTATGGTTTGTCTCCCTCCCAATCCCATCGTGTTTCATTTACTCTTCTCCTACCCCCTTAACCCCCCATGTTGCATCTCCTCTCCCTCACATCAGGGAGATCATATGATAGTTGTCTTTCTCCGATTGACTTATTTCGCTAAGCATGATCCCCTCTAGTTCCATCCACGTCATCACAAATGGCAAGATTTCATTTCTTTTGATGGCTGCATAGTATTCCATTGTGTATATATACCACTTCCTCTTTATCCAGTCATCTGTTGATGGACATCTAGGTTCTTTCCATAGTTTGGCTATCGTAGACATTGCTGCTATAAACATTCAGGTGCACGTGCCCCTTCGGATCACTACGTTTGTATCTTTAGGGTAAATACCCAGCAGTGCAATTGCTGGGTCATAGGGTAGTTCTATTTTCAACATTTTGAGGAACCTCCATGCTGTTTTCCAGAGTGGTTGCACCAGCTTGCATTCCCACCAACAGTGTAGGAGGGTTCCCCTTTCTCCGCATCCTCGCCAGCATCTGTCATTTCCTGACTTGTTAATTTTAGCCATTCTGACTGGTGTGAGGTGATATCTCATTGTGGTTTTGATTTGTATTTCCCTGATGCCGAGTGATATGGAGCACTTTTTCATGTGTCTGTTGGCCATCTGGATGTCTTCTTTGTAGAAATGTCTGTTCATGTCTTCTGCCCATTTCTTGATTGGATTATTTGTTCTTTGGGTGTTGAGTTTGCTAAGTTCTTTACAGATTTTGGATACTAGCCCTTTATGTGATATGTCGTTTGCAAATATCTTCTCTGTTGGGAGATTTTTGATGACTGCTTCAATCTCCTTAATGGTTATGGGTCTGTTCAGGTTTTCTATTTCTTCCTGGTTCAGTTTTGGTAATTTATATGTCTCTAGGAATGCATCCATTTCTTCCAGATTGTCAAATTTGCTGGTGTATAGTTGCTCATAATTTTTTCATTACTTTCTAACCAGTATGTTGCTAATATGCAATATCTAGAGGGCTGGAACTTGTTAATTGTTTAAGTTTTGCATTAATTTCTAGTTTTATTACTATCATCACCCAAGGATACCTTTACCTTCATATCTTTTTTAAATCTTTAAAATATACAGTCTTCATCCTTAGGGTCCTTGTTAGCATATTCAACTTCAGGACTACAGATGCATTATGGATAATGTTACTACTGTTATTGCAAAGGGAGAATTTCCTAAAACTATCTACAACACACATTGTTTAAAGAGCAATGGAAGCTTGTTTTTAAAAATAAGCATAGGAGGTATTTATAATATTTTAAATTGGAATGCTTTTAAAAGTACCCTTATTTTGTCTCCTTTTCTCAGTATATCTATGTAACCTCCCACAAAGCGTGACCCTCAGCAGGATAACTGATTTCCCCAAAAGCATACCACAGTGAGACCCAGAACACCAGACTTACTGATTCCCATTTTCTACTGTGCTATCCATGACCACAACTATGGTCATTGTCTTCTTTCTCTTTAAGAAAAAAAAATGAACATAAACCACCTTTTTCAAGTGAAGAATTTTTTTTTCAATTTGTAATAACCACAGTCATTTTTAGCAGGTATCATAAAAAAGATGTGAAATATTTGAACTGATACATAAATGTGCATCTAAGGGTCTGTGCATTATGTAATATATTCTGCAACATATATGTTAATATAAAAGAAAATTTATAAGTTCAAAGAAACAAAAAGTACAATTAGTACCTACATTTTAACATTAAAAAAAAAGAGCCTGTGCATACAAGATAACAGAAGTTGATCTCAATTTTTGCCATTCCCATTTTTGTATCTTTTTGTGCATAAAGCCTCCCACCAAACTACTATGCACTTGAACTCCTTATGAACATAAATTTACATTCATTAGGTACCTTAAGAGCTTTCACTGTACCTTTCCTAGTTTAAAAATAATGTAATTTCTCCTATTATAAAATGTATTTTGGAAAAATTTTATTTAAAATGAATATGTCATTTTCCCTCCACAAAACTGAGTTGCTAATTTCTAGTTTTGCTTGGTTTTACCTCTCTTCCTCCATAATGGAGTCTTCTTTCCCAGACATTTCCGAGGTGCTGTCATACATGAGTTTATGAGTTTCAATGAAGTTTTTCTGTAAGGCAGACATCTGAGCCATAATCTTCTGGCGGTGCAGTCTAGCAGCTTCAGCTTTTCTTTTCCTTTCTGCTTTTTCTTTATCATGAGTAATCTGGTATTAAGAAATCACAAAAAATTAGGTAAGATCCCTTGTTGAAATTTACATATATTGTTCAATCAGGAAAAATTCCCTAGAGTTAAAATCTGATGAAATTTGATTACCACTTAAGACTAGATGCAATCTGATGTCTCAAAACGAGCATGCAGGCTCCAAATATCACACAACTAATTACTCTTCTGGTTATTTCAATAATTCAATGTAAAAGGCACAAGTACTTTGAATATCTAATAAATTGTCTTTTATACTCAATGCAGGTAGATTAAGAAATAAAGTTAGAAGAAAAAATTTTTAAATCATAACTCAATCATTCAATCAATGACATTTAATCAATTTTACCCAACTTGATGATATCTAACAGTTACTACTAGAAACCTAACACTTACTGCTAGATGCAGTGCTAAAACTGAGAACTTAAACATATTACTGAGATGTATGGTGTCTTTTTATTGTTTCTATCTAACTTAAGTCCAGTGTTTTTCTTTTAGGAGGGATAGTTAAAAATCACAAGTAATAAAAAAATCACAAGTAGTAGTATTTTCATAATTTTAAGATTAGAATCAACAAAACTTGATTTGTTATATTACAGTATTTTGTAACGTAAATATTACTGGACTTCATTAAATCTAAGATCTACCATTATCCTATGTTGCGCTAAGAAAAGAATGCTGCTGATTAAATTATAAGACATTCGGGACTGGAAGAGATTATGCTGAGTGAAATAAGTCAAGCAGAGAGAGTCAATTATCATATGGTTTCACTTATTTGTGGAGCATAACAAATAACATGGGGGACACATGGGGAGATGGAGAGGAGAAGGGAGTTGAGGGAAATTGGAAGGGGAGGTGAACCATGAGAGACTATGGACTCTGAAAAACAACCTGAGGGTTTTGAAGGGGCGGGGGGTGAGAGGTTGGGGGAACCAGATGGTGGGTATTGGGGAGGGCATGTATTGCATGGAGCACTGGGTGTGGTGCAAAAACAGGGAATACTGTTATGCTGGAAAGAAATTAAAAAAAAATTATAAGTCATTAATTATAGGCTATGCCCCAATTTCAGATATTAAAATATTTTAAAAATTAACAAAATATGGTATTTCCAACAGAGCTCCATTGTACATCAATTTCCTCTGCTTTTATAAAATACATATTTTATATTGGACAACTGTATGTCAAATACCATTAATCTCTGTAATATAGAAACACAAGCAAAAGAAGATGGACATCTCATAAACTATAGGTTCCTTCTAACAAAAAAGCAGCAGCTCTCTTACACCAGTGAAGTTCAAAGGCAGAGAAGAAGATCACCATCATTATAATGTTATTACCTCATCATTCTTAATAGATTCTGATCCTGATGTAGTTGCCACAATTAAACAAGATTTTTCTCTTAATCGCTTCACTGTGTCAAACATCTATGACAAACAGATGAAAGGTTAAAAGATTTGGTTAGACTGACCAGAAACCAGAAAAACTCACTAATTTGATTTAGTCATATGTCACAAATGTCTTAGACTTAAATTTGACATACATACACACAAATAGTTACACATGTAAACAGTTATATAAATATTTCAAGCATATAAAAAGTGACTCCTGACTCTGCCAAACCTCCCCCAGTTGATGAGCAATATAGCCAAGGAGGAGGCTGCATACCTGCTGATTTCATCTGCAGGTATGAGCATATCTATACTTTTGTCAGGAGAAAAAATTTCTCTTTAATTTAAAATAACATTTTTAGTACAAAGATATATAAAGACAAAAATACGAAATGGAAAGTGAAATCCTCTTTTCCTGATGCCAGTTGCTGTCCCCAAAATTAAGATTATTAGGGGGCACCTGGGTGGCTCAGTCAGTTAAGCATCCAACTCTTGATTTCTCAGTTCATGATCTCAGGGTCATGAGAGCGAGCCCTGTGTGGGGCTCCACTCTGGGTGTGGAGCCTGCTTAAGATTCTCTCTCCCCCTCTCCTTTTGCCAGAAAAAACATTATCAGAATATATATTTCTTTATATTTACATATATTCTCATCAAAAGCAACCCTATCATATATACCATTTCCTATCTCTTTTTCACTTAAACAATTATCTGTAGATACTTCCACAATAGCTTATATAGATGAGTCTCATTCTTTTTAACAAAAATCAAAGTTTCAGCAATAGGATAGTACCTCCCCAAAACTTGTTTATATTTTGGAGTCTCATTCTCATGCATAAAAACCTCCCACAAGGATCTTACAACACAACTTTATATTAAACATTTGGGGAAAATATGCAATGATTATAAGAACTGATATTTGTACTTTTTGTATATCTTGATAATGAACTTTGGTATTCTTTTTTTAAAGATTTTATTTATTTATTTGAGAGAGAGAGAATGAGAGAGTAAGCATGAGAGGGGGAGGTCAGAGGGAGAATCAGACCCCCCACTGAGCAGGGAGCCCAATATGGGACTCAGTCCCGGGACTCCAGAATCATGACCCCGAGCCGAAGGCAGTTGCTCAACCGAGCCACCCAGGCACCCCAAACTTTGGTGTTCTAAAAGAAAATAAATTTTGGGAATGGATCTCCAATAGATAACATTGTATTTACAGATATAAATGTTGAACTAAATGTAGTTCAATTTTTTTCCTTTTTTTTTTTTTTCTTTTAAATAGGCTCCATGCCCACTGTGGAGGCCAAGGTGGGGCTTGAACTCACAACCCTGAGATCAAGACCTGAGCTGAAATCAAGAGTTGAACTGACTGAGATACCCAGGTGCTCCGATTTCTTTTCTTTTCTAGATTTCATTATTTGAGAGAGAGAGAGTGAGAGAGCACACACAAGCTGGGGGCAGGAGGAGAGGGAGAAGGAAATTCCATGCTGAGCAGGGATCCCGACTTGGGGCTCGATTCCAGGGCCCCAGGATCAGGACCTGAGCCAAAGGCAGACACTTAACCAACTAAGCTACCCAGGTGTCCCCCTGGCACCTTTATTTTTTTTATTTTATTTTTTTTTAGATTTTATTTATTTATTTGACAGACAGAGATCACAGGTAGGCAGAGAGGTAGGCAGAGAGAGGAAGGGAAGCAGGCTCCCTGCCGAGCAGAGAGCCCGACGCGGGGCTCGATCCCAGGACCCTGGGATCGTCACCGAGCCGAAGGCAGAGGCTTTAACCCACTGAGCCACCCAGGCGCCCCATGGCACCTTTATTTTTTTTTTAAAAGATTTTATTTATTCATTTGACACAGAGAGAGAGTGAGAGAGAGCACAAGCAAGGGGAGCAGCAGGCAGAGGGAGAGGGAGAAGCAGGCTCCCCACCAAGCAAGGAGCCCAATGCGGGGCTCGATCCCAGCACCCTGGGATCATGACCTGAGCTAAAGGCAGACGCTGAACACACTGAGCCCCCAGATGCCCCCCTAATTTCTTTTCTTTTTTTTTTTTTTAAGATTTTATTATTTATCTGACAGAGAGAAATCACAAGTAGGCAGAGAGGCAGGCAGAGAGAGAGGAGGAAGGCAGGCTCCCCGTTGAGCAGCGAGCCCCGACGCGGGGCTCGATCCCAGGACCCTGAGCTCATGACCTGAGCCGAAGGCAGCGCGCTTAACCCACTGAGCCACCCAGGGCCCCTCCCCCTAATTTATTTTCTTAATAAGAGTTGAATACTTATGTTTTGATTTTTATATTTTTAAAATGATTATATTGGCAAATTTAACACAAATACTAAATACTTGTGAATTTACTCCCAGAGAATACCTTAATAATATCATTATTTATATCAAGCATGTTTAAGGAGTATCTCTAGTTACAAAAAAAAAAGCTGACTTCTTGAAGTACAAATCAGTACAAAGACCTCCAATTGATATGAATATGGAAAATAATCACTCCATATTCTAGTTATCAAAACAGTTATCTTGCTTACCACATCAGAATCTTTTTTTTAAATACAACGAGGGGAAGCTCCATAATCTTGGTTTCATATTTCCATGTGGAGGGTTTCCCATTAAGGTAATATTCCTTGGCTCCTACCCCTTATTCACTCCTCCCCAAAGGCAGCAGCTTCCACTCAACAGTTCAAGCTCTAAATTTGAGTCATTTTTTGCTCCTTCATTTCCCTCACCCTTTCCACCATTATCTATCAGCAAATTCTATACATTCTGCCACCAAATTACCCCTGAATCAGTTCAGCTTCTCACCATCTGCATCTGAGTCTTGGTCATGCTCATTTCTCAACAGGATTTCTGCAAGTTTTCTTTTTTTCCTTTCTTTTAAGATTTTATTTTCCTTTAAGATTTTATTTATTTATTTATTTGTCAGAGAGAGAGAGAGAGAGAGAGCCACAAGCAGGCGGAGGCAGAGAGAGAAGCAGGCTCCCTGCCAAGGAAGGAGCCCAATATGGGCCTTGATCCCAGGACCCTGGGATCATGACCTGAGCGGCTCAACTGACTGAACCACCCAGGCATCCTTCAAGATTTTATTTTATTACTTTTTTTTTTTTTTTTTTGAGAGAGAGATAGTGAGAGAGAGCACAAGCAGGGGATAGGGTAAAGGGAGAGGGAAAAGCAGATTCCTTACAGAGCAGGAAGCCTGACATGGGGCTTGGTCCCAGGACCCTGAAATCACAACCTGAGCTGAAGGCATACGGTTAACCACTGAGCCACCCAGGCACCCCTCTGCAGCAGTATTCTACTAGTTTCCTTGCTTTTACTCTTGTCCCCTATAATCCGCTTACCCACAGGAGCCACAGTGATCTTACAGAAGTAGAGACCAGATTATGTCACTTAAAATCCTTCACTAGTTTCCCACTGTCCTCAAAAATAACATCCACCACTTTACCCTCACCTGTCAGGTTCTATATGATCTTGCTCTTGGCTGCTCCTGTGACCTTGCTGCCTACCTTTCTCTCCCTCCCTCATTGTGCTTCAGTCATACTGGCCTTCTTTCTGGCCACCTAGAGCTTCTGCAGTGCTGTTTCCTTTTTGTGGAATACTGCTCCCGATTATTTATTTATTTATTATTTTTATTATTTATTTTTTTTTAAAGATTTATTTATTATTTGACAGTGAGAGATCACAAGTAGACAGAGAGGCAGGCAGAGATGAGAGAGAGAGAGGGAAGCAGGCTCCCTGCTGAGCAGAGAGCCCGATGCGGGACTTGATCCCAGGACCCTGAGATCATGAGCCGAAGGCAGCGGCTTAACCCACTGAGCCACCCAGGCGCCTGCTCCCGATTTTTTAAAGTCTGGCTCCATGTCATTCAGTTTCAATGTTATCCCCCTAACGAGGATTTTTTTTTTTTTTTTTAAGATTTATTTATTTGCAAGAGAGAGAGAGAACATGCACTAGCCAGAGGAGTGGAGGGAGAGGGACAGAGAATCTCAAGCAGGACTCCAACTTGAGTGCAGACCCCGACAAGGGGCTTGATCTTACAACCCTGAGATCGTGACCTGAGCTGAAACCAAGAGATGGATGCTTAGCCAACTTAATTTGGCCACCCAAGTGCCCCAAAAGGGGCCTTTCAGATTACCCATCTGAAGTTACCCTCTATCCTCTACTGAATTATCCTTTTCTTGTGCACTGCCTGTACCTCAACTAGTGTATGCTCCATGATAGCAAGCACCTTATCTGTGCTGTTCAGAGTCCAGAAATGACCCTGGCACATAACAGGCATGTAACAGATGCTTACTGAATAATGACAACAAATGAATAAATCTTAGTTTAAAAAAAAAAAAACTTCCACTAAAACATGAAAAAATGTGAGTGACCATGAAATCAGTGGTAAATGACTTTACAATTGGAGAAGAGTGGTTTAACATTACAGACAGAGGATTCTTCAATCTTTAAACCAAGATATGATACAGTTTATTTATCAAGTTCACCTGGAGTATCCATGTTATCATGTCCTTCTGGCCTTCTAACTGGGGAATTCCTTTGAGTTTTTCCAAAAGCATTTGTATATTCTGAGCATTCATGGCTGAACTTCCCAATCCTTTTTTAGAACACAAAAGTTAAAATCATAAACAAAAATCGTCATAATTATAATCTTTAGTGTTATGTTATTCACATTGATAACCAAAGTTCATAATCACTCCCTTAACTACATTAATTTTTCAACAGAAGAATATGCAATGACATAAAGTACTCAGTACTGAATTAAACAACTTGAAAAACTTGAATTATTTTAGAACTTGTAATACATTTTCTACTGGGACTGCTAGTCAAAGCTACCTTTAATGATCTGACTCTCCCTTTTCCTCCACTTGGCTCACTATCTAGTAAAAATAGTTAATGAGAAACAAGGCTTCCAAAAATATGAAAGTGGGGGCTTTTTATGGTCATAAACTGAAGAGGTTCTATGATGTCTTCAAGGACCTAAAAAATATAGTCTAGAAACAAAATATGAGATACCTTTTTCCTATTGGTCTCGTAATCAATGTCCCTGGAATGTGCTTTGATGAATTATCTTAATTTAATAAATAAATCAAAATACATCTTAAAAACAATCTAATCTAAACCTATCCTTTTCTGACAGGAAGAAAGACAAAGAATGAAAGTAAGAAATCATCGATGTATGCATCCCTACTCAAAAAAAGGAGGGGGGTTTAAGGAGTAAAAAGATTGTAGTAGGGGATTAAAAATCTATTTTACTGTTGAAAAGAGTTAAGAAGTAAAGATGCTAGGGAAAGTCTTAATTTCAGGATTGTCTATTTTTTAAGGACTGGTAGATTAACACTCCGTAAGAGCTAAACTTTCACTTACAAATTGGTAATTAGCTGAAGCTATGCTGAAAATTAATATTAAAACATACTTGAAGCCTTATGGTAAAAGTCAAATGTCACTTCTTCTTCAGGAGCTTTTTGAAGCTGTTGCTTTTCTTCTAGTAAACCCAATGCCAGAATATGAATGCCTGAAAGAGGAATATGAAAAGATCTATAAAAACTGTGCTTCCATCAGGTAAATATACTTTAAATGAAGGTAAAAAATAAGCAATCTGACAGATAAAAGGGGGCAAATGTTATGAAAAAGCAGTTCACAAAAAGTGAATGATACACATATGAAAATGTCCAACCTCATTTAAAGAAATGTGAACTAAAACAGACCATCCTGTTTTCATCTATTAGAGTGGCAAAAATTTTAGAGTTTAGTAAAATACAGAGCTGGCTGAGGTGCTGGGAACAGGCACTTTTCACCACACTGGTGATGGCAAAGTAACTGGTATAATATTTTGAAGGCCAGCAACGATCTTTATCCAACATGTAAAGATACAGACCTAGTATTAGAAATCAGTATGACAGATACACTCAAGTATGCAAAGATATTTGTACAAGGATATTCATTTTAGTGCTGTACAGAGACCTGGAAACAACCTAAATGTCTAGTAACAGGAGACAGGTTAAACGCACTATACATATCCATACAACAGAACAATCATCTATCAAGAATGAAACAGGGCAGTACATGCTAATGTGTAATGATTTCCAGAAGATACAAACCTTTAACAGTGGTTATCTCCTAGGTAGGACACCAGGGGTAGGGCTAGAAATTTTAACCTTTGATTTCAAATATATCTCCATGGCCTGAAATTTTTAGTCATGTACTTACCACTGTTATAACAAAAACTGAGATACGCATATGGTATGACCAGCATTTAGAACCTCCAGACCAATAACAGCCAAGGAAGAAAGAAAACTAATTAAATTAAATTAATTAAATTAAATTAAGTTAAATAAATACCTAGTTATAGCTACCAAAGGTGACATTATTAACTAATTTATCTATAACAATACCAAGAAAAAATACCCACTTCCACTTAATGAGCTACTTCCTATAAAAACTTAATGAAATAATTATACCCACGTACCAACGGAGAAATTATTCTTTGCTCCTAAATAGGAAGTGGGATAACCCAAGATTCAAGTCTGTCTTCTAATCATTATTTGCTCATAATACAAGTAAAAATAAGAAATATAGAAATTATGATGCAATAAGGATATACCAACTTATTATTAGCAGGGCAGGGTTTTAATTCATTTTTTCCAATATAAATGGTTCTCAAGAGTAAGGATACTAAAAACATGAGAATGTATGACTAAGAAAGTCTGCATCAAATCTAAACTATTTTTAATGACCCCTAGGTCTCAGGTGCTCTAGTGTGGTTCTGACTGAAGTTACAAAGTTGGAACCAAAGATCTTCTCCTTCCTGATTCCTCACAAACCCCATCATGTAGAGAGAATTTTGGAAGCAGAAAAAAATATTTCAGGTATACATACCATCTGAAGCATTCCTTCAGTCCACAAGTTAGAATCTGTGTCAATTGCCCGCTCAAATATGGTCCTGAGAATGTACATCATGATATCACAGTTGAGAAGGTTAACCACTTTGCTGAAAGCAGGGCAGAATTCAGGAGGTGGTGGAGGTGGTAACGCTATAGTGATGGGAGATGGACAGCAGGAGACAAACAAGTAATTTTGATTTGGGTTATCCTACATGCTAAATTGCATATGTCAAAATCACATATTATATGCAAAACAACACATGATTTTTGTTACCTTTAAAGCACTGAACACAATGATGTGAAGGGAAATATAAGTCACTATATCAGTCACCCAAAATAAACTCTATTTGCTATAAATTAAAAGATTCTATTGCCATTGTATAAGTCATATCTTAATATGAGGACAAGAATTAACAGATTCTTTGTACTTCCACTAGTTGCCCACCCTTAAAAAACAACAAAAACAAAAATGAAAAACACCATATACTTTGCTGATATAAAAGCCACAGAAAATAGTCAAAAGTAGTCTGTTCTGGGGACCTAGGAGGTTCAGCATCTGACTCTTGATTTTGGCTCAGGTTATGATCTCAGGCCTGTGAGACTGAGCCCTGCATTGGGTTCTGCACTCAGAGTGGAGTTGGCTTGTCTCTCTCCCTCCCCCTCGACCCCACCCCTTGCTCGCTCTCTCTCAAAATAAAAAAAATAAAATAAAATCTTAAAAAATGAGTCAATCCAGAATCTCACTTTTTACCTTCATCTTTGTTTTCTTGTTTTCTCCTTTTTTTCTGCATATGTTCTGCCTACGTATCAAAAACAAACAAACATAAACCAGCAACTTTAAATACATTGTTTGGCAACATGAAACAAATGGGATACTTTGAAGCAAGCAGGAAAGATCCAAGAGCCCACCAAAACACATACTAAGTATGTATTCAAAATGTTACCTTGTGCAAGAAATAAAATGACTATCCTAGGAAAAGCCAAGCAAACCAGATGAGTAACATCCCTCCTCAAGACTCTACTCCCCATTCTTTCAGTCTACAATACTCTTTTAATGCCTATTGTTTATTCAGGGCATCATACTATGGGCTAGAAATTATTCATTCATATTTATAAGGACAAGTTCAATATCACCCTAAATGATCAAACTTAACATTCCCCTTAATGGGACAAATAGACATTATGTGCCTACTAATGTGAAACAATTTATTACCTATGTAATATTCTTGCCCCAAAAAGTTTAACTTAAATCTAACCATGAGAATACAATCAGGCATATCCAGAATGTAGGGTATTTTAAAAGATCAGTAGCCTATACTCTACAGATAAATGGCAGTATTATGAAAGACAAAAAAGGCAAAAAGATTACCCTAAATTAAAAGGGACTACAGAAACATGACACCAAATCAACTGCAGGATTCTTGACTGAATCCTCCTCCCCATGACACAGTGATAAAGGATTATTTCTAGTAAATCAGAAAAATTTAAATGTTCCCTGTATACTAGACAACATTACTGATTCAATTTCAGTTTCTTGGGTGAGAAAATGGCCTCTATTGGTGAGAATCAGTATGAAACTACAGAAAAACCAAGAAACTTTCTGTGGAGTTAGGAACCATAAAGGATTTAAGGCTTATTTACTGAAGAGGATATCTTTTCCTACCTTGCTATGCTGCGTTTTGGAATAATGATAAAAGTACATGTTGAAGTCTTTCAATGATTCATCTTTCAGTTCATAAACTCCATGGCCTGACACACCTGGTTTCCTAAACAGAAATATAGAGATGTACTGCAGTGTTCTTATAGTATAAAATACTGACATAATAAGAACCTAAAAATTAATCAAACTGTCAAAAGCTAGAAGAAATATGATCATTTATCAATTAGCTGCTTAAACTGAAATAACTAATTTTATTCCAACAGTAAAACTAAAAACCTATACTGCAAGCTAAAAGTACTGATAACAGCCAAGTTGTGTTTCATAATTAAGAAATTTAAGTAAATCTGAGGAAGTTTATATTATACAGTCCCGATCTCATGCCCTACTTAATTTGCTAAGACTTTCTAAAATGGTAGTGAGATATCAAACTGTAGATGAAGATACAGTGTTGGGACACCTGGGTGGCTCAGTCATTAAGCTTCCAACTCTTGATTTTGGCTCAGGTCATGATCTCAGGGTTGTAAGATGGAGCCCTGTGTTCAGCTTGTGCTCAGTGGGGAGTCTGCTTGAGATTCTCTGTCTCCCTCTGCCCCTCCCCCTATGTGTGAACAAGTTCACACACTCTCTCTCTTCCCCTAATAAATAAATCTTTTAAAAAAAGAAAGAGGAGAAAGAAAAAACAGTTTGAATCTTTTATACTGTACTATAAGGAAAAGCATCAGGGCCAAAAGGAATACATCATATTTGTTCAGCACATTAAACAGCTTTTGGTTTCTACTGAATTTTTAAGTGAAATGTGTTATTATTAAACCATAAAAAAGCTACATCCTATTTTAAGTTATTTAAACTAGTAATTTATTTATGATATAATACTATAAAAAGTAGAAATTCACTACCAATAGGAATTTTTTTAATTTCAAGAATTGATCCATTTAAAATCTTATTTCCATTTCATGTATCTCAAAGAATCAAAGAATTATAAAATCTCCCATTCAAATGTATACTGCTTTTTTGTTTTGTTGATGATTTCCTTCACTGTGCGAAAGCTTTTTATTTTAATGTCATCCCCCAATAGTTTATTTCTGCTTTTGTTTCACTTGCCAGGAGACATTTATAAAAATGCTGCTATGGCTGATGTCAGAGAAATTACTGCCTGTGTTCTCTTCTAGGATTTTTACGGTATTAGGTCTCACATTAGAGTCTTTTATCATGCTATTTTTATTTTTGTGTATGGTGTTAATAGGTAGTCTCCAGTTTCATTTTTTTATATCAAGTTGTCCAATTTTTTTCCCAATATCACTTACTGAGGAGACTATGTTTTCCCCATTGTATATTCTTGCCTCCTTTGCCATAGCTTAACTGACCATATAATTGTGCGTTTACTTCTGGGCTCTCTTCTCTGTTCCATCGATCTATGTGCCTTTGTTGTGCCAGTAGCATACCATTTTTTAAAAAATTAGTTTTATTCTGGTATAGTTAACAGTGTTATACTGGTTTCAGGTGTAAAATACAGTGGTTCAACAATTCCACGCAACACCTAGTGCTCATCACAAGTGCACTCCTTAATCTCCCCATCATCTATTTTACCCATCCCCCACCAAGCTTCCGTCGGGCAATCACCAGTTTGTTCTCTATTTTCGAGTCTGTTTCTTGGTTTCTCTCTCTCTCTCTTTACCCCTTTATTCATTTGTTTTATTTCTTAAATTCCACATATGAATGAGATCATATGGTATTGGTCTTTCTCTGACTGACTTATTTCATTTGGCATTATACTCTCTAGCTCTGGCTATGTTGCGGCAAATGGCAAGATTTCATTCTTTTTTTTTTTTTTTTTTTTAATTTATTTGGCAGAAAGACACAGAGAGAGGGAACACAAGCAGGGGGAGTGGGAGAGGGAGAAGCAGGCTTCCTGCGGGAGCCCAATGTGGGCCTCGATCCCAGGACCCTGCGATCATGACCTGACCTGAAGGAAGATGCTTAACAACTAAGACCCAGATGCCCAATTTCATTCTTTTTTTATGGCTGAGTAATACCACCTTTTGTTTTTCCATTCATCTATCGATGGATACTTGGGCTGCTTCCATAATTTGGCTATTGTAAGTAATGCTGCAATAAACATGGGGTGCACGTATTCCTTTGAATTAGTGTTTCTGTACTTTTAGGGTAAATATCCAGTACTGCGATTACTGGATCATAAGGTAGTTCTACTTTTAACTTTGAGGAACCTCCAAACTGTTCTCCAGAGTGGCTGCACAAGTTTGCATTCCCACCAACAGCATGAGAAGCTTCCTTTTTCTCCACATCCTTACCAACACATGCTGTTTTTTGTGTTTTTGATTTTAGCCAATCTGACCATACAGTTTTGGTTATTATCTTGTTATGTATCTTGAAATCTTGAATTGTGATACCTCTAGCTCTGTTCTTAATATTCCTTTGGCTATTTGTCTTTTGTGGTTTCATACAACTTCTAGTATTATCTGTTCCAGTTTTGTGAAAAATGCTATTGGTATTTCAACAGGGATTGCACTAAATCTACAGATTGCTTTGAATTATCTGGATATTTAAAAATATTAATTCTTCCAATCCACGACCATGGAATATCTTTATATTTGTTTGTTCATCTTCTATTTCTCTTATCAATAGAAAACTGAACTATTAATAGCCTACTACTGACCAGGAGCCTTACTAACAACATAAACAGTTGATTGATACATATATTTTGTATGTTAGATGTATTATACACTGTATTCTATAATAAAGTAAGATGGAAGAAAGAAAATGTTTTTAAGAAAATCATAATGACCCTGAAACAAAGAATACATTATATGTTAATAAAATAAATAAATAAAAAGTTAAAAAGCAAAAAAAAAAAAAAAATAAAAATAAAAACCTTTTGGTTGAAAAAAAAAAAAAAAAAAAGAAAATCATAATGAAGAGAAAATATAGTACTGTACTGTAAAAACTCCACGTATTAGTGGACCCATGCTATTCAAACCCATTTTGAAGGGTCAACAGTCTTATCATCTAAGTCATTTAGTATCATAAATGAATATTTCTCATACACCTGTCAAAGATACTCATTTCTTCAACAAACACATACCAAGTGCTTATTGTGTGCCTCTCATTTTCACCCTTTTTAATCTGTACTCCGTTCTTGTTCTTGGGAGTTCAGCCAAGGAATTCAGAGCTTCTACAAAGTACCCAAAGTACAAGAACAAAGATTGGTCTCTCTCTCAGAATAAGCATAAATATTAAGTACTTACTTAAATGTGGCCACTTTGTTAATGACATTCTCTAAGCCAGTTTCATTATTTTCCTGTTGAAACAATATTTTTGTCATTTTTACCTTCATGTTATGACTTATCCTTCTCTTATTGTGAACTGAAATACATTTCAACAACATTCTGGAAGTACTTTGTAAGCAATAAAAAAAGATCAACTTCTAATATAAAAAAAATGAGGTCTGAAGCCAATTAGCTTTGTTTTGAGGAATCAATTTCTTAACAGAAATAAAATATATAAATAAACTGCTTTCAGGAGAAATTTTATCTAAGTCTGCCCCCATATGTATATACATACAGACACACACACACACACCCGCCCAACAGTTCAGAGAAAAAGAGCTTTCCTTTATGTAATTTGTTCATCATCCACATCATTTAAGCACATGTCTATGCTGTACCAATACCTAAAACCAAGGTTATAACATAAATGGGACCTAGAGCAAAATACAGGTAGATGCCCAAATATACATTTGATTCTGGCTTCTGCATTATAATAATTTTCTGATTGGCTGGAACTTTTCCTTAATCAAGTAATTTTTTTTAATGAAGTCATTTAAAATCAGGATAAGAACAAAATCAAGATACCAAAGCAAGCTCACAGATTCCCATAGTTGTGCAAAAATTATGATATTTAACCTCCTTTAAAAATAATGCACTTGGTGGACGCCTGGGTGGCTCAGCTGTTGAGCTGCTGCCTTCGGCTCAGGTCATGATCCCAGGGTCCTGGGATCGAGTCCCGCATTGGGCTCCTTGCTCTGTGGGGAGCCTGCTTCTCTCCCTGCCTCTACCTGCCATAATGCCTGCTTGTGCTCTCTCTCTCTCTGAAAAATAAATAAATAAAATCTTAAAAAAAAAAAATAATGCACTTGGGATAAGCAATGAAGTTAGAGTATGCCCTAAAGCTTCTTTTTGCAAAGTATGGTATGCACATCACTAGTGGTATGTGAAATTATTTTAGGTTCCACATAGTTATATATTCTTAAAATTTTGAATTATTTTAATATGAATTAGGAAAAAAAAATCCAGAATCTAAACCTACTATTTCACTGATAGGATTGCCTAGAAAGATGCTAAGAAAAAATGTAATTTAGGGGTGCCTGGGTGGCTCAATCAGTTGAACACCTGACTCTGGATTTCAGCTCAGGTCATGATCTTTTAGGTCATGAGACTGGACCCCACATTGGAATCTGCACTTGGTGGGGAGTCTGCTTGAGGATTCTCTCCATCTACCCCTCCCCCCACTCTTGTGCTCATGGGCTCTCTCTCAAATAAATAAATCTTTAAAAAAAAGTAATTTGGTCTTGGGGTGCCTGGATGGCTCAGTGGGTTAAGCCTCTGCCTTCAGCTCAAGTCATGATCTCAGGGTCCTGGGATTGAGCCCCGCATCGGGCTCTCTGCTCAGCAGGGAGCCTGCTTCCCCTCCCCTCTCTCTGCCTGCCTCCCTGCCTACTTGTGATTTCTGTCTGTCAAATAAATAAATAAAATTTAAATAAGTAAATAAATAAATAAAAAGTAATTTAGTCTTAAAATGTATTAATAATTATAAAATTGGTAGATGGATATACAGAATTAGGAAGGTGTTATACCAAATGGTTAGTTTGAGAATCAGTTAACAATGGAACTGGAAAAAGATACAAATATTTTTTGGGAAAAACAACCAATAGTCCAAGCTTATCTCTCTGCTTCTCCAGAACACCTTGATAGTAGATAAGTCTAATCCTCTTTTAAGAATCATTGTTCTAGGTGCCTGGATGTTCTAGGTGCCTGCCTTCAGCTCAGGTCATGATCCCAGGTCCTGGGATCGAGCCCCACATTGGGCTCTCTGCTGGGTGGGGAGCCTACTTCTTCCTCCCCCTCAGTCTGCTTCTCTGCCTACTTGTGATCTCTCTCTCTCTGTCAAATAAATAAATAAAATCTTTTAAAAATGTTTAAAAAAATTAAAAGTAAAAAAAAGAATCATTGTTCTAATTCAAAATTAGAAATATGAGACTCATAGTCTTTAGGACTAGTACTTTGATTATCAGTATACACAAAAATGTAAGTATCACCTGTGGTGGCGCTGAGAATGACACTGAAGGCCCCAGAGGCAGCAGAGACACTAACACAGGCTCGCTCTGCGATAGAGGAAGACATCAAGCCTGGAGTAGATTATCAGTGGTCTAGAATGCTTCTATCTAACCTACCTTTCTTCCTTCTCCTGGAATCAGTCCTGTCTGACAGTCTGATGGCTCCCCCAGCTTTTCCAAACTCCCTCACCATTTTCTCTCACAGGCAACATTCCTAATAAACCCTTACATGTTTTATCTTGACATCTGTCTGCATCTTGGGAGATCCAGACTAATACACTACCCAAATAGTATTTCATGGAGCTCCTTTTTTCTCTAGAGAAATTTTATTTTAAGGTAAACAAAAAGTCAAGGAGTTTCTTGTTCTAAGATGTTTTCCAAACAGCTCTAATGTTTCTAAAATGTTCCTACCCAAAAGTTCAGAATTGAAGTTTATACCACTAAAGAATGGATAGTCGTAGATCTGCAAAACTTGCCAAATAGGTTTTCCTCAAACTTCAAAGTAGTTTCCAATTAACAAAAAAGGAAAAAAAATTCCATCTTAAGGTGAATGGAGTAAAAAACAATATTGGACTTACATTCTCAGGTAAATTTTTGGCAATGGCACTATGTGGCATGGGTTCAATACAAAGCAAATGAATAATTTCTCTCATTGTGACCTCTTCTTTGGTTACATTTCCCACTCCAGGTACATAACGCTCTCCTAATACAAACAATGAAAAGAGAAGTAAAACAATTATTTTCTGTTTAAATCTCTTCTACCAGGAATACTTATACACAGAACAAGGCAGTTAAGTCCATGAGAGAGTGACCAAAACTTATTTGCACATGTTCCTAAAATCTGAAGAAGTCTTTATGTAAAAGTCAGAGAAAGAGAAATGAAGAGATCTAAAGAACACAGGCTTTTTTGTAATTTATACAAACACAAACACACATAAGTATACATACACATACTCACACATTATAAACAAGGCCCCTCAATTAAATTAGCATGTGTTTCTAAATCAAAAAACAAAGTACATGGCACTGAAAGAGCAGTGGCCATTGTTGAACAAGAGCTTTTCGAGACCTTCAATTTTGTCTCTACTTATTATTTTAAGAAAGAACAGTGAAAACTCAAAAACAAATACTTAAAATAATATGTATGAGGAATGACTGGTGTTGCTAATGCCCACATGATCACACTTCCATTTTTCATTTCAATAAACTGCCAAATGGAGAGAGAAAAACAGCTAAGTTAACTATGGGAACTTCACCGGTGTCATATCATCTAATTCTAATTGCCTAAAGAAGGCCTACAGTAACTGGCCTTATGTAACCACTGATTTTCAAAACAACATATATACCAAGTCCTATGATATTTATAACAACAGAAAACTTTTGCCTAAGAGATTTGATAAATTCTACACATTAGCCAAAGAATGACTTTTTGTGAAATAAATTCATTTCAAACAGATGTAAAGCACTTTGTAACTTTCAATTTTCTTTACTAAAACAATACCCCAGAAGTTCAGTGTTAGAAGGAACTTTAGAGACCATACAGATTAGCCTCAAATTTTACAAATCAGGACTCTGAGACCCAAAGAATATAGATGGCATGCTCTAGATAATCAACATATTATAAATAACAATAATGATGTATAATATATAATAATATAACATATAAATAACTAATAATACAATGTATAATATAACATGTAATTACTATAGAATATTATATAATTATATATGTTAATTATACATATATAAATGATATATATTAAATGTTGACTCCTGAAAGCAATGAACTTACTATACGCAAGAATATAGCAAACATGACAAACCATATGTGACTCTTAATCTCACAAAACAAACTGAGGGTTGCTGGGGGGAGGGGGTTTGGGGGGGGGTTATGGACATTGGGGAGGGTATGTGCTATGGTGAGTGCTGTGACAAGTGTGTAAACCTGGCGATTCACAGACCTGTACCCCTGGGGCTAATAATACATTATATGTTTATAAAAAATAAAAATAAAAATAAATAAATAAATAAATTTTAAAAAAAGAATATAGCAAACATGAACTAAAAATCAAATCACATAGGAGGAAAAACCTAATAAATCTGGATAAATGCAGTAACAGAAAAATAATAGTAGCAATAATAAAACAGTAAAAATATAAAATAGCAAAAACATAATACAATACTAGAAATTCTTCATATAGCATTCCAAGAACAAACATTAAAATTTCCCTCAAGTTTTTATAATTTAATAAAGCATAGCATTAATTTAAAAATCTTTTACACATTTCCATCTCATTTAGCAATGAAGGTTTATCATACTTCCTGTGGAGACAAGCAGCCAATAAATAATTAACTCTTTCACAACAAGTAAAATGAACTCATGTTTTCAGATTTAGTTAATGGCTAGAATCCTCACTAGGAACTACTAATGTAAAGCCATGTCTGCTGCAGTAAAGTAAGAAATAACAGCTAGAATGAGAAGTTTAGAACTTTCACTTAGCTGATAAACCAACAGACTATAAAATAGAACATAAAAAAAATAAAAGTATGGCTAATATTTGCACAAAGTCATTTAACAGAATGACATGATGAAAATATATTTTATTTAGACCTATTGTACACTGAAATTTCATATGTAAATAAGATTTTTAGCACTCAATGTATAAATATTTTTCATCTACATTTCTAAGTAGGATAACTGTATTCCAGACCTCTACAAACATGACCAATTATAAATCAGGTATTGAAAAATAAAGATATAACAGAGCTGTGCTTTTTCAAAAGCTGGGTCTCTAAATATATCACTCATATTAGTCACATTAATCTCTAATATTCTATGCTATGTTTGGGAGATGAGTAAAATGATAAATTATAGTTTTTATTAATGTTCTCTCTAAAAAGAACTCATATCC
Organism: Lutra lutra; assembly: GCF_902655055.1. Lineage (NCBI taxonomy): Eukaryota > Metazoa > Chordata > Mammalia > Carnivora > Mustelidae > Lutra > Lutra lutra. The sequence continues at coordinate 62,476,965 of NC_062284.1, forward strand.
TATTTCAAACATGTTTTAATCTTACCTACAATATAGATGAGGACTTGAAGCATTTCCTCTATTAATGTATTATATTGTTTAATCAAATCCTATTGAATCAAAAAAGAATAAATTAGTTACATATGAACCAAAAGCTTTTGTAAGACATAGATTTCTGGATCAGGGTCATGGCCTATGCAGTCCAGTATTTTCTTCCGGACTACAACAGATTATTAGGTGAATAATTCCCTTATCCGACATCAAATTCCATAAGGTTCACAATAACTGGCAAATAATAACTCAATAAAAATATTACTGTTTTCATGATCATTGCCATATAGCCTTAAATCAATAAAATAATTCTAATGACTTCCTTCTTTTCTGGGTTGGTGGGACAGTGGCTTCAAACAATAGATCCCAGTTACAGTGACAGTAGTTTTCGTTAATACACCTCTTATATAAGCAATATAGCAAATTAAATACTCATTTTTCACTGAGTATAAAATGACTAAAAATTAGCTTTATATTTTATATCCTATTCTTTGGTCCTTTGCAACTAACTTCTAATGTAAAAGCATAAAATAACATGATTCATGAATTCAAAGTAAGGTAAGGACTCCTTTATAAGTTCATATCACATTTCAAAGCACTAAAGGTATAATGAAACTGTATAAGACAACAAATAATAAATTGTGAAAAATGTAACAATAAATGAAGAATATCCTTATTAAACAAGAACTCTGACAAAAACAGAAAAAGGTTGAAGGACTAGAAAGATACTTTACTATCAGAAAGGGGGAGCAAAAGGCCAAATAATCAAGAAAACATGATCAGCCTCACGGCTAATTAAAGAACTACACCTACAAATGAAAGACCAGCTTTCACCTACTGCTTCAATGAAGATTAAAAATACCAGTGTCATTACAGATGTACACAGTGGTAGACAGGGTAAATCTGAGTGACTTTTCCAAGAGCAATTTGACAATCTGTATTAAGAGTCTTAAGAAAGAGCACACTGTCTTCATTGGCAAATCTACTTCTAAAAAGTTATCTTAACAGAATAATTAGGCAAGTGTTTAAACCATAAGGTTCAGAGACATTTCTGAGACCAAAACACTAGAAAACCTCTTCAGCAATAGAGGACTAAGATATAATGTAATCATATAGTACAATAATATGCAGCCATTAAAAATTATGATGTAGGGGCGCCTGGGTGGCTCAGTCATTAAGCACCTGACTTCTGCTCAGGTCAAGGTCCCAGGGTCCTGGGGTCGAGCCCCGAGTTGGGCTCCCTGCTCAGTGAGAAGCCTGTTTCTCCCTCTCCCACTCCCCAACTTGTGTTCCCTCTGTCACTGTCTCTCTCTGTCAAATAAATAGATACATAATCTTAAAAAAATTATGATGTAAAAAATGATGTGCTTGTATATTTATTTAATGACAAGAAAACATATAGCATAATATCTCATTAAGCAGAGAAAGCAAATTACAAAATAGCACATACAAAATGATTCGATTTTTGGGTTAAAAACAAACAAGACACCAAAACTTAAGTGATCATTTCCAAATTCAGTAAAGTCACAGGATATAAAATCAATGTGCAGAAATGTGTTGCATTTCCGTACATCAACAATGAAGCAGCAGAAGAAGAAATCAAGGAATCAATCCCATCTGCAAATGCACTGCAAACAAGATGATACCTAGGAATAAATCTAACTATAGAAGTAAAAGGTCTGTACTCTGAAAACTAGAGAAACATTTATGAAAGAAATTGAAAAGGATACAAAGAAATGGAAAAGCATTCCATGCTCATGGATTAGAAAAACAAACATAATTAAAATGTCTATACTGCCCAAAGCAATCTACACATTTAATGCAACCCCTATCAAAATACCACAAGCATTTTTCAGAGTTAGAACAAACAATCCTAAAATTTGTATGGATCCACAAAAGACCCCAAAGAGCCAAAGCAATTCTGAAAAGGAAAAACAAAACTGGAGGTATCATGATTCCAGATTTCAAGCTATATTACAAACCTGTTGTCATCAAGACCGTATGGTATTGGCACAAAAACAGACACATAGATCAATGGAACAGAAGAGAAAACCCAGCAATGACTCTCAACTCTATGGTCAAATAATCTTCAACAGAGCATGAGAGAATATTCAATAGAAAAAAGTCCCTTAGGGGCCTGGGTGGCTCAGTTGGTTAAGCAACTGCCTTCAGCTCAGGTTGTGATCCTGGAGTCCAGGGACAAGTCCTGCATCGGACTCCCAGCTCCCCGGGGAGTCTGTATCTCCCTCTGACCTTCTCTCCTCTCATTCTCTCTTTATCTCTCTCTCTCAAATAAATAAAATCTTAAGAAAAAAAAAAGAAAAAAATAAAAAAGACAGTCTCTTAAATCGTGTTGGGAAAACTGGACAGCATCATCCAGAAGAATGAAACTGGACCACTTTCCTAAACCTTACAGAAAAATAAATTCAAAATGGATCAAAGACCTTAATGTGAGACAGGAAACCATCAAAATCCTAGAGGGAAACGCAGGCAGAAGTCTCTTTGATCTCTGCCATAGCAACTTATTAGACATGTGGCCAAAGGCAAGGGAAACAAAAACAAAAATGAATTACTGGGACTTCTTCAAGATAAAGAGCTTCTGCACAGCGAAAGAAACATTTAACAAAACTAAAAGGCAGCTTTCAGAATGGGATAGTTGCAAATGACATATCTGATAAAGGGTTAGTATTGAAAATCTACGAAGAACTTAACAAATTCAACCCCCCCAAAAACAAATAATCCAGTTAAGAAATAGGCAGAAGAGGGGCATCTGGGTGGCTCAGTTGGTTAAGCGTCTGCCTTCCAATCAAGTCATGATCCCAGGGTCCTGGGATCGAACCCCACATTTGCTCCCTGCTCATCGGGGAGCCTGCTTCTTCCTCTCCCTCTGCCTGCTGCTACCCCTGCTTGTGCTCCCCCCCGCCAAGAAAATAAATAAACAAAAATCTTTAAAAATAAAAAAAGAAATGGGCAGAAGACATGAAGAGACATTTTTCCAAAGAAGATATCCAGATGGCTGACAGACACAGGAAAAGATGCTCAACATCACTCATCATCAGGAAAATACAAATCAAAACTAATATGAGATACCACCTCACACCTGACAGAATGGTTAAAATTAACAACACAAGAAACCATGGGTGTTGGCAAGGATGTGGAGAAAGGGGAACCCTCTTGCACTGTTGGTGGGAATGCAAATGGGTACAGCCACTCCAGAGCTGTTTTGAGGTTCCTCAAAAAGTTAAAAATAGAACTACTGTATGATCCAGCAATTGCACTACAAGGTATTTACCCAAACAATAAAAAATACAGATTTGAAGGGGTATATGCACCCTGATGTTTATAGTAGCATTATCAACAATAGCCAAATTGCCCATATGTCCATCAACTGATGAAAGGATAAAGAAGATGCACAATGGAATATTATTCAGCCATCAAAAAGAATGAAATCCTGCCAACAATGTGGATGGAGCTAGAGTGTATTATGCTAAATGAAATAAGTCAGTCAGAGAAAGACAAATACCATATGATCTCACTCATTTGTAGAATTTAAAAAAAAAAAAGATGAGCATTTGGGAAGGCAGAAAACAGAAAGGAGAGAGGGAACCAAGCCATAAGTGACTTTTTTTTTTAAGATTTTATTTATTTGACACAGAGACAGAGAGGGAGAAAGCACAGGCAGGGGGAGTGGCAGACAGAGGGAGAAGCAGGCTTCTCCGCTAGGCAGGGAGCCCAATGCAGGGCTTGATCCCAGGACCCTGAGCCAAAGGCAGACATTTAACCTACTGAATCATAGATACCTGCCATAAATGACTCTTTTTTTTTTTTTCCTAAAGATTTTATTTATTTGACAGAGAAAGACACAGCAAGAGAGGGAACACAAGCAGGGGGAGTTAGAAAGGGAGAGGCAGGCTCCCCACAGAGCAGGTAGCCCAATGCAGGGCTCAATCCCAGGACCCTGGAATCACAACTTGAGTCGAAGGCAGACGCTCAACATCTGAGCTGCCCAGGTGCCCCCGTAAGTGACTCTTAATGCTGGAGAACAAACAAAGGGTTGATGGAGGGGATTGACTAGATGGGTGATGGGTCTTAAACAGGGCACTTGTGATGAGCACTGGGTATTGTATATTAGTGATGAATCAGTGAATTCTACTCTAGAAACCAATATTGCACTGTGTGTTAACTAGTAACATTTTTTAAAAAAGTGATCATTTCTAGGAGGCAGGCTGTTTCACATGATTTTTCTTATTATTAATCTATATATTCTAAATTTTTAAAAAGAGTATATGTGTGCATATGTAGATAGATATGCATGTTGTATGTATGTGTGATTTTTGGAAATATATCTAAAGAAAAAAATTCTAAATATGACTAAAATTGTTAACAAAAATATTTCCTTTGGAATTTATTCACATGTCCATTTCCGTTCTTACCTGGTCTTTTGTGGATATAGTCTTATTAAAAGCATCAGCAAGTTCATACCTCTGAAGTACCAGTAATAAGAACTTGTTGGGATTCATTAAAGATGCACCAATCTGTGAAAGAAATGCAGCATCATAGTTCTACATGTACTGAATGAAGAAACATTTGTCTCTAGTAGGACTTCAGAAATAGTATACAGTCTGCAGAAGATAATGTAGTAGTCCCTTCCATTTTTAGTTTTAACAGTAAGAAAATTTTAAATAAAGTTAAAAATAATTATAGTATCTTTTCTCATTACAAGGGATCTAAGAAGGAAAGTTAAGACATAAATATAAAAAGTAATTTCAATAGGTACCTGAAGCATAATGATATCTTTATCATACATTTCTTCTCTGCATTTAACATCTTGGTAATAAAATACCTATAAAATAAAAGGTAGACGTTACAAGAATTATTTTATTTTAAACAGAATCCTCAACAAAAACTTTTTAAAAACTTTCTCAAAATGAAAAATTCCAAGAACTCCTTAGTGGGGGAAAAAAATGTAAATCTCTGAATTATTTTAAGGGATTTGTGAGATTTTGAAGGAAATATGGCATGAAAATACTTCAGAGTTTAAAATACTCTAAATTGGGGCACCTGGGTGGCTCAGTTGGTTTGGTTAAGCATCTGCCTTCACCTCAGATCATGATCCCAGAGTCCTGGGACCGAATCCTGTATTGGGCTCCCTGCTCAGAGAGGAGCCTGCTTCTTTCCCTCTCCCCTTGTTCTTCCTCCCAGCTTATGCTCTCTCTCTCTGTGTCAGATAAATAACCAAAATGTTTAAAAGACAAAAAACAAAAAACAAACAAACAAAAAAGAAGGGTGGTGGGAAGACTACATGTCCCCAAGTAAGGAAATCTTCAGAAAAGACCTATACTAATGGACAGGTTTCTACTGGCTTTCATTTAATCTATCTACTCAATAGGATAGAAGAACAAAAGTCTATATGGTTACCAGAACTTTCATTTCTGAGTTTCTATAAGAGAACAGGAAATAGTCAGCAAAATCCAAAAAGGAAATAGTCAGCAAAATCTAGGGACACAGGTTAAAATCAAAAGAGAAAGAACAATCAGAGAATGAACATACTCATAAATGTAAACAGGACTTGCCATACCTGGCTAATGAGAGAGAGCCCATTTCTTCGCCACATCTCAGCAACAACCTGGGCAACCAATACCAGACAACGCAAAGGATATTCCACTAGTACCTCTACTTGAAAGTCCTCCTGAAATAGATGAGCAATTTTGTTATTTTTCAGAGGGTTTGGCTGTGTCTCAAAGTTATGGCACTACACAATCCTCAGTTTTCTCATCTGTAAAATGGATGGACCTGAATGAGTAATTCGAAGTTCTTGTGATTCAGATTTCAATGTACTTATAGAGAGACATAAAAGGACGAAATTCAGGTAGGTTTCAAAATTTTTCTTCCCTCTCATCAACCAAGAGGTGTTTAGAAATAGGACATGAGTAAATTAACGCTTAACAGAGTCACTTACAAAAGGCACAAATTCATGCAGTCTTGAAACAGCTCCCAGTCTGCTTAAACGCACATGAAGACCTAATGTTATTACAAAAAGAGAGAGAGAGAGAAATCAAAAAAGAATAAACCCAGTTTAATTGTCTCATTAACTCCTCAAGTTTAGAATCCTATGAGATGGAAATGTACATTTATTGAGTTTAGCAATGCAAACTTTTGATTTCTAATTTTGAAACACAGTAATATATTAATATTACTACTATATAATATCCTATATTGTGCAAGATGTGCTTATATATTATGTAAAAATAATATGCTGCCAAGATATTTTCTTATTCTGCTCTTAAATAAGCATAAAATAAATGAAAACTAATTTAATCATTTCTTTTTATAAAAATAGAAGTGACATAAAAATCACGTCAATTACACCATGTACAAAATTTAACTAAATTAATCAAAAAGCTACACACAGGAGCCAAAATTATAAAATTCTTAGAAGAAAATAGGGAAAAGGCTTCAATACATTAGATTTAGCAATAATTTTGAAGGACACTATCAAAAGAGTAGAAAAGCAATGCACAAAATGAGAAAATATTTGTATATCATATATCTGATATCTATCTCCAACAACAAATAAATATGATTAAAAAACTACAGAGGACTTGAATAAACATTTCTCAAAGAAGATACAAACATGGCCAAAGGAAAAGATGCTTAAGAGTCACTAATCATTGGGGAAATGCACATCAAAACCACAATGGGCTACCACTTCATTCATAGGAAGGCTATTTTTAAAAAAGTAGAAAATAAGAAGTGTTGGTGAGGATGTGGAAAAAATGGAATCCTTGGGCACTGCCAATGGGAATGTAAAATGAGCAGTTGCTATGAAAACGAGTATGGGGGTCCTGGGTGGCTCAGTGGGTTAAAGCCTCTGCCTTTGGCTCAGGTCATGATCTCAGGGTCTGGGGATCAAGCCCACATCCAGCTCTCTGCTCAGCAGGGAGCCTGCTTCCTCCTCTCTCTCTGCCTACTTGTGATCTCTGTCAAATAAGTAAATAAAATCTTTAAAAAAAAAAAGAAAGAAAGAAAGAAAATGAGTATGGAGTTTCCTCAAAAAATTAAAAAGTAGAATTACCTTATGAGCCAGCAATTCTACTTACAATATATGCCACAAAAAACTGAAAACAAACAGATACTTGTACACTCATATTCACAGTAACATTATTCGCAACAGCCAAAAGGTGGAAGTAACCCAAACATCCATTTGTGGATGAATGCATAAACAAAAGGTAGTGTATACACACACGCGCACGCGCGCGCGCACACACACACACACACACACACACACTATGGAATATTATTCAGCCTCAAAAAGGAAGGAAATTTGAAAAAAAGGAAGGAAATTCTGATAGATGCTATAACATGGATAAACTAAGGATATTGTAGTAAGTGAAATAAGCCAGTTTTTTTTTTTAAGATTTTTTTTTTTTTTAAAGATTTTATTTATTTTTTTGACAGACAGAGATCACAAGTAGGCAGAGAGGCAGGCAGAGAGAGAGGAGGAAGCAGGCTTCTGGCCGAGCAGAGAGCCTGATGCGGAGCTCAATCCCAGCACCCTGGGATCATGACCTGAGCCAAAGGAAGAGGCTTTAACCCACTGAACCACCCAGGCACCCCTTTTTTTAAGATTTTTTATTTATTTATTTGACAGACAAAGATCACAAGTAGGCAGAGAGGCAGGCAGAGAGAGAGGGAGAAGCAGGCTCCCCGCTGAGCAGAGAGCCTGATACGGGGCTCGTTCCCAGGACCCTGAGATCATGACCTGAGCCAAAGGCAGAGGCTTAACCCACTGAGCCATCCAGGCGCCCCAAAATAAGCCAATTTTTAAAGGATATTTTAAGATTTTAATTACATGAGGTACCTAGAGTAGTCAAGTCCTAGAAATGGAAAGTAAAAATGTGACTGCCAGGTACTATAGGGAATGGTCAGGATTGAGGCATTATATTGAATAGGTACCAAATTTCAGTGGGGAAAGATGAAAAAAATTCTGAACATGGATGGTGGTGATAACTGCACAACAATGTGACGTACTTAATGCCACTGTATACACAGAGGAGAACAGAGTTGGGGGAATCGGAGGGGGAGACAAAGCGTGAGAGACTATGGACTCTGAGAAACAAATGAGGGTTTTGGAGGGGAGGGGTATGGGGGGCTGGGTGAGGCTGGTGATGGGTATTATGGAGGGCATGTAATGCATGGAGCACTGGGTGTGGTGCATAAACAATGAATTTTGGAACACTGAAAAAATAAAAGAAAAAAGAAAAAATTTAAAAAATGGTTAAAATGATAAACTTTGTATTATATGTATATTTTACTACAATTAAAAATATGTATGTAGGGGCATCTGGCTGGCTCAGTCAGTAGAGCATGCAACTGTCTTTTTTTTGTTTTGTTTTTTTAAAGATTTTATTTATTTTAGAGAGAGAAAGGCAAGCATAAGAAGCAGGGGGTGGGGGAGAGAGGGGCAGAGAGAGAGCCGGGCAGAGAATATCAAGCAGACTTCCCACTGAGACCAATGAGCCTGCATACCTGCTCAATCCCATGATCCTGAGATCACAACATGAGCTGAAACCAAGAGTCAGACACTTAAGTGACTGAGCCACACAGGCTCCCTGGGTATGTGACTCTTGATCTCAGGATTGTGAGCTCAAGCTCCACATTGGGAGTAGAGCTTCATGACTTCCCAACTAACTAACTAAATTAGAAAGCTGCTATCAATATTATTTAAAAATAAATAAATTAATGCACTTAAAGAAAGTTGTTTTAAAAAAACTGACAGGGCCAATTTACATGGAAATGCAAATCAAAGAATGATTAAATGAAATTTATGATTTCTTTCTTTTAGTGGTGAAAAGAACAATGACACAGACAGCACATTGGTGTAATCAAGCAGAGAGGGTGTTAAAAACCAGTAACAATGTGTGTTAACCATACTTCAATTAAAAAAAAAAAAAACAATGAGAATTTAAAAATTTGAAACAACAGTAAAACAAAAACAAACTAGCAACAAGATTTTGCTATATTTAAGTCTGAGTGGAAGATGAGTTACCAAGTTAGTCCTTAAGTTTGTATTACAAGGATCCATTAGTTGATCCAGATAAAAAAAAGGCCCGGGTTCACAAGCATCCTTAGATAGATGTTATTTGAAGGACAGTGACAGTTCTTAACTGCAGTATCTGATCTGAGTATGTCTGTACATACTGAGCACAGAACAAAAACAGAAATAATTCCACTACCCTGAATATCTAAAAAACAAAGCTAATAGAAACCTGCAAAAAACGAACACTCACCAGCAAGAGTCCTAGAGAGTGGCAGATGTATGCTTACAAGATCTTCAGATACTCTGTAGGACTTAGTTTCCAGAGTATGACCACACAATTGTACTACTGTCTTACTACTAGATATAAAACTTGTACTGCACCTCATCACAGCTTTGTGACATTCTTTATAAGCCACAAGTAAGAGCTCTTCCTAAAAGAAAAATAAAAATGCAAATAGATTAACAAGTTACTTTCCTATACCACTCAATAAATATAATCTAAATATAAGCACAAATATATATAAATAAGCAAAATAATATAAAAAATAATATAAACACAAAATTATTTTATGTACAGCAGGGACACCTGCAGAGGATCTGCAAACTAGGTGGAAATATAAGACAGACAGACAGACACAGACACACACATGTGCCCTATCGAAGTAAAACATTTTAAGTACCATGTAAATGGTACAAACAAATTAAGAGGGAGGAAAAAGAATTATAAACAACTGGGAAGACATATTTATGAAAGCATTTTTGGGTGGGGTCTAAAAGAATATGCAGAATTTAAGTATGAGGGAAAAGATGACAATAGGTGGCAGGAGAGGCAGACGGGGAGGGAGAGAGAGGGGCAGGGAATCTCAAGCCGACTCCGCACTGAGCCTGGAGCCCTGCCTGCTCCCATGATCCTGAGACCATGCTCTTGCATGCTTGTCTCTTTCTCCTCCTACAATAAATATAATCTTAAAAAAAAAAAAAAAAAGAGTCATGTGCTCTCCTGACTACTCTCTCTCCAAAATAAAATCTTGTGCTCACTTTGGCAGCACATATACTAAAATAAAATCTTAAAAAAAAATAAAAGAGTCACATACTCTACTGACTGAGGTGACAGTGGCATTATAAGCAGAGATGGGGGTAAAAAGAGAAAAAAGGGGAAGTCCAATTCCTGTTCAGTCACCGTGGAAGAATAAAAAACTAGATAAATTAAAGGATTTATGGATGAAATTAATGAGCAGTTAAGCTGGAAATATGCCTTGGCAAGTATGTAAATGCACTGATTATGTCTGAAGTGTAATGATGTCAATACAACTGCTTCAGAAAGAATTAATGAGTGTTACTGAAGATGACAGATTGGAGAGGGTAATGTTAGAAGACAAGGGAACCAAGAGAAAGATTACCAAGAAGTCTAACTGTAAGGGGACAGGGTCTTAACTGTGTTAGGGGCAGTCAAGGCAAAAGAGAAAGAACACACAGGAAATAAGTTAGAATTATAAAGTAAATTTAGGATAAGGAAAATTCAAATTAGGATAGTATGCCAGGGAGAGAAGAGTCAAACTGACTTTTCAACACTGGGTCTCTTACACTAATTTTATCCCAAAAAAGGGATTTTATGAGCAAATAAATTAGGAATATTCCACTTAGAAATGAGCACATTGATTATTTAAAGGGTTTGAGAAGTTCAGTGGCATTTTAAAAAATCCTATTTGAACTTGTTCAACCTAGCATTTCTCAATTTTATGTGAACACAGAACTTTCTCCCCTGAAAAATCTGTTAACATCTAACACACAGAATGCAGTGGCTCTGAGATTTTTCTGTGTGGATGAATGTATGAATCACAATGAACAAGGGAAATTGAGAAGGGAAAGTACAAGACGGAAGTAGAAAGAAATGATGACAAACCAATTTAATATACTTTGAATTTGAAATATAAGATCTAAGCAAGGATATCTAGCACATAAACAGAAATGATATTATAGCTTAGGACAGTCATCTCTGCAGTTTTTTTTTTTAAGATTTTATTTATTTATTTGACAAAGAGAAAGAAAGATCACAAGAAGGCAAAGAAGCAGGCAGAGGGGGAGGGGGAAGCAGGCTTCCTGCTGAGCAGAGAGCCCAATGTGCGCCTCGATCCCAGGGCCCTGGGATCACGACCTAAGCTGAAGACAGAGGCTTACCCCACTGAGCCACCCAGGCTCTCTGCAGTTTTAATTGAGGTGGTAGAAAGGAAAGACCTAAAACTATAAGAAGAGAATATTGGGAATGTCTCGTTTAGTAGGCAGAAAGAATTGGGGTGGGGGGAAGGAATCACTGAAATCTTAACAAATCAATAACAGAAGTATTAGAATAAGTAGGTTTGTAAAAATCAGGGGGAAAGAAAGTTTCAAAAAGATTAAGGTACTCAACAGGGGCACCTGGGTGTCTCAGTTGGTTAAGCATCTGCCTTTGGCTCAGGGTCCTGGGATCCAGCCCTGTGTTGGGCCTCCTGCTCAGCGAGGAGTCTGCTTCTCCCTGTGCCTATGCCCCAATCCCTGCTTATACTCTCTCTCTCTCTCAAATTAATAAATAAAGTCTTGAAAGAAAAAAAAAAAAGATTAAGGTACTCAACAGAATACAATGACAAACATTTGAAGGAAGATGGGGACTTAGAAAAGATTCTCTGAATTTGGTTACTACATAGATCCTTTGAAATTTTTTTCAAAAAGCAGTTCCAATCAATTGGTAAGGGCAGAAAGCAGACCCTAAAGAAGTTTCAGAAGCTAGAGTGACAAGATCAAACGTAGATGACTTCAGAAAGTTTGGTAAATGTCAAGATGAGCAACGCATATTTTGACCTCATCTTAAATTTAATTATGCATGCCCTCCCTAAGGTGAGGGCTGCCAAAAAATATGTGATATGGCTAGTTGCTGGATAATATTTCCTGTCCTTATTGTTCTACAAAGCTACAGTGCTAGATTAAATACTGTCATGTCTGTATGACTGCTACTCTGAACCTGTGATCAACTGCTCATGGTGAAGCAGAAGAAAGGAGGAAAAAAGAGAGTTCACAGTTCACAGGGGTAGCAGAGACAACTAAGGGGCTTTTATTCTTATTGATTTTAAGGAAAGGGGAGTCCTGTGTGTGTACAGGCAGATGAATGAAAGAGTGGGAAGTAACAGAGGAGACAAATGAGGAAGCCAATTCCAGGAAGAAGTAGCTCAGGACCAAGAGCCTAGGTACAGACCTCAGTTTTAGAAAGAAAGAGATGAAAAGAATAGGACCAAGTGTGAAGACACAAAAAACTTAATGAATAGACTGTGTCATGTAAGAAGAATAGAGAAACTCGAGAAATCAAAACAATTTGATTCAGATAATGTCAGTTTTCTCAAAAGAGAAATAAATGATGTCATCTAGGGTAGGACTGTGTGTTTTAAGAGGGCTATGGTCTAAAATTATTGCATAAGGAAATATATTAGCTCTATATTTTGAAATTAATTTTCTTAATGGTTTAATATGCATAACAGAGCTCTTGACTGAATAAATATCCACCCTTTTCTACTGCTGAAATAGTTTAAAGTCTAATGTGATCCTAATTTTCACACTAACATTCATGTCCAAGGAAATAAATGAATACATATATAAATAACTGTGTTTTGTTGTATTGTTTAAACCCCACTATTCCCAGATGTAAATGAAACTACCATGGGGCACATTTTTTAATTAAGTATAAAAAACTGGATTCTCTGAGGCACCCGGGTAGCTCAGTCGGTTAAGCATCTGACTTGATTTTGCCTCAGGTCATGATCTCATGCTTGTGAGATCCAGGCTGGTGCTGGGCTCCATGCTCAGTGGGGAGACTGCTTGAGATTCTCAATCCTTCTCCCTCTGCCCCTCCCCCTGCTCATGCTCTCTCTCTCTCTCTCTAAATAAACAGAATCTTTAAAAACAAATGAACAAAAACCAAACACTGGATTTTCCTTCTAAATTTAGTAAGACAGGTGGCTTAGTCGGTTAAGCGTCTGCCTTCGGCTCAGGTCATGATCCCAGGGTCCCTAGGATCAAGCCCTGCATGGGGCTCCCTGTTCAGCAGGAAGCCAGCTTCTCCCTCTATCACTCCCCCTGCTTGTATTCCCTCTCTTGCTGTCTCTCTCTCTAATAAGTAAAAATCTTTTAAAAAACTCTTTTTTTGGAAAAATAAATTTAATAAGAAAAATTCAAACACACAACTTAAGTAATAAAATTTTACCTCAAGCAAGTTGCTACATAAAACTTTACTATTGATAACCATTAGAGCACTTAAAAAGGCACTGATCCTACTATAATAAATTTTACTTACATCACAAGCACACCACTCTTGGAACATGAGTAAAATATTCTTTAATTGCATCTGTATAGCAATGGCAGCCTCCCAGTCAGGATCCACTTCTATGTGCTGCCCAACCTGTCTTCTGATTTCTTCCATTCCCTATAAGAAAAGAGTGATTACTATATATGTATATAGTGGGCCCTCTTTCTTTGCTCCTCTACTGTCAAAATATAAAATTGTTAGGATTCATATTCATACATGCATAGCTTTCTTAACATGGCTATTATACAAGTTCAAACTGAGTTCAAATCCCAGCTGTCACTTTCTAGCTGCATGTGACCTTGGTCAAATTATTTCTAGACTTCAATTCCCTTATATGGAAAATGAAAATAATAGTAACTACCTTATAAGACTGCTATGACGCTCAGCAGAGATAATGCATGTGAAGTGGTTACTACCGTATCACATAGTAAGCATTCAATAAACATTAAAGAGTAATTTAAAATATTAAATAGTTAATAAACATTAACTAAAGCATACAGAATTATACCTATTAAAGATCTATTAAAGCGGGATCAGTGAGGCAGTATTTAAATTTAATTCTATTTTATTAGATACAGTCTTCCTCAAATAACAACCAATATTTGCTTAAAACAAAGAATGACTGGGGCTAAATTTTTAAAAATAAATTTATTTTACTGATGTACAGAAGAACTATCATACCTGCATACATGTAAGAATCTTCAAAAAAGACCGAAAACCTTCTAGAAACTGCATTCTTAATCTTTCTGTCCATGTTGTGGGCTTGCTGATTAGGATATACCTATCATTTCAAAAGACAAAGAAATATTTCACTTTCCCAGTCTGAGATAATTTTAAAGTTATCAGAGCTATAGAGAATGTTGATTCATCAACATTATGGATTCTAATTTCTTAAAATAATCAGAAGCTCTAGGCAGAGCTACAATTATACCAGCAAAATGTGAAGGCTCTGTGAGAGGCGGTTGTCAAAGTTAAGCCTGAATTCTCTACTCAGAAGTTGTTCTGCTTAAGCGAACCTTGGAAGCAACCTAGCCTATTACAGATAGACAACCACAATACAGATTTTCTAGGTGCTCAAAATATGTGAATTTCCCCTTCTCCTTGTCATTAGAGATTTTTCTATTTAGGTAAGGATATAGGAGAGAAGTTGTTAATAACCATCCAAAGACTGGGAAAACTTTAAAGTTAACATCCGAACCAGCAACCCTAAAGTTTTAACATATGGTAAAGTATCTAGGGATGTGCTGACTCTATAGTATTTATTGTAGAGAATAACTATAGTCGGAAATGCATAATACAAAATAAAATGTGATAAAACAATGAGGTGATTATGCACTACTTCCCTGGATTAAAAAAAACAACTCAGCTACAAGAATATTTCACAGTAATGAGGGTCACAGTAAAGAGATTTTTCCTGTACAGTATACCTAGGAATAATAAATACACCGATTTAACACTGATACTTTTAAGTAGGGCCATTTGGCATTTTTGTGCATTTTTTGCTTGTCTGTTTTGCATACATGTTAATTTATGCATGATTTGTGAAGCACACTGGCTAAATGGTGATTCACTACTGGCGAAATGGTGATTCACTACTGAATTTACCTACCATCTCTGTACTGAGGTTGTGATAATGTAGTAATTTGCTGAACCCGAGAGAAAGATTTATAGTCACATTTAAAAACTGAGGAATTTGAAAAGGTCTGGAAACTTCCCTTAGTACTATCAAGGATCCAACGCATAATTCCAGAGCTCTGTAAAATGTTTTGTTTTGTTTTTTTTTAAGATTTATTTAAGAGAGAAAGAGAAAGAGAGAGAGAGAAGGTCAGAATGTGGGGAGACACAGAGGGAAAGGGAAAAAAGCAGGTTTCCCACTGAGCTTAGAGCCCAATTCTGGGCTCCATCTCATGAACCTGAGATCACGACCTGAGCCGAAATCAAAAGCCAGTCACTTAACTGACTAAGCACCCAGGTGCCCCTGTCAAGTGTATTTTTAAGCAAACTGAACTATTTCTAGGTTAGTTTGGAAGCCTGTTTCCACCCCTCTATGCCCTAAACGGTCATTAAAAGAAGTAGACAAAATTAGAATGATTTTTCCCTACTGGGGACTAAAAATAATTAATTCAATACACCTTGGAGCTCTTCAATTTAAACAGTAAACTAAATGAAATGTGTTTTAATATATTCTCAAAAGAATTTTCTGGAACTTATGATTTATTGAATACTTTTACATCACAACACTTATAATATTCACCAATTCTAAAATAAATGGAAACTTAATTCCTTTTAAGTCCAACAATCCCAAAAGTGATCTATCATGTGATTCCAACTTTAGTTTAAAAGGAAATTCTATTCTCTTCAGCAAAAAAACTTAAGAAACCCCTGATGAGCATCAATAACTTGGTTGTATGTATGAAAAAGGGAGTTAAAAAGAAACTCAGATCAACAAGATTATCTGAAACCATGTACAAATAGACTACGTAAAAGGGAAGAAACAAAAGTACATGAGTGAGAGTGAGTGAAAGGCATGATAGTTATGATGGAGATTCATTTAGTGACCCTAGAGACCCAAAGTTCCTGTAAAAGGCCCCTCCTCAATACCTCCTTTGTTAACCAGGCTGCAACTTTATATAAGAAGCCTTCAGTTAAAACATTT
Organism: Lutra lutra; assembly: GCF_902655055.1. Lineage (NCBI taxonomy): Eukaryota > Metazoa > Chordata > Mammalia > Carnivora > Mustelidae > Lutra > Lutra lutra. Next base: position 62,493,021 of record NC_062284.1, read on the forward strand.
ATTGACATGAGACAATAACAGTTCCTTGTAATTGCCATCATTATAAGGAAAATTCTAAATAACCAAAAGGATGAGAAGTCTATTTATAAAATGGAATACATAAGCACACTGTGATTAATAGGTACCCTTACCTTTTGACTTGAACAACTTACTTTAGATCACATATTACTGCATATACTCTTCCCAATTTGTCCTGGCTGTAACCCTGGAAGTTAAATTTATTGTTCCTGTCTAAGTATTCAGGCAAAACTTCTAGCAGGGTTTCAGTAATGACAGAGATAACATTCTGCTCTTCAATAAGATGTCGAGCCTGCAGAGTATTTCAAGAATATTCTTTAGTGTTAACTCGTGATAGTATGGACTTAATTTATTCATTCATTTGGTTGGTCAGTGAGTCATTTTAAATGTTCCAAATAAATGCATCAAACAGTCCTTAGTCTCACAGAACAGCAAATTCTGAGATGCTATTTTCTTTCTTTCCTTTTTTAAAAATTAACTTATAATGTATTATTTGCTTCAGGCGTACAGGTCTGTGAATCTTCAGTCCTACACAATTTATAGCACTCACTATAGTACATACCCTCCCCAATGTCTATCACCCAGCTACCCTATCCCTCCTCTCCCAACCGCCAGCAACCCTCAGTTTGTTTCCTGAGATTAAGAGTCTCTTATGGTTTGTCTCCTTCCCTGGTCCCATCTTGTTTCATTTTTTTTCTCTGAGACGTTATTTTCTAAAAGTGATAATTTCTTACTCTTCAGTAACACCTGTCTGGATACTCTAAGCCCATCACACAGGTTATCTACATAAATGTGCACCATCGGTAATCACATGATGAGCAAAGTAGAACACAGATACACTTCATGACTTCTATCATATTACTATCTATTCTATTCTATTACTATCTCCCTTTCACTCCTAATCCACTGTCTCTTCTCCACGCTTTTCTCTCACCTTTGACATGGGAAAGTAAGAAGAGTTAACCAAACTATCAAAAAGAAACACGAAAGGTAGTAGTATTAAAAAAAAAAAAAAAAGCAGAATTCTCTACTCTCTTCCCAGGCCTATACAGTACCTTGTCAGTACTATTTCATGCAAATGCTTCAGAGAACTCTCTCCTTCTGCTTTGTTTTACCTTAATCTATACCCCTGCCTCCAAGCAATAACTACAGAATAAAGGAACAGCAAAAAAAAGTAGTATGGGTATTGAAAAGACACAGCTCTCATTAGTCTAGAATTTGAGAAACCAGTTCTGGACTTCACCAGCAGAGATCAGGACCACTGGACAACAGTCACGCCAGCACTCCCACTCCAAAGCTATCTTGTCTTTGGGTCCCATTAACGTATAGTTCACATGCAAATACTACTGAAGTATTATTCAATTTTCCAAATGAAATTAGCCCAATATACTACTCCGACATTATTTTAATTTGATTCACTACTAGGCAAATTCTTAAAAAGCAAAACAGGTTTTACTTGGAAAGGTTGCAAAGAAATGATCAATACATACCAGAGTAGGAACAGTAAACATCTGAACTGAGAGCGCAGTTACCGAGATACTTCTGTCATGATCATCACTGATATACTCTTTCTGCAGCTGTTTATAATACTGAAAGACAGAATAGTAAGTGGAGAATCAATGATAAATTGTTGAAAACTTTTAGAATCCCAATTTTAATAGCTGCTGCAGATTTGTTTCTACACATATGATGAAAAGTAATGTAATTCCTATTTCTTCTTTTTTTAATATGTATTTTTAAAGTAATCTCTACACCTAACATGGGGCTTGAACTTACAGCCCCAAGATCAAGAGTTGCCTGGTCCACTGACTGAGCCAGCGAGGTGCCCCTATAATTCCTATTTCTAAAGAGAAGACAGTATGTTGAACAAAAATATATTAGAGAATAACAAACAAAAGGCCAAATATGAACTCAGCTACCCAATCTAGCAGAGTTGTAAGTGAAAACTATAAAAAAAACCCAAAAAAACCACACACACATCTAAGAGTCATAGCGGACTGTGGTAGTGCTGTATATCCTTTCTCTAAACAGAATCTGGGACAATCTTTAGCAGATTCTATTGCAGTGGTATAGGGCAGAGGCAATATTCAAAGTACCTAAAAACTGACAGGACCCAGAAAACCAACCAATTGGATTCAATCCAACCTTAGACAGAATGGATGCTGGATGCAAATAACTTCTTAACTATACTGGTGCAGCTGGTTAAATATACTGGTTCAGATTAACTATACCAGCTGAAAATCAACCTGATATAGTGGGAAACAAAAATAATAATACATCCAGTCATGTATCAAGCACAGTGTTAGATCCTTGACCTACATATTTAATCTTATCCATTAGAATTCCTACAAAGAAGTAATCATGATATTAAAAAAAATCCAATTTAAGTAAGGAGAAGTACTTTTGTAGAAGAAAAAAAATACTCATTTCAGATCACAGATATGGTCCAATATTCTAAGAATTTTAGAAAAATAGAGTTAAATAGCTTGAGCTGTTACTATCTTTCAAGAAACTAAACGTGTTACTTTTAACGCTCTACTTGTAAAATCCAGAGAGTGCAGGTATCTTGTCCCATAGTACCATTATTTCATTCTCTGCTTTCAATTCCATCCTGGACCCTACCTCTGACCAGTTTTAATTTTTATAGAATTGTCTGTAACCCAAAATCAGAGGAAACCAACAATTACTTATTGGATACCTTTTTAACTTCTTTTATTTTTTATACACACACACACACACACACACACACACACACATATATAAAATTTTTTTTCTTAAATAGTCTTCACACCCAACGTGGGGCTTGAACTCACATCCCTGATATCAAGAGTCACATGGTCTACTGACTGAACCAGCCAGGCACCCCTTGGATACCTCTGTACAAGGCAAAGTGAAAGATTCAAAAAGTCCTTATGTATTACCTTGCAATCTAACTTCAGAGATAGATCCCGCCCCTTGCAAAATACATATATATATAAATATAAGAGATAGACAACAGATTAATAAAACAATATTAAAAGGCTATATGTTTTCTCTTTACATTTTAGCCTTCGTTAAGTACAATTCTTGCTCATCTAATTTCTGCCTTCCTTTAGCATGCATACCTGTTCCTTTCCTTGCTATGCCTTTTCAACTAGTCACTTCTTCTCGTTATTTTATTTGTTATAAAATAGACAAATGATTAGGAAGAATAAATGCACATGTGAATGTGATAACTTCCTATTGCTCTGTCCAGGCAAATAACAGGTCATTTTCCACCTATCTCCGCTCTGAGACTACTGCTTCCATATTCCCAAATGTGCAAATAAATGGACTTTAGACAAAAAAATAAACCACAAAGTTAAATTCTTGATTCATGATTGTCTTTGTTTCTACAGCTTCATTTCCAAAATGGTTTTCTTTTTCTATTATTGATACCTATTTATAAAGAGTAATTACCTTCACAAATTCCATAGCAAAGAATTTTTTGTACTCCATCTCCATAAAAAAACTACTGAAGATCAATTCGTGAAGAATCTTACGGGCACCTACAGATCATTTTGGGGGGAAGTGGAAGAGTAACACAAAGGCAAATAAAAAAATTCCAGCTATTAGAAGTGTTAGAATATTATAAAAATATTTCACATATTAATAGACTTCAAGGACTCAAATATGAGTAGCATTTAATCCATTAATAATTAATACCAAGAATTTAAAATACATATATGCCTTTTCCCTCTGTTTCTGCCCCTCTACTTTGCTTTACTTCACTCTACCTTATCCAAGCTTTCTCCATTCCTTTTTACTCTATTTTACTCAAAATTACTCTTACTCTGTGTCTTCCCTTTTCCATTCACTTTAGCTTTTTTCTCATCTTTCGCTTTTTGTTCTGCATTTGGATTTTTTAAAATAATTTTTTTATAAACATATAATGTATTATTAGCCCCAGGGGTATGGGTCTGTAAATCACCAGGTTTACACACTTCACAGCATTCACCATAGCACATTGCATTGGGATTTTTAAAGTTTTTTAATTTTTTTTGTTTATTTGACACAGAGATACAGAGTACAAGTAGGCAGAGCAGGAGGCAGAGGGAGAGGGAGAAACATCCCCGCTGAGCAGGGAGCCCAATGTGGGGCTCGATTCCAGGACTCTGGGATCATGACCTGAGCTGAAGGCAAATGTTTAATGACTGAGCCACCCAGACGCTCCTGCACTTGGATTTTTAAAATAAAAATTAACATACCTTTAATAATGGCACTACTACATGAATATATACATACTCTTTTTACTGGTCTTGACTAAACAAAAAGACACTATAATTAAGAGATAGTAGCCCTGGGTTTTAACACAGAAGAATACATATTGACTGGTTAGCTTTTTCTTAAAGCACAGTAGCTCATCAATCAAGATCACTGTTTTAATAAAGAAAAAAGATTATAGCTCCACTTTAAGGTCATGCTTCATGGCAAGCATCATAGCAAAGATCTACCTACCTTTATAAAGCTTTGCATCCCAAAGCATTAACCTGCTTATAAGACAGGGATTCTCAGAGCCAGGTTCTTCTCTAAGGCATGCTTGGCAAAAGATCTGTCTAAAGTCACCTACAAACAAAAGAACTCAGGTAATTTTTATTCTCACAATATTCCTCCCAAAAGTATGTTTCCTACAACAACATGTGAAAAAACTAACAATCTCCCCAGTTTGATATCAAGAATAATTCTGTCAATATCAAAGAATCAAAAGCCGATAAAATATTATTTGGAGCAGTTGAGATGCAATTCTGAAAATTAATCAAAATATATATACCGAAAATGAAAAAGAAATTTGTTTTATACTCAATGACATTTTCAAATTCGTGGCTATTTCAAAAACCAGTATTTTATGAGAAATAAGAAAAACAGGCAATACGCTTACTTGAATAGCTCATAATTTTATTCATCCAGGAGCCAAGACGCAAAGCAAATTTCTGATGAGCCATAACCTCAGAGTGTAATACTTCTACATGAAGTGGATGTTGAGAGACATTTTCTGAATGGCTCTATAAGTGAAAGGAATATTAAAAACAAAACACTAGTTTTAAAATTTGTTTTAACTAGGTAATCTATTCTTCAAAAAAATCTTATGTAACACTTACAGCTTCAAATCTCTGGGTCTAAATGGCCCAATCCTACCTTTACATAGGATGCCAAACCACTTCAACAATGTAATTGTTCTACTTCGGCTCTTGTAATGTGAATTCCTCTTATAATTCTCTTTCATCCCGAATTTAGAAAATTACCTTTATATCTTCCTTGGCTTCCTGGCAAGCAGCAAAAGCACCTGCTTTGACAGCTCGACGACCCTAATTATAAACAAACATGAGAATTAAGTAGTAGACTGACAATCCCAATCAAAAAGTAATATGTAGTCCAAAGCCCTACTGAGCTTTTAATCATTTGTCAACTGCCTTAAAGTCCTAAGATGGGCAATACCCATCTTAGGGTATTGCCCTAAGATAAAAATAAATGTTTTAACACTTATATGAAGCTTCAGAACTTTTGATACTGCTAGTAGAGAATATACTTGAGGATGCTGGATTTCCTGCTTGGTAAGAATGTCAGTCCTTCATTTGCTATAGTGTACTCTATTTCTATTCAATAATAATAATTTATGTTTTTACTAAACTCCTGGTACATGTTTTGTTTTTTTTTTTTTTTAAAGATTTTATTTATTTATTTGACAGAGAGAAAGATCACAAGTAGTCAGAGAGGCAGGCAGAGAGAGAAGGGGAAGCAGGCTCTCTGGAGCCCGATGCGGGGCTCGATCCCAGGACCCCGGGACCATGACACGAGCCGAAGGCAGAGGCCCAACCCACTAAACAACCCAGGCGCCCCTCCTGGTACATGTTTTAAATACTTTTCATGCAGGTGTCTGGGTCTTTCAGTCAGTTAAGCATCTGCCTTGGGCTCAGGTCACGATCCCAGGGTCCTGGGATCGAGCCCCGTGTCAGGCTCTCTGCTCAGGTGAAAACTGCTTCTCTCTGTCCCTCTGCTTGTGTGATGCTCTCCTTGCTTGTGCTCTCTCACCCTCTCTCTCTGTCAAATAAATAAAATCTTTAAAAAAAAAAAAGTATAAGTAAGTAAATACTTGCCATGAATGAAATTTACAAGTTCTACAACACACTTGGCATCCACCAGTGGATGATAGGTATGACCAGGATATTGATTCCTCAAGCCCTAGGACCACTATGCTGATTACTAATGCCATGCTGCTGCTTCCATTATATTACACTCCTCTCAAGGACAAGGATTAAGTTAATATTGTCTCTATATATCTGAGGAACACAGTTTGCTTTGGACAGGTATTTTTTAAAAAGCTAAACCACAGAATCAGTATTATACTAAAAGTAGCTGTAACAAATAATGTTAAAAATGTCAAAATTGATGCATTTATTCATACACTCAATAATTATAGAATACTATTTTAATAAATAATTATATAAACTGACTGAAGCTGACATTCTTAATTAACTACTTTTCACCAAATATAGTCAGTAACTTTCTAATTATTTAGAATAAAAGAAGAAAGCTAATAGTTTATTTACAATTATGATATACAGAAAAATCAAGTTTAACCAATTAACCTACGATATAAAGAATAAAAGAAGAGTATGATTATTCCTAACACACTGTATTACAAAACAGCACTTGGCAAGGGCTCAGTCAACACCTGACTCCCAGGAAGCTGATGTAAGGGAACACTAGAATTCAAACGAAGCCCACAAACCTCTTTGTCTATGGCAGTGGTGTGCAGCTGGGCCTCTGCGAGTTCACAGTCAAGAGCTCTCTGTAGACTGTATATGACATGGTCATACGAATGGTGTTCATCATTGAAAAGGACACAGTAGTATCTCTCATTTTTCTCCCTGTTTAAAAAAAAAAAAGATGGATACTCAGATACTAAAACAAATAAAGAAAAATGTGAAAAATAGACTAAAATAATATGTAATATCTGTACCAAAGCACCACCATGTAGTTTGTTATGTATGAGAAAGTACCACAGCAATACTGATAAAGTTATTGTAAGTATTACAGTGTCATGAAACTTTAAAAACCCTGATAAAAGTATTACCATTTCATCTTTTTATTACCTCTCAATGTAAATTATTACTTTAGTGGCAATATGTTTTTTTTTTTTTAAGATTTTATTTATTTGTCAGAAAGACGGAGGGAGAGAGCAAAAGCAGGGAGAATGGCAGACAGAGAAAGAAGCAGGCTCCCCGCTGAGCAGAGAGCCCAATGTGGGACTCGATCCCAGGACCCTGGATCATGACCTGAACTGAAGGCAGATGCTTAACCAACTGAGCCACCCAGGAGTCCCTGGCAATGTGTTTTTAACACTGCTCTTAACTCTTGCTAATCTCTTACTGCACAAAGGGAGATAGCACTGGGCTCAGGACCTTCAGGTAGGCAATGATAAATGGTAAGATTTTATTAACACTTAGTTTTTTTTTTTTTTAAATTTTATTTTTTATAAACATATATTTTTATCCCCAGGGGTACAGGTCTGCGAATCGCCAGGTTTACACACTTCACAGCACTTACCATAGCACATACCCTCCCCAATATCCATAACCCCACCCCGCCTCTCCCAACCCCCTCCCCCCATCAACCCTCAGTTTGTTTTGTGAGATTAAGAGTCACTTATGGTTTGTCTCCCTCCCAATCCCATCTTGTTTCATTTACTCTTCACCTACCCCCTTAACCCCCCATGTTGCATCTCCTCTCCCTCATATCAGGGAGATCATATGATAGTTGTCTTTCTCCGAATGACTTATTTCGCTAAGCATGATCCCCTCTAGTTCCATCCACGTCATCACAAATGGCAAGATTTCATTTCTTTTGATGGCTGCATAGTATTCCATTGTGTATATATACCACTTCTTCTTTATCCATTCGTCTGTTGATGGACATCTAGGTTCTTTCCATAGTTTGGCTATCGTAGACATTGCTGCTATAAACATTCAGGTGCACGTGCCCCTTCGGATCACTACGTTTGTATCTTTAGGGTAAATACCCAGCAGTGCAATTGCTGGGTCATAGGGTAGTTCTATTTTCAACATTTTGAGGAACCTCCATGCTGTTTTCCAGAGTGGTTGCACCAGCTTGCATTCCCACCAACAGTGTAGGAGGGTTCCCCTTTCTCCGCATCCTCGCCAGCATCTGTCATTTCCTGACTTGTTAATTTTAGCCATTCTGACTGGTGTGAGGTGATATCTCATTGTGGTTTTGATTTGTATTTCCCTGATGCCGAGTGATATGGAGCACTTTTTCATGTGTCTGTTGGCCATCCAGATGTCTTCTTTGCAGAAATGTCTGTTCATGTCCTCTGCCCATTTCTTGATTGGATTATTTGTTCTTTGGGTGTTGAGTTTGCTAAGTTCTTTATAGATTTTGGACACTAGCCCTTTATCTGATATGTCATTTGCAAATATCTTCTCCCATTCTGTCAGTTGTCTTTTGGTTTTGTTAACTGTTTCCTTTGCTGTGCAAAAGCTTTTGATCTTGATAAAATCCCAATAGTTCATTTTTGCCCTTGCTTCCCTTGCCTTTGGTGATGTTCCTAGGAAGATGTTGCTGCGGCTGAGGTCGAAGAGGTTGCTGCCTGTGTTCTCCTCAAGAATTTTGATGGATTCCTTTCTCACATTGAGATCCTTCATCCATTTTGAGTCTATTTTCGTGTGTGGTGTAAGGAAATGATCCAATTTCATTTTTCTGCATGTGGCTGTCCAATTTTCCCAACACCATTTATTGAAGAGGCTGTCTTTTTTCCATTGGACATTCTTTCCTGCTTTGTCGAAGATGAGTGGACCATAGAGTTGAGGGTCTATTTCTGGGCTCTCTATTCTGTTCCATTGATCTATGTGTCTGTTTTTGTGCCAGTACCATGCTGTCTTGATGATGACAGCTTTGTAATAGAGCTTGAAGTCCGGAATTGTGATGCCACCAACTTTGGCTTTCTTTTTCAATATTCCTTTGGCTATTCGAGGTCTTTTCTGGTTCCATATAAATTTTAGGATTATTTGTTCCATTTCTTTGAAAAAAATGGATGGTACTTTGATAGGAATTGCATTAAATGTGTAGATTGCTTTAGGTAGCATAGACATTTTCACAATATTTATTCTTCCAATCCAGGAGCATGGAACATTTTTCCATTTCTTTGGGTCTTCCTCAATTTCTTTCATGAGTACTTTATAGTTTTCTGAGTATAGATTCTTAGTCTCTTTGGTTAGGTTTATTCCTAGGTATCTTATAGTTTTGGGTGCAATTGTAAATGGGATGGACTCCTTAATTTCTCTTTCTTCTGTCTTGTTGTTGGTGTAGAGAAATGCAACTGATTTCTGTGCATTGATTTTATATCAGGACACTTTACTGAATTCCTGTACAAGTTCTAGCAGTTTTGGAGTGGAGTCTTTTGGGTTTTCCACATAGAGTATCATATCATCTGCGAAGAGTGATAGTTTGACTTCTTCTTTGCCGATTTGGATGCCTTTAATTTCCTTTTGTTGTCTGATTGCTGAGGCTAGGACTTCTAGTACTATGTTGAATAGCAGTGGTGATAACGGACATCCCTGCCGTGTTCCTGACCTTAGCGGAAAAGTTTTCAGTTTTTCTCCATTGAGAATGATATTTGCAGTGGGTTTTTCATATATGGCTTTGATAATATTGAGGTATGTGCCCTCTATCCCTACACTTTGAAGAGTTTTGATCAGGAAGGGATGCTGTACTTTGTCAAATGCTTTTTCAGCATCTATGGAGAGTATCATATGGTTCTTGTTCTTTCTTTTATTAATGTGTTGTATCACATTGATTGATTTGCGGATGTTGAACCAACCTTGCAGCCCTGGAATAAATCCCACTTGGTCGTGGTGAATAATCCTTTTAATGTACTGTTGAATCCTATTGGCTAGTATTTTGGCGAGAATTTTTGCATCTGTGTTCATCAAGGATATTGGTCTGTAGTTCTCTTTTTTGATGGGATCCTTGTCTGGTTTTGGGATCAAGGTGATGCTGGCCTCATAAAATGAGTTTGGAAGTTTTCCTTCTATTTCTATTTTTTGGAAAAGTTTCAGGAGAATAGGAATTAGTTCTTCTTTAAATGTTTGGTAGAATTCCCCCGGGAAGCCATCTGGCCCTGGGCTTTTGTTTGTTTGGAGATTTTTGATGACTGTTTCAATCTCCTTACTGGTTATGGGTCTGTTCAGGCTTTCTATTTCTTCCTGGTTCAGTTGTGGTAGTTCATATGTCTCTAGGAATGCATCCATTTCTTCCAGATTGTCAAATTTGTTGGCGTAGAGTTGCTCATAGTATGTTCTTATAATTGTCTGTATTTCTTTGGTGTTCGTTGTGATCTCTCCTCTTTCATTCATGATTTTATTTATTTGGGTCCTTTCTCTTTTCTTTTTGAGAAGTCTGGCCAGGGGTTTATCAATCTTATTAATTCTTTCAAAGAACCAGCTCCTAGTTTCGTTGATTTGTTCTATTGTTTTTTTGGTTTCTATTTCATTGATTTCTGCTCTGATCTTTATGATTTCTCTTCTCCTGCTGGGTTTAGGGTTTCTTTCTTGTTCTTTCTCCAGCTCCTTTAGGTGTAGGGTTAGGTTGTGTACCTGAGACCTTTCTTGTTTCTTGAGAAAGGCTTGTACCGCTATATATTTTCCTCTCAGGACTGCCTTTGTTGTGTCCCACAGATTCTGAACTGTTGTGTTTTCATTATCATTTGTTTCCATAATTTTTTTCAATTCTTCTTTGATTTCCTGGTTGACCCATTCATTCTTTAGAAGGATGCTGTTTAGTCTCCATGTATTTGGGTTCTTTCCAAATTTCCTCTTGTGATTGAGTTCTAGCTTTAGAGCATTGTGGTCTGAAAATATGCAGGGAATGATCCCAATCTTTTGATACCGGTTGAGACTTGATTTAGGACCAAGAATGTGATCTATTCTGAAGAACGTTCCATGTGCACTAGAGAAGAATGTGTATTCTGTTGCTTTGGGATGAAATGTTCTGAATATATCTGTGATGTCCATCTGGTCCAGTGTGTCATTTAAGGCCTTGATTTCCTTGTTGATCTTTTGCTTGGATGATCTGTCCATTTCAGTGAGGGGAGTGTTAAAATCCCCTACTATGATTGTATTCTTGTCGATGTGTTTGATTTTGTTATTAATGGGTTTATATAGTTGGCTGCTCCCACGTTAGGGGCATAGATATTTAAAATTGTTAGATCTTCTTGTTGGACAGTTCCTTTGAGTATGATATAGTGTCCTTCCTCATCTCTTATTATAATCTTTGGCTTAAAATCTAATTGATCTGATATAAGGATTGCCACTCCTGCTTTCTTCTGATGTCCATTAGCATGGTAAATTCTTTTCCACCCCCTCACTTTAAACCTGGAGGTGTCTTCGGGTGTAAGATGAGTTTCTTGTAGGCAACATATAGATGGTTTTTGTTTTTTTTATCCATTCTGATACCCTGTGTCTTTTGATTGGGGCATTTAGCCCATTAACATTCAGGGTAAGTATTGAGAGATATGAATTTAGTGCCATTGTATTGCCTGTAAGGTGACTGTTATTGTATATTGTCTCTGTTTCTTTCTGATCTACTACTTTGAGGGTCTCTCTTTGCTTAGAGGACCCCTTTCAATATTTCCTGTAGAGCTGGTTTGGTATTTGCAAATTCTTTCAGTTTTTGTTTGTCCTGGAAGCTTTTAATCTCTCCGTCTATTTTCAATGATAGCCTAGCTGGATATAGTATTCTTGGCTGCATGTTTTTCTCATTTAGTACTCTGAATATATCATGCCAGCTCTTTCTGGCCTGCCAGGTCTCTGTGGATAAGTCTGCTGCCAATCTAATATTTTTACCATTGTACGTTACAGACTTCTTTTCCCGGGCTGCTTTCAGGATCTTTTCTTTGTCACTAAGACTTGTCAATTTTACTATTAGGTGACGGGGTGTAGACCTATTCTTATTGATTTTGAGGGGGGTTCTCTGAACCTCCTGGATTTTGATGCTTGTTCCCTTTGCCATATTGGGGAAATTCTCTCCAATAATTCTCTCCAATATACCTTCTGCTCCCCTCTCTGTTTCCTCTTCTTCTGGAATCCCAATTATTCTAATGTTGTTTCGTCTTATGGTGTCACTTATCTCTCGAATTCTCCCCTCGTGGTCCAGTAGCTGTTTGTCCCTCTTTTGCTCAGCTTCTTTATTCTCTGTCATTTGGTCTTCTATATCGCTAATTCTTTCTTCTGCCTCATTTATCCTAGCAGTGAGAGCCTCCATTTTTGATTGCACCTCATTAAAAGCTTTTTTGATTTCAACTTGGTTAGATTTTAGTTCTTTTATTTCTCCAGAAAGGGCTTTTATATCTCCCGAGAGGGTTGCTTTAATATCTTCCATGCCTTTTTCAAGCCCGGCTAGAACCTTGAGAATCATCATTCTGAACTCTATATCTGACATATTACCAATGTCTGTATTGATTAGGTCCCTAGCCTTTGGTACTGTTTCTTGTTCTTTTTTTTTGTTGTGAATTTTTCCACCTTGTCATTTTGTCCAGATAAGAGATTATGAAGGAGCAAGAAAAATACTAAAAGGGTGGCAACAACCCCAGGAAAATATGCTTTAGCCAAATCAGAAGAGATCCCAAATCGTGAGGGGGGAGAAAGGGGATAGAAAGGGGTTCAGAAAGGAAAAAAAAAAAAAAAAAAGAAACTTAAAAAAAGAAAGCCGATAAAAAATATAAAAAGGAAAAAAATATATATATATTAGATAAACTATTTTAAAAACGTTAAAAAAGAAAACGGTAAAAGTTAAAAAAAAATTTAGCAGAAGAAGAGAAAAAAAAATTGAAAAAGAAAAAAAAATTAAATTAATTGCAAGGCTAAAGAATCATGGGGAGAAAGCCATGAGTTCCATGCTTTGCTTTCTTCTCCTCTGGAATTCCGCCACTCTCCTTGGTATTGAAACTGCACTCCTTGGTAGGTGAACTTGGTCCTGGCTGGGTTTCTCGTTGATCTTCTGGGGGAGGGGCCTGTTGTAGTGATTCTCAAGCGTCTTTGCCCCAGGCGGAGTTGCACCGCCCTTACCCGGCCGGGCTGAGTAATCTGCTCGGGTTTGCTGGGTTTGCTTTCGGGAGCTTTTGTTCCCTGAGCGCTTTCCGTAGAGTTCGAGAAGATGGAAATGAAGATGGTGGCCTCCCGGTCTCCGGCCCGGAGGAGCCGAGAGCCCGGGGCCCCACTCCTCAGTGCACCCTCAGAGAACAGCGTCCAATTACTCCCGTCACCCTGGCCTCCGGCCGCGCTCCGAGCTGACCGAGCCTGCGACCGGTTCAAGGTAACCCCGAGCTAAGAGTCACTCCTTGGCTCTGTCTCTGTAGCCGGCTTCCCTGTTCTAATACCGGTAAGCTCTGCGACACTCAGACACCCCCGATCCTTCTGTGACCCTGTGGGACCTGAGGCCACGCTGACCCCGCCTGGGCTTCACTCCAGTTAAGCCGCTGGAGTGATGTCCCTCAGCGGAACACACTTTTAAAAGTCCTGATTTTGTGCTCCGTTGCTCCACCGCTCGCCGGGAGCCGGCCCCTCCCCCCGCGGTCTATCTTCCCGTCGCTTTGGATTCACTTCTCCGCCAGTCCTACCTTTCAGATAGTGGTTGATTTTCTGTTTCTAGAATTGCTGTTCTTCTTCTCTTCAATCTCCCGTTGGATTTGTAGGTGTTTGCAATCTTTAGATAAGCTATTTAGCTGATCTCCCGCTACCTGAAGTAGTCTCAGCCTGCTACTTCTCCGCCATCTTGACTCCTCTTAACACTTAGTTTTTATTGAGTTTATTTTTGCTTTTACTTTCTACTTACTTAAAGTGATATTGGTTTTAAAGAACACTTAACTTTAACAAAAAACGGTGTATAGATTGAAAGTGCTAGCTCTAGGGGCGCCTGGGTGGCTCAGTGGGTTGAGCCGCTGCCTTCGGCTCAGGTCATGATCCCAGGTCCTGGGTTCAAGCCCCACATCGGGCTGTCTGCTCAGTGGGGAGCCTGCTTCCTCCTCTCTCTCTGCCTGCCTCTCTGCCTACTTGTGATTTCTCTCTGTCAAATTAAAAAAAAAAAAATTGTATTAAAAAAAAAAAAAGAAAGTGCTAGCTCTATCATGTGACTGAAGGATCTTCGGCTACTTGTTTTTAATCTTGTTGAGATGACTGTGCCTCTTCCATCTTTAAAAAGAGCATAATATCTACATTAAAAGAGTGGTATGGGGATCTCATAAGAAATGTGAAAACAGTTGTCATGGACTACACAAATGTCAGATGTTATCATCAGTTTTAAACAGTTTACAATATGCTTTTATAATATACTCAATCCATCTCATTAACTCTAAGAAGCAGATTTTTTCAGGCCTCTTAAAGCTCAGGAAACAGGGGTGCCTGGCTGGCTCAGTTGGTAGAGCATCTGGCTATTGATCAAGGGGTCAAGAGTTCACGCCCTACATTGATGGCAGAGCTTATTAAAAAAAAAAAAAAAATCAAAAACAAAACACAGGGGCACCTGGGTGGCTCAGTGGGTTAAGCCTCTGCCTTCAGCTCAGGTGGTGATCTCAGGGTTCTGGGATCTCTCTGCTTGGCGGGGAGTCTACTTTCCCCTTTCCTCTCTGCCTACCTCTCTGCCTACTTGTGATCTCTCTTTCTCTCTGTCAAATAAATAAATAAAATCTTTAAAACAAAACAAAACAAAACACCAAAAAACAAAAAAACTTCTCTATGGTCACAATGCCAATAAGCCATATTCAGATCTATGAATCTGAAGTCTGATGCTGCTATATATACACTCAAACTCAAGCAACTCTCCCTTTTCAGGCAGGCAGATTGCTAGTATCATGTTTACCAACACAAAGTTTCTTAAAGAGTTCAACTGACATTATCACGTATCTGAAATTAAAGCATTTGTGGATGCAATCTCTGATGACCTTTATTTCCCCAACCAGTTTATTGCCTACCAAGAGTCAAAATAATACATTTCATGTCTTTATAAACTAAAATGTTTAATGCTCTCTCCTCCTAAAACAAAAAAAACCCATAAACTCAAAGAACAACAGTATTTAAATTTGTGATGCAATTTTGTGAAATTCCTAGTGTTACAGAGACAGAAAAATTCCCACAAGGCCCAAACTGTATCATCATATCAGATCTGGAATTCTCTTGTACATTTATAAGTTAAGAGCAAATACTGTCACAGAAAGATTTGTGACTGTTAGAAATCATTGGGTTTTAGTTTTAAAATGTTGAATCTCCACAACTAGTAGGGAAATAATCAGAGATATCAAAGCACTTGGAAAATGGCTATCTCCTTATTCCCACCACAAATCTCTCGGGGAATATGGAGGCTGGTCAAGAACAGGATCAAATAGGACAATTTACTTCTTTACTGGGATGGGTAGCTACTAGGTCCTTACAAATCATTTAGAACAAGACCTCCAGCCCAAATAATGAAAGAAAGGTCTTTGTCCCCACCATGGCTGAGCTAATCCAGAAGAAGCTATGCTACAGGGAAAAGGGGTGAAATATCAGCAGCTACAGAAGGACTTGAATAAATCCATGTCAGGGCAGCAGAAGCTTGAGGCTCAGAAAGTAGCATCGTGAAGGAGGAGCTGGCCCAGCTAGATAGGTCCAACATGGTCTTTAAATTTCTGGGTCTTGTGCTGGTCAAACAGGAGCTGGGAGAGGCTCGGGCCACAGTGGGGGAAGAGGCTGGACTATATCACAGCTGAAATTCAGTGATATGAGTCTCAGCTCCAGGACTTTGCTAGTCAGAGCAACAGAGGGAGACCTGGCTCAAACTGCAGCAGGAGTTCCAGTGGGCACAGGCAGCCAAGGCAGGGGCTTCCTGGAAGGCCAGACCCTATGGTGGGGGATGGGGAGGGGTGGAATGAGGCAGCTCTAGGGCTGTACCACAGCTAATAAAATGTGAAAATATATGGCTGTTTTCTGACCAAACAAACAAACAAACCCCCCCAAAACAAAAGAAAACAAAAAAAAACAAACTCTTCTTTCTTAAAAGTCAGAAGGTCCAGTTTAGGGTCTTCTTTTGGCTTACCTTCTGTTTAATGCCTACTCAGAGCATCTCATATAAATGGATACTTTGAAAGTATTCTCAAAAGATAATTCTCTAGAAAATTTTCATAATCCTGATAAATTAAAACCAGTCCAACATAAACATTTTTCCAACATTTATTTTGCAATATAAATAACCTTTGCTAAAACTTCTTTTTGTAAACTGTCCCCACCTTATCTGGAGTTCAGGAGGCAGTTCTTTTTCCTCTTCCCATATAGTCATTTCTACAATGTATTTTATCACTGAAGGGAATATTTTCCGGGCTTGGGCAATAACCTCTTCATTTAATGGACAACGTAAATTCTGTAAGAAAGTATAGAAAAAATTTAACATGTAAAATGTATACAACATTGTATACAAATAAATGGATCAGAAAAAGGTTACTAATTTTTAATTATTTTAATGACTTTATTACACCACCCTTCAGGAGCAAATTCAAGTTGAGCTCAAGAGGTTGCTCTTCATGACAGTTTAGCTTAATTCCTTGTGGCCAAGTTGGTGCTATAGATAGAATGGAAAGGAGACAGAAACACAGAGTTCCTTTTTAGTGATGCTCTCCCTTAAAAATGTTCTCTGCCTTCCTGAGTAGCCTAATTATGGTACTATCAAAGAACATTTGGTTATCCCTTAGAGCTTACAAAAAACTTTTCTTATTATTTTAACTGATCCTCATGCCCACTCCATAAGAAAGGGAGAGAATTAGTGACATTTTTTTTAAAGATTTTATTTATTTATTTGCAAGAGAGAGAGCATGAGAGAAAGAGAAAGAAAGAGAATGAGCAAGGGGGAGGGACAGAGGAAGAAGGAGAAGCAGACTCCCTGCTGAGCAGGGAGCCCTATTTGGGCTCAATCCCAGGACCCTGGGATCATGACCTGAGCTTAAGGCAGATGCTTAACTGACGGAGCCACCCAGGTGCCTGAGAATTAGTGACATTTTAAGGATAAGGAACCCACCCAAGGTAAAAGAGCCTATAAATAGCAGAAACCCAGTCTTTGGCTCCCACAAGAAACAGTGTTCTCTTTATTACAGACCACTACCTCCTTAACAAAAGGCTTGTTGAAACCATTCAACTAAAAAAAATGCGTTCAAATACTTTTGATTTTGATACAAATCAAAATAATGAGATACTTCTTCACACCTGCTACAGTTACTATAATAAAAAAGACCTATAATAACAAGTGCTGACCAGGATGTAGAGAAATTTGAACCTTTATATATTGCTCATGGAAATATAAAATGGTACAGCCAATCTGGAAAATAGTCTGACAGATGCTCAAAATATTTAGCATAGTTATACAATCCAGAAATTTCACTCCTACATATCTATCCAAAATAAATGAAAACACATCTGAAACAAAACCACATATGCAAATATTCATAGCTGCATTATTTATAATAGCCAAAAAGTGGAAACAACCCCAATGTCTATCAACTGATGAAAGGATAAATAAAATGTGAATATTTAGCCAAAAGACTATTACTTGGCCGTAAAAACACAATATTACTTGTATCAAAAAGTACATGGTCCAACATGGATGAACCCTGAAAACATTATACTGGTGAAAAAAGCCATTCTTGGGGCACCTGGGTGGCTCAGTGGGTTAAGCCGCTGCCTTCGGCTCAGGTCATGATCTCAGGGTCCTGGGATCGAGCCCCGCATCGGGCTCTCTGCTCAGCAGGGAGCCTGCTTCCTCCTCTCTCTCTACCTGCCTCTCTGCCTGCTTGTGATCTCTCTCTGTCAAATAAATAAATAAAATCTTAAAAAAAAAAAAAGCCATTCTTAAAAGACCACATACTATATGATCCCACTTACATAAAAGTCCACAGAAGACACATGTATAGGGACAGAAAGTAAAATAGTGATTGCCTAAGGCTGGGGAGTTTATAAGAAATGGAGAGTGACTGCTGATGGATACAGGGTTTTTGGGGGGGGGTAATGAAAATGTTCTATAATTGAGGTGATGGATGAACAACTCTGTGAATATACCAAAAAGTGTTGAATTGTACACTAAAAGTAGGATAACTTTTTTTTTTAAGATTTTTTTTTAATTTATTTGACAGACAGAGATCACAAGCAGGCAGAGAGGCAGGCAGAGAGAGAGGAAGGGAAGCAGGCTCCCTGCTGAGGGAGAGCCAGATGCGGGGCTCGATCCCAGGACCCTGAGATCATGACTGAGCCGAAGGCAGCAGCCTAACCCACTGAGCCACCCAGGCACCCCAGGAGAACTTTTTATTATGGCATGCAAGTTACATCTCAATAAGCTGTTTAAACAAAAGACTAAACAGGAAAAAAAAAAAAAAATAAAGGAGCTCTTGAAGACAAAAAAATAAATAAATAAATAAAAATCCAGTAGTAATTCAATATAAGATTTTAATGTTAAATTTTAACCTACCTGCTGCAGACCATTCTAATGAACTGCATTTCATTCTGTGTTCACCAAACCCTTAACCTATGCAATTCTCTTTTGCACCTATTCTTTCTCACTCCCCAATGCTTTATGATTTCAATTTTTACCTCCTCTTCAACATATCACCTTCTCTCTGGAGATTTTGTTCCGAAGCATTTACTAGAGAGAGATACAAAGAGTGCCAAAGTACTAAGACCAACACTGGTCCACTACATTCCTATTTCATTCGTGTGTGTGTGTGTATGTATATATATATGTATATGTAGATATACATATATCTACATATACATATATATATATATTTTTTTTTTAGCTCAATATATCCTTTTGAATTCTTCAAAAAAATAGTCTGAGGTGAAGAGTTAAAAGAATCAATTCATTACTTCCATAACGTATCAGAGGTAAGTCCTTTAGAAGAGGTCTGTTAAGTATAAGAAACTTTCAAGCAAAGCATCTAAAGCCTAAAAAGTAAGGTCAGTGAAAGGAAACAAAAGGGCTATAATCTAAATAGAAAAAAAATTAAAAAGAACTTAATAATTAACCCAGAAATGTACTACAGGACTAGAGAGAAACTGCTTTTATATATACTGGAAAGAGGCTTTGCTTTTAAAGACATTGCCGAAAGCTGGATGATTGGCTGATTAGTACCGACGGGATTACACTTGGTAAATCCCCACTATGACTGGCACAATGCCATGCACCTGGTACAGTATGGCTTTCACATTCATCAAAGCAGAGATGAAACAAAATGCTATGTACACAGGACTGTTTGTGTTGAGTGAATTGATTAGATATACGTAAGCCACAGGTGCCCCTCTCTTACCTCCAGATAATCAGTCAGTTCCAGAATATCCAGATTTACTTTTAGGATAAGCCTGAATGACCAATCACCTTTTGAATCTAATTCTAAATCCAGGATCATCTTAATTCAGTACTAAATTCAGTGTTCTGAGGCCATTATGATTCAGGAAACACCAAAGGGACTGGAAATCCATGAGGCAGATGAAATTAAGCAAGCTTTGTAAACTCAACGAGTCAACTTAACTCCCACGGATTCCTTAGGTACTTAAAACACAAAGACAGTTTTTGCAGAGTGACTAGCTATGGAATGAAGAGGTTATAAAAACCAAGCCACAAATTACTCTCTATGTGCCAAAATATTTGAGTACCCTTTCAAAAATATTAGAGGAGGAAAGTGAAATAATCAGAATTAAAAGCATTCATTAAGCAAAACAAAAATGAGAATAAATCTGAAAGGTTTAAACAGTATTCTAGGTAATGGACATTTGGTAACATTTAATCAAGTAATAGACACTTGATAAATAAATATGTGTCAAATGAAGGAATGGCCTTCTGAGATTAGGACAAGTAAAATAAGTGAGAGAGAAGCAGCAATCTAAAAAATGAATGCTGAATAATAAAGTAAATGCGGGAAAAGGCTAACAGTGGTGAAAGGGTAAAAAGTATATGAATATTCTTTTTTTTTTAGTTTTTTAAGAAGATTTTATTTATTTACTTGTCAAAGAGAGAGAGGGAGAGGGAGCACAAGTGGGGGGGAGGAGTAGAAGGAGAATTAGACTCCCCATTGAGCGGGGAACCCAATGTGGGTTGGGTTCTCAGGACCCCAGGATCATGACATAAGCCGAAGGCAGACACTTAACCGACTGAGCCACAGAGGCATCCCAAGCATATGAATATTCTTTGTACTATTTTGATTTTTGCAGCTTTTCATAAATTTGAAATTACACCTAAACTCATGATTTTAAAAAACATCCTAGAACTCAGAATCTAAAGATCTGAATTTTAGGTCCAACTTTGCCACTGACTAAATAATGCAAAGCTGAACAAGTCACTTAACTTTACTGAGTCTCTGTTTCTACTTCTATAAAATGGAGCTACTATATCTACCTCACAAAGTAATAATGAGGATAAATTGATATAATTCGTGTGGAAGATCTCTGATAATTCTAAAACATACCAGTTAATTCTAAAACATTACTAGTATCAAATAAGAAAGGTAATGGGAAAAGTAGCAGGAGCTGTAATGCTAATACTAATGATGACAGCTAACATTTACTGGGCCCTTAGAACATGCCAGGCATATTCTAGGGCTAAGCACTTTGCATGTATTATCTCATTTAATCCTCACAGCCCTGTGAGGCAGATGGTATTATCTCCAGTTTAGAGATAAACTGAAAGGAAGAAACAGTGAATAACTCTGCCAAGATCACAGAGCTATCAGTGGGGTTATAAAGCAAACCGAGGACACCTGCTCTAGAGCCCATACTGTTGTGCTCTAATGCTCCTACTCAAGAGAAGACAACACATTTTACCTCCCCAAATATAATTCCAATTCTTTCCATTCTGAGTTTTGTAAAATAAGAGTATACTACACACGAGTGGTCATATAGCACAAATATACAGATTACCAAGGGTTTCTTAATGACAGATAATTATCTTTTATGACACACTGCAATGTTTCTTCCAGTCTGCCATTTAATCTCATGACAAGTTTTTGCTATAAAGAAGTTAATTTTTGCAGAAGCACATTTATCAATCTTTTCCTTTTTATGGCTTCTGAAGTTTCAAAAAAATTTTAGAAAGGCCCAACCTACTTCAAGATTATTTTAAAAAATTCACTCATATTTCCTAACAAGTTTATAATTTCTTTTCTTTAAAAAAAAAAAAAAGCTTTTAAAAATCATTGATATTTCTGGAATTTATCTGATCAAGCTTAATATTTTTTTCCCTCAAATGGGTAGCCCGTTCATATCACCACCAACCTTAAGTGCTATCTTTACTAACAATTTGGATTTAGATTCTCTTTTCTATTCCATTCTTTGCTGTCTACTCCTGTAGCAAGAATCACAGTATTTGGATTACTAGAGCTCTTTAATACATTTAAATCTGTTACACCTACTCACACTCGTAATTCTTTATTTCAGCTTTCCCTGACAATTCTCACAGATTATTTTTCCAGAAGAACTTCTGATAACTTTGTCAAGTTCCAAAAGAATATTTGGCTGTTATTCTGGTTGGGAATATAGTGATTTTGTGGATTAACTCTAGAAAAAATTTTAATATTGATTTTTTTTGTAGTATTGAATCTTCCAATCCAAGAATGAAGTGTATCTCTTGATTATTTTTTTCTTTCATATCTGTTAGAGTACACTTTTCAAGTTTCTTAAAACAGAGGTGGCAGATTTATTTTTTCCAAGTTATTATATTTTTTTCTCATGCTATTGTGAATGAGATCTTCTCTTCCATTAAAAAAAAAAAAAAACTCTGTACCTAACATGGGGCTTGAACTCACAACCCCGATCAAAAGTCATTTGCTCCACTGACTGAGCCAGCCGAGCATCCCTCTTCCATTACATTTTCCTTTTTTCCCCCCAAGATCTCTTTTTTTTAGAGAGGAAGAGAGAGAGAGAGAGAGAACATAGCAGGAGAGGCAGAGAGAGAGGCTAAGAGAATCTGAAGCAGATTTTACACTGAGCACAGAGCCCAACATGGGGCTCGATCTTAAGACCCTGAGATCACAAGCCAAACCTAAACCAAGACTTGGATGCTTAGCCAACTGTACCACCCAGGCGCCCCTCCCATTACATTTTCTAAAAGATAGTATTGCTTGTAAGGGTATTAAAGTAATATTTGTTGAATACATTAAACAGAAAAACTAATGGTTTTTAAAATGAGTTCTGTAACCAGTAACTTGACTAAACTCTACTCTAGTTTCCATTTTTCAGTTAACATTCTTAGGTTTTCCAGGTATCATTTTTAAAAAGAGGCTACTTTTCCAGAAAGTGCCAGGATTAACGGTTTCACAAGTGAATTCCAAGAGGAGTTCATTCCAGGAAGGTAAGCATGATAGTGTTACATTGTTTTAAAAGACTTGATTTCACTCACTAATGTTTTATTTAGTATTTCATCATAACAATGATTAATAAAACTGACCTGTACATTCTCTATTTTGTCAGATATGAGATCAATATAATGTTGGCTTTACATAACAAATCTGGAAACTTTATCTTTTCCCCCTTCTATGCTTAAGGACAGTTTCTATATTTTTGTTATTTATTTCGTATTAAGTTGACTGGTTTTTATTTTTAACCAGTAAAATTTTTTAAATGTGGAAAAGCAGGAAAATCATTATAATAAAGACACTTTTACCTAAATTCAATAATTGTTATTTTTCCATATATTTTTTTCTAGTATTTTAAGGTATTGGTCATATTCTAAACCTAGATACTTAACATGCATTTCTAAAAAAAGAATTTTCTGGGGCGCCTGGGTGGCTCAGTGGATTAAGTTGCTGCCTTCGGCTTGCGTCATGGTCTCAGGGTCCTGGGATCGAGCCCCGAGTCCGGCTCTCTGCTCAGCAGGGAGCCTGCTTCCTCCTCTCTCTCTGCCTGCCTCTCAGCCTACTTGTGATCTCTCTCTGTCAAATAAATAAATAAAATCTTAAAAAAAAAAAAAAGAATTTTCTTACATACTTATGATGCCATTATTATATCTAGTAACATTAATAATTTTTAAGTATTCTCTAAAGTCTTGGTCATATTCAGTTTTCCTAATTCTTCCCCAAATATCTAGCATTTGGTTATTATGTCTAGGTCATTTACATCTAAATGAATCTCCCATCTCCACTTCCAGCCTTTTGTTCTTCATGACAGAAACCAGGCCATATTTCCTATAAAAACTCCTACATTCTAGATTTACCTTGAAATGTCCTACATTTTATATTTATCTTCCTTGTGGTCTTCTTTAACGTGTTCATGTCTCCCCTGTATTTTCTAAAAGTTAAACCTCAAGATTTTACTAAGTTCGGGCTAAACATTTTTATCAAGAGTATTTCGTTAAGTGGGGCCAGATGGTTCAGTCACTTAAGCATTCCACTCATGATTTCGGCTCAGATCATGAATGATATCATGGGTCGTGAGATGGAGCCCTGTGAAAGGCTCCATGCTCCATGGGGAGTCTGCTTGAGATTCTCTGTCCCTCTCCCTCTATCCCTTAATGGACATGAACCCATGCAATCTCTCTCTCAAATCAATATTAAAAAATATACATATTTCATAAGTGAAGCTCTAGGTACTTCAATTTTTTTAACAGCTTAAGATATAATTCACATACTATATAACTCACTCAAAATATACTATTTAATGGTTTTAGTTTATTTACACATATTTGTAACTATCACCACATCAGTTTTAGACGTTTCATCACCTCAAAAAAACAAAAACAAAAACACTCCTTAGTGATTTCTTCCTCTGCCACCCAATGACTCCATGCCCCTAGACCTAAAGAACCACTACCCCATTTTCTGTCCCTTTAAATGTGCCTATTCCAGACATTTCATTTAAATGTAGTCATATAATGTGATCTTTTATAATTGGCTTCTTTCACTTAGCATAATGTTTTCAGGGTTCCTCCAAACGGAAGCATGTTTCTTACTTTCCTTTTATAGCCAAATAATGCATTGTACCAATTTACTCACATTTGTTTATCCATTAATCAGTTGATTGACATTGAGTTGTTTCTACTTTTATTATGAGTAATATATTATTCTCTAATAATACTATTATGAATAATGTTACCATGAACATTTATGTCTAAATATTTGCTTGAACTGTTTTCAATTATTTTGAGGATATACCTAGAAGTAGAGTTCCTGGAGTGTTATGTTAACTCTACATTTAATCATTTGAAGAACTGCTAGACTATTTTCCAAAGTGACTGCACTATTCTACATTTCTACCAAAGTGTATGAGGGCTCCAACTTTGTCACATTCTAACACTTGTTATTATTTGCCTTTTTGATTATAGCCATTAGTGGGTATGAAAAAGAATGTCATGATTTTGGTTTGCATTTCCTTAATAAGTAATAATGCTAAGCATCTTTTCATGTGCTTACTAGCTGCGTGTGTATCCATGTATATATACTCTTTGAAGAAATGACTATTCACGAAGAAATTACTATTTGCAGGTTTTAAAAACTGGGTTGTCTTTTTCTTATGGAGTTTTAAGAGCTCTTTTTAAGTTCTAGATATGAGTCCCTTATTAGATAATATGATTTGCAAACATAATTCTCCCATTCTGTAGGCTTTTCATTTTCTTGACAGTGTCCTTTGGTAAAGTCCAATTATCTATTTTTTCTTTTATTACTCAGACTTTTGCTGTCATGTCTATCAATCTACTGCCAAATATGAGGTAATAAAGATTTACCTCTATGTTTTCTTCTAAGAGTTTTACAGTTTTAGTTCTCACATTTAGGTCTTTGATCCATTTTGAGCTAATTTTCATGTATGATATGAGCTAGGGATCCAGACTCATTCTTTTTTTTTTTTTTTTTCAGACTCTTTCTTTTGCATGTGGCTATCTAGTTGTTCTGGTACCATTTGATAAAAAAGACTATTCTTTTCCTAGTGAATGCCCTTCATATTCTGGTTGAAAACAGCTAACCACAGACAGGTGGGTTTATTTCTGGGCTCTCAAATCTATCCTCATAATCTCTGTTTATCATTATGTCATACCACATTGTCTTGATTACTGTTGTTTTGTAGTAGGTTTTGAAATAGGGAAGTGTGAGTTCTCCAAATTTGTTCTTTTTCAAGGTTGTTTTGGCTATTCTGGGTCCCTTATAATTCCATATAAATTTTAATGTAAGCTTGTCAATTACTAAAATAGAGAAAAAAATTTCCCAGCTGGAATTCTGATAGGAACTGTATTGAATCTGTAGATTAACTGGAGCATATGGCCTGTGATATTCTGATGTATAGGAAGAAATATATTTGGTCTTCACCATTTCTGGTATACAGCTCCTAAAACCCTTGGAATTTCCAAAGTGTAGGGAGGAATTTTTAAAGTCTTTCATCATGTTAATGAAGTGACTTTTAGAAAGCAACTAAGGATGGAGGCTGGTTGCCAGGGGATCTGAAGGTTGGAACTTCAAGTCTTATCCCCTGACCTCTGGAGAGGGAAAAGGGGCTAAAGGTTGAATCAACCACCAATGACCAATGATTCAATCAATCATGCGCCTATATAATGAAACATCCATAAAAACCCAAAAGGACAAGATTTGGGGAAACTTCTAGGTTGGTGAACACACAGAGATCTAGGGAGAGTGGTGCACTCAAAGGCATACAAAATCCACAACCCATCCCCAAATATCTTGCCCTATGCACCTCTTCCATCTGGCTGTTTCTGAAGTACAGTCCTTTATAATACATAGGTAATCTAGTTAATCTAGGAAATCTCATTTCCTTAGTTATATGAGCTGCTCTAGTAAATCAATGGAATCCGAAGAGAGGGTTATGAGAATCTCTGATTTATAGCCAATTGGTCAGAAGCAAAAGCAAAGAGAACCTAGACTTCCAAGTGATATCTAAAATGGGGGAAGCTTGTGAGACTATGCCCTTAATCTCTGGAATCTGATGTTATCACCAAGCAGAGAGTATCAGACTTGAGTTAAATTTGTGGGATACCTCGTCAGTGTCAATGGAGAAGTAAGTTTAATCTCTTGGTGGTGCTGGGGAAAAAATACCCAATGGACTGCCACATTAACAATTTTAAGTCTTCAAAATACCATATGATTTCACTCATGGAATTTAAGAAACAAATGAGCAAAGGAGAAAGAAGAAAAAGAGAGAGAATCAAACCAAGAAATAGGTTTTTAACTACTGAAAACAAACTGATGGTTACCAGAGGGGAGGTGTGTAGAGAGATGGATGAAATAGGTGATAGGGATTAAGGAGCGCACTAGTCATGATGAGCACTGGTGATGTATGGAATTGTTGAATCACTATATTGTACACCTGAAACTAATATTACCCTTCATGTTAACTACTGGAATTAAAATAAAAACTTTAAAAAAAAGTGGGATGTTTTTCCATTTATTGAGATCATCCTTAATTTCTTTCAACAGTGAAAGAATATAAATTTTATGCTGTTTTTGCTAAGTTATTTCTAAATATTGTATTCTCTTTGATACTATAATATGGAATATGGAATTATTGGAATAGAATATTCCAATATGGAATTTTTTTTCTCAATTTCTTCTTCAGATTTTTGATTACTGATGTATAAAGCAAGTGATTTCTGTATAATTATCTTGTATCCTACATTCTTGCTGAACTTATAGTTCTAATAATTTTTTTGTGTGGATTCCTTAAGACTTTCCATATACAAAATCATGTCATCTGCAAATAGAGCTAGTTCTACTTTTTCCTTTCCAATCTGGATGCCTTTTACTTCTTTTTCTTGCATTACTAATTGCCCTAGCCAGAACCTCTAATACAGTATTGAATAGATGTGACAAGAGCAGAATCTTTGTCTTGTTCCTGATCTCAGAGGGAAAGTATCTAATATATTTATAGCTAGGAGTTTTTCATAATGTCCTCTATTAGGGTTGAGGAAGTTCCATTCTGTTTTCAGTTTGTTAAGTCTTTTTATGATGAAAGTGTGTTGGATTTAGTCAAATGCTTTTGCTACATCTACTAAGATGATCATGTGGTTTTGTTTTTTACTCTGTTTATATGGTATGTTACATTAACTCATTTTTTAAAAATTTTTTATGAACTTTTATTTATTTTTTTCCCAATATTTCAAATTTTTATTTAAATCTTAGTTAACATATAGTGTAATACTAGTTTCAGGAGTAGAATTTAGAGATTCATCACTTACATATAATAGCTAGTGCTTATCACAAGTGCCCTTCTTTTTTTTTTTTTTTTTTTGGAATTTTTTTTTTTTTTAATTTTATTTTTTATAAACATACAATATATTTTTATCCCCAGGGGTACAGGTCTGTGAATCGCCAGGTTTACACACTTCACACAAGTGCCCTTCTTAATACCCATCACCCATATAGCCCATCCCCTGCCCCCAGCAACCCTCAGTTTATTCTCTATAGTTAAGAGTCTCTTATGGTTGTCTCCCTCTCTTTTTTTTCCCTTTCCCTTATGCTCATCTGTTTTGTTTCTTGAATTCCACATATGAGTGAAATCATAAAAATATAGAATACTTCACAAATTTGTGTCATCCTTGCATAGGGGCCATGTTAATCTTCTCTTTGTCATTCCAATTTTAGCACATGTGCCACCAAAGTGAGCTGATTTTGAGATGTTAACCTATGTACTTTATTTTACATCCTGTGAGGAGGCTCATTATGCCATCTCACTCCATTATTAGTAATGATGCTAATACCAATGACCAGTTTCAGGAGATGACAATATAATACCTCCACTTAAAGTTCCACTTTTTTCTTTTATGCCTAGCAAGTGATCTATGAGATGACAATTTAGAACTATGTGAATATTGTTCATATCTTAATGGGTTTAGCATCCATTAATGAACTTGCCTGAATCAAATATTTCTTCAAGGTTTGCAAAATGTTAATTATTCTAATCCTATTATCCCTTCTCTATTAGCTAGGTAGCATTCACCCAGAAAGAAGAGCTTTACCTTGTAAACTGGAAATACTTGTTTACCATGAAATACAATTGCTATTGAAATGGTGGAACAGGGGTACCTGAGTGGCTCAGTTGGTTAAGCGTCCAACTCTCAATTTTGGCTCAGGTCATGATCTCAGGGTCCTGGGATAGAGCCCCGAGTACGGCTCCAAGTTTAGAGTAAGTTCAGGGGTAGTGTGCTTCGGATTCTCTCTCTCCCTATGTCCCTCCCCCAACTCTTGCTCACATGCTCTCTTCCTCTAAAACAAATAAATAAAATTTAAAAAAAAAAAAAAGAGGTAGAATAAATGCTTAGTTCATTCTTTTAATTATCAGGTTTCAGTGTGAGAAATTGATATAATAACCACTGCCATGGCAAAATTATTAAAGTTCTCTTTGGTGTTACTAGGAACTCATGAATTTTCATATATTATGACTCAATCAGTTACAGCAGTTATTGTAATTAGTATTATTTTGATGCTCTAATTGTCCAACTCTGATCAATGACAGCCCTTTCATGCTGGGTCCTAGATTCTTTAGACACAAATCCATCCTCATAAGCTTACTTAATCCTCGACTCAGACCTGGTCAGGTATTTTTACAAGCCCTGAGTTCTTTTAGCGGGTAATGGTACTTAAAGAGATCAAAATCTGGGGGTTCGGGGTATTCATTGCTACAGGATTATCTGGGACAGTTTAAAGAGTAAAAAAACTAGGGACACCTGGGTGGCTCAGTTGGTTAAGCAGCTGCTTTCGGCTCAGGTCATGATCCCAGGGTCCTGGGATCGAGTCCCACATCGGGCTCCTTGTTCGGCAGGGAGCTTGCTTCTCTCGCTGCCTCTGCCTGCCTCTCTGCCTGCTTGTGTGTACTCTCTCTCTCTCTCTCTGGCAAATAAATAAAATCTTAAAAAAAAAAAAATAAAGAGTACAAAAACTATTTCTTGCAGTTTTTCAAAAGGGTCACTCTGTGAAATCATTTGAACATAGGAAGTACTTCTTAGGAAGTACTTTCTTGTGACAACATTCTGAATTTCTACATTGGTTATTAACTGTTCAAGTTTTCTCCATGTTTGAATAAATGATGAAATTTTATATAGCTTGATAAAATAACCCATTTTTCAAATGTATTTGCACATAGTCTTATAAAGAGTCTTTTATAACCCTTTTAATTTCTTCTGTATCTGCAGGTCTATAATTATTTCCTTATTGTCCTTCCTAATAGCCTTTATCTGGGCTTACTCACTTTTCTTGATTAGGATGGTTAGTAGATAATCAATTTATTGACTGTTTTTTCTTTAAGAAAAGTAATTTTTTTAAGAAAAGTAATTATTGAAGTTACATGTCAATTCTACTGTTTCATTTGCTCTTTTAGCCTTATATATTACTCTTGCCTATCAAATTGACTGCTTAACAAACAGAACTAAGAAATTCACTCTTTAGACAAATAAATAAAGAGTAGAATAAAACTCCTTACATTTAAATACTGGAACATTAAAAACCAGGATTCTTAATGGAATTGAGTTTAACCCATAATGTAACATTTCTTTCTACCTAACTGCATCAAGCTTAAAATAATTAGTAATTTTTAAAAATAGTACTCTTACCTCTTTTGTAGTACCTGCTCTTCCAGGTTCATGACTTACACAAAATGGGCCAGTTTTCCATGCCTCTGTGTCTCCACAATCACAAAATCCCCCTCCAGTAGAAGTATGCATCTGATAAATGAAAAATGAGTTTGTCTTGACTTTAAAACATTACAAAGCAAGGAGGATGAAGATGACTCAAATAACAAATGCTCCCCGATACTTAAAACATAACTGCCATTAATATAACAGAAACCAAATAAACCAAAACCCACTTTAGTTAACCAAAATAAATAAAAATCTGAACACTTAATCACAACAAAAATGAGCCTTCAAAATTGACAAAATTTTGAAATAAATATGCTTTGAAACACCTAATTTTTAAATATTTTATTTTTTAAAATTTTTATTTATTTATTTGAGAGAGAGAGACAGCGAGAGAGAACATGAGCGAGGAGAAGGTCAGAGGGAGAAGCGGACTCCCCGTGGAACTGGGAGCCTGATGTGGGACCCGATCCCAGGACTCCAGGATCATGACCTGAGCCGAAGGCAGTCGCCTAACCAACTGAGCCACCCAAGTGCCCCGAAACACCTAATTTTTAAATAATAGTTTTTAAAATTGTGTACTAGTGGAGAACAGACTATGAAGTATGCAAAAAAACCCAACCCACTATGCAACACCTAGAATGCTTGAGTAATGACATTTTTCTGCTTAAACACACTTCTAAAAATCATTATAATAATACTTACATAGTTAAGAAATGTTTACAGTATTTACATCTATTTGATGTTCCACTGAAACTAAAATTATTTACTTTTGTTATTAGTTACTATTTACTCTTCCTTTCAGAGTTCCTGCAAACAACAACAACAAAAATGATGCAACATACATGAATCCAGATAAAGGATGATGACTATGGCCTGATTTTGAATCTTCCCCAAAACCTTCCTCCAAAACATAAACAAGGAGAGCAAGAAAACCACACAGGATTCATGTCTGCAGCATTACTGAGAGATGAAAAATACATTCCACAGGCTTCAGATGACTTGATCCATTAGAGTTCCTATTGCCTATAGCTTCAAGCCTACAAACGCAGACAAGAGAGGGGCTTAAGAGGCTCCAAGAAAGAAAACAGAAGAGTATAGAGGACTTAGATGAAGCACATACAAAGCCACGCCCAATACTGGGGAACATAGGCTGAGACGAGGCAGTTCCCAGGGAAAGATAAAAAATGAGCATGACCAGAAGTGGCAACTTGAAAGAAGTGTTGCTTTTGGAGGAAAATGAAATATGTTTTTTTTATTTTAATTTTTTTTTGGTTAAAATATTTTACTTATTTATTCGACAGAGAGAGAGATCACAAGTAGACAGAGAGGCAGGCAGAGAGGAGGAAGCAGGCTCCCCGGTGAGCAGAGAGCCCGATGCGGGGCTCGATCCCAGGAACCTGGGATCATGACCTGAGCTGAAGGTAGAGGTTTAATCCACTGAGCCACCCAGGCGCCCCGAAATATGTCTTTTTAAAAAAAGGTGATAAGCCCTGAACAGTGTGGCAGTAAATGAAACAAGGGGGAAAAAAGGGAAAAACTAAGGATCCTACAGAAATGAGAGAAACACAAGCCAAATGCTCTCCTCACCTCACCTCTACCACCAGCATCATCTATAAAAGAAATTACACAGAAGAGGGCAACTGACAGAAGAGACCACTTGTGGACCCTATCCATGAAATAAAAAAGAATAGAGGTAGACCACATTCATACAAAACTATTACCAAAAAGGAAAGGCCAAAATTGCAGTAAGAGCCAAAATCCAATCACAAAGCTAAAGGAAATTGTAATATAAGGCTCCAAACTTAATTACATAGCCTCAAACAAGCATCTGGGGGATATGAAAGTCCTTAATCAGATTAAAGCACCTTTAATTAGAAATAAAGAAACTAAGAACAGAAGTGGACAAAAAAGGAATAAATGAGACCTGACTGAACTCAGGAAAACAAACAAACAAACAAACAAAACCCAGAAGAGAACTAGAAAATCCTATCAGAAATGAATTCTAAATTACAAGGTGCCCAAGACAATAGGTTCAAATGAAAATATAATACATAACACTAGGGGCGCCTGGGTGGCTCAGTGGGTTAAGCCACTGCCTTCGGCTCGGGTCATGATCTCAGGGTCCTGGGATTGAGTCCCGCATCGAGCTCTCTGCTCAGCAGGGAGCCTGCTTCCCTCTCTCTCTCTCTGCCTGCCTCTGTCTACTGTGATCTCTCTCTGTCAAATAAATAAATAAAATATAAAAAAAAATAATACATAACACTAAACAAAGCAGGAAAAGCAATTAAGAAATGAAAATGCGGTAATTAAATACAGAGTTAGAGAGAAGGGGGTTACAACAGAAAATAGGCATGACTGGAGTCACCAAAGAAGAAAATCTAAACAATGGAACAGAGCTGATATTTAAAACTGTAATCCAAGGAAACTTCCTAAAATAAAAGAAGACCTGAGTCTACACACTGGAAGTACCCATGAGTCAGTAAAACTCACCTAGGATGATCAGCTCTGAAGTATATCCTACTAAAGTTCTAAGACTGTAAAGATAAATGTCCTAAGGCTTTCTGGCAAAAAGATGAAATAACAACAGTAGCAAGAAAATTAGACTGTTATCAGACTTCTCAATGACAACAT
Organism: Lutra lutra; assembly: GCF_902655055.1. Taxonomy (NCBI): domain Eukaryota; kingdom Metazoa; phylum Chordata; class Mammalia; order Carnivora; family Mustelidae; genus Lutra; species Lutra lutra. The sequence continues at coordinate 62,525,274 of NC_062284.1, forward strand.
ATAAAACAAGACAATAGCAGAGCTGTGTCTTCAAGGAAAGAAAATGCAACTCAAGGATGTTATCGCTAACCAATCTATAAAAATACAATTTTGAACATGTCAGAACATCAGGAATACTGTATACATGAGCCTCTCCTGAGGAATCTACTTGAATAGAGATCAGCACACTTTATGTATAAAGAAACAAGTAGTGGGGAGCCTAAAAGGCTCAGTCAGTTAAACATGTGACTCTTGATCTCAGCTTAGGACTTGAACTCGTGAGTTCAAGCCATCTGTTGGGGTCCATGCTGAGAAAGGAGCCTACTTAAAAAAAAAAAAAAAAAAAGGGAACAGACAGTAAATATGTTAGGCTTTTCAGGTGCTATAATCTCTGCTGAATTACTCAAATCTACTGTTGTAGTGCAGAAAGAGCCACAGACAATAAATACATAAAAGAGCATGGATATATTCCAATAAAGCTTGATTTATGGGTACTAGAATTTAATTTTATAATTTTCATGAAATAGAAATTTTAATTTCACATAATTTTCATGTATCATAAATTATTACTTTTCTTATCGTTCCCCAATCATCTAGAAATATAAAAACAAACTTAGCTTGCAGGCCATACAAAAACAGGCAGTGAATCAGATTTGACCCACAAACTAGTTCATCAACCCTTAGAGTATGAGCTTCATCTGACCAAGAGATGACTAGAAAGACCTGAGAAAAAGGACAAATGGTGAACATTTTACAAATTTAATTTCAGAGTTAAGAACAAATCAAAAGTAAGGACATGGATGGAGAATGTAAACATTGTATGATCTAACAATCAGAAGGGCTACAATTAAAAACTGGGACAAGTGGAAGAGAAAGTAACATAAGATTATTAACTATTATACAGGTAGTAAGAAGAATTAAAGATATCATTAAAACTGACACACTAGGGGAACCTGGGTTGCACAGTCAGTTAAGGGTCTGCCTTCAGCTCAGGTCACGATCCCAGGGATCTGGAATCAAGCCCTGCATTGGGCTCCCTGCTCAGTGGGGAGACTGCTTCTCCCTCTCCCTCTATCATTCCCCCAACTTGTACCCTCTGGCTCTATCTCTTTGTCAAATAAATAAATAAAATCTTCTTTTTAAAAAAGTAAAAGCATCATCTTAGAATAGGGAATGGCGTAGAAGCAAGGCACAAAATTTAGAAGCCTTAAAAAATATGGCAAATTTAACAACATACATATTTAAAATGTCAGAGGACAAATGACAGATGACAAATGACAAATGACTTTTAAATCAAGTTAAAAGGCAGAAAACAGATCTTATAAAATCAAACATACACTTAACTTAAGATTAAGCAATCCTACTTCTAGGTTACCCAAATGAAATGCAAACATTTGCCCACACAAAGACTTGTACATGAATGTTTAAAGAAGCTTTATTTAAAAGCTGGAAACAGGGGCACCTGAGTGGCTCAGTGGGTTAAGCCTCTGCCTTCGGCTCAGGTCATGATCCCAGGGTCCTGGGATTGAGCCCCGCATCAGGCTCTTTGCTCAGCAGGGAGCCTGCTTCCCCCTCTCTCTCTGCCTGCCTCTCTGCCTACTTGTGATCTCTGTCAAATAAATTTAAAAAATCTAAAAAAAAAAAAAAAAAAAGCTGGAAACAACTCAAATGTGCACCAATGATGAAGATAATAAATTGTAGCAGATCCCCACAAAGGCATACTATTCAGCAATAAAAAGGAACAAATGCTGATATATGAGAGGATCTCAAAGGCAATACGCTAAGAGAAAAAAGCTAAACAGGAAACACTACATACTATTTTATTTCATTTATATGACATTCTGAAAAGGCAAAAATATAGGGGCAGAAAACAGTTCAGTGACTACCAGGAACCAGGGATATGGAGACAAGACAACTGAATGTAAAGGAATTTGGCAGATGAGCAAACTATCTTGATCGTGGCAATGGTTACTGAACTATATAATGTTTGTGAAAACCTCAAACTGTACACCTTAAGTGTAGATTTTATTTTATATAAACTTTATCTCAATAAATCTCACTTAAAAGAAGTTTTAAAAAAAATTATTAAAATATTTGTGAAGTATGTAACATAGCAATAAGTTAAAAAACAATAGAAAAATGAGTAAAGAAATAGTAACACAAAAGAAATTGAATATACATTTAAAATATGAAAAGATGTTAATACTACAAATAGATATGCAACTTAAAGTAATGACATTCTTCAATAATCTGAAATCTAATAGATGGCAAAATGTAAAAGAAAAGACTGATTAAATAAAGGTTGGGGACAGCTGTGGAAAAAGAGCATTTTCATATTTTTTAAAAAAGATTTTTATTTGAGAGAGATAGAGAGCACAAGTGGGGGTGAGGGGCAGAGAGAGAGGGAGAAGCAGACTGTCTGCTGAGCAGGGTGCCCAACGTGGGGCTCAATCTCAGGACCCAGGACCATGACCTGAGCTGAAGGCAGACACCTAACCAACAAAGCCACATAAGTGATCCCATTTTCATAGTCTTTTACTGAGAATGTAAGCTCACGGTAATTCAAGGAAAATATTTGGCAAAAATCTAACAAAATTTTAAATGCATATACCCTTCAATCCAGAAAATCTACCTCTAAATATCTAGCATCAGGCATTCTTGGATTATATATATGCACTGGTTCATATGAAAACAAAGGTATATGTTTACATTCCAATAATATTGGTCAGTGAAGAGCTGGAAACAACATAATTGTCTAAAAAAAGGGGAGGGTTAAATACATATATGGTGATATAATCCCACAAAGGAATACATGCAACAATTAATAAGGCAGGAGAGTTGTTATACGTATCAACATAGAATTATTCCCTTTACATACTGTTAGGCTGAAAACAAATTGCAAGACAGGATATATAGTTTAAGATCCATTTATATAGACACACTATATACACCCCTCCTAAACATGTAAATGTGTGTGCATGTTTGTAAATACATAAAGATTTGTAAGGATGTATATACACTAAATCGTATTCAATTTAATAAAGAAAGTACAATGAGACAGAATGGCAACTATAATTTTTATTTATATTTTCCTGTATTGTTTGAATTTTTTAAAAGGTAGTTTTATTATATTGCCTGGATAAATTAATTATTTTTAGTGCTGTTGTTTCAAAGACAATATAAGAATATAAATCTCATCATGTAAGATTACAGCAGGCTGATGTTAAAATAGACCCTCATGATTATCTTTATAATTAAATGTTAGATATCAGCTCTACCTATGGTCTAGTCCTTTTGATCCCAAAACTTCAAGAGACGTTTGCTGAAAGCCTCCATATTCCAGGTACTATGAAAGACACAGGAGGTGTAAAGTACATGAGACCTGGGCCTTGTCCTGCAGAGTTTACAGTCAGATGGGGATGAAGGACACGTAAACTTATCATTGCAATTTAGTAAATGAAAATAGAGACATACATGGCAAAGGGACAGAGAAAAAGAAGACTGGTAGTGGGCTTTGTTTTCTTCTTCAGATTTATTCTAACTGACCCTGCAATGTGTTCAATAAAAGGATACCAATGTTAGAAGCTGGCCTGGCTTTGGTATCAGCTTCCAAGGTACGAGAAGACCCTAATTAGGTGAACTCAGCCACACTATTTTGGTTCTGTTTGATCAAAGCTACATTATTGTGATCACGGCTTCCTGGAATTTAGTCTACTTATCAAATCAATGACCTTGGCCCTGTCAGCAAGGATGATGGCAAAATAAACAGCCTTGTTCCTATGATCCAGGAAGATGGCAAAGTAGCAATGCAGGGATATTTCATACTCACCATTCCAGAATAAGCAAAGAGAAACAACTAAGAACAATCAAGAAAATACTTTTCAATGAAGTGGAGGAAAAATTGTTTTAAGTTGGGTTCAGTTTGAAAGGTTTTTAGTTTAAAGGGTTTCTATTTAAAGGTTTCTGCAGGTTCTGTGAGATTCTATACCCTAATTGTAGTACATTTGGTCTAATTCTTTCATGAGGCACTTTCATAAAAGGTACTAGGAAACTTTGAAATTCATTTTTAAAAATTAACAGACTTTTGTAGAACAGTTTTAGGTTTAAAGAAAAAATAAGCAGAAAATACCAAGTTCCCATATACCTCTACTTCCCCACCCCCATCAGTTTCCCATATTATTGACACCTTGTATTGGAGTGATACATTTGTTGCAACTGGTAAGTCAATGTTGATATATTATTTTTTGATACATTATTAACTAAAGTCCATAATTTATATTAGGGTTCTCTGCGTTGCGTACTTTTTTTGTTCTAACATATTAATAATGACATGTATATACCACTACAGTATCATACAGAATAGTCGGGGCGCCTGGGTGGCTCAGTGGGTTAAGCCGCTGCCTTCGGCTCAGGTCATGATCTCAGGGTCCTGGGATCGAGTCCCGCATCGGGCTCTCTGCTCAGCAAGAAGCCTGCTTCCCTCTCTCTCTCTCTCTGCCTGCCTCTCCGTCTACTTGTGATCTCTCTCTGTCAAATAAATAAATAAAATCTTAAAAAAAAAAAAAAAGAATAGTTTTACTACCCTAAATATCTCCTGTGCTCCACCTATTCATTCCTCCATCCCTCTCACCACCATTGTCAGGCTCTACTTTTTAGTCTCCACGGTGTTGCCTTTCCCAGAATGTGATACAGCTAGAACCACACAGTATGTAGGCTTTCACAGTAGCTTTCTTCACATTGCAATATGATCATTTAAGGTCCTGTCATCTCTTTTAATAGCTCATTTCTTTTTATCACTCAAGAATATTGCATTGTAATGGTATACTAAAGTTGGTTTATCCATTCATCTATTGATAGACATCTTGGTTGCTTCCAAGTTTTGGAAAATGTGAAAAAAGCTTCTATAAACATTCTTGTGCAGTTTTCAGTTTATTTGGGTAAATATTAAGGAACACAACTGCTGGATCATATGGTTACAGTATGTTTACTTCTGCAAGAAACTGCCAAAATGTTTTCCAAAGTAGTTGTACCATTTTGCATTTCCCTCAGGAATGAATAAGAGTGCCTGTTGCTCCTAACTTCATCAGCATATGGTGTTAACTGTTAGTGCTTTGGATTTTGGCCATTCTAATAGGTATGTAGTGGTACCTCATTCTTGCTTTAAAAACAGACGATGCTAAGCATTTTTCATGTACTTGCTGACCATTTATACATCTCCTTGGTGAAGTCTGTTTCAAATCTTTTGCCCATTTTTAAACTGGATTGTTAATTTTCTTACTGTTTAAGAGTACTTTGTATGTTTTGGATACCAGTCCTTTATCACATACATGTATTGTATACTTCCACCTAATCTGAGGCTTGTTTTTTATCTCCTGAAATGTTCATATTTTTTAAACCAGTAATTCCACCTCTGAGAACCTATCCTAAGGAAATAATCCTACATACAGAAAAGTGACTCACACACAGAGATGTTTATAGCAGGGTGCCTGGGTGGCTTAGTTGGTTAAGGATCTGAATCTTGATTTTGGCTTAGATCATGATCTTAGGGTAGAGAATTAGGAGCCCCAGTGTGGAGTCAGCTTGAGTTTCTCCACATCTCCCTCTGCCCCTCCCCCTGCTCACATGTACACTTTCTAAAACAGATTAATCTTTTAAAAAAAGATGTTTATAGCAGCACTGCTTACCATAAAAAAACACAACTGAATCCTAATTACATTCCCCCAATAATAAGTAATAGTTAAAATAAACTATGGTTAAGTATTATATATACAATATGTTTTAAAAGAAATACCAAAAATTGAATGCATAATTTATTATGCATGAATAATTTATATATTTTGCTATTTCCATATAACAGTCTACCATGAGAATGTTTTTCTTTCACAACTTTATAAACTTCATTTGGAGACATTTATTTCTGATTAAAGGGGAAGACTGTATGAATACGGGCATATCTCAGAGATCATACAGGTTCAGTTTCACACCACTGAAATACAGCAAAAAGCATAATAAAGTGAGTCAAATGACTTTTTTTGTTTCCCAGTACTTATAAAAGTGACATTTATACTATACTATAGTCTATTAAGTATTTAAATTATTAAGTGCCATTATAATTAAAAAAAAGGTATATATACCTTAATTTAAAAATATTTTACTGTTGGGCGCCTGGGTGGCTCAGTGGGTTAAGCCGCTGCCTTTGGCTCAGGTCATGATCCCAGGTCCTGGGTTTGAGCCCCGCATCGGGCTTTCTGCTCGGCGGGAGGCCTGCTTCCTCCTCTCTCTCTCTGCCTGCCTCTCTGCCTACTTGTGATTTCTCTCTGTCAAATAAATAAATAAAATCTTTTAAAAAAAAATATTTTACTGTTAAAAATGCTAGCCATCATCTAAGATTTCTTTTTGGGGTGGGGGGGTCTTGCCTTGATGTTGATGGCTACTGACTGATCAGTGTGGTGGCTGCTAGAGAAGGCATGGCTGCAACAATTTCTTAAAATATGACAACAATAAAGCATATCACATTGACGGACTCTTCAATGAACAATTCCTCTGTTCCATGCAATATTATCTGATGGCATTTCACCCACACTAGAACTTCTTTCAAAATTGAAGTCAATCCTCTCCAACCCTGCCACTAATTTATCAACTATGTTTATGGAATATTCTAAATCTTTTGTTGTCATTTCAACAGTCTTCACCAGTAGATTCTGTCTCAAGAAACCACTTTTGCTGCTCAGCCATCAAAAGCAACTCGTCATCCATTACAGTTTTATTATGAGCTTGCAGAAATTCAGCCACATCTTCAGGCTCCACTTCTCATTTTAGTTCTCCTGCTATTCCTATCACATCTGCAGTTGGTTTTCCTCCAATCAAGTCCTGAACCCCACAAAGTCATCCTTGAGGGTTGGAATCAACTTCTTCCAAATTCCTGTTCATGTTTTCTCCTTCTTCACATGAAGCATGAATGTTCTTAATCTAAAATGATGAATCCTCTCTATAAACTTTTCAATTTGCTTTGCCCAGACCCATCAGAGGAACCACTTATCTATAGCAGCTGTAGTTTTACGGTATGTTTCTTTTTTCTTTTTTGGTATGTTTCTTTAAAAAAAAAAAAAGATTTTATTTGTTTATTTGACAGAGACCACAAGTAAGCAGAGAGACAGGCACGCAGGGAGCCCGATGTGGGGCTCAATCCCAGAACCCTGGGATCATGACCTGAGCTGAAGGCAGAGGCTTTCACCCACTCAGCCACCCAGGTGCTCCTGATATGTGTTTCTTAAATAAGATTTGAAAGTTGAAATGAGTCTTTGATCCAGGGGCTGCAAAATGGATGCCGTGTTAGCATCAAAACAACATTAGTCTTATTTTACATCTCCATCAGATCTCTTGGGTGACAAGATGCACTGTCAGTAAACAGTCATATTTTGAAAAGAATCTTTTTTTTAAAAAAAAGATTTTATTTATTTATTTGAGAGAGAGAAAGAGTATGAGAAGAGGGAGGGTCAGAGGGAGAAGCAGACTCCCTGCCAAGCAGGGAGCCCGATGCGGGACTCGATCCCGGGATTCCAGGATCATGACCTGAGCCGAAGGCAGTCGCTTAACCAACTGAGCCACCCAGTCGCCCCTTGAAAAGAATCTTTTATCTAAGCAGTAGGTCTCAACAGTGAGCTTAAAATATTCAGTAACCATGTTGTAAACAGAAATGTTTTCATCCAGGCTCTGCTGTTCCATTTACAGAGCACAGGCAAACTAGTTTTCGTGTAATTCTTAAGGACCCTAGGATTTTCAGAAATGTAAATGAGCACTGGCTTCAACTTCAAGACATCAGCTGCATTAGGTCATAACAAAAAAGTCAGCATAACTTTCGAATTTTTGAAGCCAGGCAATGACTTCTCTCTGCCTACTGAAGTCCTAGATCGCATCTTCTCCAATACAAAGATGTTTTGCCTACACTGAAGATTTGTTGTTGAGTGGAGCCACCTTCATTAATGATCTCACCGAGATTTCCTGGAGAACTTGCAGCTTCTACATCAGCACTTAGCTCTTCACCTCGTAATTTATGTTACGGAGATGGCTTTTTCCCCTAAACCAACCTCTGCTAGGTTCCGACTTTTCTTCAGTAGCTTTTTCACTTCTCTCGGCCTTTACAGAATTGAAGAGCATTACAGTTTTGCTCTGGATTAGGCTGGCTTAAGGGACTGTTGTGGTTGATCTGACCTTCTATTCAGACCTCTCAAGTCTTTTCCCTATCAGCAATAAGGCTGTTTTGCTTTCTAATCATTCATGTGTTCACTGCAGTAGCACTTTTAATTTCTTTTAAGAACTTAGCTAACTGGCATAAGAGATCTAGCTTTCAGCCCAACTCAGCTTTCACCATGCCTTCCCCACTAAGCTTAACCATTTCTAGCTTTTGATTAAAAGTAAAAGATGTGTGATTCTTCCTTTCACTTGAACACTTAGAGGCTACTGAAGGGTTATTAAATGGCATAATTTCAATACATTTGGGTCTCAGGGAATAGGGAGGCCTGAGGAGAGTGAGAGAGAGGGGAATAGGCAGTCAGTAGAGCAGTCAAAACACATACAACCTTTATAAACTAAGTTTGCTGTCTTATATGGGTACAATTCATGACTGCCCCAAACAATTACAATAGTAATAGCAAAGGTCACTGATCACCATAACAAATGTAATAATAATGAAAAAGTCTGAAATATCACAAGAATTACCAAAATGTAACATAGAGACATGGACTGAACAAATGCTGTTGGAAAAATAGTACCAACAGACTTGACACAGGATTGCCACAAACCTTCAAGTATAAAAAGCATGGTATCTGCAAAACACAATTAAGTGAAGCGCTATAAGACCAGGCATGCCTATAATATTGTTGGTTGTAACTCATTTTCCTTGCTTTCAATAAAGGAAACATTTACTATTCAAAAATAATCTTTAACAGTGGGTCTTTGAAGAGAAAATGCACAGATTAGCTTCAGGTTATTTTAAAAAAATAGTACGGCAGTATATTCTTTTTTATATGTACTTTTTAATAGTACGGCAGTGTATTCTTTTTTTATATGTACTTTTTAAAATGTGTGTACAAGCATTTAAGTTGTACTCTTCTAACAGATTTCAACTATACAGTACAGTGTTATCAATTATAGTCACATTGTATGTTAAGGGATAAACTATGGAGAACCTAGAGATCATGAAGAGTCACATTCACACAGCAGAATAAACAGTTCAAAATTTCAACTTTGTTATTTTCTTGTTCTCAAGTTGTTTGGACTACCTGCCACTAAGAGTTTTTCTTGGTTCTGTCTTCTTCAGTGTCCAATCTTTGGTCTGTCCCCTGTCATTACTCTTCTTTGTGTTCTCTGGAGCAACAGATACCCCTTCTTATTTCTTCCAATCTTTCTTTTTCTTTTTTTTTTAATGGCTGTTTTCTTCTATGAAGTGTTTTATTTCACAGAAGATATACACAATAAGGTAAGTTACAAAGGTAAGTTATAGGTAAGTTACAAAGTAAAACAATGAAATGAACACCCATGAACCTAACACCCAACCCAAGAGAATATTAATACTGCTGAAACTGCCTGTGCCATCCTCCAGAATCCCATTCTCTTACATGCCCTAGAAGTTACCACTCACCTGTAGTATGCTTATTAGTCATTCACTTGCTTTTCTTTAAAAATTTCACCACATATACAGCAATTCCAGAGAGAGTCTATCAATCTATTCTCTCATCAAAAGTGTTCTGTTCCCTTCACACTCACATTTGATGGGTAATATATTTTTTTTAAGATTTTATTTATTTATTTGACAGAGATCACAAGTAGGCAGAGAGGCAGGCAGAGAGAAAGGAGGAAGCAGGCCCTCTGCTAAGCAGAGAGCCCTATGTGGGGCTCGATCCCAGGACCCTGGGATCATGACCTGAGCCGAAGGCAGAGGCTTTAACCCACTGAGCCACCCAGGCACCCCTGATGAGTAGTATTTTTTAAAGCTTATAGATATCATCTTTTATTAGGCATAAAACACCCCATCCTTTGGATGACTCAAAGGTTCCTGAGTAAGTCAATGTAAGCACCTTATTCTGTAAGATGAGCTCTATAAAACCTCAAGATGGCAAACCTAAGTATGCTCCATAAAAGAGTGCTTCATAGTGATGATGTAAACTGGTAAGCTTTAAAAACTTGAAGGTAGCCTGGTGAAAAGGTTCCCAAAATTTAACAAAAAAGTTCTTATCATTCTACAGAAAAACCAGAAAAGGAAGAAATGTAGTGAGATCTTTCACAGAGCTACATGGATACAACTTAAAGGACTGGTCTTTATTCTGGAATTATCCTACTTTCCTGGAATTAAAATATCTTTTCCTTTATAAAATTATAGGAAATGGCAGGTATATTTGGTTGCTGTCCACGTGTTCTTTTTAAAATTAAAACTGAACTTCATTAGCCAAAGAAAAATTGAAAACCCTATGTCTCATTCAAAGCTTTTGCAAACTGTACTGACCCCCAAGATCCCAAAGCTTAGAAAGCATAAGCTTAGAAGTCTTGAAGTCTGAGGAACTGGAAAACTTTGGTCTTAAGACTTTTAGCATCTCTGGGAGATCATTAGTCTCCCAAAGTAAAAATGAGAAGAAATTAACAACTTTCTCATGTCTCTACTTCCAGCATTCTTTCTTTGGCTTTCCAGCATAAGCAATACTATAATTAACGGAGGTGATAAGAAAATATGGAAATATGAAATAAAGTTAACAAATGCTTAACTTTATAAATCTCATCAGCAATTAGCTTTGCAATCTTGGGAAAACATTTTAACCACACTATATCATAGGTTCCTCTATCTATTTATTCTTGTGCACAGTAATAATAATACTTATAATCTTTATCAATAGCCCATCACCTCCTGAAATAGAAATAGTAATGTTGAGACCAGTCTCATAACATGAATAGTGCTTTCAATTCTATAGAAAACACAGATATACCTTTAAGATGTTATATACATTTATACAGGACCTTACCGTATTTAACAGGATGTTAAAGAGAACCATCAATAAAATCAACATCTGTCTAAGCCCAGAGTATACAAAGTATACAACCAACACAAATATGTGAGAAACACATTTCAGCTCAAAATAACAAAGTTGTCTACAAATGTAACAAGTAAGGAAAAAACCCCTCAACCTCATTAGTAATTAGGAAAATTAAGACCACAATGTGATACTATTATAGACCCACCAGACTGGCTAAAATTAAAATGACTGACAAGACCAAATCTTCCAAGAATGTGCAGCAATGGGAACTTTCACATACTGCTGGAGAGACTATAAATTAGTATACACACTTAGGAAAACAATGTGACATTATTTATTATAACTAATGATTCACATACCCTAGAACTCAGCATTCTATTCCAGGTATGTACTTTAGGGAAACTACTGGACATGTGTACCAAAATACACAAATAAGAATGTTCACAGCACAACTGTTCATAACAGCCCCAAACTAGAAACAATCCACACATATGGTACAATGGATAGAGACAACATGGATTATTAAATACTTGAAGGTCACTGGACAAACTATAGTTATTAGACATAATACTCTACTCAACAAGAAAAAGATATAGCATGACTCTGTCTATATAAAGCTCAAAAATAGATTAAACTATTCGATGTGATTTGAGTGATAAACTAAAAGAGAAATCAAGGAAACCATTATCACACAACACTGGAGAAAGGTTATCACAATGGGAGAGAGAAAGACTGATATAGAAGGGATAAAAAGGAGGCCTCTGAGAGCTGACAATGCCTATTCTTGACCTAAGTAGTGGTTATACAGATGTTTGCATCATAGTTATTCTCTAAGTGCTCATGTGCTTTATACAATCTCTTGTATAAAAATGATATATCTCACAAAAAAATTATACAAAGGGCTGCCTCTTGAGGTAGTAGATCTCCTATCACATGATATTTAACCAGAACTAAAGGTTCACATATCAGAGCTATTACAGCAGGATTTCAAGTACTGGTAGGATTTCAGACTAGATGGCTACCAGGTTCCTGCTAATCTAGAGATATTATGGATCTATTTTCATACCTTATAACGATGATTTTTATGAACACTATTCTGGAAGCAGTCCATACAGAGTACACATGTTGGGTCAATTGCACAGTCCCTGAAAAAAATTAAAAATTAGATTCCAAAATTTAGAGGACGCCAATGATGTTTAAGGTGTTAATACAATGTGAATGAGTTTCCTGTGTGGTGTACAAGCTGAATATGAAAATGTCTCAAACACTAAATTCCAAATAATTTTAGCCATATTTGAATACTTACGATTGGTTTTGCTTCTTAAGTCCTCCTCACTATTTTGAGCTTTTACCTGATTTCAGACTGTTAAGTTGCAAATCAAAATTAGTTTTATGACAAACGATTAGCTGTTTTTTCCATTAACTGTCATCGTCTTACCCTCCTGCCTTTATAAACATGTTTTTTTTTTTACAAACACTGATTGTTCACTGGTAAATGAGGTTTGGATAAAGACAAAATTCATTAGAATGTAAGCAGCGTAATGGCAGGATTGTTTCTTTATTTTGTATATTGTTACGTCCTAAGCACCTAGAACAGTGCCGGGCACCTGTTAGGTATTCAATTAATATTTATAGAATGAACAAAAAAAATTCAATCTCTCTTAATCTCTTCCTTAATAGTAACTCTAAAAAGTCACTATCTTATTTAACATTTCCAGAAAAACATTAAGAGCAACATAAACTGGTGAAAAGTGCAAAAGAAATTTTTAAAATATCTGATTTTGAAGAGTTGAAGAGATGGCACTAGCAAGTTTAAAAAATTATTTTAAAGTCTATTAGGAAATAAAGATTGCCTAATTATTCTCTTGAAAATATATATGATCTACTGACCTATTTAGAGCAGAATTTCTCAACCTCAGCAGTACTGACATTCCGAACTGGGTAATTACTTACTGGGGATAGAGGAGACTGTCCCGTGCACTGCAGGATGCTTCAGGAGCAACCCTGTCCTCTATCCACTAGATGCTAGTACCATTTCCCCAGTTGTGACAATTTAAAATGCCTCCATGAGACTTTTGGAGAAGTGAGATCTATAAATATCTATCACACTTTAGCTGAGACTGATTGGGCTTCAGCTAAAATATACATAAGAAGATAAACAAACCTTACTACGTATGTAGTAAAATAGTACACAAGATATAAAAGCTGACTTTTTTCTGAGAAAAGAACAGGATAAAGATACTGTGTGCTAAACAACTGTTAACTATAAGTAAACCAGTCAAACCTAGAATTATAGTGAAGCCAAAAACAATTCTCTGAATTTATGAAGTCTAAAAATTCACTCCTAACCTGAACTACCACTAGTAAAGGGGGAAAAACACCCAACTAAAACTAGAGTACAGCTAAGGTGTAAAAGATGAAAACGTCAGGCAGGAGTAGGGAGTAAAAATGTTCTCTGTGCTACCCTGATGTTTAAGACACCTGCTCTTAGAAAGGACAAAAAGCCTAAAGCTGCTTCTAGTTTCCCTACTACTAGCCTTTTCTACTCAAGTGAATTACAACTGTTCCTACGGCCCACAGTCCCTTGACACCAAATCTCACTTGGTAGCAAAAACTGACCTGAAATGACATGAGACTGTAGACTTTATTTATACTACTTGTTGTGAATATTCATAGATTTCTTACAGAAATGCTACGTTTGATGATAGGATCCTGCCTTGACACTGCTGGGAAAGTGTTCAGAACTCTGGAATACACCCAGCCCCAGGGTTTCAGATAAGAGTATGTGGACTATATTATAAGCAACACAAAAGTCCATCACTTAAGTACATTTAGAGAACGAAAAGTGAGACAACTGTCTAAGTCATATACTCAAAAACAAGCTATACAAGCAGAAACAGATTTATAAGTGCATAATAAAAGGAAATTAAGTATGATTAAGTATATTATAAAAAGTAATAAGCAAAATAAAATACATCATAAGTACAAAATACCAAAACAGAAATTGTAACCAATCCTGTAAATTTCTAATTCTTACCTACAAGAATATGTTGTCTCTCCACTTTTGAAAACCTTCCCACAGAGCTGAAATGCTCCACTGTGCTTCAATTTCTCTAAGCAAATATCTGGATCTTCTCCAAATAAGTACCATTCCAGTGGAGTGAATATGGACATTTGTATACTCTCCTCCTGCTTTTCCAAGTCTGGGTCCATTTCAGCAGAATAAATTTCTGGCACTAACTGGGCCAAATAGTGCAAGAAAGTAGTATAAAAATCAACTTGCTGATCCCACCACTGAAAGAAAAGAAAATGAAAATTAGACTGTTAAAAATTTCCCCTTGAAGATATAGGGGGACAAATATTGGCACAATTCTGTAATTTCAGAGAAAGTGATTAACAATATATTATTTTATCCCTCACCAATACAAAAGCAAAGTGGGTAAAAGCAAACTGGGTAATAAAAAAAAAATAGCCTTGGAAGTAAGTGGTTGCCCACATACCATATACACCTGGAAAAAGAAAGAGAAGCTATAATGGATGAGAATTACCCTTCCCTCTTAGAATGGGCAACTCCTCGTCTGTGAAGACAATTCTATTACCAGTCAGGTGCTGTAGAGACAAAGCATTTCTCACACTCTTAGTTTAATTGTTTTAAGGAACCATAACATTTACTGAGAGATCAAAATGAATGAATGCAAAAGAGCTTTCAGAATGCCAAAAGCACTAAACATAAAAGAAAATGGATAAATTAGACTCACCAAAAGGTAAACCTAAACCCTTCTGCTCTTTAAAAGAAACTATTTCAGGGGTGCCTGGGTGGCTCAGTGGGTTAAGCCTCTGCCTTCAGCTCAGGCCATGATCTTAGGGTCCTGGGATCGAGCCCTGCATCAGGCTCACTGCTCAGCGGGGAGCCTACTTCCCCCTCTCTCTGCCTGCCTCTCTGCCTATTTGTGATCTCTCTCTGTCAAATAAACAAATAAAATCTTAAAAAAAATAAATAAATGATTTCAGGGGCACCTGGGTGACTCAGTGGGTTAAGCCTCTGCCTTCAGCTCAGGTCATGATCACAGGGTCCTGGGATAGAGCCCTGCATCAGGCTCTCTGCTCAGCAGAGAGCCTGCTTCCCCCTCTCTCATTCCCCCTTAAAAATCTTTTAAAGATTTTTAAAAAACTTTAAAAAAAATAAATAAAGGAAACTCAGATGGCTTATTTGTACATGAAAACATGCTCACCATCATAAGTCATTAGAGAAATGCAAATTAAAATGACAGTGAGATATCCCTCCACACCCTATTATATTAAGGTGTAGATAAAAAATAAAATAAAAAACTGACAATACTGGTGCATAAACAATGAATTCTGTTACACTGAAAAGAAATTAAAAAATAAAAAATTTTTTTAAAAAATGACAATACCAAGTATCAACAGGATGCATTAAACTGGAAAAGGAAAATGCTGGTAGGAACTGAAAATGGTATAGTCACTTTATAAAAGAGTTTGGTAGTTTCTTTAGAATTAAACATATACTTACCGTATGACGCAGCAATCAAACTCTAAAAAAAGTATCTACCTAAGAAATGAAAACTTAAGTTCACACAAAAAAGTATACATGAATGTTAGGGTAGCAGCTTTAACTGCCAAAACCCAGAAATGACCCAATGGTCCTTCAACTGGTGAATTAGAAACAAACTATTACAGCCAAACCATGGAATACTCCTCAACAATAAGAATAAGAAGTTACTGGGGCACCTGGGTGGCTCAGTGGGTTAAGACTCCACCTTTGGCTCAGGTCATGATCTTGGGGTCCTGGGACAGAGCCCCACATCGGGCTCTCTGCTCAGCAGGGAGACTGCTTCCCCCTCCCCCTCCACCTGCCTCTCTGCCCTACTTGTGATCGGTCAAATAAATAAATAAATTCTTAAAAAAAGAAGAAGTTACATATATGCAACATCAAAATCTATTATTGTAAAAACAGTCTAATTAAAAAGGCTACGTACTGCCTCTTAGCAAATGGGGACATGTTCATAGTGACATCATCTGTGTAAACTGAGCAGAGCTCATCTCTGTGCCAAATTCCTGATTTCCATTAAATGTGGGTTTCACAGACACTATATGCAGGTTTCAATAACACCACCATTCCATTCTTACTTGTTTCAAACAAAACAGCTTTCAAAACCCTGTTAAAAAAGACATTTGGGGATTACTCACTGGCCATTTGGGCTTAAATGTGAGGTATGATTACCCTAAACCATCCAACCAGACCAGCCTGAACAATTTTCAATGGCACTCAGTAAGAGCAAGCTTAAATGAACAGAAGGTTGAGTGCACGAGATCTCTACTATCAACTCAACACTGACAATTTAGTTGCACTTAACGTCCTTCTATTTAAATTAGTATTATTCATGTGAAATGGGCTGGCTCTCTGGTGTTAATGGTATTTCATGTTTGTCTCATAGTTAGTAAAAACTGGTATTTATACATACTTTTGTATTTGTACACATTAAAATTATATTCTAAAAGTAATTTTAAAATTTAAAGGCTATATACTGTATGGTTCCATTTATAGGACATTCAGGAAAAGGCACAACTATATCAAGATGAAGTACTGCACAGTGGTTCCCAGTAGTAGAAGAGAGGAAAGTAGAAGAGAGGAAAAAAATTTTTTTAAAGATTTTATTTATTGGGGCGCCTGGGTGGCTCAGTCGGTTAAGCATCTGCCTTTGGCTTGGGTCATGATCCCAGGGTCTTAGGATAGAGCTCCGAATCAGGCTCCCTGCTCAGCGGAAGGCCTGTCTCTCCCTCTCGCTCTGCCTGCTCTCTAGCTCTTTGTCAAATAAATAACCAAAATCTTAAAAAAACAAAAAAAAAATATTTTACTGATTAAGCATGGGATTCCTGATCCTGGGGTTGTAAGTTGGAGCTCCATGTGGGGTGCAAGGTTACTTAAAAATAAAAAAATCCTAAAAAAAAAAAGTGATGTCAAATTGTCTCAGAATATCTCCTCAAAGATATTTATTAACTATAAGGAGAAAAGGTAATAACTTTAAAGTAGAGAAACTCTGCAGATACCAACTTAACCAAGTGATTAACATAAATATCACCAATAATAAGAATAATGATACCAAGAATCCCTTAATATGATACACTGAGAAGGCTATGGTACCACTTTTGTGTTATTTTTCCCAAAAATACATAACCTCATTATAATCATGAGAAAACATCAATCCAAACTGAGGAACATTCTACAAAATAATTGTTCAATATTCTTCAAAAATGTCAAGGTCGTGAAAAATAAGGCAAGAACAAGATGCTGTTACAAACTTGAAGATTATGGAGAAAGTAAGACCCTATTACAGACTGGAGGCAATGAAGGAGAAATAACTAAATTTAATGTGAGATCCTAGATAGGATCCTGGAACAGAAAAATATTTAATGTCAGTGGGAAAAATATTATAATTCAAATAAGGTCTATAGTTTAGTTACTATCAATACTAATTACTAATACTAATTACTATCAATACTAATTTTCTGTCCCTGATAGTTATACTATGGTTAGGTAAGATGCTAACATTAGGGAATGCAGGTGTGAAGGATATAAGAGAACTGTTACTACTATTTTTTGCAAGTTTTCTGTAAGTCTAAAATGAGTTCAAAATAAAAAGAAAAAAAGAACCAATACTGAAGATGATTATTTACTAATACAGAAAGTCATTAATAGTATACAGTTTGGTAAAGCAGGTTACAAAGCAGTGTATATAAAACCTCATTTTGGCTAAATATTTTATATGAGGGGAAAAAATCAGGAAGAATATACACCAAAATGTTAACAGCAGTTGGTAGTGAGAGTTTAGCATATTTTCACAGAAACTGTACATTTGCTTACCTAATATGAATAATATTCTTAGTGACAGTTTCCATATTTGAGGGGAATTTTTAATTGTAAAAATATTTTTCTAAAACTTAAAAAAAAAAAAATTGTACCTTCCAGTATCCTAACTCCCAACTTTTCTAGGGTATGCACAGACCAACAACTTGTTTCCTCCACAAATCCAGCAACTGTAACTATAAAGTAAAGAATATCTAATGTTCTGTTGTACACCTAAGGTTCTTTTCTCCAAAAAGGCCTGTTTATTTACCGCTATATACCAAACAAAAAAATTTTCTGTATTATCTAATTATGGAAGGCACAAAATCAGTTGAAGTTTTTGAAGAATACTTCGAAGAACATGAGAAATTTGACAGTCACCAAAACCTGAGGGATATTCTGGTTCAAGTCTCTCATTTTATAGATGAAAAAAACTGAGTCACAGGGAGAAATAAACTGTCTTTTCCAAGATCGAATAACCAATTAATAGTATAGTCAGGAACAGAAGTTAGGTATCCTAACTCCTAGAGTTCAGTGCTCATTGTACTCAACCAAATATAAGCACACAGTGCTTATACATCTTACACATCTGAATTTACCTTTAAGACCAACCAATTTCATTTTAATCATAAAACAAAATAAGAAACATAGTTTTGCCTCCCTTTCATTTCTTTCCTCCAAATGAAGTGTATTCACTAACAGCTGCCTAACACTCCTGTGTACTCTAAATATTCTTAAATTCTATCTCTGTCATTACATATCTTGGTGTGAACTAATATTTTATTCTTATTTTTAAAAAGATTTTATTTATTTGTCAGAGAGAGCGTGCACACAAGCAGGGGGAGCAAGAGGCAGAGGTAGAAGCAGACTCCCCACTGAATAAGGAGCCTGATGTGGGACTCAATCCCAGGACCCCAAGATCATGGCCTAAACCAAAGGCAGATGCTTAACGAACTGAGCCACCCAGGCATCACCGTGTGAAATAATACTTTGAAATGTTATCTTTATACTGTTGGTTGATTTGGCCAGAATGTCTGGGTGTTGATGCCTTTAATGCCCTCGTCAGTGATCTTACCACTAGCTCTCCATCCTTCCATCCCCACTGTTGAGTTATTCCTTAAGGTCCATCAAACTCAAGGCACTCCTCTCTGACTACTACACTGATCAGCCTAAACAATTTCTCTCCCCTGTAACTCAAATACAGCACTTACTGAAGGAGGTACTTATTCAGTACCTACATTAGTTATCTTCATCTGTGTACACATAGCCTCTTCACCCAGACTATAAATTCCCTGAGGTGAGGAATGCTGCCTTTTAAATAAATCCCTGTATCACCACAGGCCCACCACAAATACTTAATAAAAGTTCTCTTGGGGCACCTGGTTAAGCATCTGACTCTTGATTTCAGTTCAGGTCATGATCTCAGGGTTGTGGAGTTGAGCCCCACATCGGGCTCCATGCTCAGTGAGGAGTCTGCTTGAGATTCTCTCCATCTCCCTCTGCCCCACCTCCCCCAACACGTTCCCTCTTTCTGAATAAATAAATAAATAAATAAACCCTTAAAAGAAAAAAAATGTTCTCAGTCATTGCTGAATGTCATAGATTTCTTGCTAGAGAGAACAAAGCAAATATTGATTGACATTAAACCTTCTAAAACTATAGAATTCTTACAGGAGATAAAATATAATTTCACTCTTTCATGAAGACTTTTTCCTGGATGACTGCCACATCTATGAAAAATCTTTTTCAACTAAGATTTGTCTTTTTTCCAGATAAGAAAAACTACACAGCATGTATTTTACTGGGTGACATGTTCAGGAATTATTCATGCCTGGAACAGATTTGACTTTCTTATTTATTTATTTGGTTGTTTTTAGTATTTTTACCCACTTCAGATAAGAATAAAATTAAGCATCTTTAATTTCAATGTCCAGAGGGGGGAAATTTTTTTTTTTTCAAATTTAGAGTTCAGAGAGGATTTTCTTAATTGACTGTTCTGTAAAAACAAGTTCTCACAACATTTAAATTCCCAAACATTCCAAGCATTTTTCTCATCCCCATGGAGATTAAGATATGTTCTCAACTCTGACCCAGGGACTTGGATTCCTGTCTGGGAACATCATTCTGAAAAAGGAACATACTTTTAAAATGTTCCTTTTGTTCAAACCACAACTTACACATCTTTAGACAACTGCTGACATCCATGAGGCTTCAGATTCCTTGAAACTCTTTTCCCAGCTCTTCTGTTTTAAGGTAGTAACAAAATCTAGAGGCTCTAGGATTGTTCATAACAAGTACTAGATGAGTGTAATTGGAGTATCTCCATCCATCAAGAAATCTTTTGGTTACAAAGTTTTCTTGTAAAACTATTGGACAGATTCATAAAGTTTCATAAAAACAAGCAAACAATAACAGCAAAACCCCTAGTTTAACTGCTTACCCCATGAGGAATACTATCTATAACATATCTAATAATTAGTTCCCTAAGCCTGTCTGAACACTTCCTTTCAGCCAAAGTCCATTCTTACAGCTCATAATTAAACAAAAATCTACTCTCCTGGAATTTTTATCCTATACTGCCTGAAATAATCCATATGATATACTGTGCTCTTTCATCAAACAACCTTTCAAATAAATGAAGATAACTATTAAGTCTCCCATCAGTCTCTATTCTAGAGCTACACTGGAACACAGAAACTAAAGAAATCTGTTCATCCCCAGAAATGACATTCAGTCATCCCTAATGCCATGGTATTTAGACCACTCTCTATGTTGATTACTCTTTTATGGAACATGCACATTGTGCCTCTGTATAGAGAAGTGGGACTATTTCTTACCTTCCTTATCCAGGATACTTAACCACTCAAAAAGGTCACATTCTTTTTTTTGGCAGCCACATCATATCATGACTTAGTGAGTTTGTGGACAAGTAAAACCCTTAGGACAATCACATATGACAAACCTGGTCCAATACACAAATACCTAACCCGAGGTATAAGGCTATACTTTCACCCCGATTGAATTTCACTTTGTTAGTTCTGAGGCAATGTTCAGACTAAGGAGATATTTTGTATATGTGTCCTAAAACGTATTTCTTATCCCTGCCAGCTTTGTGTTGTTCGTAAATACGATAAGTAAGTATACTATGTCTTCATGGCACTGATAAAATAAGCTAGGGTCAAATATAGAATCATGTGGCAAATAAGGTCCCTCTCTTTTCTTTTAAGATAATACACAAGCATACTGTCAAAATTTAGTTTCTGAAAGCATTCTGTCCCCAAGTCATTCTCTTCCGTTTTCTTCTCTGATCATAGGTTCATGCTCCAATTTTCTAAGCTCTCCTTGAAATCTTTGGAACAATGAATTCTGCTTTCCTAAACTGTGGAATAAACATCTTATATTTCTACTGTATTGGATATATTTGAATATGGACTAAAATCCTTTCTTAGACTACAAGGTAGAATATGTGTGCATATAAAAATAAATGGATAAATTAACAGGTTTTTCTTCCTGTTCCCAAGTCATTCTAGCTTACCCATAAATACCAAGAGTTCAAAGGGATTTTTAAAAGTAATCCATAAAGACACAGTCAAGTAGTTAAGCCCCACTCCTCCAAACAGGTCAAATAGACTTTGTTCTGAAGAATGGCATTAAGTAAACTATTAGAAGGAGAATTATTATAGTCAAGTGATTAACAACAGACTCCATCCTGGACTGGTCCTATATCACTCCCAGATAGCAAGTAGGCACTTAGGGAAACACAATAACTCTCCTAGAGTCATTCGGTAACATTTCTTTAGTACAGCATATTTCTATAAGCACTTAGCGTATTACAGGGTACAACTTAACACCGAAAAAAAAAGCTGTACCAAATGCTTTTAAAAAACCAAACTCATCAAATAACAATTGTTTCTTCAACAGGAAGCATGTTAACTCAGAATACCTTAAAAGAACATGAAGGAGTTCACAGTAAATCACCTGGGACTAGAGAGTTTTAATATTTTGTCTTAAGTCACCTGAGGCAATGAGTTAAAAGCTTAAAGAAAACTTTCACAGAGGATGGTGTACAATTAGCACCTGTAGAGAAACGGGTAAAATGATTGCAAGGGAAATCTGAGATAACCCTCAAGGCCAGCACAGATGAAGAGAGAATGGTCAGGACACTGCATTGGTTTATCCTGCACCACTGATTTACACACATATCAACCCACAGTCTCCACATGCAGTATTGAAGACAAAAACCTCTTTATTTGCAGGACAATGTCTGTTATTAAACAAAAGCAGTCCATCTTCAGCACCAGCTTATCCACACTAAATTACTATTCTTCCCTAGACTATTAAAGATAGTGGGATTGAATCTATCACTGTAATCTGCAATTTTACACCTCAACTTCATAATTAAGGCTATAGAGTCTGATACTGAAAATCAGAATTTTCCTTAGCTGTCCACAACAGAAATTAGGAGATAATGATGAAAAAACAACATACACTAGGCTCTGCTATGATCTGGTGACAAAGCACTTCAGTCAGGACTCAAAAGACCTTGGTTTTCCATCCTAGTTTTCTCATTATAAGTGTGTCTTTGGTACAGAAAGCTGTGCTCTGGCCTAAAATGATATAGATTGCAATTTCTAAGAAATAGCACCACTACTGAAAATAATATATAACTTCATGTTCTTTCTTTTGTATCTTAGTATTTTACTCATTTTTTAAAGATTTTCATTTTTTTAAGTAATCTGTACACCCAACATGAGGTTCGAACTCACAACCCTGAGATCAAGAGTCACATGCTCCATCAATTAAGCCAACCAGGTGCCCCATCTCAGTATCTTAAGATCAACTACCAAAATAAATTTTTATCTTTTAAAGATCCAGTACACATAAGAGATTGTAGACAAATTTTTCCTTGATTTTCATGATTATTGCATGATTATTATTAAACTTAAAAAAAAAAAAAAAAAAAAAATCCCAGTTGGAGACAATATACCTTTGGGAGTTATGGAAATGTTCTGTACCCCAATTTAGTAATAGTTACACAGGTGTATACATTCATCAAAACTCATCAACCAAAACACTTAAAATGGAAGAATTTTATTGTACTTAAATCTAACTTGATAATGTTAATTTTTTTAATTCCCCTTTCAATTTTAAACCTTTCAGCCTCATTTTCTCTTAACCTCCTCAACTCCTATTACCTTCACCTGCACTCCACCTCGGTTATTGTCTTCTCATTCACTCATTCATGCATGCATTCAATAAAAATTCTGAAACAATGTGTTAGGTACTGGAGATACAAGTATGAACAAGAACAGCTCATGCTCAAGGAGTTTATTGTCTAGAAAGACAGACAGCAAACAGGTAATGCTCAGGACAGTCTGAGACATGCTGTGTATAACAGGAATATGAAAAGGGTGCTCCAGGAATGCACAGAGGCTCCTCTAACCAGCTCTATCATCACAAAATCTGATGTGCCTCCATGTTCTCAAACTCCAAAAGCCCTTACGGACCACAATGTTCAGTTCTTCCATTTATGTCAACATCATAACTTTTAATAACTCAGATCCCACCAATTCTCCACAGAATTCCTATTTTGGCTTTTCCTATACCCCACCTTCAGCCTAGACCCCAATGTTAGCTACTACCCTAGTATGCCTCCTCATTTCTCTTCCCATCCTCCCTCCACAACTCCTTCCCCCAATCACCACCAATCTTGTTAAAATAAATCCCTAATGTTGATTCTCAGTTATTCATTAAGAGTACATAAATGTCTACTATTTCAAACACATACTGGGATATATCAATGGACAAGTCAGACATGATCATTGGCTTCACAGAGCTTGCATTCTGGTGGGAAAGACAGATATTTAAATAATAAAGACAACACAGTAATTACAGATTGTAATAAGTACAATAAAGGAAATAAACAGGGTGCTTACACACAGAAGGATAAGAAGAACCCATCTTTTAGACTGGGTAAGCATCAAGAAAAAGCAGAGGAAAAACACTCTTGGGAAAAAGAACAGCAAGCAAAGGCACAGGCCCTAGAGCAAGACAGATCTTGTGCTTGTTTTAGAAACTAACAGGCCAATGTGGCTAACAGTAAATGACAAGAAATAACAGGAAATGAGGGGGAAATGCAGGAGCCAGATCATGCAGGATCTTGAAAGACCTGTAATGAGTTTAGATTTTATTCTAAGTAAAATGGGAAGTCACTGAAGGATTTAGGCAGGAGGCTGACATGATCTGAATTAGTTTTAAAAAGATTACTCTGGTTGATCTGTGGAAAATAAACTGGAAGAGGGCAGAAATGGAAGCGAAGAGACCAGTTAAAAGGCCACTCCAGTTGCCTAGGCAACAGATGGTGGCTACGACTAGAGAGGTGGAGTGGAGACAGAGTTGTTTGTGTTCAAGAGCTATTATGGAAGCGTCAGAGACAGGGATAAGAAAATTCTTGATCAGCCTCCCTTCTTTCCCCTCTCCAAACCTGGCTCTTTCTCTCAGAATATGACACAACCATGGCCATGAATGCTTAAACCAAAAACTGAGGATCCAGATGTCATTTGCTTCTTCCCTTTTATCCTCATGCCTAATCCATTAGCAAACCTTTTTGCTTCTACCATACCTGCAAAATCTCTCTCAAATCTATCCACTTCTCTGTATCTCTAGTGATGTCTCTCTAGTACAAACCACCATCAGCTAAGGCTTAGGTTATAGCAGTAACTCCCTAATTGCTCCCCCTGTTTCAAACACTTATCAGACATCCAAGTGGCTATATCAAGTAGGCAAGTAGTTGGATTTGTGAATCGTTAAGTTCAGAAGTGAGATGACCTGGAGATGTAAATTTGGGAACAGAATGCATACTAACAGTATTTAAAGCCACAGAACTGGATGAAATCACATAGGCAGAGGGCATAGACAGGAAAAAGAAAGTGCTAAGCCAGGAGACACCTTCTGAGACTGACTGAGGAAAGAAAACCCAGTCAAAGTAGACAGAAGGCAAAAGTTCTATCAGACCACCCCACGTACTCTCTGAATTCCCAGTTTTTCTCAGTCCTTACCTTCTTGACCCATTAAACCACCCTCTTCTAGAAACTAGACCCTATGGCATCATACTACTCTCACCTACTTGCCTGGCTGCTACCTTTCTATGTCCTTCTCTGGTCCTTTCTCCATCTCCTATTCCTGAAATTCAATCATCCCTGTCCCCAGTCCTTCTCCCTCTCTCCCTCTGTGTCTGAACTTGTGTGCATGTGATCATGTGTGCATACACACACACACACACACACACACACTTTTCTCCTCAAAGATCTTCACCATTCCCACAATCTCAACCGTCAACTCTGTATTGAGAATTTCCAAATGTCTAAGCTAAGTCTTACTCAAAGTGTGGCTCACAGACCAGGACTTCGGAATCAGCAGGACATGCTTGTGAAAATTCCCCACCCTAGACCTACAAAATCAACTCCTAATGATTCTTAAGCAATGACTTTTATAAATGTCCAGTAATTCAGACCTATTATTTCACCTTAATTGCATGTTAGGTGATATTGGGAATTTGACAGCCTTCATGTTTTTGATAGCAGTATTGCAGAGAAATAATCTGGGGTTTAAGAAGAAAGTTTGATTTAAGGATAACGGAAAGTACAACCAAGAGTAAGGCTCTAATGGAGTTGGTAAGATTTCTAAAATGTTGTAACTGTCCCATATTTATTATTTTTGTTTTCCCTGCTTCCCAATGGTGATTTAAAATACAAATCATTCAAATGTTAAAGAATCTCTGAGCTTGTTTTACTTAACAGCAAAGAAGTAGTGAACTGAAAAGCCAGTATGCCACTCCACTGTCAGAATAAAATTGAGGACAGTAGCTTTAAAAAGAAAAGGAACATAAAGACATATCTGGAATCCTCAAGTAGATAGAGCAATCTGCCAAAAAAGTGATCATGAGGCCTGTCACAGGTCTTCATCCACTTATATCACCCTATCTTGTATTAAATTCTTTGAGCATTTGTCTTATCTGTGTCACTGAACTGCGAGTTCCCTCGGGCTATTCCATTTCTCTTGGCATCTATCCACTACTTTGTAAAACCTACAGCCTTGCCCCAAGAAATCTAGTATTTCTTGAAGTAAAGAGTTTGCAACCTAATTCTACCTTGATATCTGTACCATTATGTCCAATTAAAAATAAGCAGAGTCTAGACTGATGAGGTTTTACTTAACCACCTGGAAGGAATTAATATATCAAAGCTTTAAATAAGCACTAGTCATTTTTGGCAATACAAAATTACAGTAACACTTCTATCCACACAATTTCTGTACTGCTTCTAAGATGTGGAACACACAAGCTACCATTAAAACCAGATGTTTCAGGTGCTTCTCAATTTTCCCTACCTTCTCATTTCAAACAGATGCTTTCCTACTTCAATACCGGCAGTGAAGCAAGGTTTAACTGCTATATGAGATAGAAGATGGTTGCAAGCAATTGCTCTAGTTATGGCCAAACCCTTATTCCAACTCCCTCCCTACCTGGTTTCTATCTCCCAGCCAGTCTCCCCAGTCCCTGGGGTGGATTCTTAATTCTGGAGCTCACTTTATTCTCTCATAAAACAATGCTGAACAATGATTAAAACAGTCCAAAAATGCATTTATTAAAACTACAAACAAAAATACTTCAGAAAGAGGTGTATATCCCACACTTTTCTATATACAGCAATAAAGACAAAGTGATAAAACTTAATACCATGCACGGATCAGTATTTGAGTATTTCCTGCATATCTCCCCACTAGATGCCCAGAGACATCCAGAACATTCCCCAATATTGCCCCCTAGCTCTTATCCTCCTCATCTGCTTTCTCCCTGTGGCCAGACTATAGACTCAAATTTGCTCACTGTCTCTGCCTTCCCATTCTTTCAAAATACAAGGGCAAAGTATAGACTGCTATATTAATTAATAGTACTGCTTTGATTCAAAATGTCTGGAGGTTTTTTTCTTCACCTTTAATAAGAAGGGACAGATGACGGGTTTCTCCATTGAGGGGTTAGGCTTGGGGTTCTCAAGACACCAGAATGAGACACTACAATTCCTACACCCCATATCTTGACGAGTTGACAGTGGCAGTATTCCCTGCCATTATCAGGCCCCACCCAGCCAGCTAAGCAATATAACATTAGGTGCAGCGTCCTGGATTCCTGTCATCAAGAGGGGTTGGCACTGCGTCTATGCGAAAATGGCTTTTCCTCTAATCCCGCCTTAGCCCCCACACCAGGCCACCTAATAACATCACCAGTTCTTTCTACTAAAGGATAGAGACAAGCTTGAACTCGTCACGACTAATAAATGACAGAATCATTATATTCCGTAGACTTAGTCGGCAGGAATGTGGGTAATGACTAACTTTTATTCGACGGTTTCTTTCCAGATCAATCCATACGACTCCCCCTCCCCAGAGCCGCCATAAGGGGTGAAGCCCGACATCCTCCAGAGCGCGGTAGGGAGGGAGTGGGGGGGACAAAAGGAACTTGCCTACAAGGACTTACAGATGCCAGGAGCTGAGGGGTCTGGGGCAACTCCGTACTGACTTCCATCCTCTCCGCACCCCCGGCCTCCTCGTCCGCCATCTTGAGGGAAACTGACACCCGCAGTTCCAGACCCCGGGCCGGAGACGAGCGGAAACCTGTGGCCCGTCCAAGAAACGAGGGGCGACACTTTTACGACGGCCCCTGAAGTCGGGTTTGACGCAGAATCGAGGAGTGGCTTCCGGTCCGCTTCCCGGAAGCAAGCGTCACGGCCGGTAGGGCTGAAGGTTTTTCTTCCCCTAATTTCTTAGTTGTAATCCCCGGTGCCTGAATGGTAGTGCATCTGGTTTCGTTGCTGTGAACTGTTGCATCTGCGAGGTAAAAAATAAATTCAGCGTCCATTTTGGAAGGAGGAAGACTGTCAGGGGCTGAGAACCTAGTCTGCGTCTCGTTCAGGCCGGGTTGTGTTGTTCTGGGGGCGTTTGTCGCCCTACGTACCCGTAATGGTTCCTTAGAACCCACAAAATGAAAAAAAAAAAAAAAATACTCAAAGCTATTCCATGTTTAGGAATGTAGACCTTGGCCACTTGCGCATGCGCACAAGAAAGCTCAGGCCCCAGCCGCTTTGAGGAGAGGTGGTGAATATTAAAAATTGAAACCTTGTAGTCTTGCATCGGTAGAGGGAAAACAAAATGTAACATGGTCATGCTCATTATGGAACACCATGCGTTGGTGTCAAAAGGAACAAGGTAGGCCATCGTGGAAAAATAAGGATGAGTTAAATGAGGGGAAGGAACCCAAGTTGCCGCAAACTGTATTATTTGCAGTTGTGTGCTTTGAAATGTGAAGGGAAAAGTCTGAAAAGGAAAAGAGCAAACTAATAATAACTCTGAGGATAGGAAAAAGTTGGTCAAGAACTACTTTAGATTGATCTGTATTGTTTTAAATTTTAAATTGTTTACAAACCAATTTAATAGTATATTTTTAGCAAAAGGGAAAATAACGATAAATCTAACATTCTTAAAGGAATTAAAGGTTAACTATTGGGAAGAGATTAATCTATACCTCAAATTATACGTATAAAAATAATTCTTAATGAACTGAAGAGTTAACTACAAAAAATAAGTAAATATTTGTATAATATTGGGATGGAGGAACCTTTTTTGTTTATTTTTTTGTTTTTTGGAGGAGGCTTTTTAACTAAAGCATGACACCAAAGGCAGAAAATATAAAAAGACTGATAGATAATTTAATCAAAATTAAAATATATACAAAAATAAACTATACAAAGTTAAAAAGTAAACAAAAATTGGGAAGAAATGTCTGCAACATTCATAACAGACCAATACCAAAGAAGACTGTATCAATAGAAAAATGGGCAAAATACGTAAATATGCAACTCACTAACTTTTATAAACATGAAAAAAACCTAACTAATAAGCAGATAAATGCAAACTAAAATGAGGTTCCTTTTTTTTGCTGTAAATTTGGTCAGGTTTTGTTTTTACTTAAAAATAACCACCATGGGGCGCCTGGGTGGCTCAGTGGGTGGAGAGTCTGCCTTTGGCTCAGGTCCTGATCCAGGGGTCTTGAGATGGAGCCTTGCAACCCTCTCCCTGCTCAGCAGGGAATTGGCTTCTCCCTCTGACTCTCCCCCATCTAGTGCACGATCACTCTCTCTCTCTCAAATAAAATCCTAAGAAAAAAATAACCACCATGTTGGTAAGCTGAAAGGATACTCATTGTTATGTAAAATACACGTGTACATTAGTAAACCTATAGGAAGACAATATTCAGAAGCTGTTTTTTCTTAAATGCTTTCTGTTGGCCCATTTATTCCATTTTTTTTAAGATTTTTTTTTTTTAATTTGACAGATCACAAGTAGGCAGAGAGGCAGGCAGAGAGAGAGAGAGGAGGAGGAGGCAGGCTCCCCGCCGAGCAGAGAGCCCACTGTGGGACTCGATCACAGGCCCCTGAGATCATGACCTGAGCCAAAGGCAGAGGCTTTAACCACTGAGCCACCCAGGCGCCCCCATTTATTCTATTTTTAAGGCCGTATCCTAAAGATATAATTCAGGATGCAAATGAAGTTTAAACTACGTCATTACTGGTAATGGAGAAAAATTAAAAATACTCAAATATCCTCAATTAAAGGACACTGGCTAAATAAACTGTGGTCACTCATAAAATGTAATTTTTCTACAGCCATTAAAAATGTTGTAGAACATTGATTCTCAAAGTGTGGTCCACAGACTCTGAGCGTTACCAAAATTTAGGAAGTTCGTGAGGTGAAAATTTTTATGGTAATAAACAAAGGAGTTATGTGCTTTTTTTTTTTTTTTTTTTTTTTTAACCATGTGGTATTTGTACTAACTGCTGCAGAAGAAATGGTGGGTGAAACTGCTGGCCCCTTAGCACAAAATAAAAGCAGGGGCATCAAATTCAACAAATCACCAAAGCGATCTAGAAGTCATTTCTTGACCACCACGCTCTTGCAGTTAAGGGGGGGAAAAGAAAGAATTTAAAGCATTTTTCCCGATGTCTTTGATGAAGCAGTAAAAATATATTAAATCTCAACCTGAGAGTCTTTTAAATGTTCTGTATGATGAAATGAGAAGCATACATAAACCTTTTCTTCTGTGTATAAAAGTATGATAGTTGACTTGAGGAGAAATACTTGAGTTGCTAGGTGAACCGGCCATTTTTATGTGGAATATCACATTCACTTACAAGAATAAGTGACAGGCAACTCTCTCAGGTCCCCTCCCTCTTTGGGCGCTTGGTACTATCACTCAAACTTTGCTTCATTATCACTCAATAGACCTTGCATTGCTGCCCACCACTCTGCCTACCTCTTCATTCTTCAAAGCAAAGTGACCAAGAACCACAGGCACCAAAGGAAAAAATCCTAACACTACTTACATCTATTTAATTCACTTGTTCTCAACAATTATGTGTACATTACTTATGAAAATTTCATCATATCAAGTTTGTGTTAGCAAAATTTGAACAGACAATGAACTTACTTGACTAATAAAAGCTTTATAAAAAATATAATAGATATGCAGGGTTATTCAGACTTAGGTATTTGACAGGCATTTTCTCAAATATGAACAAGAAAGTCTTTCTCTTCAAGGAAAACAGTTTTTGTTGTCCATTTTACAATTAGAGCTTTCAAGGAACATTCTGTAGAGAACATATCTGCCACTGTGAGTTTGACAAAGTCCCAAGGAAATTGGTCATATTAATGTGTGATTTTTAAAATAATGTATTATGAAATACATTGACATTTGGAAGATCTGTATAACTCATTGAACAGATATTTTATTTTTTTTAAGATTTTTATTTATTTATTTATTTATTTTGACAGACAGAGATCACAAGTAGGCAGAAAGGTAGGCAGAGAGAGAGAGGGAAGCAGGCTCCCTGCTGAGCAGAGAACCCGATGCGGGACTTGATTCCATGACCCTGAGATCATGACCTGAGCTGAAGGAAGCGGCTCAACCCACTGAGCCACTCAGGCGCCCCTGAACAGATATTTTCTTTATTTTATTTTATTTTATTTTATTTATTTATTTGACAGAGAGAGAGAGATCACAAGTAGGCAGAGGCAGGCAGAGAGAGAGGGGGGAAGCAGGCTCCCTGCTGAGCAGAGAGCCCCATGTGGGGCTCGATCCCAGGACCCTGAGATCATGACCTGAGCCGAAGGCAGAGGCTTAACCCACTGAGCCACCCAGGCGCCCCTGAACAGATATTTTCTATATGACAAATGGAGATACTATAAAGTATGGGTGAAAGATCTCTTCACATTGCTAAATAGACCAAAATAATTTAATGTTAACGGAGTACAAAATTTAATTAATATGCTTTTAGATTACACATTGAATTGATCTTTAAGCTTTTACTGTTTTCCCAGTTCTGCTGCAGTTTCAAAGCATATCCACAATTATATGAAAACACCATTAAAATATTCCTCCCCTTTCCAACTATGTATCTGTGTGAGGCCAATTTTGCTTATATATTTCAACCAAAACAACATATCACAATACATTGAATACAGAAGTAGCTATGAGAACCCAGCTGTCTTCTGTTAGAGATTTCCAAAAATGTAAAACATTGCCATACTTTTTTTTTAAAAGATTTTATTTATTTATTTGAGAGAGAGAGAGAGAGACAGTGAGAGAGGAAATACAAGGAGGGGAAGTGGGAGAGGGAGAAGCAGGCTTCCCACCAAACAGGGAGCCCAATGTGGGGCTCGATTCTAGGACGCTGGGATCATGACCTGAGCTGAAGGCAGACACCCAATGACTGAGCCACCCAGGTGCCCCCATTGCCATGCCTTTTAATAATTCTTTTTTTGTTTTTTTGAAAACTTATTTTTCATTAAAAATGTTTATGTTAACATGTATTGGGTTGATAATTGTTATTTTGAACAAATTAAAAGATCATTTAAAATTTTTCTCAGTTTTAGTTTCTAATGTAAATATCAATAGATAAAACCTACATAAACAGAAGATCTTTAAGGTCCCCAATATTTAAGCATATAAAAGGATCCTGAGACCATACAATTTATTTTTTTTTAAGATTTTATTTATTTATTTAACAGAGATCACAAGCAGGCAGAGAGGCAAGCAGAGAGAGAGAGGGGGGTGGGGAAGCAGGCTCCCCGCTGAGCAGAGAGCCCAATGCAGGGCTTGATTCCAGGACCCTGGGATCATGACCCGTGCCAAAGGCAGAGGTTTTATTTTATTATTTTTTTTTAAAGATTTTATTTATTTATCTGACAGAGAGAGATCACAAGCAGGCAGAGAGGCAGACAGAGAGAGAGGAGGAAGCAGGCTCCCTGCTGAGCAGAGAGCCCGATGCGGGGCTCGATCCCAGGATCCTGAGATCATGACCTGAGCCGAAGGCAGCAGTTTAACCCACTGAGCCACCCAGGCGCCCCAAAGGCAGAGGTTTTAACCCACTGAGCCACCCAGGCGCCCTGAGACCATACAATTTAAAAGCTATTGTTGTAGAGACATTTTTATTAACTTGAGAAGATATTCACTATATATTGTTAGGTGGAAAAAGCAAGTTCCTAAAACCGTATGAGTCTATTTTTGTAAGACCAAAAAAAAAAAAAAAAAAAAATGCACCTATGTATTCAATGAAGAATACTAGTCACCAACATATGGTTATCCTTGGATTGCAAAA
This sequence comes from Lutra lutra, assembly GCF_902655055.1. Taxonomy (NCBI): domain Eukaryota; kingdom Metazoa; phylum Chordata; class Mammalia; order Carnivora; family Mustelidae; genus Lutra; species Lutra lutra. The sequence continues at coordinate 62,557,853 of NC_062284.1, forward strand.
ATATGGAAATTTTAATTTTCTACTTTTTCCTTAACTGGTATCTTCTAATTCTTCCTCTAACAAGTACTTAGTACTTGTGTAAAAATTTATTTAGGTTTATTTTAATTTATTTATCTCAGAAACAGAAAGATAGCCCTAGAGCACAAGCAAGGGGAGGGGCAGAGGGAGAGGGAGAAGCAGACTTCCTGCTGAGCAGGGAACCCAACATGGAGCTGCATTCCAGGACCCTGAGATCATGACCTGAGCAGAAGGCAGATGCTTAACTGACTGAGCCACCCTGGTGACCTATGTAAAAAAATTTTACTGCCTATTTTTTAAAATAGATAAAATACCAAATACCTGGATGGGTATTTGAATGGATGAATGGTTGAATGGACAGATAGTTTCTAAAGCTCAAAAGTCCTCCATGATAATATCTTCTGTGATCTAGCCAGATGTGGTTGGATCTTTCCTTCCTCTTGGAGGAACTAGTAGCTATATACCTAGTGTCTAGAACTGAACTTTCTGGATTTGAATTTCTTTTTTTGCCACTTGCTGGTTGTGTGACCTTAAGCAAATTAACCTCTCTGAGACTTGGTTTCCTCATCTACAAAATAGTTGTGGTAATAAGACTATTTTCCTCATATAATGGTTGTAAAGATTAATGAGACTCTATCTAAAGCCCTCAATGACTGGCATTGTGCAGGACAATGCCTGTTAGTGTTCAAGATGGACATTGTTTTTGTTTTGTTTCCTGATTGTCCTACATCTGTTGGCACTTTCTCCATTTGGTGCAGGAGGTCTTTCCATTATAGGAGGTCTTGTTGGAGGGAGACAATGTTCCCAAATATGTGTTTAGAATTCATGCCTGGTTGGTATCCTCAAGCAGCAATGTCTATTCTGACTATTCTTGTTAAGAAACCATTGGCCTCCTGCTTCTTGGTCCATGGCAGTTCCTTGGGTTTCTGCTTTTTTTTTTTTTCTAAGCCTGTCCCTAGCTTCTTTCAGAATCTTTGAGTCTCTGATAGCCTTTCAGTAGATGTGCTTTTTTCTCAAGACAGTTAAATATGGTTTTTATTATCTGAAGCTGTTAGGATCCTATCTGATGTAACCATCAAAGTACTGTTTTTAACCTATAATGCTAACCTAAATGTGTCACAGTTTTTCATGGCCCAATTTAATTCCTTCTCTAATTTGTTAGTTCTTTGAGTGCAGGAGCCAAGACACATACTTAGAAGTCAGCTACTATGTTAAAGACTTTAGATGCATTTTAAAGTATAACTCTGGAAACAATCTTTTTTTTTTTTAAAGATTTATTTATTCATTTGACAGAGAGAGATCACAAGTAGAGAGAGAGGCAGGCGGAGAGAGAGGAGGGAGCAGGCTCCCCGCTGAGCAGAGAGCCCGATGCGGGACTCGATCTCAGGACTCTGAGATCATGACCCGAGCCGAAGGCAGCGGCTTAACCCACTGAGCCACCCAGGCGCCCCAATCTTTTTTTTTAAGAATTTTCTTTATTTATTTGTCAGAGCGAGAGAGCACAAGCAGGCAGAGCAGCAGAGGGAGAGAGAGAAGCAGGCTCCCCACTGAGCCAGGAGCCCGATGCGGGGCTCGATCCCAAGACCCTGGGATCACGACCCGAGCCGAAAGCAGTCACTTAACCAATTGAGCCACCCAGTGCCCCTCTGGAAACAATCTTATGATGTTGTTCCTGTTATCACTATTGCACAGAAAGGAAGTTATAGCTTGAATGAGTGAGACTGCTTGTTCAAACCCACAATTACTAAGTGACAAAACCTGGATTCAAGACCTAGGTCTATATGGCTTCCAAATGTGTGTCTTTAACCACTTCACTGTCCTACCTCCAATAAAAAAAAAATTTAGTCTCTTTTACCACTTTATACGTTGTAATATAAATGTTTATTATTAAACCAACAAAAATATCAGGTATCTGGCACACATTTAACATCCTAGCGTGCTTATATTAGACATTTCATAGGGCCCGAACAAGATAAAATAGATACAAACTTATGAATTAGCATTGCTCTTTTCTGATCTAGACCAAGGTGTGGCTTGACCTGCTTTAGAAGAGGATTATGAATTTCTTTGATTCTTCTGCAAATACATATTTCTTTTTAAATTAGCATCAGCTCACAGTAACTTTTGTAAGTTGACAGGTCATTTTTCAGGTGTCATTTTACTGTTCGAAGTATCATCAACAGCTAATACACATTAATTAGTTTTATCAAAGCCCCAGAATAACACAGTTAGGACAGCCACACTCAGAGCTCTTTTCCTTACACTCTTCATTTATGAATTGTGCTGGAGTTTTTTAACCCTGGTCACATGTTAGGCTCACCTGAGAACTTTTTAAAAATTCCAACACCAGGTCTCACTCTAATGATTCTGATTTAATTAAAAAGGAATGAGACCTGAATAGCCATTAAAAAAAAACTCTCTCAAGTGTTTTTAATGAGCAATCAGAGTTGAGAAACCCTCAGTGATTCTATTTTAATAGACTTCTTTCTCTGGGATATTTTCTTATGTGGATGATAGTAGTGCATACATGATTCCACCTGTCTGGTACAAATCCTTGATAATCCTCATCCAGATTAGAGGAGAGTAACCTTTCATCTGATCTCCCTATTTCCACTCTCTTGCTCATATTCATCACTTGTTTTTCTGCCAGAATTATTTGCAAATATAAATCTAGTCATGTGACTCCCTTTTCTAAATAAATTAGACGACTACCCTATAACATAAAACTTAATTCTTGAACATGGCATCCAAAGCGCTTCTCAATCCAGCTTGAAACACTTTTTGCTAGTCTAATCTCCCTTGCCACCCCTCACCTTAAACTATCCATACCGTTTTTCCCGTATTTCCCATTCAATCTCATCCTTCTGTGGGTTTGCATAGGTTAGTCCCTTGGCCTAGAATGACCCCTCTCCAACCACAACACCTCCTTTTATAAAGGGATTTCTGTTATTTTTTAGAGTTCAGTTTATACATGACTTCCCCTGAGAAGTTCTCTGATTCTCTCATTTTCCAGCATGCAAAAGTGTTCCCTCTGTGATTTCATTGCACTGGAAATGAAAGAATAACAGGAAACTGGGATATAATCTTGCTAAAACTGCAAAAATAATTTGACAACTTTTACAAAAAGAAACCTTCAGTTCAACCTAGATGCTGAATATATACATACATATATATTATTCTTTCATTTACATGTGTGGCAATTCTTAGCCTTTTATTTGTCCAATTCACTGAGTTACAAGATTATCTCAATTGGACCTGGCACATTCTTTGTCAAGAAATACTTCCTTTTTAACACTAAAGACTGTTTTTCATTTTGCATAATCTTTGGCCTGTTGGAAATAGAGCTATTGGGAAGCCCTTGAGCATGTTTTTTAAATGGCAGCAACTTGATTATAAAAATGAAGCATTTCGGGGCGCCTGGGTGGCTCAGCCATTAAACATCTGTCTTCATCTTAGGTCATAATCCCAGAGTCCTGGGATTGAGCCCCGCATCTGTTCCCTGCTCAGCAGGAAGCCTGCTTCTCCCTCTCCCTCTCCTCCTGCTTGTGTTCCCTCTCTCGATGTCTCTCTGTGTCAAATAAATAAAATCTTAAAAAAAAAGTGAAGCATGTTCAGAGACAGTCCAGTGTACCTCTGCAAATTTGAAAAGGCATTCATGGTATGGTGAATGTTTATTGCTTAGCTTATTTGTTTTGGGGTATTTTTATAAATTTTTTTTTCAGTGTTCCAGAATTCATTGTTTATGCTCCATGTAATACATGCCCGCCTTAATACCCACCACGAGGCTCACCCAACCCCCCAACCCCTTCCACTCCAAAACCCTCAGTTTGTTTCTCAGAGTCCGCAGTCTCTCATGGCTCATCTCCCCTCTGATTTCCCCTAACTCACTTCTCTCCATTTCTCAATGTCCTCCGTGTTATTCCTTATGCTCCACAAGTAAGTGAAACCATATGATAATTCACTCTCTCTGCTTGACTTATTTCACTCGGCATAATCTCTTCCAATCCCGTCCATGTTGATAGAAAAGTTGGGTATTCATCCTTTCTGATGGAGGCATAATACTCCATTGTATATATAGACCATATCTTCTTTATCCATTTGTCTGTTGAAGGGCATCTTGGTTCTTTCCACAGTTTGGCAACTGTGGCCATTGCTGCTATGAACATTGGGGGTACTGATAGCCCTTTTTTTCACTACATCTGTATCTTTGGGGCAAATACCCAGTAGTGCAATTGCAGGGTCTATTTTTAATTTCTTAAGGAACCTCCACACTGTTTTCCAAAGTGGCTGCACTGACTTGCATTCCCACCAACGTGTAAGAGGGTCCCCCTTTCTCCACATCCTCTCCAACACATGTTGTTTCCTGTCTTGTTGAATTTGGCCATTCTAACTGGTGTAAGGTGGTATCTCAGTGTGGTTTTGATTTGAATCTCCCTGATGGCTAATGATGATGAGCATTTTTTCATGCGTCTGTTAGCCATTTGTATGTCTTCTTTGGAGAAGTGTCTGTTCATGTCTTCTGCCCATTTTTGGACGTGATTATCTGTTTTGTGTGTGTTGAGTTTGAGGAGCTCTTTATGGATCTTTGATATCAGCTGTTTGGGGGCATTTCAGTGGAAAAGTTAACCCAAGACCCTTCAGACAGGAGGATACTACTATTACATGATTCATTTAGAAAACAAAACAATATGAAGCCTAACTGAATTCTGTACTTTCTAAAAGATACACATTTTAAAGAAGAACAAAAGAGAAAAAAAAATAGAGAATGGTACCACCGTCCTCCTCTTATGACTCAGTTCTACTTCTGCTATTTGTAAGTTGCTATTCCAAGAGTGCTGGTTTCTGAGCTAAGAAAAGAGCCTGGGGCTCTCAGGTCCTCTCAGGAAGTCTATGGACTATAGCAATCCCATGTGGGAGCAGATCATACTTGAAGAAAAAGGCTCCCATACTGAGCTGAGAAACAGGGATCATTAAGGTCTTTAGGGTCCAGAATGGAGAGGCGATGTGATGGTCTTCATTAGAACAGAAGTTTTCAGTCTCGGACAAAGGTCATTCCTACAGTTGTGGGGAGATCAACCCTTGTTAGAACTGGAAAAGTCCTGGGACTATGATAAAGTAGTCAGGACTGGACGCTTCAGCACCAGTTTTTTTTATTTTTTACTTTTTTTTCTTACAATTTTATTAGTTTGACAGAGAGAGAGCACAAGCAGAGGGAGTGGGAGAGGGAGAAGCAGGCTTCCCATAGAGCAGGGAGCCCGATGTGGGACTCGATCTCAGGACCCTGTGATCATGACCTGAGCCAAAGGCAGACGCTTAACGACTGAGCCACCCAGGTGCCCCACGCTTCAGCACCAGTTTTAGGAGAATCAATCCTGGGTTCAGAGATTACATTTCTGGGGTTGGCTTCAACCAACCTTATTTGGCTTCCTTATTTAAAAACAAGGATATCCATACTCAGGGAGTCATATCTGGAGTGAAACTCAGATTGCTGGTTCAACTTGAGTCAGACCTGGATTAGGGATCCATATAGACCTGGATATTGGGTTCATCCTCTGCCCTGAATCCAGAGGTTTCATTTAAAGTCTCTGCTGGTCAGACAACCTTATCTGTGCAAGTGATTGACCACAAGAGCATTTTAGCCCTGATAAAGGGGGGAGGAAAGTCTGGGAAGAGAAATAGATAAATAACTTGTGGAAGGTACTACAAATAGAAAGAGAGAATTGGGATGTGGATCAAGAGCCATACAACTCCAGCGAGCATGCCCTTCACAGAGGAGCCAGGACACGGAAATGTGCATATGACTGAGAAAAAATGAGAGTGAATGCTCTCATTTCTGGTAGGTTGAGCAAGAAATGGCTCAACCTACCAGAAGAATAAAATCCGGCTTGGAGAGAGACAAAGTGGGTCCTTCCATCAAGTTTGTGGAGAGTTTTAGGCCCCAGTTTGCAGCAGGCTGCATCAGTATGGGGTTCAAGTGCTTTGGTGAACAGATTAAATAAACATGAACAAATTTATTGGTCCAGGATCTGAGTATATTCTGGAAAGAGGAACCAAGTTGGACCCATGATAGTTTGAGCACCTGTCAACACAGCCTACCAACCATCTGTATATTCTATTCAGGCATCTTATTCCTTTAAAATTGTTTTTAAAATAAATAATAATAAATAATATTACTAACAATAAATATAAATATATATATGTGTATATATATATATACACACACATATATATATATATGACCAGAGCAGAAATCCAGTGAAATCAATGCAATAAAAACCAAAAGCGGGGCACCTGGGTGGCTCAGTGGGTTAAAGCCTCTGCTTTCGGCTCAGGTCATGATCTCAGGGTCCTGGGATCGAGCCCCGCATCGGACTCTCTGCTCAGCACTGAGCCTGCTTCCCCCTCTCCCCCTCTCTGCCTGCCTCTCTGCCTGCTTGTGATCTATGTCTGTCAAATAAATAAATAAAATCTAAAAAAACAAAACAAAAAAAACCCAAAAGCTTGTCCTTAACAGGAGTGAACAAAATATGGCCCCAACTCCACCTGCTGTCTATTTTTTTTTTTTAATTTTAAAAGATTTTATTTATTTATTTGTCAGAGAGAGAGAGAGAGAGAGGGAGAACACAAGCAGGCAGAGCAGCAGGCAGAGAAAGAAGCAGACTCCCTGCTGAGCAAGGAGCCCGACATGGGACTCAATCCCAGGACCCTGGGATCATGACCTGGGCTGAAGGCAGCAGCTTAACCAACTGAGCCACCCAGGCATTCCCCTGCTGTCTATTTTAATATAGTCTTCAAGTTAAGAATAGTTTTAACATTTTTCACATGGTTGAAAAAAGGTCAAAAGAAGAATATTTTATAATACACTTAAAATGCATAAACTTCAAATTTCAGTGTCCATAAATAAAGCTTTATTGGAATGCTGCCACCTTATTCGTTTGTATATTGACTATGGCTGCTTTTGCACAGTGGTAGATGTGAATAGTCACAATAGAAACACCTGGCTCACCAAGCCTAAAACACTTACTATCTGGTCTTTTATAGAAAAATTTTGCTAAACCAAAACAAAATAAAAGTTTTTTTTCCTCTTTAAGTTGTCATTGTTGAAAACTCAGAAAATATGGATATGCAAATAGGAGAAAATATAAATAACCTATGATCTCATATAATTTCAGAATCCCAAAATAACCACTGTTGACAGTTTGGTGTATATGCTTCCAGGTTTTTTTCTGTGTGTGTGTGTGTGTGTGTGTGTGTGTGTGTGTGTGTGTATAAAATACCCATTAACATGTTATCAGTGTATTTTCATACTATTAATGTTTTTTCAAAATTATTTTAAGATTACTGCATGGTATTGGCTTATATGGCTGTGTCATTTTTATCTCTAGGACTCTTACTGTAGAACATTCACTGTAGTTTGTTTTCAGTTTTCTCCTATTATAAACTTGCTTTAATAAACATACTTATTGGCAATTCCCTATAAACATCCATATATTTCCTTGATAACTTATTTTAAGTATAAATGCCAGGTTGAATAGAGTGCACATTTAAATATTTTTCATATTTTTAATGGAAAAATAAGTATGCATTTATTGCATTTTTTTAAAATATTTTATTTATTTGACAGAGAGAGAGAGATCACAAGTAGGTAGAAAGGCAGGAAGAGAGAGAGAGGGAGAAGCAGGCTTCCTGCTGAGCAGAGAGCCCGATGCGGGGCTCGATCCCAGAACCCTGAGATCATGACCTAAGCTGAAGGCAGAGGCTTAACCCACCGAGCCACCCAGGTGCCCCCATTTATTGCATTTTTATTAAATGTTTCTTATAAGAATTTATGGTAAATATTTTATAATACTATAGGTTACATGTAACATATGTACATGTTAAAGAATAACAATAAAATGAGGACCAGTGTATCCACCATCAATTTAAGAAATAAAGGCTAACTTTTAAATATTAAAAAAATAATAACAGGGGCCACCTGGGTGGCTCAGCCAGTGGAGCAAAGTGTGTGGCTTTTGTTCTTGGGGTTATGGGTTCAAGTCCCCATGTTGGGTATAGAGATTACTTAAAAATAAAATCTTAAGTGTGTCATGGGTGGCTCAATCAGTTAAAACAGCCAACCCTTGATTCTGGCTCAGGTCATGATTCCAGGTCCTGAGATTGAGACTTGCTCAGTAGGAAGTCTGCTTGAGGATTCTTTCTCACCCTCTGCCCTTCCCCGTGCCCCCTCCCCCACTTGTGCTCTCTCTCTCAAATAAATAAATAAAAAAAAAATGAAATCTTAAGTAATAATAATAATGTGACCAACATACTTCTCTGGGAGTTTTTAATTTTAATTTCTGAGTTTGGTGCTTTTTCTAACTTTTGATGAGGGCATTAGTTCTCTGCATTTTTTTTTAAAAAGCTTTTGGATTTATGCTTCATTGCAGGGATGGCAAATTAGCATTTGTATCTCAGGAATGTGAAAGCCGACAACCTTATGACTGTTTTCCCATCTATCATATACATTTAAACACATGTAAAGAATGGATTTGATGTCATCCAAACTTGCCATGATTGCCCCATCCCAAAGTGGCTGTGTGGTCCATGTTTCTTTTACTCAACCATAAAATGACATATAAATGGTAATCGTGTTTTTAAAAAAGATTCTAAATAGTCTCTACACTCAACAGGGGGTCAAACTTACAACCGCAAGATCAAGATTCTCATGCTCTACTGACTGAGCCAGCTAGGTGCCCCTAAATGGTGATCATTTTCATAGTAACCTAAGATGGGGCGCCTGAGTGGCTCAGTCAGTTGGTCCGCTGCCTTCAGCTCAGGTCATGATCCTGGAGTCTTGGGATTGAGCCCACCGTCAGGCTCCCTGCTCAGTGGAGAATTGCTTCTCCCTCTGCCTGCTGCTCCCCCTGCTTCTGCTTTCTCACTCTCACTCTTTCTCAAATAAATAAATAAAAATTTTTAAAAAGTAGTAACCTAAGGGGCACCTGGGTCGCTCAGTGGGTTAAGCCTCTGCCTTCGGCTCAGGTCATGATCTCGGGGTCCTGGGATCAAGCCCCACATCGGGCTTTCTGCTTGGCGGGGAGACTGCTACCCCCTCTCTTTCTGCCTGCTTCTCTGCCTACTTGTGTTCTCTCTCGTCAAGTAAATAAATAAAATCTCTAAAAAAATAGTAACCTAAGATCAAGCTTCCCACGTTTATTTTTTAATTTAGTATTTTACATATATATTTAAAGATTTTTTTTATTTATCTGAGAGAGAAAGAGAGAGTAGAGAGCACATGCTGGGGGAGGGGCAGAGGGAGGAGAAGCAGGCTCCCAGCTGAGCAGGGAGCCCAACCACAGCTGTACAGTGGCATTAAATGCATTCACATTGTTGTGCAACCATCACCACCATCCAGCTATAGAACTTTCTCATTTTGTGACACTGAAAATTTGTATTTATTAAACCTTAACTTCTCATTGCCCTTGGCAGCCACCATTCTACTTTCTGTCTCTGTGAATTTGAATACTCTCAGTACCTCATATAGGTGGAATCATACAGTATTTGTACTTTTACAACCGGCTTATTTTACTGGCATAATGTTCTAAAGGTTCGTTATATTATGACGTGTGAGAATTTCCTTGATCTGTGATTTCTTACTTTTGCTCGTGTTTCAGGTTCCTTATACAGAGCCTGAACTACTTAGATGAAATTCTCCTCAAATTTGTTTTCCTAAGGGGTGAATGGAGTGTTCCCAAAAAGCTGAAAAACTGTCTGGTACCCACTGATGTTCATAGTAACAGCATCCACAAGAGCCAAATAGTGGAAATAATCTGCATGTCCTTTCACAGATGAATGAATAAAGAAAATGTGGTATATTTATACGATGCAATATTATTTGGCCCTAAAACAGAAGGAAATTCTGACCCATGCTATAACATAGATGAAAACATTTATTAGGGAGTGGGGAGGGGAGGATGAGGCTTCAGTATTTAATGGGTATAGTATTTTAGTTTAGTTCAGGAGATGGATGGTGATGATGGTTGCACAACAATGTGAATGTACTTAATGGCACTAAATTATATACTTAAAGATGGGTAAGATGGTATATTTTATATATCACAATTTTGAAATTTAAAAATCCTTACATACACAAAAAACTACTTTGATTACATTACTTTAGCTCTACACAGAAATAACATCACATAACAATTATTACATACTGTATTTTTGGAATTTTATTTTTTTTAAATTTTTTTATTTTTTCAGCATAACAGTATTCATTATTTTTGCACCACACCCAGTGCTCCATGCAATCCGTGCCCTCTACAATACCCACCACCTGGTGCCCCCAACCTCCCACCTCCCACCCCTTCAAAATTCTCAGATCGTTTTTCAGAGTCCATAGTCTCTCATGGTTCACCTCCCCTTCCAATTTCCCTCAACTCCCTTCTCCTCTCCATCTCCCCTTGTCCTCCATGGAATTTTATTTTTTTTTTAAGATTTTATTTATTTATTTGAGAGAGAGACAGTGAGAGAGAGCATGAGCGAGGAGAAGGTCAGAGAGAGAAGCAGACTCCCCATGGAGCTGGGAGCCCGATGCGGTACTCAATCCCGGGACTCCCAGGATCATGACCTGAGCTGAAGGCAGTCGTCCAACCAACTGAGCCACCCAGGCATCCCGTATTTTTGGAATTTTAAAAAAGGTTTATTTATTTGAGAGAGAGAAAGAGAGAGTCCATGCGAGATGGGGAAGGGACAGAAGGGGAGGTAGAGAGAATATCTAAAGCAAACTGCACTGAGTCTGGAGCCTGATGAGGGGTTCAGTCTCACAATCTGAATATCATGACCTGAGCCGAAATGAAGAGTTGGATGCTTAACTGACTGAGCCACCCATGCGCCCTGCATTATTGGATTTTTAAACAAACTTAGTATAAGAAATAGTAATCTGAGGATAATTTCTACATGTTTGTGAGAGTCACATTTTTCAGTTTAAGATTGCTGATGACAATGTCCATTGTTTGTGAAATGCCAAAGTGATACATTCTTCCTTGACTTTAGTTCTAGGATATTTTGCTTTGATGGTGCATTGCTGCTTGCTCTCTTTATGAGATAACAAGAAATCTCCTTTCTCCTTTGGCTGTTAGGAACTGAGAATCACCTTGTATGATGATTTGTGGTGTATTAGCTGTATTCCCTAAAGAATCATTAACCGTCATTAAACAATTCCTGTTTCGACTTGCTATGAACACCATGAGTGAAGCAGCTTGCAGTTCAGTGCCTGCAATCCAGACTCCTGGCCATTGTGACTTTAAACCATTATTTCTCAGTCCAAAATGTCTTAATAGCATGTCTATTCCTATCATCTATCATGCAGATTCTTATTGTCTTCCATTTCTGGAAAATTATTCTCATATTTTTAAAGTTGTTCTAAGGCCTCTCCAAATGCCTGTCATACATGCCATATTGCCTATGTTTTAAATCATCATCTCAAACATATCTTCCAAATTTGGTTTAAAGATATCCATACAGATATTTTTCTAGTGCAATATTAGACAAAACCAAAAACTTTATTCATATGGACAATGCTCTCCACACATATATGATAGCCTTAGTATTTTTTTGTCACTTGGGTTCCAAATTTTGATACTAGCTTTTAACTATCTTTTTTTCTTCCCTCAAATATCCAATCAGCTGTCAAATTCTGTAGTTTTGGTCTTCACAATTGTTTTACATCTGATCTTTCCTTTGTAATCTCAGTGTCACGCTCTCCCATCTTTCTTCTTCAGGACTTTGCAGTTACCCACTGCCTGCAGTCTCAGTCTGTTTGGGCTGCTAAGATAAAATATTGCAACTGGGTAGGTTGTAAATAACAGTATATTTCCCATAGTTCTGGAGGGTGGAATTCTAAGATCAGGGTGCTAGAATGGTTGGATTCTGCTGAAGCCCTCTTACAGGTTGCAGATTGCTGATTTCTCACTGTGTCCCCACATGGTGGAAGGGGTGAGGGATCTCTCTATGGTCTCTTTTATAAGGGCACTAATTCTGTTCATAAGTGAAGAGCCCATCTGTAAATTCCATCACATTGAGTATTAGGATTTCAACATACACCTTTTGTGGGGACACATTCAGACCATAGCACTGGATTATTCCAATATTCTTCCAAACAGAGTCTCTGCTATACCTCTCCTCTGTCCAGTTGGTTCCCTGTGCTGTTGCCAGATCTGTCTTCACTCTTGACATTTATACAGGCCTTCCAAAATGTGGCTCAAACTAAAGGTCTGGTTCAATTACTACTATTCCTCTAAGTATACTCTAGGCCCATACAAACCAAAGTACTCACTGTTTCCTCAACAGGTCTTACATTCTCATCTTAATGCTTTGATTCATGTTAGGTCCTGGTGGAAAATGCTTCTCCCCACCCCATCCCCAATCTCTGCCACTCAGAAATAACTATCCATGTTCTATATGACACCTCCTTAAACTTTTCCTGATCCTATAGATGGGATCTGTTCTGGTTAAAACTCTTCTGGCCTTTTATATCTTGTTGTCTTTTGTGCCAAATGGCATATTGGTCTTACATTAAACTTACTTGTATATTTCTCTTTCCTACCTAAGCTTCTAAATAATGAATCATGGTTCTTTAGCTACTTGGATTTCGTTATATTTTCTACTGAGATCAATGTCTTGCTTTCCAAAGGTACACAAAAAGTATTTAATGAATTAAAATAGGCATAACTTCAATATTGGCAACATATCGCAAGAAAATAACTCAAATAGGTGTTTAAAAGGGTGCTATTTGTATAAAAATGTTTTTCTTTCAAAACAGCATGTTTATTCAGAATGTTTATTCAGAACATTCTGAACATAAGTAATCCAAAAGTTCAACAATAACAGAATGGTTAGAGATAAATTAAGGGCAGGACCCGAATCTAATTCTTCTCCTGTGACTGCCCATAGGGAGTATTTAGTTTGTTAAATGGCAACGGGATATTACATAGCCAAGTGCGTAAGAAATCAGGTTTAGAAAAAAATACCTTTACAAAACATACGTACTACATCTATTGAAAACCTATGGAAACACGTTGTTAATAATCAGAAGGGCCGAGAGAGAGTCAGCTGTCACATCTGTAGTAATTTAAATGGCGTCCTTATACATACTGTGATTCTCACAAGCCTGTGAAGTACGCACGCGAGGCTTCTTTAGATCCGTTTTATGGGTAAGGAAACTGACCCGGGTCAGGAATGATGGACTAAGGCGGAGCCAGGACTTTAGCCTCCGCCTCCCGGACCAGGGTTCTTTCCCCACCACTCCTCGGCAACCTTGATTGGCGCCGGGGGTCTCGGTTTCCTTTACTTCACACGCATTCCGTATGCCAACCCAGCCCAGAGACTTGGGCGGCTGGCTGGTAGCAGGTGCCTGGCGAGGTGCAGGTGCGGCGGCGGCGGCCGAGCTGCGCTTTAGGCCCCCGCGACCATAGAGTCCGGAAGTGCAGCTAGAGCAGCTCCCGGGGGTGCAGCACCGGCTGAGCCCGGGACGGCAAGGGCAGCGCCCGGGCGGGCGGAATGGCTGCAGTGCTGGCCATTAGGGTGGTTGCGGGGCTGGCGGTAGCCGCGCTGGCGGCTGTCCTCTTGGAGCACTATGGGTTGGCAGGTCAGCCCTCACCGCTGCCCCAGCCCCGCGCCTCCAGGAGCCCGCACCCCGCGCCGGGCCCCGGAGCCGGCAACATCTTCTGGGGTCTGCAGGTGACGCAGCGGGAGCAGGGCAGGGGTGGGTGGGAGAGCCGTCACCACGCGGTGAGACGCGGTCACTTTCCACCAGGGTGCGACCTCCGCGGCCCCAAACTCCCGGCTGAGGGCTCTGTTCTTCCCTGGAGGGGGGTTCGTTCTTGCGGGATATCCTTGCCATTTCCTTCCGCCTAGAGAGAGCTGCATGGTCGCATGCTGTCCGTGCTGCCTCTTCCTGACTCAGATATCTCTGTTTAATACCTGCTTTCGGCAGATATCCGACATTCACCTGAGCAGGTTTCGTGATCCAGGCAGAGCTGTAGACTTAGAGAAGTTCTGTTCAGAAACTATTGGCATCATTCAACCAGCTCTCGTCCTGGCAACAGGTAGGGAGGGTTGCCGTGCTGTCGCGTTGTTCTATGGTCCGGATGGTAGAATGCTAGCCAGGGCTAAAGCTTTTCACTTGGGGAATGTTGGGAACACTATAGCCCCAGCCCCAGGTGAGTCCTCCTGTAGGGGAGATGGGACATTGTAATTTCCTTTGCGTATGCATGATTAAGTCAAGATCCAAGACCAATCAATGACTTGCCATAACAAGGTTTTGTCAAAGCAGTAGAAGCAAGGCTCATGATTCTTCTTAGTATACCGTCTGCTGTATTTGTATTCGTTCGTTGTTATAGTTCTGGATTTCTGAGAATTAGGGAAAGCCCTTTAACCACAAATCAAAAGTTTCCTCCCTTCTCTCTCTCCCCTCCTTCCTTCTCTCTCTCTTTCTTTTGAGGTTGGGGGAGAGGCAGAGGGAGAGAGAGAATCTCAAGCAGGCTCCAGGCCCAGCGCAGAGCTCACCAGGGATCCATCTCAGGACCCTGAGATCATGACCTGAGCGGAAATCAAGAGTGGGAGGCTTAACTGACTGAGCCAACCAGATGCCCAAAAGTTATCTTTTTTTAAAAAACTAATTTTCCTTTTTTAAAACAGCATTAGTCAATTCTAAAAGTGACTTAGGACATTTTTCTTCATCTTTTGGTACTTCTTTGACTTGGGTTCTCTAGAATCTTTCAACTCCTATTTGCTCTCTAAATGTGTTGGAGAAAAAGCTAAAGGAGCATCTGTCTTGTCTATTGGGGGATTCATATCCTACCCACCTTACTGAAACACCTCTGCTGATAGATGGCTTATCAGTCCTCATTTTATGGAAAACCTCCATTTCAACTGTCTGTTTTGTTTTCCAGAAATTTTGGTATTTCATTGCCTAACAACACCTCCAGATCACTTCTTGCTGTAGAATAACACTTGGTCAGATTACATATCCTGATTTTGGGTGTGGAAAATATAGTTGTCATAGATATCAGGCATCTGCCCAGAGTGTTGGAATTTCTTATGGTTTTCATTTTTGTCAGAGTTTCATGATGCATTTTGTACTGCTCTCTTTAAAGATAATTTTTTTCAGAATCCATTTCTAATATCACGGGAAGTTAAATAGATACTTGCTAACCTATAAGAAGCAAATAAGGTCCTTTCAACATAAGAAATTCCTATTTTGTGTGGCTTGCTTTGGACATAGATGGACTTATAAGTTGTTATGCTTATACATGTTGAGTACTTTAAGTATCTTTGTTCCTTCGGTGTGCATTTGAGAACATTTTTTAAACCCCTTGGGTTTATTTTGCATTGTGATTCAAGTCTTATGTAAATCTACAGGAGACCTGACTGATGCCAAAACAAAGGAACACTTGGGATCCACGCAGCATGAGGTAGAATGGCAAACTTACCAGGGTATTCTGAAGAAGACAAGGGTCATGGAAAAAACCAAGTGGCTTGATGTTAAAGGAAATCATGGTAAGAGTCAACACCCATATATAATTAAAACTAGATTTTTTTCCCTTTAAGAGCCCAGATTCTCCAGTTTGGAATATAAGATTATAAAATGGGAACTTTGTAACAAGGTTTAGTTATACCAAAGCCCACAACTATGAAATACAACTATATTATATAATTTTAAAACTTCAGATGTCACTTCTAGCCTTTGAGGGGAAAGTTGGGATGGTCCTTCTTTACATGAAGAAAAGCCTCTAGCAAAACCTGTGTGGAGGGTGTTTAAAAGTATAACCATTTTGGGTGTCTGGCTGGCTCAGTTGGTAGAGCATGCAACCCTTCATCTAGAGTCATGAGTTCAAGCCCTACATTGGGTGTGGAACCTAAAATCAATCAGTCCATACATATATACATTCACACCACATACGTAAATACATATGTATAAATCAATAGATAAACATTTTGCCCAATAGAAACCACCACCCATAAGTTTATATACTGTATGATTTATGTGACATTCAAGAAAAGGCAGAACTATGGAGAACAGATTGTGGTTGCCAAGGATTGGGGGAGGGGTGGATAGGCTGACTACAAAGAGCCATCATGAGAGAATTATGGGGGATGATAGAACTGTTCCACTGTGGTGGGTACATGACTGTGCATTTGTCAAAACCGAAAGAACTGTACATTACAGTGAATGAATTTTACTGTGTATACTTAAAAAAATTAAAATTACAAACAAATCTCTACGTATGAGGAGAGAAATAGATGGATAATCCCTTCACATTTTTTACATTATTATTGTAGTGTTAGTAAGGAAATCTCAGCAAAATATCCTAACAGTAAGCTTGTTTGTTTTTATATAGGTTGACCTTCTTATTGGTTGTTAAGTACTTGATCTGCTTCACTTGATTATTAATTGCTGCTGTATGCCTAATTATGAATATTTTTAAAACTATCATTTTAAACAGATAATTCTGTCTGGTGAAATACATAGTTTTGGTTTGATCAGAAAATGCTCTCTTTATAAATAGTTCTTACAAAGCAGCTAGGAATTATTAATTGAAGATGGGGTATCTGGCTTATAGCTTTCTCTGGTATACCCTCTAAGCCTGGTCCCCAACTTACGATGGTTCAGCTTATGATGGCTTGAATTAGATATTTTTTAAGATTTTATTTGAGAGCAAGAGAGCGAGCAAGCAAGAGGGAGAGCAAGTGAGAGAGAGAGAGACAGAGACTGAGCATGAGCAAAGGAAGTGGCAGTGGGAGAAGCAGACTCCTGTCTGAGCAAGGAGCCCAATGCAAGGCTCAGTCCTGGGACTCTGGAATCACAACCTGAGCCAAAGACAGAAGCCTAACCAACTGAGCCACCCACGTACCCCTTGACTTACAGTTTTTCAACTTTACAATGTATGATGGTGATACACATTCAATAGAAACTGTATTTTGTATTTTGAATTTTTATCTTTTCCTGGGCTAGTGATATGCAGTATGATACTCTGGTGATGCTGGACATGACCGCCAGCGTAAAGAGCCATTAACCTTATAACCACTTTGTGCCTGTGCTTTCATTTTGTTTTTCACTCTCAGATCTTCAGCATGAGATATTCAACACTTTATTATAAAACAGACCTTGTGTTAGATGACTTTGCCCAACTATAGACTAATGTAACCATTCTGGGCATTTTTTACGTAGGTGAGGCTAAGCTATGATGATCAGTAGGTTCAGTGTATGAAATGCATTTTCTACTTAAATATTTGCCACTTAAAATGGATTTGTCTGGATGTAACCCCATTGTAAGTTGAAGAAGATCTAAATTTACATTTCCCTTTTTTTCCTGACCCTGATTAGTGGTACAGGTCAAATTCTTTAGTAATGAAAAGCAAGCCTGTACATAATAAAAAAGTTTTTCAAGCCAAGTTACTGATTTATTTCAAGTAATAAATACCGGACTCTTGTGATTAGATGTTGTGAACAGAGCTCATCCTTTGGAGTTCATGATAATCTAATTTGATTTGTATAAGGACAAATGCTTACTGTATGTATTTATGTTTATATATTGTGTTAAGATAGGAAGAAACTAGTTTTTATTAAAATTTAACTATAACAGTATTGTTCTCTTACATAGTAAAAGGATTGCATACACAATAATAGCTCTTTTAGCCTAAATTGGACTTAACAGCTTATTCTCTGAAGTTATTAGAAATGTAGTGGATTCTTAGAATTCCAAGCTGGTAAGAAATTTTAGTTATTGCAACCAGACAATCAAGCTCTGTGAAATCCTTATATTTCCAGGTAAGTGTTCTACAACATCCTTTACTTTACCTCTTACCATTATATAATTCCTTTCTTATTGAATCTTTAGGATTTAAGAAGAGATGGCCTTGTATCAGTCATGATTAAAACAGCAGCAACACCATCCAGTCTTAGAACTGCAAATTGATGTATTCTGAATAGTACATAATATGAAAGTATTTCTTATTCTATAGTATACTAGTACCTTATATAAGTTTCCAGATAAAATGAATTCTGTTACCAAGTTTTAAAAACGATCAGGCTAATTTATTGGCAGTCTGCCTTTTAAAGTGTTATTGAAAGTATTGTCATTTTTCTTTAGTTGTTAAGATGTTTCTATTTTCCTTTTTAATATAGATGATGTTTGTTCTTTTTTTTTTCCATGTGCTTTTCTTCCCCCAAATTTTTATTTAAATTCCATTTAGTTAGCATATAGTATAATATTGGTTTCAGGAGTAGAATTTAGTGATTCATTGTTCTTTTCTTTTTAATTAGATGCATTCAACATTCCAAGTCTGGACAGTGTCGAGAATTATTACAGGTACTGTAGTGAACAGAACACAGACCATGAAGTAGTACAAGAGGGGTGCAGTCAAGTCAGTGAATGAGTGAAAAGATTTTTTGTTTTTAAAGATTTTTTTAATTTATTTGACAGAGAGAGAGAGATCACAAGTAGGCAGAGAGGCAGGCAGAGAGAGAGGAGGAAGCAGGCTTCCCACTGAGCAGAGAGCCCGATACGGGTCTTGATTTCAGGATCCTGAAATCATGACCTGAGCTGAAGGCAGAGGCTTAACCCACTGAGCCACCTAGGTGCCCTGAGTGAAAACATTTTTTAACAGAAGAACCTCTAGTAACTTAGAATTTTTGTGTGTGTGACATACTCAGTTCCTTTTTTCCCAAGACTTTTTCTTTCCTTTAATTCCTTTTATCTCATATACTTTATGCTTTTTATTGGCTAATGATACTTTAAATATCTCACACAAACTTTTTTCCTGCCATTGATATAGAGCAGAAGTTGTTTTTTTATCTTAATTTTTTTACTTGGATATAATTGACATTTAACATTATATTCATTTTAGGTATACAATGCAATGATTTGATAGTTGTATGTATTATGGAATGGTAACCATGATAAGTTTAGTTAACACCCATCACCATACATAGTTAAGAAACTTTTTTTTTTCGGGACGCCTGGGTGGCTCAGTTGGTTGGATGACTGCCTTCGGCTCAGGTCATGATCCCGGAGACCCGGGATCGAGTCCCGCATCGGGCTCCCAGTTCCATGGGGAGTCTGCTTCTCCCTCTGACCTTCTCCTCGCTCATGCTCTCTCTCTCACTGTCTCTCTCTCAAATAAATAAATAAAATCTTTAAAAAAAAAAAAAGAAACTTTTTTTTTCTTGTGACTACTTTCAGCAACTTTCAGATATACAACAGAGTGTGTTTGACTGTAGTCACAATACTGTAGCAGAAATCACTTAGATTAGAACTTGTTACCAGAGTACTATGGATTTTAGGAATACTGAGTAACTGATTCTCTGAGCCTCTAGAGTGGGAGAGGAGCTCAGTTGGTCACCCTGGTTGCTTTGTCCATTTATCCCAGTATGTCACAGAAATATTAAAATTTTCTTTATATGCCATGAATGTGAAAAAGGCTATGAATATGAAAGGTTCTTTGAGTTAGAAAACCAGCTCTCTAGTTATAATGTGTTTGGGTTCTTTTAGTTGTAGTTTCACTTCCAGTTCTGGCGTATTCCACAGCTTTGTCCTACATTGACCATCACTCAAGTAGTGAGAATTTGTTGAGAGCCCATCATTAGCTGGATAGCATGAGAGATACAAGAGCTAATATTTAAAAATATGGCCTCTACCCTCAAGGAAGTCCAGTTAAGGGAGATAAGAATTGTTTGGGAAACAATTAGAAAAGAACATGAAGGGATGACTGATGAAATGCTGCATTATTTGGTACACATGATAATCACTATGAGAAATCGGAAAGGGCAGAAGTTAGTATGGGCTAGACATAGAGGAGACTTTATTTTATTATTGAGATATAACTGACATATAAAATTGTATAAGATTAAGATGTACAACATGTTCCTGTGATACATTTACATGTTGCGAAATGAGGACACCATAGAGTTAGCTAATACCTCAATTACCATCACATAATTATAATTTTCTTGTGGTAGGAATAATTAAGATCTAGTCTCTTGGTGACTTTGAAGTTTATAAAATGGTACTTTTGATTATAATTATCATGCTGTGCATTGGATCTCCAGAACTTATATATCTATAAGTTGCAAGTTAGGACTTTATAAAAGAAGCAAAAATTGTGTCCAGCCTTAAGAGAAGGATTGCATTTCGAGAAGTAAGAAATTTTGAGGGGTATATTTTAGGCAAAACCCCAGAGTTTTAAAAGCTAGAATGAGCTTCTAGGGACAGTAGGAAACTGGTATCACCAGAATAAAGGATCATTTTGAGGCCTGGTATGACATTGGGTAGGTAGCTTAGGTCCAGTTAACAGAGGTCTTAAGTGACAAGTGTAGAAATTTAGATGTGTTGGATAATGGCTCATAATCCAGCATAGATTCCTAAGGAGACAAGTTACATAATGAAATAATACTTTATAAAGGGCAATCACACAAC
This sequence comes from Lutra lutra, assembly GCF_902655055.1. Taxonomy (NCBI): domain Eukaryota; kingdom Metazoa; phylum Chordata; class Mammalia; order Carnivora; family Mustelidae; genus Lutra; species Lutra lutra. The sequence continues at coordinate 62,578,333 of NC_062284.1, forward strand.
AAAAAAGAAAAAAGATAGGGATAATAAGCAAAAAACAGGGAGATTGGAGTTTTGTAGAATAAAGGAGTCCTGTAATAGTCCAGGCATGATATGGAAGGGCTATTTCTGAAATGTATAGGAGATATACCCCATCTAGCGAAGTCCATAGATATGGGGACAGTGTCATCAGCTGGAGGGTGGCAGGTCAAACAGCATTGGTTAACATATAATTAGAGTCACCATAACTTGGAGGACAAAGTTGTCCCTTTTCAATGTGAGAAAGGAAAAGGTAGGAGATGGAAATCTTTCATTTTCTTTTTTTTTTAATTAAAATAAATTTAATTTCTTTTCAGTGTTCCAAAATTCATTGTTTATGCACCTCACCCACTACTCCATGCAATACGTGCCCTCCTTAATACCCACCACCAGGCTCACCCAACCCCCCAACCCCTTCCACTCCAAAACCCTCAGTTTGTTTCTCAGAGTCCGCAGTCTCTCATGGCTCATCTCCCCCTCTGATTTCCCCTAACTCACTTCTCTCCATCTCCCAATGTCCTCCGTGTTATTCCTTATGCTCCACGAGTAAGTGAAACCATATGATAATTCACTCTCTCTGCTTGACTTATTTCACTCGGCATAATCTCTTCCAATCCCATCCATGTTGATAGAAAAGTTGGGTATTCATCCTTTCTGATGGAAGCATAATACTCCATTGTATATGTAGACCATATCTTCTTTATCCATTTGTCTGTTGAAGGGCATCTTGGTTCTTTCCACAGTTTGACAACTGTGGCCATTGCTGCTATGAACTTTGGGGTACAGATGGCCCTTTTTTTCACTACATCTGTATCTTTGGGGCAAATACCCAGTAGTGCAATTGCAGGGTCTATTTTTAATTTCTTAAGGAACCTCCACACTGTTTTCCAAAGTGGCTGCACCAACTTGCATTCCCACCAACAGTGTAAGAGGGTTCCCCTTTCACCACATCCTCTCCAACACATGTTGTTTCCTGTCTTGTTGATTTTGGCCATTCTAACTTGTGTAAGGTGGTATCTCAGTGTGGTTTTGATTTGAATCTCCCTGATTGCTAATGATGAACATTTTTTCATGCGTCTGTTAGCCATTTGTATGTCTTCTTCAGAGAAGTGTCTGTTCATGTCTTATGCCCATTTTTTGATGTGATTATCTGTTTTGTGTGTGTTGAATTTGAGGAGTTCTTTATAGATTTTGGATATCAGCCCTTTGTCTGTAGTGTCATTTGCGAATATCTTCTCCCATTCTGTGGGCTGCCTCTTTGTTTTGTTGACTGTTTCCTTTGCTGTGCAGAAACTTTTTATCTTGATGAAGTCCCAAAAGTTCATTTTCACTTTTGTTTCCTTTGCCTTTGGGGACATGTCTTGAAAGAAGTTGCTGTGGCTGATGTCTAAGAGGTTACTGCCTATGTTCTCCTCTAGGATTTTGATAGATTCCTACCTCACGTTGAGGTCTTTTATCCACATATATTCCTACATTTATTCCACATTTATTCCTTCCTCACGTTGAGGTCTTTTGAGTTTATCTTTGTGTATGGTGTAAGAGAATAGTCGAGTTTCATTCTTCTATCCATAGTTGTCCAATTTTCCCAGCACCATTTATTGAAGAGACTGTCTTTTTTCTACTGTATATTTTTTCCTGCTTTGTCAAAGATTATTTGACCATAGAGTTGCGGGTCCATATCTGGGCTCTCTACTCTGTTCCACTGGTCTATGTGTCTGTTTTTGTGCCAATACCATGCTGTCTTGGTGATCACTGCTTTGTAGTAAAGCTTGAAATCAGGCAATGTGATGCCCCCAGTTTTGTTTTTCTTTTTTCAACATTTCCTTAGCAATTCAGGGTCTCTTCTGGTTCCATACAAATTTTAGGATTGTCATAAAATCTATTTATAAAAAACCCACAGTGAATATCATCTTCAATGGGAAAAAGCTGACAGCCCTCCCTTTGAGATCAGGAACATGACAAGGATGTCCACTCTCACCACTGTTGTTCAACATAGTACTAGAAGGCCTAGCAACAGCAATCAGACAACAAAAAGAAATAAAAGGTATTCAAATTGGCAAAGGAGAAGTCAAACTCTTTCTCTTCGCAGATGACATGATACTTTATATGGAAAACCCAAAAGACTCCACCCCCAAACTACTAGAGCAATTCAGTAATGTGGCAGGATACAAAATCAATTGCTTTCTTATACACTAACAAAAAATATAGAAAGGGAAATTAGAGAATCGATTCCATTTACTATAGCACCAGGAACCATAAGATACCTGGGAATAAACCTAACCAAAGAGGTAAAGGATCTATACTTGAGGAACTACAGAACACTCATGAAAGAAATTGAAGGAGACACAAAAAGATTTAAGAGTATTTCATGCTCATGGATCAGAAGAATAAACATTGTTAAAATGTCTATACTGCCTAGAGCAATCTATACTTTCAATGCCATCCCTATCAAAATTCCACTGGCATTTTTCAAAGAGCTGGAACAAACTATCTTTCATTTTCTATTATCTATTTGTATCTTTCATGGTGACTGTGGAATGGAACTAGGGAACATTTTCAAGGAAGAATTAACAGGACTTTGGGTCTGACTGGTTATCTGGAGGGTAAAGCTATTAGTCACTTGAAGGTTTCTTACCTTTATATTTTTGTTTCTGAGCACCTAAACTCTATCTGAATTTTTAATAAGCAGCATTTTAACAGCCTGGAATGTGGACATTACAGATATATCAACCTGAAGGAAAAAAAAAAAAAGTTTTTTTAAAGGATTTTATTTATTTATTTATTTATTTTTATTTTTTTTAAAAGATTTTATTTATTTATTTGTCAGAGAGAGAGAGAGGGAGAGAGAGCAAGCACAGGCAGACAGAATGGCAGGCAGAGGCAGAGGGAGAAGCAGGCTCCCTGATGAGCAAGGAGCCCGATGTGGGACTCGATCCCAGGACGCTGGGATCATGACCCGAGCTGAAGGCAGCTGCTTAACCAACTGAGCCACCCAGGCGTCCCAAGCATTTTATTTATTTGTCAGAGAGGGAGAGCAAGAGAGTGAGCATAAGCAGGGAGAATAGCAGGCAGAGGCAGAAGCAGGCTCCCCGCTGAGCAAGGAGCCTGATGTGGGACTCAATCCCAGGAGTCTGGGATCATGACCTGACCCGAAGGCAGAGGCTTAACTGACTGAGTCACCCAGGAGTGACTGAATGAAAAAAATCTTTTTTTTCCTCCTAAAAACAAACACTCATATTTGTTTATTTACATAACATGGTACTGTGATTTAAAAAAAATTTTTTTTTAAATTTCTTCAGTGTTCCAAGATTCATTGTTTATGCACCACACCCAATGCTCCATGCAATATGTGCCCTCCACATCACCAGGCTCACCCATTCTCCCACCCCCCTTCCTTCCAAAACCCTCAGTTTGTTTCTCAGAGAACATAGTCTCTTGAAAGTCAATTATCGTATGGTTTCACTTGTGAGCATAAGGAATGATACGGAGGACAGTAAGAGAAGGAAAGGAAAACTGAATTGGGGTGAACAAAAAAATCTTAAAGCTAAATCTTGATCTTAAGAACCCCCCAGAGAATAACCAAATCCATAATTCAAAAAATGTTAATAGCTATCATATATTTTAATCTCTATTTTCAAGTAGTTGGGTTGATAGTTGATTTTAATGTGTTAAAAATATAGGAAAGGAAACAGTATATGTGAGATTATAAGATCCTAAAGAATAACTGAAAACAAATTAAGCAGGAAAAATATAAATAAAAATTTTACTGAGAAAAAAAATTGAAATAGAAAATTTTATTTTATTTTATTTTACTTTATTTAAAGATTTTACTTATTCATTTGACAGAGAGAGACAGCAAGAGAGGGAACACAAGCAGGGGGAGTGGGAGAGGGAGAAGCAGGCTCCCTGCTGAGCAGGGAACCCGATGTGGGGCTCGATCCCAGGACCCTGGGATCACGACTCAAGCCAAAGGCAGACGCTCAACCAACTGAGTCACCCAGGCGCCCTGAAAATTTTATTTTTTTAATAGATTTTATTTATTTATTTCAGAGAGGGAGAGTGTGCACATGCATGAGCCCATGTGACCAGGGGAGGAGCAGAGGGAAAGGGATAAGCAGACACGATGCTGAGTGCCAAGCCCAGTGCTGGGCTGGATCCTATGACCCTGAGATCATGATCTGAGCTGAAATCAAGAGTTGCTCGCTTAACTGAGCCAGGTGCCTTCCAAAATAGAAAATTTAAAAATACCAGGAAGGGAGGCAATAGAGCTAATTGACTTTTAATTATACTATCTGTGATAATCTATTTATTTTATGATAGATTTAGATGGCTATCATGGCTGAAATATAGCTCCCCGATAGCACATTAGGTTTCAGGAGTTTATTTGTATTTTTCCCTATGTGCCTTATCTATTTTCTTATAATGTTTTGACATTTGAATAATATAGGTATGTCCCCAATCTATACCTTCCTTCACATTTATTCAACAAATACTAATGAGTTCCTACACTGTGTACTGTGTTACCTACCCTCTCGCCCTATTCTTCATTCTCCAACCTTACAGACACATGAACACTGTTAATACTTAGGTAGTGAGGACATTCATTACTGAATGTATACCCCGTGTATGTTACAGCTGTATTTTTAGGAACTGAAGAAGATTTACTGACCCAGACCTAGCTAACATTTTTCTCCTGGCTTGATGACTTCATCTTTGCAAGGCTTTATTGTGAGTTAAGTCTCTGTAATCCTGTTTCAGGATGCAAATACCTTTTATATCCCACTACTCCAAGAATTCTGCTAGGTACTTTAGTAGGTCCTCACTAAATTTTTCAATGATGGATAAGTACCATTTCACTGGATTCTGATTGATCTCTCTTTAAATGTTCAGTGGATTGCCTAAACTAGCCATTTCCTTCTCTGCTTTGCTTGATGACCTTGTGTTTGGTTACTTATGAATTAGTTGGCCTAAATCTTTGTAGACAATGGGAAAAAAAATCTTTAAAATTTCTTTTAATCAGCTTATTGTGAATAATTGATGTATTTCTCTGTCAGATTAGGAAATTATCAAAGGGAGGCAAAATATAGTGTGATAAAGGGGGAGGAATTTCAACTCATTCTGTTTTTTTTATGATTGCACTAAAACTTTCCTGTCTTGTATTTTTTAGGAAATATTCTGCTGTACGTAAGGATGGCTCTTTCCATTATGTCCACAGTACTCCCTTTGGAAACTATTCTTTCATCTCTTTGGATGCCACCCCAAATCCAGGGCCTAAGAGACCCTATAATTTCTTTGGAATTTTAGATGAGGTACAGTAAAAATCTACCTTCCCTTTGTAGCTAACCTATTTTGTTTTTTCTTGGATAAATGTGGCTTACTTAAGGTTATCTAGGTAAACCAGTTCTTATCTAGAAATTCTTGCAAAAAATTTTACTGTGGTTACAAGTATGGCTAGAAGAAATCACTGGCTACTTGAGCACTATCATTGCTATCCCTGTTCTAGTCCCAAAATCTCATAAAGAAGTACCTCATATTTTGTGCTCGCTTCAGCAGCACATATACTAAAAAAAGAAGTACCTCATATTTTATATTTATTCAGTAAACATTTATTAAACATGTACTAAGTGCAGCATACTCTTTGCAAGGTGCAGGGCATACAGCTTTTATACTATGGGGTATATTCCTAAATCCCCACGGTTGCCATTTCTAACTAATGGACTCTATTTATTTTAATAAAAGAAGGACAACCACTGAAGTAAATAAATTTCCATTAAAGCAAGTGAGGTGAAAACTGTTGCTGGATTAAAACTGTCTAGAAAGTCACATCTGAGACCTTCCCATTATTTCGTAGTACAACAGATGTCAGCTCACTAATAAGCGCATACCCATAGGAAGACGTATGTGCCTGCCTATAAGCGTACAAGAGCAATAAGATCAAGTCACTTGCCTCTTAGAATATTTACTGTAGTGGAGGGGCGTTAAGACTAGTGCAGAAATAACTATAATAAAGGGCAGAATTTGCTAAGTGCCAAGAGAGATTCAAAGTGATACGAGGGTTCAGAAGACCTTGAAATCAAGTGAATAGACTATTGTGAGATGCATTGTGTTATACTACACATTTTATTTAATGAAGGTATATTTTGTTTCTTATCTCCCAACTGTCTTTAGACAGTTTTTTAACTTATTATTTTAAAGTCTACTCCTTAGAGCAGTGTTTTTTAATATACGATTCAAAGATCATCTGCATGAAAATCAGTTGGACTCAAAATGCAGATTCTGACTTTCCCCAAGACTTGTCAAATTAGAAACCCTGAAGGTACGGTCCAAGAATTCATTGCTATAAGCACTTTATAGATAATATATATTTATACATGTTAAAGTTATTTTTTTTAAGATTTTATTTATTTGAGAGAGAGAGAGAAAGGAAGAGTGCTTATGCACGTGCAAGCAGGGGTGTAGAGCAAAGGGAGAGGGAGAAGCAGGCTCCCTGCTCGAGGGATGCGGGACTCGAGCCCAGGACCCTGGGATCATGATCTGAGCAGTTGCTTAACCGACTGAGCCATCTAGGTGCCCCTGTACAAGTTATTTTTGAAATCAGCTTTATGATGGATGATTTACATACAATAAAATGCACTCATTTTAAGTGTTTGAAGAGTTTTGACAAAAAATATGTATGCTGGTATACCTGTCACCACAATCAAGATAGAACATTTCTGTCATCCTAGAAAGTTCTCTTTTGTAGTCAGTCTTCACCCCAATCCTAGAGAACCATTGATGGGTTTTCTGTCAGTATAGATTATATAGATATATAAAGATATATATATATATAGATATAGATAGATATATAAAGAATTTTATGTAAATGAAATCATATAGTATATACTCTTCTTCTGTCTGGCTTTTGCTCAGTGTAATGTTTCTGCGATTCATCCATATTTCTGTGTGTTTGAGTAATTCTTTCCTTTTTATCACTGCATAGCATTCCATTGTTTGGATATATTGATGGTTTCTAGTTTTTGGCTATTCTGAGTTGAGCTTTTGTGAACATTCAGGTACAGCATATGTACATCTTATTTTAGAAGTTTAGTTTCAAGTTCTTCTTTATTAATTGCAATGTAGCATACAGGACTGAAAAGATCAGTGGTTCTTCTTATTTTCTGTAAAGAAATTTCTGTAAAGAATTTCTATTAAAAGAAAGAAATAAATTTATGCCATTTAAAGATTGTTCTCTATTTCTCAGTTCCCTCATCTATCAAATGCGGCTAATACTTGTCCTACTTAGCACAGAGTTATTTTTAGGATCAAATGAATTATAATGTATATGAAAACAGTTTGAAATTTATACAGGTCCATACAGGCCATTAATTAGTAAGGCTTAGGCCTTAGACATAATATTAGTATAAAACTTCAAGGGAGATGTTTAATGTGTAGATTTCAGCCTGAGCCCTGATTAAAAATCCCTCTGTTTTTCTCCTATTTCAGAAGCGGATGGAGGAACTTCTCCTACTGGCCAAAGAAAGTAGTCAGAGCAACCACAGTATTTGGTTTGGACACTATACAACATCCACTATCCTTTCTCCATCACCTGGAATTCGGTCTATAATGAGGTGAGACAGGCTTCCAAAATAAAAATTAATTGCTTGTAATTCTTTTATGTTCCTCTTGCTCTCCTGAAGAGATCTTTTTATTAGTTTGGCGTAACAAGTTACCTGTTCACTTATTCTGTTCATTTTTCGTTAATTAGTTCAGCTATAGCATATTTGTGTGGGCACCTGCACACTCTTGGTGGACTCATGCCTGTTTTGCACACGCGTCACCTCCAGGGCACTTTGGAACTTGAGGTGGGAGACTGGAAAGAGAACAGAAGGTAAGGGAACTACCCCACAAAATAAAACTTAAACATGTAAGTTTTGCTAAAATGATAGTTTTCTTATTGCTATCGTGGGTGATCCCAGTCAAGGAAGAACTTTTGATTTCCCTAAGTTTTTAAAGTAATATAGATATTGTGTGTGTTGGTGTGAAAAACCTCATTGCAAGAGTTATATTTGCTCTCACTGTGTTACATTGGATTTTCAAGATGCATCCATTTGGAAATGGATCTCAAACTCTAGGCTGCACAAGGATTGTGGAGGAGGTTATTAAAAATAACAGTTTGGAGGCCCTATCTCCACAGAATTTGATTGTATGGGTCTGGTTTAGGACTCAAGAAACTGCATTTTTTTTTTAAAGCCCACCAGGTGCTCTATGGACCACACTTACTTTAGAATTGTAAGTGTATCACCTTCTGAACTTTATATCTACCTTGGTAGTCATTACAGTGTTAGTGCTTTAAGTTCTTCAAATACACAATAATTGGTTTTATTAAGATTAAAATCTTTCTGTGAGAAAACATAACCTGTTTATCAAAAGCATACAGTATAGTTAAGTATATAAAGAGACAAGAACTAAATACATATTTTGAGAATAACTAAGTACAGTAGCTTAAATATGGAAGAGTATCATCTCATTGTTGAACATTGTTTTATCAATTACTGTTTAATTTATTCACACTCCTCTGAAGATTTTATTCAGTAAATATTTTTCAAGCTAAATATGTTATCTGTCTATTTTTAACTACTTCCATGAATTAAAAGATAGCTTTACATCTTGTAAGGGACTTAATCATTTCAAATGGCTCTGTTAGAAACTGTCTAAAGGTATGCTTGAAGCCTGTAGTTAGTTGGCAACTGTAATTACTTTGAGCTAAGAACTGTCTATTCATGACTGTGAGGTTGTGGGCTGGGCTGGGATTGCCTTTTACCAGATAGCCTTCCTAATCCTTGATCAGCTTCTTTACTTCTTATAAATGCTATAGTTACAAGTTAAGTGATGTCATGAAACCATTTCCTCTCTTTCTCTTCCCACCTGCTCTCCTGTTGTTCCAACCCTGAGGTTTTACCAAAAGGACCTAACCTTTACCTGCCCTTCTAAACATTTAAGTTGCTTTAGGATAATAGAAGAGCTTTTAAAAGTATATTAGTAATATTAGGCTAGGCTTTGTTGTGGATACAAATAACACAACAGATGTTTATTTTTTCATATATGTAAATCTGGTATGAGCCAGGGCTTCTCTCTTCCGTGGGGTGACTCAGGGATTCAGACTTCCTCCATCTTAACACCTCAATTCCAGGGCAGGGAAGAGAGCATGGAGAACTTAAACCCACTCTTAAGTACTTTGGACCAGAAGTGTGATACATGTCACTTCTGTTCACAGCCCATTGACCAGAAATAGTCACATGGTCCCAACCTAATACCAGGGAGACTGGGCAATGCAGGGGAGCACGTGGAGTATTTGGTGAGCACTATTGTTTCTGCCATAGTCAAATCCTTTCTTTTCTCAGTTTAAAAAGTAGAAAATATAAAATTTTGGTTATTCTTTAATGACTCTCTGTACCTCTCACCATGCATTTAGAAAACCAAAATAAGCTTTGTTAATTTCTTTGAAATTATAGAAATAAAGGTTTGAAAGAAGAATGAAAGATTTCTGATTGTGTTCATGTTAATATTAACATTTTTGATGAGATGAGGAATGTCAGGTATTAGGCTTATGATGAATGTCTTAGATTCAAAACAGTCTTAAAGTACAGAAACCAAATGAATTAATTTATCAAGCATTTGTTTGAAAACATTGTTTGAAAGGGTGCATGCTATGTACCAGGCATTGTCCTAGGGCACAGTTAAATTATGTCTTCAATGAGATCCCATTTGTGACAAACATGAACTATAAAGCGATAGGGACAAGGGAAGAAGGACAGAAACAATATTATTTACTTTGTATAAATTCATGATCTCAGAAACTATATTTTTACATTTGTTCTGTGTATTACCTTCATACCCTCTTATAATACGCAGTGACTAAATTACCTTATTGTCTTCTGGTCTCTAGGTACCGAATCTTTGCTTTTGACCATGACCTCTTTAGCTTTGCAGATTTGGTCTTTGGCGAGTGGCCTGTGGTTCTTATCACTAATCCCAAGTCACTCTTATATAGTTGTGCTAGACATGAACCACTAGAAAGACTCCTTCATTCAACACATATCAGGTATGTAGCACTCTTTCAGAATTTACTTTCAGTTTGATATTAATGGAGAATAAGTCAATGTGATTATAATCTCATGTGAAAGCAATGAGAAGCCCCACTTTAATTTTCCCAACAATCTGAACATTATATAAAGATAAAATGCTTATTGCTTCATTCCCATTCAGTTAAAAAATAATTTTTTAAGCTGTTGAAATTTTTTAAAAAAAATCCAGAAACTGATAGCCCTACCACTGTCATTTTATTTTCATGTTTTTCCTTGCTGTAATCCCCCTAGCCCCAGAGAGAGCTGTTAATGACATTTCTGACTTTTCCTTCTCAGGCATTCTCTTTGAGGCATGTTTTTTCATAGTTGTAAGGATAGGGCACAGACTGTAAACAATTCCTAGTTTTTTTTCTCTCAACAGAGAGAATGCTCTACAATTTTTTCTAACTATTTTCCTATCTTATTGGTGAACTTTTTCATTTACTTTCTATCTTGGGAATGAGCATCTGATGCATGTAGATGCTTTTCCCATTTGAATAATTTCTTTAGATAAAGTTCTAGAGGTGGGAATCTTGGTGAAACATTATGAATTCTTTTATGACTCTTGATAGAGATTGCCCAATTACTTTTTTTTTTAACTAAAATCATTATTCTTTTAAGAAATTGTGGTACAATATATGGAACATAAAATGTGTAATTTCACCAGCATTTAGGTGTACAGTTCAGTGGCATTAAAGTACACTGATACTGTTAGGCAATCATCACCACCATCCATCATCAACACTTCCATCTTTCCAAACTGAAACTCTGTACCCATCCAACAATAACTCCCTGATTTCCCCCTTTTCCCAGCCTGTGGCAACACCCATTCTACTGGTCTGTCTCTATGAATTTCACTATTCTAGGAACATCATATAAGAGAATCCTACAGTATTTGTCCTTTAACTGGCTGGCCTTTTTTTTTTTTTTTTTTTTTTTTTTTAAAAGATTTTATTTATTTATTTGTCAGAGTTAGAGAGAGAAAGAGAGAGCACAAGCAGGCAGAGTGGCAGGCAGAGGCAGAGAGAGAAGCAGGCTCCCCACTGAGCAAGGAGCCTGATGCAGGATTTGATCCCAGGACTCTGGGATCATGACCTGAGCTGAAGGCAATGGCTCAACGGACTCAGCCACCCAGGCGTCCCTAATTGGCTGGCTTCTTGAACATAATATCCTCAAGGTTCCTCCATGTTGTAGAGGGTGTTAGAATTCCTTTGCTTTTTTAAGGCAGGCCAGTATTTCTTTGTGTGTATATACAATATTTTGTTTATTTGTCTGTCAATACTTTTGCTTCCACCTTTTGGCTATTGTGAATAATGCTACTGTGAATGGGAGTATACTCAGTTCATATCCCTGCTTTCGGTAGTTGTGGGCATATGTCTGGAAATGGAATTGCTGGATCACATAGTAATTATATGTTTAATTTTTTGAGGAACCACCATACTGTTTTCCATAGTGAATGTACCATTTTACATTACCACGAGCAGTGCCTAAGGTACCCAATTACTTTTTAGAATAGATACTAATTTATAATGTTACCAGGCAAATGAGTACAAATTTTATGGCACTCTTATCATTTTTGGATGCTCTACTTTTAAAAAGATATACTAATTAATCTGATTAATTGATTCTGTTTGTGCTCTTGCTTCTTGTGGACAGATATGTTGGGAACCAAATGAGTAGATGGTAGGATTAACATGAGATTAACAAAGTAAGATGTCTAACCAATATTCTTTTCCTGTGTAAAAAACCAGGATTTAAGGAGTTTATCAGAAAGAACTTTGGATCTACTCCAGCTTTATTTGTCAAAAGAAAATTGATTTTCCTTTCTAAAAAGTATGAAAATAGTTTCTAATTTCTCACCAAGGTTAGGTTTGCTAAATTATACAACTCCAAAAGCCACCATTCAGAAAGAAACCAGATCATGAACAGTGATCATATAAACAATTATACAGTATGATGGTTCTGCCTACATTTATATTTTTTCAGATTATAATAGTTATTCTCCTTTCTAAAAGCAGTAAAAATATCTAAAACCACATGCTTATTATGTATGTTCTCATTTTAGAGTCTTGGCCTTTTCCTTGACCTCCATTACTTCTGTCACAGTTAAGATTGATGGAGTTCATTTAGGGCAAGCTATTCATTTGTCTGGTCCTATTTTCATACTGAAGTGGAACCCACAAAACTACAGTAACAGGACACATAACATAGAAGTAATTGTCCAGGTAAGTTAGTAATTTTCAACGTGCCATATAAATGATTTGGCTGTAACCACACTAAACTCTGATGTGATTTTTTTTTTTCAGTCAATTGATAGAGATGAAACTAAGTTAATTAAAAACTTGAGGGGCACCTGGGTGGCTCAGTTGGTTGAGCATTCAACTGTTGATTTTGGCTCTGGTCATGATCTCAGGGTTGTGGGATTGGGCCCTGCAGCAGGTTCTGTGCTCCAGGTGGAGTCTCCTTGTTTCTCTCCCTCTCTCTCTCTGCTCCTTGCCCCCTTCCCTGGCATGCTCTCTCTCTCAAATAAATAAGTAAAATCTTAACAAAAACCTTGAATACACTGGATTTAGTATTTTCTGAAAATGAGCACTGAGGAATAATTCTGTTAGACAAAAAACTAGACTTCTCAGTTTGCACAATCCCCTCTTTTTGGGCCCCAGGAAATCATTCTTTTATTTTCTTTCAACTTTGCCTGGAGTCTTTTAATAATGGGAGCAAATTCCCCAACAAACCCAGAGATAATAGAATAAGTCAGAAAACATGTATTTATGTACCCTTGCCTTTGCTTGCTATCTCCAAATATAGGAAAATTGTGTCACTATTTTGGAAGCTGTAGGATAGGGAATTCTCAAGGCATCCAGAGGATTTTGTTTGTTCATTTTGGGAGTATGCACTGATAGCATATGTAGTAACAGTCTTCCTACTATTCTAATTCAGCTTGGGGCATTTAATTCACTAGCACCTGCCAGGGTAGTAAGTGGTCATTCATTACCAAAATAGAATGCTTTCGTCAACATTAGGAAATTCTTTAGGAGATAGACTGTGCTCAGGAGTTAGTTTCTGGAAAAAAAAAATCTGTCAATTTCCACAACTTTATGATTTGATGACAGTTTTTAACTATTTCATCTTCTAATAGTAAGTCTTAGTTTGAAGATTACTAAGTAATCCTTCAGAAAACACATGTAATTATTTTCATTATCTTTTGTGTGTGTGTGTGTGTGTCACAGAGAAGGATTTTGAATAGGAAGGAGCTGTTTACTGAGCTCCTTCCAAGGAAAGGCTGAACCCTTATAATTTCTTACTTAATCCATATAACAGTCCTTTATGGTAGGGAATTTTATCCCCAGTTCATAGATGAAGAAGCAAGAAAAGGCACTCTGCAATGCCACGCATCCTTGAAGTGTTCTGCTTAGGAGGCAGAAACTCACAGGGAGGATATGGAAGGAAGGATGATTGGGAATGAACTCTTAATGTTCTTTCTGTTAGAAGGTGGATTATTGAAAGAAAACCTGAAGGTACAAGTACACCTAGAATGAATTATTCCCTTTATTTACAGTTATGAGGAGGCACAACCATAGGAGATGTGTTCACAGTAGGGATAGGGACCTCCCAAATCTTTGGATTGCCTCAAAAACCTCAGCTTCTATGATTTTATGAGGAAAAAACCATAGCTCATGTTCCTTGAAACATTTCTGGCTGCTTCATTAAATTTTTAGTAGACATGTGAAATTACATATACTTTTTCCATGTTTAACGTTTCTTATATTATTGAGGTATAATTTACATACAAAAAACTCTACATATTTAAAGAGTATAATTTGGTGAAATTTTTTAAAAGATTTTATTTCTTTATTTATTTATTTGACAGATCACAAGTAGACAGAGAGGCAGGCAGAGAGAGGGGAGGGGGGAAGCAAGCTCCCTGCTGAGCAGAGAGCCCGATGTGTGGCTTGATCCCAGGACCCTGAGATCATGACCTGAGCTGAAGGCAGAGGCCCAACCCACTGAGCCACCCAGGCACCCCTGTTTTCTTTTATATAACTTTAAAGGATTTGTCTACTGAATATTAAATAGTGAACTTGGTCCCCTCATTTGTCAATGGGAAAGTTCTGTTCTTTTATTTATATTTTTAAAGATTATTTATTTATTTGAGAGACAGTGAGTGAGCAAGCATAAAAGGGGCAGGGGGAGAGGGAGAAGCAGACTCCCCACTGAACAGGGAGCCCAATGCGGGACTCAGTCCCAGAACCCTGGGATCATGACCCAAGCCAAAGGCAGACACTTAACCAAATGAGCCACCCAGGTACCCCAAGTTCTAATCTTTCAAATACAGTATACTATAGATAAGTCTGAGAAAAATCTATGAGAGACAACATCAATTTATTATCTTAACATTTTACCCACTCACTATTTTTACTGACTGTCTATAGGTCTGAGCAGCCTCGTAGCAACTAGACCCTTTGATCAATTTTCAGCATGGTTCCTGAACTAGTAACATCAGCATCACCTGGGAACTTGTTAAAAATGTAAATTCTCATGTCCCATACCAAACTTCTGAATCAACCTCTGCAGATGGGACCCACCATCTGTTTCAACAGTCCACCCAGGTGGTTCCAATGTACACTAAAGTTTGAGAACCAGAAATTTATTGTGCCTACTTTGCCAATGAAAGAGCAGACTCCAGAAATCTATCTCAAAATTAAAGACAAACTCTGCTTAAAATAAGAACGTATAACTTAAAATAACATTTTGAGCAGAAAAGTTTGATAAACACATGTGCAAATTCTTTTTGCTATTTTAAAACTTTTGTACGATCAGAAAACTTAAAAATATATGCAAGAGATAATACTATAATGAATTCCCATGTATCCCTTAGCCGACTTAAACAGTTACCAACTCCTGACCAATCTTGATGTTATTCCATCTGTAATATGACAGTATGTATCCCTAAAAAAATGATTTTTTAAAATGTAACCATAATACCATCACACTTGAAAAATTAATAGTAATTCCTTAATTTCAAGCTATCTAGTGTTTAGTTTTCCCAATTAGTCATATATATATAAAACAAGCATGTGGTTGGTTCAAATCAGAATTCGGACAAGAGTCCCACTCTCTTCTCCCCCCCTTTTTTTCCTTGCAATTTATTTTTTGGAAAATTTTGGAAACTGGATCTTTTGTCCTGTAGAGTTTTCGATATTCTTGATTTACGTTGTTTACGTTGTTTACATTCATGTATCATTCAGCATGTTCATCCACCCCCTCTAGTTTCTATAAGTGGCTGTTAGGTTAGAGGTTTGATCAGGTTCAAGTCTTTTTTTGGCAGGAATACTTGATTTGTTGTTTTATGCTTTTATCAGAAATCTGTGATATCTGGTTGTCCCTCTTTTAGTAATGTTAGGATTGATCATTGTATTCAGATGTTGTTAACTTTATCCGGTGATGTGGTGGTAAATATCTAACAACCAGCTTGGGACATGTTTGAAGAGGGAACCCTGATTTGTCGTGTTTCCCTGATTTATACCAATTCCCATAGTATAAAATAGCTGATTTGAAGCTACCAGCATATCAACTGGCCTGCAAAATTCCTGAAAATTTAACAATTGGCTTTTGTGAGCCTGTCAAGCCAGCTCCAGCACACTGCCAGCCTTTCCCTCCATTCATTATGAAGTAGCTAATCAGCTTTTCACTGAAGGATTTCCAGCAGCTATTGATGGTCTTGGCCTAGATCCATTATATCATTAGAGTTGTACAATGGCGGTATTCAAATTGGCACTCCTTGTAAAAGGAGTATTAATTAGAATAGTCCCATAAAGAAAAAAATTCCCTTACCTATTTAGTACTCAGAGAAGTTCATACAGGAAAGGTAGGATAAATTCTTAATTCTTCCCCCACCCTCCCTTTTCTAAATCGATTTTCAGAATAATGAGTTGCTTCCCTAGCATCTGCCAAAGGTAACCAAATGAATCTTTTATTTTTAGTATCATTGTGAATTCAGAATTTAAAAAAATATATAGATCTGGTATGTTTCAATCCATGGCATTTATATTTTTTGATGTTTAAATTGTTCTACCTTTGGCTAGTGGGAGCTTCTCTAAGTTGGCCACTAAATCTTTCGATATAATCGCAGTAGTCTCTGTTAGTGTTCTTGCTTTCTGGCATGAAGATATTCTAAGCTCTCCCTGTGTCTTTCTTGTTCAGGAACTGGAATCAGCTATTTCTCTAAAGAGCACTGATCTTATAATGAGAAATTTTATTTTGAGAGTACAATCTGGGCACTAGCCCAGCTAGCTCCTTGCTCTTAGATTTGTTACTATTTTTAGGCCTTTTCAGTGAGCAGAGGGAAAACACAAATTTTTTTTCTCTTTAAGAGAAAATGTAGGGCGCCTGGGTGGCTCAGTTGGTTGGGCGACTGCCTTCGGCTCGGGTCATGATCCTGGAGTCCCGGGATCGAGTCCCACATCGGGCTCCCAGCTCCACGGGGAGTCTGCTTCTCCCTCTGACCTTCTCCTCGCTCATGCTCTCTCTCACTGTCTCTCTCTTCTCTCAAATAAATAAATAAAATGTTTAAAAAAAAAAAAAAAAAAAAAAAAAAAAAAAAAAAAGAGAAAATGTATTGTGAGTACATGCTGATATTTCCAGTTCAAATCTAGAATTACAGGGTTTAAAAGAAATTACATTTAAAGTGCTTATAGGGGGTGCCTGGGTGGCTCAGTGGGTTAAGCCGCTGCCTTCGACTCAGGTCATGATCTCAGGGTCCTGGGATCGAGTCCCACATCGGGCTCTCTGCTCAGCAGGGAACCTGCTTCCCTCTCTCTCTCTCTCTCTCTCTGCCTGCCTCTCTGTCTACTTGTGATCTCTCTCTCGGTCAAATAAATAAATAAAATCTTTAAAAAAATATATATAAAAAAAATAAAGTGCTTATAGGAAGAAGCAAAAAATAAATGAAAAAAATACAGCTATTCAGAGATAATGGACAAATGTTACTGGAAGCTAAATCGTGGAACATTATACATATAAATGTGCATGAGAGTCACTGCTGTGCTTTTAACTAGGATTCTGCTGGAAGAAGTAAGAGTGTTCACCACCTATTTTCTGTTCAAGAGGATGTTCACCTCAGATTTGATCCCCTGGCATCATTTATTCTCCTTACCGACCATTGCATCGTGGTAAGTAAATTCAGCTTTCGATGAGATTCGGTGGAATCTAGTGGTGGGTCCAAAGTAGTAATATAATCATGTGGCGAGAAAGACAAACTTTATAAAATTTAGTTATTTGTCTAGAAGAAGATAATGCTTTAAAGTTGATTTGAATTAAAAGAAGCAGAGGTATTGACAGGTAATACCTGTTTTGGAACCTGGTTCTAACCAATACCATAAAATCAGAATAACTAAGGGAATTAAAGGAACTGCATAAAATTGGACTAAGGATCTTTTAAAAATAATTATTTCTTTCTATATAAATAATACACGCCTAATGTAGAGAACTTGGAAAACTTAGAAATAAAGTAAAATCAGCCCCACATTATTCTTTTATAACACTACTTATTATATAACCATTGTATTTGTCATTATGATACTCATTTTTTTCTCATATATATTTGTGTATGAGTTTTTAATATAAAATAGTAATTTTCATTCTCTTGTGGTCTGAATTTTTTTTTTCTACTGAGGAATTTGTTTTGACTATTTTCTGATACCAGTTTATGTTACTTTTAAGAATGATGTTGATTGGCATAAATATACCTTAATATTTTTAACCATTTATCTCTTGTTAATTGGGTATTGACATAAAACACACCAAAGAGACACACTATGATGTTGAGAGGAAATTGATTTTACTTTTTTATTTTTTTAAGACTTAAGACTTTATTTATTCATTTGAAAGAGAGAGCATAAGCAGGGGGAGAGGCAGAGAGAGAGGGAGAAGCAGACTCTCCACTGAGCACAGAACCCGATGCGGGACTCGATCCTAGGACCCTGGGAATGATGACCTGAGCCAAAGGCAGACGCTTAATCATCTGAGCCACCCAGGCGTCCTGAGAAGAAAATTTAAGCCTCCTTTAATTTCACTTTCTAGACATAGCTTTACATATATCTTCACAGACTTACAATGTAAATTTATTATTTTAATTGTATTACTTGTATGATTAAGCTTTTTGGAAATATAACTAATGGGCATTTGTATCTCAGTTTTACAAGTTCCTTTAGTGTCATTTGTTTTTCTTTTGGGGGTTTTTAATAGTCACCTAGATCAGGCTTTGGAAACTTTGAGGTATTATGAATCACCAGGGAATGTTAATAAGAAACGGATTCTGATTTAGTAGGGCTGAGATGGCGCCTGAGATTCTGCCTTCCCAACAAGGCGATCCCAATGATCCCATACTTTGAGAAACCAGAAGCTAGGTTATGTCTCTTCATTGTGAGTTAATCTCCAAGTGAATTGTGCCCTGACGGAGAAAGTAAAAGAAAATACCGACTTAGTTCATTTTGCCTGCAGTGCACCGTGTATGGTTTTTCTTTACTCTTCTACAACTTGAAATAAAACCAGTTCTACTTCCAGGACAGTGAAGGTGGACTGTTTCAGTTTGATCACTTTATATAACTAAGAATTACTTTGTTTCAATATTAGTCTCAGTATCCAGATCCTGAAAGAGTAATGCAGAGGCTATTTATAATTTTCTTTTTTGGTGGCTCAGTTGTTTGGTTCTTTTTTTTTTTAAGATTTTATTTATTTATTTGATAGACAGAGATCACAAGTAGGCAGAGAGGCAGGCAGAGAGAGAGGAGGAAGCAGGCCTCCTGCTGAGCAGAGAGCCCGATGTGGGGCTCTATCCCAAGACCCTGAGATCATGAACTGAGCCGAAGGCAGAGGCTTAACCCTCTGAACCACCCAGGCGCCCTGTTTGGTTCTTTTTGATGATTTCTTTTTCTTGCATAGTCATTTCTGGCAATGGTGTTATTTCCATTTTTGTTGATGAAGCCATTCTAAAAACCTTGACTGTCATTGTACCATGTATCTGCTTCATGCTAACACCAATTTCTCTGCAGGCCCGGGTCCTTTTTGTGATAATTGTGCTGATCCAGCTCACTGTTCTCATTACTTTTAGGCACCGAGGATATCCAGAGCATAAAGGTTAGTCATGGTTCCTTGTATTCTCAGACGTCTTCATTCTAAAGTGTCACATAATATCCTATTACCAAGTGATAAATATTATTATAAATTATCTTTGCCCTAGCTCTGTGAGGTGCATTCTTCAAACTTACTGTACTTTTTCCATAGTAGTACTCGATCTTTTTTTAAAAAATTCACTTTTTGGGGCGCGTGGGTGGCTCAGTTGGTTAAGCATCTGCCTTCGGCTCAGGAAATGATCTTGGAGTCTCGGGATCAAGTCCCACATCAAGTTCCACAGGCTCCTTGCTTGGCAGGGAGCCTGCTTCTCCCTCTGACCTCTCTCCTCTCATGCTCTCTCTCTCTCTCTCATTCTCACTCTCTCTCTCAAATAAATAAAATCTTTAAAAAATTTTAAAAATTAGGGGTTTTTTTCTGCTACATTGCAATAATATGAAGCTCAAACAGAAATGGGAGGGAAAATCACAATATAGCTCAAAATGACTAAACGTCTCTGCCAGATATTAAAGATCCTCCACAGCTGGGTCTTATCTAATTAGCTGCATTTTTAACCAGTTATCTGTATTTCAGTCTAGATAGTTTTCCGCTGTTCCCTACAAACACCATACTCATTTATGCTTCTGTGCTTTTGCCTAGGCTGTTATCTTTAAGTTATTTTTCTAAACTTATCTAAATCTTAGCCTCCTTTAGGGCACACCTCAAACCCTCGTTTTCCATCCCATTTTCTCCACCCCTTCCAGGTCATAATGAGCTCTTGCTTCTCTGAATCCCTCGAGTCCTTCCTGACAATTAATGCTACTTGGCCAGTCAGTCACCTTGCTTTCTGTAACCACCCCAAATGTATATTTACATTTTCTCCTCAACCCAACTATAAGTTTCTCATTATAGGAGCTCCTGTTTTCCACTTCTTTTCTGTTTCTCACAGCACCCAGCACTGTGTGCATAACAGACAATAAATACTTGTTGAACTAAATTTTCCTTACCCCTTCCTGGCTTGGATGAAATCCCTGGGATCAGGGACTGATTGTAGGGGAGGGGAGTACCATAGCAATGATTCAACAGTAAAATGGCTAACTACAGAGGGAGTGTACACATCCCACTGAATGTTTTCCTGCCTATTTTCACAAATTCTGTGAAGAAGTTCAAGAACCGTTATTGTACACATATGTTCCTGCATATAATGTAAATAAATAAATGTTTAAGGGAGGGCCCCAGCCTCATTCTGTGGGGATAACAATATCTTTGTGTAGTTATTTGAAATTTATAACATATTTTTACCTATTTACCTATTTTTACCTATTATCTCACTTAATCCATACAGCAATCCTATGAAATAGGTATTATTGTCCCCGTTTTAAAAATTAGGACACTAAGGACTGGAAAGGTTGTGAAGGTTGTTCAAAGTCTCATCGCTAGGAAAAGACAAAGGAGAGACTCGAAACCTAAGTCTTCTGACCCTAGGTCAGTTCTTTTCTGTAAACAACACTTCTTAACTTTGCACCTTAGAATCCTCTGGTGTCTTTTAAATCTTGATGTCTACCCAGCACCCTAGACCAATCACATCAGAATTGCTAGGAGTAGGATCTAAGCATCAGTAGTTTATAAAGCTCCCCAGATGATTCCAATGGCCAGTCATGGCGGAAATGTTCAGCTCTGACTAAAGCAGTATTTCTCAGTCCTGGCTGCTTAGAATCACCTCGGTTGCAACCTAAGCTTCTCCTCTCCCTCAGGCCAATTAAATCTGAATCTGTTGAGTGAGACCTGGGCATGATTATTTTTTCAGAGTTCCCCCAGATTATTATTATTATTTTTTAAGATTTTATTTATTTATTTGACAGAGATCACAAGCAGGCAGAGAGGCAGGTAGAGAGAGAGGAGGAAGCAGGCTCCCTGCCAAGCAGAGAGCCCAATGCGGGGCTCGATCCCAGGACCCTGAGATCATGACCTGAGCCGAAGGCAGCGGCCCAACCCACTGAGCCACCCAGGCGCCCCTCCCCCAGATTATTTTAATGTGGAGCCAAAAAAGAAAATCACGTTTAAAGTTTATGCTTAAAATCTGGAGCATGGGGCGCCTGGGTGGCTCAGGGGGTTAAAGCCTCTGCCTTCGGCTCAGGTCATGATCCCAGGGTCCTGGGATCGAGGTCCTGGGATCGAGCCCCGCATCGGGCTCTCTGCTCAGCAGGGAGCCTGCTTCCCCGCCGCCCCCCCCCCCCCGCCTGCCTCTCTGCCTACTTGTGATCTCTGTCTGTCAAATAAATAAAATCTTAAAAAAAAATTTTTTTTGGAGCATAGCTGTCTCCAAGGCTAAAGGATTATCTATTTACAATAAATAATAATTATTGGGGTGCCTGCGTGGTTCATTTGGTTAAGTGTCTGCCTTCGGTTTAGGTCCTGATTCCAGGGGCCTGGGATTGAGCCCCCTGTCAGGCTTCCCTGCTCAGTGGGGAGCCTGCTTCTCCCTCTGCCCTGCTCCTCGCTCGTGCTCATGTGCTCGCTCTCAAATAAATAAAATCTTTAAAAATAAATAAATAATTATTAAAAATGGACATGTAGATGACTACTTTGAGAAGTACCAGACTAGAACAAGAAAGACTCTTAAGAGAGGAATGAGTAGCAATAATGTCACAAAGTGGGGAAGATCATTTGTTACCAGGTTTTGTACAAAATCAACTGTCAGACTGAACAGTGTTTTAAGTACAAAATGGATATGTTGGCCATTAGGAAAGACATACTATTTAACTTACATCAGGCTGTCTTTCATTGGGACTGGTTCTTTCAGTAGTTTTCACCTCTAGGGGTGCTCAGTGTGTACCAAGTTTCCAGTCATGTCTTCTGGTTTATGACGAGCCACACACATGAGTGGAAAAACGGCTGGCTGAGGTTGAGGATCTGTGATACTTTAGTCTGTGGCCACAGAATGGAGCTACTCTGTGTGTGAAGCCTATATGCTTGGCATTTTTGGCATTATATTTTAAGAGATGTTAATTCGAAGAGCTTGGGATCTCCTTCAGTTAGAGTAAGAGAATAACTATGAGTTAGGAGCTATGTCACATATGGGAAAGAAATATTGGACGGTTATTCATACTTAAGATTAGACTGGAGAAATTTTGATACTTCTTTGATATATTTTTATATACCACTTGGAAGTTTGTACATTTGGATACTAAATCCCATAGAAAACAGAGACTTTGAGCACAGCACTCTATTTCAAGCCTACATGTTTATGCAGCTATAAGTGTGTGCATGCATGTGTGCATGTGCATGTCTCCCAACCACACCATTGCCTTGAACTTTCTACTCTCTGCAATTCTAATTGGACTGGCTTCTCAGGATTCCTGCCAATTTCTGAATTTAAAGTGGTGTCATCTCTATAGTTACCATATAACAAAAGATAGCCCATGGAAGTCTTCTAGAAAATCTTATAAAGAAATTGAACTTAGAGAAAGACAAGTATCATATAATTTCACTCATGTGGAAATTAAGAAATAAAACAGATGAACATAGGGGAAGGGCAGGAAAAATAAAATAAGATGAAATCAGAGAGGGAGACAAACCATAAGAGACTCTTAACTCTAGGAAACAAACTGAGGGTTGCTGGAGGGGATTTGGGTGGGAGGATGGGGTAATTGGGTGATGGGCCTTACACTTGATTTACTGAGCACTGGGTGTCGTATGCAACTGACCAATCACTAAATGCTACCTCTGAAACTAATTAGAAAAAAAGAAAGAAGGAAGGAAGGAAAGAAAGAAAGAAAGAAAACTTTGCATGTGCTCACTGTTTGTTTTTTCAAATTTATTCTATTTAGGGTCTCCAGGATTTATAAATTTGACTTCCTTTTCTCTCCACGTCCTGAGCAAACTAAACATCTTCTACTATTCTGTGTTGTTGCTAACCCTGTATACAGCACTGGGTAAGTCAATTAGGAAACATGAGATTGTGAAGAATTCTGCTAAAAGATGTATGGAGTATTTTGACAAAAGAGTCATTTAGACTCTTGAGAGCATAATGAACAACACATGGATTCTTCATAAATCATTTCCTGGAACATGATCTTAGGAAATAAAGTTCTTTCCTAACATGTTTGAAGGACATTTAGTTGACACAGAGTTAACTTAAGCTGAGAAGACCATTAAATAATTAGTGTGTGTGTACAGAGCAGCCTTCTTTGAGTACCTTGAAGTTTTATCCTTTATTTCATCACACTTTTTATTTCCTTCCTTACTTTATCAGAACCTGTGATTATCTTTTGTGTTTATCATCTCTTCCCTCATTAGAATATCCACTGAAGTCTTGTCTGTCTTGTTCTCCTCTATGCCCAGCACTTAGCACAATGGCTAGTATGTACTTCAGTGAATATTTACTTATGGATACCCCTTAAAAACTCAGCTCAAAAAGGAGAACCTGAGATGAGTGGTGAGTTCAGGCATATCCAAGTTCTTCTGTTACATTCTCATACCAATACTTAGTCCCTCAGCCACTTATGGAAGCAGGAAGCAGGAAGCACTGTGGTTCTGTATTTACAGCTTTTTACTAATGTTCCTTAGTGACTTAAAGTCAGTTAGGAGTAGATTAGCCTATTCATTGCTTAGTCTTTGTCTTATACTTTTATTCCACCCCAAGACTTTTCTTTGCCTATTAGTAACTCCCACCAGAGAACAGAGAGTAATTAGATAAAAAAATACAACACTGTATAATTCTGTGTACCAGGCTTTGGCGGATGGCCCTTTGGAGGTCAGTTTCCTTGTTAGAAGATAGGTTGAAGCTACTTTAGACACTTGCCTTACACTAGAGGGTGAAGCACATGATTTGGCTCCTGGCTGTAAAGAAAACATTAAAAGAGTAGAAGTTGCTCCATGTTTAAAAGTTGAAACTTTCAGGGAAAACACTTTTTTAGACCCTGTATCCAGTGGAGGTTATATAATAACATCTGAGGAAATTACCTATGACTTTTTAAAGCTGAACCCTGTTCTTACCAACAGATTTGCATTTTGAGAAAGGAAGTCTTGACTGTCCATTTATCACTCTGGACAATATAGTAGTTCCAGAAACCTACATGCTAGGGAGGACATTAAGTAATAGGGAGGAGCAAAAAGTTATTCTGGCATTCTAAATGAAAAAGAAATTAAATTTTTTACATGTTAACCTTGAGTGTATAGTTGATGTACAAAGTAATGACTTGGGTCAGCAAGAAAAGGTCAGAATACATTCATGAATATTAATAAGAAAGAGAAGAAATGCATTTTAGAAAGATGAAAGTGGTTGAAGTTTCATTGCTTAAAGGAGTAAATATCAGTTATCTGGAAAATTAACTTCCACAGACTACCTCTTTGCTTCTTAAAGGAAATGTTAATGCATTATATTAAGATTATTATTGCAACAGAATCTTCTAAAGTTTCTGAACATACTCTGACCTGTTTCTGGAATCTATTCAGGTATAGCATGTACTCAGATGATTTCATAATCAGACAAAAGTGGAGTAAGGAGCAAATGGTTGGTTAGCTAAGATGTATGGTGCAACATACAGATCAGTAAAGAAGAAAAATTATGCCAATAAAATGCTTACCAATGACCACTCTCACACTGTGTTATTCCTATAAATGTACCTTGTGATGTATATAATCAGAATCATAATCATTTAATCTTCTCCTTTTGTCCCCATTGCCTCTTTCAGGACCATGGTTCGTTGGTGAGATCACCAAAGGCAAATTGGGTTGCTGCTTTTCCTTTGGGATGTTTGTTGATGGACATTTCCTACAAGGCAGCCTAACATTTGTAGTTGGCATTCTGCAGGTAAGAGGTCAGAAATGGAATGTAAGAATGCCTTGGCCTTTTGGACTAATTATATAGCAGTTATGAATTAAATCCAGAGCCTCAAACTAAACACCACAGATCATATTTCCTAATTTAATATTTGCTGTTTTGTTTGTTTTCAATGTTTCAATTGTTTTTCAAATGCTTCCTAAGCTCGCTCTTCCACCACTCTCTCGTAACATCTAAATACATTCGGCAGGAAGCATTTCTAAAAAGTTTCTGAAAGAGATTTTTGGTTTTGTAATTTGTTTTACTGTGCCTTTCCCTTGATGAAAATGAGATAAGGGACTTGCAGTAGAATAAGTAAGTAAACCAAAATTGATTATGATAAGAAGGAAAATGTTTCAGAGGGAGGAAAGGAAAAATAGACACACAAGAAAAATAGGTCTGTTGTCCAGGGGAAGCTGCACTGGGCAAGAACCAGACCTGGGCTTTTTAGTGATGTCTTAGCTGCTGTTTGTTTGGGAAAATAATAATAGGTTAGGTTTACATGTATATTAAGATTCCTTTAAAAGAAATACACAGGGGTGCCTCGGTGGCTCAGTTGGTTAAGCATCTACCTTCAGCTCAAGTCATGATCTCAGGGTCCTGGATCAAGCCTCATATCAGACTCACTGCTCAGCAGGGAGTCCGTTTTTCCCTCTCCCTCTCCCCCTGCTTGTGCTGTCTCTCAAATAAATGAAATCTTAAAGCACACACACATGCACACCCCCACACACAAACACAACTAACCAATAGCAAATCTCTGTATATAGTTTGGAAAGTATTTACCTACTATGTATTTTATTCACCTATTGGGGCTAAAGGTACTAAAATCTCAGGTAATGATCTCATGTTTGGGAAGAGATCCAAAAACATTTTTCAGAATGAGCTCACAGCCTCATAATAGGGTAGTAAAGGTGATTGGCAGGATTAGAGAGAATCAAGGAAGACTTCTGCCTATAAACATTGACCACAGACCAGAATGTTCTCTGTATAGCAGCATTTTATATGTGAGTAGGTCGTGAGTCTCGTTCAGTTGTCTATTATGTAGGTGGAGGCTGTCTCACAGGAGCACTCTTATACCAAATAAAACCTGAGCCTTACTAAAAGGTAGGGTTTATATTCATATATTTTTAAAATATTTTATTTATTTATTGGACAGAGACAAGAGAGAAGGAATACAAGCAGGGGGGAGTGGAAGAGGGAGAGGGAGAAGCAGGCTTCCCGCTGAGCAGGGAGCTCGATGTGGGGCTCCATCCCAGGACCCTGGGATCATGACCCGAGCCAAAGACGCCTAATGACTGAGCCACCCAAGCACCCCTATATTCATATTTTAATAAATAGTACACCAGTAGTGGATTTTATGTATCATCTAGGCCAGTGGCTCCCAAATGTGTTATCTCTGCCCTTGACTTGTTCTCTGCATTTCAAGTGTCTATATATCCACCTGCCATTTCACATCTCCCCTTAGATATCTAACAGGCATCTCAATATCACGTGTCTACCTCAAACCTCTTCCTCCCCCAGTTCTTTACAATAAGTTTTTCTAGGATGTATCTTTAATTTTTCCCTTTCCCTCTAATACCCTATATCTAATCCATTAGCAAGTAATACCCTGTTCGGTTTCCCTCCGATGCATATCTTGAATCCACCACTTCTCTTCATCTCTGCTACCACCACGCTAGTCTAACCCATAATTATTCCTTGCCTGGTCCACTGCAGGAACCCAGATTGGTCTTCCCACTGCTACCCTTGCCTCCCTACTCTCAGTTTGCCACAGAGCAGTCACTCCTTTCAAAACCTTAATCAGCTCACTCCTCAGCTTAAAACCTTTAAGCAGAGCAGCAACATGATCTGAGTCCTGCTGACTGCCTCAGTTTCCACTTGGCTCATTGTGTTCCAGGCTCATGGGTCTTTAGTAGGCCAAGGCCTCTCCCACCTCAGGGGTTATTTGTTTCCTCTGCCTGGAATGTGCTTCCTTCCACGGAGTCATTCCTGCTCTTCAGGCCTCAGAGAACCCATCTCTCAGTTACCCTCTTGTGACTCAGTTATTTTTTTCATTGAATGTGTCACAACTATAGTGATCTTTTGTGTTTATTTTTTTGGTCTCTCTTCTCTCTGTTAGAATGTAAGCTCTATGATGCATCTTTGCTGCATGTCCTTAGCCTAGAGCCTGGCATCATGCCTGCCATGTAATGGGCATTTATTTGGTGTAATAGGCAATTATTTGGTGAATGAATGAATGAGTGAATCATACTGCAGCTAAGCTTAGATTATAACTTAAATCTGATTTGTATTCTAGTACTCATAATGCTACTTTAATTAAAAATACAGAGATAATAGGGGCACCTGGCTGGCTTAGGTAGTGAAACATGCAACTCTTGATCTTGGGGTTCTGAGTTCAAGCCCATGTGTGGTGTAAAGTTTACTTAAAATAGAAAAAATTAATAAAAAACACAGAGATAAGAAAAAAAAATACTGATACCTAAGTCCCCCTTCACTCTGCCAAAAAGAAAAGTGTGTTTATGTACATATTTATACATATATTCATTTCCAACTTAAACATTACTGAGGGCTTCAACATAAATGATACCTACTTTTTTTTTTTTAAGATTTAATTTATTTGACAGAGATCACAAGTAGGCAGAGAGGCAGGTAGAGCGAGAGAGGAAGGGAAGCAGGCTCCCTGCTGAGTGGAGAGCCCGATGTGGGGCTCAATCCCAGGACCCTAAGATCATGACCTGAGCCAAAGGCAGAGGCTTTAATCCATTGAGCCACCCAGGCACCCGTTAAGATGAACAAAAAGAGGGGCACCTGGGTGGCTCAGTGGGTTAAGCCGCTGCCTTTGGCTCAGGTCATGATCCCAGGTCCTGGGTTCGAGCCCCACATCGGGCTTTCTGCTCAGCAGGGAGCCTGCTTCCTCCTCTCTCTCTGCCTGCCTCTCTGCTTACTTGTGATTTCTCTCTGTCAAAAAAGTAAATAAAATCTTTAAAAAAAAAAAGATGAACAAAAAGATACAGGCAAATATACAACCATAAGTCACTTCTTGTGAGTGTTATAAGCAAATGTGATTGAAGCATAGAATCAGAGAGTTAACCCCCAAGAGAGAGCAACATATCCTTAGGTGCCACTAATAATGCGTTAATGAGGCCCGACCCTCTTGCTCATGGTCTGTTCTGCTTCTTTTTTCAGCTGGCATTTTTTAACATACCCTTGATGGCTTACCTGTGTTGGAGCTTGCTGCAGCGGTGCTTTGGCCACAACTTCCGGTCTCATCTCCATCAAGGAAAATACTTGAAAGTTATACCTGTTCACCTACTTATGTTACTGCTGTACATCTGGCAGATCTATTCCTGCTACTTTCTTCATATGACATATGGTGCTCTAGCTTTTTTCTTCTCCCCTTTGCGGACCTGGTTAACACTGTTGACACCTGTTATCATTCGTTGCGTGTGGACTCTGAACTCTACTGAGCTTGGAACCTTCATAGCACAGTTAAAAAGCCACTTGAGCTCCTGAAGGTCTTGTGTCACCATCTGCCTCTGTAGCCCAGGCTTCTGCCCCAGCAGCAGGTGGAAGGCCAGTGCTGGGGGCAAGCTTCAGGGAGCTGCTGCAACCTGGACATCTGGGAGTTGGGGGGATTACTCACTACTGATTCCTGCAGAATGGACTGCAGAAAAATCGAAATAATGCCATGATTCCTTCCTTCGCCGGGAAGGCAGGGGATTGATTTACTTTTGTGAAAAAGTTCTAATCAGGAGATCCACAGGGCAGGGTCTGGGTGTGTGTATGGGAGTATCAGAAGCCCACTGTATTTTTTATGGTTACCTCATGTAAAGTACCTAGCACAGTGTGTGGAACTCACGGGCAAGGGTGCCACTAGAGGGGTAGGTAAGCGGTAGGAACCTGGGCCCTCCCCTGACTACCCTTGAGATATTAGCTCCAAGTCTTCTTTTCCCTCGGGGTTATGGGCTTTCGGGTTCTTTAGGTGGGGGTGCTTTCAGCTAATCAAATAAAAGAGTAATGATTAAGAACCCCGACTGGGCGTTGCGTGTGTGTGTGTGTGTGTGTGTGTGTGTGTGTGTGAGAGAGAGAGAGAGAGAGAGAGAGAGAGAGAAAGAAATTGAGACCAGGCCTCTGAGAGCGGGAGGAGGAGTGGTCGGGCCTCTAGGGGAGGGGCGAATCGTGACCAGACGGCCGGGGGTGGGAGGGAGGCGTGGCCGGACCTCCGGGGCGGGGAGAAAGGCGTGGCCCGGCCGGGCGAGATAAAAAGAGGTGGGGCGGGGGCTGTGGGGCGGGGCCGGGAGGGTTGTTGCCGGAAACGAACCCATATCTGTGACTCCCGGATGTGGAAAGCCTATGGAAGTGCGGCCTTAGCCCCTTCCTTGGTCGCTTTTGTCCGGAGGTTCCAGACGATATAGTGAGATGGCGAGCGCAGCTGCACCTACAGCCGCGGTCCCCACCGTAGTTCCGCCTTTGGAGCAGCTCCGGCGATTGGCGGTGGAGCTGCGGTTGCTCTTGCCTGGATTGCGGGGTGAGCTGACGCCGTTGAGACAGGCGGCGGCAGGGGCGGGCTTGATTTGGGAAGAGGCCGGCGGGGGCGGGGGCACGGGCGGAGGAGGTGGGGGTCGGGGGTGACTGGGCTTACTTGTTCTTTCGCCCCCGCCCGGCCCACATGCCAAACCCACCAGTCGGCGAAGCCCGAGAGACCACCAAGGAGTTTAATCCTGAGACGTTTTGGAGGAAACTCAGTGAGTACCTCTCGTGTTGGGGACTTGTATTTCTCATGCCTTTCGGTGTACCGACCCCTTTCCCTCCGCTTCTCCCCCTCCCGCTTCTCCCCCTCCCACCGCATCGTCTCAGGATACTTCACCTTACCAATCCTTTGTATTTCGGAGTTGGGGATATGAAACATTGATTTGGGGAGGTGTGTTGAGAGGTCTTAGCTGGTAAGGCTGACATTTTTAAAGTCCGTGCAGCAGCTGCAGGCCGATGTTTTGGCACTAACATATAGGCTCCTCCCCTCAGATGAGGCAGCTGTGAACGTGGCAAGGGAAGCCACGACTCTGACAGAAGTCTTCTCTCGAGTTCCACTGCCCTCTCCACAGGTGAGCTTTACTTTCCTGGAATCCTTGTGTTGCTTCGTTCATTAGGAATCCAGTCACCTTCTTTCCACTTTTACACTCAAGCCAGGGGATTTATTTTCCACACCTGTCAAATAGGATTGCGGTTCTCATCTCACAGGATTGCGGCGAAGGCCAAATTGCCAGGCGCAGTTCCTGGCACGGCGTAGGCAGATCTTCTAAATAGGTATCTGTTCAACTTTCAGTTCATCCCTGGTTATTCCCTTTCTGACATATATTTTTTAAACACTCGCTATTTGGTAGGTGTTTTCACATACGTGATTCCCATCTGATACATGAGTAAGCAAGCTTAGAGGCTCAGGTTAAGGTAAATAAGCAGTGGAGCTAGGATTGAAATTAGGGTTTATGGTGTCTAAATTACAGCTTTTCTGTCATACTACATAATACCCTTTTTGTATCGAATTACTTTTTATATTTAATCAGTAACATATGTATACGTATAAAATTCTGAAGATGTCAAAGTGTGCTAAAAGTTTATATTTCCCCTCCCCAGTTACTTTTGTATTATTCCATATATATTCGATGCATAGACGCACTTATGTGTATATGCATGCTTCTTTTTTACACAATGATAGGATACCATAAACACTTTTCTGGATCTTCCTTTAAAAAAATTAATAACATGGATTGCACATTGATTCTTAGCAGGACATTTAAAGTTGCTCAGTTCTTTATAAGGCTGCATGGTATTCAGTAGAGTGGATATAGCCATAATTTATTTAACCAATACTTTATGGGGATATTTAAGCTCTTTACAACTTGTGACTTATAAACGGTGCTATAGTAAATTGCCTAGGACAGTCTTTGTATGTATGTATTATCAGTAAAAAAAAAAAAAAAAAAAAAAAAAAATTCCCAGAAGTGGAATAGCTGGAACAAGAAGTTATGCATTTTTATTTTTATTTTTAAAAAGATTTTATTTATTAGAGAGCATGAGTGATGGGGAGGGGCAAAAGGAGAAGCAAACTCCTTGCTGAGTAGGGAACCCAACTCAGGACTCAATCCCAGGACCCTGAGATTACAACCCAAGCCAAAGATTGACGCTTAACCAACTGAGCCACCCAGGTATCCCAAATTTATACATTTTTTTTTAAATTCTTAAATTTTTTTTAAAAGATTTTATTTATTTATTTGACAGACAGAGATCACAAGTAGGCAGAGAGACAGCCAGAGAGAAGAGGAAGCAGGCTCCCTGCTGAGCAGAGAGCCTGATTTGGGGCTTGATCCCAGGACCCACTGAGCCACCCAGGCGCCCCCAGATTTGTACATTTTTAAATTACCTGTTATTGTAAAACGTAGTTTTACAATATGTTGGCTATGACCAGGTATGCTTTATGCCATTTTTCTAGAACTAGGCATACTTAATTTAGGAGTAAGTTTATTTAAAAATGGCATATTTATTGCCTTATTTCATTTTCATAGTCAATAGTTTGATTCTCTTTTTCAGTCTGTATATCAAGATGTTTTGAAATGAAAAAATATTCTTTGCTACACCTACAATGATAAACTCTCCTCCTGTAGACCCCAGAGATCTATGATGAGAAAATAAGAAATGAAGTGTTTGAGAGCATTTTAAAAGCTTTGTGCAAGGAAGTCAATATTTATTTTAAGGGGAGTAGTATTACCTTATTTTTCTTATCTGTTTGCCTGCTTTCTTTCAAATATACTCAGGACTTGTTGCTAAAATTCATAGCTAGTAACATACCATGAGGAGGGAGCATAGAACTATTTTTCCATACATGCTCAGGACAGTGGTTTCATTCATAGGTGAAAAGTTTTATTTATATTTGAATTATGTGTATTTGAATAACAACTGTTTTCTTAGAATCTTGCACCTTAGTTTACTGAAGAATGGCTTTACTTATTTTTTTTTAAGTGCTTGGATGTTGAAGCAATGTCACATTGCCATAAAAAATTTTTTAAACACTTTCAGTCACTGTGCTTATTCACCAACCCAGACTGGTAACTGTTCACAGACTGGCGCCAGTCTGTGGACCATATTTTACAAAGCACTGGCTTAGAATTTAGCAGAAAAGTGAGGACAAGGAAGGTAGGAGAAAGCCAGTGACTGCTTAGAAGGAAAATAGTCAACATTGAGCAATGTTGAGTCTATGCTAAATTATCTTTAGGTATATTGTGATTCTGTTAGAGATCAGACACCTGGCTAATGATCTAAGGGTTGGCAAACTCTTCTTTAAAAAGTGAAATAGGGGGGTGCCTGAGTGGCTCAGTGGGTTAAGCCTCTGCCTTTGGCTCAGGTCATGATCCCAGGGTCCTGGAATCGAGCCCCGTATTGGGCTCTCTGCTCAGCAGGGAGCCTGCTTCTCCCTCTCTCTCTGCCTGCCTCTCTGCCTACTTGTGATCTCTGTCAAAAAATAAATAAAATCTTAAATAAATAAATAAAAATAAAAAGTGAAATAGTAAATATTTTAGGCTTTGAAGGTGAGCTAGTTAACTTTGTCCTTGTAGTGGGAACACAGCTGGAAGTAATATATAAACAAGAGTTTGGCTGTATGCTGGTAACACTTTATTTATTTATTTATTTAAAGATTATTTATTTATTTATTTGACAGACATAAATCACAAGTAGGCAGAGAGGCAGACAGAGAGAGAGCAGGAAGCAGGCTCCCTGCCAAGAAGAGAGCCCGATGCGGGACTCAATCCCAGGACCCTGAGATCATGACCTAGCCGAAGGCAGAGGCTCAACCCCCTGAGCCACCCAGGCGCCCCGGTAACACTTTATTTTTAAAAACTGACAGTGGATCTAATTGGCCCATAGGCTGTAGTTACCAACTCCTGGTCTGAGATAAGAGGAACACCTCACAGCAGATCATGGGTACCTCATGATGTGGAGAGTATTAGGAATAAGTTTTTCCTGCTTTTTTTTTTTTAATATTTTATTTATTTATTGGAGAGAGAGAGAGAGCAAGACAGAGAGCACATGAGCAGGGGCAGAGGTAGAGGAAGAGGGAGAAGCAGACTTCCTGCTGAGCAGGGAGCCTGATGCAGGGTCCTGGAATCATGACCTCAGCTGAAGGCAGATGCTTAACCAACTGAGCCATCCCAGCGCCCCTTTCCTGCTTTTTTTAAAAAATATTTTATTGAGTCGTCACCTCATTCTCTTGTGTCCAGCTAACTCCTCTCTGCTATGTGCAAGAGCAGCAGAAGCCCTAAGTCATAATAGGACTACAGAAAATGTTTGTAGATCATGCTGTACAGTTGTCTGCTCTCTTCTACAGTAGATGGACTGATGAACCTAATCCAGTTTTTTTTCATTCTGAAATTGATCCATCACCTCATAGGAAACCAAGAGGTTCTGTGAACAAGTCCATGCCGCCATCAAGACAATCACTGCAGTATACTATTCACTTCCCAAGGATCAGGGTAAGCCACTGTGTGCACAGAAATGTTTCATTTATAGGGTAGCTCTTTGCTAATATGATAGTTTATGTCCTGTGACTTTTACCTTGTCCTCAATTTGAGCATGTAATGTATCTTTCTTCCATAAAATGCACTCAAGGATAATTTTATAACATTAGTGACCTCCATAAATAAACTTTCATGCTAAGGTACGGATGCTTTGTTACCATCTTCCCTGCTTTGCCTGACTCTAAGGCTTTTAATTCTCACTGGCTCCTCCCTCTCTAACCCATTCTAACCACTACAGATGCTGGATCTTTAGCATCTCCTCCACCCATATTACATCACATCTTGTTTCTGAGCTCCCTTATGGTTAAGTGACCTCTAACTCTGCCTATAGATTAATGCTTTGGTTATAATCATGCCAAAATTATAAATGAATATGTGTCTCATGGATCTTAAGTTTAGTCATAGATGCTTTAAACTTCATCTGTTTCATCCACAGTTGTCAAGAGACCATTGACCTTAATGAATGGATACATGCTGTCTTAGAAAGATTTTGTTCTAGATCTCTTTTGGAGGACAGTACTCAGGAATGGTGGGAGGAGCAAGAAAATGGCATGGGTAGATACATAAGACCTGAGTTTTGTTTTGGCACTCCAATTAAAGGATATGGGTGCACATTACCTCAAGTTCTGAAGGGCTTAAACTCTGAAGAAAGCAGATGGTGACTTCTGGAAAGACCAGCCTACTTACTTAGTCTTTGGGTTTCTTCAGGAATCACCCTGAGAAAGCTTGTACGGAACGCCACTCTGGACATCGTAGATGGAATGGCTCAACTTGTGGATGTGCTTTTCATTACTCCAGGTCAAAGGTAGTAATACCACAATTGGGGTTATCAGTTAATGGGGTTTATTCCTTCAGGGAGGGGGAAAAACTCATTCAACAGCAAAGTTACTAACAGCTGAGAATGATGACTAGTAGGAAGGGGTTTTTTTAGGAGAGAGGAACCTTGGTTATTGATATATCCTTATTGATTCCTTTCTCCAGCCCAGATAACAGTGACCTTATTTCCTACAACAGTGTCTGGACTGCATGCCAGCAGGTGCCTCGGATACCAAAAGGTGGGTCAGAGTGGGAAATGGGCCATTGACTCTGTTAGCCAAAGCAGATAGAAACTCTCCTATCTAGTTTCTAGTTTTGTAGCATGGATGTATTTTAACTTACAGTTTAGTAAAATATAATAGTTTATCACCAACATCAAAAGATAAGTATTCGTATATTTTCTCAGTCCGTTTAGTTCTCATACTTTTTTTTAGCCCTCTTTCTGTGGCCCTATCTTGTTGAACAAATGTGGTTTGTTCTCCTGGTCCTGCCCAGGACACACTGAAGCATTTATGAGGTAGTGCCAGCCAGGTCAAAAGTAGTGTTCATCCATGAGGACCTTGATGAGAAACATCATGTGACCATTTTTTTTTTTAAAGATTTTATTTATTTATTTCACAGAGAGAGATCACAAGTAGGCAGAGAGGCAGGCAGAGAGAGAGATAGAGGAGGAAGCAGGTTCTCCGCTGAGCAGAGAGCCCGATGCGGGACTCGATCCCAGGACCCTGAGATCATGACCTGAGCTGAAGGCAGAGGCTTAACCCACTGAGCCACCCAGGCGCCCCATGTGACCATTTTTTAAAAAAAGATTTTATGTATTTATTTGAGAGAGTGTGAGCAAGAGAGGGAGGGAACACAAATCGGGGGTGGGGAGGAGAGGAAGAGGGGAACAGATTCCCAGCTGGGCAGGGACCTGGACATGGGACTTGATCCCAGGACCCTGGGATCATGACCTGAGCTAAAGGCAGATTCTTAACCCACTGAGCCAACCAGGTGCCCCTTGTGTGACCATTTTATTTCTTTTTTGTGGTGAATGATGAAAAGCTTTTTAACTCCTATCTGGGTACCTAGAGGATGGGTATTAGAAAAATTTTACATTAAACCACTGCTCTTGTTGATTATCCTGGGCACTCTTCTCAAATGGGAACACTATTGGTTGTTATTTGCAGACTTGACAGAATTATAGGCTTCTTTTTTTATTCTAGTGCTTCTGATTTTTCACTCCTAGATAACAAAGCTGCAGCCCTTTCAATGCTGACGAAGAGTGTGGATCTTGTGAAGGATGCACATGAGGAAATGGAACAGGTAAGGGGACAGCTCCATGATAGTGGATGAGAATTGTAATGAAAGAGATGGCCTGAGCATTGACTCAATTAAGTCCCATCCTCATTCCTGGATTTTGACTATCTCCTACCTCATGCCAGTGTGTGATTTATACCATTCTTCTCTGTCCTTTGCTGGGTTAGGAGAGTGAGAACGGGGTTTATGAAGTGATTCAAGTGTGGCCATTGGTGAAGTAGCTGGGTGATGTTTTGGGATAACTCAGATATGAGGCTGAAAGTATAACAGTCTCTCTCTCTTTTTTTTTTTTTTTTTTTTTTTTGGCATATCTTAGGCCGTGGAAGAATGTGACCCATACTGTGGCCTCTTAAATGACACTGAGGACAACTCTGACAGCCAAGGTGATGAAGAGGATGATAGGTTGGGGTGTCCAAACAATCGGGACTTATACTGGTCAGAGGAGGATCAAGAGCTCATAATCCCATGTCTTGCACTGGTGAGAGCATCCAAAGCCTGCCTGAAGAAAATCCGGATCTCAGTGGCAGAGAATGGGAAGAAAGATCAGGTCGCCCAGCTGGATGACATTGTGGATATTTCTGATGAGATCAGCCCTAGGTAAGCAGGATCCCCACTTGAAACATATGAGTAGCAGCGTGTGATCTTAGCTTGTGCTGTCACCCCAAGCTTTTCCCCCAGTTTTTTATTTTGAAAATATTCAGTCTATAGGAAAGTTAAAAAAAGTATTGCAGTGAACACCCATATATCCTTCATTTAGCTAGATTCACCTGTTGCTCACATGTTTTTTTCAGTATTGGTTTATTTCTCTATGGTTAGATGTGCCAGTGTTCTCCTGAACCATTTGAGAATAGGTTGCAGACATCAGTGACATTTCACCCCTAAATTCTTCAGCATGTATCTCCTAAGAACAGATATTCTTGTTATTACTTCCAAGAGATTTAACATTAAATAGAATAATATTTAATATTCAAATTTTCCCATTTGTCTCTAAAATGTATTTTATTGCTTCTTTAAAATTTTATTTTTTAATCTGGGGTTCTGTCATGGTGTCACATTGCATTTGGTTATCATCTCTTGGAGTAGTCTCGTATGGTTGTAGTCTCTTGCAACTATAACAGTCCCTGTCCTTTTTAGTATTTTTTGACATTGACTTTTTAAAGGGCAGTTGTCTTGCAGAATATCTAAAAATCTGGATTCACATTATTGTCTTTGTCATGATTATAGATTATTTTCAAGTTAAATATTTTTTTGGCAAGGATATCATGTATTTGAGTATTTTGTGCCTCTCATTGCATCATGTGGGCGAGGGACATGTTAGTTTGTTGGTACTAAATTTCTTTCTTTCTTTTTTTTTTTTTTAAGATTTTATTTATTTGACAGAGAGAGACAGCGAGAGAGGGAATACAAGCAGGGGGAATGGGAGAAGGAGAAGCAGGCTTCCCACTGAGCAGGGAGCCTAATGTGGGGCTGGATCCCAGGGTCCTGGGATCATGACCTGAGCCAACGGCAGACACTTAATGACTGAGCCACCAGGCACCCTGGTGGTACTAAATTTCACCACTTGGTTAAAGTAGTGCCCACTTGAGTGCTGTTCCATGGATGAACTCCACTTGCGTCAGTTACTAAATTAATGGTTTCAGATCCCCCCATTTTAAATATTTGAGAGAGAGAGAGCAATGAGCAAGGGAGCGGGGAGGAGCATAGGGAGCTGGAGAGGGGAAGCAGACTCCCCACTGAGCATGGAGCCCAGAGGGGTGGGGCTCAATCTCCAGACTTGGACTTGGAGATGTGACCTGTGCCAAAACCAAGAGTCAGACACCTAATCCACTGAGACACCCAGGTGACCTCGGAGCCTCCCATTTTAAACTGAATTAATCATGTCCTATCATAAAGGCCAAGGGAGTTTTTTTCCCCCCCATTTCTAATGAAATGGGGTATGTATGTGTTTAGTAAATACCAGTTGAATTGATTCTGGTTACCCAATTTAAGGAATTGAGAGGCATTTACGGACAGTTGGGTTCTCACTGGTCACATCACTGGAAACTACCCAGTTGAGCTTTGTTCCTTTTATTGTTAATGGTTATTTTTGCTTTCTGCCCTTAGTGTGGATGATTTGGCTCTGAGCATATATCCACCCATGTGCCACTTGACTGTGCGAATCAATGTAAGTACCAGCTTTGAGGGAAAAGCTACTGACCTAACTGGTAGGATTTTACTACCTACTAGTATTTCCTTTAAGCTATAGGAAATACATTTATTTGTCAGTTAGATGCCAATATAACAATAGTGTCATAGTTCTTACATGTATTTCTGCTTGATAAATCTTTACTGAAGCCCTGAGTTCTGGTAGTACTCTGTTCTGTAACCATTTGGGTAATCACTTAGAAGAATCCAAAGACCTTAGAAAATGCTACTTTGAAAAGAAAGTCTGAATTACCACACTACTTTAGGATCCTGTTAACCCAGAATCACTGTTTCTGATTTCTGGTGTAGGCAAAAATCTGTGTCCAGAAACATACTCTGTTCTAATATAAACATATTGGACCATTGAACTACAGAGGGTCAAGGTCTTTATAAAAATATGGTTTTATTTTATTTTTTCACGTCCTGGGTCCTGTGCTAGAGAGAATTCTCTTGTCTCATTTTTAGAGACTCAGATTATCTCTATAGTTATTGGAAGGAGAAGTAAAACTGCCAAATGGCTTATATCTTACATTCAGAACTATCTGTCCTGAAATATTTGATATATTTGATGAATTTCCACCATCTAATTTATCTTCACAGTATGTGAACACCTTAAAGTAGAATGGGTGTTAACTTTTTTTCCCATTCACTTTTTTAAAAAATTGACTTCCTAAGAAGTAAGCATCTTTAGTAATATGCCTTGTCAGTTACCCCAAATAAAAATTTTAAAATGTGTACCATAGATTGGTGGAATACATATGTTCTCATGTTATCTTGTTACTGGTGTGCTTAAAATTATGTACGTATTCTTTTTTTTTTTTTTAAAAAGAACACTACCTGTTTCTACTATATATTTAGAACTGCAGTTGGGATAAATTCAGGTTAAATTCTAACTTTTTCTAGTTTTTTTAAATTTAAAAGTATTAAAAAATTTTTAAAACTTACAGGAATGTTATAGCAACACTATTAATAAGATTTTGTAAATAGAGAAGAAACCTATAATCCTGCCACCCTAATCTAATCAGAATTTTTGTTTTTGCAGTTTCCTTCAAGGTTTTTTGTTTGGATTTTTTTCTGCCCTTTTTTTTTTTTTTTTTTTATAGTTTATTACTTGAGTCCTTTAGTATATCTTAGCTCTCCTTCCC
Organism: Lutra lutra; assembly: GCF_902655055.1. Classification (NCBI taxonomy): domain Eukaryota; kingdom Metazoa; phylum Chordata; class Mammalia; order Carnivora; family Mustelidae; genus Lutra; species Lutra lutra. The sequence goes on from NC_062284.1 coordinate 62,617,397, forward strand.
TTTTTATGTGGCGCTCAGGGTGAGTAACTCCTTTTTTCTTTTCTAGTCTGCGAAACTTGTATCTGTCTTAAAGAAGGCACTTGAAATTACTAAGTGAGTATGAGGACTTCTCATCAAATAGCTTTTTAGAGAATGAACCCATCCAGTCATTCTCAATTCCCAAAGCCCCATTTCAAGAAGTGGAAGAAGGTGGGTGTGGTGTTTTCTTTCCACTTCAGTTGTGGAGCCACTAAGTTTCTACAAAGAAATTTGCCTTATCTTACTAGTTTTTGTGCTCCTTGTTGAGAGTAGGTTTCGCCTTCCCAGTATAAATTTAACTTCTCTTTTTCCCCATTCCATTTGCAGAGCAAGTCATGTGACCCCACAGCCAGAAGATAGTTGGATCCCTTTACTCATTAATGCTGTTGATCATTGCATGAACAGAATCAAGGAACTCACTCAGAATGAACTTGAATTGTGAGTTTTCAGGCTCCTTTGTACTCTCCTCTCTCCTTTCCTTACTATCACAAGTAGCCTCTGATATCTGCTTTTAAAATGAGGCTAGAATGCTCTCCTGATCAAAAGGGAGTTCCCGGGGCGCCTGGGTGGCTCAGTGGGTTAAGCCGCTGCCTTCGGCTCAGGTCATGATCTCAGGGTACTGGGATTGAGTCCCACATCGGGCTCTCTGCTCAGCAAGAAGCCTGCTTCCTCCTCTCTCTCTCTCTCTGCCTGCTTCTCCGTCTACTTGTGATCTCTCTCTGTCTAATAAATAAATAAAATCTTTAAAAAAAAAAGGGGGGGGGGGGGTGGAGTTCCCGTCCATGCTTGTCTAGAGACATTGTTACCAAAGATTGTTGGTTGGTTAGGCCAGACTGGCAGTTATTTATAACTATATGAGTATGATATATTTTTCTGTGCTAGATTCAAAAGGTAATTGCATGAGTTTGTGTTCCTGAATCACCTTTCAGAGATTTGTGTAGAAGCTGCCTTATTCCCTATTTGCAATAAAGTGTGTTGTTTCATTGTTAAACATGTTGATAATCTTAATAAAATGGTGACCTGCCAGTAGTTCAGTAAGTAACCTTCCAAAGTTTCTTTCTACCAGAAATGCAGTGGGTTGAGACTAGCACATTGGTTTCGTTTGGATTTGTGGGTCTAAAGATCTGATTCTGATCAGAACTGTATTTAGAACAAAAATGCCTGACTTTATTTTTATTTATTTTTAAGATTTTTATTTATTTTGAGAGAGAGCGAGTGAGAGAGAGAGACAGAGAGCATGAGCAGAATGGATGGGCAGAGGGAGACACAGGCTCCCCACTGAGCAAGGAGTCCAATATGGGGCTCGATCTTAGGACCCTGGGATTGTGATCTGAGCTGAAGGCAGGTGCTTAACCAACTGAGCCACCCAGGCATCCAACACCTGACTTTATTTAGAGAAGATGACTTCAAAGCTCCATTAAGTGCTTCAGCAGTTACATAATATCATCATTCTTAACATTAAGTCCTTCTAAATGTTATTCCATCCATGCCTCCAAAATTATTTCATAGTATTGAGCTCATTTTGTTAGGTTGCCCACTTTATTGAACAGGTTTGTTTTTCTTAACACATGCTTGTTCTTTTCTACATTACATGTCGTTCCAAATGTAAATACAAAATGTATATACATCAAAAATTTGTAAATGTATAAGAGAGTTTATATGGTTTTAAGGGCCTTTTTAGTTAATCCTTTTGCATTGCCATCATGATTTAATTGTATTTTTGCATTGGTCTAGAAGATCACATATCGGAAAGCAGGGTAAACCTGTATGATGTGCATTCTGGTGACCTGACGTGGTCTGCAGGTCTCCACAATGTCTGATGCCAGTCTTGTTCCTTGCATGGGTGTAACTTATCCCATCTGCCCTTTTGATGTGTCCCCATGGTCTTTTTAGTTCTAATCAGCTACAGTAGTCATTCTTTTGAGCAGTTTGTGTGTACTTGAGTTGAAATTCTTTACGTCAAATGAGTTTTAATTTACTTTTATCAAGCGCCATTCTATACTTCAGAAGGAAATGAAGTAAAACTGAGAGAGTGCCAAAGCAACAAAATACTGTAAATAACAAACAAAAATGATAACTTTGTACAAAAGGAGTACAGTTCTTTTATTTTTATCTCCTTGGGCCTGTTTTCTATATACTTAATAGTTTTCATATTTCTCTAGTGGGCCGAGTTCATGTTATCAATATCAGACTTTAATTAAGGGATACTTAATGGAAGTTTAAGCGGGAAGTTCAGGGGCTTCCACAGTGACGTTTCTGTAGTTGGTTACGTTCTGGAACATATCGCAGTCCATTTCCACAGTGAGCCTCTGGAGCCCCACCTGTGTCGGTGTGAACTGGAATTCAGTGTACAAGATGTTTCCAGGCCATACAGAAGCTAATCTGAAATAAAGGAAAAGGCAGGTGGTAGTTCTGTCCCATTGCTTTGCTAGTCCCAGTGACTCTGATCCTTCCCTGCTTGAAGAGGTGAACTGTGAAGAAATAAACATTTAAGTACTTTGCTGTTGAAACAGGGGAAGTTTTAAGGAGATAGAAGACAGAAGCCTCCCTATGGCAAACAATTGCAGGGTTAAGAAGAGAAACATCCTAATTTAAGGGCTTCCAAGCTGCATCTGTTACTTCTTTTATCGCCTGTAACTGGTCCCTCTCTTGGTAGTAGTACCAGGGTATGTTTGGGAAGGCTGTGGTTTTGGATCCCTCACATTGCTAAGTGCTGTGAGGGTACAGTGGACATATACAGAAGATGTCAGTCTGTTAACAGATGGTGTTTGGCATCCTATCAGCAACCTTCTCATAGTGACTAAGAGAGTAGCACAGATTTCCTTTGAGGAGCTTTCCCCCATGGTTGATCTGGGATACCAGGAAAGTACAATTAAATGTTGACAGTCTCTCCTCTCTCAATCTACTAGCAATAGTGATTCATTGAGTTTTATAAGGCTGAGGCATTGGCTCAATAACCAGAAAACTACCAGGGATTTCATGAGTAGGCACCGTGAACTCTAAACTGTGTACTGTGTTTTCAGCAAAGGATGTGGCAGACACAATGAGAGAAGAAATAATGAAGGAAGATACTTGCAACATCTGAAACCAGCAAAGGACTCATACAGGGAACTCCTACAGATCAACAAGGAGGAGAGGCAGAAACACCAAAAGGAAAGTAGGCAAAGTTAAAAACAAATATTTTAAAGAGGAGGAAACTGAAAAGGCTAATAAACATATGAAGAGTTGCAAATCAAAACAATAATGAGATATTACCTTACTTCCATTTGGAAAAAAGGAAGCTGAGTATGGCCAAGAGTGGAGAAAAGTGGAGAAATGATAGGAATATAGAAATTCCTGTACTGCTGGAGGGGATGTGGACTTCTGCAGTCATTGTGCAGACAAGTCTGATAGTACCTGGTCAAACCAGATCCTGTGATGCACATTCCTTCCTCCCCGACCAGAGTTTCAAGCTAGTATATAAGAAGACGTATGAGGCTGTTTATTGCAATAATATTTGTGATGTTTGAGAGCTGGAGGCTCTCTGGGTGCCCATCCCAGAGTGGCATGGTAGGAAGTACGGATGTACCAAATGAAACCTTATGTTGCCAGAGCAGTGGGCTTAATACATGTGGATGAAACTCCAAAACAGCTCATTAGTTGTCATTAGTAGAATGCAGCTCTTTGGCCATACCAAGAGGCAGCCTGAGCTTTCTGGGATATTTTCTAGTACTCAGACCTAACTCCTTGCCTGCAATTACCAGCAATACCAAACCTCTTCTGCATGACCAGGGCAGCAATCGGGGTCAGGTGGATGCCCGTGGGGCACTTCCTCACTCCTGTCTTCCAGGAGGAGGGAGGCCCTAATCTTTCAGTTCTGCTTCTAGAGGGTATTTTTTTTAAGATTTTATTTATTTTTTGATAGAGATCACAAGTAGGCAGAGAGGCAGGCAGAGAGAGAGAGGAGGAAGCAGGCTCCATGCTGAGCAGAGAGCCTGATGCGGAACTTGATCCCAGGACCCTGGGATCCTGACCCGAGCTGAAGACCGAGGCTTTAACCCACTGAGCCACCCAGGTGCCCCTAGAAGGTACTTTTTTTCTATCTCTATGAACACAGCAAAAAGACAGTCATTAATCTTGGATCCCTGCCTTTCTAACAAGTAGAGTTGTTTCACTGAGATGAGAAGCTTGCAATCTCTCTCTCTCTCTCTTAAAATATTTTATTTATTTGAGAGAGCACAAGAAAGGGTGGGTGGGGTGAGGGGGAGAAGGAGAAGCAGGCTCCCCATTGAGCAGGGAGCCCAGATGCAGGACTCCATCCCAGGATCCCAAGATCATGACCTGAGCTGAAGGCAGATGTTTAACCAACTGAGCCACCCAGGTGTCCCGAGAAGCTTGTGGTCTCTTACCTATACCTCCTCTCTCTATGAATGAGGCCCCTTCCAAAGAGGGAGATCACACAGTCCTTCAAGGGAGCATCTAGGAAGTTATGGAGCTGGACTGAAGCCTTAAGAAGTTGATATTGCTCTGCTGTCTCTGGCATCTGTGGGAAGAGGCAAAACCTGGAGTGGATGCCATGAGCACAGGGCTGCACTTACTGCTTCCCCTCCTAGGCATCCTCCCTGTACTCTCCTCAGTTACTCTCTTGTCTCTGCCATCCACACCCAAACTCCACACCTGACTTCTTTACCCTTCTCTCTGGTCTTCCTGAATTGATACTTACCCTTGCCTTGATTCACCTGTGGCCATCTCTGGTAGTTTCTCTCCTCTACCTAGAAACCTTGGAGGGGTTCCCATTGTCTTCAGAATTCAGCGTTGGTAGGCATACAGAACCCTTCGTGGTCTGACCCTAATCCCCTTCTCCAGCCTTATCTGTTCTTCCCTTGACTAAATGACATCCCAGCACCCCCCTCAGACTCCCTTTACTGGGGCCTCTCTGCTCAGTGTTTGGCCTGCAGTGGCCTTCCTCAACTTCTGCACTAAAGCTTACCTATTTTTCAAGGCCAGGCATAAATGCCTCCTTCTAGTAAGTCTTCCTCAAACCCACCAGCTGAAATTAATCCCCTTACTTAACTTATGTCACAGTGACTTCATACCTCTATTGAAGCACTTACATAAAAGACCTAACATTGTGCCTCCTTTACTTAACTATAATATACACTCATTGAGGGCTGGGACCAGATCACATTCATTTTGGTCAGGGTAGACATGTGGAAAGAGGACTAGATCAAGAGCCATAAGCCTCTGAAACATCCCATTTTCATGATCATGGTATGATAATCTCCAGGATTGTTTCCTCATCTGAATAATGGGAATGGTTCCACTTCACAGGGTTTTTGTATTAAAGAAGGTGAAAATACATTGGCATATGTATAAAGTGCTAAATAAATATAGGCTAGTATTATTCAAGAATGGAGGCAGCAAGTGGAGAGGCCCTGCTTTTTAAAATCTTTATGGAACCAAAAAAAGAAGTTGGAAGATGTAGACCTTAACCATCTCTTTCAAGAGAAGGAGCTCTCAACCTAACATTTTCTGGTAATCCTAGAGCATGGTTGTTTGCCCTAAAGCTTGAGGGGCTCTGATTCCTTCTGAAACAGGAGCAAATGAGAGTAACTTGGGGAAGGACTGGTGCCTACCTCAATGGTAAGGTGTGGTCTACAAATGACGATGTCTTCCTGAGCAAAGCAGCTAAGGCTGAACTCAGAGTGCGTTGCCGTGGCCATGACAGTGAGTCTGAGGAAGCTGTTCTCTGGTGGGCTTTGCTCAAAATAGGAGAAAGACAGGTTGCTGGTGATTGAGTCAGCTGAAACACAAAACAGGCAGAGTCAGTGCAAATCATGGGTGTGTGTGCCCTGGCAACAGGCAATATTACACATAGTGCAAAGGAATCAGTATCTTACTGAAGTCAGAAAGATGCCTCATTTCTCACAGCAATTTCAAACTGGAACTCCGTCAAGATCCCACCACCTACCGCCATCACTGCCTCCTCCAACACTCTTGCCAGACCACCTTAGCGTGACTGTGGAAGGCCCCTGCAGACTAGAGCAAGTTAAGCTCTCTGGCCTCAGATTCCTTTTCTAATAATAACGCCTACCTGGTGGGTGGCTTGTGTTAAATTGAGATACTGAGTGCTTATCTCAGACTCTGCCACACAGTTGTTGCTGAATATATGCTTACTTCCTTCCTTCTTATTCTCTGCTGCTTCTGTTTCCCTTTTGCAGAGAAAATGAAGCCATCCCTTATTGTCTAGGAATCTTCTCAAGCTCATGTTCCTAGTCCCTACCTGTAGACTAGTCATCTACCCCTGCTTCCTGCTACCACCTCCAGGAAGATGAGATGTCCTCCCTCCCCAAGTCAGACCCTCCACTCTGAACGTCTCTGCCCCATTTTGACCCCACCACTGTCTGCTGTGTAACTTTTGGGCAAATTATGTAACCTTTATGTGTCTTGATCTCCTCATCTGTAAAGTGGGGATAATAATGGCTGCTGCCTCAGAAGGTTGTTGTAAGGATAAGTGCGATGATGCATATGGAACACTTAACACTGTGTTTACCAAAAGTAACTACAGTTATTCTAGTTGCCTCTTAGTCCCCCAAGGGTTGCACCATCAGTTATAACCCATCTTTCCTGAGGCTTCAGTCTTTCCCTCTCTGTTGATTATTTTCCTCAGTGTATAAGCAGATTCTGCTCTCTGATCTTAAATAAACAAAAAAATGCCCTCGCTCTACCCAGTGTCCCTGGCTGACCACCACTCAGCCTGTCTCCTTTTTCTGTCTGTTCTTCCAGGAAGGACTGCATACTATGTCTTGCTTCCTCAGCTCTTCATCTGTTTAGCCCCCAGGAAGCTGGCCTTTGACGTCCCTTCTCAGTAAGACCACTCCCTCAGTGTCTGCTTTTCAGCCTTAACATCTCATGGCCACTCTGCTGCCCCTCTGGTTGCTCCTTCCTCTCTTTGACTTCTCTGTTTCCCTTATTCCCTGCTCTTTCCCTGCCTGCCCCCTACATGCTGGTGCTGCCTGGGTTCCCCTTTCACCCTCTTCTCTTCTCACAGCTTTTCTTCCACCCCCAGGAACTCATCAATGCCCTGACTCTTGGCAGCCCTCTCTGTGCGGGGATTCCCACCTCTGGTCTCCAATCCAGGCCTTTATTTTGAATACCAGGTTTAGGTGTCTAGCCATCTACTGGCCATCTCTGTTTGGATGTTTCATGGGCTTTCAAACCCAACATGCCACAAACAGAACTCATCATCCTTCTCCCCATACGTGCTCTCCCCCATTTTTCCTGTTCTAGAGAGGAAGCAACCCTCTCACCACCCCCCACACACATATTCACAAGTCCAGTCTATCCTACCTCTTTAATATGTCTTCATTGGAAGTGCTGCTAGTCTAATTTGTCCTTCATGCCTTGACCGTTATAAAACCTTCCAACCTCTGATCCAGTGGTTGTCAACATTAGATGCACATTAGAATCATACAGCGTTATAAAACAGTCCCAATGCCAGGCTACACAACAAAATCAATTATATTAGACTCTGGCAGTGAGGCCCAGGCAGCAGTATTTTTAAAGTTCCCCAGGTGACTCAACATATAGCCAAGGGTGAGAGTCATTATTCTAATGGGACCTCTTCCATTCCACTCAGACAAAAGTTTTTTTTTTTTCAAATGGATTTCTGATCGCCTAGGCCCCTCTAGTTCACATTTCCCCCAGCTTCCCACTGCCCAAAGAACAAAACTCAAACTCCTTGGCATGACATACAAGTCCCTGCATGATCCAGACTCTGCCTCCCTCAAAAAGGTAAAACAGTGAAGAGATTGGAGGCAGGGGAGCTGGTTAGGAAGCTGTTGAAATAATGTAGACAAGCTCCAGTCCACTGATTCTCTCTTATCTGCACATTGGAATCACTCAATGAATTTAAACAGTTTTTGATGTTTGGGTTCAACCCTGGGGTTTCCAATTTAATCGATCTGGGATACAGGCTGAGCATCAAACTTCCCCAGGTGATTCTGATAGGCCGCAAAGTTTGAGAGCAACTGCTCTAGTCCAGGGACTTTCAACCCTCGGATAACATGGGGAGCTTTTAAAAAGTACCAATGCCTGGACCCTATCCCAGACCAATGAAGTAGGACTTTGGGGGAGGAGGAAGAACCTGTGCACATGTTCTTCCCTGTGCCTTGAATATTCGTAACTTACTTTTTGGCTCTCACTGCCCTTCCTATTCATCCTTTCAGACCCAGTGCAGTCTGCTTTACCTGGGAACAGCCTGCTGTATCCTGGGTGAGATGCTCCCCTGCCATTGTACTCTGTTGACCTTATCAAACACTTCTTTAACTGCTACCATTGTCTGTTTCCTTATCTGACTGTAATCGGAATTGTGGGGGCTTTGGTCTCTGTGAAGCTCAATAAATATGTGTTGAACAGCAGAGAAACAGGGCACATTAGGGGCTAGAAGCCACCTCTTCAGACCTTCAGGGGTGCCCTTAGGCTGCTGCCTGTCAGGGTGGAAGCTGGAGTTTGGGGATCTCGGGGGGCCATAAAATTACCCTTGGGACTGAGCATAAGGGACTGCTTCCTCTTCCAGAGCTCAGCAGCAAGGATGCCATTGTAGTATATTGCCTGCAAGGCAGATGTCAGCTGCACTGCCTTCTCCTGGTCACTGAAGTTAACCAGTTTCACTGAGTACTGGGCTTCCCCTCCCAGGTTTAGGGAACAGGGTACTTCTAAGAATATGTGTAGAAGCTCAGCAGTCTTGAGACTGGGAGGATGGATGCCACTGTCTTTTTCATGTCGCATTCTCTCTTCCTGGACTTTCTCCAGCACCTCTTTTTCTTGAAGAGATCCTGAAGAATAGAGGAGATAAAGCAGGCCTCTTATCTAGAGGGTATAGACTGTTCTAATAAAAGTCCAAGATTAAGATTCATTTACCCGCTGCCACTCAAAAGCCAAAATCACAAGAGCTCTGTAACCCTCTAAAGCCACATTTAGCTTAAAAAAAAAAAAAAAAAAAAGTCTGTCTTAATGTGAGACATGAAACCACAAAAGAGTCCTAGAACACAGGTAGTAACTTCTTTGACATGGGCCATAGCAACTTCTTTCTAGATATGTCTCCTGAGGCAAGAGAAAAGCAAAAATAAACTATTGGGGGCACCTGAGTGGCTCATTGGGTTAAAGCCTCTGCCTTCGGCTCAGGTCATGATCTCAGGGTCCTGGGATTGAGCCCTGCATCAGGCTCTCTGCTCAGCAGGGACCCTGCTTCCCTTCCTCTCTCTCTGCCTGCCTCTCTGCCTACTTGTGCTCTCTGTCAAATAAATAAATCTTTAAAAAATTTATTTGGACTACACCAAAATAAAAATCTTCTGCATAGCAAAGGAAACAAACAACAGAACTAAAGACAGCCTACAGAATGGGAGAAGATATGTGCAAATGACATGTCTGATACAGGGTACTATTCAAAATAAAGAATCTATAAAGCTCATCATCTGGGGTGCCTGGGTGGCTCAGTGGGTTAAGCCGCTGCCTTCGGCTCAGGTCATGATCTCAGGGTCCTGGGATCGAGTCCCACATCGGGCTCTCTGCTCAGCAAGAAGCCTGCTTCCCTCTCTCTCTCTCTCTCTGCCTTCCTCTCCGTCTACTTGTGATCTCTCTCTGTCAAATAAATAAATAAAATCTTTAAAAAAAAAAAAAGCTCATCATCCCCCAAATGAATAATCCAATTTTTAAAAAGGGCAGAAGACATGCACAGACATTTCTCCAAAGAGGACATACAGATGGCCAACAGACACACAAAAAGATGCTCAACATCACTCATCATCAGAGAATGCAAATCAAAACTACAGTGAGATATTGCCTCACACCTGTCAGAATGGCTAAAATAACCAAGAAGCAACAGGTTTTGGTGAGGTTGTGGAGAAAGGGGAGCCCTCTTGCACTGTTGGTGGGAATGCAAATGGGTTCCGCTCCTCTGGAAAACAGTACGGAAGTTCCTCAAAAAGTTAAAAATAGAACTACCCTGCAATCCAGCAATTGCACTGGTAGGTACTTACCCAAAGAATACAAAATACTAATTCAAAGGTATGCATGCTCCCGGATGTTTATAGCAGCATCTACAACTAGTCAGATTATGGAGGCAGCCCAAGTGTTCATCAACTGATGAATGAATAAGAAGATCACACACACACACGAGTATTATTCAGTGATTAAAAAGAATGAAATCTTGCAATTTGCAACACTATGGTTGGAGCTAGAGTGTATTATGCTAAGTGAAATAAGTCAGTCGCAGAAAGACAGATACCATATGACTTCACTCATATGTAGAATTTAAGAAACAAATGAGCAAAGGGGGAAAAAGAGAGGCAAACCAAGAAACAGACTCAACTATAGAGAACAAACTGTTGGTTAACAGAAGGAAGGTAGGTGGGGAGATGGGTGATGGGGATTAAGGATTGCACTTGTCATCATGAGCGTTGGGTGATGTATGAAAGTGTTGAATCATATTATACACCTGAAACTAATATTACACTGTATGTTAACCAACTGTAATTAATATAAAAAACTTGGGGCGCCTGGGTGGCTAAGTGGGTTTAAAACCTCTGCTTTTGGCTCAGGTCATGATCCCAGGGTCCTGGAATCGAGCCCCGCATCGGGTTCTCTGCTCAGCAGGGAGCCTGCTTCTCTCTCTCTCTCTCTCTCTCTCTCTCTCTGCCTGCCTCTCTGCCTACTTGTGATCTCTGTCTGTCAAATAAATAAATAAAATCTTAAAAAAAAAAAACAAACTTAAGGGGTGCCTGGGTGGCTCAGTGGGTTAAAGCCTCTGCCTTTGGCTCAGGTCATGATCCCAGGGTCCTGGGATCGAGCCCCAAATCAGGCTCTCTGCTCAGGGGGGAGCCTGCTTCCCTTCCTCTCTCTCTCTCTCTGCCAGCACTCTGCCTACTTGTGATCTCTGTCTGTCAAATAAATAAAACAAAAATCTTTAAAATATATGTATAACTTAAAAAAAAAAAAGTCTGCATTGGGCAGATCCACCACAGATAAAGCGTGTCTCTTCCAGGTCATTCCCGTTCTTCAGGTGTTATGCATTTGCCCCTTGAATGGTGAGAGAGCAAGCTTTTGGACAAGCCATGCTAACTCTGAGGACAGGTCTGCAGGGACTCACACCTTCCTACGTGAAGAGTTGACTTACTTCAAGGGCAGTGGGGGCCATGGAATGTTCTAGAGCGGGGGAGTAACATCATTTTGTGTCTTTCGTGGAAACTAAGTTGGAAAGGGAGCGATAATGGAGAGACTGGACCCAGGGGGTTCCAGTTAGGAGGCTGTTACAGTGCTGCAGACAAGAACTGTTGAGGCCCTGAATTTTCTATAAGCAGTCAGGAAAGAGGTGAGGAAACAGATGTGAGAGTAATATGGGGCAGTGAAGGAGGGAGAGTTGAGGAGAGTGCAAGCCTTCTTGTTTGGATAAATAGGTGACAGTGGTGCCATTAATCACTATGGAGAAAGGAACAGATTTGCGGTGCTGGAAGAGAGGGTGAGAAGGAGAGAGGGAGAACATCTTCTGGCAGCTGGAGTTGGTATTAGTGTGTTGTTTTATAGTAGTGGTTTTCAACTGGGGGTAATTTTGCCCCCCAGGGGACATTTAGAAACACCTGGAGACCTTTTTGGTTGTCACAGCCCGTTGTGGGGTGCTGGCCTCTAGTGGATGCAACCTGAAAATGCTGCTGAACATCCTGTGATGCACAGCCCCCCACAATGGAGAGTTATCTGGCCCCAAATGCTGATAGGATCAAATGGGGTTACAAAATCCTATTTTATATGATGGGGAGAAGACTGTGAGTCTCTCTGGCCTGCGTCTTCCTGACCCATCCCTTCCCCTCTGTTGGCGTTTCAGGTGCTGAGAAGCCTGGGGCCCTCCCCTGCCCAGTACCTTCAGGATACTTGTAGTTCTGAGTGATGTCCTCACAGCGGTTGCTGCCCACACCCTTGGTGCTAATGTTGTTGCCAACATACTTAGTGTTGGAGTTAGTCAGCTCCAGTGCGCCGTCCTCCCGACACTTCCAGACCACACACGACGCATTTACTGCAGCAAAAAGGTCTGATACTCCAGGGGTCAGGCTTAGTGTCCCCTCCTTGACTGCTTTGACAGGGGTCAGATCACAGGACCCCAGGACTGAGAGAGAAAAAGTTCAGTGAGCCAGAGGAACTGTACCCAGACCTTCTTTGAATCAGAGCTGTATAACCTCAGTCCCTATCCTATACCCTATTTTCCCTTCCCGTAGATCAAGGTCAGAGGTGGGCACTAGGCAGAGTTTCTGGAAGGGCACTGTGGTAGTGAAATTCACAATTATTTAGTGAGAGTACTTTTTGGTCATGGCTTATGGCAGGAGACCTCTCAGAAACTGGGCAGGTAGAACCTCAGAGGAATGTAGTAAAGCCGAGTTCCTTAGCCAGCTCTACTATGGATATGATAAGAATAGGTCACCTTTATTGAGTGCTTCCTTCATGCCAGGCTCTGTTACTGTTCTGCTGCTGAGGAAGGAAGAGCAGTCCTTGTATGGCTCCTGGAGATTTCTTCTCACAGGCCCCTAACCCAGCACATCCACCAGCTATCTTAAGGCCTTTTACCCTCCACTGAAACTCTGCTCCCTCACCCATTGCTCTGAGATAGGACAAGTCTCCTCATGCCCTTGGGCCTAGATGGCTAACACCTTTGTTCCCTTGAGCCTGCTTCAGGCTTCAGGTGAGCATTCTGTTGGCCACTATCACTCCTTCTACTTCTCCTGTTTTAGAAGACACAGACCCCCTTTGGACCTCCTGCTGCTCCTGTTTTTGAGGGACTTTTTGCTTGCACAGCTTTGTGTAGCCCAGGATGGTAGTGGGTCTACCCCCAGCTGTTACCTCCACCTCCACTGGAAACACATGGGTACAGAATCTGCCATCCATCATAACCTGGGGGCAAAGCAGGCCGGGTCATCCAGCACTCCGTGGAAGTCTGGAAGATCCTGAAGGTACCAAAGGAGTAATTCAAGTGAGGAAGAAAGTGGTCCTAAAGAGGACTAGACATGGCAGAGTCATTATTGCCATGGGGATGGGAGGAGTCTGTAAAAGTGGCTGCAACACTTCCAGGGTTGGGGGAGGTGTGGGGAGGTGCATGCCACGACCAACCATCAGCATCCTGGCTACAAGAGTCTTGAGGGCCTCCTCTCAGTGCTAGGGTCACTCAGAGTGTGGGGGTGTTGTCATGAGGTTATACCATGTGGGTTTGGAACCCTTCTATATCTGGGACCTCATCCTGCTTGGGCTTCTCACCAGATTCTGCCTCCTTGGCCTTCTCCATTCTGAAGGCCCTCCTCATTGTAGTATTCATCCACCAACAAGCGTCCGCCGGTTCCCTGGGCTGAGGTGAACGTGGTAATGACACGGGCAGGGATTCCCAGGCATCGCAGCACTGTGTGGAAGGGGCCAGAGAGTCAGAGGGTGCCAGAGAGGCCTGTGTATGTATAGCTAGTGTTTTCAGTGTCTCCTCTGGGAAGGCACGATCTTAAATGCCACCTGACACTGTGGAAAGAGGAAGGACGCAGGCACCTGGCAGGTAGGACTGACACACACACGCAGGGTACATGGAGGCCGAGAGATGAGAAACTGAAAGTGTATGCAGCAGGCAGAGTCTACAGCAGGGCAAGGCTTGCACAATGTACAATAGAGCACCGGGGTTTGCTGTCCTGGAGCACGGGGAGGGAAAGTTTCAGGGCAAAAGCATGGGGAAACCCAAAAGGCAGGGTGGACACACCGTACAGTAGCCAAGGTGACCCAGGAGTGTGGCAGGCAAACCAGCTCTGTACCTGTGCAGGCAACTGCGGCGAACACCCAGGCCTGACTGTCGTACACAGGTCGCCCTTGGCCTGTGACCCACTGCCGCAGGATGGGCACACTGCCCCGGCGCTTGCTTAGCAAGGCCCCTTCCTGGGCAGTGGCGGCCTTTGTTGGGGGCAGGACACTCTTCTCCTTGAGAGCATGCAGCTGTTTGTGGAAATGAGCACATGTTATGTGGGGCCCAGGACAGAACAGCCTCTGGAGGAGGGGCGGGGAGGAAGGAGGGCTTAGACCACCTGTTTCAGAATCGCCTGGATTCTCCTGGGCATCACCCTACCCATTGGCTTATAATCTCTAGGAGTGGGGCCTGGGAAATTCTCCTTTCTCTCTAGCCCTCTGGAAGCCAGGGGTTCGTGGACCACATTGGCAAGCAAAGTTCACATCCTAAGAAGAGCAAGAGAGCTGCCTCTCACTGGGGGCTGGTTTCACTGCTCCCTCACTTGCCTGACCCTGATTTCTTTGAGGGCATGCACTTGGGGCCTCAAGGCCCACTTATCCCAAGCTTCCTCCTCCTCACAGGTTAACCTTGTCTTTGTCCACCTCTTCAGAGGGGAGTCCAGAGGCATGAGCAGAAATGAGGAAATCACAATTCCTCTGAAAGGACATTTAGGGACAGTAGGAAGCACCAAACTACCTTCATGGTCTGTATATTCTTAGGAATAATTTAGAAATGAAAACAAATGACCGCTTGAACAGCATACACTGGGCAAGTTAGACCCTATCCCCTCCCTCCCATGGACCTAAGCTTGCAGGTTGGGCTGATGGGAGGAGGAAAAGGAAGGAGGAGTGCTCTGAGGAAATCCGGGCCAGTTTTAGTCCTCCTGGCTTGTGTCCCAAGGGATGACACTTCCCTTTGCTTTTCTCTCCCTTGTGGATACTACTGTCCTCCCTCCTCACTGAGACTATCTCTGGGAACTGGCCCCCACATCCTAGGAGGAAGGTACCATTTGTGATTTGAAGATTTCCAGGGCCGTAAATGTAGGCAGCTCGAGCAGAGGGCTCCCCTCCCTCCCCAACTCACTTACCAAGGCACCCAAAATACGGGCCACATGCTCAGGGTTGCCCCACTCCTCCACCTGCTTGTCCACACTCAGTAAGCGGAGGCTGAGGTTGATGACACTGCTCTCAAACTGTAAGGAGCACACAGGACCATGATGAAGACCTCCAGGTTGGGTACTCATCCCCTCACCATCACCTCAGACTTCTTCCAGACCAGGTTCCACTCCTTCCGGCCTTGCCTTCTTGTCTCTCATGGGAGTTACGGCTTTTCCCTCCCTCCCACCATCCCCCCTGGTCCCTGAGTCCACGCAGTCCCATCCTTTGTCTGTTCTGTTGTCTGACTTTCCCAACAGGGCGGGAGCCCTTGAGGACCAGAGCTGTATCGTTTCATTTCTGTCATTTGCCATTTCATGTGCTCCCACATCTCTCCTTCTAGGACTGACCCACATGGGGAGGAGACCCAAGACAGCTCTTGCTCTTGAGGAATCCACATTTAGGAGCAGAGAGGGTCATGTAGGCACTTAGACTATGGATCTCAGGAACACGGCCAGTGTTCTAGGAAAGATGTCAGCCCAGAGCAGAAGGCATAGTGAGAAGAGTCACTCTTATCTTTGGGGGCTGAGGAAAACATTCTGATGTTCTTAAAAGATGGGTAAGAATTTTCTGGGGTGATAAAGGAGGGAAGGTATATTCATATACCTTCATATTCAGTCATATTCAGCCTGTTTGATCAGGGGATGGCCAGAAGCTGGTGGATGGGGTGGCTCTTGAGGAAAGGAAAGCAGTGGCCTGGCTCTGAAGGGCCTTAGGGGTCAAGCCAGGGCATTTACTTTTTATCCTGTAGACAGTGGGGATTTAACAGAGGGTTGATCTGCTGTGGCCTTTAGGAAGATAGCTCTGGAAGCTGTGGAGGCTGGTCTGACATGGCCCTGAGGAAAGAGAGGCACGACATGGTGGAAATGGCCAAAAGAAGCCTCACTGACACACCAGGAAACAAGGTTGTGAGAAAAGGAGGATTCTGTGTGGCGCCACCATTTTGTCCATCTTGGGTCTCTGCGCCTTTCACAGAACTTCCAAGAGCGCTATGCTGGGATACAGCATCTGGAGGTTCACAACCTCTGTGGTCTATAGGAGCCACTGTGAGGAGGGCCCAGGGAAAGATTTGCCATTTTCAGTGGAAAACAAGCAGCATTTACTAGTTAGGATGACTATATACTTGGATCTGGCTTTCCTTTACCTTATTTTGTAGTAAGAAACTAACTGCTTAAGAAATAAGGTGTTTAAATTAATCCATTAAACAGACGTGGAAGAGAGCATTTTGAGAGGTGCAGTCTCTTTGAAAAATGGATCAAACTCGAGTTCAACATACTCAATATGTTTGTAAATAAACTTACGGCATGAATCCTTAAAAAGAAGAAGAAAAGAAATGGCCTCATTACCTAATAGGCTTTTGGATCTGCCAGCTCTGTCTGGTCTGAACACTGAAGGTTATGGGGCAATCACTGCCCTTCCTCAGAGGTCCCCATACCTGGCCAAAGTCCCAGGGCTCTGCATGGAAGCACTCAGCCGTACCCAGGTAGATGAGGCCGTTCTGGTTCAACACGTACTCCCTGCGTTGAGACTCCTTCTTCAGGAATACTGCATCCTCTGGTGAAAAGCAGGCAGGGATGAGGGCCTGTGGGGAGCTAGGCCTGCCCTCCACAGCTAGGTCTCTGCCCTCCCTGCCCAATCCAGGTTTGGCTGCTGGCCTTCCCTTTAGCTCTGGGTGTGATGAAGACTGGGGAGGAATTCCCCTTTCTCACTGACCCCACTGGGACCCAGAGTCTTCTCTGATGCAGAGTGGGGACAGGGGTCAGAGTCTTAGGGGTCAGCCAAGGTGGCCTACATGGTCAACCATACAGACGGGAACAAGTCAAGCTTAAAAAGCCTACTGGTGGGGACGCCTGGGTGGCTCAGTGGGTTAAGCCGCTGCCTTCGGCTCAGGTCATGATCTCAGGGTCCTGGGATCGAGTCCCGCATTGGGTTCTCTGCTCGGCAGAGATCCTGCTTCCCTCTCTCTCTCTGCCTGCCTCTCCATCTACTTGTGATCTCTTCCTGTCAAATAAATAAATAAAATCTTAAAAAAAAAAAAAAAAAAAGCCTACTGGTGGGGCGTCTGGGTGGCTCAGTGGGTTAAAGCCTCTGCCTTCAGCTCAGGTCATGATCCCAGGGTCCTGGGATAGAGCCCCACATCGGGCTCTCTGCTCAGCGGGGAGCCCGCTTCCTCCTCTCTCTCTCTCTGCCTGCCTCACTGCCTACCTGTGATCTCTATCTGTCAAAAAAAAAAAAAAAAAAAAAATCTTTAAAAAAAAAAAAAACCTACTGGTTACCAGAAGACATGGGCAGCCAGAGTGATTTTGGCCCAAGAGAGTTTGGCAACAGCCCTGGGAACTTCCCAGTGGGCCTGTTAGATCTCACAAGTTCAAGTAAAAAAGAAAAAAAAAAAAGCATTTCAGGTGTGCTTGGCTGGCTCAGTGGGTAAAGCATGCAACTCTTGATCTTGGAGTTATAAATTGGAGCCCCACATTGGGCATAGAGATTATTTAAAAATAAAATGTTAAAAAAACTTTTAAATGGTGTTTCAGAAAAAAAACAAAACTATTAAACATAGGTTGACAGAAGTGAGCAGAAAGGAAGAGGAGTATACGGTAAGACAGGGTCAAAGAGAACCGAAGAGCTGGGCGAAGTAGAAGCTAGTGGAAGCCCTGGGGGCGTCCAAGTGGGTCTGAGACTCCCACAGTCTCTCCTGCTTCTCCTGCTGCCTTCCTCAAAGGGTCAGGCTGGGGTTCATGAGGAGGATGGTGGGCTTTAAGGAGGACACTCTAGGAAGCCAGGAGCGTCAGGGAGACCTGCTCTGTTTGCCAACTATCTCTCTCTGCACGTGTTGCTGGGTGGGGTAGGGGAGGAGGGTGCTTAGGCTGGTTCCTGGGGACTAATAAGAGAAGAGGCTTTCCAGATTTTCCCTCCAGGCATCTGCTGGGAAGAGGGTACGGTATGCAAAACAACAGAAGGGTAGGATATTAAAAATTAGGAAGCCCTGAAAAACCTGAGGCCTAAAATCATAGAACCATGTGCCTGAGGATCCCTTGACTCCTGTCCCTCCATCTTGAGTACTCGCTATGAAATCACTTCAAACTGAGGTCCTGGGCCCCAGGCTCTGCAGGGCTCTGGGAGGTACCTTACCAGAGCACAGGTTGCATCATCCTCCCCTTTCCCTCCAGGGTGTGGCCCCCTTTTATAAAGTTCTCTGCTTTTGAATAGGACTTTACTAATAGGATGTAAAATTTCCTTTTGAGTGCAGAAGGCTCCATCTCTAAGTATGCTAAAATGGGACTTGTCCTGGACAATCTGAAAATCTCTTAATCACCTCTCAGATGAGCAGAGCCCATCACTCACCCCTGCCAACACAGACATCTCCACAGGGATTCACGTAGAGAGGCCTTCCCCAGGCAGGTCAAACCAAGCCTAGAGGCAAGAAACCTGGCATGGAGTCAAGGCTAAGAGTTCCCACTGAACTGAGCACAGTTTCAGAACTGTCTTTGCTGTGTCTTTGCTCTGGCATGAGGGCCTAGCTCTGGTTGTGGGCTCAAGTCAGTGAGGCAGGTACACTAGGACTTCAACTTTGGAGGGAAGTATGTCAAGAGCCATGGGTCCTCCCGCAGCTGAAGGGGCCCTTACTCCACATTTACCCACATGGGGCAGCTGCCCCTGAATGGACACTCGTTTCCCTCTATTGCTTTACCTGCTCATCCCCTTGGATCAGGAAATAAGAGCCTGAACTGAGGATAGGCAGGGCTACCTGAAGGAGGGGGATTGGAGAACCCCACCCTGTGCAAGAAAAGTGGAGAGAGGGAGCCCACTGGGTTTCAGATGCTACAAAGAAAGGGAGTTAGGAACTGGCTGGAAAAACCCGGGAAGATTTTCTCTGCTTCCCTGTTTCATTTTGTCTCCAGCCCTGCCTTATGAGGGCCGCTTCAGGCTGGCAGTGAAACTCCTGAAAGAAAAAGGCTCTGTGCTTGTTGTCTGGGTAGTGAGGACAGGAAAGCTGGTTGAAATTTTTTCCCATCCCCCCAAGAAACCCTTCAGGGAGACCGGAGGATTAAGGTGGGGGGGTGTGGCAGATTTAAAAAGGAAAGACAGACTCAACCTTCAGAATGGAAAGGAAGAGGAGATGCCCTCCTCATGTTTGGGACATGTCAACCACCTCCGATGATTTTTTTAGATGAAATAGCCCTAATAGCCAAGGTTGGGCTTTGCCAAGAGGTGGCCACTGGTTGGGCTGCAGGAGGTCACCTGACCTCAGGAAAGCCCACCCTTAGTTATAGGCCCCTAGCTGTTTCATTTGCCACTCTAGTGAATATTTAGATCAATGTGGAGAGGACCCAGTAGCCAGTAGTAATAGAACATAAAAGTGGAGAGAAGCAAGACAACCAAACAGGGCAGATTTATTGTAGAGCTGGTGAAGCTGAAGCTTTGGGCCCTTCACTTGCACAGACCACTTTAGGCCTCAGCAATTCAAACTTTTGTGTTCTTTTCCTTAAATTATACAAATAGACCTCAGGTCCTGTAAAACCTGGATTCACCCTGGACGCGGACTATGGGAACCCAGGGGAGAAACAAAGAAGCCCATTCCTCAGGTTGCATCCATTCCCGAACCACTTTCCAGTTCTTGGCCCCTGTGCTATCACAATAAAGAGTAGCTCTGCCAGGATCATCTCAGTGAGTCTCAGCTCCTGTGACCAAAGAGCCCGACCTGGCACCAGGGTTTGGTGGTGAGATAAGCCTTTGCTTTCAGTGGGAGGCCCCAGGCTGCTTGTGCCAAGGGTGACACTGACACAGGTCCTGTGTCTGAGAGGCCATTCAGCCAGGGAGCAGGTACCACAGTAACTGAATGCTGGTGTTATCCTGAGGGGGAGCTGCCCACTGGGGCCTGGGGCAGTCACTTCCTTCTAGAGCTGTGCCCCAGCTCTGAGGCCGGGAGTCCCTGTGCAGCCCAGTCTGGTTCAGGTCCAAACTCACCTCGAGCCCAAGGGTTAAAGAGCAGTATGAACTGGCCTAGGTGGAGTTGCTTCTTGCCCAAGACCTGCAACAGGAGCGAGTAATGGCCAATGATGGCATCTGCGGGCGCGGTCACAGAGATGGCCCAGGACTGGTCATTTCTGTCTTCCACTGCCGCATTCCACCACTTCTGGTCCCCCAGACGGGAAATTGGGAATATAGCTTGGGTCTTGTTGGCCTTGGAAGGATGCTCTCCTGCAGTAATACACAGAGATGAGTTGGTCATTTGAACCTTTTGGTCACAACTCAGAGTAATAAAGTCAAGTATCACAAAGTTGGAACAGGTGAAAACTGGTTTTCGATGAGAATGGAAGCAGCCCATCCAGTAATGGGAGGCAGTAAAGGGTGCAGGGAGAGCACAAGTTCTCTGTGCTCATCGACTTACATCTAGAAAAAGGTCCATAGGGTATAAAGTGGGCATAGTGGTATGCCTTCTTCGTAGGGCGGATGTGAAGTCTTAATGCGATACTGCATGTAAAGTCCTTGGCCCAATATCTGACATGCAGTACCAATTCAAAAAATAGTAGTGATTAAGTGTTACCGTAAGCCTAGATTAGATCCATTCAGGCTTTCTACAAAACTGATATATTTGTAACCGAAAGGAACCACTTAGTGATAATGATGTTCAGCAACTTCTGAATCATAATAAATTATTTTTAAAAAGATTTATTTACCTGTTTTAGAGAGAAAGCAGGGGGAGGGAAGAGGGGGAGAGAGAGTCCTCAAGCAGACTTCCCATTGAGTGCGGGGCCACACAAGGGCCTCAATCCCAGGACCTGAGATCATGACCTGAGCCAAAAGCAAGAGTTGGCCACTTAACCAACTGAGCCACCCAGGTGCCCCAATACACACTATTTTTTAGACATGTTATCTATCTCATCCTCACCACAGCCTTCTCAGGTTGATAGGACTTCTTGAGTCTCAGGTACAGTGGGGGCCATTTGCCCCTTTGTTCCCTGAGGGGGTGCTAGAGGAAGAAGCTCTCCAGTCCTAGGTCTGCCCTACTCACCAGTTTGTGCAATGAGGGCTACCTTCTTCAGGTTGGATGTAAATGCATAGACTGGAGCCTGGAAGTGCAGGATGATGGTGAAGGGCTGTCCTCTCCTCACAATGAGATGCTGGGAGCTGATGGCCTTGGTGTGGTGCTCCTCATTGTTTTTTGCTGCCTGGAAGTCACAGTTCTTGATCCCCAGAGCTGTGGTGGAAAAGGAAAGTCACGGAGACGAGGTAAATGTGACAACTCTAGTAAAAGCAGAGACCCTGGAGTCAGAGTTAAACTGAGGTTCAAATCCTTGGATCAACTTACATACTAGCTGTGCCACCTAAAGCAAGTAACTTAACCCCATGAACCTCAGTTTCCTCTTCCTTAGAATAATCATCCTTCTCTGCAGAGTTGGAGAAATGAAATGAGTTAATGTATTAATACAGTTAGCACAGTGTCAGACATGTAGGAAGTCCCATTCAATGAGACTTTTACTATATTATTAATAAGAACGATGCTTGCCCTCATTGTTGACCTTCTTTTCTGGTCCCTATCCAAAACAATAGATAAAACCTGGAATTTTGCTTACCACTACTTCTGTCTTCTTCAAACACAGTCAGATAATTTTTAAAGCTGGTTTTGAAATCACTGAGCTGATTCTCTTGTTTTATAGACAGGAAGAGTGAGGCCCAGAGAGTTAGAACCAACTCACCTGAGATCATACTTGGCTCTTTCACCTAAAGGCTCACCAAACCCACGGCCTCCTGCAGCCCAGAAGAACTTTCCAAGGAGGGGGCCTGAGAGTATTATGACAGCCTATCAAGCAGTTCTCATTTTATAATAAGTCTTGCAAATATACAAACAGACTTATGCAGAGGCTCCTGAGCTTTCTGTGTCCTCTGGTTCTACCTATTATCTTGCTTGTTGTTGGCCTCTGTACCTTGAATTTGGATTCCCTGACTCTTACCTCCCCTTCTTTCCAACTTGGCTTTGAGGCTATAATGCCCTCACGCTTTGCCAGGATTATCTCCTGTGTGTATCACAATCCAGTAAGAATAATCATGTTGTAATGCCATGAATCCATGTTAACTGTCATCATCGTCTTCACAACTATGACCACCGATTTACCACCAACAACCAACCGTATTGCCACACCTAGCAGTCACCTAGCAGCTAGCATCCTACACACCTACACACCACACACCCCACACCTAGCAGCTACCATCACCACAGCACCCACTACCACTCCCAACACAGCCCCACCCACCATCACGTCCACCACCAGCAGCACCTACCACCACCTCCACCAGTCACACCACCATAACCTCCACCACCATCCTACTTCTCTTAATGAAAACACGTTATGATGGAGGAGCTACTGAGAGTTAAGTAAGCCCCATGGAGAAGTGGCTTGGCTCACCCTGTCCCATGGCTATAGGCTGCTCTTCTCCACTCGACCACAGAAAATGCCTGTCTTGAACTGTTGCTCCGTGCTTCTGCCTTTCTGAATCTGTCCCGAGAGAAAATGATGGTGGTACTCTCATTGGCTTAAGAATCTATAACGGTGGAGTGTCCTCCCACTCCTCCTGTGAGCTCCCACATATGTTTCTCTTTTTTCTTTCTCTCTCCCCACTGGTATCTCTTGGGCCAGCTGCTGGGAGTTGCCCTTTTTCTTTTTATCTCTTATGCCGGGCTGGAGTGAAGGGTGGAATGGGGGAAGATCTGCCAGCTAGAAGCTGAGAGGACACTTATAAGCCTGTCACTTCAGTGGTCTCAAGAGACCCTCAGAGATGTTACCTGGACAATGCTGGAAGACTCTGGAAGAAATGACTCCATAAATAGGAGGCCCACATCCAACTCCAAATCTCAGGCCCTAAACATATCATGGGCTTTAAGTTGCTACTTGTTTGTGGCTATTTTGGTAATAGAGAGACCTGTGTGTCTGGGATTCATCTGTGTGAAGCAGATAAAGAGGTAGAATTTGTTGGTGAAAAATAAATATCCTAAAAGTAGAAGTCAGAGCCCCTGCTCTTCTAAGCCCACTGGGTCTGGGACACTCTTCCAGGGAAGGTTGGGAACTATCTTGGGACTGAGGGCCTGTGTCTTTTCTATTCAACTTATCTAGTCATGGAGGAGACAAGAAACAGGAAAGGACCTCCTCTTTGGCCCTCTTTGGTTTTTGGAAGCCCAGCTTTTGCTAGAGGCCTCTAAGACGGTGCAACCGGGAACACTCTCAGGGACAGCCGTGCTGGCCTGCATGCATATGGGATACCTGTAGAAAGATATAAAAGACATTACAAAGAACTCTGGGTGCCTGTGGGGAGGAGAACTGGAGAATGGGGTAGGAAGATGATTTTTCTCCTGTTTATACTTTTATACTTTTAAAACTTTGAACCATTGCCCATTTGAAGAATCTTATTATGTTAAAAAAAAAAAAAAAAGAAGAAGAAGAAATGAAGCTGCTGCTTTTTTACTCCCCCTGAAAATGATTCTTTATGAGAAACGAAGAGGTAAATTTTTCGTTACTTGAAAATAATGTGATTTTTACCTAGAAACCATAAATCAACTAAAAAAAAGATTATAAAAGATCACTTAGAATGCTATTCTTTTTTTTTTTTAAAGATTTTATTTATTTATTTGTCAGAGAGAGAGAGAGAGCAAGCACAGGCAGACAGAGTGGCAGGCAGAGGCAGAGGGAGAAGCAGGCTCCCCACAGAGCAAGGAGCCCGATGTGGGACTTGATCCCAGGACTCTGGGATCATGACCTGAGCCGAGGGCAGCTGCTTAACCAACTGAGCCACCCAGGCATCCCTTAGAATGCTATTCTTAAGTTTAGTGCATTCCCAATAACAATTCTAACAAGCTTTTTCTCTGAAACTAGAAAAGCTGATTCTATGGTTCAAAAGAAAATTTCTAAAAGATATCAGATATAATCTAAAAAGATCTAAGAAGATATAAAGATGTTTTAGATGAAAACATCTAAGATGTGTTTTACTATCTAGTGGGCCTTGTCATGCTACATTTCTGACTTCTTATGTAGTATAACCAGCTTTCTAGATATTAAACCATAGTATGATATCACTACATTTGAAAAAATACATTGACCAAAATAAACACATTAAATATGGGCTAAACGTGGCACTTTGAATCAATGGGGAAGATAAGGATTTAGTAGTAGATGGTTTGGGGACAACGAGCTTGCAGAGTAAAATTGGTTTCCTATCTTTCACCATACACCAAAATGAATTCCAGATGGATCAAAACTCTAAATGTAAAAAATTAAATCCTAAAAATACTAGAAGAAAAGATAATAGACTTACTGTTAAGTCAGCATGGAGAAGGCCTTTTAAAATATAACACAAACCTCAGAAGCCATAAAGAAAAAAATAGATAATTTTTATTCCTTTAAATTTTTTTACTTGGAAAACTCCATAAAGTTAGAAGATATACAATAAATTTGGAGAAATGTTTGGAACTCATAACACAATTTTTACTTTCCTTAATGTACATGGTATCTGCAAATCAATAAGTAAAGAACAACAAATCAATAGGGAAAAGGGTGAAGGATACGACAGAAAAGAAAATTCAAGTGTCTCTTAAATACATGAAAACATGTCTAGCCTCATTTAATAGAAATGCAAAATTAAACTACCCTGGGATATTATTTCTTTCACCTATCAGACTGGCAAAGATAGAGTAGTTTGTCAACTTTCTGAGTTAGTGATGGCTAGGGAGTTACTCTCTAAAAGTACTGGTAAGAATGTAACTTGGCATAGCTTTCTTTCCTTTTTTTTTTTTTTTAAAGATTTTATTTATTTATTTGAGAGAGAGAGAGAATGAGTGGGTGGAGGGGCAGAGAGAGAGGGAGAAACAGACACCCTGCCGAGCAGGGATTCCCAGGACCCTGAAATCATGACCTGACACAAAGGTAGACACTTAACCAACTGAGCCACCCAGGTGCCCCTAAGTTGGTATAGCTTTCTAAGGAATATTAAGTAATATTTACCCAAAACTTAAATCCCTCTGCTTTTGGCTTAGCCATTTCACTTCTAGATATTCTAATGCAAATAATCAAACATGTAAAATGAAATTTATACAAGTATATCCATTGTACTGCTAGTTAAAATAGCAAAATACCAGAAACTACATAAACATTCATAATAAGGTACTAGGTAGACCTATTACAGGATGTGTGTTCAATAGAAAACTCTGCTAATGTGAAAAAGAATGAAGTAGCTCTGCGTTAGCTGATAGGGAACAATCTCCAAACTACATCGTTAAATGGAATAAGCAAGGGGCGCCTGGGTGGCTCAGTGGATTAAAGCCTCTGCCTTCGGCTCAGGTCATGGTCCCAGGGTCCTGGGATCGAGCCTGCTTCCCCCTCTCTCTCTGCCTGCCTCTCTGCCTACTTGTGATCTCTGTCTGCCAAATAAATAAATAAAATTTAAAAAAAAATCTCTTAAGGATTTCTGCTTCTAGATAGAGCAGACTAGCTTGATCCTATCACCTTTGTTGACAGTAACCAGAAGAGCTGAATAAAATATTTCAAAGCTCTGCCTGAAAGCATCAGGGCAGCACGGATTTGAGGGATCAAGATCTCAGGGAGAAGAGAAGCAGAGCAAGGTGGGCCTAACAGCGTGTCACTTTTCCCTTTAGGACATTTGCTGATTCACAATTGGCAGATGACAGCCTGAGAATCTGAGCAGATCTTCTGACAATCTCACATTACTGGAGAATAAAAATTGGAGTTCCACAGCCGTGAGGAATGAAGGGCCCCAATAAACATTAAAGCCTCTTTTCAGTTGGGATCACTGGAGGACTGTTCCCCAAGAGTAAAGGTAATAGGAAATAGACCAACACTTAAGAAGACTGAAACCCGGTCTTACTTGTTTGTTTTTAGGCACTCAATCAATGGAGATTTTTATTCCTGTTGACATTGTTATGGATGCTATTGTTATCATTATTATTTATCTAATAAGGTTATAAATGTTGGAACAGCATAGAAAAAATTCTGTGGTAGAAAACACATATCATGAAACTTACCATCTTAACCATTTTTTTTAAAGAGAGAAGGAGAGAAAACATGTGCTCAAACAGATCATGGGTATGGGGCAGAGGGAGAGAGAGGGAGAAAATCTTAAGCACATTTCACACATGTGGAGCCCAAAGTAGGGCTCAATCTCACAACCCTGAGATTATGGCCTGAGCTGAAATCAAGAGTTGGACACTTAACTGACTGAGCCACCCAGGCACCCCTATCATCTTAACCATTTTTAAGTGTACAATTCAGTAGTGTTAACTATGTTTACATTGTTGTGAAAGATATCTCGATCGAGAATCTTTTAATCTTGCAGAACTGAAACTCTGTACTAATTCAGCTACAACCCCCTCACCCTGCTCCCTGGTCTCAGGCTTTGGTAACCGTCATTCTACTTTCTATATCATTAATTTGACTAATTTAGATACTTCATAGAAGTGGAATCATACAGTATTTATCCCTTTATGGCTGGCTTATTTCATGTAGCATCATGTCCTCAAGGTTCATCCCTGTTGTAGCATGTGGCAGGATTCTCTTCCTTTTAAGGCTACATCGTATTCCATTGTACGTATATACTGAATTTTGATTATCCATTCTTTCAACGATGGACTTTCGGGTTGTTTCTACCTCCTGGCTTTTGTGAATAGTGCTATGGACATGGTGGGCAAATATGTCTTTGAAATGCTGCTTTCAGTTCTTTTGGATCTATACCCAGAAGTGGAATTGCTGGGTCATATGGTAGTTGTATTTTAAACTTTTTGAGGTACTGCCATACTGTTTTCCAGAGTGGTTGCACCATTTTACAAGCCTACGAACAACACACAAGAGTTCTAACTTCTCCACATTCCCACCAATACTTGTTATTTTCTGTTTTTTGTTTTTGTTTTTGTATTTGTTTTTTTTTTTTTTTAGATAGCCATCCTCATGGGTGTAAGGTAATATCTCAGCATAGGACTTTTTTTGAAGTATAGTTGACACACAGTGTTACATTCATTCAGTACAGTATAGGGATTGGACAAGTCTTTTTTTTTTAAATTTCTTTTCAGTGTAACAGAATTCATTGTTTATGCACCACACCCAGTGCTCTATGCAATACATGCCCTCTGTAATACCCACCACCTAGTTCCCCCAACCTCCCACCCCCCGCCCCTTCAAAACCATCAGATTGTTTTTCAGAGTCCATAGTCTCTCATGGTTCATCTCCCCTTCCAATTTCCCTCAACTCCCTTCTCCTCTCCATCTCCCCATGTCCTCCATGTTATTTGTTATGCTCCACAAATAAGTGAAACCATATGATAATTGACAATCTCTGCTTGACTTATGGACAAGTCTTTTTTTTTTTTTTTAAGATTTCATTTATTTATTTGACAGAGAGAAAGAGAGAGAGAGAGCACAAGCAGGGGGAGGCAGAGGGAGAGGGAGAAGCAGGCTCCTTGCTGAGCAGGGAGCCAGATGGTAGGACTCAATCCCAGGACCCTGGCATCATGATCTGAGCTGAAGGCAGATGCTTAACCTACTGAACCATCCAGGCGCCTGGGATTGGACAAGTCTTTACATTATGCTATGATCACCACAAGTGTAGCTACCTTCCGTCACCATATAATGCTGTTACAGTACCATTGACTGTATTCCCTATGCTGTACCTTTTATTCCCATGACTTATTCATTCCATAACTGAAAGCATGTATTTCCCACTCCCCTTCACCCATTTTACCCATTTCTCCACTCTCTCACCCTCTGCCAGCCATCCGTTTGTTCTCTCTATTTATGAGTCTGTCTGTTTTGTCTATTTTTTCTTAGATTCTGCATGTAAGTGAGATCATGTGGGAATGTCTTTCTCTATCTGACCTACTTCACTTGGCATAATCCTTTCTAGGTCCATCCATGTTGTCACAAGTGGGAACATCTCACTGGTTTTGTTTTTTTTTTTTTGGCTGAATAATATTCCTGTGTGCGTGTGTGTGTGTGTGTGTGTGTGTGTGTGTGTGTGTGTGTGACATCTTCTTTATCCATTCACCTATGGATGGACCCTTGCGTGACTTCCATATCTTGGCTATCGTAACTAATGCTGCAATAAACATAAGGGTGCATAGATCTTTCTGAACTTATGTTTTTGTTTAGTTTAATTCCAGCAGTGGAATGACAGAATTGTGTGGCATTTACCTTTAGTGTTTCAGTGTAGTTTTGACTTGGAATTTTCTCATGATTAGTGATATTGAGCATCTTCTTGTCTGCTTTGTGGCTATTTGTCTATCATCTTTGGAGAAATATCTATTCAAATCCTTTGCCTTGTTTGCTTTGTTTACTGCTCTATTACTTGGGCCTAGAATATTCAACACATAGATTCTCAATAAATGTTAAACGAAAAGTTGAAAGACAACCTTGACATTGAGGGGAGGCTTTATTAACTCAGAGGAATGACTCTGGTTGGAATTGCAAGCTCCTATGACAGACTAGGGTAGAGAACTATTTGTCCTTAACATGCTTCTCAAATCACATGAAGTCTGCTCAGCTCTGCAAAACAGAATCTACTCTAAGCACTGACACTGCAGGCATGACTGTGATCCAAGACTTACAGGAAACAGATACCTGCAGGTGATCACTGTCTAAATAGACTGCCTGCCTGAAACTTTTCATCTCTTGTCTCTAGCCTTATTTTTTCCTGCTTCTTAACTCTTCCAGCTCTGATCTCTAGCTATCTGACTGATTGCAATTCCTGACTGCTTTACTCCGTCCCCTCCCCTTTGACCCTGAGTCTATTTGGCTAGCTCCTGGTCTTTTAGCTTAAATGCCACTCCCTCCAGGAATCCTTCCTTGATTCACAGTCCCAAGATTAGACAAGCTGTACCTCCTCATGCTCCCACAACACCCTACACTCACTCCAACAGTAGTTCTCATCACTCTGTCTTATAACCTCCTGTTCATTTTTCATCCTCCACATGCTTAGACTTGAGCTCCTTGAGAGCAGGCCCTGGTCCTTCTTTTGTCCTCAGTGCCTAGTTCAGGGCCTGGCCCCTAGTAGAAACTCTAAATATTTGCCAAGTGAAAGAGTTAATGAATGATGAATGTAGTGTTAAAATCAAGATTCATAAAAGAGTCTGAGGGTGTAGTAGTTGAAATGTTCCAAGTACTTCAGAGCCCCCTGTCTCTGTAAGATGTTCCCATCCACAATGTTTTCCTGAAATAATTTTTCACAATTGTTAGGCAACAGTTACAGAATGAAATAGTTATATATTACTTCCCAATCCCTGCTGTCCAGGTTCTCCTGGTTCTCAGCTTACTCTTAAAGAAGACCTCAACCCGCTAAGGAATTTTCACCACACCCTCTTCTCTCCCTCTGATCAATTACACTTACTCTTTTGTTTATATATGATTGAAGTATTTATTTCATGTGTGTGCATTTAATATATGCCCAACATAACTGTTTCAGTCCTGGAGCTAGTCCCTGGAGGGCAGACGCTTCATGCTTTCCCCATCGAGAACTTGGCGCTTGCCCTGAGAAAGCAGTGCTTCTGGGATGAGGTAATGATTGGAGTTGCTTTGTGTTCAGAAGGAGCATGTACACAGCTACAGCCAATACAAAGTTCTGAGAGTACTTCATTTCCTACCAAAAAATCTGCTTCACTGCATTGGTCAGCCAGCTTTTTCTCTGGAACCATGGTCATTCCAGGTCCACCCAGCACCACGAGGTCCTGGCAGACTTTGAGCCAAGAGGCTGGAACTGTTAAGATTGGGGGACATCTTGGATGTGATATGGAAAGGGATTCAAAGGAAGGCCAAGTGAGAGATCTCATAGGCTTTCTCCCCCCAAGATATGAAGAGAGTAGGTGGTATGTAGAAACTCTTAGAGGGCTTTTGGTTTCCCCATCCAGATCATGACTGACACATCATCTGTAGATACCTTACCTGTTGACATATTGATTGTCTGTATCCCCCCTCCACCATCAATAGAATGTAAGCTCCATGGGGACAGAGCCTTTGCTTTGTTTACTGTCTTCTCCGCTACACTCAGACAGTGCCTGGCATATACTGGGCACCCAGTGATTTACCCTGGAATGGACTCGGGCATTGCAACAGTAGGACACTCCCAGCATCCAGGTGGGGGCTGCTGCAGGGCAAGTGATGACTACATGGGTGCAAAGGGGGTGAGAACAAAGACTGAAGTTTATTGGGACTAGGGAACTAGCCACTGCAGTGACAAAATGACAGTGAGCTTCTCAGCCAATTTGGAGGGGGGTGGGCAGTAAGTCATGACCAAGTCCAGCCAGTGTCCTCAGACCTCTGTGCTATCTCACACTTCTGGATTGGACACCATAGAGTCCCTGCACTCTGATCAGAGTCCTGGGGAGCTGTGCAAATGGCTCAGGGGATTATCCATCTCTCCTCTGCTGCTTCCTTTGGAGCCTTGTAAAGCCTCTGTTGTGGTAGGGAGTGGCACAGCTTGCATTTGAACTTGCTCAAAATCCATGCATCCGGCTTACTGTTCTAGAATTTATAACATCAAATCTACATAAACATTCTTGTAACCCTTGATGTCCTTAAACTTGTTGCTCCTCAAATTTGCTTGGATCTGCCTTTGGCCACTCTTGAAGGGGACAGTCTTCAGAGTGATGCTGGCCCTGTGCTGAGGTTTGAGGACTCCAATGCTATAGCAGAGAAAAGAGAATGTTAGAAGACCATAGGCATTGTGAGAACTCCAGAGCTCTTTTCCACTCAGCAACCACGGTTTTCCTTTCCTGGAGTTTTCAGAGACTGGCCCCAGTGCCTGTCACCAGAAAGAAGGCTAGTGAGAACCCCAAGATAAGATGGGGGCAAAGGCCACGTACAGCCAGCACTCACAGGACTCTCTGCTGTTTCTTGAAGAGCCCGCTTCCTTCCATAGTAAGCACACAGTCTTCCACGTGCTCTGAGAGGGGGTTTGAAAACAGCACCTGGATGGAGAGTGGCTGGTTTACAACGGCAGCTCCTAAAACCTAAACAGGGAGATCCAGAGGAGAAGAAGGGAGCAGAAGATTAATCTCATTCCCTAATTCAACAAACATTTACAGAGGGCCTTGCTCTTCAGATCTGTTTCCTGAAGAGATGGACTTCTGTGGCCCATGTTTTTTCAGCTATGGCTTAAAGCCAATTTGATGGGTTGTCATTAATGTTTTTTAAAAAATGAAATAGAAGAAAATATCAATGTATACCACACGAGATATTGTTAAGTAAAACTGTGCTTCATTTATCCATCCATAGATGTTTGTATGAAGTATTTTATATCCCTCAACCCAGCATATGGAAAAATCAGGTAAATTGGAATCTCTAGTGATGTTTCCTCTGCTCCAAAGATCTCATCCAAGATTCTCATGCATAATTTGAGTGGATAGAATCTTCTTTGGCACTTTCTTACTGCAACTCTGCTCCATCCCTTTTCTCCCTCATGACATAACGGGCTCATTTCTTTTCACCCCAGTGTGTGAGTGAAGAGCAATGGAACATTCAAGGCTGTAGAGAGATGGAAATAGTCTCAGGAAACCCGGAAGCCCTTTTGGAAACACTCCCTAGAATAAGACTCCAGTGGCTTGATTTGCCAGATGTGCCCTACCAGGGGGCACCACAGGCTCGCTTGGCAGGATCTAGGAGGCTGCTTGGCCTCAGGGAGGCAGCACTGAAGAGACGCAGACCCATGAAGTCTTGCCACTCAGAGAATCACAGAATGTCACAGTAGGCAGTGTCCTCAGAAGCCAGCTAGTCTAACCTTCTCATCTGATAGTTTAAGAAGCAGAGGCCCAGGGACTTGTCCAAGAATGCACAGCCAAGAAATGGCAAATCAAACCTGAGCTGACCTCAGGCAGTGCTTTTCTCCCCACTCAGGTTCTTCCCATTTGAGCCCATAGTTCCTCATGTTGACCCTGGGGAAGGCCAGCAGTGGGAGGTGGCACAAGAGAAGGATCTCTTCCCGTCCTCTCCATGGCATGTGCTCAAGGTCCACCCGTAAGAAATTGGGCGGTGCAAAAGGATGGACACCTTGTCCAGTGTTTTCAGATGAATCTCATGTTTCCAAGAGGGAGGTATTTGGGGACATCAGGAGAGGCAGTGGAAAAGAGGGGCTGCTTTCCTGAACAGACTCTCAGAGGGCTACACTCCCCAGGAGTACAGATCGCCAGGAGCCCCCAGGCCACTTACATTAATTATGATGCCTGGATAGGCTAAGGTGATGATCTTGTCCACCAGGATCTTTTCTGGACCGCTCTTCTCTTCGCCCAGGGCACTGATGCGGATCAGCTTGTCTGTTGACAGGTACTGGCTATACTGGGAATATGGAATTCTACAGGAGTGGGTCTTTGCTAGGGAGAAAACAAAAAGATGAGGTGAAAGTAGCTGGGAAAATCAACTAGGCCTGGGTTGGATCTGGGGGATCCTTCTTTGGGGAAGAGGGGACCAACATGTACTAAGCCCTAGTGAAGCAGGTTCTAGGTTTTCAGGTGGAGAGGTTGAGGTTAAGAGAGGCAAAATGGTTTCCGCAGGGTCATTCTCCTGGTAAATGGAGGAGCTGAGGTTCTAACCAAGTTCTATATGCCTCCAAAGCTCAGGCTTCCCCTACTAAACCAGGCTCTCTTCCTTGAAGTAGTAAAGGGAAGGAAGGAGGAGCAAGAGAAAAGAGGGAAGGGGGTGGAAGGAATCTGCACCAAAGGGAAAATTAAGGCTGGTGTCACAGAGGTCTGTCCCCAGAACTGTGTCATCTGGCTTATCTCCACTGGCATTTCCATAGCCCACTCTGTGTACCCAGACTGTCCCCATGCCCAGACCCAGAGCCCATACCTTCTTCAGGAGAGAGTGTGATGAAGGCTGTGTCCTGCCAGAAGGGTGGTAGGGGGCTGCCATCATGCAGCAGGGACTGGGCACTCAGGTTCACTTTGAGGTCCTTGAACTGGAGTGACATGTTGAGGGCCAGCAGGACAAAGCATATGTCCTGGCCCATGTGGGGAGGGTCAAGCAGCTGGAATTTCAAGGAGACCTGGACAACATCACTAGGCCGAAGGGAAGGTGTATGCAGGCCCCGAAGGCCGTCCCCACTCCGTGGCTCAGGTGTGGAATATTGTGAATCTGCTTGGTGGGGGTCTTCAGACCTTCCAGCCTTCAGCTTCTGAAGAGCCTTCAGGAACACCTGCCTCTCCTGGGGAGAACCTGGAAGGCAGAGACAGTATCAGCTGTCCTCCTCAGGGAGGTAAGCCTTGGCCAAACACTGCAGAGCTGTTAAAACCCTCATTTCCAACAACAGACATTCCCTACTATTCATCAGGTGCTTTCTTTTCTTTTTCTTTTCTTTTCTTTTTTTAAGATTTTATTTATTTTCTTGAGAGAGAGAACACACTGTGGGGGGAGGGGCATAGGGAGAAGCAGGCTCCCCACTGATCAGGGAACCCAATGCTCCCCACTGGAGAAAGGGAAGGCCTTCTGGACCTTCACTTTGGTGCCATGAAAGGCCTAGAACTATTTTTCTTTAAGTCACTAGCACTGTTTTACTTATTTGTTTATTTACCTACTTTACCCATTTCTCCCTTCCCACCCCCGCCTCTGGTAACCACCAATCTGTATTCTGTATCTATGAACTTGGTTTCTTTTCTTTTCTTTTTTTTTAGATTCCACATATAAGAGAGGAAATCATACAGTATTTGTCTTTGTCTTATTTCACTTAGCATAATGCCCTCAAGGTCCATCCATATTGTCGTAAACGGCAAGATTTCACTGTTGTTTTGTGATTGAAAAAAATATTCCATCATGTATGTGTATGTATGTAATTATGTATGTGTGTGTGTATATATATGTATATATATATGTGTATATATATGTGTATATATATATATATATATATATATCACATTTTGTTTATCCATTCATCCCTCAGTGGACACTTGGGCTATTTCCATAGCTTAGCTATTATGAATAATGCCGCAGTGAATATGGGGGTGCACGTATTTTTTCAAGTTAAAGTTAGTGTTTTAGTTTTCTTCAGACAAATACTCAAATGTGCAATTGCTGGGTCAAATGGTAGCTCTATATTTAATTTTTTGAGGAACCTCCATACTGTTTTCCACAGTGGCTGCACCACCTTGCATTCCTAACAACAGTGCACAAGGATTCCCCTTTCTACACATCCTCACCACCAACAACAATATAATCTATATACAGTTGAGTAAAATGGGGTTCAGAGAGGTCCCGTCACTTGTCCAAGTCCCACAACATGGAAGGGGCAGCATCCAGGTGGAAACCAAATCTGCCCAACACAAAAATCTGTGCTCATGGTCATTAGACTCTATTCTGACTTCCCCATAGGAAAGATAAAGGCCCACAAATGAGGAAGACAAAAAGAAAGAAAGAGAGAGAGAAAAGAAAGAAGAAAAGAAAAGAAAGAAGGAAGAAAGGAAGGAAAGAAGAGAAGAGAAAATAAAGTAAAGTAAAATTCAAGCAAGCTGAATTCCCAGAGAGTCCTGGCTTCAGTCCTCGGTGGTACTGTGGCCAGGATATGCAGGAATACTCACTGGAGCTTCCCTAATAATCCTAGCAGCTGTATCCACGTAGCACTCACTGACCCCAGTGTCTGTCCCACCCCTTCAGTGCTTCCCCACATCCTCCCCAGGCAGAGGCACTTTCTAAGCCTAATTCCAGTCAAAAGAGGATCTCAAGGCATCTACTTCAGCAAGAGTGATGTGAATTAGATTTAGCTCACCTGTGGTCTGCTCTTCCCCCAGATGCCATCAGGCCGAGTGGGAGGAGATCAAATACTGCCCAACCGAGCAGCACCCTCAGGCCCACAGGAATATAGCTGCAAACCCCCAAGAATACAGTGGAGCCCCGTGGACCTCTAGCAAATGCTGCCCAAGCCCACCCAGCTTAAGGAGGCACCCTGTGTTGGCTTTCTCTCCTCCCCTGTCTCACTTGCTCACTCTCCTTCCTGCCAGTATTTGCTGGATGGCCTCACAGATCAACCACTTGTACTTGAATCCTTGCCTCAGGACTTGTTCTGGGCCCCCCAACCAAGATAACCCCCGAGTGGATGGAGGTGAAGGGGATGGCAAATAGCCAGTTGGGCTGTGTTCAGCGCTTGCCTCTTGCTGTGTAAAACTACTTCTTCGGCTCAGATGCTGGAGCTTCTCTGTGGGTCCCAAAGGCCCACTTAGACAAACCACAGATTAATTCTACTTGCCAGCACTCCCAGCCACTGCTCATCTACCCACTACTCCCCCATTTTCCTGATTCACTCTTGCTCCTCACTCAGCTTCTGGTCCTCAAAGACTATATTATTGCTTGGCTCCCTGGTGGTTGAACCTAGTGGTTGGTGTTTCTCAGATCTTGAGAATAAGTTCACGCCTGACTACTTTAGGTGCCTATTAGCACCTGCTGACTTGAGTAAGAAGCCCCTGTCAGGTCTCCCACATCTCAGATCCGACCTCTGCAGGAGGTAGGTGTCCAGAGTAAACATTTGGCCTTATGTTAGCCTTCGTGCTGGTTGGCGGTCTGGATTGTCCTCCAAATACTCAATAAGACAAAGTTAATTAGGCAATATGTTAAATGAAATTCATTAAATTAACAATAGGATAGTGTTTACTAAATCCCCTCGCATCTTGAGACAGAGGCTAACTTTTCAGGAAGGCTATTGGTGGGATGCCTGTCAGTGGCCCTACAGTCAGTGTGAACATCTTGTGGAGAATGCTCATTGGCCTGTGGGGATATGGGGGGGTGGTGTGGCGGTGGGCACAAGGAAGTGAGGCAGTGGGAACATCTCAGTTGGCATCCTAAAACTGAAGAGACAGTGGACCCAGGTTCTGTCCTTCAGATTCCGTCTGGTTCCCCAGCTGCTGGGAGGTTCCCTAGAGAAGATGTCCCCAGGACTTGGTCTCTGGCGGGGACTGGCTCCGTCGTACCTTCTATGTATTTGTAGTTCTCCGTGATGTCGTCTCGCTCATCACTTTGAATGCTCTTGGTGCTGATAAAATTGCCAACAGTATTCGTGTCCCGGTGAATCTTCTGTTCCTTCCCTCCGTAGACAAGCCAGGACATGCAGTCAGCATTCACCATGGAAAAGGCAAACGCTGTGTCATAGTTCAGCTCCACCTCTCCCTCTTTGATGGCTCTGACGGAGGCAGGGCCGCAGCAGTAGAGGCCTGAGGAGAACAGAAGAGCCACGGTGGTTGGTTGGTTGCCGCAGGGTCAGGCAGGGGCAAGGGTGGATTTTGTGGGAGTGGGTTCCGCCTTCTGAACAGCCTCACCGTTGCTGGTCTCCTGAGGTGTGGCATCCAGCACCTGCCAGCCTCCATATCCAGGAGGGAGATCCTTTCGGGCCATCCAGCACTCGTTCCACACGTGAAAATTCCTAAAGGAAAAGCCGGAGGAGTCAATGTCAAATGACGCTAAGGGAGAGTTTGTAGTGCTTGTGTTCTTTCCAGAGCAAGACAAGGGGCAGCGGGCAAATGGACTGCTAAACAGAAAGACAGATTTAGTGCACCCGAGGCCATCAGACCTCCATGGGTGAGCGGTGGCAGCTCTTCCTCGTGTGAGCCTCAGCTTGCTCAGAAAAGAGTTTTCTTCTGGGAACAGAGAGCGAAGACATCCCGAACTAACTGAGGTTAAAATCTCTCTCTCACTCCCTTCAAAAGATCCTCATGGCCCTTTCCTGTATGTGCTGCTGACTCCCGGGGGCAGTCACAGTGCATCTGGAGGTGAGGTTGTAGGCTGATATCAAAGGAAAGAGATGACAGAGGGAAATGTCACCCAGGGCAGAAAACTCTTGTGATGTGAAGATTCTAAACGCAGAATCGGTTTTGTGTTCAGCTGCGGCTCAGCCTTCAAGTTGGGGATACAGAGCCCTGGGACTGGTGAATGTGGAGGGGCCGTGAGAGGGCAGCGGGCTCATGGGTGCAGTCCTGCCCCACTCTCTCCTAGAGGGGTTTGCCCCAGAAAGAGATGGGGAGGTTGTTTCTTACCAGACACTGTCTTTCTTCTTATTCTCCAAGATCCTGCCCGTGCTGTCATAATACTCATCTATGATCAGGTTTCCATCTGTGTCGTGGCCAGAGTCAAAGTTGGTGATCACACGGGTAGGGATCCCCAGGCACCTCATTACTGCAGAAAGAGAAAGTAAAAATCTTCTGTGGGCTGTGGATTCAGGAGTCCTATGGATTCTTTGGGCCCAGGAAAGCCACTCATTTGGCACTCCCAGGACCTGTCAGGAGCTGTTGGGGCAATGGGTTGGTGATATTGCCAACCTCTCTTCCCACCTTCTTGAGCTCCTCTCTGGGGCTCATTGAAGAGACTCTGGGCAAAGTTTAAGCTTCTGGTTGCTCAGACAAGCACTGCCAAGGCCAAGCAAGTCGTGAGTTCTCCTGCCTGCAAGCAGGAGGGGACAGGCACACCTCCTTTGGCAAGACTCAGTGGCCTGACTCGGTCTCACTTCCCTCTTGGCCTTGAATCTCCATCTTCAAGCCAAATAGCTAGGATTTTGACTCAGACCATCAAATTCTTAGAAAAGAGGTCTGTGGTTTGGATTCCCCCTTTTCCATGGGTGTCTTGGAAGCTTATCAAGGAAAGCCTCACAAAGGAAGGCAGAAAAGGAAGGAAACTGTGTAACGAATGCTTAGAAAAGTGAGAATTTGTACCCAATAGAGAAATTCTAGGAAGGAGGTACAACCTTGTTTTTATTCATGAGGAGACATCTCTTCCCTTTGCCAGCCAACTTCTTTTGCTTTGTCCCCATATTTCCCCTCTTCGGTACTCTTTAAGTGCAGCGATATTCTACCACCAATGTTCTGGGGGCCCTCTCCCTTCAAGTCCAGCATTGGCGGTCCACCCCATTCAATAATAATAATAGTAGTAGTAGTAGTAACATAGTAATAATAATAATAATTCAATAATAATCACACGTGCCGGGCATGTTGCTAAGTTACCCTCAGGACAACTCTACACAGAAGCTGCTATTATTATCCTCATGTTAAAGATTAAGACTCAGGGGGCGCCTGGCTCAGTGGGTTAAAGCCTCTGCCTTCAGCTCAGTTCATGATCTCAGGGTCCTGGGATCGAGCCCCACATCGGGCTCTCTGCTCGCAGGGAGCCTGCTTCCTCCTCTCTCTCTCTCTGCCTGCTTCTCTGCCTGCTTGTGATCTCTGTCTGGGTGAAATAAATAAATAAAATCTTAAAAAAAAAAAAAAGATTAAGACTCAGAGGCTAAGAAAAGTTAGCAACCTCGACCAAAGTCACACAGCTGGCAGTTACAGACCTGTCACTCACAAATCCTGATTACACTGCTGAGCTCATGCTCAATTCTGAGCCCGCCTCCCAGTATTATGCACACAGTTCAGTGCTCTAGTATTTTCACCTTATTAAACATATCAAGCATTTTCCTATGTGATCAAATATTGGCACAAAGCCTCTCCAAGTCAGGGTGGGGACACATCTCTGGATACACCTTGGAACAGTGAGGAGAGAAGCCCAAAGGGGAACCTGGCGTTCTCTTGGAGTGGCAGGTCTGTGCAGGGCCAAGGAATGAGGACAGGGAGGGAGCAGAGCTGATAAGTGAATTGTGAGTGAAGGTAACAAAGGACAGCCTCCTAGGGGAGGGAGAAGTTTGGAAAAGCTGCCACTAAAGGAACATGAGACAGGAGGAAGGTGAGAGCATCAGGCGACTCAGGACCATTGCACAGAACACATTTCTGCTAAGATTACA
Source organism: Lutra lutra (assembly GCF_902655055.1). Classification (NCBI taxonomy): domain Eukaryota; kingdom Metazoa; phylum Chordata; class Mammalia; order Carnivora; family Mustelidae; genus Lutra; species Lutra lutra. Next base: position 62,656,073 of record NC_062284.1, read on the forward strand.
GTCAGGAGGGTGGGTAAAAGGATACTCAGAGAAGGCACCAAGGAGAGTGGGCAGGGAGAGCAGGAAGCAAGCCTCTGAAATTCACCCTGACTGATCACAAACAGCCAGTTGGAATGTTGATGGTGATGTCAACTCCTGCTCAACAAGGCCAGACTGACCTTTCCCACCTGAACACAGGTCATTATTCTCACAGCATTCTGAAGTTCTCTAATAGACATAGCACATGGCTTGTAATGATTTGTTTGCAAGTAGGCCCTCCTAAGGGCAGAGTTTGTGTAATATCCATCTTTACCATTATACAGCCATTAACAACACAGAGCCAGACCTGTTTTGATTTAGTGCATTGTTGCTAGACTGGTGAATGAGTGTCCCAGGACTCTCTTCCCCTTTCTTCTGACTATCACAGCGCTATCATAATGACTGTGCACCATGCTTTGAGTAAGCTTGACTGTAAGCTTTGGAGTGGTGATGGATTTGCCCTCATCTGTTCCCCTGGCTTATGAGAGGCCTGGGATGGGGGACAACAGCCTGTCCCAGTGAGGCCACGTGGGGCAAGAATGGTTGTTAACATTCTAAACAATGTTTAGGGTGAGGAGTGAGTGAGTGAGGGGAGTGAGGCCTCCCTTAGCTTCCACATCACACTAAAGGAGCTAACAGCACCCAGAACTGCATGAGGTTGTACAAACTGCATGAGGTTGTACACACATATTTTTCCTGGGTTTTTGCTCCCTTTGTCCTGCCTGCTCTGTCCTCCCACAAAGAGCTCATCCTCTGTCATGGACTTGTCTCTCCCTGTGTGCCCACAACTTCTGAATTTGAATCTTGGGCCTGTATGGAGACCTCGCTGCTTCTTTTTTTTTTTTTTTTTTCATTGATAACTTACTAACATACAATGTATTACTTGTTTCAGGGGTACAAGTCTGTGATTAATCAGTCTTACACAATTCACAGGACTCCCCATATCACATACCATTCCCAATGTCCATCACCCAGCCACCCTATCCCTCTCACCCCCTCCCCTCCAGCAACCCTCAGTTTGTTTCCTGACATTAAGAGTCTCTTACGGTTTCTCTCCCTCTCCAGTTTCATCTTATTTCATTTTTCCCTTCCCTTCCCCTATGATCCTCTGTCTTGTTTCTCAAATTCCTCATATCAGTGAGATCATATGATAATTGTCTTTCTCTGATTGACTTTCGCTTAGCATAATACCCTCTAATTCCAAACACGTCGTTGCAAATGGCAAGATAATGGTTTTTTGAATGGCTGCATAGTTTTCCATCGTATATATATAACACATTTTCTTTATCCATTCATCTGTTGATGGCCATCTAGGCTCTTTCCATAGTTTGGCTATTGTGGCATTGCTGCTATAAATATTCAGGTGCACGTGCCCCTTTAGATCACTACATTTGTATCTTTGGGGTAAATACCCAGTACTGCAATTGCTGGGTCGTAGGGTAGCTCTATTTTCAACTTTCTGAGGAACCTCCATGCTGTTTTCCAGAGTGGCTGCACCAGCTTGCACTCCCACCAACAGTGTAGGGACATCGTTGCTTCTAAACACATCCCCAGCTGTGCTTGTCTTCCTTGCCAGCTGAAGGCGTCACCACCATTACAACGCCAGGCACGGTGCCGAGCACTGCACAGGCATGATCTCATTAAACTATCTCCACAATCCTGGAGTTGTCCCCACTTTAAAGAGGAGAAACCTGAAGCTTAGAGAGGTTGAGGTCACATGGCAGAAAGAGGAGAGCCAGGGCAGGATTTAAGCCCATGTTTCTCTGATCTCAAAGCATCCCCATGCTTCTAGCAACAGGCCACACCGCTGCAACTTCGCCAAGCATCCAGGCAACAGCTCATTCTCAGTGCATCTTTCTTTGTGAGTTTTCACTGCCTAATTCATACCACACTAACCTCCCTTCCCATGCTCTCACTTAATCCCAGTCACCTGTGCTACATATTTTATCAATGGATGGAGCTCTCTGGGATTTCCTGCATTTGTCGATCTTGTCAGCCAGATCACACATCCCCCTGGAGTAGGACTCATAGAGGACACTTTTCTTGCATTTCTTTGTTTCCAGCATAATGCTGGGCACAAAGTAGATATCATTAAATTTATGCTGACATGAGTTGTCTTTAACCTGTGGAAAAGATTTCTGCAGACTGTCAGTCCTAGTGACTCACAGTTTGACATGAGACTCAGGTGACTCTTACGGTGATAATTTTGTGGGAGCTGAGTCCCTTGTAAAAGGGAGGTGTGTGTTTTTGTGTGTGTGCACATGCTTGCACGTACACACAGTGATGCTTAGACAAAGGTGGGCATGATATCAGAATAGGGAGAAGGTTGCAGATTTCCCAAGGGATACATCACACCACACTGCCAGCATGAATTACTATGTCTCTTCATTCAGCCATTCAGAACTTATTCAGTGATACGTGTCAGGCCCCTGAGATTAACCAGGCAATGGGTTAGTTGCATACACAGAAATGAAAGACATCCCTGTCCTCAAGGAGTGTGGCTCATTTTTTGACTGGTACATCCCAATGGTGTATCAGAACATGGAGGCTGGGGGCGCCTGGGTGGCTCAGTGGGTTAAAGCCTCTGCCTTCAGCTCAGTTCATGATCTCAGGGTCCTGGGATCGAGCCCCGAATCGGGCTCTCTGCTCGGCAGAGAGCCTGCTTCCTCCTCTCTCTCTCTCTCTCTCTCTGTTTGCCTCTCTGCCTACTTGTGATCTTTGTCAAATAAATAAGTAAAATCTTAAAAAAAAAAAAAAAAGAACATGGAGTCTGTTTCAGGACTGGCCATGAAGCTTCTCACAAGTTCTTTTCCGTCCCCTGCTCCCCTATTACCTCCTCATGTGGAAATGTGACTCTCATTTAAAAGAGACATCAGAACAAGATGGGATTGGGAGGGAGACAAACCATAAGTGACTCTTAATCTCACAAAACAAACTGAGGGTTGATGGGGGGAGGGGGGTTTGGAGAGGGGGGGTGGGGTTATGGATATTGGGGAGGGTATGTGCTATGGTGAGTGCTGTGAAGTGTGTAAACCTGGCGATTCGCAGACCTGTACCCCTGGGGATAAAAATATATGTTTATAAAAATAAAATTTGAAACAACAGAAAAAAAAAATAAATAAAAAAATAAAAGAGACATCAGTGGGGCACCTGGGTAGCTCAGTGGGTTAAGCCTCTGCCTTTGGCTCAGGTCACGATCTCTGTCCTGGGATTGAGCCCCACATTGGGCTCTCTGCTCAGCGTAGAGCCTGCTTTCCCCTCTCTCTCTGCCTGCTTGTGATCTCTTGTGATCTACTGTGATAAGTAAATAAAATCTTTAAAAAAAATAAAAGAGAGGGCACCTGGGTGGCTCAGTGGGTTAAGCCGCTGCCTTCGGCTCAGGTCATGATCTCAGGGTCCTGGAATCGAGTCCCGCATTGGGCTCTCTGCTCGGCAGGGAGCCTGCTTCCCTCCCTCTCTCTCTGCCTGCCTCTCTACTTGTAATCTCTCTCTGTCGAATAAATAAAATCTTAAAAAAAAAATATGTTAAAAAAAAATAAAAGAGAAATCAGCATTAAGTTCCAGTTCAATTTGTTGAAATTGTTTGGTCAGCTTTGCTGCCACCCTTCCATGGTTTATACTGAAGAATATAGCCAAAGCTTCAGCTAATAGAATTGAAGGGACTGCATCTAAATATGATGATATTTAGCATCTTTTAATTTTTCCCTGGACACATAAATCTTCCATATGGGAAAAGTACCTTCCCCTCCTATGCCTTTAATTGTTCCTTAAGCCCAGAAGGTTATATTGTCTTGATTTTTCAGCTATACCTTCACAAGGTCATATTAGAACTGTTCTTCATTATCTGCAATGGCAATGAATCCCAAAGCTGCTCTAAAAAATATCTATTATAGGAGTACCTGGGGGCTCAGTTCAGTAAGAGTCCGACTCTTGATTTCAATGTAGGTCATGATCTCAGAGTTGTGAGATCAAGCCCCAGTCAAGCTCTACACTGAGCGTAGATCCTGCTTAAGATTCTCTCTCTCTCTCCCTCTGTCCCTCTCCCTCCTCACACACATTTTTAAATTTATTTTTATTTATTTTTATTTATTTATTTGATAGAGATCACAAGAAGGCAGAGAGGCAGGCAGAGAGAGAGAAAGGGAAGCAGGCTCCCTGCTGAGCAGAGCCCAATGCGGGGCTTGATCCCAGGACCCTGGGATCATGACCTGAGCTGAAGGCAGAGGCTTTAACCCACTGAACCACTCAGGTGCCCCAATTAGTTAGTTTTTTAAAAAGGGGCATGAAGCAATAGTTGAAATGAGATGGGTTGTTGGTTTGTACCAGGATGGTGGCAAGGAAGATGGTGAGCAGTGATCAGATTCTGGAAACATTTTAAAAAATAAATAAATAAAATAAAATAAAAAGGGACATGAAGCAGATCTGTTATGATAAATATTATGAAATGAGGAATATGATTAATTTAACCCTAAACCCTCCAAGGAACAAAGAAAGGAAATAATGTAAAAAAAAAAAAAAAAAAAGTGATGGAAATGATGGTGAACTGAATTTTAGGGGATGACCAGAAACACTTTGTGAATGAGACCCAGCAAGACCTCTGGAGTCCAAGAGGCTGAGATTAAAATAGTATCAGACTAAATATAATAGCTAACATTTATGTAAAGCTAACCAAGCGCCAGGCATTTTTCTATGTGCTGGCCATATATTAACCCACAACCTGGTAAGGGAACATTCCATACAACCCAAGATGTCTCATAAATCAATGGAGAATAATAGTAGATTTGTGTTTGAGCCAAAGGATGAAGCGAAATAATACACCAGGACCTTGGCTGAGGTTCCTTTTGTAGAGCTAAAGTCTCAGTAAAAACAATGAGAATAACAGTTTATTCAAATGAAGACAATGAGGTACTTTATAGAGGCCACTACACAACTCAGTGAGAAGAAATCTTAGGTGGACATCTAGCCCGGGTGTGTTCAATAAACTGTTAAGCAGAGAATCCTATATGCCAGGCAAGACAAGAGTAGGGACCCAATATACAAAAGATATACAGATGGGGTAGTTTTGGATGCAGAGAGGAGGGCCCAGTCCCGAGCAACACAGCCTCCTCATTTCCCACCACCCTTCCCACCATGGCTCTTGGGCCCAGGTGTCTACAGAGGAGGGGAATCATACTCCATAGACCTGCTCACAGTCAGAGTTCATGTCTTCCAAGTCGTTGCTGCTCCTGCCCCATGCAGCTGTGGGCAGGAAGAGACAAGGCACCTTCCTAGGATGCCTAGCTTTAAAACAAAAACGAAACCCCAATTTTATTGAGATATAATTCACATACCATGAAATTCACCCTTGTAAAGTATATAATTCAGGAGTTCTGGTCTAAGATGGCGACGTAGGAAGACCCTGAACTTACCTCCACCACACACACCAAATCTATCCCTATTTATAGAACACTTCCTCTTGAAGAAGAACTGAGGGCTGACTGAACAGCTTCTGCATAACAAAAGATAGATCACATGGAGAGCGGAAGAGAGAGGGAGACATGGTGACAAAGGGAACTCCCACCCCAACTCTGGGAACTGCAGCGGGGATGGATGATACTGGGAACCACCAGACTTAGAACCCTGACAAATGAGGGGGGTGGGGTGGAGGTAGAGCTGCTGGAACTCTCTTCAGGTTCCCTGTCACCGGGAGTGGATGGCCAGAACAGGAAAAGCCTGATGGCTAAGAGCTGTGGGTGGCCAGCCCGCAGTGCAGAGAAGGTAGGCCAGAGATTTGTCTGAAATTCCTAAAATAACAGCCACCTAAATGAGTGTCAAAGTAAAAGCCTGTTCAAAAAATTGGAAGTGTATCTTTGATGCAAGCAAATTTTCCTTTTGGTGATTTTTTTTTTCATCAGGAAGTTGAAGTTAATATGTTGACGTTTAAAAAGGCCGTTCTGAACAGAGGCAGTGCTGCAGAGGGAAGAATGCATTTCTGAGTCAGACACAAGAGTCACTTGGTCACTTCAAGCCTCAGTTTTCTCATCTGTAGATGATGCTAACTCGCAGGTGGTCATGAGTGAAAGTGCCCAGCATATGCCTGAAGTCCAGAGGATGCTGGGTAAATGGCAGTTGCTAGTGAGGTTTATGCATCAGTATAGCCTAGTGGTCACAGCGTGCCAGCCCTGGATATGAGACCTGCCTTGCTGCTCAGTTTACTCGTCTGCAAAGTGGAGATGATGATGGTAGACCTACTTCCTAAGGTCATTTGGGGGGATCACACAAGGTGATCCTAGCTGTACTTGCTAAACATTCCCGGCCCTATTTATTCTTAGCACTCTTCATGTATGTATTACCTCAGTTCTTCCAATAACCCTATGAGGTATGTACTATTACTTTCTCCATTCTAAGTCTGCGGCACAAGTTAAGTGACTTGCCCAAAGCTATTCAGCCAACTGATGGTAGTGCTGGTATTTGAACCCAAGCAGCCTACCTCCAGAGTCCACATGCCTCACCATTTAGGTTGTCAAGATTTTAGCACGGTGTCTGGCACTAAAGAGGTCCCCAGTAAATGACAGCTATTGTGAGTGTGAAATAACAATACTAACAACAAATGTGCTTTGGCAGCTATATTGGGCTAAGGAATTTGATAAGCCCTGGGATTTGATAAAGGCCAGGTCTTACTCATCTTTGTATCCAAGAGTACTTACAGCACCATACCTAGAATAGAATAAGGACTCAATAAGTGTGGCTGAATGAAAAATCAATTTTTCAAACAGATGCACTTATTGATATACCCCACAGTGGCCCTTTTGGGGAAGGCTGCTGCTGCTTGAGCTACAGTAGGATCAAGTCACATTTGACCCACTTTGCCCAACCCTTTGCTTCCCAGGTCACTAAGGGGCCACGATTCTTATAAACATTTTAATTGGCCTGCTCTCCTTGCATAATCTCCATTTACCGGCTCCACCCCTCTCATCACCCAATTCCAGACAACCACACCCAAAGCCCTAGTCCTCTCAGTCCTCACACACACACCCAGCCCATTCCCCTCTAGGTTTTTCCATGCAGAGAAAAGTTCCCTCTCCATCATGCCCAAGAGTAATCCATCCTTTGCCTGCCAGTCCTGTGTCTCCTCCCTGGATGACTCAGACACTCCAGTTCACCCATATCTCTGTGGCTCCCCAGTATCAAAGCTGTTGAATTCCTGGTTTCCTGTCCCTGAGCAATCGAAGCCTCCGAGTCAAGGTGTGGCTCTGCAGTGGCAGAGGAGGAAGAGCTCAGGACTTCTTCCTCATCAACCCATGTGAAGTCATCCTCTGTGGGTGTTTGCAGAAACTTCCTTGTACTCTTGGCCAGAGGCCTGGCACTCGCTCCCCAGCATCAAGGCGTGGGGGTGTCCCTAGGCTTCCCCAAGAGTCCAGAGATGGGCTTAGCACACATATGCACACAGACTGCACCAGGTTTTGCCATACAGGGAACTTCGTTGTTGTTGTTTTTAAGATTTATGTATTTATTTTAGAGAGGGACTGAGAACACAGTGGGGAGGGGCGAAAGGAGAGGGAGAGAGAGAGAATCTTAAGCAGACACCACTGTGAGCACAGAGCCTGATGCGGGGCTCCATCTCATAACCCTGAAATCACGACCTGAACCGAAACTAAGAGTCGGATGCTTAACCAACTATGCCACCTAGGCGCCCCTGTCATATAGGGAATTTCTACATGAAAGGCCTGAGCCCTCAAGGAACGCTAAGCTAGTCTCCCTGGGTTGGACTAGAGGGTGCTCTGAGCAAAAGTAGTTATTTGGCCTCTTTTCCCAGCTAACAAGAGTAAGAGTTTCCTGACCATGACCCAAGTCAGGTACACAGATATGCATGCCTAAAGGCTGAGAGCTGGCCTAGGCATGGGGGGCAGGGTGAGGGTCAGGACCAGTAGCAGGTTGGGCCCTGGGTGAGGCAGAAGGCTTCCTCCTGCTATGTCTAATATGTGACTCATTTCTAGGTATCAGTTGCCTCAAGATTCACCACTCCCCCCTTTCTTCTGCTTGCTCCTCTTGCCACCTACAAATCAACTTCCATCTGCTTTCCTTCCCCATTACATATTTTTATTTATTTTATTTTTTAAATTTTTAAAAGATTTATTTATTTAATTATTTGAGAGAGAGAGAGAAAGAGAGAGAGTGTGTGCACACGAGCAAGCATGGGAGCCCAAGCAGGGTGTGAGGAGTGTTGGTGGCAGAAGGAGAGGGAGAGAATCTCAAACAGACTCCCTGCTGGGCACAGAGCCATCTCTCCAGGCCTCAATCTCATGACCCTGGGATCATGATCTGAGCTGAAATCAAGAGTCGGATGTTTGATTAACTGAGCCATCCAGACACCCCCACCTCCCATACATAATTTTTAGATTTTCTTCTACTAGTGTAACATATACTTCCCATCTAAAGAACTGATCTCCCATTTTCCTTCATTCCCTATCTCCCTTGACTGAGTTGGGCCTCTAGACCTGCTGAACATGAGACAACTCCAAATTCAAGGTCATTTTACTTCAGCCGCCATCTTGCTCTGACCCTATAGGGCCCACACCACCACTGTGATGCACATTTCCCTTCCAGGTCAAGATCACTCTCCAGGCTCAGAAAGGACACTAATCAGTTTGTAAGTTTTCTAACTGACCTTTCATCTCATTCCTGTCTGGAACCAGACAATTTCTAGCCAGGCTCTCAGGCTGTCCAAAACCAAAGGAAGAGAAGAGTGGGGAAGGGTGCAATTTCATCCTCAGAACCACCAAGATAAGCCCAGACACATGAAGCCTGAAGCCAGTGATGAGACAGTTCTACAGAAACGACTTCCTTTGAAACATTCCCTGGTGGGACTTGTGCAAGACTGGAACGAGAATGGTTCAGAGGGCTATATGACATGGGCCAGAACACTTTGGGTTCTCTCCATGGGGCCCTTTCCGCTCCCTACCTGTGCACATGATGGCAGCAAAGACCCAGCACTGCCCGTAGCGCACTGGCTGGCAGCCTGCAGCATGCCACTGTTTCAGGATGGCCACACTTCCTGTCCACTCCGCAGGGTTGACCCCGTCTAAGTAATTCTCACTCCAGTTTCCATTGAGCACCCCGTTGTCATCGTTGCTGTTGATCTGAAGAGAAACCATATGCAGACACATTAAAAGCATCCTTTTCCTCAGCAAGATGTAATGTGTGGGCTTCCTCACAAGGTTTGTGGGCCTGAGACACAGCAGACTCCTTGATCTCATTTTACGTGGGACTTTCCAGACCTACTAGGGAAAGGGTGGGGTGGGAAGCCAGCCATTCTGACTTGTCTCCACTGTTAGTTTATTATTCTATTTCTACCCACCCCCTTCAAAGCAAGAGCTCAGCTTTTCGAGCTCTTAAAAATCCTTCAGAGCAAAGGAAATTTCGAAAAGACAAGACCATTTCCCAAACCAGAGCTACACTCAGCCTTCCCTAAAAATTGCAGTTTGGAATTAATCAAGGTGATGGCCCACACCCAGCTAATTCAGACCTCGACTGAGAAAACCTGTTACCCAGATTTTTGTCCTCAGTCTCAGCCAAATTGGCCTTGCCAGAGGGCCCCTGCTCTTAACTCTTCATCCCTCTGTTGCAGGGGGCAACTGTGAGTTGGCACCCCAACCCCACACGTGGCTTCCTCCCTCTCTGGACATACCCTGAGTGGGCAGAGCCAGAGCCAGATCCAAGCTTACCATGGCACACACCACTCTGCTGAGGTAGACCGGGCTTCCCCTCAGGGCACAGTCTGTGGCTGGGTCGATCTGGAAGTTCAGGCTCTTGTCTAGCAGCTCCAGGCAGATGTCTATGATATTCTCTTCAAACTATAAGGGGAGATGCAGAGGGGCAGAGCGCCCATAATTGGCACAGGCAGATATGGGAAGAAATTCATGACCCACCCCGCCCAGCTCTCGAATAGAGTGTGTTTGTGGAATGCAGACCCGTTTGGAAGGTAACTGTGTCCAGTAGCCCAGACACGAAGTGCATCCTAAGCCAGATGCAGGGTCTCAGAGCTCTGAGAGCTCTGGGGTCACAAGCCGCATGGTTTGCATATCCTACAAATCAAATCCCTGGTTAAAAGGAGTCTGGTTAAAAAGTCTCTTTTTCCCTCTTCACCTTTCAATGCCCACACTCCTGGAGCCTATGGGATGTTCTTGCTGAAACCATGTTGCCTCATCCTCCACCTCCAGCTGCTGACCCAGCTCATTATTGGCAGCTGCCAACTTGCCTTGGCACCTGTGACTCAGTTGGGCTCTGGAATGACTAATAGCATGTGAGGTACAAAAACTTCCCACCCAAGGCAGGCTGACTTGTCCTTCAGGCTTGACATGGATGCCACTTTATCTGAAGCTTTCCCTGAACCTGAACCTGTTTTAGCTTCAGGTAGGATGGAGCCAAGTTCTGTCTTCCCTGCCTGAGCATATGCTCTGTCTCTCTCTAGCTGTTCTTCTTCTTCTTCTTTTTTTTTTTTTTTTTAGATTTTATTTATTTATTTGAATGAGAGGGGGGCATGAGCAGGGGGGAAAGGGAGAAGCAAGCTCTCCGCTGAGCAGGGAGCCTGACGTGGGACTCAATCCCAGGACCCCGGGGTCATGACCTAAACCAAAGGCAGACACTCAACCAACTGAGCCAACCAGGTGCCCCCTCTCCAGCTGTTCTTGCAACTCTATGCCCCAGAACTGGCACAGTGCCCAACACATAGTAGGGATTCCATGCATTCAACTCCACAGTTGAATGAGAGTAAATTAATGCATTTATTCCCATGTAATATTCCCACTAGACAATAAATAGGATTAGGAGGCTTCTTTGACCCATCTTCCTCAGGGGAAAGTTCCATCAGTTCACTTTTCTGCTTTGAAATGTTTGAAGTCCTCTGGACCTTCAGAATCAAAGCTTTCACCTCCTCTAAACATAAGACCTTCCCTGATCCGGCCCCCTTCTACCTCTCCAGCCTCATGTCTCAACACCTCCTGCCTCATCATTTTGCTTCAGCAAAATCAGATTCCTTGTAACTGTTGCAGCAGACCAAACCGTTTCTCCCCTTTGTGTTTTGGCTAATGTGTCACTCTGCCTGGGATATTTTCTCCACTTTCCTTCACTTGTCAGTCCAAACATCTCCCTTCCTAGAAAGCTTCCTTGAGAGCTCCATGCCCAACCACATGCTCCTCCTCTGGTCTCCCAGAACCTCCTGTGCGCATCTCATTCTTTGCAATACCCACTGCATGGTAAGTGACCTGCTTATGTGACTGAGTCTCCATTACACCGTTAGCTCGGGACCGCGTTGAATTCATTTTCACATTCCTAGCACCTAGCACCCAGCCTGGCCTTCAGTAGACGTTCAGTGTAAGTCCACTAAACGAGAGGCAAGGAGAAAGGGAGGGGGGGTCAGAAAGAATCAGTTGCTCACTTCTGTTACTCACAGATGATGGTAAGCTCCTGTCTCTAGGGGCTCTCCAGATCCTCATTTGTCCATGCTAAGTGAGGAGCTGGGGAGGTCAGTTGGGGCCCGTTGAGGCTGCCAGATCTCATCTTACCTATGGCCACCTGGGGGGACCTAGGCTGTGTGGCTGCAGCCACATGTGTTAGAGTTCGATTTGGGCAGGTCTAGGAGAGGAACCCATATCAAATGGACACAAGGGCCCCCAGGATTTCCCAGCCAATAGCCAGCTGGCAGCGGGAGCTGGTCTTCTCCTGGCAACGGTGTTGAGAGAGAACCCTCTTCCCTGGCCTGGTGCTGTACTTCCTGGAGCACCTGCTGGAGGCTGAACTTTATGTGGGAGGCAGGCTTTCATCAAGGAAGAAGTTGCAAAACACTGCGATGAACACAATGCAATTTTTATCAAAAAATCATGGTTTAGAATATACACAGAAAAGAAAATGTACAGAAACATACACCATGCTGGTGACAGTGCTTAGCATGGCCTTCATACGCCAAGTACCTATTTTTGCAATGTTTCTTGTAAAGTTTTTTAATCAGCCAGGTATTAGTTTTATAATGAAAAAGATATCAAACTAACAAAGAGGTAATAGTAACCAGGAGGGAAATGCTGCATGTCCCTGAGATGTTCAGGGACAAGTTACCTCTGTATGACAGAGCTGATCCTAGGGTCTGTGGTCTGGGCGATGAGGCTGAAGTGAGAGAGGCAAAGCGGGCCCTAGTGGAAACAGTTCAACAAACAAAAACCAGGCACCATCATGGCCGTCATCACTCTTGTCCCTTCATCCTCATCAGCATACTCGAAGGAATTCCAGGGTGGGTGTCTTTAGCTGCCTTTCCCCCTTGGATCCTGATGTCCAAACCAGACATGATCAGCAAAGAACATCTTCCAACTGTCTATGACTGCTCCTCTAGCTCCCTGGAGTGTCATCTCACACCTTACTGTTCCCATTTCTCAGTTTTGGGTGAACCCTGCATGAGGAGAACCCTCCCACCCTGCTCCTGTTCCCCTCTTCCCATGAGCTGTGAATAGGACTGAGACTCACCTGTCCATAGTTCCAGGGGCATGGGCGGATCCAGTTCTTGTTCCCTTGGTAAATGAAGCCATAATCATTCACAACATATTCCTGCCTCTGGGCCTCACTGTCCAAGTAGACAGAATCGTCTAGGAATCAAAGTGGCAGAACACAAAGCAAAGAGGTCATTTTGCCCTTCCTGCCCCATTCCCATCCCCAGAAGACAAAGTCCCATGGAAACTGAGCTCTGGGAGCACCTGGTTGGCTCACTTGGTTAGACTGCCTTTGGCTCAGGTCATGATCTCAAGGTCCTGGGATTCAGCCCCACTTTGGACTTAGGGCTCCAGCTTCTGGCCTTAACAGGGAGTCTGCTTATCCCTATCCTTCTGCCCTTACCTTTGCTCTCTCTGTCTCTCAAATAAATAAATAAAATCTTTATTAAAAAAAAAAAAAAAAAAAAAGCTCTGGGGAGGGCACTGGATAACACCAAGAGGGGCAGAAGGCGGCTGGTTCTTGGAGAGACCCACCTACAGTCCCTCAACACCAGCCACAGGTTCAATCCAAACATGAGGTTGAACAGAAAAAAATTTACCTTTGGTGGAATTTCTTGGTTCACACAGCACATTTACATCCTCACCCTATTTAAGAATGAGGGAACAGGCTCAAAGTGGTAACTTGTCCAAATCACATGTAAGTACAGAGTGAAATTTGAACACAGAATCCATATGACACCATATTCCATGATCTTTCTGCTACACTCAACTAATCCTGATTGGAAAAGAGCAAACCAGAATTTTGGGGTTGGCAGTAACCTCCTCATTCATTTTGTAGGAATTTAGTCTAAAGACAGTATTTTGGAAGTACACAGAGATTTGGATGCTAAGCTGTTTATCTGAGTTCTGTTTATGACACTGAAAAGCTGGAAACAACCTAAATGCCTGGTTCTTGGAGCTGATTAAATAGCCATACTTCTGTACACTATTAAAATAAGATCATAATGGGGCACCTGGGCGGCTCAGTGGGTTGAGCCTCTGCCTTCGGTTCAGGTTGTGATCTTGGGGTCCTGGGATTGAGCCCTGCATCGGGTTCTCTTCTTGGTGGGGAGCCTGCTTCCCCCTCCCCCTCTGCCTGCCTCTCTGCCTACTTGTGATTTCTCTCTCTGTCAAATAAATAAATAAAATCTTTATAAAAAAATAAGATCACAAAATTGTATATACAGGCATCAAAATCTACACATGATATATTCAGATTAAATGGGTTATATAATAATGTTATAACATAAATTGATGTTTGTTAAAAACATATTTATGCAGAGGATTTTTTTTTAAAGATTTTATTTATTTATTTATTTGACAGAGAGAGATCACAAGTAGACAGAGAGGCAGGCAGAGAGAGAGAGGAGGAAGCAGGCTCCCCGATGAGCAGAGAGCCCGACGAGGGACTCGATCCCAGGACCCCGAGATCATGACCCGAGCCGAAGGCAGCGGCTTAACCCACTGAGCCACCCAGGCGCCCCTTGAAGGCTATTCTAAAAGGGGTTAATAGTAAATTTTTTCCCTTTTTCCTATTGCTATTCTCCAGATTTTCTGGCATGAACATGTATTACTTTCGTGGTATAAAAAAATTATCTTTGGGATGCCTGGGTGGCTCAGTGGATTAAGCCTCTGCCTTCAGCTCAGGTCATGAGCCCAAGGTCCTGGGATTGAGCCCTGCATCGGGCTCTCTGCTCAGCAGGGAGCCTGCTTCCTCCTTTCTCTCTGCCTGCCTCTCTCCCTACTTGTGATCTCTGTCTGTTGAATAAATAAAGAAAAATCTTTAAAAAAAATTATCTTTTTAAAGTTGAGAATGAACGAACAAAGGCCATGGAAACAGGTTTCCCCTTTGCATTGTCCTGGGACAGTCTGGAAGCACTACCAAACCCTTAGGTCAAAGTGCTCTCCTTGCTTCCTCAGACTCAGCCTGCATGGTGGAGGATGACCCCTGTGAGAGATGCATTTTATTGAGGTCTTTCACCAGTATGGTGAGACCTGCGGGTTCACGGTTGAGACCATACAGATCCCTCCTCACAGTGGGGGCTAGCAGTGGCCAGAACTCCAGGGTGGGGCTCCCCAGCCAATATCTTGGACATGGTCATGGGGTAGCCACTGAACCTGACTTCAGCCCCTAACTGCTCCCTAGTCCCATAGTGAGACTCCCTGGAACCTGGATAGGGCACAGCTACAAAAAAAAGTCCTCACAGATATCGCTTTCCTCCTCATAGCTCAGGGGAGACCTCAGTACAGTCTGAAATCCACAGTCTTGGAGGCCAGGAGGAGTGTGTATAAGAGAGGGAGAGATAGAAACAGACAGACAACTATCCTCCTTGACACAGTGGCAGGGCCTTTTCACATGGCTAATGGGTGAGAGCTCTGGGCCACTCAGTGACACTTGCTGTGTGTGGTGGGAGGCGGTTAGAGATGCTAGATTCCAGCCAGGTTCTTTTTTTTTTTTTTCTTTTTAGTTCAATTCATTAACTATCTTTTTTAAGATTTTTATTTATTTATTTATTTATTTGACGGAGAGAGAGATCACAAGTAGGCAGAGGGGCAGGCAGAGAGAGAGGGGGAAGCAGGCTCCCTGCTGAGCAGAGAGCCCAATGTGGGGCTCGATCCCAGGACCCTGAGGTCATGACCTGAGCTGAAGGCAGAGGCTTAACCCACTTGAGCTAACCAGGTGCCCCCCAGCCAGGTTCTGATACCACTCACCTGGCCCCCTTGGGATAAGGTTGGGGGAGCAGTAGATGAGAGGGTGGAAGGGGAAGGGACATCCTCTAACTAGAAGTAAGACTGTTGAGCCCCATTCTCTACTATCAGCTCTTTCTGCCCTTCTTCCCACTCTTTCCTCTTGGCTTGTCCTTCATTCTGCTCACACCATGTCTATATGTCTGTATAACTACTCTGCCCCCAGGTAGATTTAGATGACAGGGATTGTGGGGACATGTAGTGCTGGGCTATTCCATGTAGCTTTGTTTGTCTAAGACAAAAACTGGAAATAGCCAAAGTACCCATAAGTAGGAGACCAGTTAAAAACATTTGGTGCATCCAAACAGTGGAGTACTTGTAGCCATTAAAAGAGACATATTGATAGGAAAATACATTCAAAATTGAATTGTTGAATGAAAAAAGCAGGGCATTCTATGTACCATATAATCCCATTTGTGGTATGATTATATAATCACACACATATGCATATATGTATAAGTACATATTTATTTAAGCATAAAACATTTTTGTAAGGCTGCACAAGAAAGTGTGAACAGGATTTTCCTCTGGAAGATGGAACTTGGAGATTGGAATGAGGTTTTACTCGTCACCTTATACTTTCCTTCCTGCCTCCTTTCTTTCTCTCTTTCTTTCCCACCTTCCCTCCCTTTTTTCCTCCCTTCCTCCTTCCCTCCCTGCCTTTCCTTCCTCCCTTTTCTCCCTTCCCTTCCCTTCCCTTCTTTCTTTCTCTTTACCTCATTCCACACTCAATACAATTTTACTTATAATGAAAAAATTTAAGTTAACTTAAAAATATATGGTGGGGCGCCTGGGTGACTCAGTTGGTTAAGTGCCTGCCTTCAACTCCGGTCATGATCCTGGAGTCCTGGGATGAAGCCCTGCATCCGGCTCCCTGCTCAGTGGGGAGTCTGCTCTTCCCTTGCCCTCTGCCCACCCCCACCCTTGTTCTATCTCTCACTTGTGCGCACATGTGCATGCTCTCTCAAATAAATAAATAAATAAATAAATAAATAAATAAATAAAATCTTTTAAAAAATATATAGTAAAAGTAGATGTTAATAGTGGTCAAATTTCATTATAATAGTTTTTAAGTAAAGATAACTAGTCTCATTTTTTAAAAAAGATTTTATTTATTCATTTAACAGAGAGGGAGAGTACAAGCAGGGAAAGCAGCAGGCAGTGGGAGGGAGAAGCAGGCTCCCCGCTGGCCCAGGAGCCGGATGTGGGACTCCATCCCAGGATCCCGGGATCACAACCCGAGCTGAAGGCAGACGCTCAACAAACTGAGCCACCCAGGCCTCCCAGCTTGGCTCATGTTTTTAAAATTCTAAATAAGTAAATAAATAGCAACTAGTCCCGCCCTCTTTGTTGGTGGTTGGGAGTAGATGCTGAGTGCATGCAGTTGGGAGGTTTCTGGTAGCCAAGGAACAGGGGTCTAGAAATCCTTGAGCCTGGCTCTCTGTGGCACTGATAAGGGGGCAGAGACAAGAGGCCCCCACACAGACACTCGCCTTACCTGGGCACCAGGGATTGAAGAGCAGGATGAACTCCCCAAGCTGGTAGGCTGTGACGGATCTCTGGAAAGAGTCAATATGAACTTTCAAGAGATACCGACCCACAGGTGCCACAGGAGGGGCGCACAGGCTCACCTCCAGGGAGCTGGCCCCATTAGTCTCCGGAGAGGCAATCCATGGGCTGGGGCCATGACGACCTGTTAGGCTGAACAGGGCTCGAGTCCCATTGGACAGGTCTGGTAGGGGTCCTGGGAGGGAAGCAGAACAGAGGCTCTGTGTTTCAACCCTCCAGAATCTCCCTAAATACATCACACACACACACACACACACACACACACACACACACACACACACACAAATACACACACACTCACACCCTCAGGGGTCCTCACCAGTCTCAACGACGAAGATGATATTGTCCAGGTCTGGCTGGAAGCCCCGGTTCCTGAAGTACAGAGTGACGTTGAAGGACTGGCCCCGGCGGACTAGGAGGCGGTCAGTGCTGATCTCGTCTGTGTGGTGCCGCACGTTGTTCTGGGAGCTCTGGAGGTCTGTGAGGGCCACTTCCAGCCCTGCAACAGGGCAGCCAGGAGCATGTGAAAAAGCAGGGTTGTGGAGCCTGGTCCAATACTGCCCACCACTTATTAGTTGTACAAAATTGAGAAAGAAGCTTAACTTCTCTGAGCCTCAGTTTCCAAGTCAGTAAAACAGAATCCATGATACCAGCCTTACATGGTTTTTATGAGGATTAAATGAAGATTCATACATGCAGGTGCCTCTTTCTTACTTCCTTTACCCTCCCTTCCTTGCTTCCAGGACCCTCTATCCGCATCTTGCTTACACTCTCCTGGAGATGCATGGTTTTCTGCCTCTATCCAACCCCTTTTGTAGTCCTGGTCAAGTGTGATCACTCCCTTCAGCCTAGCATATCTCCAGATTCACCCCAGCATCCAGCTTTTGGACTCAAGTTAACAGTTTCAGTTGGCCCAGTACCAGCCTCCACATCTAGATCTGGTAGTACTATGCTTTTAGCAATTTGCTGACTCTCTGCCCTCCACTAATGCCATGTGCCTATTGCCCTGGGAGCTGGGATTCTGAGGACAGTCAAAGAAAGGCCCACTCCCAGGGGCACCTGGGTGGCTTAGTCAGTTAAGCGTCCAACTCTTGGTTTTGGCTCAGGTCATGGTCTCAGTGTTGTGAGATTAAGCCCTGCACAAGGCTCCACACTAAGCGGGCAGTCTGCTTGTGTTTCTCTTCTTTCCCTCCCCCTTGCCCCCCCCCCGCCGAATAAAAATAAATCTTAAAAAGAGAAGAAGAAGAAGGAGGAGGAGGAGGAGGAAGGAGAAGAAGAAGGAGGAGGAGAAGGAAGAAGAAAGAAGAAGAAGAAAGAAGAAAGGCCCTCTTCCTGCCTTCTGGAGCTTCTAATGAAACACAGATTGATCTCACTGTTCTCCAAGTGTGTCTCCCTGAAAGAGGCTCCATTTGTGACTTCCTGATGTTTGACCATGGTCTTACAGTGGTCCCCAGGCACCTGGGCTCACAAGCTTTAAAGCACAACTGGCTCTCCTATCTCCTTCTTAGTCTTTATGCATTCGTGTGTGACAAGTCCCTTTATCCAAATTAAAATATCTCTGATGCCAACCCATCCCTTTCCAAATTTACACAATTCTGGCCTCCTCACTTCATACCTAGTGACCATAAGAACCTCTATCAGATCTCCTGCTTCCTACTCATTCCCTCCTAACACATCACCAGATTTTCTTTCCTCAAGATAAATTGATCATGCCAACCTTTTGCTCTAAAAGTTCTGAGATACCCCACAGCCCACCATAAAAAGACACACTCCTTAACCTGACATTTATTACCACACCTGGTCTTCACCTACACTTGCATTCTCACTTCTCACCACTCCCATTATGGACTCTCTCCTCTAGCCAATCTGTCCTCAAGCAAATGGTAGCCTTGCCTGTCCATATATTTTGATCCTGCTGTAACGCCAACTTAGAATGGCCTCTCATTCCATCTGTCCCAACCAAATATCTAACCAAATTCCACCTGTCCTCCAAGGTCTGTTGAAGACCCATCTGTTTCATGAAGCCTGCTCCAGTTGACCCACCCTTCTTCCCATTTCCCACTGATCTGCCGTACTTAACTGCATCACTTACAGAAAATCTTAATTGCTTCATTTAGTTAATGCCATGCTCATTTTTTTCAATTTTATCAAACTTTTACTGAGAGCCTACTAATTTCAGGATCAGCATGAGAGCTTCAGGTAGTTTTGTCAAGTTTTTGTCTGTCTTCCACCACGAGGATAGAGGCCTAGCTGTTTTGTCTCAGCTGTATATAGATTATAAGAAATACAAACCAAAGCATTTGACGATATCCAACACCCTCTCATAATAAAATGCAAGTAAATTATATCTAGGAAAATAAGTAAATTTGCTCAACCTGATAAAGATTATCTGGGAAAAATCCAAGCCAAAACCATACTTAATAGTAAAAAACTAGATACTTCCCCCTATGTTGAGGAACAAGACAAGGATGTCTCCTCTCTCCCCATTCATTAGCATTATATTGGAGTTTCCAGCCAATATACACTGGAAAGAAGCAGTACAATTATCTTTATTAACATATAACACGATCTTGAGGATAGCAAATCCTAACAAATCCACACACAAAATTAGAACTAGTAGACATATTCATTTACTGTCATCAAAAATTAATTGCATTTCATACACTTGTGATGAATAAAGTTGCACCCCTACCTCACACCATATAAAATAATGGGCTCAAAATCAGTTAAGGACTTGAGTGTAAGGGGTAAAACTATAAAACATTTAGAAGAGGGGCACCTGGGTGGCTCAGTGGGTTAAGCCTCTGCCTTCAGCTCAGGTCATGATCCCAGGGTCCTGGGATCGAGCCCCGCATCGGGCTCTCTGCTCAGCAGGGAGCCTGCTTCCCCCCTCTCTCTGCTTGCCTCTCTGCCCACTTGTGATCTCTGTCTGTCAAATAAATAAATAAAATCTTTAAAAAAAACATTTAGAAGAAAACATAGGGGTAAATCTTCATGATCTTGAACTAGGAAATGATTTCTTAGATATGAAAGAGAAACACAAGCAATAAAAGAAAAAAACTATAAATTAGATTTCATCAAAACTAATAACTTGTAGTTTCAAGTACATCTTCAATAAAATGAAAAGACAACCCATAGAATGATTGAAAATATTTGTAAATCATATATCTGATAAGGGACTTGTATCAAGAATATATAAGGAGGGACACCTGGGTAGCTCAGTTGGCTAAGCTGTTGCCTTTGGCTTAGGTCTTGATCCTGGGGTCCCAAGATGGAGCCCTGCATTGGGCTCCCTCCTCAGTGGGGAGTCTGCTTCTCCTACTTCTTCTGCCCCTCTCCCTTGCTCATGCTGTCTTGCATGCATACTCTCTCTCTCTCTCTCTCAAATAAAGAAATAAAATCTTTAAAAAAGAATATATAAAGAATTTGTATGACCTAATAATAAAAAAAATAAAAAATGGGCGATTGATCTGAATAGACATTTCTCCAAAAGAATATGCAAAAGACCAATAAGCAAATGAAAAAATGTAAACATCATTAATCATTAGGGAAATGCAAATTAAATACCACTTCACACCCACTGGGATGGCTCTAATAAGAAAAACAGAAAATAACAAGTGTTGGTTAAGGATGTGGAAAAACTGAAACTCTATACATTGCTGGTGAGATTGTAAAATGGTGCAGTTGCTTTGGAAAACAGTATGGCAGTTCTTCAAAGAGTCAAAAATAGAGTTACCATGTGACTCAGCAATTTCACTCCTAGGTATGTACCCAAGAAATTGAAAATATATGTTCACACAAAATCTGTACATGAATATTGATAGAAGCTTTATTCATAATAGCCAAAAAATGGAAACCATCAAATGATTACTGGATCAATGAATGTGGTATACCCATACAACAGAAACTTGAAAACATTATGCTAAGTGAAAGGAGTTAGACATAAAAGGTCACATGTTATATGATTCACATTATGAAATCTGCAGAATAGGTAAACTCATAGAGACAGATGGTAGATTAGGGTTTGCCAGGGCCTGGGAGGAGGTGGGAATGAGATGTTACTGTGGATGGGTATGGTGTTTCTAATAAAAAGAAATATAAGCATAATGGTCAGCACATTGTAGGTACTAAAAGATTGTTAGGGCTCATGGGTGGCTCAGTCAGTTAAGCATCCAACTCAGTTTTGCTCAGGTCATGATCTCAGAGTCATGAGATGGAGCCCTGCATTGGACTCCACACTCAGCATGGAGTCTTCTTGAGATTCTCCCTCTCCTTTCTCCTCTGCCCTTCCCCCTGCTCTCTCTCTCTAAAATAAATAAGTAAAATCTTAAAAAAAAAAAAAAGATGTTTGTTAGTTTGAATAGAGTTCTCTATCCTTTGCATAATCATTCTGCACTTATTTCAAATTCAACCAACACCTCATTGGAGGCTGGGCACCATCCTAGGCACTCTGTCTCATTGACTCCTCACCACAATGTTGGAGGGATGAAATGCCATGTCATTCACACTTAGAGATGAGAAAACAAGGTTCAGACAGATTAGATGTCTTATCTAAGCTTGAACCTAGGGTTACTGGCCCAAGTCCTGTGCTCTTTCCATTACCCAACACTAGCTGCATTGCTCTTCCTCACTCATGTTCAGAAAGGACATCTAGCCCACTCTCAGCGGGACTAGTGGAAAAAGAAGTTCACTCTTTTTGGAGACCAGATGACTAGACAGACATTACTAACTGGCTCCAATTCAGGTTGGGCATGTGACCCAGAACACTCAACAGGTACAGCAACATTTGCCTGACAGCAAGCACTGAGGCCAAATCTCATCTTCTGGATATATCATGGGTCAAGTTAATCTCTGCCTATAATGTTGGGATCGGTCTTCACTCCAGATACCAGATGTTCAAATATGGGGCACATTTATTATTGGCCATATTTGTTCTCCTTTATGTGAGGAGAGAAGGGAGTGAAATGATCAGGGAGATAGAAAGGAAATTATAGGAAGAATTTTTAAAGTAATTGATCTCAGAGATAAACTGATTTATCCTAGAGAAACACTCCTACATAAGTACAGAGGCATCCATAAGAATGTGCCTTGCAACATTGCTTATATAACTGGAAAATGAGAAACAACCTAAATGCCTACCAAAAACGGACTGGATAGGGGCGCCTGGGTGGCATCCTGATCTTGGTTTTGGCTCAGGTCTTGATCTCAGGCTCATGGGTTTGAGCCCTGCAGCAGGCTCTACACTCAGCTGGGAGTCTGCTTCCCTTCTCCCTCTCCCTTCCCCCTGCTCTCTCTCATAAATAAATACATCTTTTTTTTTAATGGGACTGGATAAATAAATTATTTATACCTGTACTATGGGATGCTTTGCAAAGTGGGAAATTTTGAAGTAGATTTATAGATACTAATTGGCACAGGTAGAGCTCCAACACATTACTATTGAGTGAAAAAATATCAAGCCTTAGAAAAATACGTGTAACATGATGATACCATGATACACCAAAAACAAGCTTGGCGTATATTGAATATATATCTTTATTTATAGACAAAAGACTAGAACAGTTGTTTCTCTTAGAAATGATCACAGTGGTTTCTCAAGATGAGGCTGAGGTTGGGGGTGGCAGGCAGGCGACTGTAGCTTTATCTGTAATTATGTTTTATTTTACTCCAACTATGTACCCATGTATTTCTTGTGTAGTTAAAAATTATAAAAACTTAAACAAAAAATAGTAAATGAAGATGTGGCTGTTAAGTTTGTAGAGCTTGGAGTTCATTCTTATAAATGGTTTCAACTAACCATTTACTCTTCAGTAGAAGCTTTCTAGAGAGGGAGTTGATACAGACAGGAGTGGTGGTGGGAAGATGAGCTAAAATGAGGAAAAGACCTCCTGAAGTGGGGGAAAAAAGGGAAGATATGAAGATGAGAGAATGTTGGAGTTGAAAGACAACTTCGAGATTGTCTTGTCCACCTCCATCCCTTATGTTTCAGGCCAGGGGCTGGGAACTAGAGAAGTGACTTGCTAAATGTTAAAGAGTCAGCAAGTGCTAGAGGACGGGATCCCTGACCCACTCATCCCTGGCCCTGCCCCGTCCCGCTGGGTTATGGAAGCAGACATGCTGGTACACAGCTATTTGGCTATGTGTACCAGCCAGCCTCCACCTTGTCTCCTGGGTCTCAGGCTATCAACAAATACTGAGGTTCCTGAGTTTCTGCTCTTTCTGCCTCAGTTCTTTATTTACTCTTTTCTTCCCCTGAATCCATTCTCCCCTTGACTTCCTATGGTCTCTCTGTCTTCTTTCTCTTTCTGCTCCAGCTGCCCTGTGGGCCTCCCCTACCTTGCTCCATGGTGGCTGCCTCTGGTTCCTGGGCTGCTCCCCACAGGAGAGCTGGGTGGTGTGGAGCTTCAGGAAACTGGTTCTGGAGTGGTTTTCTCCCCCTCCATCCTCAAGACTCCAGGAGACACTGAAGGCAGGGTGGCTGCTGCACTGCCACCTGCTTACTGGGCAGATCACAACTAGTTTTCTCACTTGCCCTCAGGTTTTTCTTGGCAGCGTTGCTTGGCTGAGAGGAAGTGTGGAGGCCAATGAACTCTCAGGCCCGTGTGCCATGTGAGCTTTTGACAGCTCTTGGGCAATGGGGCCTTCCATGGCAGTTGCTGTGCTGTAGTCGGGGAGCCAGGTGGGGGAGATGAGCTGATGGGGCCTCTCAAGGGATGGAGGGGGCTGTGCCTCCCCGAAAGAAAGAATACCAGGGTCCCAAGACCACAACTCACAACTGAGAAAGCCTGGGAGAGTTCTCAAGCCTAGAACTCTGCTCGGCCTTTTTTTTGCCCTGAAGAGTCACTTTCTAGACATCAAATACAAATGGAACCCACTCTGGATCACCCTTGGTATGATTTTGTAGTATTCCTTTTTTGGCGGAGCTATTGTCTTGGGTGAAACCTGCTGGTGAAGGTGAAACTCAGATAAAAGCAGTAGAGGAAGCAAACTTGGGAAGATTCATGGAGGAGTTTTGGAAGTAGATTAGAGGTTGGGAATGCCAATGAGTGACCTTGATTCTATTAAGAACAGTACATGTTCTGGGAGTGAGTGTGCAGGGAGAAAAGCACAGATGGGAGAAGACAGGTGGAAGGAGGGGAAAGGGCTCTTCTCAGGGAGTGGGTGGGACACTTTAAGGCTCCCCTCCCCCACCCCCCCTCCACACTGCCTCTCCCTCCTGTGGGACCCTTTTCTGTGCATTCTCCTGCTTTCTGCGTCCCTTAACCTCCCTCCTTAGGAACCTCACTCATCACCATCTGCCCTCTCTCCTGTATTTTTTTATTAATTATTTTTATTAACATATAATGTATTATTAGCCCCAGGGTTACAGGTCTGTGAGTCATCAGGCTTACACATTTGATAGCAATCACCATACCACATACCCTCCCTGGTGTCCATAACCCAACCCCCTCTCCATACCCAACTCCCCACAGCAACCCTCAGTTTGTTTTGTGAGATTAGGAGTCTCTTATGGTTTGTCTCCCTCCCGATCGCATCTTATTTCATTTTTTCCTTCCCTACCCCCAAACTCCCCACCTTGCCTCTCAAATTCCTCATATCAGGGAGATCATATGATAATTGTCTTTCTCTGATGGACTTATTTCACTTAGCATAATACCCTCTAGTTCCATCCACATTGTCGCAAATGGCAAGAGTTTAATTTTTGATGGTTGCGTAGTATTCCATTATATATATATGTATACATATACATACACACACACACACACACACACACACACACACACACACCACATCTTTATCCATTCATCTGTTGATGGACATCTTTCCCTAGTTTGGCTATTGTGGACATTGCTGCTATAAATATTCAGGTGCACGTGCCCCTTCCGATCACTACATTTGTATCTTTAGGGTAAATACCCAGTAGTGCAATTGCTGGGGCATAGGGTAGCTCTATTTTCAATTTCTGAAGAATCTCCACGTTGTTTTACAGAGTGGCTGCACCAGCTTGCATTCCCACAACAGTGTAGGAGGGTTCCCTCTCTCCCGTATTTTCGACTCTCGCTCTCCCCAGTCTGCTCTTACAATGTGTGTATCTATGCACATACGCAATTCACTACCACACACACACACACACACACACACACACACACATACCTTTAATCCAGAATGGAACGCCTCCCCTCTCCCCTTCCTCCTGCATTTCTGGTCTTGGTGTGTGAGGATGGTGCCTGCCCAGTCCCTTTGGGAGCCACCTTGTAATTCTCTGTCTTCCTGGCCTCCTTTAGGCCATCAGTCGCTGAGCCCTGCCAGTCCAGCTCCTGATTATCTCCTAACATTAGCCCGTCTTCCCTGTGCCCTTGGCCCTGCCTTCTCTGAAGCACCCCCTTGCCTGGACAACTCCCTCCCATCCTTTTTCCAAAAGAGCCATCTTCATGATTTTTCTGAAGTGCCAATTTAGTCAGGTTGCTCTTGGCTTAAAATCCAGCAGTGGTTTGGGGTGCATGGGTGGCTCAGTCGGTTGAGCATCCGATTCTTGGTTTCCCCTGAGGTTGTGATCTCGGGGTCATGGGATTGAGCCCCATGTGCAGCTCTGCACTGGGCATGGAGCCTACTTAGGATTCTCTCTCCCTTTCCCTCTCGGGATACCTGGGTGGCTCAGTCGGTTAAGCATCTGACTCTTGATTTCGGCTAAGGTTATGATCTCAGGGTTGTGGGATCGAGCCCCGTGTGGGGCTCTGTGCTCAGTGGGGAGAGTGCTTGGGATTCTCTCTCTCCCTCTGCTTTCCCCACCCCAGTCACGCTCTCTCTCTCTCTCTCTAAAATAAATATATCTTTTAAAAAATCCAGCAGTGGGTCAAGTCCAAACTTCCCAACATCGCCCCCAAAGCCCTTCAGGATCTTTCCTTCCTGCCTGGAGTCCACTCAGGCCAAAGTCCTGCTGTTCTCAGATGCAGACCTGCTCTCCTGCACCTGTCAGTCTCTTTCTGAATGTTCTTCTCTCAATTGTCTACTTTCTCAGATCCAGGCTCAAGCACTTCCCCTCCAGCAAGTTTTCCTAACACCCTCTCAACTACCACACCAGGCATTTGGGGGCACCCCCTTTTCATTCCCTATTAGCCAACTCATACACAACATTATAAATATTTAAACTATTTTCCCCCCAGACCCCTGGAAGGTATGACCTAGTCTTATTAATATATCCCCAGTGCTTACTAATGGTGGGGGCTAATAGTAAAACTACTAGTAGACTACTAGTAGTCTAGTAGACTAGACTAGTAGACTAGTCTAGTAGTAGTCTAGTAGACTAGACTAGTAGATTAGCGACATCTTTTCAGTTCCAGACACTGCCTTACATTATGTGCCTTATCCCACTGAATCTTCATGCTGTTGCCCATGAGTTAGGTACTATTATTGTTCCTCTACTACAAGTGAGGAAATTGAAGCTTGAAGTCATTAAATAGTTTTCCCAAGATGACTAAAAACTAGTGGAGCCAGATTTGAAGGCTGGCAGTCAGACTTCAGAGTCTTGTGTAAGTGCTTAATGCACTATCTGAAGGATGGGCAGTTTTCCAGTTCATATTTGCTGGCCAGTGCAGTGAATGAATTAAAAGATGACCCATGCATGAACAAATGGATAGATGCCTGAACCCATTACCACATTAGTGGAAATGGGTTAGCCCAGGGGAGGAGGAGGAGGCATAGGCAAGAGAGCTGAATTGGGAGGAGAGACAGGAAGGTGAGTGCAGCGAGGGCGATTGGGTCTGGAGAGGTGGGATAGCCAAAGAGGAAGGTGCCCAATGGCCACCAGACAATAATAGCCTATTTCATGGCAGTGAGCTAATGAGCTGACTCACAGGTTCAGCTTTTCATTTGATTCCTATAAACCATTAGAGAGTGTATGGAGGTGTGTGTGCGGGGGGCAGGAGGCAGCACTGATCACAGCAGCTCATTCCTTGGTCCAGGGTAAGGGAGGCAGAGGAGAGCCAGGGAAGCTGAGCAGAGTTGATGAGCACCTTCCTCTCGAGAGGGAAGTAAGTCTGTGACCTGCAAGGGTAGGGCACAGAGCAGATCCTGGAACACTCAAGAAGGCAGGTGTGGGCTCACCTACCTTCCCCTTGGCTGGCTCTCCCAAGATAGGGGTAGGTTACCTCCAGAAGTTTCTAAAACTCAGACTAGGATGGTATTTCTGACCCTACCATGAATTCCCAGTATTCTCTGAGCCATGTTCCAATTTCCTTACCTGTAGACTCAGGGTCCATGACTCCATAGGTGCCCAGATCTGAGGGGATGGAGGGGGTTCCCCACAGACAATTGCAAAGGGAAGCCCCAAACTGACAGATCCATGTGTGTTCCTCTGCCTCCTCCCTCTTGCTCTGACCAGAAATGGAGCTGGTCACCCAGGAGAGGTGATTAAACTGATCGGAGGACCTTTGAGCATGAATGTACTTCGAGAATGGCAAAGCTCTTTAGAACGCACTCTCTCATTTGGTCCTCACAACAGTCCTCTGAGGGCTGGCTCTGCTACTGTTGCTGGTATAGTCTCGCACCGGAGGGACCCAGGACTCAGCCCCAGAGCTCTTTGCTTTATATCACACAATGACAGTGAACAGCATGGACCCCAGCACTACCAGCTGAAAGGACATGAGCACCACGGTCTCCATGAACACCACAGGGGATTCCTGGGGAAGACCAGCAATTAAGAGACTTGGGGGCTGGCTTGCTTTGTACCCCTGATCTACGCCCCCAGACATTTCTGTCAGAGTTCATTCATGGGCACCACTGCCTGGGAGACCAGCAACACTGGGTTTTTCGAGACAAGCAGAGGGTGAAAGACAGTGAAGCAGGATCAGTCAGGACATATTCTGAAGGTGCTCAGCAGCAGGGTCCTGGGCCCTGGAAAGGACTTTGAGATTGTCTAGCTTGTCCAGCTGAAGTAGGGAAATGAAGCCAGAGAGACTTGCCTACACACAGAAAAGAAAACACTACAGAGTACAGTTTTTTAAGCCAATTTTTGGATGAGGAGACTGGAAAGTATTTGAAAGGTTGATTGTGAAGATAGAAGTGGCTAACCAGGGGCGCCTGGGTGGCTAAGTGGGTTAAGCCTCTGCCTTCGGCTCAGGTCATGATCTCAGGGTCCTGGGATCGAGTCCCGCATCGGCCTCTCTGCTTGGCAGGGAGCCTGCTTTCTCCTCTCTCTCTCTGCCTGCCTGTCTGCCTACTTGTGCTCTCTCTCTGTCAAATAAATAAAAAATAAATAAAATCTTAAAAAAATAAAAAAAAAGAAGTGGCTAACCATCCCCTCCCATCGAAGACCCTTGAGGGCCCAGTAGGAAGCCTGTCCACTGTTCCCCCTCCAGGGACACAAGTAACACAGCCAGAAAGCTCTGCACCCCCAGACCAACCTGACAGGAAGAGCAATGACTAAACAAAGGAGGAGGAGGCACTTGGCAGGCAGAACAAGGTTTCAGATTTCCGCAGGAGCCAGCCCAGGTTCTAGGTCTCCCTCAGTGGGTGGGACCGAGATGCAGCACAGCAGTGACAAAGCAGTGACAGAGCCCCACAGAAATGCCCTTGGAACTCGGTGGGGATGGGTGCAGCAGGCACACAGGGTGGAGCTTGCAAAAGCTAAATAAATTTTTTTTAAAGATTTTATTTATTTATTTGAGAGAGAGACAGTGAGAGAGAGCATGAGTGAGGAGAAGGGCAGAGAGAGAAGGAGACTCCCCGTGGAGCAGGGAGCCCAATGCGGGACTCGATCCTGGGACTCCGGGATCATGACCTGGGCCGAAGGCAGTTGTCCAACCAACTGAGCCACCCAGGCGTCCCGCAAAATAAATTTTAAAAAAAGAGAGAGGAGGAGGGGAGAGGGTGGGGAGAGGTGCCAAGTGAACCAGCAAAGCCACTAAGCGGGTGAGGAGTGGCAAGGATGAAGGGACCATGCCTGAAAACCTCCAGGAGGAGGATCTCGTTTTTTGTGTTTCTGAAGTTTCCAAATCTTCCATGATGGAAATATGCCAATTTATAATAACTGTTTTTTATTTTTGACTGAGAGGTAATTGGCGTATAATATTGTGTAAGTTTAAGGTATACGACATGTTGATCTGATACATTTCTATATCTAATATTATTACTACAGTAGTGTTACTAACACACCCATTATGTCACATAGTTATTTCTTTTTTGTGGTAAGAACATTTAAGATCGGGTCTCTTGTTAACTTTGAGTATATAATACACTATTGTTAACTACAATCACAATGCCATTAGAGCTCCAGAATTTATTCATCTACCAACTGGAAGTTCTTCGACTAACATCTCCCCAGTTCCCTACCCCCAACCCCTGGTAACCACCAATCTACTCTCTGTTTCTAGGAGTTCAGCTTTTTTAGACTCCAAGTGATATGTATTTGTCATTCCGTGTCTGACTTATCTCTCACTTAGCATAAGTGAAAGTCCATTCATTTTGGAGCAAATGGAAGGATTTCCTTTCTTTTTCATGACTGAATAATATTTGTGTGTGTGTGTGTGTGTGCACGCACGCATGTGCGTGAGATACATCTTTGTCCATTCATCCACTGACAGACACTTGGGTTGTTTCCATATCTTGGCTATTGTCAATAACACTGCAATAAACATGGGAGTGAAAATATCTCCTCAAGATAGCGATTTTATTTCCTTCAGATAAGTACCAAACATGGGATTGTTGAATCCTAGGTAGTTCTATATTTCATTTTTTAGGTACCTCCATACTGTTTTCCACAGTGGCTGCACCAGTTTGCCTTCCCACCAACAGTGCATGAGGGTTCCTTTTTCTCCACATCCTCGACAACACTTGTTATCTCTTATCTTTTGATGATAGCCATGTAATGATATCCTTGAAAAGCATAATGAATGTGTGTGTGTGGCGGGGGGAAGAACACAAAGATATACCGCAAACTGTTAGCAGAGATTTCTTCTGGGACAGGGAGCTGTTTGTTATTTTTTCTTTTGTTTCTTTTCACTTTTCTGCTCTTTCCCAATTATCTAGACTGAGTACAAATGGTTTTGCATGAGCCCAGCCCAGCCATTTCCATGCTCTCAGCAGAGAAGTCCTGCCAGATAGCTCTGGCCTGTGCCCCTGGGCCGTCCCAGGCCACTGACCTCCCTCCTGCCTCTGTCTGCAGGCTTGCTAAAACAATTTAAATGGAGAGACCTGGGAACCTTGATTCCAGAGAAGCTGACTTAGAGGGGAACATATTAAGCTTATTTTGTGATTGGGGAATCTTAAAGCAAGAGAAAGAAGACAGGAAGAGTAGGGAGGGCCCAGCCGACACAGCTGGCAGGCAGGCCGGAGGACCATCCAGTAGCAATAAGGAGCTTGTTAGTGGAGAAGAAAGAACACAGGTGATAAATAAAGACTGCTTCATTGTCTTTTCCCAGGATGCACAGCGGTTCCAACAGAGTTTTATTCACTCCCAGGCAGGCCGGGAAGAGGACGGAGAAGGAACAAAGATAACATTACACCTTCAGGAGCAGAAAACACCAAGGTGGGGCTGTGAGGAAGGGCCTCAGGAGGAGGAGGGGAGGGGCTGGTGGGGGGGGGTGGATGAAGAAGGGAGCAAGAGGAGGGGTGGAGCTCTGGGAGGGGCTGGGCAGTTGGGAGGGTAGGGGTTGTGGGGGAGGGCTCAAGAAGCCCTGGAGGCAGCCACAAAGATGTCCCTGTAGCCCTTGATCTCCTTGATCTCTTTGCTGCTAATGAGGACTTGCAGCTGGCGACGCCCAGTTTTGATGGGATAGAGGTCCACTTGAATTTGGATGGTATGTCCAGCCACCAGCGTCCCAATGCTGAAAGTCAAAAAACCTGTTAAAGCTTTAAGTAACTGTCGGGGGTGGGGGTGAGGGGGGAGGATGATCCGGTTTCCCCTCTTGGTGGGTAAGCACCTCCCATGCCTCAGTACCACCAAGCTCAACCTTCCCCAAGGAGAGTGGGTGAACGGGGGTGAATAGGCACCAACCAGGAGATGAAGGACCATCCTGTGACCCCACAAGGTGCCCCTTGTCAGAGACCAGCATGAGACAAATGGTACATACTTCTTGGATATCTGCCCATCGATGAGGCCACTTCCCTCTAGGACCATGGTGCAGTTACTCAGAGCCACTGTCAGGGTATTGGTGAGGGTGATGTGGACCCTCAGTGCCTTGCCCACCTCCGCCCTTTTAGACACCTGTGTGGAGAGAAGGTGGGGATATTGTGGTCAGCTGGCCTGATTTCTGTACTCCAGCTCAGTCACCTGACTCCACCATCCCACTGTTAACCACCAGGGACTGCTTACTGAGTGGTAACACCGCTGCAGGGTGAGAAGAATGTGAGTCCAGAGTATTTAAGGTTAACACATATCCAGACCTGTCTTAGAAGGTCACAATGCTTAAGGAAGCCACCACCGTCTAGGAACTGGCACCACGTAGAAATCTATTTCCCTCCCCACCATCTGGTTCAGGATGGCAATTTGATTTTGACCTAAGGGCCAGCTCCAATCTGTTAATCGTGGCCGATAGAAATGGTGTGTTGGAAAGACTCCTGAGGACAAATCCAGAGTCAGATAGAGTTGTGATCGATTAGTAGTGTCTGACACAGGAAGGGGGTAAGGAAGTGGTGTCCTATGTGCCATCTATATGCTATATCAGCAATATTATTCCAAGGCCAAGGTCACATGATATAGCAGAGCCAGGACCTGACCCAGATGTCCCAGACTGTGGACAGGATCTTTTCCCCACGTTGCTCTGACATTAGAAACACTGAGTTTTTCCAGGTGTGTTCTGTGCATCCCATGGGAATCTGTGTCATAGGGCAGCACAGCTTTGGCCTGTGAGTGAGAGGCAGGGATTCTAACCTACTCACTTCTAGAGCTGGTGCCTAGCTCATCTCCTGCCAAGTGGTGGATATTTGATAAATGAATGTTGAACTAAGATGAATTCTGACCACCCAGATCATAACTTGGGACACGTTCTGGCTCAAAAGAGAATTTAAAAAAAAAAGGGAAAACAAGAACACATCCTGACTTCTCTAAAATTCAAATGGAAGAAACAAACCCTTTGTACTCTAATGAGGGCAGCAAAGTAGAACGGGTAAAAATGTCTTTGGCTTCTCTCCTAGTGGTACAGATCATCCTTAGGTCCCTTACCAGTGGGGACCAATTAATAGTCTCCTCGGCATCCCATATGTTTGCACTGGATCTTGTTGGGAACCAGGGCTCTGGGTAACAGGCAGGGCGCTCACCTCAGCACCACGCTGTGTCTGCACTGCCCACTGTCTGCCACATCATGGTCTGACCACCTGACAGCAGGGCCAGGTGGTTTATGATGTGGAGCCACTCAATTCTTGCTCTGGGTGGGGTAGAGCATGCTGTTAACAGATCCAGCAGGGGCAAAGCCAGCCTGGGACTAGGCAGAGGGCAAGTCCTTCAGAATGGGGTGTGGGGCTGGGGAAAGGAGGCTTCAAGGGAAGAAAAACCCTGGTAATAGGAGATGGGGAACATTTCTGCTTCCATTGACCTTTCTTCTACCTGTGTTCCTTCCTCATGTAATTACTTGCCAGCAACACGATCTTCGAGTTCAAAGTCCGAGCCTCATCTTTCATTTGTTTTCCCTCTTCCCTGTCACACTTATATTAATATCTGTAGTCACCTTTGGAATTTGACTTGTGTTTTTTCTCAAATCCAACTCCTCAACTCCATCTCCTAGCCATGCCTCTCCTGTCTGTCCGCCTCTGCCAAGCTTTTTCCTTGCTTAAAATGCCTTCATCTCCATCTCATTTCTCTGTACAGTGTCTTCCTGTGTAGCCCCCCCAAAATATCACTCCTCTGAGAAGGCTTTCACCCTGCCCTGCACTTTGCAGGGTATGAGATAACATCATACTGGGCTTTAATCATATATTTGGTGTCTGAGGCAGTGACTATGTTCTGTTCACTGCTGGAGCCCAAGCCCTGGATTGGGTGAGTCAGAGGGCCCCCAGGCTCCATCTCTGTCTAGACACCTTACCTCAATAGACAAGTGAGGAGGCTCCAGAGAGATGTCTTTTAGGACCAGCATGGACCTCCCTGTAGCCTCCACCTTGGCAATGCCAGACACCCGGATCAGTTTCTCATCTGTCAGCTTGTTTCTGTAATTGTCGTAGGGTAGTAAGAGCGGCAACTGTATCTCTAAGCACAGACAAAAGACACCTTGAGGAGTCTGGAAAGAGAGAGAGGGAGAGAGAGAGAGTATGTGTGTGTGTGAGAGAGAATATGTGCGTGAGTCTGTATGTGTGTGCAAGTATGTTTGTGTGCATGTGTCTAAGAGATTCAGAGCACTTACCCTCTACCCACCACCACCAGAGGTCACTGTTGGGTCTCCCCTGGCAGGATGGTGTCAGAGTCCAGCTCATAACATGCAATGTCCTGCCACCAGCAGCTTCACTGTCTGCCATGTGGGTGTGTTGGGGTGCGGGGATCTCCACGGAATCTGGCTGAACCATACCCAGCTTCATTCATGACCCCAAGGTTCCCATCCTTCTTGGCGACTTTCCAGGCCTATCTCATACTCACCCTTCCCAAAATCCAGGTTCAAGTGTACCGTTTGCCTCCAGAGAGGCTCCCGGGTTCCACCCTGGTGCAACAGGGCCTGGGCGCTGAAGCGCACTGCCAGGCTGATGGACTCCCTGGAGTGGACTCTGTCTGGCACCCTCCAGGCACGCAGTGTCAGCATCAGGTCCTGGCCCCACTCGGGGGTCCTGGCCAGGTGAAGCTGCAGCTGTGCGGGCTGGTCCTCAGGGCCCCCAGAGCCCAGCAGATCTAGGAAAGGGGAAGAGGCCCTTCTTGGGGCCAGCATTTTCCGGGAAGCCTTCATGAACACAGATCGCTCCTCAGGGGATCCTGGCCAAAAGAAGAGCCAGTGAGGAGAGACTGAGAGACCAGGGGCCTCCTTTGGGAAGCTAGCCACCCCCAAAACTCTCAGCTCCCCTCCCAAAGCCCCAACCATGTGAAGAGCTGCAGCAGGAGACAGGACAGTATCATGGCTGAGAACATGGGGATTGCCAGTGCTCGGTGCTGGGTTCAAGTCCTTGCTCAGGCACAGTCCCTTAATCTCTGGGTGCTCAGTCCTTTCATCTATAACCCAAGTATAGCTCCTTGCCTCCTAGAGTGGCCAAAATGGTGAGTTACATGAGTTGCTGAACATAAGCACCCAGCATGGTTCTTTGTCATCAGTATTGCCACTGTCATCAAAGCCAGAGACTTCTTCCCCTGCCAGCATCCTCACTTCTAAAATACATGCTCATGTCTTCTAAATGGATCTTCATCTCTTGCTCCTGGCGGCTACTCAACATTCAGGCTGAATCCCACCTCACCCCAAACTGTGGACTTCTCTCTATATAGCTGCTATGTACCAGAGGCATTGCTCCAAGTGTTTTCTGTGCATCTACTCTCCTGCCCTCACAACAGCCCTTGAAGGTGCCATTAACCCATTTTATAGATGAGGAAGTGGAGGCACAGTGATGGTAAGAACTAGGCTAGGCTTACACAGCAGGACCTTGGTTGGTACTCAGGGTGTCTGACTCCCCCTGGCCTTCTTCGCAGGGACGTCTACTCCCTTCCACAAGCCAGGCATCCTTTGCTTCCTTAAGCATCCACCCCCCTACTGTCTTGACATAATGAGATCATGATATGACCCTAGGACAGAGTTTCAAGTAAAATAAAGGACATTCAATTTTGAATTTCAGATACACAATGAATTGTTTTCAGTTTAGATATATCGCATACTATATTTGGAACACACTTATACTAATAAAATATTTGCTTATTTGAATTTATCTGGGATTCAGATTTACCTGGATACCCTCTACTTTTATTTGCTCAATCTAACAACTCTAGGGCCACATGGCCAGGGTCCAGGAAAGCCCCTGGGAGTTTGCCATGAGGAGGAGGTGATCAGGCTGGGTTTTAACAGGAGCAAGCCATCCTCACCGGGAGGCATGCAAAGGAGATTTTACCCACCCCCCACCTCAGGGTGAGTCCCCAGGGCCCCAAGCACCTTCTGGATACTTGTAGGAGCTGGTAATGTTCTGGCGCTGATCTGACCCTACCATCTTGGTGCTGATTTCCTTCCCGATGGAACTGGTGTTATGGACCAGGATTTCCTGGGCCTGGCCATTCCCAAAGAGCCAAATGACTTCATCAGCATTCACTTCGGCATACACAAATGGGGTGTCATAGGGCAGGTGGACCTCCCCTTCCCTGATGGCCTTCACAGAGGCAGGGCCACAGCAGAACAGCCCTGTGGAGGGAACAGAAGTTGAGGACAGCTGCCAGCTGCCAGCATGTGGACTGGGGTGGCTGTTGAGGGGTAGGGCGGCAGGGACAGGCAGGGAGATGGGATGGAGAAGACCCACATCCACAGAGTGCTCTCAGATTCCCACAAATTCACCCAATCCTCACAGCCACCCTGTGAAGTATCATCATCTTCCCTACTTTACAGGTGAGGAAGCAACTGAGAGGTCCTGTTACTCCTCTAGGTCACCCAGCTGAAGGCGACAAAGTAAGAAAAATACTGCTCCTTTCTGGCCTCCTGCTCATGTGGTCAGTGCCTGACCAGCCTCTGCACAGAGCCCAGACCCTTCCACAGGGCCCCTCACTCACCACTGCTGGTTTGCTGGGGAGTGGGGTCCAGAACCTGCCAACCATTGTATCCTGGTGGGAGATCTTTCCGGATCATCCAGCACTCATTCCAGACGTGGAAATTCCTACAGAAAAGAGGAAGAAGATGAGGATTTATTTCAGAAGATTTGCCAGGTATTGGACACTATACTGAATCCTGTAATTTATATCAGTTTTTTAATTAAAGTGTAGCTGACATACAATATTGTATTAGTTTCAGGTGTACAAAAACGCGATTTAACATTTATATCAGTTATGAAGCGATCACCATGAAAAATCTAGCTACCATCTGGCACTGCACAAAGCTATTATGTTTTAATTATATTCATGCCCCGCCTTTTTTTTTAACTTATTTAGAAGTCATTTCAAACTTACAGTAAAGTTGCAAGTGTAGTACAAAAAATACCCATCTACCCAATTCATCTATCATTAACATTTTGCCCATTTGCTTTATCATTCGCTTTGTTTCAGTATGGATGTGAAGATGATAAATACATTTGTCCCCTTTGTTTTTTACTTCGGTGTATACTTTCTTAGAGATCTTCTCCTACATAATCATGTACAGTTATCAACCTCATACATTTACTGCTGATACAATTTCAGTTTTGTCAATTGACCTAGTGATGCCCTTTATGACATTCATTTCTGCCTGGTCCAGGATCACAGGCATCTAGTTGGGCAAGGCCCTTTGTTTGCTTGGATCTGGAGGGGTTCCTCAGCCTTTGTTGTATTACACTGACATTTGAAATACAGTGTTTATTTATTTGCCAGAGTGATCCTCATTTTGAACTTGTCTGATGTTTCCTCAGGATTAGATTCCAACTGTGCGTTCATACACAGAATTCGACGTAATTCTGTGATCGCACCTTCCCAGATACACCACTGCTGACTGAACGGGGGATGTTTCATCCTCTAGGAGCTCAGAGAGGGAGGGGCTCCAAGGATAGCCGCTAGTTCTCACACAACTCAAAGATCGTACCTGGAAACTAGCTGGAAAGGAAAACCGGAAAATCAGATCTGAAGTAGAGCAGAGGAAAGAGGAGCCAGGGGAAGAGATGAGAGATACAGAAATGAAGGGATGCACAGAGATACACTCGCACGTACACATGCACGCTCACATGCGAGCAATGAGAGTGGGGTAGGTAGAGGAAGAAGAAGGAGAGACTGAGCAAGTAGGCAAAGACAGCAAGTCCAGGCCCAAGAAGGCAAGCAGAGAATGGCACAGACAGAATGGCTCAAAAAAGGAGGAGTAAGAGGCATGCAGGTTTTGAGATCAGTATTCACAGACCACACAATCTATTCATTAAGATTGGGCTCTGGAATGTTACCCCATAGTCTTCTATCTCTGAAATGAGTGTGATGTGATGACCTAATTAGCCAGAACAGACTCCTAGGTGGGGGAATTACTCTCTGGGCAACAGCCACAAAGGGAAGGGTGATACTGCCTCAAGACCAGAGAGCAGTGTGTCAGAGTTTCCCTGCCCGTCCTGAGATGGAGCAGAGATCTGTTTGAGACTGTGTCCCCTTACCATATTTTGTCTCGCTTCCGAGTTGGCAGCATCTCTGCATTTTGGTCATAGTAGGTGTCAATGGTTAAGTTCCCATCCATGTTGTGTGCAGAACGAAAACTGGAAACCACACGGGTTGGAACACCTAAACATCTCATTACTAAAGAGAAGGAAAGTGTGGAGAATCACTGAGTCCATTTCAAGTAGAATCTTTGGTTTCCCAGGCATCCTTTCTAAGTTTTAAGCTGAAGGACAGAAAGAAGGCCAAGATTCTTGCAGATCCATACCTGTAACTCCTTTATTCTCAGGGCACTGAACCCAGGCCCAGAACCCTGCTGCCTACCTGCCCCACTGAAGGTCTCCATCCCACTAGGAGAAAGAAATCATGTGAAGGTAACTTAAAACAACAATAAGCAACTCAGTTTATCATTTAGGGCTTTTTTTTCATTCAGGAGCTTTCCACATTAAAAACAGAGAACGTGAAATATTTGCTAATTCAAAAGAATAAGAAATTTTAGGCCTTATGCTGTGGCCAGTTTCAGGAGAAAAGCTGTGTGACCATCAGTAGGTGACTTAACTTCTCTGGCTCTTAGTCTCCTTGTGTGTAACAAAATAAGGAATTGGACCAGCTGATTTACTGAAATACAGGGTTTGGAGGAGGTAAGAAAGAAATCAGAGAAAGGATAGAAGGGCAATATAGACTTAACAGAGGTTAAGCAGAAAACCTCAGGGACAAAGGGAACTTGCAGGTACAGAGGCAACAACGATCTTTGACAAGGCAACACCACCCTCTTGTGGCTTCTCAGGATAGTACAATAAAGCCTTTTTATTTTCTGTATTATTATTTTTTTATTGTTATGTTAGTCACCATACAGTACATCATTAGTTTTTGATGTAGTGTTCCATGAGTCACTGTTTGCATATAACACCCGGTGCTCCATGCAGTATGTGCCCTCCTTAATACCCAGCACTGGGTTAACCCATCCCCCACCCCCTCCCCGCTGAAACTCTTTGTTTCCTGTAGTCCACAGTCTCTCATGGTTTGTCTCCCCCTTTGATTCTCCCCCTTCATTTTTCCCTTCGTTCTCCTAATGTCCTCTATAAAGGCTTTTTAAAGCTGAGTTAAAATTTCATGTCAAGTGGTTAAGATCTACTCATTCAAAGCAGATACACACATACACACGCACACGCGCACACACACACACACACACACACACACACATCTGCCCAAAATCAAGAGCCAGATGTGCCTTTGGGACATAGGGCCCCACCTCAGCCAGCAAGGCAAAGAGTTTAGATGAGGAGTTTAAGCAGAGGTTTCCTCTACCTCTCCCTTGTTCAGGAGGAGCAAAGGGTGCTTCCTGAGGCTGCTGGGAGGATAATAAGTAAGAAAAGTAAGAGAACTATTGAGATTGATCAATATTTTGATTGATTCAACCCCAGAGGGAGCCAGTCACCTGTTCACAAGTCACCTGTCTATGCCCAGCACAGCTTCTGGGCCTGTCACCCTTTGCAGGGATGACAGCTAAACCAGGGCTGCAAGTGGCCAGAGGCTGTCTGATGGGAGCAGCTGTCCCCTCACTCAGTGGCCCCAGGGCTCTAGGGCCTGGGAGTAAGGAGAGGCTTCAACGTGGAGTAAGGATGCCGACCTAGATCTCATCCTCTCATCCCAGTATCTAAGGGCCCAAGCCCTCCTCCATGACACCTGCCTACCCAGGGACTTCCCAGGCCAGGCATGTGGCCATACTAAATTCTGATGCTGTGCTGAGCATTTTTCAGGGAAAATGGGAAAATGGAAGAGCAAAATGAGGTCACTTGATTTGGTCACTTGATTTGAACATCTCCTCTGTCTGCAACGCCCATACCTAACTGCCAAGCTATGCTGTCCCTGTCAGAAAAATTTAGAACTTTGTCTTTAGCCTCTGTCTCTGTCTTCCCTGATCTATGTTCCTCCAACTGAGAGCCAGTCCATTCATTCAGCAAACACTGACTGAGCCCCACAATGTAATGGGTACACTCTTCCTTGCATGGGGGAAGACAGGAAG
Organism: Lutra lutra; assembly: GCF_902655055.1. NCBI lineage: Eukaryota > Metazoa > Chordata > Mammalia > Carnivora > Mustelidae > Lutra > Lutra lutra. The sequence continues at coordinate 62,695,122 of NC_062284.1, forward strand.
GCACCTCAATATTCTGTCTTTCCCTCACCTTCACAGATAATCCAATCAATGCCTTTGTACTAAATTGTAATAAACAATCATGCATAAAACGTCGATGCTTCATGCAGGTAGTTGGCCAAGTAGCAAACCTCCAATTGTAACTCCTCAAGAATCCCTCCGAAAAGTATTTGGTAGCTGCCAGCTCTGCCCACAGGTGAGACCAGGCTTTCCCAGACCGTCTGCTTGCACCTCAAGCTTCCCCCATCCTGTACCTGATTCCAGGCTCCCCTGGAGCTGAGAAGCCTGACTGTGGTAGAAAGGAGCTGCCTTTGCCTCCACTTTGAGACCACAAGCTTCTCTCTCCAGGTGACCATTTTAATAGTCCATCTGCCGGATGATTGCAACAGGTCAGCCTCCCTCCTAGGCAAACACGCAAGACTCCTCAGTCTATGCTGGTTCAGGGTCACATGTACATCATTCCTTAGCTGGGGGGCTACCAACAAGCCACAGTTAACTTATGTGAAAATGGAGATCATCAGAGCCCAACCTCAAAGGGTTATCACGAAAATCAAATGCATGACCCTGCATCCCCATCTCCCCACCACTCACCTGTGCACATTACAGCTGCAAAGACCCAGCACTGCCCATACTTCACAGGCTGCCTGCCCCTGGCTGACCACTGCCGCAGGATGGCTACACTGCCATTCCACTCCAGCGGGCTGACCCCCCTGGAGTAGTCCTCTCCCCAGTTCCCCTGTAGCACACCGCTGTCGTCATTGCTGTTGATCTGCAAAGGCCAGACAGGTGCATTTCTACAGTGCCCCAGGGAAGCTCAGCTCATCCTCAGACAGAGGTGGGAGAGCTGTCCTTACCATGGCGCTCACCACCCTGCAGATGTACACTGGGTCATTCCGCTGAGAGTAGTCTTTGGACGGGTTCTCTAAGAAGTACAGGCTCTTGTTCAAGATCTCGAAGCAGATATCTATGATGTCCTCTTCAAACTTCCAAGTGATTTCAAGGGAGAGAAAAGAGAAGAGTATAAATGTCCATTATCCTGAAACATCAAGTCAGTGACATAGACTTTGAGGGATGGGGTATATGTGCTGGGGTTGGGGGTTAAGTACTAGACAAAGTCCTACCTTCAAAGAGCTTACAAATCAAATTGGGAATGTATGAGATAAAGAATTCTGAAAAATGAACTGTGTGGCTCTGGTGGAAAAAGGCAAACAGAATTCAGAGGTGAGAGATCCCTGTTGACCAAGAGATCAGAGAAGGCCATTGGTGCCAGGGGGCTTTGAAGGACTAGATGGATGGGAAGAGAGCAGGGTAGAGGTCTTTGAGTTTGGTTTCAAGGACAGGGTTTAGAGATTAGTTTCTAATCTCTAAAGGGTTTAGAGATCCTTGTTTCTGGAGGACATGAGGGAGTAGGAAAGATCAGATGGATAAAAACAGGGTCAGCCATGAAAGGAGAGGAGGCAGAGTGTGGGAATCCTGGAAATCAGGTAGAGGAGTTCAGCTGAAGCTGGGAGCCCAGGAGAAGCCAGTGTAAACTCATGACATACGTTTATAGCATGTAAAGCAACACATGCTGCAACCCTTTTGTCTGCCAGATGCACTGGTATTTGTTTCAGTTTCAAAAAATTACACAAGTTGTCACAGAGGGAGAACAGGGCAAGGCCCCCTGCTCTCTCCCCACTACCCTCCTGGTGAGTATGGAGGGGGCTGAGATGTTAGTGGGAGGGAGGCAAAAAGTACATCAGTCATGGCTGGTGGTGGGAGTGGGAAAGTTGCCCAGAGCCAAAGGTCCCAAAGCAAAAATATATAAACAAAGTTTATATACTGACTGGATATTGGATATTATTAAAGAAATTGCTGTTCATTTTTTCAGTTATGATAATGTATTGTTTAGTTTTTCTCAAAAAGAGTCATCATCTTTTAGAGCTATAAACAGAAGTATTACTGGACTGAATGATACAGTATCTACAATTTCCTTCCAAAAATTCCAGTGATGAGTTGGGAGGGACGGGGACAGCAGGGATGGGCAGACTTTTTCTGTAAAGGACCAGATAGTAAGTACTTTAGGTTTTGCAGGCTGTGGGATCTCTGTCTTAGCTACTTGACTCTGCCACTGTAACATTAACACAGCCATAGATGATATGTAAATGAATGAGTGTGGCTATGTTCCCATGAAATGTTATTTATGGACACCAAAGTTTGAACTTCATATAACTTTCACATCAAAAAATTTTTTTGGTTCTTTTTCAACAACTTAAAAATATGAAAACCATTCTTAACTCAAGGACCATATAAAAACAGTCAGTGGACTCTAGTTTGCAAACCCCTGGTGTAGATGGAATCAGGTTCACCATAAATTGCTCACTATTAAACTTGAGAGATAGGTTAATTTTAGTAGCCTGTCTACTTGGATTATGTTTGTAGTTTTTTATGTAAATTATTAAAAACTTGAGAGGCGCCTGGCTGGCTCAGTCAGTGGAGCATGCCACTTTTGATCTCTGGGTTGTAAGTTTGAGCCCCATGTTGGGTGTAGAGGTTACTTTAAAAAATCTTGAAACAAAAACCAAAACCTTGAAAGATATCTCCCCTTCCTTCCTTACCCTCTCTTACTGGATGAGAAACCGGCAGGTGCCACACACCCTGACTTTTGTTAGTAGCCCTTTGTGAGCTAATAGAGTTGATTAAGAACCAGCTTCAGGAGACCCGCCCCAGGACCACTTTCCGTGACAGGGTTACCTGCCCATAGTTCCAGGGCCAGGTGGTGATGAATCTTTCATGACCCTTGTAAACAAAGCCATAGTCCATCATGATATACTCCTGTAGCAGTATTTCACTTGGCAGGTAGACATCGTCCTCTGAGTGGTTAAGGAGTGGAGGGGGCAGAAAACAAAAAGTAATGAAGAGATAAGACAGCAATGACAGCGTCCTGCTGGAAAACAGGGGAACAAACGTGTTGATGGCAAGAGAAATCAAGACTGGACCCTTTAAAAATCGACTTTGCTTTTCTAGAGGCCAGTGATAGAATCAGTCCCTTTAAAATAATCATTATCATTTGCTGATGGTAAAAGTGGAAAGCTTCTTGTAGAGATCTGGAAAATACAGATGATGGAAAGAAGATAATGAAAATCACTCAGTCCTCCCACTCAGAGATACCCACCGTTACAATTGGTGTATCCCAGCCATTCTTTCTCTCCACGTATACAATTAAGGTCCTACTGTGTTCCATTTCCTAATCTATTTCACTTAACCTCACACCATGAACATTTTCATCATGCCATTAGGTTTTTTTGGGTTTTGTTTTGTTTTGTTTTTTTGGTAAAGATGGTTTTTAGTGAGCACATGGTAATATATGCCATAGATAGTTGACTTGTATCTTCTGGGTTTTCTCAGAAGAACCTCACTGAGCATTCCCAGTGTTTCAGGTTAGCATTACCTCCCGTGAGCAAGTCGTACCTGCATTCCAAGGGTTAAAAAGCAGGATGAAAGTCCCCAGTGGGTGAACCACACTGTGACTCTGACCCTGGGAGATCTCTAGCTTCAAAGTGTAGGGACCAATGACTGCGTTGGCTGGCGTGAAAAGGGAGACTAAGAGCGAGTTGGTGTCAATGGTGAAGTCAAAGGCGCTCCAGACATTTCCTTTTCGAGCCTGGGTGAGAGAGAAGGTGGCTCGGGTTCCCAGTAACTCCTTGGGCATCGGTCCTGTGTGGGAGAGAATGACCCCAGAGTGAGGTTTTAAAATCTATGTGACGTGATTCCAGGAAGACTGAGAGGACCCTCACCTCCTTGCTAATCTTTTTGGCTTAAGGCTTTTATTGCCACTGGGTGTCTTTGGGCAAGCCACTTATGACCTGTGGGCCTCAGTATTTTTATCTGTAAAATGGGATCATAATTCTACCCACCTGAAACTCTCATCATGGGGATTAAATGAAATAATATGTATGAAGTTTGAGCACAGCACCTGTTGCATATGGAAAAATCAGCTATTACTATTACAACTGCAGTTTGCTGAGTTGGCCAAATCTTTCCTTAACATCACTTACAGGGCCCTGGGGATCCCAAGAAAGGAGAGGGGAGGGAGCACTCAGAAAGGAGAGGTGGGAGCCCTATAGGTGAGTTTTGCCTTGGGGCCAGGTAAACTCACCAGTCTCGGCCACGAAGGTGAGATAGTCTGTCCCAAAGTGAAAGGGTTGGTTGAAATGTAGTCGGAGCCCAAAGGACTGGCCCCGTCGAACGATGAGCCGCCTCAGGCCCATCTCCTGGGTGTGATGCTCTTTGTTGTTCCTCGGGCTTTGCAGATCCACAGACCTGAGCTCCAAGGCTGCCACTGGAGGGGGGCAAGGAGGAGACCAGTCATTACCCAGCTGCGGCTTCCTGGCTCTATCTTAGGTAGGATTCCGTCCAGACCTTAGCCCTTCTGCCACTCTGCCTCCTAGTTTCACAGCCTAGCCTCGGAGGGCAATGTAGCAGGACCTGACCCTGGAGTGGGAAGACTGTGATCCTAGTGACCTCTGCCCCTGGACCCCAGAGCTACAGGGCTTAAGAATTAGGGCCCCAGGAAGAGAAATGTTTCTACAGCACTAAAACTTAACCCTTGAAGGGCCACCATGTACTATTAACCACTTTTATTGACAGTCTTTCCAAAAGTTACTCTATTGTCCTACTGATAGAAGAAAGAGCATATTAGAATTTTGTACGAATTAAGTCAGTGAGTTGACTGGAGGCTGGGACCTCAGCTACAGGCTTTAAGATCCTGGGTGGGTGGCTTATTTCTCACCAGTCAGCCACATTCCATGTGTATGAGGGCACTGACTCTTCCCAGGATGCTCCTGTAGGTGTACACCTAATATACAGATTAAAGACTCTCATAGCTCCGTGGGCCGGAGTATGGGCCCTCACCACCTCAGCTGTGAGACTTTGAGCAAGTCACTTATGTCCCCAGACATCAGAGTCCTCCACTGAGAAATGGAGACTGTGGTATTCCCACCCCGTAGGGTTCACATGCGCATTGAGTGAGGATTCACGTGGAAAGACCTTATTGTAGTGGCAGGTGGAGAGTCAGCCCTCAGTAATCCCTCATTGCTCTTAGTGCTAGGAATAACGCAGCCTCAGGCTGCATTTGCTTTGTTATTTCTGCTGGTGGTATTTATTGCACTTACCGTAAATGAAAATCTGTTAAGCCTTTGTCCCTAGTAGCATATCAGTTTATCTCAGTGGTTCTCCACTGGAGAAATTCTGTCCACTGGGGGAAATTTAGCAATGTCTGGAGGCATTTTTGTGGTCACGACTGGGATAGAGCCCAAGGATGCTGCCAAACAGCATCCCAGAGGAAAAACAAATGTTGGCACCTACTTGGTTTTTGTGCCATTCACATTTTGAACTTCCACATATATTCTTTTTTTAAAAAAATATTTTATTGATTTATTTATTTATTTGAAAGCGAGAGAGCAACAAGGTGGGGGGCAGAGGGAGAAGCAGACTTCCCTCTGAGCAGGGAGCCTGATGCCGGGCTCGATGCAGACTCCGTCCCAGGACTCCAGGATCAGGACCTGAGCTGAAGGCAGACACTTAACTGACTGAGCCACCCAGGTGCCCCCAAACTGCCACATATATTCTTTATGTTTTTACTAAATAAGTTCACTTTGCTAGTTTCAGCTCATCTTTCCCACCTGGCTGGACTTCTTGAATTTCAATTCTTTCACTCAAACACCATCCGAGGATTGCCTAAACTGTTTTCCAGCTCTTCTTCCAGTCACTGGTAATAAGATGGTTCTAAACATTAGGGCTTAAGTCAGAAGCCAATGGAGTCATGTTAGAGCTTTCTTCCAGGTTAATGCTGAGCTATTAGGAAATATTCTTTAAGTATAGTTGTTCAACTACCTGTGACTACATCTAATACTTCACATGAAGAAAGTGGATTAGGTATTTAAATATGTTTTACAGAAGGGTGCCTGGGTGGCTCAGTCAGTTAAGCCATCTGCCTTTGTTTCAGGTCATGATCCCTGATCCTGGAATCAAGCCTGTCCCTCATTGGGCTCTCTTCTCAGTTGGGAGCCTCCTTCTCCCTCTCCCCCTTCCCCTTCCCCTATTTGTGATTTCTAGCTCATTCTCTCTACCAAATAAATAAATAAAATCTTTTAAAAATGTCTTTCACAGTCTAAAGCAAATCCAAATTTAATATTTGCATCTTTCCCACAAATTTGTTAAACTTTTGGCTAAAAACAATGTTCTTGTTGATCCTTTGATCCCTCTTCTTATAACCTTCTTTCCTTGAGGTAGATTCAAAGCTATATTAGTGGATCGAATAGTACAAAGTTTTTAACTTCTTGATGTAACTTAGGCACTTAAATAATTACATTATTAGAACCAGAAAAGTCAGGGCAAGATCTAAGACAGATGCTTTTGGGTTACTTGATAGCATTTTTTTTTTAAATCAGGTCCAATCCATTAGTAGTTAGAAAATAAATTTAGGTAAATGTGACCAATATTTTTTAAAATAGAAAATATCACAATGTATCACACATAAGGAGAGCAAGTGTAATTTTATGTGTAACTGGGTCATGATGTGAACTGTGGGTCATAGTCAAAAATTTGAAAACTGGCCTAGATACTGGTGGAAACGGATTGCATCTTCTCTGTTCCTGAGGGGTCTGACGTATTCATACCAGGAACTGCAAGACCTCTGAAGGAAGCTTCTCCACCCCATGTATAGAGCCCAGTGGCCATTCCACCCTGAAAGATCAGATTCCCAAAGAAGGCAGTGAACAGCACCATCACTTCCACAGAAAGGAACAGGACTGGGGGCAGCCTTTTCCTGGCTGCTGTTCACAGCTGGAAACATAGTTCCTAAGGGCAGCCAAGTCAATTCTCCCTTTACCCAGGCTGGATCTTGGTTTGGGAAGGAAAGGGGAAGAGGAAGAAGGAGATGTCTTCCTCTCCTTGCCTGAGGTTGCAGTGCACAGAGAAAACTCATTCTCCTTTGGAGACTCAGGTTTGCTTTTTATTCCACTTAATACCACTATGTATTTCGCTCACTAAAGTGCATTTCCTGTCAGGGAGACAGTGACTTCAGAGAACAAAAGAGAGGTCCTTCAAGGGAGTAGGAAAAGAAAACCAAAAGTCTCAAGAAGAGGTTCAGCAAAGCAGGAAATCCAGCAGAAGCAATTAGTAAAAACATGTCAGCACCCATAAGGCCTTCTTTTTTTTTTAAGATTTATTTATTTATTTGACAGAGAGAGAGAGAGAGAGAGAGATCACAAGTAGGCAGAGAGGTAGGCAGAGAGAGAGAGGGGAGCAGGCTCCCTGCTGAGCAGAGAGCCTGATGCGGGGCTCGATCCCAAGACCCTGAGATCATGACCTGAGCCGAAGGCAGAGGCTTAACCCACTGAGCCATCCAGGTGCCCCCCCATAAGGCCTTCTTGACTTGGTTCCAGGCCCACAAGAGTTAATGACTTGAGTGAGAGGACAGTTTAAGACCTGGCCACGTGATTCCTGGTGGTTGACTAATATGAAGACAAGGAAGGATCAAAATATCCCCCCATGTATTATTAGTCTTAAAAAGTTGGGGGGGGGTGGACATTTAAACAGCCATCTGTCTGTGATGAGTTCTGAGGTGAGTGTTGAAGCTCCTGCCCTTTGAGACCACAGCCTGAGGCAGTCTTGCTCTTGAGGGTGGATCCGTCTTTGCCCTTGGGTCTTAGCTCAGAGGTAACCACTACAATGAGGCTTTCTTTGGCCACTGAATATGATGCCTCACCTCTCACCCTATTGCTTGCCATCAAAAAACCCTCCTTATTCTCTGCTATTCATAGTATCTAGAATTAGTTCCTCAGAAGCAGAGACCTTGGCCATCTTCTTACACCTGGATCCCCCATGCCTAGGATGGAGCATGGTTCCTAATTGCTGTCAATGGTAGCTAACGCTCACTGACTACCTATTACATGCCAGACACCATCAGAAGTAATTTTATTTATCTGAAACCATTTCTGTTCTTTCAACCACCCTGTGGTGGAGGTGTTAATATTGTTCCCCACATGCAGGCAGGTATAGGGCAGAGCTGGGATTCAAACCCATGTGGGCTGGTTCCAGAGCCTTCCCTCTTAACCTTCACAGTCTCCTGCCTTCCTTGGTGGGTTCTCTAGGATGTTTGCTGCAGCAGTATGTGCAGCGTGGATGAAGTACAAGGAGAATAACCCTACAGGAGGGCATTGGGACTATAGGGGAAGAAGAGAGAAGCCCACGATGACAGCAGGTCCAACATGAGTGGGTGCTTGATTCCAGGCCAAGATGCTGCTGTTCGATTCAGTAGTAATGGGTACACCTATCCATGGTGGGAGGATAAAATGGTACAACTTTCTGAGGGCAATTTATCCATATTTATTACCAAAGAAAAGAAAGTCTTAAAACATAAATACATTTGAGCCATAAATTCCTCTTTTGGAAATTTTTCCTAAGAAAAATCATAATTTGTGTACAAAAATGTAAGCAATGAGGATCTTCAGTTCAACCCAAATATCCTACAGTAAGAGCTGGATATGTAAACTTTATTCCTCTCATCTCAATGTAACCAACAGAAAGAACAAAGAATCTGGGGAAATAATTCATGAGGCATTAAGAAGCAACATAAAAAGACTCAAACCCGATATGGTAAGAGGTGGCACTATGGGAAATTCCTCTTTCCTTTGAGTTTTTTGGTATTGTCCAAGCTTTTGCTTTGAACATGTATTCCTTTTGTATAAGAGGAGCTGCTCTGGTGGAAGAGTGGGGAGCTTCTCTGTAGAGCCCTAGGGGTCTAAAGAACACCATAGATTCTTCCCAACCTCCTCATCTGAAAACGCCAGGTGGTCAGGTCAGAACCAGTTCCAGAGCCCACCTGGTGTCCCTCTCTTCTCTGGAATTTCTGGGACTCTGAACCGTTTATTTGTCAGTTAATCATGTACTACTAAGCTGTTTCTTTGAAACACTATTTCCCTTTAATGGTATCTACAAGATTAACTGTATTACGTAGTTGTTTATACCTAGTACTCAGCAATTCAAATAGCCGCTAGCAGGAGGAAAGTGACCCTAGGATGGCTCTACAGTTTAGATTTTTAGGCCTTTTGCAGCAAATGTAACAAAGGACATATATCCATAATGTAGAAAAGTTGCTATAAATATTAAGAAGCCTTGCTGTAATCAGAGAAATGCAGACTAAAACAATAAGGAGATCCTATCTTTGATCCACTTAAACTATTTAAAAGATTTTTTAAAAATCTTTTTATTTTATTTTTTAAATCTTTTAAAAAAATATTTTTATTTTTTAAATTAAATTAAAATAAATTTAAATTTAATTTAAATAAAATTAAATTTTAAAATATTTTTAAAAATATTTTTAAAAATATTTAAACTATTTAAAATAGCATATTCTGTGAATATGCTATAAATGGAAGTGTACTGTTTCATACATTGATGGTGTTAGTATAAATTCATACAGATGTTTTAGAGGAAATCAATTGATATTGAAGAGGAACAGAATATGCCAATCCAAAATATGCCACTTTGACATAAAGATTATTTTGAGCTGAAGGCGCTTGAGAAGCAGATACAAGAAAAGGTCTCGGCACTTCCCCTATTTGCCTAAAAGCAGGACTCACATTTACAAAGGTGTCCCTCCTCTACCCTTTTCTACCAGGAAGGGTAGAAGTCCATCAACAGAGACAGCTCTAGACGCTCATCAACCCAGATATGGCACCAGAGGAAATCTATATAACAAACTATTAACTGGCTCTTCTCTTCTACTAGTTTCCCCCTAAATTTACCTTCCTACAACTTTCTGCCCTAGGTATTCCAAGTCCTTCTTTGTCTTGTCACTTCTTTAAAAATCTCTTGTTTTCTTGTTGAGATGCTATACAAGCCCAAGTTCTAATCCTCTCTTTGAGTTACTCATCACTAAGTGCTCCCATGTGTGTGCAAAGTACATGTTAATACACTTCGGTTTGTTTTCTGTTTCTTTTATCAGTCTAATTATTGGTCCCCAGCCAATGAACTTGACTGGGTAGCAGGAAAAATAGTAAAGTTTTCCCTCTTCTACAATATCCATTAAAAACTTAGTGGATATTGTCTTTGATCTAAAAATTCTTTTAGAAATCTTTCATATAAAAAAGACTTTCACACATATGCAAAGTTTTATCAGTAGGGATGTTCATTGCAGCATTATTCATAAGAGCAAAATACTGGAAACAATCTAAATGCCCATGAAAAAGGCATAGTAACAAATAAAATAATTTTTATTAATAAATTTATTTAATAAATTAATTAAACTGTTTATATGTCCAGAATGGAAAATTATATATACTTCATTTAATTTTTTTGATAGACAAATATGCAGTGGCATGCAAAGATTTCCAAGATATATGATTAAGTTTTTAAAAAAGCAAGTCAACAGATAATATGTATTACATAATTCCATTGTTTAAAATGAAAAATTCTATATAATCTATTATTATCTGGAAACAGTTAACCATATTGTTAACAGTTCTCTCCCATGAGGAAGGAGCAAGATTTGGAGTACATACATATGTGAAGGGGGACTTGGCATTTTTTATCCTAAAACGTGAACTTTTTACTTTTTATAACAAACATATTTTGTGTGTGTGTTTTACTTGCTTAATTAAAGTATAGCTTAAAAAAGATAATATAACATTTAGGCTTAGGTTGAGGATACCTGAGGGGAAAAATTACCCTAGACTTTGGCAAAAAAAAAACCCTAGAATCTAGTGTACAAAGAGATGTCTTGAGACTTCTCTATTAAACTATGACTTGTGGTATAATACCATGTACATTCCTAATCTCTAGTAGTTTCCATGATACATAAATTTGGACACAATTTTAAGAAATACAGAATCCATGTTTAGTGTCCTCTCCCAGCAGACCTTGTGTGCCTGCCAGGCTGGAGTGTTCTTTACATTCCTAGCAGCAGAGGTTCTGAGGAGACCCAAAAAATAGCCTGAGTTCAGAGGGCAGAAGCAGCACTCTCTAAGGGGAGCTCAGAGTCAGAGGAGAAGCTGGGCCAGGAAAAAGGTCTAGGATCTAAGAGGTGGTCTTCCCACAGCTGCAGGGTTAGCCAAAGAAATGGCTTCCCAAGTACCAAGGACAGCTGGTGGTAAAGGTCAAGATCCTTATGGGCTTCCTCAGACTTCTCAAGGCCATTCCAGTCACAAGATGTCAAAGCAAAGTTTGCTCACAGCTTTAAGGTTAAGCTGAATCCACTCATAAGAAAAGTAATATTTGTGCCCCAATGATTTGTATCTTCCTAATGAAAAGTGGGGCAATGGGGGGAAGGAGCCAGATTACAAAATGAACTATCACCATCCATGTAAGTTCTCCTGTCTCTTCTGTTCACCCCCCATCCTCCCCAAACACCTCCCGTCTCTTAATTCAGCACCTCAGAAAAGTCAGATTCCCGGTACTCACTCTGGTCCATCTCCCTCCTTCTTCTGTCAGCCAAGGCCCTTCAGCTAATCAGTATTAAGATTCCAGACCTAATTGTGTCTTCGAGCATTTACAGTCATCCTCCTAGAACCTTTTCTCGCATCCTGAGTTGGTTGGGTGGGGCTGCCACTTCCTCCTCCTCCTAGGACTCCTCCTGCTCTTAATTTCCCCACTGTTCCGGATGCATCTTTGCATAAGGAAAGAAGTTTCTGTCCTAAGCCTTTTTAAAAATTGCTGAGGGATTTGTTTCTGTGGCCTCCTTTTTAAGCTGAGAAGACTCAAGTGATATGGAAGGCAAAGCATGATTTGATCTGTCCCTTTGCACCTCTGTCACTTTAAGGCTTGGGATTGGGACCCAGTTCACTCTAAGCCAGCTCAGTCTGGTGTCAGGCACTGCCAGGTAGTCAGTGTCCAGATGGGGACGAGTAAGGAGCAGAGCTGCCCTCAGGAAGGTCATTCACCAGTGGTCATGAGAACAGATTTGAATAGCCCATTAGGACCTGGAGACCTTTGCATCTTGAAAAACGAAGTATGTTGACACGGGTGAATTATTATGCCATTGATTAAATATGAAGTTGATAGGGACATGTGAGTGGCTCAGTCAGTTGAACATGCAACTCTTGCTTTTGGCTCAGGTCATGATCTCAGGGTCATGAGATTAAGTCCCACATCTGGCTTGGTACTCAGTAGGGGGTCTGCTTGAGATTCCCTTCCTCTCCCTCTGTCTCTTCTCTTGCCACGCCCCAACCCCGGCTTCTGCATGCTCTCTCTCTCTCTAAAATAAATAAATAATTTTTAAAAAATGAAGTTGGTAAAAGTTTCCAATGACAAGGGGAAATGCCTATAAATAGTGTTAACTAAGGTGTGTGTGGGGGGGGAAGCAGGGTACAAAAACAGTGCAGCTTATCTCAATAGTGTAAAAGATGTTATTTATATAAATAGACCCATCTTTAAAAGATGGAAGAAGATATAAAGTGTGATTGTTTAAGAGCAGTGGGATTGTGAATGATCGTGATTTGCTTATTTATACTTTTCTGAATTAAAAAAAAGTTTTCATGGTGGGAGTTTAAGATGTTTTTAACTAGGGAGGAAAAAAAAATTCTTTTCAGGTGGTGCCTGGGTGGTTCAGTGGGTTAGGCCTCTGCCTTCGGCTCTGGTCATGATCTCAGGGTCCTGGGATAGAGCCCCGCATCCGGCTCTCTGCTCAGCGGGGAGCCTGCTTCCCCCTCTCTCTCTATCTGCCTCTCTGCCTACTTGTGATCTCCCTCTCTCTGTCAAATAAATAAATAAAATATTTTTTAAAAAATGCTTTTCAGAGTAAGGGAGCAAAGTGGTAGGAAGACCATGACTGGAAATCTGGACATGGGTATTTTACCTGATTCACAGTGTAAAGAGAGAAGCGGAAGTATTTAGTCAACACACCTGAAGGAAGAATTTGGTTTGGTGAAGAATAGTGCTGCAGAGAAAACATAAAGCTATTTACATGTTCACTGATCATTGTCAAAGGTATGTAAGAGGTGCCTAATTCCCTGGGTTAATCTGTGTGATTCATCAAAAATTCCCACACCTATTGTAACCAAAGCTTTCTGTCACATCCTCTGCCTTTTTTTAATGTGTTCATGTATTTAGGAAATGATCCTCAATTAGATGCATTAAACTTACTCATTACCAAGTGTTTACTGAACACCTCAGGGACTTTATTTAAAAAAAAAAAAACCTTTGGCTCAGAAAAATATACTTTGGTTACTGGTGCAAAAATCTCTTGTATTAGAACCATATGCTCTTTTGAGGAAAGTGGAATTTTAAAAAACCTCTTTGTAATAGAACTCCTAATTCATACTGAAGATATTTTGAAAATAGAATTTTTAAAATGATTGTATTTATTTATTTGAAAGAGAGAGAGCATGAGCAGGGGAGAGGGGCAGAGAGAGAGGGTGTGCTGAGCAGTGAGCCCAACACAGTGCTGGATCCCAGGACTCTGAGATTATGACCTGAGCCATGATGACAGACCATTAACCGACTGAACCACCTAGGCACCCTGAAAATAGATTTCTTCTTTAATGGTAGAGGGTAATATACATTTTGGTAAATTTCCTTCCTGTTATTTTGTCTATGCAGAGGTGGGATTTTTTCCTTAGTAGTAATCACACTGTATATTGAGGACAGGACCTGCTTAAAGTGTGAATTTCCATAAAAAACAATTTGCCATCTTATTTGAAAATACAGCTTTCACAATGTAATGACTTTTGCCTTGTAAAAATAAACTTTCATGTTTCAAATTCTATTTATTTATTTATTTACTCACTCACTTATTTGGGTGGGGGCTTAGATGAGAAAAGAGGTTACTCCAAAAATAACCACAGTATTACTATTTAGGTTAACAAAAGAAATTTCATTCAGTCAACCTAAGAGCCTCATTAAGACTGGATGTCCTGGGGTACCTGGGTGGCTCAGATGGTTAAGTGTCTACCTTGGGCTGAGGTCATGATCCCAAAGTCCTGGGAGGTGTCCCGCATCGGGCTCCCTGTTGAGTAGCAAGTTTGCTTCTCCCTCTCCCTCTGCCCCTCCTCCTTGCTTGTATGAACACTCTCTCTCTCTCACTCTCAAATAAATAAATAAATAAATAAATAAATAAATAAATAAATTCTTCAAGGGAAAAAAAGACCGAGTATCCCAATTTTCCCTACTATTTTGATGCCTTTCCTTCCTTTGTTTTACAAGTTTGAATGCCCGGAATACTGATGGCACCATATTAGAAGTTTTAAGGCACACAAAGGTGGTCTTCAACCCAAAGGAGCTTACAATCCATTGGTGGAGAGGAAACATGCACAATATCCTCTACAAAGGAAACTGCTCTTCATAGGCTCAAAACAGTGGAAGTCTTCTAGGGAGGAGCTCTGGAAAGGCTTTGTGAACTGTGAGCAGCCACTGGCAGATGAAGAGGATTTTAGAGAGAAAGCTGGTGTGAGAAAGGCATTCGGGCCAAAGACACAGCACCAGTAAAGGGGGAGAGCAGGGAAAGCCAGGGCTTCTAAAACCGGCAGAGGAATTGGCTGCAGCAACCCAAACTCATTTTATAAACCAGTTGTCTTTGGTAGGGAAAAAAAGGAAGAGAGGCTTGAAAGCTCGAAAATGGTGAATAACAAAGCTACTTTTCCTGCACTGCTTTAGAAAGTATAGTTTTATAGCTGCAAGTGACCAGTTTTAAAACCTAAACATCACTGAAAAAATTGAGCTTTTGATTACCTCTAGCTTTTTTTCATACCACAACCTACACCAGCTCCTTCTACATGATTGTCATACCTACCTGGAATCTAGCTAAGCAGTTATATTTGGCAGAAAGTTTTTTTAATGGAGTTAGAATCACATGATTAAGTTATCAGTATCCATCATGGTATTGCAAACCATGTTCATTGACTGAGTATATTACATTCTGTGTATAGATTTTTCTCTAAAAGACAAATGCCTAATATAGTCAAGCTTTAAATTTGGTTTTCTGAACAGAAAAGATTTTCTTCCATAGAATCATCTCTGTTTTGATAGTAGACTAACATCTTCTAGGGTTAATCTACTAGATTTGTCCCATAACAAGGTCGCAAGCTCTGAGGACCCTTAAATCTAAAATAAATACAGAACAGACCCCCTGTAACCCTCTCCTGGCTCCATATCATTGTATGTGTATACTGCTTGAAGATCTTGCTGTTACTTCAATTTCAACATTTTCAAAATTGAATCTGTTAGTCCCACACAGCCCCCAAATTCATATTCTTACTCATCCTTGTAAATATTATAAATCTTCATTAGTTTTTTGGAGGCTTCTGTTTGACGGTTATGTGACCAAATGGATAAGGCACAGGCTTCTGAGTTAGAGAAGTGGTTCAGGATCCTGCTCTGTTCTTTCTGAGATTTAGTGCTTCCCTGACTATAAGCAAGTAAGCCTTGATGAGCACTCTACTTTTACATAAAATGGGGCTGATAGCAGGGCCTACTTCACAGAGTTGCTTTGAGACTCAAATAGATAATGTTTGTAAAAGCCTTAAAGTGCTACACAAACATTAGCCAGTTTTATTTGGCAATAACAGTAATATTTATGATCCTTCAGAATGTGAGCTTCATACAAGAATGTGTCAAGATGGGCTAAGCTTCCCAAAGAGACATTCATGACCATAGAGAACTTGCCATAACCTAGTCCAGCCCAATCTCATGCAGCCTTGTCTCTACTCCTGGCCTGATTATTCTCAAGGGGATGGAAAACATATATGACCTGAACAGATTAGGTCATACCCTTGCTTCAGACTCACCAATGGCTTGCCTTGCTCCACAGTCCAAAATCTTCACATGGCTCACACGTTCTGCCGTGTTCTACCCTGACCACATCTCCAGCCCTATTGCCCACCATTCTTCCTCTCGCTTGCTGATCTTTTCTTGGCTTGCCCAATCCATTCCCTTCCCTGATCACACTCTGTACCCCCTCTCCAGACCTACACTGAAATGTCACTTTATCACAGAAGCTTTTTCTAACTAGCTGAGACCCCATATTTACTCTCTTGGAACGCGTAGCTTCTCCTTCACAGCACCGATCACACTCGAAACAACCATATGTATACTTTTTCTTCTCCTCTAGACTCCCTGCCTCCTATGCATCGTTTGCATGATTCCTCTCAAACAGGCTGAGCCATCTGCAAAATGAAGCCCGTTTTCTATGATACTTGAATTACAACAACACCAATCCCTCCCCTATGAAATTAGCTGGAAGTCAATAACTCCGGAGATCCCCTCCCTCCCCAGAAGTCCTAGATTCCCTCCCCTAGAATTCCCCAGGGTTCCTTACTTTTGTGCACAAATCAGCTCTGCTGCCTTGACCCCTGGTGCCTGTTTGGAGAATGGGAACTCAACCGCAGTCCTTCAAAGATGGGTTGATGGTTCTGGCAGGCTAGATGTTTTCGGCCAACCCCACAAGCTGGGGAGGACTACAGAGGCATTTAGCTATATAGCTGGGAGGGTGTGGCAGAAGGGGTTAATAAGATCGGCCACACCCATTGCCTGGGCAGCTCCTGAACCTCTGCTGTAGACCAGGTTCTCATCCAAACAGCCCCTTCCTGGTTGTGAGTCCCTGCCTGCCTGTCTGACCACAATCTGGACCACCCAGGCCATCAAACTTGTTTTAAGGAGTAAGCATCCAAGGGAAGTTAGTCATAGTTGGTCTCCTAATACCCCCTTTCCAGGTGTTCCTTTGCCACTTGAAAATGATGGAGGAAGAGTAATGGAGGAGTTTCACCTAAACATTAAAACCTAGGGTGGAGGTAAGGCCAGTTTTGCCAACAACAACCCGAAAATGGACAAAAATATGTTTATTCTTTTTATAATGTATGTGTTAATCCCATCAATTATGCTGCAACCAGATTTTGTCTTCAGGCTGAACATAATCCAGTTTCCTCTACTTTTTATTCCAACCCCACCTACCACCAGCACAGTTCACTATCACCCCTCCTGGACCACTCTACCTTCTAACTGGCCTCCCATGGCACACAATCACTATACCACACAACACCCAGAGTAATCCTTCAGAAAGCCAAGATTATCAGATGAGTCCCTTGCTTAAACTCTTCTGTATCTTCTTACTCCCCTTAGAGTAAGGTCCAAAAGATATAATACAGTCTTGTATGTTCTAACTCTCCTCTCCTTTTCCTTGTTCTCTTTCTGCTGCAACCATTCATTCATTTGACACATATTTGCCAAGCATCTGTTGGAAGAAAAGAGCAGCCAGTGTGAGTGGGGTGAGGTTGGTGGGGGGAATGACTTGAGGAAAGGGTCAGAGAAGAAGAGGATGAACCCCACTGGTCATGTTAACTATGGTTAGTTCAGATTTCCTCTGAGCTTTCCTGGTTCTTGGGCACATCTGTTTTCTCACAATAACTTACATGCATTTTCCTGGAATATTCTCCACTCTTTTATTCTGCTAGCTAAATGGTCTTCTTTCTTTAGAACTCTAGCTTAAACATTACTTACTTCTGGATGACTTCCTTGATAAATGTCTCATAGTTTTCATTCGTTTCATTTGTTCAGCCACAAAAATATATTGAGTGTCTGTCATGTGCCAGGCACTGTTCTAGGCTCTGTGGATACAACTAAACAGATTTTCATCAAATTAGAAAGCTATGTGTGGGATGATATGACAGGAAATGTGGTTTACATGGTATACCCAGAATCTGTCTTAGGGAACTCCCTTGAGGAGCATCTCAAAGAGACGGCCATCCTTTGGAGCAACAAAGGTACAGCAAGCATCTCTAGGCTTTGGGCTGAAAGGGACACATCTTATGAAGATATAGTAGGCCTAAGAAAGTAGCGACTTCAAATTAATTGCAGGCACTGATTTGGGATCTAGCTGCTTCTCAAATGGACAGCACTATGAAATCCAAAGTTTATTTACTTAGAAACAGTAGTGATTTCCCTAACCAACCCCACGGAGGACATATGGCTATTAGTGGAATAGACATATGGTTATTAGTGAAGAGATATATGGTTGTTAGTCCCCATAAGAGACATATGGTTATTAGTGAAGAGTGGCTGTATCCAACCTCTGCTGCAGACTCAAGTAGCAAGTTGTTAGGGGCTGCCACTATTTCCCAGATGGAATTCTGCAACCCCAAGTGGTGTCTGGAATGACTCCTTTCAGAATGAGCCTCTGAAAGTTTAAACAAAGAAATTCTGTTTTGTTTTGTTTTTTTTTTTTAAGATTTTTTTTTTTTTAATTTATTCGAGACAGAGAAAGACCACAAGCAGGGGTTGGGGGCAGAGGGAGAGGGAGAAGCAGACTCCTTGCTGAGCAGGGAGTGTAACATGGGCCTCAATCCCAGGACCCTGGGATCATGACCTGAGCTGAAGGTAAATACTTAAATGACGGAGCCACCCAAGTGCCTCAACAAAACAAGTCTTTTTTTAATTCATTCAACAAACATTTTTAATTTTTAATTATGCATTTAAATTTATTTATTTATTAATCATCATTAGTTTTTTTTCATTTTTAATTTTTTATTAATATATAATGTATTATTAGCCCCAGGGGTACAGGTCTGTGAATTGCCAGGTTTACATACTTCATAGCACTCACCATAGAACATACCCTCCCCAATGTCCATAACCCAACCACCCTCTCCCTACCCCCCTTCCCCAGAGACTCTCAGTTTGAACAAATAATTTTGTTGAGAGCTTCCATGAGTGTGGCCCTCAGCTAGATTCTAAAGGTGCAGCAGTAAATAACAGACATGGTGCCTATACTCACAGAGTTTATACTCTACCAAGGGAGATAAACATCTCCAAACTAATTACTTAGCTCCAAGTGAGCAAGTAAGAGGATTCTGAAACCATATTTCAAGAGAGCCTCGTCAGTCTGGGGAAGAGTGGAAGGTGGGGACAGGAAGGCCTCCAGGGGGAAAAAGATCTTTGACTTTGTTTTATAAGATAACTGGAAATTCTAAGTATGGGAAGATGACGCTGAGTGGCAAGGAGCTGAGCAAACACCCTGCAGTAGAAAGAAGCAGGTGTGAGTCCCCTAACATTTCTGAGAGAAGGTCGGTGCGACTGAAGTACCTAGAGCAAAGGGGAGCATAGGATGAGATGAAGGCCAGAGATTTCATTTTGGTGTTATGACAATGAGAAGCCATTAAGGGTTTTAAGTAAGGTAGGAAATGTCATGTTTATGTTTTTGGTTTTTGTTTTGTTTTTTTGTTTGTTTGTTTGTTTGGTTTGGTTTGTTTATTTATTTATTCAACAGACAGAGATCACAAGTAGGCGGAGAGGCAGGCAGAGAGAGAGGAGGAAGCAGGCTCCCCGCTGAGCAGAGAGCCCGATGCGGGGCTCCATCCCAGGACCCTGGGATCATGACCCGAGCCGAAGGCAGAGGCCTTAACCCACTGAGCCACCCAGGCGCCCCTCATGTTTGTGTTTAAAGAGATCATTCTGACTTTATGGTGGAAGAGCAATTGGGAGGGGGGAGCAAAGGTGAATGGAAGGAGACCTATTGGGAGACCCCTGAAGTGAAGCAGGAGAGAAATGATGGAGACCTGGACCAGGGTAGTGGCATTAGAGATGTTCTCAGCAGAGGACACTAGAGGCATTAGAAGGTAAACTGATAGACTATGGTAATTGACTGGATATGTGGAGTGAAGTAAAAGGAGATGTCATGAGTCCTAAGGGTTCTGGCTTCATGCATCTTGGTGGGTAGTGATGCTGTTCTTCAAATAGGAAACACTGGATGAGGACCAAGCTTATGGGGTCAGAGTAGGGGTCAGGTTCAGGATTTGTGGTTGAGTTTGAGATGCCCTTTAGACGTACAACAGAAAGTCTGATTAGGCTGTTAAACAGATGAATTTGGAGCTTACAGGACAAGTCTGGATTCAAGATGTAAGAAGTCATTGGAGCTGAGAGTTTGGATGTGTGCACCTGGGAAAAGTTGTAGAGTGAGAAGAGAACCTAAGACAGATTTTGAGAAACACCAGCACTTGAAGGGTGGGTAGAGGAGGAGGATGGCCATGGAGGCTGAACAGAATCCAGAGAGGTAGTAGGAAACCAAGGAGGTGGTTGTCCCAAGAGGACAAAGAAAGGGAATCTCAAGAAAAAGAAAGTGCTTATCGGTAGGAAGGGCTGACAAGCTATCAAGTAACACAAAGTCTGAGAAGTGTCCATCAGCTTTGTAGTATGGAGACAGTTGGACCCGGAGAGAAAGATTTTGATGGTGAGATGGTGGGAAAGAAGATATTGGAGAGAATTGAGAACATCATGGCAGGGGAGGGAATGGATGCAGTGAATGTGGACAGTGTTGGAGTGGACTTTCTTTCCTATAGCCAGGCTTCATTTTCATTCTTTTTAAAAATAACCAGCAAAGGGAAAAATTCAGGACACCTAGAAGTAGAGGCCAATTGAAGAGAATTCTTTCACTGTCCCTTTATTTTCTACTCAAAACAATATTCAGTAACATTTAAACATTACCCACTTTTGGGGCAACCAGATGGCTCATTTGGTTAAACATCCAGCTCTAGATTTCAGCTCAAATCATGATCTAAGGATTGTGAGACTGAGCCCTGCATTGATCTCCACACTCAGTGTGAGTCTGCTTGGGTTTCTCTCCCCTCCTTCCTTTGCCCCTCCCCCACTCCCAGCATATTCTCTAGATAGATAGATATAGATATTACCTACTTTTGCTTCAACCCTCTGTGAACGAGATGGCAGGGTTGGGTATTTTTTTTCTTTCTCTCTTCTTTTCCAAATATCTAAGTCAATCTGGATCCCTTTATGGGGGAAAAAACACACAGGGTTTCTCATTCTGGGTACTTTCTTCAAAGACACAGTGGAAGCAGATTTATTTGTAGATATAACATTGATCTAAACATATTCCCTCACTTGAGCCAACTGCAATGGGTAGGTCTTGCACTACTTGTAATTTTAACATAAAAGTATGATTGGGTAAAAATTTCTTACCAAAATTCTGAAGCAGTGTTACATATTCCACTTGGATAACATCAGAAATTTGCCATCTGAGAAAAGGTAGCAAATCTTCGGTTAATCTGCTTTTATTTTTTTTCCAAGGAAATAGAAAAAACTTCATACCCAAATGGTGAGTACCAGGAGAACTTTGGGCCTATTTGGGGAATTTGACCACGGGGCCTCCATTATAACAACTCTTTTAAGACGTTTGGTGGTGAGGGAAGGGTAGCATCTGGAGAGGTCAAAGGAGAGCTTTACCTTAATGGGGGAGAACTAAGCATGATTAAATGTTAATAGGAAAGAATGAGTAGGAAGGGATTAGGAAGGATTAGGAAAGAGAAGCAGTAATTCGGGGACTTCAAACTCAAATAACCTAAATGCATGAGGCAGTGGGATGTAGGAAATAGAGAGAGTGCCGGAACTACAGAGACTGGAGAGTACAGGCTCTTTCTGAATATTTGCCTGAGGTACAGGGGATTCTGGGAGGTGAGGGAGCTCTTCTTGATTGTGATGCTAGTATGCCTACAAATGTATGTGTTGGTTAAAACTCGTGGAATTACACACTAAAAAGGATGGATTTTACTTTACATTTTTCCTTATTGTAAGTAAAAAAATAAATAAAAGGGGGAAAAAACCTATATAAGCCAAACATAGGATATGTCTGTGGGCCACAAGCATCATTTTGTGGTCTCTAGAATAATTGAGAGAATAAAGCTTTTGAAAAGATGTGAGGAATGGGACCTAGACATCAGGCAGAGAGGCTCACATCAGCTGGAGGAGGAATAGGATTTCTGTGGTACCGGGAGGAAAGGTAGTAAGGGAATGAAACCAGGAAGACAAGTTTGTGTGGAATCAGACCCTGGGATCATGGCCTGAGCCAAAGGCAGAGGCTTTAACCCACTGAGCCACCCAGGCGCCCCCCCAAAAACTACTTTTTTTTCAACAGCTTGGCTTGTGGCTTCCATCCCTAAGGTTCCCTCATGGTTCAAGATGGCCACAGGAGCTGCAATAGAAGGGGGAAGGGGAAAAGGGTAGCTCTTCCTGATCAATCAACTCTCTTAAGCTTTCTTGCAGCAACCACCCTATATCCTTCCTCATTTGCTGAAATGCAGTCAGAAGACCAACCTGCCTACAAAGGAACCTGGGAAATGTCGTCTTTTATCCCTAGCAGCAATGTGTCCAAGTAGACATCAGGGTCCTATTATTAAAGAATATACCTGAGAGTATGGAACTGCTAACTTTTACCACAGTGATCTGTCGTTCTCTAATGGGGCTTATCCCAGGATATAACCTGGGAGTTGGTTTCACCAGGAGTTGGGACTTGATCAGACAAATGGTATGAAAGTGCTAAAGAGCAAGAGTCTAGAACTGCTTGAGAGAGTGACTAAAAGTATGAACCATGGATTTTAAACTAGTCTGGGGAGAATGATGAAGGCAGGAGGAGACTGAAGGCTAGAGAGAAAGTGGAGATCTTACTACTTAGACATCCTGATGCCGTGAAAGAA
Source organism: Lutra lutra (assembly GCF_902655055.1). Lineage (NCBI taxonomy): Eukaryota > Metazoa > Chordata > Mammalia > Carnivora > Mustelidae > Lutra > Lutra lutra. The sequence continues at coordinate 62,717,570 of NC_062284.1, forward strand.
AGAGTCCTGCTGAAGAAATTGAGCAGGCAAGCTTGAAGAACAGGTGATTGTGGTGGAGAGGGAGAAGTGAGGCTCTAGAGAGATGGGATGACAACATTGAAGCTCAAGTGAAGATCAGGAGTAATAAGAATCCACCAGCCCTCTTTCCTGTTGCTCTTTCCTCCACATCTACTTTCTACTTTGATGAGTGTGTATCCACAGTATTTCAAACTGAGGGTGTACTACATGCATGCCATGCCCTACCTCATATCCACTTGGCCCATCTTTAACTCTAGCTATTTCTGCAACTGTCAGGTGTGACCCCATAGCACCATGTCTCAGCTTCAACAAGAATCTCTTGCCCTTTGCCCCAGCATTTCTCTGACCTGCTATGCACTCACACATATACAAACCTAAAAGGGAAAGAAAGTTAGTACTCCGAGGGGTAATCCTTGACCATGGAGACCAGGATCTGGTAGATAAATGCTCCCTCTGGTCTCCTTCAGGGTGGACAATGCTGAGGTACATTCTTCTTGGCTTTCCAACGGGTCCTAGCAAGACTGAGTCCTGGATGCCCATAACAGTGACCAGCTTGATAACACATATTTTTTATTGTGTTAACATATAAAATTTACCATTTTAACAATTTTATGGTGTAAAATTCAGGAGCATCTAGTACATTCCATCATGCAACCATCACCACTATCTAGCTCCAGAATACTTTCATCACCCCAAAAAGAAACTCCATACCCAGTAAGCCATCACTCTCCACTCCTCCCTACCCCAACTCCTGCTAACCACTGATCTGTCTTCTGTCTCTATGAAGCTGCCTATTATGGATATTTCATGTAAATGGAGTCACATAATATATACCCTTTCCTAGCTGGATTCTTTTACTTAGCATATGTTTTTGAGATTCATTCATGTTGAAGCATGGATCAGTACATCTTTTTATGGCTGAATAATATTCCACTATAGGGATATATGACATTTTGTTTATCTGTTCATCAGTTGATGGACGTTTAAGTTTTTTCTGCCTTTTGGCAATTGTATATAGTGCTGCTCTTGAGTGGCAACCCATTTTTATATTGGCTTTTCTTCCTTCCCAGTCAATGTAGGAGATAGAACGGTGTGGGAAGAATCTGGAAGCTGTGAGGCCACTGCAATAGTCCAGGGGGAAAGGGACACCTTGGAGATCTGGACTAAAGCAACAGGACATAAAGAAGGGGCTACATGTTAGAGACACGCAGAATTAGGACTGATGGGATTTGGTGACTGTGAGGAGACAGGACCCGGTAGACGGGGGAGGGAAATGAGGATGATACTAGAATTTTAACTTAAAACCAATGTTTTAAATTGCTGCCCTCTTCAGAGCCCAAATGTTTGATAATTTTGATAGCGAGCACATAAATAATTACTATATTACTAAATCCCACATAAGTCCAACCAACTGTGGGGACAAGTATTTCTGGGTTCCTAAAAGCAGGGCCACACTTATAGTTTGCACAGCCCCTGAGTAAATATTTTTTGCAGGGTCCCTATCTGAATAAAAATTTGGAATCACCCAGTCAGCATGCCAACATCATTCTGGCAGCTCAGTCTTGCAGGATCCCTCAAGGAAGTATCTCATTGGCCAACTGGAGTAATCTGTTCACCCGGCAATCTTCCAGAAACGTGATCCTGGCCACAGTGCCCAGGGACAACCCCATAGATTTGAGTCCTAGAACTCCTCAGGGTATCTGGTTAACCCCATGTTGGGGAGGGAAAGATATGGAGAGTTAGAGTGCCTGAAAGAGATTAAAAATGGAGTTTGGGGCCCATATGGGACCAGGTCCAAGCTAGTCCCCACTGCCAGCAATTACCAGAGAGGGATTTAGAAAATTTTGAGGAAGGCAATCCAAAGTACAGGACCCTCTCACTTGCCCAGGTCTGAGGGTGGTAGAACCCAGAATGATCTGGGATTAATGTGAACTTTAGGAAGCAGAATTGGAGATGGAAACCAACATTTGAGTGTGTCCTACCTGCCAAGTACCATGCAAGACCCCTGCATCATTTGATCTTTATAAGCACCTTGTGAGGTAGGTACTATGAAACCCATTTTACAGATGAGAAAACTGTGTCCCAAAGAGATTAGGTGACCTCCCTCACATCACCCAGTGGTGAATCCAGGTTCTAAACTGTGTTCCTTTCCTATACACCCTGTGCCTGCCCAGAAAGGGTCTTGTCTTCCCACTTCAACTAAAAGGGCATGTACTGTTTCTCTACAAAGAATATGTCACTCTGATCTCCTTTTTTACTTGCTGAACATTCTCTAGTCGACTGAATACATTCTACACTGAGTTTCTGTGACTGGGTTTTAGCCATGGCCTGAAGCCCCCTCTGATCTTTTGAACAAAGGGATAAGGAGAATACTTTCTTGGTTTTCATTCAATAATTCCATGGCTCCTAAACCCCTATCACAGGACCTAGGAGTCCACCTGTGCCTGATGATCCCCTGCCTGTTCTGGGAAGGTTCAACTCACACATGGAATGAACTCAAGCAACTCCCTGAAAAACAATTAAGCCAGAGGAAGAGTCATCAGGCTAGGTGATAGAAGGTTTATTCAGAACCTTACAAGAAATTAAGTTAAGGCCATTCTGCATCAGTCTGTGGTGACGTAAATGATTATTCTAGTTTGGATTGTCATTGGCTGGGACAGACTTTGGGCAAAAATCATTAGGCAAGGTGTGGCTGTTCTCTAACTTTGGCTGACGAAATCTTGCACCTAGGCAAAGGGCCAGGCAGAATTTAAGGACAGCTACGTGGCTTAGCTGTTGTTTCAACACTTTCACCAGAAGCCCTGAATGAGAGATGGCTTCATCTCTTGAGAAGTGTTGACAGGTCAGGTAAGAGATTCTCTGCTTTATAGGCATATTGGTCTCCTTCTCTTGAGCCTCCATCTTTTTTCCCAGCCCATTACTTATGACCCCATAAATAACCACAAATGAATCAATAAAATGGAGCTCCTGTGAAGGCAGAAACTCAGGATTTACATTAGAGGGAGAAAAATTGTAAATATAGCGTCCTGAAAGAGGACATTTGGATAGTTTGTAAGAATGAGACAGTGAGGGGCGCCTGGGTGACTCAGTGGATTAAGCCTCTGCCTTTGGCTCAGATGATCTCAGGGTCCTGGGATCCAGTCCTGTGTCTGGCTCTCTGCTCAGCAGGCAGCCTGCTTCCCACCACCCCCACACACAACCCACCCCCACCCCCTGCCTACTTGTGATCTCTGTCTGTCAAATAAATAAATAAATAAAATCTTAAAAAAAAAATGAAAAAGAATGAGACAGTGTGTCCTGTGATTTGAACAAAACCTCAGGACTGGATGAGGTGCTGAGAGTAACCATTAATATAAGTTCCAAGATTCAAAACAGTGGCTGTTTCCATCAGCCCTAGAACAGAGAATTACTCACAGTCCCTTGAAAATGACACTTACTATCTCAAGAAGGGGTAAGGAAGATGCCTCCCAGAGGGGTCTAATATCAGAATAGACATTGTTTCTTCCTTGGGGGTAGTTATCCCAGAATCTGAAAGTCAATGCCTACTCTTAACTTTTGACCTATAGCAAATAAGGTTATAGATATGAAACCAGGACCTAAAAGCAGTCTGGTTTCTAAGGAACTTGATAAAGCAGTAGCAACATTTCTGGATGAGAGAATGACTTCCAGGTTAGCTCACCCCCTAGTGCTAGTCCCAAAACTTGGCCATCCAAGTTACAACACAGGGACTGGGCACCTGGGGCAGCTAAATTTATTACATCAGCTCTGGGAAATACCATACATTTCCATCATTGTTTCATGTTTGGTGGGTTGATCTAGACAAAAGGACAATGATTTCCCTTGATGGCTTGTGTTCAGCTGCTGCAACAGAAACCAATGCCTGGGTTATTTGACTTCATCGTGGCATTAAAATTATGGCCCTGTAAAAGCAGTAGAGACAGTGAAAGGTTATGTAAGGTTTAGGTCTCAAAGTCAACAGAAATGGGTTTCAGGTTGCTGGGCTGACAATGCAGAGAGGGAGTTCTGTCATTCCAGGGGCAGGGCTGATGCTGCCTGTAAGGCCAGTCTGACTAGCAGCACATTCTCAGAGGTATTGTCCTTGATGCTAACTTGACTATTCCAGTTTGGGTCTGTAAAATGTCAAAAGCCTTTTTGTCATGGTGATTGTTCTTACAAGGCAGATTAGTGCCATGGTGTGGTATTCAGTCCAAGCCTCGGAGCTACCTTGAGACTGGATTACTATAGGATTCTCAAACCTGAGTTTGAATCCTGTCCCAATGATTAGCCTATGTCTGTGAATAAATTACATCCCTTCCCTAAGCCTCAGTTTCCTCATCTTCAAAGGGGACATGATAATAGTACCTCTTTACACGGTTGAGAGGATTATAGGAGATAATTCTTGAAAGCTCTTGGCTCACTTCTGGAAACAGAGTCAGCACTGAATAAACAGAAGCAATTATGACTATTTAAAAGGCCTATGTCTGCTCAAGTAGGGCTCTTCTCTTTTCTTGCCTTCCTTATTTTTACTGAAGGAGCCCCTGGCCAGGTCTACAGAGACTAACCAGTCCTTACTGTACCTCACTGCCCAATAGCCCATTTCACTCCATTTCTGGACAGTTCGGTCACTGTCCTAATGTGGTTACCTATGATGATTACCTCAGCAATTGACTCAGACTTTTTGGTAAGGAAGAAGGCAGGACTATGGGCTGTTGACACCTTATTTGATATAATAAATAAGCGTGAAGCTGTTTGTTGAGTAACTACAAGGCTGGGTCCAGCATCTGGAAATAGTTGAAACTTGCAAGGAACTCAAGTTACCACCAAAGTTCTTTGCTGAATGCAGAAGGATGATAATAACTTATGTTCTCTAGATTTTTCAAATTTACCTGTCTTGAATGATGTCGTGGAGAGGAAATATGTTACTTGTTAAAAAAAAGTATTTATCATCGTGTAAATGCAATACAGAGGATCAAGTTAACAAAAATAATGTGTCTTTATATTTGAGAATTGGCTTTCCTAACTCCTCCCCATTAACTAACAACTTAAATTTATAGATTGGGCCTAAAAACTCACTTGTGTCCCATTAAATCCCATCTTAACCTTCAGGAAATTGATCTATGTATACCATATTGACATACTCAACACATCTTAAACTAAATTCATTTCCTCTTTTTTTTTTTCCCCTTTTTACCTTCCTCTTTCCCGACTATGCATTTCTTTCAATAGAGTTACCACTTCAATCTCCAAACCTAGAGTTCTTAGTGGGATCTCTGATTTTTCCAACACCTTTTCCTGTTGTCAGGAGCTACTTGGTCATGTTGCCACATCATGGTCAAGTAGACTGGTTAAGATTCTGGGCCCCATCTTAGACCTAACCTGGTGTGATGCTTGGCTTTACCACATTCATCTGTGTGGCATGAAGCTTGTTAATCTCACTGTGCTTCCATTTTTTCTTCTTCAAAATAGGGAAAGTAATAGTTAATTCTTTATGGAGTTGCTGTGATAATTAAATGAGATAATATTCAGCACAATGCCAGCACATAGTAAGTACTTGTTCTGTTACTAGTCTTATTATTATTGCAAATAGTACAGGATGTGTTCCTTCCTCTGTATTTTTATTGTAACTGCTCTATTTTAAGCTCTTATAATTTTGACCTGGGTTACAGATATTGATATCATATTTTATTCTGCTTCCAGCGTTCCCTCTCTTCACTCTGTCCTGTAGGGCTCTGCCAGATTTGTCTTCCTTAAATATCATACAGCTCTCCAACTCAGAATCCACCTCCTAATAGCAATACCTATGGCTTCCAATCCAGCTTCCCTGGGAAGCTTCCAAGGCCCTCAAGAATTCACCCTGCTCAGGCGCGCCTGGGTGGCTCGGTGGGTTGAGCCTCTGCCTTCGGCTCAGGTCATGGTCTCAGGGTCCTGGGATCGAGCCCCGCATCGGGCTCTCTGCTCGGCAGTGAGCCTGCTTCCCCTTCTCTCTGCCTGCCTCTCTGCCTACTTGTGATTTCTCTCTCTCTCTCTCTGTCAAATAAAAAAAAAAAAGAATTCACCCTGCTCAGTGTCTATCCAGGTTAGTGCAGTAACCGAGGGCACAGGTTCTGTTGGGGCCTATGGCGCTCCACCATTGCCTGACTGTGTAACCTTAGGTAATTGCGTTGTTTTAGTCATTTCAAAGTGTAAACTCCCTGTTTGGGCTATTTCTTCATTCTTAAGACCTCCTTCTTCCTGATTTCTTTCAAAGGTGGCTTCTGAGTATAGGGGGAGCTTACACATCCTCACAGGGCCAGGGGCACAGACCTTTGGCTCCCCTCTGATTTTGGATATTCTGTGTCTGGTCCTGCTGTGTCTATGTTGGTTTGCTGAGGTTCTTATGGTCCCACCTTGCTCTCCAAATCTCATGCTGGGCCCCTCCTTTCCTCCACTGAAATTTGTGGTCCCTTCCCCAGCAGCTTCACTAAGCCTGACCCCAGGCTTCTGCCAGTCTGCTGGATATTTCAGTGTGTTTGTGTTGTGCTGGTCCTAAAGGAGCTTCTGCTTTCATTAAATACCACACACTGGCTGTGGGAAATGGTGGTGCTACTTCAGACCTTCATATTCCTTAGCAATTTCTAAATTACCCATGGCCCCCTATTGCTCTGGTGCCATGTTGAATATGGAGTTTCGCTGAAAGGTTTACGATTTTCCCGGGCCTTGCCTTGAGAACTGAGAAGAAACTTCCTGCATTGGGAGTTGCCTAAGTCCATCTAGATGATTCTACCATCCTTGACTCCACCTCCCCTCTCTTTTGACCCCAAGGTAGAGTTGGGAGAGTGGGAAGATAGCTCATACCTCAAGTCTTGTCATCCTTCTCCTTTTCTCTCCCTTCCAGGACCAAAAAGTTTTCAGCTGTCTTTCCATCTAGAAGGTGCTTCCCTTGTGTCTTATTTTCTTATTTTGTACTCTAGCTTCATGGCCTAGTATTAAAGTCTAAATGACTTAAAGTACAAAATAGGAACCATCAAATAGGGATAATACGTTGGAAGGCATTCCAAAGGCATGCTATCTCAACTGTATATTTCAAGTGTACCTGAAAAGACTTACTTCTTGCCTCTATTCAACAATACTCTATCCATCCTTTCCACGCAAGGCATTTATCTCACATTATCCTTGAGGTATTCTTTCTCTATTCCTTCTCACTCTAGTCAACCCCCCCCCCCCTTTTTTTTCAAGAATATCTATGTGGCTACAAAACCTCTCTCAATTAAATTCTTTATCTGATTTCTCTAAGATATTCTGATTCTAAGCATTATGCTGTCCATACTAACTGTTATCCAATTGTTTTATTATTATTATTATTATTGTCTTATACAATAATGACAGTAAGTGTTTTAAAATGAATTGTTGGCTAACACATAGCAGGATATGGAAGCCACAGGTTGTACTGTTCTAGCTGAATCGACACTAGTAGGAGTCTAGGTGGTTAGCTCAAACCAAAAGTGACTACTGGTGAATCTTAACCCAAACTGAAAATTTCAAAATATATTGGGCTAGAGGGTAAGTTGCAGGTTCAAGTCACTACTGAATGGATCTTCTTAATAGTTAGAATATGGTTAATATACTGATCTCCCTCAAAATAATACAAAAAATTCAGTATCTCAGATGACTTATCTTTATTACTACTCACCAGATGTCTGAGTGGGAGATGGAGGAAGCAGTAAGACTAAGAATGGGGTTCCTGAAAACAGATGTGTATAATCACAACTGTATTCTAAAGGTTCTGGATGATTCTTTCTAAGTTTATGACCAATGGCACAGGCTTGCATGACAGGAGTTTGTGGTTTTGTTTTTGTTGTTGTTGTTGTTTTGTCATTATTCTTCACTGATGTTTCTCTATTCTTCTACAAGAAGCCAGTGGCATAAGATTATTATCCTGAAAGGGTATGAGAAAGGATTGGCTCCAAGAAGTTAAACACCTACAATGAGAGATCCTTGTTCAGTTTCAGTGTTTATAGTTTCAGGTGCTGGGAATATAAGATGAATAAGATACTATTCCTGCCCTCAAGGAGTTAAATCTGCAGTGAGAAGACAGACTAGAAAACAGATTATAAGACAATATGGTAAGTGCAATATGGAGGATATTTACAAGGTATATTATAATATAGAAGGGTAACCCATCCCAGCCTGAAAGGGTAAGGGTATTAAAATCATGTAATGCTTTTAAAAGATAAGCTTCAAGAGGTGCTTGGGTAGTGCAATTGGTTTAACATCCCACTCTTGGTTTTGGCTCAGTTCATAATCTCGGGGTCACAGGATCAAGCCCCACATCTGGCCCTGGGCTCAGCGTGGGGTCTGCTTGAGACTATTTTTCCCTCCCTCTGCCCCTGCCTCCCACTTGTGCTCTCTCTCTCTCTTAAGTAAATAAATAAATCTTAAAAAAAAAAGATAAGCTTTGAAAGTCAAGCAGGAGTTGTATACACAGGTTAAGAGTAAGGTAAGAAGAGAAGTATCAAGAATCTCATAGGGAGAACACTGTAAGCAAAAGAATGGAGGTATTTGGAGACTCAGGTGTAGTTCCATATAACTGGGATCTCAAGTAAGAAGAGGAGGTATAGCAGGGGGTGAGGCTTGTGACATAGGGAATGTCAGACTCTGGCTTTATGAAAAAATCTACTAATGGAAAATTACACAGCATGCTTAACAAATATTAATAGAGAAAGAAGTTAAAAATCAGAAAAAAACCAGGACATTGAATCTGAATGAAAGTGGCTCTGAGAAGGGCTCTGGGAGCCAGGAGCAGCCAGGCATGGGCCATCTCATAGAGGATTTGCCCCTCTTATTCTTTTTTTTTTTAATTATTATTTTTTTAAAGATTTTATTTATTTATTTGTCATAGAGAGAGAAGCGAGAGTGAGCACAGGCAGACAGAGTGGCAGGCAGAGGCAGAGGGAGAAGCAGGCTCGCTGCCAAGCAAGGAGCCCGATGTGGGACTCGATCCCAGGACGCTGGGATCATGACCTGAGCCGAAGGCAGCTGCTTAACCAACTGAGCCACCCAGGCGTCCCTGCCCCTCTTATTCTTCAAGTTACAATTTGTGTTTCCAATTCAGCCATTTTTATTTGCCAGTTCCATTCTTGTGTTTGGTCTGGTTATTTATAGAAGGCAAAGGAAAAAATGAGTGAATGTAGAGAATAAGGAGGAAGGTTATAAAATAGATATTTGAGTAAGTGACTCTCCATTTGGTTGTCTGACATGGCAAAGTTAATATATCCAACCTGAACCCCTGATCTACCTCCCCTACTGCCCCCACAAATTTGCACCACCTTTTGGTGATGGCAACTCCAATCTTCCAGTTCCTTTGGACCAAAGTCTTAGAGCTCATTCTTTATTCCTCCCTTTTCATCATATTCCATATCCAGTCCATTAGGTAATTTTGTTAGCTCTTCCTTCAGAATATACCCCCATTTTTCACCACTCCAGTTGAATCCACATCATCTTTCATCTTTATGACTACAACAGCTTTACAACAGGTCTCCCTGCTTTTACTCTTGACCTCCTACAATCTATTCCTCTTATGATGTCCAAAGGGATCCTTTAAAAATGTGAGTCAAATAGGCGCCCCTTGGGTGGCTCAGTCAGTTGGGTGTCTGACTCTTGATTTCTGCTCAGGTCATGATTTCAGGGTCCTGAAATCAAGCCCCATGTTAGCCTCTGTGCTTAGCAGGGAATCTGCCTGAGATTCTCTCCCTCTGCACCTCCTGTCCCCTCTGCCCTCCCCCCATTCATATGCTCTCTCTCTCTCAAATAAATAAAATACGTCTTTTTAAAAAATGTGAGTCAATACCCTACACAACCCTCCTTTTCACCCAGATCAAAGCTAAAGTTCTTACACTGAATTTCTTAAGGAGCTTTGCTCTGGCTATTCCCCCTACCCAAAACACTCTTTCCTTAATAATCTTCTTAGTTAACTCTATTACCTTCCCAAATTTCATGGCTCCATAGAGTGATCCTGTCCATCCTTTTTAGTTATTGTAACCTGTTACCCCTATCCCTATGCACTCCTGATCCCCCTTATCCTATTATACTTTTTCTTATTTCCACAGTCCTTATCACTTCTAATATAATATGTATTTATTATCTTTGTTGTTTAGCTTCTTGTCTCCCCTTACTAGGCTGCAAATTCCACAAAGGATTATTTGGTTCACTGATCTATCCTATTTAGAATACTAACTACTGAATGGATGAATGAATGAACGAGTTGCTTTGGTCAACTGAAAGCTTCACTTTATATTATCCAAATTTCCCATTGTTAACCTATCTCAGAAACTAGTACTGAGAAACAGAGGAATGAGTCACATGCATCTTAATTCTAGGGACTGAATAAAAAAAGGAAAACAAGTTTTCCTATGACCTGACCCTGTGGAGAGGGAAGAATGTATTTTCCTAATTGCTCTGAAGTTTTACATGAATAGTTATCAGATTTTTAAAATTTGGTTTATATGTATGTATATATGTACGTAGGCCTTTCCTACACCTAAGATTATAAACATACTCTTTTATACTTGTTACTTTTATACTTTTTATACTTGTTCTCATATAATTTAGTTTGGCTTTGTTTTTTAAGTCTGGTCTTTAATCCATCTGGCATTTGTGATTGTGATTTGTGAGAAGTAGAAGCTGACATCACTTTTCACATATGATTAGCCAAGTAGTACCAAACTGTACATATACTTAAGAGTCCAGTCATTCGGGGTGCCCGGGTGGCTCAGTGGTTAAAAGCCTCTGCCTTCGGCTCAGGTCATGATCTCAGGGTCCTGGGATCGAGTCCCGCATCGGGCTCTCTGCTCAGCAGGGAGCCTGCCTCCTCCTCCTGTCTCTCTCTGCCTGCCTCTCTGCCTACTTGTGATCTGTCTGTCAAATAAATTAAAAAAAAAAAAAAATCTAAAAAAAAAAAAAAAAAAGAGTCCAGCCATTCATCACAGGTCTGAATGTCACTTTACTATACAATCTATTCTTTTTTTTTTAAGATTTTATTTATTTATTTATTTATTTTAAGATTTTATTTATTTATTTGACAGACAGAGATCACAAGTAGGCAGAGAGGCAGGCAGAGAGAGAGAGGAAGGGAAGCAGGCTCCCTGCTGAGCAGAGAGCCTGATGCGGGGCTCGATCCCAAGGACCCTGGGATCATGACCTGAGCCGAAGGCAGCGGCTTTAACCCACTGAGCCACCCAAGCGCCCCTAAGATTATATTTATTAACTTGACACACAGAAAGAGAGTACAAACAGGCAGAGTGGCAGGCAGAGGGAGTAGAAGAAGCAGGCCCCCCAATGAGCAGAGAGCCCAGGACCCTGGATCATAAACTGAGCCAAAGGCAGACACTTAACCTACTGAGCCACCCAGGCACCCGTATACAAGAATATACAGATATTCTTGAATTCTTTGTTTCTTCAATCTTTTTGTCTATTCTGGCACCAATACCAAATAATTACTATGACTTTACAATATATTTTGATTTTCTGGGATAATCTCTGATCTTAACATTATAACTCACTATTTATTATTAATTTTAGCCTGAATCAAACATAAATCCATTCTTCATGTGCATTAATTGAACATATACTATGTTATGCCTTGGAAATAAAAATTGTTCACTGGAGGCCCCTGGGTGGCTCAGTTGGTTAAGCATCCAACTTCTGATTTCAGCTCAGGTCGTGATCTCAGGGTTGTGAGATTGAGCCCCACATCAGGCTCCATGCTGGGCATGGAGCTTGCTTAAGATACTCTCTCCCTCTCACTCTGCCCTCTCACTCACTTCCCTCTTAAAAAAAAAGAAAAATTGTTGGCTGGATTCAGTTGTCCATATTTAAATTCCGTTTACTGAGGTCTAGACTGCCTTTTCAGTTAAGTTTTTAGAAGGAAAGGAAAGATGGGAAAGTTGTTTTTTTCCACTTAAGTACTGCTTAAGTTGCTGATACAGCCATACATAAGATCTGCTTTACTAAATTTTTCTGAAATAGTAAGTCTACATATGAGTCAGATGTTGAGAGGCTCTAATGAAAAGCCTAAAAATGTGGACAAAGGCTAGGGAATGAGAAAATCAGAAAGTAGTATCATATCCTAAATTTACAATTTATTTTCTAGCTTTAGACTGCCATTTAGGTGGCAAATAACTTTTTGCATAAATATTAGGGCAAGTTTTTTCCTCTCCCTGTATTAAACTTTGAGAGTTACACACCAAGTTATGCCCAGCGAAGCATCACCACATCCTAGTAAGATCTGGTGTGTATGTGTTCATGAGCACATTTAATTGCATGTTCCTACATTCTCAGATTAGCCTTTTGGCAAATTTAACTCATTTAATTTGCAAAGGATATGGGGTAACCATGGTTCATTGCTGAGCAAAGAGGCATGAAGATCAGCTGGAAATTGCAATCAGAGAGGTTTTGGGTGTAATCCATAAAGCTAAGAGTAACACCGGGAAGCCTACCACATTTGCCAATGTTGAAACAGTTGAATTTTTAAAACTCTTAAATAGGAGGTCTTTAAAAACTTTAATGCTCCCCCCCACACTAATTAAACGAATGTTGACATCTGTTTGTGCATGGTATGTACAATAGTGATATTCAATATTAATTTATTTGAGTGTCAAATTGAACCTCCATCCAGTAAGTATTTATTAAGCATCAAGTATTTTGGGGATAGTGAAATGAACTAGACAGACCCAATTCCTTCCATAGTCAAGGAATTGCCCCTTCCCAGCCAAATGCTTTATGTCATTGACCAAGAAAGATAAGTGAACAGTCTTTAAACTGTGGAATGACAGAAATCTTTTGTTTACATAATTATTGACATCCAAGGAAATCTCAATCTACTCTGAAGCTGATTAAAAGTTTCATAATTTTTGCTTGACATATTTTCATTCTCTCCTTAAACATCAAGTCTAAACATGATTAGCCAGGACTTATGACCCTCCTTGCCAGTGTAATGCTATTTTATATCCCTTTCACTACTGCAGTCAAAAACTGAGTTTAGTTTTAATGTCACACTAGACATTATTGGATACCTATGAGTAAGAACTCACCTTAGTGACTAGTTCTCATGTTCACCAGATTCTCCAAAGAGTACAGGCTTCTCTCCCACAGGAAAAGAAATAGTTGGCTACATTTGGGGCTGCCATATGAGAGTATTTTCCAAAAGATATCATGTAGTATGGGTCCCAGGGTAGGCCTGGGCTGTTCAGTGTTGGGTTTGGGATTACAAACGCATAGAGAATAAACCGGGACTTCAAGGTCTAAGATCACAGAAAGAGAAGACCAAACAGTCTTTGGGCACTGGAACATTATTGTTACATGTCAATTTCCTAACATCACTAAGGAGGATTAAACTTGCAGAAAGATAAAAAATGGATAGTTGATGGTAAAATCCAGAAAGCCCACAAAGAAGTGACAGCACTGGCTTTTGAAGAACATATCCTAGAAGAGTTGTCCTTAACTTTGTTTATATATCCTCAGTGGTATGATATACTGTTTTTGAGACCCTGACAGAGTAGATACTCAAAATGAGAAATAGTCTTCCTTCTTTTTTTTTTTTAAGATTTTATTTATTTATTTGACAGACAGAGATCACAAGTAGGCAGAGAGGCAGGCAGAGAGAGAGAGAGAGAGAGAGAGAGAGAGAAGCAGGCTCCCCGCCGAGCAGAGAGCCCGATGTGGGACTCGATCCCAGGACCCTGAGACCATGACCTGAGCTGAAGGCAGCAGCTTAACCCACTGAACCACCCAGGCGTCCTAGTCTTCCTTCTTTAACTAGTTTTTCTGGTCTAAAAAGAAATGCAATCAGTAAATAAGGTAAAAAACCTTTCATTGACTCTCATAACTGCACCAGGCTCCGTACCAGAATTTTATAACAAAAATATTCAGCTGAGTTGGAGAGGCGAAAACCATTGTCCAACTTCAGTTCTCAATCTGGCCCACATCTCTAATTAAACTGTTATGAAACTAGGATCCAGCACTAGTCCATACTGAGTGCTGCTCCAGAGGTACAGAGTAAATGCTGCTGACAAAACTTCTAAGTGTTCTAATGAGTAGAGCTTGAGAAACGAATAATTCCTTAACTGAGTATGATGGATGTATAGGGTTAAAGGTGGAGAGCATGCTTAATCTGGTAATCACTTAGAGAAAATACGGGTAATTCCTCTGGAGAGAACAAGCCCAGTTACTCATAATGCACCACAGCGGGCAGTACTCAAGAGGCACCACGCACTACTAATGTAGGTCTGGCTCACATCCACATCCTCTTGACAATCGTGCCCCCACCACCTTTTCTCTCCCCTCACCAAAACTAATGAAAAAAAATGGTTGATGGCACCATCTGAGAAGTAGCATAATGGAAGGTATAACCTGGACTTTTAAGTCATTTCTAGGTTAGAATTCTAGAACTACTACAAGCTGAGAACACTCATTTCATCAACATTCTGCTTTGATCCTTCCTGCAAGTTGGAGGCAGTTTGTGGTGAATTTAAAACAAGAAATACAGAGCAGCCTTTCTGCCTTCTGATCATATTCCTCCCAGTTATTTAGTATCTGGCCCACGATAGCCTTGCCAGATGCCAAGCTGTTAAGCCCTTTGTTTCCTAGGGGTTATTAATATCCATATCTGATAAAGTAATGGGGTTCATTTCAGATTTCATACATGAAGAATGAGGTCAAACCATGTCTCTTCAGCCATATTCAACCTTGTCTTCTTCTTTTTTAAAGGGAGTCTCATAAAAACAAGGCCTCAAAAATTAGTTTAAAACTCATTACTGTTCTTCTCCATGGAAATCTTTAGAAAAAAGCAAAAGCTTTATGTACTCCAAAGAGAAACCAGAGTTATTGACTTTGTATTCTCACCAAGGATCTGTTTTAAACTTTTTCAAAGCCTTAGAGTGGAAAACTTTTCACTTGACTAAGGCTAACAGTCACTCTAACTCCATAAATGGATAAACTTAGGAAAATCAATAAACTAGACACAAAGGGATCCAAAGGCTCCCCAATTCCTACTCTAGGACTGTATGGCCATTCTCTTCAGATAGGCCTACTAGTGTTTTATTTTTGTGTCATCTCTCTGAATGTTGGTATGTGTTTAACAAACTCTTTCACGTTCTGTACTGGATAGTAGTGCTAATGAGAAGGAAAAAAACGGGGAAGGAAGGAGTGGTAATGTCTATAGACACAGTCAAATCCTGTTTGTGGAAACTTTTATTGTCTAAGTGGGTCGTCAATATATAAAAAGTTCAGTCCTACTGTCCAGCATGTAAGGAAGAAAGGCCTAATGTCACTGTATGGGGGTTTAAGTAGGTGCCAAAGGAAAAGCAGTTCCCACCACCTCCAAGGAGCAGGAGCTGCTGCTCTTCAGGAAGGAGGATGCTGGTATGATTGTGTAACATTAATGGCCATGGCACACATGTTGTGTCAATCTGATACTCCGAGCTCAATCCTGTAGTCAAATCAATTACAGTCACTCCAGGAACTGAGGAAGAATGAATCCAGACCCCTCCAACTAGTAGAAGCTTCCCATTGAGCACATGAGCTGTGTGGGAGTACCTTGGTGTAATGGGAGGCTGGATGATTATGGATTCCCAGAGGAATCCACAAGAGATTGGTTTTAGAAAGAGTACAGAGCTTAGTGGCTCCTCAGAAGCACCCAGACCTCCAGCAATAAGGGCTCCCCCTTGCCAGCTGCAGGCACTGTGTGAATGCCGACCTTCAGGTGCTTCCCCCACTACTGGGATATTGACCCAAGCCATTGTCCCCGTATGTAGGAAATGCCAGTCACTTAGTACAGGTTCTACCACACTTCGACCCCCATACACAAACAAGTATTTCTGATTGTCATAGGACACTTCTGTTGTTGAATGCCGCCAACATGACAACGTGGAATCTTCTGGATCCACCTTTGTTATTGTTACATTTAGGTCCTTAGTCGTATTATCCTTACTCTTAGAGATACCAAGTTGGAGAATCCCCAAGGCTGGAGTTACTGGGGACAGTCTCCCTCCAAGAACCAAAACCTCAGTATCTGAAAGTCTTGTCATGGTGTGATAAAGGCGCCCATCCCACTGGGCTCCAGTCTCACAACTGCATATTTGGTTGCTTTTCCATTCGAAGTCACCATATCTTGAAAGCAAGTGAAACTTGCTCACTCGGCAATGCCGCCCTTCCTGCTCTCCAAATCCTCCCGCACTAAGAATAATGTTTCGGTTCAAAAGGACAGAGGCATGCCCGTATCTCTTAAGGTTTGAGCCTTTGCGGTCACTAGTGACTACACTGGCAGGGAAGACGCCTGATGGAGAAGCAGGATCTATTCGAGGAAACACCTCTGAGGGTGGAAACACCAGAGTTTCGAAGAGAGTGTCTCCCCTAGAAGCGGCCAGAATGAAATAGTGGGCGCACTTCAAATGCCACTCCTCAAACTCATCAAAAGGTTCAAGATTCTCCACGCGCTGGCATTCTTCTGAGGGGAGAAAGCAGCGATAGAATTCATTCATGTCCACGGCACAGCAGGCAGTCCAGCCAGCCTGAAGGAAGCGGTGCTTCTGGGCCTCCACGTCGGGAAAGCGGTCTAGGCCATGCAGGGGAGAACTGAGCTGCCGAAAATGCTGCTGCATGACCTGGCCAAAGGCGTCATGCGGCCTCATCTGCTCGTAGGTCACGAAAATGGCATCAGGAAAACGCTGGGCTGCCCAGGCGATGAGGGCCGCGGCATCTTTCGGCTCAAGGTAGGTCAGCACAACCTCAGCTAGAAGCAGAGTGGGTGCGGCCGCGTTAAGGCCAGCGGCGGCCAGGGCCTGGTCCAAACGCGAGAGCTGTCGCAGGTCCACCCCTAGGAGGCGGTAGTCCACACTCTCAAAGCACAGCGCAGACGCCCTGGTCTGGAAAGGCCCTGTTAAAGCGCACAGCTCCGGCGTATCTTGAATCCTCTCTGCCTTGCGCCGGGCCACGTCTGGAAAATCTACTTCCCAAACTGCAGCCCCGGCCAAATGGCCCGCAGATTTCAGGCGAAAATACAGCGAATCTGAACCCGCTCCCAGCGACAAGATCTGGGGACGAAGAGCACTCGGAGCCGCGCATGTCCGTTCAAGGAAGGCGCGTACGCAATGCCCCAGGGCGCGTGCGCGGACGTAGTAGCCGCGGTGGATTAGTGGCGCGCGCCGCGCAGTCCCCGGAACGAGCACCGCGGCAAAGGGGTCGAGTACGTACCCGTGCGCGGCTAGGGAACTCTTGCTGAGGGCGCTGCTGTCATTAGTGCTCTGTACTGCTCCAGCCCGACGCTCGCGGCTCCGCGGGCCCATGGTCGAGATGAGGGAGAGGAGCGACGGCTCGTCACCGGAATGAGCTCTCTTTCATTCTGCCGTACCCACCTCGGGGATTCTGTAGAGAAAAATCAACCCTCTTCCGTGACTCCCCTCCGTGTGTGTGTGCGTCACTTCCGCAAAGAGGGCACCTCACCAATCAGAATTGAGGAGGGTGTAGCTTGTGCTGATGTTCGACTGTGATTGACTTTTTTTTTGGATTTTTCTGGGACTGCGTTTTCGCAGAAGGCTGACCCGTACGGCTTATTGTGGGCACGTGGACTGTGTCAGGGAAGCTCAGGTCTGAGCTTATCTTCCGTCTGAAGAGAAAATTAGCTAAGTCCTCATAGTTGACTCAACTGTTGACAGAAATCTTGAAGGGGTGAGTGTGTGGGGACTGACAACCAGACCTTCTTGGACGACAGGGTCAGCATTGAGTAATCTGGTGGGGCAAAGTAGGGTTAGAACCACTGAGGTTGGTTGGTGGGCAGGAAGAAGAAGGGGTCGTCCTCAGATGCTAACTACCAGTACTTATTTAATGCTTTCATAGTTTAAAAAGAGATCTCATTTAAATCTGAAATTTAGTCATTGAGGCCAGATGCAAAATGAAGGAACTTTTACAGAGGTTGTGATTCACCCCATAAATGTTTCCCCACAGATAAATACTGTTAATTCCCTTGTATTCGGGCTCTGCAAAGCTGACAATAAATAAAACACTCAGCCTCTGTTTCTCGGTTATAAAATGGCATTCCCCTCCACTTCGAAAAGTCTGTGATTCTAGGGTAATGTTGAATATAACCACGGAAGAGGGAAATCACAGAAGAGAGATGATTATTTCCCCTGATACCGTGTGAGTCTTGTCAGGGGTTTAAAATAATCATAAAGTTTCTTGAGTTGAAGGTCTGCAAGTCATCACCCCTAAGAAACCGCTTCCAGAGATATTTAGGAGATTTATAATTTATTGATTGGAATCTGGTGACTGACTGCAGGGGCTGAGGTGGAGAAGGGAATCAGGATAACTCTAAGTATGGTTACTTCGAAGCAGTCTAGCAGAATAATAAGAGCAAGAGTTTAGGAGTCCAGCCAGTTTGGATTTGGATACTGTACTCAGAGGTTTAAGCCAGGATAAACTGAAAAGATTTAGTGTTGAAGAGCTCTTAATGACTTCAGGGAGAGCAATTCCTGTGGAGCAGTAAGGGCAGAATTCATGTTTCACCCTGAATGGGAGTTAAGTAAATGGAGGCAGCCAGTCTAAATTATGCTTTCAAGGAGCTTAGCTTAGAATGAAAGGAGAGACAGGGCAGTAAAGAGGAATATGGGATATAAGAAAGGCTTTTGTTTATTTGCTTTTTAGGTGAAAACAAATAAAGTACATGCATGTTGGTTCCCTGAGGGAAATTAGCCAATGGAGAGAGAGGTTGAAGGAACATAAAATTGAGAGTAACTGATGGAGTAATGACTTGAAATAGCTAGGAGGGAATGGGATCTAGGGCACAGGTCAGTGTTAAGGACAGAAGAATGAATCCCTTTTCTCTGAGTTATGAGAGAAGAAAGTGTACAGATAAAGGTAAGCTAGGTGTAGGTGAGGGAGTTCTTGCCTCATGGCCTCTTTTATCTTTGTAAAGCTGGGTTGTCAGTTCAGTGTGAGGTGATTGGGTCTAGTGGAGTGTTTGAGGTGTTTGGAATTGCCTCTGATGGAATGGGAGAAGCATTACCCTGAGGTTGTTAGGCCTGGGATATTCGTGTCTAGAATGAAAGGAGTAAGTGCTGCTTTCTGGGGTGTCTCAGAGTTGATTGTGGCCAAAGAAGAAGAAAAACAAATTGTAGGACTTTTAAAAATATATACAGTGCTGTAGAAGTGGATTTTTAAAAATTTAGGTGGTATTGGGGCATCTGTGTGGCTTAGTCATGAAGCGTCTGCCTTCGGCTCAGGTCATGATCCCAGGGTCCTGCTATCGAACTCCCACATCACAGAGCCCTGCTTTGCATCGGGCTCCCTGCTTGGCAAGGAGCCTTCTTCTTCCTCTCCCACTCCCCCTGGTTGTGCCCCCTCTCTCCGTGTCTCTCTCTGTCAAATAAATAAATAAAATCTTTAAAAAATAAAATAAAATTTAGGTGATATGTTAGAAATGTTACTTTTTTGATAAAGAACAGATCAAGAAAACTGATTCAGGAAGAAAGAGAATGGAGCAAAATTTGTGATATGGGTAACAAGGAATTGTTTTCTGATTATTATTTTTTAATCTGTTAATTCTTACGTAAAATGAGGATAATAATATCTCATGGGTTGTGAGGATTAAGTAAAACAACCATTTAAGAAACTTAGCATGCCTGGATCATGATAAGTGCTTAATAAAAAGTAACACGTGTCTTTATTATTCTGAGTTCCCTTTTCTTATTTGGGCATGAAAAAAGTTCTCTGGGAGAGAGGAGACTTGGTCCTGGCCCTGCTCTAACTTGATGAAGTATAGTACAAATGTAGAAAGATCTTATCTCAATGTGTTGCCTTTCTGCTCCTCACTCCCATCCTAGCTTCTTCCCACCCACACCCAGTGTTGCCCAGGAAGATAGAATTTGGCAGGGCATGGTATTGTTGATTGCAGTATCTTAGGCAGGGATCAGTGAAACAACAGTTTTTTAAATGTGTAAAGATTGTGCTTTTGGGTGGATCTCAAATTTACAGAGGTTAACATTGTAGCCAGTGGGTCAGTAAATTTACTCAAAGACCAGTCTTGAGGGTGGTTTGAATGTAGCACAGAATAAGATCAGGATCCTAGAGTGGGATTGGAAATACATTTATTTAGTTTTTAAAAGGTCTTATTTATTTGTCAGAGAGCGAGAGCCCACACCGGAAGGGGGAGC
The DNA here is from genome assembly GCF_902655055.1 of Lutra lutra. Taxonomy (NCBI): domain Eukaryota; kingdom Metazoa; phylum Chordata; class Mammalia; order Carnivora; family Mustelidae; genus Lutra; species Lutra lutra. The sequence goes on from NC_062284.1 coordinate 62,737,768, forward strand.
AGCAGGCCGAGGGAGAAGCAGGCTCCCCACTGAGCAGGAAGCCCACTGTAGGACTCAATTCCAGGACCCTGGGATCATGACCTGAGCTGAAGGCAGATGCTTAACTAACTGAGCCACCCAGGCATCCCTGAAAATATATTTTAAAAGCTAGCCATTTGTCAGATTTATTATCAGCCTGCTATGAAAAATGTCCTAAGTACTTTTTTAGGCTGTCATTCCATTGTCTAAACATAGAAGTTCTTCCCTCTCACAATTCATAATAATAAAATTGTTTTGCAAGGTTTTTTTTTAAAGATTTCATTTAATTATTTGAGAGAGAGAGAGAGAGCACAAGCAGGGGTGGCAGGTAGAGGGAGAGGGAGAAGCAGACTCCCCACTGAGTAGGGAGCCAGGCACAGGGCTCTATCCCAGGACACTGGGATCATGACCTGAGCCAAGGGCAGATGCTTAACTGACTGAGCCACTCAGGCACCACTGTTCTGCAAGTTTTAAAAATTATTTAACTTTATAAATAATTACTTTAAACCCTGTGTTATTTTTATTAAAATTATTAAGTAAATTATATAAATTTATTAACATTTTAATTTATTAAAGTTATTTCAGAAAGCAGTCAAGTATTACATGCTTGTAAAACCTTTAAGTTGCAGAACACTGTGTAAGGTAAATTAAAGCAAAATTCTCTCCCCTGACCTTTGCCACTTCCAACCCATAATTATGAATAAATAAAACATGCTTTGTTCATAAATGCCATCTTTCTAAGCAATATATTTTGCTACTTTTTGGAAGTAATATTATATCATAGAAGTCTTTTCATAGATACTCTGTTGGACTGAGATAAAATTAATTTAGCCAGTAGCCTACTGATAGACATTCAGATTGTTTCCAGTTTTTGCTATTATATGATATAAGAAATGTATTTTGGGGGGTGCCTGGGTGGCTTAGTGGATTAAAGCCTCTGTCTTTGGCTCGGGTCATGATCCCAGAGTCCTGGGATCAAGCCCCGCATCGGGCTCTCTGCTCAGCGGGGAGCCTGCTTCCTCCTCTCTCTCTGCCTGCCTCTCTGCCTACTTGTGATATCTGTCTGTCAAATAAATAAATAAAATCTTTAAAAAAAAAAGAAATGTATTTGTGAATATCCTATAAGATATAGGATAATTTTTTTTTTAAGATTTTGTTTATTGGGGGCACCTGGGTGGCTCAGTGGGTTAAAGCCTCTGCCTTCGGCTCAGGTCATGGTCCCAGGGTCCTGGGATCGAGCCCCGCATCGGGCTCTCTGCTCAGCGCCCCGCATCGGGCTCTCTGCTCAGCAGGGAGCCTGCTTCCTCCTCTCTCTCTGCCTGCCTCTCTGCCTACTTGTGATCTCGGTCTGTCAAATAAATAAATAAAATCTTAAAAAAAAAAAAAGATTTTGTTTATTGGATGGAGAGAAAGAGTGTGCACACAAGCAGGGGGAGTGGCAGGCAAAGGGAGAGGGAGAAGCAGGCTTCCCTGCTGAGCAGGGAGCCCAATGCAGGGCTGGATCCCAGGACCCTGGGATCATGATCTGAGCCGAAGGCAGACATCTAACCACCCAGATGCCCCAGGATCAATTCTTAAAAGTAGAATTGTTGGGTCAGAAAATAAATGGTGTTTTGTGTTTGTATGTGTTGATAGATAGTGCCAAATTGCTTTCCAAAAAGACCATATCAAGTTTTGCTTCCACCAGAACTTTTACTCATACCTTCACTAATATTGGATATTTTTCTTTTGAGATCCACAATTTTTTCTGGATAATTTTATAAGTTAAGTCTTCCACATGAACTTTAAAAATCAATTTCTAAGAAATAACTTGGGGGATGCCTGGGTGGCTCAGTTGGTTGGACGACTGCCTTCGGCTCAGGTCATGATCCCGGAGTCCCGGGATCGAGTCCCGCATCGGGCTCCCAGCTCCATGGGGAGTCTGCTTCTCCCTCTGACCTTCTCCTCGCTCATGCTCTCTCTCACTGTCTCTCTCTCAAATAAATAAATAAAATCTTTAAAAAAAAAAAAGAAATAACTTGGAATATTTTGATTAACATTGAATTTAAAAGTCAATTTATGGTAAATTGATTTTACCTACAGAAGATGTGTTTTTCCATCTTAATGTTGTCTTCTATGTATTTTGGTAGGAGTAGTAAGCATGTTAGTTAAACAGCCTATCATTTTCATGTGTTACTATTTATGAAGCACCTACTATAGCATTTTGTTGAAATGCCACTTTTATTTCATACTGTGTTGGCCTTTCTGTGGATTTCTGTGGCTCTGTGCATTGTTGCACAGTTTTTAAAAAAGATTTTATTTATTTATTTATTTATTTATTGAGAGAGAGAAAATGCACACACATGCATGAGCAGGGGAGAGGGGTAGGGGGAAAGAGATGGAGAGAGAGAATCTCCAGCAGTCTGAGGCCTTTTCTTATTTCTAGGTTAGATTGTTAATTTGCTTAAATAGCGTTGAAGGGGCTTTTGTTTTTTGAGGTATAAAGTGGCAAAATTCTGTTTCTTTGTTTTTATGTCAACGTCTGAAAATGTTCACATTTGTTTAAATAGGGGAAGCTGAGCCCAGAGCTACATATACAGGTTATCTTATCAAAATGTGTGGACGTAACGCAATCTGAAGGAAATTCAAGACCACGAAACTTGCTGGCCAAAGCACATTGTACAAGAAGAGTATTTGGAGAAAGACCTTTCTGTGAAATCAGGATGGAAGCAGAACACCAACAGCCACGGAAGACACCCTTTTACTCAGAATTACCTAAAGTGGTGAGAATTCAACCACAGAATTCTGGAGTGGTTGCTAATTATAAGGATGTTTGTGTTTGTTTGTTTGTTTGTTTTCCACAAAGAAAAGTAAATTTTACAGGGAGAATTTGTAAGATTTGTAAACCTTAAAAGTTATATATCTACATCTAGTAGGCAGTTTGCCTAGTGCAGATTACGGACATCAGGTACCTGGTAGGATGCTATTAATCTATTGGATACTTGAGAAATTTTTACTGACTGTATTCTCTTGTTTTAGGAACTTCATGCCCACCTGAATGGATCCATTAGTTCTAATACCATGAAGAAATTGATAGCCAAGAAGCCAGGTCTTAAAATCAGCAATCAGATGACTATGATTGACAAGGGAAAGAAAAGAACTTTAGAAGAGTGAGTTTAGAGAAGTTGTGGACATACTTCTTTTTATCTCTGTTACTGTTTTGAGATTGGAAATAGTCTGTAAGAATCCAGATTTTAGTAGTTAAAGGAATTGGGTAGCCATCGGCTGTGGAGAGTGTAACTTGATACACAGCATTTTTTTTCCAGCTGTTAGACCATTGACAGTATTTTTAATGCTTTATGTTGTTTATAAAGTTATACTGTATTAGAATATTCTTTAGACCTGAAAATGTGGGCTTATTGATTTTTCTCCGTTTGCTGCTATCAGCAGGGGGTAGGGGAGTGGCAAAGGGAAACTGTTTTTTCCCACTTAAAAGTAACATTTTATATTCAGTTATTTGATTATCCTCCCAGGTCAGTGTAATTTTTGAAAAACCAATTCTGTAGTTCCTTACAATATATAATTAGTATTAGTCTAAAATATATTCATTCAATTTAGTGGGCTTGTGTCGAGTGACATGTTTTTGATGACTAGAGTATGTTAAAACTTTCTGTTGCAGATGTTTCCAGATGTTTCACATTATTCATCAGCTTACTACTAGCCCTGAAGATATTCTAATGGTGAGAAATGAAGAATTACTAGAGTGGTTTAAAATTTATTATGTAATTTATGCCCTTTTGGTATTGCACATGAATTTTTGCTTTCATCAAGAGTCAAATGAAAAATATTTTTTGCTTTTTTATGGCAACTCTTTTCAAAAGCCATGTAAGACATTTGCCAAGAGCTAATTATAAGAGCTCTGAGAAGAGAAGCAAGGTCAACGTATTCTGTTACATAGAAGATAAAATCTTGTCCTGTTTTCCACCATATATAACATGAAATATTTGACCATAGGTGGGCATCCTTTGATACGGCTTTATCTGTATTGCTTGAGATACTTTTAAGTGCCTGGGTGACAGTATAGAGAATGAAGTTCAGAAGTACTTAGCGATTGAATTCTCTCTGGGAGTGAAGAACTAGAGGACACCACTGTGTTCTCTTACTTGTAGCTCTGTGATACTACTCTCTGATATGGAAGACTGGTTTCTGTATCATTGTCTGACTAGGGTGGTATTTTATTTTATTTTATTTTTTTAACTGTTTTATTTATTTGTCAGAGATAGAGAGAGCACACACAAGCAGTGGGAACAGCAGGTAAAGGGAGAAGCAGGCTCCCTGCCGAGCAAGGAGCCTGATGCAGGACTCGATCCCAGGACCCTGGAATCGGGACCCAAGCCAAAGGCAGATGCCCAACTAACTGAGCCACCCAGGCATCCCTACGGTGGCATTTTAAAATGTACTTTTTTTAAGTGGAGAAAAACAGAATCCTTATTAGTGTTCTTAACCATTAGGAAAAAAAAATGTGGAGTAAGAGGAAAACTTGGGTTTCTGGAAAAATAACTTTTGACTGGTCAAGAAAGAATTTTCCTTCTTGGCTGAAACTGATCTTATGATAAGTATTAAGTAAATTAATCACCTTTTGGTGGAGAATAGCTCTAAAAGTCTAATTCAACAAAAGTTGCCCAAGTGCCCACAGTGTTCTAGGCACTCTGCTAAAGACTGGGAGGTAAGATAGACGGACATGGTCTCTGGCGCCTGAGGAGAGAGAGAGACATATCCATATGCAGATAAATCTGACATAATGAGGTAAGCGATATGTTAGAGATACATACAGGGACTTACAGGAACCTAAAGGAGAATTATCTAATTAGCCACTCAGCAGACACTATTGAATGCTGCTAGGAATGTCTCACTTTCTTTTGTTGATTGTAACAGAGCAAAACTGATGAAATCCTGGATTCTGAGAGCTTATGTAGGGCTACAGTAATGCCAGGCTCATTATTTTTTTACTTTCAAAGCTGGTAAAAAGCTTTATTAAAATGAAGTTAGGGGGCACCTGGGTGGCTCAGTTGGTTGAGCATGTGCCTTCGGCTCAGGTCATGATCCTGGGGTCCTGGGATCGATTTCCACATCAGGCTCCCTGTTTCTCCTTCTCCCTCCGCCCTGTTCCCCTGTTTGTGCTTTCTTTCTCTCTTGCTCTCTCTTAAATATATAAAAATTTTAAAATAAAATAAAACAAAATAAAATGAGGTAAGGAGGGGTCCCTGCCTGGATACTTGGCTCAGATCAGGATCTCAGGGTTATAAGATTGAGTCCTCCTTAGGCTCAGTGCAGGAGTCCGCTTGGGGATTTGCTCCATCTGCCCCTTCCCCAACCCTTGCTGAATCATGTGCTTGCACATGTGTATATGTGCTCTCTTTCTCTCATATAAATAAATCTTTAAAAAATATAAAATAAAATGAGGTAAGGAATTAAGATTCTGTGATTTGACTTAGTGGTACTAGAATGAGCAACTTTAGGTGGTTCAGAAGGATGACACTGAGAGTGAAGTTAATGACATTTACATATAATAAATGAACACTGTAGGAATAAGGCAAGAGATTCTTTGTTGTGTGTGGATCACTTAACAGTCTAGTCAAGATGATCTGGATGTAATCTGAAAGAAAAAGGATTGGAATGTGCTTGAAATAATAATATTAACTATTACATGTGCCAGACACTACATTCAAGACTGCTCTCTGAAGTGGGTATTTTTATTGTTCCCTTTTTGCAGATGAAAAAAAACCCTGAGGCTTAAATTGATTACACATAACTTGCTCAAAGTCACTCACAGAGAGAGCAAGTGGTAGAATTGACTGTCTTTGGTTCCAGAGCTTATGTTCCTTCTCATTCAAGAGATGCAGTCTTACCATCCTTTGAGTAAGCAGAAACTTAACTAATTGTGATGTACACTGTCTGAAGAAGGAACTCGAATAAGAGTTGTCCTTAGTACCAGTTGCAGCATGGAGCAGAAAGGGCTGAGTCTGGCAGACACAGATGTGGAGCAAGAAAGTGTTATTGGGCATGGGTAGGGATGATTCCACAGGCCTTGCTAGGACCTAGATAAATTTCCTTATTGCTCTCATTCCATACTTGCCAACAGCCTTCTGTTGTTTTATTTGGTTTCACTGGCTGCTCAAGAAACGAAGAGAGGGGGCCTTGGATAGTAGCTATGGTCTCATCAGTCACTGAGGACTGCCACTTCATATCCTCACTTCACCCTCCATGTCACTGCATACATAACAGATAGGTTTCTGCATTAGCCACATGTGAGCTGGAGTAGAGGGAGTTGGCTTCTCTGTGTCTGCTCTGGAGCCAGTAACTAGATGCAGTTCCGTAGCCTGCATAGATGAGGCCCACACTCTGGCGGTAGCATTGGCAGCAACACGGAGTTTGGGGAGCACCAGTGCCATGGGGTCCAGTGCCTGTGATGATGGTACAGAAGCTGCAGGGTCATGCTCGGTGGTGGAGGAAGCAGTGGTGTCTTGCTTGGTCCAAGAGTGTTACATGATTTTGAATGCTTTTGTGTTGTCCTGAGTTGTATAATCTCTGAGGCTGATTCTCCAGACCTCCTAGTGAATCTCAGCTTAGTAACATTTATATTCTAATATTACAATAAATTCCTTTTTGGCTTAGGTAAGCGCATATGTACACAAACACACGCACACCCACACACACACCCGATGAAGCCCAGACCTTGGATTACAATGAATCCACTAAAGTAGTCCCACCTTCTTAGGCACTGTCTACACAATTGGCCAACCCTTATTCCCTTGCCAGAACGTTGCACTTGCCCACTTATGTGCATGTGGTCAAAACAGATTAAGATTAGGATACCAACCACAAGCACTAGCTAGGGCTGGTTGTCACAGCTTTTCCAACCTGGTCCTTTTTTCTTCTAGATTTGGTACTTTTTTAGGATTGATTGCAGAGAAGGAAAACATGCCCTTAATCCTTTTGATATCTTTTACCCTGGTAATTTAGTCATTTTTGGGTTGTTTAATTTGTGCTAAATTGGGTACCATTTTACTCATATTTATCACTGATTCTCTTTGCCAAAGAGAATTTTCTTAGTACTCCTAGGGACAATTTTACCCTGCCTGAAGAAACTTTTGAAAAATCCAACTTATTCATAAATAACTTGAATAAGAACCATAAGCCATGACTTTGAGTGGTATATCAGTAATGCCTAATTGTTTCAGCCACTTATTTCCATACATACCTTCCTAGTACTGCACTACACACTCAGTTTTAGTTTTGCCTCATTTCTTTGTCTTATTAGCTACTGTTATGAACACTAGAAAATGGAGAAATGGCTAAAAGGAGAGAAGAGAAAAAGTGAGATGTGCAGACTTGTTTGATGTGAGCAATCTCTAGCAAGGGTTGTGACAAAACAGGTCATCTTAACCACATGAGAGACTTCCAACATTTTTTGCAGATCAAATCTAATGCGTGAAATAAAGCTGTAGCATTTGGCATTTTCATTGGGATCCTTTCACTAACATTATCAGTATTGTGTCCATTGCCTTAACCATCAGGTCACAAAAGATGTCATTAAAGAATTTGCAGATGATGGTGTGAAGTACCTGGAACTAAGGAGCACACCCAGAGGAGAAAATGCTACAGGTAGAGTTTAATTACGTCTCAGCAAATGTACTTTTTTCCTCTGTGCTTTGATGATTCGTGTGTTTGTAAGTTGAGAATATGAAGCACTTACTTTTACACTGTAGTAGAGTCAACAGTCCAAATCTTCTGATGTGCATTAGTGATGTACATTATTAATGAGTGAGGTGTTAAGTTAAAAAGTCAGGTCAAGGATTATCTGTTTAAGGGAAATTAAAAGGCCTGCAAAAATTTTGCTGGTTCTTGTTTTTTCCTCACTCTGAGGAAAGAATACTTGCTCCTTATAGTTACATTGTCTTAAACAGAGGCTACTTCTTGCTCCTTGTATCAAGGGCACTTGTGAGACGGTGCCACTGAGTAGATGCTGAATCATGTTTTATGACGATCACAGAAATGAAGGTTTTTCAGTCATTGCGTGGAGACTGATAGTGACTTATGCCAGGAGCAAGTGGTGATGTGGTAAAACCTCTCTGGATGGAGATGAGTGCATCTGGATGTGGTCTGGAGAAACTTCCTGGAACCCTCTTTTCATAAGGGCAGAATGGAGAGATATTATGTGGTATCATTGGGTTCCTCTTAGTCCCTTGTCTGTGACCTGAAAAGGCTCTGCCAGTTCATCTTGTGACATGTACAACCCAGTCATTTAGGGGATAAGCTTTTTTTTTTTTTAAAGATTTTATTTATTTATTTGACAGACAAAGATCACAAGTAGACAAGAGAGGTAAGCAGAGAGAAGTGGGAGTGGGGGGAAGCAGGCTCCCCGCTGAGCAGAGAGCCCGGTGCGGTGCGGTGCGGTGCGCGCTTGATCCCAGGCAGAGGCTTTAATCCACTGAGCCACCCAGGCGCCCCTAGGGGATAAGCTTTTTAAAACTCCATAAAGTAAGTGTTGAGATGGGACAAGCAGAAGATTCTTATCTCGCATTTTTAAATTGTAGGATCAGATCCAAGTTACCCTGGTAAGGATAGTGAAAGGGAAGGAGAGAAGAAACCTGCCACTTACTAGAGCTAGTTTGCTCTTTGAATGGAGATTCCAAGAGGGATGTTAACCTGATATGCAATAATAGGGGAATGATTAGATAAGGGTTAATGGAATATGAAGCAGCCACTAAAAATATTTGCAAAGCTACTGTAAAGACTTGGGGATAACACTCAGAATATAGGACTGTATTAAACAACTGAATAGGATACATATATACCTGGTAGCATCTCACCTATTTAAAAAATAGTATACTTAGAAAAACAGAGTGGTTATCTCTGAGTGGTGGAATTACAGGTTACTCATTATTTTTTCTTTATAATTTTCTGTGTTATTGGAGATTTTCTGCCAAAAATAAGCATTCTGTGATTGGGTACAAGAGTATTTTAGAGGAAGTTGTTCTGGAGAGTGCTCTTTCAGAGCCCCCCAAAAGAAGAGGACTTGTACACCCAAAATTGGAAGAACTGCTCTAGTGCCCTGGACAGGAAACACTGAGCCTGACCAGGGTTGAAGAGACAGGAGCCCAAGAGGGGATTTTTTTTCTGGACCAGCAGGAGAACATTGTTCTAGTAGAGGAAAATGGTTTGTTTTTGTTTCTGGTTTTTTTTTTTTTTGAGGCCAAGCCTTAGAAAAGGGCTGTTCCTGTGTTGTTAGAACAGGCATTTTAGATTTTTACAGCAATTTGTGCGATGGGTTTTTTTGTTTTGTTTCTTTTTGTTAGTTTTTATTTTTATTTTTATTTTTTTTAAGATTTTATTTATTTATTTGACAGAGAGAAATAACAAGTAAGCAGAGAGGCAGGCAGAGAGAGAGGAGGAAGCAGGCTCCCTGCTGAGCAGAAAGCCCGATGTGGGGCTCGAACCCAGGACCTGGGATCATGACCTGAGCCGAAGGCAGCGGCTTAACCCACTGAGCCACCCAGGCGCCCCTAGTTTTTATTTTTTATTTTTTGTTTTTTTAACTAGGCTCCACACTGAACACGGGGCTTGAACTCACAATGCTGAGATCAAGAGTTGCCTGCCCCACCAGCTGAGCCAGCTGGTGCCTCATGAGGGCAGTTTAATGTCTGTTGGATCTAAGAATAATTTTTAAATGGGCTTATATTTTGTATGTCTTTCTTTCCATTTCTGCTTTTTAGTACTTCATTTAAAAAAATTTATTAAAGTACAGTTAGCATTTATGAGAATGTACCCATAGGACTATGTTTTAACTCCTCTCTAATCATGCCCTTGTCACAGCATAAAGTAAAAATGTAATTGTTCATAGAGGGATGCTGATGTTGAAGGATGGAATAGTTGATTATCTCTTTACAAATACTTTCTTTATGTCCTTTCTAGGAATGACTAAAAAGACTTATGTGGAATCTGTACTTGAGGGTATAAAACAGTCCAAACAAGAAAACATAGACATTGATGTTAGGTAAGAAGCATTGTACCTTAGTGTTTACCATTTAAAAAAACTAGAAGGTGAAAATGTTGTTATTTTGATCATGAATGTAATAGATTTTTATAAATCAAACAATAACTGACTTTTAGAAAAATGGAGTCAAGAAATCTATTGCTTAAAGTTGAGACTGCAGTTCTGAGTTTATTCATGTGGCAAAACATTTTGAGTACTGTTGCTCTAGAGAAATACAGTTTCCCATTGCTCTTCGGCCAAAATCCAGACTTCTTATTGTGGCCTACATGGTCCCATGTGATTTGGTTGCCTCTCTTACTTCAATAGCCTTATGTGGACCACTTGTCATTATTACACACTGGTTTGTTCTCTATTCCTCAAATAGGCCAAGAATGTCCCATGTCAGCATCTTTGTACATCCTGTTACTTTTGCCTATAACACAGTTCCTGCCATATCCTTGCATGGCTGGTTTTTCATTATCAAGTTCTCAATTTGGCTGTCACTTCCTCAGAGGGCCCTTCCTTGACCACTTTATCTAAAGGTTCCTCCCACCCACCCACAAATCCTCTAGTAATCCTTTCTATTTCCTTATGGCACTCTTCTTGATAAGATCAGAAATTATCTTTTTTTTTTTTTTAGATTTTTATTTATTTATTTGACAGACAGAGATCACAAGTAGGCAGAGAGGCAGGCAGAGAGAGAAGGGGGAAGCAGGCTCCCCGCTGAGCAGAGAGCCCGATGCGGGGCTCGATCCCAGGACCCTGGGATCATGACCCGAACTGAAGGCAGAGGCTTTAACCCACTGAGCCACCCAGGCGCCCCAGAAATTATCTTGTTTTATTTGTGTGTACATACCTCCCAGAGTATAAATTCATGAGGCCAGGAACCTTGTCTTTTGTTCACCACAGTACTGAGAAGAGAGATGACACAAATCAGGGCTCAATAAGTCCTTGAAGGAAGAAAGCTACCTGTATAATTTCTGGCTATAAAATCTCTCCAAATTAAGCTTAACTAGACTAACACCCACACCCTTCCCAAAAAGAAGCAGGCAAAAGAAAAGAAGAGAATTCAGAAAAGAAGATCTACAAATGACCAATAAATCTGTAGGGAACTATTTAATCTCACTAATCAGATAATTTTTTTAAAAGATTTATTTGAGAGAGAGAGAAAGTGTACAGGGGATAGGGGAAGGTCAGAGGGAGAGGGAGAGAGATTCTCACCCAGACTCCCTGCTGAGCATGGAGCCTGACATGGGGCTAGATCTCACAACCCTGAGATCATGACCTGAGCCGAAATCAAGAGTTGGATGCTCAACCGACTGAGCTACCCAGGCATCCCAATCAGATAATTTTAAAGATTTTTATTTGTTTGTTTATTTATTTATTTATTTATTTGACAGAGATAGAGACAGAGAGGGAACACAAATTGGGGGAGTGGGAGAGGGAGAAGCAGGCTCCCCACGGAGCAGAGCCCATTGCAGGGCTCAATCCCAGGACCCTGGGATCATGACCTGAGCTGCAGGCAGACACTTAACGACTGAGCTACCCAGGCGCCCCCCAATCAGACAATTTTTTTTTTTTAAGATTTTATTTATCCATTTGACAGACAGAGATCACAAGTAGGCAGAGACACAGAGAGAGGGAAACAGGCTTCCTGTTGAGCAGAGAGCCCGATGCAGGGCTCGATTCCAGGACCCTGGGATCATGACCTGAGCTGCAAGCAGAGGCTTTAACCCACTGAGCCACCGAGGCACCCCTTAGACAATTTTAAAAAGAAATGTTACAATGCCATTTCTGTAGCCCCCCTGCCAGAAAACAGGGTAATGACCACTGTTTGTGACCTTACACACTGCTAGTAAGCATATATGATAAATAAAACCTCTTTAAAAAGTAGTATGTATTAAGATGTATAAAAATGTTTCCTTCTGGGGCACCTGGGTGGCTCAGTGGGCTAAGCCGCTGCCTTCGGCTCAGGTCATGATCCCAGGTCCTGGGTTCGAGCCCCACATCGGGCTTTCTGCTCAGCGGGGAGCCTGCTTCCTCCTCTCTCTCTGCCTGCCTCTCTGCTTACTTGTGATTTCTCTCTGTCAAATAAATAAATAAAATCTTAAAAAAAAAAAAATGTTTCCTTCTCACCCAGTACTCCACTTCTAGAAATGTATCCAAAGGAAATAAATTGATTTTTGTGTAAGAGTCTTTATTGTAGTGTTATTTATTTATTTGTTTATTTTAAATATTTATTTATTTTAGAGAGAGTAAGAAAGTGAGAGAGCACGAGCAAAGGGGAAGGACAGAGGGAGAAGAAGCAGACTTTCTGTTGAGCGGGGAGCCCAACATTGGGCCAATCCTAGGACCTCAGGATCATGACCCAAGCCCAAGCCAGATGTTTAACCAACTGAGCCACACAGGCACCCCTATAGTGTTATTTATAAAAAAGTGGAAAATATCCTAAAACATTTAGCAGAAGACAGTTATATCATGTTATGGTCATATGATTTATATTGTTTTCTAATATTTAATGTTAGGATAAACTGTGAATTAAAAAAAAGACTGCAGTTATATATCATTGATCCAAATTTGATAAATAAATGCTGGAGGAATTTCATATGTGTGAAAAAAAAGTAGATAAATTAATAAATGTGGGAGGAAATTATGCAATATTAGCAGAGATTCTCTTTTTTTTTTTTTTTTTAAGATTTTATTTATCTGACAGAGAGAGATCACAAGTGGGCAGACAGGCAAGCAGAGAGAGAGAGAGGAGGAAGCGGGCTCCCTGCAGAGCAGAGAGCCCGATGTGGGACTCGATCCCAGGCCCCTGAGATCATGACCTGAGCTGAAGGCAGAGGCTTAACCACTGAGCCACCCAGGTGCCCCTTAGCAGAGATTCTCTGGGTATTAGATGGCTAGTAGAATTTCAGCTAACATGAAGAATGAACTTGTATCAGCTATTGGATATGTGTTAGAATATTGCCAATTTTTTAACACTTACTAAAATAATGAATCTAAGCCTCCTAATGAAATAACACACCACCACTTATGAAATAATCTTGCTAAAAAAATGAATCTGATCAAGCCTCTAGACTAGATCCAATTTTCAATTTGTAGGAGATACAAGAGACAGAAGAAACAGGTTAACAATACAGGAATTCACTCAGCAAAATGACTATTGTAGGAGACCTTATAGAAAAAGGATATGGTTTCTTTAAATTCAAGAAATAAATTCAAGAAAAGCGGTGGGGTTTTGCGGAGAAGGGAAGGTGGGGTGTGAAGGGAGTGCCTTCAGAATAAATCTGAAGTCCACTGTGGACTTCAGTTGAATTCTGAATCAAACTAAAAAACAAATGCAAGGATAAAAAAAACATGAAACATTTAAGAATTTGAACACTGACTAGATGTTTGGTACTATTTTGAAATTTATGGTCTCATGCCCTCTGGCAAAGTAAGCTGTCCTGTCAGTCAGGCTGTTTTTCTACTAAGTGACTTACATGTAGCCTGCCATACCTCTCTGGCCATACTCAGAGTTGTTTTTTTCATTCTCACTATATTTGTTTTCAACTGTGTTTTTCTTATATTAAAGGTATTTAATAGCAATTGACAGAAGAAGTGGCCCTTCAGTAGCCAAGGAGACCGTTAAACTTGCTGAAGAGTTCTTCCTCTCTGCTGACAATACAGTTCTTGGCCTTGACCTCAGTGGAGACCCTACTGTAAGCTGTTTTTCTTAAATACATTTTATTTCTGAAAAGTAGAATCAGTTTGTGGGGTAAGTATTAGGTTGGGGCATCCTGCATTCTCCAGAGGTCTAGCAGGCTCCCAGTGGATGAAGATCTATTCTTAAATAAAATCTTAAAAAAAAAAAGGTGGATGGGGGGCAGCACCCGGGTGTCTCAGTCAGTTAAGCATCTGCCTTCAGCTCAGGTCATGATCCTAGGGTCCTGGGATTGAGCCCCACACTGGGGCTCCCTGCTCAGCAGAAAGTCTGCTTCTCCCTCTCCCCCCTACTCATTCTCTCTCTCTTTCAAATAAATAAAACCTTAAAAAAAAAAAAAGACCTATTCTGCCCTGGATGACCAGAATATCTATAGCAGCTGTTCTCAACCAGGGTTCTATGGAAGAATTAAGCCCTCTAAAAAAGAAAAAAGATTTGAATGCGAAGAGAGAAATTAAGTCATTACATACAGTGTATATCTAATAATTAGTATTTAATTATGGCTATGCCTTAATTATCTCACAGAACCCCCAGTTGAGAAAGGCTGGCCTAGAGCTTCTTGAATGTCAGATTCAAACACAGTGTCTCACTTATGTCACTATTGACATTTTGGGCCAGATAATTCTTTGTCCTGGGAGAATGTCTGGTGTATTGCAGCATGTTTTGTAGCACTCCTTTCTTCTCTACCCACTGGACACCAGTAGCACCCTCCTAGTTGTGACAACCAAAAATGTTTCCAGATACTACCAAGTTCCGGTGTGGTGGGGGGGGCGGGGGCAGAATTGTTCCTGGTTGAAAACCACAGGATTTAGATTGTCCCATGAAACTGGTTCTTAAGGCTTTGTCTAAACTTGGACCATTGTGCTCTCATTTCATTCATCCATTTGGTAGAAGCTTTCTTTGCTATAATCATACAGGTTCCTAAATCAGGTGGGTTCTTCTCCTTAGCACTAGATATCTAGATTTCCTTACAGAAATAAAACTTGGTGACCTCTATATCTAGTGTGGCTGATTGACTTCAGGTTCACTGATATGGGACTCAACATTCTTGACAGCAGGGATTGTTTTTGCGAGCTTTATGTTCCCTAAAGTGTCTGGCACACTGTAGGTGCTTTATAATTGAAATTTTCAAATGAGTCAATCTGCCATTTTTTTCCTTGCCATTATTTTATTCCTTTGCTTATTGACACACAGTAGCTAATTCTTCAGTCTGCCTAGAATTTTCATGCATCTTCATTTTAACTTTTATCTTCAAGGTAGGACAGGCAAAAGACTTCTTGGAACCACTTTTAGAAGCTAAAAAAGCAGGCCTGAAGTTGGCATTGCATCTTTCAGAGGTAAATAATATTGTAAAATTAGGCTGGAGAAGATGGATTATGGTGAAAATAATAATCATTTGTAAATGGCTAAAATTAAACCTGGAGGTAAAAAAAAAAAAAGGAGGAAAGTAGAAATTTTTTTAAATGTAAATTATGATAAAGGTATGACTTGCTTTAGTCCCTTGTTACTGTTTTTATGTTTTTGTCATTCATGAGGGTGGCTGTTGACTCACAGTATCACTATGTCATTAAAAAAGCTATTGACATCTTACTAGAGAAAATGTGAAAGTTTTCATCATCAGTCTTGTCATTGGCAAGCTGTCACTGAGAAAAACACCAGTTCATCTCACCTGTCCTCGTAGGGTAAGGGACCTGAATGTATCACATGCACTGGCAAGAAAAGAAGTAGCTCTGGGACGCCTGGGTGGCTCAGTTGGTTAAGCAGCTGCCTTCGGCTCAGGTCATGATCCCAGCGTCCTGGGATCGAGTCCCACATCGGGCTCCTTGCTTGGCGGGGAGCCTGCTTCTCCCTCTGCCTCTGCCTGCCATTCTGTCTGCCTGTGCTCGCTCGCTCTCCTCTCTCTCTGACAAATAAATAAAATCTTAAAAAAAAAAAAAAAAAAAAAGAAAAGAAAAGAAGTAGCTCATTATTATTTATAAGGCTCATCAGAAGATTGGGTGCCCATCATTGGGCCCCAGCTCCTTGGCAACATGAGCACAATGACAGATAATGTAGAGATAATGGCTAGAGAACAGTCACTTTCTTAAGCACATCCCTGTGAAGCAAACAAGGGAGTCAATTACACTTTCCCCCATTTTACGGATGGATTTACTTTATAAAGCAGTACTTCTATTGTTTTTTTTTTCTTTCTTTCTTTCTTTTGTTTTGACATACATTTTCTTTTTTCTTTTTTGTTTTTGACATACAAAAAGCTGTACATGATTAGTGTATACAGATTGATGAACATGGAGTTTATTGTCTCAAGTGCAGGAAATAATACTTAGGCTACTTTCCTCACAGAGTTATTTGTATTAGATGCAGTAATATATAAATGTTGAATAGCATCATGACTTAAAAATTAAGGAAAAGTTGGAGCTTCTTGTCAATACTGATATTTTCATGTCTATAAGCAAAGAGTAATCTGGTGGCAGAACTTAAAAGGTAGGATCTGTGTTTCCACACTCTGAACAAAAAGATGTCACTCATAGGACTTCCTCTTGCTAACGTAACTGATGTCTGATTGAAGCTTATGGTCAATAAAATGGAACAACCAGCATGTGTTACTGTGACCCGTTATCTGTGGTCTTTGTGCACAGCATCAGAACCTTCCCTTTACCTTAGTCTCTGTTGCTTTTCTTTTTTTTTTTTATTTTCTTTTGCCAATTTGTTTCCTTAAAAATTCTTTTTAATATTCTTTATTCTGTTGCTTTTCTTGTTTGATCCATTGGATATGAAACACTTCATTTCCTCATGTTATGGTCATTTGTCTTATAGGCTGTCTAGTAGATAGAGTACATCTAGACCTTTTCATGGTAGTTGTGGTATGTATGTAGCTACCTGTGTCAAAATAAAACATGAATGGGGCACCTGGGTGGCTCAGTCCATTAAGTGTCCGACTCTTGATTTCCACTTAAGTCATGATCTCAGAGTCATGAGATCGAGCCCCACATGGGTTCTGCATGGAGTCTGCTTGAGTTTCTTTCCTTCTCCCTCTGCTCCCCACCCCCCACTGCTTGAGCTCATTCTGTCTCCCTCTCTCTCAAATAAATGAATAAAATCCTTAAAAAAATAAATAAAAAATAAAATAAAACATGAGTACACTACACAGAGAATCTGGGCCCTGGAGTCAGACAGAGTTCCATGGCCTTAGATAACTTAAAAAAAAAAACCTTTATATTTTAACTACAAAAGTTAGGTATATCTGAAGAAATCCCAAGTGTAGAGAAGTATAATATAGAAGGAAAAAATTAAAAAATGAAAGGTCCCTTTCTTGTTTCAATTCTGTTCCCAAGTTGATCCTGTTACTTTTTCTGAACTTCAGTTTTTTTCATCTTAGTACTTTGTAAGAGTCTTGTAAGGTTTAAAGGAGAATTTATGTGAAAAGGCACAAAGCAGGTCTAAAAGTGTTTATTATTATTATGCTTATTAACCATAATTATTACTATCTTTGAAACAAATCTATAAGAATATTAGAAAATGAATGGGAAAATAAAGGCAAAGAAGAAAGCTGGGAAGGTAAAGATAGTTCAGCTTTCCAGAATGCATTATCTTCTCTGAGAGACAAAGTAGCTGGCTACAGAAAAAAGTACCTTTAAAAATCACTGAAAGGGGCACCTGGGTGGCTCAGTCATTAAGCATCTGCCTTCGGCTCAGGTCGTGATCCCAGGGTCCTGGGGTCGAGTCTCACATTGAGCCCTGCATCAGGCTCCCTGCTCAGTGGGAAGTCTGCTTCTCCCTCTCCCGCTCCCCTTGCTTGTGTTGTCTCTGTCAAATAAATCTTTTTTTAAAAAATCACTGAAAGAGGTTACTTATGTTCCCCTTTTTTTCAGATTCCAAACCAAAAACAAGAAACACAAGTACTTCTGGATCTGCTTCCTGACAGAATTGGGCATGGGACATTTCTCAACTCCTCTGAGGGAGGATCCCCGGATCTGGTAGACTTCGTGAGGCAATACCAGATACCACTGGGTAAGGCTTAGGGCTTCACTCCTCCAGACAAGAGGGTACATTTGTCCCCAGCCACCAGGTTGCAACCCCTATGTGGAGAACTCCTATTCTAAATATTTAAGTGTCATTTAGAAATTAAAAGTTGCTTGGACATGTGCCTCCTGAGCCATAAAGTAATAGAAAGTTTTAGCTTCCATTAGAATATAAGCTCCATGAAAGCAAGGACTTTGTCTGTCTTGTTCACTGCTACATTCCCCAGTTCTTGGAACTCAATAATTATTTTACTGAAGGAATAAGAGTCATCTAGTATTTTAAAATGACTTTAATGAAATTAATGTGTTATGAAAATGTATGACATTTATTTAAAAATTAAGAATTATGGAAGATTCAAGATATAGTTTTATATGTGTGTTGACTATTACATATTTGTCTACATGTGTATTTAACAACAAATACTTATGAAGTGCCTGTTCTGTTTCAGTTACTGTTCAAATTGTTGGGAATAGAGCAGTAAACAAAACAGGCAAGGTTTCTTTCTCAAGGAACTTGTATTTTGGCATTGGTAAAAGAGACAGTAAACAGTTACACAAGAAAATGTCAGTGTTTGAAGAAAATTAAACAGTTTGAGATAATAGGGATGAGATAACCACTGGTCAGTGTTATGGTTGGGAAAGGCTTTCTCTGGAGGAAAAAAAGCAGTTGGCTGAAAACCATTTTACTGAATGATCAGTTTGCAAAAACATTTGTGTATGATGTGTGTTTTTTAATTACGTATGGAGTTTCCAGCAATTCATAATGAGATTTTTTTTTCTTTTTACTAAGGACATTTTTAAACATCCATGGAAGTTGCAAAGATGGAAACACTTGCATAGCGATTAGTGTGGTAGTTCAGCTTTGTGCCCAGCCGTGTGAGGGGGGCAGGCTGCCATCCCTTAGACTGAGTTGGCCTTATGTTGAGGCTGCCTTATCATACTGAGCAGATACCATCAATTAAGTCAGTGAAGTATTTCTGCTGTGGCTGGGGAGCCCAGTGTAGTGTGTCAAGGAAGGAATTTGTTAATAGAAGTCATTCTTAAAATGGACTTAACTTGCAGCAGACAGGGAATAGATGGTTGTCTGAGTAAAGGAGTTTAGGGGTTTTCTTTAAGTCCATTTCTGCTCTTGGCTTTTTATATAATACTGTAGCCCTCAAGCAGTGCTACCATTTGTTTTAGCCTCCACTAGAAGATCAGGAAGAAGTGCAGCAACCATTCAAAAATTCCTTCATGATTCTATCCTGCTTTCTCCATGGGGACTGGCTTATAACATTCCCCTTTCCTCTCCATTTTGGATAAAAGAAAGGGGGACACACATAGCTGTGAAGAAGACATTAATTCCCTGTCTGGTACAGTTGCTGCCAAAACTTGCAGCACATACATCCTGTACAACTACACTAATTGAACTATAAATTTTCATGCCTAAGGTCAGTTTTGTAAAGTAATGAACTATTGAAAATTAACATACCTCGGAAAAATTTCTCACGTATCTACTTGGTGAACACTGGTGAATGAGTCTACTAATCTGCTTTTAATAAGAGACTTTTTCCTCCTTTCATCTAGAACTCTGTTTGACCTCAAACATCAAAAGTCAGACAGTTCCATCTTATGACCAGCATCATTTTGGATTTTGGTACAGCATCGCCCATCCATCTGTGATCTGTGTAAGGTGTTTTGTATGAAGTATTTTGCTCCTTTTTTGTTTTATTATTGTAGTAGGTCAACAGTCACTACTAGCTGACTGCCTCGTGTGCCTCGTGTGCCTTGGGATGCTGCCAAAGTAGAGGAGTGAGAGAGTATCAGGGCATGTGAGGCTGCAGAGGGCCAGGTGACTCAGGTAAAGGTCCTAGGCAGTGCCCAGAGGAACATAAAAAAATACTGATGCCCAAGTGCCCATCCCTTGAGATTCTGTTTTATCTGATCTGGGGTGAGTCCTGTACACAGATACATTTTAAAAGCTTCCTAGTGATTTTAATATGCAGCCGTGGTTGAGAGCCCCTGCCCTGGTGTTTTTGGGTTTTGTTTTAAAAAGAATAAACAGGCCTATTTCATTATAGATAAGCATGGATGCATTTATAGACCTGTTTAGACTCTTAAAAGAAGCATGGTAAAGAGGGAAATACAGACTAAACATGAGTTACTGTTTTTAAAAAATCATTTCCTGGGGCGCCTGGGTGGCTCAGTGGGTTAAGCCTCTGCCTTCGGCTCGGGTCATGATCTCAGGGTCCTGGGATCGAGCCCCGCATCGGGCTCTCTGCTCAGCAGTGAGCCTGCTTCCTCCTCTCTCTGCCTGCCTCTCTGCCTACTTGTGATCTCTCTCTCTGTCAAATAAAATTTAAAAAAAATCATTTCCTTGTTAGTTTTAGATTTTTTTTTTTTTTTTTTGTCAGAGAGAGAGGGAGAGAGAGCGAGCATAGGCAGACAGAATGGCAGGCAGAGGCAGAGGGAGAAGCAGGCTCCCCGCCAAGCAAGGAGCCCGATGTGGGACTCGATCCCAGGACGCTGGGATCATGACCTGAGCCGAAGGCAGCTGCTTAACCAACTGAGCCACCCAGGAGTCCCTCCTTGTTAATTTTAAAACTTTGGTTTTTTGTTTTATTTTGGTTTTTGGTTTTTTAATTTTTGTTTTGTTTTGTTTTGTTTTGGCAGACCGATGATAAGGGTGTTTTTGCAACACACCTTTCTCAGGAGTACCAACTAGCAGCTGAGACATTTAATTTGAACCAGTCTCAGGTGTGGGATCTGTCTTACAAATCCATCGACTACATCTTTGCTTCTGACAGCACCAGGTCTGAACTGAGGAGGAAGTGGAATCATCTGAAACCCAAAGTGTTACATTTTTAAGCTGCAATGAGGTGAACTACTTTTGAATATGTGTTGCAACCAAGAGCTTCCTGCCATCTCCCACGTAGTAAACCGTCCACCACTCCCTCTGAAGCACAGCAGCCAGGTACCATGGGCTCCATCACCAGTAGCTTACTCATGACTGGTCCCATGACTGGCAGGCTCTGAAGTCTTACAGAGCTTATCTCCATGCTGCTTCCTGGAAGGGACCTGAAGGTGGCGGCTATCTAAACTACCCACACGGCACCTGGGTGGCTCAGTGGGTAAAAGCCTCTACCTTCGGCTCAGGTAATGATCCCAGGGTCCTGGGATCGAGCCCCACATCAGACTCTCTGCTCGCCTGCTTCCCCGTCTCTCTCTCTGCCTGCCTCTCTGCCTACTTGTGATCTCTCTCTGTCAAATAAATAAATAAAATCTTTAAAAAAATAAAAAATTAACTCCCTACTCCACCAGATATTTGACTTAACAGTCCCTCTCCATTAATGATCATAAACCTTGAGGAAAATCAAAGGAGTTTGTCATCAAGAAGAGTTTTAGAATAACTAAAGATGAGGAGAGGGAAAACAAATTGCCCCCAAAACCGTTAAGCCTTGTAACTTGTGACAACAGTGCTCTGTATTTTGTTTTCCTTGTTTTACTCAAATTCCCTTCACTTAAGTATTCCCCAAAACTGCTGACTCCAGGTTATACTGTATACCATGGATTTTTTTGAATACCCAGTAGTCAGGGTTAATTTACTTTGGATGACCCTAGTGACAGATAAAACTAGCTTCTGAGATCTGGCTTTGTCCCTCTCATGATTAATC
The DNA here is from genome assembly GCF_902655055.1 of Lutra lutra. Taxonomy (NCBI): domain Eukaryota; kingdom Metazoa; phylum Chordata; class Mammalia; order Carnivora; family Mustelidae; genus Lutra; species Lutra lutra. The sequence continues at coordinate 62,759,179 of NC_062284.1, forward strand.
CCCCTGGAATCAAGGTGGTGGGTTTTTTAAATGTTCCTAACTTATCCCTCTGTAATTTTGACCCTAATGGAGCTATACCAACCAGACGCTTCTTGAGGTCTCCTTAGGTTTCTATTTCCTGCTTTTAATCTGACTTCTGATTGTTCCAAAGTTTTGTTCCTGAAAGAGCACCATGGTGGATGTAGGAGTAATTTAAACTCCTAACTAAAATATCTCCATATAACATGTTACTTTAAGCTTAATGATATCAGAGAATATATACCATTTTATATGTCTAAACTTTGATATGCATCTCACTGGACAGTTGAGTGTATAGGATTTTGAATTGAATAATGGAAGAATTGATTGCTTCTATCTCAGCTTCCCTTTTATACCTGGTCACCATAAAAATAGTTCTCTACAGAGTTAATAAGACTCAGACTCCATATTCCAACTATAGTAAAAGAGAAATGGCAACAAGAGAAAACATATAAACGTTACTAAGTTCTGTAGAATTGGCCATAGCAAGCAATCAAAAGGAAGAATGTGGGGCACCTGGTTGGCTCAGTTAGTGGAACATGCAACTCTTGATCTCATGGTCGTGAGTTTGAGCCCCAAACCTACCTGGGGGTAGAGGTTACTCAAAAAAAAAAAAAAAAAAAAGTGGGGGCATCTGGATAGTTTAATTGCTTAAGTGTTTGACTCTTGGTTTTGACTCAGGTCATAGGCTTAAGGTCCTGGGGCCAAGCTCCCCCTGGAGGGCTGTATCTGGCTCCGCACTTAGCATGGAGTCTGCTTGAGATTCTGTCTCTCTTTCTCCCTCTGTCTTTCTTCTCCCTCTTTCTCTCCTTTCTCCCTCTTCCCCGTTCGCAAGTGCATACTTTCTCTCTCTAAAATAAATAAATAAATACTTTTAAAAAATGGTAGTGTGGGGAAAATGAAGAAAGAAACAGTAGCACTAGAAAACAGCTGATGAGGATATGATTGTTCAGCTCCTGCTAATACATCCTTACTTCCTTTGCTCTACATGTCGCTCAGTATGTCCCCACAAAGGTCTTATGAATATTAAAAGGGTAGGGTGCACAGATCCTCTTACTCCACCTACATTGGCCTTGGTTTCTCTTTCTTTGAATGTTGGAAGACTATTTCTTGCTTCTTCCATCCTTAGGAATGCAGACTGGGTAGGAGAAAAAGCCTTGTTAAGCTATTTGAGATGAAATCGGCTTTCCCCAGTAAGAGAGTTTGCCTTTGCCCTGTTCCTTAGGTACATTCTCTTCATCTGGAGGTTGGTGGGGAGAAGGGAGGCTGGTGCTGGGTCTTTTAAAGTAAAACTTACTCTCCATGCCCAGTTGTGACAGGTCGTAATGCACTGTACTAATGGATACAGATACAGACACCACAGAAGAATCTTCATTCTAATTTCTCTTCTACCACATCCTAATTTGTTTCTCAGTCTAGCACATAAAGATTCAAACAGGCATACTTCTGGTAAGCCCACACAGGGAGCCAAAAAAGTGGGTAAAAATTTCTTTTCCTAGCAACAACAACTTAGTAATTTGCACATGTATATTTGGTGGGGTGTGGGACGGGGCGAACCATCTGAAAAAACACTGGGTACTTTATAGACATTAATTTTTATTAACATGGTATCCCTGAGAGGCAGATTAAGGTGTAAACATTATTCTGCTTTACAGAAAGGGAGATGGAAACAGGTTGACTTACACACAAGACATCTGGAACCAGAATTCATATCTGCTGATACCCCCAACCAGTACTTTTTATACACAACTATCCATAAATATACTAAAGACAGTAATCTCCCATATTAAAAAACACACACACACATTTAAAAGACACACTTACTAAACCATCTCAAATCCTGAGGAACTGCTTTAGATTGGTGTTTCTTCTATCTTTCTGTCTCCTTAGGCCACATAATTGAGATACCATCTTGTCCTAATAAACATTAGGAAATTCTTTGTAGTAGGATCCCTCAACACCAGAACTCAACCTCTCATCTAACACAGCAAGCTATGAATTACAGAATATTCTATCTCCCCACTCCTCTTTGATACCTCATTCCAGCCACAGGACTCTAATTATATATGAATATGAAACAGCTACTTATCCTAGACCTTAGCCATCTGTTCACATTCCTCTTTCCTCAGACCTGCCCCCTGTAGTATCTTCTCAAGATACTAGTTTCTGACCTTTGCCTCCCATAGGAGCTAGTCCCCTCAAACAGTTCATTCTTCTTCTCCAGGGCAAGCTGGCTCTTTCATCAATAAGTGCAGCGCAGTATCTGATTTATTATAGGTGGATGGGACCACATCCTGATCTGCCTCCGGTACTCCATGTCCCAGTTAAGGCAGTGCTCTGCCTCGTGCGTAGCCTAGTTAATACTATTCCTCAGATTTTGTGCTGCTCCAAGATTTGTTTAACTTTCCTTACAGTCTGTCCTTTGCTCTTGGCTCCATCTGCGTAAAACACCTTGTTCTCCAATTTTCCCATTTCTCACCCACTCAGCACTCAGTTTTGTGATTGGTTTGGGAATTTCATCCCACCCTAACTTACCCAGTAACCTTCCTTCCTTGAACACTTGCTGTTTCATGAAGCCTTCCTGAATAAAGAGAAGAAAATACCTCCCAGGTTTTTCTTATAGAAAACTATAATGCATTAGACCTTAACATTTATGCAAAATGTTACTAGATTTCAGATTTCTCTAAAACGATTGCAGCTCTACATGTGCATTTATTATTTGTCTATGTCAGTGTCATCTGTTTTAGGTTGTAAGAGTAAGGACAGGGCTTGTTTACCTTGTGCTGTACAGGGCTCATCATACTACTATGAACAGGTGGGCAATTATTCAATACTATTTGATTATACAGATCAGAATTACACTTGTGTTTGAAGAGCTTTTAGAAATAAATCTGTACATGAGCCCTGCATCAGGCTCCTTGCTCAGCAGGGAGCCTGCTTCTCTGCCTGCTGCTCCCCCTGCTTGTGCTCTCTCACTCTGACAAATAAATGAATAAAATCTTTAAAAAAAATTAGATCTAGACAGTTAAATATGTGCATGTGCGCAAGTATTGGCAACTCCAGTGACCAAAGATAATCTGTCCTCCTTGTTAGGGTAAAGAGTTGTTGGCACAAAGGGGTCTGTTTCCTAATTCATGGGTATGTGGCAGTTGTTTCTGCTCAATGCAGGTATTCAGTGACCATGGGGTGCTGTGTAACACTATACTAGGTGTTTGTGGAGTGTGTGAAATGCAGACAGCCCCCTACTGGCAGCTTTAAATGCCTTCTCTCATATCAACATATCCAGCAGGCTTGCTCTTTGCACTTCTGGACCAGCAGGGACAGATGAAATTCGTATCAGATGGAATAGAAGAAAAAAAAATCTATCTAGAATGCTCTAAATATATTATTCTATTCCAGATCTTCTAGGGCTTTGAAGAAATTAAGAAATCCAGGGTTCGTACCTCAATATTTATATAAGGTTTATACTCTTTCCCCATATAGAACACCTAGGCTTTTAACAAGATGATTCATAGGTCAGAACCAAGATGGATATTAAATTCTCCTTTAAGGTAAATGAAGAGTGGGCATGACAAATGTCATTCTGAGCACAGACTTATATGAACAAGAGAAGCCACTTTTTCGCATTTCCATTATTTTATAAAGAGCTAGACCCACTCAGAATAAGTCTCACAACCTCTCTCTGAAATGCTGCTGTGGTAAGTTTTTCCAGTTGAAATGCAGCCGAGTATCAGGATAAATAAATACATGGGATCTACTACTACATCCTCTCTATTAAGGAAACAACATAGGCACTGAGAGGTAAAGGTGTTATTTCTCATTTCCAGTGAAGGCAAGGAGAGAGACTGAAATCTTCCTTTCATTCTTAAGATAACTACCTTCGGAATTCATAGACCCAGGAAAAATAAGGACAAAGTGGGGCAAATCTTAGAGTGTTTCCTAAGCTAGTTGGGCAGAGAATAGGAGATGGATCTACTATTGGAAGACTTTTCCTAATAATTTCAATGCATGTATCTTTTCTTTAAATTCTCAGGGGCTTACTTAGGTGTTGACTGTGACAGAAGTTTTTCTCGAATATGGATCTCTCGGTGCTTATTAAGGGCGGAGCTTTTACTGAAGCATTTGCCACAGTCATGACACCCATAGGGTTTCTCTCCTGTGTGGGTCCTATGGTGTGCACGTAAGTCAGAACTCTTACTGAAACTCTTTCCACAGTCAGGACACACATGGGGTCTCTCTCCTGTGTGTATCCTCCGATGTGCACTGAAATGAGAACTATTGTTGAAGCTTTTTCCACACTCTTCACATTGATAGGGCTTTTCTCCTGTGTGGGTTCTCTGGTGAATTATAAGGCTTGAGCTCTGATTGAAGCGTTTTCCACACTCACCACATTGATACGGTTTTTCTCCTGTGTGGATTCTCCTGTGGGTGATGAAATTTGAACTGTCACGGAAACTTTTCCCACAGTCAAGACACTTGTAAGGTTTCTCTCCAGTGTGGATTCTGCGGTGTCTGATGAGGCGTGCGCTCCGACTGAAGCTTTTTCCACAATCAGCACATTTATATGGATTTTCCACTTGATGAGATATCTGATGCATGAGGTGGGAGTTTGGAACAAAGTTTTTGCTGTATCTGAGATATTTACAGGGTCTCTCTCCCAAGTAAGGTCTCTGATGATTTAGAACTTTACCTAAACTCCTCTCTGGGAGTGTTGGTTTTCCTCTTCTCTCCCCTGGGGTCGTTTCCCACTGTTGTCCTGATCTACATTCACTCTCACCACCTTTACCCTGAGTAAGATGCCGGGACAGTTTCCTTTCAGACCTTGCAAGTAATGTTCTATGTAGTTGTACTTCTTCAGAAATATCTCGTTTTAGATTCTCTTCATTATCAAATCCAGCCTCAAAACCTGATATAAGAATAGAATTTCAAAGGTTATCCATTTCCTCAATATTATGTGCTGGGGGTAAAGTAAGTATCATATTAGATGATTAAAGATAAAAATTAGGGAGCACTAGATCCCCAGTGACTACTACCAATTAGAATTCCAGTGTTTTTACTCCTGTGCTTAGTAACCAATCACATGTTTCTCATCTGTTATAGGGGCTGATTAATACATTCTTTTAATGCTTCCTGGATACCCATCATCTTCAGAAAACTCTCAGTATAACAAGGAAAACCTACCAGATTTAAGATAGGTCCAGGAGTACCCAGGAAAACCTTGAGAAACTTCTATATCCAAAAGAGCTATCTAAGTCCCCCTCCCCTCAAATTCCAATGTATGTTGAGAAGGAAAACAGGGTAGGAAAATATTTGGTGTCTTTCAAAGAACAGAAGGCCTTCTGGAGAGAAATTTTGCTAGGAAATACCTCCCTAAAACAGTCTCTTTTCCCTGGAAGAATAAACATTAAATGTTCCCAAAGCACTACTCTAATGCCCAAGCTAAGCTTTTAATATTCTTCTACACAAATACCAGGCTCCCCAGGCCTAGGTTATGTGAATTTGCAGATACTTGGCAAGTTTTCAGTTTGCAAATTGACCTTGAATTTGCAGAATTTTCAGTGTTTCAGACAAATTCTGGATCCCAAATTCCCTGGACTAAATCTGAGAGCAAAGGAATACTGAGCATCAGCCTGTTTATGTACCCCCTAAAGACAGTATTTCTATCCAGAAGCTCAGTCATGTAAGATGCCCCTGTGAAACAGAGATTTGTTAAATTTAATGAAATCTCAGAACCTTAAATATGTGAGTGTGTATTGTGAGCCTCTGAGGAGGGTAATTTAGCACTTCCTAAACTTACAAGACATTTTTTTAGTGGAACATATTAACACCACCATGGGACACCCTTGAAGAATGTACATCTGAAGAACTTTTTGAAAAGAAAACTATTACTTATTAAATACTTACTGTGTGCCTGAGCACTGTGCTAGGTGCTTCACCATAGTACCTCATTTACATCAACTTCAGTGAGGTACATCGTAATATGTAAGCAAACGTACAGGGTTTTAAATAACTTGCTCTGAGTCATTCAGCTGGCTAATGGACAAGAGAGTTCAGATTCACATACATGTATGACTCGAAAATCAGAATTATTCCTCCCACAAGGAGGGAAGCCATAGTGAAGTATTTCTTTTTCTTACACAACAGCTAAGGTTCAAACGGTCCATTCCCTAAGAAATCTCGGACTTTTGCCCAGCTGTGGCTGAAGAGGTTATTGGGTTTTCATAGGTGTGAATAAAGCAGACATACAACTCGTATGCAAGTTTGAAGTAGAGGAAAAAAACATTTAACAAGAATGAACTTTCAAAATCAACTTCATCCCACTATGGGTATACAACATGCTACTTGGGAGATGTTAACTTTCATACTCCCTGCTAGGTAAACTGCCTACTAGCTTAGATGTAAATGAGAACAAATTTATAAACTTTGCACCCATCAGATTGATGATGTATTATGAGAAGGCAAGACAGGTGAATAATTTATATCCCCTCTGTGAGCTGCTTTAATAGAAAAGAAACATGGAGAAGAGAGAAGGTGGTCACAAGAAGAATCCATGAGAGCTGGGTGTAGAAGTCAGTCTCCTACTCTTCAGATTGTTGATTTTTCTCCTAAATCCCACTGTCTCCCTTCTGCTACTCAAACCTCAAAAAGTAAAAGGATCTTACCTCTGGGGCTCTGGAATAAGACTGGAGCACGGGTCATGACAACCCCCAGGGGTACCTCAGTATCCTCTTCATCATCCTCAGAATCTTCTTCTAGGGTCTCTTCTGCAGCCTCAGCCTGCTTCTCAGCTTTGGTCTCACTGGTGGTCTGGATGGGGCAAGAGGCTGTCTCTTCTTCCTGGCTGTCACTGGGTGGGGCAACAACCCTGGCACTCACCAAAGCATCCATCTCTTCAAAGAAGGGACAGGTCTCTGGTGCTTGGCCATTCTTGACTTTCCGATAGCTGGTCTGTAGGCTTTTAAACTTGGTCCGACACTGCTCTGGTGTCCTTAAGAATCCATATTCCCATAACCGCTCAGCCACTGCTCCATACAGCTGGCTGTTGCGGTGACAGTTCCGGAGGGCTTCGTAGAACTGAGTCTCACTAAGAATTGCAAGGTAAGTCTTTGTCTCTTCATAGCCCCAGTGTACACCTGCCACCAGAAAAGAATTTTCAGCACCACTTAATCCAGGGCTTTATAGCCTCTATTCCTCAGTCCTACCAAGTGTCTGATGAAAAACCACCTAAGCTTGGGCTCCTAGGTAAAAAAGCAAAAATACTTTGTTTTCCAAAATCTATACAAACTCATTATTAGAATGTTTTGCTTCTCTATATCCCACAGCAATTTCACAGGGACCTTGATTCCTATTTTCTCTTTAGCCATTAAAAAAAAAAAAAAAAAGTCTTTCCACCGGATCACTGAAACACTCATTACATACACTGAGTCAAGAGTAGAGGATGCATTTCCCCATTCTTCTAGTAATTTCTTTGGAATTCTGATCATAACTAGAAAATAACTGGCCAGGGGAATAAGACCTAGTCAATCACTGTCATGAGTCATCTCTAACTTTTCTGATCACTCTTTTTCCATCAGCTCTACTTCCTTATGAATTAAGTGTTTGAAAGCATGACTCAGGACCCCAAGGAACAGTCTCTTGCAGAATCACACGGTTGCCCATTCCCTATTATGGCCCTTCTTCATTTGCCACAATCTCAAAAAAGCCCAGTAATAGCAAAGACCTGAAGGGTACAAGGTGAGAGCCTGATAGTCATGCACCTTATCCTTAGGAGTGAAGGTCTGGTGGAAGCTGGAAAGAGGAAGAAAGTGAGAAGTATCTCCCGGCCTGAGCCCGTACTAGTGCTGCAGGCTTCCTTTGGGCAGTACTTCAGTAGGATTACAGACTCTGCTCCTTGCTAGTCCCCAGGCTAGAGGAAAAGGAGATTCAAAGAGTTTTCCTCCCACTTGACAGCCACCTGGAGATGCTGCTTCTATCATCCTCCACTAACTGTCAAGTAAAGGAGTTGGGGGAAGAACTGGAAGACAGAAAAAGCAGTGGAAAAAGTTGAACAGATCATGAAAATAATGGTAGCTAGCATATGTGCCATGTCTGTGGTTTACCTGCATTTATTCCATTGTCAAAAAAAGAATGAAAGAAAAAAGCATACTGAGAAAGGGAAAAGAAGATAGGAAGACAAGAAACCTGTAACAGAACTGAAGTAACAACACACACATATAATAAAAAAATGAAAAGATCACTGTTCACAGTGAAATGGCAACTTTAGAGAAGTAGTCCTGCTGCCACGCCCCATTTTACAGGTGAGGAAGCAGCTCGGAAATGGTCAGATGACTATCGAAGGTCACCCAAGGTGATTAGTAGTCAAGATTAGAAACAAACCCCAGACTCATATTCTGGTGTTCTTTCCGTAACAACATGGTTATACAAATTATATCAACAGTAATAAATAATACTTAAAAACAGTTCCATGGGCAAATATTTCAACCAAGTGTTAAACTAAGATTTCTTCCTATGTGTGTTGCAGATCTCCTGTAAGAGTCTTAGAAAATGTTTCCCCAACTTTGGGAAGTCCTCCACTATGCTATGCTAAGTGAAAAGGAACACAAAATAAACTGACATTGAGAACTGGGGAAATAAAGCAGCAGTTTGTGTAAGGTGCTCAATAAATATTTTCCTTAAACATAGCATAGTGCCAGCAGGTTCTTCTCAGCTGTTAGTGATTTTATAATCAGGGAAAAAAATTTTAATAAAGAAATGGAATGATATTCTTTTAAAGAGCTCTGGAATTTTCTGAGTGTACATATTTAAAATATCTAAAATTACTCCGTACTATTATCTAATTTTCCCACAAGAGAATGAAATACACATAGAACTGAAAAGTGCCTGCCTCTTTGTTTTCTATTTAAGTGACAAAGCTGACAGGCAACATTAGACTTCCTGACTGCACATGCAGTCTCATAACTCCTCAAATCTAATCCCAGAACCCCCAAAAGAAAAGCTTCTTACCACTGGGGCTTCGAAAAAGAACAGGTGCAGTTGAGTTGTCAGGGTCTTGGGGGGTGGCCTCCTGGCCCATTTCATCACTGTCCGACTCTTCAGCCACAGCCTCTTCTGCTTCCTCATGCTGCCAGCCCTCTTGCCCTGGCTCCTCTGTCTCAACATCACTGCCCACCAGGCCAGAGTGAGAGGCTGCCTCTTCCAAGCCATTACTGGGCAATGCAATGACTTGGGCACTCATCAGGGCCTCCATCTCTTCAAAGAAGGGGCAGGTTTCAGGTGGGTGACCACTCTTGACTTTCCTGTAGCTCTTCTGGAGACCTTTGAACTTGGTCCGACACTGTTCCAATGTCCGAAGGAAGCCATACTCCCGGAGCCGCTCAGCCACAGCCCCATACACTTGGCTGTTTCGATGACAGTTTCGGAGAGCCTCGTAAAACTCAGTCTGACTGAGAATTGCAAGGAGGGTTCTGGTCTCTTCATAGCCCCAGTGCACACCTGCTACCTTCTCATCCTCAAAGCCCCAGTGATCCTGGTCCACCCAGCTTCTTCTCTCTCTCTTGGGTGATAACAGATCAGCATGCATTTGTCTTTCTCCTGTGTGACTGCCTCTTGAGAGTTCCTTCTCCTTGGAGCCCAGATCAGGGAGCTCTCCTTGCTCCAACCTGGAGACCACACCGGATTTAGGAAATGGAAATCCTGCTTGCAGGGAAGCAAACAAAGGATATCACAATTTGGATTGATCATAAAAATACCTCTGAGTTCAGACCTGTCTTTTTTCGAATCCAAGAGGCTTATAAAGAAAGTGTCTAAGGAAGTGTTCTCAGAAAGTTCAATGGGTTGGAGAAAGTGGGGGAAATACATAAAACCTCAAGAAAAGAAAATATTTTCCAGAGCAGGGTTACAGAGAGGAAAAGGTTCTGTTTGTGTGTTCAGAGCAAATTACTTCTGTTCCATATTGCTCCCTAGCTCTCCTCACCACTTACAGGTCTTGGCACTGCTGGGAATCTTACAGGTCTTATAGGAGGTCTTGGTACTGCTGGGAATAGTCATCTCCCATCTCCTATAAGTTCTCCACTTGGCACTAGAGAATTAAACTCAGAGTGATTCCAAGGGCAAAAAGAGTAGGGGAGAAACTTCAACTCATCCATTTCCTTCACAATGCCACCAAGTTCTAAAGGCTTCTCCCATAGGATGTCCTGCTCTGTTCCTTAAGCCCCATCCAAGTCTAGAACCCTTATCCTCTTACAGCCAGATAAATGCAGCAGTCACTGTTCTACCTAATTCCAGGCTCTTGCTTCCTCAGCTCAACACTATACTGCTGAACCTTAACCTGAGTGCCTCCTATGCACTGTCCATTCATATCAGACTCCTCTCTAGATCACAGCATACTATTATTCATCACTCTGGGCCTTTCCTGTAAGTTCCTCCTATCCAACTTTTTAACCCATTCTATGAGAAGTTGTATTTGCCAGAGCCACCCTATAAAGCCTTCCCTACTGCCCTCCCTCATCTCTTACTCTGCCAAACCCCTTTTGTACTCACACAAACTGACTAACAGTCATTGGCTGGCATGGTTTCAATATAGTTCAGTTCAGCACATATTTGTTTCCAATCACACCCTAAGCTCGTTGAGAACAGGCACATTTACTTATTGCAGAGTACCTTGCAAGGTGTTAGAATGCATGGTAGGTGTTCAAAAACTGATTAATTCTGCAAGTCTCTGTTTGGGGCTGAGGACTTGCATCTGGATTGCTAAACAGAGACCGTTACAAACGGCTGAGAAGGCTAGCTTCTTGGATGATAAGATCAGAATTCAAAACAACCTTAACAAGTTGAAGAAACGATCAAAAAACCCCCAAACAGATAATAGGGAATTCAACTGAGAACAAATAAGAAAAACAAGTTCTACAAAATCAAATACAACAATAAGGAGTAGGCACAAAGACAATGGGGAAACTGGTAAGAGTCCTGAAAGTTACCAAGTAAACAATAATCACCAGTTAGTAGAGCTTTACTAAAAGAAAGTGTAGTGAAATTCTCAAGTAAAATTCCTACTCTGCCTCTACCTACCAGACCCTCCCTCAAATAATATAATTTAGTTCTCCACAATTAACTTGGTATTTGGAAGACTTCATTTCCAAAGGAGAATAACAAAAACTTAATAGGTCTAAAGAATGGAGCTTCTGGGGCGCCTGGGTGGCTCAGTGGGTTAAAGCCTCTGCCTTCGGCTTGGGTCATGATCCCAGGGTTCTGGGATCTAGCCCCACGTGGGGCTCTCTGCTTAGTGGGGAAACTGCTCCCTTCCCCCACGCCTGCCTCTCTGTCTACTGTGATCTCTGTCTGTCAAATAAATAAATCTTTAAAAAATAAAAAAGAATGGAGCTTCTGAGGAAGAGCTTGAAGAAACAAATACAGTTCAATTTGGAGAAGGAAAATGACTAAAAAGAGGCTGTGCCTTCAAGTATACAAAAGAATTTTTATCTAGAAAATACCTAGTATCATCATTACCAAGAGGAAATAAAATAGTTCCAATTCTGATAAAAACTAGGAAGTCATCCTCTGGCAGACTTGTTGAAAGAGGAAATATAAGAATACTACACCAGAGGGCTAAACTACGTACCTTCAGGAGGTCTCCAACAACTGCATACTCTACAATTTCAACTCTTTTCCTGAAATCCCTTTCCCACTCACTATTCCCAACCCTACTTCCCAACTTAGAATGGTATCCTATCTTCCCATAGGAATCTACTCCTCACCGCTCCTTTGAAAAGGTCTGAGCTTCTCCTTTGGGTTCATCTGCTCCTGTGGTCCCAGGTCTGGGCTCCTTGCCCTCTCTTTCTTGGTTACACCCCTGGGCTGGGGTTCCACTGACTCCTGCCGAACACTTAATAACTCTCGTGATGATTTCAGGGGTGTCATCTTCTCCAAGCGCACTTCCTGCCCCTTCACAGAGACTGTGACCTAGAAACAACCCCCATTAATTGTCACTGCAAGGTTATAATGAGGGGCATTCCCAGAGGAGATTATTTAATACCCCAAAAGAGTTCATCCTTTTGGGACCTGGCTAGGTTTGGCAGGGGAGGAGGTTTAACAGTGAACATGGGTCTTTCTTATTCCATTAGCTTAGAGCAATTGGAGCTCCAGAAAGAAAAGCTCAAAATAGTAAACCCACCTACAGCTAAAAAATAATTCCCCTTTCTTCTCTCTTAAGTAAAAAACCTGTAAGACTATGAATAACTCATTATGACAGGATAGCAAAGGTACACCCAGGTAGCATCTCCAGATAAGCTCTATCTGAAAAAGTTACCTGTTCCAGGACACTAAGTATAAGCATCACCAAATGAGATTGTGCCCCTCTTTAAAGCTGTATATACCTTAATATGGCCCTTTATCCTTGCCCCTTCCCAGTCACACACTTCTGAATTCCCCCTCCCTTCTCACCGAACGTCCAGGTCTTCCAGGCTCTCTTTCTAAATCTTCCACCAGAGCCACTGCCTCCTCTCCACTTTCTGGACATTGCTCCTGTACCCAATTCTGGATCTCCCCAGGTAAGATGGTCAGGAACTGCTCTAGCACCAACAATTCTACAATCTGCTCCTTGGTGCGCACCTCCGGCCTTAGCCAACGACAGCAAAGTTCCCAGAGTTGGCTGAAAGCCTCCCGGGGCCCAGCTACCTCCTGGTAGTGAAATCTCCTGAAGCGCTGTCGGAACGTCTCAGAGTTAGTGCCATTCCCTCTCAGAATGGGTTTGGCCATCATTCACAGCAGAAAGCGGCTTCCCTCCACTTAAGGGTTGGAGGGCTTACACCTATTTTCCCATGTCCTTGGAGAATCACCTGCAGATGAGTCTCTCAACTGTAAGAAGAGTTTCCTCCTAGGGTAGAGAGAGATGGCACTATCAGAAGAAATACACTCACTCATATGTCTAAAGTCTTGCCAAGGGTTGGTTTGACTTCCCATATACTCCATGTGGCCATGTGAGGTAGCACCAACTTTAGGACAGCAAGCCAAACAGCATGGAGACCTTTCAAAAGCTACCATTTCTGGGCGACTTTCAAGGCAGCCTGGGGAAGCAGCAAAGTATAAAGTATTGTCTGCCCTTCTTCCACCTCCCCCCAAACCTGATCCCAGTCAACTCTCTTGCATAGTGAGTTCGAACAATATGGAAAACCTGGAGCTGGCGAGAATCTAAAGGCAAGTCACCCTCTTGCTGAAGGCAACAAAAAGCCTCTGTCCAGCGGGTGGCAGCTGATCTCCCCCAGTACCTCCGCAGTCCTTCCGGGGACCCTTTACATCCTCCCCGCCTCCTCAGACTACACAACTACCAATTCCCACCCGGGACAAAAATCAAATACTGAATACTGGGTCTTTGTTTTCCCTCACAGCCTAAGTAACCGCTCAGCAACTACTCGGGAACTACTGACGGGAAACCTCGAACACTAGGAGGATTGGTTTGGGTTCCTGAAGCGAGGGCGGTGGGCGTGGGGAGTCACAGAGTTGGTGGAGAGAGGGAGTCCGAGGGGGCAGTAGTAATGGGTCTCCTGAGGACGAGTTCGGTTGCTGGCCAGGGGCTCCGGGTGCTGCGGGGTTCGCGGGAGCGGGACTCGACTCTAGGAGCGGCGGGTGCGGGATTCCGGCCTCTTTGTCTTCGGTCCCTCCGGCCAGGTCACTCTCGGAGCCGTCGTGCGGTCCCTCCAGAGGCCTCCGACCGAGCTAAGGCGCCCTGAGAGCACCCTCCGGCCACCCCAGGTAGCGTCTCCTTCTCGGGGCTGCCCCTCAACCCACTCGCATCTCTGCCCCCGGGCCAGCCTCACCCTCTTAGGGTCGGGCCCCAGCCCCGGCTCTCCAGCCTCCCAGTCCAGCTCTCGAACCGGAAGTCGGAGCGGGGGACTCGGGCACTAAGGACGCATGCGCAAGGGCACTCCGGGGATTCCTCCAGCAGAACCTCGGCAGGAGCGAGCGAGTGGGCCCAGCCAAGCGCGGCACACTTCCGGGACGTGGGGCGCCTATCCCGTAATATTTCCCCTCCGCTCTTCCCGCAGCAGTTGTCTTGCCTCTTGGGATTCAGGACAAATCGCCTGTCCCAGGGGCCTGTGCGCTTGTCGAGAAGGCGGCATTCGCCCCTGCGGTCCCCTGGAGGGACGTTGGAGGAGGGGGCGACGGATATAGGGACTCGAGATCCGCCGTGGGAATGATCCACGAATTGCTCTTGGCTCTGAGCGGGTACCCAGGGTCCATTTTCACGTGGAACAAGCGGAGTGGCCTCCAGGTACGGCCCAGCCCCCTGCGCGGGAACCAAGGAGCGCAGAATGGGCGGGCTCGCGCCGGTACCTGGGGGAGGAGTCTGCGGGGTCGAAGGGCGGGGCTTACAGGGGCAGTGTTCGGGGAGCGAGTGCCTGGGCTGGTAACCGGGGAAGTGCCTAAGGGCCGTTGGCGCGCGGTACCTCACCTCTGGAGGGCTGGGCCCGGGCTGGCGTAGAGAAGGCGGACCCGGGAGGAGGGAGCGCGCGACCCTGCCTGAGGTTGAGGTGTCTGAGCGAGAGTTGCTGGGGAACTGGATGTGAAAGTGAAGGAGGCGCTTTCACCCGTTTTCACGCTTGCACTATTTTAAAGTGAACTTTGAAAACTAGTCCAAATACGTAGCTCTTAACACACTATGTGGGGGTCATCCAGTTTTGTGACTAAAAAAAAATGAATAGTGTTTCCCTCATTGCTCCTTTCGCAGGAAATTTCTGCACTAGGAGAATTTGGAAGGCGATTTTCATATAACCAGGAATGTATGAGGAGGAAGGGCTAGGTACTATATGCATTATCTCATTTAATCTTCACAATCACCTATCTTCATTTCACAGATTAACTCCCTGTATTTGGTAGCTAGTAATTATTGAGCTTCGTCTTGAACCCCAGGTCTGCTTGGCTCCTGTATCTGAACCATTCTTTTCTCCTTCTGCTTTCTGTAATATTATCCAGTCCTCTCTATAACTTAGTAACTTAGGTATTGTTAGCCAGAATTGACGAAAGAGCAAACTGAAGCTCAGAGAAATTTATGGTGACTAGTCCTCGTAATGGCAAGATTTGAATCTAGCTCACAAGATTTGAATCTAGCTCACAAAGTCATGCCAATTCCAAACCAAGCAACATATTCTTAATTATAGAGAAAAAACTGGTGGCTACCTGAGGGGGAGGGACATGGGGGAATGGGTGAAATAGGAGATGGAGGTTAAGGGGTGCACTTCTTATGATGAACACTGGGTATTGTTGCCATATAGTAAGTGTTCAGATATTTATGGAAGAAAAAAAGACTACTAAAAACAGAAAATATTGCATACTTTCTGCAGAGCACGTTTTTCACAATCATAAAGGGGAAAATTGTTATGAATGCCTAATATTGATAAAAATCATTTTATTATAATATTGAATATATGTACACATTAACCTAAGTATAAACTCAAGCATATTGCTCTTTAAAAACTGCAAAACCAGGGGCGCCTGGGTGGCTCGGTGGGTTAAATCCTCTGCCTTCGGCTCGGGTCATGATCCCGGGGTCCTGGGATCGAGCCCCACATCGGGCTCTCTGCTTGGTGCGGAGCCTGCTTCCTCCTCTCTCTCTCTGCCTGCCTCTCTGCCTACTTGTGATCTCTGTCAAAAAAATAAAATCTTTAAATAAATAAATAAATAAAAACTGTAAAACCAATTATTTGTTACAAAATAAACAAAACTACCAAATGGATAAATTCAAAATAACATTAATATATGGTTTCTCAACCTTGGCACTATTGACATTGTACACTGGATAATTCTTTGTTGTGGGAGTGTGTCCTGCTTGTGCATTATAGGATGTTTAGCAGCATCCATGGCTTCCACCCACTAGATGTCAGTAGTACCCCCTGAATTGTGGCAATCAAAACTAACTCCAGACATTTACCAAATGGGGCAAAATTGCCTGATTGAGAACTGGTGATGTAATGTGACATATACTATTGTTTTGCTGAAACTAAATCTCCAACACTGAGTTTAATAATAGTATGACTGCTACAGATCTCTGTTTTGACATCAGTAAGTCTGTGGTAAAGAATGTCTGTTCAGGGACCCCTGGGTGGCTCAGTCTGTTAAGCGTCTGCCTTTGGGATTGAGCCCCACATGGGGCTCCTTGCTCCGCGGGTCACCTGCTTCCCCCTCTGTTTGCCTCTCCCTGTGCTTGTGTTGTCCCTGTCTGTCTGTCTCTCTCTCTGACAAATAAATAAGAATGACTGTTCATATAAGTAGGTTGTACCAAATGGTATCAATAACTTCAAAGTACTGTTTGCCGTTTCAGAATAACTAGACCTTGAACTTTTCTAAAACTCTGCCAACAAAGCACTGCTCAAAATTCCAGTTTTAATGGGAATTATTACTTGATAACTGTGTAGAGCTGTCCTAATAATAAAAAATTGCTTTCATGTATTGAGCACTTGCAATGTTCATGGCTTTACATGTATTAACATTTATCCCCACAATTACCATCTCCACTTTCTAGGTATGAAGACTGAGGCACAGATAGTTATTATAATATGCCTAAATTTTCATGCAAGTAAGCAGCAACTCAGGGATTCAAAACTGGCACTCTGACTCCAAATATGAGTTTTGTTTGTTTGTTTGTTTGTTTGATTGTTTGAAAGCCACAGGCAAGGTTTTATTGGGGGTATAGTTCCAGCTGAAGGGAGACACTGCACTAAACAGAGTAATTAGGTTGGCCTCCCAAAGACAGATTCTTTTTTTTTTTTTTAAGATTTTATTTATTTGACAGAGAGAGAGAGATATCACAAGTAGGCAGAGAGGCAAGCAGAGAGAGAGGAGGAAGCAGGCTCCCCGATGAGCAGAGATCCTGATGTGGGGCTTGATCCCAGGACCCTGAGATCATGACCTGAGCCGAAGGAAGAGGCTTTAACCCACTTTAACCCACTGAGCCACCCACCCACCCGTCTTTGGGTGCCCCCCAAAGACGATTCTTTTTTTTTTTTAATTTTATTTATTTATTTGTCAGAGAGAGAGAGGGAGAGAGAGCAAGCACAGGCAGACAGAATGGCAGGCAGAGGCAGAGGGAGAAGCAGGCTCCCTGATGAGCAAGGAGCCCGATGCGGGACTCGATCCCAGGACGCCGGGACCATGACCGGAGCCGAAGGCAGCTGCCTAACCAACTGAGCCACCCAAGCGTCCCCCAAAGACAGATTCTTAAGCACTGTGTTGTTAAGCTATTAACTTGAAGATATGGTTAGTGTTGTGTCATTAAAATATGCATGAAAAAGATTCCTAAGGGGCTCCTGGGTGGCTCAGCTATTAAGCAGCTGCCTTCTGCTCAGGTCATGATCCCAGGGTCCTGGGATGGAGCCCCACATTGAACTCCCTGCTCCGTGGGGAGCCTGCTTCTCCCTCTCCCACTCCCACTGCTTGTGTTCCCTCTCTCGCTGTGTCTCTCTCTGTCAAATAAATAAGTAAAATATTTAAAAAATGGATTCCTAAACATATTATGGATTTGGTAACAGAAAAATTCTTCTTTGCTCCTATTTATTACCACATTTACTATTATGTAAAGATGACATCCACAAAATACAGTACTCAATGATATCAATAGGTAATATACTAAGTTCTTTGGGAATAGTAACTACATCTGATTTTGTTCACTGTTTAATCTCGGGATATTAACACAGTGCCTGGGATAAGTAGGTATTGGTTAAATGATGGTTGATCCTCCAAAGAAGATATACACTGGCCAATAAGCAAATGAAAAGATTATCAATATGGCTGATTATTAGGGAAATGCAGATCAATGAGATAGCATTTTATACCCATTCAGAAAAAACAAAATGACAAGTGCAGGTGAGGTCGTGGAAAAATAAGAACCCTTGTGCATTACTGGTGGGAACAGAAGATGGTGCAGCCCTTGTGGAAGATAATAGGGTGACTCTTCAAAAAAAATTAAACATAGAACTACCAAATGATCTAGCAATTTCAATTCTAGGTACATACCCCAAAAAAGTTAAAGAAGAGACACGAACATGTATCGTATACAATACCCATATATTTGTATACCCACGTTCATGGCAGTATTATTTGCTGTAGCCAAAAGGTAAAAGTAACTCAAGCATCCCTTGGCAGATGAATTGGATAAACAAAATGCTGAGCAAATATACAGTTGAATATTTTTCAATCTTAGGAAGGAAATTCAGATGATGCATGCTACAACATGGATCAACCTTGGAGACACCATATGAAGTGAAAAAGCCAGTCATCAAGGGACAAATATTGTATTTACACTTATTTGAAGTACTTAGAATGGTCAAAATTATAGAGGCAAGCAATTGCCAGGGGCTGGGGGTAGGGAGGAATGGGAAGTTAATGTTTATTGGATACAGGGTTTCAGTTTGGGAAGATAAGAAAGTTCTAGAATTGGATAGTGGTGAGGAAGGCCCAACGGTGTGAATGCACTTAATGCCACAGAACTGTACTTTTTTTTTTTTTTAAAGATTTTATTTATTTATTTGACAGAAATCACAAGTAAGCAGAGAGGCAGGCAGAGAGAGAGGAGGAAGCAGGCTCCCTGCTGAGCAGAAAGCCCGATGTGGGGCTCAAACCCAGGACCTGGGATCATGACCTGAGCCGGGCAGCGGCTTAACCCACTGAGCCACCCAGGCGCCCCAGAACTGTACTTTTAAAGATAGCCAAAATGGTAACTTTTATGTATAGTTTACCACAATATTAAAAAAAAATGTGGTTGAATGAGTACATTCTCCTACTTTGTTGTACTCGATCTGCTATGAAACCTTTATAAAGCACAGTAGGTTATTATTTGGCCTTCCTTTCAATTAAGATAATATCCAATGAAATGAAATACCAAATACAAATGAAAATATGGACACTACATTTATATGTCCAGTTATAAGGTGCTTTTATAGATTATAGTATGTTACATTAATTTTACATTTTTATGGAAATGAAAATAAAATTTAAAATTTAATAGAGAATTTGTAAATCTTAAGAATATGTCTGAGAAAACCCTAGAATCTGCAGATCCCGGTTTGAGCAGTAGCGCTAAAGAGACTTTGTTGAAATCGGGTTAAAAAAAACTCCATATTCTTATAGGCCATCCCTGGAAGATTGCAAAAGAAACAAGTAACAGTAGCCACCTGTGGGGAGGTTGGCTTGTTTTTAATGTGCAACACTTGGTAGTGTTTGAATTCTTTACCGCGTGTTAACACCTATTTCAATAAACCTAATTAGGTCAGGGATGGGGAGCAACACCTTTGTAGCAGTTTGGAATTTACCAAACTTAAATGGGCATCTTGAGAAGGGGAGTGATTGATAGTATGAAGCATTTGAATCACCTCGAGATACGTGGGCATCCGGGATTTTAGCCTGTCCTCTTCTGCAGGTGTCACAGGACTTCCCATTTCTCCATCCCAGTGAAACCAGCGTCCTGAATCGCCTCTGCCGGCTGGGCACAGACTATATTCGCTTCACCGAGTTCATTGAACAGTACACAGGCCATGTGCAGCAACAGGTAGGCTGCCGGTCCCAGGGAATGGACACCCCCAGAGGTCAGGAGCCATGTCAGGTTTTGAGTGAATCCATTGGTAATTGATATGAAATGAGTCTTAAGATGTTATGAATTTCTTACCATTGGAATTATTCAAGTGAGGGCCAGGTAACTAGCTCAAACAAGGGAAAAAATATACACAGGGACCAATCTAGGCAGATTGGTATAAGAGAAAATATGCTTTGCCTGAGTTTTAGGAGACCTGAGTTAAATTAGTTTGAGCTGGACCAGAATTCCAATTCCAGCAGTAAAAACAAAGCATCATTTCAGATCTTTTTGTCATTTTGCTTCTAACTTCCTTAGTCACATTAAGCCAATAAACTAAGCTCTTTGGGCTTCATTTTTCTTATTTGAAAATAAAAGAGTTAAATTAGAGAAGGTGCTTGGCACATAGCAAGCACTTAAATAGTATCCATTAATATGAGTTCATTGGAAGTGTATATGTTAATTGTGATTAATGGTGTAGAGGTCAATGATTTGTGTCCTGCTCTATCACTTACTGGCCATAGACTGCTTGGCAGTAACCTAATGCTCAGTAACTTTGGCTCAGTTCACTTACCTATAAAGTAGGGGTAATAAGTGTACCTATTTCACAGAATTGTAAGGATTAAACAAGGTAATTCATGCAAAGTGCCTGGAACATAGTAAGCACTCATATTTTTTTAAAGAGAAATTTTGAAATTCCCTTTCGTTTTTAGCAGTTTGTAATTCTGTCTGTGGTAAATAAAAAGATTGCACAATTGTGTAACTGTGATTCAGTGATGACTGTTGCCCAGTTGAAACAATGATTCTGGTTGGGGAGAAAGGTGGGGATTTCTAGAAAGAAAAAGGAAGGATTCCTGGAATAATGCAATCAGTACCCTCTCTTATTAAATTGGTTGTCAGGCCTTTGGTGCTCATCTGTGGGGCAGAAGAGTTGGAGAATAATGCGTTATATTTTCCTTTCTGGGACAGGGATTCTGATTCTCTCAAAAGTATTTTATTGGGAATGTGTAAGCTAAATGTGAGCTTAAAATCTAATCAATGCCATTTTGCTACAAAATCATATTAATGAGGGCACATGAATTATCAGAGTTGGAATATATATATATATCTATATATATATAGATATATATATCTACAGATGAAAAGGCCTCTAGTTTTAATTTCTTAAGTAACACTTGAAAGAGAAAAAGCTGTCCTGTATTCCTGTGACTATATGGATTTTTCTTATATAATAAATTCCTACTTTCCCAAATCCTAAAGATAGCGGTAGTGCCTCTTTTTTTTGGAACAGTAAAAAGTATACTTAATTTCTCTTTCATTTCATGATAAATGAAGACGTTTAGTTCTCTGGAATGACAGAAGATCAAAACAAAATTGGCTGGTTGCAAGCCCATCTGGTCTATTTCACCCTATACCCATGCCAGTCTTATTATAGCTGTGAACCTTTATCTCCAGGAACTGCTAGTACCTTTTGCAGCATCCTCTGACTATACCAGGCCTCATGACCCCTGAGGCTGAGCTTCCTACCCTGTTTGTTGTGGTGTCCTGTGATTGTATCTGCTGCTACCAGAGCCTGATCACCATGTCAGAAGAACATAGCCCAAGAGGTTGGTCATCGTGGCCTCTAGTCAGCTCCCTCTGCAATTCCCTGTATAAAATACAGAAGAGGCTCTTCGAAAAAAATTGCAGGTCTCCTGAAAGACAGCCATATTCGCGAGTAGGCTCTTGGTGAGGGTCTTACCACTCCTCATGTTAACGATCAGATTCGTGCTCCTGATGAGTTACCAGGCCAGGCGGGAGAAGGGATGTTAGAAGGACGATTGAGGTCATTTTATTTATTCAGTAAATATTTACCCTGTGCTCAAAGAACTGTGTAGAAGCTGAAATACAAAGATGAATAAAGTGCGTGTCCTTCCTTCACAAAACTCTTGGTCTAGAGAAGGGGGCGTATAAACCAAAGTACAGTTCCAGCACTACACAGAGATGCTCTGAAAGCAACAATGTCGGGGTGATTCGTTTCCTCGGGAGAGTTAGGAAGGGCTCTGAGAAAAGAGATGCTTGAGTTGGGTCCTGTAGGAAGAGTAGGTATTTGTCACAAAGATGAGTACACTGTTATAAGTGGAACACATCCAGATTCATGGGGGTGAGAAATAGAAGCAAGGCACATTTGGCGAACTGTGGGTAGTTTGGAAATGAGAATGTGAAGTTGGAAGCAGTAAAAGATAATTTTAGAGAGATAGTTAGGGGTGCGAATGTAGAAGTCACTGTATGCCATGCAGAGGAGTTGAGGTATTATTTTGGGGCAATGGGAAGCCACCAAAGGGATTTAAGCTGGAAGTTATAAGGTTAGTTGTAGAAAAGTCTCCTCTGACAATATGAGGTAGTACCTAGTTGTTTATTTTAGAGAGGCAGAGAGAGAGAGAGAAAAGGGGAGAGGGAGAAAAAGTATCTTAAGGAGGCTCCATGCTGAGCACAGAGCCCCAGGTGGGGCTCCATCTCACGACCCTGAGATCATGACCTGAGCTGAAATCAAGAGTCAGATGCTTAACTGACTGAGCCACCCAGGTGCCCCCTGCCTGATTGTTTGCAACATCTAGGCTGCATGGGAAATTAAAATATCACATTTTAAAAGGTAAAAACTCAAAATCTGTCTCTCTAGTTGGTTTTTCCTCTCACTGAAGCACGGCTTTGCTATGGAATCAAGCAAAAATAGTAACACTAACAAAGGATAATGTTTTCCTCGGGTTTTAGAGTGTAAGACATGAGGCTGAGTTCTCTGTGTTTGATTTCAGGATCACCATCCATCTCAGCAGGGCCAAGGTGGGTTACATGGAATCTACCTAAGGGCCTTCTGCACGGGGCTGGATTCCGTTTTGCAGCCTTATCGCCAAGCACTGCTTGATTTGGAACAAGAGGTGAGAGAGGAGATACGGGAAAGGCGTCTCTGGGACAGCTGCTTAGGGCATGTTCTTGAATTTGAAATACCCTTTGATGTGGTCAGGTAGTTAAGAGAGAGCTATTTTCTGCATGGCTGCAGGGTACAGTATAGTCTGTGATTGCCCAAGCCACGGTCAAAGTGGCATGCAGATCATGGCAAAGGTTCTTGAGTGAGTTTATCAGAACCCTGTCTTGGTTTTTTTTGGTCACTTGAAAAATCAGAATTAATACTCTACGAACTATCAATTCTCGATAGCCTAAAACTACCACGGAGCCCATTCTCAGATTCCTATCTAGTTTTCAAAGATCAAATAGATTGAGATGTTTTATATGGAGCCCTAATCACAGTGGTTTTTGTTGCAGTTCCTGGCTGACCCCCATCTTTCCATATCACATGTCAATTACTCCTTGGATCAGGTATGCTGCCCAAATAAGAAAATACCTTAGGATCTGTTGATAACTGTTAGAATAATCTAACTTAAGGGGTGGCCGGCTGGCTCAGTCAGTGGAGCATGCGACTGTTGTTAACAGGGTTGTGAGTTTGAGCCCCATGTTGGGTGGAGAGATTACTTTAAAAATTTTTAAAATAAGTGAAGAAGGGGCGCCTGGGTGGCTCAGTGGGTTAAAGCCTCTGCCTTCAGCTCAGGTCATGATCCCAGGGTCCTGGGATCAAGCCCCGCATTGGGCTCTCTGCTCAGCAGGGAGCCTGCTTCCCTTCCTCTCTCTCTGCCTGCCTCTCTGCCCACTTGTGATCTCTGTCTGTCAAATTAAAAAACTAATAATAATAATAAAAAATAAGTGAAGAATATGGGGCGCCTAGGTGGCTCAGTTGTTAGGCATCTGCCTTTGGCTCAGGTCATGATCCCAGGGTCCTGGGATCAAGCCCCACAGCGGGAAGCCTGCTTCTCCCTCTCCCACTCCCTCTGCTTGTGTTCCCTCTCTCGATGTCTCTCTCTCTCTGTCAAATAAATAAATAAAATCTTTTTTTAAAAAAAGTGAAGAATTAAAAAAAAAAAAAGAGGGGCATCTGGGTGGGTCAATCATTTAAGCATCTGACTCTTGATTTTGGCTCAGGTCATGATCTCAGGGTGGTGAGATCAAGCCCCGTGTCAGGCTCTGTGCTGGGCATGCGGCCTGCTTATAATTCTCTCTCTCTCTCTCCCCATCTGCCCACCCCCTCTCTCTAAAAAAATTTTAAAAATTATAATTAAACCTATTTTTAAAAAGAAGAATAACTTAAGACATTATTTTTTTAGAACATTTTTCCTTCTGGATTCAGAGCCTGGCATTTTATATTTTGTATACTTTCTGAGATCAGAACTGTTTAGAAAGCTCCAAATTTAGTAAAAATCTAGTGTCTGATATTAATGCTCTGTGTTGACTTCAATATTAACAGTTATGCTAGCCTCAGAAATAGAAACTGCTTCTGTCATTCTCTCTCTGCAGCCAAACCCGTATCGAATTGCCTTAGGATACTGGATCTTGGCTGTTCTGTGGTATTGCCGTATTGCCGTCTTTGTGTTAAGTGGGACTATTTGGAAACAAAAGCATCTCCTGAGTCATTTTTTTCCCCTTATATTTGATTATGTGCCCTCCTAATTTTTCTGTGCTTTGCAGTTCCAGCTCCTTTTTCCCTCTGTAATGGTCGTGGTAGAACAAATTAAAAGTCAAAAGGTGAGAACTTTCCTTTTCTCCTTTGCTGTGGTAAGCACCAAGGATGTATTCATAATAAATTTTGCCTTACATTCTTTTTTGAGGACCCTAGTTTTTAGTAGTTTTCATTTACTTATTCATTATTTTAATAATATTTGCTTGGATATCATGCTAAATGTCAGAAATGCAAAAAGAAGTTATGACACTGCCCTTAAGCACCTCCTGATCTGAAGATGGGGCTGATGTTAATAGATGTACCCCAGAATACTGGTGGGTAAAAGCAAAATGATATGGATGGTATTGGGAGGTGAGAGTGTTTTACATTAAGGATTTAGATGTTTTGGATATGGGGATGCCTGGGTGGCTCAGTAGGTCAGGCATCTGCCTTCAGCTCATGTCACCATCTCAGGGTCCCAGGATTGAGCCCCATGTCGTGTTCCCCATCCAGTTGGGAGTCTGCTTCTCCCTCTGCCCCTCCCTCTGGCTCATGCTTTCTCTCTCAAATAAATAAAATCTAAGAAAAATTGTTGGATATGGATCTTGGGAAGCGGAAAGTTCATCTTTAGAAAGAATAATAGAGGGGCGCCTGGGTGGCTCAGTGGGTTAAAGCCTCTGCCTTCGGCTCAGGTCATGATCCCAGGGGACCTGATCCCAGGGTACTGGGATCGAGCCCCGTATCGGGCTCTCTGCTCAGCGGGGAGCCTGCTTCCTCCTCTCTCTCTGCCTGCCTCTCTGCCTACTTGTGATCTCTGTCTGTCAAATAAATAAAATATTTAAAAAAGAGGAAAAAAAAGAATAATAGATTTATGATTAGGGTGCTGGCAGTTTTCTGAGAATTAGATCATTGGTTGAAACCCAGATGCTTATTTTATTTAATATGCCTGTTCTTATCACAAGTTCTTATCATGTGCATTGAAAAGTGAGGGTCCCCAATAACAGGAGAATGCCTTTTCTGGGGAGAGATAATAACTAAGGAAAAAATGCTTTGAGATTTCACAGTAGAAGAATTTGCTAGTCCGTAACTGAATGAAAAAGGACAGATGGATTAAATATGTTTAGCTCATTTATGTTTTTAAGCTGTTATATTTGTGCCTTAGATTATTAGGAGTGTTTACCTTGATAAATATAACTAATTAATTTGCCAGCTTGCTTCTTCATTTTTTGTGCTGTGTGAATATAGATATTTCTGCTGTGCTGAGCTCATTCTGAGCCCCCAAAGCCAATAGGGGAGGTGCTGTTTGGCCTTCAAAGCTGATTACCCTCATCAGATAACACTCAGCTTTTATTACGTACTTACTGTATACCAGACACTGCTAAGTGCTTCACATACTTGATCCCTTTCAGTCCTCTACCGGGTCAAGTAGGTTAGGGAATGTGCTTAGTGTCACACAGATGGTAGGAGATGGCAGAATAGGAATCTAAACCCGGATATGTCTGGCTCAAAAGATTATGGTCTTAACCGCTCTACTAAACTCTCCTCCCAAGATGGAGGGGACCTTCTAGATAAGTAGAGCCAAGGTAATAGTTCCGTGCTTAGCTGCACATCTCAGTTGACTTCCAGTTTCCACTGGCCACAGGAAGAAGAGTAGAAACTGAGTAGAGCGACTGCAGATGGGCAAATCTTCCTGCTTTCCCATGGTAGTGGTAGAGAAGCCGGTGTGCTCTGGCTCTAGAGAGTTAAAAAAAATGAGGTCTTAAGAACATGGGTTGGGGGGAGAACAGGGATGATAGCCAGCAGACATAAGGGATCCTTTTAGAGTGATGGAAATGTTATAAAACTAGATTATAGCAATGATTGCACAACACCGTAAATTTAGTAAGCATCGTTGAATAGTATACTTAAAACGGATGAATTTTATGGTATATAAATTAAACCTCAATAAAGCAGTTTTAAAAAGAAAGCCAAAAAGGGTGGCTTAGTGGGTTAAGCCTCTGCCTTCGGCTCAGGTCATGATCTCAGGATCCTGGGATCAAGCCCCACATCCAGGTCTCTGCTCAGCAGGGAGCCTGCTTCCCTCTCTCTCTCTGACTGCCTGTCTGCCTACTTGTGATCTCTCTGTCAAATAAATAAATCTTTAAAAAAAAAAAAAAAGCCAAAAGGACATAGAAGGAGGAAACAGATTTTTGGAAAATTTTGTTTTTATAAATAGTCTGAATTAGGCCTTCATCTGAAATAAAGAGCTTTCTTTACCTCTTAGCTTGGAATTTCATCTCTAAATGATTCTGGTTTCTCTAGCGCAAATAGTTCTCAAACTTCATTGTACATTAGAATCAGTTGGAACAGAATGTTAGAACCACATGGCTGGGCCCTACCCCAGAGACGCTGATTCAGTAAGGCTGGAGTTGGGCCCAACAATTTACATTTCTTACAAACTCCCAGGTGCTGCTGTGGCTGCTGCTGCTGCTGGGATACAGGTGGGTGGAGAGGAGTAGGGAGGGTTGAGGGTCCATACTTTTGAGAACAACTATTGTGATATTGTTATCTGTAATAAGAAATGTAGGTTAGGTCTCCATCCCC
Organism: Lutra lutra; assembly: GCF_902655055.1. Classification (NCBI taxonomy): domain Eukaryota; kingdom Metazoa; phylum Chordata; class Mammalia; order Carnivora; family Mustelidae; genus Lutra; species Lutra lutra. The sequence continues at coordinate 62,785,860 of NC_062284.1, forward strand.
TTTCTGACACAGGGCTTCTAAAACGCTTGGAATTTCCTAAATGACAAGAATGATAAAGGGGTCTTGATAGTCGTAACAAACCCCTATCAACCACACCTGAGTCTATGTTCATACGGTGACTTTTGGAAAGCATATCTAAGGGTGGGCTGGTTGCCAGGAGAACCAACCATTTGATTGGAGGATTGAGGCTGCGTGCCCCTGACCTCTGGGGAGGAGAGAGGGGCTAGAGATTGAGTTCGGTTGCCAGTAGCTAGTGATTTAATCACCTGTGCCTCTGTAATGAAGCCTCCGTAAAAACCCGGAAGGTCTGCTTTCAGAGAACTTGTGGTTTGATGAATCAGAACACTTTGTGCTTCACTGCTGGGCCCACACTCCACAGGGACAGAAACTCCTTTGTTTGGGACCTCACACTGTGCATCTCTTCAGCTGACTCTTGATTCTGTCTTTAGTATGTCTTTAATAAACAGGTAATCTAGTGAGTAAACGGGTTTTCTGAGTTCTGTGAGCTGTGCTAGCAAATTAATGGAACCCAGGGAGAGGCTCATGGGAACTTGTGATTTATCAGCCGGTCAGTCCTGGGCTTGAGACTGGTGTCAGAGGCAGAGGACAGCCTTGTGGGACTGACCCCCTAACTTTAGAATCTGATAATATTCTGGGTAGGTAGTGTCAGAATCGAGTTGACCTATAGGACACCCAGCTGCTGTTCAAGAATTGCTTGGTGTTGTAGGGGAAACCGCCCCCCCCAAATACATTGGAGTCAGAATCAGAACTATACATAGATCTTTGGCCCCATTATCCGCTGGATTGTACCATCTGGATTGAATATAGAATATGAGTTTGTGCTACATGAACTATTAAAATGGAATTAAGTTTGACAAGGCTGTATTTTGCACAGATTCATGGTTGTCAGATCCTGGAAACGGTATACAAACACAGCTGTGGAGGTTTGCCTCCTGTTCGCAGTGCGCTAGAAAAGTAAGTCATGGCTTAACTGGGAATTGGGGGCGGGGGCGGGTGATCAAGTGACTTGACTTTGTACTTGTTTCATTTTCAGGTCATCTCAGGTTTTCCCCTGGGGAAAGTTATGACCAGGATAGAAAAGATCCATGAGGTTTTCTGTGTAGAGCAGGACAGAAAAGCCCCCATGTATGATGGCTTGGAAACTGCATAAAGAGTGTTATGAAGTGTTGAGTATCAAAGCTAGGATCTAATTGCCTAGATAACCTTGAAGCAATGCTTTTTATCCTTATCATTATCCTTGGAGAATTTCCATTACATGTGCAGGATAAAGTAGCTATATCTAATCATGTGTATTTTGAGTAGCTGGTATTTCATATCAAGGGCCTTAAAAATGTTTATACTCTATAATCCCATAATGCCACTCTTAAGAATTTTATCCTAACAGTTATTCGAAAGAAGAAAATAACCATATGTAGAAACATTCGTTGTAATGGTGTCTGTTCTATCAGGAAATTAGAAAATTACCAGTAGCTGGAAGACAGCAAAATAGAGGTATATTCACTTGATAGTCTATAAAATAAAATTAAAATAAAAAATACTATATTATTGTTAGAATCCACCAAAGGAAATGTTCCAGAACATGCTTAATTCTGTTTAATTCTCTATCACAGGGCTTTTTTTTTTTTTTTTCTAATAAAAGAACTGCATTTTGATTATAGAAGATACATGCAAAGAGAAGAAATATTTTCTGATCTTTGAGATAAACAATTTAACTTCTGCCATATATTTCTTTCTATGTAAATATATTTAGTTTTATGCATGGAATATAAAATCTTGCATAGATCATGTGATAAGTGCATGTTTGTTATATATTTGCAGGGACCAAATTTTATAGACCAAATACTCAAATGTGCACAATGTAAATGGCCTCCCATTTGATTTTTTTAAAGAGGGATTCCATCCAGTTAGCTTACTATAAATAGCAGACTCAAGCTCATAGTTTCTTTTCTCCCCAAATTATTTTGAAAATTTCCATGTCTACAAAAAGTTGAAAGAACAGTATAATAAACACCTGCATATCCTTTAGCTTCACTAATTGTTAACATTTGACCCCATTTTTCTTTTTCCCCTCTATGTGGAGTATGAAATATATGCATGTAAGTATATATAAATATACAAACACAGACACGACACACTTTTTTACAAAATCATTTGAAAGGCCTATCAAATACTTCAGCTTGGTATCTCTTTAGAAAAAAGGCTTATCTAATCTCAGTTCTCTTAAGATAACCTTGATACCATATTACACCCAAAAAAGTTAACATTAACAGTGTATTATCCAGGATAAATCTGAATGTCTCCATCTGTCCACCAGAAGTCCTTTCCCATTGTTTTTCTTTGTACTCCCAGACGCAGTACATGTTCTCACGTGGCATTTGGCAGTCACCTCGTTTTAGTCCCCTTTAATTTGGAACAGTGCCTTCCTTGCCTTTTAAATCTTTGGTGACAATTGACATTTTAAAAGTCTTGACTGGTTGTCTTGTAAACTGTTACACGATCTGGATTTTTCTGATTATTTCCCGATTCTTGGCAAGAACACTACATACCATAGGCCACATTATTTCTTGTTTCATCACATCACAAGGCACAGAAAGTGTGTTCCATTTTTGGTGTTGTAAAAGCTTGATCACTTGGTTTAGTGTTTTCTGTCAGATCTCTCCATTTTAAAGGCACATTTTCCTTTGTAATTCATGTTATCTGGGAAGTGGTCCTTTGAAACCATGAGAATATCACCTTCTTCAACAACCTTTCTGCGTTTTGTTGGATTATCCTTCTTCAGGTGTACCTGCTTCTCACAGAGTGAATCTACTCTCTCTGTGTGATTCCAACAAAAACAAATTTAATATTGTGTCAGCCGAAAAGACTCCTGTAAGAGCATTTAATTTTAACAAGAATCTTTAGTTTTGAAACTCACTTTACACAAAAGGAGGAAAGAAAATGTGTTTCTTCTAAAAAACTAGTAGAACATTTACCGAATATTTAGACTTCAGTATATAGCCTACAAGTTTGGGAAATTTAATCACTAGTTCATCTACAAACATTTAAATTAAAATAGCACAGTTATTTTTAGTTTAATTGGTTATTTTCCTTCTGAGTCATCAGACCCTCAGGCCTCTGTTTATCCTGTCGCAGTTTAGAGCATGGCCTCTGTGCCGATGTGGGGTTTAATGTTTGTTAAGAGGACTTCTAAGGCTCCTGCTTTCCTCTCCACTCAGGATCCTGGCCGTGTGTCATGGAGTCATGTATAAGCAGCTCTCAGCCTGGATGCTACATGGACTCCTCCTGGACCAGCACGAAGAGTTCTTTATCAAACAAGGTCCCTCTTCTGGTAATGTCAGTGCCCAGCCAGAAGAGGATGAGGAGGATCTGGGCATTGGGGGACTGACAGGAAAACAGTTGCGAGAACTCCAGGACTTGGTGAGAGCATAGCAGAAAGCCTAATATACTCCTGCCAGGAGTCAGCAAAGTCTAGAGCTAGTTGACCTTTCAGTGATTTCCAACCCCCCCAATCCTCTGTCCCCCTGCCGTTCCCAGCTTGTAGTAGTTGAAGCACCTTTCACAGATTCTGCAGATATAAACACTTGAACTTGGTTTTATCGTAGTTACATTCTTAACACCTAACTTAATGTGAGACTACGAAATAGAAAATATATTTGTGAGATTCCTTTGTTTCCCCTTTACCCAGTATGTGCATTTCTGAGGTTAATAAGTCTTGTCTCTTAAGGTAGCCATGTAGCTACCCTATAACTTTTTTTTTTTTTTAAGATTTTTTTTATTTGACAGAGCACAAGCAGGGGGAGAGGCAGAGGGAGAGGGAGAAGCAGGCTTCCGGCTGAGCAGGGAGCCCGACATGGGGCCTGATCCCAGGACCCCAGGATCATGACCTGATCCAAAGGCAGATGCTTAACGATTGAGCCACTGGGGAGCCCCTACCCTATAACTTTTATTTATTTTTTTTTAAAGATTTTATTTATTTATTTGACAGAGAGAGATCACAAGTAGATGGAGAGGCAGGCAGAGAGAGAGAGGGAAGCAGGATCTCTGCCGAGCAGAGAACCCGATGCGGGACTCGATCCCAGGACCCTGAGATCATGACCTGAGCCGAAGGCAGCGGCTTAACCCACTGAGCCACCCAGGCGCCCCTCCCTATGCAGCTTGGAATTTCAATTAGAGTCCCCAAAGCTCTGTATTGTCTTTATTCATCCATTGATACGTTTATTTATTTATTTGTCCTGCTACAACATATTCTCAAATGCCTGTTACATATATGCCAGGCACTGTTCTAGGAGAGTTACTGGGTGTTGAACTGAAGTAAATGAATAAAATGTAGCAGAACCTATCCTTAAAGAGCTTACTGTTTAGTGGAAATCATAGAAAAGTCAACAGTGACATTACAGTGCACTAAGTGCTCTGGAAAGTGCAGTTATGGGTGTTCTCAGAACTTGGTCTTAGGGTAGCTAGAGAAGCTTTGCAGTGGAATGTACATCTAGATTGCAAAGAGTTTGGGAGGAGAGGTCCAGAAATGTTCCAGGCAGGGGGATGGATGTGTACAAAGTACAGAGACCATGAAAGATGGTTTACTTGAGGAACCAGTAGTAATTCAATTGAAATGGTCAAGTAAAGGCTGAAATACAAAATGCAAGGACAGTGGAAGGGGTTGGGGAAGTTGCAGTCAATGAAACTATTGAGATAAGATCATGAAAGCCCTTGTAAACTATGGGAAGGAATTTGGACTTGAACCTCAAAAGAACTAAGAGCCAGTGAAGAATATTAGGCAAGAGGTTAACACAATCAGACTTTATGATAGATGACTCTGGATAGTGTGTGGGGAAATTGTTTTTTAAACAATCAAGGCTAGCAACAGGTAGATCCAGTTAAGAGAATGTTGGGGACACCTAGGTGAAAAATAATGGTGGCCTAAACCAAGGGTGGTAACAGTAAACATGCAGAAGAATAAAGTGGCCTGAGGGAGATTCAGGACATGGAATAGGTAGGCCTTAGTGATTGGATAGCAGTGCAGAGGGAAGGATCAAGAATGTTACCCAGTTTCTGCCTTCAGCAGCTAGGTGGGTAGAGATGATACGGAATGTGTATGGCAGGTATTGAGAGAAAAGAGATGGATCTAATTTTGGGTCCATCTAATGGTTTAATGTTGAGGGGCACCTGAGTGGCTCATCCCTTAAGCATCTGATTCTTGCTGTCAGCTGGGGTCTTGATCTCAGGATCATGAGTTCAAGGCTCACACTGGGCTTCATGCTGGGTTTGGAGCCTACTTAAAAAAAAAAAAAAAGAAAGAAAGAAAGATTTACTTTTGGACATGTTGTGTTTGAGGTACTTGCAGGAAATGTCCAGTGGGCTGAGCTTGTAGTTCCTGAGAACAGTCTAGCTTGAAGATAAGTTTAAGGAGTCATCAGCCCGAAGCAGTTTTTAACCTGGGGCCCATGGGTGGCTTCAGGAGGTTCTGTTTAATGTATGTTTGTATATTTGCCTGGAAGGTCCATAGCTTTTATATATGGCAGAGAGTCCTGTGATGTAAAAAGATTTAAAACACCTGTTACGGGGCACCTGTGTGGCTCAGATTAAGCATCTGCCTTTGCTCAGATCATGATCCCAGTGTCCTGGGATCAAGCCCCACATTGGGTTCCCTGCTCATCGGGAAGCCTACTTTCCCTCTCCACCCCACCCCCCGCCTTGTGTTCCCTCCCTCACTGTCTCTATCAAGTAGATAAAATATTTAAAAACAAAAACAAAAAAACACCTGTTACAATGATCAGTTCGGTGACGGAAGAAGATAGGATTGTTTAAGAAGAGTTAGGAGATGGATAGGAAAATGCCCTGAGCACCACCTGCATTAAAGTGCAGAACAGGAAGGGTGAACAGCAGAGCTCAAAGGCAGGATTGTGGAGCCCAAAGCTCCTGGTTGGAGCTGGAGGATAAGGGTCAAACCCAAAACAAGTAGGAGGAAGGGGGGGGGCACTGAGTGATTGGGTGGTGGGCATCTGGGGCTTCTTGAGCCGATTCAGTGGTTCTCAAACTTCCACGTGTGTCAGAATCAGCTGGAGAGCTTGTTAAAATACAGAGGGGTGGCTGGGCTTCATCTCCCAGATTGTCCTGGATCTGGGGAAGGGCTTGAAAATTTTCATTTCTAACAAGCTTCCAAGTGAGGCTCATGCTGCTGGTCTGGGAGCCACACTTTGAGAACCACTTGGCTTAATGACTCTGGCTACGTACTAGTGAAGAGCTGGGCAGAGCCCACATAAATGGCGAGATAATGATGTCATAGACCTATAGACCTGGAAAAATAAAGACCAATGATTCCATTCTACAGGTAAGGAAACTGAGTTCCCAATCTGCTACGCAAATTCTTACATAGTAAAGGCAGAGTGAGGACTAAAATCCCAATGTTGAAAAGCAAAAAACAAAACAAAAAAAAACCAATAAGACTGTTATTTCCACTGTGCTATCCAGCTGTCTGAAAATGGAAGTATGTTCATCTTTCTGACACTGGTAGTTCAGGCATTGTGCAACTTCAGATTTAAATCCCTGCTTCTGGGGGCGCCTGGGTGGCTCAGTCGCTAAACATCTGCCTTTGGCTCAGGTCATGATCTCAGGGTCTTGGGATCGAGCCCCCACATGGGGATCCTTGCTCAGTGGGAACCCTGCTTCTCTCTCTCCCACTCCCCCTGTTTGTGTTCCCTCTCTCACTGTGTCTCTATCAAATAAATAAAATTGTTAAAAAAAAAAAAAGTCCCTGCTTCGGGGCGCCTGGGTGGCTCTGTTGGTTAGCATCCAACTCCTGATTTGGCTCAGGTCTGAGATCAAGCCCCATGTGCAGCTCTGTGCTCAGCACGGAGTCTCCTTGAGATTCTCTGTCACCTCTGCCCCTCCCAACTTGAGCACACCCTCTCTCTATATAATAATTTTTTAAAAATTCAAGTCCATACCTCTAGAAAAAAATAGAAATCATGGGTTGGGAGAGTTGATGTTTTCTTGCCTTCCACTTCTTACTTCATACTTCATGTCTGATGTGGATTATTTCCTTGCATAGCGCCTGATAGAGGAAGAGAACATGCTGGCTCCATCCCTAAAACAGTTTTCCTTACGAGTGGAGATTTTGCCATCCTACATTCCAGTGAGGGTTGCTGAAAAAATCCTGTTTGTTGGAGAATCTGTCCAGATGTTTGAGAATCAAAATGTAAACCTGACGAGGAAAGGTAAGAACCTCCTTGCCCAGTGGCCCTGTCTTCAAAGGCCCTTTTTAATAGCACATGGCCCCTCCAAGGGCGTGGCTGATAAGGTTTCTGCACTGAGATTGCAGCACAACCAGGACGCACTTACGTGAGAACCTGGAAGGAGGTGCCCCAGGGAGACCAGAAGTCCTTGCCCATCCTGCTGTTCTCTGCCTTCCTTTGATGGTGCCTGCCTGCTTTGTAGGATCCATTTTGAAGAACCAGGAGGACACTTTCGCTGGGGAGCTCCATCGGCTCAAACAGCAGCCGCTCTTCAGCCTCGTGGATTTTGAGCAGGTGGTGGATCGTGTTCGTAGTACCGTGGCCGAGGTTTGTATGTCCTAGTAGGCTTTCTTAGCAGGAAAACAGTCTAGGCCCCCAGAAATTGAGCACTTGACTTCCATTGCTTCTTGAAGTGGTTAGAGCTTAGCTTGGAGGGAATTGTGAGAGTTGCAGGGCAAGTTTTTAATAATAGACACAGAACTGCTTTAGTCTTCACACCTGACAGGATTCTAGTTAGCTATTTACTTGAATAAAGGAAGGTCTCACTTTCAAATTCAGACAGTTAGCATTTTGAATCTGTCAGTGTAGTTGGCGATAATGGCTAGGAATCAATGGATTCTGACTAAATTTAGCACCTTGCTTATATTTTAGATGGCTTTATTACTTTTTCATTAATAGGTATAATAACTATGAGGAACATAGAATGAGTTTTATTTTTCCATTTTTACAAATGAATAAAATAGAAATCTAACTTGGCTAGTGTTGCACAGTAACAGAGGTGAATTCAGAAGCAGGTCTCGTAACTCCTAGTTCAGTGTTTTTCTTTCTTCCTTTTTTTTTTTTTTTAAGATTAATTTGTTTAGGGGCCCCCCAGGTGGCTCAGTCAGTTAAGTGTCTGCCTTAAGCGTCTGACTTCCCCTCAGGTCATGATCTAAGGGTCCTGGGATTGAGCCCAGAGTCAGGCTCCCTGCTCAGCAAGGAGTCAGCTTCTGCCTCTACCTACTGCTCCCCCTGCTCGTGTACTTTCTCTCTATGTCTCAAATAAATCTTTTTTTTTTTTTTTAAGATAAATTTATTAGGGAGAGAGCAAGCATAAGCCAGAGGATAGGCAGAGGGAGAAGGAGACAAGCAGACTCCCCACTGAGCAGAGAGCCAGATGCAGGGCTCAGTCCTGGACACTTGAGATCATGACCTGACTAAAAATCAGGAGTCGGAGGCTTAACCTACTGAGCCACCCAGGTGCCCCCTAGTTCAGTATTCTTAAGTGAATTCTGCTTTATCCACTGACTTAGATTGTGACCAGTAATTTTTCAGATGTGCATCTGTTCTGTGGCCTAAAATAAAATTTGGCTCACAGGTGTGTGATAATGTGAAATGGGATTTTTAGTTTAGTCAGCTGTTTTGTTTACTATATTACTGGTTTTCTTTCTTTTTTTTTTTTTCTTTTAAAGATTGATGTATTTGAAAGAGAGAGAGAGAATGAGAGAGGGCATGAGAAGGGGGAGGGTCAGAGGGAGAAGCAGACTCCCTGCCCAGAAGGGAGGCCAATGCAGGACTCCATCGTGGGACTCCAGGATCATGACCTGAGCCAAAGGCTGTTGCTTAACCAACTCAGCCACCGAGGCACCCTGTATTAGTGGTTTTCAACTTCGGCCCTCACCTCCAGAGCAGCTGACTGGTAGATCTGCGTTGGGAGGGAGGGAATAGCTATGTGTATTTACACCATCCAACTACACAACCAGCCAACAAACCACTGCAGGTGACAGTGAAGCATACCCAGCACACTACAGTCTCTAGAACTGAGCAGCTTAGCAGCACATATCCTCACGTTGGAAGCACAGTAATTTATCATGAATATGATTTCCTTTTCTAGTCACTGTCTCAAAAATTCTAGGCATGGGAGATAGCTGTAATATTGACAGAATATTAGATCATAAGGTGACCTTTAGGTATCACTTCATTTGATTCTTTATAGGCAAATAATTATTTAAACTCTTTAGAATACATGCTTTTGTCCTTTTGTAATTTCAAGATCCTACCCCTCCATCTATAGCCAAGGCAGCTCTTGTCTAAGGGGCTGGTGTCTTGAGGTCCTTGCAACTTATTTTATTAAATCTATTTCTGTTCTTTCATGATTCTTGTGATAACTTTGGAGTTAATTCATGGAGGAAAGTAAAAATCGTATTGAATGAATAATACAAGATTTCAAAAAAATTTTTTTTCTTATGAAATTCTGAAATGTGGATATTGGTAGAAATTACATTTCCAGTTTAAAAATGATAGATGAAGAGTGGAAGTTCAGACTCTTTGAAGTTTTTTATAATTGTAGCTAATAGGCCTTTTTCAGAGCTATTCTCTTAAAGTAACACTTTATAGTAATGAAAATAGTTTCCTTTTCAGAAGGAAAAAGGGGAGTGTCTTACAATATATATCATACTCATCCCCTTTTTTCTTTTTTTTTTTTAAGATTTTATTTATTTATTTGACAGAGAGAGATCACAAGTAAGCAGAGAGGCAGGCAGAGAGAGAGAGAGAGAGGGAAGCAGGCTCCCTGCCGAGCAGAGATCCCAATGCGGGGCTCGATCCCAGGACCCTGGGATCATGACCAGAGCCGAAGGCAGAGGCTTTAACCCATTGAGCCACCCAGGTGCCCCTTGGTTTTCTTTTTTTTAAGTATACATGCTCTATGAGTTTATTTATATAAAGTTCAAAAACAGTTAATGTAAAGTTTAATATAAAAGTTCAAATGCAGGGCCGCCGAGTGGCTCAGTCAGTTAAGCGTCTACCTCTTGATTTGAGCTCAGGTCATGATCTCAGGGTTGTGAGATCCAAGCCCTGACTTGGGCTCTGAGCTGGGTATGGGGTCTGCTTAAGATTCTTCCTCTCCGTCAGCCCCTTCCCAACCCCACTGTCCATCTCTCTCTCTCTCAAAAAAAAAAAAAAAAAGTTCAAAGGCAGAACTAATCTGATGTTAGATGTCAGAATAGAATTTGACCTTGGTCAGTGGAAAGGGCAGGAGGAGGGCTTTCAGGGTGCTGGTTATACAAGTGTGTTCAATTTGTGAAAATTCTCCAAGCTATAAACTTATTATTTGTGTACTTTCTGTATATTTTTTACTACTTAAATGAAAAGATTTTGAAACTTAATTCCTAGATATTTAAGTTGGTTATTTGATTTTTTTTTAGTTGCTTACTGTTTTATGTAGAGAAGTGGCAGTATTTTTGTGGATTAATCTGTGTGACAACTCGAAGTCTTTTTTTAGTTCTAACAGTTTGTTGTTTCTATTGATTTTTCTAAATAATAATCATATCATTTGCAAATAATGAGTTTTACAACTTTTAGACTTCTACTTTTCTTTTTCTTACAGTCTTGGATCTCTAATACTATATTAAACAACTGGAGTGATAAGTTGGTATAAACTGTGTTAACCAGTGGAGGCAATGGTGGGCATTTTTGCTTTGTTGGCCCTTAAAGATCATGCATCAACAGTTTCTCTATTACTTTAATGTTTGCTGGAGGCTTTCGGCACATAAGTTTATCAGGTCAAAAAAGTTAACCTCGTTTTTAGTTTGTTATGTGTTTTTGTCATAAATAGATGTTGAATTTTGTCACCTGCTTTTTCTTTATCGATGATGGTGCAATTTCTTGCTCTGGGTTCTTTTTCTCCTTTAGTCTGTTCATAGGGTAAATTCCTGGTTAGATTTTCAGATGTTGAATCTTCCTGAGATAAACTGTACTTGAAAACATGAGTTTTTATTTTTTAAAACACTGTTGGATTTGGTTAGGCAATATAATACTTGGAACTTTTGCATCTACATTTACAAGTGACATTAGATGATTCCTGTTTTATTCCCATGTGGTTGCAGAATAAAGAGCCTTATAAATGAGCTAGGTATCTCTCACTTTTCTTTTTTTTTTTTTTTTTTTAGAATAATTTGTATAAGACAGGAGTTGTTACTGGAAGTTTGATTGAACTTATCTGAAAAATTATCTAAGCTAGGTTGTTTAAGAAGGGGAAATCTTCGGAGTGCCTGGGAGGCCCAGTCAGTTAAGCATCCAGCTCTTGATTTTGGTTTAGGTGGCGATCTCAGGGTCCAGGGATTGAGCCCCACGTGGGGCTCCACACTCACTGAGGCATTTACTTGAGGATTTCTCTCCCTTTCCCTCTGCCCCTCTGCCCGCTCATGCCCCCCGCAAAAAGTAAATAAATCTTAAAAAAAAAGAAAAGAAAAGAAAATCTTTACCAAGTCAACATATTTTAAACCTGTATTAATCTGTTCAAGACTGTTATTTCTTATACCAATTTTGGTATTTTCTGCTTTCCTAGGAAGGCCCATTTCGTCTAGATTTAATTTTCTTAGAAAATCTGTAGCTATTTGTTTTATTTTGTATTTTATTTTAATCTTTTATTGTTCAGTCTTAACTAATCTTTTTGAAGAGCCAGCTTGTGTTTTTATTACCTTTTTTCTTTATTTCATTGATACCTGCCTTTATTATTTTTCTTCCTTTTTTTTTTAAGATTTTGTTTTTTTTGACACAGAGAGACACAGCGAGAGAAGGAACACAGCAGGGGGAGTGAGAGAGAAGCAGGCTTCCCACTGAGCAGGGAGCTCAATCAGGGACTCCATCCCAGGATGCTGGGATCATGACCTGAGCCACCCAGACACCCTGTTTTTCTTCCTTCTTATTTCTTTGAGTTTTCTATTACTCTTTGCCAGTTTCCTGGGTTGAAACTTGACTTTTCTATTTGTAACCCTTGCTTCCTAGGAAATATATGTAAAACTTTATTGCCTTCACCTTGTCCCACAAGTTTTTGGCATGGAGTATATACATATTATCATCCTGTTCTAAATAATTTATTTTCTTTCTGATTTTCTTTTTAACCCCAGGAATTTATTAAGCTTTAATTTTTATTACAGTATAGTTGGAGAACACAGTCTGTAGATCCGTCCTTTGGAGTTGATTGAGGCTTCCTTTATGGATTAATGTAGGGCCCATTTTTGTTTTTAGTTCTACCTGTGCCCAGAGAGTGTATATCCTGTGAGTTTAGAGTTCTGTGCCTGTTCTAATATCTCATTTCCGAGCTGTATGTTAGGCATGTGCATATTTGTAATATATATTTATTGTTTTCCTTTTAGTATATTTAATGTCTTCTTTATATACTTATTTCTGTATATTAATATATATATGTACATACATATATATACACTCACATACACACATATTTTTTAAACTTAAGTTCTATTTTATTAGTTAAGAATCATTACCCACCTCTTTTCTAGGTCATTACTTACCTCATATCTTCTTCCATCCTTTCTTTGCAACTCTTTTTACCTCCCTGGCCCCAAGCAACCACTGATGTGCTTTCTGTCACTAGAGATTAGTTTGCATTTTCTAGAATTTATATAAATGGAGCCAAACAATACGTGCTCTTTTGGGGAAGGAGGCGGGTCAGGATGTTTTTCCTTATGATTATTTTGAGATTAATCCCTGTTGCATGTATCAATAATTTGTTCCTTTTTTAAAGCTTGTACAGAATATTTCTATAACCATCATTAATATCATTATTTTAAACATTTCTCTAAATGCATTGCTGAATGGTAAACACATCTCTGTACTTAAACACTCATGTCATAGCAATTAGGTACCACTTTTTTTTTTTTTTTTTAAGATTTTATTTATTTATTTGACAGAGAGAGATCACAAGTAGGCAGAGAGGCAGGCAGAGAGAGAGAGAGGGAAGCAGGTTCTCTGCTCAGCAGGGAGCCCGATGCGGGACTCGATCCCAGGACCCTGAGATCATGACCTGAGCTGAAGGCAGTGGCTTAACCCACTGAGCCACCCAGGCGCCCAATTAGGTACCACTTTTATAAATACCATTATTACAGGTGTTTATAAACACTTCTCTGAATGCATCATGGGAGAACAAGCACATCCATTCCCTGAAATAACGCTCTTCTCAACGTATCCTGAGCATGCAATTTTTTTAAACTTTATTTTATTGAGGATCTTTATTGATCTTTTCCTGAGGATCTTTATTACATGTGTTTTTATTTTTTATTTATTATCATCATTAATACATGTGCTTTTATTTTTTTAATCAAACTGTATTTGATATATAACATTGTGTAAATTTAAGGTATACAGCATATTGATCTGACTCATTTATATATATATTTTTTTAAGATTTTATTTATTTGACAGATCACAAGTAGGCAGAGAGGCAGGCAGAGAGAGAGAGGGGGAAGCAGGCTCCCTACCGAGCAGAGAGCCCGATGCAGTGCTCCATCCTATGACCCTGGAATCAGGACCTGAGCCAAAGGCAGAGGCTTTAACCCACTCAGCCACTCAGGCACCCCACATTTATATATTCTAAGAAGATTGTCATCGTAGGGATAGTTAGCACCTCTGCTATATCCCATAACTATCATCTCTTTTTTGTGGTGGGAATAATTAAGATCTAGTCTCCTAGCAAATCTGATTATAATACAGCATTGTTGTCCATATTCACTATACCACGACTTCCATCTCCAGGACTCAATTACCTACTAGTTGCAAGTTGGTAACCTTATACAACGTCTCTCCTATCCCCCTACCCTGCAGCTCCTGGTAACCACCATTTTACTCTGTTTTTATGAGTTTGGCTTTTTTGGACTATACATCTAAATGATAGCATGCAGTGTTTCTTTCTCTGACGTATCTCAGTATAATATGCTCAAGGTCCATCCATGTTGTCACAAGTGGCAGAATTTCCTTTTTCGTAACTGAAATATATATATTTCATTATATATCACATCTTCTTTATCTGTTCACCCGTCATGGACACCTAGTTGTCTCCGTATCTTGGCAGTTGTGAATAACGCTGCAGTAAATGTGGGAGTGCATGTATCCCTTTGATAATCCTGTTTCATTTCCTTTGTGTACACACCGAGAAGTGGAATTCAGGATCATGTGGTAGTTCAATTTTTAATTTTTCAGGGACCTCTGTACTGTTTTCCATGGTGACTGAACCAATTTACATTCCCACCAACAGTTCACGAGGGTTCCCTTTGCTCCACATCCTCGCCAACAGCTTGTTACCTCTTCGTGATGATAACCATTCTAATAGGTGTGAAATGATATCTCTTTGGTTTTAACTCACATTTCCCTGTTGGCTAATGATATTGAGCATCTTTTCATGTACCCATTGGCCACTTGTATATCTTCTTTGGAAAAAAAAACCTGTTTAGTTCCTCTGTCCATTTTTTAATTGGATTGTTTGTGTTTTGTGGTGGTGGTTGTTGTTGAGTTGTAGGACTTCTTTATATCTTTCAGATATTAATTCCTTATCAAATATGTGGTTTGCATATATTTTCTCCTATTCTTGAGGTTGTCTTTCATTTTGTTGATTATTTCTTTTGCTGTACAGAAGCTTTTTTAAGATTTTATTTATTAGAGAGAGCAGGAGCAGGTGGGGTTGGAGAGGGGCAGAGCAAGGGGGAGAATTAGGCTCCCTGCTGAGCTAAGAGCCTGACATGGGGCTTGATCCCAGGACCCTGGGATCATGACCTGAGCCAAAGGCAGAGGCTTTAACCCACTGAGCCACCCGGCCAGCCCCGCCACCTGGCGCCCCCATTTTAATTCTTAAAATGTTGCTGGTGGGCAATGACTTTATTCTCTAGGCAGACGCTTAATGACTGAGCCACCCAGGTGCCCCACAAAACCATTCTCTATAGAAGTTTTCATTGGAATGAAATTTTGTTCCTGTTTTGTTCTTTTCACAGCATCTCTGGAAGCTCATGGTAGAAGAGTCAGATTTACTGGGTCAGCTGAAGGTAATAGCTGTCTTTTAATTCTTTTTTTTTTTTTAATTTATTTATTTGACAGAGATCATAAGGCAGATAGGAAGGGAAGCAGGCTCCCTGCTGAGGAGAGAGCCTGATATGGGGCTCGATGTGGGACTTGATCCCAGGACCCTGGGATCTTGACCTGAGCCAAAGCAGAGGCTTTAACCCATTGAGCCACCCAGGCACCCCGTCTTTTTTCTTAAAATGATGCTGGTGGGCAGCGACTTTATTCTGTAGGCTCTCCCTGAGAGCATTGGTTGCCTGTACCCAGATTTCCAGAGTGGCCTCACATGTCCTCACCCAAGAGGGCAAATTCTCCCTAATATTACACATGTACTGTAGCACAAAGGCTTGGGTGTTTACTTTCTTCTGGCAGAACAGACTTGTGTCGCCATTGAATAAATGACACTAAAGACACACCAGTTGTCCTGCCTTGACGAGTTGGGAAGTGTGCCCCTGTGAAATGCCAAAGCCTGTATCCTTTTGTAGGCTGGGCTCACACTGATGAGATTAGCAACTTCATGTGTAATTATGACGGTGAGCAGCTCCTGCCTTTCTAGATCACTGAACTATAAGTTGACATTCTTTCTGCAGATCATTAAAGACTTTTATCTTCTGGGACGTGGAGAACTGTTTCAGGCCTTCATTGACACAGCTCAACACATGTTAAAAACACCACCCACTGCAGTAACTGAACATGGTAATTTCCCTCTGGGCCTGAGAATTACCAGTTGACTGATGTTGTAGGGTGTTTCTTGACTTCTGCTGAACCGTTCAGTCTGTTCCACGTTAAAAGCAGCCTGGTGAGTTAGCAGGGTTTCCAAAGATGGAAGGCCCTTTGGTGGGCTGCACACTGAAGTTGCTGGGAATTGCCTCTTGATCCTTCCTGGAAGAGTGGGTATAAATCAGGTATTATGTTATCATAGTGTCATCCTACATTCCTACGGGACAGACATAGCGCTACTTACTGCCCCTTGTTATATTTGAGTTCTTTAGGTTGCAAATGATGGAAACCTAACCTGAACCAACCTATGTAGAAAGGAGGAATTTATTTGCTATTTCATCTGTAACTCCAGTGGGATAGTATAGCTGGGCTTCAGACAACAGAAACTAGGGACTTGAATATTGCTAGAATTTTCTTTCTTACCGTATCTTGTGTGTGCCTCTTCCATGCTCTCTGATGGCCTTCCACTCCAATTTGGAAACATGGCCAGCAATAGTTTCGAGCAAGTACCTCACAGTATCTACTGGAGGAGCCAAATCCAGCGTCTCTGGTAGCAAATTAAAAGATTCCAGGAGGGGGTTTTGATTAGCCCAGTCCAGATCATAAACATACCCCCGCACCAAAGATGTCCAACATTAAGATACACCCTTGAAGTGTTCACCCTTGACTAATGGGAATGACAACCATTCCTTTCAGACTATGTGAGGAGAGTCGGGAAAGGATCAGAATAAAAGAAATAAATATAAATAAAAATAAATAAATAAATAAATAAATAAATAAAAATAAAAATTTTAAAAAAGGAAATGGGGGGGAGACTAAGGTTTCCTTTTTTCTGACTCTATAAACAATAGATGGCCACTGTATTCACACAAGACTTTTTTCATTGCAGATATCAGAAAACCCAATTCAAACTCATGCAAAGGGGAAGAAAAATGTATTGATTCTGATAGCTGAAAAGGCCAGAGGATGAAGGTTTTAGGCAAAGTCTGATGCGGGGGCTCACATGACGCCTTCAGGACTTGGTGCCATTCCATCTTTCACCTCTGCCTTTTTTTCTCAGACAGGCCTGCTCCATATGGTAGCAAGATGGCCTCCAACCAAGCTCACATCCCACTAAATCCCAGTTTATCTAAGAAAAACAAAGAAAAAGAAAAACTCTACTCTGAATAGAGCCTCTGGATTGGCTTGGCTGGAGTCATGTTCATATCCCTAAACAAAATAGTGTAACAAGTTAGAGTATTACATTCCCTTGAGCATGCCTGGGTCTCCTGCCTACCCCTAGCATCAGTATTGTCAACCCCACTGAACCACATGGCTAATACTGGGAGGGGTGATTCTCTAGGGAAAACTGGGTGCTATTATCAGCAAGAGAAGGGGGAACGCGTGCGAGGCAGGTAAAAGCAGCCTGTCTCCACGCATCCCACCATTAGTGTCAGGTGGGCTAGAGAAGTGGAAAGCCAGCGGCATCTGGGTCTGTTATGTAGCCTAGCGTTCTTGTCAGCCACTGTGTTCCCCCTTGCAGATGTGAATGTGGCCTTCCAGCAGTCCGCACACAAGGTTCTGCTGGATGATGACAACCTTCTCCCTCTGTTGCACTTGACAATCGAGTATCATGGAAAGGAGCATAAAGGTTTGCCGTTCTTTCTTGCATCTTTCTGCTTCTATGGGTTCATCATCTGTTCTCCCATCCGTGCTTCCACCCACCTCCACAGAAACCATTTCATTTTGGACCTTAGAAGTCACGTTGTCTGGGGACCTATTTTGTATGGGAGGAAAGGGAAATCCAGAGAGGCAAGGCAGGATTCCCAGACCATGGTTTTTTTTTTGCCCTGCTGCTGGAATGGTCTCTGTTTATTTCCAACCACCAGACTTTTAAGGCTGAAAAAAGAATCTGAGAGACCTCCTAAGAGAATCTCACTTGCCTTCTAATGCAAGTCCCCTTTTGTCACCTGTATGCTTCTGACACTATAGGCTCAAGTGATGAGCACTCTCTCATGAACGTGACTCACCTGTCAAAGCCCTGGTTCTGAATGAGCAACGTTGTCTTTTCTTAACAGATGCTGCTCAGGCAAGAGAAGGGCCTTCTCGGGAAACATCTCCCCGGGAAGCCCCTGCATCAGGCTGGGCAGCCCTTGGTCTCTCCTACAAAGTGCAGTGGCCGCTACACATTCTCTTCACCCCTGCTGTTCTGGAAAAGTGAGTATTTCTGAATTTCTCCTAGGTCAGTATGACCTGACTTGCAAGGGTAGAAATAAATAGGAATAGAATTCTTGGGCACAGGATAACCACGTGGCTGGTGGTCGTATAGTCTGTAAGTCAGAGGCTGCAAATGCAGTTGCCTTCAGGGGCTGGACAGAAAAGCTTAGCAAGTGAAGCTGCAGACACGAGGCCTTGGGGGTTGCTGAGTGCTGGGTGCTGGGATGAATGAAAGTGTCAGACCCTCAAACCACCAGTGTGGTGGCGGCGTGTGTGTTTGTTGTTAAGATTTTATGTTTTAAGCAATCTCTGTACCCAGTGTGGGGCTTGAAATTACAGTCCCGAGATTAGGAGTCGCAGCCTCCACCGACGGAGCCGGCCAGGTGCCAGTTGTCATGTTTTAAGTCGCACAATCAGCAGTTTACACACTGTCTGTCTGTGGCCTCTGGAAGATGCAGTCTTGAGCACCTTATGAAGAATCTGGCCCTTGCCAATTCCATCAGACTAGCAAGTTTCCTCCCTAAAACTTGTGTAATTTTTTTGTTGATCTACTTGGGAAGACTTTCCAAGCCCAGATGTTTGCTGTGGACTTGAGCCACTGCAGAGGAGCTCTCCTTCTTACCCCCAGGGAGAGGCAGTGGGGATGGCTAAGCTGGGATGGAATACGGGAGCAGGACCAGTGTGGTAAGAGGCTCTGGGATCAGCTTGGTTCTTTATCCTGAGAGCCTGCCAGGTGCTGTTGCTCCGTTCCATCAGGACCTCCTGTCCCCGAGGCAGGAAACCAGAGCTCTAGGGGAAGGGAGGTGGAGAAGCAGGCTTGGCTAGTGGTCACCTGTGGAATCCGTCCCCACACTTATACAAATCTCTCAAATCCTGTCCTGGCCCGGGCTGTGGCTGGAGGACAGTAGCTGTTGTGCTCAGGCCAGAGGAATGGAGATAAAGGGAAATGATGACCAAAAGGGCCTCTCTTCCACCCTCTGCTCCTGTTCCCAGTCCTCTCTGCCTTTCTGAGTAGAGAAGCTTAGGGTATGAGAGCCTAGGCATGATCTGGAGAAGACAAGGCTGGTCCCAGGAGTTTGGGGGGCAGGTTCAGGGCCCACAGCCCAACAAAGGAAGTTGCTCCTTGTCCTTGGGCTTTCACCACTCCCAGTGTCCCACAGGCAAACACGTACATCCTCACTTGATAAGCTCTGAACACCCTTGAAAAAAATCAATCTCTGATGTAGTTTTAAAAACTTTTTATTATGGGAATTTCCAAACATAAACAAAAGCATGGACCATAATGGCCCCCACGTATACATGATCCAGCTGTAGCATCTGTCAGCGTCACCTGTTCCATCTCTTGTTTTAGTGAGAGCCTTAGACAGCAAAGCCCAGGCATGTTGTTTGACTCCATCAATGTGCGATGCAGAGCCGGTGTGTTGTCAGTGTAACTACAGCGCAGTTATCACAGCCAGTAAAATTAACAATAAGTCCTTATCTGATATCTGGTACAGAATAAAACTTTCCCAGTTATCCAAAAATGTCTTGTTATGTTTTGGTTTGTTCAAATCCGAATCCAAACAAAGTGTACTATTTTTACTAGGTTGTTCCATTAGAAATAGATCTTAAAACCAAATCATATTGGTTTCTGCAAGTCTGCCTATGAACAAGTAAATATATCCAGTTTCGCTAGGAATCAGCTGTTCTTCCCATGTGTGTCCTCAGCGTGGGGCTCAGCATGAGGCAGCTAGGCCCTGAGCTTGCCGTGAGGCAGGAGCTAGGGAGCCCTTAATTGCATTCTCTTCTTTGGGACAGAAAATTCGATTAACTGAAATCCTTGCCTCCTAACACATTGTTATTATTATTGGGCCACACAAGACCCTCCTGCCTTCCTTTCACATACGCTGTAAAAGCACTTCCCAGCATAGAAACTGGAACACCAACAGTAACGGTCTTTCTTAGTCTCCCTCCCTTGGCTCCCCCTCTCCCACAGTCCCGTTTTCTGTCCTTTTAATATTTAGTTCTATAACATCAATATATATTCCCTCAAAGTATGTTTTTTTTCCTACCCACTTATTTTAAGCTTTATTGAATAAAAGTATAAAAGGCTCTATGTACTCTGAGATTTACCTTTTTATTCAGAATCCTACTGCTAGGAGTCCTCTTGGGCTGTGCAGCTGAAGCACGTTCATTTTGACAGCTATGTAATATTCCACCATCTCAATGAGCCACAGTCCATTCAGCCACAGCTCTAGCCATTCTCCTTGCCTCCCTTGCCTCTCAGGGAACAGGTGGCAGGCCCAGAGTCCTAGGGTCTGTCATGCAGGTGAGGTAGGTAATGAAGTTTTATTCCTGAAGAGCCTGACATTTCTGTCGCAGGTACAATGTCGTCTTCAAGTACTTACTGAGCGTGCGCCGGGTGCAGGCCGAGCTGCAGCACTGCTGGGCCCTCCAGATGCAGCGCAAGCACCTCAAGTCCAACCAGACAGACGCTGTCAAGTGGCGCCTGAGAAATCACATGGCCTTCTTGGTGGATAATCTTCAGTACTATCTCCAGGTCCGGGCCCAGGGCTGACTAGAGGAAGGGCGACCAAAGTCTGGGAGGTGGACGGGGTTGACTCAAGAGGGACAGCAACCCTGCAGTGGTTGAAATGTTGGGGGTTGAGAAAAGGCACAGATTTTATCACTGGGCAGGGTTTCTTGGTGGCATTTTAGAAGAAAGTGGGAATGAAGGGAAGGAGACTGAGTCTAGGGTTCTTGTCAGCAGTGCAGTATTTAATTAATTCTTGTTGATCTGACCCTCATGTTTAGAGTTGGCTAGAATGTCAGTTGGTGGAGGGGATGTGGCATGAGGCGAGGCGATCTGCCAGAACTTTGGAGCTTTCTTTGTAGAAAGCTAAGCAACGCAAAGGGGTCTTTGGTCAGCTTTAAAGTGGCTTGAATAGGAGGGAGACTTTCTCTTTCATACTGTCAGGCATCTTAATGTCCTTGAGTGCTTAGAATGTGCTGGGTCCTGAAAGTACCTGTGTCCCTGCCCATCAGGTGGACGTGCTGGAGTCTCAGTTCTCACAGCTTCTGCATCAGATCAACTCCACCCGCGACTTTGAAAGCATCCGATTGGCTCATGACCACTTCCTCAGCAATCTGCTGGCTCAGTCCTTTATCTTGTTGAAACCTGTAAGTAGGCCTGTTGGTTTCCTCAGACTGCTTCTCGCCTGACTGTTCCCTTAGATCCTGAGTTGCCAGGATACTAACTATCATTAAACAATTGCTGAATCTCCACTTTCAGACCTTTTTAACAACTTAAAGCAAAACTAAAAGGGAATGTTAAAAGGGAACTTAAATGTCTTTGAATTTCTGAAATATTGTATCCTGGGGATGTGGTGAGCAGCTACACAAGATAGAGTATGTGCTGAAAGGATTTAATTTAAAAAAAACCTGACACCACAGAAAGACTAACGAAAGCACATATAGTACTTTCTTAGCAATCTTTTGGGCCAGGATGCACAAGTTCCAAGTTGTTTTCACAGCCAAGAGTAGTGTCTCCCTGCCCATGTGTATTACCCTCAACCTTGGCTACACATGGGAATCACCTGGAAGCTTTAAAAATCTGGGACCCTGAACACTTAAATTAGAATCTCTGGAGTGAAACCCAGGGCCTGGTGTTTTTTTGTTGTTGTTGTTTTTGTTTGTTTTAATTTATTTGACAGAGATCACAAGTAGGCAGAGAGGTAGGCAGAGAGAGAGAGGAAGAAGCAGGCTCCCCGATGAGCAGAGAGCCTGATGTGGGGCTCAATCCCAGGACCCTGGGATCATGACCAGAGCTGAAGGCAGAGGCTTTAACACACTGAGCCACCCAGGTGCCCCCCCGGTGCTTTTTTTTTTTTTAAAGTTCAACATGCATGCCAATTCCAGAATAGAAAGCGGGAAGGATGAAATAACCCCTCACAGATTCTCTGATTATATGGGTTACATAGATTACACTTCATCTCTGATGTCAGCCAGCTCTTCTCCCTCAGTTCTGCCACACCACAAACACTGCAGACTTCTCTTTTGTTCCTATTTGAAGCCTTTTTTTTGCTGCACTAAGGGAGAGCAGGTTACACAGATGCCACTCCCAAGGGCTCTTTCTGTGAACTGACAACACCAAAAGCTACTGTGACAGGCAGACTGTCCTCAAATGGCAGGAGTGCATCCTTGGGAAAAGGAGAAGATGAGAGCAGGTGGTCACCATTAAATATTTATTGAGTGCTTACTGTGTGCAAGGCACTGGGGATACAAAGAGGTATAAGTCATGGCTCTGCCCTTAAGGAGCTCACAATCTAGTTGGAGAAACAGAACATACATACATACATACATAAACCAGTAACAACACAGGCGGCCTGAACAGGGGCCAAGAGAACAGTATAGATAATAGAAGCAGGGGTCACTAAAGGCTACATGGGGAAAGGAGTGTTCCACTGAGAAGGCAGAACATGAAGCGGCTGCAAGGAAAGGATCCTGGGTATAGGGACCAACGGTGAAAGCAAAGCTCAGGGCAGGAGCACACTGGGTGGGCCTAAGAAATGATGACTAGTGTGATGTGACTACAGTGGAAGGTTTGTGCAGGGGTGACTAAGAGAATGATAGCATCTTTGCAGGAAGGGAAGAGTTTGGTTTCCACTTGTTGCATTTTGAGGGGCCAGCAGGACTGACACGTGACATTGTCTCTCCTGAGGTCAAAGAGTAGGAATAAGGTAGCTCTTAGACTGTTTTCCCATATCTTTTAATATCCTACATGTATCTTCCTTCTTTTCCTAATACCAACCGTTTCCTGGGTAGGTGTTTCACTGCCTGAACGAAATCCTAGATCTCTGTCACGGCTTTTGCTCGCTGGTCAGTCAGAACCTGGGCCCGCTGGATGAACGTGGGGCTGCCCAGCTGGGCATCCTGGTGAAGGTGAGTCTGCCTGGCTGTTGGCCGTATGCAGCCCTGTCCAGAGGGTGGAGGATGTTTTGCCAGTGGGGAATCACCATCTTTTCCTCAGAGTCAATAAAGCATTTCCCCCAATACATACATACACACAGAAATAACAAAATATAAAGATTAAAATGTTGGTTATCAGTTCATTCTGAAGCAGCTAATTATGTGCCATCATCTCAGCGTTCAAAAATAGTTCAGCTGTGAATAGTTTCTTCAGCCCACAAACATGCACTGGCTTTGTTCTCACATTCTCCTATCCAACCTCCTTACTTCCTTGAACGAACTCTGCTTCACTGGGATTTTAATTATCTTTAACAAAAAGCCACCGGCTCTCCCCAGCCCCAGTATACAACAGAATACATTAATTTGAAAGCGGATGCTAACTTCCTACTGCGCATGGGAGTGGACTTTCACAGAAAGTCATGCTATCTGTGGACTCCGTCCTAAGAAGAACTTTTAGGAGCTAAGAGAAGCGAGGCTGTGGGAAGGCCAGCTGGTGCTGTAGAATTTTGAGCAAGAGTTTTTCAAGGAGCTCCCCCGCTCCCACCTCACTCCACATGGACAGTTGGTGAGTCTGAGAGGAGTGATAGCCCGGGTCTTTCTCCCTTTCAGGGCTTCAGCCGCCAGTCTTCACTGCTATTCAAGATTCTCTCCAGTGTTCGGAACCATCAGATCAACTCAGATTTGGCTCAACTACTCTTACGACTAGATTATAACAAATATTACACCCAGGCCGGTGGAACTCTGGGCAGGTACGAACAAGCGTTGGGGAAGTTTGTGGACGCTGTGTGTGTGACTTTTGAACAGTTTATAATTCCAGAGCTAAGAGACGTTAGCCACCGTCTCGTCTAAATGGCCTCATTTTATAAACAAGGAAACTTAAGGCTGAGATAAAGGGCTGTGTCTGATCATCTTTATTTATATTAATGAAGCTTAACTTCTAGTAAAAGCCACCATCATAGTGAAATACTAAAACTCCTGATGCTGAGATGGGTTTTTAGATCTCAGCTGGGCAGGAAGAACGAACTGGGAAGTGGAGTGGCTGTGGCTGGTTCCCAGTTCTGACATTAACCAGCTCTGCAGCGCTGCCTCCCTGGCTTCTAGTACCCAGCTTCCATGCATGGGAAAGGTGATTACCCCTTCAAGTTCTTAGCTTTTTAATCCAACATTCAGTGGAACCAGCACCAAGATTCAGTGGTGGTTGGCTTTTCTCAGAAGTCTCTCCTATTTTTAAAAAGCATTTTATTGTTCTCCTTTTTGTTTCTCAAATGTCCTCAAGCAGATTTTTCCTAAGTGATTTTAAGCAGAAAAGTCCAAGAAACACTGTTTTAGAAGATGACATTAGGTAGATTACAGGCTGTCCTGATTACTCTTTGAAGAAAATCTTGGGAAAGCATATTTGATGAGGTTCTTTTTTTCTTTTATAGTTTTGGGATGTGAAAATAACTGGTTCACAAACCAGCAGTCTCTCACTGCGTTCCCACATCCGTGACAGAAAATTCAAAACATCCCACTCTCCAGCCGCTCTGCAAATGCCTGCCGTCTACTGAGGGCCCTACCTTTCCTCCTAGCAGCTACTACTATTGAACATTCATGGGTACAAATCCTTCCCGTGTGGAACAGTCTACCCCATCTTAAGGGAGTTCTTAACTCACCCACCATGGAGAGGACATGTGGTGCCAGCTCTCCCTCTGCTGACCTTGCAAGATCCATTACATGGAGAACGTCTGTCAGACACGTCCATTTGTTGAGCACCTACTATGCGCCTAGGTACTGTTCAAGCTGCGAGAGACAGCAGTAAGTCATAACTTCCAATTATTTCAGACTGGAAAAAGGGCAATTCTAGCTATTGACGACGTGTTTAATTATTCCTATTTTAACAAAGAAAAGGAGTCCTTATGAAAAAGCCTGAGGTCAAATTTCTAGGTTCCAAATATTGAAAACTGTGAGTCTTATTATCCCCTCTTGGAAAAACCACAGAAGTTAAGGTTCCCCTAATCTGGCCCAACCATTACTGTAATTATTAATGTTCATATTGGTGTGAACAAAAATAAATGTTTATTGAACAACTCCCTCTATAATGAGAAAGAATGCAGCATTCCAGCCTCAGTCTGTAGCCAGTGATTCTGTATCCTATTTCCTACACTTGTGTGCTGAAGGTAACCCTTTCCACTGCTGTCCGTGGAGAAGTTAGCAAACTCTGGCCCACCACCTGTTTTTTGTAAATGAAATTTTACTGGAACCCAGCCACACTCATTTACCTGTTGTCTGCGATTGCTTTCATGCTGTCATGGCAAAGGTTTTGTGACCCGTCAAATGGCCCAGAAGGCCTAAAATATTTACTGTCAGGGAAAACTTTTTAACTCCTGCTTCAGAGAATGACAGGACATCAACAGGGATGCTGCTAGGGGTAGGGAAGGAATAGCTTCTAGGAACCATGACAGCAATAACAGTTATAAAATTGGACCTCTGGCCAGAGCTGCTAACATTTCCAAGTGTTGTCCCTGCGTTTCTCATGTTTATCCTTGCAGAAAGTCATCCCATCAGGCTTATAGTCACTGCCCTTTCACAGCAATTGGTGCTTTTTCCTTTTTAGTTCTCAGAGTACAGTACCCACAGGTCAGCTGTCAGTGAGCTCAGCTCTAAGATGATTTTCTTTAAGTAACAGGAAATGCCCAACTCTATTTAACTTTGCTCCATCTATTGATTTGGGCCTACTATAAAATCAGGTTTTTTTTGA
Organism: Lutra lutra; assembly: GCF_902655055.1. Classification (NCBI taxonomy): domain Eukaryota; kingdom Metazoa; phylum Chordata; class Mammalia; order Carnivora; family Mustelidae; genus Lutra; species Lutra lutra. The sequence continues at coordinate 62,811,543 of NC_062284.1, forward strand.
AAGTCAAATTTTAGCCCAGGATAACCTTTTGACAAAGATACCACAGAAAATTTTAAAAATTTTACTTATTTACCTTGGCTAGCTGTCCTCCTACTATGAACAAGCCTATTGAAAACCGCAGAAGGTACTAGGTTTGTCTTGCTTTTTGTTCTGCAATTAAGTTCAAAGAAATGGATGAAGAAATCCCAGTTACTACAACCAAAGAGATTCAACATTTATTTTATCATAAAAGTCCAGCAAATAAAACTATATACAAGATCCATGCAAAGAATCCAGTTACACACAAGACACATTTAAAACCCGGTTAAAACACAATCTCCACAACATCAGGGAATAAAATTAATGAGACGAAGTATCCTTAGTGAGAAACATAATCGTGTTTATATTTTGGATGCTGCTTGAATCCAATTCTCTCCCCAACAATGAGGCACTGGATCACCCACTCCTGTGATACCACAGGCAGCTGCAATGCTTCCGCACACTTCAGCACCGAGGCCGGGCATGAGGGATCCGTCACCACCACGTCAAATACCCCTAACGCAATATCTGCAGAAGCAGGGGAAGGTGAGGGAAGAGAGGAGACTGGATTTAGCCTTCCGTGGAAAAAGACATGCTTCCTAGCCAGTGCATAGCACTGAGCCCAAACTCAAGCTTTTCATGTCAGTGTTACTGATCACAACCCAAAGTGAAAAGTCACCATCATTAGATGCTACCCTTATAGGCATGTTTATCAGTACAGCACTGGACAGCAGCAGAAGCATCAACAACCCAGGGCCTCACTCCTAGTGGCTTACCTCTTGAGGGTGGTACCTTTCTTCTCTCAGAAACATGGATAAGGTCAGCCAGTCAGACCACAAGGCCGAGCACCCACGGGGCTGAGGCCCTCCCTAGAGCAGTACCACCACACACACTCTGCAGGGACGCACCTTTGTTATGGGCACTTGAATGGTGCTGCTTCACGGAGGCTGCCCCCCCAGTCATGAGGATCTCAGACCAGAGCTCCAGGAAGTTCTGCTGTTGGTCTGACACCAAGAGTACCTTCAGATTGTGGAAAGGGTTTTCGCGGGGTTGCCTATGAAGGAGTCAGAGACACAGCAGCTTAGAACTGGAAAAGACCTTAGCATGACAGATTACTTCCAACAAGAGCCCTTCTGCCAAAGGACTTGGGCCCATGTGAATGTTTCCCAAAGTCCTGCATTAGGATACCACTCTCCTTCTCTCCTGTGAATCATGTATTTTCTGGAATCCTGGCATTCTAATTCAGCCCTTCTGCTGTCCAGATCCATCCTGGGGCTGAGAATAAAATGCCTTGCTTAAAACTTAGTCCCCTAACCTTAGAGGTCAAGAATACTGAACCTACATGGATCCTCACATATTTTCAAAAGGTCCTTAACCAGGATACATCAGGAACATAAATTAGATGAACTGATGAAAAGAACTCACTGAAATTCTCTAATTTATCCTATGACAATTATAGTTTCTACAAATACACTCTCACCTAGATTCTCCCCCCTCCAAAAGCTTGCTATCTTCCTGCCTACCATCCTAGATGGGCTCTCAAATACTCACCAATCCAGAATTCTTTGCTCCTCAAGGCTGTACCCAGCAGGCAGCAAATAATTACGGTAATTCTGGAGCTGGTTGGCATGGCAACTATCATGGACCCAGACATGAGACACACAAGGAATCCCACTGGCAAGGCACAGGAAATACTTCCGGGTTCGACAGTGCTGATCCGCAATTAGGAGACACTGGTAGGCTGTGTTACACTGGAAGAAAAGGAACAGAACCAATAGGTCTGGTGACTTCTACAGAAAGCCCCTGAATAGCAGCCCTGAGTTCCAGAGAACAGATCTGAACACTTCCAAATACTACCCAAAATGGGGCTGAGCCTATCCTTCTGCCCAACACTTCCTCTCCCAATGAAAGGCCCAAGGCACTGCCCTAGATACTCTCCCTGCCACACCTGCAGGTTTTTCTGGGGGCCTAAACCCTCAAGGGACAACCCAAGCCCAGGTCTTCAATCTTCCAGGCTGAGAATCAGCAACACTATAATGGGGATTTCTATTAAACACAAGTTTTAATCTGCTTTTGTCCCAGAAACAGAACCACAGCCTTTAACAAATAAGGGTTCCAACTTCTCTTCCTTACATAAAAGTAAAAATTCTACTTCATGCAAAACCTTGTAGCAGTTTCCCAGTTCCTGAACTGTGGAAAGGGTTTTCATGGGGTTGCCTAAGAAACCCATCCCCTTCCTCTCAGGTTCTTTTCCTCATTGACCCACCCGGGAAGCTACACAAAGAAACTCCTCACCTGGGCTTCATTGAAGTCTTCAAGGATATAGCCAGCTCCTGCTCGAAGCTGGGATTCTGTATACTGCTTGTTGAAAGGAGGAATTTCTAAAAATTCTATTTAAAAAAAACAAAAAACCAAGATCATAATTACTAGTTGGTTTCTTATTCGCTACTTTAAGACTGCTTCTTACTGCCTCCTTTCACACTTCCCCCACTATCTCTATATCCCAAAGACGGATCAAGGGCTTTCCCATGGGTCAGAAAGAGCTCTGTCATGAGGACTACAAAATGCTGCCAAAAGAAGGGACAAGAGCAGAAGGGGTAGGGAAGATGAGAAATGGGGTAGGTCCTGGACCTAAAAAACATCAAAGGTTTGTGTACTGAGTCATGGGACTGTTAACAAGGATGGACACACAACCAGTTCCCATGGTGGGTATTCCAATATGAGTAACCCTTACCATCAAGAAGCTGTCCTTTATGCCTACCCTCAATCTCTCCTGCAAACTAAGCCCATTTCCTCTAATTCTCCCTGCTTGTGGAGATAAAGAATAGCTGATTCACACTTTTTCTAACAAAGCCTTCAAATTCCCCCTTCATCAGCAGTTTTACCCTCTATACACTAAAACTGTGATGAACCAGAAAGCTCAAAGAAAGTAGGGTTTCTAAAATGTAACTGATTAAGTGAAGATTAGCCAGAAAAATCCTATTTCAACCTTTTTATTGAAAACTATCTACCTTTGATGATCTTGAAGTACCTCAGGACACTGAACATCAATGACTGCATTACAGTCTTGAGGGTGAAGTAGAAGTTATGAGAGATGAGGCTGAAGCTGTAATGACCCTAGGCAATTAGAAATTGCTTCTTTTGACCAAATATCTGCTCCTCTCATATATAAATAACACATTAAAAAAAGAAAAGAAAAAAGCAAGACATTAGAGATTTTAGTTAATTTAAGATTTCTGAGAAATTAAGTTCTAATGAACTTACACAAATAAAAAACCCAACCAAATTCATTAAGAGTTCAGAGCCAGGACCACTTCCCATCCCCCTCATGCCCAGTGGTAAATACCGGCAGAGCAGACCCCTTGAGGCCAGCCCTGTGCTGCCCTCCTTGCCTGCTGGAGTCGCCCAGAGTGCTGGTGCCCCACAGTCAGGACTCTACACCTCCGGGAAGGTCTGACTGGCTGACCCATTCACCTTCATTGCTCTTTTCTTGACTAACCATTCTCCATGTTCCTCTTAAAATGAGAGCTCAAACTGGAAACTCTAAATGGTTGTAAACAACTCAGAATATAGCAGGACTATTGCTCAGGCTTGTCACTGCATCCTGTTGATCTATCTCATTACACCTCGTCACAATTTTTGTACCAACGACTCTACTGCTGAGTTACTGCCAAGGCCTCGCGTGGTCCTTTCTTTTTCCCAAAACTTCTACGTTACATCTGCTTAATCCAGGTCTGTTTCTAGTCCTGACCTCTTTGGTTTTAATTGCCAATTATGTTCCTTGCATCTGTGTAATCAAACATTATCCCACCTAGGTAGCAGTAGTCTACTCCTCTACTTTTTCTCATTTTGGATTTAAATTTTATTTGCAACTTATGAGTGGCCCTGCCCCACCAGAGGCTAAAATGAACAGGTTTTTAATTCCATCATCTAAAGGATGAAGGTACTAAATGAACCCAACTCTAGAGTCAAATCCCCATGGCTGATGGGCCGCTGATGGTATGCCTCCCAACAATAACCAAGTGCCATATTCTTAAATCATGAATAAATAGGTCTCATTAAATGAATTCAAATATTTTATGAGCTCCTTATCTAAAGTAGCATCTAAGAGATTCCCATTTATCTGCAAGTAATACCACATGGTTTCTTTAAATTCTTAAATTCTTAAACATGGTTTCTTAATATTCTGTTAGAAGACTGTTCTAGTACAAATGTCTTTAGGCTTTTTGAGATTGAGGGACCTTCAACATACTAAAAGTATCAAGGACTTTAGTACTTTGGGGCAATAATCCAACAATAAAGGAGCAACATAAAACAGATGTGTTCACTACAACCACATTTTCCACAAGAAACCTGGAAATCGGGGCACGTGGGTGGCTCAGTCAGTTAAGCGTCTGCCTTGGGCTCAGGTCATGATCCCAGGGTCCTGGGATCAAGCCTTGCCTCTCTCTCTGCCTGCTGCTTCCCCTGCTTGTGCACTCTGTCAAATAAATAAATAAAATCTTTAAAAAAAGAAGAAGAAGAAGAAACCTGGAAATCTCTCTAAAAAAAAGTCCAATTTCCTCCTCATTTAGACAAGGCCTACCTCCCTCACGTTTGGTTAGAAGGTTGGGATTAAAAACATTTCATGTATCAGCAATGGAGGGAATTCTTCTGAGCTATTAATCTTACATATGGTCACAGACGTTTAAGGAACTGGACAGTCTGCATCTCATACCAAAGCTGGCTTTCTTGACCATGCTGTACCAACCCACAAATAAAATATCTACAGAACTGCCAAGTCCTGGGTCTAGGGAACGGCTAGGAGTGTGCTGGAGAATAAGGAAGGTCCGGAGTCTAGCAATACTGCAAAAGAAAACAAGACCACACACACTGTTTTGATCCCACAACACATCTCACACAATCCCCAAGGGACTCATTATGATCAATGTAAAACTACACTCTTGGCTAGGAAAACAGACACCTTATTATCTCCTTGCCTATAGGTAGGACCTATACCTATCTCAATCCTGACAATTCTATACCTATCTCAATTCTGACAAAAAACGCTGGGTGCACAACCCTGAAACCCCACACATGCCACCTGCTCCCGCACGCTAGAAACGCTCTGCAGCTGACTCCGTTTATGCACCTTCCAAATAGCATAAACCCTAACTGCAACTTCCTGACCACCTGTAAAGATCTGCGTCCCTATAAAGATCTCCACATGGCTACAGTGGGTGAGATATAGTTTTAGTTAGTTAGCAGAGAGTCATCCAAGCACCTGACATGCCAACCATCACAGATCTACAGTGCTGCTCTTTTACGATAACCATGTTCCCTAATGTGATCCCCTCTTGCAAGATTCAACTCTAACCTGCAGAACATCATCCCATCTGGATGCTGCTGAGTCACTTACAGTGTATACATTTTTATCTGTCCATTTTCTCTCCTAGATCACACTTTTCAGACAGTTGAAACAATTTTTTAATTCTCCCCACTGCAGCCTTCACTCAAACCCTATGAAACAGACAACACAGAAATGCAATATACAGAGGAGGTTTAAGGTTGAAGAGAGGTACAAGAGCTGCAAAGGCTTAGGAGCTGCTTCTCTGTAATCACCCAAGGGCTCTGGGCACCCTACATTCTTAGTCTTACACTCAGACCTCAAGAGACTGCACTCGGCCCTCACGTGGGTCTTCTCTAGCAGTTGCCCCTTGCACACAGATGGGAAAGCGGCAAGGCATTCAGAAACTTGACGGATCCGGATGACTATAGTAGGGTAAAATGAACAGGGGTTCTAGTCCCAACTCTACCATTACTGCAGACAAAAAGCAATTATTTAACCTCTCCAAGCTGGTTTCCTCATCTGTAAAGCAGACGGTAAGATCTATCTCCCATCTGGCTCACAGGGTTGAGGAGCCACCAAGAGGAATTCTGTGGAAACAATCTATAAATCAAAAGGCAGGGCTCATTAACTTTCCCTGACCAAGATCCGAGATGCCACCTGGACTGCCACATTTGTAGGCTCATAAAGTGAACAGAAAGGAAGAAAGTGCCCAAGTGTCAGAGTCCCCAGGGCTTCCTAGGGACTTACCCTCCTCTTCCTCACTGCTTCCTGTAGGACCGTCTGGCAGTTTGGAGCGACTGGCCAACTTGTCACTGGTTGTGGCCATGGTGAGAAGAAAAGCATAGCCCAAAAACAAGGTCTTGTTGAGGGGCAAGGGCCCTCTCTGCTCTTCCAGGGCAGAGGGTTCACCCATGTTGTCTCCACTCTCACAGGGGCTCACAAACTCTCCTGCCCCCACCGCACCTGGAAAGGACAGAGCACAGTTACTAGAAGGCTACAGACCACTGCCTGGGCACGACAGGATGGGCTGGGGAGGTCCTGACCAACTTTTTTGAGCTATATGATCAATAACGTAGGGCCCAATTTACAGTGCAGAGAAATGGGATATATTTAAATTTTACAGTCATGATGATGTATACATTATTTTCATAGATTAAAATCAACTAGTATTGTTTTTATACAGTCAAACCAAATACTTCCGAGATCATTTGAAGAAGGTGGTGGTTCTAATACAAACGAAGCTTGGGTAGGAATGAAAAATTATTTGTAAATCTTCAGCCCACTTTCTTTGCCCAGTGCTCAGAATCCCCCAAGATATGTGTTATTTTGAAACAGCCCTTAAAAACAGACAACAAAAAGCCCACCTTTTTTATTACCAAGAAATGTCCCTGGCAGACAGTCCATCCTATGCCTGACCCTCACCAGAACGGTGCACAGAATACATGGTAAGAAAGTGTTCTTACACGCTGACGGAGCACCATCAAACCAGCCTGCTTCAATTGTCCCAGTTTCCAACCCCTGGTGGTGGGTAAGTGAACCAGCCAGCCCAGGACTCCCAGAACACCCATGCTAGGAGTGCCCCAATAAGTCCACAGAAAGAAAACAAATACCTGATTTGGAGAAGCGGAATCATAGCCTCATTAGGAGGCTAAGATGACAGACAGGTCATGCCTCCCTAAAACAAAACCAGCAGGAGAAGCACAGTCTGATGCAGTATGTATAAGCTTTGACTTCAAAATCGAACTGCCTGAATGTGACTTCTGGATGACTCGGTCACCTTGGAAAAGTCAGCCCACTCTCCTGTGCCACAGATTCTTCAACTGGAACATGAATTCTAACATCTATACCTCATAGGGATTATCTGAGGTCTTATGTGTAAAGCAGTTAGTTCCATGCCTCACATAACCTGAACACAACAGGAGTGTGAGATATATATGGAGATGACACAACCCAAATACACAAGAAACAAAAGCAGTTCTGGTGCCAGGACAATGGACGTGTAACAATCAATGAAGTCCTTCAGTTTGCTGGACTGAGAGGGCTGCCTCAGGGCAGACAGGAGGACTTTACCCCTGTGTTTCTAGAACCCCAATGGATGTGAAGGATCATAGTAGAGACTGAAACAAATACAGATATAGATAGATAAATTCCTGATAATAGGAAGCATGAGGGACTGGAAAGCAGTTGTTTGGGAACAGTATGAGGATGGGAGATGCAGAGTGAGGTACTAGCTTTCAAGAGGAAGTCTGGGAGAGCCAGAGGACCCTGGGTGCAAGGGAGGGGGAAGCAGAGCTTCCTGAGGTAGAAGATTGTGCCAGGTAAAGAAGATATGTAAGACCAGTTTCACCTATTTTGAATCTGCTTAAAATTCAGTACTTCTTTCCCCCTCTTAGAACCTACACGGAAGTCAATGAATGTTTCCAACCAAGATTTCATGTCCTATCTACCCCTACTGGACACTCTGCTGGGAGATGCATAGAGGAGGATGCAGTAAGCGGAGTACCTCCTGGGGCTTGTATGGGACCCCATCTTTGTAGCCAGGACAGAGGAGCCACCGCCACTTCTCAGGCTCCATCTCTCCGGCAGCTAGCCCTGCATTCCATAGTGGTCTGAGGGAGAATGAGGCAAAAGGAAGCACTCACCAGGTTTCACAGTGGCAGACTTCCGGCCTCGCTTGGCAGGGGACCGTTCCTCTTCAGAGGTGATCAGTTTTCTTTTGCCTGAGGGAACTCCCGAGGAGGCACGAGGGCTTTCTGTGGTCTTGCGGGTAGGGGTTGTGCTGCTGCTGCTGGAGGCAGCGGGGGTGGCTGGGGAACTGATGTTGCTGCGCCGTTTCCGCTTCCCTTCCACCAAATTGTCTAGGATAGGGTAAGCCAAAGGTTGGTCAACTCCGTGAGACCATGAGGCCCTGGACTCCAAGAAGCTGGGCAGGGCCTGAGTTAGAGATCACCACACCCTTTCCTCCACCTCCCCAGGCAGCACAAAACCTCTCTTCAAGCCACCACCTTTTCGGTTTCAGTCTCAGTCATGACTGAAGTATGCCTGGCCCCCTGCAGAAAACTGGGGAGGTCAGAAGAATCTGAGGACTTACTGTCTGGTCCAGGGAAGGAAACAGAGATAGGCAATGGCTCCAGAAAACAGCAGCTCATCAGCATCTCATACACCACAGGAGTAGTAAGATTTAGGGAAGCATGCTTACTACTCTAGAATTCACTCCTCCTAACACAAACAGAGCAGGGCCTGGGGGCGGTTTTTCAGGAAGCAAAGGTCTTACCCAAGCTGATATCTGCTGCCTTGGTGAGGGGGGTTACTGCCTCGTATGGGCCAAGGCCATACTGCTCCCTCAGTCTGTTTCCTTGCTCCAAGGACAGAATGACGGCCATTCGCTTGTACCACTTCCTTTGGCCTTCTTTTTCAATGCTGTAGTACAATTCTCCAGATTCCTTCCTGTGCCCTTTCACCACCCCTGAGTGGGAACAACAGAAGAGCGGTCTGCTGTTGTTTTAGGTTGCTTGGCACCCACTCACCATGGCTCTACACGGCAGGCTTGGGGCAAGGCATTAAAAGGTACAACAGGGGGCTGAAGCCAGTACTTAAAGAAATTCCAGTGGTCAATCCCAGACACCACCACCACTTAGGAAGGTATGTAGCTACTACCCTGGGGTTGGGACATGGAAAGGTTCTTAACAGAAGGAACTCTTCAGTTATAAAATAACTTCCTAAAGCCACCCTTTATGAGTTGTTCGTAGTTCAATTATTTTTTCAAGTGAGACATGTGGTTTCTTAACAATCCCATTATAACTTACTAAACCTTTCCTTCTTGGCTTCTTTGGAGGCTGAGTGATAATTCTTGAGTTAAGCTGTAGGTGAAAGATGACATCACGCTAAAAGAGAACATGTGTCTGTATGGCTAAATCAAAACAGAGATACAGAGCAAAGAAAGGAAAAAATAAATAAATTCTGCCTCTCCTGCCTAATTCTCCCTCTTATCTATTTCTTGCTCTGATTCAGAACCTAAAAATAAGGCCTCTCATTTAGAAGGAACACAATGTGGAATATAAAAGGGATCAGGGCTAGAATTCAGGAGACCTAGGCTTACGTCTAATTCTGCCACCACCAAGCAGTGTGGTCTTGGGTAAAACCCATTCTGAAACCTATGAAAAGTTCCCTCTACCTATCAAACAATTCACACACACGTGTGCAATATATATATGTGTGTATGAAAACACATATATGAGGTAAAAACAATGCATTATCATGAACACCTTTTAAAAGGGTCCATTTGTTTTCCCCCATTAGCCTGTGCTTGAATGAAGGGCTAAAAGAAACCCACAGCATATGCCACCAAGGAAAGAAATACAGACATGAAAGCAAGCCTTGGTTCTCTATCTATGCCACACAACCACTCCCTTTCCTCTTGTTTAAACCTCTATCAGGAAACTAAATCACAAAGACCCCCTTGAAAAGGACAAAGAAGCCCCCCCCAAAAAATAAACTTCATACTGATTCAGAGTTACTAAAACTAAAGGTGGCTAACATTGACATTAGTAGACAGCCTAATAAATGAGACACAGACTCCCTCCAACCCCGATGCTGTAATTCACCCTGGATACAGACGGTCTGTCTTAAGAGGACCCCCAAGATAAGCTTTACATCTGAAAAAGAATGAATATATTTGATACAAACTACATAAGCTACAGACCATAAAAGACCTAAATCCACATGCTACTAACTAAAGCCACACAGAGCTGTTATTCAGCGCTAAAAGGTTAAGTTTTACAACAAAATAAAGGGGAATCAACTACTCAGGAGTCTACATCACAGGAAGGTGTGAAGATACTTTAACAGAGGCACTGTTGCCCATTATATCCTAATCCATGTTCCGAACAATCTCCAGAAACGGTATTTTTAAATGACAAAACTCAACACAAACACTTATTTCCAAATTAGCTCACAGAAAAGAGGCAATATATTCAAAGAACTGGCACACGAAACAGTCATAACAAATAAAGATCTGTCACCATCATGATTATGGGGAACTGGCCACTATAAGAAAAAAAAAAGGTACCATTTTTCAAACTAGACAGTAAATGGTCGGTAGGTATGCAGGCACAAAAACACAGTACAAACAACTTCTTCCTAAGTAAAAATATCTCAATATATCTGCCACTCACCTACTAGATTCCCAGCAAGGCAGGTACTATATGTAAGTCTCAGTGGTGAAAAGGAAAAACACTAACTTTACAGTGGACAAAACTGGCAAACACTTTAACCAAGGGATGAGGACTAACGAGACCAGTGACGTCCTGTGGATGTCATAGCCTCTCTACTCTATGTGATGTCAAAAGAAGTGCACTTCACCTTCCCAGCATTCTTTTCAAAACCCTTAACACTCTGATCTAATCAAATAAAACATGAGAAGACCCAAACTGAGTGATATTCTACAAAATATTTAACCCCCCAAAACTGTCAACGTCAAGAAAAAGAAGAAAAAATTCAGAAACTGTCACAGATCAAAGGAGATCAAAGGACACATGAGGGCTAATGGACTGGATCCTAGAACAGAAAAAGAACATGTAAAGGCTCGTGAAATCCAAACAAGGTCGGGAATTTAGTTAGTAAGGAGTTAGGCTGGTTTCTTAGTTGTGACAAATGTACCATGCTAATGGAAGATATTAACAACAGGGAAAACTGGGAAGCTGGCTGAGGGGTGGACAGCAACTCCCTACGCTATCCCAGTATTCTGTACTTGGCACAGTACTCTGTATATTTCCTGTAAATATAATATTATGCCAAAGTAAGTTCATTCAAAAATAAGCAACAAAGGAAAACAAAAAAGGCAGTGTGGAAGTAACCAGTATAGTAGGAATGGAACAGCTTTGGAGACCCCCGCAGAGGGGTCCAGCAATTACGCTGGAGCGAGGGCTCTTGGTAGTAACTGACTGGAGAGAAGACTGGCCCCGGCACAGCAAATCTCTTACAGACTCCACCCCTTTATTACCTGCACTGAAATACTCATCCTCGGAGAGGGCTGTCACTTCTGTATCCAGTGGGATGGGGTCACACAGCAGAATGTCTTTGCCCAAAACGTCACACTCGTATCCATCATCAAAGAGCAATTTATACTTCCCAGCTCCGACATCACGAGTGATCTTCCCAGAGTAAAAATAGCCATTTGACGACCACTTGGCTACAACACGGAGCCCTACAAAGCTATTCCCTGGGGAGGAGGCATCCAAACCATCAGAAGGACCAGCAGCAGCTTGGAAAGGAATCTCTGGAGAGTCACTTCGACGCAAAGCACCAGCACCCACGTCTGCCCGCCTGGTGGAGTCCGGCAGTCTGGGCACAATACGAGTGAAGGATTTATCCTCCGGTGACATGCTGGGTGAAATGTCCTCTATGCCCAAGGGGCCAGGAACAGCTGCTTCTCTAAAGAGAGATAAAAGACAGGGGGCAGCAGTAAGAATTAAGAAAAGTACTTATCTACCAGGTTTCCCACTCCTTTGTCAGCCCGTTCTTAGAGGACCCCGCACAGGCATAAGCCTGGTTTCTCGGTAGCCTCTCTGATCCCTGCCCACTCCCCAGTCGGTGCGGACCCCTCATGTCCCTCCTGACACCCCACATACTCTCTACTCCCCTCTCTTCTCTCTACTCCCTTTTTTTCTGAACAAGTCATAGACTAAGCGTTATCTCACACTACCCGGGTACCTGGTTCCAGTGGTCCGAGAAGGCGGGCGGCCCCTTCGCCCGCGCCCACGAGGCGTGACTGGAGCCTTCCCTCCCTGTCTGATGCCAAGGCCTGCATCACCATCCTCCTCACACACTGGCGCCCCTGTCTGACTGACCCCTTTTCTAGGACTAGAGAATGAAGACAGGTTAGTCTGATAGCGCCTGCGACTGGGTCCTTTCTTCACAAACTCTCCCCACGGCCCTTAAACTACATGCCAAGCCAACATGTGCTAGCCCTCCAGGGCAGCAGGAAGCCGGTCTGAACACCCACCACCAAAACTATCAGCCAGGGAGTGGGAGTGTTGGATAATAAGGAAAGGACATCCTCCTCTGCACAAGTCTATTCCCTCCTGACAAAGCCTCCTACTGCTGCCCTCAAAAACAGCACACCCATTTCCGCCCTGCCTCCTCTTCTACTTCAGGCTCTAGACACCTGCAGAGGATAACAAGAAGCTAGGAATGTGTCAAGTTGGGGTCACTACCCTAAACTTTTTGTATTCCCAACCAAAACACTTATAGGCTACATAAAATGGGGATGGCAGCAGCATATGCCAGCACTCCCAAAGTCCCCTCACCTGTTTTCCTACATTTTCTTAGAAGTCTAGCTCCCACAGAGCTCCACCCTACTTCCCATGCAAAACCAAATAGGAGAGGAACAAAAGGGGAGGAAGAGGATTTGAATTATCCTAATTGGAGGATTGGGGTGGGGGTTCCCATGACTCCCCTTTTCCTGTGATATTAAAATGTCAGCAACCCTGCCCCTGCTGTAGCTCTCTCTCTGGAGACCCTGTCTGCACCTCAGTTTTCCTGGGCCTCCTCGGGAGCTGGGCAAGGCAAAATCTGCGGGTTCTGTCCCGCTGGTTTTCCCTTTGAGTGGTCCGGCTCCTCTCCCTGAGCTGCCACTGCTGTGCATGGCTGACAGACTTGTCCCACTTGACGTGCGGTGTAAGCTGGACGCCTTGGAGGAAAAGGAGCTGATATCCCCCAGGTCACCTGAGGAGCCCCCAGTCTGTGAAGGGGAAATTTCGGTTTCACATTCCTGACACTCTACAATTGGCTCTTCAGTCTCCTGCAAGAAAGAAATGGATACAAAAGCTAAAAAAAGCCACAATGACATCATGCTAATGTGGAAGTTGAAAAACCCTAGAGATGGATAGAAATTTCAATTCAGAAAGGCAGGAATCAGGAGACTTTCTGGAATCATGGTGATGTTCTCTATCTCATTCTGAGTAGTGGTTACGTACAATTAATTGTCAAAAGCCACTGAACATTTGAGACTTGAGCATTCTACGGGGGATTATATATGCTCAATAAAAAATAAAGGTGGTACTGGATTGCAAAGAAAGAGACCTCTATTATAAGCCAGTAAGTTAAATTATCTTTTTACTCAACAAGATCACAACTTTTGGCTACTAAGAAAACAGTAAGGATTCTAATCCAGACTACAGAGGCAATTTTTGTCTGGGAGAAGAGAGGTAAGAAGAAAGGAAAGTTAGAGGAGGAAAACAAGTAGTTAGGGGCCCTTCTGGGTATTTGATCAGCAGTGGATAAAGTTATATGTTTTTTGAAATTAGTTATATTACTTTTCCATAAACGATAAAGGAAACAGAAAACTAGGCAAAAATGGGCTAAAAATGGTGCCACTGTTTAGAAAAATGAAAATCAAAAAGGTAATAAAACGTATAAGGTTGCAGTATCATAGAAGACAGGAATGTCAAACTGACTTTATCTCATATGCTTACTTTAATGGAGTGGTAAATGGAGCTGTTTTAAGCAGTCTTTAGAGGCTAATTCCCAGGCTTCTGCTAAAAGGTTCTGGGACCAATCAGCAACATCCTCTCTGGGCATAGGACTGAAAATTACAGCCCAGGTGCTACCTATTTGCCTTCCTGCTCTAGACTGTTCATGCATTATTATCCAAATCATCAGAGAAGACAGGGAGACATGTAGACAGACTCTCCTCCGGCGGAGTTTATTTATAGCCTCTCTGGGCATACAGTATGCAAAGCACACATATTTAAATAATGCTGTAAGATAATTAAATGATTATCTTTGACCATTCCCTTCTTGAAAATCTCTCCCTTGGAATCTACAAAGTCACTTTTACTTTCATTCCACCTCTTTGGCTACTTCTTTATGTGCTTATTTTTGGGGTTCCTCTTTCTTGGTCTAATCCTTTAGAAATAGTATTTCACAGGAATTTTCTCATTCCTTTCTCATTCCTTTCTCACTCTACTGTGCTTTCCCTGGTCTTACCAGACTCACCCCTGTGTGTCTGCCAACACACAATGACAACTCCGCTCCAAACTCACAGATACAAATACCCAATAAAGTCTTCTCTCTGGAGGTACTAAGCACACCTGACATTTAACCCATCCAAAACACAATGTTCTCCTCTTTCCATTTCCTTGCCTTCAATGAATGAATCCTGGATATGCCCAGTGCATCTCACACCCCCTACGACTCTCTGCAGAGGCTGGTTTTTCTCAACCAACCTCAATTCAAGAGTTTGGAGGTAAGAGGCAACCTTCCTCCCCACTGCCATTAACAGACCATTTCTATCTCCCCACCTCTTGCTCCTACTAAACTACTATTTGCCATTCTGTTCAACTTTCCTCTCCCCATTACTCACCAAATCCTCCCACCCACTCACTCTCATGAATGAACACTGTAATTCCTGGTTCACAGCCTCCCTTCCCAGTCTATCCCTACATCTGTCACTATCCTCTGTGGCTTACATTCATCAGATGACCCTCCTAGCAATTCCCAAGTTCCTGATCTGATTACCGCCATCAACATTTTCCACTACCTTAGCCATGTGTCCTCAGGGTCTTTACCAGAAATTGCACCACCTGTAAAAAGTGTCAGAGATAAATATGACTTTCTCAAATCACTGTCTCCTTTCACCGAACTGTCTGCTCCAGCCAGATTCCAGTCTCATCATCTGAATACAACAGGTGTTATGAGCCCAGAACTGAAGTCGATCTCTTCACTTAGATATGACAAATGTGTAGAGGCATGGTCAGCCTAAAAGGCTGGGATTCCAGGCTCTATCTCTTTTGGAGAGTAAGCGCCAGAACAGTAGCAAGCTACTCCTGCCTTTGCAACTGTCCTGCAGTCAAAGCCACTGCTCTCCTAATGACTTGGATGCAGGCACTAAGCTGGCCTGTTAAGATCTTTTTAAAGTATTTGCTTACTTGTTTTCCTGTGTGTCTCTTCTTCCAAACTACAGAGGCCCTGTTAAGACAGAGATGGTAACACTGTCTTCTTTCCTGGGTATGTATATCCCCCAAATCCAGCACAGTGCATGCCACAAAAGAGACCCTCGGGAAATATTTACTAAATGATCTTCTCTCTCAAACCAGTGTTCTATTTACGTTCTTTGACACAGTGTGTGGTACCACCATCTATCTAGCTGCACAGGCAAAAAGTCCAGGGACCAAGCTATATTCCTCCCTCTCCCTTTATCCCCACATTCAGGAATTCACCATAGTCTATCAAAATTTTACCCTCTATTTCTTGCATCTTGTCTCTCCTCTCAACCCCTACCACCACTGTCCTAATCTGGCACTCATTACCTATTGTCTCAACTCTGCCTCAACCCATTCTAATCCATGATTAAACAGCTACTAAACTGACCTTTCCCACATACAAATCTGAGCACATCACTCTTTTCTCCAAAATTCTTTCAAGGTTCTCCATCACACCAAAGATAAAAATCTAAACTCCTCTATGGTATACAAAAGCCCTTACGCTGTGGGCCTTTACCAACCCTGATGGCATTCTCTACCATTCCCTACCTGACTGTAGTGTCATATTGAGCCTCTAAATATTCATTAAACATATCATGCTATCTACATATTTACGTACTTTTCATTCTGTCTATAATGTCCTTCTCCCCCACCCCTCAATGTCATCTGCTACTTTTGAGTACTACATCTTCTGAAAAATCTTTTAGCCACCTTCAGATAAGCTGGCAGGTTCTGCCCCCTCTTCTAACACATCTTTCTACTCCCTACCTCATCAACCAACATTGGATTCATTGCTCCTAAAGAACAGGAGTCTTTTTTTATCTTCATAGTCCCAGGGCCTGCCACAGTGTAGGAACACAGTAAGTATAAGCTCCTAGAGAATAGGAGTCTTTTTTTATCTTTGTAGTCCCAGGGCCTGCCACAGTATAGGAACACAGTAAAAAAGAAGTTGCTGGTAAACAAATGAATAAAATCTCTAAAAGATAATAAGCAAAGGATAACAGATATGAGGAAAGTTAAGTTCCCAGAATCCTCTGACCTCAATCTTCACACTCCTTCATGCATCTTTTTTGCTGCCTACCAACTAGACTGTTCGTGCCTGTGTGTTCTTTATCTGTGCCTTTACTCACCAAGCTTTCTATATGGAATGCCTTTCCCCCTTATCAACCCAACTTCTAAAACCTTCAGTGTCCAACTCAAATGCTTTCTAGACATCATTCAGAAAGACTATATCAAAATTCCCCTCAGATGAGTTTCTTCCTCATCACACTACCGTATGAATCACACATCACTTCTTGCATATAACATTTTTACTCTTAAAAGTGAGCAAATGTAGTGGTTAAGAATGCAGACTCCAGACCTAGACTGCATGGGATGAGTTCTAGTTCCTGTTTATTAGCTATGTAACCTAAAGTAGGTTATTTTTACTGGCTATGCTTCCATTTCTTCATTTAGAAAATGGGATAACAGCATCTACCTCATAGCTTAGTTGTGAGGATTAAATAAGTTAAATCACTTAAAGTCCTTACAATAGTGCTAGGCATATAGTTAGTACTCCAAAAACATTAGTTCCTGTAATTACTGTATTTAATTATGGCAGCATTTTCCAAACTATGTTCCATATGGGTATAATAAGTACTACCTTAAAAAATGTTCAGTTGTCAAATAAGTTTGGTTAACTTCTGTATCAAATAATAAAATAAACATCTTTAGTAAAGGACTTCTTAGAGCCTTTAATGTAATATGCACTATGAATTTTCATGGGGGACGAGAGGTTTCTCAGCATTTGGTATTTCTCAAACTTGGACCATGGAACCTTTTTTTCCTCTCAGAGTATCTGAAAGACCTGCTGTTTCCAGAAATATGTGTTTAGAGAACACATCGGGCTCCTGAGTGGCTCAGTCGGTTAAGCGTCTGACTCCAGCTCAGGTGATGATCTCAGGGTTCTGGGATCCTGCTCAGCGGGCAGTCTGCTTCTCCCTCTCCCTCTGCCTGCCGCTTGTGTGTTTTCTCGCTCCCTCTCTCATTCAAATAAATAACTAAAATCTTTAAAAAAAAAAGTACATCAAATAATAAATTAATGTTACAGTGTAACATTTTAGATTACAGTATTTATAAAAACTATCCATGAAAGCAAATCACTTTTCTAAAGCTGCTAAGTTCCCAGTTTTTCCAAAATAGTAGTAACACCAAAAAAAATTCCACTAATGTAAAACTGAAGATAACATCTGGGATTTTGGTATACAATAAAGAAAGAATACAAGACAATTTCTCAAACTAATGTCAAATCCTTTCTGCTGTGAGGGGCACGATGGCCCATCAATGAACAGCAGCAATAATATGTTCCATTTAATAAACTACATACAAGTTTAATTCTCCCTGAGCTCAACTTCCCGTATGGCTAGCTGGCAGATTTTTTAAAAAGTGCCTGGGTAAAGGAAGGAAAGTAAGTAGCTCTTCATCTTATCAATTAATAAAATGGTTCTTAGAAATTAACATATGTACCAAGAATGGTGCCACATCTTTAATTCTAGAAAATGTGTTTACTTTCACCTAGTATGAGATCTAAACAAAGTCAGTATAGTGCTCGCTTCGGCAGCACATATACAAAGTCAGTATAATGCTGTCCAGTGTCAATGAATAAATGCCAATATTTTGCCAACACTGGGAATGAGTTCATAATGAATCCTACTAAGAAATAAAGGTGCATTTTTACCAGCAGGTATAACCACACATGAATGGAGACCCAAGAAAGGACACAATGAATAAACATAAACACAAGTGAGAAAACAGCGAGAGGCAATGAGAAAACACATGGAGTAAAGCAGAAGAGTTCTAAAGCTCCTTAAGAGTTTCCAAGGATTAAAAATAATACATAAACTGTACTAATACATGACAGGGATTTACGGAGATTCATCAATCTGTTCTTTACAAAAACTGAAACCATGATGGGACTGGTTAAATAAATGACCAAAGGTCAAACAGTAAGCTCACGGTTGAGAAAAAGAAAATTGAAGACTCTCCTCTTGGGGCGCCTGGGTGGCTCAGTGGGTTAACCCTCTGCCTTCAGCTCAGGTTATGATCTCCAAGTCCTGGGACTGAGCCCCGCATCGAGCCCCACATCGGGCTCCCTGCTCTGCGGGGAGCCTGCTTCCCCCTTCCTCTCTGCCTACTTGTGATCTCTCTGTCAAATAAATAAAATCTTTAATTAAAAAAAAAAAAAGACTCTCCTCTTACCAAGTTCTTAAATCTTTCTAACAAGACAAAGGAAAACACAAAAGCTAGTTGTACAAGAAAGGTGGGTAGAGGTGGACATGGAGAGCCAGGGAAACTTTTCTACTGAAATTTGCCACATAGATCCAAAGTATGTATTACCTCAGTTACTTTTCTTTCTACTTCTGTTCCATCCACATAATACACATCTGTGATGACACGGGTGACAAGCGTGCGAACCTCACGGATTGTTCTCATGTGGCGATGCAGGACATGGCCATGTGGGGGCTGAGGCATATCAAACTCTTCTTCTCCCTGTGACAGAAAATACAGAACACAAGCATGGGTCTCACTGCAAAAAGAATCATAGATCAATTTCTTCATGATGAGCATTGTTCAGAGTCCATGAATCTAGTGTGATGGAATTTTCTAGTTGTTTTGTACTCTACTCACCTATAGATAAGAACAGGGATGGACTAGCTATACAGCCAGAAACTAGGAAGAGTTTGTAACAGTTTATCACTTAAAATAACCTATTTCTGTCTAAGTCAAAATCATAACATCTAGCACTTGTATCAAGGATATTTAAGTGAAACTCTGACCCCCATAAAAGTACATTTTAGGTTATAATCCTTCGGATTCTGATGCTGACTTGTCAATCAGTATACAAACTTATACTTGCATCATCTCTTTAAATAAAAGGCATTCTTTAGAACTTTATATTAAGAACAGAGTAATCTATTAATCTCAGTGCAGTCTGTTTTTCCCACATTAGTCACCAAAACTATAGTTTAATTATGCCTAGAACTAGATACAGATTTCTCTCAGAATTAAATATAAAATATTTAATCTGTTTCAAGTAATAATTATAACTTAAGAGCCAAGCTAGTGTCCACAAACAGAAAACATTAATAAATAAAGATTTTGTATTTACTTGTACTATAAAGAATAGTTAAATAGCTTAAATAAACCCTACATTTTTATGCCAACTGTTACATACATGTTTTCTCATTACGCATATACCACATTTGACAGCATCCATGCCCTCCCCCCACCCACCCCCACTGGCTCTCTAATTCTGAGCAGGAGAAAATGCACTTTTTCTCCCACTTCCACACAGTAGACTGATTTTTTTTTTAAACAGTCAATGTCAAGGTATCCAAGTCTTTCCAAAGAACTATATATACCACTGCAATGATGATGATCCTGGGTTTTTACTGACCAATATGGTAGTAATTTACCTAAAACTTTGAGTAATTTTCCTAATTCCCACTCCAACTACATCTTAGGGGTAAAGTATCTACTAAAATGGGTATCTAAATTATGAGGATATAAATAAAACAAAAAGTACAGAAACATAAATCAACTAATTTCTTAAAATATTTTTGTATAGTGCTCGCTTCGGCAGCACATACACTAAAATACTTTTGTATACACAACTCTGGTTAATGAGTGGTCAGAGCTCTGGTCTGTCACAGCTCCATCATCAGGGTGCTGCTGTATCAGAACCATGACAGCCTAGACCTCCTGCCTACACAGGGAGAACCAGGCCCTGGATCACAGAGGTCTTAAAGGTTTCAGGGATACATCAACACTCCTTGCGTTCAGACTTCTCAAGACTTCCTGCATTCTTCCACTAGAAGAGCCAGACAAGATGATCACTTCAAGAGAGACACTTAAACATGTCTGATAGAGTAAGAAAGGAGAGAAAAGAAAGGGGGCAGATAAAAAGAAAGCTATGCTTACTCTCTTCAAACAGTCTTCTGAAAAGAGGTCTCCGTAAAGATAAATAGCTTGATGATCTTAGCATTATAAAAGGAAGATAACAAAATGAAAACAAAACCAAACTTTCTCTTCATTAAAAGCCCGGCTCTAGGCGCACTGGATACAGAAGTGAAATTTTAAGGACTATCTAAGGTAGGCTGCCTATGCTTTTCCCCAGCACTGGCCCAAGTCCTACCCAGAATGCAGTGGATACAAAAACACTGGCACCTGGAAAACCTCCACAGAGCCTTCCTCACTTTCCAACATTCTTCAAAATACAGCACAGCAATGCCGACTTGTTACTGTACTCACCTCATCTGTTAGTAAAATATACACGAAGTTTACCACTATAATCATTTGTAGGCATACAATTAGTGACATTCACATTCACACTGTTGTGCAAACATCACCATAATCCACCTCCATAATATCTCACCTTTCCCAAGTGAAACTGTACTTACTCACCACCTAGATTTTCCTAGCACCTTTCTTAGCAGGAAAAATTAGCTCTTAAATATTTCAGTTATTTCACTCTGTATGACACAATAGCAATACAGTATCAGCAGTGGTGTTTAAAATCATAATAATCAACAGGCAGCAGCAGTAACCAACATATACTGAGCTATCTACTATGTGCCAGGTGTAGTGTTAAGTAAAGGCTTCACATGCCTTATCTCATTTAATCCTCACAATACTCCTGATAGAAGTGGTCTGACTCCACAGCCTAGGCTTAACCACTCTGGCTCACTGGCTCCTGCTCTCATCATCATGAGATAGGAGCAGAGATTATTTCCCTATTTTACAAAGAAAAAAAAGGAAGACATAATCTAGTGGCTTCAACAAGACTGCTATCTTTAGGATCAAGTTTAACACTTTTTATAAAGGTAGAGAAACCACATTATTACATGGCAGACTGTAAACACTTTAATGGTAAAAATAGGTGCAAAATAGGGTCTGATCTATTATAACCCCTATATTCAAAAAGCCATGCTATTTTTAATCTGTACAAACTGATAAAGT
Organism: Lutra lutra; assembly: GCF_902655055.1. Lineage (NCBI taxonomy): Eukaryota > Metazoa > Chordata > Mammalia > Carnivora > Mustelidae > Lutra > Lutra lutra. Next base: position 62,832,870 of record NC_062284.1, read on the forward strand.
CTTAGGTCTCATAGACTGTGTTACCTTGAAAGGCTAATAATATAAACATAATTTCTGGAGTTCCTGGAGAGGCACAGATAAACAGAACAAGACTACACAGGCCATGATTAATAAAGAGAAAAGCAACATAGCATAATGAAAAGAATACCGATTCTGAAGTCAGATATGCTGAGTTCAAATTCCAGTTCTGCCACCTACTGATGGCAAAATCTTGGGCAAGTTACTTAACCTCTCTTCAGCTCGGTTTCTTTACCTGTGAAATGGGAATAATAATACCAACCTCATGGGTTGTCTTGAGCACAATGCTGATACACTTTAGGTGTTCAATAAAGAGGAACTATATTATTTTTATAAAACAAACAACTTGGACAATTAGAACAAGAGGCACATCACTAATGAAGCTTTCCTAGGCAGATTCCAAGTGAAGATAGTCTACCAGAGCAACTGAAAAGGCAATTTAAGCACTATTAATAACTTCCAAATTTTCCCTGCCATGGAACCCAAATGCCATCTGATGAGATTTTATGAACTTCCTCTTATTTGTTAATAGGTACAGTTCTACCACAGCTTCTTACCCATTCAATTTTTATTACTACCTACACTTCCCAACTCTCTTCCCAAGAACCTGTTGCTCCTCCAGTCTTACTTCCATCAGCCCCAATCCTTTTCCTCCCATTTTATCTAGCTGTAGCCTCTTTCTGCAGTCCTAGTCACCGGAGCACTCCTTCCTCTCTCTCTTACTGTTCTGTTTCTAATACTGTGGTACAGTATCCTTCATGCTTCTCTATCCCTTCTCCTCTGCTTTGTACTCTCTCAAGTTCCTGGGAACCTTGGTGAAATAAACTTGGGAGGGAAGCAATCAGCTCTGATGCTTGTAAGGGAAGATGAAAAATCGTGGCAAAAAAAAGTTAAATGTAGAAGACTAGACTATATTCCTGGCTTTCTTTTCCAATAAAGTCCTACTTGACAAACTCCAACACCGTTTCAGACTACAAACTGGATACAGCTACCCATAATTTTCACTACCCTATCTCTATCCTGGAAAAATTGTTTTTTGTTTTTAATGACTGTTCTGTACAAAACCCTTAAGAATTATCATTAGGTACAAGTACCACATCTTCAATTCTCCAGCAATCCATGAAGTCAAAAAACAGGGCCCCTAAGATAGTCTGTATGTTGTCTCACCTGGCTATGGAGAGACTCTGTATCATCCCCAGGAGCAGTGACTGGTTTTTCACCAGTCCCCCTCTCAGTCTGAACTGTGGCATCTTGTTTTCCAGAATTCTGGTCCACCGTACTGGTCCCCTGTTCACATACATTCTTTACAGTCTGGGTTGCTGCTGAAACAGTTTCTGGAACCCACAGGGAATGCTCTATGGTCTGGATTCCTATGTTATTTTGGCTGGGCCTTTCAATCAAGGCATTACTAGGTTTTTCCTGATTGGTATTCTGGCCTTCTAGCACATCTGTCTCCATTGCTTCCCCTTGAGGACTGGATGGCCCCTGTGTGGCCACCTGCTGGGAGACAGGAGAAGGAGGGTCTTTGACAGGACAACTGGGCTTCATAGGCTGTTGACTCTTCCTGGTCCTTTGTTCACCTTCCAATTTTTCCTTCTCTTCTTCATCTTGAGTACTTGGAAAACTGAGCGAATTCCCCCTAAAAATCAACCATAGGAAGAAGCCATGTCAAGTAAGCAAGTGTGTGTGTCTACTGGCAAGAGGAAGTACACAAATTTGACAATCTGAGAAATGTGGGGAAGGGAGGAAATAAGGTGACTCAGTATATCACCTTACAAAGTTCAACATAATTTCACCTTTTTTTTTTTTTAAGATATATTTCTTTTAGAGAGAGTGAGAGAGAGAGCACAGTGGGGAGAGGGAGGGAGTCTCAAGCAGAATCTGTGCTGAACCTGACTTGGGACTTGATCTTATCACCCTGAGATCACAGTCTAAATCAAAACCAGAAGTCAGTCCCTCAACCACGTGTACCACCTGGGTGCCTCAACCTAACTATACTCTCGAAAAAATAATGGCACATAGGACTATCCCACCATGATGATAAAATAGTCATAAAATTTCTTCCCATCACTAGTTACGAACTCTGAAATCTGACACCAGAAAATAAGGTAAACAGAAAGATGTAAAGCTGAAGTCAAAGTCAATGAAGGCAGTTTAGGATCTACTTCAAAAAAGCTCAATTAGGTCAAGATGTATAGTTTGGTTTTTATTGGTTCTAACGTTCTTAAATGACTCCTAGCAGTCAAGATACTTTCCATTACCTCCTACCCCAACCAATAATTTTAGGGAAAGAAATTTAATTTACACAGCATAGAGTTATAGGTGAGAGTCTAGCTTTGCTAGCTATACTGGTATATCTTACAACTAACAATTCAAAATGACTTGGGTTTCTTAAAGACATTCTCAAGATACAGCCTACTTTTCATTAGTCTTCCCATTGGGCCATCAGTGACTTATTCACTTATCCCACAAGCATTTGATTAATGTCTCCTCAAACTAGATACCACCAAGCTCTGAGGTGCCTAGGGGCTTTTTTAGATGTCCTTAACCAGAATAAAAAGACCCAGATTAACTCCAAGTGAGGTTACACAGGAACTTAACATTCATATCTTATTCATCTCTACTTCAAACACCTAACACAGAGCTCATTATACGTTAAGTGTTTAATAAATGTACTACGAACAAAAGAATTAATGTTCTCTCCATTAAGAGATTGAGTAATTGTAAAAATCAACTCTCAGATTAAGTAAACTAATTGTATAAATAGCAAATTCATATAGAAAATGCCTATAAACTTTTAACTTTTTGGTAAATTAAAATTCAGTGAGTCATTACACTATAAACAAAACAAGAAACTAAAGCATTTTAGGCTACATTAAATGCATAGTAGCCAGAAAAAAGATAAAAGGAATCCATTCTAAACTGACCATGGTATGACCATATCTGTATGTTTCAGTTTGGAGTATCACAGTTTATATGGCATAAACTGAGATACACCTAGAAGAGAATAGCCAGTATAATCAAGGATCTAGAAACCATGTCATATGTTGCTGAGAGCATTTGGCCAGAGAAAGATGGAACTAGTCATTGAGAAAGAGAAAGCTGTCTCCAATCTGGAAGGAGCGCTCATCCCTTAAGAAATGAGCTGACAAATGCAGGCAGAAAATAGGAAACATGAAGAGCTCTTGGAGAAATGCCCTGCTCTGGATCTTGAATAAGAAAGAGAAAAGTTTCTGAGATGTCTATCTTGTTGAGCTCAGTTTACCAAAACAGGATATTAAAGAGATTTAGAACAGAGGCGTAGTCTCTGTTTGGTGGTCTCTGTTTGGTGGTCATAGCTTGAGTCCTGTCAGGAACCTCAAATGAATAAGGATATATAATACAATAAAGAAAAGGTAAGAGTAAGAGTCCACCAGGAGACAGAGGAGTAAAACCTACCTCTGAAGAGGTTGTAAGTGACCATATATATCGATTACTTAGCACAGGGCTAGGTACACAGCAGATGCTCAATCAATACTAGTTGAATAAAACAAAGCAATTAAGAAAATTCTATTCATCTTTTCTATGACCTAAATACTCATGTCTGAGTATTTCAGGCAGCGAACATCAATAGCTGAACAACAATGAGAGTCAAAAGCTGGAAGCAAAAGTACTTGATTAACTATTTGAAAAATTCAATTACCACTGTTTCCCACCCTTAAAGAAGCCTACCACATTTTACAGAAGCTGTTTATTTAGGGTAGAACTTCTGAACAGAGGGATGGCTGGGTGGCTCAGTTGGTTAAGTGTCTTTGGCTCAGGTCATGATCCCAGGGTTCTGGAATCAAGTCCTACATTAGGTTCCTTGCTCACCAGGAAGCCTGCTTCTCCCTCTGCCTGCTGCTCCCCATTGTGAGAATGTGACCTGGGCTATTTGATTCTCAAGAATACCAACAAGCTCACATTTAATAATCAGAATGCTAATAAAAGCACTGACAAAACACACACACACACACAAATAAATAAAAGCACGGACATATTTCCTTCTGACTATTTATGTCAGTAACATTAAAAATTATGCTGCAAGGGCGCCTGGGTGGCTCAGTGGGTTAAGCCGCTGCCTTCGGCTCAGGTCATGATCTCAGGGTCCTGGGATCGAGCCCCGCATCAGGCTCTCTGCTTGGCAGGGAGCCTGCTTCCTCCTCTCTCTCTGCCTGCCTCTCTGCCTGCTTGTGATCTCTCTCTGTCAAATAAATAAATAAATAAAATATTTAAAAAAAAAAAAAATTATGCTGCAAATAACATTAGGAACATACCCGCTGACAAAACATTATCCAACTCTCTAATTACAGAATCACTGAACACCACCTAATAATGAAAATACAAGCTTATTTCCATTGCCTTATTTCCTTATACTAAATATAAGAACTGTATATCCCAAACAAGATACTCTATTTAAATAGAGAAAAAATACTTTGTAACTCAAAAATTTTTTTTGTTTCAGAGCTATTCTAAGAGATTATGGAATAAAGAAATCAGGCAAATCTTAATTCCATCAAGTATGACAAACTTTAAATTTTGGGGTGAACATCTCAGTTTGCCCTTTGGGAAACTAAAGAAAACTGAAAAGTCTTATTAAAAGCAAACAGTTCCAAAACTAAGAAAAAAGGCGTGATTTTGAAAATATAGAACTACAGATTTTTTTTAGAATGATATATTTTCATAAATTTATGAAGACTGAATCATTTCAAATTGATAGAATAAGTAAATCAAGATGAAAACATATCTATAAAATATTAAATAAAATTTCTCACATCTCATTTATAAATCCATCTAGAATATGTCACAATCCCTCAGATAAAAATGTAAGCTCAAATTCACAAAATGGTAGCAATGTACATTCTAGATTTTGGTACCAATCATTCTGCAAATCAATACGACTCAAAAGAGGCTATGAAAATAATGCTCACCTCATGGGCACAGAGGAAGGATTCTGACTTCGAGCCTCATCATCTTGTTGGGCTTCACAAACACAGCTAAACACAGACACAGTCTTCGGAGAACTAAGATAATAAAGCAATACTGGGTTAGTATGGAAAGGGAAAGTACCTCTGGCGATTATCCTTTTTAGGCACAAAGGGAATAAAATCCTTGCTCTATATCCCAAACCACCTTATACCAAAATACCCTTCATACTTGTTTCAAATTAGCACAGTTAAAAACTCCCAAAAAGATTCACAGGAAATAAGATGGGACAAAGGACTGTATCAAATACCAAAAAGATGCAATCAGCAAAGTCCAAACTTTAGTACTCTATAGAACAAACAACTCAGTTTCTTCAACAAATAAATTGCTAGGGGGAAAAGGGGGGTGTGTGGCGGGGGAGGAGATCCCAATAGAACAATGAATCATGGAACACTACATCAAAAACTAATGATGTACTGTATGGTCACTAACATAACACACACACACACACACACACACACAAAAGGACATAATCAGATCTGATGAGACAGATCAAATCAAATTTTAACTTAAGAGACATAGTATGTGGACCTTGTTTGGATCTTGATTTAACCATGTAAAAAAAACTTTTATGATGCAATCAGAGAAATCTGAACACAACTTTTTTTTTCAAGGAATCACTGCCAATTTTAGAAGTATTATCATAGCACTGTGGTCAAGTTCAAAATAAAAAATCCTTATTCTTTAGAAATAGCAGTGAGATATTTATAGATAAAATGAGATACGCTGGAATTAGCTTCAAAATAATCCAGTGAGGGTAAGTGTGATGGAAGTATTTATAAATGAACCAAGACAATAAGTTAGTAATTTTTGACACTGGGTGGTGAATACGTATTGGTGCATTCTACTATTCTTTCTACTTCTGTATATACTTGAAACCTTCAATAATGAAATGTTTAAGAGAAAAAGAAGATAACAGCAAGTAATCTGAACAGAGCCCAGTTAACAGATGACACTTTATAACAGTGGTACTGCTTCACCTAAATGCAAAAGAAGCAATCATTTAAAATATTCAAGCAGAGGGGTGCCTGGGTGCTCAGTGGGTTGAGCCTCTGCCTTCGACTCAGGTCGTGGTCTCAGGGTCCTGAGATCGAGACCCCCCATCGGGCTCTCTGCTTGGTGGGGAGCCTGCTTCCCCTCCCCCTCTGCCTGCCTCTCTGCCTGCTTGTGATCTCTGTCAAATAAAGAAGGTCTTTTAATAGATATATAGATAAATAAAATATTCAAGCACAGCTTACTTAAATGATTTCTATGGTGAACCTAACTGTAAAGTGAATAGTCAAAGACTTTTAAAATCTAGATTCTCATATACACAATTTCCTTAACAACAGTACCAATGAATTTCATCTCATTCTCTGACTCCCCAATACCCATCCTCCAAACTGAAGTCTTACCCTTATTTTTCATCCCTCCATTTGGCACAAAAGGTTCAACAACACATTGTTCCCTCTTAATGTGCACATGCACAGACTAATGACAAGTCATGTCTGATATATAATTATGTTAAAACCTAAGCAAGTGTATACTTCCATTTTCTTTAACTTGTTAACATTAAAGAGTCTTTAACTGAGTAAGGACCCTCAACTGCTTATCTTCCAAATTAAATATGCAAGAGCCCAGAGAACCATCTCTCTAAAACAGAATTGAGTATAGTTCAAAAGGATTTACATGTGGGTCAGAAACTTGCAACTGAGGGTCAAATTTAATCCACAGACATGTTCTATTTGACCCAACAAGCAAGGATTTTATTTTAAAAATCCAGCTTTCTCTTTAAAAGTGTAAAGGTCTGCCAACAGTAAGTTTGCACTCTTGCACGGTAATAACCAGCTGGAGTTGAACAGGGGCACATATTCAAATGGGACACACATTCAGCCAGCCAACGTCCTTAATACTCTATGCTCTGGCACCTGGCCTGCTTTACTTATTTACTGTACTTGCCAAGCCCCATTTAAGAATCCTCACCTATATTTCACCAACGACTGCTGCTAGTATGTTCATGCTGGATGACTCATGCTATAAACCAACGAAACAGTTCTACTCTCCCAGCCACCAGATGGCAAAGCTTACCACAAGAGCCTCAGGATGGGGTCACACTCATCCTCCAAGCATTACAGCATTCATGACAAAGCAAAAATCAACAGTTCAACACAGTAGTTAACTTGGCAAGCAGAAGAGAAAATGGCCTGAGGTTGCAGCTGAGTCAGGAATCTTTGAAGGAACAAGGTCTAAGGCTAGCTCTTATTAAACCCTTTATTACCTTACCAATAAGCAGCAATAACCTCTCTCATCAACAGGAAAAAGAAAAAAAGGTACTCCCACATGAACAAAAGGAAGAAAGAGAAACACCTTTAAATATCTTAGTTCTAAGGACAGTAAAAGCTTTATTAGACTGAAAGTATTGGTAAGACAGCCTACGTTAGATTCAACACATGGCTAAATCCTTTCTGCTGGAGTTTCATTTTAAGTTTTTTCCCCTATCAATAAATCATCTTCTCCTTATTACCAGAGTGGCTTTGTATATTAAACTCCTCTAAATAGCAACCAGCTCTGGTTACCTGGCAACAGCCTCAGCAACAGCAGTAGATCCATTTTTTCTTTCGCCAGTTGTAGGCTCTGAATAAAAACAAAAGCAAAGACAGAAAGTAAAGAGAAACGGAATTCAGTTAGTACCACACTTATAAACTTGTTCTACTAATAACTGCAACAAGTGACAAAAAGAGGTAAGAATAAGTGAACAAAGATTTATCATTTAATGGTACAAGTTTTTCTCACTTGCGCCAAATCAATTTTCTTTCAAACCTCCTACAGAAGACAGTTTGTCCAGAAATACAATATAATGAATTACTAAACAGTGACATGTAAAAATGACAATCAAACTACTCCTGAATCAATTCCTCTCTTCTCATACAAGATGTATAAAATTTATGTAAAAAAATCTTTTTTCAGGGCGCCTGGGTGGCTCAGTTGATTAAGCTGCTGCCTTTGGCTCAGGTCAGCATCTCAGGGTCCTGGGATCCAGTCTCACATCAGGCTTCCTGCTCAGAGGGGAGTCTGCTTCTCCCTCTCCCTCTGCTGTTCCACCTGCTTGTACTTTTTCTCTCATTTTCTCTCTCAAATAAATAAGTAAAATTTAAAAAAAAATACAAAATTTAAAACAAAACTAAAATTTAGGTTAAAAAGTCTTAAACTGATGCACAAAATTTTATCTTTTTTGATGCACAACTTTTAAATAGTGGGCAGTTTTAATAGAACCCAAAACAGACAGTACTCAAGTTCTTCCCAAAGTGCCTTTGCGACAGATACTCAAAATACAAAACACAATTTCAAGAAAGAATCTCTAGCAAAGAATTAAGGGTGATACTGAAAAAAATCCCATATTCTCAAACCAATGTTACTAATGCCAAAGGATTAAGATTTGCTCATGTGCAATTTATTCCAGCCTTAGAGAAAAATAGCAAATATTTTTAAACATTTCTAAAGCATTTATGACTGGACATAGTCTAAACAAGGTGGGAGTTAAAACGTTAGTGGTTAGAGCCCTGGCTCTGAAACAGAAACCTGGCTCAGGCCCTGGCTCCAGCATTTAGTAGTCCAACCTGGAAATACACTCCATCTTCTGAGTCAGTTTCCTCATCTAGAAGACAGAGATAAAACAGAACCAACCTCACAGATTTGTCGTGAGGATGAAAAGAGTTTAAAACTGAAAGTACGGTGCTTGCCTGATACAATGCTCCTGGTATCAAGAAAGGCAGTATTATCATCCAGAACGTTAGCTCCATTTAAGGTCTTCCCAGTTATAATTTCAAATCTAAAGATTCAGTCTTTAAAAAAAGCAGGGGGTGGGGGGAGGAGAACCTGGCTGGCTAAGTCAGTAGAGCACATGACTCCTGATCTCTGGGCTGTGGGTTCAAGCCCCATGTTGAATGTAGAAAATACTTAAGAATAAAATCATTAAGGGGTGCCTGGGTGGCTCAGTGGGTTAAAGCTTCTGCCTTTGGCTCAGGTCATGATCCCAGGGTCCCAGGATAGAGCCCGGCATTGAGCCCTACATCGGGCTCTCTGCTCAGAGGGAGCTTGCTTCCCTTCCTCTCTTCTCTGCCTGCCTCTCTGCCTACTTGTGATCTCTGTCAAATAAATAAATAAAAATCTTTTTTAAAAAATAATAAAATCATTTAAAAATAAATATAAATAAAGGTTCAAGGCTACCACATACTCTCTTGATAGACCCCACTTGATATTAGATATACTAAAAATGGAAACATGTAATACTTTAATTTCTGAGTAGTAAGATTCAAATTACTAAGCACTGAAAAGCAGAATAGCAATGTAATTCAGACCCAGACTTCTGGTTCTTAAAACGACTGTTGTTTTTTAATTTTTTAAAAAGATTTATATATTTGGGGGGGGGAGCGAGCATGTGTGCACAGGGTGTGGGGGGGATAGGGGCAACAGGAGAGGGAGACAGAATCTCCAACAGACTTCCCACTGAGCACATAGCCCAATACTGAGCTTGATGTAACGACCCTGAGACCATAACCTAAGCTGAAACAAAGAGCTGGATGCTTAACCAAATGAACCACCAAGGCACCCCATTTTTGTTTTGCTTTTTTAATAATTTATTTTTTTAAGGAATCTCTACGTTGAATCCACAACCAACACAGGGCTTGAACTTACAACCCCAAGATCAAAGAGTCGCATGCTCTTCCAACTGAACCAGCCATGCACTCCTGTTTCTTAAAACTACTTTGAATTCGGGCTATTCTATTTACTAGGCATTCGACTTTAGGAAAGCTGCTGTCTCCCTATGCCTCAGTTTCCTCAAGTATAAAATGAGGGTAATAAAGGACCTATTTCACAGGTTTATTGTGAGATTTACTGAGCTGTACATGTAAACTGCCTGGTATATCTTAAGAACTCAAAGTATATTGGCTAAAATTTCTTTACTTTGGTCTCCACAGAGAATGCAAGGCACTTCTTATTCAAGTCCACCAATTCTAGTGGTAGTCTTTGAAAACTTCCTTTCCCAATACCCCCAGGATTTTGATCCACCAACTATTTCCCTTGATCCCTCATCTTTAACCAATCTGTTTGGAGACTTTCTTCCACTCTATAAATCTCCTTAGGCCCCTATGTTTATAGGCATAAAAATGAAAAAATATTTCCAATCCTGAATTTCTAACTTGACATATTTTTCCTTCTTTCCTCAAACTTCTCTAAAGGATAATATATCTGCTACCTCTTTTCCCCATCAATTCTCAATTACCTCCAGTATAGCATCCACCCAAAGCACCATACTGAAATAGTTCTTGCTAGAGTCACCAAATGGATTCTAATTGTCAAATCCACTGTTCATTTTCACATATACCTTATCAGACCCTTACTTTTGTGTCTCACGTTGTTACCTTCTTAAGTCCCCACAGACTTCCATCTTCATACTCTTCTAGTCCTCTTTGTTGAATGTTCCTTTACAATCCTTTAAGACTTCTTGCTCTAACTCCATTAAATAGCATTTAGAAACTACCTAGTGGAAGTATTATATAAACTTCTGTGTCAAACAGATCTGATTCAAACTCTAGGACTACCTCTTAGCAATTACTGTGACTTTAGTGGGGTGCCTGGGTGGCACAGTGAGTTAAAGCATCAGACTCTTGGTTTCAGATAACCTTAGGGTCCTGAGATGGGAGTCACGTTTCAGGTTCCGTGCTCAGCATGGATTCTACTTAAGACTCTCCCTCTCCCCCACCTACCTCCCTGTTTTCTAAAATAAATATGTTTTTAAAAACTACTGGGGCACCTGGATGGTTCAGTCACTTCAGAATCTGACTTTAGCTTAGGCACGATCCCAGAGTCCTTGGGTCAAGCCCCTAGTGGGCCTCCACACTGTGGGCAGTCTGCTCATCCCTCTCCCTCTGCCACGCCTCACCGCCTAGCTCATGCTCTATGTTTCTCTCAAATAAATACATAAAATCTTAAAAAAAAAAAAAAGTTATTGTGACCTTAGATATGTAACTGGAACAGCTCTCTGTGTCTGGAAATAAGAATATCTACTTTAGAGCACTATCATAAAAACTAAATTCTGATGTAAATTCATACTGCCCCCCCCCCACCCTCTTTCTTCCCTGTCCCAAGGTTCTCTCTGGTCTACTATTCACCTCTCAGATTCAACCCCTCATTTCCACCTCCTCTAGTAGTGACCCTACTTCCTGGTTAAACAAAGAGGGACTTTTCCAGGCAGGAGAACAGGAAATGGGCAAGGCAAGGAAGAATGCAAAGGCAGAATATTTTTAGACACTCAGCTGATCCTTTTAAAAAAACCAATCTGGAGCACCTGGGTGGCTCAGTTAGTTAAGCATCTGCCTTCAGCTCCGGTCATGATCCCAGGGTTCTGGGATGGAATCCCACATTACTGGGCTCCCTGATCCACGGGAGCCTGCTTCTCCTTCTGCCTCTGCCTCCCTCTCTCTCTCATGAATAAATAAATAATCTTTAAAAAATAAATAAATAAAAATAAAAAAACACATCTGGTATTACTCCCTAACCTAAAATTCTTCAGTGTTTCAGCATCATGTAAAAGGCCTTTTCGAATCTGGATCCTACTTTGCAGCCTCCTTTGTACCTTCTCTGCATTTTAGCCATACTAATGGATGTGCAATTAATTAACATGAAAATAGTCAACATAAGCCTACAACATGAATCCACAATCCTACAGTGTCTACCCTCTTCTTAATTGTTCTCTGAATATGGAAACCAATTACTTTAGAGATACAGGTTTACTACAGAAAAACAAACACACAAAAGATTATAAAATGAAGTGTCTTCAGTAACACTACAGTGACTAGCCGAAAGCAAAGAATTAAATCTATAAGAACAAGACTTCAGAGATACATTTAGTAATACAAGTATTAATCACTGTAACTAGAAGATAACTAATACTTCTCAGATGATCTGCAGCTACTAATTACCCAAGATTAACATAAAATAAACTTACTTTCCAGATTAAACTGCAAAGATTCTTCACTTGTCTCAGTCTCAGGACTGACCAGTTTCATTTTTAGACACAATTTATCATCCATTTCTGGGGCAGCCCCAGGATCTCCTTTTACATTCCCAAGTATGGGATCGTTGCTCTCCATCATGCTTTCAGACATGACATCACTGGTTGCTATGGTGCTTTCTGGATAATTGCTAATACCTGAAACAAGGGAGGCAGGAGGAAGAAAGAACACTAAAATACAAACAGGAAAAACTACAATTCAAGGTCATCATTTTGCTTGTTTGGCTCCACAGCTCTGCAGGACTGCAGGGGGTTCCTAGGATAGATCCTGTCACAGTATCAACAACTACGCACTAGTTTTGACACCTGGTCTTAAGAGGAGCAACAGGATTCAGTTCCACTTCTGCATCTGGACAAAGGATGCTGCATGAGCCCTCAGCCAACCCACATCTGCCAGCATCAGGCATAGGTAGCAGGAGACTCCAGACGGCATGATTGTTACCTCCCAGCACTGACTAGAGAAAACAAATAGGTTAATGCAGAAGACTACTGGCTGCTTCAGGGAAGGAGGATCTAAGTTTTCCTGCCCTGTCAAGCAGCAGACTGATAGCCAGGGTACTGAATAAATAGTACTTCTACCCTATTTCCTGACCCTACCTTATAAAAATAGCTCTGTATCATTCCTTAGCACTCAGATTCTACTGCCTTGAAAGTAACAGAATACAATCCTCATAAGTAGTCTTTCTGTTCCTTCCTTCCACCCTTTCTTTCTTTTCATTACTGCTCAAAATCTTTTGGGAGTAAATTCATAGAATCCAATACTACAACCTTATTCTTCCTAAGACAAAAACCAACCTTATCAGGCAGACCCAACTCCTCAGATCTAAAAGAATCACTTGCATAAAGAATGGTACCTCAGAAATTCTGCTTTAAATACCATTATGTTTTAGCCACTCACCAATAGGAGTACTGTGTCTCTTGGGCTCCAATTTCAGGTGTCCAATAAGAGGTGGAGTCGCACCTGTCAATGGTGGGATAATCTCACCTTCTTTGGGCAAAGTGAAATGAAATGGAGTTTCTGGAGGTGGAAAAAAAGATGACCAAAATGGAATTATCAAAAAAAGTAAAACTGAAAAGAACTGCAAGAAATATTTCAATTATTCTTCTCCTGTGCTCCCTAAATTGGGCTCATTCCCAACCCCCCTCACCAGACCACCCAACCAATTTCCTACTATTCTCTGTGCTCTCATTATAGCCACCAACAGGACTGACACAAAGCATACAATCAGAAAACAGAAAAATTGAAGACGTCCAAAGTTTAGAGGCCCTAAGAAGCAGGAGATGAGAAGTAACATGTACTGACCAGCACTCACTCTAGGCCATGATAGTAATATTCATACCTAAATGTCTGCACAGTGGTAAATCTCACATATATGAGCATTCCCTATACACACATTTTGGTTAGTCATCAATAACATAAAACATTTGCTAAGATATAAAACTTCACTTTTTAACTAGGCCTTGGTTCCAAATTTTTACTAATCAAATTAGTCAACGGCCAAAATCACATTTTCCTGATTTGTTTACCTCTTTTAATAAAATGACCAAGTTTGGGAGAAAAAAAAGAACTGTGCCAGACTGCTCCTATTAAAACATCACTTATGAAAATTTGTACTTATTTTCCTTTGATGGCTCAAAATACCTACAATCTGCCATACCCAGTCGCTACTCCTTCGCAAACATTTTGCCCATTGTGTATCCTAATACCACCAAGCAATTCTCCAATTCTCAGCAGACACTGACTGGGTGTCTCAATTCTGACACTATCTACCTGGAATTAGAATCAGATCCCACAAATTAAAAACTCAGTCCCACAAGACTGCCCCCACTAGAGATGCCAATCACAAAGCCAGGTTGTTAACCGGTGTTACTGACCAACTAGCTGTATCTTTTAGATCCTACGACAGCCTCCTTCAGGTAATGACTAACTTACAAGAGCTGCTCACAGTACTCAGAGAAACACTTACTTACGTTTACCAATTATAAAAGGGCACAGATGAACAGCCAGATGAAGCTGTACAGAGTGAAGTCTAGAAGGGTTCTGATTGCAGGAGCTTATGCCCCAAGCAACTAGGATGAGATACCCACCCTTCTGGCTCCTAACAAGGAGAAACCTTATTAAATCTTATTCAAGAGTTTTTAACTGAGCTTTTATCTCTCTCTCGAGCCCTTCCTTCCAGGAGAAGGGTGGGCAGGGCTGAAAGTTTCAATCCCCTAGGTCTTCCTGGTATACAGCCCTGTCCTGAGGCTGTGTAGGAATTCCACCCTAAATAGCCTCATCCACATAATCTCATAAGTGTCTGAAAGGGTTGAATATGAATAACAAAGAGAGGAACTTGGGTGGGACAGTCAGTTAAGCAGCTGCTTTTGGCTCAGTTCAGGATCCCAGCATCAGGGGATCCAGCCGCACTTCAGGTCCCTGCTCAGCGCAGTCTGCTTCTCCCTCTCCTTGTTCGTGTTCTCTCTCTCAAATAAATAAATAAAATCTTAAAAAAAGTATAACAAAAGATATTCCTATCACTTAGAAAATTATAAGGATTTTTGGAGCTCTGTGCCAGGAACTGGATGAAGAACAAGTTTATTTCTGATAATACATTTTTCTCTTTCCATCTTTTTCCAATTCCACTTCTGTTCTTTATTATCTTTTATATAAAGCACTTTGATACTTTTTTCTTCAAAGTCACAAAACAACAAAAAACATATGAAAGAAAATGAATTAGTAACCTGAAGGGATGAAAAGAGAAAACGAAAAACACTTTAGAAATAAAGGGTGAGAAGTATATATGCTCAGCTAAAGGAACTGTAAAGAGTATGAGTGAAGAATCAGAGTCATGCTTTTTTTTTTTTTTTTAAGATTCATTTATTTTAGAGAGAGCGAGGGAGCATGAGCAAGAGGACAGGTAGAGAGGGAGAGAAAGAGTCCTCAAGCAGACTCCCTGCTGGGCAGCAGAGCCAGAGATCACGACCTGAGCCAAAATCAAAAGACAACACTTAACCAAATAAGCTACCCAGGCACCCCTCAGAATCACATCTTAAATGGCAAAGAAAACCACTACAGTAACAGAAAAAAGAGAAATGGGGCAGGTAGGTAAGGATTCATTCTCTGGCAATTCCCTAAAAAAGCAAGTCCTTTAGGTTAATAAAGAAGACTTAGAAGAGATACAGAAACTAAAAAGTAAAAAAACATCTCACAAATATCAAACATTCCAAAGATGTATTTTATAAAATTTTGGTTCCTGGAACAATCACCTGCACTGCACTGTTTTATTGACAGGAACCATCCCTCCTATTATGTTTGACCATGCAGATTTTTTTAAAAATCTACATGAAATGTTTAAATCCATCCTTCTATGTCACACTATAATATGCAAACATAACATGCAAACACTAATTACTGAACACTATATTTCCCTGTAAGAGGGTTTCCTTTGCACGGCACAAGATAACACTTATGAAAAACTATTTTAGCACCACTGACCCCGCTGCATTCCTACATCTTAATAGGAAAAAAGAGTCTAATTTTATAGGCAACACTGACACTATTTATCTGGGCCTTCAATGACTCATTCCTGGATTATTACAACAGCCTATCAACTCCATGCTCTGTCTGAAGTCTTCCCCTTTCCCCAACCCAGAATACTTTCAGCACAAAACAACCAAAGCAACATTCCTATAAAATGTTACTTTGAACATGTTAGCCCCTTGTCAAAATGCCAAAATTTCCACTAGAAGATAAATTCTTGTCTTTAGTCAGCATTCAATTAATCAGATGCAGCCTTTAATTATTCATATTCAGAAAGCCTCTATTCAATGTCCTCCAAATGCTTTCCCATTTCTCTGCTTTTGTTCAACTCAACTGAAAGACACCACTAATCTAGTCAAGTTATCACCATCCTGCAAAATAATATTTTAGCCTTTAATACTGGAATTTTCCACATATTTAATTCTTTCTCTGACATTTAGCATGCCTACTGTTTAAATTATCAAGTCTCTTCTTGCTATCCCAGATTATCATGGGCTATCCTACTCTATGCCAGCATACCAACCTATGAAGAAAGACAGCAATGAACAAAAGGAAATTGAATATCAATCATCAAGCCAGCTGAACAGGGTGTTTGTCCTTATTACTAAGGACTTTAGAGAATTCATTAGTTCAAAGTGATTATTTAAAGCTCTTTATGTCAGGAAGGTCTCCCCAACTTCTAACTTTGTTACAATCTATAGCCCATTTAATCTTCTTTTGTGCTCAAAAGAACTGGTCACTTCTTACAACTGATTAAAAACCATCTAATTAAAAATACAAGGGCTTCTATACTGGGTGACATCATGCATAAACAGTATACCCTAAGAGTCTCTCTGTGAGATTAATCGCTAATTAGAATGATAATTCCATAAAGTAAGCCAATAAAGGTTAGAGCTAAAGCACAAAACATACTAGCGTCCTTGATCATTATTAACCTATCACAGACTACCAATTGTGGATTTAATTACAGACTTGTTAACTTGTCACAATTTTTCACATAATCAACCTACCAAAAGTGTATTTTATATTGAATAAGGCAGGTTTCTAAGTACCATCTTTCTAAATTTCCTTTTTCAAATTTCAATATCTCCTTAAGGGGCGCCTGGGTGGCTCAGTCAGTTAAGCACCTGCCTTCACCTCAGGTCATGATCTCAGGGTCTTGGGATCACGCCCAGAATCCTGCTCCCTGCTCAGCAGGGAATCTGTTCCTCCCTAGGCCTCTGCCCCTCCCTCCTGCTCGCTCAAGAAAACGCAAGCCCACTCGCTCGTGCTCGGTCACGCTTTCGATCGCTCCCTCAAATAAGTAAAATCTTATAAAGAGAGACTCCTTAAACAGATGTCTGAAAAGGTCTCCAAGTTATCTATCTATAGATATAGGCACTTAACAGTGATTGTCTCCTTTTCTCTCCAAAATCCTCTTCTCCTTCCTGTTTGAACTTTTTAAGCAGATACCTTTTTTTTTTTAAATCAATAAAGCTATTAACAAAAAACAAAAGTACCCTTCTAACTTCAGTGTACAGAAATCTTATTAAACAAACCTGGCACTCAACCAATTCATACCTTTCATTCTGTCTTTCCAGACTAAAGAGCCATTAACTTTTTAGGTTACTCTCATTTAAATTAGTCTCTCTTTAACTTTAGCAACTAAATAACTGTATTTTAACTATAGAATAATTTTTTCTAGCCATGCTCTTCTGAATGACTTACTTTAGACTAATTCTCTAACAGTCCAACTACTGGCTTTACTATTTTTAGTTGTTTGCTCAAAAACTAAAATCTTGGGGTGTCTGAGTGGCTCAGTCGTTAGGTGTCTGCCTTCAGCTTGGGTCATGATCCAAGGGTCCTGTGATAGAGCCCCGTGTCGGGCTCCCTGCTTGGCGGGAAGCCTCCTTCTCCCTCTCCCACTCGCCTTGCTTGTGTTCCCCTCTCTCCCTGTGTCTCCTTCTGTCAAATAATCTTTAAAAAAAAAAAACAAACCCCAAATCTTTAAAAAAAAAAAAAAAAAATCTTTTAAAAATCTTTTAAAAAAATCTTTTTAAAAAAACCAAAAAACTAAAATCTTGAAGTAAGCAGAAAATAACTTACTAGTATCTTCAACAATCTAGATAAATATTAGCAAAAATAAGTTTTACTATGGGAATGTCGACAATAAAAACTGTCCCTGCCAAGTAATAGTGTAAACAAGAATTCATGGAGAATATAGTTAATGTGACAGAATTAATATCCCAATGTTAGAAGCTTCTTTTGCATACAACTAAGATAATTTAAAAATCTTCTTAAGTAACCATATTAAAACAATCTATAGGTTCTAATATTTTCTTAGCCTAGGTCAACAACAATATTCAGATGTAACACAATTACAAAAATATTCAACAATATTAAATCATTCAGATGGTTGCCATTATTCGTCAGATTCAGAGAAACTATATTACACAGTTGACAGGAGTAAAAAGCAGAGACTTCAGAATCAGGAGGAGACGTAGGTTCTAATCCCACCTTAATTATTAACTAGTCCTGACTTTAGAAAGAAAAGACTGAACCCATAACTCCTAACTTCTTTTTCAGCTACATTTTCTTGTTCTGAAAAGGGGGGGCGGTGGAGAGTAGGAATCCTGATTACAAAACCTAACTCCTAACAAACAGGGGCAATTCTGAAAGGTACCAAAAAAAAAAAAGTACTACTAATAATCACACCTAGACAAGTATAAGCCACCAGAAAGTCCGATCACCCATACTAATAGCTATGATGCCCAAATACTGCATTTTCATATCCCTAGAGGCTTGTTTTCTTAACTTGGTGTCTTGTTTTATTTTTTTTATTTTTGGAGTTTGCTTTGTTTTTAAATTATACGAACTCAATCGCTTTTTAAACTCATAGTTTAAAAACTTTGTTTTTAAATTATACGAACTCTTGGCATTTAGAAAGTTGGGATTCTTTTCAGCTAATGTCATATAGAATATTCCAAAAATATTTCAGAAAGTAATCTATGGGGCACCTGGGTGGCTCATTATGGTTAAGCGGCTGCCTCTGGCTCAGGTAATGATCCCAGGGTTCTGGGATCAAGCCATGCATGGGGCTCGCTGCTCAGCGGGGAGTCGTCTTCTCCCTCTCCCTCTGCCTGCCCCTCTGCTTACTTGTGCTCTCTCTCTCTCTGTTAAATAAATAAATCTTAAAAAAAGAAAGTAATCTATATTCTCATTCTGATCTTAGATAAAGTAGGTAAAGAACACAAACTAATACCTTTTCCAGTTTAACATTTAAGATATATATGTGTTGAACCAAATTTATAACTTTTGCCCATAAAGAGGAAAAAAACAGTAACAGTACACTCATTAACAGAGTTCTAAATATTTTACTATGTAGGGTAATAAAAAATCCTTGTATTTCAAGGAAACTGTCAAAATACAAAAATATAAAAAATGGTTGGGACCTAAGTAGAAAACAAGACTGATACAATTTCCAAATATTTAGAAAATTCATTTTGATTATTCCTGAGTTACAATGCTGACATACAACTATTATTGGCTATTCACAACCATAACTCCAAGAAAATTTTCTGCCCTGATATAAGCACAGTTCCCTCCTACCTTCCATTCCAAGTCACAATTTGGTTGGAAACACACAACAATTTCTAAGCACACTCACCACTAGAGCTTTCACAGAAGCTTTGCGAAGCATGGGCAGAGCCCTTCTCCGGTTCCGGGGCTTCTACACTTGAGCCCAGCTGCTTTGCATTAGCTATTTTTGAGTCTTTTGTTAACGCGTTATCAGTTTTCTCTGGAGGTTCTGCCTCCTGCATCTCTAGGTCAGGTCCCAGAGCATCACCTGCTCTCTCTAAAGTCAAGGGAGGTTGTGGAGAATGTACTTCTACAGGTTCCTTTTCTGCAGTCACTGATTTCAGATCTCCTTCATATTCTGCACTCTTTCCTTCCTGGGCATCAGCTCTATTCTCAGCACATGGTTCTATTTCTGGAGCATCATCCTCCCACGACTGGGAATCTGAGCATTTCTCCACTCCCTCTAAAGGTTCAGAAGAAACATCAACTCTGGGAGATGGCTCCTTCACATCTACAATGACAACACTTGAATCCTCTGAAGTAGCTTCTTCCCACGCTTCCTGATCCTTATGTTCCAATTCCTGGTCAAGTACTGGAATCTTTTGGGGGGAATCGATACTAATCACACTGGTTTCAACTTCCATAGCTTCCTGGCATTCTTGTTTTGGGATTTCTTTTGGAAGACAGAACGCCTGGGACTGAGTTTCAGTCAGAGAAAGGTGCAATGCGACACTCTCCATATTTTCTTCTTTGGGCTCCTCTCCTTGACTCTCACAAGGAGTCTCAGGGATTTCTTCAACCTCAGACTCTGAAGACCCCTCCTCTGGATGATGTTCTTTAATTTCCATAGCTTCCTCCTGATCTAACACACTAGAGAGTGCCTCAGATCGAGTAGCTGGAGAAGGAACTGCCTGACTCCCCGAATCACAAGTAAGATCAATACAAACATCCTCTGCTACAGTCTCTTCTCTGCCTTTGCAGCCAGAGGCTAAAATACTAATGTCGTCCCTGGTTTCTGTGTCATCCCCTTTTGTTTTATCATTCTGATTCAGTTCTACTTGGCCATCTTGTGCTGGATTCATCAGGATATTATCATTTTCAGCAGGAGCAAGTTTAGAATTGAGAACTGGAGACATGGGTTCAGTATCCTCAATCTGTGTGTTTTCTCCATCTTCATCAATCCTGTGAGAACTCAAGCTCTCCATCTTTGGGGACTGACTATACTCACTTGTAGAAAGCATCAACTTACAAGAATCCCCTGTCAAAGATAGCCCAAGATCCTCAGTGGTATTCTTTGGTTCAATCTCTGAAGTTTTAGAACACTCAACAGTCAAAGATGAACTATGCAAATCTCCACCTTTCTTCCCATCACTTGATCGTTCTTCCAAACTTGGAGAGGGAATGAAAATGTCCTGAGGAACAAAAAGAAATAAATCATTTGTTCATAATATTTCTTTTATATCTAATCTCTGAATTCATCTAAAATTTCTCAACCAATTGTTCAAGAATTATAGAACTCTAGGGCCATAATCTCAGAAATACAAAGCTCATAAATCACCAGTCTTTTCAACAATACAAGTCACTGTTTAATCCTTTTCTTGTGAACCACTAACCTAGAATCAGCATAATATAAATAAAAACAATGAAGTATTACCTTATCCTTCTAAGGGTAGGAAGACACTTAAATTTAACTATACATCACCAAGCTACTAAAATCATTTCATATGTTTGGTGGGCCTTCAATTTCATAGTAATCATTCAAACAAATGCTTACACAGCCCACTTCAGTTCTTACAATGTAGGAATATACACTTATTTTACTTTGTACTGTTTCAAAACAGGCTAGCATTCATAAAACAGATGTTAATCCAAAGCTTACAGTATCATCGGTCAACAGACACCACTATATACCAACAAGGCCAGCTGAAGTTAAAAAGACTACATCCCGTGGGTGAGATGTGAACAAGTGCAACTCTCATACACTGCTGGTGGGAAGGCAAAATGGAGACGAGCAGGACAGTATCTTACAAAGTAAAACACACATTACCATATGACCCAGAAATTCCATTTTTAAGTATTTACCCAAAAGAAATAAAATCCTATGCCCATCCTAGAATGTGTATGCAAATGTGTATAGCAGTATTATTCATAATAGTTCAAAACTGGAAGCAACTCAAGTATCTGTCAACTGGCGAATAAACAAATTGTGGATATCTATATTACGGAATACTATTCAACAACGTAAAGGAATAAAATGCTAATACATGTAATACGACTGAACCTCAAAAATATGCTAAGAATTAAAACACAAAAGACCATATACACTTTACGATTCCAATTATGTGAAATTCTCAAAAAAGAAAAACACTACAGTGACAGAAGGCAGAGGAGTGGTTGCCTGAAGTTGAAGAGATCAGGAGGATGGGGAGGAGGAATTAACTGTAAAGATTACGAAGAAACTTCTGAGGGTGAGGAAACTTTTCTACACATTGATGGTGGCAGTTATACATTTGTACACAACTACCAAAATTCATCAAACTATCCACTTAAAATGGTATTTTATTTTAAATAATATCTTAATATAAAAAAAAGAGAAAATAACTCAAAGCTTAGACATGTTTTTATGTAAGAACCTACATTTAGTGTGTTATTTTGCCTGACATAAATGCTATATAACTCTAGACGTAGCTGGTAAGGCATTAATTGCCTATGATTTTTAACGGAAAGAGAAAATCAAAACAGGATGCCAAACATTCCATATATTCCATAACCACTTACATTTCAACGTCTGGGGTTACAGTTTATCCTCTCAGGTGATAAAAGTCATTAATTTGAGACTCTCAAGTATGACTGAGTAAAAACTGGTTCAGTGTTTCTAAGTGACATTAGGACAATAAACAACAGTCCTGAAACTTCATATACCCCTTCACTCAATAATTCCATTTCGGGGAAATGATTTGATGGAACTGGGACTTAAGCTACAATACTGTTCAATGCAAATTTATTTTTTTTTAAAGATTTTATTTATTTATTTGAGAGAGAGAGAGAAAAAGAAAGAGAGAAAGAGAGAACGAGCATGAGAGGGGGACAGTCAGAGGGAGAAGCAGACCCTCTGCTGAGCAGGGAGCCCAATGTGGGACTCTATCTCAGGACTCTTGATCATGACCTGAGCTAAAGGCAGTTGTTCAACCAATTGAGCCACCCAGGCGCCCCAAATTTCTTATTTAAAATAGAAAACAATATAAAACACCTTGAATGTCTAATAGGAGATTCATTTAAAGATTTTATTATTTTTTTTAAACTAATCTCTACAACCAATGTGGGCTCAAACTCAAAACCCGGAGATCAAGAATCACATATTCCTCTGACTGAGCCAGCCAGGTGCTCCAAGAAAGAGATTCATGTAAAACTTGTGACACAAAGTATTTCAATGATCCGTGGGGTCTGCGTTGGGCTCCCCACTCAGCAGGGAACCTACTTCTCCCTCTCCCACTCCCCCTGCTTATGTTCCCTCTCTGTCTTTCTCTCTGTCAAACAAGTAAACAAAATCTTTAAAAAGAAAGTTACTTTTATGAACATTAAAAGAGGAAAACATTCAGGCTATGCACCAAATAGAAAGTCTCCATTTCAGTGGAGGAAAAAAAAGTACATGAATATGTATTTTACTATACTCTTTTTATACATGTTTAATTTCATGTATTCTTAAATTAATAAATATATACATAAAAAGGTTAAACGTGGGGCTCCTGGGTGGCTCAGTGGGTTAAAGCCTCTGCTTTCAGCTCAGGTCATGATCCTGGGGTCCTGGGACCGGGCCCCGCATTGGGCTCCCTGCCTGCCTCTCTTGCCTACTTATGATCTCTGTCTGTCAAGTAAATAAACAAAATTTGAAAAAAAAAATTTTATTTTAAAAAAAAGGTTAAACATAGTTACTTCTGATATAGAGTAATTGATTTTTTTTAAAGATTTTATTTATCTATTTGAGAGAGAGAGCACAAGCAGGGGGAGTAGCAAGCAAAGGGAGAGGGAGAATCGATCTCCTCACAGAGCAGGAAGCCTGATGTGGGACTCAATCCCAGAACCCTGAGGTCATGACCTGAGCCAAAGGCAGACATTTAACAGACTGAGCCACTCAGGTGCCCCAATATAATTATGATCTTAACTTTCATTTATCCATATATTAGACATCGTCTACAACAAATATGTAATTTTCCCTACTGAAAAAAGTCATTTTACAAATGCTTACATATAAGACACTGTTATTAAACTGCAAATATCTTTTAAGTGAAATTTACATAACAGAAAACTAACCACTTCAAAGTGAACACTTATAAGGCAGGGCAACCACCACCACCTCTAGTTCAAAAAATTTTCATCACCCCAAAATGAAACCATATATCCATTAAACAGTTGCCCCCCTCAATTATGAATACCTTATAAGCATTATTAGAATAAATACTGGTGTGATTTTTTTACAGGATTTTTGCTTAATATAGTGGAACTTTCGTCATGGGCTAACCAGCCTATCAACAAGCTCTATTTCTAAGGACTGCCTGGATCTAGCCTCAAGAGTGTTTGGCCCATAATAATCCACAGTGCTGAGACTCCCTAGAGGCCTGGTCAGAATGACTGAGCTAAGTGAACAGAAACTCCCCAGTGCTCTGAACAAAGAGTGATGGAGAACTGTCAGGTCTACGCTCAGTATGAGTCCATCTTTAAGTCTAGATTCAGTACAGACCTAAATCCATAGAACCCAACCAGTCAAAAACTGGTCTCACATATATAGAGCTTAAGAGCTATTCATAGTCCTCTGTAATCTGTCAACCCCGAATTAACATGTATATCAGATATGAAAAAAGTGTCAAGTATCAAACCATATTTTACCAATCCTTTCCCACATCAGTCTTCCTGCTCAGTGAGAAGCCCGCTTCTCCCTCTGCCTTTGCTTGCTGCTCCCCCTGCTTGTGCTCTCTCAAATAAATAAAATCTTTACACCCTTGTGAAGGGTGAAAGAGGCAATGCAATTAACAAATATATAAAGAAAGAAAAAAATACACAAAATTACCTTTATCCTAATTATCTTTTGATCAGTATTTATCTCATAAGTATTTAGATCTTACAACATCATAATTAGGTTGACTTGGACTCCAGGGATCAAGGTATAGAATAACAGATGTGCAAAGGTTAGCCATTAAGAATAAAATGTAGTAAGTTTAATAAATAAGGGCAAAAAATCAAAATGGTGGATTTAATGCACACATTTACCTTAACTCTTTTCCAAAACCCCACTAAGAAATAGTAAACTTTTTTTTTTTTAAGATTTTATTTATTTATTTGACAGAGAGAGATCACAAGTAGGCAGAGAGGCAGGCAGAGAGAGGGGGAAGCAGGCTTCCCGCCGATCAGAGAGCCCGATGCAGGGCTCGATCCCAGGCCCCTGGGATCACGACCTGAGCCCAAGGCAGAGGCTTTAACCCACTGAGCCACCCAGGCGCCCCAGAAACAGTAAACTTTTTTAAAAAATTTTTTATTTATTCAATTGAGAGCAGAGTGAGCAAGTGAGAGAGCACAAGCAGCAGAGCGAGAGGGAGAGGGAGAAGACGACTCTCCACTGAGCATGGAGCCTGACAAGGTACTGGATCCCAGAACCTTGGGATCCTGACTTGAGCTGAAAGCAGATGCCCAACCAACTGAGTGACCCAGGAGCCCCAGTAAATTTTTTTTAAAACATGTATTTTCAAGAAAAAGAACAGAAGAAATGATAACTGCAACAAAATTTTGGAAGAGTCATCACCTATTTCACAGACTAGTGAGAGCTGAATTCTAAGCCAGCAGTGGAGAAAGCCAAGCAACCCAAATTACACCACAGAACCACCATGTCCAAAAAAAGATTCAGGACTTGGCAGCAGCACCAGGTGACTCTGGAAGTGGTGGTGAGGGTGGAGCTAAAAACAGCAGGACTGGTTGGAAAGCTATTTAAGAAGCAGTTCAGGGGCGCCTGGCTGGCTTAGGTGGAAGAACATGTGACTTTTGATCTCTGGTGTAGTGAGTTCAAGTCCCATGTTAGGTGCAGAGATTACTAAAAATAAAATAAAATACAAACTTTAAAAGAAGAAGAAGGAGAAGAAGAAGAAGAAGTTGTTGTTCAACTCTCAGATACAGAGAGATGAAGTGAAAATTCACATACTGAATGGAACCTGTACCTGCCTTCCAACACCCCAAGCCCTCTTCCATCAACAGACTTCTAGAACAATGACAGACAGGAGACAGGAGATTAGACATTTTTCTGGGGAAACTGACCATGCTGAAACAAATCAAGATACTGATACAAGGGGATCATCAAAATTGCCCAGCAGACCACTTTACAGTGAATCCCAGAAATAAGTATCAACCACCAGTTCAGAACTTATAATCAGTGTTCTGGTATTATACTTTCAAAGCAGATAATCAAGGATTATCAGACACTTGAGGAAACCCTTTAATTTTAAAGTCAAACATCAAAACTAACTAAAATCTCTTTGAAGAAATAGCGACTATTGCAGTAAAGAGAAAATTTCTCAAAAAACTATTAATAATATCCTGAGGCAGATAAGATAGTATACCCATAAAACAAGACGTGCTACTTTTTTTTTTAACAAAAAGAAAACAGAGAAAAAACCAGTTTCTAAATTAAAAACCCAGAAGAAGAAATTAATAACTTAGGTCTAAAGAAGATTGAGCCCAGCAACTGCACTCCTAGACATATACAAGAGAAATAAAAACATATGTGTACACAAAATCTTGTCCATGAATGTACACAGTAGCATATTCACAATAAGCAAAAATGGGAAGCTACCCAAATGTCTATCAACTGATGAATGAATAAAATGTGTTATATACATAGAATCTGGTAGCACTATTCAGAATAAAAAGGAATGAAGAAAAAAAAGGGGGGAATGGAGTTCTGATGCATGCCACATCATGAATGAACCATGAAAACATGCTAATTTAAAGAAAACAAAAGACTACATATTGCATAATTCTACTTATGAAATAATCCAGAACAGACAAATCTACAGAGACATGGAGTAGATTAGCAGTTGGCTAGGGCTGGGGATAGAGGAAATGGAGGGACTGCTAATGGGCATGGGGTCTTTTAGAGGGAGGGGGAGAGATGAAAAATGTTCTAAAATTAGATTGTGGAGACTAACTGCACAATTCTGTGACTATACTAAAAGTCACTGGATAATACACTTTAAAAAATGGTGGGGGGCGACTGGGTGGCTCAGTTGGTTAAGCGTCTGACTTCAGCTCAGGCATTAATCTCTGGGTCCTGGGATTGAGCCCTGCACAGGGCTCCCTGCTCAGCAGGAAGTCTGCTTCTCCCTCTTCCTTTGCCCCTCTTCTGCTCTCTGTCAAATAAATAAAATCTTAAAAAAAAACAAAACAATTTTTTTTGCAAAGACAGAAATGTAAAGTACAAGACAAAGTAAGAAAATTATAGGACTATTCTAGGAGTTTCAAAATCCCAAAAACAGGTATTCTAGTAAAAGAAAAAATTTTAAGAAGAGTGACAAAGGTGGGCACCTGGGTGGCTCAATGGGTTAAGCCTCTGTCTTCAGCTCAGGTCATGATCTCAGCATCCTGGGATCCAGTCTCATATCCAGCTCTCTGCTCAGTGGGGAGCCTGCTTCCTCCCACCACCACCACCACCACCACCCCGCCCCCACAGCCTCTCTGCCTACTTGTGATCTCTGTCAAATAAATAAAATCTTAAAAAAAAAAAAAAAGAAAGAAATGACAAAGGGGAAGAAATTAAACAAATCTCCCTGAACTGAAGGGACCCAAATTTCTAGATTAAGAGGGTTTAACAACTACCCAGTACAATGAAAATAAACCTGTGCTGTGGAATTGGAAATTTCAGAACACTAGAGACAAAAAGAGTAAGTCCTACAAGATTTCATTAAGGAGAAAAACAGCTTACATATTAAAAATCAAAATCCGACTGGCTGCACACTACTCAACAACAACACTGCAAGTTTGAAGACAGTGGAACAATGCCTTCAAAAATTAAAAGGAGTTATTTCCAACCTAGGATTCTATACTTCTACAAACTATGAATCAACAATGAAAGTAGAGGGGCACCTCGGTGGCTCAGTTGGTTAAGCGTCTGACTTCAGCTCAGTTCATGATCAGGGTCCTGGAATCAAGCCTCACATCAGGCTCCCCACTCAGGGAAGTCTGCTTATGTGCTCTCTAATAAATAAATAAAATCTTTTAAAAAAAAATGAGATAGAGAGTATCTACTAAACAATGTCCTCTACCAAAATGAGAGAGTAAACCAAGCAAGACATGGAACCCAAAAAGAATCCAACACAAAGACACATAAAGACAACCTCCAAGGACTGTGGTGAAAAGGAGGTGAATTAACACACCAGGCGTAGAAGAAAACAGGAAAGATTAGAAATCAGGAGGGGGGGGCGCCTGAGTGCCTCAGTCAGTTAAGCATCTGCCGCTAGCTCAGGTCATGATCTCAGGGTCCTGGGAACCAGCCCCATATCAGGCTCCCTGCACTGTAGGAAGTCTGCTTCTCCCTCTCCCTCTCTCTCTTAAATAAATAAAATCTTAAAAAAAAAAAAAAAAAATTTTTTTTTTTTTTTTAAAGATTAAATGGGGCACCTGGGTGGCTCAGTCATTAAGCATCTACCTTTAGCTCAGGTCATGATACCAGGGTCCTAGGATCGAGCCCTGCATCAGTCTCCCTGCTCAGCAGGAAGCCTGCTTCTGCCTCTCCCACCTCCCCTGCTTGTGTTCCCTTTCTAGCTGTGTCTATCTCTGTCAAATAAATAAATAAAATCTTTAAAAAAAAAAAAAGAAAGAAAAGAAAAGATCAGAAATCAGGAGTCTCCAAAAGAGGTTTCTCCAAAGAGATGAAGTTTGAGACCCTCAAACATCTTGAAAGGAGATTTTGACAAGTGGTGGAGAGCCTAGGGTTGATGAAGTGAGAAATTTGTAGAAAACTAAAGAAATAAAAAAAACTATATTATCAACTCCAGAGAAAATAAGAAATTATGCAAACATGAAAAATAATATTCCACAGATTCTGCTTTGAATAGTGTTTATAACAACATTCATAATATGTAAATTCAATAATGATTTAAACAAAATTATGATGTAACTATACTGAGAAGATGGGGAAATAGCTAAAAAATTTTTTGTGGGGGGCCAGGGAGGAGCAGAGGGAAAGGGACAGAATCTCCAGCTGGGTGTGAAGCCCGACACCAGGTTCAATCTCGTAACTATGAGATCATGACAGGAGTCAAAATCAAGTCAGACATTTAAACAACTGAGCCACCCAGGCATCCCTAAAAATTTTTTTAAAGAATCCATGAAGGATGTCTGCATGGCTCAGTGGGTTAAGCATCTGCCTCTGGCTCAGGTCGTGATCCCAGGGACCTAGTCATCCAAGAATCAAGGCCTACATCTTTGGGCTTTCTGCTCAGCGAGGAGCCTGCTTCTCCCTCTGCCTGCAGCTCCCCCTGCTTATGCTCATGCTCTCTCTCAATCTCTCTGACAAATAAAATCTTTAAAAAAAAATAAAAATAGAAAGTGCATAAAAATATAATCATGATATACAGAGTTATGGAGAAAAAGCTGAAGGAACTGAAAGTGGTTGTCTCTGGGTGGGGGGTGAAGAGAGAACTTGTTTTAACCATCTGACTCCTTTTTTGGCTTTTATAAGGTTTATTAAGTAAAAACAGAGCCTTAACATAAAAACTGTTAAGGTATTCTTGAAAGATTTGTAAAGGTACTTTTTTTGTTTGTTTTCTTTTTTTTTTTGGAGACTTGGACCACTGTACTGACTGAGGCATCTCAAAATATAAATCCAAAGAAATCTAAGTCATCTTAGGTTCAAAGGACCTTTGAACTATGTTCAACATCATTATTTGACTCAAATTTTTATTGCTGGTTTTATAAATGCTCTGGAGCTCTTTAGTAAATGCTGAAGGTGAAGCAATTCCTTCAACAGTGCCTTGTTCTTCAAAAAGTCAGTTATCTCTTTGTGGCCAGGCTTCACTTCTCCTGGTAGGGATACCTTTTTGCAAAGATACACATTTCCATGCAAGTCATGTTTGATCACTGATAAACATCTGTAACTGGTCTCTTTCACATCAGCTTTTTCTAGAAAATTCTTCTCAGTGCTCTTGGTCAGTGCTTATAGCTCATCCCTAAATTCTGATGATTCTTTACAACTATATATATCCACATACAACTTTCACAGAAAAACAAAAAACTAAAAGATGTACAGTGTATGCACACTGACCTCACCTCTAGGTAGCCATGTCTTCACTCTTTCACTGCTGGCAAAACTAACCCTTCTGGATCATGCAAGGCACTAATCTAGGCACTTGATATATATTAACCCATGTAACCTTCACAACTACCCTTGAGGTAGGTAGTATCCATATCCCAATCTGATTTGATGAGGAAACCGAGACTCAGTTCCAACTGGTCACAATGGCAGTAATGGCAGAGCCAGAACTAAGTCTAGGAAGTTCTGACTCCAGCATCACTCTTAACCACCCCACCAAGTCACTTCTAATGATTGGCATAAAAAGGAATTTCCAACAAAACACACAAGTTTTGAAAACTGCAGAAAGCAATTAAACTTTTTTTTTTTAAGATTTTATTTATTTGAAAGAGAGAGTGAGTGAAAGAGAAAAGAAAGAGAGCACAGAAAGCACAGAGGGAGAGAGAGAAGCAGATTCCCTGGTGAGCAGGAAGCGAAGCTGGGCCAGACCCCAGAGCCCTGGGATCACGACCTAAGCCAAAGGCAGAAAACCAACTGAGCCACCGAGGTGCTCCGAAATTTTAAAACTTTTCTTCCTACTATCTCTATACTGAATTTATAGTATATTTCACTACTGTTCCTTTTTAAATATAAACTTTCGTATAATACCCACAAATTGAAAGGCATGAAAGAAGTTCTCCTAGTAACACTAAAATAATCCCCCCAATTATAGTCTTATAAGAAGAGGCATTTAGACTGAAAATATAATATACTCACTTAGATTTAGTTAAGGACTTTCAATTCACTATGAATAAAACCTGCACTCTATTATTTTAATACTTAAACTTAAAATTACACAGAAAAGATGTTAGTTTTCCCTTGCTTTTAGAAGAAAACTTCTCATTTGAAAACTTAAAATCATCCTAATACCCTCTGTCCAGGAGTGATTAATTAGCTTATGGTACATCCACTCAGAGAAATACTATACAAGTTTTGAAAAGGTAGTATGGGGGTGCCTGGGTGGCTCAGTCAGTTAAGCATCCATCCAACTCTTGATTTGGCTCAGGTCACTATCTCATGGTTTTGAGATAGAGCACCGAGTTGGACCCTGCTTCTCCCCCTCTCACTTTCCCCATGCATGCACTCTCTCTCTCTAATAAATAAATCTTTAAAAAAAAAAAAAAAAAAGGGAGGAGGAGGAAAAGGAAAAGATACTATGAAGACTGTGTAACACTGAAAAATCATTATGATGCAATGTTACCTGGAAAAAGATTAAAGCTGTATGTTCACTATAAGCAACTTCATTTAAAAAAAAAAAAGTAGGTGGGGTGCCTGGGTGGCTCAGTGGGTTAAACCTCTGCCTTTGGCTCAGGTCATGATCTCGGGGTCCTGGGATCGAGCCCCGAGTGGGGCTCTCTGCTCAGCAGGGAGCCTGCTTCCTCCTCTCTCTCTGCCTGCCTCTCTGCCTACTTGTGATTTGTCTGTCAAATAAATAAATAAAATCTTTAAAAAAAAAAAAAAAGTAGGCATATGGAAAGACAAAAATGATAGTAGTTGTGTTACAGTCAAATTATGATTAACATCCCCTCCAATTTGCACGAACACTTTCAAAAAGCTCAAGACATAATACAAAATTTAAACATAAGTGACTCTGGAAGTGTTCTAAAACTAGACTGTGATGACAGCTTCACAACTCTGTAAATGTATTAAATATCACTAAATTATATATTTAAAATAGGTGAATTTTATGATTTATAAATTATACCTCAAAGATGGTTAAAAAAAAAAACAACAACAACAACATTAGGAGGAAAACACTCTTTCTATAATACTCACATGAGAAAACTCGGGCTGTGATGGGATAGGAAGTGACCCAGGAGTAAAGACTGGTGTGCTCTGAGATACTGGTGTTGAGGCCTGTGGTGATACAGTGGACTTATGTGGGAGAGGGGGATTTTCTGTCTCCACTGGTTCATCATCCTGGAGTTTCTTCTCAAAAGACTCTCTTTTTCCTTCCGATAACACTGACATGTCCATTGGCTCATCTGGTTTAAAAGAGGAAAAACAAATCAGTATCACTCATGTTCAAAATACCACTAAGTAATTATGTTACAGAAATTTCCATTCCTAAAAAAATTGTGATTTAATTTTCAGAAAAGCAAATAGATAAACAGTACATTGAATCACAGAAATCTAGCAATTCTTTCTTTCCGTGGGAGGAGGAAGGTCCACACTTCCAAAATTCTGAGATAGAGATGAAAATGGGGTTCACCTGGGGATATCCACTCGTCCACATGAAAACATTAACTCGGCTCCTCTGAACCCCTTTCCCTACTATAACTCAGTTTTTCATATTTGGCATAGGAACATCCAGATTAATGTCCTCTAATTAACCATCGTATATTCTGCCACAGGCCTTGAAAAGCAGAACTTGTCACCACTCCAATATCTACTTATTTATGAACTCATTACATTTGCCTTAACAACTGCTAACCACAGAGAGATGAATGCAAGGACAAATACAGAAGAAAAAAAATCTAACAATGCCCATCGGCAGTGATTTATCAAAGAACGAAGTTACCAAGCCACTAATCAGGAGACAAATTGCCCAGGGGGAAAGCACACACGTTGGTGTGTGCACACGCACACCCACCCACACACCCACCACCACCTCCCCACTGTGTTCCCGAAATATACTACCCACCTGCAGGGTAACAGGCTCTCCCTCAGAACCCACCTAGCTAGCTGGGTAGCTACCCAATAGCTATTCAACAACTCTTTCCCCCCTTTTTACAACCTGACCCCAACAGGCTTCCCTCTAGACCACTCTCACAAACTATCTATGCCACTAGGTTTTTCACTGCAATGTACACTCACGGTACTGGCTATGCCTCACTTCAATACCTACCCCTGCTGCTTTGCTTGACTTCAACCTCACATCCCAGTCTAATGCTAGGTTGCAATCTGGTGCTACCAGTCTTTAGCATGCTACTTCAGCTGTGGTTAAGTATTTTCATAACATCTTTTGATCTGTCACCATGACAAAGCACTTATTAAAGACCCACTATTCAAAGCACCACATATAAAAAAGGCTTTAAGGGGGCACCTGGGTGGCTCAGTGGGTTAAGCTGCTGCCTTCGGTTCAGGTCATGATCTCAGGATCCTGGGATCTGGCCCTGCATCAGGCTCCCTGGGAGCCTGCTTCCCCCTCCCTCTCTGCCTGCCTCTCTGCCTACTTGTTCGTTCTCTCTCTCTCTCTCTCTCTCTGTCAAATAAATAAATAAATAAGGCTTTAGGCTCATAATTTTAGAAAGAAAGAAAAAGAAGGAAGCACACAAATATAGACACACAAAGAGGCACATATTAAGCAAATACATTAACTCTAAAATACATTTGACAGGAGAAAATAAGAGTATGTTACATAAAAAAAAGAACACTGCATCATATATTTAACATATTCCCAAGTGTGTAAAATACTTCTTTATGCATAGAAAACATTCTGAAAGTAAATATATCCTAATATTAACTGTAGCTGGACTGCGATATCCACACGATTTTTATTTTCTCATTACTTTCCTATATGCTTTCCAAACTTTCCACAGTGCGTATTAACTATTTTACAGTCAGGGAGAAAGTTTTTTTTTTTTTTTCATTTTATTTATTTCTTTGACAGAAACAGATCACAAGTAGGCAGAGAGGCAGGCAGAGAGAGGAGGAAGCAGGCTCCCCGCTGAGCAGAGAGCCCGATGCAGGACTCGATCCCAGGACCCTGAGATAATGACCTGAGCTGAAGGCAGAGGCTTTAAACCACTGAGCCACCCAGGCACCCAGGGAGAAAGTATTTTTAATGTAACTTTTATGTATCTTCAATGTTCACACTATGAGTAGAAGAAATGGTTTTAAGTATAAATCAAACTTATCTTGTGTTGGAATTTTTTTGTAGAATGGATTACTTTTATTTTTTACTAAAGATATCATTAATCATGTTATGCTTAAAGTTGTACTAGTCCACTTGGATACCTACAACTGATTTCAAGACAAATAGCCAGACACAAAGTTAGTGGCAAAAGAAAGATTAAATTTTGTCATGGGTAAACTGCACCTGAAAAAGTTAAACATATTTCTATATTTACATCACTTGACAGTAGAGACAGCAGGGTATTATAGAAGGCATGTAAACAACAGATAAGACCACTGGCCCTGGAAGCAGCTGCCTGAGTTCAAATCCTGCCTCTATGACTTATTAGTTGTGAATTCTCTCATGACTAATTTCTTCATCTGTAAAATGGAGATAAAAGTAGCACCTACTTCTCAGGATTGTTGTGAGGGTTCAATGAAAAATGAAAAAAACAAAACAAAACAAAAACAAAGAAAAGCACCTAGAACCAAAGAGAAGTACACAAAACAATGCCTGGCATACAATAAGTGCTCAATAAATATTAACTATTACATCATTATTGGTAAGTGAAAGAATGAAAAAGAAAATCATGACATTTATTGGAAAAGTTTTCATGCAGAAGTAGCAGGAACTTAAAAATATCTTAAGTGACTAGGGCACCTTGGTGTCTCAGATAAACATCAGACTCTTGATTTTGGCTTAGGTCATGATCTCAGGGTCATGAGATTTGAGACCTATGTCAGGCTCTGCACTGGGTAGGAGCCTGCTTCAGATTCCTTCTCTCCCTCCCCTGTGTATGTATGATTTCACACTCTAAAATAAATACATACATACATACATACATACATACATACATCCTCTAAAAAATATATATCTTGAGTGACTGGATATGAGACTAGGACAGAATAAAAGAGGTTTAGTGAGATAAATTAAGTAAAAAGGAATTCTTTCTTGTGA
Organism: Lutra lutra; assembly: GCF_902655055.1. Taxonomy (NCBI): domain Eukaryota; kingdom Metazoa; phylum Chordata; class Mammalia; order Carnivora; family Mustelidae; genus Lutra; species Lutra lutra. The sequence continues at coordinate 62,867,152 of NC_062284.1, forward strand.
ATAAAATAATATAAAATCACTAGGTCCGTGAAGGACGATGTGAATGAAGTCAAAATTTCTACCACTACTTCCTAGCCACTCCCTGGCTAAAATTGCTTTGATGATAGCAAAAGTAACCTCTAAAGAGCAAAAGAGGGATGCCTGGGTGGTTCAGTCAGTTAAGCATCTGCCTCCGGCTCCGGTCACGATCCCAGGGTCCTGGGATCGAGTCCTGCATCAGGCTCCCTGCTCAGCGGGAAGCCTGCTTCTCCCTCTCCCACTCCCTCTGCTTGTGTTCCCTCTCTTGCTGTGTGTCTGTCAAATAAATAAATAAAATCTTTATAAATAAATAAATAAATAAATAGCAAAATAATTTTTGGTTCCCTTTCACCAGAAGCATGTCAACATGCTGCTGGAAACTACTGGACTATTAGTAATAAACCCAGTTCTTCATTAATATACTACTACAATATACTACTTTGAGTTAAACTTTAAAGACAAACATTTTGGGGCGCCTGGGTGGCTCAGTGGGTTAAGCCGCTGCCTTCGGCTCAGGTCATGATCTCAGGGTCCTAGGATCAAGTCCCGCATCGGGCTCTCTGCTCAGCAGGGAGCCTGCTTCCCTCTCTCTCTCTCTGCCTGCCTCTCTGCCTACTTGTGATCTCTGTCAAATAAATAAATAAAATCTAAAAACAAAACAAAACAAAACAAAAAAAAAACATTTTGCCTTAAGGATCTTTTTAAAAATTAAATCAACAATACAGAATTGGTGTAAGAATCAGTGCAGTGCTAGAAGAGCAGAGGACTAAGGAAAGCACTTTATACTAGGCCACATCTCTGAAGGTGAGTCAGATACAAGCCCTACTGAATAATGTCACAGTGTTCAAGCAAATAAAGAAACAGTACATTTTGCAAGGCAGAAGTGTTCCTCCTCTTCTAATCTGAGACCAACAGACAAATCAAGAGAGCTCACCTTTTCTCCCTTCTTGCTCTGTGGGACTGCTAGGAACGATAAAAGGGGTAGATCGGAAAGCATCAGGGGAAGGAGCAACAAGATCTGAGGAATTCCTTTATATAAAGAGAGAATTCACAGGTTATTTTACTATAGCCACAGTTTTGTATTTGTTTTTTACTTTAACAGCAAAAATATCCAAGTCAATCAGACAAATCTTATTAGCAATCTCTCAAACAGCTACCAGAGGTTGGCAGAAGAGCCATGAATAATACTTAACTATTTCTCATACCAGACCTATCCAAACTTAGAATGGAAAAAAAAAAAGAGTAAGGATAAAGCCATATGATTATAAGAGAAATAAACAATCTGACAAAAGAACATCATGATTACAAAGAAGAAAAGGTGCTAAAAAATAAATTCATCTGCAGAAGTGGGATTAACACCATTTTTTCCTAATTAGAAAGATCAGAAAGATTATGCACATTTTTGTTTAAAAAAAAAAAAAAAGCAGGGGTGCCTGGGTGGCTCAGTGGGTCAAGCCTCTGCCTTCAGCTCAGGTCATGATCTCAGGGTCCTGGGATCGAGCCCCGCATCCGGCTCTCTGCTCAGCAGGGAGCCTGCTTCCCCCTCTCTCTCTGCCTACTTGTGATCTCTCTCTCTCTGTGTCAAATAAATAAATAAAATCTTAACAAAAAAAAAAAAAAAAAAAGGCAACCTCTTTGCCATAAATAAAGAGCTCTAACTACTGTCAACTCTAGTATAACCTATTCTCCACCCCTATGCTACTAAATGGAAAGAACTGCTGGTCAAATGGAGGAGCAGAGTACTCGTTTTGGATGTGTAAGAGAACATAAACTAGGCAGTTTCTTCCTAGTGGAACCTCTGGGCTACTACTATAAAATCTCAAAACAGAAAAGAAGAGCTACCTGCTTTCAATAGGTCCAGTAAATTTTTAACCCCAAAATTCTAAAGCCCAGTTTGCCTTTTAGTTTTAAAAAGAATTCTGGACTAATAGACAATTTTAGCTCTTTCAACCTTAGCCTAAGACCCTCAGATACATGTTTCCTTAGCAGAGCTATTTTAGGCTTACTTACATGGAAAGACTCTCCTGAGCAAGGGACCTCTGACCAGACAGCTGCAGGACGTGCAGAGTAGTAGCAGGTGTGGAAGCCAGAGAACATCCACCTTCTTCCCTTGAAGGAGTAGAGCAACCATCAGAAGCTATTTTTCAAAAAAAGAGAGAGAGAGAGAGAGAAATTCTAGTTGCATTTACTTCTCAGATTAACATCACGGAGTTGTATTAAAGAAAGGAGGAAAGAGGAAAGAAAGAGGGAAGGGAAGAAGGAAGGGAAGGGAAGAGGGAAGGGAAGAAGGGAGGGAAGGGAAGGGAAGGGGAAAAAGAAAGAAGCCACTGTGTACGGCAAGAAGAGTAATATCCATATTTCTAACCATGTTCCAAGAGGGCAGAAACTGTTTTCTGACTATAGTATAGTCAATGAAATTGGATGCTAACACAAATTCTGAGTGACTATTCAATGCCCCCCCGCTGCTAAATTATGGCAAGAAGAGTAATATCCATGTTTCTAACCATGTTCCAAGAGGGCAGAAACTGTTTTCTGACTATAGTATAGTCAATGAAATGGATGCTAACACAAATTCTGAGTGACCATTCAACGCCCCCCGCTGCTAAATTATGGGGTTTTCTTTCTTTCCTTTTTTTTTTTTTTTTTAAGATTTTACTCATTTATTTGAAAGAGAGACAGAGAAAGAGAGGCGTGTGCGTAAGTGGAGGGGAGGGGTAGAGGGAGAGGGACAAGCAGTATCTGTGCTGAGCAGAGAGCCAATGCAGACCTTAATCCCAGGACCTCAGGATCATGACCTGAACTGAAGGCAGATGTTTAACCCACTGAGCTACCCAGGGGCCCTAAAATATGGGTTTCTTTAATACAGAATTGACAAAATGTTTCCTTAGTGTTTGTTTTGTTTCGTCTTAAAGATTTTATTTATTTGAGAGAGAGTGAGCAGGAGAGTACAGGAGCATGGGCAGAGGGAGAGGCAGAATTAGACTCCCCAGCTAAGCAGGGAGCCCAATGTGGGGCTCAATCCCAGGACTCTAGGATCATGACCTGAGGTGAAGGCACTTGCTTAACCAACTGAGCCACCCAGGTGCCCCTTCTTAGTTCTATCATGACCAAAGCTTGGAGGAAAAAGGCAGGATCCTAATACCTCTGCTTGGCTGCTCTTCTGTCTTGTGAAGCTTCTATTATAAAACAGCAAATGAGCCTTTTATTCCAAGGTCTGCCTAAGGTGATGTAAAGCTCATGCCATGATGCAGAAGGGAGACGTCAAAACAATGCGCATAACACCCGATGATACAGGGATGCCAGGGTGGCTCAGTCGGTTAAATGTCTGCCTTTGGCTCAGGTCATGATCCCAGGGTCCTGGGATTGAGCCCCACACTGGGATCCTTGCTCAGCAGCAAGCCTGCTTCTCCCCCTGCCAACCACTCCCCCTACTTGTGCTCACGTGTGTGCTCGCGTGCGCTCTCTAACAAATAAATAAATAAAATCTTGGCGGGGGGGGGGGGGGACCCTGATGATATAAATGCAGCAATTTTCAAGATTAGAGCCTGAACCTCCTCAGAGGAGACAGAAAATACTAATGCATTAGTAAAAGGATATATGAGCAGCCATCACTGATTTATACTATGAAGAATCTTCTGTTAGTCCCTTCTCCTCAGAAACAGATGGGAATATCAGCTGCATTAATCCCTTGGGGATTCCTTGGGGGCACCTGGAATTCCTTGGATTGGCTGGATGGCTCAGTCAGTTAAGCATGTGCCTTGGTATCAGGTCATGATCCCAGGGTCCTGGGATTGGGGCCACCTTGGTCTCCCTGTTCAGTGAGGGGAAAGGGCGGGGGGGGGGGGGGTCTCCGCTTCTCCCTCTCCCTCTCTCTCCCCCGATCCTGGCCCCAGCTCACATACGCACATACGTACTCTCTCTCAAATTTAAAAAAAAAAAAAATCTTTTAAAAAAATAAAATAAATAAAATTAAATAAAATAAAGGGAATTTCTTAAATACAACCTAATAGCTTCAGTGAGAGGCCAAAAAAGTTTTTCTGGTGACCCTCTAAATGTCTTGAACATATTCACAGCAGAGTAAAGGAATATAACCTTCTCTTCTTCCCTCCTTATAACCAACATATATTTTGCAGGCTGTTACTGAAGCTCTCTGGCTCTGTCAGGTCTCAGAATGGGGGAATGGTGGAGATTAACACCATGTGAAACAAACACCATTCCAGTCTTCTAATTTTATGTTCTTTCTGGTAGGCTGTAACTTCCTATTTCTGACAGATGAGAAGGTAAACTGTTGTCCAGGTGATTATGAAAACTTACCCTTAATTATCATTATAGTTAAGCTCTAAAGATCTATGATGACAGAAATAGCTACTCTGTCCACAATATTAAATTTACTATATTATTATTATTCCTATTTCCATCTACAACAAAGAGAGAGAACTATGTTAAAATGTTAACCAGCAACCATTCCCAAAAAGCCCTTCTCATTAATCAGGTAGAAACACATTTTCCTTCCACATTACAAACAAGTCTACATACCTATAAAGTGCCTTCTAACTTAAATGTAGCCTCCAAACAGAAATAAAGTTTAGATCTTTGGAGAAGAGGAGCTACAGCAACTAATTACTCTTTGTACCTGTTTTATTGCTCTGGTCAAACAAGTCTTCCTGAGTTGACAAAACCTCAGGCTCTGGTGACTTCTGAATCTTCAGTCCACCTTGCAAGAGTTCTTGAGCAGTTACTTGTTCATTTGTTTCCACAGCAGCAAGAGATACTTTGGGACTAGAAGGCATATCCTCTGACCTAGGAAATTCAAATCACCAGGAGAAAAAGTTGCTATGTTCAAATGCATTCACCTCTGAATTAACAAGCTTCTTCTGTTTTGTGTTTTCCTTTAATAATTTCAAAATTTCCAGTGCTTCCAGTTTATATAAATAATCACTGGAAGTGAATTAAGCTACTTTTTGTAATATAAAATCCTCAGCCCATTTCAAAGCCTGTTTCTCACACCAATATTTCTTTTCAACTTTGCTCACTGCTGTGCAGCATGCTGGCCAAGATTTCTCATAAGTGATTTAAGGATTTGTGTTACATATACTGTTACCTAGGGAAGTATGAAGGATTCTGATCCAGACCACAACAATGCCAGTTCTAATGAGGACCTTCCACAAAAAAGAGCTTGGGTGTGAATCATCCACGGTGCTACTGCCACACACCATCTATTGCTGGCCTTTACCATCTGATCTGCTCAACCTAAGCCCCAAACCAAGAATCCTTCATACCAACACTACTCATACGTATAAGACTCTCAATCCTGGCCCCTTTACAGAGACTTGGGAGACTCACATACTAAAGTGATAGCATAACTAGCTACAAAAGCAACTTCCTAAGAAAAGCCTAAAAAGTCGGCCCAAGTTAGGCTGAATATTTTGCATTGGAAAGACAACTTCTCTTGATATTCAGCTTTATTCAGGACCCCGTTCCTCACCTTTTCTACTGCAGGAGATTACAAACAATACTGAATGTTTATTCACTACCTCCCCTAAACTGGACACATCCCACTTTTCCTCTGCCATATTGAGCTGCTGACCAGAGGTAATGAAGTTTAGGATACAACAATCACCATAGGTAGAGCAGAGAAATATGCCTAATTCCTACCAAGTTAGGGCCCAGAGGACTTGGGAAAAGATACCTCTTTACAGCTATACCAGAAACTTTCAGACACAGGATACCTGAGGACCCAAAGCAATCTGGGTGCTCCTCAATATAGGAACAGATTTTCAAATAGTCATGTGACCTCTCATAACACTAGAGAGGGTAGAAGTCCTCCCATAAGCAGTGCCTCTGTAGACAAAGATCAGAGAGAAGTAACAAGCAAAGATTAAGGAGTCGTGCTTATAGGGCACCTGGCTGGCTCAGTTGGTGGAGCACGCGACTTTTGATCTTGGGGTTGTGAATTCGAGGCCCACGCGCTGGGTGTAGAGATTATTAAAAATGAAAATCTTAAAAAAAAAAAAAAGGAGGAGTCATGCTTATAGTTATAGCAGCAATAAAATGATTTTGTAATATGCCTAAAGATGAGATAAGGACACAGCAAGAATTTGTAAACAATCAGTGTTTCCACCAGACCAGAAATATGCATATTATAAGGGGGAAAAAAGGCAACAATTTCTAAATATGCTTCCACCTAGCCAAGTAAAGCAAGTGTGACCCTAAAACAGAAACTCAAAAATACTTTCTAGAAAGAGCAGGGTTTACCTTGCAGGCAGTGGGTTTTGCTCTTCAACCACATGTACATCCTTACTGGGCTGTGCTGCCATAGGGACACCCTTGCTGGGCTGTTCTGCTATGGGGGTATCTTCACCGGACTGTTCTTCATGCTTACTCCCTTGAAATTTTAAAAGACAGGAAGGAGACATTTAATTTTTCAAGGTACTAGCAGCAGTCCCAAATGCTTTTTTTTTTTTTTTTTTAATTTATTTATTTGAGAGAGAGAGTGTGAGAGTGGAGAGCTCAGAGGGAGAGCAGACTCACTGCCAAGCAGGGAGCCCAATGTGGGACTCGATCCTGGGACTCCAGGATCATGACCTGAGCCGAAGGCAGTTGCTTAACCAACTAAGCCACCCAGGTGCCCCCCCAAATGCTTTTTTAATGGCAAAGATTTTAATAAAAAGAGAAGTCCAATTTCAAAATATATACAGGCATCTTTTCAAAAAAGGAAAATAACCAGTAACCCACTTACAAAAACTTAATCTGCAAGCCATCAACTGACAAGTATTTGCCAGACAACCTTACTATATTAACTTAGATTATATTAACTTAGAAACTATAACATGTATCAAGGAAAAAAACAACTAGCTCTAGCTCAGGAGAAAAATGCTTATACACAATTCCAAATGCCAGAAAACATGTTTCATACCAGTATTAGCATCCACATCAGACAGCCTAGTATAAGTAGAGTTGGTGGTTACTGACAGTGGAGGCTCTTTAGCTACTTCATATGGCACAGTATGCTCGTCAATATCCTGGCTCTGAGACAGTTCCAGAACTCCAAAGCCCAACTGTGATGAGGCAGAATCTAGAAACAAAATCCCAAGAAATTAGGTAGCATCCCACAATATTATGCATTGTGTAAGGTGCTGTTCCTTAGCAAAAAAAAAAAAAGGGGGGGGGGTCATTTTAAGTCCTCTACACAAAAGCCTTGCCCCAAAGCTTTTCAAAATAAAATTAAGAATAAAGGAACTCGGGGCGCCTGGGTGGCTCAGTGGGTTAAGCCGCTGCCTTCGGCTCAGGTCATGATCCCAGGTCCTGGGTTCAAGCCCCACATCGGGCTTTCTGCTCAGCAGGGAGCCTGCTTCCTCCTCTCTCTCTGCCTGCCTCTCTGCCTACTTGTGATTTCTCTCTGTCAAATAAATAAATAAAATCTTAAAAAAAAAAAAAAAAAGAATAAAGGAACTCAAAGTGGGGGGGTACCTGAGTGGCTCAATGAGTTAAGCATCCCACCTCTTGATTTTGCTTTAGGACACGATTTCAGGGTTATGAGATTGAGCCTAGCACTGCGGGGCTCCATGCTCAGCTGGGAGTCTGCTTGAGATTCTCTCCCTCTGCCCCTCCCCCAGCTCCTGCGCTCGCTCGCATTCTCTCTCTCTTTAAAATAAATAAATCTTGGGGTACCTGGGTGGCTCAGTCATTAAGCGACTGCCTCCAGCTCAGGTCATGATCCCAGTGTCCTGGGATAGAGGCCCTGCATAAGGCTCTCTGCTCAGCAGGAACCCTGCTTCTCCCTCTCCCACTCTCCCTGCATATGTTCCCTCTCTTATTGTGTCTGTCGCTGTCAAATAAATAAATGAAATCTTTACCACAAAAAAAAAAGCTTAAAAAAAATAAATCTTTTAAAAAAAACAGAAAACAAATAAAAAGAATAAAGGCACTAAAAATGAAGAGGAAAAATATGTAATGAAGCAAAAAATTACATATTATAAAACCTTAGGAGCACCTAATATATAGGTAGTCTATGTCTACTTTCTAAAAATATACATAAACCATACCCACACACAGCAATTCAGATTGTACTTCCACACGCAAAGCATACATCCCCAAAATACTTGAAAAACAAATGCAAAATGAAGAGTCAATATGCAGAATGGGGACTATCCAATAAGTATCAAATTCCTGAACATCAAATTAGGTGGAGTATCTTAGACAACTGCAAATTTCTTAATGACTATTCTCAATTTAATGATGAGAAATCTAAGACCCCATAAAGAGAATATATTTTTTTTAAGATTTTACTAATTTATTTAAGAGAGAGTGAGAGAGCAAGAAGGAGCAGGGGGAGGGGCAGAGGGAAGGGAGAAGCAGACTCACCACAGACCAGAGAGTCCGAGGTGGGGCTCTGATCCAGGGACTCTGGGATCATGACCTGAGCTGAAGGCAGACATTCAACTGACTGAGCCACCCAGGTGCCCCACCGATAAAGAAAAATTTAGATATCTACATGCTTATGTTAAAGGGACTTAGAACAATCTACTATCCAGAAAAAGCATAAAGCTACCTTCAGCACCAAGGGAGTGTGTGATAGTACCATCTCTAGTATCTTCTTCCTTTTCCTCCTCCTCCTCTTCCACGTCTTCTTCCTTCTCTTCCCCCACAGGTGGAGCAGATTCCACTGAGATTCCCAAAACACTAAACAGCAGAAAGACACAATTATGTCTTTCCAGACAGGTTCAGACACTTTGCTCAAAGCATCTTTCGAAATTTATTTGTGACATCCCCACACACCAACATCTTAAGCAAATTTGAAAAACCGTAAAAGGCGTGGCCCCCATTAGTGCTTCTTTCTACAGAAAGCATCTGACAGCAACTCAAAAAACATTGTGCAGAATTAAATAGCACAAATACTTAACAGAAGAAAGGAACTAACATACTTGGAATTTTACCTTTCTCTGAAAAAATATAACCAGGGAGAGAAAAATCTTACTCTCAAGAGAATTACTGACAAGTGACATGAGAAGATATGCATTAGATGTGCACTGAAGGGACTCAAAAATACATCAACTAAACCAGTCACAGTTCACAAAAATATTTTAGTAAAAAAAAAAAAAAAACCTTAGAGTACATATATAGAATCAGACAGTCTGAATAAAATTCTGGTAAGAGGCCTGTATATTTAAAGGAAATTAACACTACAGGTCAAAAAACATTATAAACAAAAGTAGAAGACAACAATTAGAAAAAATACTCCAACAAATAGAACAGTGTCCACAGAACATAAGGAATTCATATGAAGAACCCTAAGACATAAATGAACAGACAACTCATAAAAAAAGAAATATAAGCATCTTTAAACGTGTAGAAAAACAGAGAAACTAATTGTTGCCCATCAAATTAGGAAAAAAAAAGAAATTACAGGGCGCCTAGGTGGCTCATTTGGTTAAGCAACTGCCTTCAGCTCAGGTCATGATCCTGGAGTCCCAGGATCAGTCCTACATCAGGCTCCCTGCTCAGCAGGGAGTCTGCTTCTCCCTCTGACCTTCTCCCCTCTCATGCTCTCTCTCTTTCTCATTCTCTCACATATATAAATAAAATCTTTAAAAAAAATTATAAATACCATACTACCATTCAGCATTGCCCAAACCTGAGGTGAGATAAACACTGTCATTATATACTATTTATAACACTAAACTATTTAGTTTGCTATAAACTAAAAGAACCTTCTGGAGAACAATTTGGAAAGATGTTTCTAAAAAAGTTCTAAAAAAATGTTTATAACCCAATAATTTCAAGAAATAATTTGAAATGTGCAAAAATCCTTGTACAAACTTATTTCTCAATGTTTACTGTGATTAAGAAATACCTATAAGGCTGGCATTAAGGAAATAATTAAATAATTTCCTAATCCATAAAATTACATATTATGCAGCTATTAAAAATGTTTGAGGGGCGCGTGGGTGGTTCAGTGGGTTAAGCCTCTGCCTTCAGCTCAGGTCATGATCCCAGGGTCCTGGGACCGAGCCTTAAATCGGGTTCTCTGCTCAGTGGGGAGCCTACACCCCCCCTCGACCTGTCTCTCTGCCTACTTGTGATCTCTATTTGTCAAATAAATAAATAAAAATCTTAAAAAAAAAAAAAAAAGTTTGAAAAAACCAGATACAATGTGTAGAAAACCTGGATTGGATCCTGGATAACTAAAAAGATAAACAAACATACTTGAGACAATGTTCATTATAAAGTATATTTTGACATCTGATACAACTGTGAAAATCTAAGTAGGAACTATTTTGCTAGGTATTACTGAATTAATATTTTCTTACATGTGATATCAGTATTACAATAATGTAAGATAATGTATTACATGATAGGGAATGATACTAAAGTATATAAAGGTAACTAAGATGTCTGCAGCTTAGTTTCAAACAATCCAGCCCCCCAAAACATGTATTTTATATATGTGTGTTTATATATGTGTGTGTATACATACATACAGAGAGAGAACAAATGTGTAATATCCTTTCATCTTTTCTGTGGGTTTAAACTTTTAAAATAAAAAACTTGGGGAAAATGTTATTAAGAGTTTTAACTGTCATGGGAACAATTCCATGTTGTTAAGCAAAAAAGGTCAACAAACAAACTTTTACTTTACACATGTCAACTACACATATATCGAGTGCACACACAAAAAAGAGGGAAAATATGCCAAAATGTTTACAGCAATTAGCCTCTGGGTGGCAGAATTATAGGTAACATTTTTCACTTCCTTAAAACTATCTACACATTTAATATTTCATACAAAGATGACTAAACATAACTATAATGAGCATAAAGAAGTGAAAACACAAATTTGCAAAGTTAGGGACCATGATCCAAGGAAACGGGACTAAGTAAAGATTTTCACAAAAATAAAATAGAACATTACCTATAACCAATTAGACCAGTTACATAACCTTGGGAAATATAGGGAAAGAAAAGTCCAAAAGCAAACATGACAAAATGTAGAAGAGCAATGAAACACAACGCAAATCACATACTTTGGCTCTTCCTCAGTATCTTTTGGTGGTTTGGCTTCATGTCCCTTTCTGACCTCTAAATGCTGGTAGGCTCAGTGAGTCCCTGGAGCTCTTCTCCACCTTTACCCACTTCCTTAATGATCTTATCCAGACTCGGCTTTGAGTGTCATCCATACTTATGACTGGGCAATTTAAACCTCCAGTTAGTTACACCATCCCCCTGAGGTCCATCCAGATTTACCAACAATTGCCTCCAACTGTCCAATGAAAAAGCAGCTCAACTTCAATACATCTAAACCTGACCTTTTCTTGCACTCTTGTTCATCTCCTCTAGCAGCAACTCCATTCTTCCAGTGCTGAAACCAAAAATGTGGTATCATTGTTACCACCCTCTCTCTCATATTCCACATCCAATAAAAAAACCCAGCATCTCACCACTCCTCATCCACTTCTACTCTGGTCTAGCCACAGGCATATGTTGCCTAATATTTTCAGAGGATGCCTGGGTGGCACAGCTGGTAGAGCGTCCAACTTCTTGGTTTTGGCTCAGGTCATGATCACAGGGTTATGGAGTCAAGCCCCACGCCAGGCTCCATGTTCACTGCAGAGTCTGCCGGGGGTTCTCTCTTCCTCTCCCCCTCCCACCTGTGTGCACGTACACTCTCACTCTCTCTACAATAAACTTTTTTTTTTTTAAAGATTTTATTTATTTATTTGACAGAGAGAACACAAGCAGGCAGAACAAGAGCAGAGGGAGAGGGAGAAACAGGCTGCCCACTGAGCAGAGAGCCCTATGCAGGGCTTGCTCCCAGGACCCTGGGAGCACCACGTGAGCCAAAGGCAGCCACCGACCCTCCATAACTAACTAACTAACTAAATAAATAAATAAATACAGTAGTCTCCTAATTGGTCTTCCTGCCTCTACCCTTGCTCCCCCTTCAGTCTATTCTTCTCTTTAATTTTATTTAAATAGCTTCTTTTAATTTTTTTCTCCAGCTTTAACAAGGCATAATCAACAAATAAAAATTGTTCACTCTTCAGTCTATTCTTACCACTTGGCCACCACGCCTGCCTTCAGTCTATTCTTAATCCAGCAGCCAGAGTGATCCAGTTAAAATATTGAATCCGATCATGTCATTCCTCTGTTCAAAACCCTTAAATGCCTTCCTATCTCACTAAGAGTAACACCTGAATTCCTTACACTGTCCTGTAAGTCCTTACATATTCTGGCTCCCCCTTTATTTCTTTGACCTCTTCTCCCACTTCTCTCCATCACTCTCCTCCAGCCACACTAACCTTCTTGCCATTTCTCAAATATTCCAGGCACGTTGCTACCTCAGGGCCTTTGCACTTGCTGTTCTCTATGCCTGGACTGCACTTATCCCAGATAACAGCAGACATCACTTAAGAACTTTTTTTTTTTTTTAAGATTTTATTTATTTGACAGAGAGAGATCACAAATGGGCAGAGAGGCAGGCAGAGGCAGAGAGAGAGGAGGAAGCAGGCTCCCCACAGAGCAGAGAGCCCGATGTGGGACTCGATCCCAGGACCCTAAGATCATGACCTGAGCTGAAGGCAGAGGCTTAAGCACTGAGCCACCCAGGTGCCCCCAATTAAGAACTTTTAATCAAATGTCACATCAGTGAAACATTCCTTATGTCACCCTATCTAAACTTGGAAATCCTCTGACATTTCCTATCCCCTTCTCTGCTATATTTCTCTCTCCAGCCCTTATCAGTGTTTAACATACTATTTACTTATTATGAATTGCTATATCTCTCATACAAGAATGTAAGCTCTATTAAGGTCTATGATTTTTATTTCTTCTGGTCCTTTTCATCTCCAAAATTCAACAGTGTTTGGCATATAGGAAATACCCAACAAATATTCACAGAATGATTAGATGAATCTGAAAAGGCCTGAAATCAGATTATAGACAAAAAATACTGATGTTAAATTTTTTTCCATTGTCTAAAGCTGATGGAAAAGAAAACAAAGGTTTAAATACATTATTTAGAAATATAAAAGTAACTAATAAAATTTAGAACTAAAATAATTATTATCAAAACTTGGGAGTGTTTTGAGTTAAATCTTCATCTTTCATTATGGAATTCAATTGTCTTAATTTGATAAAATAAGAAATGGCAGTATAATGGTGTTAGCTTTACAAAAGATTTGAGTGCTAGGACAACAACCTCTCAAAGAAGTTAAAACACACTTAAACGGCTGCCTCTGTGAAAGGGGACCAAGGGTGGAAAAGGACCCTGCTTTTCATTATAAGCTCTTTTTCACTTTTTATCTTTTTATTTTTATTTTATTTAAGTAGGCTCCACACCCAGCATGGAGCCCAACATGGGGCCTGAACTCATGACCCTGAAATACTGAGTTGGAGACCTGAGCTGAAATCAAAGTCAGACACTTAACCAACTGAGCTACCCAGGTGCCCCAAAGCCCTTTTTTTTTTTTTTTTAAAGATTTTATTTATTCATCCGACAGAGAGAGAGATCACAAGTAGGCAGGGAGGCAGGCAGAGAGAGAGGAGGAAGCCGGCCCTCCGCGGAGCAGAGAGCCCGATGCGAGGCTCGATCCCAGGACCCTGGGATCATGACCCGAGCCAAAGGCAGAGGCTTAACCCACTGAGCCACCCAGGCGCCCCCCAAAAGCCTTTTTTTAAATAAATTAAGTATTTTTGAGGCGCCTGGGTGGCTCAGTGGGTTAAGGCCTCTGCCTTCCGCTCGGGTCGTGGTCTCGGGGTCCTGGGATTGAGCCCCGCATCAGGCTCTCTGCTTGGTGGGGAGCCTGTTTCCTCCTCTCTCTCCGCCTGCTTCTCTGCCTACTTGTGATCTCTGTCAAATAAACAAATAAGCTCTTTAAATTAATTAATTATTTTTATTGCTCTGTTAAAAATATTTGACAGGTCTCATCAAAATTAAAAATCTGTTCTGTGAAAAAACCCTCTGAAGAGGATGAAAAGACAAGCTATCAGGTGAGAAAAAACATTTGCAAACCACATATCCTATGAAGGACTAATAACTAGAATATATTAAGAATTCTCAAAACACAATTTTTAAAAATCCTATTAGAAAATGGACAGAACACATGAACATTTCCTTAAAAAGGATGTACAGATGGCAAATAAGCACATGAAAAGATGTTCAACATTACTTGCCACTAGGGAAACTCAAATTAAAATAAGATTATTACTTTACACTTATCGGAATAGCCATAATAAAAAATAGTGACCCCACCAAACACCAGTGAGAATGAAGAGAGACTGGGTCTCCTATACTGCTAGTGAAACTATAAAATGATTCAGTCACTCCAGAAAACACTTTGGCAAGTTTCTTAAAAAACTAAACATGTAGGTGACCACCTGGCCATTTATCCCAGCTTTGAAGACTTACATTCACACAAAAACTAGCATACAAATGTTCAGAGCAACTTTATCTGTAATAGTTATAAACCAGATCAGCCCATATTTCCTTCATTAGGTAAATGGTTTAACTGTGGTATATCCACACCATGGAACGCTACTCAGCAATAAAAAGGAATGAACCACAGATACATGCAACAATTTGGACAGATCTCCCAGGAGTTATGTGGATGGAAAGAAGCCTATCTGAAACGGTTACAAAATGTATGGTCCCATTTATATAATATTTTGAAATGACAAAATATCACAAACGAAGGACAGTCTTAATTAGTGATCACCAGAGGTTCACTAGTGGTTATAAAAGGATAGCACTAGGGATCCTTGGAGGGCTGGAACCATTCAGTATGTTGACCACAGTGGTAGATACACAGGTAACTAGACTTTATAAAAATTCACACAGACAAACACAAGTGAAACTAGGGAAACCTAAGTACATTCAGTGGATTTTATCAATGTCAGTAGCCTCGTTATGATTTTATAGTACTATTTTGCAAAACATTACCATTTGGGAAACAGGGCAAAGTTTACAAAGGATCTCCAAGTATTATTTCTTAAAACTGCATGTTTTAACCTTAACTTTTTAAAAAGTTTAATAGGGAGGAGCGCCTGGCTGGCTCAGTCAGTGGAGCATGCAATTCTTCATCTTGGGGTTATGAGTTCGAGTCCCATGTTGGGTGTAGAGACTGCTTAATTTCAAAATTTTTACAAAAATAAAGTAAGATGTTTGACAGGGAAATAAAACAATCTATAGTTCTTCAGTATATTTTAGGATGCTCCATGTTTAGGACCATCAGCTTCTATCAACTGAACACTAGATATGAGAGGAAGATCTTTTTGGAATTTTATGTAGAAAAGTTCACAAACAGCTTTTCTCAAAATACTTGCATTAATGAATAAAGACAACATTTAAAAAATAAACATACATGTGTTTTGAGGGGCTTTCAATCTCTCGAAATCAACTCCAAATCCTTTCTAGATTCATGGGCTTTGCACATATAATTCTGTCTAGATAGCTCCTTCCCCCCACATGCCAAACTTCTGCCCAACCCCTCAACTATGGCTAACAAATTCATATTTATAGTTTAGACTACATTCCTTAGAGAAGCCTACCTCTATCACACAAAAATAGGTTATATATTATATTTTCCTTCCTCCTTTGCAAGGATCACAATTGTAACTGCATAGCTACTTATGTAATGATTTCAATAACTGTCTCCCTATTAAATTATAAGCTCCATGATGGTAAAGCCCCTTTAAAACACCTGTCACAGTGTCTGCACATTTATTGAATGTAAACATTCAAGGTGTTTTGTGAGTTTTTTGGTTTTTTGTTTTGTTTTGAGAAAGGGCAACACATTGATGCAAAAAGGGAAAAGTAGTAGCATGGGCCTTCTCTGACAGCACTGCTTCATATACAATAAGGGGTACGCATAATTCCTGTTCCCACTAGTTCAAACCAAGGGGACACAAAAACATAAGCAAAGCACATGTTCCTAAAGAAGTACCATAAACTTAAATGCCTACAGAAAGCAAAACAAGGTTACATAAATGAGTGAAGTGGCTAAGAAGAAAAGCAAAAGCACTACAATAAACGAATACTTGGGGGGGCGCCTGGGTAGCTCAGTCGTTAAGTGTCTGCCTTGGGCTCAGGTCATGACCCAGGGTCTGGGATCAAGCCCCGCATCAGGCTCCCTGCTCAACAGGAAGCCTGCTTCTCCCTCTCTCACTTTCCCTGCTTGTATTCACTCTCTCACTGTCAAATAAATAAATAAAATCTTTAAAAATAAATAAATAAAATAAGTGAATACTTGGCTTCAGTGTCCATGTTCAATAGTCAACAGTGAATTACAGAGTCTATAACAGACCATAGCTCTCATGCCCATCTAAGCAGAGGTAGGCTGCTACTCACAGCTCCAGCCAATTGTTAGCAATAATATAACAGCTGTATTACCTCTGAACTGCTAATGCCAGAAGATGAAATCCAAGTTTTATGTAAAATTTCCCCATTTTAAAATTCTATCAATTAATGTAAATATATTTTACAACCATGTGTGGGCCAAACAGAAACAACCTGCAGGCCAAAATAAACCCACAAATTTGTAGCTTGTTCTAAAGTATCCAACTGGTTATTTGGGAGAAAAAAATTATGTGCAGAGTATTAAATAGAATTTTTTTTAAAAGAATTTTTTCTTGGGGCGCCTGGGTGGCTCAGTGGGTTAAGCCTCTGCCTTCGGCTCAGGTCATGGTCTCAGGGTCCTGGGATTGAGCCCCGCATCAGGCTCTCTGCTCAGCAGGGAGCCTGCTTCCCTTCCTCTCTCTCTCTCTGCCTGCCTCTCTGCCTACTTGTGATCTCTGTCTGTAAAATAAATAAATAAAATCTTTAAAAAAAAAAAAAAAAAAAGTTTTTTCTTAAGAGAAAACCATACTCTTTCACCACCTCAACCTAACATTCTCCTCTCTGACTGCTCCCTTTTCTACCTTGCCATCACAAGGTCCCTGAGGTTGTCTAAGTTCTCCTTTGATCTTAGATTTTAGGAGGACGATTAAGAAATACTTAGTAAAAAAGAAAGAGAAGGCATTTGAGTCAGGAGGGTCCAAAGCTCAGCCATCACTTACAACCAATGTATGCTACAGCAAGTTATTTAACTTCCTCACCCATCAGTTTCCCCCTTTATGTAATGGAAATAATAAAAAGTCTTCACAATACAGCTACTTTACAGACGAAATTAAATGAGACTATATATCAAACATCCAACTAATGCTTAACAGAGGATAAACTCAATAAATGGACAATATAAAACTAAACATAAGACAAAGTAAAAATTCAACACTGTTTAGGGTATGAATTAAACATTGTGGTTCTAAAGGTAAGATAATTTAGTTGGTACATCAAAAGCATGCCTAACAGTTTTGATAATATATTTAAATATTTTTTGATGATTTTTTTCCTACTAAGTCATATCTATGCCAAGAATGAAAAATGCTTATTTTGTTTTACATGCACAAAGTAGATCACAAAAATAATAGTACAGGTGTAAAAATGTTATTACCTTTACAAAAGTGATTCTAGCTATCAGTATTAATGTACTAGTTAATACACTCCTCAAATCCCACTTTCTAATTCACAAAAATAAGATTAATCCTTTTATCTTTGGGATAAGGCAATAGGCACAAATGAAAGAATTCAGCCATTAATAAATTTAAATAAATTCCTGCCAACACTAGTATACCTGCTTGTCCTGTTTGGCTGAGGTAACTGTTCAATGACCTGACTGATGGAACTACATGTATCCAAATGAGAAGAATCCATAGGTTCTGAAAAAAATAACTGGGTATTAGTATAAAAGGCATTTATCACCAAACTTCAATGCAAGTTTAGAAATGTAGACAATCCAATCTAACCAGCTACATTAAAAATCAACTTTTTGAGTGCCTACTATGCACCAAATACTGTGCTAAACCTCCTTATGTACATTCACCACAACCACATGTTTAGATCCACCCAGCTCCACAAGAGCACTCCTGCAAAAGGGACCAATAGCTTTAAACACCTCACCTGCAGCTTTGTTTTCTTTCAGGTGCTCATTGAACCCACTATTACTATCTCCTTGTTCTTCTCCAGCTGTTTGTTCAGGATTGGACACAACATCCTAGAAAATATACATACTTAATATCCCCACTATATATGAAATAATCCAAAATGAGGCATACTTTTTGTGAATGTGTTGATTTCATTTTTACAACCAATTTTAATCCAAAAGATAGTGATCTCCTAAGTACTTATGTTTGCTGATTGGTCTTGATTAACTCACCAACACAGGGTTCTCTTTGTGTGTCTGCAGATTAGGAAGGTGTCGAGATAGCATACTGAAGTGAGAACCAGAATCATCTTCTAGAACCTGGCTTTCAGGCTGAGAATCTTCTATTATCAGGCAAGGAGTGTCTTGCTGAGAGAAATCTGAATCCAACTGACTTCCAGTGGGGTCCATCTGCTCCCCTGGAATGGAATAACAAAAGATCAGTTCGGTGTAACCTACTAGCCTTCCTCACGCAGTTTGAGCTTAAATAATGGGGCGGAAGTGCAAGAGCTAGGAAAGGGGACCCGTCTAGGGCTCTAATTAGATTATATTTATAATCGCTGCAAGCACTTTCCTATCACACCTCCCAATGCCTGGTTTCCTCGTTATTTACTATCAGCCTGCCAATCCTTCTCTCCCTCTTCTTTTCCATCACCTTCCCCGTAGACACCCCTTTCCTCCCCTTCCTAACCTCTTCTTTCACCGCCTCTTTTTCCATCCCCCACAACGCTCCCTACGTCCTTATGGCGCCTCTATGGCCCCCCAAAAGGCTGCTTTGTAATCTCTGTTCGCCAGAACACCCACAGCCCTTCACGCTTCCTCAAGACCACCCAGCCTTCCCAGCTACTACTTCCCCACCCCCTTCTCAGGGCCCTCCACCCTTTCCCCGTCACCGCCGCCATGCTTGTCACCCCGCCCCCTCCGGTCAGCCATCCCTTCAGACCCGAAACCCAAGCCTTCAGAGCTCATTGCACCCCCACTTTTCTACAAATAGTACCAGGCATCCCGGCGGGAGATCACTCGCGCTGGAGCTAGAAGTCCCTGCACGCTCCCCAGCTCCCTCCAATCGAATCCCCAGGTCGCCGCTGTAGCCGCCGCCGCCGCCGGCCGCGAGCTCCCCCTTTTCCCGTCGCGTCACGCAGTATCAGCTCGCCCATTCGCTGCTGCTGTCCGCCACTCAAGAAACCCTGTGGATAATTGGTGGCTGAGGCAAAGTGCCCCGCCCCACGTAAGAAAAAGGAACACCGCGGCGTGTTTCCATGGCAGCCTGGACGTTGCAGGCCCTCCCCCTAGTACGGCCAGAGAATGACAGTATCCTTGAACCGAAGGGACCTTGAGAGGGCGTGAAATGTATTCCCCTGCCTCTAGGAAAATTGTTTGTACTGAGACATAAGAGAAAAGACCTGATTCCGATCGTACCTGCACCTTGAGGTCCCTTCTATCACCCTCTTCCATAGAAAAGGAGAGGGTTCCCCGGCTTTCTAATAAAAGGGTGAGGAAGAGGATCCAGGATGCCTAGTACTTCAGAGCTGTTAAAACTGAAGAAAGGGAGGATGCTTTGGGTTTACCTGTGTCCCTCAGGATCCTTTTATGTGGGCCTCTGACTGTATTCCAGGCCCTCACATTACGTCTCCGCCAGTTTGGGCCAGTTTGGGGTTGGTTTTGGGAGGTTTTTTGTTTGTGCTGCTGTTGTTGTTTTCCTTTATATTGTCTGAGAGCCCCAGTAAAGATTTTTTTTGTTTTGTTTTTTGTTTTTTGGGTCCCTATTGCCCTTTGCAGTCTGGAACATAGTTCGAGCTTCACGTTTGCTTATCATTGTTCTATCTTTTATATGAACTTGACGCCCAAGGAGAGTATATCCCCAGACATTTTTTGCACTTCCGTTGAGAGAATTGAGCACATTGATTTGCAGCCTCCGTGGTGAAGAGAACAGCTGCCACCCCTTTAACTAGATGACCTCAAAGATCCCTTCAAACCTTAAGAGTCTCTATTAACCTAATTATGGTGCCAGGGTCTTATAAAGGGTGTGGCAGCTGTGACTTGTATTAATGAACTAGACACCATGAGGAATACGTGTTTTGTTTTATTTAAGTGGTGGTTGCATCTGGAACGGAATTCTAGCCAGAGCAGCTGTCAACAGGGAAATCACCTAACACTCTGCCAAGCATACACCTAGCAGGCATTCAATAGGAGGTAGTTCTTTCTCTCTACCCCAGGCTCAGAGTGACTTAGGTACAGCCCAACCACCATCTTCCAACCCTGTAAATACCTAGTTTAGCACTTGATACAGGCTAAGAGGAAGTGGAGCTTCCTATAAACCAGTCTTCTCCCTGCTGTTATAAATTACAGTGATCACATTTTTTAAGCCAACAACCAAAGTATATCATGTGAGTTTATGTTACTTATGGAAACAACAGGACAGAATATTTGAAATGAATCTGTCCTGAAAAATCCAAAATCTATTGTTGCTGTAACTAGAATATAATTAGAGTCCCTGGAATGTTTTACTAGTGGAACAAAAATGGAGTAGAACACACAGACACCACCTACTTCTTAATCTTGAAATCATTTATAATTGACTCCTCCTTTCTTCCACTCCTAATGCTGCAGAAGACCAGTGACCACATAAATTTAATTCTAAAAGGACCAGGGCAGGTCAATATTAACAACATGAGATAGACTTAAGTGAATTCATCTGTTCCACTTGTGAGAGCTCAAGCAGTCAATTCCTACTGTCGGCAAATCTTGACCTCGATTTTCATAAAAATACCCCAAAAGTCACTATATATTTGCTCTTTTCTGTCTTGCTATCACATCCCTCCCCAAGCAAGACATAAATAAATAGGCTTTCTTGATTATTTGAAAGGCAACCATATATGTTTGTTAAAACTCACAAAACTGTGCACGAAAAAGGATAAACAACCTCAATAAACATAGCTAAAAATAAATAAATAAACCTGAGCCATTCCCATTACTAAATAAAACTGTGAAGAAAAACTGTGAGTGGCACCTGGATGGCTCAGTCAGTTCAGTGTCCACCTTTTTATTTCAGTTCAGGTCATGATCTCAACATCATGAGATGGAGCACTACCTTGGGGCTCCACACTGGGTGTGGAGCCTACCTACTTAAGCCTGTTTACAATTCTCTCTCTGCCCCTCAGCCCCACCTCATGTGAGCATGTGAATGGGCTCTCTCTCTCTCGTTGTCAAAAAAAACCCCAAAACTGTGAATTCCTTGGTAGCCAGTATAACAAATTAATCATTAAATAACCCAAGAAGATTAGAAAATGCAGGCACAGATGGTTACCACTGAGACTGTGACTAATTGTGGTAGGTGAGCCAAAGACCTTTATTGACTCTAGGCTGTCAAGGACCATCAGTTGAGCTACCTACCTGCAGGTGCATCTTTACCTAAGCCACCTCAGGGAGAGAAATCTAATTTACCTCTGAAGACAAGAAAACCCCATCAGACTTTATGTTAACTCACGTTAAATTTAGTAAGCCGGGGCACCTGGGTGGCTCGGTGGGTTAAGCCTCTGCCTTCAGCTCAGGTCATGATCTCAGGGTCCTGGGATTGAGCCCCGCATCGGGCTCTCTGCTCAGCAGTGAGCCTGCTTCCTCCTCTCTCTGCCTGCCTCTCTGCCTACTTGTGATCTCTCTCTCTCTCTCTCTCTGTCAAATAAATAAATAAATAATAAAATCTAAAAAAAAAAATTTAGTAAGCCTCATTGTCAGAAATTTTTCTTTTAATCATCTAATCTAAACCCTTTATTCTAGAACTTAAAGCTACTTCCTCTTCTATTGTCTTTAATGGTAATTTAAAAAACTGGATAAATTTTCATAAGGCCTGGAATTATCTAGTCCAATAATTCTATAATATATTTCAACCAAACAATAAATATAAGTGCTATATACTTCCTTTGCTAGTCCTTTTTTTTTTCTAAGATTTTATTTATTCATTTGACAGCGAGAGAGGGAACACAGCAGGGGGAGTGGGAGAGGGAGGAAGGAGGCTTCCCACCAAGCAGGGAAACCCAATGAGAGGCTTGATCCCAGTACCCTGAGATTGTGACTGAGCCACCCAGGTGCCCCTGTTAGTCTTTTTCTGAGGTCTCATCACAGACTTCTCTAAGCAAAAGAACCCCAGATGATTTAGTCCCACCTCACAGACACTGTGTGTCTGTGAATACACCAACCCTTAAATTTGCTTTATTGTTTGCATCTGGAAACTCAGTTTGGGCATTCAGTGGCAGAGAACTTTACTGAGGATATCACAAGTGCTGAATTTAATGAAAAACTATTATAGATCCCTTTTAAGCTGCAATATTAAGTATTACCATTTCAACTTACATTTAAGGTATAGTTGATTCTGACCCCTGGGATAACTTCTGTTGCCACTTGGACCTATACAATCATGTCCAGTCGTACCAATGATATAACTAATAATATATTACATTTTGCTATGGCAGCGGGTATTGTGCTCTATTTTCTATTCCTTCTCCCACCTAAAAGCCTCACACTCTCTGAGGGTTACAGATGAGGACACTAAAGCTTAGAGAGATGAAATAATTTGCATAGTGTCTTAAAGCTAGTAAGAGTTAGAATTTGAACGCAGTCCCTAGTGCATTAGGAATTCATAATAATTAAAATAATATGAAGAAAACAGAGGAAAAATTGTAAAGTTGTCAACTCTACATCCTTATGAAGAAGTTAAGTCAATGGGGCGCCTGGTGGCTCAGTGGGTTAAGCCTCTGCCTTCGGCTCGGGTCATGATCCCAGGGTCCTGGGATCGAGCCCCACATCGGGCTCTCTGCCCAGCAGGGAGCCTGCTTCTCCCTCTCTGCCTGCCTCTCTGCCTACTTCTGCCTACTTGTGATTTCTCTCTCTGTCAAATAAATAAATAAATCTTTAAAAAAAAAAAAGAAGTTAAGTCAACAAAGAGGTGATGATGTAATTAAAACGTGAGAGAAAATTTCTTAAGGTACTCAATAATTGCCTATGGTACTATATAAACTTCCTAACATGAGCCTGGCAGACTTGATACCTGCAACCCAGGCAGTAGAAGCAAGCCCATTGGTCTGTATCTTATCTCTATAGAACTGCCTCCTGTTCATTTTAAGTAAACTTTTTATTTTGAAAAGAATTTCAGAGCAACAGAAAACTTGCAAAAATAGTATAATAAACATAGTAAAGTGATCTCTCATAAACCCTTTCACCTAGATTCACACGTTAACATTTTGCCACATTGCTCCTACTCAATTTTTTTTATTGTGATAAAATACATATAATGTGACATTTACTATTTTAGCCACTTGTAAGGGTACAGTTCTGTGGAATTAAGTACATTCACTTTTTTTATTAAAGATTTTACTTATTTGTCAGAGAGAGAGAGAAAGAACCAGTGAGCACAAGCAGGGGGAGCAGCAGACAGAGGGGGAAGCAGGCTCCCGCCAAGCAGGGAGCCCAATGTGGGACTCGATTCCAGGACGCTGGGATCATGACCTGAGCCAAAGACAGATGCTTACCCAACAGAGCCACCCAGACGTCCCAGTACATTCACGTTGTTATGCAACCATCACGACCATCCATCCCCAGAATTTTTTCACCTTCCCAAACTAAAACTCTGTACTCATTAAACAGTTACTCCTCCAACCCCCCTCCCACCGGTCCCTGGCAACCACCACTGCTACTTTCTGTCTCTATGAATTTAACAACTCTAGGTACCTCATATAAATGGAATCATACAATATTTGTCCTTTTGTGTCTGGCTTATTTCATTTAGCATAATATCCTCAAGATTCATCCATATTGTAATTTTATTTTATTTTTTTTTAAAGATTTTATTTATTTATTTGACAGAGAGAGATCACAAGCAGGCAGAGAGGCAGGCAGAGAGACAGGAGGAAGCAGGCTCCCTGCTGAGCAGAGAGCCCGATGCGGGACTCGATCCCAGGACTCCGAGATCATGACCTGAGCTGAAGGCAGCGGCTTAACCCACTGAGCCACCCAGGCACCCCATATTGTAATTTTAAAAGCATGTATCAGAATTTCCTTCCCTTTTAAGGCTGAATAGTATTCTATGTACATATCACTTTTTTTTTTTTTTTTTAATTTCTTACTTTTAGGTAATCTCTCCACCCAACTTGGGGCTTGAACTCATAACGCTGAGATCAAGGTTCGCATGCCCTACCAGCTGAGCCAGCCAGATGCCCCTGTATAAATCACATTTTCTTTGTCATCCTTGTCCATTTTTACCCACTTTTCTAATCTCTCCAGAGCCCCAAATTTGCCACAGATGAAGCCGTGGAAGGACATGAGCAGAGCACACTGCCCCCTTCCGGCTAGCTTCATTTTCCAGCCAGCCAATCAGCTGTAGGCCTTCTTACCAGCCGGAGTCTCTCTCAAATAGGCAATTCCAAACACAGTTGTGACTGCGGTATTAGCTGCAGTTTTCTGTCTTCCACCTTTTCAGATTTCAGTCTGAAGAGTTTAACTCCACTCTGAGCCACTTACCTGGAAACAGAAACAGAAAATTGTGGTATTGGGGTGGGGTGGAGGGAGGAGATGGAATCCTTGCCTATCTGTATACTGACGGAGATTACCATCCTTCCCCTGATTATTCCTCTTTTTCTAGAAGTATTCAAATATCCATATCCCGGTAGCATCTCCTCTCCATTTTACCTCTTTATCAAGTTCCCGGGCTTTCTGTTTTCCTTCCCTCCAAACTTGGCTTTCTCCATACCAGTAACTCTGTAATCCTTTGCAATCTGGCTTCTGTGTCCATAAACCTAGTGCCTTGTACAGTTCCCAGCACAAAGCAGTTACTCTAAAAAGGTTTAATAACCCATTCTGAAAATTTCTTGTCAAATCACCTCATTAGCTTTGACCTTTACAGTGTATGATGGTGTTGCTGATTCCCTCCTCTTTAAAATTCTCATTCAGTGACTCCAGAGTTCCTGGTTCTCCTCCCTCTTGCTTTCTTTCCAATCCATAACTCCCTGGAATTCAGTACTACAAGAAAAGGCTTAAGAGTGATACCAACCTGCCACAACATGGATAGAACTTGAAAACATTCTGCTAAGTGAAATAAGCCAGACATGAAAAGACAAATATTGTATGATTCCACTTACATGACGTACCTAGAGTAGGCAAACTCAGAAACTGAAAGCAGAAGAGTGGTTTCTGGAAGCTGTGGGGAGGAAGGAAAAGGGGAGTTATTGTTTAAATGGTAGAGAGTTGCAGTTTGGGAAGACGAAAGAGTTCTGGAGATGTACGGTAGTAATGGTTGTGTAAGGTGAATGTACTTAATGCTACTACACTGTATACTTAAAAATGTTTAAAATGCAGATACCTGGCTGGCTCAGTGTGGGGAGCATGTGACTCTTGATCTTGGGGTTGTGAGTCCCAGCCCCACACTGGGTGTAGAGATTACTTAAAAAAAATTTTTTTAATAAAATTTTTTTAATAAAAAATTTTTTTTTCGGGGCACCTGGGTGGCTCAGTGGGTTAAGCCTCTGCTTTTGGCTCAGGTCATGATCCCGGGGTCCTGGGATCAAGCCCCGAGTCGGGCTCTCTGCTCAGCAGGGAGCCTGCTTCCCTTCCTCTCTCTCTGCCTGCCTCTCTGCCTACTTGTGATCTCCGCTCTGTCAAATAAATAAAATAAAATCTTTAAAATAAAATTTTTTTTCAAATTTTTAAAATGGTAAAGTTTAAAATTGTACTACAATTTAGGATGTTTTTAAAAGATTTTATTTATTCATTTTTCAGAGAGAGAGAACATTCATTTTTCAGAGAGAGAGTGGCAGACAGAGGGAGAAGCAGACTCTCCGCTGAGCAGGGAGCCTGATATGGGGCTCCATCCCAGGACCCTGGGATCATGACCTGAGCCAAAGGCAGATGCTTAACCGACTGAGCCACCCAGGCTTCTCTAGTTTAAAAGATCTTTAATGAGGGCACCTGGGTGGCTCAGTCAGTTAAACATCTAACTCTAGATTTTGGCTCAGGTTGTGATCTTGTGGTCATGGGATGGAGCCCTGAGTCAGCTCTGTGATGAGCATGGAGCCTGCTTGGGATTCTCTCTCTTCCCCTCTGCCATGCCCCTAGCAATCCCCCACACACGTGCTTGTGCTCTCTCTCTGTCCCTTGCCTCTAGAAAAAAAAAAATTTTTAATGAAACAACACTAAATTTCAGTATTTAAAAATGTGCACCTAGGTCACAAAAAATAATAATAGCAAAGAAACTATATGATTGCAATAAAAGTCAGGACTAGTGGTTAATTTTAGAGGGGTAACAGGGTTTTAACTCTTTAAGAGGCAAGCAAGGTGCTTGGAAATGTTCTATTTTATTACCAGGGGCATTAACAGGTATACAATTTATAATTCATGCCTTTCTATGTATATATTTTATTCATTTTTATGTGTGTTATATTTCACAATAAAGATGACTTAAATACATGTCATTTGTGCTAAAACTAACAATTGGTAGAAAAGAGGGTATTTACTTAGTTTCAAAGTATCTCCCTAAAATGTATTAAATTATTACAAACATAAAGTAGTATATTTGCAGTGAAAAAAAAAAATTTGGTATTCACCAGCCTAATCAAGTGATTCCAGTTAACATCACCAATAATGGGATAAAAGACCATTTTGTGTCACTTGATAAGATGCACGGAGAAGGGCATAACATCACTTTAATTGTATTCCTGCCAAAAATTCATTACCTTAATCTAACCCTAAGGAGACATCAGATAAGCCTAAATTGATAGATGCTGTGCAAATAACCAGCCCTTATTCCTCAATTAGAGACATAAGAAATGGAGAGAAAGAGAGAGAGAGATGCCAAGATCAAGAATGACAAAGACCGAGAAACTAATTCAGATTTGAACAGACTAAGGAGATAAGACCCAAAACCATCAAATGCAACATGATATCCAGAACCAAACCCTGGATAAGAACTTGGTTTTCTTTCTGCTATAAAGAACTTCAGTGAAGTATGGATGATAGCCGAATAAGGTCTGTAGATCATATAATAGTATTGAATCAATGTTATTTTCCTGATCTTGATGTGAAAGAAAGAAAGAGAGAGAAAAGAAAGAAGGAGACAATAGAGTGGTACTGAGTTAGGAAAGGGTTAAGGTATAGGCAGGGAGAGATGGGGGCCCCTCACTAGGCTGGAAACTATTCCTGGCAGGCAGAAGCTCTAAGACAGAGTGAAAAATAGATAAGGGAATAGAGCAGACCACCTGGCCCTGGATAATAGGGAGTGTTTTTCATTGGCGGCTACACTGAAATCATACACAGAAAATGACCAGACCTCAAAGAGGTAAGTCATTAAGGTGGCTACCAATAGTCCCTGCTCAAACCAAGATGGCAGAAAAATCTCAAGGCTACAAGTTTCCTACAAGTTTTCAATAAAAGACTGGCCCTTAAAACCCTTAGTAGCGAGGGAGGAGTCAAGATGGCGGAGAAGTAGCAGGCTGAGACTACTTCGGGTAGCGGGAGATCAGCTAAATAGCTTATCTAAAGATTGCAAACACCTACAAATCCAACGGGAGATTGAAGAGAAGAAGAACAGCAATTCCAGAAACAGAAAATCAACCACTTTCTGCAAGGTAGGACTGGCGGAGAAGTGAATCCAAAGCGACGGGAAGATAGACCGCAGGGGGAGGGGCCGGCTCCCGGCGAGCGGCGGAGCAACGGAGCAAAATCAGGACTTTTAAAAGTGTGTTCCGCTGAGGGACATTGCTCCAGAGGCTTAACTGGGGTTAAGCCCAGGCGGGGTCAGCGCGGCCTCAGGTCCCGCAGGGTCGCAGAAGGATCAGGGGTGTCTGAGTGTCGCAGAGCTTACCGGTATTAGAACGGGGAAGCCGGCTACAGAGACAGAGCCGAGGAGTGACTCTCAGCTCGGGGTTGCCTTGAACTGGTCGCAGGCTTGGTCAGCTCGGAGCGCGGCCGGAGGCCAGGGTGACAGGAGTCACTGGGCGCTGTTCTCTGAGGGCGCACCGAGGAGTGGGGCCCCGGGCTCTTGGCTCCTCCGGGCCGGAGACCGGGAGGCCGCCATCTTTATTCCCGTCCTCCGGAACTCTACGGAAAGCGCTCAGGGAACAAAAGCTCCCGAAAGCAAACCCGAGCGGATTGCTCAGCGCGGCCCCAGGTAAGGGCGGTGCAACTCCGCCTGGGGCAAAGACGCTTGAGAATCACTACAACAGGCCCCTCCCCCAGAAGATCAACGGGAAACCCAGCCAGGACCAAGTTCACCTACCAAGGAGAGCGGCGGAATTCCAGAGGAGAAGAAAGCAAAGCACGGAACTCATGGCTTTCTCCCCATGATTTTTTAGCCTTGCAGTTAATTTAATTTTTTTTCTTTTTCAATTTTTTTTTCTTTTTCTCTTCTTCTGCTAAATTTTTTTTAGCTTTTACCGTTTTCTTTTTTTAACGTTTTTTAAATAGTTTATCTAATATATATATATTTTTTTTCCTCTTTTTATATTTTTTCTTTACCGGCTTTCTTTTTTTTAATAGTTTCTTTTTTTTTTCTTCTTTCTTTCTGAACCCCGTTTTATCCCCTTTCTCCCCCCCTCACAATTCGGGATCTCTTCTGATTTGGCTAAAGCATATTTTCTTGGGGTTGTTGCCACCCTTTTAGTATTTTACTTGCTCCTTCATAAACTCTTATCTGGACAAAATGACAAGGCGGAAAAATTCACAACAAAAAAAGAACAAGAGGCAGTACCAAAGGCTAGGGACCTAATCAATACAGACATTGGTAATATGTCAGATATAGAGTTCAGAATGACGATTCTCAAGGTTCTAGCCGGGCTTGAAAAAGGCATGGAAGATATTAAAGCAACCCTCTTGGGAGATATAAAAGCCTTTCTGGAGAAATAAAAGAACTAAAATCTAACCAAGTTGAAATCAAAAAGCTATTAATGAGGTGCAATCAAAAATGGAGGCTCTCACTGCTAGGATAAATGAGGCAGAAGAAAGAATTAGCGATATAGAAGACCAAATGACAGAGAATAAAGAAGCTAAGCAAAAGAGGGACAAACAGCTACTGGACCACGAGGGGAGAATTCGAGAGATAAGTGACACCATAAGACGAAACAACATTAGAATAATTGGGATTCCAGAAGAAGAGGAAACAGAGAGGGGAGCAGAAGGTATATTGGAGAGAATTATTGGAGAGAATTTCCCCAATATGGCAAAGGGAACAAGCATCAAAATCCAGGAGGTTCAGAGAACCCCCCTCAAAATCAATAAGAATAGGTCCACACCCCGTCACCTAATAGTAAAATTGACAAGTCTTAGTGACAAAGAGAAGATCCTGAAAGCAGCCCGGGAAAAGAAGTCTGTAACGTACAATGGTAAAAATATTAGATTGGCAGCAGACTTATCCACAGAGACCTGGCAGGCCAGAAAGAGCTGGCATGATATATTCAGAGTACTAAATGAGAAAAACATGCAGCCAAGAATACTATATCCAGCTAGGCTATCATTGAAAATAGAAGGAGAGATTAAAAGCTTCCAGGACAAACAAAAGCTGAAAGAATTTGCAAATACCAAACCAGCTCTACAGGAAATATTGAAAGGGGTCCTCTAAGCAAAGAGAGACCCTAAAAGTAGTAGATCAGAAAGAAACAGAGACAATATACAATAACAGTCACCTTACAGGCAATACAATGGCACTAAATTCATATCTCTCAGTACTTACCCTGAATGTTAATGGGCTAAATGCCCCAATCAAAAGACACAGGGTATCAGAACGGATAAAAAAACAAAACCCATCTATATGTTGCCTACAAGAAACTCATCTTAAACCCGAAGACACCTCCAGGTTTAAAGTGAGGGGGTGGAAAAGAATTTACCATGCTAATGGACATCAGAAGAAAGCAGGAGTGGCAATCCTTATATCAGATCAATTAGATTTTAAGCCAAAGACTATAATAAGAGATGAGGAAGGACACTATATCATACTCAAAGGAACTGTCCAACAAGAAGATCTAACAATTTTAAATATCTATGCCCCTAACGTGGGAGCAGCCAACTATATAAACCAATTAATAACAAAATCAAAGAAACACATCGACAAGAATACAATAATAGTAGGGGATTTTAACACTCCCCTCACTGAAATGGACAGATCATCCAAGCAAAAGATCAACAAGGAAATCAAGGCCTTAAATGACACACTGGACCAGATGGACATCACAGATATATTCAGAACATTTCATCCCAAAGCAACAGAATACACATTCTTCTCTAGTGCACATGGAACATTCTCCAGAATAGATCACATTCTTGGTCCTAAATCAAGTCTCAACCGGTATCAAAAGATTGGGATCATTCCCTGCATATTTTCAGACCACAATGCTCTAAAGCTAGAACTCAATCACAAGAGGAAATTTGGAAAGAACCCAAATACATGGAGACTAAACAGCATCCTTCTAAAGAATGAATGGGTCAACCAGGAAATTAAAGAAGAATTGAAAAAATTTATGGAAACAAATGATAATGAAAACACAACAGTTCAGAATCTGTGGGACACAACAAAGGCAGTCCTGAGAGGAAAATATATAGCGGTACAAGCCTTTCTCAAGAAACAAGAAAGGTCTCAGGTACACAACCTAACCCTACACCTAAAGGAGCTGGAGAAAGAACAAGAAAGAAACCCTAAACCCAGCAGGAGAAGAGAAATCATAAAGATTAGAGCAGAAATCAATGAAATAGAAACCAAAAAAACAATAGAACAAATCAACGAAACTAGGAGCTCGTTCTTTGAAAGAATTAATAAGATTGATAAACCCCTGGCCAGACTTATCAAAAAGAAAAGAGAGAGGACCCAAATAAATAAAATCATGAATGAAAGAGGAGAGATCACAACGAACACCAAAGAAATACAGACAATTATAAGAACATACTATGAGCAACTCTACGCCAACAAATTTGACAATCTGGAAGAAATGGATGCATTCCTAGAGACATATAAACTACCACAACTGAACCAGGAAGAAATAGAAAGCCTGAACAGACCCATAACCAGTAAGGAGATTGAAACAGTCATCAAAAATCTCCAAAAAACAAAAGCCCAGGGCCAGACGGCTTCCCAGGGGAATTCTACCAAACATTTAAAGAAGAACTAATACCTATTCTCCTGAAACTGTTCCAAAAAATAGAAATAGAAGGAAAACTTCCAAACTCATTTTATGAGGCCAGCATCACCTTGATCCCAAAACCAGACAAGGATCCCAACAAAAAAGAGAACTACAGACCAATATCCTTGATGAACACAGATGCAAAAATTCTCGCCAAAATACTAGCCAATAGGATTCAACAGTACATTAAAAGGATTATTCACCACGACCAAGTGGGATTTATTCCAGGGCTGCAAGGCTGGTTCAACATCTGCAAATCAATCAGTGTGATACAACACATTAATAAAAGAAAGAACAAGAACCATATGATACTCTCCATAGATGCTGAAAAAGCATTTGACAAAGTACAGCATCCTTTCCTGATCAAAACTCTTCAAAGTGTAGGGATAGACGGCACATACCTCAATATTATCAAAGCCATCTATGAAAAACCCACCGCAAATATCATTCTCAATGGAGAAAAACTGAAAGCTTTTCCGCTAAGGTCAGGAACACGGCAGGGATGTCCGTTATCACCACTGCTATTCAACATAGTACTAGAAGTCCTAGACTCAGCAATCAGACAACAAAAGGAAATTAAAGGCATCCAAATCGGCAAAGAAGAAGTCAAACTATCACTCTTCGCAGATGATATGATACTCTATGTGGAAAACCCAAAAGACTCCACTCCAAAACTGCTAGAACTTGTACAGGAATTCAGTAAAGTGTCAGGATATAAAATCAATGCACAGAAATCAGTTGCATTTCTCTACACCAACAACAAGACAGAAGAAAGAGAAATTAAGGAGTCCATCCCATTTACAATTGCACCCAAAACTATAAGATACCTAGGAATAAACCTAACCAAAGAGACTAAGAATCTATACTCAGAAAACTATAAAGTACTCATGAAAGAAATTGAGGAAGACACAAAGAAATGGAAAAATGTTCCATGCTCCTGGATTGGAAGAATAAATATTGTGAAAATGTCTATGCTACCTAAAGCAATCTACACATTTAATGCAATTCCTATCAAAGTACCATCCATTTTTTTCAAAGAAATGGAACAAATAATCCTAAAATTTATATGGAACCAGAAAAGACCTCGAATAGCCAAAGGAATATTGAAAAAGAAAGCCAAAGTTGGTGGCATCACAATTCCGGACTTCAAGCTCTATTACAAAGCTGTCATCATCAAGACAGCATGGTACTGGCACAAAAACAGACACATAGGGCGCCTGGGTGGCTCAGTGGGTTGAGCCGCTGCCTTCGGCTCAGGTCATGATCTCAGGGTCCTGGGATCGAGTCCCGCATCGGGCTCTCTGCTCAGCAGGGAGCCTGCTTCCCTTCCTCTCTCTCTGCCTGCCTCTCTGTCTGCTTGTGATCTCTCTCTCTCTCTGTCAAATAAATAAATAAAATCTTTAAAAAAAAAAAAAAAACAGACACATAGATCAATGGAACAGAATAGAGAGCCCAGAAATGGACCCTCAACTCTATGGTCAACTCATCTTCGACAAAGCAGGAAAGAATGTCCAATGGAACAAAGACAGCCTCTTCAATAAATGGTGTTGGGAAAATTGGACAGCCACATGCAGAAAAATGAAATTGGATCATTTCCTTACACCACACACGAAAATAGACTCAAAATGGATGAAGGAGCTCAATGTGAGAAAGGAATCCATCAAAATCCTCGAGGAGAACACAAGCAGCAACCTCTTCGACGTCAGCCGCAGCAACATCTTCCTAGGAACATCACCAAAGGCAAGGGAAGCAAGGGCAAAAATGAACTTTTGGGATTTTATCAAGATCAAAGGCTTTTGCACAGCAAAGGAAACAGTTAACAAAACCAAAAGACAACTGACAGAATGGGAGAAGATATTTGCAAATGACATATCAGATAAAGGGCTAGTGTCCAAAATCTATAAAGAACTTAGCAAACTCAACACCCAAAGAACAAATAATCCAATCAAGAAATGGGCAGAGGACATGAACAGACATTTCTGCAAAGAAGACATCCAGATGGCCAACAGACACATGAAAAAGTGCTCCATATCACTCGGCATCAGGGAAATACAAATCAAAACCACCATGAGATATCACCTCACACCAGTCAGAATGGCTAAAATTAACAAGTCAGGAAATGACAGATGCTGGCGAGGATGCGGAGAAAGGGGAACCCTCCTACACTGTTGGTGGGAATGCAAGCTGGTGCAACCACTCTGGAAAACAGCATGGAGGTTCCTCAAAATGTTGAAAATAGAACTACCCTATGACCCTGCAATTGCACTGCTGGGTATTTACCCTAAAGATACAAACGTAGTGATCCGAAGGGGCACATGCACCCGAATGTTTATAGCAGCAATGTCTACAATAGCCAAACTATGGAAAGAACCTAGATGTCCATCTACAGACGAATGGATAAAGAAGATGTGGTATATATACACAATGGAATACTATGCAGCCATCAAAAGAAATGAAATCTTGCCATTTGTGACGACGTGGATGGAACTAGAGGGTATCATGCTTAGCGAAATAAGTCAATCGGAGAAAGACAACTATCATATGATCTCCCTGATATGAGGGAGAGGAGATGCAACATGGGGGGTTGAGGGGGTAGGAGAAGAGTAAATGAAACAAGATGGGATTGGGAGGGAGACAAACCATAAGTGACTCTTAATCTCACAAAACAAACTGAGGGTTGATGGGGGGAGGGGGTTGGGAGAGGGGGTGGGGTTATGGATATTGGGGAGGGTATTTGCTATGGTGAGTGTTGTGAAGTGTGTAAACCTGGCGATTCACAGACTTGTACCCCTGGGGATAAAAATATATGTTTATAAAGCTGTAAAAAAAAAAAAAAGAAAGAAAGAAAGGATGAATCCCCAAGTTTTGTAGCAACATGGACGGGACTGGAAGAGATTATGCTGAGTGAAATAAGTCAAGCAGAGAGAGTCAATTATCATATGGTTTCACTTATTTGTGGAGCATAACAAATAGCATGGAGGACAAGGGGAGATGGAGAGGAGAAGGGAGTTGAGGGAAATTGGAAGGGGAGGTGAACCATGAGAGACTATGGACTGTGAAAAACGATCTGAGAATTTTGAAGGGGTGGGGGGTGGGAGGTTGGGGGCACCAGGTGGTGGGTATTGTAGAGGGCACGGATTGCATGGAGCACTGGGTGTGGTGCAAAAATAATGAATACTGTTATGCTGAAAAAAAAATTAAAAAATTAAAAAAAAAAAAACCCTTAGTAGCAACACATTTGGGACCCCTCTCACTCTAGAGAGCTTTTTCTTTTTCTTTCTTTCTTTCTTTTTTTTTTTTTTTTAAGATTTATTTATTTGACAGAGAGAGACATAGGGAGAGAGGGAGCAACAGCAGGTGGAGTAGGGGAGAGAGAAACAGACTCCCCACTGAGCAGGGAGCCCAGCTTGGGGCTTAATCCCAGGACCCTGGGATCATGACCTGAGCCGAGGGCAGATGCCAAACTGACTGTGCCACCCAGGGCCCCCGAGAGAGTTTTTCTTTCCTTTCTGCTCTCACCTTCATTTAATAAACTTTCACTTCACTTCACCCTTTTCTGTCCACGAGATTCATTCTTTGACTCCCTGAGACAAGGACCCTGCCATCCTGCAACAATACCAAATAATCCAAGATCGGAGCTGAGCAGGGGTGTTACTAACCAAAACTACAAGAAAATTTTACCTGAACCCAACATAGGAATAGGATGAGAGCAAGAAAAGGAATATTCTTAGAGTCTTTGGAAACTGCCAGGAATGAGAGCCAGGATAGTAATGAGAAAATGAGAAAATGAGAAAAGTCTTCTTGCAGATTAAAACAAAAACAAAAACAAAAAGCTATTCCTGAACTCTTAAGTCCCAATGGGGAGAATGTTCTGGAGCTGAGAAATATAAGAAGAAAATAAAACACTTCAGTGGACAAGGGCACCAAGCTAATTCCTGTTCATGCATGGGTGGCTAAGCCATGAAATATTTACTCATCCTCTGAGGTAAGTGTGTGTATATATAAGATCATATACATGGTGTCAATTTTGTATCCTACTCCCCATATCACTATGTCATATTGCCCTTCATGCCACTCTTTGTCTCCATCCCCTCTCTGTACTTTTTTTCAAGTACTATTATTATTTTTAAAGATTTTTTATATTTCTTTATTTGAGGGTTGGGGAAGGAGGGTCAGACGGAGCAGGAGAGGAAGGAGGAAAGAATCTCATTTAGGTTCTGTACTGAGGGTAGAGCCCAACACAGGACTCCATCTCACATCCCTGAGATCATGACCTCAGCTGAAACCAAGAGTCAGATGCTTAACCCATTGAGCCACCCAGGCACCCCTTTAGTTATTATTTTAATTACAGTGTAGTTAACATGCAGTGTTAGATTCGTTTCAGGGGGCGCCTGGGTGGCTCAGTCAGTTAAAAGTCTGCCTTCAGCTCAGGTTATGATCCCAGGGTCCTGGGATTGAGCCCCGAGCTGGGCTCCCCGCTCCATGGGGAGACTGCTTCTCTCTCTCCCTCTGCCTGCTGCTCTGCCTGCTTGTATTCTCTGTCAAATAAATAAACAAAATCTTAAAAAAAAAAAATTCGCTTCAGGTGTACAATATAGTGATTCAACAATTCCATACATTACTCAGTGCTCCTCTCCCACTTCCCACCACTTGTGTTCCGTCTCTCACTGTCTCGCTGTCAAATAAATAAATAAATCTTTTTTTTTTAAGATTTTATTTATTCATTTGACAGACAGAGATCACAAGTAGGCAGAGAAGCAGACAGAGAGAGGAGGAAGCAGGCTCCCTGCTGAGGGATAAATAAATAAATAAATCTTAAAAAAAAAATGTGTACTCTTAATCCCCTTCACCTATTTCACCCAGCCCCCACCCACCTCCTCTCTGATAACTGCTTGTTTTGTTCTCTATAGTTAAGAGTCTGTTTTTCTGGTTTGTCTCTTTTTTTCTGGTCCTCTGTTTCTTAAATTCCACAGATGAGTGAAATCATATGGTATTTATCTTTCTCTGACTGACTTATTTAGCTTAGCATAATACACTCTAGATCCATCTATGTTGTTGCAAACGGCAAGATTTCACCCTTTCTTATGGCTGAGTAATGGCCCATTGTATATATATACTTCTTCTTTATCCATTCATCTATTGATGACCCTTGGGCTTCTTCCATAATTTAACTATTGTAAATAATGCTACATAAACATAAGGGTGCATATATCTTTTCAAATTAGTGTTTCACATTCTTTTTTTTTAAATATTTTATTTATTTATTTGACAGACAGAGATCACAAGTAGGCTGAGAAGCAGGCAGAGAGAGAGGAGGAAGCAGGTTCCCTGCTGAGCAGAGAGCCTGATGCGGGGCTTGATCCCAGGACTCTGGGATCATGACCTGAGCTGAAGGCAGAGGCTTTAACCCACTGAGCCACCCAGGTGCCCAGTGTTTCACATTCTTTAGGTAAATAACCAGTAGTGGAATTACAGGATCATACGGTAGTTCTATTTTTAGTTTTTTGAGAAACCGCCATACTGTTTTCCGTAGTGGCTGCTTCAGTTTGCATTCCCACCAACAGAGAATGAGTGTTCCTTTTTCCCCACATCCGCATCAACACTTGTTTCTTGTGTTTTTTATTTTAGCCACTCTGTCAGTTGTAAGATGGTATCTCACTGTGGTTTTGCCTTGCATTTTCCTGTTGATGAGTGATGCTGAGCATCTTTTCATGTGTCTGTTGGCCGTCTGGATGTCTTTTTTGGACAAATATCTGTTCAAGACTTCTGCCCACTTTTAAATTGGATTACTTGGGTTTTTTCGGTGTTGAGTTTATAAGTTCTTCTCTTTTTTTAAGATTTTATTTATTTATTTGTCAGAGAGAGAGAGTGCATACACAATCAAGGTGAGCGGCAGACAGAGGGAGAAGCAGGCTTCCTGCTGAACACTGAGCCTGATGTGGGACTCAATCCCAGGACCCTGGGATCATGACCTGAGCTAAAGGCTGACACTTAAAGAACTGAGGCACCCCTATGTCACATATAAACTTTTTATATATTCTGGATACTAAGCTTTTAATTGGATATGTCATTTGCAAATATCTTCTATCATTCAATAGGTTGCCTTTTGGTTTTGTTGAAGGTTTCCTTTTTTATGCAAAGGTTTTTTTGTTTGGATATAGTCCCAATAGTTTAGGTTTGCTTTTGTTTCCCTTGCCTCAGAAGGCATATCTAGAAAAATGTTGCTATGGCCCATGTCAGGGAGATTACTACCTGGGCTCTCTTCTAGGATTTTTATGGTTTCAGGTCTCAGATTTAGGTTCTTAATCCATTTTGAGTTTATTTTTGTGTATGGTGTCAGAAAGTGGTCCAGTTTGGATCTTTTGCATGTAGCTGTCCAGTTTTCCCAGCACCATTTATTGAAGAGATGTTTTCCCATTGCATATTCTTGCCTCCTTTGTCAAAGATTAATTGACCATATAATCATGATTTTGTTTCTCCTCTGTACTGTCTTAGATAGGGCTGGATCCCAAAGGCTGATTTAGGCTATACAGAGCCGTTAGCAAGAGCTACAGTAACACACTTTGGCCTGCTAACATATAAGCCCATCAATATAGGGAGTCTCATGAAACTGAAGCCAGAAAATCCATAGCACTGACCAGAAATTTCTTTACAAACTCTAGTTCGCTTATTGATTTCAAGTCAGTTATATGTAAGATACCATTCTGGGTCCATGGTGGTAGTGGAAGGAGAGCAATATATAAAGATGATTAAGACATTTATTCCCACAGTGTGCCTGGGTGGCTCAGTCAGTTAAGCATCTGACTCTTGATTTTGGCTCAGGTCATGATCTCAGGGATGTGAGAATGAGCTCATTGGAGCCTCAGGCTCCAAGGTCAGCAGGTAGTCTGCTTGAGATTCTCTTTTTCCCTCTCTCTCTACCCCTCCCCACACCTCACTCCCTCTCTAAAATAAATAAGTAAATCTTTTTTTTTTAAGAACCCA
This sequence comes from Lutra lutra, assembly GCF_902655055.1. Classification (NCBI taxonomy): domain Eukaryota; kingdom Metazoa; phylum Chordata; class Mammalia; order Carnivora; family Mustelidae; genus Lutra; species Lutra lutra. The sequence goes on from NC_062284.1 coordinate 62,905,319, forward strand.
TTCATTTATTTGACACACAGAGAGAGAGAGAGCATAAGCAGGAGAAGCAGCAGAGGGAGAGGGAAAAGCAGGCTCCTCACCGAGCAGAGAGCCCAACATGGGGCTCGATCCCAGGACCTGGGATCATGACCAGAGCATAGGCAGATGCCTAACTGACTGAGCCACCCAGGTGCCCCAAATAAGTAAATCTTAAAAATAAATAAATAAATAATAAATAAAAAATATATATATATATATTTCCCACATTTAGGGAACTTATTTTATAGAGAGCATAATATAACTATATTATATATATAATATGTAAATATATTACAGTAACTATAATACAGAATATAATAAAAGTATTGTAGGAGTTCAGAGAGGAAATCTGAAATCGAAAGTGATAGTTTTAATCATATTTTAAATGAATATTTATTGAGCACTTACTATGTTTCCTCTTGTTCCTTTTTTGATCTCATCCAAACTCATTGCTATAAATGTCATTACAGGTTAATGACTCCCAACTTTCTATCTTTAGCCTAGACCTATCTCCCAAATCCCAAATTTATATATCTAACTGCCTATTCAGTATCTCCATTTGGAGTTCAAGTGACATCTCAAATTCAATATGCTTAAAATTTAACTCATCTTTTCTATTAAACCTGCTCCACTTGCAGCCTTCCCCATCTCAGTGATGGGGATGAAACTTCATCCTTCCTGTTGCTTATAACAAAAAGCTTAGAGATATTCTTTTTATTTTTTAATAGAAAAAGAAAATAAATAACCATGTACTTATCAACCAACTTCAACAATTATCAACAAACATCCAGTCTTGTTTCATCCAATTTCCCACCTCTTTCCCAACTGATTATTTTTAAGCAAATTCCAGATACCATATAATTTCATCCATAAATACTTGTATTTGTTCGTAAAATATAGAGAATCTTTTAAAAATATCATTAACACAAAGAAAATTAACAGTAATTTCTTAATGTTACCAAACATATAGTGTTCAAATTTCTCCAATTCTCTCTCTTTCTTTTTTTTTTTTTTTTTTTTTGCAGTTCCAAAACAAGATTTACACATTGCATTTGGATGATTCTTTTCTTAGCTACCCTTGAATCTGTAAATCTCCCCTCATTTTTATTTCCTGCAATTTATATATTTGTTGATGAAACTAGGTCATTTGTTCTGTAAAATTTCCAGCAGTGTGGGTTTCTTTTTATTGCATCCCCATGGTGTCATCTGATGTATTTCTTTGTCTCTTCTTATTTCCTATAAATGGACAGTTAGATATAGAGTTGTTATGATTTATGTTCCATTTTTTCTTTTTTGGCAAGAATACTTCATAGGTTCTATCATTTACTTCCTATTGCACCTTTTTTAAAAATTTAAATTCAATTAGCTAATATATACTACATGATTAGTTTCTTCCTATTGCATCTTATCAGGAGACATAACATCTTGTTGAATGTATTTTTGTTTTGTTATAATTGATAAGTAGGCTCAAATATGACTATTTTTTTTTACTTGATAGTTTAGCAGTCATTGATAAGCATTACCTAGGTGTATTATCTCACTAAGAGCTGCAAAATAGTGATATTCTAATTTTAACATACTGCCTTCATTTATTGGCTGGAATTCTTTTGTAACTAAGAAATTTTCCTTCATCAAACATTTGATTACCTAAGGAAAGGCAGAATAAATGCTTGATTCTTTCTTTTGATTTGCTAGTTTTCAAATTGATGACTTGAGGTTCTCTACTAATAGAGAATAGCTCTCCAAATGATGAAATTCCTTAGCATACTTAGCATAAAAATGACCAATGAGATTTTTGGTTTTAGTCTCATTATGAACTCATGGATTTTAACACATTTAGCATATCCAATACATTTCAGTTATTGCTTATTTTGAAATGCATATCATCACATCTTTGGACTGTGGAAATCCCTTCAGATTAGCTCCAGAGTCCTTCTGACTCGATTCCAGTGGTCTTTGGTAGCTTCCTTGTTCTCTGTTGTAAGAAGATGTTCCAAGTTCACCTTGTTCATTTCCTGCTGCAGATCTGGAATCAGATGTTCTGAGAAGCCTTGGTTCATTTTAGTAGTAAATGACATTTAGAGACCACAATTTGAATGGTTGGAAAGCTTACTGCTAACATTGGATTGGTCACTGTTTTGCTTTTTCCAATTAAATTTTAGGATTTCAGGGATTTTACCGAAGTTTCTTGATCTTATATTTGTATCTCTTTATGATTAACAACTTGGTTCCTGATAATGTTAACATTATCTTTAATCTTTATTCTGTTCTCTTTCTCTCTCTATATATATATATAAAACCATTTCAGAAAAATACCAATATTATTACTAATGAGACAATTAATGAAAAAAGTTTAACATTCCTCTCCAGTTTAATTTTTTCCTTAAGGCACATCTCATAAAAAATGTACAGTTAAGACTTAGGCTACAACATGGATGAATCTTGAAGATGTTATCCTACAGGAAATAATTTGATCACAAAAAGACAAATCCATTTATATGAGGTACTTATATACTTTATATAATTATATAGAGTAGTCAGAATCATAGAGGCAGAAAGTAGAATGGTGGCTGCCAAGATCTGGGGAGAGAGGAGGAATGGGGAGGTATGATTTAATGGGTACAGAGTTTCTGTCTTATGAAATAAAAAGAGGAATAGAGATGGTGATGGTTGCACAACACTATGAATATATTTAGTATTACTGAACCATATATTTAAAATAGGCTATAGTAGAAAAAAAATGGCTACAATGGTAAATTTTATGTATATTTTACAATAAAAATTTTTTAAAACAGTACAGTTAAATTAGTGTATTTAGAGTCATTTGAAATAATTCTACTAATTTAATGCAGTGGTTAATTTATTTCATTTTGTTTTTTATTTTTTTTTTATTTTTTTTTTTTTAAGATTTTATTTATTTATTTGAGAGAGAGACAGTGAGAGAGAGCATGAGCTAGGAGAAGGTCAGAGGGAGAAGCAGACTCCCCATGGAGCTGGGAGCCCGATGTGGGACTCGATCCCGGGACTCCGGGATCATGACCTGAGCCGAAGGCAGTCGTCCAACCAACTGAGCCACCCAGGCGTCCCTGTTTTTTATTTTTAGTGACTATATTTTTTTAACTAAGATGAAATTCATTTTTTAAATTTATTTTTTATTAAAGATTTTTATTTATTTATTTGACAGAGAGAGAGAGATCACAAGTAGGCAGAGAAGTAGGCAGAGAGAGAGGAAGAAGCAGGTTCCCTGCTGAGCAGAGAGCCCGATGAGGGGCTTGATCCCAGGACCTTGGGATCATGGCCTGAGCCGAAGGCAGAGGCTTAACCCACTGAGCCACCCAGGCGCCCCAAGATTAAATTTAAATACAATGAAATGCACAGTGCTTAGTTGTATAATGTGATGAGTTTTAACAAATGTATATATCTGTGAAACCTACATACCAGTCAATATATAAAACATTTTCTTCACTTCAGAGAGTTGCAACCATATATCAGACAAATTAGATTTTAAACCAAAGACCATAATTAGAGATGAGGAAGGACACTATATCAAACTAAAAGGTTCTATCCAACAAGAAGTTCTAACAATTTTAAATATCTATGCCCCTAACATGGGAGCAGTCAATTATATAAATCAATTAATAATGAAATCAAAGAAATACATCAACAATAATACAATAATAGTAGGGGACTTTAACACCTCCTCACTGAATGGACAGATCATCTAAGCAAAAGATCAATGAGGAAGTAAGGGCTTTAAATGACACACTAGACCACATGGACATCACAGATATATTCAGAACATTCCACCCCAAAGCATCAGAACACACATTTTTCTCTAGTGCACATGAAACATTCTACAGAATAGATCACATCCTGGGTCACAAATCAGGTCTCAACCAGTACCAAAAGACTGGGATCATTCCCTGCATATTTTCAGACCACAGTGCTTTAAAACTCAAACTCAGTCAGAAGAGGAAAGTTGGAAAGAACTCAAATACATGGAGGTGAAAAAGCATCCTACTAAAGAATGAATGGGTCAACCAGGAAATTAAAGAAGAATTTTAAAAATTCATAGAAACAAATAGAAATGAAAACATGACTGTTCAAAATCTTTGGGATGCAGCAAAGGTGGTCCTAAGAGGAACATATATAGCAATACAAGCCTTTCTTAAGAAACAAGAAAGGTCTCAAACACCCTACACCAAAAGGAGCTGAGGAAAGAACCACAAATAAAGCCTACACCCAGCAGGAGAAGAGAAATAATAAAGATCAGAGCAGAAATCAATGAAATATAAACCAAAAGAACAATAGAACATATCAATGAAAGTAGGAGCTGGTTCTTTGAAAAAATTAATAAGATCAATAAACCCCTGGCCAGACTTATCAAAAAGAAAAGAGAAAGGAATCATGAATGAAAGAGGAGAGATCACAACCGACACCAAAGAAATACAATTATAAGAACATATTATGAGCAACTATATGCCAACAAACTAGACAATCCGGAAGAAATGGATGCATAAACTACAAAAACTGTGTGCCTGGGTGTCTCAGTTGGTTAAGCCACTGCCTTCAGCTCAGGTTGTGATCCTGGAGTCCGGGGATCAAGTCCCACATCGGGGTCCCAGCTCCACAGAGAGTCTGCTTCTCCCTCTGACCTTCTCCCTTCTCATGCTCTTTCTCACTCTCTCTCCCTCAAATAAATAAATAAAATCTGTAAAACAAAACAAAACAAACAAAGAAACAAACAAAAACTACCAAAACTGAACCAGGAAGAAATAGAAAACCCGAACAGACCCATAACCAGTAAGGAAATTGAAACAGTAATCAAAATCTCCCAACAAGCAAGAGCCCATGGCCAGATGGCTTCCCAGGGGAATTCTACCAAACATTTATTTTTTTTTTTAAGATTTTATTTGTTTATTTGTCAGAGAGAGAATACAAGCGGGGGAGAGGCAGGCAGAGGGAGAACCAGGCTCCCCGCTGAACACAGAGCCTGATGCGGGATTTGATTCCAGGACCCTGAGGTCATGACCTGAGCCAAAGGCAGACGGTTAATAACTGAGCCACCCAGGTGCCCTCTACCAAACATTGAAAATAATTAATTCCTATTCTCCTGAAACTGTTCCAAAAAATAGAAATGGAAGGAAAACTTCCAAACTCATTTTATGAGTCCAGCATTACCTTGATCCCAAAACCAGAGACCCCATCAAAAAGGAGAATTACAGACCAATAACTGTGATGAACATGGATGCAAAAGTTCTCACCAAAATACTAGCTAATAGGATCCAATAGTACATTAAAAGGATTATTTACCACAACAAAGTGGGATTTATTCCTGAGATGCAAGGTTGGTTCAACATCCTCAAATCAATCAATGTGATATAATACATTAATAAAAGAAAGGACAAGAACCATATGATATTCTCAATAGATGAAGAAAATGCATTTGAGGGCGCCTGGGTGGCTCAGTGGGTTAAGCCGCTGCCTTCAGCTCGAGTCGTGATCTCAGGGTCCTGGGATTGAGTCCCGCGTCGGCCCCTCTGCTCAGCAGGGAGCCTGCTTCCTTTCCACTCTCTCTGCCTGCCTCTCTGCCTACTTGTGATCTCTGTCTGTCAAATAAATAAATAAAATCTTTTTTTTTTTAAGATTTTATTTATTTATTTGACAGAGAGAAATCACAAGTAAGCAGAGAGGCGGGCAGAGAGAGAGGAGGAAGCAGGCTCCCCGCTGAGCAGAAAGCCCGATGCGGGGCTCGAACCCAGGACCTGGGATCATGACCTGAGCCGAAGGCAGCGGCTTAACCCACTGAGCCACCCAGGCGCCCCAATAAATAAAATCTTAAAAAAAAAAAAAAGAAAGAAAGAAAATGCATTTGACAAAGGGAAGCAAGGGCAAAAATGAACTCTTGAGACTTCATCAAGATAAAAAGCTTTAGTACAGCAAAGGAAACAGTCAATAAAACCCAAAGAAAACTGATGGAATGGGAAAAGATATTTGCAAATAACATAGCAGATAAAGTGCTAGTATCCAAAATCTGTAAAGAAATTATCAAACTCAACACCCAAAGAACAAAAAACCCAATCAAGAAATGGGCAGAAGACATGAACAGACATTTCTGCAAAGAAGACATCCAAATCACCAACAGACATATGAAAAAATGTTCAACATCACTTGGCATCAGGGAAATACAAATCAAAACCACAATGAGGTACCACCTCACACCAGTCAGAATGGCTAAAATTAACAAGTGTGTAAACAACAGATGTTGGTGAGGATGCAGGAAAAGGAGAACCCTCCTACACTATTGGTGGAGATGCAAGCTGGTGCAGCCACTCTGAAAACAGTGTGGAGTTTTCTCAAAAAGTTGAAAATAGAGCTACCCTACAATCCAGCAATTGCACTACTGGGTATTTACACCAAAGATACAAATGTAGTTATCCTTAGGGGCACGTGCACCTGAATGTTTATAGCAGCAATGTCCACAATAGCCAAACTATGGAAAGAGCCTAGATTTCCACCAGCAGATGAATGGATAAAGAAGAAGTGGTAATATATACAATGGAATACTATGCAGCCATTAAAAAATGAAATCTTGCCTTTTGCAATGACATGGATGGAACTAGAGGGTATTATGCTAAGTGAAACAAGTCAATCAAAGAAAGACAATATCATATGATCTTGCTGATATGCGGAGTTTGAGAAACAAAGCAAAGGATCATGGAGAAAGAGAGGAAAAAATGAAATGGGACAAAACCAGAGAGAAAGACAAACAATAAAAGACTCTTAATCACAGGAAACAAACTGAGGGTTGCTGTAGTGGAAGAAGATGGTGGCTGGGTGATGGACACTCGGGAGGGTATGTGCTATGGTGAGTACTGTGAACTGTGTAAGACTAATGAATCACAGGGCACCTGGATGGTTCAGTGGGTTAAAGCCTCTGTCTTTGGCTCGGGTCATGATCCCAGGGTCCTGGGAATGAGCCCCACATCGGGCACTCTGCTCAGCAGGGAGCCTGCTTCCTCCTCTCTCTCTGCCTGCCTCTCTGCCTACTTGTAATCTCTGTCTGTCAAATAAATAAATAAAATCTTTAAAAATTAAAAAAAAAAGACTGATGAATCACAGACTTGTACCTCTGAAACAAATAACACATTCTATGTTAATATAAATAAATAAATAAATAAATAAATAAATAAATAAACTTTTGCAATATTCACAAATAGGACTTTCAAGGACATATATGTTCATTTCTCTTGCGTAGATATCTAAGAGTGGAACAGTTGGGTCACAGGATAGGCATTTGCTTAACTTTGTAAGAAACTGCCAAAGTTTCCAAAAGGCTGTATAATTTTTTACTCCCACTAACAACATGTGAGAAATTTCGGTGCTGCACATCTCACTACCATTTGATATTGTCATGGTAAAGTCCTATCTCATTGTGTTTTTTAGCAAACTTTGTATATCATTTGTGTACAATAAAATGTGCCCATTTTAAGTGTAGCATTTTAATAAGTTCGACAAATGTGTGTGTGTGTGTGTGTGTGTGTGTAGCCACCACTAAAATCAGACATAGAACATTTTCACCTTCCCCAAAAGTTCCCTTGTGCCCCTCTGCAATCAATTATCACACCCTCCCCAGCTCCAAGCCATCACTTACTTACTTTCTATCACTGCGGATTAGTTTCACCCATTCTGGAATTACGCAAAAACTTAACCATGCAGTATGTAGTTGTAGTGACCATGAAAACGCACCACTGAAATCTGCGTTTGGGGGCATAAATAACTAATGACCCCACCTGCTGCCTTTTGGGATCTACCACCACATTTGCACCAAAGCCACACTTCCCACAGGCTGATCCCAGCCAATGACAGAGCACAGCAGGGCTATACAAGCAGGTCCAATGCTGTGATAGGCAAGATGCCTCCAACAGGTGCTTTTGACTTGAAGGCAATTTTTTAAGGATGTAATATTTATTGAATTTTTTTTCTTGCTAGGACCTGTTATTCAGGGCCATTTTAATATTCATTAGGTCTTAGGTTAGTGGGTACATTAAGCCAATAGATTTGCTCACATTTTTGAAGGTAAAATGGTGTATGACATATTAGTTTCAGGTATACAACATAATAATTCAATATTTGGGGTTTCTAAAATAATTTTATCTTTAAATAATCTCTACACTCAACTTGGGGCTTGAACTCACAACCCCTATATCAAGAGTCACGTGCTTTACTGACTCAGCCATCCAAGCACCACAATAATTCAATATTTGTATATGTTACTCAATATAATACAGTAACTCAATAATTCAATATTTGTATACATTACAAAGTGATCACTTATCAGTAAGTGTGGTGTTACCATCCATCACCATTCAATTAATCCCCTTCATCCATTTTGCCCACCTGCCTGACTTAAAGCTTCTTCATCAGTCCAAAACTTTCTTGGAATGATGCTGTAGGACAAGACTCTTCCATTCAAAGATTTATTTCTTCCTTCTCTCCTTCCACAGATGTCAGACCTGTAGCTTGGTCTGAAGGCTCTGTCTTTCCCTGATCCTTCCCTGTAGTGGTTTAAGATATGCCCATAAATTCATTGACATTCCCTTCAAAAGGCAGAGCCTATTTCCCTCCTCTTGAGAGTGGACTAGACTTAGTGACTTGTTTTTAATAAATAGAATAAGACAGAAGTAATGGTGTCTAACTTCCAAAACTATGCTATAAAAGGGCATTGTGTCTCCTTCCTTCTTTTCTCTTTGCTCATTTGCTCTGAGAGAAGCCAGCTGCCATGTCATGTGGGTGCTCAAGTAGACCTAGGGAAAGGCCTACATGGTGAAGGAACTAAAGATTTCTGGCCAACAGCCACGTGAGTGAGCCATATTGGAAGGAGATATCCAGCCTCAGTCAAGCCTTCAGATTACTATACACTCAACCAACAACTTGACCACAACCTTATGAGAAATTCTAAGCCAAAATAACTCAACTAATTTGCTCCTAGGTTTCATATCCTTAAAAACTATGTGAGATTATAAATATTTGCCATTTTAAGCTGCTACATTTTGTGTTGATTTGTTTCAAATTGATAGATAACCAATATACTCCCCAGAAAAATCTCTTGCCTATCTTTTTTAAGATTTTATTTATTTAATGGGCAGAAGATATGAACAGACACTTCTCCAATGAAGACATACAAATGGCTATCAGACACATGAGAAAATGTTCATCATCACTAGCCATTAGGGAGATTCAAATTAAAACCACATTGAGATACCACCTTACACCAGTTAGAATGGCCAAAATTAGCAAGACAGAAAACAACGTGTGTTGGAGAGGATGTGGAGAAAGGGGAACCCTCTTACACTGTTGGTGGGAATGCAAGTTGGTGCAACCACTTTGGAGAACAGTGTGGAGATTCCTCAAGAAACTAAAAATAAAGCTTCCCTATGACCCTGCAATTGCACTACTGGGTATTTACCCCCAAAATACAGATGTAGTGAAAAGAAGGGCCATCTGTACCCCCAATGTTTATAGCAGCAATGGCCATGGTCGCCAAACTGTGAAAAGAACCAAGATGCCCTTCAATGGACAAATGGATAAGGAAGATGTGGTCCATATACACTATGGAGTATAATGCCTCCATCAGAAAGGATGAATACCCAACTTTTGTAGCAACATGGACGGGACTGGAAGAGATTATGCTGAGTGAAATAAGTCAAGCAGAGAGAGTCAATTATCATATGGTTTCACTTATTTGTTGAGCATAACAAATAACATGGAGGACATGGGGAGATGGAGAGGAGAAGGGAGTTGAGGGAAATTGGAAGGGGAGGTGAACCATGAGAAACTATGGACTCTGAGAAGCAACCTGAGGGTTTTGAAGGGGCGGGGGGGTGGGAGGTTGGGGGAACCAGGTGGTGGGTATTAAGGAGGGCATGTATTGCATGGAGCACTGGGTGTGGTGCAAAAACAATGAATAATGTTATGCTGAAAAGAAATAATTTAAAAAAATATTCCAAAAAAATAGATTTTATTTATTTATCTGACAGAAAGAGAAAGATAGAGAGAGAGAGAGCACAAGCAGGGGGAATAGCAAAGGGAGAGGAACAAGCAGTCTCCCTGCTGAGCAGGGAGCCCAACACAGGGCTTGATCCCAGGACCATGAGATCATGACCTGAGCCAAAGGCAGCTGCCTAACCGACTGAGCCACCAAAGTGCCCCTCTTTTGCACATCTAATTATGTCTTGGCATTAGTTACCCAGGAGACCAACTAACAATATTCTTTTGTATTTTGTTTCTTTTGTTCAGAATGATGTTTTTTTACTTTTTATCTATGTTGTGTACATTTGTAGTTTCTTTTTTATCTTTATATTGCATGAAGATACCACAATTTGTTTATCCATTCTCCTACTGATGGACATTGGGTTGTTTCCAGTTTGGGGCTATTATGAATAAAGTTGCTATGAACAGCCATCACAACTCTTTTTGCAGACACATTTGTTTTCATTTCTCTTGGGTAACTGTCCAGGAATGGAACTACTAGGTCATAAGGCAGGTATTTGTTTAATTTTACAAGAAACTTACAAATACTCTTCTAAAGTAGTTATAACATTTTATACTACTAGTAGCAGTGTGTGAGAGTTCTATTTGTTCTACAACCTTGCTAACACTTGGTGTTATAGGTTTTTTAACTTTTGCCATTCTGTGGGTGTTAAGTGATAGTGCACTGTGGTTTTATTTTTTTTTTAATTTTTTAAAAGATTTTATTTATTAATTTGACAGACAGAGATCACAAGTGGGCAGAGAGGCAAGCAGGGGGTGGAGGTGGGGGACTGAGCCGAGGGCCTGATGTGGGGCTCGATCCCAGGACCCTGAGATCATGACCTGAGCCAAAGGCAGAGGCTTAACCCATTGAGCCATCCAGGGGCCCCTGCACTGTTTTACATTGCATTTCCCTACAGCTAATGATGAACACTTTTTCCTGTATTTATTGGCCATGTGTGCATCTACTCTTGTGGCTATCCACTCAAACTGTCCACTTTATAATTGGGTTATCTTTCTTTATAGATGTCTAGATTTAAAAATATACTCTGGGGGCACCTGGGTGGCTCAGTGGGTTAAAGCCTCTGCCTTGGGCTCGGGTCATGATCCCAGGGTCCTGGGATCGAGCCCCACATCGGGTTCTCTGCTCCGCGGGGAGCCTGCTTCCTCCTCTCTCTCTGCCTGCCTCTCTGCCTACTTGTGCTCTCTGTCAAATAAATAAATAAAATCTTTAAAAAAAATAAAATAAAAAAATAAAAATATACTCTGGATCACTTATTTGTCACATTGGTCATTTTGAGTTCATTTTGGCTCATACTTCTTTATTTTATTTTTTTTTAATTTTTATTTATTTATTTGACAGACAGAGATCACAAGTAGGCAGAGAGGCAGGCAGAGAGAGGGGGAAGCAGGCTCCCTGCCGAGCAGAGAGCCCAACGCGGGGCTCGAACCCAGGACCCTGAGATCATGACCCGAGCTGAAGGCAGAGGCTTAACCCGCTGAGCCACCCAGGCACCCCGGCTCATACTTCTTTAAAACATTTCTATTTCAAAGTCAAATCTACAAAATAAGTTAAATTTTTAAAAGTCTACCTTCCCATCCCTGGCTGCCTCACAGTCTGCTTCTTCTGTCCTCCTATGAGTGATTTCTTTTCTTTTTAAGTTTTTGGTTTATCTTTGGAGTCATTATTCTCTTTCTCTCTCTTTTCATTTCATCAGACAGGAAATCAGGATGGATCTACCTTTAAAATACTATGCATCTAGGGCACCTGGGTGGCTCCATGAGTTAAAGCCTCTGCCTTCGGCTCAGGTCAGTTAAAGCCTCTGCCTTCCCTGCTCAGCAGAGAGCTTACTTCCCCCCCTCTCTGCCTGCTTCTCTGCCTACTTGTGATCACTGTTAAATAAATAAAAATTTTAAAAAATCTTTAAAATACTATATGTCTAGAATCTCACCGATTGTTACCATCTCCACTGACATACTCTAGTCTGAGTTACATCATTGCTTACCCAGATCATGGCAAGATCCCTGAGAGACTTCCCACTGTAGCCCTTATAATATCTACAGTCTATTCTCAACACAGCAGCCAAAGTGATCTCGTAAAAATCTAAGTCAAGCCATATTACTCCTCTGTTTATTTTTATTTTTTTTTAAGATTTTATTTATTTATTTGACACAGAGAGAGAGAGAGAGAGATAGCCAGAGAGGGAACACAAGCAGGGGGAGTGAGAGAGGGAGAAGCAGGCTTCCTCCTGAGCAGGGAGCCCAGTGCTGGGCTTGATCCCAGGACCCTGAGCTGAAGGCAGACACTTGACAACTGAGCCACACAGGTGCCCCTCACCCCTCTGTTTAAAAGCTTGCATATGTTCCCCATTTCACTCAGAGAAAAAACCAAAGTCCAACAATGCCTATAAGGAAGGCCCTATGGGGGCACCTGCTTGGCTCAATCAGTTAAGCATCTGACTTTCTATTTCATTTCAGGTCATGATCTCAGGGTTGTGAGATCGAGTCCCGCCTCAGGTTCCACATTCAGTGAGGAGTCTGCTTGAGATTCTCTCTCTCCCTCTGCCCCTACCCCTACCCCCATGTTCACTTGAGTGCATTCTCTCTAAAATAAATGAATCTTAAAAAAAGAGAGGTGCCTGGGTGGCTCAGTTGGTTAAATGTCTGCCTTCTGTTCAGGTCATGATCCCAGGGACCCGGGATAGAGCCCACATCAGGATCCCTGCTCAGCAGGGAGTCTGCTTCTCCCTCTCCCTCTGCCCCTCCATTCATTTGTCCTCCTTCTCCCTCTCACTCAAATAGATAAATAAATAAAATCTTTAAGAAAAAAAAAAAGGGAAAGCCCAATGTGATCTGGTCCCTGTTATTCCCCTGATCTCATCTCTTACTCTTCTTTCTCTTACTCCTCCATTCCAGCTACAATGGGCGCCAGCTATTCCTTGGATGTACCAAGCACACCGCTACTTTGTGCTACCCATCCTCTCTTTCTACAAGACTCCTCTGCCAGATATTCAAGTGGCCATCTCCCTTATTGTCTTCAAGTCTGCTCAAGTCTCTTATCCTCAATAACACATAGCCCATTTAAAACTGCAACCTCGAGATGCCTGGGTGGCTCAGTTGGTTGAGCCTTTGGCTTGGGTCATGATCCCAGGGTTCTGGGATCAAGTCCCATATTGGGGTCCTTGCTTGGCGGGGAACCTACATCTCCCTCTGTCTGCTGCTCCTCTGCTTGTGATTTCTCTTCTGATAAATAAATAAAATCTTAAAAAAAAAACAACACTGCAACCTCTCTTATCCCTTCACCATTCTTCCCCATCACCACAGCCCTCATCAGCATTCTCAGTCACACTTATCTTCTTTTTTGCCACAGCACTAATCACTTCTGACAGACTAAATCATCTACCTCTTTACTAATTATCTGTCTCCCCCACTAGAATGTAAGCCCTGCAGGAGCAGGAGTCTTTGTGTATTGTGTGCACTAGCACACAGTAAGTGCTCAATAAATATTACTGAAGGAATGAATAAGTAAATGAATTCCAGACATTGTTCTGAGCATATTCAAGAGATTGTCCCACTTAATTTTCAAAATAACAATAAGGTGGGATGCAATTATTATAATTTTACAGAAGAGGAAACTAAAGCACAGAGAGGATAAGCACCTTGCCCAAGTTCACACAGTTGGCAACTGTGGAAGTTAGTTTCATAGAAGCAGCTGTGTTTTAGTTTGGTCATACTCCTTAAATCCTTTGTGGAATGAGATGGGACCTTGTTCTATAAACAAAGCAAATAAAAAGGGTAAAATAAATAAATCATTAAATGAGAATGAGGGTGAACCAAAGCATCCAAGGAAAAAGAGACAGCCTGAACAGAAAGTTTAAGAATGACTGAGGGATGAGGTGTCTGGGTGGCTCAATCGGTTAAGCATTCAACTCTTGGTTTTGACTCAGATCATGATCTCAGGGTTGTGGGACCAAGCCCCACCACGGGCTTCATGCCCAGCATGAAGTCTGCTTGAGATTCTCACTCCCTCTGCTCCTTCCCCCCAACCCCCACTCATGCTTTCTATCTCTGTCTAAAATAAATAAAATCTTTAAAAAAAAAAAAAAAAGAAAGAGTGAAGGAAACACAAGTGGTTCAGATTGACTAAGGGTTAATGCAAAGAATTTGCAAGACGTGATGTTAGAGGGGCACCTAGGTGACTCAGTCAGTTAAGCATCTGCCTTTGGCTCAGGTCATGACCCCAGAGTCCTGGGATCAAGCTCCATTTTCCCTCTCGCTCTGCCTGCTTGTTTTTTCTCTCTCTCTCTCTCTCTCTGTGTGTGTGTGTTAAACAAATAAATAAAATCTTAAAAATATAAAGAGGTAATATTAGAAAGGGAAGTTAGGGTATATTATGAAGGAAGCTAAAGAAATAACTAAGAAGGAAGGGAAAGGGTAATTGTGGTCTTGTGATACTGAGAAGGGAATGTTACTTCTTCAACTCAAGCACTCCTTCAAGGCAAGTAACTATTTTACAAATACCTATAAAAAATGATGTAAAATTTGATTCACACACAGGCATGGCCTCAAAACTAAGTTATATACTTAGATTTGGATTACCTTTAAGACCAGCATCTCTACCACCCCAAGAAAACCCATAGAAGTTCCTGTAGTAAGAGGTAGCTTTGCTCAGAAGGCAAAAGGAAAGTACTGACCACAGACAAACACTAACTTCCATCTCACAGGCTAAAGGAATGGATAAAGGAAAATAGTATCTCTAAATGTTCCTTTTTTTTTACTCTTGGGAATTATTTTCTTCAACAAAAGAATGAGGGAAGTGAGGGAGAAAAAGGGGTAAATACCTTCATTGTCCTTTTGCAATGTTCTTTGGGGAGAGGATAAATCCAATGCCTGTGTTTTTCCCATTATTTAATGTTAGCAAATAGCAATTAGGAAAATTATCCAACAGATAATTACTGTGGACCTCCTCTGTGTGCCAGACATAGTAATAAATGCAAGTTTCTCCCCCACCTCAACCTTTTTAGAGATGATTCTACTCAGTGCCTCTGCAGATAAACCAGCTATTCATGCTAAGAGGTGACCCTATGGCTGCCAGTATACATTATGATCACACTATTTTCCCCAAAAGCCAAGGATAAACCTCTGACACAGCAATCCTGTAATCCAACACTCCTCTCTCTGTGTAAAGAACGCTTTATAGGCAGAACAGAGTACAGGGTGGGAATCTGAGCTGCATGCATCTCCTTTTGGATATTTTAGTTGATAAGACCATGCAATCCAGAAGAGCAGGCTGGAATTCTGCCAAATGAGATCAGATCCTCAGAAAAACTAATGACATTCATCAGGCTAGAAGTAAGGGAGGAGTCAGTGTCTCTTCTTTATGAATTATCAGAGCTGGCTTAAGTCCTGTGGAGACCTTAAGCATTGAAAGCCCTCCTCTCCCACATATACATCATTTAGGATGAGTGCAATTAATCTTTACAAAGTTCCAATTTTCTTAAGAGGACAACTAAACATTTAATTTAAATGCCAAATATGAAATTGTTTCCAGAAAATATTTAAATATGGCCCTCCGACTTTGTTAAATATGTGCATAATTCACCCATTCGATAACTTATCACTAGATATTATGAACTGGTGAAGTTCTGAGAATCCTTTAACTGGCTTACACTTAGCCAAGGCTACAATTACCTTTCATACTATTCCAGATTTATACAGTTTTCTGCCTTATGCCCACTGCAATGCACACCCAAGGAAAGAGCCTATTATAGCATCTTCTTTTTTTTTTTTTTTTAGCATCTTCCTTTTGCATCTCCTCTAACCTCCCCTTTCAGCAGTAGATCCCTAGAGACCCCTTCTACATTCAAGAGCCCTTCACCACAAACAGTTTGAAAAGCATTGGTTATAATCACTATATCTGTTAATTCTACATGACAAGGGTGTGGAAGAAACTACAGAATAAGGGAGTTCCCAAAAGATCATATTGGGGAGCCTGGGTGGCTCAGTAAGCTAAGCATCTGCCTTTGGCTCAGGTCATGATCCCAGGGTCCGGGGATCGAGTCAAGCTCCCTGATCAGTGGGGAGCTTCTCCCACTCTCTCTCCCCCTGCTTGTGCTGACAAATAAATAAATAAAATGTTTTTAAAAAATCATATTTGGTCATTCCAGTGGTCCACAGTTGAAGGAAATACTGAAGTGGGCTCTATAACCACCACATACTAATGGGTGTTCCTCACAATCATGCATAACACAGGTGCCCAATAATCCCTTTGGACTGGTCTTTGAGTGACATCCTTTTATTATTAGGCTCCTGCCACAGCACCCTCTTCCTAAACACAAAATGGGTTTTATGTACTTTGCAATTCATGCATGTATTTCTTCAATATTTTTATTCAGCTTTCTGTGCCTTTTACATATGTGCATGTTTTCTGTTTTCGGTTTTAAAATTCTGAAACATAGATAGTGATGCTAAACACCATAGTTTTCTTTATAGAGCATTGTGTACACAGTGCTGTGTGCCATTTGATGCTTGAAAATATTTTCTGATAATATGATGATAACACTGGGATCATCACCCAATGGCTGGGATTAACCAAGAAAACCATGAAACCAAGAAAAGATGGGGTAATTAAGAGATACCCCCAGTCAGTCTTTCTAGGACATTTTCTGTCTTTTAAAGAACAGCCTGCTGAATGCTCATCCAGCATGTATGTGCAATTTCAGTATTATCACAGTTTGCCTTTGCAGCTGTAATTAACAAAACCTAATTCTAGCAGGGCCTGAGATCATAGACCTGAATCTGTGCCCTTACCATCCATCTGATCAGTGTGTGGTCCTTCCCTATACCTTTCAGATCTATTGTCTAACCTCGTTGTCAGACTGGATGGAAGCAGAGCCTGTGGTTAACTGCTGCTGACCCTTCTACAGAGGCTATATGCTAGCTAAAAGCCTCATCTCCGCAGTTGCCATGGAAACCGTCCCCTTCTTCTCCCTATAACCAATTCTGGCTTTCTGCCTCCACGTGGCACTCTTGTTTGATTGCGGAAGATGAGGCCTGCACATCTCTTCTCCAAGCTTTACCAGATTCAGATCTGCAAATGGTGGGGCAGAGATGTAGAACATTGTTTCATGCGTCACATAAGGTGAAGCACCACCACCATCTGATATTTTGCTAGTACTCTTATTTCTCCTTCTCTGCTATGGAAAGGATTTTCAGGGCCATGTCCATTTTTTCAAATTGAGATATAATTGACATGTAATATTAGTTCCAAGTACGGGCATATCCAAACAGACTGCAGAGCAGACTGGCTGTTTTGCTCTCATACATGCCCCATGATAAGGACTAGGACTGCAGTGAGGTACTTAATATTCAGGCACTGTCTAGTCCTCCTCAGGGCCTCCAGAGAGGAGGGGGATTAGAATCAGGAACTGTGCTCCTTTCTACCCTGTACTATCCCCCAATCCCCCCCCCCCCCAAAAAGTGCTGCTGGAGCCCAAGCACGAAAGACAGGTTCTCTAATACATACATGTACAGAATGATTCCAAATCTTGGGTAAAAGATGCTGGAGTGCAGAGTAAGTGATGGGGACACACTGAGGAACAGGGGAGGTAAGACTAAACACACACCGTTTTCCTAAGAACGTTCTAGTCGGTCATCAAACAGTGCCAGCCTCCTCAGTCCTCTCCCATCCCCGGTTCTTGGGTTTTGGACTGGCCAGCCTCTTCGGTTCAAACATTGCCCCTTCTGTTTTGAGAATTCCCTGGGGGAAGTAACACCACTGTCTCCCAAGGTTACCAGACTCACTGTGTCACATTACTCGTAGTCGGGAAGGTCTTTCCTGCGTTTTACTCAAATCTCCCTTGCTGCAGTCTGAGCTCATTGCACTGGACTCCTGCACTCAGCACAGATGGAGACTAGCCAACCACTATCTTCGTAATAACAACTCACCAGGGACTCAGGGCTGGAAGGTCATTCTGTCCCTCCAATAATGCGCAGCCTTCCAGGGCATTCCCCGGGCATGGGGCAATGAGGACAAGTAAACTAAGGATAGAATCTAGGACCGGGAAAAAAAAAAAAAAAAAAAAAAAAAAAAAAAAAGCACCAGACAAAGATAATACACCAGCACAGATGGAGACAACGATACAAACTGGGAGACAGACAGGAGGGACAATATGGCTCCCCTCAGTTCTGGCGAGGCTGCGGAATTGCCAGACAGTACTTATCCGGGAAACATCCTAACTAGAAGCTTCTTCCGGCGCCGAGGCAATCCACTCGCCCCTCCACCCGGTCCCTCAGAGCCCCACCCCTGCCCAAGTCGGGGTGGGAGCTCCGTATGGAAAAAACGAGAGGGGGATGACAAGGGGAGCCACCACCCCGACGCCGCGGGTGTCCGCAGGGCCAGAACGCCGCTGCCCCTACCGGGACCCTGCGGCGCCAGGGCTCCACCCACTGACAGGCAGCAGCCAATGAACGGGTCCTGCCGCCGGCCTTTAAGAACCGCGCACACTCTCCCTGCAGCGGACGCTGCCGGCCTAGCACTCCAACGGAGTTTCCATGGAGACCGAGGCTGGGCCTGGGCGGCCTAGCGGCGTTGCCATGGAGACAAGTCCCGGGCTGGGGCTCCGAAGCCCGGGCTCTCTCCTGGCTCAGAACCCCGCGGAGCCACTGTGCGAGGCCGGAGCCGCAGTGGCGGCAGCACGCTGGGACCTGCGGAAACACTCTTTGCTCATCGTGATCGGTGATATCGGTACAGAGAGTCAGCTGAGGGCCGTGCGGGCCCA
Organism: Lutra lutra; assembly: GCF_902655055.1. Taxonomy (NCBI): domain Eukaryota; kingdom Metazoa; phylum Chordata; class Mammalia; order Carnivora; family Mustelidae; genus Lutra; species Lutra lutra. The sequence goes on from NC_062284.1 coordinate 62,924,149, forward strand.
CCTTGAACAAGGTGAGCCGCTGTCCTGGCCCTGCTTGGGGCATCCTCCATCCCGTGCTTCCCCGCCATCTGTGTACGTCTGCATTCTCCATCCCTAGGTTGCACGGACTGAGATCTGCGCTCCCTGTTAATCTGTATCACCAGTCCCGGTCACCTGCCTCTTTTATGTCGTGCGTCCATATCGTCTCTAGCTACTAACATTCGCTTCCTCATCCCTACCGCACATCCCATGGCGTTCTGCAATCTCCCGGAGGCTAGGGAGCTTTGCTCCCCTGGGGCCACCCTGGTCACACCCCTCCCACTAGCAGTGTCTCAGGCCAAATGTCTTGAGGGTCCTCACCATCCCCTGCAGAGTCCATGTTCCTACCTTAGTTTCTTCTTTAGGGTCCCTGAACAGGAACAAGGTGCTTTCTGAACGTCGCAGACAAATCTTAAATCTCTCAGGGCCAGCGGTAAACCTGAGAGTGACCTTCGTGGCCAGAAGCTCCTCAGTCCTCACCTCCCTCTCCAGTTGCCTGCCTATGGCGCAGTGCTGCGGAGCCACCTGCGGGTGGAAGCAAGCCCGGGAGGGGTGGAGGCAAGGAGAGGGCATAGAAGGAGAGTCTAGAATATTATTTAACTGTAAAGACCAGGAAGGCAGCCCTCAATATCTGGGAACCGGCCCTTGTCACTTCTATCCCAGCTGGGCAACTCTGCAAGAAAATGACTATATACAAACTCATTAATGACCAAGTTTAGCCTAAACTCTTCCCTTCTCTCTCTGGCTGAAGCAAAGCTCAAGAAATGCACGAGATGGAAAATAGACATAGGTACCAGCCACCTTTCTTAAAGATGTCACTGAGGCTGATCATGGCAATCCTTACCCTTTCGCTGTCCTTGCCCCTTCTGTGAGCTTTGGAAGTACTCCCCTAAGTCCACCTCCACTGACCTTATCTAGAGCCCTCTTTTCTCTCTCTCTCTCTCTCTCACAGGGATTCTCTCCTGGAACATTGACTTATCATCCTTTGACTTGAACCAACAATTGAGACTCTTCATCACCCGGCACCTAGCTCACTTCTCCTCAGAGGCCAAAGGTTAGGACTAGTGTCATTTGTTTCAGTTCTTTGGGTGAGGGTTGGTTATAGAAGAGCAGAGTTCCAGTCTCTCTGGCAGAGCTGGCTTTGTGAGAGGTTTGGGTTGGGCAGAAGGGAGGGACTCTTGAGGGGAAAGTTGCAAACCTCCAAAGCTATCCTTGCATACCCAGTACCCTTTGCAGACAGATGGTATAATGGTGGAGGGAGCCTGGAGAACAGAATGTCTACCTGAGAAGAGGGTGGTTTAAGGAAAGCTGTTGACATGCACTTAAGGGAATGAGGTACTTCTCTCGAGTGATCAATCATCTCCCATGCAAAAATCCACTCTTTTTGTGTTCCCCTTTCTGTATATCCTAGCCTTCTTGCTTCCCTTTATAGAGAACTGTGAGTCCCCCAGTCACCTTCCCAGGTCCTTGTTTAGCGCCTTTCTCTCAGTTTGCACAGCCTATGGTTTCAGGATTTCTGGTTCCTTCTTTGGTTCAGCCAACAGATCTCCAGAGCAGAGCAGAATCCAGGTACCAAAGGCTGATGAGCACCATCAAATCCAGGGTGGAAGCAGGGTCTCCTGGATTTGGTGCCACAAGAGCTGGTCACACTCAGATTTGGCTCTGAGATCAAAGTTCACAGGATTCAGTTTCCTATTCTGCTGGGTGGGAAAAATGGGTTAGGGATTTAAGAAAATATTTTAGGAGTTAATATTCCATGTCAGTATCTGTAGGGTGACTGCAGAAAGCCCTATATCCCATTATAAAAGTGGTGGGCATCTGGTCATGATATCGGTAAATGCTGACACACCAGTCCATGTGCCAGTGCCTTTATGGAATGTAAAATCCAACCACTCAACAGTCACTGCCACCAAATGACTGAAATCATATCTTATACAGATAGTTCTCAATTAGCCAGTGTAGTGGATAGTCACCTCCCCTTCTCTTCATACTCCTCCTGCTAACTGCCCCATCTTTAGTCATTTCCCTGATCACTGACTCCTCTAGAGATGCTCCTAGAGAGAGGCTATGAGAGGGTTAATATGACTAACATTCCATTATCCTAGGAGTATGTGCAGCATTTAAAAAAATGAAGCTGGCATCTCCTTCATGTGACTGGCTTCCCGTGAAGCTAGCTACTCACTGTTTTGAGACTGCCTTCTCCTTAGAATTAGTCATGTCATGGCTCCCTCCATTAGCACTGATGATTGAAAATCGACAGTTTTGCTGTTTATTAGTTCTAGGATCTCTGGTGTAAGCTGGATAAGTAGATGACAGCAGTTGAAATGAATGACTGTATTGAAGTTTGGGGGTTATCTGCTGATGTTGACAATTTACACTGAATTCTCTAACTTTGTCCTCCGAACAGAAATTTAAGAGTAGGCTGCTTTCTGGAATGGTGTAAGAATGAACAGAACTTAAACCAAAACGCTTACCCATTCTTCAGATTAACATTCGGAGATCCTTGGGAAGAAACTTAACAGAGAGGTGCATAGTTACCCTCAGGCACCTTTCAGAAATGAGCGCTACTATATAAACACCTACTTGACCTTTTTTTTTTTTTTTTTAGATTTTTTAAATTTATTTATTTGACAGAGAGAGATCACAAGTAGACGGAGAGGAAGGCAGAGAGAGAGAGAGAGAGAGAGGGAAGCAGGCCTCCTGCTGAGCAGAGAGCACGATGTGGGACTCCATCCCAGGACCCTGAGATCATGACCTGAGCCGAAGGCAGCGGCTTAACCCACCGAGCCACCCAGGCGCCCCCCTACTTGACCTTTTTTAATCAAAGAGTTTTACCATAGTGTTCCCGAGGAGCATAGGGCAATAGTCCCAAGATCAGGGCTCACTTTAGCATACTGAATTTTTTTTAGGTTTGGACATTTTCATGGTGGCCTGTCTATGTCCCTGGAGAACAGTGGAGAATTTCCTGGAAAAACCCACAGGGCTCAAGACAGCCACAGCCCCTGCTGGCTCCTCTTTCAGCTGTCCCCACAAACAACAGTCAGCTCAGAGCAGCTGCAGACACTGCCCCGCCCTTCAGCCTCCCGATAGAAGAGAGAGGCAAGGGGAACCAGGCTGCTGGGATGGGCTTAAGGATATATGTTAGTCCGTTATGACTTAATCCTTTCTGCCCCCACCCCCACAGGCGAGGCCACCATACTTCTCACCTCTCCTCAACCCTGGGACAAAAAGCCGAGAAAGGGGACAAACATGTATCCTACAGTATCAGGGCAAGTGCAATCATTCCTATCCACTATCCACTCCTCACTGTCTGGAACACAGACAAGGAAGGACCCACTGATGGAGAGTCAGTGGCCCAGCTCCTTCTAGCGGTCAAATCTGGTAATGGCTTTACAAGGTGAATTTTGCGCCAGAAAGTCTCCAGTGGTGACTTGGAGCCTTCCTTTCTAAATTCTGCGGATAATCTGGAGCTTCCAAGCATTATAAAACAAACCCAGAAACTATTAAGACATGGAAAATTGAGTTTAAACAACACTCTGATACTTCTGTTGTGCACCTACAGGAAATGAAGAGACTTTCATAATTTATAATTCATGATTGATAGTTTAAGACTCTAAGAAACATACTGAAGGATCAGTTTGTAGGCCTTCTGTGTGACTCTCCATGACCACGGATGTGCTCTGAAGGTGTTAGTTCTGTTATTCTGCAAACATGAAAGCCATTCTATATTAATATAGTAGCTCATTAGCCCCTACAACTGCACTGCTGTCTGAAAAGGGAAAGCAGTAAACATGAGTAGTATTTTAAGTCCCTTGCTGCAGACATCTCCAATTCTGGGTTTGCCTGGGAGCTAAGGGTATACTCTAGAGCTGGTCTGGTCTGAGATTCTGATTTAGGATTTCCCTGGTCATAAATTCTCCATGAAAGAGAGACAGACTTCCAGGGGCATTTGTGCGCTTCAGGTTCAGGATTCTAGGAATGAAGCACTTTTTTGTCTCTTGTGTGTCATTCTTCCCTGCATTATTAGTGGTATTAACACTATGCTCATTCAGGAGCAAGCTTTTGGAGAGGTTAAGTGTCTGTTTAACAGCACAGTTAATAAAAGGTAGAGTCAGGTCTCAAATCCAGGACTTTGTAGGTCACATTTTGAGTCTGAGCTCAGGCTTCTCTCTTTGGCATCTCACCAGTTCATGCCGAGACCCTAGGAACAACAGCAGGTGGAGGGTCAGTTGTGGTGGGTGGCTGCTCAGAGGGTGAGGGCTGAAGGAAGACTCTAGTGTGAGTTGGAACTATGCCCAGGGTGTGGCCCTTGGGGGCAGCAGCTGAGAATAAGGGTGGGCTCTGCATTGGGCTGGGATATGTTATTTTGTTCTTAAGCCAAATGTCTACTTAAGTTTCCTTTTTAGCACACTCCAGAGAGCCCTAGAAAGCAGGTAGGAGATAGAAGGCTTGAGGTGGGAAGAAATAAGAAATATGAAGTTGAAGAAAGGAGGAGTTTTCCTTTTGTGATGCTCAGAACTCAGCCTGGTTTGTGTTGTGTATCTCTGCAGATGGCCTCCTCAATCCAAATGGGGCTGTTGCCATGTTGCTGCTTTGCATCTCCGGATCTGAGCAAGGATTCCTCCTCCTCTGTTCTCCCTTCTCCCCCCCCCCCCACCCCCCACCAAGTTCTGGTGACTCAGCTCCTCCTCTCTTCTGGCTACAGTTAAGGGGGGGATGGGGGATGCTGAGAGCAGAGACTATTTTGGCTTCTCTGACCTTCAAAAGCAGCTCTTGGCAGTCTGGGGCAAGGGTGGGGCTGGTGCTGGGGTTTGAGTGGGTGGATGTCAATGTGTGGAAGGCATTAGGAGTTGGCCAGGACTGGGGATGGTTGATGGATGCGAAGAGGGTGAGGAAGGACTCTGTGCGAACATGAGCATCACTGGATTGGAACCTTGTGCTAGAGCTCTCAAGATCTTCCCTTTGAGTCTTTTGAGTCCTGAGACAGGAGTAGAGACTAAGGGAAACAGGACCAACATTGGAAGGATTAAGATAGTATAAGAAAGAGACATCAGAGAGAAATTAAAAAGTACAGAGACAAGGAGAGTACAGGGACACAAGACCCTACAAAGTCATAAGACTTTGTTTTTAACCCAAACACGTACTTTATGCTGCACTTAATAATTGGCCTATAGTAAGTAAATCTTGCTTGGGCCTGGGACCCTGGTGATTCTCTTTGATCCCTGTTAACTCTTTCACTGAATGGCAGTGAGTGGCAGAATGGCCACTGAGTGGCAGAAACCACCCAGCCTCTTCAGATCCAATGACCCAAGAATTCCAAGTATCAGTGCTAGTGTGGCTACTGTGTGGTGTTGCACTGACATAGAACTACAAGCAGCTCCCAGGATCCCTGTGCCCCGCCCCGGATGGGCTAGGGACAAGTGTCCACTCTGGAATTTCAACCTACCCTGCAATCTAAAATGAGACTTATTTCTACCCTCCCCGGGTTTCTGCAGCTGTGGCTCAGAAGCCCACAGAGCTCAGCACAAACCCTTCCCCAGGCTTCATCTCAAGTGGTCCACTCACTCTTCATTCTTGCGGGTCCCTAGTCCCTTTGTCTCCTGCTCCTTCAGGAATTGAAGGTCATTCCCTGGGTCTGAAGGGAGAGGCGGCAGATGGTTCCTGAGGAAAGGGGAGGGCCAGGCAGCCCGTACAGCCTGTATCCCTGCAGTATGCCCTAGCACAGGGCTGTTGACTGATGCTAAAAGGGTCTTTCTTGACTAAACAGCATGGGGGGAGAAGGGCCTGTGGGCCATTGGAAACCCCCTGGGCTCTTTGAGCTGCTAGACAACTCCTTAGCCCCCCGGAGCCAAAGAGAAGCCCCAGAGCATGACAAGATGAAGGCAAAGAAAGAGTTAAGTCTCCAGTGCCTCGTCATGGACCAGCCCCTCTTCCCCGCCCAGGCGCCGCCCTCCCCATCAAGCACCCCCCCCCCCACTCCCACCCCGAGTGCGGCAGACTCTTCCCTGAAGCTGCCGGCTGAGGCCGGAGCTGCAGCCTCCATGAGGGGCTCCTGCCCACACCCCAGGGTAAGAACCTAACCAAAGGGCTTTGCATGGGGTGGGGGTGGGGGGGGGGGAGTAACGGGAAAGGAGTTGATACCTAATCTGGTTGTTTGGAATTAGCCCAGCACGACGGGCAAAGTGGGGGAACCGAGAGGGAAGATGAACATTACTGGCTGTGGGGTCGGCCTGGACCCATGACCAGGTGGAGGTCATTGGACCCAGGACTATGACAGTCCCATCTCAGGCTGGGCTGGGGCGGGAGACATCACCCGAGGGTCAGCAGCAGAGGGTGGAGTCCCTCGCTCTGTCTGGCAGCCTGCGGTGCTGGAGGAGTTTAGGGGCTATGTCTTTGGGCAGAAGCAGAAGAATCTGAAGGAAAGGCGGATGTTATGGGACTGCGCCTAATGGGAGGGTCTCTGGTGTCAGCTGCTGGATTGTTCAGCTGCTTCTATGCTGGGGGTGAGCGGAATAGCGAGCTTTTGCCAAGTAAGGGAAGATGGGGGACACTGCGGGGGGGAGGGAAAGGAGTAAAGGGTCATTAAGACGTGGCACTCGCCTCTTTGCAGACCAACCTATTCGCATTGAGCTCCCCGCTCCCATTCCCCAAGGCCAGCTTGAGACCTAGACTCTAAGCCCCCGCTTCTGGCTCCCTCCGGTGACCGGGAGCACTCCCTCCCCAGCAGCTGCCCTGCATTCCCAAGTCCTGTCAACCTCACAGGTTCCAAGTCTCAGCCCCACCCCCACCTCATCTCTGCTTCTCTTCCCAAGATGGGGGCTCTCGAACAGAGGTGCCAGTTTCTTCTCCCTCTCTGCGTCCCCCCCAACCTCCCATGCAGAGGCAGCCAAGAAAATGACTTGTCATGCTGGGGTGGGGGGTGGGGGCGGAGCTGGAGTCTGAGCTCAGCGCGCACACTCGCATACACTCACACACTGCGGCACACTGCAGCTGCCCAAGCGGCCCCCCCTCCCCTTCTGCCTCACTGCGGAGACACCTGCCCTCCTCCCTGCTCAGCCTCAGCACCCGGCCCGCCTCCATCCCAGCATTGGCCATGGCAAGTGCCCCTGCCTCACAAGAAGTCCCTTCCAAAGAAAAAGGAAAAACAAGTCCACTCCCTTCAGTGGGATTGCTAGGGGAGCAGAAGGGAGAAATCAGGCTTTCTCCCAGGCCTCAAAAGGAGGGGTACAGGATACAGACCATTTCGTTGCCAGTCAGAATTGGAGAGCACATGGGTGAGGAACAGGGTCTTTTGCCAAGACAGGAACAGGGATCAGAGAAGTCTAATGGTCATACACAGGGGACTATGAGGAACGGGCTGCTAAGGGAAGGAAGAGGAAAGCAAATCAGTCTGTACCACAGATATTTTTCTTCAGACCATCCTAGCTTGACTGCGTGGGCCTGTGCATCTGTGTTGTGGGGAGTGCAAGAACTGCCTGTGCTTATGACCAGACCACGGCTAGCCCGGCCCTTCCCTGAACCTTGATATCCCTCACTGGCCCAAGCCCTGCCCCAGCCTGTCTCTAATGTGTTTCTCATCCTCTGAATTGACCTCAAAGCTTCCTTCAGTTGCCAAGTTAATAGAAAAGAACCCTTGAACTCCTTTTGGGCCCCACCCACACCCACCATCCGTGAGGTTTGTTCTTCTGACCCCATCCACAGCTCATTTCCCTGCAGCTGCAAGTTTGGCCCCGAGCTGCCAGATCTGCCTGATCCTAGCACTAGGGCTTGTCCTCCTAACAAAGGCCCTGGCCCCAGGCTTCTCTCATCCAAACCCCAGAAAGAGGAGAGAGCTGGATCACATAATCTAGGGGAAGGTTATGAGCTCTTCCACTCTTATCTCCCAGATAGCCCCCTCGCAGGCCGAGTGTTCAAGTCTGCATGCAGCAGCTAGGAAGGCCCGGAGCAGGGATGGCCACATCCTCCTCTCTTTGAACCCGCCACCTTTTTGCTGTACTGCTTGGTGTTTCCTGTGAGTCTGGAGAAGGAAAGTAGATAGGGGAGTTGAGGCTGTCTTGTTTTTCTCCATGGCCTGGGAAACATTCTGAATCTCTCCATCCTTGGTTGTTTCTTGTTGGTGGGCCCCTAACTCCAGTTTGTGGCTTTCTGTCTCCATGGCAAAGGGCCCATGGGAGAGGGGTAAGGATGACAGTTGACACTGTTCACAGGGGATGGGCTGTGGGGCAGTGAACCAAGCCTCTCTTGTACCTGAGGATATGGAGGTGAGGAGGGAGAGGGAATGGTGGTGGCAATAGTATGATTGTGTGTATGTTTTTAAGTGCAGGCTTGGCCTCTGAGGAAGTAGAAAACAGAATGAGAAATTACAGTCCTGTTTCTCCTCTTTGAATTGTAAAACCCCAAAGGTTTGGAGAGATAGAAACTGAGTCTTTGGAATGGGAATTCTGGCCTTGGATAGGGGATGGAAAGGAGGATGGGGAGTCTGTAGACACTGCAAAGAAGTGTCTATGTCCTTATTTCCAGGGATTCTACTGGCATGAAAGCCCAGGATAGAGGCAGGCTAGTGAGGAGAGAGCTGAGTAAGGATCATGATCCCGGGAGCTCTCCCTCCAGCTGAGCCCCCCATCCCCAGGCAGCACCAGGAGCTTAGTGCTCCAGAGGGACAAAAGCTTCTTGTCAATAGGGCAGCCTGAGGCAGGAGTTCCAGGCTGAGGGGGTGTGGGTACCAGACTGAGCAGGCAGAGGGTGTGGCAGATGAAGGGAGTGAGAAGACTGCCAGTGTGGGAGAGGGGAGGAGGAAGCCCTGAAAGGGAAGGGCTGGAGGAGCCAGTTCCTAGACCTTACTCAGCAGTATCCAGAGTGGCAGTATCTAAGGCTATCTGGGCTTCTCTTTCCCCTTAGTCCCATTTTGTGATACTATATTCTTTTCTCTCTTGCCCCACACAATGCCTCTCCCTTTTAGTCTATACCCACTCTCTTTTTTTTTTTTTTTTAAGATTTTATTTATTTGACAGAGAGAAATCACAAGTAGGCAGAGAGGCAGGCAGAGAGAGAGGAGGAAGCAGGCTCCCTGCTGAGCAGAAAGCCCCATGTGGGGCTCGAACCCAGGACCTGGGATCATGACCCGAGCTGAAGGCAGCGGCTTAACCCACTGAGCCACCCAGGCGCCCCTATACCCACTCTCTTCAATACAAAATCCTGCATCTCTCCTCCCTCAGGCCAGAGGACCCTCTCCCACCAGAGTGAGATCCTAGAGACCATCATCCTGGTAAACCCCAGTGCCGACAGCATCAGTTCTGAGGTAAGATCGGGGCCTGAGCCTTGCCACTAGGGCTCGCTGGAAATGTTATAACCCGCCTCTGCCAGTACTACTGCTGGAAGGCCCAAAGTGCCTGGACTTGGCTTTGAACCATCTAAGCTGCCTTATGATCCCCAGCCCCACACTAGAGATGTTGTGGGCCAACAAGTGGGGAATGTGTCCTAGCAGTACTGAGGGCAAGCAGGAATAACCAGGGCCCTTCCCTGGGTTTCCTCCATCTGTGACCACTCCCGTCTTTCCCTTCCAGGTTCACCATCTCCTTAGCAGTCCATCAGCTCACAAACTACTAATCTTGAGTGGGCAAAGTTTAGAGCCCGGGGGAGACCTCATCCTTCAGAGCGGTACCTACTCTTATCAAAACTTTGCCCAGGTCCTTCACAACCCAGAGGTAAGCTCCACATCTGCATATCTGGGAGGAACAGAATATGGGGTAGGACTAGAGCTGTGGGGAGGGATCCAAGCATGGGAAAATCTCAGGTTGCTTGACCAGAGGAAACGCTGGCAGAAAGGTAGGAGGAAATCCCCTCACAAAGTGGTGGAGACTGGCAGATTGAATCTAAGTCGGGTTAAGGCAACCCCAGGTCTCTACCTGACCTGATCAGCCTTTCGTCTCCCATTCTTCTAGATTGCCCAGTTGCTCAGCAATAGAGACCCTGGGATCCAGGCCTTCCTCACTGTTTCCTGCTTAGGGGAGGGTGATTGGAGTCACCTGGGACTATCCAGTTCCCAAGAGACCCTGCACCTCCGACTAAACCCTGAGCCCACGCTGCCCACCATGGATGGTGTGGCCGAGTTCTCTGAGTATGTCTCTGAGACTGTGGATGTGCCATCTCCCTTTGACCTGCTAGAGCCCCCTACCTCAGGGGGCTTCCTCAAGCTCTCCAAGCCTTGCTGCTACATCTTCCCTGGTGGCCGCGGGGACTCTGCCCTCTTTGCCGTCAACGGTTTCAACATCTTGGTGGATGGTGGTTCTGATCGCAAGTCCTGCTTCTGGAAGCTGGTGCGGCACCTGGACCGCATTGACTCAGTGTTGCTCACACACATCGGGGCAGACAACCTGCCAGGCATCAATGGACTCCTGCAGCGCAAAGTGGCAGAACTGGAGGAGGAGCAGTCCCAGGGCTCTAGCAGCTACAGCGACTGGGTGAAGAATCTTATCTCCCCTGAGCTTGGAGTTGTCTTCTTCAACGTGCCAGATAAACTGCGGCTGCCTGATGCCTCCCGGAAAGCCAAGCGCAGTATTGAGGAGGCCTGCCTCACTCTGCAACACCTAAACCGCCTGGGCATCCAGGCTGAACCTCTCTACCGTGTGGTCAGCAACACCATTGAGCCACTGACCCTCTTTCACAAAATGGGTGTGGGCCGGCTGGACATGTATGTCCTCAACCCTGTCAAGGACAGCAAGGAGATGCAGTTCCTCATGCAAAAGTGGGCAGGCAACAGTAAAGCTAAGACAGGCATTGTGCTGGCTAACGGGAAGGAGGCTGAGATCTCAGTGCCCTACCTGACCTCTATCACTGCTCTGGTGGTCTGGCTACCAGCCAACCCCACTGAGAAGATTGTACGTGTGCTTTTTCCAGGGAATGCTCCCCAGAACAAGATCTTGGAAGGCCTGGAAAAGCTAAGGCACCTGGACTTCCTGCGGTACCCTGTGGCTACACAGAAGGACTTAGCCTCTGGTGCAGTGCCTGCCAACCTCAAACCCAGCAAAATCAAACAGCGGGCTGACAGCAAGGAGAGCCTCAAGGCCACTGCCAAAACAGCGATAAGCAAGCTGGCCAAACGGGAGGAGGTGGCTGAAGAGGGAGCCAAGGAAGCTCGCTCAGAACTGGTCAAGGAGTTAGCCAAGACAGAGAAAAAAATAAAGGAGTCATCTGAGAAGCCCCCAGAGAAGCCTACCAAGCCTGAGAGAGTGAAGACAGAGTCGAGTGAGGCCCTGAAGGCAGAGAAGCGAAAGCTGATCAAAGACAAGGTGGGGAAGAAGCACCTGAAAGAAAAGATATCAAAGCTGGAAGAAAAAAAAGACAAAGAGAAAAAAGAGATCAAGAAGGAGAGAAAGGAGCTCAAGAAGGATGAAGGAAGGAAGGAGGAGAAGAAGGATGCCAAAAAGGAGGAGAAGAGGAAAGATACCAAACCTGAGGTCAAGAAAATTTCCAAGCCAGACCTTAAGCCCTTTACCCCTGAGGTTCGTAAGACCCTCTACAAAGCCAAGGCCCCTGGCAGGGTCAAAATGGACAAGAGTCGGGCTGCTCGTGCAGAGAAGGAGCTGTCTTCTGAGCCCCGGACACCCCCAGCCCAGAAGGGGGCTGTCCCACCCCCAGTAGTCAGTGGGCACAGGGAAATGGCTCTGTCTTCACCAGAGGACCTCACACAGGACTTTGAGGAGCTGAAGCGTGAGGAGAGGGGGTTGCTGGCTGAACAAAGGGACACAGGACTAGGAGAGATACCATTCCCTCCAGACACTCCAGAGGAGGGACCCCCGAGCACAAATGGCCAGGGAATACCACCCTCTGTCCCAGGGCTGGAACACGAAGAACCTATGATGAAGGATAAAGAGGCTGTCTCAGATGTCCCTGAAGAACAAGGAAGCAAGGATAGAGGCCCAGATTCTGGGGCTGAAACAGAGGAAGAGAAAGAGAGCTGGGAGGAAAAGAAGCAGAAGGAAACAGAGAGGCTCCCTGATAGAACAGAAGCCAGAGAGGAAAGTGAACCTGAGGTAAAGGAGGATGTGATAGAGAAGGCCGAGTTAGAAGAAATGGAGGAGTTGCACCCTTCAGATGAGGAGGAAGAGGAAGAGACAAAGGCTGAGGGTTTTTACCAAAAACATATGCAGGAAGCCTTGAAAGTAACTCCAAGGGACAGGGAGGCCCTCGGGGGCCGGGAAGTAGGACTCCAGGGCAAAGCTCCTGAGAAGGAGACCTCGTCCTTCCTAAGCAGCCTGGCCACACCTGCAGGAGCCACTGAGCATGTCTCTTACATCCAGGATGAAACAATCCCTGGCTACTCAGAGACAGAGCAGACCATCTCAGATGAGGAGATTCATGACGAGCCAGAAGAGCGCCCAGCTCCACCTAGATTTCCTATAAGTACGTATGACCTCCCTGGGGCTGAAGGTCCTGGCCCCTTTGAAGCTAGCCAGCCTACAGACAGTGCTGTTCCTACTGCCTCCAGCAAAGGCTACGGAGCGCCAGAGACTGAACTCACCTACACCCCCAACATGGTGGCCGCCCCTTTGGCTGAAGAGGAGCATGTGTCCTCGGCCACCTCAATCACTGAGTGTGACAAGCTTTCTTCCTTTGCCACATCCGTGGCTGAAGACCAGTCTGTGGCTTCGCTCACAGCTCCCCAGACAGAGGAGACAGGCAAGAGCTCCCTGCTGCTTGACACGGTCACAAGCATCCCCTCATCCCGCACTGAAGCCACTCAGGGCTTGGACTATGTGCCATCGGCTGGAACCATCTCACCCACCTCCTCACTGGAAGAAGACAAGGGCTTCAAATCACCACCCTGTGAGGATTTCTCTGTGACTGGGGAGTCAGAGAAGAAAGGAGAGATTGCAGGGAGAGGGTTGCCTGGAGAGAAAGCTGTGGAAGAGGAAGAGGAGGAGACCACAAATGCAGAGAAGTCTGAGAAACTTTCTAGTCAATTTGGAGCTCCAATGTTTGGTGCCCCTGGGCATACCCTACATCCAGGGGAATCAATCCTTGGAGAGGTGGAGGAGCGCTGCCTCAGCCCAGATGATAGCACAGTGAAGATGGCCTCTCCTCCACCATCTGGCCCACCCAGTGCCACCCACACACCCTTTCATCAGTCCCCAGTGGAAGAAAAGTCTGAGCCCCAAGACTTCCAGGAAGCAGGCTCCTGGGGAGGAACTAGGCGTATACCAGGTCTGGGCAAGGAAGACGCTATAGAGCAGATAGTTAAGCCAGGGCCTGAAGAGGTCGCACTAGAGGAGGAGGGAAAGTTGCCTTCTCCCAAGAATCCCCCTGCCCAGGAAGCACCTGTCAGCATTGTTGGGGGATATACAGGCTGTACTATCCAGCTGTTGCCAGAACAGGACAAAGCAATAGTCTTTGAGACTGTGGAGGCAAGAGAGCCCCCAGGCCCAATTCTGGGAACAGAAGCCCTTCCCAGAGATTTGAGAACATCACTCCAAGAACCTGGTGAAACTCAGAAAGATGAAGTGCTCCAATTTCCTGACCAAAGCCTCTCCCCTGAAGATGCAGAGTCCGTATCTATACTCAGTGTGGTCTCCCCAGATACAGCTCACCAAGAAGCCATCCCCAGGTCTCCCTGTGGCCTGACAGAGCAGCAGCTACACAAAGACCTTTGGCCAGAGGTATCTCCAGAAGAAACCCAGTCACTTTCTCTCTCAGAAGAGAGTCCCAGCAAGGAGACTTCTCTGGATATCTCTTCTAAGCAGCTCTCTCCAGAAAACCTTGGCACCCTCCAGTTTGGGGAACTAAGCCTTGGAAAGGAAGAAAAGGGGCCTCTAATGCAGGCTGAGGACACTTCTCACCATCTAGTGCCTGCATCTATTCCAGAACCCCATGCAGCCGCAGTGTCGCCTTTCCCAGATGGGACCACTGCATACCCTGCTCTGGCAGACACCACAGATGAGAGCCCTGATAGGAAATTACCTGCCAGCCCCTTCTTTCATTCTACATTGTTGGGAGATGGGAAGCATTCACCTGGTGTAATCACCAGCCCTAGTGAACACATTCTGACACCTGATAGCTCCCTCACCAAGAGTCCTGAGTCTTTGCCTAGCCCTGCCATGGAGGGCATTGCCATGGAATGGGAAGGTAAAGTTTCAGAGTTGAAAGACAGAACCCCAGAGCAGAGGGATGAGGGGCCTGAACCAAAATATGAAGTCCTACAGCAGGACAAAACTCTGGAACAGAGGGATATTGTGGAGCAAAAGGATACAGCCATGGGTCAGAAAGATAAGGCTCTGGAAGAAAAGAACAAGGCTGTAGAACCGCAAGATAAGTGTCTAGAACAAAAGGCAGAGACTTAGAACAAAAGGTCACAGTCCTGGGACACCAGGACAAGGCCCTGGAAACAAAAGACAAAGACATAGAACAAAAAGACAAAATTCTAGAACAGGAGGACAAGATCCTAGAAGAAAAAGATGAAACCTTAGAACAAAAAGTCAAAGACATTGAACATAAAGACAAGGCTCCAGAGGACAAGGTCCCTGAACTGAAGGGCAAAGCCTTAGGACAGACAGACGAAGCCCCTGAACAGAAGGACAAGGCTCATGGACGGAAGGATAAGACCTTAGAACAAAAAGACATTGACTTGGAACAAAAAGACAAGACTCTAGAACAGGAGGACGAGGCCTGTGAAAAGAAGGATGAGACGTTAGAACAAAAATACTGGGCCTTGGGACAGAAGGCTGAAGCTCTGGAACAAAACAATAAGGCTGCTGAAGAGAAAGACAAGGCTCTGGAAGACAAGGACAAAAATCAGGAGCAGGAGAGCCCAGTGCAGGAGGATAAAACCATGAAACAAAAGGAGAAGATCCTAGAGGAAAAATCTCGAGAAAAAGTTGAGACCGTACAGAAGAAGGAAGAAGCTCTGCTAGAAAATACCAGAGCTCTGGGTCTGGAAGAGAGCCCAGTGCAGGAGGACAGGGCCCGGGATCAGGGAGAAAAGTATGGGAAGGAGCGGGATGTGGTCCAGGAGTGGCAAGAAACATCCCCTTCCAGAGTGGAGCCAGTTGGAGAACAGAAAGAGGCTGCCCGGACATGGGAGGACACCTCTCCTGAGCAGGAGGGCAGGTACTGGAGGGGCAGAGAGGATGTGGGCCTGGAACAGGACACATACTGGAGGGAGCTGAGCTGTGAGCGCAAGGTATGGTTTCCTCATGAGCTGGATGGCCAGGGGGCCCGGCCGCGGTACACAGAAGAGCGGGAGAGCACTTTCCTCGATGAAGGGCCAGATGATGAACAAGAAGTGCCCCCACGGGAGCATGCGCCCCAGAGCCCCTGGGCCTCAGACTTCAAGGGTTTCCAGGAGCCCTCGCCACAGAAGGGGCTAGAGGTGGAGCGCTGGCTTGCTGAGTCACCAGTTGGGCTGCCACCAGAGGAAGAGGACAAGCTGACCCGTTCTCCTTTTGAGATCATTTCTCCTCCAGCCTCCCCACCTGAGATGGTTGGACAGAGGGTTCCTCCTGCCCCAGGACAGGAAAGCCCTATCCCAGAGCCTGAGCCCATGCCTCCTGTGAGGAACGAACCCACCACCCCCTCGTGGCTGGCTGACATCCCACCATGGGTGCCCAAGGACAGACCCCTGCCCCCTGCACCCCTCTCCCCAGCTCCAGCTCCCCCGACACGTGCCCCAGAGCCACACACTCCTGCGCCCTTCTCCTGGGGCACAGCTGAGTATGACAGTGTGGTGACGGCAGTGCAAGAGGCAGCAGCGGAGTTGGAAGGTGGGCCATACTCCCCCTTGGGGAAGGACTACCGCAAGGCTGAAGGGGAAAGGGAAGAAGAAGGTGGAACTGGTGCTCCTGGCAGCAGCCCTCAAAGCTCAAAGGTCCCAGAGGCCAGCGAGAGCCATGCCACCAAGGAGCCTGAGCAGATGGAGCTGGAGGAGAGAGAGCCCACACCTTATCCTGATGAGAGAAGTTTTCAGTATGCAGACATCTATGAGCAGATGATGCTCACTGGGCTTGGCCCTGCATGCCCCACCAGAGAGCCTCCGCTTGGGGCAGCTGGGGATTGGCTGCCACACATCTCAGCCAAGGAGGAGGCTGCTGGCCGAAACCCATCTGCAGAGAAGGAGCTTTCATCTCCTGTCTCACCCAAGAGTCTCCAATCTGACACTCCAACCTTTAGCTATGCAGCCCTGGCGGGACCCACTTTACCCCCCAGACAGGAGCCTGAGCCAGGACTGAGTGTGGAGCCCAGCCTTACCCCACCTGCAGTGCCCCCCCGTGTTCCTATCCCACTGAGCAAAGGCCCAAGCCCCGCTCTTAATGGTAATATCCTGAGCTGTAGCCCAGACAGGAGAACCCCATCCCCCAAGGAATCAGGCCAGGGTCACTGGGAAGATAGCACTAGTGACTCGGAGCTGGAGAAGGGGGCTCGGGAACAGCCAGAGAAAGAGGCCCAGTCCCCAAGTCCCCCTCACCCCGTCTCTGCAGGGCCCCCCACATTGTGGCCTGAAAGTGAGGTACATTCCAGCCCTCCCTCAGACTCACACCTGGGTCCTGCCCGACCCAGCCTGGACTTCCCTGCTTCAGCCTTTGGCTTCTCCTCATTGCAGCCAGCTCCCCAACAGCTGCCCTCTCCTGCTGAACCACGCTCGGCACCCTGTGGCTCCCTCGCCTTCTCCGGGGACCGAGCTCTGGCTCTGGCTCCGGGGCCCCCCACCAGAGCCCGGCATGATGAATATCTAGAAGTGACCAAGGCCCCCAGCCTGGACTCCTCGCTGCCCCAGCTTCCATCACCCAGCTCTCCCGAGGCGCCTCTCCTTTCCAGTCTGCCACGACCTGCTTCACCAGCCCTGTCTGAAGGCTCCTCCTCAGAGGCCACCACACCTGTGATTTCGAGTGTGGCTGAGCGCTTCCCTCCTGGCCTGGAGGCTGCGGAACAGGGGTCTGGAGAGCTGGTCCCAGGAATGGAACCAGCTGCCCACAGCATCTGGGATCTCACTCCTCTGAGCCCAGCACCCCCACCTTCACTGGACTTGGCCCCAGCTCCAGCTCCAAGCTTGCCTGGAGACACGGATGATAGCACTCTGCCCTGCCGCCTGGAGTGCACAGGGACCCCCACCAAGAAGCCAAGCCCCTCCGAAAGTCCCTCTGGGGATTGTGCCGCCAACGGCCCAACTGAAACCAGCCCCAACCCCCCAGGCCCTGCCCTGGCCAAGGCTGAGAAAGAAGCAGCTGAGTCCTGCCCTGCCTGGGAACGTGGGGACTGGCCTGAGGGAGCAGAGAGGAGTTCCCGGCCTGAGACGCTGCCCTCCCCTGAGCAGCCACTGTGCCCTGGAGGGGCTTCTGGAGGTGAACCCAGGAGTGTCTCCCCTGAGGTTGAGGCTGGGCCCCAGGGATGTGCTGCTGAGCCTCGGCCACACTGTGGGGAACTCTCCCCATCCTTTCTGAACCCGTCTCTGCCCCAATCCACAGATGAAGGTGACCTCTCAAGTGAAGAAGCTCGGCTAATAGGGAGAGGGGGACGGCATCGGGCGGGGGGCCCAGGGGCCACAGGGGGCCCATGCCCTGTGGCTGATGAGACACCCCCAACATCAGCCAGTGACTCAGGCTCCTCACAATCAGATTCTGATGTTCCACCAGAAACTGAGGAGTGTCCATCCATCACAGCTGAGGCAGCCCTCGACTCAGATGAAGATGGGGACTTCCTGCCTGTGGACAAAGCTGGGGGGGTCAGTGGAACTCACCATCCCAGGCCTGGCCATGACCCACCCCCTATCCCTCAACCAGACCCCCGTCCATCCCCTCCTCGCCCTGATGTGTGCATGGCTGACCCCGAGGGGCTCAGCTCAGAATCTGGGAGGGTAGAAAAGCTACGGGAGAAGGAGAAGGCACAGGGGAGAGTAGGGCGCAGGGCCCCAGGCAGGGCCAAGCCAGCATCTCCTGCCCGGCGTCTGGATCTTCGGGGAAAACGCTCACCCACCCCTGGTAAAGGGACTGCAGATCGAGCATCCCGGGTCCCACCCCGACCACGCAGCACTCCAAGCCAGGTCACCCCAGCAGAGGAAAAGGATGGACACAGCCCCATGTCCAAAGGCCTAGTCAATGGACTCAAAACAGGATCATGTAAGTATAACATGAAAGGTGGGAGAGTTGGTGGGTTGGGGTTGGGTGTGGCTGGTCAAAGACTCCAGGAGTAGAGGGACTGGGAGGAAGAAGATTGCTAAAAGTTTTCTACTTTACCTCTCCAATGAGTCCTGGCTTATCTCTACAGCGGCCTTGGGTTCCAAAGGAGGCTCTGGCCCTCCTGTGTACGTGGATCTCGCCTATATCCCAAATCATTGTAGTGGCAAGACTGCTGACCTTGACTTCTTCCGTCGAGTGCGTGCATCCTACTATGTGGTCAGTGGGAATGACCCTGTCAATGGAGAGCCAAGCCGGGCTGTGCTGGATGCGTTGCTGGAGGGCAAGGCCCAGTGGGGGGAGAATCTTCAGGTGAGTGGCAAGGGATGCTGAAGAGGAGGTCTGGTCGAAGCTTACTCAGAGGCAATAGTGGAACACAGTCTCTATTCATAAAAGGACTGAGCCCTTTCTGTGGGCAGTGCGACTACTTCCTAGACCATCAGGCATGATGACCCATCCTCCTCACTTCTCTTCACATTGTCACATCAGGCACTTCTTGTCTCCCTCCTAGGTGACTCTGATCCCTACTCATGACACAGAGGTGACTCGTGAGTGGTACCAGCAGACTCATGAGCAGCAGCAACAATTGAACGTCCTGGTCCTGGCTAGCAGCAGCACCGTGGTCATGCAGGATGAGTCCTTCCCAGCCTGCAAGATTGAGTTCTGAGAGAACTACTCTCCCTTCCCCAAGGATCTGCTCCCCCAGCTCCCTTAGAGAATGGCTATTGCTGAGTCCTTTGGGGTTGAGGGACGTGGGAGCTTGGGTGGGAGAGACGCGGCAGGATGTCTTATTGTGGAAACTTGGGCTGGGCTAAATGGAAGGGTTGTCCCTCCCCCTCATCCATACCCGGAAGGAAATTCAAAACCAAAGGCAACAGGGAGAGGGTAGAAGGAGGGTAAAAATTAGGATAGGAGATCATCTGATGCCTGAGAACCCTGGAGCACCCCTTCTCTTAACACTACCAAGAGTTTGTATTGCGGGGGGAGGAAGGGTGAGTCTCAGCAACCTCCTCCCTCATGGAGCGAGATCATATCCCCAGACCCGGGGACCTCTTTATCTCTATTTATTTAGCATCCTAAGGAAGGATCTCCAGTAGTAATTTATGTGACCTGGGGGGCAGGATTCTGTCAGTGAGGTGCCCAGAGCTGCGCTCTTTCCTCCATCTCCCATTCCCTTACCCACCAGGGTCTGGGTTCCAACAGGGGTCCAGGGGTCCACCGCTGCTACACTGTCCCACTGCTTCCCTCCATATCTGAATGTCTCAGTCCAAAACTTGAAGCTCTTTTGACCAATAGACTGGTGAGAGAAGAAAGTTGCTTATCCTCCCAGTCCCTGCTTCATACCATTCACATCTCAGAGCTGTGCTCAGACCAGGCCTATTGGGCAGCACAAAGGGGCAAGGAGAGCCCAGCCCCAATCCCTGAATTCTTCCAAGCTCCCTGACCTTTTGAAGTTTTCACCCACCCATTCCAGTTATCCTCATCCCTTTTCATCCCCTGCTTGGCTTCTCTGCATGTGGTCATCTGCTGTGGCCTGGTGTGTAATGGGTTAAAAATAAGCCACTGCCTGACATCCCAACATTTGACACCCCAGCAATGTGTGACTCCCCCAACATTCCACTATGCCATCCTGCAGCTGAAATGGGAACACTGGTTGCCTTTCCAGCCCCAAACTCTTGAACAGAGGATCTGGGAGGTTGAGGCCATGCCAGAGAACTTGGGGAAGATGAGAGGGAGGAAGGGAAGAAGGAGACGAAGCTGAGCTAAAGCTGAACTCCTACTGAGTAAGATGAAAACTGGCTGGAAAAAAAAAAAAAAAAAAACAACAACAACCCACCCCAGGAGAGGACCTCTCCCCAAGCAAGCCAATGAGCAGCCCTGCCAGACTACTGCCGGACTGAGAAATCCAGACGCTCGCCAGGGCTCTCTCTGCCAAATGACTGTGTGGAAACCAAAATGAGCCGGCCTGTGTTCTTCCTAGCTCCCACCCTCCCTGTGCTGCTGTGCTCTGCTCCTCCCCACACTTCCCTGCTATAGTTCCCAGCTGCTGTAATGGAGCCGCCTCCAATTCTAACAATAAAATCAAGTTCATTACAGATGCTGTAGTGCTGCTTAGGCTTTTTCTGACTGTATACATTGCTTAGTTGCTGGCCCTTGGCTTCTACCTCTCTGCTTCTCCCACCACTGTCATTTATCTCAATGTCTTTGATAACTGAAAGCAGTTCCAGGACCCAGGGAGGCCAGAGAACATAGGGTAGATAAAGGGAGAAAAAGACATGGGGAGCCAGCTAATTTCTGAAAATGAGAACACCAGAGTATGAGTAAGAGGGGCCTAGGATGGGGAGATACATTTGGTTTCGGGGAGGGAAGAGGGGCAGGGGTTCTAGGAAGGGGATCTACCTACTTTGGGGTCAAGAGCCAAGGAATGAATAACCACCATTAAATACCTGGATAAGGGAACACCAAACAGGCAAACAGTTGAGAAGCCCTAAGAGATCCAGAGTCTAATGAGGTTGTAAAGAGCACTTACCTGTGCAGTTAGGACTTGTACTGAGTAAAGGCTGGATTTTGCCCTGCAGGGAAATCCTTTATAGTCCTGGGTATGTCAGGAGAGGCCAGGTTGAGAACGTAAATATATGGGAAAGGGGATATTGCAGTCCTTCTGGGCTTTCCCAATATAAATATGTCAAGGAGGCAAGGAAAGACCATAACCCCTTTATATCAACTCCTCCAGACACTCCAAAGCATCAGAGTGAAAAACTAAGAGGGTGATTCCAAGGGTCTGGTGAGAAAGCAAGTACTCAGTGGTGCTTCACAGAGATAGAAATTCTCTCCCTGACACCACCACTCAGATGACATTTTGGGATGGTGGGCTGACTGCCACAGAGACCTCTGGACCTTCTAGGATGCCTGATCTCTTTATCTTATGGTCCCTTTCCACTCAACTACAACAGCTTTTGAGTAGTTCCGATTAATTCAGTCACAGGATGGATTTATATTCTTGAACTCAAAAGGACATCATCACCACCATCACCACTCTTATTATTTCATATTTATTGAGCACTCATAATGTTCCAGCCACCCCACTCCAGTGACTGCATTACTCCTCCTACCCACACCCATTCCCATCCCTATATCTTTGGGAAAAGCTTCATAATCACACCTGACCCTAAACACACAATGACAAAAGGAAATACTTCTTGGGGACCCTGGAGTGTTTGGTCTTTGGCCAGTCTGTCCCTGGCACCACTACAGAAATATATATAATCTTTGCTCATGTCTGTACAATATTGATCTCTGCAGATTGCTTAAAATAGAACCTGATTTTCTCTACTACATCATCTTTTAAGCCAAAAAGCCCCACAACAAAAGGAGGCCCAGCTTCACAGATTGGCCAAGAACCCCCAGAGCATTTTAAGTAGTTATTCTTAAATTTTCACAGCAATCTAATACCTATTTCTCCCTGGAGCTATTGGGACAGGTCTGAGGCAGAGGGGGAATTTGGGATGATAAACAAAACACCCATAAGCCCAATCTAAAGATTAGTGGCCACAGTGGATGTTTGTTGGGAAGGGGACTCTCTTTTTTCCCAGACATTTCAGACAGACATGCTGGGCCCACCTGAGGAGTGCTAGCAAACACAAGAGTCCTCCTGAATGCACATATGGTCTAAGGGTACCTTGTGAAATTGTGAATATTTCCCCAGAAAAGTGGAGACCTTGAAGCCCTCTTTTGCACTTGCTGTCCCTGGATGGTGTCTTCAGCAGTTAAATGGCATTTCCTTTAACAATCCGGAATTTCCTGGGATGCTCAGAGGAGGTTGGGTAATGATAGATCAGCCCACCCCTTGACGGAAATCTTATTCCAGTCTAATGGTCAAGTGAGGAGTCAATGGCTGCTTTGAGCATCAAACCGGCTCCTTCTCAAGCCCAGCTCTGGCACAGTTCTTGGCTTTATGCCAAGAGGGCTGCTTCCTCAGACACCTCTGGTGAGATCCAAGGTGTTACACTGGCAGGTGAGTTAGCCAACAGAAGAAGTTGCTAGCTCAAATAGCTGGTATAGTGTGATACCACTAATGAGAACATGATTAATCACATGTTGCTGGTGGGAGGGGTGAGCACTGGTCATGGGCTAAAGACTGGCTCTGAGGGTTTGGATCACTAGATGGATACTAGGCTTGGGGAATACCCTCTCCAGGCAGCTGGTCAATTACCTCAGAGGCCACCCAGGACTCCTGATTAACCTCAGGGACTTCCTGGACCTGCAGATCATCCTCTCCAGGGAACTCTTGGGATGGCTTATCAGCCTCAAGAATGTCCTGAGACAACAGATTGATTGCAGAAGCCTCTTGGGTCAGCCTGCTTACCTCTGCAAAGAACTCTTGGCATGGCTGGCTGAGCTCCTCAGGGGTCTCTTGGGTTGGCTTGCCAACTTCCATACGGATTTCCTGAACTAGGTCACCAACCCCTCGAGGGAACCCATGGGCCAGCCTGCCAACTTCCACAGGGACCTCTTGGGATGGATGGCTGACCTCAGGGTTCTCCAGGCAAAGCTGGCAAGCTTCATCAGAGATTTTCTGGCACAGGTGGCTCGCCTTCTGGCACGGCTGGTGGATCTGAGGAACCGTCTGACATATCTGGTCAACATTGTCATGGCTCTCCTGGCATGGCTGGCTGATGTCAGGAACCTCCTGGCATGGCTGGCTGACCTCTTCAGGGATATCCTGGCATGACTGGCTGATGTCAGGAACCTCTTGGCAGGGCTGGCTGATCACCTCAGCAACCTCCTGGCATGGCTGGCTGGTTTCCACAGGTGGTTCCTGTGAAGACTGGCTTGATTCAAAAGGCTCTTGCACTCCTTCAATGGGGAACTCTTGTTCTCCATTCCTAGGGAGCATCCCAAGGCTTTGATGTTCTTCAATCATGTGTGAACTTACAGAAGGTTGATCACTAAAGCCAAAAGGGCAGTTACCATCCACTGCAGTGGGGGAGGAAGGACCAGCACTGGACACAGTGCTGGAAGGGCCACTGCTATCTGTAAAACAAAGTCAGGAGACCAAGTCAGGCAACTTGGAAGAGTAGGCTCTATTCTGTGTATGCTGTTCAAATGCTAGAGTCTGAATTCTTCCCAAGCTATGCAGAGATTGCTCAATTAGCCCAGCTCAGGAACTGTTACTCTGACCTAATGTACGCTACATGAGTACACAGGAGCACAAAGGTACATCTAAGACTTCAGGAGAGAGTGATGAGGCCCACTTCATCCAGTTCTTTCACAAATATACTCCCAACGCAACTCTGAATTCACATGGTCTACTTCCTACTTTGGAAGCATACCAAGCTGTATCCCAGTGGTTCATAATGAGATAATTTTTAAAAATATGAATTTCAAGTTTCCATCTTTAGAGATTCTAATTCTGTAGGTTTAGGGTAAACATGTGGGGTGGAGAGGGAATGAGGTCTAATGGCCTTTTGTTTTTTGTTGAAATACTCCCAATTAAATTTTGTTGAAATACTCCCAATTAAATCCGAGGTACATCTTTTGTAAAGAATCATTTTTTTTAAAGCAATCAATGTATTTCTGGGGCAAAGGTAATCATTGTTTATAGCCCAAGAGGCAGTTAAGCAGGAGAATGTAGAAAAATCTTGTGAATAAAAACAGCAGGAAGGAAAATTACCTGAAGATTGAAGACTTCCATGGAATCTCTAAACAGCAAAGGTTCTTAATTAATCTTCCTGGGGGCGGGGGGGTCACTGAACCCTTTGAAACTCTAATGACAGTCATGGGCAATCTTCCCAGAAAAATATACATATGGATATTCATATTAACCTTCACAAATAATTCCTGGGGTTCAAAGACTTTACCCTGAAATCCATCCATGGATCCAAGGTCAAGACCTTCTAAGTCTTGGGACACACAATGTTAGAGGCTTGTGGATGTTACAGATATATACAACACAAAAATTAATTATCCCATATTGATGGGTAATAAAATGAAGGGTTCAATTACACTGGGGGACAATTCCTACCCCAATCTCTACTACTTCATTGACCTCTAGCAGGGGACTAATCTACTTTCCATTTTGTAAATGTATTTATTAATGGTATTCTAATTTTATATTCAAAGTATTCTAATATAAATAATGATCGATTTTGGATATAGGGGGCACCTGAATATCTTGTCATCAAAGAGAACCTGGGAAAGCTGGCAAGCCTGAGCCGCAACAGCTGAATCAGTCATTGAGTTTAGGGTATGCCAGTTTTCTCTTTTCTATAAAGGGCCACAGGTGGCATGCTTCGAGCAGAAGAAAGAGGAACATGGTTTGGGCCAACAGGGCCTATTTACGGCAGACAAACCCTCAAGAAAATATTTACCAATGAGGCTACATACCTCATACTGAGTCAAAGATGTGATAGTAGATTAAAAACAAGAAGAAAAAGAGTTACCCAAGGATAGAAGTAGCCTTAATATTCACTTAGTGGTTTGATTCAAGCAAATCAAAGAGGTCAGACAGAAGCAGAAGCGGGAAGGGCACCTGGGTGGCTCAGTCGGTTAAGTATCTGCCTCTGGCTCAGGTCATGATCTCAGGTCCTGGGATGGAGCGCCACGTGGGACTCCCTGCTCAGCAGGGAGTCTGCTTCTCCCTCTGCCCCTCCCACCTCATGCTTTCTCTCTCTCCCTCTCAAAGAAAGAAGCAGAAGCAGGAGAAAGATAAAGTTTCCAGAGGCAGTCAAAGCAATCTTGAGAAAGAAGAACAAAGCTGGAAGTATCACAATTCCAGATTTCAAGATATACTCCAAAACTGTAGTAATCAAACAGTACTGACACAAAAAAAGACTCATAGATCAATGGAACAGAATAGAGACCCATGCTCATATGGTCAGTTAATCTATGACAAAGGAGACAAGGATATAGCAGGGGGAAAAGCAGTCTTTAGTAAATGGTGCTGGAAAAATTGGATAGCTACATGCAAAAGAATGAAACTGAACCACTTTCTGACACCATACACAAAAATAAACTCAAAATGGATTAAGGACCTAAATGTGAGACTTGAAACCATAAAAATCCTAGAAGCAAGCACAGGCAGTAATCTCTCTGACATCAGCCATAGCAATATTTTTTTAGACATGTCTTCTGAGGCTAAGGGAAACAAAAGCAAAAATAAACTACTGGGACTATATTCAAATAAAAAGCTTTTGCACAACAAAGGAAACCACCAACAAAACAAAAAGGCAACCTAATGAATGATAAAAGATATTTGCAAATGTTACATCCAATAAAGGGTTAGCATCTAAAATATATAAAGAACTTGCACAACTCAACACCAAAAACCCCCAAATAATCCAATTAAAAAGTGGGTAGAGGACCTGAACAGACATTTTTCCAAAGTAGACATACAGATGGCCAACAGACACATGCAAAGATGTTCAATATCACTAATCATCAGGGAAATGCAAATCAAGACCATAGTGAGAAATCACCTCACACTTGTCAGAACAGCTAGAATCAGAAAGACAAGAAATAACATAAAACGCTTTATGTTAACTAACTAGAATTAAAATAAAATCTTAAAAAAAAAAAAGACAAGAAATAGCAAGTGCTGGAGAGCATGTGTAAAAAAGGGAAAGTCTGTGCACTGCTGTTGGGAATGTAAATTGGTGTAGCCACTGCAGAAAACAGTAAGGAGGTTCCTCAAAAAATTAAAATAGAATTGCCATATGATCCAGTAATTCCACTACTGAGTATTTGCTCAAAGAAAATGAAAACTAACTTCAAAAGATACATGCATCCCTATGTTTATTGTAGCATTATTTACAATAGCCAAGTTATGGAAGTAGCCCAAGTGTTCACCAACAGATGAATGGATAAAGAAGATGTATTAAAAAAAAAAAAAAAAAAGAAGATACACACACACACACACACACACACACAGAGAAATATAACTCAACCATGAAAAGGATAAGATTTTACCATTTGTGACCATATGGATGGACCTAGAAGATATTATGCTAAGTGAAATAAAGGAAGACCAACACCACTGGTTTCACTTATATGCAGACTCCAAAAAGAAAAAAAAAGAATAAACAAACAAATAAAAAGCAGAATCAGACCTAAAATACAGAGAACAAGCTGATGTGAAGGGGTGGTGAGAGGCTGGGCAAAATGGGTGAAGGGGAGTAGGAGAAACAGGCTTCCAGTTATGAAATGAGTAAGTCACAGGAACAAAAGGTACAGCACAGGGAATAGAGTAAATGGTACTGTACTAGCATTGTATTGTGACAGATGGTAGCTACACTTGGTGGTGATCATAGCATAATGTATAGTCTTATTGAACTAGTATGTTGTATAACATTGCATATCAACTATACTCAAATTAAAAAATGTATGTATTATTGGGGCGCCTGGGTGGCTCAGTGGGTTAAAGCCTCTGCCTTCGGCTCGGGTCATGATCCCAGGGTCCTGGGATCGAGCCCCGCATCGGGCTCTCTGCTCAGCGGGGAGCCTGCTTCCTCCTCTCTCTCTGCTTGCCTGTCTGCCTACCTGTGATCTCTGTCAGATAAATAAATAAAATCTTTAAAAAAAATAAAAATAAAAATAAAAATAAAAAATGTATGTATTATTAAAAAAAAAAAGATTTCCAGGGGCATAAAACCTGTAAACATTCCAGGAGAGAGATAAAAGGAGCAATGGCAAGGTGAATGTAAGGTAATATGAAATTCAGCGGAAGAGCTCTTGGTGTCGGAACGGAATGTTTCTTCTGCATACAGGGTGCCAATTCTGCAACTGTTTAACCCAATGCTGAAATATGAATCTCTGCTTCACTCCTATCCAATGAAATAATAAAAGCCATGTTTGATTTTTAGTTATTTTCTGGAGGCAGGTTGAATAAGGAAAGGATTGGTGTCTCTGGTCCTTATCCTCCCTCTGTCACCAGGATCTCCCCTTCCCTACAATTACACTAGGAAGTCCCTGTGACTCCACTATTCACACTGTTACCAAGGAAAACTAGTGATAGGCTAGAGATTTTATTTGTTCATTTGTTTATTTATTTATTTATTTAGAGAGCACCAGTGGGAGGGGCAGAGGTAGAGAGAGAGAGACTCTGAAGCAGACTCGATCTCACAACCCTGAGACGTGACCTGAGCCTAATACAAGAGTCAAATACTTAACCAACTGTGCCACCCAGGGGGACCTTGTGATAGGCCAGAGGTTATAAAGAGATGAGAAAAAACAGTGCTTCAATTTGAATTAACAGCTGAGAACAGGCAACTTGAGAAAAGGGATATGTAGAAAGTAGTAGCAAATTCTAGTTTCCTTCTCCCAGCTTTTCTATATACTCAGGTATCCTCTCAAGTCATCTGTACTTGAGAAAGATATAGAGACCAAATGGGAATCTGAGGAGAATGAAGTTTCTGTCCTTTGTTCCCCCAAAGTACCCTCTGGGACACTACCTTTTAGGAGCCTCTCCAATGACACAGAGGGGTCATGGAGAATGGAGATAATGAAATAGAGTAAACAGATCCTCCCTTCACCTTGGAAGCAGATGAGACTGGTTTCCCTACTGGTTATTCTTGGTCTTTCAACCCTCATCTTCATTTCCCTCATGAGACAGGTCTCTCACTCACCAATCCCTCCATACCTCTTGGTCTTTCTCCAGGCAGTTCCAAAAGGATTACTTACACCAAGGGGGCTTCTCAGAGCGCTGCCGGAGTTGTAGGGTGGGTGAATGAAGAGTACGGGGTGGGGAAAATAGGCTATCTGAGGCTTGGTTGCTGTGCATAGAGTCAAAGAGGGCTGGATAGACAGGGGAGAAAGAAGGAAGGAAAAAAAGAGTTTGAGGAAGCATTCAAGATTCACCGTTCTCCACATAAGTCAAAACCAACTTACACATTCTCAGGCTGAAAAGTAGCGTTTCCTAAGGATCCTTCATATAAACTGTTTTTAATATTTTAAAATTTATATTATGAATATTTTCAAACATTTTTTGCTCTCTCCCCATTCCCCCTTTTTAAAAAAAGTTGTTGGAAGACCAGTACAATCCATACTGATATCTTCATCTCCTATATTTACCACATCAGTGTGTTAACATTTTGCCATATTTGTTTCACCCATTTCTTCATGCGGAAGTTCTTTTTAAAAAGTGACAGACATTATGAAACATTTTACCTCGAAATACATCAATATGCATCTCTAAAATATAAGGAATTTTTCCTACATAGCCACATACCATTAACAAATGTTATAAAATTTAAAAATAATACCATAATATCATCTAATACCCAATTCATATTTAAATCTCCCACAATTATTCCCCAAATGTCTTTTATTTTTTATTTTTTAAAAGATTTTATCTGTTTATTTGACAGAGAGAGAGAACAAGCAGGGGAAGCAGCAGAGGGAGAGAGAGAAGCAGGCTCCCCACTGAGCAAGGAGCCCCATATGGGGCTTGATCCCAGGACCCCCGGATCATGACCTGAGCCGAAGACAGACACTTAACCGACTGAGCCACCCAGGTGCCCCCCCAAAAATGTCTTTTATAGTAATATCCAAATATGAACCATGCATTGCATTTTGTTACATCTCCAAATTCTCTTTTAATCTAGCATATTATCTCCCCCAACACCATTTATTTTCCTCAAAGTGATTTTTCTTTTCAAAGTGATTTTTTTTTTAAAGATTTTATTTATTTATCTGACAGAGAGAAATCACAAGTAGGCAGAGAGGCAGGCCGAGAGAGAGGAGGAAGCAGGCTCCCTGCTGAGCAGAAAGCCCGATGTGGGGCTTGAACCCAGGACCTGGGATCATGACCTGAGCCGAAGGCAGCGGCTTAACCCACTGAGCCACCCAGGCGCCCCTCAAAGTGATTTTTTTAAAGATTTCTTTATTTATTTAAGAGAGAGGGCAAGCATGGGGTGCCTGGGTGGCTCTGTGGGTTAAGCCTCTGCCTTCAGCTCAGGTCATGATCTCAGGGTCCTGGGATTGAGTCCTGTATCAGCCTCTTTGTTCCACAGGGAGCCTGCTTCCTCCTCTCTCTCTTTCTGCCTGCCTCTCTGCCTACTTGTGATCTCTCTCTATCAAATAAATAAAATTTTTAAAAAAGAGAGAGAGAGAGCAAGCATGTGCACATGAGGAGGGGGAGGGGCAGAGGGAGAAGGGGGAGAATCTCAAGCAGACTCCCTGCTGAGCATGGAGCTGATGCTGGGCTTGGTCCCATGACCCTGAGATCATGACCTAAGCCAAAATCAAGAGTTGAATGCTTAACCAACTGAGTCACCCAGATGCCCCTCAGAGTGACTTTTTGAAAAGAACAGATCAGTTGTCTCATAGAATTATCATGTCTCACATTCTGGATTTGTCTAATTGCTCCCTCATAGAATCATTTAACTTGTTTCACTATTGCTTATATTTCTTATAAACTGGAAGTTATATATAAAAGTTTTGATTGGATGATTCAATTTAAATAACTTTGGTAAAAATACCAAATAGGTAATCCTATGTACTTTTATATCATATTAGAAGGACATAATATCTCACTGTCCCATTAAGTAAAGCTAAGTTTACTAACTGGGTTAAAGTGGTAGCCACAAGATCTCACCATAAAGTTTTCCCCTTCTGATTAGAGGTAATCCTTTGGCACCATGCAACCCCATCAACATCTTGCCTAATTGTGTTAGTATCCATTGATGATTCTTAATTCTTTAAGTGGTGATTTTCTATTTTTTAATTTTTTAAAAAATTATTTTTATTAACATATATTATTTCCCCCCGGGGTACAGGTCTGTGAATTGTCAGGCTTACACATTTCACAGCACTTACCATAACACATACCCTCCCCAATGTCCATAACCCAACCACCCTCTCCCTACCCCCTACCCCCAGCAACCCTCAGTTTGTTTTGTGAGATTAAGAGTCTCTTATGGTTTGTCATGATTTTCTATTTTTTTAAAAGATTCCACTTATTCATTTGACAGAAAGAGAGAGGGAGAGAGGGAACACAAGCAGGGGGAGTGGGAGAGGGAGAAGCAAGCCTCCTGCTTAGCAGAGAGCCTGATGTGGGGCTCAATCCCAGAACCCTGGGACCATGACCTGAGCCAAAGGCAGACACCCAACAACTGAGCCACCCAGGAACCCCAAGTGGTGATTTTCTAATTCTATCAATCCTCCAACATTTATTAGCTGGTATATTTTCTGTAAAAAAGAGCTTTCCCTCTGGGGCTATTTGATTACACTGAAATGCAGTTCCTACTGAAAAGGTAGAATAAGTGTTTATTTTCTTTTAATTAGTTTTCAGAGAAAAGAGGTGGTAAAAAGTATTTTCCAAATGTGGCAGATTTTTAAAATTTATTTTTAATTAATTAATTAATTAATTTTTATTATTTTATTTTTGCTTTCTTTTTTGTAGAATTATTTACTTATTATTTATTATGAGTTTGTGGATTTTTATATTTCAGTGTACTTTAGTCAATTATAGTAACTTATTATTTTTTTTATTTTTTTTTAACAATTTTATTTATTTATTTGACAGACAGAGATCACAAGTAGGCAGAGAGAGAGAGGAGGAAGCAGGCTCCCCACAGAGCAGAGAGCCCGATGTGGGGCTCGATCCCAGGACCCTGGGATCATTACCTGAGCCAAAGGTAGAGGCTTTAACCTACTGAGCCACCCAGGCACCCGTAACTTATTATTTTGAATGCTAAAATGTTCCAGTTGTATCACTTCTTGGCCTTTTGGCTAAGATCAAGTGTAAAATGTTCCAGTTGTGGTCAGTAAGAGCTTCTTCAGGCTTGACTGCTTCCTCGCTTCTGTTACAACATGCCTCAGGATGACCTTGTACTTTCCTTGCCCTAGACCATGTATTCTCAACAAATTTGGTTCTTGGTGAGGGCAAAAAAATTTTTAGGTATTCCATTGGTTTGTGGTCCATCACATAGCCATGGACCATAAACAGACATATATTGTATATTTGTGGTATTAAAATTTCCTGTGGGAAGGTTACTAAGGAAAAGAATGTCTAAAAAGACTGAAGGGTGGTGTGAACATGGGATGTCTTCCTACCTATTTAGATCATCTTTATTTCAGCAATGTTTTGTAGTTTTCAGTGTACAAGTCTTTAAACTTATTGGTTAAATTTGTTCCCAGGTATTTTATTTTGTGGATACTATTATAAATTATATTGTTCTCTTAATTTCCTTTTTGGACTTTTCATTGCTGGTATAGGGACACAAAATTGATTTTTGTGAGTTGATCTTGTCCCTGCAAACTGTACTGAACTTGTTCATTAGTTCTGGAAGTTTTTTTGAGGATTCTCTGCATTTTTTCTACATAGGACCATGTCCTCTGCGAATAGAGATAGTTTTAATTTCTCCTTTCCAATTTCTAAGCCAATTTTTTTCTTGCCTAATTGTTCTGCCTAAATTACCAGTACAATGTTGAACAGCAGTGGTAAATGTGGGCATCCTTGCCTTGTTCCTGATCATAGGGGAAAAACTTTCAGTCTTTCACCAGTGAGTATAATGTGCACTATGGGTTGTTCATAAATGCCCTTTATTATGTTGAGGAAGTTTCCTTCCATTCTTAGTTTGCTGGTTGTTTTTATCATGAAAGGGTAGTGGATTTTATCAAATTAAAGGTAGTGGATTTTATCAAATTAAGATTTTATCTTAATTTTACCAAATTAAGATGATTTTTAGTTTTTCCCTTTGTTCTTTTAATATAGTATACTACACTGAGTGATTTTCTTATTTTGAATCACCCTTGCATTCTTGAGATAAATCTCACTTTGTCAACTTGCTGTTAGATTTGGTTTGCTAGTATTTTATTGGGAGCTTTTGCTTCTGGGCCACCTGACTGGCTCAGTTGGTTAAAGATCTGATTCTTGACCTCAACTCAGGTCTTCAACTCAGTGTCATGAGCTCAAGCCCCTCATTGGGCATGGCACCTACCCAAAAAAATACAGAGAATTTTTGCTTCTATATTCATAAGGGATTCAGGTCTGTTGTTTTCTTACGGTGTCTTTGTCTGGCTTTCATATCAGGGTAATGCTGGCTTCTAGAACTGTTTGGTAGATTTCACCAGTGAAGCTATCTTATCCTGGACTTTTCTTTGTTAAAAGTTTTTCTACTGATTCAGTCTTTTTCTGTGTTATAGATTATGTTCAGATTTTCCACTTCTTCTTGGGTCAATTTTTATAGTTTATGTGCTTCTAGGAATTTGTTTATCTAGGTTATGTAATTCACTGGCATGTAACTGTTCATAGTGCTCTTTTAAAAAAAATTCTACTTACTTATTTGAGAGAGTGAAAATGAGCACATGCGTGCATGAGTGGGGGCGGGGGGGAGGGGACAGGGAGAGGGAAAAGCAGACTCCTCACTGAGCAGGGAGCCAGATGTGTGGACCTTGGGAACATGACCTGAGCTGAAGGCAAATTCTTAACTGACTGAGCTACCCAGGTGCCCCCATAGTGCTCTTATAATTCTTTTTATTTCTGTAAGGTCAGTACCAATGTCCCCACTTTTATTCCTGATTTTGGTTATTTTGCATCAACTCTCAATTTTTCTTAGTCTGCTAAATGTTTGTCAATTTTGTTGATTTTTTTTCAAAGAACCAACTTTTGGTTTTGCTGATTCTGTTTTCTATTCTTTACTTCTTTGTTCTAATCCTTATTATTTCAATCTTTCTATTAGCTTTGGGTTTAGTTTGTTCTTCTTTTCTTACTTCTTTAAGGTATACAGTTAGGTTTTTGGTTTATGATCTTTCCTGGGTTTAAATGTAGGTGTTTACAGCTGTAAATTTCTCGCTTAGCACTGATTTTGCTGCATTCCATAACTACTGGAATGTTGCATTTTCACTTTCATTCATCTCAAAGTATATTCTAATTTCCCATGTGATTTCTTCCTTGACCTGAAGAAGGTTAAGAATGTGTTTAATTTCAACATATTCCTTTCATTAATGATTTCCAGCACCATTCTCCACTGTGCTAGAGAGGATATTTTGTATGATTTCAATCTTTTAAAATTATTTAACTTTTTTTTGTGGCCTACCATATGGTGTATCATGTGCACTTAAGAAGAATCTGTATTTTGTTGGTGGTAGGATGTTCTATATGTCTCTTAGGTTTAGCTGGTTTAGAGTGTTACTGAAACTCTGTTTCCTTACTGATCTTCTGTCTGGTTGTTTTATCTATTATTAAAGGTGAGATATTAAAGTCTACAACTGTTATTGTAGAACTATCTACTTATCCCTTCAATTCTGTCAATGTTTGCTTCATATATTTGGGGGCTCTGTTGTTTGGTGGATATATGTTTATAATTTTTGTATGCTTTTGATGAATTAACCTTTTAATCAATATATAATGACATCTGTCTCTTAAAACAATTTTTGACTTAAAGATTATTTTGTCTAACATTAATATAGTTACCCCAGCTCTCATTTGGTTATTATTTGCATGGAATATCTTTTTCTATTCTTTCATTTTCAACCTATTTGTACTGTTGGATCTAAAGTGAGTTTTGTGTAGACAACATACAGTTGGATGATTTTTTAAAAAATCCATTCTGCTGGGGCGCCTGGGGGTAGTCAGTTGGGCATCCTACTCTTGGTTTCAGCTCAGGTTGTGGTCTCAGGGTGGTGGGATTGAGCCCTGCATCAGGCTCTACCCTCAGTGGGGAGTCTGCTTGGGACTTCTCTCCTTCTCCCTCTGTCCCTCCACACTCCCCATCTTCAGTTTCTCTCTGTCTCTAAAATAAATAAATAAATCTTTTTAAAAATCCATTCTTAAAAAAACATCCATTCTGCTAATCTCTTCCTTTTAATTGGAGAGTTTTATTCATTTACATTGTAGACTAGTCAATGATAAGGAGGGGCTTAATTCTGCCATTTCACTATTTTTTATATATCTTAGACTGTATTTTGTTCCTCATTTCCTCCGTTACTAACATCTTTGTGGGTTTGTTTTTTTTTTAAGATTTTATTTATTTGAGACAGAGAACAAGTAGTGGGGAGTAGCAGAGGGAGAAAGAGAGAAGCAGACTCCCTCTTGAGTAGGAAGGCCAACGTAGGGCTCAACCCCCGGACCTGGATATTACGACCTGAGCTGAAGGCAAACATCCAGCTGACTGAGCCATCCAGGCACCCCTCATCTTGTGTTTAAATGATTTGTTTGTAGTGTATCATTTTGATTCCCTTCTTATTTCTTTTTCTGTACATTTTTTAGATATTTTATAGTGGTTACTATGGAGATACAATTAATATCCTGAATTTCAACAATCTTGTTTGAATTGATGGCAAATTTAGCTTCAGTAACATAAAAACTCTGCTCCTATAAAGCTCAGTCTCACCTTATGTTATTGTCACAAATTATTATATCGTTATGTATTGCATGCCCATTAATACAGACTTGTAATGACTATTTTATTCATTTGTGTGTTAAATTATGATGAAACAAAAAAAGGAGTTACAAACCAAAAATACAGAAATGCTGACTTTTAGATTTACCAATGTAATTACCTTTACCAGGGTTCTTCATTTTTTGGTATGGTATCAAGTCACTATCTAGTATCGTTTTATTTCATCCCAAAAAGCTTTTAGCATTTCTTGTAAGCCAGTTTTACTTGTGAAAAACTCCTTCAACTTTCATTTACCTGGTAATGTCTTAATTTCTTCTTCATTTCTTAACAGTTTGGCTAGACAAAGAATTCTTGGTTGACATTTTTTTTTCTTTTAGCACTTTATATACGTCATCCCACTGCTTTCTGGCCACTGTGATTTCTTTTTTTTTTTTTTTTTTAAGATTTTTATTTATTTATTTGACAGACACAGATCACAGGTAGGCAGAGAGGCAGGCAGAGAGAGAGGAAGGGAAGCAGGCTCCCTGTTGAGCAGAGAGCCTGATGCAGGGCTCGATCCCAGGACTCTGGGATCATGATCTGAGCCGAAGGCAGAGGCTTTAACCCACTGAGCCACTCAGGCATCCTACCTCTGTGATTTATGATGAGAAATTGGTTGTTAGGGGCACCTGGGTGGCTCAGTGGGTTAAGCATCTGCCTTTGGCTCAGGTCATGATCCTAGAGTCCTGGGATTAAGCCCCCACATGGGGCTCCTTGCTCAGCAGGGAGCATGCTTCTCACTCTGCCTGTCAAATAAATAAAAAAAATCTTAAAAAAAAAAAAAAGAAATTGGTTGTTAATTTTATTAAAGATCCCTTGTATGCGATAAGTTGCTTTTCTTTTGCTACTTTCAAGATTTTCTGTCTTTTGACAATTTGATTATAGTATATCTCAGTGGGGATCTCTTTGAATTTATCCTTGTTGGTGTTTGAACTATTTGGACGTATAGATTTGTGTCTTTATCCAAGTTGAGAAGAGCCCTTATTTCTTCAAATATTTTTTCTGCCTCTTTCTGTCTTCTCCTTCTGAGACTCTGATCATGCATATGCTGTTTTTTTTTGTTTTGTTTTTGTTTTTGTTTTTTTTTTTTGACAGAGAAAGAGAGGGAGCATGAGCTGGGGGGAGCAGCAGAGGGAGAGGAAGAAGTAGGTGCCCAGAGGAGCAAGGAGCCTGATGTGGGGCTTGATTCCAGGACCCCAGGATCATGACCTGAGCTAAAGGCATATGCTTAACTGACTGAGCTACCCAGGCAACTGTGTATATTCATATTCTTGATGGTGTCCCACAGATCTCTATAGCTCTGTTAATTTTTTTTCTTGTTCTTTTTTTCTTTCTCCTCTTCAGACTAGACATTTTCAAATGACTTATCTTTAATTTTGCTGACTCTTTCTTTCGCCTGCTCGTATCTTCTAAGACCCCTTCTAGTGAATTTTGCATTTCTGTTACACTTTTCACTCTCAGAATTTGTTTGGTTTCTTTTTATATTTTCTATGTCTTTAATGATATTCTGTATTTGCTAAGACATCATTCTCCTGATTTCATTCAGTTCTCTATCATTCCCCGTAGCTCTTTAAACATATTTAAGATAGCGGATTTAAATTCCTTGTCCCAGTAAGTCTAACATCTGTGCTTCTTTAGCAACTGTTTCTGTTCATTTCTTCTGTAAATGGACCATACTGTCCTGTATCTTTGCATATTTTATTGAAAACTGGACATTTTGAACATTATAATTTTTGCTAACTCTGAATATCAGATTATCCCCCCCACCACCACCAGGGCTTGTTTGCTGTGGGCTGGGGCTGTTTATTGACTTTTCTAAGCTATTTTTGTTACGTCTGTCTTTGTCATATGTGGTCTCTGAAATCTCTTTCCTTTAGCTTATTTCACAGCTAGTGGTTTTTTGTTTTTTGGGTTTTTTTTAGATTTTATTTATTTGAGACAGAGAGAGAGAGAGAGAAAACAAGCAGGGAGAGAGGGGCAGAGAGAGAGGAAAAGTGAGAGGCAGATTCCCCAAAGACTCCCTGACACGAGGCTTGATCCCAGGACCCCAAGATCACGATCTGAGCTGAAGTCAAACATTTAATCAACTGAGCCACCCAGGTGCCCCACAGCTAGTATTCTGACAAGAATTTCCTTGACTGCCAAGAACCAAAAGAAGGGAAGAGGAAGATGGGGGGAAAGGAGGCAAAGGGAGGGGAGAGGAATTCTCTGTCTTTGCAGATTGGTTCTTTGTTGAGGTATTCCTTCAACATTTAGCTAGACTGTTTACAAATCCCTCTTAGCCTTCAATTCTTGCCTGCGCTGAGTCTAGAGTTCGGGCAGAGGAAAAATCTTAGGGTAGTCTCATGTGTTTTCTGTGCCTGTGTCCCTCCCTAGGCATGCACATGGCTTCTAACTTCCCTAGTATATGTTGGGGCTTTTGAATGCCTTAATTTTCCTTTTTTAAATGTATTTTATTTATTTATTTGTCAGAGAGAGAGCAAGCGAGAGTGAGCACAAGCAGGGAGAGCAGCAGGCAGAGGGAGAAGCAGGCTCCCCAGTGATCAAGGAGCCAGATGAGGGACTTCATCCTAGGATCATGACCTGAGCTGAAGGCAGACGCTTAACTGACTGAGCCACCCAGGCATCCCTTGAATGCCTTAATTTTCCAAAGAAACTCTCTACCTAAGTTTTCACTCCAGGCTTTCGGCACACTTATTGTCTGCCTCAACTATAATTTTTGTCCCAGGCAGCAGTTATGTTGTTCATTTGCCTTACAATGTTTTCAGGGGACACTTTCTGCATAGCTACTTTCCTGCCCTGATTCAATGAAACAAAGGTAAGCAGCTTGTGACAGTTCTTCAAGTTAAACAAGTTAGAGTGGATAAGTTAGACAAACACAATTCTTTGAGAATAAAGTCTGTTCTGCTCCTTTAGGAATTAGGGACCAGAGTTTCACATGACACCATGCTCTGCTATCTTTAAGACTGCTGTTGAGGTGGAGGAGAGGGTAGGATAAGAGAAAGAAAAATGATAGGAAGCTTCCTGCCATTCTTAGGGTGCCTCTTTCTTGATTTAGCATTTTTCTGGCTGCTACAAACTTTTATTTTCCAGAGGTCTGACAAAGCTGATTCTGATAGTTTTTGATTGATTTTTTTGGTGTTTTTGTGAAGGACAAACCCTTGGAGCAACCTATTGCTTAATTTTTACATTTAGATTTCTGAAACATATGGAGTTCATATATATATGAACTCCATATATATGAACAAATATCTTCATATATAGCATGAAGTATGAATTCAATTTTAATTTTTGTCAAATGACCACTTAGCTGTGCCAACTTTACTTACTGAAAAATCTATCTTGGGGTACCTAGGTAGCTCAGTCGGTTAAGTGTCTGCCTTCAGCTCAGGTCATGATCTCAGGGTCCTGGGATTGAGCCCTGCATGGGGATTTCTGCTCAGTGGGGAGCCTGCTTCTCCCTCTCAGTCTGCCCCTCATGCTCGCTCCCTCTCTCTCAAATAATCAAATAAAATCTTAAAAAAAAAAAAAGTCTGTCTTTCCCCCAATATTTTGAAATGCTAACTTCATCTATTTCTAGGTCTTCTATTTTGTTTGATTGGTCTCTCTCTATTCATGTATGAATACAACAGTGTTTTCGTTATAGAAGTTTTATGGAATGTTATAAAATCTGATAGGGCTAGTAGCTTTTCATTACTCTGGGGTGCCTGGGTGGCTCAGTTGGTTAAGTGCCTGCCTTCAGCTCAGGTCATGACCCGAGGGTCCTGGGATTGAGCCCCATGTGGAATCGACCCAGTCCCTGGGTCTCTTCTCTGAGCAGGGAGCCTGCTTCTCCCTCTCCCTCTGCCCCTCCCCCCAGCTCGTGCACAGACACACACACTCTCTCTCTCTCTCTCAAATGAAAAAATATATATATATATAAAACACCTTTTCAAAACTTTTCAATTTGTCTGACTTTAGAAAAACATCAGCATTTTTATTGGAATCATGTTAAATTTATAAATTAACTTGGGAAGTTATGATGTTGAACTGGCCTATGCAATTAAAAAATTTTTCAAGGCTAGTTCTGTGTCTTTTTGGAGCGCCTATCTTTTTAATTTACTACTCACATTCTAGGAAGGATAGGAATAGGGACAGAGACAGGGGTACAAGATAAGAAGAGTATTCTCCATACCTGCAGATGCCTGTGCTTGAGCATCAGTATGGCGCTGGCAGACTCTACTTAGGAATTCACTCACTTGACGCAGGGAAAGGGCATTATGCAGTGTTTCCAGGGGGTAGATGGTAGGCACCATGGAACACCCTTCAAATCCTATTAGAAAAGAGATGGGCAAAGTCAATGTTATTCCTGCCAGATATACCCCAACTGTCCAAGGAAGCATGGTGAGTCCCTGAGAGCCATCAGGAGAATCCATGGCTTTTGGAGTATGGGGTATCCAAGATTTCAGGAGAGGGAACTCTTTAGAGCCCCTACAGGTGTCTGTTTCTCACCTCCAGAATCCTAAGAAATCTACCTGCTAAGGCCTCCAAGTGAATCAAATCACCTCTCATCCTACCCATGGAGAGCCTGTAATGACCCATGGAAACATCAACAGAATTCCAATAGGGTAAGGACCTATATTGCTCTTGGTCTTTCTAGGGGAATAAAACAAAAGTCCAGAGGTAAGGGGTGAAACTGAAGGTCTAAATGAGGTAGGGAGGTCATGGAGCTGGGAAGAAACAGCAGATTTTAGGGATTGTGTAAAGAGAACCAGATTAAGGAGGAAGGCATGGAATCTGAAGAAGGATTCATGCAGATTTGGGATATGGGTAGAAAGGCTAGAATATCTGGAAGCAAGCTGGAGAGCATGCAATACACATGAAGCTCAGCCAAGGGAAAAAACATGCATGAACAGGCTGGGGGATGGAAGTTCTTTCTTGGTCATTTCCATCACATCAAAGCTTCTCCCTTCTGCTCTCACTGGAAAACCCCAGACTTGCTAGGATTTCTCTATTCCATCAGGAAAATGAGGAAAATCTCTAGGAAGAAGAATAAATTCTGATTCTCTATCTGAACCCAACAATCCCCATGTAGGTTCACCAGTCTGGTTAGGGTAAAGGGTAAAACCTAAATATAATAACCCTAATCCCAGAGCGTGTTTATGAAAAAAAATGTTTCCATGGGAGGATCAAGAAGCATTGTCATCTTAAGCATTGTTTCAGCCTGCAATCTTTCCTATGTTTCTTTATAACTCCTTAAAGAAACTAATAGTAGGCAGGACAGCAATATCTATGTAAGACATAGCCTCCTGTTCACTAACAAGTAAAACCTGTAATTAGAAAGGATTATACCTGACCATCTTCTAACTCTGGCCCTTGTTTGCTTCAAAGATTCAATTAAGACCTTTGTGCCTCAATTCCGTGCCCCGACCCCCACCCCCCGTACTCTTGTGGCAGGAGCGTCAGAGAAGTACAGTCTCTAGCTCCTCAGCATGGCTACTAGAAAAACGTTTGCATCTGAGGATGGTAATTAGCAGTGGGTTATAGAGACAAGAACAGATTTCAGGGCAAGAGACTACTCCTACACTGAACAGAATTGGGAATGGGTAACATTAGGAGGCAATAAGGAAGGAAAACAGTAAGGGGAAGAGCAGCCAATGCTACAGCTACCAGGCAGTCTGGCCCAATCCCATATCCAAGCAACTAAATGCAAGTCACATAACCTTAGGGTAAATAGGAGAAAGGAATAGGTGGGCTCTCCTGCCAGAAGTGCAATAAGCAAAGCAGTCAGTCCCAGCCAGGGCAGTGGCAGCAGCCAGCTTGGTGGCAGGGGGTACCGTAGAGGCACTCGGGGTCATCCTGGCCTGAGCGCAGCCAGTTCCGGAAGAGGCGCAGGTGGTAGGAGCACTGGTGCAGGTGATGCGCCAGCGTGGCATCCAAGGAGACTGGCCGGCCCCCTGGACAGTCAGAGGAAAAACTGCGCAGCAACCGGACCACAGGGTGCTGGTCATCCAGCAGCTCTGGAGGGGATGGGGGAGGACCACGGCAGGAAGCACAAAGATAAAGAAAGAGAAGAGGGAGAGACAATGAGGGGGGCACTGAGTGGCACAAGCATTACTGGGAGGTGGGGCCACTCAGCTCCAAGGTGAGCTAAGAGAGAAGCAGAGATGGTCAGAACAACTGGGTATCTCTTGCAGGGAAGAAGAGTGTCGGCATCACACTGAGTCTAAAAGAAGGGGCTAGGGAGACATCATCATACAGCGAGACCTTCCCCTCTTTCACTGTGCATAATTAAGTCAGTGCTTACAGACAGCAATCACATCATTCTGGATGGGGGTAAATGGGCAGTTTTGTAGCTGGAGTCTTGATTAGTGCTCTAGGGCCCCTGTTCGTTCCTGGAGAAACCCTACTTATGACCTGCTTCACAAACCAATGTATTTATAAAGTTGGTATAGAGATGCAAAGATTCAAAGACACTTAGAGAAGAGGGTCAAGAATGGTATCGGGTATTAAGGTCAAGTTTGAAGCTAAAAAGGCTCAGGCCAGGTCTTCTGGACGAGACTCTACAATAGCCATAAACAGGGCTGGTGTTAAGCAAATGGCAAAGGAGATTGACAGGACACCAGGTATAAAGGTCCTTTAAAACAGAGTATGTAAAAAACAGAATCAGTATGTGAAAATGAAGATACTGAATAATCAGCCTTTACTCTTGTCCAAATATACAGATTTTAAAGAAATGTTCATATAAATCTCAGGATTCGGGGGACTTTTCAGTATCCACTACTGAAGCAGGGATGGCTGAGAGATGTTCTGTCATTAAGGTAAGGAGACAGCACTGCCTTGCTTCCTTTCCAAAGCTAGATTCAGGTTTTCCAGCTGCTCTTTCAAAGCGAGACAGCACAGCAAAGAGATGATAACAATGGGACAGTAGGGTGCATATTGTTGTCACTAATGTGCCCTAAGTATTTGCAGACAGAGCATCCCCTCTGTAACTGCTAGGTCAGTCAAGCAAGATTTGACCATGGGATAGAGCCCTCATATTGTCCTTAGGAACAAATTAAGTCTAGGTAATCTTCAGCAAGTGACAGAATAGCTCCACATTTCTCCTGATACCAGCAGGGAGATCCCAGATTCTGGCTTCTCAAGCACTTTAGCTTCCAAACTCAACTACAAGAAGAAGAATGGCCAGAAGGCTCCTGAAGAAGTGTGCAGGGTGTTGGAGGAGATCTTGAATTTACTCTCCTGTACTCTGCTGAATTATCCAGGTCTTTCTTCTTCTCTTCCTTTTGGTAGAATTAATTCATCTCTTCTTTAACCGGTGAGGCTGCTAATCAAGGCCTCGGGGAACTGGAGATAAATAGGTTTGAGGATCTGTTTTATGAATCTAGATCTTTTCTCACAAAGCCTAAGAGCTAGGAGATCAGTGATTTAACTCTGATTTTAGGAGCCCAAGTTCCCAGTACTAGATTCTATACTCTAAGTAACACTTCTCCTAAGTCCAAGTCCCAGGCTGTGGGTCTGGGGCTGGTGCATGAGGTTCTACTCTGGAGATGACTGGGCACATGAAGGCCAGAAGAATTTGAAACTATATCTGGAGGCACAGCCACGCCACTCTGAAAGGGGAGCTCCTATTACAGGCACAAATGGGAGCTGGGATGGGGGGTGGGGTTAGCCAACTTAAGGAAATTTGGCAGTGCCTAGTGGAGAGGTATGGCCTGATTGGGCTAAAA
Source organism: Lutra lutra (assembly GCF_902655055.1). Lineage (NCBI taxonomy): Eukaryota > Metazoa > Chordata > Mammalia > Carnivora > Mustelidae > Lutra > Lutra lutra. The sequence goes on from NC_062284.1 coordinate 62,966,419, forward strand.
TCTAGCAGTTGCCACTGGCTAAGGAGTTTTTTCCAGCCAGGAAGCCAAGCTAATTTTACCTCCTTTGGAGAAACTTAGTACTTGGACAGAAGAAAACCATGTATAAAAAAACTGGATTTAGCTTGAAAACAAGATACAAGACAAAGAGAAACTAAGCATATAAAGGATAAAACAGGGAGTAAGCCCTGCCACACCCTACAAAGACACCACTGCCCTTTAGTTTTTGGTTTACACAGATCTCTAAACTCTCACACCTTAGTATGGCTAGACCAATTCTTCAACATTTTTGAAATATTATTCATTCCCAAGTCCCCCTCCCCCAGAATTCCCAGGAGACATCTCAACTTGCTCTTCAAGCTTCTCTGAGATACCAGTGTCTTAGGTAGACTGGGGTTACAGGGAAACTGTATGGTAATTTAGGCTGTATAATTCAAGGTACAATCCCTTTTTCCTTTACCTATGCCTTCTACTCCCGTCTTTCTCTCTTTATCCCGAATCAATCTGGGCTCCTATTTTCTAGGCCCAGACCCTAAGTTAGTAGTAACATAAAGCAGATGTCGGGAGCACAAGAGCCACATAAAGTACATACAATGATAGGTGGTAAGAATATGGTGATGGAAAACCATAAACTCAAGACCAGTACCCATAGGGGTATGTTTGGGAATGGGGAACTGCAGCAGCACTGCTCCATTTAAGAGAAACAAATGAGTCATTCACTCCAACAAGGAGTTGGAGAAAAAAGCAGAAAGATCAAAATTGTATAAGCTGAGGAGTAGGGGGAAAAAGAAGACATGGAGATGATAGAGAAAATACTATTCTCTTCCTATGAAGGAGAACCATTGTTTAATTTGTATAAAGCCCAGCAGTCATGTGATGGGAAAGGGAAGGGTTTAATTAATGTTTGGGGGATGATGCTAAAAAAAGTGACAGAATGGTGATGATGGTGACCATGGCCATAAGTCCCTGAGTTGCCACACAGATAGGGCAGCCAGGCTGCAGCCAAGACTAAGGTTTGTCACAACAAAGGGTATGCCCCAAGAGGGACACTTAATGAGTGGTTCATTCAGAGACAGCACGTTGTCAACATAGTGGAAGGCAGAGGCAAAGTCAGTGTCAGAACTCAGAGGTTAAGTGTCTGGAGGTGACATGATGTGGGGGAATGACGTTGAGTCAGAAGCAAACGTACCGTTAGTCGGATGCTTTGCAAACGACACAGAAAATCGTTTTACGGCCGGGACAAACAAGAGCTCTGGGGAGAAAAGACATCATGGGGATTATACCCACCCCTGGCCCCACCCTCTGCTCTGGAATTTGCCCGCAATATACTCTTTTCTTTACAGTTACATATACATACAGTGTATGACCTGCTCCAACCACCCCCTCAGATTCCTGACTACCACATTTCAATCTTCTCCTTTGGAATAATCTTCTTGTAGGAATCTGTGTGTCATCTCTACCACAATATGGCTCCACAGACAACCCTAATTTCACCACCACATCCTCTTTCTGGTCATTTGGAAATAAAATCTGTGCAAAACCTTTCATCCCTTCCCCCAATCTCTTTCCATATCATCTTTCCTGCCTTGACTGACCAACTTCCCCATCCCTGATTTCCTAGATTTGAGTCAAGACTCCACTGCATTTTTCCTGACCATGGATCTTCATCCTTGGTCCTTACTCCTACAGGCCAGAATCCAGGAAAGAATATAGAGGTGGAGTAAATTGATGTAGCAGGGCTGTATGTGGGAGATTATGAAGGGATAAGCGTAAATAAGTAGTATTTATTGCACTGAGAGGGAATGCAAATGGAGGGGTGGATGGGGTCTTGGTTCCTTCTCCCCTCTATAATTGATGAAGCAACTTGTTATAAGGCCAGTGTCAGTGCCATCTTAAGTATGAATGGTTCTTGAGCTGTATCTGTGCTGGGGGACAAATGAAGAAAAGAGCTGCCCCCCAAAACCCACCCACATACCATCTCGGTGCTTCAGACTGGCAGGTGGTAGCTTTTTGCCATGGCTGCGGGCGTAGTCCTGAAGATTCGGGGCGCTGGAGGAGCCGCCCAGCACTGTGGTGCTGAACAGCCCTGTACACTGTGAGCCTGCAAGGCCGGGAGTGCATTAGTAGCCACACAAAGCTGCAATTACCACAAGAAGTACACATAACTTCACATGCCAACATGAAGACACACACACATAGTCACTCAGAGCCACCCATATGTGGCCACTACGCATAACCACAAACAGATTTCACTACTGTCCATAGCTACACTGGGATCATAGCTACATGTAGATCTGCTGAAGATCTACTTGGTAGATACAAGAGGTCACTACAAATACAGGGTTAGTCATATTAGGGGAGTCAAAGTTACTGAAAGGGGTAGACTGTGCTCTCCAGGTACAACTTGGGAATACGAAAAGAATAGGTAGATCTCTCTAGATTTAATTCAGTGCTCCTTAACCTGGATATAGAGTTTCAAGAAGCCAGAGTTATAGTCCCTTATAGACTTAAAAGGAAAGAACTTTGATTGAAACTAGAGACTAGGTGTTGAGCACTCAGCTCAAATTCCAAATTCAACTAAGTTCCAATTCCTCCTAAGTCCTTCCATTCCCTTCCTTCTATCTCTCTTCAGGCCTTTTTCACTTTTCTCAAGAAAAGAAGTATGTATGAGACTCACTGAATTTTTAAAGCTGGAAGGGACTCAAAGATCATCTAGTACAGTCTCCTCATTTTAGAGGTAAAGAAACTGAGATTCAAAAGGGATCTCATTTGCTCAAGTTCATACAGTTTCCCAGAAGCTAAACTAGATTGGAATCCAGGTCTCCTGATTCTGAAGATCAATTGTGTTCAGTCAGAAAAGAAACAACTATTTTTTCATCAAGAAGAAAGAAGTGAAGACAGACACAAATTGAAGACATGTAAAGAGTCATGTGATTACATGGAGGGCATGCCTACTATGTGCTGAGGGCCCTATTAAGGAGGAGCACCTGGTAAATAGGAACAATAAAAAAAGCCATGTTTTTTCTACTCTCAAAAGTTATAAGCCTTATAAGCCCTTTGCTCAAAGCCTATACATTAAGTTCAAAGAAAGCAAAGTGAGCTATACTGCCAATCAGAGGAGTAAATAAAACTTTAAAAATCTCTAAAGCGGGGGCGCCTGGGTGGCTCAGTGGGTTAAGCCGCTGCCTTCGGCTCAGGTCATGATCTCAGGGTCCTGGGATCGAGTCCCGCATCGGGCTCTCTGCTCGACAGGGAGCCTGCTTCCCTCTCTCTCTCTCTCTCTCTCTCTCCGCCTGCCTGCCTCTCTGTCTGCTTGTGATCTCTCTCTGTCAAAATAAATAATAATAAATAAAATCTTTAAAAAAAAAAAAAATCTCTAAAGCGGGGCGCCTGGGTGGCTCAGTGGGTTAAGCCGCTGCCTTCGGCTCAGGTCATGATCTCAGAGTCCTGGGATCAAGCCCCGTATCGGGCTCTCTGCTCAGCAGGGAGCCTGCTTCCTCCTCTTCTCTCTGCCTGCCTCTCTGCCTGCTTGTGATCTCTCTGTCAAATAAATAAATAAATAAATCTTTAAAAAAAAAAAATCTCTAAAGCAAATAAACTAGTCAATGCTCCAAATATGACTGAGAACAGGGTTGGGACTCTATACTCCTCTCTTCTACTCTAGGTCATGAGGACAGAGTGGAAGAGGCGAGACTGATACCCAAGTTTATGGGATTTGGCCCTCTACTTCCAAATCCATCTTAGCCAAGAACCTGGGTGTGGCTTGGGAACTTAACATAGCAGAGATGGTCAGAATGGAAAGAAGGTCAAATTCCTTTGAGCCCACAAGGGGCAGGTCATGGTTTCAGGGGTCTTAGCATTTCAAGGCCACCATAGAAATCAAGAAAACTTCGATGGCTAATAATCTGGAATTCAAGATTGCTGCTCTATGCGGCAACTTTTTCTACCTTTCATATGTAAATTGGCTCTAGAATGGGGTTCCAGAGAGTAATAAAGACTGTTAAATACGTCTACTTTTCTTCAGAGAAGCTGAAACTAACTGGCTTTATCTCAGACCACCAGAGCTTTGTTCTACATTTACTTCCTTCACTAAATAATTTTCTGGTGCAGTCCTGCCAATCCTGCCCTGTCCAGGCCTAGGATCATCTCAGACAGTAGTGTCTACCTTACCACCACCTCTGTCAACCAGCACCACGTTCATACTTCGGTCTCGTTCTTTCTTTTTTTTTTTTTTTTTTAATATTTTATTTATTTGACAGAGAGAGATCACAAGTAGGCAGAGAGGCAGGCAGAGAGAGAGAGGGGGAAGCAGGCTCCCTGCTGAGCAGAGAGCCCGATGCGGGGCTCGATTCCAGAACCCTGAGATCATGACCTGAGCCGAAGGCAGAGGCTTTAACCCACTGAGCCACCCAGGCGCCCCTTCGGTCTCGTTCTTGACAGCATTCCTACTTAACTGGACCAGACACAACTATCCTCATTTTCAGCTTACCTGAAACCAATTCTTTACTGAAACTTCTGGGAAGAGAAGTCCATGTCACAGATCTATATATTTGTCATTTATTTTTCATGCCCCAATCCATCTACCTCATTTCAGGGATCCAGAAGGCAACCTACTCCCATAAAATTAGCCAGAAAAGTTACAAAAACCTTTTTCCCCCCTGCTGGTCCAAAAGCTAACCATTTTGCAGCCAGGAAATTGGGTGTCAAGGACAAAAGTAACAGAAAAATGAAAGGAGATAAAGAATAATAGGACAAGATAGAAGCCAGAGGACCAAGTCCAGACCCCACACAATTGTCTCAAACTGCCAGTTCTACTTACTGGCTCACAAGGCCCTGTATTCAAAGATAGCCCCTCCCAAGGACCACTCCCCACTCCCAAAGAATACAATACCCTCTGAGGCTTGGTCCTTCCTGCAGTCTGTGTTCTTAGGAAAGGTTGAATGATGTTCTCCACCCCTCTCCAGGAATCAAAAAAATCAAGAGACATTCCCTCAAAGTCCTGAGAGAAGCCTCTGCCACTACACCAGTCTCAGATATGTCCCTCAAATTTCAGGAAGGAAGGAAAAAAAAAAATTACAGAATTAGGAGAGGATGAAGGAGAGGGCATGGAGGTAGGAGGGGCCAGAGCAGGGATATAATAAACATAGGTCTCAGAGGAAGACATGGCACAAGAACTCCAAATGAGGAACAGGACACTTATGAGGAGGTAACAAGTACCTCTATAGTTTTGTCTCTGATAACTCTGAAGTTTCAGAGTCTACATGGTCCCTTAAGGTCTGGGATAGACCGGGAGGACAGATAAGGAGTGAGAGGGGAAGCCAGAAAAATGCCCTTGAGCCAGAGAAATGGGGGTGGGTGTAAAAAACCAAAAGACAAACACCTTCCTGGAAATGGAAACAATCACCTGGGATCAAAGTTCACACCTAAACATGGCTTCTCCCAATTCATCCTCCCTAGCCCCACCCAACAATTCCATTGACTAGATGACCCCAACACCCTCGACTAAGGTTTCCCACAATAGAACCTTTTAGAACAGACAGACACCCTTTCTCAACTACAGTTGAAATGCTGGAAAACCATACCTAGGCCACTCTGCTTCATCTCTGTTGGTGGCCGTGCAGACGAAAAGAGCCGATAGCCACCAGGCCTCGAAGATGAAGTCTCAGAAAGCACCTGGAGAAAAAGGACTCTATATTATCATTTTGCCACTTCAACCAAGACGTCTAAAACCCAGGTCCCGAATTCCTGCCCCTATAAAGCCAAGCAATGTCAGAAAGTCTGGATGAACCAAAGGTTTTTTAATGGGGAGAAAGAATGGAAAGGGAATGTAGAGCATACTTTGCAGACGGAACTGTCCAGGGAATCCTATATACCAGATAGCACTTGTATTTCCAAGATGCCTGTCCCCACAGCCCTTCTATCCCAAATCTGAGAAATGATTATTCAACCATTCTCAGTTGTCAGCAGAGAAGGGTCCCCTAATCTTATGTATCCCTCCACAGGACTCAGAAAGTCAATCACAATAAATGAGCTGTGATAAGAAGGAAAGTCTGGCTACCTTCTCCTCTTTCCATGGGACAGTTGTGGTTATGGCAACCACACTTGGTTTATTATCTGTATCAGGAAACCCTCCCTTCCATGTCTGGAGACATTTTTAAAAAGGCTACAAAGGGCCTAATCACACGAAACACAACACACACATACCCCACCACCCCCAGATAGTGTTCTGAATTCCTAGGTCCCAAAAGGCAAAGACAGAGGTAGGAAAGGAAGATGAAGTAGGGGGAGGACACCTGTGTGCAGGATGCCAGGTGAGTGGTGGACACAGCCCGGGGCTGTAGGCCGATGACTGGGGAAGGCCTGGGGAGGTCTCCTGACCTCCTGCGGCGCCGTCCCCGCAAGGGGATCAGGTCCAGGTTCCCCGTGCACTGCATGTTCATGACCTGCAATCAGACCGGGTGGAAAGCCGGTCACAGCTCCTTTAACTCCCAGGCTCCCAAAAGCCCCAGGGCCCATTGGGCAGAGCTAGTTCTAAGTCTGGAGAGGATGATCACCTAGGGTACAGCTGCTATGAAGGCACAGATTCTGTATTCTAAAACTGTCCAAAAATTTGAAGTGACGAGAGGAGAAGGGATGGATGGAGGAAGGTTATAGTTGATAAGGATAAGAACAGCAATGCCTATACCTATAGAATAAGAAAAGGAAATATTAATATTAAAAGGCTGTGTGACCAAGGAGTAGAGAGAAGATTTTCTTGCAAAGCTGAGGAGCATGTCTTGGGCAACCACCATCCTGGATGAGCCATAGTAGAAGCAACACAAGGAACTAAGACGAAGAAATGTGATTACAACAGGAAGCTTTCTGTAGGCTTGAAAGAACAAACGCCAACTCACCAAGTCTGAGAGATGATACACAGAGAGCTCTGCTTTGCCTGTCTCTTGACTCATTAAACCAGAAGAAGAAAAAGGGTTAAGCACAACAGTGCCAGAGAGACTGGCTGACCACGTGAATGGGGAAGACACTGAGATGTGGAGAAGCAGTTTACTGATGGAAGATTACACATCATTCTTGTCCACTTGATTGATCCACGTTAGTCTGTAGGGGACTAGTGTACTGCGGATACTAAGTTAACTTACACCTCAAAGAGAAAACAATGCCTACCCCTCCTAAAGAAGCTCCAAGTATTCATAACATCAAACCTACAGTAAAATAATGAGGAAGAAAAGAATAAACAGACTGTAGTTTGTCTTCTTAGCTTTCTCCAAAATCTGAACTGTATACCTCTGGCTGAACCTATATAAGCTAGTTACAGATTCTTCTGAGATATTCCTAAAATGAAAGACCAATTCCTTTAAGACAGAGAGCTGGTACAGAGCCAAGTGAATAGATTTATCTGTCAAAGCAGGACCCCAATCAGACAAAGTTCCTGAGACAGGGATAAATCATGGGGTCAAAAAGAGTGTCACTGAGTCAAAGAGGGTAAAAAAATCTTTCCAAGAAAAAAGACCTGAACAAAAATATCAGCAGAGTTAGCTGGACACAATGTGACATTGCAATAGTTCCTCCTTCTAGGCTACAGAACTAGAACTAAGCCTTAGAGACAGACACCAAAAACAGTGGACATAGGTCCAGGCCGATAACCATCCTCATCAGAACAGAGGGAAGACAAAGAGCCCTTCAGACTTGCTTCCCTTTCTGGGATAAAAGGATGATATTAAAGTGTCATGTAATTGCTCCTATCTGAGCTATAATTTTACCCAAGGCAACAAAGAGATGGAGAGAGCCTGGTCTTTAATAGCTATTGATTTATTATTATAGTTACTGTTTACTGAGCATCTATATGGTAGATATTGCTTGTGTTTCATAGATGAAAAACTGAAGCTTGGAGAAGTTACCTGTCCAAGGTCACACAGCTTATAAGTATCAGACTGGGAGTTCAGCCCAGAGTTCATGCTGTTTCTACTATATTTCTTTTTAAAGAACAGCATTTTCACATTCATCCAGAGGCCTCCTCCTCAATTTCACCGTTAAAATCCTAATCTCAAGTACCAGTCACTAGCATCTCTTTAATCTCAGAAGTAGCAGCCAGCTTAAGGAGCTTTACTGGGAGACCAGCTGTGAAAGAGAAATGAAGTAAAACATGTCTACCAGGGACAGGAGGACTCTGCTTAAGGTCCCAAGAATCCCCCAAGGGCATTCAGAGGATTCATGGATATTGCCCTATGAGCAATTCCACCACTTCTTTCTCTCAAGCCCCTCCCATTACCTCCATGGAGCCGGCTTTTCGGTTACGAATGAGGGGTGATCTCCTTGGGAGCCCAGGGCCTTCAGGGGGCTGGGGTGAAGTCTGCAATGCCCGGTCTGGTTCATCCGACGCCTTCCCTGGGCACAAGTTCTCCATGCTGCCTTGGTCTGTTTTCATCTCTTCATTCTACCCAAAAACAGGAACAGATCGGAAAGGTGTTTATGGCCTCTAGCCTCCTAATCCCAGACTCCCCAATCCTTTTACTTCCTTACACTGTTTCCAAGTTTCCCATCATTTGGTTCCTAAGTCCTCTAATTTGAAATCCCAGCACTTGGACCCACCTCAGAAGAAGCTGGACGGAATCCACAGCCAGTTGGGGCACTGCCTTCTTCCTCAACACCTTTCACTCCAGGGCTGAAGTGTAGCTCCACATGGAACCGCTCCTCTGATAAGGGATCCTATGGGGCATCAACAGATGAAGGGGCAGTGGGAAAAGTTGGATATGGTGGTGGAAGACCAAGCAGGGGCAAAAAAAGGAACTCAGAGGATACATCCTCCCAGGGATGAGGTTTCAATGTCTTACTCATTCTGGGGCTGATCTATTATATCTTCCCCTTAACTATAGTCTAGTGTTAAAGGATCCTCATTCCCTCACCTCCACTATTTGAGATCCACCACCCCACATGACTTTCTAACCCCCAGTTCCACAACTCTTTCCATCCATCTCCCATAGTCATTCAGCTTTGCTACAGTACATACAATAGCACACTTAATACATACATACAACATACACATTCATACAATACCACACTTATCTTTGTGGAGCCAGATTAAAAAAGGTGTTAATGTTTGAGAGAAAAAGACTCATTATAACATCAACCCAAATTCTATACCCTCCCTAATGCAGAGTTATGCTCTATGTTATCTCTCTGGCTCAACACTCAACATCCCCAAACCCTTTATCTGTTCCAGTAGGAACCTCCAGGTTCCTCTCTGTGACATGCTGTGCTTCCGTATCACATCTCGCTGAATTCTACAAATTATAAGGATGTGAAAGTTTCTTTCTAAAATGGGAAGGAGGAGAAAGAGGGGGCACCCTCCTCACCCCACCCTGTTAGCTCCTCACCCGTGTGTTGTCCTCATAAAGCATAATGACAATCTGGGTCATATAGTTGAGCTCTGAGATGGCACTGAGATAAGCCAAAGCTCTCTGCCATTGTGCATCCTGGGTCTCCTACAGAACACAAGAAGAGGAAAACTAATGCCCAAGGACAAGGGAGTTAAGGAAGGGGCAGGGAGACAAAGAGAATACAGAAAGCTTGCAGTAAAAGAGAAACATGAGGAGAGTAAAAAAATGCTGGAAAAAGCGTTCATAGATTGGAGGAGAAAAGATCCTTACATCAAGAAGACCCCCATAACGGAAGACACTGAGTAGCGAGTGGACATGGCTTTCACTGGTGAAATAGAGACGTGTTCGAACATGGCGGCCTGGGGAGAGCACCCCTCGGGAGTACCTGAGATAAGAGCTAAGTCATTCACACCATCACATAATCCTCTTCCCACCCTTCCACAAACTCCTTCCTCCCATCTCAAATACTTCTCTCCTTTCCACCCCAGGATCTCTTCTATTCTTGGTTCCTTCCCCAAGCTGTCCCAACCTGTATTCCCCCAAGGGCTCCCTGACACACCCCTCCCTCCATCCAGCACCCCTCCCAGCCCTCCCTCACAGGGGATGCAGCTTGTTGACAGACTCATCCTCGTGGGTTCTCTGCAGGTCAAGTAGTATCTTCCGCAACAGTGGAAGACAGAAGCCCACAGCAATTTCCAGTTTCTCCTCCCGACTGATCCCGTATTCCTAGGGGCCACAGGCCGGGAATAAGTACCTCAGTGAATCTTGTTTCCCTCTTGCCTCATATTCTTAGGCCCAAGATGATGTTTTTCTTCACCTCAGGTCTAGGGTTTCTTTCATATCCACCACATTCCCCCTCTCCAGGTTTCTCCTCAGCTAGCCTCTTGGACTTACTCAGAGCCAGAGCAAAGCTTGAGAATTACAGCAACTCAGCTTATTCTTTAAGTTTCTTTCCCCTGGGCCCCGCACCATCCCTCCTTTCTGCTTTTCTCCCCTTCCTTTCCCAGTGCCCATACCCCTAGGCTAGGAGACACACCTGGGGAATGACCACATCAGCCAATGCCTTAGAGAGACGGAGCAACTCTGCTGTGCCTTGAAGTCCCAGACTCCCATTGTGCTGCACATCATACTTCACACAGTCATAGATGTCAGGGATCTTACTGATATCATAGCGGCCACTCTTCTGTCGAAAGTCACGCTCCAGTTTGCTCCAACGCTGTAGCATGAGCTCTAGCGTCTCGCTGTGGTAGAGTTGCAGGTCTGGAAGGAAGATGGACAGTCAGAATGAACTGAACATTTTATCTCTTAACAAAAGACCCTGGGAGCCTGGGTGGCTCAATCAGTTGAGCATCTGCCTTTGGCTCAGATCATGATCCCAGGGTTCTGGGACTGAGCCCCACTTCGGGCTCCCCACTCAGTGGGGAGTCTGCTTCTCCCTCTCCTTGCTTGTGCCCTCTATATCTCTCTGTGTCCCAAATAAATAAAATCTTAAAAAAAAAAAAAAGACCCTAAAAAATCTGCAGTAGAATCAGAGGGATGAGACTGCCTTGTCTCAGACATTTAGGAGAGGACACAGGAATGCCTGAGGAACCCATCCACACCTGAAACCTTGAAGGGAAGATAGTACTATTAATACCCACCTACAGATTTGGGGTCCTGCATCCGTTCCCGGATCTGGTGAGTGAGGTTTTCAATCAGGGCAAATACCTGATCACAGACCTTCACAGGATTCTGGATGACAGCCATGGAGTTGAGGAGGGAAGTGCTTCCAGTAGGAGCCAGCTATGGGGAACAGGGAGATGAAAAGCAAGATACGCTCTGTATAAACTGGTATAAATTGACCAGAATCCTGTGAGGTTATTACAGGAACTACCCGCAAGTAAGATCCATTTTGTAGGTTCACTCTAATGAAGATTCCTAGGCTACAGGGCATACTATCAGTTCTAGGACGAGGGGACTGCTCTAACATATAGTCATCTAAGAAGGGTTGAGGGCAAAAGTCTTAGAATCCAGAGGAAATCAAATAGACCTAGGCGCTCTTTTTTTTTTTTCTTTTTAAGAGAGGAAGAGAGAGGGTTGGGGAGGGACAGAGAGAGAGAATCTTAAGCAGGCTCCATGGCTCTATGTCCAGCACATGTGCCCCCTACCCAAGTGTATTTCAGAACCCCCAGTAAAAGTCAGGGTACCTGGTGGCTCAGTTGGTTGAGCATCTGACTCCTGGTTCTGGCTTGATTCACAGTCAAGTTGTAGTGATGAGATTAAGCCCCACATTGGGCTCTGCACTGGGCATGGAACCTGCATGGGATTCTCTCTCCCTTTCCCTCCCTCCACTCATGCACTCCTGCTCTCTCCCCCCACCTTTCTTTCTCTCAAATAAATGATATCTTTAAAAATATATATATAAATAATTTTTTTAAGATTTTATTTATTTATTTGACAGACAGAGATCACAAGTAGGCAGAGAGGCAGGCAGGGAGAGAGAGGAGGAAGCAGGCTCCCCGCCAAGCAGAGAGCCCAATGTGGGGCTTGATCCCAGGACCCTGGGATCATGACCCAAGCTGAAGGCAGAGGCTTTAACCCACTGAGCCACCCAGGAGCCCCATATATATAAATAATTTTTAAAATACACATAGAAAATACTTGGGAGGGGCACCTGGGTGGCTCAGTCAGTTAAGTTTCCTACTCTGGAATTCAGCTCAGGTCATGATCTCAGAGTTGTGAGACTGAGCCCGACATGAGGCCCTGCATGGAACATGGAGTCTGTTTGAGATTCTTCCTCTGCTCTCCCTCGGCCCCACCCCTGAACCCTGCTTGTGTGAGCTCTCTTTCTCTCAAGAAGATAGAAAGAAAGAGAAAGAAAGAAAGAAAGAAAGAAAGAAAGAAAGAAAGAAAGAAAGAAAGGAAGAAATGAATTACGAATGGAAGGAAAGGGGCGCCTGGGTGGCTCAGTGGGTTGAGCCTCTGCCTTTGGCTCAGGTCATGGTCTCAGGGTCCTGGGATCGAGTCCCGCATCGGGCTCTCTGCTCAGCGGGGAGCCTGCTTCCTCCTCTCTCTCTGCCTGCCTCTCTGCCTGCTTGTGATCTCTGTCTGTCAAATAAATAAATACAATCTTTAAAAAAAAAAATGGAAGGAAAGAAGGAAGGAAGAAAGGGAAGTGCTGGGGAATAAAGATTAAACCAAAACCCTTCAAAATCCCCACAGAATGTTTCATGATTGGGTAACAGAGATAACAAAATCTTATTCCTCTTAACAAAATGCTAGCTTGACCTAGAGCAAAGGCCCTGCCTCAGAGTGAGGTTCCAGCTCAAGCTTTCAGGACAGTAATAGTCAATGAAGAACGGGGAAGGGAAAAGAGGCTTGTGGGTAGAATGTACACATTCAACCCAGGTCCTTTTTGCTAGCAAAAAAGAAGCAAGGGAGATTTAGCTTTTTGAGTTTGACATTGAGCAATGGATTGGAACATAAGAGAGCAAGGTCCTGCCCTTATCAAGACTTGCTCAGAGAAAAACACAAAAGATGACATTCTCCAGTCAATGTGCACAGCTATTAGCTCACTGAAGAACCTATCAGAAATGGTTACGTGATACTCTGAATATACTTAATGCCACTGAAGTGTATGCTTAAAAATGATCCTAGTGGGGGGGCGCCTGGGTGGCTCAGTGGGTTAAGCCGCTGCCTTCGGCTCAGGTCATGATCTCGGAGTCCTAGGATCGAGCCCCGCGTCGGGCTCTCTGCTCAGCGGGGAGCCTGCTTCCTCCTCTCTCTCTGCCTGCCTCTCTGCCTGCTTGTGATCTCTCTGTCAAGTAAATAAATAAAATCTTTAAAAAAAAAAAAAATGATCCTAGTGGGGAGCAGCCCACTGGCTCAAAGAGCATGCAACTCTTGATCTTGAGGTTGTGATTTCAAGCCCCATGTTAAGTGTAAAGAGTACTTAAAAAAAAAAAATTTAAAAAGAATCGTTTAAGAAAATGATTCAAGTGGTACTACAATTAAAAAAAGGTATTTTCTTGGGGCACCTGGGTGGCTCAGTGGGTTAAAACCTCTGCCTTCGGCTCAGGTCATGATCCCAGGATCCTGGGATCAAGCCCCGCATTGAGCTCTCTGCTCAGCGGGGAGTCTGTTTCCTCCTCTCTCTCTGCCTGCCTCTCTGCCTATTTGTGATCTGTCAAATAAATATATAAAATCTTAAAAAAAAAAAAAAGGGTATTTTCTTTAAAAAAAGAACTCATCAGAAATGAGATACCAGTAGTAGGATGGCATAAAATTACTGTCTGGCACGTGATCTCTAGTCAATCATGGCTGGATACATAGAAAAAAGATGACACTGGGTAATGGCACCCACTGTGATTAATACTATGAGGCAATGCACTATAGTGGCTAACAGCCTGGGCTCTCAGGTTAGACTCCTTGGGTTCATACTAGCTGGGTGACCTTGGAAAGGTTTCTTCAATTCTTCTGAGCCTAAGTTTTCTCATCTGTAAAATGGGAGAAAAGTAGTACAAGTCCACAGTTCTTATGGTGGATTAAATATAGTCATTAATTCTTTGTTACCTTCCCTTGCCTAGAATCTGCACAGGCCCTGTGACTGCTTGCAGCCAATAAACAACGACAACAGAACCACAAAGTTACATTATATTAATTAATTCTGGGCCTACACTTTTTAAAAAGAGTTTGGAAGGGGCCCCTGGCTGGCTCAGTTGGTGGAGCATGCAGCTCTTTGATTTCGAGGCTGTGAGTTCAAGCCCATTTGGTGTAGAGGTTACTTAAAAATAAAGTATTTTTTGAAATTTATTTGAGAGAGAGAGAGCATGAGCAGGAGGGGCATGTGGAGAGGGAGAGAAAATCTCAAGCAGACTCCCTAGTGAGGGTGGCTTGATGTGGGGCTCGATCTCACAAACATGAGATCACAACCTTAAAAATAGGGGCACCAGAATGCCTGGGTGGCTCAGTGGGTTAAGCCTCTGCCTTCAGCTCAGATCATGATCTCAGGGTCATGGGATCAAGCCCCACATTGGGTTCTTTGCTCACCAGAGAGCCTGCTTCCTTCCCCCTCTGCCTGCCTCTCTGTCTACTTGTGATCTCTGTCTGTCAAATAAATAAATAAAATCTTAAAAAAAAAATACGGGCACCTGGGTGGCACAGTCAGTTAAGCATCTGACTCTTGGTTCTGGCTGGGTCATGATCTCAGGGTTGAGCCCCACATTCAGCACAGAGTCTACTTAAAAAACTCTTTCTCCCTCTCCCTCTGCCCCTCCCTCCAAATATGTGCATGTGTGCTCAAATAAATAAATACAATTTAAAAAATAAAATTAAAAAAATAAAATCCTTAAAAAAAAAACCAGCTTGGAAGCTTCTGCTTCTTCGGTGTCCTAGGGATGCCTGGGTGGTTCAGTCGGTTAAGCATCTGCCTTTGGCTCAGGGCATGATTCCAAGGTCCTAGGATTGAGTCCCACATCAGGCTCCTTGTGCAGCGAGGAGCCTACTTAGTCCTCTGCCTGCTGCTTCCCCTGCTTGTGCTCTCTCTCTGACAAATTAGTAAAATCTTTTTTTTTAAAGATCTTTTCTTTTTTTCTTTGACAGAGAGAGACAGTGAAAGAGGGAACACAAGCAGGGGGAGTGGGAGAGGGAGAAGAGGCTTCCTGCTGAGCAGGGAGCCCAATGCAGGGGCTTGATCCCCTATAGGGACTATAGGGACTATAGGGAGAGCAAGGAGGAGGAGAAGACTATAGGGAGAACAAGAAGACAAAGTCCAGCCATCTTAGCAACCCAGTCGAGCCTTCAGATGGTTTCAGCCCCAAAACCTGGCCAGTAGCAGGGCAATTTTAGGGGACACCCCAGTCAAGACCAGCTGAGCCCAGGATTATGAGTAAGATAATAGAATGGATATTATTTTAAGTCACTGAGTTTGGGATAGTTTTTTATGCATCAATAAACAACTGAAACATTATTTCATTCAGAAACCTTGTGACCTGCTGAGTTTTGGAACTGAGAATTTTCAAACTTTAGGAAATTAATACAGTACATATGCCACATATTATATAATACTTCCAATAGGGCTTAGGGCATAACTAAACACATTTATATTTCTGCAGCACAATATATGACTATTTACACTAAACAAAATAAACAGGAATTAGACATAGTCTTATCATGTCAGGTTTTGCTACCAAATAAATCTTGGTGCCCAATCCTTTTTTTTGTTTCTGAAATTATAGATAAGAGATTATAGACCTATACTTACCTCAAAGGGTAAGGATTAAAGGAGATAATGTACGGAAAGCAGTGCCTACCATTATTGATCACTACTACTTAGAATTCTAGGAATTTGGGATGGGGGTAGGTTGGGCACAAAAATAGGGAGAGCCTGACCTGATCGTAGTCCTCAGGACCAAAAGGTGCATCCTGCTGCAAAATATGGTGCAGTCGAGCCTTCACCCGATGCTGGCAGCTGCTCAAGGAATCACCATCGCTGTCTAGGAGCCCATTCATGTTGGCACTCTTCACCATTTGTACCAAAATGGGTGTTAGCTCTCCTTCTAGAGCCAGAAGGCCCTGGAGAGGAAGCATGCCATCTATTAGTTTTCCTTCCAGTCTACTTCATCTAGGCCTAGAAGGCCTAGATCCCAGAGATCAAATGGGAGCTGGCTTGGAGAGGAGGAGTATAGGTCAAGGGGCCTATCCCCACTAATTATTCTCAGCTTATTCTCAGTAGTATAGAATGTGTTAGACACAAGCAGAAACTTCTCTGAGACAGCACATAAACATCCTAACATTTTCCAACTAGATCTCCAAACTCTTGTTTTCTCTACCTAATGGAAGCTGGGACTGTGGGAGAACTGTTAAGTGTTCACCTTGGCAAAGGCAGCAGCAGTCATCTGGACACGGCCCTCATCAGAGGCATAGATCTTGAGATCATGGCGGAAAGTGCTATGGAGACGAAGTAGCCCACAACCGGGGAAGCCAGCATAGTCACCTGAGGGTAAAGGGGAGGAACAGGAATGGACTGCTGTAAATACCCACATAGAAGAAAGAATGCTCTTTCCCCCATTAACTTCCCCATTGCCTCTAAATGTTCATTCCATCAACTTATTCTCTAACCATCTTACCCAGGCCCCGCTATTTACCCCCAAAATACTCACCCTGTCCTCCAGGGTACATGCAGCGAAAAGCTCGCCCCAGCTCCTCAGCCTGAACACGGCCATCAGGAGTCAGTTCTCCCCCCCACTTCAGTACCAGCAGTAGAGATGGGGCCAGGGCCTCCTGCTGTGGGTCTGCAGGAATAAGGGGCAAAGAATAGGTCTCATCTAAAGAAAATAGTGGAGATGTCTAAATGTCAGGACTTCTGAGAAGCCCAGAAAGGTGATTTGAGGTAGAAGTTCATCTAAAGGTTTAAGAATAAGAGGAGACTTGAATGGTAATGGGAAGGGGGTATTATATCTTACCTTGCCCCTCATTAGTAGCTTTTACTCCATGAGGATAGTAGGTCAACTGCACCTTCCGGTTGATCCCAGAGAAATGACCATACCTGTAGGATAAACTCACAGTTTACTTTGTACCCCAGCACCCAGTTCTCACTGTCATTGGCTCCCCTTTCCTATTCCCTTTCTCACATCTCCAGGACAGACTTCAGCTGCTCTAGTTTCCCAGTCTTCTCCTCGATCTCACCACCTGGTTCTTTCTCCAGTTCAGCCAGTAACAGCCTTGTGATATCCAGCACCTCCTAGAGGAAATAACAGGACATCCATGCCGGAGCCCAAGTCCTGGCAAGTTACCCTTTCATCCTGGCCTCTCATTGAGGCACCCAATCCTATTTTCTCTATCTTTTCTGTAGCACTGCTCCTCCCAGCTAGAGTCACCACATTACCTGTAGCTGCTCAGGCCGCTTCAGCTTTAATTTACCCGTCTTGTAGCCACCATGTTTTTCAAATAGACTGAAAAATCTGAAGAAATAAGGAAAAGCTTCAGTATGGGGTGAGACAGTTAAAACCTTGGGGAGCTGCCCCATCCCCATCTCCTTCACAAGAATGCATCTGTCTAAATTAGGACATTCTTCCTACCTTGGATGTGTCACCTCCATCTTCATTTTCTGTTTGGGGGTACGATCCCCATGACGGATAATTGCAATGACACAACGAAGTTCCATCCTAAGATAAGGAATGTTGTTAGAGCCTCTCCTCCAACCCACTCCACGCCAACTCCCATCATTTCATCTTATTTGACATGTCAAAGAACAGAGGAAAAACTATCTTGAGATTAGGCATATAGGAAAGGTCAAGGAAAATGCCTGGAAGACACCCAGGCTCCACTAGTCAGATGGTACAGTGTCAGAAAGTAACCACTGGTTTGACTCAGGTGCCTTAAGTAAGTTACTCCAGATTTTATACTTTTGCTCACATAGTGCCAGATGTGGTAGGGACAATGGGAATGTCCTCAGCCTCTGTGGGGATGGACCATGGGATCTGGAACTGTGGAGCAAGCTCCCGCATGATGGTGTTCCTAGAAGGAGAAACATGAAGAACTGCATGAATGAACTAGCACCACACATGTGAATAAAGCTCACAAAAACTAGCAAGTTATAGAAGAATACATTATATAAAGTCTAAAAACATGCCCCCCAAACTCCCTGTAGATGTAGTAAAGTATTAACAAATGCATGGGAATGACAGGGGCAGTTTGTTTGGTTTGTTTGGTTAAGTTTCTGACACTTGGTTTCGGCTCAGGTCATGATCTCATGGGTCTTGAGACTGAGCCTCCATTAGGCTCTGTGCTTACTGGGGAGTCTGCTTGAGATTCTCTCCCTCTGTCCCTTTCCCCGCTTTCTCTCTCACACACTCTCGCTTTCTCTAAAATAAATAAATCTTTAAAAAAAAAATGCATGGGAATGACAAACACCAAATTAAGGATTGTGGTTATATCTGGGTGGGAGGGAAAGGGATGTAACTAGCAAGAGGAAGGTATGGGCCTCAACTATATTCTTTTTTTTTTTAAGATCTATTTATTTAGGGGTGCCTGGGTGGCTCAGTTGTTAGGCGGCTGCCTTTGGCACAGGTCGTGATCCTGGTGTCCTGGGATCAAGCCCCACACCGGGCTCCCTACTTGGCAGGAAGCCTGCTTCTCCCTTCTCTCCCACCCCCACTGCTTGTGTTCCCTCTCTCACTGTGTCTCTCTCTATCAAACAAAATAAGATAAAATCTTAAAAAAGAAAAAGATCTATTTATTTATTTTAGAGACAAAGAATGTAACAGGGGGAGGGGTACAGGGAGAGGGAGAATCCTTAAGCAGACTCCCCACAGAGCGTGGAGCCCAAAACAGGGCTCGATCCCAGGACCCTGAGATCATGACCTGAGCAGAAATCAAGAGTCAGCCACTTAACCAACTGAGCCACCCAGGTACCCCAATTCTTAATATTCTATTTCTAAAGCTTGACAGTGAACACATGAATACTCACTATATTCATCATTCTTTCCACATTTTTAAATAACATGTGGTAAATTTTTTTAAAAAAAAGTTTCAAAACAGTATTACAGTATGATCACATTTAGTACAATAAATATAGTTTGCTTATATATGGGAGAAGACGACACATTGGTATGTATAAAATTGTTAACAGTTTTAACTGGGGAGTGTGACGTTAGGAAGGCAAGAAGGTAAGGAGCCCTTTTCCTGTTTTCCTTTCTCACTCAAAAGTCCTTTTTACAATATTTAAAATAAAACAAAAGCTTTCTAACTCTCTTCTCTAAGCCCATTCTGCCCGGTCCAGACCACTGTGCCCCTTACCCCAGAATCTTGGCACAGTCATCATAGTATTTCATTGAATTCTTGACAAAACTGAAGCCATTGACATCACACACAAAGGAGTGACCATTGGCACGAAGAAGGTCAAAACCACAAACTGTTTGCTGCAGTGGAAAGAGGCAAGATGAAAACAAGAGAGCCACTCTTTCTTCCCAGACCCCTGCTCCTGTCTCGTGCCCTCATTCCACAGCACCACCCACCATGGGCCTTCCTCCACCTTAAAAGCTACGCAGACTTTCCTGGCCACCAGCTTTTCCATGGCAGTCAGCATGACTGGATATCGAATCTCTTTCCCTTCACTGTCTCGCTCGACCTTCCCATCCAGAGCTGGAGATTTTCTGGCTTCAGCATGGGCATAATCAGGCCCCACTGTATATACCTGCAGGTACATAGCATCACTGAGTATGCCCACCGCTCATCCTGCATATGAGAAGATAATATGAGGACTAGGTCTGAAAACTAGTTTCAGAGTAAAAACAAAAATAAAAAACTCTGAGTACAAAGAACAAGGAGACCAACATTTTTCTCACTGAGTCCCACCAAAATATATTTATGAAGGTTTTTCTTTGGGCCTCCAGATCTATTACCTAGTCCTCATTAAGAAATAACTTACCAACATTATACCATTTTCCACACTACCCTTGCCCTTGTTCTGATAGTAACATGTAAAGGTCCACTTCTCTCACTATCTTCACCCGAATACAAAAGCAAATCACATTCATGCTTTATTTTCTATGACTCTCTCCATACACCTCTACTTGCTTCCCAAGCACCCCATCCCACCCAAACATTTATGACTTCTTAAATCCCTATATCCACCATAACCTTGACATCTGTGCCATCTGTTGGCATAAACTCCTCATAGATGTATGATCCTGTCTTTCGGACACTGCTCTCAGGAGAGTAAACGCTGCTTCGGCTGCCAATCTTCAGGAAGAAAAGGAAGAAAAAAGTGTTGCCTCCACATTGTCCTCACATCCTCCAGCTTCCCTCCCCACAACCACATTCTTGTCCTTCTACCTATCTGACTTCCCCAATGCTCAAATGTCTCCCATACCTTACGGAAGAGGCGCTGACTTCCTCCTCCAGCTGAACTGGGGTAGTAGATGTAAACATTATGGTCCTCTGCACTCACTGGCTTCTCCACAAAGGGCTTAGGGAAGACAGCTCCATTTACCTCTACCTGGTCTTCACCTTCTATCAGGTTGCATTCTGAAAGACAGGTATGTGGTCATCTCCAGGGTTGAGAATTGTAGAATACTTCCAACTCCCATTTCTCTGAGTTTTAATCTCCATAACCCCCCAATTTCTATGACCATATGTTAGTAATAGGTACGGCAATATTTATGTGGCATATAAATATAGTAGTACCTACATAAGAGGTCCAAGGCTCTGTTAAAGGACCCATAGCTCTAACTCTACACATAACCCAATAACCAAAGGCTCACTGAGATAAGTAGTATATGGAGACGTCTAGAGGATGGACAACCGGGGTAAGTCATAGAACGCAAGGCAGGGCAGGACTGGACAAAGCCACGTACTCACCCTCAGGCCGGGCAGGGTCCCGGTTGAGCACAGCATACCGAGGCAGATCAATGCCTTCCTCCTGCAGGATCCGGTAAACCTCCCTCCTGTTGCCCCCAAATAAATTAGCTGGGAGAGGTGGGCAATCGTGACCAAGGGAAGTGGCTAGGGATTTCATTTGCTGAGGAACTGGTAGATATCAGGGTAGAGAACTCAAGAGGGCATGATACAAAAATTAGGCATGTTTGTTTGACTCTGCCCCTCCCAGAGAGGGCTCTCTAAACGGATATGATCTCAGGGCCAACCATCCCACCAATCAACAGAAAGCTATACCTATCCTGGATGTAATACTGCATAGCCAGGTCATTGATAAGAAAGGGGTTTCGAAGCTTGGAGTAAGCAACAGCTTTGTCCAGAGGAAATCCTGGGATAGACAAAGGAAATAGATCAAAGAAAAAATGTGAAGGAGAGTGAGAAAAGATCAAGAGAAATAGATGTATTACAAGTTAAAGTTCCCACTAAGCTCCTCCACCCATCCAACCAAATACTTGTCCTTCTGCCCAACTTCCCAAGTCTAGAATATCCATCAGGAAAAAGTGAAAAAGATAGTATTTTTAGGGTCCTTCCAGAGACACAGTTCAGTCAGAGACCCTCAGAGACTTAGATTCTGAGCTTCACATGAGACCTTTAAACCACCTCCAGCAACTCTTCCATGATTATTGGGAAAGCAAACCTCTCTGCACTGTTCTCCAGTATGTCAGGAAGAGCTGACGACCTCTGTACTATTTGACAGTAATTTCCCAGTCCACCATTCCCAACTCTATTCCCTCCCATTTTCCTTCACAGACTCCAACCTTTGGAGTGGAAAGAGATGAGGCAGTGGCAAGATGGCCAGTTTTCCACAGGTTCATTGAGGATCACATCTTCTCCCAGTATGATAACAGTTAGGTAGTCAAACCTGCAGAGTCGTTCTAGGATTTGGGTCATTGGCTTGGACTTGGATTTCTTGGTCATGGCGCAGATGCCAACAATGATCTGAGGTTCAGGAGGCTATAGAGAAGAAGTATTGTCAGGAACTTAAGAACTTTCCACTGAGACCATCCCTATTAAGGAACCCCGTCTCATCTCCTCTGGGCACAGAGTTCCTTGCCAGGACTTTGGACCTATGGGGTAAATGTTGTCTCCTAACTCGGTCTAGAATGGCGTACATGTAGGGATTCCTACTGCCTAAAGAACAGGAGTCTTTCCATGGTAGGAAATGCGTGCTCAGGCAAAAGAGCCAGAGAACCAATAACAGTGATACAACAGGATGAGAGCATAATGGCAGGGGATTCAAAGAGAGGTAATCTAACCAATTTCTACTGCCTCTCCACTTAATCGGGATAAGGCCTGTTTATAACGGGAAACCTATGCATCTCAAGAGAGCAGAGAAGTGTCTCCAACCAATGGAATCTCAACTCTCTATGAAAAGGGTCCCAACACCAAGTTACATTATTTTCCTTAGTCTTACCACTTCATCCTCCTCATCCTCAAGGAGCTCGCTGTCACTCTCTTCTGTCCTCATGCCTATTCCACGGGTGCCCAGGCCCTCATCTCCAGCTCCCAGGAAGAAGTGGGCTGTGGCACTCTCGCCCTCATTGGCCGGCAGTGACCACATCCCCGCCAGAGCACCCACTCATCCCGCTCTGCAATGGAGGGTATCCCATTAGCTCAGAATCCAAACACCATTACAGTGGTGGGAATGGGGCATGTGGAGTGATAAAGAGGGAACCACAAGGAGACTAGGGGAAACGAAACAAAACTATGATAGGAAGGAGAAACAGGGGGGTGCCTAGGTGGCTCAGTGGGTTAAGCCTCTGCCTTTGTCTCAGGTCATGATCTCAGGGTCCTGGGAACGAGCCCTGCATTGGGCTCTGTGTTCAGCAAGGAGTCTGCTTCCCCCCTCTCTCTGCCTATTTGTGATCTCTCTCTGTCAAATAAATAAATAAAATCTTTAAAAAAAAAAAAAAAAAGGAAGGAGCAACAGGAAAGGAGGCACATGAGTTATGACTTGACAGGCTATGACTTGACATGACTAAAAATGCCTAAGAGAAAAGGAAGGTTTTCCTTTTCCCAACCATGAGACTGGTGAGAGAATAAGCAGGTTAACCCTTACAGTGCTGGCATGTCCCCGATTCCGCCAGCAGGAAACAGCATTAACTCCAGCAGCAAATGGAAAAGGCAGTTCCTCATTGAAGGCTACTGTTGATTCCTACCAGAAGAAAAGATTAGAGTGACATTTCCCATTTTGGATTCATTCCAAAATGTTCCTATCCCTTTACCATCTCCCCACAGTAGTGTTGAACTCAGCAATTTAATTAAAGGGCAGAGGGAATGTGAGAGCTCAACTGCTTTTGACCTTAAGCCCCATCTTCATTCCTACCAAGGATTAACTCAAAAAAGATTTATTGAGGGAACCCTATGTCCTTAGCATTATATCAGAACATTAAAATCCTCTATAACCTCTGTCCCTCCCTCACATGTTCTACTTTAAAAGACAAATGCCCAAGTCCAGAAAAATCTGCCAAGGAAAGAGGTCTAGTGCTAACTGGGAGGTTGAGGATACAGGCATCCATACAATAGCCTCTACCCATTATTAGACCGAAACATCAGTTTTCTCTCTACCATGTCCTGGTACTACAGACCCAAGTCTGTTCTAGGCCAACGTCCCTTACACCAGAAGCTCTAATAGGATAAAATTTTGTCTAGAGCCATTATCAATAAGAATATTTTAAGACTTACACTTGAGTTAGAATAATCTGGTAGCTCCACTTCTCCATATACACACCTACCACAGTTGTTCTTAACTAATTGTGATTATGTTGGTCAGGGGACATTTGACTGGAAGCATTTTTGGTTGTCACAACTGTTGCTATTGACATCTAATTAGTAGAGGCCAAGGATGCTGCTTAACAGTTTAAAATGCATAGGATATTCCCCCACACCAAGGAATTATCCAGTCCAAAATGTTAGTAGTATCGAGGCTGAGAATTTCTGCAGTAAAAAACTCTTCCACATAACAAGACATGGGCAAAGATGTTCATAACCTTACTGCTGGTAACAGGAAGAACTGAAAACTCAGAGGTCACAAGTAGAATGGATAAATACAGTGTAGTAATACAAATGATAACAGCAATTTTTAAAACAGCAGTTTTTAAAAATGAATCAAAGCTGTAATAATATGGACAATTTCCAAATGCAAACTGCAGAAATACACATGCAGTACAATTCAGTTTGCCTAAGTAAAAAATATTACATAAATTTATGACTGTATACATAATTAGTAAAAGCCTAAAAATATGGACTGTAAAGAAAGACATTAAAGTCATGGTAATGGTTACCTCTGAGAGGGGAAAATGAAGTGAGAAGGATCTGAGTGGAACTTTACAAATTTATCTGTAATGTTTACTTCAATTTTTTGAAATATGTCAAAAAATCTAAGGCAAATACACAAAAGGTTAACATTTGTTAATACTAACTTGCAGGGATAAGTATATGCTGCTTTTTTCCAAAAATATAATTGAGTCACCCAGCAGCAATTTTTCACAT
The DNA here is from genome assembly GCF_902655055.1 of Lutra lutra. Lineage (NCBI taxonomy): Eukaryota > Metazoa > Chordata > Mammalia > Carnivora > Mustelidae > Lutra > Lutra lutra. The sequence goes on from NC_062284.1 coordinate 62,990,697, forward strand.
TCTCTAAAAGTTCTCAGAAATACTAACCAATGACTCTAGTGAAAGCCACAAACACGGTAAGTAAATGGATTTCATCTTATGGACTTTTTAAATAGTCTTCAACAATTACTTTGTATTTTTATTTTAAATCCTTCCATTGCAAGTGGGATTTGCAGCTTTGATTAGAAAGTTAGAGCTAACCTTTATGCAGACCTTGACCTTTCTAGTCTTTACCATCTGCTTAACTCTACTACTCAACTACAATGTGCTCCTTCGACTTAGACTTAACATTTCCAGTACTCGGGAGGCTGGGTGGCTGTCAGTGAAGCATTTGCTTTCAGCTCAGGTCATGATCCCAGAATTCTGGGATCAAGCCCTATGTCATGATCCCAGGGTCTGGGATTGAGTCCCACGTAGGGATCCCTGCTCTGTGGGGAATCATCTTCTCCCTCTCCCTCTCCCAGCTTATGCTCTCTCACTCACTGTCTCAAGTAAACAAATAAAATCTTAAAAGAAACACCACCACCGCCACATTTCCAGTTGTCTATTGCAGGTCTTACACATACACTTCCCTCTCCTGATTAATACGCTATTTCCTTGAACTCCTTTTTAGTGACCTGACCCAACTTCCATGATCTGTGGCACTCCCAAGGTACCTGTACAGTTTAAGCAAGCTGAATTTTTTTGCACCCTTTATCCTTTATCTGAACCAGGGGTTTTCCCTCATGTCTAAGAGTCCTAATCCTTCACTCTTTTTTCCCATTAAGTCCTTCCTGGTTTTCTACTGAATGTATAGAGTCATTTTCCTGAAATTCTATTATAACTTTAAAATGGGGTTGGGCGGGGTGGAGTGTAATAGAATGGGAGTCTGTTCACAAGCATGGGGCTAAAGAGAAATGGAAAGGCCTAAATTCATAATTAACAAAGCAAAGATAGAAGCCTGACAGAAATAGCTATGATATAAGCCAGGATTTATTTAGATGTACCTCTGAAAGGCTGGGATTTGATGTGGTATTCCAAGAGCTATTCCCGTTTTCTGGGCCCTTCTCCCCATCCCCCTCTCCTTCAGTACTTTGTTGCGAAACAAAAGAAAACTTCAAGCTCTACAAAAGGGCTAAAGGGCAGTCTAATGCCCGCCTGAATCAATGCAAATAGACGTAAAAAAAAGGGAGGGTCAGAGGTGGGGAGAAGGTAGGTAGGTGAGGAGAAAGGGTGAGGCAGATTAGGGTCAGAAGTGGGGAGAAGGTAGGTAGGTAGGGAGAAAGGGTGAGGCAGATGGGTAATCTCAGAAAAACGGATGTTAAATCAGATCTAAGAGGGCAGAAGAGAGGGTAAACTGTCTAACTTCTTTATCCCTTAGAATTCGGGGTTGTTTGCAGGAGTTCTCTAATTTCCTTAATCAACATGCACTTAATACAGGGCACCATTAGTGCTAAAGGGGGAAACATTAATACACAGTTCAGGCAGAATATTTCCAACAAGGTAAAACTCCTCGGCCTACCAACACGATCTTCTTCCCACCTAAATTCCCTCTAGATGCAATGCTTACTCCTTCATACATACCCATATTCTGACACTGATGAACTGTGCCGATGCCCCTGTTCTATCAACCCAACCATACTTCTCTCTTCCCATTTGCTAAAAGTGACTCTCCATTGACCCCCCTCCAACCACTCACAACACTGCTGCCCCTCCCCCACCACTGACCAACTAATCCAATTAATAATCCAACTAATCCTCTCACTCAGTCATTCTCCAGCGTTAAGCAGCTCTCGAAACCCGCAGAGTCGTCACTACACTTGGTAACATATTTATATCGAACCCTCAATGATTCCCCACAAAGAATGCCTACGATCCGTTCCGTCCTCACACTAGCTCTCTCCAGGGTCCCCTCTTCTCTGCAACAACCCCTTCCTCTAGCGATCCTCTCCCGCGTCGACTCCATTCCACCCTTCCTCATGCAGACCTCCCCACCCTGACCCGCTCCCTTGCTGCCTCCGCTCCTCACTCAGGACTCCCTCTTCCTCCCGCAAATCCTCAAACCCCGCTCTTCTCTCGCTGACCCCCTCCGGTGTCTCTCCTCACACAGCTCCCGGTCACGAATACCGCCCTCCGATGCGACTCCACCAGCCTTCGCCCGCCCCCGCCTTACTCTCCCTACGCTGACATTGAGGCCTCTCCGCCCGGCCTCTTTCCGAAGCTGCCCCCAGCGGGTACTAAACACTGCCCACAGCACCAACCGAGCCCACTTTACCCAGCCCACCCCCTCAGATACCGCCTCCAGCCCCCAGCCACTCCCCCACCGCCCCCGGCCCTCGCTCACCCGCCTCCCTGCGCTCGCGCAGCCGAACCTGCCGTCAGCGACACCTGACAGCAGCCCAATCAAAGCGCGGCTTCCCTGCGGTGTCACCAATCAGCGGAGGGCGCGCACCAGCAGCAGAGTCAGGCTGCGTTGGCCCGCACTTCTGCGTGGAGGAGGGTGGCCCCTAGCGGCTGTGGGGAGGGAATGCAACCTGATGCTCCCCTTCCTCCGATTTCTAACTGCGTTGGCATGGCACAGCCCGGATGCTTGGTTTTTGACAGAAACTTTACAGGGAGACCAAGAGCAGGGAAGAAGCAAGATGCAGAGGAAGAGGTACATTTATGCCACTGCACGTCCTTGAAAACAAAACCAGGTTTTCTGTTGGTTTGTTTGTTTAAACAAAAAGAGTATGACATACTTAGCCAATAAATGTTAACAGATGTAGAGGAGTAGACTGGAGACAAAAAGAGACAAAGAGAAAAACAACTCAGAAAGTTAAGGAAAGGAACAAAGAGACTTATTATGGAGGAGACAAGAAAATGGATGGACAGGGAAGACTGGACAAGATGGTTCCGATCTCCACACTGGGCTCGTTCTTTACCCCTCCTCCAGCCTTGGAACCAGACAAACCTGGGCTTGAATCCTGGCCTTACCTTTAATAGCTGCGCAGCTTTGGACAAGCCACTGAACTTCCAACGGCCTCCATTTCTTCATCTGAAAGAGAGTGGTTTAAAAACCTAATCAGGGGCGCCTCGGTGGCTCCATCAGTTAAGTGTCTTCTTTGGCTCAGGTCATGATCCCAGGACCCTAGGATGGAGCACAGCAGGCTCCCTGCTTCATGGGAAGCCTGCTTCTCTCTCTCCTTGTGCCTGCCACTCCCACTGCTTGTGCTCACACTCTCTCTCGCTCTATGAAATAAATAAATAAAATCTTAAAAAAAAAAACAAACCCTAATCATACAGTACTGATTATATGAAAGCATTTTGTATATGTTTGCATTTTTATTCTTATCTTTTCATCCTTACATAGGTTTCCTTGGCCAAGACAATTCCAAGATCCCTGTTTCTCTTCTGCAACCTCACCTACCACTTTTTCAGTCAGGTGCCTCATTATATTGACCCCCAAGGCATCCTGAATGAGATTGGGATGATTCTAAGGACCGTCCCTAAGGGAAATAGAATCCTCCCGAGTTCTACTCAGGCTCGTGTTCTCTCCACCACTCCAACCCTTCAATCAAGTTATTAAACCATCTTCTAGGTAATTAACTTGTCTTTCTCACCCCACCCTGAAAAATGTAGGCTTAGTCCCTGATCATCCATTGGAACAATCCAATTCAATGAAATAACACATACAAGAGTTCTTTATAATTGTAAAGTGCTTTATAAATGTTAAGTAGTATTGGTATCATTATCATTAAAGAAATCAAATATATATATATCAATTACCTCCTGCATGCCATAGGATAATTTTTTAAAGTGAGCTTTAATGTGGCTGTTAGAGGCTCACAGGGAATAAGAAAAGTACACACATCATGTCTTTTCTCAGTGGAGCTAGTATTCAAATTTGAACGGCTAGTCTCCAAACTTGAGTGCTTTCTCTATTCCTCTGGGCAAGTCTTATTTTTCCTTCTGTAGTTCTCTCTTCTTGTTTCCTACCTCTTTAATCATAGTAACCACCCTCTCAATCAAATAACAACCCTACCACTCTGGAAAATTATCTCCCTTCTTTATGTGGGTAAACATACACCATTCCAAGTAATTATATTTGCTTGCTCATGACTACTTCTTAACCTAGACAATGAGCCCACAGGTAACATTTTCTATCTCTCCAAAATGGACTCTTAACTGTAGAACTCTATCTGTTCTCCGATACTTGTTCTCTTACCAGAAGAAGAAATTAAATGACAGACACAAAAGAAAGGTGGATGGCTTCTAAGGATACCCGCAAATGAGAAGGGGAGAAAAAGAAACACAAGGGAAGCCTGAGAGAAATGAAGGGAATCTCAGTAGGGTCTCTTCAGTGGGGCCAGAGGACCATGTGAAGGGAATTTCTCTTTCTCAAATAAGATTTCCAAGTATCTTACTATCTTGTGGGCACACCAAGATAGCGGAGATAAGGGACTAACACCACCATACCCACCCCACCTTAACTGACTTCCATACTGAAGCCCACATCTCTATTTTGGCATTCATTCTCTTTCCTGCCAGGACAAAGGTCAAGTTACACCTAAGTCAAGTCACACTTTGAACTGTGGGAACACACCCTCTCAAATCAGAATACACACCTTTTGAGAAGAGAGGACAGAGGACCAGTAGGAAGGGAGAGATTCCCTGGCAACCTTAGGCCCTTGAACACCACTCCCCTTTACACACTGTATTAAATAGCATTAGGGAGCCAAGAAAGTAACACTTGTGGTGGTTGGAGACCTGTGCCTGCCTGTTCCATTCCTACACCTCGTCATATTACCACACCCTTCACTTCACCTTACACTCTTCTCCGGCCCAGGAACTGAAGCTACAAAGAGGGAAGAGAAGGGAGAGGAGAAAGAGGAAACTAACGATTCCCAGCCCAACCCCAAGCTCCATATCCAGTGCAACCAACAGGTAGGCAAGCTTGCAAAGAATACTCAGAGGGAGTCCTGTGGGCAGCAAACACTTCTGAACCTGGATAAAGCATGAAGAATTAAAAGATCAAAGGTGAAGTAGAGGTTGGGGAGGAGAGAGGGGAAAGAAAAGCGGGAGATCCTGAGAAGTGGGGGCAGGACAGGGCTTCAGGCTTGGGGGCTGAGTGGGGGTATGGAACACAATATAAATGGGCAAGAGTTAATGTTTCTCTGGTTCTTCTTAGGGAATGCTTCCACGACCTTTTAAGAATAGCACAGGGGTGGCAGAAGGGCTCCTTGGTCCTCTTCCTGGTTCTAAGGAAAAGGTGACCTTGAGCCACCGATGTCTTTTCCAGTGTCTGCCTCTGTGTGTTTTCTTCCTGTCTTTCTCTGGTATCTGTACTTATTCTGCGGTTTCTCCAGCGGCTGCCTCCCGTGAGAATATGAAGAGGTTACTGGGGAAGGCCAAAAACTAGAGAAGAGGTTGTGCAATGTCACCCTTTCACACCCAGAGTGACGAATCGGGTTCCCGATTAAGTGGAGAAGCTTGGGGGAAGGGTGTTCGGCTTTCTCGGGTCCCCTCGGGTGCTGTCCTGTACTTGGTGCTGAAATCTGGGCGACCTTCTCTCAAGTGGGCCCGCATCCCCGGCCTAGAGTTGGGGAGCTCCGGTCCCCTAATCTACCTGGCGGTGCTTACCTCCTCTGCCCCCGCACACCTAGCACGGTCGCAGGCGGAAAGGCGGAGCCTGCGTGAGCCCCACCCCTGGAGACTGCGGCTGGGGCCTCCCTCTCCTCCACCACCCGCCGCTAGCTCATTGCGCCTCTCCTGCAGTCTGGTTGGAACGCGCTCCATCTCCCGCTCCAGACTCCACTCCGGCCCCCATTTCGGCTCCAGCCTCGCATCGAGTTCCGGTCCTCAATCCTCCGGGTTGCATCCTCCCTCCCCGTTCCTGCCCTCCGCCAGCTCCCGCTCCGGGATTGAGTAACCGGACCCTCAAGGCATGGCTGGTCCCTTCTCTCGTCTGCTGTCCGCCCGCCCGGGGCTCAGGCTCCTGGCTTTGGCTGGAGCTGGGTCTCTAGCCGCTGGGTTTCTGCTCCGCCCTGAACCTGTAAGAGCCGCCAGTGAACGACGAAGGCTGTATCCCCCGAGGTATCAGTGTCTGAGGCGCAGGGGTGTCGTGGGGGGGGTGGGTAGGTGGTGACGGGAACGAAGGTGGGGATGGAGATGAGGACCCGGGCAACAGAGAAGGGTTATAATCACGAAGGCTCTGGAGTGGAGTGCTGTAGAGTCTGGAGACCTCAGTGGGTTAGGGATTGAGGCCAAAACCGTGAGGTTAAACGCATTCCTGGGGACCTGTAACCCTCAGTCCCCGCCCCCAAGACCCGCTCTGGCCCTGTGAGTTCTGGCTGCACCCACTCTGCCCAAATCCCTAATTGAGAAACCAGGAACTATCCTTTTCGCTTTCCTGCTGTTTCCCCCCATTTCCTGAATTCTCCTCCTTGGTCTTTCCCCTCCCCCATCCCTAATGTCGTGTTAATGGTAGGAACGAACTGAGCAAATCTGGGGGGATTGAGCCGGTTAGCAAGAGGAAGCTAGAACTGTTGGGAAAGAACAGATCCTGAAAGTCCGTAAAGAGATTACCAAGGTTTAGGCTCCCTCTAATCTCCCCTCCTCCCAAGGAGCAAAGCCAGTCATGGCTAACTGGATAGCTCCCAGCTGACTGCCCTGGGTCTAGGCCCCCTGTCCTCTCCCTCCATGGTTACTGGGTACCCCCTCCCTAGCGCTGAGTACCCAGACCTCCGAAAGCACAACAACTGCATGGCCAGTCACCTGACCCCAGCAGTCTATGCCCGGCTCTGCGACAAGACCACACCCACTGGTTGGACGCTAGATCAGTGTATCCAGACTGGCGTGGACAACCCCGGCCACCCCTTCATCAAGACTGTGGGCATGGTAGCTGGAGATGAGGAGACCTATGAGGTAGGGGGCCCCCAGAGTCTCCCTGGTGACCCAACTCATCTTCCCAGTAATCCCAGTTCCTTCCCCCTACAGACCCTTCACTTTCCCTTAAGGCTGGACCTTCCATACGCACGTTTTCTGACCCAGTGAAATCAGTCCACAGCTAAAGCCTGGAAAGGGATCCCCTCTCTTTAACAACCCTCTCCCTCTTAATTCCTCATCAGGTATTTGCTGAGCTGTTTGATCCTGTGATACAAGAGCGACACAATGGATATGACCCCCGAACAATGAAACATACCACTGACCTGGATGCCAGCAAGGTAGGTCAGACATTCTACTTCTGATTTACATTGCCTTATGTACAACACTCTGTTTTCTAATCCCTTCACCTTAATCATTTCCTGACTTGGAGTCATTAGACTGTTGAGATTTTAGTCTTGGTGTGGGGGGGAGGAATTGTATCTTAAGAAGCAGCAGATATGGAGAGGAGAGGAGAGGGTCGATGAGAGTGACCATACCCCAAAGTAGGCGGTTTGAGGGAGGGTTCCTAATGCCCCGTTGTGTTGGAGTACTTGCTGAGTGGACTCCTACTAATGCATGCAGTAAGGATCCTTACAGTTCTTGAAGGTCTCTCCTTCCCCAAGGCCCTCAGTTCGTACCCACTGTGCTCCTGTGACTTACATTAATTCCTCTTATTCCCTAGATACGTTCTGGCTACTTTGATGAGAGGTATGTATTGTCCTCGAGAGTCAGAACTGGCCGAAGTATCCGCGGACTCAGTCTTCCTCCAGCCTGCACTCGGGCAGAGCGACGAGAGGTGGAACGTGTTGTAGTAGATGCACTGAGTGGCCTGAAGGGTGACCTGGCTGGACGTTACTATCGGCTCAGTGAGATGACGGAGGCTGAACAGCAACAGCTTATTGATGTGAGGGGCCTTGAGAAGGAGCAGGGTTGAGAAGCAGATGGAAAGAAGAATCAGAGGGGAGGGTGGGCCAGAGGGCCTAGGGGCTACTATGAAGATTCTTAAACCAAGTCCTTTTACTTGCCTCAGGATCACTTCCTATTTGATAAGCCTGTGTCCCCATTGCTGACTGCAGCAGGAATGGCTCGAGACTGGCCAGATGCTCGTGGGATCTGGTATGAGGCTTACCTTACTTCTTTTGTCCCCATGCCCCTTAAGTGCCTTTTTCCCCCTCTATCTCCTCCAGTTCTGGACCCGCCTCTTGATCCCTGTCTTTTCTTCTTTTCCGCTCTCAGGCACAACAACGAGAAGAGCTTCTTGATCTGGGTGAATGAGGAGGATCATACAAGGGTCATCTCTATGGAGAAGGGTGGCAACATGAAGAAAGTGTTTGAAAGATTCTGTCGAGGCCTCAAAGAGGTTGGAGAAGAGTGTATAAGGGAACTATGTGGGAGGACATAAGGAAAAACCAAAGACTAGACTATATAATTTATCAACCAGCTCAGGACACTTTTGATAGCAAAGGGGATTATCATCAGTCACTCCAGGACAATATATCAGGACTCTCTCGAGGGAAAAGCAGGATATATGGTCACACAAGAATAGAAAGAGAGGGGGCACCTGGGTGGCTCAGAGCGTTAAAGCCTCTGCCTTCGGCTCAGGTCATGATCCCAGGGTCCTGGGATCGAGCCCCACATCGGGTGGGGGGGGGGGGAGCCTGCTTCCTCCTCTCTCTCTCTGCCTGCCTCTCTGCCTACTTGTGATCTCTCACTGTCCAATAAATAAATAAAATATTAAAAAAAAAAAGAATAGAAAGAGAGAAAGAATGTCATGAGTACAAGGTAGTAAATAAAGCAGTTGCCATATAAGACAAAGGAGTAACTCAGTGCCTGGGATGTGTGGAGTGTTCAAATAAGGAAAAGTTTGAGCCTGGATCAAGGTAGGGAGTAAAAGGTTGGTGTGTCCATGATTTCAATGTAATCACCCAGTTCTGAGCCAAGGTAGTTCTTGGCTCTGGATTCTGTCATTTTCACTAAAGTATCATGTCTAGGTTTTAAGCTGAGAGCAGGAAGAAGACTGGGGTAAATGGAAGATGGAATGGCATGAGTTCCAGAATGTGTGGCTCTACTGAATTCCTCAGTCTTATAAGGATTAGGTCTCCATATTCTATTCTAGATTAGAAATCCCTATAAACCCAGTTCTTATTGTATGTTCTTCTATATACAATTCTATTTTGGACTTGTAAAGACAGCTCCTCTTCTTTTAGATTCTAGCTGGGAAGTTTTTATTGTTTTTGGCAAATAACAGATAACATATTCTGTCAGTGGGTAGGGAAGTACTTTTCAAATGATATGCCTCAGGTGTCTCATCTGTAAAATTGGGATAATAAGGCTTTCTACATTTTATGTTATTGTGGTGATTAAGTGAGATAATGCATGTGAAATGCTGGCCCATAATAAATGTTCAGTAAATGTTAGCTCCTATTATTATTTTTCTAGATGGAAGGGTTTCCCCTTGGCCAGCCTGTTAAATATGCCCCCTATACCATAGTTTCATTTTGTTTTGTTTTGTTTTGTTTCTGAACTATGAATAGGGTCCACTTTACTCATGTTAGGTAGTTTTCATGTCCAGTACTCTGGCAGATCCCCTGTGTCTTGAACTCTAATGGCCATCTCCATGATTAGGATGCTCAAGTGAAACAAAATACCCTTCCCCTACTTCCCCCACAACCCCCTCACGCACACCCTTAACTATGAGTCCGGCTCTTTTGGACTGTTTGCACCTTTCTCTCTGCCTTCTCACATGTGCTTTTTCCACAGCTAACAGAAGGCTTTCTTGCCTCTTCCTGTTGCAAAGCCTACACCCTCATTTTATGTGTGAAAGAACCCTTCCAAACTCTAGGCTCATTAGCAAAGCAAAGATAATCCATGTATGCTGAGCTCATTGAATAATCATCCCTTTCTCAGTTCAGTCTACCACCCCCACTCATTTCCCTAGATCATCCCAAATGGATCATTCTCCCAAGTTTCTCCTCTTTCACATGTAAGATATTTTTCTATAATCACACCATTATGGGCTTGCAACATCAAAATTACCTTGTATGCATGATAATAACAAACCATTTACACACAAACACACACATACCCCGCAGTGTCATTCTCTCACAGCCCAAGTTTCTGGTTCTTGATATACTTCTAGAGTTCCTGTAGGTCTGGCTAAGGGAGGGTTCACATATCCCTGACTTTTCACTAACAGAGCCTTTATGGACTCAGGTGGAGCGGCTGATCCAGGAGCGTGGCTGGGAGTTCATGTGGAATGAGCGTTTGGGATACATCTTGACCTGTCCGTCTAACCTGGGCACCGGACTTCGGGCGGGAGTGCACATCAAACTGCCTCTGCTAAGCAAAGTAAAGGAATTGTGGGGTTAGAGTGGAGCATGAGTGAGGACAGTGGCTGTGTGTGGTTGGGAGGGGATGAGCATTTTGGAAAGGAGCCAGACATATTGTGGCTAGAAATGTCAGGGGAAAGGGCTCTGAGCTCGTTCCGGGTATAACCAGTCTCTGCCCCTATTGACCCTGCCCCCAACCCCTATCTTTTCCCCTCTAGGATAGCCGCTTCCCAAAGATCCTGGAGAATTTAAGGCTCCAGAAACGTGGTACTGGAGGAGTGGACACAGCTGCCACAGGCAGCGTCTTTGACATCTCTAATTTGGACCGACTGGGCAAATCAGAGGTGAGATCCTTAGGGATTAGGGTGAGGAGAGATATAGGTCTGTGGGGGTTGAAATATGATGGTGAATGGGCCCTAGGAATCTGAAATGAAATTCAGGTTGAGTGGGGAGGCAACTGGAAAGGAGTTCCTAGAGCAGGCAAATCAGTGCTGAAGAAGGAAACTCAAGTTATGGGAAACAGAGATCAAGGGTTAGTGTCCTTCAGGTGGAGCTGGTGCAGCTGGTCATCGATGGCGTGAACTATTTGATTGATTGTGAACGGCGTCTGGAGAGAGGCCAGGATATCCGCATCCCTCCTCCTCTTATCCACAATAAGCATTAAATCCCCCTCCCCAGAAGATGACTCAAGATTCCCAAGACTTCTGCTCGTTTTAATGTGGCCCATTCTACTTGCCTTGGATGCCCCCAACTCCCTTCTGTCCTAGTAAAGACTCCTTGCTGTGCTCTAGCTGTCTGTGTTATTTCTCATGGTTGGGGTGAAGAGGGACTAGCCTCCAGGAAAGGAAAAGAAGCAGTGGGGTTATTTATGATGGAAAGAAGTCTCCAGATATGGCATGCCAGGAACACTGATTCTCAGGTGGGTGGAAGGCATTAACATTTTACCCTATTCCTCATCGGCTTCCTGAGGATAATTAGAATGCATTTCCATTTGCACTTTATTAAAGTTTCTTTCCCAACAATCTCTCTCTTTAACTGTAGAGACAGGTTTGTAGCAGGTTGCCAAGGAAGCAGATGGTCAACGCCATGGCCCAGGAGGGTTGTGACCAGTCCTGAAGGCCCCGGGCTGTGCTTCGACCTATAATGAGACAGAGAATGGGAGGAATATTACACCTCTGTTCCCCAGGAACCACTAATAGATGGAAACTATCTGCCTAGATCCCTTTATTCCAGGGATCTCCCTGAGTGAGTCTTATGAGCCAGAGAGAACTAAGTTCAGGGTCAGATTCTGGGTCAGGAGTTGGAGGGTCAGGCTGTGCATTTGGGAACTCACCCTGCTGTTCTGGATTCTCCTTCCCCTCGTGCTGGGCCCATGCCACAGCTCGTCGCTGCTCAGGACTCAGAAAGGCCATTTGTTCAGGAGTGACAGCCATAGCCTGAACACTTGTGAGACTAGATAGCTGGGTGGGGCTGAACACCACCTGGGGGTGGGGACAGGAATCAGTGCATCCACTGTAGCCCCCGTTGGGCCCTGGCTCTTCATGGTCACCCCAAACGCCAGCCCATCAATACTTACAGCAAATTTAGGAGCAGGGATGACAGAAATAGCAAGAGGGGTGAGGCCCTGGATCTGTTCCTGCAGCAGTGCTGAAAGAGCCAGGTCTGGGATCCCTGCTGTTAAAGCAAGTGGGATGGGCATTCAAACGCTGTTGTATACCACCCTCCCCCCTTCTCTTCAAACCTACAGACCTTCTCCAACCTCTCCCAAAGTACCATACACCTTTCCCAACACATCTCCAACCTCTTACCTAAATACCTTCTCGGACTCCCACCTTAAGAATTCCAGAGCAGTCCTCCACCCAGTCCAGCCATGGTACAGAAACCAACCCATGACAACCAGAACCAGCAGGGGTCCAGCCTCCCTACCTGCTATGGTGCCGATTTCAGTGAAGATCTCAGGCCCCCAGTTACTGATGGGACCAAAACCACCAGGCAGCACAAGGAGCTGGGCCAGAACTTCCAGCTGCTGCTCAGAACACCGGAGATGCAGACTGCCCAGGAAGAGAGCTGCTTGGCTGTGGAAGAGTGGGGTGGAAGGGAGAAGATTCAACCATGGTGATAGGGCCCATGGTTGTGAGATGCGAGTAGAGACCGCTTCAAGTGAGGTCCCTTCCTCCCTGGGACCGCTCACTCCTTCATGAGCCTTCCAACCCCAGTGAGTCCACCTTTACCTCAGCACCACCACCCACACCCCCCTCCACAGGTGACCTAAATTCCCAACTGCTGATATGCCGTAGCTCCTCTGGCCGAAGTCCGCAGAGCGTATAACCCAGGGCAGTCAGGTGAAGGAAGTCCAGGTGGCTCACATGCCGGCCACTCTGCCGCAAGAAACTGGAGACCACAACCCGGAGCTGATACAGGGATGGAGGGCAGAGAATAAGGAGAGAAATCATGGGGAATTCTTAGAAGAGGAAGTGATTAGGGAAGTAACAAGCGCTACTGGACTATATACTTATATTCTTAAGACCAGAAGATCCACTAGCCATGGGGAAGGTTGAGGATCCAAAACTAGAAGGCCAGGGAAAACAGGCAGGAGGGAGTTTTACCTGTTCAGGGGCTCAAAGTGAATAAATCACAGAGTTTCTAGTGCCACAAGTATGAGGTATTTAAAAATAGAAAGAATGGCCAGGCAGGGTGACAGGAAAACATTCCTTGGGCTTTAGGTGACCTAGAGGCCTGGACCTGTGGAATGGATGTTTGGAAGGATATAGAAAAAGGGAAGGTGTTACCTGGACAGAGCTCCAGCCATCTATCTGTCCCAGGGTGCTCAGCACTCCCCAGTCCGCTAGGGTCAGCTCCTGTAGTTCCCGCTCTCCTAGACTTATTAAGAGCCGACCCAGCTGCAGGATCTGCTCAGGACGGAATCCCCGGGGAGGACCCCACAACTAGGAGAAAGAGAAGAACAATGTGAATGGAAAAGCATTGGTCTAGAAGTGAGAATGCTGGGTCTTAGTCATGCCTCTGACCTTAGCTGTGTAACTGAAGGCAAATCACTTGCCTCTCTAGGTCTTTAGCTTCCTCAGCTGTAAAATGAGGATGGTTTAATGTTCCTCCGACTAGGCTATTACTGAAAGATGCTAGAGTCTCAGTAGGGAAGAATAGCACACTCTTAGTCCATGATTTCTAAACGTTTATGTGCACCAGACTCACTGGGAATGCCTGTTAAAATGTAGATCCCTATAGCACTAAGATGATTCTTCAGTGAGCGGCATGGGACCCTTGCATCAGCATTTTAAAAACCTGCTCCCTGGATAATTTTTATACACAGTAAAGTTTGGTAACCACTGCTTTCTTCCCTCTACCCATTGCACTAGCTTCTTTTCCTCTGACTCCCTTCTCAGGATTCAAACTCTCTAATTCTTTAATCTCCTGTTTCTCCCATCTCTTACCCGGCTATCCATTTCCTTGTGTTCCACACTGCACCCAACCAGCTTCCTCATGTTGGCCTCTCTATCCCTAACCTGTTTTGCCTTGCTCATCGCTGCCCGTAGTTCTTCAGGCCCAAGTCCTGGGTCTCCTGCAAATAATGCCAGGCAGTCCTCAAAATCTGAGAGCTCCATCTCCGCAATCTGGGTTGCTGACCAGGCTGCTGGGAATGTCCCCCGTACATCTGCACAATTTGGCACAGGTTCTAAAGAGGTAAGGCAGGCACAGGGCATCAGTGTAGAACTAAACTATGCCCTGAGAGATATCTATAGATGGAATGACCCCTCCGACCTTTTAAAAGGGTAATGTGGACACTATGGGCCAAAGGATTACTATAGTGTGAGAATTACAGGACTCAAAGGACATTAGAACAAGTAAGTGATTAGAGAGGACAAGCTCCACATTATATAAATGGAAGACTGAGGGAGGTTGCCTAGGGATTTAATGGCAGGTCTAGATCAGAACCCAGGTCTCAGGTCCCAGAGGGTCTCCCTCCTACATCCTAAGCATCTTCCCAGCAGACAGCTTCATACTCTAGCATTGAGCCAAGCCTACGAGCTGGGTCACTGTTAACAGGGATAAGAGAATAGGAAAAGGGAAGTCCTGGGCTCAAAGTGCAATGGGTTCTAAATTTCTAGGGCTATAGAACCCTAGAACTAGAAAAGACCTTGAAGATCATCCCGCTAACCACTTTGGTTTGTAGATTAGAAAACCGAGTCCAGAGAACAGAAAGTGTGTAAATCTTCTCAAAGAGCACATCATACCTAAAGCCTAAAATTCTGATTCCATTGCTGGATATTCTTTCCTATAGACTTATGAATATTTGGGTAGTTTCACCTGGGAGATCTGCAGTAGGCTGTACAATCCCAGCTACCAAGGCGGCTTTCTTGGGCGCAAGCTGTGGACTGCCACATAGTTGTCCAACTCTGCTCTGCTCCCAGCTCCGCTGCTTCTCTAGGAGCCGCTCCAGGGTCTCTGGTCCCAAGGCTTCCTGTGTGAGAAGTGAGATGGAGAGTGCAGAGACCTAGAAGGTCAGGACCAGCTGCTGCAGCTCTAATTCTAAAGTCCTGTCTCTTTTTAGCAATTTCCCCAGATTCACGCTTTACAACCCTTGCCCCACACCTCCTTGGCCTTAGCTCCCCAGAACCAGCTCACCAGTCCCCTCTCTGCCCTTACTCCCTCCCTTGTTCCTTCACCTCACCCTGGGGATCAAGGAAATAGCTTCAGTAGACAGAGTGAGTACTAGGCGTCCAGCTTGTTCTACTTCACCCTGGCTCCACGACTCTGGCTTCCTGGGGGACAGGAAGAAGATCAGGGACTGGGATGCTGAGAGAACTGTGATGGAAAGGAAGGGGAAAAGAGGACATGCTAGGATTGGGGACTCAGGGCTCCAAGGACCCTTGAGTGTATTAAATGAGCTGCTACTAATGATGGTGGTTAAGAGGGTGGGTGTAGGATGAGTTAGAATTGGAAGTTTCCGAAGGTTCATACCCAAGAACAGGCTCCTGCGATAGGAGCCATCCCAGCTCTGTGGCAAATGGCTCTCCTAGGCAGAAGCCCTGCAGCTGATTGAGATGGGCCAGGAGGATCGGTAGGGGGATCCGTCGTGTACTCTCTATCCCCAGGAATCCAACCAAGGGGCCCAATGTCTCCAGCACTTCCCTTGAGACTGTTGTCTCCTTTGGAGCCTAGAGAGGGGCATCAGGCCTTGGGACAATGCATCTCTGACTCAGACGACCAGACTCTGATCAAGACACCAAAACCTTTGATTCTTCTCTCCCTCCAAGCTCCCAACTTGAAATCCTATAATGTTCACTGCCACTGTTTACTTTCTTAAATCAGGAGCCCAGATAGGCGGAGGCAGAAAGGCTAAGAGATGGAATCCAAAGGATTTCTGGGACTCCAGCGAATGTGGATAAGAAATAGGAAGCAGGTTCTCAAGGAATAGAACCTGGAGGTAGATCTAGGGGCTAGGGCCTTGTGGACAAGAACCTGTTTGACATCAGAAGTGTGGGGCTGGGCCTAGAAGACCGAGAGCATTGTCTGAGAGGTAAAAATTATCCAGGCAGCAACTCTGAGTCTGGTAGGTTGGACTCTTACCAAGTTTTGTAGGGCCCTCTCCGCCAGGGCTACACGGTGGACTGGGGTCAGTGCCAGCAGCTGCTCTGGAGCTCCTCGTACCAGCTCCACCACCAACATAATAGATTCATTGGACAGTCTCTCCATCAACTGGACTCTATAGCAATTTGACAACAGGGGCCCTCAGAAATGAGCCCTGTTGAAAAGAAACCACAGAACGCCACATTGCCCAGATAAAAGAGGTAACATCAGAACAAAACTTATGGCCCTGGACAGGATCTGATATTAAATTGCCCCAGATGCAATTCCCATCATAGTGTTTAAAGGGAGGGAACAAAAGGAATGACATACTTCTAGTATTCCCGAAAAGAAATGACCAATGATCCTACCATCTAATGGAACCCAAAGCCCCAAATATCAACTATCTTTGAAATTTCCCCCCATTGATAGATTAGGAGACGGGTTCCCAGAGGTGGTGGGATCTTACTCCCAGTTCCTCTCTTCTACAGCACTACCCTTCCTCTACTTGATGGGAGGAGGTCCTCTCTCATTTGTATCATGCTACACAGTTTACCAAGTTCTTTTGGGTGTTCTCTCATTTGATCCTTATGACAAGATCTTGAGGTAAGAAAGGTATTTTTCTTACTCTTTCACAGATGAGGGACTCAGGTCTTCCAGCCCATGGTCTAGGATCTTTCACCTTATCTAGGTCCTTGAAATTCTAAATTATCTAAATTAAAAAGATTTGAATGGCTTTTTTTTTAGAGCCCTCTTGTCCCCACATTAGGAGTGATATTGTATACTCTAGGGCTGCCAAATCTGGAACTAGGCTGTGTAGCACAAGGGCCAAAATCTGTGGAAAGGCCTATAAAAATGTAAGGATGAAGTCAACCACTTTGACCACCACCTCATCCCTAGGAAGGCTAACACCAGCCTTTTTCTACCCTGACTTACAGTTCAGATGGCGATGGGATAGGGATGGGGGTAAAATGGAAAAAGAGGCCTATGAGTGATACTCATAAACTCCCAGAGTCTGTGTGAGGAGGACTCAGGTTCATGAGTTTTCTCTCCCCACGACCCTTACCCATACTTGAATGTGCTCTACAACATTCCTGCTATGGGACCATCCAGCCTAGCCTTGAACAGCTCTTGAATTGTTGATGTTGGGAATTCACTACATCAATTTTCCTTATATTTTGCAAGACTCTGATTTTTATTCCTTCGTCCTTGCGATGCCCAATATGGCCCTTCAGAAACATGCCCATCTATTTTCTATTTGATAGCCTTTGGGGTATTTGAAGGCATTTATCATGCATGTTTCATACATGTTCTCTTTCTGTACTCCATTGGACACACTGACAACATGGTTGCTTAAACAGACTATAATCCTCTAGGGCAGAATTGGACCATTGCCTCCCTCAGCTTAGATGGTCTATCTCTATTAATGTAGCCTATTATATCATGACTGCTTGGAAGGCCACATCATAGTGTTACCAACCCTCAGCTGTTCCATGTTGGGACCATGTTCTGGGAACCAGTCAATACATAGAGCAACTTTGAATAGAATACTCTACTTTGGGCTATAACTAGTATCAGGGAACAGTCAGGAAAAAAACACCACCTTAAGGACACTTCCTAGGGGCAGATCTTCTACCCCAAGTTGAGACTTCTAAGGAGCCAGTTTCTCTAGTTGGAGCACTTACGGTAAATCCAGGAGTAGCTTTGCATCTAGCCCACTCAGTTCTGGCCCTAGGGTTGCCAACTCTGGCTCTGGCATGGTCATCCTCCGCTGTAGCTCTGCCCAGATACAAGCCCTCTGTAGGACAGGGTGGGGAAACATGTCAGGACAGACTTAAGCTTGGGAACCGGATTCTGTATCCAGGGTCCCTGCCTCCCTGCTCCAACTAATGCCTAAGCACCCCCTCTCACCAGGCTCCCTCGAACCCCAGTGGGCAGCTGATAGATCATGTGTACAACTTCAAGGAAGTCTGCCATCGAGTTGATCTGCTGCAGAAACTCACACGACATGCCCCCCGCCAGGGTGCCCAGAGCCCTGTAGGTGTGTGAGTGGACAGATGCTCATTCATCACATGCCACGGTCTGTCTGCTCATTGTATCAACACAAGTACAGATGCTCTTTTACGGTAACTTATAGTTTGAGATATGATTTTCCACGGATGTTCTCATTGGCTCCCCACATCATCACTGTTTATCAGAGAGGAAAATAAGCATTCACAGAGGTCGAGCGAAGTTCCCCACATTACTCTCCTACAAACATGCTAAACTGAGCCTAGCGCTAGATCTTTAGATTCTGAAGACCATGATTCTTCTACTGTGGGTAGAAGTTAGGTGATACACTTACTTATTCCTGTTTATTCTGCTTGGCCAGTGGTTCTGATTAACTAACCAGATCAAACTAACAATAGCAAATGTCTGTTGGGAGCTTGCACCGGGCCAGCCACTCTATTAAGTCCCTTAAATGCCTTATCTCATTTAATCCTTATAACCACATCCTATGAGGTAGGTACTATTTTAATTCTCATTCTATAGAAGGAAAAAACTGAAGCTTAGAGAGGTTAAATGACTTGCCCAAGATCACAAATACATGTCAGGGCCGGGACATGAACCCAGGTTTTCTGAATCCCTTAGACTCATCAGGGTAGTTGTGGTCCTGTGGGAGGGCAGGAGGGTAAAGGGAGAAAGAGCCAAGAGGGGAACCACAGGCTGGCACGATGTGTCATTCATCCCTACATCTCCCACCACATCACATGGCATCTGGCACATGGTAAGTGCTCAAAAATTGTTAGTCGAATTAAACTCACTGCGCAACACAGGTTACTCACTGCAGATTCCTGAATGTCAGGTTGGTGGGCACCTGCATCTTCTTCCAGAGAAACTGTGCCTACAAGAGAAAAAAGAGGAGCAGCACTCCAGCAGAGATAGTTGCCTAAGAACTTAAGATGCCTTGGACCCAGTCTTGCCTCCCCACCGTGTAGATCCCATTAGCCTCCTGCTCTCCCAAATGCACATTCCTCTCCGAGAGAGAGACAGAGACAGAGACAGAGAAATGGAGGATTAGGGAGAAGGGAGAAGAAATGAGCCAAGCAAGTCACATTATAATATATAAAGGATGCTCAGGCTAACGTGCCCAACGTAGGGCTGCTGGGTAAAAGAGGTGGGACACAGGGGGTAGTCCTAGGCTAAGTGGAGAGAATTACCTGCTGCTCAGACCAGGGCAGCTGGCGGTAGCGCCTTCGGTTAGCCAGAAGAGCCGTGGAGTCCAGCTGTAGCAGCTTCAGCGGGAGCAGGGGAAGCAGGCAGTCTGGCCAGGTAGTGGGGATAGGCTGCCGGTGGCCATGTAGGTGTCGCAGTGCAGCAGTAGGTCAGGGGAGCCACGGGGGCAGGAAGGGACCAGAGCTAGGATAAGGCTGGATGGTCTGCGCCACTAGAGCGGTACATGCCTGAGAGCCCTCACCTCAAGGTGGCTGCAGGCAAGTCTTGCTGCTATTTGGGCACCTGGTGGACTAAAGTCCTCTCTGAGCTTTGGTCTCTTTATCTGAAACCAGGGTGGTTGGCCTTGACATTCTAGGCCAGTGTGTTCTCTGGAACTGGGGAGGGCAACTAATGTCTTGGGTGGGGGGGCACAGAGCCAGCTGGAGTCTTGGGGGGAGTGTATGAAGCATCACCAGCCGTATGAAACCGCCCTTGGATGGGGAGAGGAGTTTATTTGGGAGATTGCCACACGTACCTGACCAGGGATACACAAAGCTGCACCGGCACCTGTCGTACCTATGTTTTTAACTCCATCTTTCACCTGCATGAGAATTGGCAGTGTGTGTGTGTGTGTGTGTGTGTGTGTGTGTGTGTGTAAGAAAGTGGAG
The DNA here is from genome assembly GCF_902655055.1 of Lutra lutra. NCBI lineage: Eukaryota > Metazoa > Chordata > Mammalia > Carnivora > Mustelidae > Lutra > Lutra lutra. The sequence goes on from NC_062284.1 coordinate 63,010,336, forward strand.
AAGTGTGGGAGACCTTCCCTGGCCAAAGGGAAGATTCCCTGCTCCTTCCCCAGAGCCCACATCCTTAAGGGTCTCATCCTCCCTGCCACTCTCATACCCGAAAGGTCTGCAACAAAGCTGCGGTCTGGCAGGCTGAGAGGCGTGATAGCTGGGGGGCTAGGCAGGAGCAGGCCCCAATCAGAACTCGCCTAGGGATGGCCTGGAGTGTCTGGGAACTGAGGCCTGGCAGCAGAGGGTGCAAGGAGCAGAGTTCCTCCAGGGACAGCTGGGGAGCAAGAGAGACAAGAGTCCTGAAGAAGAGCAGCAAACCCAGTACAGTAAGTGGCAGGTGAGGAAGCATGGAGGGAAGAAAGGGGTAGATGCAGGAGGCAGGGAAAGGGGGACAAGAACCTCTGGAGGATGTTGAGAAGGGGCTGCTACTCACATCATGTCTGGGGAGGAGCCGTCCAAGCAGTAAAACAGCCTAAGGTGGGAGGGGACAGGAAACAGCAGCTTTCAGGTCCTGGCAGCCAGGTTTGAAACAAGTCCCGAGGAGCTACCCTCCAAAACTTCTAGCTCCCTCTCTACCACCCCCACTGACTAGCCTGGCCATGGATCTTCTTGATCTGAAGAAGGGGGGATGAGGGGGCCCTCCTTGGGACAGAGAAAAAGGAGGAGGCTCTAGAGGAACTAATGGTATCCCTGAATGTAATTCTCTTGACTGGTGTTCCCAGGGCTGGAAGGTGGACACCAGAGAGCAAGACAGGCCCACCTGGGCGGGTGTGACACTGGTTCCCCGCAGGGCAGGAAGCATGGCTCTTAGCTGGGGCTCTGACAGCTCCTGCAGGAAGCGGAGGCCCAGCTGAGGGAAGAGAGGGGCCCAGACTCGCAGCTCCCGGGGACTCAGCACAGCCCCTCTGGAAGAGCGTAACACTCCCAGAAGCTCATACGCCACCTGTAACCAAAGAAGTTTTGGGACTGGAGAGAAAAGATAAGTGAACTTTAAGCTTCCTGTCTGATCCCACATTTGGATTTCCTAGGGCCTGGTCTGGGACTTAGAACCAGGGTTGGGATAGGAACAGATGGGGTTAAAGATCTCAGAGGGTATGCTTGGGGTCTCATAAACCAAATGGCATAGGTCTGGAAGAGGTGGTAACAGATAAGAATGACCATGGATAAAGGAACAGAGGTGGCAGAGGTCGGGGAGGGCTGGCACTATTGTGCTCACGTGTGGTTGAGATGACTGGGCAAGCCCTCCACACTGACTCAAGAAAAGCCTGGAGTCTTGTAGGCCTGTGCCAAGGGGCTCACCCGTCCTTGTGGGCTGAGAGTCCCGTTGGCCGCACATTCCAGCAGCCCCCGTTCCACCGGCCCCATTGGATCACTCAAGGGTACCAAGCTCTGCAGCTCCTCAGGGCTCAGGAAACAGGCGAGGGACCCCAGCCTGAGAAGAGCACAAAGCTGGCCTTCGTGTGGTCACGGAAGCTGGCACTAAGGTGGGGACCACGTGGGTACAGAGAGTGGGCACTCTGACCACTAAACTAGGAAATACGGGTGCCATAGATAGGACTCTGTCCCGGAATCCAATACTGCCTATGTCCCTTGCTTACTTTCTTGCCCCTGCCTTCCTAGGACCCCAACCTATCCAGCAGCCATCCTCGCTGCTCTCCCAATGTGACCTTGATCACCGACCCCACAACCACTCACCTGCGCACCTGCTCCTCTCCATCCTGGATGCTTTGGTTCACCAGGCTGCGTAGCACATGTCGAGCGTGCCCTGGCCCAAGACCTGCTGCTGGCCAGCTATCCTCCAGGGCCTGGATCTGAGATGAGGAGGGGCAGCTTGTATTGGGGTCACTGTGGGACTCTTGTGGGGAGCTGCCGACCAGGACTCCTGTCCCACCTAGCACAAGATGGGCTGGTCAAGTTAAGAGGATCATGTCCTACCTGGTGAGGGCTGAGCTGCAGAAAGTTTTCCAGAGGGAGGTGGGGGAGCAGGGGCAGCACGGCCCACAGAAGTTCCTGGGACCAAGCAGGCACTTCCCCAAAAAGCTCAGGGGCCAGTAGGCGCTTTGCAAGAGCCTCCTTCTGTTCAGGCTTCATTCCTGGGCTGTAATCCCGGATGGCAGCCAGGCTGGGTAGAGAAATGGCTCTCAACCCTTGGCCCTGTTCCAAACAGTCCCCTAGTTCTCTGCAGCCCTACAATCATAGGCAAGGAGGAGACTCTCCCTAATTTTAACAGAGGAGATCTCAGAAAGGGGTTGCCCTAGGCTGGTGGGGTTGGCCTGACCCCAGCAGGATCAGGAGGGGTGGTGTAGGGTCCTCACACACTGTCGTTGGCCAACAAGGATGGTGGGAAGCGCATCAGGTCAGAGACAGCCAAGAAGGGGATGAGTGGTGACAGGTCAATGAAGAGCTGGGAGGTAAGGCGTGGGTACCGCTGGAGTAGCAAGGCTGTCAGGCGACCCAGGGCCTGCTCCTCTGATGGTGGTACCTGTGGGGGGCACAGGAATGGATCCTGGCTCTGGAAATGCTCAGCATCCTTGCAATCTCCTCTCGAGATCCTCCTTCCACTGGGCAAGCCCTCTGCACACTGGGTTCTAAGTGCCCTTGATTCCTAGATTTCTCCCTCCACCCCGGTTCCCCCTCTCTCAATACCCACCTGCAGCTGGGCCCAGGAACGGTGCATGAGTGTCAGGAAGCCCTGAGCAGCCTCCCTCTCTGCTGAAAGCACCAGCTGCTGGAGATTTTCCGGCGGCATGTGCAGGTATGCCTAGGAGTGGGAGGTTATGGTAGACACAGCCTCACGGGGTTGTGACCAGCCCACCCATGTGCCCGTCCAACTGTTACCTGCACTAGAATCTGCAAGGCCCAAACACTCTTCTCCCTCTGGAGCAGATCCCATAGCACAGGCTGGTGGGGAGACAGATAGGATGCCAAGAGATATTTCCTCTGTCCCTCCTGAAGCTTCCCCAGGCACTCCAACTCCTCTTGCTAGGATGCTTGTCCTTTGTCTGAAGCTAGGATGTGTGTCTCCTCAGATATTAAATTATTTTAGGCCAGGGACAATGTCTGTAACTTCTCCTGTATCCCTTTCCATGCCAGGCCCACTGCTGGCTCAATAAATAAATAAATACTTGGAGATCGGAACCAAATTGCTATGAATCTGTCTAAAATCATTTCACTGGATGCAGGGCTTGAGAAAGGTGGGCCCCAACGTGGAGTAAGGAATTTTTACATACCCTGCAGAACCTAGCAAAGTGCCTTTCATAAAACAGGGAACCAATGAATGACTTATGGTATTTATGTATTCTAGTCCCCTCACTCTACAGAGAAGAAACAGAAGCCCAGAAAACCTAAATTAAATTATTTGCCTAACACCACACTAATTTGTAACATAGTTGACCCCAGAACCCAAGTCTTTCAATTTGTAGTTGCCCTGAATTTTTCTCATTTCTGCCTAATCTTCCTCTATTTTGCCAGCCTCCGAGTCTCACTCTCTAGGGACAGAATTAGGGCCCTCCAACTTGATCCCTTTCCCTTCTGGAGCAGCAAGGGGGAGAGTCAAAGAGTCAGAATAATGAGATAACATTTATCACATGTTTCTGTATCTTGCTATATACATAACCCACAACATGTCTTATCTTATGTAATCCTTACAGCCACCCTACAAAAAAATTGGCATGAGTATTCACCCTCATTTATAGATTAAAAAAAGTATTGCCCAGAGAGGTTAAATAACTTGTCCAAGGTCGATCATAGAACTAAGATGTGAACCCAAGCCTGTCTGACTCTAGAGCTATGTGCTTAAACCACTAGAGTATACTATACTATTATCCTCTCAGCATTAGAGAAATCATTTGGAGGTCCTTCCCTCTGTTCCCAGGGCTTTCACCTTGGCAGATCACTTACACTGAAGCAAGCCAGCAGCTCCATCTTGTTTGTAACAGAGCTGGGGCTTTCAGTGGGTTCGAAGCCCAGCGGGATTGGCAGTTCCTCCTCTTTCAGGTACTTTCCGACCGTCCGCAGCACGCTGCGCCGGCCCTCTGGGCGGAAGGCATCCCAGAAGGAACAGTTGTCTGGGAGACTGGAGAGCATCAGGGCCTGCCCCAGCATTCCCTGGGCCTCAGTGCCCCCGGCCCCTGGACCCAGGAGAAAGGTCAGCAGGCGCAGGAGATAATGTAGGCGTGTGGAATGGGCAAGGGCTGGTACAGAGGACTGACAGCGTGGCAACTGGGATAGCATGCCAAGCAGGAAGGGAGCTGGGGCCAGGCACAATGGGGATGGTCCCAGTGGTGGCAGGGAGGGCAGAAGAGGGCCCAGGAGCCCCTCTAGGAAGCAAGTGTCATTACCCCCACGACTTATCCTGCACTGGCCTGCGAGCCAAGGCCAGAAGGGTGCCAGGGCTTCATACATGGTGTCGTTGACACAGACCATCATCAGGAAGCTGCCCCCATCTGGGCAGCGCTCCCCACAAGGTCCAACGTGGCAGGGTGGGAAGGCAGTGACATCTGGGGTGGGGCCCTGGCACACATGCTGAACCCAGGCCTGATTGCTGGGGGGGACAGCCTGCAGACCCGCCTCTCCACACAGCCGCTCAGCCCACAGAGTCTCGTTCTCCAAGAAGCAGCCCCAGAAGATCTCTGGGGTGAGGGGCACAGGGGGCAGGCCTTCAGGACAGCTGGTGGGGGGTGGGAGCAGGCCAGCACACAGCTGCTTCACCAGGCGGCGGTTGGGGCCAGACAGGGCTGAAAAGGAGAGGTTGCTACATATTGCCTCCAGGAACTGATCGGGAAGCTGGTCATGGCAAGCCTGGAGCCAAGCTTGGGCACCTGGTGCCCACGAGACTGCATACCACACAGCTGTCTGGCAGATGGCAGCAGGGCTGGGAGGGGGCCTCGGGGTGGCCGGCTTGGCGTGCTGGCAGAGCAAGTGGATGGAGAAGTTGGAAATGCTGTAGGGTGGTGCTGGGTCTGAGTGGTTCTCACAGAGGGCCTCCACAGAGATGGCTCGCCGTTGGCGAGGGCTGATGTGGGCTGAGGGCTGGGAAGCCCTGGGCAGAGGCACACCCGTGCTCAGGCAGTGGAGGAGGGCAGGGGGTGGGGGTGGTGATCCAGACAGAAACCCCAGCGCCTGGACATCCCAGGAAAGGTTGTGCCGGATGCCCCTGGGTGTAGAGGGAAGAGCAGTTTACATTTCCTCCAGTTGAACATTCTGACCCTGGCCCAGAGCCCTGCAAGGGGGGTAGCAAGCATAGGCTTTTCCAAAAGGTCCCAGGGACCATAGATGTTACTGGTTTAGGTGGAAATGGGAGAGAGATCTGTCCTGCCAAGGACGAAATCATCTAGGAGGAGCCCCAGTTGGAGTCCCTTCTGTCCACCTGGCTCCTTTCTTTCTCCTGTCTTCATATGCTTTTAGGTAGCATAGGTCCAACCCTTGGTTGGCCTCATTTCAGGAAGTCTGCCGAGCAACTGAGGAAATCTGACTGTGCTCTGGCATTGTTATGCTGAAATAGTAAGTGATGGAGGAATCCAGTCTTGTCCTTTCTTCCCATATCCCATCTCTACAGGGTAACATTTATGAAACATTGTGTGCGAGGCACAGTTCTAAGTGGCTTACACATACAGTATCAACCCACTCAATCTCTTTCCACAACTCTATGGTGGCTAATATTATTTATATTTTATAAGTAGGGAAACTGAGGCATAGAATGAGAATGTAATCTCCCCAAGGTCACATGGCTAGGTAAAGGTAGAGCTGGGACACCAACCTAGTCAGTCACGCTCTAAAGCCACTAAACAACACCCCTCCCATCAGTTCTCTCCTCCACCCTGGAGGCTGACTTCCCAGGCCCAATCAGAACATCTTTCCTGGGAAGAGAGTTACTTACCATAAAAGCAGCTGCTGAAGGTTGCCTAGGAGGGAAACAGTAAGGAAGAGGACTCTCCTAGTCTAACCCCTTCTTTGCCCTGCCACAGCCCACCAGACCTGGCAGCACTCACCTCCCTGGCACTGACCATTGGCATCAGGCTCTGGTTGCCCCAGGATGGAAAAGACCTCATCCTGTAGGGAGTCGGTGACACGGAGCAGCACCTCCTGGAAGGCAGCATAGAGGGGGGCCCCCACTGTGCGCAGCAGGCCTCCCCAAAGAGCCTCCTTAGAGCCCAGCTCCCCCACTGGGGTGAGCAAACCCAACAGACCCTGCAAAATGTGGGGGGCTGGCTCTCTCCCATCAAGGCCTGTGGCATTGGTGGGGTCTACGCTGGGCTGCACCTGCACCAGGGTCTGCCAGCGTGTACCCTCTAACAGCAGCAGCAGAGAAGGCAACCAGTCAGCCACGAGGACACAGTCAGAAGGCCCATCACGGGTACATGGGGGGCGGGTAGGGGTAGGGGGTCCCACAGGAACTAAGGCTCCTAGCAGCGCCTCTGCGAGTCCACCCAGCACACCTGCCTGGTGCCCCAGGAAGTCCCGGGGGGTCTGCTCCTGTCCCAGCAGTGCCAGCACATCCCCTAGCAGCCCTAGCATTGGCTCCCAGTCTGGGCTGCCTCTCAGTGTCACTAGGAAATCGTGGAGCCGGAGGGCAGGGGGCTGGAGAGGTGGGGGCTCCCCCACGGGTCCCTCTCCCATTCTCCCAGGCTCAAAGGAAGAAGAAATGTTGGCTAGGAGTGCAGAGAACTGTGAGCGGCTGAGGGACCCAGGGGGAGCCTGGTCCATGGTGGAGAGCAATGACTTCAGGAGGGAGAGCCCGGGGTCCAGGGACTGAATCCCAGTAGGGACCAGAGTCACTGTAAAGAGAGAAACAGGAGCTCAATCAAGGGGAAGAGCCTAGAACCCAATTCAGCCTTGCCCTGGAACCCAGCCCTAGCTTAGATCTAAAGATGAAGCTCAGGGTTTGGTGAGCTGAGTCCCTTTACTGAATCAGCCTACAGGAAGTCTTGACCTGCTTCCTTTTCTTCTTCTTCTTTTTTTTTAAGGTTTTATTTATTTGACACAGAGATTTATTTGACAAGTAGGCAGAGCGGCAGGCAGAGGAAGAGGGAGAGGCAGGCTCTCCACTGAGCAGGGAGCCTGATGTGGGGCTCAATCACAAGACCCTGAGAACATGACCTGAGACGAAAGCAGTTGCTTAACCAACTGAACCACCCAGGTGCCCCTTGACCTGCTTTCTTAACCTTCGCTTTCTCCCTAGCTCCAGTCTCTACCCATCTTCCTTTATCTCTCTCTTTTTTTAAAGATTTTATTTATTTATTTGACAGAGAAAGAACAGGATAGCACAAGCAGGGGGAGTGGCAGAGGGAGAAGGAGAAGCAGGCTCCTTTGCTTAGGAATTGCCAATGCCAGTGCAGAGTCCATCCCAGGACCCTGGGATCATGACCTGAGCCGAAGGCAGATGCTTAACTGACTGAGCCACCCAGATACCCCTTCCTTTGTCTTTTATAGAAACGAGTTAATCTCTGCATTCTTAAGTCTCTTTTTAGCAACCGTTCCTCTCATCCCCAGCCCTGCTCGCTGTTCCTCTCACCTGCACAGGATAGCGGCAACAGCAGAGGCCAGAGGCTCAGAGCCATGTTTCCAGGTGAGCACCAGTAAGAGGTGAGTTCTGGTTATTCTCACCTTGCGTGGGATAGCCAGGTAAGGGCAGGGCACCGCAGGCAGCCCGAGTTGCCACTGACACTATAGTGTGGTCTTTCAGGAAACAATATCTGTAACCTGACAGGTTTGTCACCTGAGCCTCTGAATACCTGATCCTCTGGCTTTGGAAAAAGGTGTGCTTCTGTGAGAGGGACCAGTTATAGGGGATCCCAGGGGGCCCTTGGTGGAGCCTAAGGCTCCTAAGGAGCCTATGGAGACAGCCTCAGTTAACAGCCAGGATGCAGATAAGGGTGTAATCTGGTAGGGGGGTGGCATTCTGCAGAAAAATGTAAGAAAACAAAGAGGATCCAAAGGAGTTAAAAAGCAAGTAGGATTCGGAGGAGTCAAGGAAGAAAGGGGACCCAGAAAAAGAAGCTGGGCAGCCAGGTATAAACAGAGAAGAGGAATAAAGACCAAGTTCTGGTCCAAGGACATAACATTTAGGAAGAGGAAAGCTGCTTTCAATTCAGTCCAAGAACCACAAAATGCTCAGAATGGGGCAGGACTTCAGAGGTTACGTAGACAAAACCTCTCATTTTATGGATGTGCGACTTGCTCAAGGGGCCATTCAAATGTTTGGGTTTGCCTTCTGGCTCTCTTCCTGTGGCCTAGGTGAAAGACCTGTAGAAAATTCTGAGCTGAGAAAAGAGATATAAGCCAGATTACATCACTGTGCAAGGGGGCTACTTCACACACTCATACATGAATGAACACACTCACGCAGGCTCACACACACAAAAAGAGAGAGTTCTGCTCATAGATCAGAGAGATCCCGTTCAGAATAATTGGGTCTGGTCAAGGCGAGAAGTCTTTTCTGTCCTCCATTTAAAAGCCCAAAGGCTTTTACCTGATACCAGCTCTAAATAGTAATTCAACACTGAGGCTCCACTTAAACAATTATTCTGTCCCTCTTTCCTCAGAACCCTCCTCTATTCTATCCCCCAAACCCACACATTCAAATATATTATTAATGAGCTTCTGCCCTAGGAGGTTCAGTTAGGATCATAGAATTTTAGAACTGGAAGAGACCTGAGGGAATCCTGTGGTAAAAATTTCTCATTCTGTGAATGAGGAAATTGAGACCCCTCCCTCCCCCACACACAAAATGAAATGACTTGGGCAGGCCTCCAAAGTTGAGGACAGTGCTAGGATTTTCTGAGACAAATAAAAATTCAGGATTAGTGAAATGATCTATTGTACCCCTTAGCTGATATTTTTCCTTTACCCATTAAAGTTACCACATCCAGTCTGGAAAGCAGAGAGGAGAATCAAAGAATAAGACCTGGATTCCCAATAGTTTTCTATCTCCTGGTTCCAGCCCATCCTGCAATCCATCTGAATTTCTGCCCTTGGTTGTATAACAACGCTCTTATGATAAATTCTCCTTTTTTGCTAACATAGCCCAAAAACTGAAATGGCTTGGGTTCAAATCCTGGCTCCAATGTTTACTAGCTGTGTGTTGTGGGCAGTTTCTTTTCTTTTCTTTTTTTTAAGATTTTATTTATTTACTTGACAGACAGAGATCACAACTAGGTAGAGAATCAGGCAGAGAGAGAGAGGAGGAAGCAGGGTCCCCAGGAGCAGAGAGCCCAACTCGGAGATTGATCCCAGGACCCTGGGATCATGACCTGAGCCAAAGGCAGAGGCTTTAACCCACTGAGCCACCCAGGCATGCCTGTGGGCAGTTTCTAACCTCTCTGTGTCATAGTGCTCTTTTCCATAAAAAGGAGAGATACTAGTATAGACTTATTGAGAGGATTAAATTAGATAATGCACTTAATGTACTTAGCACAGTATGTGGCATTCGTCCAACAAAGAATAAGCACCTTTCATGTGCCAGGCACTGGTACAAAATAAACATTCACTAAATGTTGCTACTATTGTTATCAGACCAACTCATTATTAATTATTTTATTTGAAACTAAAGAGCCCTAATTAATACAGAGATTCTTACCAGGAAGTAGTATCTTGACTGAAAGACCTTGAGAACAGGTATGAAACTAGTTGGCTCAAACAGAGAGAGGAACAATGAGTACTCCCTCAACCCAGGCTGGGAAATTCTTGGCAGTCCATACGATGATGGAGCAAGTAGTGGGTTAAGCAATCCTGTTGCCACCAAGGATTCAGACTATGTGCCAACTGAGGGTAAAGTGTTTAGGGTTTATAGCTAATGTACCAAACTATTTGATATAAGCAGGTTACTGCTTATACAGTTGACCCTTGAAAAGGCAGGTAATTAGGGGCACCACCCCCCAACCCCACTGAGCAGTTAAAAATCTTAACTACCCCTAAACTTAACTACTAATAGCCCACTGTTAACTGGAAGCCTTACCAACCATGAATTAATGTATATTTTATGTATTGTAGGTATAATATACCATATTCTTCTAATGAACTAGAGCAAAGAAAATATTATTAACAAAATAATGAGGAAGAGAAAATACATTTACAGTACTGTATTTATCTAAACAAACAAACAAACCAAACAATGGTATGTAGGTAGACCGCACAGTTCAAACCCATGTTGTTCGAGAGTCAGCTGTGTTCTGGTGACAAGAGTGAGAAGAGTTCCAATCTATGAATGATCAAAGAGAAAGAGAGAAAAACGGAAACAAACTGAAATTACAGAGGTCCAGAATAGGAAATTAATGTATCTTGCTAAAGTGAAATGGATAAGATTGGTGGGGATGACTGGAATGCTCTGTAATCTGGCAACTGAAACGGAGGTACCCAGAAGGAGCCAGAGAAGTTGGGAAATCTGAAACATCTTCACTGCCCCAAACCTGTCCTAGGGTACTCTGTCTCACAAAAACACATTCCTCCCTTTGAAAATTACAATTATTTTTCTCCCTTTTTGATTTGCCTTTTGTAACTGAATTATATGTTGTTCACTAGATATCCAAGAAGTTCCCACCCACATTTTCCAGATGTCTTTCAGTTGGGTAGGGGCAGGTGACTAGTTTTGGCCAGTGACTAGTAAATGACCAAAGAACTTAAGAGTTAGTGAATGTTACTCCGGTAATCTCTTCCTAGAAACTGCAGGCTGAGATGGCAGTGTCACAAGACCAAGTAGCCTCAAGCTCCAAATTATCACAGAACATGTACAATGAATTCTCATTATTTATGAGTTCTGTATTTGTGAATTAGCCTACTCATTAAAATTTGTGAACCTAAATCAAAACTTCTGGATTTTTTCATAATCACTCACAGATGTAGGCAGAGTGGTGAAAAATTTGATTCCCCTGATGTGCGTGTTCCCAGCTGAGATTACTCAAGGCAATACTCCACTGCCTTCTCATACTAGAAATCCATGTCCTTTTCATGATCTATTTAGTGCCACAAGTTTTGCATTTTTGTTCTTTTTGTTGGTGATTTTGCTGTTTAAAATGGCCCTCATGCTTAATGTTCAGGTTCTTTCTAGGGCTCCTAAGCACAGGAAACCTGTGATGTGACTTACAGAGAAAATATGAACTTTATTCAGGCGTGAGTTGCAGTGCTGCTGACAAAAAGAAGCCAGTGCTAATGAATCAACAACATACATACATTAAATAAGGAGTCTTCAAACAGAAACACCTTACATAAAACACAATATACAAAGCAAGATTATATATCCATCTACTGAGGAAAATGCTGTGACCAGAGGTTTGTAGGAACCTAACCTCACATTTTCCCTAAGAGCAATGGTTTAGTATTTGTTAATTCAGAGTTTCTTTATAGAAGATAACTATTGCAAGTAATAAAAATCAACAGTAGTTGTTTTGAAGAGTTAGTTGCCCAGTGAGTGAGAAATAAACCTTTCTTGTGTTAAGCCACTAAGGTTTCAGAATTAATTTGTTTTTGCAGTATAGTCTTTGACTTTCCTGATTAAGACACTTTTTTTAAAAAGATTTTATTTATTTATTTGCCAGAGAGAGATAGCTCAAGCTGCAGGAGCAGCAGGCAGAGGGAGAAGCGGGGAAGCAGACTCCCTGCTGAGCAGGGAGCCTGATGTGGGACTCCATCCCAGCACCCTGGGATCATGACCTGAGTCAAAGGCAGATGCAAACCAACTGAGCCACCCAGGCTTCTCTTGATTAAGATAACTTTAAATTATGTTTGCAATTTGATATTTATTACCCATGTAATCAGAAGTGTCTATATAATTCACCCATCTGTAAAATGGAGATATTACTCATCAATCCAATTATGTTAATTCCCTTGCATTTTAAAGATTTATTTACTTATTTGAGAGAGAGAAAGAAAGTGAGCATGTGCATGCATGAGCAGGAGGAGGGGAAGAGAGAGGGGGAATCTCAGGCAGATTCCGCTCTGAGCACAGTGCTGGATGTGGGGCTTGATGGGGGGAGGGGCTCGATCCCACAACCCCAAGACCAGGACCCAAGCTGAAACCAAGAGTCAGACACCTAACCAAACTGAGCCACCCAGGTGCCCTTGCATTTTAAAGAGCCTATAATGTGCCAGGCACTGGCACAAATCCACTAAATGTTACTACTACTATGATTAGACTAGCTTAAAATAAATTTTTTTTGCCACTAAGAATCTTAATACCAAAATTGGTATGAGAAGCAGTGCTTTTTTTTTTTTAAGATTTTATTTATTTGAGAGACACACAGAGAGAGCACAGCAGGGTGAGCTGCAGAGGGAGAGAGAGAAGCAGGCTCCTCCCCAGGATTGGATCCCAGGGGCTTGATCCCAGAACCATGGGATCATGACCAGAGCCGAGGGCAGATGCCCAACTGACTGAGCCACCCAGGTGTCCCAAGAAGCAGTGTTTTAAGTGAAAGATTTTCAGAAAAAATACAGAAATAGTTGAGTAAAGTAGGGAGGGGGTCATTGAGGACTCCCCCAACCCAAGAAAATTGCTTGGCAGTCCTTATTGGGGTTAGAAGAGGAAGAACAGTTTTGAAGGAATTGTAATAATTCAATTTTGAATATATTAGAAATGAAACACCAAAGAATAGGCAAATGAAATGCCTAAGGATAGACAAATGATTATTTTTTCCTGGAGTTTCTAAGAGAGGTCTGGGTTGAAATGGAATTAGAAGTCATTAGCATACAAACAGTAGTGGAAACCATAAAAGTGGACAAAACTAGTTAGTGAGAATTTGTGGAGTTTGAAGCAAAAACAGCGGACCACACATTTAAAGCTTGGGAAGAAAATGGTAGCAACAAAAATGGAAGGGAAGAAATCCAAAGGAAAACCTGAAGGGAGTGGTGTCAGGAAGCCAAAGGAGGAGAAATTTTCAATGAAGGTACGATGGTCAAATGATCTATAGTGGTTTTGAACTTTGTCAGTTTAGCTAAACTGGAACCGATTTCCCAGAATTCCTTTCCCTGTATGGCTCCATGTGATGGTTGGCCAACAAGAGAAACTTGTATAAGATTCAGGTGGGGGAGGTGAAGCAGTGAAGACTTTCGTTTAAAAGTGTTGAGGGGGAGACACAAAGGTTGAGGGGAGGAAGTCCAGTTTGTCCTCATTGAAGAGAATATTAAAAATAAGGACATCAGTCAGTCAGATAAAGTATTATTTGGTCCTATGAAGGCTTTTGTGGGGTCATATGTTATATGCTCAGAGGAATCTACCAGTCTTCAATACAGAAATCTAAGTATCATCTTATGCTAGACTAGAATATAAGGTCTTGAGCAGAGACTACACCTTGTTGTACCCCAAATGCCTAACAGTTACTGGCACATAGTATTAAGAATTGTTAAATATTGTTTTATACACATACACACACACACACACACACACACACACACACACACACATATATATATAGTTAAATATATAAATAAAAAGCATTGTTAAATATATAAATTCATTCTACCACACACATTCCTGACCTATATTATAGGGGCTACTATGGTGATGAGATTGCTACTTCTACTAAGATAAAGACTTAAAATGTTCACCTCAGAGTAGGGAAAATTCTTTAAAAAAAAAAAAAAGGGGGCGCCTGGGTGGCTCAGTGGGTTAAGCCACTGCCTTCGGCTCAGGTCATGATCCCAGGTCCTGGGTTCAAGCCCCACATCGGGCTTTCTGCTCAGCAGGGAGCCTGCTTCCTCCTCTCTCTCTGCCTGCCTCTCTGCCTACTTGTGATTTCTCTCTGTCAAATAAATAAATAAAATCTTAAAAAAAAATAAAAAATAAATTAAAAAAAAGAATTCCAACTAATAAATATAGAAGGAACAAGAGAAATAGAACACCACTTTAGTAATTACTGCAAACAAGATTCACTGATGAGCTATAATTATTGGGGTAAAGTTTTAAGAAGAAACGAGAAATTTGGATAACCTTACGGTATCTCCTTCCAAGTATTTATTACTGATGAAGGGGGAAAAGAGTTAACTTCACAGTGGAGAAGGCTGGTTGCCATCACCTTAACTAAACAATCAAGGTTAGCATCACCAGTTATGACCTATATCACTATGATGTACCTCCTGATGTGGTCTGGCAAGGCCACTTCATCTCACTGGTATTTCCCTAAAAGTTCATAACCTCAATATAATCATGAGAAAACATCAGAAGAACCCATTCTACAAAATACCTGACCAGAATTCCTCAAATATATCAAGGTCTTGAAAGATAAGAAGAGACTAAGGTAACTATCGAAACCAGAGGAGATTAAGGAGATATGACAACTGAATGCAATGTTGAATCTTGGTCTGGAACTGAGAACAGAAAAAAGACATTAGTGGAAAAACTGATTAAATCCTAGTAAAGTCTGTACCTAAATTAATAGCATATTACCAATGTTAATTTATTAATTTTGACCATTATATCTTGGTTATGTAAGGTGTTAATATTAGAGAAAGCTGGGTGACAGGTACCTAGGAAATATCTTCTCATCTCTTCTGTGAGTCTCAAATTACTTTAAAATAAAAAGTTAAAAATGTCTGGGACACCTGGGTGGCTCAGTCAGTTAACTGTCCAACTCTTGATTTTGGCTCAGGTCATGATCTCAAGGTTGTGAGATCAAGCCCTGTGTTAGGCTTTGCACTGAGTGTGGAGTCTGCTTAAGATTCTCTCTCTCTCCCTCTCCCTTAGCCCTCTCCTGCCCCCACTCCGGCTCATGAGTGTACGCTCTCTCAATCTCTCTTAAAAATAAAAAATTAAAAAGTTAAAAATGATCATTCTACCCTAAGTCACCTAAATAGGAAAAATACAAATGTAAAACATTGTGAAGATTTCTATTTGCCATAGTAAAAAACAGAAATCTCTCCAAAGTGACTTGTAAAAAGGTTTGCATTCATATACTGTACAGTTTTTCTTTTTTTTTTTTAAAGATTTTATTTATTTATTTGACAGACAGAGATCACAAGTAGGCAGAGAGGCAGGCAGAGAGAGAGAGGAAGGGAAGCAGGCTCCCTGCTGAGCAGAGAGCCCGATGTGGGGCTCGATCCCAGGACCCTGGGATCATGACCTGAGCTGAAGGCAGAGGCTTTAACCCACTGAGCCACTCAGGTGCCCCCTGAACAGTTTTTCTATCCTTAAAACTGAACATCATGGCTGGGACATAAATTTAAAACTTTTGTTGATGGGATGCCTGGGTGGTTCAGTTGGTTGGCTGGCTACCTTTGGCTTGGGTCATGATCCCAGGGTTCTGGGATCGAGTCCTGCATCAGGCTTCTTGCTTGGTGGGGAGCTTGCTTCTCTCTGCCTTTGCCTGCCACTCTGCCTGCTTGTGCTCTCTCCCTCTCTCTCTGACAAATAAATAAATAAAATCTTTAAAGAAAAAAATATTAAAAAACACTTTTGTTGAAAAAATAAATGAATGCCTTTGTGAACATTAGGCCAACTAGTACAAAGTCACAAGAAAGAGATGGATTGAGACCTACTGATTCTCTGAGGTTTTAAACCTTTGAAAGTTTAATAAAAAAGTTTTTTTAATTTAAAACATTCATATTAAATTTAAGACACAGTGACCATATACAGAGAATTATAATAAAACAAAATTAATGTAGGTTCATAACTAAAAATCCACGTTGAACATTAAAAAAGCGAAAGTCAAAGTTATTACAGTAATACAGTAGATAGAAGCTGTACTGTTATTATAAACTTTTCTTTCCTTGATTTTTTATATACCTTATGATAAAATAAAGCAAATATTAATTTTTCTGTTTCCAAGTGGCAATGCATTGGCTTGAGTTCCAATATGGTATTTGAAGATGTAAGAGATCAAAGGGAGAAACTATGTTCTAAAATAAAAGCTCAATACAAACCATATATGAAAAAATTTTAATTTTGTTATATCACAACAATATCTAAGTTGTAACTTCACTTGCAAAATGTTCCTAATGAATGCTCATTATTATTTGGCATAGAGCTTCAATCTCTTCCTTTGGAATAGCAGGGTATTCCTACAGAAGGGATACTCAGGGCGAGGATTAAAAAGGGAGGGAGAGGAGTAATGGCTTCATTACCAGTGGGGCTTGGTTTTTCAACCTGAGAATATTTGTCTTTAGTCAGAAAAGATTTTGCTTGTTTTTGGTTTTGTACAGCTATTATCACATGCTCTGGGCTGCTCGAAGGATAATTTGGGGGGAAATGAGAAGAAGTAAAGTCAGTCTTCATGGAACTTATTATTTATTACCTAGTGATCTTACGAGGACCCAGTTAAGATGGGCAGGGATTTCTGTCCTGTTCATTCGTTGATGTATCCTAATGCTTAGAACGGTGTCTGAAATATAGGAACTCAACAAATATTTGTTGAATAAAGTTCCATTCTGGTAGAATTGAAGCCAGATCATTTTCATTAAGAAGTTAAAGAATGAGGCAGCCTGCATAGACCACTCATTTGAAAGAGTAAGCTATAGGGATGCCTGGGTGGCTCAGTTGGTTAAGCATGCCTTTGGCTCAGGTCATGATCCTGGAGCCTCCAGACTGAGTCCCACATCAGGCTCCCTGCTCAGGGGGGAGCCTGCTTTTCCCTCTGCCTTCTTCTCCCCACTGCTTATGTGAGTGCTTTCTCTCTCTCTCTCTCTCTCTCTCTCTGTGTCAAATAAATAAAATCTTAAAAAGAAAGAAAGAGTGAGTCAGCTATAGAAAGCCAAGAGGGAATGTCATTAAATACCTATAAAGAAGTGTTTTTGGAAACTTTAACATGCATAAGTAACACTTGATTCAATAGGCTCTAAGGACAGAAACTTGATTCTGCACTTCCAGCAAGTTCCCAGATGAAACAACTTCTGCTGGTCCTCAGATTCACTTTGAATAAAGCTACTCAAAGATACTCAGTGAGCATCTACTTTGTGGATAGCATATGTAAGATTTATTAAATAATATTTCCTGGGGCGCCTGGGTGGCTCAGTGGGTTAAAGCCTCTGCCTTCGGCTCGGGTCCGTAATCCCAGGGTCCTGGGATCGAGCCCCGCATCGGGCTGCTGCTCAGCGGGGAGCCTGCTTCCTCCTCTCTCTCTGCCTGCCTCTCTGCCTACTTGTGATCTCTGTCTGTCAAATAAATAAATAAAATCTTTAATAATAATAATAATAATATTTCCTTACTCTGTTTTTTAGGTTTGTTGAATTCTGATTACCAGGCTCAATGGATGCTCTAATCCAGAATCTGGATTAGATGGATGGATCTAATCCATTTCTTTCTTGAAAGTCTATCTTGGCTCTTAGAACAGTACTGCACAATGATTATCCTCTGTCTCTTAAGGTTTTTCCTCTCAGGCTTCTTCCAGCTCCTTTTCCTCCTTCTATCCCTTAAATGTACCTGTTTCCCCCGTTTCTGTCTCCAATCCTCTTCTGTTTGTATTCAGCAGAAATCCTTCTGTTATCTCTAATTCTAGTTGATTCTTTTGGGGCTTCTAGGTATACAGTCGTGTCTAAAAATAGCATTTCTAGGGATGCCTGGGTGGCTCAGTGGGGTAAAGCCTCTGTCTTTGGCTCAGGTCATGATCCCAGGATCCTGGGTCCGAGCCCCGTATCGGGCTCTCTGCTCAGAGGGGAGCCTGCTTCTTCCTCTCTTCCTGCCTGCCTCTCTGACTACTTGTAATCTCTGTCTGTCAAATAAATATATAAAATCTTTAAAAAAATAAAAATGGTATTTCTAGTTTTTCTAAAGACTTTTATTTGAAAGAAAGCGAGAGAGCAGGGGAAGAGGCAGAGGAAGAGATAATCTCAAGCAGACTCTGTGCTGAGCGGGGAGCCCCACGCAGGACTAAATTTTAAGACCGTGAGATCATGATCATGACCTGAGCTGCGGAAATCAAGAGTCAGACATTTGACTGAGCCATACAGGAACACCTCTAGTTTTAATTTCCAAATAAATTTTTGGTTTTTTTTTTTTTTTAAGATTTTATTTATTTATTTGTCAGGAGAGAGGAGCAAGAACAAGCACAGGCAGAGTGGCAGGCAGAGGCAGAGGGAGAAGCAGGCTCCCTGCCAAGCAAGGAGCCCGATGTGGGACTTGATCCCAGGACGCTGGGATCATGACCTGAGCTGAAGGCAGCTGCTCAACCAACTGAGCCACCCAGGCATCCCATTTTTTGGGTTTTTTAAATTCCTGTTTAGATTTTTGTTTTATTTTTTTAATTTGAGTATAATTAACAGTGTTATATTAGTTTTAGGTGTACGATATAATGATTCAACAATTCTATACATTACTCAGTGCTTGTCACAATAAGTGTACTCTTAATCTTTTTCACATATTTCATGCATCCCTCTCTTCTTTCCAAATAGTTATACCCTATTTCTTATGATAGGATTTTTAATACAATATTATATGTTGATGTTTATTTTGAAACATTTTTGTTTCTCATTTTAATGGAGAATGCCTAAAACGGTTTTCCTTATAACAATGTTGGTTCTTGGTTTTAGACAATTTTTACCTTATTTTTTAAAAGATTTTATTTACAGGGTGCCTGGGTGGCTCAGAGGGTTGGGCCTCTGCCTTCAGTTCAGGTCATGGTCTGAAGGTCCTGGGATCAAGCCCCACATCAGGCTCTCTGCTCAGCGGGGAGCCTGCTTCCCCCTCTCTCTCTGCCTGCCTCTCTACCTACTTGTGATCTCTGTCTGTCAAGTAAATAATAAAATCTTTAAAAAAAAATAAGTAAAAGATTTTATTTACTTGACAGAGAGAGAGAAAGCACAAGCAGAGGGAGCAGCAGGTAGAGGGAAGGGAGAGCAGACTTACAGCTGAGTAGGGAGGAGGACCCTAGGATCATGACCTGAGCTGAAGGAAGAAGCTTAACTGACCAGGTGCCCCTCTTTACTTCATTTTAAAAATTGAGATCTAGAGGTGCCTGGGTGGCTCAATTGGTGGAGCATGTGGCTTTTGATTTTGGGGTCATGAGTTTGAGCCCCACGTTGGGTGTAGGGATTCCTAAAAGATAAAATCTTTAAAAAAAATTGAGATCTAATCCACATAACATAAAATTCACCATTTTAAAGTGTACAATTCAGTGGGGTTTTTTAAAAAAGATTTTATTTATTTGACAGAGGGAGAGAGAGAGAACAAGCAGGGAGAGGGGCAGATGGAAAAGCAGACTCCCTGCTGAGTGGGGATTTTCCCCATGGGGGACTCTGTCCCAGGACTCTGGATTCATGACCTGAGCTGAAGGCAGATGCTTAACTGACTGAGATACCCAGGTGCCCCCAACTCAGTGTTTTTTATGTATGAATATATATGATATATATCTTCATACATGTTAAGCACTGAATAAATGATAGGATGTCTAATAACAAATATTTGTAAAGACTTGAGTCATCCAACAGTGGACTGGAATCCCGTCTAGATAATAAATCCTCAGTAACTAGAAATGTTATCAAATGTAAACATAAATTGGATATCCCCCCCCTTTCAGTGATGTTCCTGATTTGATGGGAGATAAATGAACTCTGAAGTCCCTCTTCTAACACTAAAAATCTAATGGACAGTGACTGATTTGAACACTCCTACAAAGTGGAATCACTGCCTGGAGCAATGGCAAGGAACTGGAATAAAGGGACCCATTTAAAAAAAAAAAAGATTGGGGCACCTGAGTGGCTCAGAGGGATCGAGCCCCACATCGGGCTCTCTGCTCAGCAGGGAGTCTGCTTCATCCTCTTTCTCTGCCTACTTGTGATCTCTCTCTCTGTGTCAAATAAATAAAATCTTAAAAAAAAAGATTTATTTATTTAGGGGTGCCTGGGTGGCTCAGTCAGTTAAGTGTTTCCCTTTAGCTTAGGTCATGATTCCAGGGTTCTGCTCTCTACTCAGAGGGGAGTCCATTCTCCCTTTATCCCCCTTCTCATGCTTTCTCTCTCTGAGAGCAAATCTTTTAAAAATATTTACTTGGGGACGCCTGGGTGGCTCAGTGTTTTAAGCCGCTGCCTTCGGCTCAGGTCGTGATCTCAGGGTCCTGGGATCAAGCCCCAAATTGGGCTCTCTGCTCAACAGGGAGCCTGCCTCTCTGCCTACTTGTGATCTCTGTCAAATAAATAAATAAAATCTTTAAAAATAAAAAATATTTATTTGGGAGGGGCGCCTGGGTGGTTCAGTGGGTTAAGCCTCTGCCTTCGGCTCAGGTCATGATCCCAGGGTCCTGGGATAGAGCCCTGCATTGGGCTCTCTGCTCTATAGGGAGTCTGCTTCCCCTTCTCTGTCTGCCTCTCTGCCTACTTGTGATCTCTCTCTGTCAAATAAATAAATAAAAATATCTTAAAAATAAAAATTGCTAAAAAAAATATTTGGGAGAGAGAGAGACCTCACGTGTGAGTGAGTGGGGGGAGGGGCAGAGGGACAGAATTTCAAGCAGAGCTGACTCCCCTGCTGCCGCCGATGGAGCAAGGAACCCAATATGGGGCTGGATCCCATGACCCATGAGATCATATCCTGAGCTTAAGCTGGATGCTCAAATCAAGAGCTAGATGCTCAACTGACTGAGCCACCAAGGTGTCCCATAAAGGGACCCTTTAATCAAATGATGTTTGATTAATGGGGTTTTATTTTAGATTTTATTTTTATTTTATTTATTTGAAAAAGAGAGAAAGCAAGAGAGCACACACACGAGTGGCAGGGAGGATCAGAGGAAGAGGGACAAGCAGACTGTGCTGAGTGCTGAGTCTGACAAGGGGCTTGATCCCACAACCCTGAGATCATGACCCGAACAAAAACCAAGAATCAGAGGCTTAACCAACTGAGCCACCTAAGTGCCCCAATATTTGATGAAAGTTAATGATGCATAGGAGAAGCAATGATCATAGTGCACAATGGAAACAATAGTTCTCCATTACTTACCCTATAGCTCCTGGGATCTCTTTACCCTCCCACCCCCAGAGGCCCATACCCATCAGGGAGGGAGATGGTAGA
Organism: Lutra lutra; assembly: GCF_902655055.1. NCBI lineage: Eukaryota > Metazoa > Chordata > Mammalia > Carnivora > Mustelidae > Lutra > Lutra lutra. The sequence goes on from NC_062284.1 coordinate 63,031,247, forward strand.
ATTAGGACTCTGTCCAGAAGTAGAGGTTGCAGGAAGGGTTGGGGTTACAAGGACAAAGTCAAGAAAAAAATGAGATTCAGGAGCTGTGCAAAGAGTAGAAAACCAAGCATCATGAGCCCCATTGGCACCTGAACTAACTTTTGCAGCCTGACTTTATACCTTTCAGTATCCCCTTCATCTCAGAAACAGACCACTAAGTAATTACCAACAGTATTTATTAGACAGTTATACTTTGAATTCTCCATTTCCAACTCTTCTTTTCATTAATTTTTGCCAAAGAAATTGAAGCCATCCATTTTCAGCTTTACTTGTCTTCAAAGTTCATCAGTGCTTGCACTGTAAAGAAATAGGACTGTGAGGCTATGAAGCAAAGAATATTCAGGACATCCGAATGTCTGTAGACCCTGCTTTTCTGGGTTCTAGGTCCCCACAGAAAATCTTTTACTTTCATTAAGCTCTATGAGTCAGTAATCTTTGCCATAGATTAATTAACCCAGATTAAAGAAGCTACTTTGCTCCTTCTCCTCTCTTTCACCCTGTTTCTACCCAGAGAACAAGTGGGGAGGACAATTGGAAAGATTAGGATTAACCTGAAGCAGGCAAAGCCTGTCTGTGACATCCTGCTCTAAATTCCATGTTTCACTGGTATAAATTCCTCTAATTGCCCTCCTGTGCCTATCACGCACACATTCTTCTTCCCTCATTGTTACTTTCACATTGAGCTGATTTCAATTAGATATGAGGAAGACAACACCACTCCCTATTAAGTTATAAAAAATGACCCCTAACTTTTCCAGTTTTTGTATTTTTAGAGGGAGAATTTATTAACCCCAATTCATCTCTCAGTGATGAAATTTAGGGGAAAGAATTTTGAGCAAGTAGTTTTCCACTTAAATTAACTCTACTATTTAAATAATGTACATACTTCTCTTTGCCTAGGCTGACACTAAAAGGGGCTGATAGGAAGAAAAATGTTTAATTCATAAACCTCTTTTGGGAGCTGGGAGCAGTGGGCACTTGTGAGCTCTCTGCTCACTGAATAATCCCCACTGCTACCCAATTTGAGGTTGAGGCCCTACCACTTAGGTCTGAAATATGCCCTTGAGAGAGCAGAAACAGGTCCAAAAGGGAGTGGACTGCATAAAAAGAGCAAGAGCCCACCTTATCCTAACATCCAACAACTGCAATTGGGAAACAAACTCTCAGACCTCATAGCATTTAGGTTTTTCCTACTGGAGAAGCAAAGCTTCAGGTTCTCTCTAGATTATAAAAAATCAGGACATAAGAATGTGACATACCAAACCAAGGAATCACATTTTTAAGCGTGAGGTGGAAATTCACAGGCTGAAATGCTGAAATAGTGGACACCCTTCTCCTTCTCTCCAGTTATATGCTATTCCATTATGCTACTCCAATGTACTTAACCCCTGGTCCCCATGACGGCCCTAAATCCATACCTGCAAACTGCTGCAACCGCTTACGCTCCTCTAAGTTATACTGAAGCTTTTCTAGCAACTCAAAATATCGGAAGAGTGAATCTCTGGGCCAAACAACGCGGTCATCCTGATCCATTTCCATTAGTCCAGGCAGATTCTGGTGCACATGAGTCTCCCAGTCCAATTGACCTGGAGGGAGGAATGCTTCTTAAATACATGTCTAGATCTGTGGAAGTTGGGTAAGAGCTAATAGATCCTATCATGTGGGGGAAAAGCAGAGATGCAAGGGTAAACAGGAATCAGGGAAGGAAAAGGGAACATCACCAAAGAGACTGCTTTTTATAGTAAGCAAAGACAGCCACAGCCACACTTATCCAAAGTGAAGCGGAAGTACACAGGAAATGAACAAAAGCACAAAGAAAGCAATTAAGACCAGAAAATCAGACTAGTGGAGAAAACTGGGAAGTAGATACAGTGGGAGAACTCCTATTAAGATTGGGATGTCTCCTCGAGGAGTCTGAATTCAAATGAAAGAAACTCTGCTTACCGATGGGGTCTAGATATCTGGATTCAGAAGAGGAGGAATAATAGGAAGATGAAGATGAGGAGGAAGAGGAGGAGGAGGAGGAAGATGGGGACTTTTTCACTTTTGACAAAGACTCTTCTATTTTCAGTGCAGATGTTCTTGAACCCTCTTCATCAGCACTGTGTTTAGACTCTTCTTCAAAAGCTGCTGGTAAGACCAAAGATTCCCTTTGTTGATTGGGATCTCTATAAGTGAAAGGAGAAATTTTATTCCTTCAAATACATTTATGAGATGTGGCTAGTTCTTTCATTATGCTGGCCCTGACCCTTGCCATCCTCTGAAGCTGGGGCTTAAGGTCATGAGGTCCCAACCACTCCCAAAATTCAAGATTTTAAGCACCTCTGACTTCAATGATCCCATGTAGTATATCCCTATTAGTGCCCCTCACCACATAGCTTCTGTGTTCCATTTTATTCAGGCTTCCACATTCTACACTCCACCTTATTTTGCTAAGTTTCAGCTCCTTGCTCTGTAGGTCTATGCCCATTTCTTTGTTTTTAAGATTTTTTTTTAATTTATTCATTTGACAGACTGAGATCACAAGTAGGCAGAGAGGCAGGCAGAGAGAGAGGAAGGGAAGCAGGCTCCCTGCTGAGCAGAGAACCCGATGTAGGGCTCCATCCCAGGACCCTGAGACCATGACCCGAGCCGAAGGCAGAGGCTTTAACCCACTGAGCCACCCAGGTGCCCAGGTCTATGCCCATTTAACCACAACTATAGCTTTGCCCCCTCGGTTCTATCTCTTGAGAGGCCCCAAGCCATAGCTCTTGGACTTTTTATCTTCCTCATCTACAGTCACTCCTTGGTGATCTCTTCTCCAGAGTTTAAATGTCTTCTAAATGCAAATTTAAACCTCTAGTCCAGATTTCACTCCTCAATCTTGACTTGAATATTCAACTTTTACTCACATATCAGCACCTGAATGTCTAATAGGCATCTCAAATTCAACCCAAAATGAACTCTGCCTATCAAACCTCCTCTACTCACAGCCTTCCCCATCTCAGCTAATCTATCCTTCTAACTACTCTGGCCAAAACTTTGGAGTCATTCTCAACTCTTCTCTTATACTCCATCCAATCCACCAAGAAATCCTCTTGATTCTACCTTAAAAATACATCTTTTCAGGGCACCTGGGTGGCTCAGTGGGTTAAAGCCTCTGCCTTCAGCTCAGGTCATGATCCTGGGGTCCTGGGATCGAGCCCCGCATCAAGCCCCGCATCGGGCTCTCTGCTCAGCAGGGAGCCTGCTTCCTCCTCTCTCTCTGCCTGCTTCTCTGCCTACTTGTGATCTCTGTCTGTCAAATAAATAAATAAAATCTTTTAAAAAAATACATATTTTCGCACTGGTATCACTCTTATCTGAGCCATTATCACCTCTTGCCTGGATAGCTTTAGCCTTCTAACTCATCTCTCTGCTTCTTCCCATTCTTCTACTGTGCATCATCAACATAGCAACCAGAGTAGTCCTTATTTTTTTTTTAATTTTATTTATTTATTTGCAAGAGAGATCAAGAGTCGGTAGGAGAGGGTGAAGCAGGCTCCCCACTGAGCAAGGAGACCAACGCAGGGCTTGATCCCAGGACCCTGGGTTCATGATCTGGGCCGAAGGCAGCAACTTAACTGAGCCACCCAGGCACCCCAGAGAGTAATCTGTCTTAAATGTAAGTCACTTCATATCACTGCTCTACTCTGTTGCTCTCCATTCCACTTAGAGTGAAAGTCTAAGTCCCTACAGCAGCCCTCATAGCCCTACAAGATCAGATCCCCATTATCTCTCTGACCTCATCTTCTGTCACTCTCCCCCACTGGTAACCCTACTCTTGTCAGTGGTTTCTTTGCTGTTTTTCAAACACATCAGCTATTTCCTCTACCTATAACACTCTGCCCACAGATTTCAACACAATAATCCCCTTCCCTCCTCCATGTCTTTGTTCAAATGCCACCTTTTAAATGCAGCCATCCTGACTACCTTGTTTAAAATTATAACCCATCTGCAATCCCCACCCTATATTCCAATCCCTTTTTCACCTATTCTATTTTTTTCATAATGCTTATCATATTTTATATATTAATTTACTCATTTATATATTGTTTATTGTCTCTTCTCTCCCCCCCCCCCATGGTATGTAAGCTCCATGATAACAGGCATTATTGCCTATTTTGTTCACTGATATAGCCCAAGCACCTAATGGGTATTCAATATTTATTTCTTGGGGCACCCGATTGGCTCAGTCAGTAGAGCATTTGACTCAATCCTGGGGTCGTGAGATCAAGCTCCACATTGTGTTCAGAGTTTACTTAATTAAAAAAAGTTTATATAAATAATAATTATTATTATTGCTCAATGTGGGGTTTGAACTCATGACCCCAAGATCAAGAGTTACACACTCTGCCAATTGAGTCAGCCAGGTGCCCCTAAAATAATTATTTCTTGAATGAATTTCTTATTTTTCATTTTGCTTTATTGTCCACTGCTGAGCACTCAGGGTCTAGAATAACATCTGTTTCATAGAAGGTATTTGTAATAGTTTCCTATCACTGCTGTAATAAATTACCACAAACTTGGTAGCTTAAAATAACAGAAACTTATTCTCTCACAATTCTGGGAGAGAGAAGTCTGATATCAAGCTGTCTCCAGGACCATACTCCCTCTGGAACCACTAGGGGAGAAGATTCCTTACTTCCTTTAGCTTCTGGCAGTTGCCTAGCATTCATTGGCTTCGTTTGGCTTATGGTTGCATGACTCCAATTCTCTAATTTCTATGTCCATCTTCACATCTTCTCTTCTTCAATTTCTAGGTCTTCTCCTCTTCTGTCTTTTATAAAGGACTTTCACTGCATTTAAGGCCTACCTGGATATTCCAGGATGATTGCATCTCAAGATCCTTAATTGCATCTGCAAAGACCCTTTTACCAAATAAAATCATGTTCTAACAGGGGTTAGAACATGGATATTTCTTTTGGGGGGGGGGCACCACTTAACCTACTACAATAAATAGTTATTGAATAAATGGATTATCTCTCAAAGTCAACCTTTGTCTTTGGTTTTCTACCCTCTCTTCCTTCACATTTGTCCATCCCATTTCACATTTACACTCCTAACCTGGTATCCACTTTGCTTATGCTTGACCTCATTACCTCAGGGGACAGGTTTTGTCTCCTGCAAAGCAAAAAACACAGAAGAGTGAAGAGAGTTATACTGATGCAGGAGTATGGAAGGGGAAAAGAAAGCAATTCAGATCATAAAGTGAAGAAAACTGAGGAGAGGGCGCCTGGGTGGCTCAGTGGGTTAAGCCTCTGCCTTCGGCTCAGGTCATGATCTCAGGGTCCTGGGATCGAGGCCCGCATCGGGCTCTCTGCTCGGCAGGGAGCCTGCTTCCTCCTCTCTCTCTGCCTGCCTCTCTGCCTGCTTGTGATCTCTCTCTGTCAAATAAATAAATAAAATCTAAAAAAAAAAAAAAAAAAGAAAAAAAAAAAGAAAACTGAGGAGAATACATTCATGTAAGGAGGTAAAAAGAGTAGGAAAGTCCCAAGAGTGGATAAAGAATCAGGCAATATTCGAGAGCTGGGGAATTCTAACCCTGGGGCAAATCTTCTGTGGAAGAGAAGGGAAAAATGGGTTCAAGGCCAAGGAATGGAAACAGGGAATGAGGTTGGGATATCCTTTAGAACTAAACTTGAGTTTGAAAATGGGGTAGCAGACCTTTGGATAATCTGCCGCTTGAATATGTCAGCTTTATGCTGAACCTCCAGATGTGTGATCTCCTCATTCAGCTCATTCCTGATATTCTGGAAGTTAGTAACTGCCCCGAAGGGCCATTAGGAGTTGGGAGATTGCAGTGACTGACCTGGGGAGAGGGCTTGGGTGGGGAGAAACCAAGTGAAATATCCATTCCAGGCCCCAAGCCTTCCTGCTACCTCAGGTTCTCTCTATGCATAATCTCCCAATCCTAGCTTTCATCCTAATTTCTTCCCAGCCACCCCCTCACAACCAAGTTTCCTCTCTTCTGTGCTTACCCATCATGGCTACTATAATGTTTCGAAAGATAATGGAACCAAGTAACAACCAAAGGATGACATAGATGCTGCTGAAGGCACGGCTAACTTCAGGAACCTTCCAGATATCCTGAAGCAGTGCATACCAATGGTCCATGGTGAAGAGGATGAACACTGTCACGAGGGAATTCAGCAGGTCCCTAGAGAGAAAGGAGGTATGGGTACAGACAGAACAGAGATCTAAATCTCTAAGAAACAGTATTTTCTTACTCTTAAAGCAACATAAGAACATTTCTTTGTAGTTTGCTCTGGTTTTGGCTTCTTTTCTAACAACTTTTTAGCTAAGCATTCTTCAGCTTGCAGTTGTTTTGTTAGGTTTTCCTTTATCCTGAATAATCCATGAATATCTCTCACTATTCCATTATTGCCTGGAACATAGTAGGTGCTTAGTAAATAGGTACTGGCTGAATTTTTAAAGATTGAATGAATCACCAGCTACATATGTTTTTTCTAAGTTCATTCTTCACTGTCCTATGGACTTCATCGAACAGAAGATCACTTAAAAATTTAGCAAACATCATTCCTATTTAGTTCCTTGGTATGAAGTCATCCTTAAGTAAATGGATAGGTATGTGACATAAGCATGTGATCCCAAATAATAATAATGAATGTGCCACAAAAGATCTCAGGAAGTTATCTTAATTTTCCTTCTTTCCTTCCTAGTCTTCCATATACAACTTATTGAGAATACCAGGGCCTGCATTGGATGAATATTTATGACTCTCCCAACTCAATACTCTTACAAAGCTACCTGTTAAGTCTGATACCTAAGAGGGGCTGACAAGATTGGATTCCAATTCATGAATAACATTATCTCATCGAAATCCAATTGACTATCTACTGGCAATCCTGGTCTCTAGACAAAGATCTTATCAGGATTTTACTTTTGAATTAATCTAGGTGTGTGCATGTGTAACCACACCTAGCCTTTGGGGTAAAACCAGTGACTTCAGAGTCATAGTAGCCTGTGTTGATCACTTACATTGTGTCAAAATCTGTGCTAAGTGCAAAAATGCATTACGCTTATTCCTATACTCTGATGAGGTAGTGCTACTATTATTTCCATTTTTCAAAAGAGGTAAGTGAGTATAGAAACCAGAGCTTAGACACTGGAGTATACTATTCTCTAAAGATGGCTGAGGAGGGGATGTTTAAATTTCAAAATCCAGAGCAAACCTGGAACTAGTCACCCTTTCCTCAAAATCAGGGCTACTACTACTCCGTATTCCTTTGCTTTCTTTTTTCTCCTTACTGTGTTCTATTCCAGTTCCTTACAATAGACCATACTTCTTGTATTACTTACTTTGGACTAGCTTCCCAGTCTCTTGCCCAAATTCTCTCCCCCAACCCTCAATTCTCCCCCACCCCTGTCCTGCCTACGAGAAGAACATGGGGTACTCCAGGTCCTGGCGAGTAGAACGAGTGTAATCCTCAAAGAAGTAGACACCAGTCACAGCAAAAATGTAGAAGAAGATGAGCAGCAACATCAGGAGGAAGGTCATGCTCTAGAGGGCATGACCTTGAGTCAGAGGTGGGCCAAACTAGGCTGATTCCACCTACAGCAGAGTTCAGCCCACCCTAGCAATCCCCCCTCCCTTGCCGCCCCCCCCCACAAAACCCTCACTTCCACTCCCAAGTCCAGTTATCTGTACACTACAGCACCTGCCCCCAGCCCTTTCTCATCCAATGACATTTTATACATCCCTCTTTGACCCACCCAGCCTTGATGTTAAATTCCCATGTTTATCCACCCTGCCCAGTTGGTTTAGCTGTAACAGTCAAATCACCTTGAGAGCCCTCACCAGGGCCAAAATAATGACTCGAATTTGACGGAATCGTGCAAAGAGTTTGAGAGACCTTAGCACCCGGCAGATCCTCAGCAACTGGAGCCACACAGACTGGCCTGTTACCCCCACCAGCACCACAACCTCCGGAAGCAGGGACTGTGGGAAACACACAGATTATGAGTAAAATGTACCCAAAGCACCCATGCACAGTTACCCCTTCTTCTTCACAGTTACCCCTATCTCATCTTCTTCATAGTTCCTTGGGCATTATCCCTTGAACAGCATTCTCTGAGGACTGTTTCCAATTGAGCCTTCCTCTACTAAATTACTTAAAACCCTGCACTTCAAAGGGGATAAGCACAGTGCTTACCTCATTGGGTTGTTGTGGAGCTCAAGTGGTGAGAAAATACTCAGAACATGAAAAACACTTAGAATGGTGCTTGGCACTTAGTAAGTGCTTAGTAACTGGTAGATGTTCTTGCTGAGGTAATGTTGTGGTTAAATTCTGTCTTGCTACTAGTATCAACAACTCCTGCAAAGACTGACTGAATTTTTTTTTTAAATGTCAAAATAATGACATTCTTCTTGTGATCTAATTAACTTTTCTTGTCATTTTGATTCACCTAGGCTCATTCCTCAACCCACCAAACTAATCCTCAGGATATTTATCTTTACCAATATGGTGACAACAAAGTCAAAGACATTCCAGGCATTCTTCCAGAAGAGGAAAAAGCTGGATATCCACATAAGAAGGATCTCCAAGATGAAAATAAGCAAGATGAACCAAGCTGCCACCTCCAGAGTCAGCTTGAGTGACCACAATTTGGCGTTTGAGGATTCAAGCAATTCTGTGAGAGTAGAGCAAAGGATGAATAAAGGTTAAGGAACTGGGAAACCAAAGGGTATAGAATGATCAGAAACTATTATAAACCACAGTGTGCCCATTGCTGTTCCATTTTTCTTTGTTTTTCTTCTTAACATTGATTTTTTTTCAACCTGTGAAATACAGGAAAGGAAAGAATTGACCATGAAAAACAGCTGCAACTCTTCTCCTGCTGGTATCAATATGTCTAACAGCTGCAAGTCACTGCCTTCCCACTCGGAGGTCACACAGTTACCAAGGGATTGCTCTCTTCACGACCACCACTCTTCTGCTACACTGGCACTCCAGTCCCAGACTTCACAAAGAAGCTATGGGCCTTGAGAATAGAATGAAAATGTAGGGCCATGATATGTAATTGATAAGGAAGTACGAACAAGAAGCCAGATTCATGAGACATGGTGAGCTATAACAAAAAATTATTTGGTTCTTAGGATGCCTGGGTGGCTCAGTCAGTTAACCTTTGCCTTGGCTCAGGTCATGATCCCAGGGCCATGAGATGGAGTCCCATATAGGGCTGCCTGCACAGCGAGGAGCCTGCCTCTCTCTCTGCCTGCTGCTCCCCCTGCTGGTGCTCTCTCTGGCAAATAAACAAATAAAATCTTTAAAAAAATTATTTGGTTCTTTGTTAGGTTTTTTTTTTTTTTTTTTTTTTTTTAAGATTTTATTTATTTGAGGGGCGCCTGGGTGGCTCAGTGGGTTGGGCCGCTGCCTTCGGCTCAGGTCATGATCCCAGGTCCTGGGTTCGAGCCCCGCATCGGGCTTTCTGCTCAGCAGGGAGCCTGCCTCCTCCTCTCTCTCTGCCTGCCTCTCTGCTTACTTGTGATTTCTCTCTGTCAAATAAATAAATAAAATCTTAAAAAAAAAAAAAGATTTTATTTATTTGAGAGAGAGAGAGTGAGAATGCATGAGAGGGGAGAAGATCAGATGGAGAAGCAGACTCCCCATGGAGCTGGGAGCCCAATGCGGGACTCCACGATCATAACCTGAGGCAAAGGCAGTCGCTTAACCAACTGAGCCACCCAGGCGCCCTATTTGTTAGTTTTTAAAACTTTCCCATTCTTCTCTAAAACTGATTTTGTCCTGCAAAGAAAATTAAATCCTATACATTCTCTCTAAAACCCTATTATCTGCTAATTGCTATTCCTCAGCTTATTGCCTTCATCTTTCAACCCTCTTCATTTCTTTTATGCATTTAATGGATGTATACCACGCTGTAGGGGAAAAAAAAAACCACTGAAATCAAAATAGGCTTAAAAGCTAAATAATAATTTAATATGTTTCTCTCTCTCTCTTTTTTTTAAGATTGTATTTATTTATTTGACAGAGGGAGACAGGGAGAGAGGGAACACAAGCAGGGGGAGTGGGAGAGGGAGAAGCAGGCTTCCCACTGAGCAAGGAGCCCCATGTGGGGCTCCATCCCAGGACCCTGGGATCATGACCTGAAGCAAAGGCAGATGCTTAATGGCTGAGCCACCCAGGTACCCCTAATACGTTTCCCTTTGAAACAGAACAATCTGAGAGCCTCCAAATGCACTATGACTGATATCCTTGGCAGTTAATGGAGATTACAAGGACATATTCAATCACTCTGAACAACACAAACTGCTGTCAATTTTGACAGTCAAATAGTTTGAAATTGTAACCGTTTTTTGGCTGGTTATATCCATAATATTAAATTTTAAAACATAGAATACAAAAAAATAAAAAATAAAAACAAAAACATAATACATAAAACATATTTGATCCCCACACCAAACAACAAATAATGTCACTTAAAAATTCATTTGTGCACAAATCATGTATTTTTTTTTAAAGGTTTTATTTATTTATTTGACAGACAGAGATCACAAGTAGGCAGAGAGGCAGGCAGAGAGAGGAGGAAGCAGGCTCCCCGCTCAGCAGAGAGCCCAATGCGGGGCTCGATCCCAGGACTCTGGGATCATGACCTGAGCCAAAGGCAGAGGCTTTTTTTTTTTTTTTTAACACTGAAAGGAATTTTAATTGATTTATCACAAAGCATTAAGCAAGCAAAATAATGTTAATAAAAATTTTTAATTAAAATATTTAAAACAGCAGTGCAGAAAACAACATTAAAATGTTTGCATATTACAGACATTTTAACACTTCCACATTCTTTTTGGAATCCAGGCTTTTAAGTCTGGGGAACAAGGCAGAGGCTTTAACCCACTGAGCCACCCAGGTGCCCCCGACAAAACATGTATTTTTTTTAAATCATGAGAGGAGAAAAGAAAGAAGATTTGGCTCATTATATCCACAATGAAGTAAGGAACACTAATGCTATATAAAGTTTTTGATCAGATGAATGCAATTTATAGACTCTGATGAAGATCATCTTGAGATAAACTTGGAGAATTATTCTTATATATAGCACATCAAGATATCTCTAGAACCTCAAAATCAATGTAAAAAATATAATGACGTTATACATGAATTTTTTGTTGTTTTTGGAAATAAGGACTATTCACACTTGCAATGTGTTATTTTCAGAAAATGGATTGCAAATGAGTCAAATCTTTCTTTTCTCCCTCTCATCATTTGGAAACAAAATGTGAAAATTATAAAAATAAGCCAACTGATGTTTAAAGTGAATAGTAGAATTACCAATATCATTGTGAAGTAGATTTTTTTTATACCATAACACATAATTAAGTTTCCTCCACAGCTTAACATATAAGATGTGCTTAACATATAATACATAATGCTGTAAACCTGAAATTAATGTTATATGTCAATTATATCTCAATGTTTAAAAAAGAAAACTTAAATTAAAAAACATATAATATATAAAATAAATATATTTGATCCCTGAGCCAAACAATATATAATGGCCTTTAAAAATTCACTTATGGGGGTGTCTGGGTGGCTCAGTGGGTTAAAGCCTCTGCCTTCGTCTCAGGTCATGATCCCAGGGTCCTGGGATAGAGCCCCACATTGGGCTCTCTGCTCAGCAGGGAGCCTGCTTCCTCCTCTCTCTCTCTCTCTCTCTGTGATCTCTGTCTGTCAAATAAATAAATCTTTAAAAAAAATTCACTTATGGGCAAATCATATATTTCCTTTATTTTTTTCATATATTTAAAAACAGCAGGAATCACTTAAAAATGGCAAAAGTAAAAATGTGCTAACATTATAATTTTTAAAAGTATATTATACACATTAGAATACAATATTTAATAATATGTTAGTCTGAAATATTACTTCTACTTCAACTTGCTTCTTTATCTCATAGAGAACTAATGGAATGATTAAACTCCTAAGGAGGTTTACAAGTTTATAGTTGTATTACTGGGAAACAAAATCACAAGACCATAAAGATTGGGGATGGGGCACCTGGATGGTTTAGTTGGTTAAGCGCCTAACTCTTGATTTCAGCTCAGGTCATGATTTCAGAGTCATGAGATAGAGTCCCCTGTCAGGCCCTGGGCTGGGCTTGGAGCCTGCTTAATAACCCTCCAACTCCCACCAGCATATGTACTCTCTCTAAAAAAAAAAAAAAAAAAAAAAAAAAAAAGAAAGAAAGAAAGAAAAGGTTGGGGAGCTTTGATCTATAGAACTGTTTGTTAATTACTATTTTTTCCCCTATCTATAACAACATTCTCTATGATCTGGAAAATTGGTTTTTTTAAAAACTTAAACAGTCTCAATGTCTATCACATGAATTGGTCTGTTCAAAGACATCTGTTAGTCACAAATTCTTTGCCTTTGCAAAATCTCTCCTGCCTTTCTACCATGAGAATGTATTTAATAAGATACAATTTTGCTGAACTTGTCAGATAATGGCCACTCAAGGAATCTACCTATCCTGTAGCACAGTGATCATGTTTCATATCCAACTGTTTTACCAACTAGAATGGTTAGTGCTATTCTATTTTTATTTGTCCATTAGATCCAGGAAATCCTGACATTTATGGCTGTTTACTTTATTCCAAGGCTTAAGACTACACCCTTAACACCACAAGGCAAATACATGCCAGTTATCATACAAGAAATAGGAAATATGGGTGACTTACTTCAAAATCCTCACCACAATGGGGAGAAAATAAAATATGTCAAGATACAGGTGTACCTGGGTAGCTCAGTTGATTAAACATCTGACTTTTGATCAGGTCATGATCTCAGGGTTGTGAGATCAAGCCCCACACCACGTTTCAAGGCAACGCTGAGGAATGGAGCCTGCTTAAGATTATCTCTCTCCCACTCCCTCTGCCATTCCCCTCTTCACATGTGTGCACACTATTTCTCCCTCTCTCTAAAAAGAATAAGTACTTCAAAGTATATAGCATACTGTAGTGGGTATCAAGTACTGTTGTATATTTAAATATCTTTGAGCTGATTGCATTAAAAGACCATTTTAAAATGGGAAAACTCCAGGGTGCCTGGGTGGCTCAGTGGCTCAAGCCTCTGCCTTTGGCTAAGGTCATGATCTCAGGGTCCTAGGATTGAGCCCCGCAGAGCCACACATCAGGCTCTCTGCTCAGCAGGGGGCCTGCTTCCCTTTCTCTCTCTGTCTCTCTGCCTACTTGTGATCTCTGTCAAATAAAAAAATAAAATATTTTTTTAAAAAAGTCTAAAACAAACAAAAAACATTAAAGTGGGAAAATTCCCTGAAACAATGAGGATGAAACAAGGAGTAAGTATTTCTACTGTCCTTTTCATCATTTCTTTTTTTTTTTTAAAGATTTTTATTTATTTATTTGACAGAGATCACAAGCAGGCAGAGAGGCAGGCAGAGAGGCAGGCAGAGAGAGAGGAGGAAGCAGGCTCCCTGCTGAGCAGAGAGCCCGATGCGGGGCTCGATCCCAGGACCCTGAGATCATGACCTGAGCCGAAGGCAGAGGCTTTAACCCACTGAGCCACCCAGGCGCCCCTCATCATTTCTTTTTTTAATACATATTTTATTTATTCATTTGAGAGAGAACGAGACAGAGCACAAGCAGGAGAGGCAGAGGGAGAGGAAGAAGCAGACTCCCTGCTGAGCTGGGAGCCCGATGTAGGGCTCGATCCCAGGACCTGGAAATCATGACCTGAGCTGAAGGCAAACACCTAACCATCTGAGCCACCCAGGTGCCCCCTTTCCATCAATTCTGAGCAGTTTGTTTGAGATGATAATTAAATGAGCCATTGTTTTCTAGATATTCTTTTGCTTTTAATACATTTCTTTTATTTTTTTTAAAAGATTTTATTTATTTGACAGACAGAGATCACAAGTAGGCAGAGAGGCAGGTAGAGAGAGAGGAGGAAGCAGGCTCCCCACCGAGCAGAGAGCCTGATGCGGGGCTCGATCCCGGGACCATGGATGGGATCATGACCTGAGCCAAAGGCAGAGGCTTTAACCTACTGAGCCACCCAGGTGCCCCTAGGACTGATTTTAGAATCATTTACTCTTTAATCATTTTTTGGCTCATCTAATATTTTAGTTGTAGCTAACTTTACATACTTTGTGAGCTTTCTTATTTGGGACTTAACATTGAACATACTTGTAAAAAATGTAAATGTTGCATCACTCACTGATAGGCACCAATATCTCTAATACAAAAGGCTAATTTAAACAACTATTAAACTAAACTGACACAAGAAATATAACTGGTCTTCACATCTTTGGTTGCCCATAAGTCTATTACACTCTGTGTCTAGACTACTTTATATCTACCACTCTCGAGAGCCCTTCAAATATTTTGATATCTTAGCAGTTGCATAAATCCTACTCCAAGACTTAATATAATTGTCTCTATCACAATTCAAGTAACATTCAAAAATTTAAAAATGATCAACTTATAGGAAAAATGACCCACAGCCACTTCCTCTTCCATCCAGTGTCAGTTCTCAGTTCTCACCTATTTCAACCATCAGTACAACCGTATTCAAAAAGATGAGAAAGATGATGAAGTTTGTGAAGAGAGGACCTGTTTTCTCTTAAGGAAACATACAGAGTGGAATTCTTTCTTATACAGGTGGTATCATAAGGGCAAGAAGAGAACCAGTGAGGATGAGAAGAAAATGGGAGTTTGGAAAAGGGAAAATAAGTCTTCAGGCAGATAAGGCAAGAGAGGCAGTAAAGGTGAACGATTAAAAATGAGGGGCACAAAAGGATACACTCAAGGACCCATCCAGCCCACAAGGAAAGAGGTGGTCTCTGACTGCAGCGCACTCGAAGCCTGCTCATCAGCCTCCGGCCATGTGTAATTTGTTCTGTATGTCGAGGCTTTATGGAGAATCGTACCAGCTGGTGTTGATCTCCCAACATAACCTTCTTTTGACGGGAAGGATCTAGACCAAAAATTAAAAGGGACAGTGGATACATATAAAGAGAATTCTCTGGGGGATATGAAGAACAGGCAGGACCAGGGCCAGGGATACTGGTTACATAATGGGTCCCCTAGTGCAGAGCTTGCCTTGCTGTTCTTTCTCACTGCAATTAACATTAGTTTGGAATATGAGCTAATATATCACTTATGACCAACACTATCCATGCCCAAGAATAAAGGCAGCAGGTTCAACCCTCAAAATTTTTAGTCTTGGAAATAGAAACTTCCAAGTTGGCCAGGGCTAGTAGTTATCCTAAGCCTAAAAGTGAGCGATCTCCTGGGCTCAAAGAGCTTTCTTTACAAAGCCTTTGATTTATCAAGTTTGATATCATTTACAAACTAGCAAGCAAGCCAATCTTCCCTGAATTTTTCACCCTTAAAATGGTCTCTGCTTTCTACACTTTGGAGGGTGTGGCGAGGGGACTTAAATCTATGGTAGTTAAGAAACAGGCTGCTGACCAACTATCTCTCGGATAGTGTGTCGTGGCACAGCTTGGCTCAAGCCTTGCAGATGCTCGATGAGAGAGAAAGTATCAATGAGACGTGAACGAATGGCATCCGCTCGGGGCAGTTGCACGTGTCCTATTGGGTGACTGGTGGCCATGTCTGTAAAATAATGGAAAAATCAAGTGTCATTTCATTTTTGGAGAGGACCAAAGATTAGAGGTTTACTTCTCCGTCTCCCATCCTTTCTGCCCTTAAAGAAGTCAAACACATTGTACCAAGACTCAAGGTTTTCTGAAACAAAAGGAGCAAAGAGTCCTAAGAGAGACATTGCGCAGTAGACTAAGTGGCCAAGCACCTTCACTTGTGTGACCACAGGGCAGGCATCCCAGGGCTGGACAAAGAGGAAATCGGAGCAGCACCTGGACCTGAGGTAATTGGGCAGTGCAATGAGGAGGGGCAGTGGGAAGGCTTAAGGCTGCCCCTGAAAGACAAACCAAGAGGAACTGGACAAATTGTAGCAGCCTGGCATTTGGAAAACAGGTCCTGTCCCAACTACGTCCCTCAGGTGCAGCCTCCATCTCTCAATTCCCGCTTCTGGGCCTCACCTCAGCCAAGGCTCTCTTCCGCCCACTCACCCCCGCCTTCAAGTCTGCGTCTCCACCTCCGCTCTGGCGCCCCCAGAACTCAGCTCTCCCCACGAAAGATGAGCTCACAGTCGGCTCCCAGCGCCTAGGCGCCCCATCTCTAGCTCGGCCCCGCCCCACTCCGCCCCAGTTCGCCCCAGTCCGCCCCGCCCCACTCCACCTCACTCGCTCCCTGGGTTCGGGCTCGCATGCGGGCCCAGCCCCAGCCCCAGCCTCCGGCCCAGGACCCCTCCCAGCCCTGCTCGCCCGGGCGCCTGCCGCTTCAGCCCCGCCCCGCACTCCGGCCACTCGGCGGTTACCAGCTGGTCCCGCCCGCCCGACGCAGGCGCCTCACAGCCAATCGGCGGCTGCCACACTGCGGCCGGAGCCCGGCTGGG
This sequence comes from Lutra lutra, assembly GCF_902655055.1. Classification (NCBI taxonomy): domain Eukaryota; kingdom Metazoa; phylum Chordata; class Mammalia; order Carnivora; family Mustelidae; genus Lutra; species Lutra lutra. Next base: position 63,047,785 of record NC_062284.1, read on the forward strand.
GGGTTGGGACCTCCGGCTGCAGGTCCGCCTGGGCCAGACGCGCGAGCGCAGGCACAGGGTGTGTGGTCGCGGCCGGCCTCCGCAGTCCCCGCCGAGCCCCGACCCTCCCGGCCGCCCCTAACCTCACCTCGTAGCCATGCGCCCCCGCTGCCGAACGCTGTTCCCCGGCGTGGCGCTGCTTTTCGCCGCGGCCGGTCTCGCCTCTGCCTCCGACGTGCTGGAACTCACTGACGACAACTTCGAGAGTCGCATCTCCGACACGGGCTCTGCGGGCCTCATGCTCGTCGAGTTCTTCGCCCCTTGGTGAGGCCACTCAGCCGGGGCGCGGGAGGGAGGGCGGGAGGCCCGGGCCGGGGGCGAAGGCGCGGGAACGGTTGGGCCTGCGCAGCGCCGGCGCCCTCCACCATTTCAGCAGGCCCGGCTGCAGTCGGCAGATTTCCCACCCCCGGCGAGCCGAGCTGCCTCGCCGAGAGCGGAGAAGTAGGTGCTGATTGCCTGGGAACGAGATCCGGGAAGAAAACCCCAAGGCCCCGCTCACGCAGGGCCACATCTTACCTCGTTGCTCTTGCGGCACTTCCTATTTGCAGAGGGTTTAACCACCCCCTACCCCCGCTTAGATTGGTATCTTTTTCCTGGCTGAGTCAGTGTTAATGCTCTCCATCTTCCAAACGGTGTCTTTACAGTTTCTGGCTGAGTCAATGTTAATGCTCTCCATCCTGCAAACGAGGCGTCCCAAGGCCTTATATCGGAAGCGAATGTTTCGCCAGATGCATAGGCCCTGGGCCCCCAGAGTACTTCCTTTCTACTTGCCCCACGCCCCGCAGCCATTGGTTTCTAGCCAAGGTCACTCAGTGGCTGCAGAATAGTAATAATTGCTTTCTTGAAGCCGACAATTATTTTGTCCCATCGCATGGTGCACACTTTCTCCATTAAGCTGATCACATTTCAGCACCAACAGAATCCCGTCAAAAAGAATAGGTGAAAAGCGTAATGCCGTCAGAAATCTGTCTAAAATGTCGGTTTTAATTAGGATTTCTGAAAAATGTCCAAAAGACTCCAGTGAGAAAGTAACCATTATGGGGAGAAATAGTTCGCTTCAGGGTGCTATAACCGCTGAACAGGTGTGTGAATTCCTTAGGATACAGCTAACTCAAAAAGTTGGGGGTGGGAGGGTGAGAACAAGTAGGATTTCTGACTCAGTAGACCTGATTTTTTTTTTTTTAAAAGCCCCAAATCTTTACCACAGAGAGCCGTGATTATTTTCAGGCTTGGGATGGCTCACTGTATTCATGCTGATTACAGTACTTAATTTTTTTAACTCCTGGTGCAATACCTTTAAGAAAAACGGTTTGTATTTAAAAGTATCAGTAGAAGTTGGTGTATAACTTTCACTTGCTTCTAACTCTGTCTTCACTCAGCAAGGGTTCAGCAGATTTGCTGGGGGTAATACTAGAAGAAGTCTGGTGATGAAGACCACCTGAACCAGAAAGATGTGTTAGGGGCAAGAGATTTTGTTTTCAGCTTGTGATGGATTTTGCCAGCGGGGCATTCCTGTGGCCAGCTGGTAGTACTGATTACACATCTTAGGTGGTCTTTCGTTATATATCTTCAGAAGTCACATTCCATCTTAGAAGCAACTTCCAATCATAAAACCTCACTGTTAACTTTGAAGGGGTGTAACTGTACTTAGAGTGTCTAGATGGGGTTGTATCAAAACTGGGTCGTGCTTTGTGACTATAGGGGTCAACATAAAGTCAGTTCCTGGAGACTAATGGGCTAGACTATTAGGTTGAAGCAGCCCCCCCCCCCCCATTAAAGGTATTCTTTCCTACTTTAAATTGTTGCATGTGCTTCCCTAAAAACTGCATATCCCATCATGCACTAAACTCCCCCCTAAATTGGGTGGATCCCTGCTGTGGTGTCTGCTTTTAATTGGTCTAGAAGGTAAGGTAATCCTCCACAATGCCAGCAAGCAGGATTGGTTTTCTGAGTGACTAATTTGGAATCAAGAAGTCTCCTGTTAATAATGTCCTGATTTCTTTACATTTAACTATTTTTATTAATACTAAAGCTAGAAATGTTTTCTGACTGCTGTAATCCTTTGTACAGAACTAGCTCACAAGTTAGATAGGAACAGTTAAAGAATCCCATTGAAAGTAAAATTGACCTATTTTGAGCAAGTTCTTCATCTCATTTATTTTTGGGTATTTTTTGCACTTTCAGTTTACAGTGAAAGTGAAAGATTTTTTTGCATTTGACTTTGTAGACTTCTATTTCCATTATGGAGTTAATCATCTGTATAATTTGTAAGAATGGGAGTATATGAATTTCTCTGGGGAAATAAATAGCACTACTTAAATGCGATAGTATCTGAAAATTTATTGATCAACAATAACTTTTAAGTCCTCAACATCTACTTATGTTGTAGATTTGTGATCTACCCTCTAGGACAGTAGTATTAAATGATATTTGATATACAGTGTTTCTGGAGTACATATTGAAAAACACTGTGGATAGTATAAAATGAAATATTTCTTTTTATACATGATGATTCCCTTTCTTGGAATTTCTGATGTATCCTTCCACCCCAAATTGATCTTTTCAACAAGATTTAGCCCCTTGGACAACTAACTGGTTGCTTCCACCTCTCAGTTGGGGCCTAATATTGTCTGTCACTCCTTCTAGACTGGTGTTTCTATAGAGAAAGGACTGTATCAGTTTTTCTGTCAGAAACATTTGTCACATGAAGTAATGATTGTTGGGATACAGTATTACTGTTAGGTGCCATCCCTGAAGGTGGTGGAATTGTTTATTTTAATACTGTCTAGGACTGGTTGAAAGAAGTAGTGGTAAATCTTCATACTCCACCTGATTCCATTCCTGGTGAATTTGAAGAAGCCTCTCTCCTCTGGTCTCTCAGGAGCTCGTTAAACAGCTTATTCCTTTGGGCATTTGATGACCTTATGGATGTAGCAAGTGCTTAGGACAGTGGTTTTCAGATCCAGCCTTGATACTTGCACACATATGTTCCCTTATTCCGCTGGTTCTCTCCATGGGTATTTTTTATATGCATCTGGGTTGACACCCACTGGTCCAGTCTAATTATTTTATACTATTTTTTTCTCTTCAAATGTTTTGAGATGGTTGAGGTGAAACTATTCTTAAATCTGGTGCCTCAAGCTTCTTGAAATTATATATTCAACAGAAATCTCTTTTTCTTTTATATTCTCATTGCTGTCACTCTGGTCCAAGCTTTCATTATCTGCCATGTGAAATATATTATCTTCTAGGTGGCTTTTATTTTTATCTCTATTTTCTCCCTTTCTGTTATATATATTGCTGACTGATGTAGTCTTAATACACATAACACATTATCTTTTAATAACAACAAACAGAGCCTTCCACAGTTCTCCGAGTATCATTTTCACTAGTAATTTTACTTTTGCGCTACTTATTCCCCTTATCTAAAATACCCCAGGACAGGTCCAGGCTGAAGCCTTAAATTTTTAAAGGCCCAGATCCAATTTTAACATTTTTAACCTTTTTATTTTTAATCTTTGAGCCCTTATGTTCTCCACAGCCTGAATTTCTCAGATACATTGGTTATTTTATTAAATCATTTAGGATCTGTGTTTTGTTGGAATGCAAGTACATGAGTTTTTACTTTATTTTGGAATATAAAGGAATACAGAGGATGTAATGAATAATACCATATTCCACATACATGTAAGATGACACGGATTGTGAGGAGAATCCTTATTTCATGTCTCACAAAGAAGGAAGTCCGACCATTGAAACTATGACATGATTGCAGGGCACGTGCCAATTTCAGATATGGTAAAATGTGCATCCATGAAATACAGTATAGGGAATACCATTTATTCACCTCTTGGTCTAAAAATTAAAGCCAGTACAGTTGAAGCCTATTACATTCCTTCCCCATTCCTTCAGTTAAGCTTCCTAATGATTATTTTTGAATAGAACTAAAGACCCTGAAGAGTATAAGCTCTTATACAGTCCTTTGTTTAAAACAAGTTTTAGGGGCAAAATGTTTCCAAGTTATTTGTCCATCACTTAATAAAATAAATTTTGAGACTATTGGCTATGAAATTTATAAAATTAAGTTCTATGTTTCTTTCTGTTTTCTAATTCTGTTTTTGCTATCTGGGAAGGTCACAGAACTACTTTACCTTCTCAAAGTGGTCCCTCTGCAACCCCGTGGGTTTTAAAGAGATGACATAGCTGGTGCTAATTATACTTTGATAAGGAGGAGTGTCTCCCCCTCCCCCCATTGCATATACAGTGTGCCTATGGGACTCTTAGGACTTCCCAGGCCAGGAGCAGGTGTTTCTGATGACCCTCTGGGAAAATACTCTGACAATGTTTTATCCCCATCAGTTCTTACAACCAGATGAACTGTGTAGCTATAAAAATAAGGCTTGCTCTCTTAAATACATCATTCTAATGCTGTGTTGAAACTCAGTTGAGAAGAAAAAAAGACTCCAATAACTGCTAAAGTATCTATAGCAAATGAGTGCCTTTTGGGCCTCATTCTGCTGCCCTCTCAAACCAGGTTTTTAGACAAAGAGATTCCTATTGAAGGAGTGGAGAAAAAGTACCTGATAGTGATTTTTAAAGAGTTAATATCATACTTGGAACCTTATAAGGTTTCAGTCACTGTATTTTTAAGAATCATAGTGCTGGTTTCCTAAGGGAAAAAAATGTGCTTTCTTTTGGGAAATGCTGCCAGAAATGGGATTGCTGCTATCTTGCTCTCATTTTATCCTCATTAATTGGTCCAGAAGGCTTGACCCCTTTCTCTCTTTAATGTGGGGATTAATTCTGACTGTAGCATTCAAGGCTCATTTATACTTTTAATTGAGAAAGTATTTAATTGAGCAGTTTGCCTGCTCCGAGCTAAACTAGTCCTGTAGAGTCAACTTCAGGTTAGGGATAGTACTTTTGCCCATGAGAGCTCTGGTTACTTTATCAGTAATGGCTATTGTTCAGGTGATGTTTTTGCTTTTGGAAGCAGTTAACTAGTTCAAAAGTAACATTATAGTTTGAGGTTCATCCTACAGAAACACAGTTAACAATCTTGAAGGATTAAAATGAGAATTTGGCCCTTTTTTTTTCTTAATGTATTTATATAGGTGTGGACACTGCAAGAGGCTTGCCCCTGAGTATGAAGCTGCAGCAACCAGATTAAAAGGAATAGTCCCATTAGCAAAGGTGAGTCTAGGCAGATTCTTGGTTAAAGAAAATGGGGTATTTTCCGTATGATCTCACAGATGAACACATGCAAAGGGGGAAAAGGAAAGAAAGGAGAGAGGGAAACAAGTCATAAGTGACTTTTGAGGGTAGAGAACAAACTGAGGGTTGATGGAGGGAGGTGGGTGGGGGATGGGCATTAAGGAGGGCACGTGTGAGGAGCACTGGATGTTGTATGTAAGTGATGAATCATTGACATCTTCCGAAACCAATTTTTATTTTTAAGATTTTATTTATTTATCTGACAGACAGAGATCACAAGTAGGCAGAGAAGCAGGCAGAGAGAGAGAGGAGGAAACAGGCTCCCTGCCAAGCAGAGAGCCTGATGCGGGACTCGATCCCAGGACCCTGAGATCATGACCTGAGCTGAAGGCAGAGGCTTAACCCACTGAGCCACCCAGATGCCCCGAAACCAATTTTTTAGAAAGATTTTATTTTAGAGAGCATGTGCATGAGTTGGGGGAAGGGCAGAGGGAGAAGGAGAGAATCTCAAGCAGACTCCACTAAGCACTAAGCTGGGAGCCTGACGCAAGCCTGATACCGAGCTGGATCTCCCAACCCTGAGGATCATGACTTGAGCAAAGATCAGGAGTTGGACCCCTTAACCGAGCCACCTAGGCACACCTCCAGTAACCAATATTGCACTGTATGTTAACTAAATTTAAAAAGGGGGGTGTATAAATAGGAGTTTGTGAAATTTACATTCATTTTTCTCTACTCTTATGGTACATGAAGGGAAAACTAGTTTCTGAATAAATACACAACTGACTTAATTATGGTTTCTAAAAATTAAAAGTAGTGAAACTAACGGAATTACTGGAATAAGAAAGAGGTAAAATATATGGTAAAAAAGAATTAAGGGCAAATATGGAAAGTATAGTCATCAAGGTCAGAGGAAAATTATTGAATAAGTGAGTTCCCTAAACTACCTTACGATATTCATAGTGATAGGAATAGGAAAATGACGGGTTGTTTTAAGTATGTAACTGGTCAACTATAATAAACTTGGTATTTGCTTTTACAATAATAGTAATGCTTCTAGCATTCTGCCATTATTCTATAGTAAACCCATAGTTACTGCAGTATAAGAGCTCACATCTTGGAGCACCTGGGTGGCTCATTCGGTTAGGTGTCAGGCTCTTAATTTTGGCTTAGGGTCATGAGATTGTGCCCCACTTCGGGCTCTGTGCTGAGTGTGGAGCCTGCTTAAGATACTCTCCCTCCTGTGCTGCCCCTCCCCTCGCCCACGTGCTCGTGCCGTTCCTTTCTGTCTCTCTCTCAAATAAATCTTAAAAAAAAAAAAAAAAAGCTCACATCTTGATCAGCCTCAGATAAATAGTTCATACATATATAGGACTGTTTTTGGAAACTGCTTTTAATCCTGATGTTTCTATGGCGGATTGCCTTGGGGGGAAAAGAAAGTTCAGTCCTGATTTAATTCCTGCCTTGTGTGGCTATAGCGTGTGTTACTATGGACACATTACTTCTCTACACCTCAACTGATGTTAAAGCATTGGGACCATACCTCCAAATCTTGTGAAAAGGAAATGAAATAACATATGCAGGGTACGCGTAGCACTGCCGACTTGAGAGTAAGTGGATAAATAGATAGGAATTGTTTTCCATATTGTTTTCCTTCTTCCTGACAGGTGTCTCTAGATGTACCTAGTTAGAGTTTAGCCCATAGTCAGACTGTCTCAGGGAGCATATTCAAGTGCTGGTACTTTGCTAATAACTCTAGATGATTTGCCAAATCAAATTATACTCCATCCCACCTAAAGGATATGTACCTCCATCCATCCCCTTTATAGTAATCATTATCAGAGGGAGAAAGGTACTGTTAGTCATTTAAGTGATTTATTCTTCACATATTCTAAGGCAGAAAGTAGGTGGCGACTACTGACTACTGTTCTAAATAATAGAGACTTTGAGGGAAGAATTTAAATAGTCATTTATGCATTTCGTAGGAGGTCCAGCAATGGTGATTGTGAAATAACTAGCCCAGCACCAGTCAGCCTTTAAAATATATGTTCTGTGGTATGTGTGCAAAGAATTGCTTGATCCTCTTATGATTTGAGCAGTCTTAATATTTTGGGAATACAGGAGGAACCTGCAACAAGCATCTGGATAACAGATGGTTCGTGTATTTTAATCTTTAGGTTGACTGTACTGCCAACACAAACACCTGTAATAAGTATGGAGTCAGTGGATATCCAACTCTGAAGATATTTAGAGATGGTGAAGAAGCTGGTGCTTATGATGGACCCAGGACTGCCGGTAAGGATCCTGGATTACATTTTGGAAACTGAATTTGTTAAGTACTCTGTTTTTGTAATAGGAACATGACATTTTTCTATACAACATACTTGTAATCCTAAAAATTGCTCATCTAAGGGATGCCTAGGCAGCCCAGTCAGTTGGGCATCTGCCTTTGGCTCAGGTCATGATCCCAGAGTCCTGGGATCAAGCCCCACATTAGGCTCTCTGCTCAGTGGAACATCTGCTTCTCCCTCTCCCTCTGCCTGCCTCTCCCCCTGCTTGTGCTCTCTTTGTCTCACTCTGTCAGATAAATAAAATCTTAAAAATCCTCATCTCAGAGGTCAATTTGGTATCTAACAAAAGACTTCTTTAAAACAGAGTATATAAATAATGTAGGAAATATTTGAACTTGAGTTATAAGGTCTACTGGCATTTTTTCATTTGACGTATTTACTGAGTACTTACTCTGTGCCAGATATTCTAGGTATACTAGGTGCTCTGTATTTCTTGATAAACAAAATGGACAAGGTTCCTACTCTTTATGTGCTTACATTCTGGGAAATGTAGACATTTCTGTATGGAAATGTAGACTTCTCTGGGAAGAGAAGACAACAACCCAGTTTAAAAGTATATATAGATAACTACTTTATATCCCAAAATACACACACAACAGAAAATAACAAGTGTCAACGAGGATGCAGAAAAATTAGAATCATTTGCACTATTGGTGTAAATGTAAAATGGTATTGCTGCTGTGGAAAACAGTATGGAAGTTCCTGAAAGTAAAAAAAAAAAAAAAAAATTTGCTGGATGATCTAGCAATCCTCCTTCCTGGTATATACCCCAAAGAATTAAGAACAGGGTCTCGAAGATAAATTTGTATGCCCATGTTTATTATAGCTGCATTATTTACAATAGCAGAAAGGTAGAAGCAACCCAAGTGTCTGTCAGTGGATAACTGGCCATATAAAATGCACATATTATTAATTATATATAAACATATATATATATATATATATAGACACACAGTGGAATATTCAGTCTCAAAAAGGAGGTTCCGACATGTGGTGCAACATGGATGAACCTTGAAGACATTATGCTAAACCAGTCACAAAAAAACAAATAACATGACACTGATATGACGTTCCTAGTGTAATAAAATGCACAGAGACAGAAAGTACAATTACCAGGGACTACGGGGTAGAGAAAATGGACAGTTTTTTAATGTGTAGAGTTTCAGTTTTGCAAAATGAAAACAGTCCTGGAGAGTGGCTGTGCAACAGTGTGAATGTACTTAAAGCCACAGAACTGTATACTTAAAAATAGGATAATAAATTTTATGTATATGTTACCACAGTTAAAAAGTATTTAATTTGAATATACAAGATATATTTAGTTAGTTGATAAGAGCATTAAAGAAGAGAAATAAAACCATATGTTGTGCTAGTGACTGGGTTTGGGAGTACCACATCATCAGTGTTATCAGGGCTGTCTATAACTTTTGAGCTGAGACCTGAATGATGGGAATGAGCTAGCCTTGAGAAGATCTGGGCCAGAGCCTTCCATGCAGAGGGAAAAGCTCTAAGGTGTACAAAAAGGCCTTAAGGTATACCTGAGCTTGATGAGTACAAGGGGACAGAAAGACCATGTGGCTGAAGTATAACTAGCATGGGTGCTAGATGAAGCTATCTGTCTATCTATCTATCTATTCATTCATTCATTCATTCATTCATTCATTTAGATTTTTTTATTTATGTGGAGTGGAGGGAGATAGCATAACCAGGGGAGCAGCAGAGGGAGAAGCAGGCTCCCCATTGAGCAGGAAGTCTGATGTGGGGCTCGCGCTCAGGATCCTGGGGTCATGAACTGAGCTGAAGACAGATGTTCATTTGTTTGTTTGTTTTAAGATTTTACTTATGCATTTGCGAGAGACTGTGAGCGAGGGTTGGGTGGAGAGGCAGAGAGAGAAGCGGACTCCATGATGAGCAGGGAGCCCAATGCGGGGCTTGATCCCAGGACCCCAGGATCATGCCCTGAGCCGAAGGCAGACGCTTAACTGACTGAGCCACCCAGGCTGGATCCTCTAGGGCCTATAATTGATGAGAAAAAATATTTTAGACAGTTTTGCTTTGAGTCTTTCAAGTAATGACGCACATTTTATTTACCTTTTTATGATGGAAAGCTAAGAGAAAAGTGGTTCAGTTGGGTATTTTCGGGAGGTGGAATTTTTTCAGTCTATGTGATTGTTACATACAAGCTCTGCATAACATGGCTACTACCTAACTCTTGTATGGGCTTAAGATTGTTTCACCTTTGGACCTTTGTCCTTATTGTATTCCCAGCCTGACATGTTTTTCCCCTTTGTTTGCTTGGCTTGTTCCTTTTTGTCATTTGGATCATGGCTTGAATTTTACCTCCCAGAGGCTTTCACATGCCACCAGACCTAAAATAGCCACCCAGCTTTTTCTTATCACATCATCTTCTTAATTCTCTACATAGAGCTGGTTATTAGATGATTTTTAAATTATTTATTTGGGGATTTTTTTTAATTGTTTAGAGATTTACCTAAAATGTAAGCTCTAAGAAAGCAGAGACTTTGTTTACTTTATTTAGTACTCCATCTCCAGCACCAGGACTCTTCACATGTAGTAGATACTCAACTCCTTGTCGAATGCATGAAAAAATACTTTGACTCCAGTGAGGTCATTTAGCCAACACTTAAAATTTGATATGTGTAAGCACAGAAAGAAAAAAAACTTTTTTCCTGACCGTGAAAGTATTAATGAAGAGCCCCATGTTACCATTCAGATTTTATTTGTTCGATTTAGGATGGAATTAGCAGTTAGAATTACTCAAATGTTTTTCTGAACTTGAGCATGTCTTAACTAAATTATAGGTGAACCCAGTGAGACTGCTACTGGTCAGATAATGTCACTTGGCCTGTAACATAGGTTTCTTAAATTTAAGAATTTCTTAATAACTGACAAGGAGGCCAGATGTTTGGCTACTTAGAATGTATAATTTTGTTCACGTACTTCTCTGTGAACTATGCTGTTTGCCCTCCTGCTCAATTTGGTTGCTTTGTACTCCCTTTAAACCTTCCATAGAATTTTAAATGTTTAGGGAGAAAAGTAACACTTTCTCATCATAGCCACAAGTTAAAGTTCTGTATAATTTGTATCATGACATAGTAATAATAATCCCCTTAGAGACTAAACAAATCATATTCAATTTCAATTAATCTGTTAATGCATCCCCTTCTATGTGAGGAATTGAGGAAAATATTTGAAAGGGAAAAAAGTCCATGACTGGAGAGAGAAGGAGGAAACATGAGAAAAAATGCATAATAGGCTAGATCATGTTGCAAGAGTTAAATAGTACTCTGTTTCAGCTAGTAACAAATCAGTAGAATACTTAGAAGAGAAAGGGGGTGCAAGAGGTAGAATATTATGGAGGAAGAGCATTGCCTTTGTCTGGCGTGTGGGCATTTTGAGCCTATGAATAGTTTTAGTGGACCCCAGAAGTAGCTTAATGGTCTGTCAACTAGGCTTAAGGGGTAAGATGATTTTTTGTGTTTTCTAAATTGTTTTACTTATCTAGCCCATTTCACCTCAGTAGGAAAATGTGATGTAGGTGGATCCTATACATGGCATAATTTGACCTATATATAGTTAAACCATTGTACTAGCTAGCCAACTTTGTGCATTTTCTGCCTTTAAAATGTAAGGCTACAAGTGACTCTGTGCTACTTGAGAATACAGGATTTGTTTACTTAATTTATTGGTAAAGTGGATGTTTCTCAGACTTAACGTGCTACTAAGTATTATTCTAGAGCTAGGTATATATCACTGAGCAAAAGAGACAAAAAAAATCTTAAGCCTTTTGAGTTTACTTTGTTGTGGGAATAGATAGATGAAAATAATGAGGACAGAATGAAAGTGCTATAGAGAAAAGTAAAGCTGGGGAAGGGAATTCAGAAGCATTGGAGGTGAGTAAGTTTTAGTTTACAGTACGATGGTAGGGAGAACTTTGTTGAGAAGATGGCATTTAAGTAAAGACTTAAGGAGGGCTCCCTGCTCAGCCGGGAGTCTACTTCTCCCTCTCTCTCTGCCCCTCCTCCCACTTATGCGCATTCTCTCTCTTCTCTCTCAGATAATAGAAATGTTTAAAATTAAAAAACAAAACAAAACCGAAAAAACTAAAGGAGGTGAAGAAGGGAGCCAGGAGGATATCTGGGGAAAGAGTGTTCTAGGCAGAGAGAATAACATGGAAAAAAGGCATTATTAATTTGTACTGTTATAAACACTTTAATAGATCCCTGGTAGGGGTATAAATAAGTATTCTCTTTGGGGAGGTAGTTTGGCAATTATAAATGCATGTATTCTTCGATCCAGTGAATCTACTTCTAGGAATTTACCCTACAGATCTACTCAATCATGTGCAAAATGACATTAGTACAAGGTTGTTTATTGCAGAACTATAAGAGCAAGAAATTAGAAACAAATGTCCATCATATGTGTCTGGTTGAATAAATTACGGTACACCCATACAGTGAAACACTATGCAGGTGTAAAAAATGCTGGGGTGTAGCTCTTTATGTACACTGGCATAAATTATCTCCAAACTATATTAAATGACAAAAAATACAGAATAGCATAGGTGTATGCTGCCATTTGGAGAGAAAAGAAAGAAAATAAAAATATAATTGCTTGTTTATGCATGATATGTCTGTTTTAAAGATTATATTTTTAAATACTCTCCACACCCAACATGGGGCTCCAACTTAGAACCCTGAGATCAAGAGTCACATGCTCCACTGACTGAGCTAGCCAGATGCCCCCCTTTTAAACCTTTTACGTTTTGATTTATGTAAATGATTGCCTTCTCAAAATATAGAAATTTTTGTTGCTATGATCTTTCATCTTATCTTTTAAGATGGAATTGTCAGCCACCTGAAGAAGCAGGCGGGACCAGCTTCAGTTCCTCTCAGGACTGAGGAAGAATTTGAGAAGTTCATTAGTGAGAAAGATGCTTCTGTGGTGGGTAAGTAGCAAATATGTGATTATACAACAGTCATCAATTTGGTTTCAAAAACCCTCTGTATCTGAGTAAATAACAAATTTAAACCAATTTAGGAAACCTTGGGGGCAGTTGAAAAGACAACTCAGATTTAGGTCATCATTACTATAATGGGAAAAAAATTTGTTTTATTGGAGTGGCTTTGTGTTCTTACAAATAAAGATGTGATTCTAGTTAAAGACCCAAAATAGAAATATCTTCAGCTTTTTCTATCACATCTCAAACTCAGAGATATAAGATTGAAAGTAAGGTTTTAGGATAGGAGGATACTAGTAAATAATAAACCTCTGTGTCTGCTGTTTTCACAGTAGTAGGGGATTTGGTTCTTGAGATCGAATTGGTAGGATTTGTGTACTTTGCTTTCTTGGGTGTTACGGTATCTCATTTTATCCTTAAAATAACTTGCAGTTAAATACATTCTACATCTTGAGTGTTCTTTCTTTTGTTTTAAATGTAATGTATAGGGGCGCCTGAGCGGCTCAGTGGGTTAAAGCCTCTGTCTTCGGCTCAGGTCATGATCCCAGGGTCCTGGGATCAAGCACCACATCGGGCTTTCTGCTCAGTGGGAAGCCTGCTTCCTCCTCTCTCTCTGCCTGCTTCTCTGCCTACTTGTGATCTCTGTCTGTCAAATAAATAAATAAAATCTTTTTTTAAAAAATGTAATATATAATCTACTTGACTTAAAAACTAAATTTAAAGTTAAAATCTGTGTTTTTGCTTCTCTTAATCTCATAATTATAATAAAACTGACTTTCTAGCAGTAGAAGATGGTTTGTAATTTAAATTTGACTAAAAGCTACGTCTTATCGTCTGGATTTTACTGATTCTGTATATTTTCAATATATATCTGTGTATTTTCTGTATAGTCTGCTTAACTATAAGCAGACATTTAATAAACACTTAGGTTTCAGTCACTTTTCTAGACTTGAAGTTCTGACAAGTCAAAAAATACAGTGAAGTAATTGATGATTTATTTCAACATACTGTCTTATTTGATCCTTCTGACACCTAAAATAGTCCCTGAAACTCTTAAGAAGTTAAGCAGTTTGCCCAAGTCTGTTTAATTGTGAAAAACTGGAAAAGCCGTAAACTCTGACAAATCCTCTCCCTTGGCTCCCTGTGACAAATTTTTTTTTTTAAGGGTAGAGGGAAAATTCTCATCCAAAGTATTTTGTCGGATATTCTAGGTAGTCACAGCAAAGCAGACCCAGTCCTGTTGCTGGTCTCACTTTGCTTACCTGTGAATAGAATGAAGGCTTTGAAAATAGAAGAATTTTATGGGATGCCCAGGTGGCTCAGTTGGTTAAACATCTGCCTTCGGCTCTGGTCATGACCCCAGGACTCTGGGATTGAGTCCTACATCCAGCTCCTTGCTTGGTGGGGAGTCTGCTTTTCCCTCTGCCTGCCACTCCCCCTGCTTGTGTTCTTTCTCTGACAAATAGATTTTTAAAAATCCTAAAAAAAAAAAAAAAAGGAATTTTAGTATATGTGCTGCTGAAGTGAGCACAAAAAAATAGAAGAATTTTGAAGTTTGATCATGTTTCAGCACTTAATGTTTCTTCCTTGTGTTTGACATTTTTTGTATAGGTTTTTTCAATGATTTATTCAGTGAAGCTCACTCTGAATTTCTAAAAGCAGCCAGCAACTTGAGGGATAACTACCGATTTGCACACACCAATGTGGAATCTCTGGTGAACAAATACGATGATGATGGAGAGTAAGTGATTCCCTTGTAAATTTCTGGACCAAGTACTAATTGTATGAACTGGTGATTTTTATGCCTGGTTCTTCAAAAGATTTATTAAGCTAAGTGCTAGGAACTGTTGCTGCCTTTGAGATACATCTAGTAGGGGGAGACAGTGAATATATTTAAAAATGTAAGTGTTAAGTGAGCAATATAGGTGTTACAATAGAAATGTATGCAGGGTGTGCTGGAAAAACAGGAAGTGATTCTTTTTTTTTTTTTTCCTTTGGGGTGGGGAGTGGTATCAGAAGAAACTTCATAGAGGAGGTAATTCTTGAGGTATGTCTTGAAAGATAAGTTTTTCCAGGCAGGTTATGGCAGTTGAGATAAAAATTATTCCAGGGGTGCCTGGGTGGTTCAGTGGGTTAAGCCTCTGCCTTCAGCTCAGGTCATGATCTCAGGGTCCTGGAATCGAGTCCCACATTGGGCTCTCTGCTCAGCAGGAGTCTGCTTCCTCCCCCCGCCCCCACCCCGCTCTCTGCCTGCCTATTTGTGATCTCTCTCTCTCTCTCTCTCTGACAAATAAATAAATAAATCTTTAAAAAAAAAAAAAATTATTCCAGGGGCGCCTGGGTGGCTCAGTGGGTTAAAGCCTCTGCCTTCAGATCAGGTCATGATCCCAGGGTCCTGGGATCGAGCCCCGCATCGGGCTCTCTCTGCTCAGTGGGGAGCCTGCTTTCCCCACTCTCTCTCTGCCTGCCTCTCTGCCTACTTGTGATCTATCTCTGTCAAATAAATAAATAAAATCTTAAAAATAGGGGCGCCTGGGTGGCTCAGTGGGTTAAAGCCTCTGCCTTCAGCTCAGGTCATGGTCCCAGGGTCCTGGGATCAAGCCCCACATCGGGCTCTCTGCTCAGCAGGGAGCCTGCTTCCTCCTCTCTCTCTGCCTGACTCTCTGCCTAGTTGTAATCTCTGTCTGTCAAATAAATAAATAAAATCTTTAAAAAAAAATCTTAAAAATAAAATAAAAAATTAAAAAAGAATTATTCAAGATAGGGGCACCTGGGTGGCTCAGTGGGTTAAGCATCTGGCATCTCAGCTCAGATCTTGGTATCAGGGTCATGAGTTCAATCCTCAAAACCATTATTCCTGGGATGCCTCGGTGACTCAGTCGGTTACACGTCTGCCTTGAGCTCAGGTCATGATTATGGGGTCCTGGAATCGAGTCTTGTATCGGGCTGCTTGCTCAGCAGGGAGCCTGCTTCTCCCTCTGCCTGCCACTCTCCCTGCTTGTGCTCACTCTCTCTCTCTGACAAATAAATAAAATCCTTAAAAAAAAAAAAAGAAGAAAAAGAAGAAGGGGGATCTGGGTGGCTCAGTTGTTAAGTGTCTGCCTTCGGCTCAGGTCACAATCCCAGAGTCCTGGGATCGAACTCCGCATCAGGCTCCTTGCTCAGCAGGAAGCCTGTTCTCCCTCTCCTAATCCGCCTGCTTGTGTTCCCTCTCTCACTGTGTGTCTGTCTGTCAAATAAATAAAATCTTAAAAAAAAAAAAAGAAAAGAAAAGAAAAGAAAAAAACATTATTCCAGATAGAGCAGCAGAAGTGAAGGCCCGAAGATATGCAACGACTTAGGAATGTTGAGACCTGTAGTACTACTGAGTATTGTTTATAAATGAGGTGATAGGGAAAGGTAAGCAGAGACCAAATTACAGAAGATTTTAAGTGCATACAAAAGAGTTTTGATTTTCTCTTTTAGTCATTTGAGAGTCATTGAGTGGGAGAGTAATGTGATTTTTGTGTTTCAGAAGAAAAGTTGTTGGTACCCATGTGATGATAGTTTGAAAGGGGAGGAATGACAAGGCAGTAAGAGTCCAAACTAAGGGTGACCACTGAGAAACTAAATGAAGGCAGCATTAGGGACATGGAGAAGGAGAGAGTATAAAAAAATGTAAAGAATAGAATTTGGTCCCTAGCCATGTGTGAACAGAGGAAAATCTAGAATGAATCTAGGTTTCTGTAACTTGGATGACTAGGCTAAAACAGTCATCATCAATCTGGGAGAAAGACGAAACAAATTCGAAGGGATTGATGATGAGTTCATTTTGGCCTAATGAGTGAAAAGTTTGTGAGATGTCCTGATGGTGAAGACCCAATAGACAACTGGATAAATGAGGTTAGAGTTCAGGGAAAGTTCTAAACTAGAGATAAACACTTAAAGAATTATTGAAACCATGAGACTAGATGAGATCACTCAGGGTAAGCATATATAGAAGAAAAGTGTGCCAAGGGCTAGTGTTACTGGTTTATATGTGCCATTTACTGTTGACTCATTTGATTCTCTTAACTGGTGACACAGATATGTTACTATTTTATAGAGGAGAAAGCACTCAAAGAGGTTAAGTGATTTGCCTATCTTCACAGCTGGTAAGTGGCAGAACTAGGATTTGAAACTAGGAAGTCCCGGATGCAAAGTTCTAGGTCTGTCTTTTAGATTAAGACACACCAGGTCTGTAAACGGATGTGGAGCCACCTGTGGCTCATTAAACACATTGCCTATCGGTCTGTTACCTTAGATATGTTGTTCATTGTGGCTGCCTTTAAAGTGGCCTATCAGCTTCTGATTAGAAGTCTTATTGAGAAGACCTTACATGAAGGGTGTCTTAAAGTCATCATGTGTAACATCATTAAAGGTTATATTTGAAACTGCTGGATTTCTATATATTTTTTTTAAGATTTATTTATGTATTTGACAGATTATAAGTAGGCAGAGAGGGAGGAAGCAGGCTCCCCGCTGAGCAGAGAGCCAGATATTGGGCTAGATCCCAGGACCCTGGGATCATGACCTGAGCCGAAGGCAGAGGCTTTAACCCGCTGAGCCACCCAGGCGCCCCTGGATTTCTATTTTTTGAGAATAACTGCTCTGAAGTTGGTAACTACACTAAAAAAAACCCCTGCAATATTAGCCTTGGTCACATTTTTGCTTGCCCAGCATGTTTGTATTAGGTTCCCTTTGCTATGTAGTTTCCCTGTGTTCTACAAAGTGCCTGTGTTTTTTGGGGTTTTCTTGTTTTTTTTTTCAAATTTTTTAGGAGGAGGTAGGGGAGAGAGGAAAGGGAGAGAAAGAGAATTTTCAGCAGACTCCCTGCTGAGTGCAGAGCTGGATGTGGGGCTTGATTTCACGACCCTGAGATCATTACCTGAGGCAAAATCGAGTCAGACATGTAAGCCACCCAGAAACCCCTGAAGTGCCTGTGTTTTAATTGACATAAATTTAGTGGTTAATACTGGATGAGTGAGAGAAGGATATTAAGACTTAAAGGGCTGAAGCTTAGAGAAGAACGGGTGATAAAATTGTGTGGGTGGGGGGTACCTGGGTAGCTCAGTTGATTGAGTGTCTGACTCTTGATTTCAGCTCAGGTCATGATCCTCAGGGTCATGAGATCAAGCCCTCCGTCTGGTTCCAGGGAGCCTGCTTAAGATTCTCTGTCGTCTTCTCCCTCTGCCCCTCCTGCTGGTGCTCTGCCTCTAATTAAATAAATAAATAAATTGTATATGGATCTGTGTGCAATGTGGGGAGGAGGAATGAATGAAGGAAAACCTAGAGGTGAGATACCAGTAGTTAGAATAGTGGTATTTTCTGGGAAAACTGGCACTTGATATAAACCCGTGAGTCAGAACCAAATTGGGGTTCAGTTTTAGCTGAACAATTCTAGAAATTAAAGAAGGAATTTGCTTCAAGTATTCAGTGGAGTGAGGAGAGCTTGGCTTAGGTAGAGGGGCAAAATAGTACCAGCAAGAGAAAAATTGGTAAAGTTGGTTTGTTGGGATAAGAGAAGTGTAGAACAAAGGAATTTCTAATGAACTCAAGCTAAACATTATAATTGTATACCTACCTATGGAATTTTGTAGCTGGAAGAAATCTTTTAAGATATTTTCTCTGCTGAAGTAATTCTTTTACTATGTGGGAAAGTTGGATTTTCAAGGGGTGTGCCAGGCAAGGTACCTTCCAATAAGAGTAAGCTCTACTTTATTGTACATCCTGGGTTTTGGGGGTAAGTTGGGTTCTGTTATTATTTTTAAAAGTTTGGAAAGTAGGGGCGCCTGGGTGGCTCAGTAGGTTAAAGCCTCTGCCTTGGGCGCTCAGGTCATGATCCCAGGGTCCTGGGATCGAGCCCCGCATCGGGCGCTCTGCTCACCGGCGAGCCTGCTTCCTCCTCTGTCTCTGCTTGCCTCTCTGCCCACTTGCGATCTCTATCAAATAAATAAATAAAATCTTTAAAAAAAAATTTTTTTGGAAAGTAATCATGTACTCTAACCTCCTTAAATCCCCTTTTGTACTGAAGAAAAAGCTAAAGCCCAAGAGGATTCAATTGATACCTAGCACAAGGTCTTTAAAATTAATGGTGTTACAATTAGAACCAAGGTCTCCTAACTTTCCAGTGCAAGGTTTATTAAATCTTCATATCCAATTATTGCACCTGAGATTAAGGTGATGTAGCACCTTGGCTTTGATGAGGTCGTGTTGCCAAGTCTGCATTCCCAGAAAAGAGTACTTGTGTGCTTAAATCATGACAGTAAAAGTGGCAGCAAGAGTAGTCTGAGCTTTAAATAAAAGATGGAAAATCATTCTGCTGCTGCCTACCTACTAGTAACTTTTTTTTTTTTAAGGGGTATCACTTTGTTTCGTCCTTCACATTTAACGAACAAGTTTGAAGACAAGACTGTGGCATATATAGAACAGAAAATGACTAGTGGCAAGATTAAAAAATTTATCCAAGAAAACATGTGAGTACCTTTTTATATCTTGTTTGGGATTTCTTGGCTTCATTATAGTTTTCTTACCTCAGTTATTAAGCAGACCTATGTTTTGGATTAAATAGCCTTATTCAAAGGATTGAACAATAATAGTTGAAGTTTATGTTAAAGCAGTAATATGTGGACCCTAGGACTCTAGGACTCCCTAGAAGGTATATTGCTTAGTACTTATCCTTTATGTTGAATGTTTCTTTACTTTGTAAGTGCTGTCAGTTACTATGTGATAGTTCCATAACATAGTGAAACCTACCAGATTTGATAATGGATTATTTATTTCAGTTTTGGGATCTGCCCTCACATGACAGAAGACAATAAAGATTTGATACAGGGCAAGGACTTACTTGTGGCTTACTATGATGTGGACTATGAAAAGAATGCTAAAGGCTCCAACTACTGGAGGAACAGGTAATAAGGATCATTTTTCTTCTTAGTAAATAGGTTTACCCAGTGTGTAAACAGTTTCTTCTAATTATCCTGTTACAGTGTATGATGTGAGGGCCAATAGGAATGGGAACAGTTGACTCCCAAAAACCATTTGAAGGGGCACCTGGGTGGTTCAGTGGGTTAAAGCCTCGCCTTTGGCTCAGGTCATGATCTCAGGGTCCTGGGATTGAGCCCTGCATCAGGCTCTCTGCTCAGCCGCCAGCCTCCTCTGCCGCTCCCCCCCGCCCCCCGCCTGCCTGTCTGCCTACTTTTGATCTCTGTCTGTCAAATAAATAAAATATTTTTTAAAAAGAAACAAAATTGAACTGTAAGGACAAGTAACAAACTATTTCCAAAATCTCTTGGGCATATCTTCCATAGGATAGGTGTTCCTTTGCTTTGTGACATAGCTGGTTCCTAACTTCCCAGTAAAAGATGCAAATGTGATCTAGACTATAGATATTAAATATTCAAATATTGTGATTTAAAATATTAATTATTAATAACTTTCATCAATTGATAATATCAAATATCAATTACTATAATGTCTAATATTTTAATGCTAATTAAACTATTTAACTTAAAATATTAGATGATTAATATTAAATAATAAATATTTAAAATATTGTGCCTATTTGCCCACTGAAACTCTTAGTGCATTGTATCCTTATAAATTTTCTTTTCTGATGAGTCATTATGCCTACAATATTTTAGTTATATAAATTAGCAAGCTTCAGTGGGAATGGACTATTTGATTGGTACCACCAGTTTGGCAGTGACGTTCTGTAAGACATTGGAGTGTACCACAATTCTGTGTCGGTGCCCAAGAATATAGTTTAGACTGATTCCAGAGGGCAGCAGGACTGTAAAATTTAGTCTTTGCTTTCTAGTATCTTGCTTCTTGATTTTAGAAGTGCTTTACCACTAGGGTATAAATCTTGGTATAAATATCTTGTTTCCCACAGAGTGATGATGGTAGCAAAGAAATTCCTAGATGCTGGAAACAAACTCAGCTTTGCTGTAGCTAGCCGCAAAACCTTTAGCCACGAACTTTCTGATTTTGGCTTGGAAAGCACTGCTGGAGAGATTCCTGTTGTTGCTATCAGAACTGCAAAAGGAGAGAAGTTTGTCATGCAAGAGGAGTTCTCGTGAGTTACAAGTTAATGTGGGTTTGGGATTTGATTCTGCAAAGACACTTAAAACCTTTTATACTACTAAGGATTTATAAAGAACATTAGAATGTGAGGATAGGTCTTCTAGCTAAGACCTACGATTGTCATTTTTCTCAATTAATTATAGGTATTTAAGGATAACAATCCTCAGTAAATTCTGAAAACTAACAAAAGGACAGCAGCTTGGGATACTTAGGTGATTGTTTCTACTCTGCCTTTAGAAATAGTAGATAGAGAGCATTGGACAGTCGGAGATTGATGTAATTTCAGACCAGTGCAGCCCCCTCCCATCCCTGTAGAATGTCTTTTCTTCTTGGAATATTACCCTCGCCTAAAGTAAACTCAGGGAATGGAAAGGTCTTAAAAACCCTAGAAAAGTACGACTTTTCACCTTCTGAGACATTGGGAGACCAAAACCAGAGAAAATCTTGCTTGTGAACAAATCAGTAAAACAGAATACCATAAGTGGGCGGTGTTCTCTAGAGCAACAAAGACCTGGTTCTTTTGCAGAAGTAAATTTCCAGAAGACCAGTGTTTCCTTCTCTGACCTTTCTAATCCACAAAGTACACAGTAGAAATATAAGGAGGTGGTTTTTGTTCAGTCAGTAGATCTGCATATTGAGAGATAAGCTCCTCTTTTTAGCTTCCAGTTTCTAACCTTGAAATTGAAGCTAGAATATGTAGAAACAATTCTAAGAAATTGCTTTTAATCCTCTCAGTAGAAGATAAGAAGGCTGACCCTTGTCTTTCTCATTGCAGGCGTGATGGCAAGGCTCTTGAAAGATTCCTGCAAGATTACTTTGATGGCAACCTGAAGAGGTATCTGAAGTCTGAGCCGATCCCAGAGAGCAATGATGGGCCAGTAAAGGTGAGGTGTTCACAGCCTCATCAAGGCTCTAAGCAGCAGCCTGTCCTCACTTCCCCCTGTGTGCTTAGTTTTATTGAGATAGAATTGACTCTCCTCATTTCTTTATTCCAAAAAATGCTGGGTTTAAGTGAGACCTTGTTGGTCGTCATGTTTTTGGTTTTGTTTGTCCTCCCCTCCCTGTATCATAAAATAAGCATTGGCAGAGTTCACAACGTTCAGAAGGAGCAAAAGTATAAAATCTTAGAATTTTGGAAGGTATTTATATTAGAACTAAGTTACTCTTTGGGAGAGAGCCAGCTAACCTCTAAAATAGTTTCAAGAGTTGGTTTTTTTTTTTTTTTTTTTTAAAGATTTTATTTATTTATTTGTCAGAGACAGAGGGAGAGAGAGTGAGCGAGCACAGGCAGACAGAGAGGCAGGCAGAGGCAGAGGGAGAAGCAGGCTCCCCGCCGAGCAAGGAGCCCGATGTGGGACTCGATCCCAGGACGCTGGGACCATGACCTGAGCTGAAGGCAGCTACTTAACCAACTGAGCCACCCAGGCGTCCCAGAATTGTTGCTTTGAGATTAGGGAAGGGTTGGGTAGTGCTTACTTCCTGTGGCTTCCTGAATAAAGTTTGACAGGTGACAAACACGGGAATGAGTTAGAAGATGACCAGAACATCCTTAATGTAATCTGTAAATGTGATTTGGGTTTCAATGACATATTTTCAGTGACAGTACATCACATTTGAGAGGGTTTGGGTCCAGAAACAAATATAGCATGTGAATTTTATTCTTCACCTTGCCTTACCAACTAGAGGATCTTTGGTGTATTCCAGGTAGTGGTAGCAGAGAATTTTGATGAAATAGTGAACGATGAAAATAAAGATGTATTGATCGAATTTTATGCTCCTTGGTGTGGTCACTGTAAGAATCTGGAACCTAAGTATAAAGAACTGGGAGAGAAGGTAAGTCTGAACCATATTCTGAAGATAAAATTTGAGTTAGGAAGTTGACACACATATTCAGCTTTGGCTAAATTAGTTATCCTAATGAACTCATTACCTAAGTACTGCTAGATTTCTTTTTAGCTGTCTGCTGTTTACTTTCTCCTGACTGCCCCCTGGTGTCTCTAGGCTATACAGTGCTTCAGACACCTGTTTGGACCTTCCACTCCAAACACTCAAACTAGATTATAGTTAAAGGTATTCAGGCTTCTGAATTTTGGTGATTTATTTGAATCCATTATGTTTCTCTTGACTTAGCCCTTGTACTTTCTTATTTAGGCCAGGTAATATTGAAGGTAGATGTAAATAGAGTCTTAATATGGAGAAACCAAGAGAGAGAAAGGACACTGTAGAAAGCTAGATATAGTGTACAAGCCTCACTATTCCTACCTGAGCAGAACTTATTCGGGTGTTTAAAAATGAGGTTATTTTAAGCTCTGATTTGGCTGAGGGTCCCTCAGTCACCAAAAAATGAAAATTTAAAGATCTAACCTTTTTATTAACAGCTCAGAAAAGACCCAAATATTATCATAGCCAAGATGGATGCCACAGCCAATGATGTGCCTTCTCCATATGAAGTCAGAGGGTAAGTAGATTAAATGCTAATAAAATTGTCTAGGCAATTGACAGGGAAAAAGTAAGTTATAAACTATTTATTGGGCATAGTTTAGGGAGTGGATTCTTCATTGCAGTTGAGCACAGAACTGCTGATGCCTTCCTGGCTTGGGAGTTGTACTGCATGGGCCCACATGACTGCCACAAATTTTGTGAGCTCTCCTATTACTGAGTTTTGATAGGATGTAACCTAGCCACTGATGGAGAATAGTATCTGGTCAGAAATTGAAATTGGGGCACCAGGGTGGCTCAGTCGGTTGAGCGTCCCAACTCTTGATTTCAGATCAGGTCGTGATCTCAGGGTTGTGAGATTGAGTCCTGCATAGGGCTCTGTGCTCAGCATTTGCTCATCGCCCCCTCACACACACACACCACCCCCCCCCCCCCCCCCCCCCCCGGCCGTCATGTTGTCGTGCTCTCATGCTCTCTCCGCTCTCAAATAAATAAATCTTTAAAACGGAGAGTGAGAAATCATGAGGGTTGCCTGGGTGGCTCATTTGCTTAAGTGGCCACCTCTTTATTTCAGTTGAGGTCATGATCTCAGGGTTGTGAGATCAAGCCCTGGGTCAGCTCTGCTCTGGACATGGAACCTGCTTAATACTCTTCTCTCCTTCTCCCTCTCCATCCCTGCTTGCACACATGCTCTCTCTCAAAAAAAAAAAAAAAAAAAAAAAAAAGCGGGGGGACGCCTGGGTGACTCAGTTAAGCATCTGCCTTTGGCTCAGGTCATGATCCTAGGGTTCAGGGATCCAGCCCTGCATCCTGCTCCACGGGGAGCCTGCTTCTCCCTCTGACTATCCTTGCTGCTCCCCCTGCTTTTGCTCTCTCTCTATGTCAGATAAATAAAATCTTCCAAAGAAAGAAAGAAAGAACAGAAATAGAAATCATGAGAAGTTATTCCCAGAAACAGTTTTTGGGGAAGTATATGTTGGAGTTATTCCAGTACCTGAATGAGTTAACACCTTTTTTTTTTTTTTTAACCCAGTTTTCCTACCATCTACTTCTCTCCAGCCAACAAGAAGCTAAATCCAAAGAAATATGAAGTAAGTGGGTTGTCTTATCTCCCCACAAATACGCACATACACATACATATCCAGTTGAGTTTTATTTAACTGGAAACATACGATTTCATGGTCAATATATGTGGTTGCTATTTTATAAAGGCAAAAGTCTTCCTATTGGGGAAAAAATCCAAAGTTCTTTAAAAGGTTAAATTTTCAGAGTGATCTTTCTGTTTTCAGGGTGGCCGTGAATTAAGTGATTTTATTAGCTATCTACAACGAGAAGCAACAAATCCCCCTGTAATTCAAGAAGAAAAAACTAAGAAGAAGAAGAAGGCACAGGAGGATCTCTAAAGCAGCAGCCAAAAATGCCACTTTGTAAAAGGACTCTTCCACCAGAGATGGGAAGACTGTTGGGGAGGACTGGGACCCATATGGGATTATTACTCTCAGGGCAGAGAGGACAGAATGGATATAATCTGAATCCCGTTAAAATTTCTCTAAACTGTTTCTTAGCTGCACTGTTTATGGAAATACCAGGACCAGTTGATGTTTGTGGTTTTGGGAAAAATTATTTGTGTTGGGGGGGAATGTTATGGGGGTGGGGGGATTGAGTTGGGGGGTTATTTTCTAATTTTTTTTGTACATTTGGAACAGTGACAATAAATGAGCCCCCTTTAAACCGTCTTTTTTCCAAGAGATGGGGAAACCAAGGTTTTCTAAATCAGCACTATCCAGTAGAATTTTCTGCAATGTTAGGAAAATTCTGTAATCTTCATTGCCTAATACATGTAGCTACTGGGCATTTAAAATATGGCTAAGAACACATTTTAATTTTCATTGATTTAAATAGTCACACAGCTAATAGCTACCATTGGTCAGTGCTGCTGTAGACCCAACTAACTGGGTCCACAGTTATAACCTGTAAATCCTTTACAAATTTCATCACTTTCTATCCTTACATGTTAGGGCCCAGGCCTCTAGCCTGATGATAAGAGCAGGTGAGGGACCTTTCTTGTTGGGCTCCATTTCCAGTCCTGCCCATACCCTAAGGTTGGGTTACTATTTACCCTTGCCGTGTAGCTGAGCATGTTTATACTTCCCAAGGGCTAGTCTCTGCCCAAAAATGTCCCTGGAAGGGTGTGGCATCAGGTCGAGGTTCCATCTAAGCTGTTTCAGGAATTGCTGACAGAGCTGGGTGCAGCTCTCTCCCCTAAAGCCCAGGGTGTGGCCCATTAACTTCCCTCTCCAGTGGAACTGGGAAAGACAGTATCATTCCTGGTTGTGAATGAAGCAGCCACTTTTCTTCTGCAACAATGAGGAACAAAAAGGATAGGACTGGTGTGATCTTCTGTTCAAATGAATTTCCCTCTTTTTGTGGGGAAACCCAAATCCTGTCTGCAGTTTTCAGTACTGGATAATTCCAGACAGAAGCCCTATTTGTAGGTAATCCTCAACTGCTATGATTTGAAAAAGAGAACTTTATTCCTATTGTAATCTCTAGCTGTCAATTATAAGACGGATTTGATAGAGCCCCAGTAGCAAAATATATATCTGGATCATCCTTAGTGCTTTGAAAAAGTAAAGATGCCGAACCAGAACCTCGAAGGTTTTAATTCATAAGACCTGGGCTGGGATCTGGAGATCTAATTTTTTAGAGCACCCAAGAAGTGGTTCATATAGACATTCATGGGTAAGAAACATTGCTTTGAATTAAAGGAAGGCATATAAACTGACACAGAGGACACAGAAGCAGTTTTCATTTTTCAGCCATGTTTGTAAAATAATTCACTTCCAGAATAGGGGGAACAACCAATCCCTTTCCCATTATATCTAGGTGTATTACAAGTTACTTTAGCTCTGTTACCAGAAGTTCTCATTACTATTTCTTTAGGGAGGCAACCAGGCTAAATTCTAATGTTCTCAAGGTATCTTGTCCTGGAAATGGTGAAATGCTGAAATCTCGGGATTTGAAAATGACTTGGCTGAACTAAAGATGAAGAAGCTAAGCCTCTACTACTCTTCCTAGTCTCCTGGGCACAGCTGTGGATTCTTGGCACTGTGCCCAAACCCTAAAAAGTAAAATATGGCAACAATAAAAGTCAGACCTTAAAAGAATTTAGAAGTTTAACTCGTGGTTGCCACGACGGACTCAGCAATAAGAGCAGACAGTTGCACTCTATGTAGTTCATAGCTGCTTTGTTCCTTCATATCACACTGAGCAGAGAGAAGGTAAAGAGCCCTCTGGCAGCTTCAGCTTTCCCTGTTCTTTTCCTCAAACTCCAGGATGAGACCTTTAATGTGGGACAATTTCTGATGCAGGTACTCACAGCGACGCTTTTCTTCCCTATAACCTGGGTACCGCTGCAGAGAAAAAGGATCCATGTCAAAAAAACCCAACAATACAAAACAAGAGGATCTACCATTTCTGCCTTCTTGCTACCGTTCCCAGACCTTGTCTTACCTTCCTGAACTTTCTATATTCCTGGACTATTTTTTCTTCCAGTACCTGAAACAAAGAAAATGCTAGCGCCAACTTTAGCCTTGAGAAAAAAGCTCCAGTTTTCTTGAAGGAGAGAAGTAACTTCCCATCTCATTCTACTAAATGACAGAGAATAATTTTTCTCTTAAAACTGACTTGCTTGTCATTTGGGTCACTGTACAGTCTTAAGGTCAATTAGGGAGTTGATGGCCAGTAAAGCTAGAAAGCCCATCTTGGGTCCAGTCCTTACCTTGTGTTCTGGAGATCCTCGCTGAACTCTCTTGATCTCCGCTCCCAGCTCTATGAATCTTTGGCTTGCAGCCCCAACACGAGCATGTAGGATGCGGTATTCAGTATAATCTGTCTCAAAGTCCTGCTCATAAGCATGTTGCTGCTCTGCACTGTGGATGGCCCTGTATTGCCTGCCAGGAGCAGAGAGTTGCCACCTTCAACTTCATTGCCCTGAAAGCGTCAAGCTCCCAGGAAGTTTATCTTAATATCTCATGCACAGGTTTGATAAAATTGTAAGTAGCAGGAGACTCACAGGACGTAATCTGGTACCTCTTCAGGGCTTGGGGATTCAGAATCTAGGAAGGAAGCAAGATGACACAAACTACATAGGTCTTTTTTCTGCTAGGGCAGTTTAGTTTTTTAATTTATTTTAGGGAGCGAGAACACAAGCCTGGTGAGGGAAAAGCAGACATCCCACTGAGCAGGGAGCCCGAAGCAGGGCCCAATCCCGAGACTCCAACCAAGATCATGACCTGAGCAGAAGACAGATGCCCAACCAACTGAGCCACCCAACACCCCTCCACTAGGGCAGTTAGCCCTTTTCTCATTAACTCACCAGCTTGAACTGAGGGACTGTGTTCCAACCTGGGGCCCATGTCTTCATCCTTATCCTCTTGTTCCCAGTCCTCTCCGTCTTGCAGGTTCTGACTGGGCAGCCCTTGTAGGGGACTTGGAGCTAAAGGCAGAGTTCTGAGTCTCTTCTCTTCTAGTCCTAGAGTGGTTGTAGGTGCCGGACGCTTCTGTTGGGGAAAATACCACATAAACAGTAACCCAGAAAGCCTAGTCTGCCTGACTCGTGAAAACTAATCATAGAATGAGCTCCAGGAGCATCAAAATGAAGGCTCCTAATTTTAAAATGTTAGCCTGATCTCTGAAAAACTCTTGCTATTACAACTTACCTTGTCCAAATGTTTCTGGCTAGCAGAAGTCAGTGCCTGATCAGGTTCTCTGTTTGGAAGATAGGTCTGGTTTCTAGGATATTTGAAGAGGGAATGGGAGAGATGAAGACCAAGATCTCTTATTACAGCATTTAGGGTGGAGATTAGAAAGGAAGATAATATGAGGGATTCCCAGTTTAGTCCCACCCTGCCCCAAGTACCTCACTTCCCACTGTGCCATGTGTTCCTTTGAGGATCCTGGGAGTGACTGTCCTTGGCTGCTAGCCAGTGGATCTGGCACCTGGCAGGGAAAGTGGCAGGGGCACTTGCCTCCCTGGGCTTTAGGCTTTGCCCCACCTGATTCCAGCTACCTACAGTTTCTGGCCTCACCTCTTTTAGCGCCATCTGTGGCTGTGAAACTGTGTCTTGTTCAGAATAGTCTCCTGTGTTCTGCCAACTCTCAGGATCTCTGATGCGGTCCATCAGATTATGTCTCTGAACTATAGATGGGGCTGGGATGGAATCCATGGCTGCCCAAATAGTGAGGCGATCCCTGAGTGGGCCCAGGCAGTGGAGCTGGTTAGGCCCAGATCTGGAAAGGGGTGGTGGAAAAATCCCAGGAGGGTGGAGAACTTTTAAGCACCTCTGAAATCAGCCTCCCCAACTTTCCACAAACCCTTTTTATTTGCTCCCTGTTCCCCCTTACCTGCCTAAGCGTTGGCACACAAGGTCCAAGCCACCTCCAGGGCCCTCCTGGCCACACTGGGACACTAAGAAGGAGAAGAGGCAGGACCAGCCAGGGCCTGGGAACCTCAGATACTGAGCGCAAAAGGAGAACCATAAGCCCCATGAAGTCGCCCCCTCCCCCTTCCTCCCACAGCCATTCTTCCCTGAGCCAACCTAAGATTGAAGATGGGTCCCACAGGGCTCGTTAGTACACCAGGTGCAGCTGGGCTTGAGTTCCCCAGGAGGCTGAGACGACACAGTGTCCTTAACCGCAGTCTCCTGGGACTACAACGCTAGCAGTCCCCTCTGCCCCACTCGGGTGTTCAGTTCACGGAACTTCCTCAGACCGTGACTGCTTTCAGCCTCCCTGCCCGGACCGCACCCTCCCGGAGCCCACTTCTGTTCTCCCCGCACCACGCCTTTTTCCAAACACTCTAGGCCCGTACTTACCCCTCGGTTGCCTTGGAAAGCGATCACTGGCCGAACCTGCGGGGAGAGCAGATGCGAGCTGAACGCCGGTGAAGTGGCATTCCCAGGATCCAGCGTCGGGTGCCCGGGGTGGGGTGGGGGGCACCTGCCCCGCCCAATTCACTTGGAGAGGTGGGGAGGTCGGAGCCTGCGGATGCCTCTTCCCATCCCCAGGTCGCTTCGCCAGGGTCACCGGCAGAGGCCTGAGATCCTGAGGGGTAGAGGCTAGGGAAGACGGGGCCCAGGGTCCGCCGCACCTGTTGCCGCCGACACTCTTGCAGCGCCCGCAGGACCGCGTCGTTGAGCCTGAACATCAGGAGGCTGGTCCCGGCAGCGGGGGTAAAGCAGAGTTGGAGCTTCCCACTCAGAAGCTCCTCGGGTCCCTCCATGGCTGCGAGGTCTAGCGCACGCAGAACGAGAGCCACAGGCAAGGGCCGCCACCACCACCACCTGTGCTGTGCAGGGCTACACTGGCACTCTTGGTAGCCCAGGTCGGCCCCGCCCTCCACCAGGACCCACCCCTGGCCCCACCCCTGAGGCTTCCCCGCCGCTTCTGTGCTTCGCTTTCCCCAACTTTTGCACGGACCCACCCCCACGGGTTTCTTGGATACGTGCGCACTGCTTTGGGCTTTCGGAAGGGGCTATCGCAATTCCGGGGTGGGGGGGGGGATGTCTGTGGCCAACTTTAGACCCCTTCCCGGTTTTGCCTCAGTTTCCCCAGCCAACCTGAACTCAAGAGTTGCCGTCTCTAAGTGAAGCTGAAACTGCAACCTCTAGAGGGTTTTAGAGGCAGAGGGGCGGGAGAGGACCTGGTTGCTGGGCTGACTCAGTAGACCGTGCCTCAGAGACCTAGACTCCCCCAGGGACCGGAGGGTGGCGGACCCAAAGGGGTATTTCTGACGCCAACACCTGGTGCAGCGCTTTCGCTTTTTCCCGCCTGTAATAGTGCAGCGGACCCGGAGTCGATTTCTAACTGCGGCTGGAGAGAAAATCAGGCCCAGTGGGTGTCAAGGCAGCGGTGAAGTTTGGCTCTGGCGGGCTGGAGCGGACCCCTCCCATCCTCACCGGTAGGCAGGGATGGGGGGTGTGGGTGGTGGTAGGAGAGTTGCAGGGCGAAGGGAAGACTCAGTCTCAGGTCACTGCTCCTGGCTTATACAGGTGAGACTGGTGTGAAAGGGAGCTGGCCCACTCCCTCAGGAGGGCCGAGAAGTGCCACGAAGTTGTGTGACATTCTGGAGGTTCAGATTCTGGTGCACTGAGACCGCAGGAATTTCAGGTCGGCCCTGGTGTCTCCACTTGTCCCTGTTTCAGCATGTTTTCCAAAAGCCCTGAAGTTCTCTTTCCTAGCCACGATCCCTCTGCTAAATCCCTGGACCTGCATAATTTCAGGTGACCTTAATGCCCTCCACCCCAAATCAAATTACCTATACATTTGTCAAAACTCATCAGATAGGGACGCCTGGGTGGCTTAGTCGGTTGGGCAGCTGCCTCCAGCTCACGTCATGATTCTGGGGTCCTGGGATTAAATCCCTCATTGGGCTCCTTGCTCAGTGGGGAGCCTGCTTCTCTCTCTGCCTCTGCCTGCTTGTGTGTTCTCTCTCTCTCTGACAAATAAATAAAAGAAAATCTTTTTTTAAAAAACCTCATCAGATAGTACACCTAAAATGTGTATATTTTAAAGTATGTACATTAGACCTCAATAAAGGTAATTTGAAAAGGCAATGCAGTAAATCTCCAATTCCAACAACAAAAACATTTACTTGTCCATCTCCTTAGGGCTTTCTGCTTCTGTGGGTGACCCTTTGTTAATTTGATAAAGAGTGTGGCAGTAGGTAAATCTGGTCTCCCAGGGTTCCTTTTCTTCTCAGATGACATCTGTGGACTTCTGTTGGATGTTCCTGGATTTAAACTCAAAGGAGAGCCTAGAATGGTGAAAATTTTATTTTATTTTTTTTTAAGATTTTTATTTATTTATTTATTTGACAGACAGAGATCACAAGTACGCAGAGAGGCAGGCAGAGAGAGAGAGGAGGAAGCAGGCTCCCTGCTGAGCAGAGAGCCCGACGTGGGGCTCGATCCCAGGACGCCGAGATCATGACCCAAGCCAAAGGCAGAGGCTCAACCCACTGAGCCACCCAGGCGCCCCTAGAATGGTGAAAATTTTAGAGAAGAGGGCAGGAGCAGTGCTATAAGAGGAGGCAAATGGGAAAGATATTTGGGGAAGGGGTAGGAATCTAACATATGTTGGATGTCTATTGTGTGACAAAACCTTTGCATGTTATTTAATTCCTAAAATAACTTTAGAGTAGGTATTATCACTCACACTTTTCATTCATTCATATAACAGATATTTATTGAGCACTTACTCTGTACCAGACATTGTACCATATCCTTGGGATACATCAATGAACAGATTTCTTGTTTTGCAGAGATTACATTCTTTTCTTTCTTTTTCTTTTGTTTTTGTTTTTTGTTTGTTTGTTTGTTTGTTTGTTTGTTTGTTTTAAGTAAGCTCCATGCCCAGCACGAAGCCCAATCAGGGGCTTAAACTCATGACCCTGAGATCTTGAGACCTGAGATGAGATCAAGAGTCAGTTGGTTAACTGACTGAGTCACCCATGTGCCCCCTGGAGAGCTTATATTCTAGAGGGGAAGGAGACACTATAAACAAACCTAAGAAATAAACATAAGAAATACAGTCTATGTTGGGGCGCCTGGGTAGCTCAGTGGGTCTGCCTTCAGCTCAAGTCATGATCACTGGGTTCATGGATCAAACCCTGTGCTGGGCTCCCTGCTCAGCAAGGAGTCTTCTCCCATTCCCTCTGTTTCTCCCCCTGGATTGTCCTCTCTCTTTCTGAAATAAGCAAAACCTTAAAAAAAGAAAGAAAGAAATATAGGGTATGTTAAAAGATGATAAGTGTTATATAGCTAAAAGAAAAAGTGGAGCAAGGTAAGAGGGTCTGGAAGTGGAGGAAGAGGAAGTAGAGGAGGATGGAGAGGGTTGACTGTATATTAAGTAAGGTGATAAGAGAAAGCCTTATGGAGAAGATGAAATTTGAGCAATGCCCTAAAGGAAATGCTTTCTAGGTAGAGGGACTAACCACTGCAAACTCTGAGTCAGAAGTGTGCCTGGAGTGTTTAAGGAAAAGTTGAGGCCTGCATAACTGGACCAAAGTGAATAAAGGGGAAAAGTTATAACAGACAAAGTCAAGAAGGTAATGGAGCAGGGACGGATCAGGGGCTAAAGGGCCTTGCAGGCCATTATAAGGACTTTGGCTTTTACTTTGAGTGAAATGGGGAGTCACTGCAAGGTTTTGAGCAGAGGTGTAATATGAAATTACCTCCATTTTCAAAGGATCACTGTAGTTGCTGTGTTAAGTGTAGACTATAGATTGACGAGGATAAAAAGCAGCATGACCTGTTAGGCTGTTGCAATAATTCGAGCTAGAAATGGTGGCGGCTTGCATCAGGCAGTAACAGATGAAGTGGGAGAAGGGATAAGGTTCTGAGTATTTTGAGGGTGGAGCCAACAGAATTTCCTGATGGATTGAATGTGGTATGTGAGAGAGAAATGGCATAAAGATGATTCTACCATTTTTGGCCAGAACAACTAGACGGATAAAATTGTCATTGTCTGAGGTAGGGAAGACTGCACGTGGAACAGGGTTAGTTCTGAACATATTGAGTTGTCTCTTAGAATCCACATGGGAATGTGGAGCAGGCAGTCATATACACAAACTTAGAGATGGTGAAAGATGTCTAGGCTAGAGATGTAGACTTGATAGTACTAAACATATAGATGGTATTTTAAAGATGAGATCACCCAGGAAGATAAAGAGGAATGTAAAGTGTTACACCCTCGGATACTCCAATCTCTAGAAGGAAGTCAGGGGGAAGAAAAGCAAAGCCAATTGAAAGGAGATGGCCAGTGGAGAAGAAAGAACACCAAGAGTGTATGCAGTGCTGAAAACCAAGTGAAAACAACGTTTCAAAGAGACAGGGATTGAACAACTATGTCACCTGCAGTCAATAGGCCAAGTAAAATGAAGACTAAGAATTGACCATTGTAATGAAAATGTTCTAAAATTGACGGTGATGATGGTGGCACATACCTGTGGATATCCTAAATGTCTATTCAGATCCTCTGCCTATTTTTAAATCAGGTTCTTTGTTTTTTATTGTGCTGTTGAGTTCTTTATATATTTTGAATATTAATCCCTGGTCTGATATATGATTTGCAGAAATCTCCCATTCAGTAGGTTGCCTTTTCATTTTGAAGATGTTTCTTTCAATATGCAGAAGCATTTTAGTTTGAAGTGATTTTTATTTTTGCATTGGTTTCTCCTGCCTTTTAAGTCCGATCCATAAAATTATCGCTAAGATCAAAGTCAAGTTGCTTACGGCCTATGTTTTCTTCTAGGAATTTTGTGGTTTAGGTATAACATTCAAGTCTTTAATCCATTTTGAGTTAGTTTTTGTGTATGGTATAAGATAGCGATCCAGTTTTTCCAATGCCATATATTGAAGAGACTGTCCTTTCACCATAGTATGTTCTTGGCTCCTTTGTAATGCATTAATTGTCCATATATATGTGAGTTTAGTTCACAGCTCTCAATTCTGTTCCATTGATCTGTGTGTCTGTTTTTGTGTCCATATCATACTGTTTTGATAACCATAGCTTTGTAGTTTGAAATCAGAGAGCTGATACCTCCAGCTTTGTTCTTTCTTAAGATTGCTTTGGCTATTTGGGATCTTTTGTGGTCTCATGCAGATTTTAGAATTATTTCTTTTCTTTTTTTTTTTTTTAAAGATTTTATTTATTTATTTGACAGAGATCACAAGTAGGCAGAGAGGCAGGCAGAGAGAGAGGAGGAAGCAGGCTCCCTGCTGAGCAGAGAGCCCGATATGGGGCTCAATTCCAGGACCCTGGGATCATGACCCGAGCCGAAGGCAGAGGCTTTAACCCACTGAGCCACCCAGGCGCCCCAAATTATTTCTAAATTTGTTCTGTGAAAAACACCATTGGAATTTTGATAGGGACTGCATTGAATCTATAGTTTGGGTAGTATGGATATTTTAACAATATAATTCTTTCAATCCATGAGCACAGAGTATCTTTCCATTTATCTGTATCTTCTTCCATTTCTTTCATCAGTTTCTTACAGTTTTCAGTGTATAGGTCTTCCACCTCTTTGGTTAAAATTATGTCTGCTTGTTTATTTATTTATTTATTTGACAGAGAGAGAGAGTGAGAGAGGGAACATAAGCAGGGGGAGTGGGAGAGGGAGAAGCAGGCTTCCCATGAGCAGGGAGCCTGATATTGGGCTCAATCCCAGGACCCTGGGAACATGACTTGAGCTGAAGGCAGACACCTAACGACTGAGCCACCTAGGCTCCCCAATTTATGTCTATATTTTATTTTTTTGGATGTATTTGTAAGTGGGATTTTCTTAATTTCTTTCTGATAATTCACTATTAGTATATAGAAACACTATGGATTTCTGTATGTTGATTTTGTATCCTGTTCACTGAAGTCACTTATTCTAATGCTTTTTTTGGTAGAATCTTTTGAGTTTTTTATGTATACAGTATCAAGTAACCTGCAAGTCATCATAATTTTACTTCTTCCTAATTTGGATGCCTTTTATTTCTTTTTCTTGCCTAATTCCTGTGTCTAGAACTTCCAATACCATGTTGAATGAAAGTGGCAAGAGTGGGCATTCTTATTTGCAACAACATGGATAGAACTAGAGGGTATTATGCTAAGCGAAATAAGTCAATCAGAGAAAGACAATTATCATATGATCTCTCTGATATGAGGAATTTGAGAGGCAGAGCTGGGGGTTGTGGGGGCAGGGAGGGAAAAAATGAAACAAGATGGGATCAGGAGGGAGACAAACTGTAAGAGACTCTTAATCTCATGAAATGAACTGAGGTTTGCTTGGGGCAGGTGGTAAGGGATAGGGTGGCTGGATTATGGACATTGGGGAGGGTATGTGCCATGGTGAGTGCTGTGAAATGTGTAAGCCCGATGATTCAAAGACCTGTACACCTGAAGTAAATAATACATTATATGTCATACACAAACACACACACACAATGGGCATCCTTTTCTTGTTCCTGTCCTTAAAGGAAAAGCTTTCTGCTTTCCACCATTGAGTATGATGTTTTCTGTGATTTGTCATATATGGCCCTTATTATGTTTAGGTATGTTCACTCTAAACCATCTTTGCTGAGAGTTTTTATTATGAATGGATGTTGTATTTTTTCAAATGCATTTTCTGCATCTATAGAGATGATCATGATTTTTATCCTTCATTTTATTAATGTGGTATATTATTTGGTTGATTTGTGGATTCTGAACTATCTTTGCATCCTTGGAATAAATTCCACTTGAACATGGTATATTATTATTTTAATCCATTGTAGAATTAAATTTGCTAATATTTGGTTGAGATTTTTTGCATCTGTGTTCATCAGTGATATTAGCCTTTAATATGTGTGTGTGCACATGTGAGTGGGGTGGCTTGTCTGGTTTTGGTATCAGGGTGGTGCTGCCCTCATAAAATGAGTCTGAAAATATTCCTTCCTCTGATATTTTTGGAGAAGTTTGAGAAGGATAGGTATTAACTTTTTCTTAAATGTTTGGTAAAATTCAGTGAAGCCAGCTCGTCCTGGACCTTCATTTGTTGGGAGCTTTTTGATTACTGATTCATTCTCCTTATTAGTAATTGGTCTATTCAGACTTTCTATTTCTTCATGATTAAGTGTATGTTTCTAGGAATTTCTCTATTTCTTCTATATTCAATTTGTTGGCATACAGTGGTTAATATGATCCTTTGTATTTCTGTGCTGTCAGTTGTAACCTCTCTTTAATTTATAATTTTATTAGCACTCTTTTTTTCTTCATTAGTCTAGCTAGAGATATGTCAATTTTGTTTATCTTTCCAGCTCTTAGTTTCATTGATTTTTTTTAAAGATTTTTATTTATTTATTTGACAGAGAGAGGGGCCCCAAGAGAGGGAATAGAAGCAAGGAGAGTGGGAGAGGGAGAAGCAGGGTCCCCACTGAGCAGGGAGCCCAATGCTGGGCTCTATCCCAGGATCCTGGAATCATGACATGAACAGAAGGCAGGTGCTTAATGACTGAGCCACTCAGGCACATACTTTTTCTTTCTTTCTTTCTTTCTTTTTTTTTTTTAATATTTACCTTAGTGGTGCTTTTATTTAAAACAAAAAATTGGGGGGGGCACCTGGGTGGCTCAGAGGATTAAGCCTCTGCCTTCAGCTCAGGTTATGATCACAGAGTCCTGGGATGGAGCCCAGCATTGGGCTCTCTGCTCAGCGGGGAGCCTGCTTCCCCCTCCCCCACTGCCTGCCTCTCTGCCTGCTTGTGATTTCTGTCAAATAAATAAAATATTAACAAAAAAATTTTTTTGAGAGAGAGGTGGGAGGAGGGGGAGAGGGAGAAAGAGAATCCCAAGCAGTCTCCATGCTCAGCTCAGAGCCTGACATGGGGTTCAGTCCCATGACCCCGAGATCATGACCTGAGCTGAAATCAAGAGTCAGAAGCTGATTGAGCCACCCAGATGCCCCACTTTTTCTTTTTTTTATTCTCCATTTATTTCCACTCTGATCTTTAGTATTTCCTTTTTCCTACTGACTTTGTGTTTCCTTTGTTCTTTTTCTGTCTCCTTTACATGTAAAGTTTAATTGTTTACTTGATATTTTTCTTGCTGCTGCTTCTTTTTTTTAAAGATTTTATTTATTTATTTATTTATTTATTTATTTATTTATTTATTTATTTATTTATTTGACAGACAGAGATCACAAGTAGGCAGAGAGGCAGGCAGAGAGAGGGGGGAGCAGGCTTCCTGCTGAGCAGAGAGCCCAATGCGGGGCTTGATCCCAGGACCCTGGGATCATGACCTGAGCCGAAGGCAGAGGCTTCAACCCACTGAGCCACCCAGGCGCCCCTTTTTCTTGCTTCTTGAAGTAAACCCATATTGCTATGATCTTCCCTCTTAGAACCATTTTGCGGCATCTCCCAAAAATTTTGGTGTGTTTTATTTTCATTTTCATTTGTCTCTAGGTATTTTTTAATTTCTTCTTTGATTTTTGGTGACCCATTTGTTGTTCATTAGCATGGTGTTTACTTTTTCTTAAAGATTTTATTTTTAAGTAATCTCTACATCCACTGTGGGGCTTGAACTCAAAACCTTGAGATCAAGAGTCGCCTGCACTACCAACTGAGTCAGCAAGGTGACCCCATTAGCATGTTGTTTAGTCTCCACATTTTAGTGGTTTTTCCAGTTTTCTTTTGGTAACTGGTTTCTAGTTTCATACCACTGTAGTCAGAGAAGATGGTTGATATGATTTCAGTCTTCTTGAATTTTGTGGCCTAACATGGGATCTATCCTGGAGAATGTTCCATGTGAGAAGAATGCTTATTCTGTTGCTTTTGGATGGAATGTTGTATATATATCTATTAAATCTATCTGGTCTAGTGTATTGCTGAAGGCCAATGTTTTCTATCCTTTTTTTTTTTTTTTTAAGATTTTATTTATTTGACACAGAGAGAGAGATGGGAGAAGGAGAACACAAGCAGGGGGAGTGGGAGAGGGAGAATCAGGCTTCCCACTGAGCAGGAAGCCTGATGCTGGGCTCAATCCAGGACCCAGGGACCATGACCTGAAGCAAAGGCAGACGCTTAACCAGTTGAGCCACCCAAGTGCCCCAGGAGAGTCAGTCTTAAGTAGACCTGCACTGAGTGCAGAGCCCAACATGGGGCTCAATCTCACAAGTTTGAGACTACAACCTGAGCCAAAATCAAGAATCTGACCCTTAACCAACTGCATCACTTTAACTTTTGCCATTTAATTATAACATATCTCGATGTGGGTATCTTTGGGACTCTTTGGTTTCCTGGACCTGTATGTCTGTTTCCTTCACCAGATTAGGCAAATTTTCAGCCATTATCTTTTCCTATGAGCTTATAGCTCTTTCACTTTCTCTTCTTCTTCTGGGACCCCGGTTATGCAAATGTTATTCTGCTTGATGTTGTCTGAAAGGTTCCTTAAGTTAACTTGATTTTTTTTTTTAAGATTTATTTATTTGACAGACAGAGATCACAAGTAGGCAGAGAGGCAGGCAGAGAGAGAGAGGAAGGGAAGCAGGCTCCTGCTGAGCGGAGAGCTGGATGCGGGACCTTGGGATCATGACCTGAGCCGAAGGCAGGTCACCCAGGCGCCCCAGTTACCTTAATTTTTAAAAATTCTTTTTCTGGGGCAACTGTGTGGCTCAGCCGTTGGGTGTCTGCCTTTAGCTTGGATCATATTCCCAGGATCCTGGGATTGAGCCCTACACTGGGCTCCCTGCTTGGCAGGAAGTCTGCTTCTCCCTCTCCCACTCCCCCTGCTTATGTTCCTTCTCTTGCTGTCAAATAAATGAAATCTTTTTTTAAAAAAATTCTTTGGGGCGCCTGGGTGGCTCAGTCATTAAGCATCTGCCTTCAGCTCAGGTCATGATCCCAGGGTCCTGGGATCGAGCCCTGCATGGAGCTCCCTGCTCAGCGGGAAGCCTGCTTCTCCCTCTCCCACTCCCCGTGCTTGTGTTCCCTCTGCTGTGTTTTTGTCAAATAGTAAATAAAATCTTTTAAAAAATTAAATAAATTTAAAAATTCTTTTTTCGTTTTGCTACTCTGTCTGGGTGAGTTCTATTGCTTTGCATTCCAGCTCACTGACCCAGTCTTCAGCTTTATCCACTCTGCTTTGAACCCCTCTAGTGTATTTTTTAGTTCAATTATTGTTTTCTTCAGCTCTGCAACTTCTGTTTGAAACTTTTAAAAATACTTTGTTTTATTGAGATATAATTGACATAACTTTTTTTTTTTTTTTTAAGTGAGCTCTATGCCCAATGTTGGACTCACACTCATAACTTTGACATCAAGTCATATTCTCTAACTGAGCCAGCGAGGTGCCCCTGCTTGGAAATTTCTTCTATTTCCTATTTCTTTGTTGAGGATCTCACTGTGTTCATCCATTCTTCTCCCAAGTTCAGTGAGCATCTTTATGGCCACTACTTTGAACACTATCAGGTAGATTGCTTATCTTTGTTTCACGATGCCTTTTTCTCATGTTTTGTCTTATCCTTTCATTTGGAATATATGCCAGTCTCATTTTGACTCACTTTTTCTCTACAATACTCAAATCAACTACTTCTCCCAGGCTTGAAGGAGTAACCTTGTGTAGTAGACAGCATGTGGAGCCCAGGAGCAAAATTCCCTCTGACCACTAGGACTAGGTGTATCTGTGGCATTGGGGGATAAGGGGGGGGGCGTTAGTGCCCTTTTGTGATGCACAGCTGTGCTGTGGCACAGGGGTGGGCAGGGTTGGCACTTGGCCTGGCCATGATGCACAGTTGCACTGGTTGTGCAAGGGTGATCCCATGCACGTTTTTTAAATTAAAAAAATGCTTTAACTGTGGTAAAACACACATAGCTAAATTTACTATCTTCATCATTTTTAAGTGTACAGTTTACTAGTGTTCGGTACATTTACACTGTTGTGCAGTCAATCTCCAGAACACTTCATCTTGCAAAACTGAAACTCTCTGCCTATTGAACAATTCCCCATTTTCCTCTCCTCCTAGTCACTGGCGACCACCCTTTTCTGATTCTGTGGATTTGACTACTCTAGATCCTCATAAGTGGAATCAGTATGTATCTTTTTGTGACTGACTTATTTCACTTAGAATAATGAATGTCCTTACGGGGCGCCTGGGGGGCTCAATTGTTAAGCATTTGCCTTGGACTCAGGTCATGATCCCAGGGTTCTGGGACTGAGGCCTGCATGGGGCTCCCTGCTCAGTGGGAAGCCTGCTTCTCCCTCTCCCACTCTCCCTGCTTGTATTCCCTCTCTCGCTGTCTCTGCTCTGTCAAATAAATAAAATCTTTACTTTTTTTAAAGATTTTATTTATTTATTTGACAGAGAGAATTCACAAGTAGGCAGAGAGGCAGGCAGAGAGAGAGGGGAAGCAGGGTCCCCACTGAGGAGAGCGCCCAGTGTGGGGCTCGATCCCAGAACCCTGAGATCATGACCTGAGCCAAAGGCAGAGGCTTAATCCACTGCGCCACCCAGGTGCCCCAAATAAAATCTTAAAAAAAAAAAAAAAAAAGAAGAAGAATGTCCTTAAGGTTTATCCATGTTGTAGCATGTATCAGAATTTCTTTCCTTTTTAAGGTAGAGTAAGATTCTATTTTATGTATATACCACATTTTCCTTGTCCATTCATCTATTAATGGCCACTTTGGTTACTTCCACCTTTTGGCTATTGTGAATTAATGCTGCCATGAAAATGGGTGTACAATATCATGGGTGTATTTTTAAAAATGTACATTATTTTGAGAAGCCACCTATGGTCTTTTCTAAACTTCCAAAGGAATCCATGCCACATAAGAATCCCAGTGAGTGGTTGGCTGGCATTTGAACTCAGGCCAGCTGTCTCTAGAGCTTGTGTTTTTTTTCATACTCATTAAGTCATGTCACCCCATTCTTCTATATCAGGACAAGTTCTGCATCAAGGTATATGAAAGGGAGGGAAGAAGACATTTTCTAAATGTGCACGTGTTCCTGTTTCACAATTATTGTTTTAGGTCTTCTCATCCTTCCCTCCCCCCATTCGTCTCACCACTACATGTTCTGGACTTGGGAATCCTTTCCAGTGGACAGAGGTATGTTTCTCTCCTTTTTACCAGAGTCTGCTGGGCCTGTAGCCCTTTGGCTTTGAGGTGTCAGTCTGCACTGAGAGGGCTCAGTTTACTGAGAAACATATGTTCTCCAAGGGTACTGGTATTACTGTATTGATGGTATACTTTAATAGATGACCCCAGCACAAGACCTTGAAACCATGTCTTAGCAGGAAGAGGGCTGTACATATTTTCCAGCAGGGTAGCAAAGAGTAGCCTAGATTCTGTTATATATTAGCTCCTTGCCTTTGAACTTCTACCCAAAGTGCTGAGGGAGAAAGGGAACGCTTGAAGGGAATAGATAAATTGACTGCTAAAGTAGAGATGGTTGACAGAACTATGCAGTAGTTGAGAGTTTTAGTAAACAAGGAGTAGGAAGGGAGTGGGAAGCAGAAAAGAAAACTGAACTGGGAAGGGGCTATAGGCTATCAGGGAAACTTGCTTATTCAACCCTGGTGTCTCCCAAAGCAGAGAAGAAGAAACAGAATTTATGTATGAATAAGGCAAATGCCAATTCAGCTGAACCAAGGGAGAAGCAGAGGTATCTGGAGGAAATGCTGCTCGGAGATCCTAGCTTTGCTTTCAAGATGTTAATAGAGGTCGGTCAGACAGAGAGGAGATATTCGATGGAGGCAAGAAGCCATTCAGAAACACCAGTGTTCAGGAATGAGACATTATCATCCAACCCAGGAGAAGCTCAAGGTGAAAGTGAAAAGTAACTTAGTTCCCCTCCTCAGATATTTCCTGGTCCATATTTAGTAGCTTTTCAAGAATGGAGACCTCAGTTGGCCTTGGGTCTCCCAGAAGTTAGAATCTGATTCCAATGTAAAGCCACCAACCCTTATGGGGATAAACTTAGCCATGCTTTTTATGGATTCTTCCCCTTTCCTGTGTATCCTAGTCTATGGATATGCTCCCAGAAGTTCTTCCTCTTCCTCTTCTCTTTTTTTTTCCTCTTCCTGTCAACACTCTGTTTTCTCAACCCAGATGTATTTCCCACTGGAAGTACGGGCTAGAGGGGAGGGAGATGCTTCTCTGACAACTAGTGACATGTAAATGAGTTCCTAAGAAATCAGTACCTAGATTCCTTCACATTCTACTCTCTCCTCCTAAACTACTTCATTTGAAACCACGGTTGGGGGTTTAACTTACTTATTTGTTCTTATGGAAGTTACACATGAACATACAAGTTCTATACAAAACATAACAAAGGGGCACCTGGGTGGCTCAGTGGGTTAAGCCTCTGCCTTTGGCTCAGGTCATGATCCCAGGGTTCTGGGATTGAGCCCCACATCGGGCTCTCTGTTCAACAGGGAGCCTGCTTCCCTTCCTCTCTCTCTGCCTGCCTCTCTGCGTACCTGTGATCTGTGTCTGTCAAATAAATAAATAAAAATCTTTTTTAAAAAACATGACAAAAAAACGATTATCCCACTTGGTTTCCCACTGCTTAAAGATTACAACTCCTTTAGCTGCTTCTTCTGGCATTTGTTGCTTTTTCTAAATATTATGCCATTTCTTTCTTTCTTTTTTTTTTTTTTAAGATTTTATTTATTTATTTATTTATTTGACAGACAGAGATCACAGTAGGCAGAGAGGCAGAGAGAGAGAAAGGAAGCAGGCTCCCTGGTGAGCAGAGAGCCCAATTTGGGGCTCGATCCCAGGACCCTGGAATCATGACCTGAGCCGAAGGCAGAGGCTTTAACCCACTGAGCCACTCAGGCGCCCCTATCATGCCATTTCTGGATTTTTAACTGATATTAGCCACTGACTTCTATTTTAAAAATGAGGACTTAACTCTCTCATCATTCCCATAAATATGCATATACTTTCTCCTTCCATCCTTCTAGTGCAGTGTTATTTTAGTTAGATCAATATTGAATGTTTATATTTTATGAGTGTGTAAATGTTATTTACCAGCTGTGACAGTTAGCGTACTGTTTACATTTCCTTTCTTGTATGCTTCCCCCCAAATTATCTATTTGGTTTTTTACTTAGTTGCTTATGTACTTAATGTCAATTTATTTTCATACTGTCTTTTAGAAGTAGAAATCTCTCAATATATTCAAATACAATCAGATAATTTATCAGTTTTATCAGTTTCCATTTTTTCCCCTTAGATACATGCCTCCTGAGCCTTTCATCCTCCTGTTCTAATCTGAAATGGTTGCTCTCTAAGCCTGCTGCAAAGCTATCATCCTGGGATCTCCCTTAACCAGCAGCCTGAGGATTCCTTTTACTTATCTCCTATGCTGGATACTCTTTTTCCTGGATCCTGTGATTTTTTTTTTTTCTTGGTTTACTCCTCATTTTGGTAGAGTACACCTTCAATATTTTGTAGAAAAGGGTGCATGATAGGTAAGTCTTTTTCAACTCTGTATGTCTTTATTCTATTCTCAGACTTAATTGATAGCTCAGCTGGGTGAAAAAAAATCTAGGTTGTTATTTTTCTTCAAATATTTGGTAATATTGCTCTATTGTCTTCTGGCTTCTAGTATTGTTGCTGACAAGTCTGAAGTCATTCTGATTCTTCACCCTTTCTGTGTGTTCTATGTGGTGTCTTGGAAGCCCCTAGGATCCTCTTTTTGACTCTAGTGTTCCGATATGTGGTGAAATGGATCTGTTCTTATTCCTTATGCTGGGCACTCAATGACTCCCCTTCATTTTTGTTTTACTTTCCTCTCATTCTGAAATTCATATAATTCAGATGTTGGACCTCTTGAATGGATTCTTTAATTTCCTTATTTTTTCTTCTTCTACTATCCACTACTATCTTTTTTGTCCAATTTCCTGTAATATTTTTTCAGTTTTTACCTTCCAACTCTTCTATTTTTTTCTTTCAGCTATCATAGTTTTAATTTCTAAAAGCTCTTTATTATTCTCTGAATGTTTGTTTTTTATAGCTACCTGTTTTTATTCAATATCTTCTTCATCTTTAAGGATACTAATTATAGTTTCTCTCCCATTTTCCTTTGTTCCTATAATTGTTTCTGTATCCTTGGATACTTTACTTTCTGTTTTGTTTTGTCTTAATTTTATTTTTTCATTTTTTATTTTTTAAAGATTTTATTTATTTATTTGACACACAGAGAGAGAGATCACAAGTAGGCAGAGAGGCAGGCAGAGAGAGGGGGAAGTAGACTCACTGCCGAGCAGAGAGCCCGATGCGGGGCTCAATCCCAGGACCCTGAGATCATGACCTGAGCCGAGGGCAGAGGCTTAACCCACTGAGCCACCCAGGTGCCCCTTGTCTTAATTTTATATTGAGTGTTTTCTCCAATGCTTGATGATCCTTAAGTATCCACCTCTTTCCACAAGGAAGGCACTGAAAAGCTGACTGGAAGTTTGGTATGCATGCAGAAGGCTGGTTGCATTTTAAGATAACCTGATTGGATCATTTTATTATGCGATCTCTTATATGCATCTAATATTCAAGCTTTCCCCACTTCAGGGCCTTCGCATATACTGTTTCTTTTGCTTGTATATTGATTAAAATGTATTTGGCTGAAGTAACAAAAATCTGACTCAAAGCAGCTTACACAAAAACATATGGTTCTCATAGCCGGAAGCTCAGAGGTAGAACAGATGTTACAGTTGATACATCCAGTGGTCCAAGGGCATCATCAAGAACCAAGATGCCTTCTACCATTCATTTTGCTTCAACCTAAAGCTGGCTTTTCTAGGTCATAGAAGCCAGGAGTGGTAGGAGTTCTTTACTTCTTTGTTCAAGTCAGTGAGACAGAACACCATGCATACCCTCACAACAAAAACCTCTTCTGTTTGGTCTGATCAGGCCAAGTTAGGTCCCATGCTAACTCCTGAATCAATAACATTCACTAGGTGAATACTATGCAAACAAAGGCTTAGGTCTGGGCTCTTGAGCCAATCAATATTAAGAGGGATGAGTTTACTTTGATTGACTTAGCCCTTCCAGGACCACCCTTGGAATATAGGGTGGAGGGGGAGAATTTCCTAAAGCTGCACTGCTTTTTCTTCAT
The DNA here is from genome assembly GCF_902655055.1 of Lutra lutra. Classification (NCBI taxonomy): domain Eukaryota; kingdom Metazoa; phylum Chordata; class Mammalia; order Carnivora; family Mustelidae; genus Lutra; species Lutra lutra. The sequence goes on from NC_062284.1 coordinate 63,092,547, forward strand.
AAGAAGGGATGTAAAGAATGTTAGGGTTCAACCATATTGCTGGAACCCTCTTCTGTTTTTCCTGCAACTGGCTCCAGGCCTCAGTTTAAATGTCACCACAGAACTGGATCTCTTCCATTAATCTTCATTCTTGAACTTTTGTTTTCTCTTTTAGCACTTAGTGCAAGTTGTAATTTTATATTGTTTGGATTACTTGTGAGTTGTCGGTTTCCTCCACTAAAATATTAACTTCCTGAAGTCAGAGACCATGTCTATTTTGTCCATCACGGAATACTCAGTGCCTAGCAGTGTCTGGCACATAATAGATGTACACTTAATATTTGATGAAGAAATGAAGGAACTCAGGAATAAATAGTATCTTCCTTTCTCAACAAGTCTCCAAAATATATCTTGATGCTGCACACTGCCATTTCTGCTGCCACCATTTCAGCTCAAGTAGCTGTCTTCTCTCCTTCATGTAATGGACATCTTTTGTTTTATCTGTCTCCATTTTCCTTTCTTCGGGAACAAATTCCCTTTCTTTGAAAAACCTGTTCCTTCACATACTCATCATGTGGGGCTATTTATATCCTGCCATTATATCCTACCTCACACCTACCTCCTTATCATAAGGTTAGATACCCAACCTATTACAGACCTATCCTGGAATGTTAAAAACTAAAACTAAAGAGATTCAGACCTCTCTCAAGCAAGCTATGAGATGTGAGGGCAGGTACCAGAGGTGGCCATTTCCTGTCATGTCAAGGGATCTGGGACTGAGAGGATGAAACAAAGATAGGAGACAGGGCGGGGTGGGGGGGGGCATTCCCTGTTAGCTTGTGGTTCTTGATAGGCTAGCCTCAGGGAACAGGGCCTTAGGGCCGTCACATATGATATCCCCTCCCCTGAAATGTTCTCCCTGCCTCTCTTCCATTGGCCTGGCTGACTCCTCCTTTTTGCTTCAGCTCAAATGTTACTTGCTTCACTTCCCTAATCAAAGTTAGGGTCTACAGAACCCTTCACAGAACTAGCAGTACTATGATTTCTTACCAGGACAGGTGGAAGAACTGTTCACAGATAGTCTTCATTCAGATTATACTGAGACCTGTTTTGTTGGGTAGGTGCTTATGCTGTGTACCTTGTTAAATATTTTGAATATCATCCTTGCGTAGAATCTGTTATCTTCTCTCACAATCAATTTGCATATATATACATATATATATATATACACACACAAGCTGATTCCTGCCTACACTATATGTTATATATATATATATATGTATATATATATATGTATATGTATGTGTATATATATATTTTTGCTTTTTTTGTCACTGTATACCTAATGTCTAAACAATAGTTGACACATAGTTGGTGCACAACACAGTATGTGTTGAAAGAATGAGTGAATTTTTGGGGCAACTCCTGAGAAAATTAGATGGAGGGGTGTGGCAACCAGTCCATGTTCTGACAGGATTGGAAACAGACTTTTTTTTTTTCTTTTAAAGATTTTATTTATTTATTTGACAGAGAGAGATCACAAGCAGACAGAGAGGCAGGCAGAGAGAGAGAGAGAGAGAGGGAAGCAGGCTCCCTGCTGAGCAGAGAGCCCGATGCGGGACTCGATCCCAGGACCCTGAGATCATGACCTGAGCCGAAGGCAGCGGCTTAATCCACTGAGCCACCCAGGCGCCCCGGAAACAGACTCTTAATCATGGGGGTAGGGTGGGGTGAGTTGATAAGAGGAGACTGGTTATAAGGCTGTTCTACTCTCTCACCCACCTGAAATGCTGGAGTTGATAAGCAGGTAGCAGGTGCCAAAGAGAACTTGCTTCCTCATCCTATACTATTTCACTCACAATGTGGCTCCATTTTCTTCATGGGGCTGGTTCTGTAGTCTCTTTACATGCAAAGGGACCCAAGTGGCTTGGCTTCATTGGGAACCTTAGAGTGGTAGACTAGACAGCCCAAATTCTGCTTAAGAGTTGTGGTCAAACTGCTGCTGCAGGTCTGCAGGTGATGTACCCACCCTTCAAGTCAGTTTCCTCATTTTTCAACTTTGTGTCTGGGGTCCTTAAATTTTGCCTTACATCCTTCTCTGTTTCAGAGCCTCATCTCCGTAATTTATTTCCTCTCAATTTTGTGATGAGTTTAAATGGAGGTATTTTCCCTTCCCCTTGGCTATTGGCCACAGATTCAGTTCTTTACCATATGGGTCTTTCATGAAATGGCAGCTGGCTTCCCCCAGAGCCAGTGATCCAAGAGAGAGAGGAAAGCGGAAGCCACAATGTCTTTTATGATTTAACATCAGAAGTGACGTATCAGGGGGACCTAGGTGGCTCAGTCAGTTAAATGTCTGCCCTTGGCTCAGGTCATGATCCTGGAGTCTCATATCAGGCTCCCTGCTCAGTGCGGAGCCTGCTTCTCCCTCTCCCTCTGCTCCTCTCCCAGCTCATGCTCTCTCTCTTGCTCTCTGAAATAAAATACTAAAAAAAAGTGATATCATCACTTCTGCCATATTCTATTGGTCGCAGACCAACCTTGATTCAGTGTGGCAAGGACTTCACAAGGATATAGATACCAGGAGGAAAGGATCATTGGAGGCCATTTCAGATATTGGCTCAGGAGGGTTAGAGGAATTTAGAGAAAGAAAAGGAAGTTTTAGGACTTGGAAGAAGGGAGATGGAGGAGACATTAACCGAATGCCTATTATGGGCCAACCCTTTGGTATCTGTATTAATCTCTTCCACAATGTTAAGGGTTAGAGATTATTCCCATTTTTCATATAAAGGAATTGAAACATGGAGGAAATAAGGGTCTAAAATCAAATCCAGTATATAGCAGAGTCAGGATTTGTACAAAGTTATATATGGCACCAATGTTGATCTAGTACATTTAGTATGTACCAAAGGGTGGGACATATGGCACTTGTGGTGTGAGAAATAATTTTAGGTAGTATGGAGACATAGCATTAAGTAACACTGAAAATATAAAAATTATTGTTAATCTGTATCAAGAGAAAGTTTTAGTTTCAAAGACATATGCCATATTACCTCTCTAAAGCTTGTTAATTTATCTTTTTAAGAAAGAGAGGGCAGGCCCCAGGCTCAGCATCTTTGACAATGATATTATTTTGGTAGAATTTGATAATATATTTCATTTTCATTGTATTGAATTTTGACTTTTAAAGTTACTTTCTGTTTGTGGTCAGGTGATACCAATTTTAAATTTACTAAAGGATTATGAAGTTTGATTTATAACTTTTATTTGTTTGGTACTTTTTTTTTTTTAAGATTTTATTTATTTACTCGTCAGAGAGAGAAAGAGAGAGCACAGGCAGGCAGAGTGGCAGCAGAGGCAGAGGGAGAAGCAGGCTCCCTGCAGAGCAAGGAGCCTGATGTGGGACTCAATCCCAGGACGCTGGGATCACGACCTGAGTGAGCAGAAGGCAGCTGCTTGACCAACTGAGCCACCCAGGCGTCCCATAAGTTTGGTACATTTTAAGTAATAGTAGTTCAAGTGATACTTTGGCTTGGCAAAAACTGTGAGGATGGCACTGAGGTTCATTGCCTTCCCATCAGGTCTATGTTGAGGGGGAAGCTAGTCTGAAGTACCAGACTCAGCTCCGTTTTGCTATGAGCACCAACTGGAGAGAATCACATAATAAAATTTACAAACAGTCCTTTCCTGTGATATTTCCTAAGCATTTCTCCTTTATCCAATGAATTCCTCAGGACTGGTGGGGAGGATTGTAGACAGACAGTGGAGCTGGGGAGGAGAATGAGTTTAATGCCCAGGCTTCCTGCCTTATTCTTTCATAAGCCAGTAGTATACTGGGGAAACGTCCAGAGGGAGAAATGTTCACAGTATGTGCATTTCCCAGTCTCTTAGTCTCTGATCCAACTCCATAGTCTGTGATTTTCGGGTTCTCCAAAATTTCCAAACTATTGTCATCTTCCCATTCAATATTTCTGTGGGAAACGAACAGGACTAAAGTTTTAGTACACACGGGATGTGGCTGCTAGTTTCTGTGGGAGGGGTTTGCGGTGAGGGTACAATGTAGTTGGAAGGGGGTTTCTGAAAGTTACGTTTGTACCTGACTTTACCTTATAGGTGAACAACTCGTGTCTACATAGGTGGTTACTGGGGGATAAATCCTGAGTAACAAGGCCAAGTACTGATAATACAGAAGTACCAGAGTCCTGATAATACAGAACAGAGTAAACCATTACAGCCCCCCAAAACCCCGCCCTTCATTCCCTACCGTTCCCCTTGGGCGAGTTTGTCGGCGTCCCAAACGGACCCCGCAAGAAGTCACTCTGCCAAGTCACGTGCTCGAGCCCGCGGGAACGCCACATCGCCAGCCGCACCCCTCCACCCCCACCCTGCCCACGTGACCCGGCCTACTTTCTCCCCGCCCGACCCAACGCCTAGCTCAGGAAGCCCCGCCCCACGCAGCGCACTCGGCCTGCGAACCTCCGCCCCATATCCGCCCGGGCTGAAGCGTGGCTCGCAGCCCCACGTGTTTCTTTCTGTCCAATGAGAGACTGAGCCCGGGCTCAAAGGGGCGGGGAGGAAAGGACGACTTCGTTACGCTTGGAGAAGGGGGCGGGGCCTGCAACGACGGACAGAACGAGGGGACGCAACGGAGGCAGGCCGGAGCCGCTGCCGTCGCCATGACCCGTGAGCACCGAGACCCTCTCTTCTTACCCCTTTCTCCCCGTCCATCCCTAAACACGACTGCCGAATCTTGGCCTTGACCTCCTCCTGGCTTCCCCAGCAGGGCCTTTCTCTGGAAACGCTTTTTGAGACCCTCACACTCGGCGCCGGAAATCGGCCTTTTGCCCACCGCCACTTCTTGAGAACCCCCTCCCCCTTCTCCCGCTCCAGTCAAGCAAAGGCCCTCCGCGACCTTCCGCGCCGTGGCGAGAAGCCCCGCGCCGGTGATAGGCCCAGAGACCCCTACTCCAGGTTGCAGCCCATCCCCCACAGAGACCCAAACTGTCCACACATCACCACCAGTCTGGAACCCCGTGCCGCCCCGAAACTCGAAACACGCGGGCTCCTCGGAACCGTTGTTCTTCCACCTCCCAGTCTGACCTGCCCCGTGGCAGCTTGTCATCAGCACCCCCCAACCTCCTGCCCCACTATGGGCCCCAAAATGGGCCGGTGTCGGGACCGAGGAATAAGCGCTGGACCCTGGTGGTGTCCGGGTGAGGGAGGAGGGTCGCCTGTGTGTGGCCATAAAGGCCCCCTGCGCCTCACCTTTTACCTTCTTTCTTTAGGCGGTAACCAGCGCGAGCTCGCCCGCCAGAAGAATATGAAAAAGCAGAGCGACTCGGTTAAGGGAAAGCGCCGAGATGACGGGCTTTCTGCTGCCGCCCGCAAGCAGAGGTAGCCCCAGGGAGGGGAAGGGAAGGGAGGGGAGGGGTGAGACCTGGGCTAGACCGAGGGTTGTACCAGGAAAGAGAGCTACCTCAGGGTGTACGTCTGGACTAGTGAGGGGCAGAGTGCATTGCTTCCTCTAGAGTTTTATTTCCTCCCCACCCTCTAAATTGTTAGCTCACAGCCTGACAGGAAGGGACTGGGGCGGGTGCCTGCCCTCGGTTGATTTCTGAGTGCCCCGGAGTCTGACCTTAAGGGCAAGGACAGGGAGCTTCACATTTCAAATGCAGTAGTGGTTATGACAGCACGGTACTTACGGCCCTCTTTGGTGTTCAGTTTCTCCTCCCTTCTCCCAACCTTCTCAGTGGTGTTGCTGGGTGTGGTACTCAGCAAAGAATAGCCTTGGGCCTGTGTGGCCAGACTTCTGACCCCTTAGGCAACAGCCAGATAGAGACTGATTGCCTTTTAAGCCTCAGCTCTCTTCCTCTTGTTCTCCTAGGGTGGGAATACAGCAGGCACACGCTGAATTTTGTCCCATCCACTTCCATCTTATCCTTTGTGCCCTTCATCCCCCTGCATCTTGTCCTTTTTGCCCTCTGGTACCTCCCAGTGCCCCATCATCTCTACCCCCAGGGACTCGGAGATCATGCAGCAGAAGCAGAAAAAGGCAAACGAGAAGAAGGAGGAACCCAAGTAGCTTTGTGGCTTCGTGTCCAACCCTCTTGCCCTTCGCCTGTGTGCCTGGAGCCAGTCCCACCACGCTCGCGTTTTCTCCTGTAGTGCTCACAGGTCCCAGCACCGATGGCATTCCCTTTGCCCTGAGTCTGCAGCGGGTCCCTTTTGTGCTTCCTTCCCCTCAGGTAGCCTCTCTCCCCCTGGGCCACGCCTGGGGGTGAGGGGGTTACCCCTTCCCAGTGTTTTTTATTCCTGTGGGGCTCACCCCAAAGTATTAAAAGTAGCTTTGTAATTTCTTGAGCGCCTGGTTTGACTGGGGATTTGGGGGGATGGGGATGGAGGAATGGCTGCCCTTTCCCACCAAAAGGGGAGAGAACTTTAGATTCTAAAAGGTTGTAGATATATAGACTAAGTGAAACATCACAGAGGAAATTCTTTATTTTACTACAACAAACAGACAAGTACTCCAAGTATGTGGTAGAGGAATCCTCTAAGAACTTTAGGAACTTCTTTTCTGTGATTTTTGTCCCCCACCCAGACCTTGAACACCATCCCAAGGATGGAGTTGAGGGTCTAAGAAGGAAGGCTTCAAGACCTAAGTTTATGCCCCTCTTTCTCATTCTTCCTCATTTTGCTCGCCTGAAACTTTGCTTGAAAGTTGGCCCCCAAATCCTCCTGCTCACTGACTTCCCACAGTCAGTTGCTCTCTAGTGTTCATATTCTCTTCTGTTCTGTCATTCTTCATGGAGTGAGGGTGGTTTTTGTCTTCCCACTTCCTTTGACCTCAAGATCAGGATAAAACCTAGGGTGGTCTCTGTTTCTTTCTTTCTGTGTCCTGGCTTGTTCTGGGCTGTTTATCTCCCTGTGCCCAGGGCTGAACTGCTTGTTTTTCTTTTTATCTCCAAGGGCAGAGCCAAGTAAGTCTTCAGTCCCTGTTGGTCTTTCCCTGCCCCCATCTCCACTGTGAGAGCCAGGAAAGGGCTAGTGCCGCACTGTCTGCTGGGATCAGCAGTGGTTCCTGAGCTGCTGACTTGGGAGTTAGGTTCTTGAGCTGGGGTAAAGATGGAACACTAGCTCCAGTGAGTGAGACACTCTGCCCATGGCATTAGAGTATGTATGGCCACTATCTCCTGTTCAAAAATAGTACTGACTTCAAGGGGAGATAACTGCCCATTGTCCCATTGTGTCCTTGAGGTACCTGCTGGGCTGGGCAGTTCCTGAGTCAAGACAGGGAGTATGACCTTAAGGGAACCCCAGTTAACAGTACCTAGACTGAGTATTTGTTACCTTGCAGTACTTATGCGAAGGCCGGGTCCCCTGAATGTAGGAGGTGGCTGGGAGTCCTGGGTGGGGGACCAACAGAGTGGTACCAATAGCAGCCCAAGATAGAGGAGTACACAGGCCCAGCATGAAGCAACCTTGACCCAAAAGGTAGCCCAGCTACCCTTGGTGAAGGTCTTTTCCAGTTCTGCTCCCTCATAGCTGTGAAACCAAAGTCTCTGGTTAGAGAATACATAGGACCTTACCTTTCAGACCTGTCCTACCTCCCCACCAAAGATAATGGTGGACCCATGTGTCTCCTGAGAACCCTTAGGACTGGCCTTAAATTGCTCTTCCTAAAACAGGTTTTCAGGAGTATATATATCCCAGGCCCACTTCCATCCTACCTGAACCAGTTGGTAAGGGTAACCATGACATAGAGTGATGCAAGGAAGAAGAGAAAATGGAAGGCAGAATAGCTGTAGGAGAGATGCTGGGCTTGTGCTGGAGGAGCTGGAGAGGTGTCTCGGTCAGCTGGCCTGACAGCCCCACCCCTCTGGCCTGGAGAGAGGGAAGGACTGCTAGCAGCAGTATGGCTGAAACACTTCCTTCCTCCCCCAGTTTCTTTTGTGAAGGCGCTCCAGGGCTCTTTGGCACTCTGCAGAAATCGACACTTTTTTAGGGACATTCTTAATGACACTCACCTTCCTTTGGTTTCACCGTTTCAGGGCAGCAGAAACAGAGTGAGGGCTTCTGTAAAACAAAAGGCAGCATGTTTTGGAATGACTTTTTAAAGAATGTGAGGGTATTAATACAGGAAATTCTGCTTTGAAAAGATTAGTCTGACGTAAAAAGCGGAGGCACGCCTGGGTTCAAATTCTAGCTCCAGCATATAACTGGCTATGAAAACTTTGGTAAGATGTTTAACCTTTTGTGCCTCAACTTCTCCATTTGTAAAATGGAGCAAATACCTACCTCACAGGGTTGTTGTGAGGATTAAATTAAATGAGATGATGAATGTAAAGTAGCACAGTGCTTAGCACATTGTGGGTACTTAATAAAAGGTAACAGCAGCTAGAATCTGAGCATTCTGGGTAGAGGTTGGTAGGATGTGTGTGTATCTTTGTCTGTGTGTGAGGGGGGAATGGCATTGGGGCTGTTGAGCTCTCCATCCTCACCTGGAACTCGTAGCTGTAAACCTTGACAATCCACAAGGGCCCAAATACCTCAGCCAGGTAGGAAGCCTCATTACTGAGAAAGAAGAGACAGTTCTCAAGCAGGTCCAGTCAAATAGCAGGAGGATTGCCTGAGCGTATGTACTGTTAGCTGGTCCATATTGGTAATCCTCAGGAGGGTATTCTATTTCCAGAGCCTGTTTCCCCCAAATATTTATAAATCTCATCATGTGAGGGCCCTAAAACCTTTGTACATATTTTTAATTCTCAAGTCATTCTCCCTACCCCCTTCATCTAATACAGATCATCTGACAAGTGCTATTTTTAGAAATTGTTTCTGTTTATGGGGAACTTCCCTCACTCTTGTCTTGCTCTAAAGTTCAAATAAACCATGGTCCGAGACAGTCTCCTGACCATCCTTCTCTGTCCTGGGTATTCTCCCTTCTCTCATACCTCTCCCCTTGATACCTTACGCACCAAGCAAAAAGGACACAAGTATACATGATGCCAGCACTTAGCACTGCCAGAGAAGTATCTGGTGTTTGCGATTCCACTTTACTTAGGCCAGGGAGGCACAGAGTGTGATTTTGTCCTTCAAGGAATACTGAGAAGGGGAAACAAGAAAGGTGGTAAGAACAAAGAGCTAAGTATTTGGCAGGAACAAAAAAAGTTTTAACCTGGGGAGTCCAGGTCTGGTCCTTACCATTCTCTGGAGGACGGCTGGACAGTGCAGAGAAAGTCAGGTACATGATATAGCAGCTGATGATAGAGGCTTGTAGAAGGCCAGAACGGGGTTGCCCTGGGGAGAATGGAGATCATTGCTTTTGTCTACAGAGAAGTTTCTTCCACTCATACCCCAATCTATACTTCTCCCTACCCTTAGGAGGAAGCAGGCAATTGACTAAGATTAGGGAAGCTAAGGAATTTTTCTATACTAAAGGCCTTCCAGATTTGGAATGTTGCAAGGCATGTACCCACTGAGGCGTATGCAGGGAGCGATGGAGAGAAAGGAGAGGAGGCCACAGAAACAAAGGTGCAGACTAAGCAGCATCTTGTTGAGTAGGCAGCCAGCTGGGTGTGTGTAGTGGCGGAACAGGAGCGCAGCTGCCACACCTGTCATGCTGTAGAATCCCAGGGTGGCCAGCAGTACCGCCAGGAACCAGCAGCAGTCTTGGGCTGCACCAGTCTGCCTAAGGGTAGGAGGTGGACAGTGGCTTGGGGCTCCAACTCTTCTTGCGCATTACTATTCCCCCTCTTCCAAAACACTGGTGTTACTACCCATCCCACCTAGCCCACAGAGTCATGTTTCTGAACTTTTTGGTACTGCTTAGTGGGAAGTTAGGGACCACTGACCTGTCTGTCATGCCTTTTGTTCGACCACTCTGGGTTGGACAACCTTCCCAGGTCAGACAACCTTCCCAGGAAGAGCCTTTAGGGTTAGGTGCACCTTACCAGTTTTTGTTCCAGGAATGGGCAAAGGCTGTGATAAGCACCAACTGCAGCAGGATGAATGTGAAGCCTCCACAGATGCCAATGTAATGCCAGGCTGCAAGTAGGTGGCACCAGTGGGAAAATGTAGCTGACCATGTCATTACTCCTATTTTTTTTCCCCTACCCTCACTTTTTCTTAGAACATCTATTAGCTTACGCCTGCTGATTAGGATATGAGATGGAAGGTACCTGGGAAGAGATGCTCATCGGGGATGCAGAAGGCAACAGCACAGAGACCTAGCAGGAACAGCAGTTTGAGGAGCCAGAAGCTGGTTAGGAGACAAAACAAGACTCAAGAAAAGGCAAAGGAGAAAGCAAAACTATAGGAAAGGGGAGAGAAGAGACAACTAAATATAGGAAGGGAGGAACCAGTCCCATGTGAGAGGGTCTGGAAACAGAACCATCCTAGCCTATTCCAAATTCTCTCAGATACCATGTAATAACATCTGGACAATGTTTCACAGTTGACAAAGGGTTTGCATATAATAACCCCACAATTAGCTTCATTTTAAAAATTAGATGTTCAAAGAGGGTAAGTACGTGGGGGCTCATGGTCACACAGTAAGTATGGCGGAAGCAGGAACTTAAAGCTTTTTTTGGAGTTTTTACACACTTACTTCATCTTGGAATTTCCTTTACTCAGCTTATGCTTACTTCCCTCCTCATCCTTACCCCACCCAAAGTGTATATACACAAACCTGTTATGGAGCTGTGCCCTCAGGCTGGTGGGGGAATGGAGCTGGACAAGTAGCATGGCCTGCAGCAGGTGGAAGGTGGCAGTTCCTGCACATACTCGGTACACAGCTCCAGAGCCACTGAGCACTGGGCAATGAGGGTGGCCAAACAGATGGGCACACAACCCTGAGGGCATCTGGATCTGGGGGGAGAGTGCATGTGAGAAATGGCAGGGCAAATCATCATGTATAGAGAGGTACCTGCTTCTCATGGGTATATCCATTCACTTGTCCCTTACCCCCCAGTCTGAATCTTTTGTCTGAGGGTTTCTTCTTTTTCTTCTTTTCCTGTTGGCAACCCGAACCCTCTCACTTACCCCATGTTCCTTCCCCCAGACCCTTTCCACTACTCTCTTTGACAGCAGGAGGCAGCAGACTGCTGAGGACCCCAGATGGAGGAGGATGTAGAACAGGCGGCTACAAGTAGATTCTGTGACAAGGGGGCACCTAGAATGGCAGCAGCAGGTACAGCGAACAGGCCCACAGCAGGACACCTGGGGGTTGAGCAGCAAGATGGAGATTTGCTGAGGAAAAGCTTACATTAATATATGCATTAGATTAACCCGAGGCTGAATTCCAAAATTTCCCTTTCCCTTTTCTTCTCTCCTTTTACTCAGGAATTCTCAGAATCTGGTTCCAAGCTATTTAGGATTGCCTTCCACTGACATCAAGTAGAGCTTTGATCATAAGAGATGATGCAGGCTTGAGCAGACCTTCCTAAAAGCCTAAGTCACACCTGGCCTCTCACCTTTCTGTAAACCTAAAGATCTGGTACTGGGAAGTGGAAGGAGAGGTTTAATGATCCTAGTCTCAGGGGCAAAGAAACGGAAAGGCTTCTGAGGTGAAAGGAAGGCCTATCATTTTTATTCACTCCTGTGGGTTTTCCTCCCCAGCTTCAGTTACCATTCCCTTCCATTTTTTTTCAGATAGTTCTTGATCAGGGGACCTTTCAAGCCCCTCTGCCCAAGTATACGCTCACCTGATAGAAGGGAGGATTCACCATAATACTGCTGACTTCAGTGCGTTGTGCCAGGCGGAGGGAGGTGCTGGCGCCTGTGACAGCCTTTGCACCCGCCATCCTTGTCCCAGGGATTAGGCCTAGGTCTACCAGATGGAAGGTAGATGAGAAAGTAGCAGCTTTCGTTTGTCCTCCGCCATGGGCTGCCACAGTGCTGGGGGTGGTCACCCACTCTAAAGAAGAACGGGGACGGACATCAGGAAAAGAACACCGACCTCCAGGATGTGGTGAATGCAAATGTCGATGTAAAGCTGCTCTTTCTCCAGGGCCTTTGGGCCACACAGGCTGTTCTCTCCAGATTAGGGAGCAGTTTGCAAATCTGGCCTCTAGTGGATTAACATTCCTAATTGGTTTAGGTTTAGACGTCATCCTTCCTGGTTGAACGGAATTGGGGGCAGGGGAGGAGGGTTGGGATGGAGTGGGTAGGATCTAGGTGAGAAGGATGTTGGATGGGAAGGTGTGGAGTGGTTAGCTGTGGGAGAGGGCCTTGCAGAAAACACTAGAACCTCCAAAAGTCTGAGAGGCTACCCGCTTTCCTGGCTGAAGTTTCCAGAATCCAGAACATTAGTGAAGGTGTGGCCCGAGGTCAGCCCCGCCTCATCCTCTCCGGCGGAAGTTTCGGGGAAGCTACCGGAAGTCTTCGTGAGTGGGGCGGGGCCTGTGCAGCGGCACAGTGGGATCGATATGGCTACCGAGGGAGATGTGGAACTGGAGTTGGAGACTGAGACCAGCGGCCCGGAGCGGCCTCCCGAGAAGCCACGCAAGCATGACAGCGGTGCAGCGGACCTGGAGAGAGTCACCGACTACGCGGAGGAGAAGGAGATCCAGAGTTCCAATCTGGAGACGGTGAGGTTGGCCGTGAGCGTGTCTGGGCGGGCTGAGAGCTGAGGGGCCTCTCAGATTGTAACCGGAATCCTGGCTCCAGGACGGGCTTCCTGTCCGGTTGGCGAGAGGAGTCACTGGAGCCCGCCGCTTGCGAAAGGGAGCTTGATGGAGATGGTGTTTAAAGTGGCCCTAAGGTGCACAGAATTGAGTTAAACCTAGGCCTTGGTTCCTGATACACTCGTCATGTGAATAGACACACACAACCTGCCGCCCGCTTCTTACACCTTTTTAGATTATTGGGAATTGTGGGTGGCAGAGCGGTAAGGAGATCTGTTTTTCTCATAGGCCATGTCCGTGATTGGAGATAGACGGTCCCGGGAGCAGAAAGCCAAACAGGAGCGGTAAGTCTTCCGTAGGCACAGTCAGCCCTACCAGTTCCTCACTTCCCCCCATACGAAAATAAAAGCTATCGTTAAGCGTTTGTACCTTGTACCGTTCTTCAACTCTGTCACAGATTTCTACATGTATGAAGTTTACAACCTTACTTTCTTGTTGGTGGAAGGAAAGGCCTGACAGCACCTGCTGCCTGCTGTAAAGACTAAAGAGGGGAGGGGATGGGGATGTTAGGTGAGGGCGTGAGAGTCATTTTGTATTTTCACTCAGCAGTGTTCGTTGGGAGTCATTTATTTGTAAGGCACAGCTGAGAATGAGAGTTAATGGTGGAGGTAGAGAATGAGGACTAATGTACATGAATATTTGCAGGGAGAAGGAACTGGCCAAAGTCACCATTAGGAAGGAAGATCTGGAGCTGATAGTGAGTAGTAATGCCTACCTAGCCTATGGGCAGAGCTTACATTGGTTAATTGGGGTTGTTTACTGAAACAAGTCGAGTCAGCAAGTCTTGGTGGCATTTTAATGCCCCAGAAGAAACTTAGGTAACATTGTTGATCCTTTTCCTGCAGATGACAGAGATGGAGATCTCAAGAGCAGCTGCAGAACGGAGCTTAAGGGAACACATGGGCAACGTGGTAGAGGCTCTTATTGCCCTGACCAACTGATTTGTGCTTTCTCAGACCCACTCATTGGATTATTTTATTTCAATAAAGATGTAGCCTTTTTTTTCTCTTTTTTTGCAGTTATATCATCTTGGATTGAGTGTTATGTATATTATACTGTGTTTTATTGTGGGAAATTTACATGTTGGAATATAACTGAATTTAAGCAACTCCCCTCCAGCCCCAGGCGTTAATGAAATCATGTGAGGGATCAATCTAGAATGGTACCTCATGACCTCATGTTCACATGCAAATACTGGGAAGCAGGTCAGGGTCATTCATCTGACTAGCCTTCAGTAGTATTTAGGGTATTTGGAATCTCAGCAAGGTTGCTGAAGCCCATGGCATGGGTCTCTAGGGTGGTTTATATACCACCAATCTTGTTCATAAGGCACTTTTGAAAAAAAAAATTTTTAAGAGCACACAGTGGCTGTGGGTCGTGGCTGAACTTGTTTCCCCAACTGTAAAATGATATATACCTGATAGGTTGTTTTAAGAACTGAGGAGTTGGTGAATGTGAAAAGCTTGGCCTAATACCTGCCTCACGGTGGACACTCAGATAGCAGCTATAAATGTGTTCTTAAAAGAATTTCAGTGTTTTATTCTCATTTTGGCTCTAGGATAATTCTTAAATTGTATCCCTCTGGTACACACATGTGACATCTTTATGTGTCAGAGGACAGTGGGAGAAGGAGAAAATCCCAAGCAGGCTCTATCCCCAGTATGGATCCTGACATGGGGCTCAATCTCATGCTTCTGAGATTATGATCTGAGCCAAAATCAAGAGCTGAGTGCTTAACCATCTGAGCCACCCAGACACCCTGTTCATAAGCCCCGTAAGAGTTAGAATTTAGGTACTGAGGTGGAAACATGGTTAAGTTCAAAAAAGATATCAAAGCTTAGGTCTTATGCAGAATTAATCTATGACTTTATTTTTAAAGATTTTATTTGAGATAGAATGAGAGCGAGCACGAGAAGGGGGAGGGTCAGAGGGAGAAGCAGACTCCCCGCTGAACAGGGAGCCCAATGTGGGACTCCAGGATCATGACCCAAGCTAAAGGCAATCACCCAACTGAGCCACCCAGGTGCCCTAATCTATGACTTTAATTTACGAAGTTGATTTAATTGAATTCTGAACTGCCACAACACTATACCTTACATTCCATTTCCTGGAGACAAGACAGTTTTATTTTAAGAGTTGATCAACCTTTGGCCAATTCATCCTTGCTGAACTTGTTTCCCCAACTGTAAAATGATATATACCTGATAGGTTGTTTTGAGAACTGAGGTGTTGGTGAATGTGAAAAGCTTGGCCTAATACCTGCCTCAGAGTGGACACTCAGATAGCAGCTATAAACGTGTTCTTAAAAGAATTTCAGTGTTTTATTCTCATTTTGGCTCTAGGATAATTCTTAAATTGTATCCCTCTGGCACACACATATGACGTCTTTATGTGTTTATTGCCTCATAGTAATTTATATTCAGATTTTTTAGGACATGAAAGATTTGTGAATGTTTCTTCCAGTGGGGCACTTAAAAGATGGTGAAAAGACCTTGGCCATCTCATCTCTTTATGTAATTGAGAAAGAGCCTCCCCACTGATGAAATGTCATTCCTTATAACCCCTAGGACCCTAGTGCTCTGCCATGTGCATGGTGGTTATGTAATAAATATTAAGTGCAAAACCACCGAATTTAACTCTAATTCAATGTCTTTAAATTACAACTTGGAGAACACTATACCCTCCTTGATACATATAAACTGGCTGTTTATATGTAAACATATAAACAAGTAAGTACTTGGTTTTCCCATTTCATGGGTCAACTTTTGTTCTAAATACAGCTGTATTTTAGAGAGCAAAGAATACCATACATATATCTGCTCATGGAGTAAATCTGGGTGCCACATAGAGTACAGACTATCCAGTGTCTTAGTTTGTTTCTAAGATCAAAGGTGACGATCAAAATGTGAAACACTCTTTGCTCAACAATTCTTTGCTGTCTTATTTAATAGGTAGATTCTTGTCAGTCTGCACATTTTATTTCCAGTATCATAAGAAACCTCTTGGTGTAGGGTTTTTTGTTAAGATTATTAGAGAGAGAGAGAGAAAGCAGTGGGAATGGCATAAGGAGAGAGAATCCAAAGCCAACTCTGAGCTGAGCAAGGAGCTCAACGTGGGGCTTGATCCCACGACCACAAGATCATGACCTGAGCTGAAACCAAGAGCTGGACGCTTAACCAACTGAACCACCCAGGCACCCTTGGTGTATGATTCTTTTATTTCTTGACACACACATATAAATGGATCAAAAAATATGTTCACCTAGAAAAACTGACTTCAACCAGAAATGCAAAAACAGGTATCTGTGAGCTTAGATTTACTACAAGGTAGCACTGTCCACTTACATGCCCATGTTTCTAACCCAAGCTAAGAGGCTGGAAAAAGAAATCTGGAATAGTCCCAAGTGAATTTGGGAAGGCAGAGTAGTGATGAAATGTAGATTTCTTAGAAATGGGGAGCCTCGGATCCTACCTGGATAGTGCTTTTCTGTGGGTTTCTCAGGATGAGTCCAAACCTCACAAAGCACCTTCAAAGACTGGGTTGCCCAGTGTCACAAGTATGGCAGTAGGTCCAATAGGTTGGATACAGGGGCCATGTAAATAATGGTAAAAGCAAATCAATGACCAGATGCTGAGACATTGCCTGTGCCTCACAGCTGGAAGTAGTTGAACTCTAAGTAGTTTTCCGCTTCTTGGCAGATGGTCGTTCAAATACATCTCGTACCCCAGCTGCCTTCTGTTTAAAGAACTTTGTGTTCTGGGCACTCTCTTGGCCCCATGCCGAGTCAAAAGAGGTGGTGTCCTGATCCACAAGGTGGGTGTACTTGGTTCGACCAGAGCGCCCAAAGTTCTTGACCTGATCAAGGAAGGATAGATGATGAGTTATACCACCAAACATCAAGTCCTCAATACATAACTTTTCTCTCTCATGTTCTTAAGGTAACCCATACCTGCATGACTTTGGGAAGAATGGTTTTGTTGAAGTGATCCTCCAGGGTAGGTGCACTGAAATCTCTCTTGTATACTTCTTCATCCTCATCCTGTAAAAAGAGTCTTATCAATCTTGTGGTTTTCATTACCCATACATTCAAACCATTAATTTATTAATCTCTACAACAAGGGATACAAAGAATGAGGGTACTAAACCTATTCAAGAGCTTACATCTAGTTGAGGATATGATACTCCTTTCTCTTTGTGTTGTCTTTTTTTTTCTTCCTAAATGTGGATGTTTCCTGAAGGTTGGCTATATTCTCTCTGCACCCAGTATGTTCAGTCATATGATTTCAACTCTGTAGAAGCCTCTCAAATCTCATCCTGAATTTTCTACTGCCCACTATATAGTTAGCTTGGATATTCTGTTGGGACTTCAGACTCACATTTAAAGTGAAAATCATTTCCCTAACCTTTTCAAATTGGCCTCTTTCTGATTTAACTTCTGTTAATAGGGCCAACATTTTCTCAATTACCCAGATTCAGAGTTTATGTAAACTTTGTGCATAATGAATTGCCACTTACAAATTCGAATTCCCTGGGTTATTATAGTTTTTCTTAGAATCAACCTTACACACTGCCACTAGACTAATGTTTCTAAAACATACTTTTGTATCTCTGCCTTGCTCAAAAACTTCTGGCGATTCTGTTTTGTTAAATATGCACAACTCCTCCTCTACAGTAGTCAAGGCCAAATACCATAAAGCTGTAATCTACCTCTCCTTGCCAATTCCCTTTACAGATGATGCTTTTTGCCTCCACTCCTAGTCCCTTCACCTAGAATGTCTTCCTACCTGAACTCAGAAAGGCTACACATCTTAAATGTGCCCTCCTTCATGTTATCTCTCTCCATCTCCTACAAAGTAAAACATCTCCCTCTTCAGAAGTCCCACAGTATTTTCACTCATCCTTATGTCATAGTATAGTATATATGGCCTTAGCCCCATTTTTAGGTTGTAACCCATCTGAGAGTAGTAATTTTATATCCTATAGCAGTGTCAAACAGTAGTGCTCTTGGGGCTCCTGGCTGGCTCAGCTGGTAGACCATAAAACTTTTTAAAAAAAATTTTTTTTAAAAAGATTTTATTTATTTATTTGACAGAGATGACAAGCAGGCAGAGAAGCAGGCAGAGAGAGAGAGAGGGGAGAAGCAGGCTTCCTGCTGAGCAGAGAACCCGATGTGGGGCTCGATCTCAGGACCCTAAGATCATGACCTAAGCCGAAGGCAGAGGCTTAACCCACTGAGCTACCCAGGCGCTGCCCCCCCCCCCCTTTTTTTAAAGAGAGGGAGGGGGAGAGAGTGAGTAGGGAAGGAGAGGGAGAGAGAGAATCCCAAGCAGGATCCACACCCAGAGGACAGCCCAACGTGGGACTTGATCTCACAACGCTGAGATCATGACCTGAGCCGAAATCAAGAATCGGACACTCAAATGACTGAGCCACCCAGGTGCCCCTAGACTATGCAACTCTCAATTTCAGGGTTATGAGTTCAAGCCCCATGTTGGGTTCTGCATGGAGCCCACTTAAAAAATGAGCACCTGGGTACAGAAAGGCTTTAAAGGTAAGAGTTTTTGTGAGATTTACTTTTCTCCTTGTTAGAAGCTGAGTCCCTCATTTAATCTCAGAAGGTATTTTAACTTCATTGTCCTTATATGGATGAGGAGAGTTCATTGAGTATGTGCACTAAAAGACTTTTACATAACTCTTTACTTATGTATCTTAGCTAGCAATGCACTGTTTCTCTCAGAAGCTTATTAAAGCTGGTCAAATGTGTAAGCAATGAAACTTTATGACTTTAAAGCAGTAAAGAAATAATTCAATCTCCAGTGACTCCAGTCTAGAAAACTACATGAGCCAGGACACTACATTATAAGCAAACATTTCTGGCTGAATAGACTGAAATTGATTTTGGAGGGGAGTAAGGAACCTTCCACTGAAGTTTAGATTTTACGGCTATCTACAGTGAAAGGCAGGAATCTAGCTGCAGTAGGGACTTTTAGGGTTTGACAGTACAGCATTTCAAAAAACGAGTCTGCTTTTTGATTCAAACTCACATTGCATCAGGTAATAATTTAACAAACCATATGCTATTACAGTAATATGTGCAATCAATTCTCCGATTCTCTTTCTTGACATCTCTCCATTAACAAGTTATCACTGGTATAATCTAAATAATCTGGAAGAAGTTCTCATCACTTTATACAGGGTTAACAGATTGCTATTTTGACCTTGGTCTTTATATGAAGAACAAAATCTTGATGGTATTATACATAATAGTTAGATAATAAACCATTTTTTTTTGGTTAGTCAGGCTTAATCACTTTCTATCAGCTCAGAACGAAGTGAATTAAATTTCTGCCTCCCAAATATTTGCATGAACAGAATTTCTTACTTGGCTATGAATAGTGACCTCTAATTAATTTTAGGGATGTAAATAGTCTTTGTCAATATAATTCACTATCTCTCTTTTTAGTTCCTCAATTCTTCTGTTATACCATTTCCTCCTGAGAGCTGGGGCCAAAAGAGAGAAAAGTTGCTGCTACTTCTAAAATCCTGTTGCCAGCGCCTTTTCCTACTGGGTTTATATTCTTCAGAGGCAAAAAGCAAGTAAGAAAACTGATCATTGGCGAGTAGAAGTAACATCTCAAGACAGTTTATTCTTGGGGGGAGAAAAGAACTCAAAAGTAGTAAGTTATTTCTACAGCCCAACCTTCCCACTCCATTTTCACTTACCATGAAGAAGGCACCCCGGTGATAATACTTCTGTAAGAACTTATATTTGCCCTTAACAGCTTTGTTGGTAATAACTTTGCCATTTGCCCGAAGCTCAGCTCGCCTCTCTTCCTCAGTTAGGTTTCGCATTCGTTCAATTTCTGCCTTCTCCTTCTCAAGCCTGTACAGAGAACAAAACTATTTATTAGTATCATTCTCGCCTCAGAGACACTCAAATTATCTGAACACAATGGAGTCTCATCTCCTTTTAAGCATTATTCACTCTCTTTAATTATACCTATTGCCTGTTAGGAATTAAGATCAGGAGCCCAGGGGTGCCTGGGTGGCTCACTGGGTTAAAGCCTCTGCCTTCGGCTCAGGTCATGATCCCAGGATCCTGAGATCAAGCCCCGCATCGGGCTCTCTGCTCAGCAGGGAGCCTGCTTTCTCCTCTCTCTCTGCCTGCTTCTTTGCCTACTTGTGATCTCTCTCTCTGTCAAATAAATAAATAAAATCTTCAAAAAAGAAAGAAAAAGATCAGGAGCCCAATGAATAAAAAAGGTAAGGTGGTCTTCATTATTGAAAACTTCCAGAAGTTCATTCTAGCCTTTATAAAGTTCAGACATACTATTATGCTTGATTTTGCAATATTAGTAACTCCCCTTCCCTAAAAAAGCCTACTTGGCTTTTAAAAAAAATCAGAATTTAACATAACTTTGTTCACATTTTATTGGTATTTTTAAAAAGTAATTGTATATGTACTTAGTATCACAAACCAAGGGTTACCATCATTAATTAGACTGCAGTGACAAACCCTTTTTGGGGCAGGGGGGGTCATAGATCCTCTTTCTCCAGAAAAACACAAATACACGTAATTTTGTATACAATTTTAAAGGGTACATGGACTCCTTCTTGAAACCCAGGATTAAAAATCTTAGAAACTGCAGGCTGAGGACAGCGTTTTCTATTGATGGTTTCCCTTTGTAATCTGGGATTACCCTCTCCTAGTAATTTTCAAGAATGGGCGATACAGCTCAGAACTGATTCTGCTCTAACAATAGTGACTGTGGCAAATTATTTGAAGGGCCACAAATTCTTCACCTCAGAGTATGCATGCCCCTTTGGCAGAAGTGACATGTGAACCTTAAAAGACCTTGCCAGTTTCCACTTTTGCCCTCTTGGAATACTGTCATGAGACTGTTACATAAGAAAGCCAATCTAGCCCACTGAAGAAGTAAGGCAGTTTAGCATTAACTACTGGACATGTGAATGAAGTGATTTTTGGACACTCTAGCCCAGCCAATCCTCCAGTTGGATACAACTGCATGGGAGAACCCAGGTGAAACCAGCAGAGGAACTGCTTAGCCACCTGGAAAACTGTGAGGAATAATCAATTGTTCCAAGTGACCAAATTTTGGATTGGGTTTTTATGCAAGAATATATAACTGATTAATAGTGCATAACGAAAAAAAAAAAAAAAAAGGAGCGGGCGGGAAAAAAAAAATAGTGCATAACGTCTGTGTATCTACTAGAAAACTACAGGGAGTATCGGCTGATACCCTATCACAGAGAAATACTGACAAAGTATTTCTTTTCCATGATTTCATTGTAATAAGGCACATTCCAATTATGGAAAATTCACTCAATTGCAGGAACCATAAAGAAAGCTGGAATGGAACTCACAGTCTGTGTTGAGCCTCAGAGGTACCCCACCAGGAACCCATCCCATTACTGATATTAAACTCTAGGTCCATCTTAATACTCACGCTTCTCGATCTTCTCTGTCCCTCTTGATTCTCTTTAGCTCCCGAACTTTCCATGCCTCATATTCTTCCTCATCATTTTCATCATCAGTATTGAGAGCATCCAATGCAGCCAGGGACCGCTTGTTCTCCTCCAGCTCTTTCTTGGTCTCCTCTTCCACAATCTAGGTAAGGAAAACAGTTCACCTATTGGATTTCCTTATTTTCCTCAGACAAGCCTAAGTACACTCTGCCTCGTGTGCAATCGCCACAGCCACTCCCAGTACCTTGAGTGTGTACTTTCGCCTCTCCTCAGCCATGCGTTTTGCTTCTTGCTCCAGCTCCTTCTGTTTCAATGCTTCAGCCTCACGTTCTTGAACTGTTACTCGGTCCTTCCTGTAGCACGAGAGTCCTGTTAATTGCCCAAAGCCCTTAGAGTGGAGCTCTTTATCCTCTTAACTCAAGTGCCATCCAAATCAGACAAAGCCCAACAATCGCTGGCTCTATTTTTTCGCAAAGAGTCAAAATTGGGAGTCACCCCAGGTATTCAGAGCATTAAAACTCCATTCATCTTTGAGAACTGCCTGAATAGCAAGAAACTGCTGGACTGTAAGTAGTAGGATTTCTCGTCATTAGGAAGGGATTAGTAATTCTCTCTTCAACTTTCATTTTGTCCTTTATAGGACCATGGGCAGATTATGTGCTTTTTAACTGGAAAGGGAGATGTGAAAACAAACTCAGGCTCTCTGTTAACACCAAGATATTCCACAGCAAATATTCTGCACAGGTAGGGAACTAGGCAGATTTTCACTCAGTGCTGATACTTCAGAAGAGCATGAGATAGAAAAAAAGCTTCTATCCTGAGACCTGGAAAGTAGTAACTATGTGGATTCAGGCCTGGTTTGTGAGATACTTACTTTCGAATGAAGACAGGTTTAAGGCGAGGCTCCATCTCATCTTCACTGTCTGTGTATTCTTCATACTCAGATTCTGATTCTGACTCCTCCCCAGAACGTCCCTCATCTTCCACCTCCATGACTTCCATCTCTTCATTTTTTCTCTCCTGTGCTCGCTGACGCATCATGCCACGGCGTCGCTCTATTTCCTGTCAAGTCACGGGTCCAAGTCAGTCAACCCAATGACCTATGTTCTAAGGCAGCTTTTTATTTTCCCTTCATCGCATTTAACAAATTCTGATAGGAGTAAATACAATTTACATCATTTTATTTTCAATTCTATCTCCAACAAATAGGGAACCTTAGATCAGAGTTCTGCCAAAAGCAGCAAGCTTATTGCCTTCGGGAGCTCAACAAAGGAGAACAGCTGCCCAACTTTTTCTTGGACCTAGAAAGAACTTCCATTTTCCTTTTTTATACCTCATCATCAATTTCTTCTTCTTCTTCTTCACTGCTATCTTCTCGTTCCATGCGCCACGCATCTCCTTCCACTTCTGAGTCACTTTCCCCTACCACTTCAGGTTCCACTATTTTCCGATGTCGAGCCAATCTGAAAAACAGCATCTTCAAGTGTAACACCAATGTCACAAAATGAGAGAGCATCAACCACATTTCCTTAGTCATAGAGCACCTAGAGGTTATGTTTGCTTTTATTAATACTGAAGCCTGAGGTGCAGATAAAAGAAAACAATTCAAAGTGTCAGAGCAAATAGTCAAGCTGGACCTAAAACCTTAAATGTAAGCTGAGGCATCATGAGGCACTGCAACAAACATATAGGTGCACTGGGATGGTTTTATAGCTCCAAGTAGTTCAGTTTCAACATTAGATCACACTGGGTTTCTTTTCGGCCGACGTCATTATGTTTGTGAAACTGAATTTTTGGGGGCTGTATGAAAAGCAACTACTGCATGCAGATCAATATGGAACAGGAAATGAATGACAGTGCCAATCTGATTCCAAGGTCTGAGAAGTAGTCAGTGTTCCAGAGGCACACAAACCCCACTAATAAGTAATTACGCTTATATAAGAATAAAATAAAAGTGTTTTTTCTTTTATGTGTATTATATTTTTCAAATGGCTTTAAATGTTAGGACATGACTATTTACTGAATTATTTGGATCTAACTACTTAATAAAATAAATAGAACTGTGTAGGTCTAGGAGCTCCCTGAGAAAATTCCCAAGACAATATGAACTGTAAAGTTTGGGATCTCTGGTCTACTTTGTAAGGTAATGTCTCAATCAACACACAACATACCGAATCCTTCATTGGAGGTTCCCTTTACTACCTGAGGCCATTCATTCATCAGGCCTTTTTTCCTGCTTTACTGGTGTCATTCCCCTCATTAGCCTTTAGGAGAAGTGAGTGAATTAAGTCAGCTTCTCAAATTTTAAGACCTCCTCTGCCCCTCAACAATCAACTAATGGTTTGTGTTTTCTATTCCCTTAGTGAGTTAATTAGGGTTTTTGGACCAGAGGTAACCTGCTGTTTACTGGCAGCTACTTGCTGGTTGAATACTTTCGATCGTGTTATTTTCCTGATCCCTTTGTGCCTCAGCTTCCTCATTTGTAAATTGGGATAATATATACCTCATAAGGTTATTGGGTAGATTATATAAGAATTAGTAAATGTACTTGGAACAGAGACTGGCACATAATGAGTATTGTGCAAATATCAGCTATTATTGCTCTTGTTATTAACTAACCTGTGGGGGTTTAGGTCCAAGGAAACCTAACACTAGTCATTACCTCTCCTCCACATCTTCACTAATACGGTTCTGCAAACGCCGCAGTCGAGGGTCACTGGATGAATCCTCCTCCTGTTCCTCAGGCTCTGCTTCTTGTTCTTTGGCTTTCTTAATGAACTGAAATTCTTCATCCTCCTCATCTGAGGACTCCATAGGGGCATAGTCTGGCCTCTTTCCTGACACATAGCGTTTTACCTTCACTTTCTCCATTGAAATCTCACCTGGGTGATAAAGATAACTTATTATGTTTCAGTAGCCTCTTTCCCAATGTCTTTCAACCTCTGCCTTTGCAGGTAGAGCCCTATTCCTGGTAAACAAGAGTTCAAGCAGAAGAAGAGAGCCACTATCCAACCATCTATTTGGTCATCTATTGGTGTTTCCAGATAAGACGAAGTCACAGGAAAACATTCTTGTGAATACCAACCCTAATGATAAAGAAGGTGAGCCTGAATACAATGACGTGGAGGAAGACAGGCAGTGAAACAACAGAAAAAATTCCCCCCAGACAGGCAGACTACATCCATCACAAATTCATGCTATTCCACCTCAACTATATCCTTAAGGGAATTATTTGTAACAGTGCCCAGCACACAAGGGTGACTTAGGTGGGAACAGAAAATTAAAATGTTGCTCAATCCCTCTTTTAGTTCTTCTGGAATTTTCTATGGCAGCCTTTATATCACCATATAACTCAAGCTTTTAATCTTATCTATTTCTACCTTTTCTTTTAGCTTATGTCCTATCAAACCTCCAAGATTACACCTCTCTCTCTTTTTAAAGATTTTATTTATTTGAGAGAGCGAGCAGGTGAGAGATAAAGAGAGAGAGAGAGAGAGAAAGTTACGAGCAGGAGGAGGGGCAGAGGGAGAAGCAGGCTCACTGGTGAGGACCCTGGGATCATGACCTGAGCCGAAGGCTGCTGTTTAACCAACTGAGTCACCCAGGGGCCCCAAGATAACATCTTGTTTACAAATAGTAACAATTCCTGTGAATAAAGTGAAAACTAACCAAAACATTTTATAAGATGAATATAGTTTTGATAACCAAATTGGACAGTTCAAAGGAAAACTTAACATGAATTTCTCTTAATAAACATACATTAAAAAGTACTAAGTAACATAATAGCAAATTTATTCCAGCAATGTAAAAGTAAACAAGAAAATTCTAAGCCATCATGACCTCAAGGGATTTAGCTCAGGACCACAAGGATGGCTTAAGCTTAGAAAATTAATGGGAAAAATCACAATATACTATTTAAAGTTTATATATTAAAAGTCACATAATCTTAACAATAGTCATTATGCTTAATGATAAAATATTAGAGGTATTCCTTTAAAAACCAGTAGGCATCTTTATGTTGTCTCTAACACACCTTCTAGTCAACGTTTTATTATGGTTCTAATTAGGACAATAAGAAAAAGAAGAAAGGGGTGCCTGAGTGGCTCAGTCAATTAAGCATCTGCCTTTGGCTCAGGTCATGGTCTCAGGGTCTGGGATCCAGCCCCGAGTCAGGCTCCCTCTCTTCAGGGAGTCCGCTTCTCTTTCTCCCTTTCCCCCTCCACTCCACTCATTTTGTCTCTCTCTCAAATAAATAAAATCTTAAAAAAAAAAGAGAAAAGAAAAAGAGATAAAAGGTAAGGATTAAAAAGGAAGAAGTAACTGTCAAAATTTGCAGACTATGATTATCTATGTAGAAAATACAAGATAACAAAAAGGCAAGCTAAAAAATGAATTCAGGGACAATACTAAATAAATGCTGGATATAAATAAGTGTACCTATGCATTAGCTACATAAATTAGAAAATAAAGTTTAAAAAATACAATTTACAGGGACGCCTGGGTGGCTCAGTTGGTTAAGCGGCTACCTTCGGCTCAGGTCATGATCCCTGGGATCGAGTCCCACATTGGGCTCCTTGCTAAGCAGGGAGCCTGCTTCTCCTGCCTCTGCCTGCCTCTCTGTCTGCCTGTGCTCACTCTCTCTGACAAATAAATAAATAAAATCTTTAAAAAAAATACAATTTACAATAGTAACTAATCTACAAGTACCAAAAATTAAATTCAACAAATGATGTACAAGGTTTTTCAGAGGAAAAATATATAATTATATTGGAAGATACAAAAGATCTAAATAAATGGAGAAATATATCATATTCAAGTATGAGAAGATGGCAACTGTGCCCAAGTTAATCAATAAATGCATGACCTATAATTTTAATGCAATTCTGTTAACAGTAGTCCCCAGGCTGATTCGAAAATCACATGGAAGAAAAGGAGGCCAAGAGAACCAAGACAGTTCTGAAGAACCAGCTGAGGCTGAAGACTTTAACATACCTCAGCAAAGAAGATACAAAGATGGCAAATAAGCATATTTGCTTCAAATTATATGTTGTCAGGGAAATGCAAAATGAGATACTACTGCACATGTATTAGAATAACCAAACTACAGAGCTCTCACAACACAACTGCTGGCGAGAATGTGGACTAACAAGAACTCTAATTTGTTACTGGTGGGAATGCAAAATGGCACAGCCACTTTGGAAGACAGTTTGGTGGTTTCTTATAAAACTAATCATACTCTTACCAAGTGATCCAGCAATTGCACTCCTTGGTATTTACCTACATGTTGAAAACTAATGTCCACACAAAAACTTGCACACTGGTATTTATTTCAGCTTTGTTCATATAACTGCCAAAACTTGGAAGAAACCAAGATGTCCCCTGCTAGGTGAATGAATGAACTACGGTATGTCTACATGATGGAATATTATTCAGTGCTAAACAGAAATGAGCTATCAAGCTGACATAGAGGACACTTACAAACATATTACTAAGTGAAAGAAGCCAATTTGAAAAAGTTATACACTGTACAATTCCAAATACATGACATTTTAGAAAAGGGAAAACTATGGAGACAGTAAAAAGACAGGTGGTTGCCAAGAGTTGGCTTGGGGGAGGGATGAATAGGCAGGGCACAGAGTATTCTCAGGGCAATGAAAATACTGTGTGTGATATTGTTGTAATGGATGTATGTCATTATACATTTGTCTAAATCCACAGAATACACAATGCCGAAGTGAACCTTAATGTAATCTTTAAGTGATTATGATGTGTTAATGTAGGCTCATCAAATGCAACACATGTATCACTCTGGTGGGGGATGTTGATAATGGAGGAGGCTATGCATGTGTGGGGGCAGAGGGTATATGGGAATTGTGAACCTAAAACTGATCTAAAAAATAAGGTCTCTGGGCACTTGGGTGGTTCAATTGATTAAGAGTCTACCTTCAGCTCAGGTCATGATCTCAGGGTCCTGGGATCTAGCGTCAGTCTTCCTGCTCAGCAGGGAGTCAGCTTCTTCCCCTCCCTCTTGCTCAAATAAATAAATTAAAATCTTGGGGCACCTGCGTGGCTCAGTTAGTTAAGCATCTGCCGTTGGCTTAAGTCATGATCCCAGGGTCCTGCTGCTTCCCCTGCTTGTGCCCTCCCTCTATCAAATGAATAAATAAAATCTTAAATAAAAAAACAACAAAGCAGGGGAGAACGGATGGGCTAGTCAAACAATGGAACAGTAGGGGCAGTTGGTTAACCATAAGGTAAACAGTAAAATTAGATCTCTGACACCACACACACACCCACAAAATTCCAGATGGATTAAAGACCCATCTGTGATAAACACATCTTAAACACTTATATCCCTACTGGATTATAAGCTCCTTAAATTAGATCTGTCTTGCACAGTTGTATAGTCAATCCTGTTTCGTATACACAAATACTTAAGATGACAGAAAGCAATTATGAGTATCTATGATCTCAGTACAGGGAAGGATTTCTTACAAAATATATACAACAGCACAAGCTACTAAAGATAAAATTGATAAATCTGATAACACTAAAATTAAAAATGCCTATGAAACAAAAGTGCCTATTAAACAGAATTTAACTCCAAATTAAAGTGAAAAGACAAGTCAAAAAAAACCAAGACAAAATAGGAAAAAGATATGACAGATTTAGAATGAAGAAAAATTAAGTATAAAATGGGTAAATGACAAAAACAGGTAATTCAGAGAAGAGAAAAACTAAAGAGCTGATAAATGCATGAAAATTCTTGTATCACTAGTAATCAGGGAAATGCAAATTAAAATGAGATATTTCATAATTAGATTGGGCAAAATTTAAAAATCTGATACAACCCAAGTATGCAGATGAATATATGGGAAAATACAAACTCTCAATGCTCTCACAACGCATTGTGGAGAGCAAGTGGAAATAGCTATTTAGGTTGATGATGAACTTTTAGGAGTCTACCCCAGAGAAATTCTTACACAGTGCACTGAAGAGACACGTTTAAGAATGACAACTACAGTGCGTGTCTCGCTAGCTCAGTTGGTGGACCATGTGTCTCGATCTCGGGGTCATGAGTTTGAGACCCATGTCTGGGGTAAAGATTACTTTAAAAAAAAAAAAAAGGACAACTATAGCACTGTTTATAATAGGAAAAAAAAACCCACAACAACTTACTGTTCTTTAGTAAGGAATAAACTGTAGTTTAATTATACAATGGAATTTGTAAGTAGGTAAAATGAATGAATTAGCTCTGTATGTATAAAAGGATATCAAAAGCCACTTTGAATTTAAGGAAAAAGGCAAGTTGCACAAGAATAGGTACAGTATATTAAAAAAAAAAAAAAAACCTCAATTATTTTCCAACCCCCCCCCCCCCCCCCCCCCCCCCCCCCGCCAAACATGTAGTGTTCCTTCTTCTATCTGCACTGGAATCCTACTCATCCTGTAAGGATCAATTTTGATGCCACCTTCTTCAAGATGCTTTCCTTGATTACCTCACTTTGAAGAGATTACTCCTTCTCAACCCTTCCACATCGTTTGATTTATGTCACCTGTGTGACAGGAATCGCACATTGCTTAGAATGTGCCTCTTTTTGCATGTCTCACATCTACTACCATACGAGTTCCTTAAGGTTAAGGGCATTGCCTCACACAAGTGTGTATTCAACTTAATAGTCACAGAGCTGGTTGAAAGGAATAATAAGTTTAATAAGACATGGTTCCTGTCTCAAGGACGTTATGAACTTAGGATGCAGTAGAGGGAGACAGATACACAAAATAATGATGAGAGTTATAAAAGCAGCACAACCGTACTGCTAGGATAACAAAAGAGGGACTGTATCCCGCACAATGCCCTGCAAAAGCAGGCATTCACTATGTTTATTAGTCTAATTTATCGGTGGAGGCCAAGGGAAGAGGGATGCTTGCTGTGAGGACACACGGGCGATAGGAACAAGATGAGATTTAAGTGGGTCCCCTACCCGCCCCCCCAGGCAACGCGATCGGGTGCGAGTTTGATGGTTCAAGTCGAAGAAATTAGGGGTCAGGGTCATAAGGGTCGGTGGATTGGGGTGGTCTGCTGGGGTAGGTTTGGAGTATGCTGGCGAAGGAATAGGTAAGATCCGACTGGAAAACGGCTCAGCACCGTACCTTTTTCATTGCGAACCGGGACGGCTCCAGCCGTAGACTGAATGGGCGGTTGTTTCATGAGTGCGCTTGGGACCGACATGTTGATGGCAGCGGCGGTGACTCCCGAGACTTCAGTGATTCCAAACAGCGAACAGCAACAACGTCAACGAACAGGGGGGAAAACAACAACAACAACAACAAAAAACCACTCCTTCTCCTAGAAGTACTGGACACCGCTGCGCGACAGACAGAAACGCCACTTACGGCTGAGCTAGAGAAACCGGAAACATGGGACCAGAGGATTCTGGGATTGTGGGCGGCGAGTCTGTTACTGCGCATGTTCGTATACCGCTCTGGCATCTTAAGTCCTGCAGTGTTTGGACGTCGCTTCTGGCAGGAAATTGCTGCCTATTGGGCTTTGCTGTTAAAAATCCTGTGGCGAGGCAGTTCCGAATTACGGGTATCTTTTGTTAGCTTGGTTTGAACTCGAGGAAGCTGGGATAGTGATGAATAAGGAATTGAGCAGATAGTGAAGGGCAGTTTGTCCCGACTTTTGAAAATTCAGCATTGGAGTTTAATGAGAATAGAAGTCCTGCCAGTAGTACCTGATTAGCTCAGTTGATGAGGCTGAGTGGGTTGTGGTAAGGTATTTTTTCGTCACGCGAGGGCAGCTGGTGGTGATTTAGGCCATTGCCATGGAAAAATCCCCCAAGGGGCCTGGAGCATTGCCTGAAGTCAGAAGAGTGTGCTTTTTGGCTTTCCAGTTCTTTCAGTTTCTCAAGACCGTCTATTAAAACATTCCTGGCTGGACAGTGTTTGTATATGAGTACATGAGTAATTATTAAGTATTTGCTGTGTTTACTTGCTTAGCTCTCTAAGGAATATGGAATATTGTTTAAAGGCTTGAATTTTATTTAGGAAGTCTTCTAAGGCTTGGTGACAGAAGCAATCACAGTTTCCTAGCTAGGATTGTAAAAATAATATTGGCTTATTGGAAGTCGGAACACATTTGACCATTCAAAGGATTTCATAAGTGTGGTAGGGAGAGATGGGACAGCAGAGTCTTGCAGTCCAGAAATAGCATGGTATATATATTAAACACGGAAATGCTTGATTTTATCACTAACTTCTGAGTCAAGGAGTGGTTAAATTTTGGCAAGAATCAGGTCGTGGAGAGCCCTGCTGTTAACTGTTAATAGGATTAGTTCTCAAATTACTTCCCTTGTGTTGGAAAATTGGGTTTAGGCTGGGAGGGGAAATAAAATTGCCCAAGGCTTGAACAAAGAACAGTGGAGGACTGATGTAAACAACGAAGGAAACAGTTTTGGGCTAGAAAGAAAAGAATCTTTAAGATAGAGTAGGTAGAAATTTGTAGTTTGAATTTAACAGCTCCAAAACCGTGCTGTCCGGAGGGAGTAAATATGATGAGAAAACAATTGTTTTTGACTCAGGGCAACTCAGAGAACGGGGGAAAAAGGTTACTATGGCTGTGACTGTAAGAAATGCAGGGCACTAAAATCTTATTTGTTACTCTGATACAAAAATGATTTGATTATCACAACTTTTCCCCAGCGTTTGGGCTTTGTAAGGTCATCATTTGGATCTTAGTTAACTCGTGGGCAGATGATGAGGTGAAATTTAGAACAGCTGAAGTTACCAGCTCTTGAAAAAAAATCGAAATGCTTCCTTTCCTAGGAACAAGGTAATATGGTAGCCATAGGGCATAATTTTCTTGTGGTGAGGCTATAAGGCACCCGGGGGCCCAGGTAAAGGCTGCCGGTTGATTTCGATTTTCTAGCCTCTATTCGTACGGCATCTAAGTGCGTCTGAATCTTCCAGGCTCACATTGCAAGGCAAGGTGTTTTTTTTTCTCAGCAGAAGCGCCAGTGTTTTTCAAAGCGAGATACTGGCATCAGCAGCATCAAAAAAATACCGGAATCTAAGGTAAAAATGTGTATTCGGTCCAATCGCATCTCTACAGAATTTCAGTTTGGGGTGATGCTGGTGAGCTTGACGCATGCCCCTCCCCCTCCGGCCAGCTGGCGTCAGAGCGCGCCTGAGCTGCCCGCCAGGCCCCGCCCCAGCCCCCTGCTCCTCCCCTTTTCCCTCCCAGCGCCTCCCGCCGCAATCTTGGCGGGAGGACGCCAGCTGCTAAGCCGCGGAAAGATGTCGGGGTCGCGCGTGGGCAGTGAGGTGAAGGTGGGCTCCAAACAGCGACTCCAGATGAAGGTGAGAGCCGACTTGTTGCTTTCGGGTGTACTTCTTCCTCAGTGTTTACTGAGGGATTACCCGGAGCAGGCCCGGGAGGGCACGAAGACTTGGCACTCACCACCTCCACACTGCGGAACTAGTTCCCGCTCCTTGGGGCATGTTTCAGCTTAACGGGTTTTTCGGGGACGTTGTTTCAAAAGATAATCGGAGATCCCGGCCGTTTTCCTCTTTGGAAACTTCAGTGTTGGGGAAGGTTCTTATCAATAAGCCCGGAAATAGGGGCAGGATGGGATCAGGGACTCCGCATCTGCCTTTAGGGCAGTTACTGTTGTCTTCCGACTCTAGAGACAATTCCATTTACTCCGAAGGTGACAGTTAGGGGTAGTCTCAGTTACAAATGTAGTCATTATTACTATGTTATTATTGGTTAGCAGAGTTCTGGGTAAAAAATACACCCAGTATAATAAATACTTAAATTCAGGTTAATGAGTTAAGTATCTAGATTTTGGTGGGGGAACAAGTTAGCTTACAGGCTATTACTTTGGATTTATGTTTTCGTTATGAAATAGGAATTAGATTTATTTATACAGACGTGTAAGAAGAGGCATAGGACCTGGAATTCTAATGCTCTCTTTTCTTTTATTGGCCTGAATAGGTGAATGACTATAAAGAAAATCAAAACATCACTTGTGTATCTCTGAGACCAGGACAGACTACAGTTTTAGGAAAAACACCTAAGGTGTATCTTGTTCCCTTTTCACTCAGTAATTACAAGCCAGACCAATTTAAGCCCCCTAAGTCCCTATTGGATAAGGATTTTAACAATGAAGTTGCATGTAAGAAATGTAAGAAGACTGAAATAAGGAAAACTTGCAAAAGGATTTTAACTCCAAGGATGGAAGGGACATCTTCCAAGGCAGAATCCACTCTGCAAAAATCATCCTTAGATGTTTATACTGAAAGTAACAAGCAACAATACAATAACACTTCGGATACAGTGATTGTCAGTGTTGATATGGAAAGCAGTCACGATCTAGACAGTGATGAAGATACCACACCAGTCTTGGTAAGAATTTAATTACTAGCTTATTCAAATTTTTTTTATTTTAAAGTTTGAAATTCTGGTAAGCTAAGGTTATCCAGGGTTCATGTATGTTTAATTGAAATTTTATTTTTTAAATGTTAAACACATAACTTGGTTAATTTTGCTCTTTGTTTTGATTTGTCAAGGAGAGGATTGACTTAATCTTTTTTTTTTTTTTTAAGATTTTATTTGTTTGTTTGACAGAAATAGAGAGAGAGTGTGCAAGTAGAGGGAGCAACAGGGAGAGGGGGAAGCAGGCCCCCTCCTCAGTAGGGAGCCTGATGTGGGGCTTGATTTCAGGATTCTGGGATCATGACCTAGGCTGA
The DNA here is from genome assembly GCF_902655055.1 of Lutra lutra. Classification (NCBI taxonomy): domain Eukaryota; kingdom Metazoa; phylum Chordata; class Mammalia; order Carnivora; family Mustelidae; genus Lutra; species Lutra lutra. The sequence continues at coordinate 63,125,447 of NC_062284.1, forward strand.
AGGCAGATGCTTAACCCACTGAGCCACCCAGGCACCCCTAATCTTCATTCTGTTTCCCTTTTTTTCCTCTCAGTTTCTTGTGGATATTTTTTTTTCAAGATTTTATTTATTTATTTGACAGATCACAAGTAGACAGAGAGGCAGGCAGAGAGAGACAGGGGAAACAGTCTCCCTGCTGAGCAGAGAGCCCGAAGCTGGGCTCTATCCCAGGGCCCTGAGATCATGACCTGAGCCGAAGGCAGAGGCTTAACCCACTGAGCCACCCAGGTGCCCCTCTTGTGGATATTTTTGAATTTACATATACTTCATGGTGTCTTGCTCACCTTTACATATTTATGCACAATGTGCCCGAACAAGTTGGCCTGTGAGACATACAGCATTTGAGTGACCCTTGATATGAGGGTAGGAAAATCATCATTAATTGCTTATGATAGCTGAATAATAATTCCTCTAAATACAAAGAGGAGAAATATGGAGTAGATACATGAGAAACACTTAGTTTTATTGAAGATAATAGTTTGAATCAGTTTAAGGAATTAAGCGTCTATTTTTTGGATTTCTGTTGCTTACCAGGAATGTTATACTTCATTTAAAGTGACAGATTTTTGTGCAAGATAAGATAAAACCGTACCGCATGTCAAAATGGAGCAGAAAATGATGATAGGGCAAAGGAAGATAGGATAATTCTGGTGGTGTTCTTTTGAAATAGGTCAATTTATGCTTTACTGTCTCAGGTAAGAACTAGGACTGCTGGTGGGACAGTATAGGTCAGTCATTACTGCATTGGACTGGGGTTGAAAGCGTAGGTTTTAGATGTGGCTACTTCTTTTTTTTTTTTAAAGATTTTATTTATTTATCTGACAGAGAGAGATCACAAGCAGGCAGAGAGGCAGGCAGAGAGAGGAGGAAGCAGGCTCCCTGCTGAGCAGAGAGCCCGGTGCGGGGCTCGATCCCAGGATCCTGAGATCACGACCTAAGCCGAAGGCAGTGGCCCAACCCACTGAGCCACCCAGGTGCCCCTAGATGTGGCTACTTCTAAGAAACCTTGTGTTTTTAAGCATATCACTCAGTAGTGAGGAGATTGGATAAGATCAGAGCTTCTCAGACTCCAGCCTGTATCAGAATTTCCTGGAGGGTTTTTAATTTTTATTTTTTTTAAATTTAGTTTGATTTTTTTTTCAGTGTTCCAAAATTCATTGTTTATGCACCACATCCAGTGCTCCATGCAGTACGTGCCCTCCATAATACCCACCACCAGGCTCACCCAATCCCCTACCCGCTCCCCTCCAAAACCCTGAGTTTGTTTCTCAGAGTCCACAGTCTCTCATGGTTTGCCTCCCCCTCCTGGAGGGTTTTTTTTTTTTTTATTTGACAGATCATGAGTAGGCAGAGAGGCAGGCAGAGAGAGAGAGGAGGAGGAGGCAGGCTCCCTGCTGTGAGCAGAGAGCCCGATGTGGGGCTCAATCCCAGGACCCTGAGATCATGACCTGAGCTGAAGGCAGAGGCTTTAACCACTGAGCCACCCAGGTGCCCCTCCTGGAGGGTTTTTAAAACTTCATTGCAGGACTCTACCACTAGAGTTTCTGATTCAGAAGTTTTGGAGTGGGGTAAAGAATTGGCATGTCCAACATAGTTTCCTAGAGTTGCTGGTGGTGTTGGTCTGGAATGTCATTTTGAAAACCACTGGATTAGATTATCTGTTTGGCCTCTTCGACTATATGATTCTGAGTATATGAGGCTAGTGTGAAATAGATTTTATTTTTTAAGGTTTATTTAAAAAATTTTTAAATTGTTTTTTAATTTCCGTTACAGTCAACATACAATGTTACATTAGTTTTAGGTGTACCATATAGTGATTCAGCAATTCTGTACACTACTCAGTGTTCATCATGGTAAATGTACTCTTAATCCCCTTCCCTTCACCCATTTCCCCCATCCCCCCACCCACCTCTTCTCAGGCAGCCATCTGTTTTCTATAGTTAAGAATCTGTTTCTTGGGTTTTCTCTCTCTCTTTTTTTCCTTTGCTTATTTGTTTTGTTTCTTAAATTCCGTATATGAGTGAAATCATATGGTACTTACCTTTTTCTGACTGATTACACTTAGTCTTATACTCTCAGGCTCCATCCATGTTGTTGCAAATGGTAAGATTTCATTCTTTTTCATGGCTGAATAATATTCCATTGTATATATGGATACACACACACTCTGCACCTTTTTTTTTTTTTAAGATTTTTATTATCTTTAGGTAATCTCTGTACCCAATGTGGGGCTGAAACTTACAACCACAAGATCAAGAGACACATACTATACTGACTGAGCCAGCCAGTCACTCCCTAGATCTCTGTCCTTTCATATATTGATATTTTAGTTTGATCTAAGGAAACAGGGTCAGAAATTAGAACATTAGGAATTAAAGTACTGAAACTAATCAAGCAGAGTCATACATGCCCAGCATATATTTAAATTGAAGGTTTTAAGCTGAAGGTTCTAGCATCTTTTTTTTTTTATTATTAAGATTTTATTTATTTATTTGTCATAGAGAGAGAGGGCACAAGCAGGGGGAGTGGCAGACAGAGGGAGAAGCAGACTCCTTGCTGAGCAAAGAGCCAGATGCAGGACTTGATCCTAGGACCCTAGGATCATGACCTCAGGGAAGGCAGATGCTTCACAGACTGAGCCAGCCAGGTATCCCAAGGTCTAACATCTTTATGGGACATTTTATCCTTTTTCTTTTCATTAGTTATCTTTTTGGAGCAAAATGACTAAGGCTTTATGGTACCATGCTTTAGAAACAATATATATATATTTTTAAAGATTTTATTTATGTATTTGATAGATCACAAGTAGGCAGAGAGGCAGGCAGAGAGATGGGGAAGCAGAGAGCCTGATGCGGGGCTCAATCACGGGACCCTGAGATCATGACCTGAGCCAAAGGCAGAGGCCCAACCCACTGAGCCACCCAGGCACCTGAAACAATATTTTATTTATAAGCTTATTTCTTCCCCAAATGAGGGAAGGCTTTTGTTGCATTATAGACAAGTGTCTTTGCCTGTAAGTCAAAAATTTTAGGGGCGCCTGGTCGCTCAGGTGGTTAAATCATCTGACTCTTCGTTTCAGCAAAGGTCATGATCTCTTTGAAGGGGAGATTGAGCCCAGCCTCTGGACTCTGTGCTCAGTGGGGAGTCTGCTTGAGATTCTCTCCTTCTGATCCTCCCCCTACTTGTACTCCCTCTCTAAAATGAATAAATAAATCTTTAAAAAAAAAATTTACTGTATTTTCTGGGAAACTTGCTAAATTTTATCTCCAAGCACTTAAAAAAAAAGATTTTTTTTTTTTCCTTAAAGATTTTATTTATTTATTTGACAGACAGAGATCACAAGCAGGCAGAGAGGCAGGCAGAGAGAGAGGAGGAAGCAGGCTCCCTGCTGAGCAGAGAGCCCGATGCGGGGCTCGATCCCACGACCCTGAGATCATGACCTGAGCCGAAGACAGTGGCTTAACCCACTGAGCCACCCAGGCGCCCCAAAGATTTTTTTTTTTAAAGATTTTATTTATTGTCAGAGAGAGAGGGAGAGAGAGTGCGTACAGGCAGACAGAATGGCAGGCAGAGGCAGAGGGAGAAGCAGGCTCCCCGCCAAGCAAGGAGCCAGATGTGGGACTTGATCCCAGGACGCTGGGATCATGACCTGAGCCAAAGGCAGCTGCTTAACCAACTGAGCCACCCAGGCGTCCCCCCCAAAAAAGATTTTATTTATTTGTTTTTACCAGAGAGAGAATGAGAGAGAGGGAGCACAAGCAGGGGGAGCTGCAGGCAGGCAGAGGGAGGGAGAGAAGCAGGCTTCTTGCCAAGCAAGGAGCCCAGTGTGGGGTGTGATCCCAGGAAACTAGGATCATGACCTGAGCCGAAGGCCGCCACTTAACCGACTGAACCACCCAGGTGCCTCTCCAAGCACTTTAATTAAGTATTTTAACTTCACAGGGACTCCTGGTGGTTCAGTCAGTTAAATATCTGCCTTTGGCTCAGGTCATGATTCCAGGGTCCTGGGATGGAGTCCCCCATCTGGCCTTTCTTCAGTTTCTCCCTTTGCCTGATGCTCCTCCTTGCTGTGCTCTCTGTCTCTCTCTCTCTGACAAATAAATAAATAAAAATCTTTACATTAAAAATATATTTTAACTTCACAGAGCATTTCTTTCTTTCTTTTTTTTTTTTTTTTTTTAAAGATTTTGTTATTTGATTGAGAGAGATCACAAGTAGGCAGAGAGGCAGGCAGAGAGAGAGGGGAAGCAGGCTTCCTGCTGAGCAGAGCATGGGATGTGGGGCTCGATCCCAGGTCCCTGGGATCATGACCTGAGCCAAAGGCAGAGGCTTAACCCACTGAGCCACCCAGGCGCCCCTCACAGAGCATTTCTTAACAGTTTTAAGTTTTGAGAACAGTTTGGGCTTATAGAAGAGTTACAAAAATGGTAGAGAATTCTGATACTTCTTTCACCTGCTTCCTCTTGTGTTAATATCATACATAACTGTAGAACGCTTACCAAACTAAGAAATTAACCTTGCTACAATAATATTAACTACAGTACAGAATTTATTAGGATTTCACCTTTTTTTTTTTTTTAACTAATGGCCTTACTCTGTTCCAGTATCTAGTCTAGGATTGCACAGTGCATTTAATAGCCATGTTTGTGTAGTCTCCTCCAATCTGTGACAGTTCCTCAGTCGTTCATGACCTTGGCACTTCTGAAGAGTACTGAATAGTTATTTTGTGTAATGTTCCTCAATTTGGGTTTGTCTTCTATTTTCTCATAATTAGATTAAGGTTTTGCATTTTTTGGGAGGAGTACTACAGAAGTGAATGTACCCTCCTTAGTGTGTCAGGTCAGGGTGTACTTGATATATTTTACTGGTGATTTTGACATGGATCACTTGGCTAAGGTGGTCTTTGTCAGGATTCTCCAATGGAAACAATATTTTCCCCTTTGTAATTAGTAAATATTTTGAGGGAGATACTTTGACACTATACATATATCTAGTTTCTGTCATCAAGCATATATTTATTTTTTTAATTGAGATAAAATTCACATAACATAAAATTTGCTATTTAAAAGTATACAGTTCGGTAGTTTTTACTATATATACAAGATTGTAAAATCATCCCCGCTATCCAGTTTCAGAACATTTTTTTCACTATAGAAAGAAACTTGTACCCATTAGCAGTGACTACCAACTCCTTCACTTCCCTAACCCAGCCCTGGAAACCATAAATCTACTTTCTTTCTCTATAGATTTGCCTGTTCCACACATTTCATATAATTGGAATCATATGATATGTAGCTTCTTGCATCTGTCTTCTTTGACTTAGCATAATGTTTTCAGGGTTCATTCATGTTGTAGTATGTACTTGATTCCTTTTCATGAGTGACTAATATTCCATTATATGGATATACCACATTTCGTTTATCCATTCATCAGTTGGTGAACATTTGGGTTCCCACTTTTTTGCTGTTATTAATATTGCTGCCACAAACTTTTGCTTATGTGTTTTGCTGAACATATGTTTTCCATTATTTTGGGTATATACCCAGGCGTGAAATTGCTGGGTCATATGATCAACTGTGTTTAACTTATTGAGAAACTGTCAAATTGTTTACCAGACTGACTGCATCATTTTTACATACCAGTAGCAATGCATGAAGAATCTACTTCCTTTATACCTTTGCCAATACTTGTTATTTATCTTTCCTAAAAATTGAAAAAAGTTTATCATAAAATACACAATATAAAATTTAGCACCTTAACCATTTTTAAAGGTACAGTGTAGTACTTTATGTTGTTCATTTATGTTATTGTGAGACCAATCTCCAGAAACCCTTTCATCTTGAAAAACTGAAACTCTGTGCCATTAAATAACTTCCTATTTCCTTCCTCCTGCCATCGCCTGGCAGCTACCATTCTACTTTGTGTCTACTTTGAATTTGACTAGTATAGGTACCTCATAGAAGTGGAATCATGGTATTGTCTTTTTGTGACTGGCTTATTTCATTTAACATAATGTCCTTAATCATTCATATTTTTTTTAATTAAAAATTTTGGAGGGACATAGGGGCAGAGGGAGAGGGAGAAAGAGAATCTTAAGCAGACTCCATGCTCAACATGGAGCCTGACCCAGTCTCAATCTCATAACTCTAAGATCCTGAGCTGAAATCAAGAGTCAGATGCTTAACTGACTAAGCCACCCAGGCACCCCCCCGCCCCCGCCAGTATTTTTTTTTTTTTTTAATTGAGTAAATTCTAGGGCCAGTGAGGGGCTTGAACTCATAACCCTGTTATCAAGAGCTCATGCTCTACCAACAGAGCCAGCCAGGTGCTCCTTGTCTTTTTGATTATAACCATTTTAGTGGATGTAATGTGGTGTCTCACTATGGTTTTGATTTGTGTTTTTCTAATGATCAGTAATGTTGAGCATTTTTACATGTACTTATTGGCCATTTGTGCTTTGGAGAAATATCTCTTTGAGCCCTTTGCCATTTGAAAAATTAAATTGTCACTTTGTTTTGAATTATAAGCGTTCTTTATATATCCTGGACATAGACCCTTATTAGATATATCACTTGCAAGTATTTTCTCCCATTTTTTATACTTTATTTTCATGTTCTTGATAATGTCCTTTGACATACAAAAGTTGTTAATGATTTTATTTTATTTCTTTAAAATTTTATTTATATAGGGAGGCTCAGATGGCTTAGTGGGTTAAAGCCTCTGCCTTCGGCTCAGATCATGATCTCAGGGTCCTGGGATCGAACCCAACGTGGGGCTCTCTGCTCAGTGGAGAGCCTGCTTCTCCCCCCTCCCCCCACTGCCTGCTTCTCTGCGTACTTGTGATCTATTTTATTTATTTATTCAAGATAGCACATGAGAGAGAGAGAGAGAGAGCACAAGTGGAGGAAGAGTTAGAGGAAGAGGGAAAAGCAGACTCCCCACTGAACAGGGAGCCCGATGTGGGGCTTGATCCCAGACCCCAGGATCATGATCCGAGCTGAAGGCAGACGCTTAAATCAACTGAGCCACCCAGGCACCCCAAAAGTCGTTAATTCAAATTTATTTATTTATTTTGAGAGAGAAAGCTCACACATGTGAGTGTGGGAGGGGGGATGTGGCAGAGGCAGAGAGAGATCTCAGGCAGAATCCATGTGGAGGCACAGAGCTGGAAGCGGCGCTCTGTCTCACAACTGTGAGATCATGATCTGAGCCAAGATCGAGTTAGATGCTCAACCGACAGAGCTCTGCTATTATGAATGGTGTTGTTTTCTTAAAATCATTTCCTGATTGTTCATTGTTAGTGTATAGACATATAGCTGTTTTTTTTTTTTAAAGATTTTATTTATTTTTTTGACAGAGATCACAAGTAGGCAGAGAGGCAGGGGGGGCGGTGGGGAGCAGACTCCCTGCTGAGCAGAGAGCCCGATGCGGGGCTTGATCCCAGGACCCTGAGATCATGACCTGAGCTGAAGGTAGAGGCTTAACCCAATGAGCCACTCAGGTGCCCCTTTATAGCTGATTTTTGTATATTGATCTTGTATCTTGGAACTTCGCTGAGGTTGCTTATTAGTTTTTCATGTGAATTCGTAAATGTTTTCTATACATAAGATCATGTTTTGGCAATAAAGATAGTTTTATTTCTTCCTTTTCAATCTGGGTTTTTTTTTTTTTTTTTAAGATTTTATTTTTTGGGGCGCCTGGGTGGCTCGGTGGGTTGGGCCGCTGCCTTCAGCTCGGGTCATGATCTCAGGGTCCTGGGATCGAGTCCCGCATCGGGCTCTCTGCTCAGCGGGGAGCCTGCTTCCCTCTCTCTCTGCCTGCCTCTCCGTCTACTTGTGATCTCTCTCTGTCAAATAAATAAATAAAATCTTAAAAAAAAAAAAAGATTTTATTTATTGCTTTGAGAGACAGTGAGAGAGGGAACACAAGCAGGGCAAGTGGGAGAGGGAGAAGCAGGCTTCCTGTGGAGCAGGGAGCCCGACGCAGGGCTTGATCCTAGGACCCTGAGATCATGATCTGAGCTGAAGGCAGATGCTTAACGACTGAGCCACCCAGGATTCCCTCAGTCTGAATGTTTTTTAATATTATTTTTTTCTAGTCCTCCTGTCCTGATTGTCCTAGAATCTCTAGTATACTGTTGAATAGAAGTAGCAAAATTAGACATATTTTCTTGTTCCTGAGCATTAGGGGAAAAGCTTTCAGTCTTTCACCATTAATTATGTTGTTAGCTGTGAGAAACACCTATTTTCAAAAAATCTTTATCTCCAAGTAATTATAGAAGTATAACAATTTGCAGAAATAGTACAGAGAGGTATCATGTACCTTTCACCCACTTTTTCCCCATGGATACATCTTATATAACTATATCACAGTATCATAATGGGGAAATTCACATCATACAAGGCATTTGTATAATTCTTTGTCACTTTATCACATGTTGATTACTGTAACTACCACCATAATCAAGATACAGAAATACTCCATCTCCACAAAAATTTCCCTTGGGCTCTTTCTTTTTTTAAATTCAAGTAGGGCCCAGTGTGGGGTTTGAACTCACTACCTTAAGATCAGGGGTTGCATGCTCTAGGGACTGAGCCATCCAGGCACCCTAAGATACTTCTTTGTAGTTAGGCCTATAGCCCTCCCTCTCACTCTTCTTAGGCCCTGGAAACTGCTAATTTGTTTTTTATCTCTACAATTTTGTCATTTTGAGAATGTTATGTAAATGGATTCATAAATTTTGTGAATTTTTGGCATCAGGCAAGTTTTAAATTCAGGTTACTTCTTTGATTTTTTTAAAAACACATTACCCCTTGTTTTATGGATACAGTGACTTCTTAAGTGTTTCTGAAGATAATGAAGTTTTAAAAAAATGTTTATTTCCTACATATGTTTACTTCGAGAGCCCACTTTTTCTGAGGTGGTTTGCTTGGTTTTCCTGTTATATGTTGCAAGTTTTTGAGAGGTGGGTGATGGGTAAAAATGGTTTGAATTACACATACCACTTAAAAATACTGATTATTTTTCTTAGTTTTCTTAATTGTTTCTTTGGTAAGTATAATCATTTAATTTTATTTCTTTGATTTTAAAATAGAATCTTATGAAGTCCTTGATGATGGTGGTGGTGATGTTTTTCCCTGAAAAGCATTTGTAAAGGCAATAACACAATAACAAACTTTTACCTTTACTGCCGCTATTATTTTGTGTGTGTGAGGAATATTTTTTATTTTGGTCAAAGTAATACATACATGTACATCCACATATAAGTCATACGATCCCACAATTGTATGTGTATATGTATTCACACAGAAAGGTAGTTCCATATCCACACACATACATACTCAGAAACAAATCAGAACACTCAGCAATTTTCTGCCACATAACTTTTCTGTTTGTGATTGGTGCTGCCCAGTAGACAAATTATACTTTGAGCCTTTTTAGCTTTTATCCCTTCCATATTATCTGTTGATTTAATCTGGAAGATGAGGACTTGTTTCATTCATGCTACACCTTATACATATATGTGCCTACCCACTCCTTCCCTTTCTCACATCCTTACTCGTTATAGCCTAAGCTCTAGCAGAGTTGTAACAGAATTTTTATGGCTTCATGTATCTATATGTCTTTTTTCATGAAACATTTCCTGAGCACCTCCATCTTCCTATTTCATTCTGGACTGTTTAACCCTTTCTTGGCCTTCCTTTTACCATTTTCCTTTGGATTTCTTTTATCATTCCTGATCTGGAACTTCTGTACCCTGGATACTGTCTTGGATCTTTTTTTAAAGTTTATTCTCTTGGGGCACCTGGGTGGCTCAGTGGGTTAAGCCTCTGCCTTCAGCTCAGGTCATGATCCCAGGGTCCTGGGATCGAGCCCGGCATCAGGCTCTCTGTTCCACAGGGAGCCTGCTTCCCCCCCTCTCTCTGCCTGCCTCTCTCCCTACTTGTGATCTCTGTCTGTTAAATAAATAAATAAAATCTTTTAAAAAAAATAAAGTTTATTCTGTTATTTTGAAATGCAGCTTATAACTTCCTGAGAAAAGGTGTAGGAGAGGTAATTTACATGTCTGAAAAGAGTTTATGCTGTACATTTGATTGATAGCTTAACTGGGTTTAGAATTGTAAGTTGAGGGGCGCCTGGGTGGCTCAGTGGGTTAAAGCCTCTGCCTTCGGCTCGGGTCATGGTCCCAGGGTCCTGGGATTGAGCCCCACGTCGGGCTCTCTGCTCAGTGGGGAGCCTGCTTCCTCCTCTCTCTCTCTGCCTGCCTCTCTGCCTACTTGTGATCTGTCTGTAAAATGAATAAATAAAATCTTTAAAAAAAAAAAAGAATTGTAAGTTGAAAGTAATTTTTCCTTAAAATTTAAAATACACTCTTCCATTGTCTTCTAGCTCCCCTCAGTATTGAGAAGTGACATTCTGATTCTTGTTTCTTCATGATCTTTTTTTTTTTTTTTAAAGATTTTGTTTATTTATTTGACAGAGAGAGATCACAAGTAGGCAGAGAGGCAGGAGGAGAGAGAGGGGGAGGCAGGCCTCCCGCTGAGCAGAAAGCCTAATGTGGAGCTCTATCCCAGGATCCTGAGATAATGACTTGAGCCGAAGGCAGAGGCTTAACCCACTGAGCCATCCAGGCGCCCCTCTTCATGATCTTTTACCTTTATCTGCAAACTTTTTTTTTTTTTTTTTTTTTAACCTTAGTTACCTCAGGTGTTAAGAAATTTTGTGATGTGTGTAAGCTTTGGTCTTTTTTCATTTGTTGTTCTGCATACTCATTGGGTTCTTTTAATGTGGAAATGCATGTCTTTAGTTTCGAGAAACCTCCTTATATTATTTCTCTAATAACTTTCTCCTCCATTTTCTCTGCTCCTCTTTTTTACCTCTATAACTATTAGTTGGATATTGGACCTCCGAGCTTAATTGTCTGGTTTTATTGTCTTTTCTGCCTGTGCCTTTATCTCTGTTGTTGTTCTTTTTTTTTTTTTAAGATCTTGTTTATTTATTTGACAGACAAAGATCACAAATAGGCAGAGAGGCAGGCACGGATTGGGGGGGAGGGTTGGGTGGGGAAGAAGCAGGCTCCCTGCCGAGCAGAGAGCCCAATTGGGGGCTGGATCCCAGGACCCTGGGATCATGACCAGAGCCGAAGGCAGAGGTTTTTTTTTTTTTCAATTGGGGGCTGGATCCCAGGACCCTGGGATCATGACCAGAGCCGAAGGCAGAGTTTTTTTTTTGTTTTTTTTTTTTTTTTTAAAGATTTTATTTATTTGTCAGAGAGAGAGGGAGAGAGAGCAAGCACAGGCAGACAGAATGTCAGGCAGAGGCAGAGGGAGAAGCAGGCTCCTGCTGAGCAAGGAGCCCGATGCGGGACTCGATCCCAGGATGCTAGAATCATGACCTGAGCCGAAGGCAGCTGCTTAACCAACTGAGCCACCCAGGCGTCCCATCGAAGGCAGAGGTTTTAACCCACTGAGCCACCCAGGCGCGCCTGTTATTCTTTTATCTAAGTTTCCTTAACTCTTTGAATGAATTTTAAAATTTTATGTTACTGATTTCTCTTTTTGTTTAATAAAAAGATAACTGTGAGTAATGGTACAATTCATGACCAGTAGGAAATAATTTGCTTTTAGGGTACACTACTTGACTTCTGTTATGTCCCTTGTTATTTAATTGGGAAGCCATGTAGATACTTTGTGATTATCCCAAATTCAAACTCTTACATTCGGTATCCAGTGCAGCAAAGATTGTGTGCAAATTGATAAGAAAGCATGTAATGAATAAAGCAGGTACTATTTGAAGGAAAGTATACATTTGAGAATTCAACACCTAGTTTTTTGAGGTGCTTTCCTGTGGATCATGCAAAGTAACAGAATTTTTTTGGTGTAATTTCATAGGATGAATTTTCAGGATTGTCATCGTATGAAAGGAAGAGACTGAAGAACATATCAGAAAATGCAAACTTTTTTGCTTCTCTTCAGTTGTCTGAGGTTTGTGTGGAATTTCTAATTAAGAGCAAGATGCCATTCCTCTTGCCCATAGGTCAATAAAATACTCGTAGTATCAGGTTTCATATATAAGATAAGGGAGGGTAAAATTAGGACTGAGTTTTGTGTTTAGTAAGAGGAGGTTACCATATTTTATTGATTCTAATTTTTTTCATTTTAATGCTTTTGAAATTGACATTTTGAAACTATAACTGGCAGCTCTTCCTTTTGTTGGTGCATAAGATAATGGTGTCTTATGAATGGTTGTCTTGGATTCAGGGGAACAGGGTATGTTCCAAGTGGTTGCTTTACCTCTAAAGGATAAAGGAGAAATAGGAGGAATGGGTTGAGGGATGTGTGGTAAAGGAGTGAGAGGACAAGCCTTCCCCCCACCCCCCAATCCTTTTTTTCCCTAAGATTTATTTATTTATTTATTTGAGAAGGAGAGAGAGCATGAGTGGAAGTGGGGGAAGGGGCAAAGAGAGAGGGACAAGCAGACTTCCTGCTGAGCAGGGAACCCTGGGATCATGACCCGAACTGAAGGCAGACACTTAACTAGCTGAACCACGCATGCGCCCATCTTTTTTTTTAAATCTTAAAGAATAGATGAAAATATGCTTTGTATAGTGAGTTTTAAGGATAAATGGCCAGGGGCACCTGGGTGACTCAGTTGGTTGAGCATTTGCCTTTGGCTTGGGTCATGATCCCAGAATCCTGGGATGGATCCCCATGTCAGGCTCCCTGCTCAGCAGAGAGCTTGCTTCCTCTCCCTCTGTCTGCCACTGCCCCTGCTTGTGTTCTCTCCATCAGATAAATAAATAAGAGCTTTCAAAAATGGTAATAAATTCAGAATCTTAAAAAAAAGGATAAATGGCCAATGTATGGTAATGTTTTATAATCATAACTAAATGTGTAATTTACATTATGTCTTCACACTGTGGGTGAAACTTCTGTGTGTGAGATCACCCTGTGTGAGGTAGCCTTTCAGGAGGGTGTGTGATATTTTCCTTCAAAAGGTAACAAGCCCTTGGCTTTATTAAATAATTACTTGATATCTTTGATTACACATTCTCAAATATTCAGCATGTGTTTGCATCTTGAGGGAAGGGTGGGTAACTTAATATAAGGGACTAAATTGTTAAGTTACTAAAAGTTGAAAAGTCATCAGAAATTTAGACAAAGTAACTCTGATTTTGATTTTAGTTACCAGAAATTATGATTTGATTTATAGAAGTGTAACACAACTTTTCTGGAAAATATCAAAATAGAATTGCCTGTAGCAGAAGTTAAACATTTTAATTCATAATAGTATATTTGATTAAATGTTTAATGTTCAATCATGTAAACTCATTAGTAACCTGGTCCAAGGTATCAGAATGTAAATACAATGTGGGGCTTGAACTCTTGACCCTGAGGTCAAGACCTGAGCCCAGATCAAGTCTAATGTTTAACCAACTGAGCCCTCAGGGGCTCCAGTTCTTTAGATGTTATTATTTACTTACTTTTATTATTCATGGTTTATTTGTCTCATGTCTGTTACCAATAGCAGGTATTGTATCTTAAGGATCTTTATTTCCTATATAGATCTTAGTTCAGTGTTGATAAAACAGCTTACTTAATATTTTATAAGGTAGTATCTTTACATGTATGTTTTGTATATTTTGCAGTCAGCTGCAAGGCTCCGTGAAATGATAAAAAAGAGGCAGCCTCCTGAATCCAAAAGGTAAAAGATTTGGTTTACAGTGCTTATACCATGATGTATTACTGAGTTATTTATAATTTGAAAAAATGGTTACCATGGTAAAATAATAGAAACTGTAATCTTAAACCTGTTGTTTCACATCTTCACGAGCATTTGCTGTTGCCAGTGTTCTGGATTTTGGCCCTTCTAATAAGTATGTATTGGTATATCTCATTGTTCTTTTAATTTCTGTTTCTCTGATAATATGAGGAGAGCATCTTTTCATATGCTTATTGCTATCTGTATATGACTTTGGTGAAACTATTTGTTAAGATCTTGGGCTCATTTTTTAATTAAGTTGTTTGTTTTTTATTGTTTTAAGAGTTCTTTGTATATTTTGGATAACAGTCCTTTATCAGATGTGTCTTGTGCAAATTTCCTCCCAGTCTGTGGCTTGTCTTCTCATCTCTTGATAGTGTCTTTTGCAGAGCAGAAGTTTTTAATTTTAATGAAGTTTACTTCATCAATTTTTTCTGTCATGGATTGTGTTTTTGGTGTTTTATTCCAAAAACCATTGGTATACCTAAGGTCACCTAGATTTTCTATTCTACAAGTTTTATAGTATTGCATTTTACATTAGATTTGTGATCTATTTTGAGTTAATTTTGTGATGGAGGTAAAGCTGTGTCTAGATTGATTATTTATTTATTTATTTATTTGGGAGAGACTGAGTGAGAGAGACAGAGTGAGTATGAGCCAGGGAAGAGGCAGAGGGAGGAAGAAGCAGGCTCCCCGCTAGGCAGGGAGCCTGATGTGGGGCTCGATGATCATGACCTGAGCCAAAGGCAGATGCTTAACTGACTGAGCCACCCAGGTGCCCTAGATATTTTTTTTAAAAAAATGTGGTTGTCCATTTGTTCTAGCACCATTTGTTGAAAAGATTTTCTTTCTTTTTTTTTTTTTTTAAGATTTTATTTATTTATTTGACAGAGAGAGAGAGATCACAAGTAGGCAGAGAGGCAGGCAGAGAGAGAGAGAGAGGAGGAAGCAGGCTCCCCACCGAGCAGAGAGCCCGATGCGGGGCTCGATCCCAGGACCCTGAGATCATGACCTGAGCCGAAGGCAGAGGCTTTAACCCCCTGAGCCACCCAGGGGCCCCTTGAAAAGATTTTCTACATAGACTATCATGTCATCTATGAGCAAATGCAGCTCTATTTTTTTTTTTAAGATTTTATTTATTTATTTGATGCAGAGAGAGAGGGCATGAGCGAGCATAAGCAAGGGGAGTGGCAAGCAGAGGGAAGAGAGAAGCAGGTTCCTAGCTGAGTAAGGGGTGTGATGTGGGGCTCGATCCCAGGACCTGGGGGTCACGATCTGAGCCAAAGGCAGATATTTAACCAACTGAGCCACCCAGGTGCCCCTGCAGCTTTTTTTTTTTTTTTTTAAATTAAAAAAATTTTTAAAATAAAAAGATTTCATTTATTTATTTGAGAGAGAGAGCATGAAAGGGAAGAAGGTAAGAGGGAGAAGCAGACTCCCCAAGGAGCAGGGAGCCTGATGTGGGACTTGGTCCTGGGATTCCAGGATCGTGACCTGAGCCGAAGGCAGTCACCCAACCAACTGAGCCACCCAGGTGTCCCAGCTTTTTTTTTTTTTTTTAACTTAATAGATTACTGGTTTATTATAAAAGGATATAACTTAGAACAGCTAAAGGAAGAGATGCATAGGGTAAGGCATGGGGAAATGGTATAGAGTGTCCATGCCTTCTCAGAACACTCTCTCAGTGCCATTCTCCCAGCACATCCATGTGTTCACCAACCTGGAAACTCTTATTTTTATTTAAAAAAAAAATTTTTTTTTATTGAGAGAGCGTGCATGTGAGGAGGGGGAGGGGCAGAGAGAGAGAGGGATAGAATCTTAAGTAGGCTCCATGTCTAGTGCAGAGACTGACTTGGGGCTTGTTTTCATGATTCTGAGATAATGACATGAGCCAAAACCAAGAGCCTGATGCTTAACTGACTGAGCCATCTAGGTGTCCCCAACCTGGAAACTCTTGAACAAATATAGTTTTATTTTTTTCATCTAAATCTGTGTACCATTTATTTTCTTTTCTTGTCTTATTGCTTTAGCTAGAACTTCCAGCATAAGGTTGAAAAGGAATGGTGAGCGAGGACATCTTATCTTATACCTTATCTTGGTGGGAAGGCTTGGTGTTTCTCACCATTTAAGTATGACATTAGCTCTAAGTTTTCTGTAGATACTCTCTGTCAAGTTGAGAAAGTTCCCCTTTACTGAGATTTTTTTTTTTTTTATCATGAATGGGTGTTAGATTTAGTTAGAAGCCTGTTCCACATTAGTTGATGGGATCGTGTGATTTTGCTTTTTTAGCCTATTAATGTGATGGATTACATTGAATGATTTTTTGATAGATTACAATAAGTGATTTTTGAGTGTTGAACCAATCTTGCATACATGGAATATATCCCACTTGGTTGTGGCTTGTAATACTTTTTGTACATTGTTGGGTTCCTTGTACTAATATTTTGAGGGTTTTGCATCTGCTCATGAGAGATTATTGGTCTGTAGTTTTCTTTTTTATAATATCTTTGGTTTTGGTATTAGGGTCATGCTGACCTTCTAGAATGAGGTAGGTAAGATTCTCTCTGCTTTTATCCTCTAAAAGAGGTTGTAGAGAATTGATATAATTTCTTTCTTATATGTTTGGTAAAATTCACCAGTGAACCTATGTCAGCCTGGTGCTTTCTGTTTTGGAAGATTATTAATTATTGTATAATTTCCTTAATAGGTGTAAGCCTATTCAGATTATCTATTTCTAATTCAGATTGTGAGTTTAGCAGTTGAGTCTTTTCAAGACTTGTCTTTCATCTAGGTTATCAAATATGTGGGCATAGAGTTGTTCATATCATCCTTTGTCTTTATTTTTAATGTCCGTTGGATCTATAGTGAGACCCCTCTTTCCTTTGTGATACTGATAATTTTTTTATTAGTTAGCCTTCCCTAGAGGTTTATTGATTTTATTGGTCTTTTTTAAAAAAAGATTTTATTTATTTATTTGATGCAGAGAGAGCACAAGTAGGCAGAGTGGCAGCAGAGGGAGAGAGAGAAGCAGGCTCTCCACTGAGCAGCGATCCCAATGCTGGGCTCGATCCCAGGACTCCTGGGATCATGACCTGAGCTGAAGGCAGACACTTAACCGATTGAGCCACCTAGGAACCCTGATTTTATTGGTCTTTTTAAAATTTAATTTAATTTTTTATTTTTTTTAAGACTTTATTTATTTGAGAGAGAGTGAGAATGAGAAAGAGCAAGAGAGATCACAGAGGGAGAGGGAGCGAACTTGCTGCTGAGCAGAGAGGACCCTGAGATCATGACCTGAGCCTATGAGCCACCCAGGCACCCCTGTTGGTATCTATCTATCTATCTATTTATTTATTTTTTTTTTAATTTTTTTTTTTTTAAAGATTTTATTTATTTATTTGACAGAGAGAGACCACAAGCAGGCAGAGAGGCAGGCAGAGAGAGAGGAGGAAGCAGGCTCCCTGCTGAGCAGAGAGCCCGACGCGGGGCTCGATCCCAGGACCCTGAGATCATGACCTGAGCCGAAGGCAGCGGCTTAACCCACTGAGCCACCCAGGCGCCCCTTATCTATCTATTTAATTAATTAGAGACCAACCAAGCACAAGCAAGGGGAGGGGCAGAGGGAGAGAGAGAGAATCTCAAGCAGACTCTGGTGAGCATGGAGCCCTACATGGGGCTTGATCTCAAGACCCTGAGATCATGACCTGACCTGAAATCAAGAGTTGGACACTTAAACAACTGATCCACCCACATGCCCCAAATTTTATTGTTTTTTTTTGAAGAACTGGCTTTTGGTTTTGCTGATTTACCCCCCTATCACCCTGCCCCTGGTGATTTCCTGTTTTTAATTTTATTGATTTGTTCAACTTTTATTATTTCTTTTCTTTTCCTTACTTTGGATTAATTTGCTCTTCTTTTTCTAGTTTCCTAAGTTGGAAACTTAGATGATTGATTTTTGACCTTCTTTCCTAATCTGTGGACTCACTGTTACAAATTTCCCTGTAAGCACTGCTTTATCTGCATCCCACATATTTTATTAGGTTGTGTTTTCATTTTCATTTAGGTAAAAATATTTTTTATATCCTTTTGAGATTTAACAGATTGTTTTCTTCCCTTTTTTCTTTACAGATTTTATTTATTTAATTAATTATTTTAAAAAAAGATTTTATTTATTTATTTGACAGAGAGAGATCACAAGCAGGTAGAGAGGCAGGCAGAGAGGGGGGGGGAAGCAAGCTCCCCACCAAGCAGAGAGCCCAATTCGGGGCTCGATCCCAGGACCCCGAGATCACGACCCGAGCCGAAGGCAGAGGCTTAACCCACTGAGCCACCCAGGTGCCCCAAAGATTTTATTTATTTACCTGAGAGAGCGAGATCAAGTGAGAGAGAGAGAAAGAGAGGAAGAGAGAGCACAAGCAGGGGAGAGGGAGAATCAGACTCCCCGCTGAACAGGGAGCCTGAGGTGTGGCTTGATTCCAGGAGCCTGGGATCTTGATCTGGCCCGAAGGTAGATGTTTAACCAACTGAGCCACCCAGTGCCCTTGTATGTCTTATTTCATTGAATTGGATTGTTCAATGGATGACCAGGGACTGAGCCTGTATTTTCCAGGGTGGGGTGAGAAGACAAGTTAATTACCTGGAGGATGTTTTAATAACTTGTTTGAAGGGTTGGAGTGGTAGAGAGGACATGAACCTGAACAGAACTGGGGAGGATTCTATTTCACTTAGTGATGATCCTTAGAATCATCCCAATCTCATTCAGAATGCCTTGGGGTCAGTATAATGAGGCACCTGACTGAAAAAGTGATAGAATTCCTGAAGTTGCAGAGAAGAAAACAGGAACTTGGGATTGTCTTGACCAGGGAAACCTAAGTAAGGATGAAAAGATAAGAAAAAAAATGCAAATGTACACAAAATGCTTTCATATAATCAGTACTGTGGATTAGTTTTTTTTTTTTTTAAAGATTTTATTTATTTATTTGACAGAGAGAGAAAGTGCGAGCACACACAGAGGGAGAAGCAGGCAGAGGGAGAGGGAGAAGCAGGCTCCCTGTCAAGCAGGGGAGCCTGATGAGGGTCTCTATGCGAGGGTCATGACCTGCGCCAAAGGCAGATGCTTAACCAACTGAGCCATCCAGGTGCCTCAACCCATGTATTATTTGTTGTTTAATTTGTATGTATTTTGGGTTTTCCAGGTATCTTTATCTTAACTGACTTCTGGTTTAATTCAGTTGTGTTCTGAGAGCAAACATTGTAAAATTTTCTTCTTTTTAAAATTTCTATTCTTTTAAATTTGTTAAGGTGTGTTTTATGGTCTAGAATGCAGTCTGCCTTGGTGAATGTTCCATCTGAGCTTGAGAGGAAATGTATTTTGTTTTTGAGATAAAAATTCTTTTAAAAAGATTTTATTTATTTATTCATGAGAGAGAGAGAGAGGCATCGGCAGAAGCGGGATCCCCATGGAGCAGGGACCGTGACCTGAGCAGAAGGCTGATGCTTAACTCACTGAGCCACCCAGGCACCCTCCCCCCTTTTTAAGAATTTTTATTTTAAAGATTTGTATTCTGTTTTTGAATGAACTGTTCTATAGATGTTTGTTTTATCTAGTTTATGGATGGTATATGTCAAGTTCATCTGTGCCTTTGCTGATTTGCTGCCTGCTGGATCTCTCCATTTGTAACAGGGGAGTGTTAAAGTCTCCAACTAAGATAGTAGAGGCACCTATTTCTTTTTGGAATTCTGTTAGTTTTTGCCTTACATAGTTTGATTTTCTGTTGTTAGGTGCATTATGTTATGCTGTCTTGGAGAATTGGATCTTTATCATTATGTAATGCCTTTCTTTATCTCTGATAACTTTCTTTGCTATGAAGTCTGTTCTGTCTGAAATTAATATAGTCACTCCTGCTTTCTTTCCATTTGTCTTAGCAGGGTCTATTTTTATCCATTCATTTATTTTTAATCTTTGTGTGTCTTTATACTTAAAGTAGATTTTTTTTTTTAAAAGATTTTATTTATTTATTTGACAGAGATCACAAGTAGGCAGAGAGGCAGGCGGAGAGAGAAGGAAGCAGACTCCCTGCTGAGCAGAGAGCCCGATGCGGGGCTCAATCCCAGGACCCTGGGATCATGACCTGAGCCGAAGGCAGAGGCTTTAACCCACTGAGCCACTCAGGCACCCCTAAAGTAGATTTTTAAAATTTTCTATTTATTTATTTGACAGAGAGAGACACAGTGAGAGAGGGAACACAGGCTGGAGTAGTGGGAAAGGGAGAAGCAGGCTTCCCGCTGAGCAGGGAGCCCAATGTGGGGTTTGATCCCAGGACCCTGGGATCATGACCTGAGCGGAAAGTAGACACTTAACAACTGAGCCACCCAGGTGCCTGCCCCCAGAAGCTTGCTCTGTCTCTTTAAATTGTGTTGTTTGCCTTGTAATTTTTTCTTGATAGCTGGACATGATGTACTAGGAAAAAGGAACTGTTGTAAATAGGCCTTTAGTAATGTGTGGAAGGGGAGAGAAAGCTGTTCTATAGTCCTGTGATTAGGTCTCAGTCGTTTAGAGAGCCTTTGTTTCTGGGCTGTGAACTTCATGGTGTTTTATTTTCTTTCCTCCCCTGTTAGGTGGGAGAGGAGGGTAAGAATGGGCTGGAGTTGGGTATTTCCTTTCTCTGAGGTTAAACTCTGATAATACCCTAGCAGATTAGGCTCTGGTTAACTAGTTCTCCTGAGGGTAGGCCTTGTTAAGAAGAACAAAGTGCTCTGGTGTATTTCAAAATGGTTCTTTTCCCCCTCCCGCTGTGGGAAGCATGAGGGGATTTTTCTCTGATATTTACTGAAGACCTACTTGATATAAATCTCACAAAATACTAGGGCTGAGTCCCCCTTGAGGGTTTATTTTTTTAAAAAGACTTTTTTTTAGAGCAGTTTCAGTTACACAGCAAAATTGAGAGGAGGGTACAGAGATTTCCTGTATATTCCTCTGCCCCCACACATGCATAACCTTCCCCATTATCAGCACCACTCAGTGGAGTGTACATTAATTACCAAGGATGAATCTACACTAATGCATCATAATTATCCAAAGTGCATAATTTGCCTTAGAGTTCATTCTTGGTGTTGTGTGTTGTATGAGTTTGTACAAATGTATAATGACATATATCCATCATTATAATATATAGAGTACTTTTACCACCCTAAAAATCCTCTGTATTCTCTCTGTTCATCAACTTACCACCCTCAACTGTGGCAGTTATCTTTCTTGTCTCCATTGTTTTGCCTTTAATAGGAGGCCATGTATTTGCGATCATACAGTATGTAATGTAGCCTTTCCAGATTTACTTCCTTCTCTTTGTAATAGACATTTAAGTTTTCTCCATGTCTTTTTATGGCTTAACAGTCTGTTTCTTTTTAGTGCTGAATAATATTCCATTGTTTGGATGTACTGTACTTTATTTATCTGTTCAGTTGAGGACATCTTGGCTGTTTCCCAGTTTTGACAGTTATGAATAAAGCTATTATATATACCCATGTGCAGGTTTTTGTGTGGACCACTCTGAAGTTTTTAACTTGTCCATGCTGAGCCTCCAGCATCTGGTCAGTACAGTTCAGGTTTTCCTGCCTTGGCGTTGGTTCCCATTGTGGTTTTTGTTCTTGACTTTCTGTTCCAGTATGCCATGACTCCTTATATTTGTCTGTCTCTCCAGTATTGAGGACAGAAAGCAGTTTGCACTGTGTCCTTGCTTCTCTTAAGGATCCTAGAAGAGTTACTGATTTTTTAATCTGTTCACCTTTTTACTTGAAAAGACAGGGTGGTGAATTTCAGGTTCCTTATTTGTGGAACTGGAAACTGGAAGTTCTGAACTACTTTTTTTTTTTAAGATTTTATTTATTTGACAGAGAGATCACAAGTAGGCAGAGAGGCAGGCAGAGAGAGAGAGAGAGAGAGCGAGCGAGCGAGGAGGAAGCAGGCTCCCTGCTGAGCAGAGCCCGATGCGGGGCTCGATCCCAGGACCCCGGGATCACGACCTGAGCCGAAGGCAGAGGCTTTAACCCACTGAGCCACCCAGGTGCCCTTGAACTACTTTTTTAAAATGAAAAAATAGTGCACAAAAGAAGTAGGGTACATCTATGATTTTAAAAATTAAACTATATGGAAGGAAATGCAATGGAACATTTAAATCTCTGTTCCATTTTAGACCTTAGTTCTCTAGGCCTTCTCCCTAGAAGAAACCACTGTTAGTAGTTTCATGTATATTCTTTAATAGCTAATCTTTGTATGTACAAATACATGTGTGTACATAACCTTTCTCTTAAAAAAATGGAAGCATATTCAGCATGTACTGGACCTTGTTTTTCCTTCTTATATCTTAGAGTTCATGTTTTATCAGTGTGCAAAGGTCTATTTCATTCTTCTTATGTTTGCATATTATTCTGTTAGAGATGTATATCATGATTTGTTTTAACACCTCTCACCTCTCCATGGTGAACATTTAGGATTTTATTTAAAAGCATGGAAACATAAATGTTCAGTTAGGATCAGTGTAGTCATGTACATATATTTTTGTAATGTGTGAGTATATCTATGAGATACATTCCTGGAAGTTATCTCCTTAATATTAACAAATACAGTTCACTGTTTTATAACTTGAATTTTTTTCCCTCACTCCTTTAGGAAAAAGCCGAAGAAGAGAGAAAATGGGACTGGATGTAGAAGGTCAATGAGATTATTAAAAGTAGATCCTTCAGGAGTGTCATTACCAGCACCCCCAGCCCAGCCAACAGTAATTGCAGATGAAAATGTAAGAAAGTGGAAAAACAATATATCACTCAATAAAATACTGAAAAATTTGAAATGTTTGAAACTAGATTTTAAAGGTCATTAAATTTCTTTAATAGGTACTTTGTTAAGTACATACTTGACTGATTCTTGTTTAATGAGTAAGATTTCAAAATCATAAAGACTAGCTTGAAATCTGTTTTTTTGCAGGCTTACATGCTATGGAATTATGGGTAAATTACTTAACCTTTCTGAGCCCCAGTTTCCCCATATTTAAAGCGGCAACAGTATAGAAATTTCAAAGAGGATTTGTGGGAGTTAAATGAAACAGTATCTGTAAAGTTCTGTATACTGTGTTAAGGGCTTAGTAAGTAAGCAATAAATGGTAGTATTAATGTTATGAATAATGCATAATACGTGGTAATGGTGATGGTCCCTTGCTGTAGTATAACTTTGTACTATCGGTGAATAGAAAGAGTTTTACTTACCAAGTTTATTGTCTAAATAATATTTTAATGATTTTTTTTATTCAAGTGCACCCACTGTTTTTAATACTTTTATCTAAGTGCTTGATTATACTTTAGAAGGTAACACTAATTAGATTGGTGCTTTGGGAGCTAATTGCAAATTAAGGTGCTTGGGAAGAGTAGCTTTCTAGTATTTCTGAAGCCTCCACCCATGGTAGATATATTTACATTGAACTCATTAATGCCACACAACTGAAGCAACACTTGTGAAATGATACTTAATACTTACTGCATGTGATGTACTTTTTGTATTTTCTATTCTTTTGCTTTTCATTAAAACATTGCTGGTTATAATACATTGAAATGATTTCACGATGCATGGGTTACAACCTGTGATTTAAAAAAACACTGGCATAAAATAATAACTTTACTCTGAGTAATGCAATTGAACCAATCTGAATCCATTCCTAGCAACTCCTGTTCTTGGCATTGTAACTTTTGACAAGGTAACTTCTCTAAGTTTCATTATTATCTCTTTAAAATGTGGTATCTGGGGCACCTGGGTGGCTCCTTGGGTTAAGCCTCTGCCTTCAGCTTGGGTCCTGATTTCAGGGTCCTGGGATCGAGCCCCACATCGGGCTCTCTGTTCAGCAGGGAGCCTGTTTCCTCCTCTCTCTCTGCCTGCCTCTCGGCCTACTTGTGATCTCTGTCTGTCAAATAAATAAATAAAATAAAATTTAAAAAAAAAAGATCTTTCTAAAATGTGGTATCTCATTCACTGGATTATTATGAGGATTAAATAGGGTAATATATGTTGTTAGTTTACAGGATACACCTGGCAATCATTCACTGAACAACTGTTTTTGAATGCTAATGATGTGTCACCTATGTTGGTACTGAAAGTAAAGTACTAAAAAACTTACATTCTAGGGCAGAGCAATAATCGACCCGTTTTATTTCTCATTTTAGTCTTTATTTTCTTATTTTTTATAACAGCCTTTGTTACCTCCTGGGCCTTTAGAAATGACTCCTGAAAATCAAGATGATGACAGTGAACTATTTAAAAGATTTTTACAGACTTGGGCAGAAGTGAGCAAGGTATCACTTGGGAGGGCTTACAGCTTTTAGAATTATCTGTTAAGGAAATTTCAGTACATATATTAACTTAGTACTTTGGTCTTTTTCATTGTTTCAGACAAGTATTAAGAATACTGAGAAGGAGTTAGTTAACATTAAAAGGTGAGTTAAAAATCCCATGCCTTTGATTTATATTTTCTACAGTCTTTAAATTATAAAGATTATATACCATTACAAGAAGTTTTGAAAATGAAGTGAAATGATTACCTATAATATTTCTATCCTCGCATTTGTTGTTTTTGTATATTTTCTTCCAAGTATTGCCATATGCAATACCGCTATGATACAAGTTTCCTAAATGTTGGGATTTTGTCTCAGTAACCAAATGGTGCCTGGTACATAATATATGTTCACTCATTATTTAATAAATGAGTGAATCCACGTACATTTTTAGTTTATTCTAGTGTATATATAAATTTGCATTATGCATTTCATTAATATTATAGTTACAAAACATTAATATTATGTTACTAGAGTCTTTAAATTTATTAATTGCATACTATTTCATTTACTTAACTTTTTCTGACTTCGTTGGTATTTGGAATTATATTCAGTTTAGTTTTGTGTGGTTAGTTGCATATTTAGTTATATGTGTACATACATTAAAGTGTATATGTGTGATGGTGGGTTAATTCTTTAGGATAGATTCCAGAAGTGAGATTAATGACTTAAGTATTAATGGACATTTTTCTGGCTTTAGTATACATTACTGAATTGTTTTCTAAAATCTTTTTCTTCTCAAAATCTCATATGAATTTACTCTGCCACTAGCACTGTTAGTGAATGTATGTTTTAACTACAGCCTGCTACCTTTTGTAAGTGAAAAATAGTATCCCATTCTTTGATTTCCTTGATTATTAGGAGGTTGACTGTTTTCACTAACTGTGTCTCTTTTATTTTTTGAGTTATCTTTTAGTTATTTTGACTACTGATTGGTTTTTCTTCTAAAATTTAACTTCTTTTCTTCAGCTATAAAGCCAATTTAAGTGGCATGGTCATTAATGAAGATACTGTTCATAAAGTCACCAGAGGTGCAATATTTTCTGTGGCTCTCCACCCATCAGAAATTAGAACTTTGGTGGCAGCTGGGGCCAAATCTGGGCAAGTTGGACTTTGGGATTTGGTAAGTTAATTTTTTGAAAATAATAAAGTTTGACTGAAATAGTCTATAGGAGAATGGCCTACAGCCACATGTTTTATGGATGTTACTTGAGATTTATAGTTTAGTACTTTGTGATTCCAGATTTTAGAAATCGAGAAATTTTTGTTGGCTTTCTAGAACTTAAACATTTTTTATTTCAATATTATTAGTCATCTGAGCATAAATTAATTGCCAGGAAATGGTTATACCTTTAAATGTAAATATGAAAAGATCACACAAAATTCTTAGTTTTCTGATTGTATACATATTTATTTATTTATAATATTTTTATTTATGTTCATGAGAGAGAGCACGAGAGCAGGCAAGCATGGGCATGGGGGAAGGGCAGAGGGAGAAGCAGACTCCCCGCTGCACAGGGAGCCAGAGGTGGGACTCGATCCCAGGACCCTGGGATCATGACCTGAACTGAAGGCAGACGCTTAACTGACTGATCCACCCAGGCACCCTCTATTTTTTTTTTTTTAAGTTTTATTTATTTGACAGGGCCAGGGAGGGGAGAGAGAGAGAGAGATACCACAAGTAGGCAGAGAGGCAGGCAGAGAGAGAGGGGAAAGCAGGCTCCCTGCTGAGCAGAGAGCCTGATGTGGGGCTCGATCCCACGACCCTGAGATGATGACCTGAGCCAAAGGCAGAGGCTTAACCCACTGATCCACCCAGGCACCCCATCCCTCTAACTATTTTTAAAGTTTCTGGGGCACCTGGGTGGCTCAGTCAATAAGCATCTGCCTTTGGCTCAGGTCATGATCCTGTAGTACTGGGATCAAATCACCACGTCAGGCTCCTTGCTCAGCAGACTCTCCCTCTCCCTCTGTTCTTTCTCTCTCTCTTGCTCACTCTCTCAAGTAAATAAATAAAATCTTTTTTAAAAAATCTAAAAATAAATAAGGTTTTCAGACTGGGAAAAGTATCTTCCTAGGGATCTGCTTAGGATAATCCCATTCAGGGGCACCTGGGTGGCTCAGTGGGTTAAAGCCTCTGCCTTCGGCTCAGGTCATGATCCCAGGGTTCTGGGATTGAGCCCCGCATCGGGCTCTCTGCTCAGAGGGAGCCTGCTTCCTCCTCTCTCTCTCTGCCTGCCTCTCTGCTTACTTATAATCTCTGTCTGTCAAATAAATAAATAAATAAATCTTTAAAAAAAAAAAGATAATCCCATTCATTTTTTATGAGTTACAAACAGATGCTGAATTCCATTCATTGTCCCTATAATTCTCCATGGATTGATTTTGGTGGTTACAAAATTGAGAAAAGCCAAGTTAATGTTCTTGAATTTCTTATTGGCAAAGTAGGACAAAGACCTGAAAAATAGGGTAAGGACAATTAATGGAGATGAATATACTATGGTAACTTGAAGCTGGTTAGGGTTAATAAACAGATTTTGTGAGAAGAAGAAAGAAATAAATACCAAATTCTCTCTTGTTTTTGGAGCATAGGTTCTTCCTTAGTTTGATAAAGTGAGTGAGGTTGGGAGGTCAAAGTATTTGGTAAATAAAACAAATAGAGAAGTGGGAAGAGGACTAAAAATAGTATAAGGTAGTACAAGCTAAGAGACGAGTTTCATGGGTTGGAGTTTGACCAGCCTTCTTGCAGGTTAGTTAAAAAGAATGGGAGTAGAGAAAAGGCCACTGGTTTTGAAATTGGGGTACCATTAGTTGAGAGAATAACTTCAACAATGAGATAAGGAAGGAACACAGACTTTGATAGAATAAAAAAGAATAGGGTAGTGGAAGAAATGAAAGCAATGGATAAAAATCAGTGGTTGAAGAACTCTGAAAAGGAAAAATAGAAAATTAGCATAGTAAAGGGAAAATCTTTTCAGGGTAGATTGATTTGTACAGAGTTGAAGACATGTGTAAAAGTCCCTTTGTCATGTCTTTCCTGGTGGCTCCAAAATCTGTATTACTAAATCTCTGTAGTCCGATATCTCTCTCAACTTTCTAATTGTCCCGGACACTTGGCTATCATGTTAACAGCTTGAGTAAGTCTTAAATGCAAAACTTCTGCTGTCCTATGCTCATCCCCCAGTTCCTCTAGTTAAAAAAAAAAATTAACTTGGAATCAGTTGGTTAAGTGGCTGCCTTTGGCTCAGGTCATGATCCCGGGGTCCTGGGATCCAGCCCCGAGTCAGGCTCCCTGCTGGTTGGGGAGCCTGCTTCTCCCTCTCCCTCTGCCTGCTGCTCTGCTTACTTGTGTCAAATAAATAAATCTTTGAAAAAAATTTACTTGATTAACACATAATTACCTATTATAAAATTCACATTTTGAATATACAATTCAATGATTTTTAGTACGTTTATTACTGAGTTGTGTAACTATTCATACTCTAGTTTCAGAACATTTTCATCATTCCTAAATGTTCCTCGGCTATTTAGATTTAATCCCCCAATTAATTACTCTCGTTCCCAGGCAGATCTCCATATATTTGCCATTTTTGGACATGTCATATAAATAGAATCATACAGTATGTGGTCTTTTATGTTAACTTTTTTCTCGTAATGTTTTTAAGGTTCATTTATGTTTTAGTATATATCAATATTTCATTCTTTTTAAATTGTTGAATAGTATTCCATTGTATACCACATTTTGTTGATCCATTTTATCACTTAATAGATATTTAGATTGTTTCTACTTTTTGGCCATTCTGAATAATGCTACTAAAAACATTGGTGTACACATTTTTGTTTGGATATGTGTTATTTCTCTTGGGAAGATACCTAGGGGTAGAATTGCTGGGTCTTAATGGTAATTCGTTAACATTTTGAGGAACTGCCAAACTGCATTCTAAAATGATTGCTTCATTTACTGTTCCCACCAGCAACATACGAGGATTCTAATGTCTCCACATGCTCCCCAGTATATATTATTGTCTGTCTTTTAGAGTATAGCCTTTCTGGTGGGTGTGAAATGGTATCTCATTGTGGTTTTGATTTGTATTTCCCTAAGGACTAACAATGTTCAGCGTCTTTTCATGCCATTTGAATATCTTTGGTAAAATAGCTATTCAAATCTTTAATCAGTTTTTAATTAGGTTGTTTGTCTTCTTATTGAATCAGAAGAGTTTGTAAATTCTAGATACAGATTCTTTCTTAGATATGTTTTGGAAATACTTCTTCTAGTCTTTGAATTTTCTTAATACTGTCTTTTTTCCCCTTAATGCTGTCTTTTGAAGTGCTGAAGTTCTGAATTTTGATGACATCCAGTTTATCAAAATTTTTTAATGGATTGTGCTTTTGGTGTTATATTTTAAAAATCTTTGTCTAGTCCCAAGCTTTTTTTTTTTTTTTAAAGATTTTATTTTATTTATTAGAGAGAGCACAAGTAGGGGAGCAGCAGAGGGAGGGGGAGAAGCAGGCTCTCTGCTGAGCATGGACCCCGGTGAGGGGCTCCATCCTAGAACGTTGAGATCATGACCTGAGCCAAAGGCAGTTGCTTAACCAACTGAGCCACCCAGGTGCCCCTGGCCCCAAGCTTTTAAGAGCTTTTTCTGTTTTTTTTTTTTTTTTTTTTTTGTCCTGAAAATTTTATAGTTTTCCTTTTACTTTAGTTTGCTGATTCATCTTGAGTAATTTTTAAATATGGTGTGAGACAAGAGCCCAAATTTATTTTTTTGTATATGAATATCCAGTTGTCATTTTAAAAAAAGATTTATTTATTTATTTATTTGTCAGAGAGAGAGAGAGAGCGCACAAGCAGGGCGAACAGCAGGCAGAGGGAGAAGCCGGCTCCCTCCTGAGCAAGGAGCCCAATACAGGACTCAATCCCAGGACCCTGGGATCATGACCTGAGCCAAAGAGAGACACTTAAGCAACTGAGCCACCCAGGCATCCCTCAATTGTCATTTGTTGAGAAGATTATCATTTCCCCTATTGAACTGCCTTGACACTCCCTCAGTTTTTCCTCTTAACTTTCTGTTAGGTTCCTAGTGTCACCTAGAATCAAGAGTTGTTATCCTTTATTAAGTCACCCATTTCCCCATTCATTCCTTTGTTCATTCCACATTTATTATTTTGTGTTTAGTAATGTTCTCATGATTTCCCAGCTATTAAACATTTGTGAGCAAAGACTGTCTCTGCCCTCTTAGCGTTTAGAATTTAGTGGCCAAAACAGCGTTAATGAAATAATGGCCAAATATGTAATTACATATTTGATAAGTGGAGTGAATTATATACTGTGATTAATGGCCTGAAGGAAAAGTACTGTAAATAAAAACATATGACAGGGGGCTGGCCTAATTTAGAGGATTAGGGCAAGCTTCCTTGAGGAACTGAGATGAGATTTGAAAGCTAAGGTGTAGACCAAGTAAAGAAAGGGGAAAGGGTATTTCAGGCCAGTGGAAGAGCATGTCAGGGACCTTACTAGGCAGGGGAAAGCCTACCTGATACATTTAAGGACATGAAAGAATGTTTGTGTGGCTAGAGTATAGACAGCAAAGGAATGAACAAGAGGGATTATGTTGGGCCAAGGCCCCATCTCCTCTTTTAGAATTACCATACTTTTTTTTTTTTTTAAGATTTTTTGTTTAGTTATTTGACAGAGAGAGAAACCGCGAGAGAGGGAACACAAGCAGGGGGAAGTGGGAGAAGGAGAAGCAGACCTCCTGCCGAGCAGGGAGCCCAATGTGGGGCTCAGTCCCAGGACCCTGGGATCATGACCTGCTCAAAACAAACTGGTCTTGGATTCAATTAGATTTAAAGTAGTAAGAAGTACTCTTTTTTTTCCCCCTAAGATTTTATTTTTAAGTAATCTTCATATCTAATGTAGTACTTGAATTCACAGCCCTAAGACCACGAGTTGCATGCTCCACTGACTGAACCAGGTGCCTCTAGAAGCTCTGTTAACCTGGTATATTATTATTATTATTGTTATTTTTAAAGATTTTATTTATTTATTTGACAGAGATCACAAGTAGAGAGACAGGCAGGGGGGGGGGGGGGAAGCAAGCTCTCTGCTTAGCAGAGAGCCTGATGCGGGGCTTGATCCCAGAACCCTGGGATCATGACCTGAGCCGAAGGCAGAGGCTTTAACCCACTTAGCCACCCAGCCACCCAGCTGAAGGCAGAGGCTTTAACCCACTGAGCCACACAGAATCAGGTATATTCTAATTAAAATGGACAATTGGAATTTCCATAGAATGAGCAAAAAGCAGTCAAATCAGTAAATAAAACAAAACAAAACACCAAAAAACTCTTAGAGCACTAATGCAGTGTACTTCTTTAGCTCAGCTGGAGGGTGGGGGAGCCACAGCATGGTTTAGCTTCTACCTTGTCCTACAACTGAATTCCGTATTGGTGAATTGACTGAATCCTGAGGATTTTCACCTATGTCTCAAAACTGAAGAGAGGTACATTGAGTAGATTTTTTAGATTTTTCCTCTTTCGAGTGAGGAATAGGGAAATGGCTGCTGAGGGGAAAAGGGGGAAAACAGGGCAAGTGGGAAAAGTGAACAGTAGGACTAATTCTCTATAGGGAAATTTTCTTGGTCTTTGGGAGTGGTTAAGCCACCTCCTTCCCCACAAACCAGCCAAGTAGGTGGTATAAATCCTGATACAAAATAATGAATAGAATCTCGTAGTGTAGGAACTCCAACAAATACTGCTTGCTATTTCAGTTGAAACCCACCTATCTACTTCCCTCCTCCTGCTCCTTGGCTACAGAAAAGCTTATCTTTTTCTGAGGAAAAAAATGAACTGATGTCAGATACTGGGAGGAAGAGTCAACATATATCAGAGCATCTAACATGGACAGAGCAATTCAAGCATAATGGAAATTAAAAGGAACAATTTGGCAACTAGGCAAACACTGTTGCAAGAATAACAGAAGAAGGTCCTTAAATGTATCAGGTAGGCTTTCCCCTGCCTAGTAAGGTCCTTGGCATGCTCTTCCCCTGGCCTGAAGAACCTGGCATGCAAAGACAGGCCTAGAAGAGAAACATAACCCAAGGAAAGAAAGGAAATTATTTTCAGTTCTGGACTGTAGAACTCTAATGTTCAGTATAGTAGGTACTGGCTCTAAGAGACTGTTGACATTCATGGGGCACCTAGGTGGCTCAGTCAGTCATGATCTTGGGGTCCTGGGATCGAGCCCTGCATCAGGCTTCCTGCGCAGTGGGGTGTCTGCTTGTCTCTTTCCCTCGGCCCCTCCCCCACCTGCTCATGTGCCCCCCAATCTCTCAAATAAATAAATAAATAAAATTTTTTGGGAAAAAAAAAGACATTTAAATTAAAGAAAATTTAGTTCTTCAGTTGCACAAGGCACTTTTTAAGTGCATATAGCCACATAAAGCTAGTGGATATTACATTGATAGTGCACACATACAACATTTTTCTTATCTCAGAAAGTTCTTTTGGACAGTGTTGCTGTGGAGCAAGTTAATAACATTATTTGGTAAAATAATAATCAAAGATAAGGTGATAAAACAAGAATGAGATGGAAAAGGAGATTGCAGAACTAACGAAACAAATTGAAGATTAGTGAAACTAATAAACAAAAGCAAGGAACAGAATAGATATTGCTGAAAACTAAATTATAGACATTAAAGACTTGTAATCTCAAACACAGACAACCCAGTAAGTTAAGGGAAGACAGTCAAAGATAACCCAACAGTGGAACAGAAAATATATTCAAAGAGAATTCTTCTGAAAAGACCGAATGGAATGGCAGATCGAATATGTATACCATGGTCTAGGAAATCTTGGAACTTAGAGGATAAAGAATTCTTTAGGCAGAGAAAATAAATTGTATTCAAGGGAAGGAGTCAGGCTTTTCTGTTTTCTACAACAGTATTTCATGTAATATCTGTGAAGTTCCGAGGGAAGTAAGTGTGGCCCAGAATATTTAGTCCAAGATACATCTCTAATTAAAGGCAGTTGGTAGGTATTCTCAAATGTGAAAAAACTCAAGAAATTCAAGACATGTGAGCTCATGTGGAAAAAAAACTGCTTGAGAGCAAATCTCAGCCAGTTAAGAGTAAATCAGAATTAAGAATTATGGAATGAAGAAGCTTGACAAAAGAATTGGTGATGGGTATTGAATCCCTTCCAATGCAGGACTCATGTAAAATAGCTACATGAATAATGTTTATGGAACTGGATGGGAATGTTATCAACCTGGACAAAATACAAATAATAATTAACAAAATATAGAGATGGAGATAGGGTAGGTTGGTAAAAATAAAAAAAAAATAATGCTGTCATTCAATAGAAAATGTCTAAAATTGAGACAGTTAAAAAATAAGGATAATGGGGCGCCTGGGTGGCTCAGTGGGTTAAGCCGCTGCCTTCGGCTCAGGTCATGATCTCAGGGTCCTGGGATCGAGTCCCACATCGGGCTCTCTGCTCAGCAGGGAGCCTGCTTCCTCCTCTCTCTCTCTGCCTGCCTCTCTGTCTACTTGTGATCTCTCTCTGTCAAATAAATAAATAAAAAATCTTTAAAAAAAAAAAAAATAAGGATAATGGTCTACGGCCATATCACCCTGAACGCGCCCGATCTCGTCTGATCTCGGAAGCTAAGCAGGGTCGGGCCTGGTTAGTACTTGGATGGGAGACCGCCTGGGAATACCGGGTGCTATAGGCTACAAAAAAAAAAAAAAAAAAAAAAAAAAAAGGATAATGACTACAACTCATTTTGTTTTATACTTTTTCCTTTTTAGGGGATATTGCTTGATAAAGTTACAAATACTGTTGACCTGTAACATGGTTTAAACTTGGTGGGCCTACTTATACATGGATTTTTTTTTCAGTAAATATATAGGAAAATTTTTTGGAGATTTGTAACAATTTGAAAAAACTTGTAGATGAACCATGTAGTTTAGAAATACTGAAAAAATAAAGAAAAAGTTAGGCGGGTCATGAATGCATAAAATACATGTAGATACTATTTTTTCATTTACTACCATAAAATATATGCAAACCTATTTTATAAAAAGTAAACATTTTTCAAATCTTCAACAAACACAGATCCTATGTGGCACCATCATAGTTAAGAGAAATGTAATAAATATAAAGATACAGTATTAAATCATAACTGCATAAAACTAATAGTTATAGTACTATAAAAATCTCTTAGCTCTTCTTTTGTTACCGTGGTGAGCTTAATTATGGCAAGTATCTCCTTGAAACACCAATCATCTCTGTGTGAATGGTTTATCTCCAATAAACTGTGTATCGCATATTTTCAGGGTTCTTGCATATTTTTCATTGTGCTCAGTGCAATACTGTACACCTTGAATAACACCATAGGACTCATATGGTGCCACTAGTGATGCCAGAAAGTGCTTCCAAGAAACAGAAAATTCAGGACAGTACAGAAAAGAGTTGGAATTGCTTGATAAATACTATAAATTGAGGTCTGTAGTAGCAGTTGCCTGGCATTTCAGGATAAATGAATCTAGCAGAAGGACTATTGTAAAAAAAAAAAAAATTATAAAATCCTTGCTACAGCTTCTCTAGCAGGTGTGGAAAGCCTTGTGCTTTTTGCAAAATACCTTTTTATTTCATATTGACGATGTGTCTTTTATGTGGGTATAGGATTGCTCCAAGGAAGACATACCTGTAGACTAATACAATTTGAGAAAAATTAAAGTCATCATATGACAAAACAAATGAAAGGTGAAAGATCTAAAGCTGGGGAATTTAATGCTGGCAAAGGATGGTTTGATAATTTTTAGAAGTTTGGTTTAAAAATATGTCAGGATAACAGGAGAAGCAGCTTCTGCTGACCCAAGAGTGCAGACAAGTTCTCAGACACCATTAAGAAAATTACTAAGAAAGGATATCTGCCTGAGCAGGTTTCTAATTCAGAGGAAAGTGCATTGGGTAAAAAAAATGCCACAAAGGACATTTATTAGTAAGGAAGAGAGGTGAGCACCAGGTTTGAAGGCAGGAGGGAATAGGTTAACTCTTCTGCGTAAATACAGTTGGGTTCATGGTCAGGACTGCCCTCATCTGTAAAGCTGCTAATCCCTGACCTCCAAGGGAAAAGATAAACACCAGCTGCCCGTCTTTTGGCTGTACAACAGGAAGTCCTGGAAACGAGCACTTTTCTGGATTGGATTCATTAGTGCTTTTTCTCTGACATCAGGATGTACTTTGTCAGTAAGGGTCTGCCTTTTAAATTTCTTCTGATACTGGACAATGTCCCTGGCTACCCAGAACTCCATGAGTTCAACACCAAAGGCATGAAGGTGTTGCTCCAAATATGGTGTCTCTAATTCAGCCTCTAGATCAGGGGGTCATTAAGGACGTTTAAGGCTCATAACACATGGTGCTCTATAGAAAAGGTTATCAAGGCCATGGAAGAGATGCCCTGTAGAGAAAACATGAAAGTCTGGAAAGATAACACCATTGAAGATACCATTGTTGTTATAGAAAAAGCCATGAAAGCAATCAAGCCTGAACAGAATAAATTCCTGCTAGAGAAAACTGTGTCCAGATGTTGTACATGACTTCACAGGATTTATAACAGAGACAAGGAAATCCTGAAAGAGATTGTGGTTATGGCAAAAATGGTGGGGGTGAAGGGTTTCAGGATATGGATCTTGGAGGAATTCAAGGACCAAGAGATTCTCCACCAGAGGAATTTAGAGAAGAGTTCTTGGTGGAGATGGTACTTCTGAACCAGTGCCAGATGATGAAGCAGTGTTAGAAAACAAATTGACATTCTTAATCTCAGGAAACAAACTGAGGGCCGCTGAAGCGGGGTGGGGAGGGATAGGGTGGCTGGGTGGTGGACATTGGGGAGGGTATGTGGTATGATGAGTGCTGTGAATTGTATAAGACTGATGATTCACAGACGTGTACCCCTGAAACAAATAATACATTCTATGTTTAAAAAAATTGACAGACAATCTGGCATAAGCATTTTGAGTATTCAAGATAGCTACTTCTTTTATGACGTGGGCCCTTCTATGGTATGGACACTGTAACTAAAGCAAATGGTGGAAGAAGAATAGGTACTATATGTATAGAAACATTTTTAGAGAAATGAAAAA
The DNA here is from genome assembly GCF_902655055.1 of Lutra lutra. Taxonomy (NCBI): domain Eukaryota; kingdom Metazoa; phylum Chordata; class Mammalia; order Carnivora; family Mustelidae; genus Lutra; species Lutra lutra. Next base: position 63,160,771 of record NC_062284.1, read on the forward strand.
AAAGACAAATTATGATGTACTTCATAAAGTTACACTCCGTGTGCCTACCTCTCCTGCATCTTCAGCTACCTTCCCACCTCTTCTATTGCTGTCACCCCTGAGACAGCAACACTCAGCTCCTCCTCATCCTCAGCCTACTCAGCATAAAGACAGCAAGGATGAAGACCTTTATGACGTCGATCCATTGCATTTAGTAAATAGTCATCCTGCTGTACAGTTAACAGATTTATCTGTTGTATATGTGTCTGTCTTCATATGAAAATCTAGTAACTGTACAGCAAGAAGTATATGAGACATATTTGTGTCATTATCATCCTCCTTGCCTAAGTCATTATGTAGAGCATCATGTGCAAAACTTGTATGAAAGTGGATAGTCTATCCTTACATAGGCATAGGTGAGTAGTATTTAATACAAAATTAATAATGTGTTAGCTTTCTTACTGTTTTATAATTTTGCTTTCAAAGAATGATATTACCATACAGTATACCTTTCTTTCTTGTAACTGAAGATACTCTCTATCAGCCTATCGACATAGGTAAGTGGTTTGTTTTTTTAAAGTGTTTCCAGTACTGCATTGTGACATGACTGTAATACCGTACACCATCAAAATTTTACAAGGATTCATTCATTTGTGTATAGGCTATGCTACTGTGAAGCTACTGTATTGATTACACTAGGCTATCATAAAGCAGTCGGATTGCCACTTTATTATCAATGCAGTAAATATGGATTTCACATTATGTTTGCTTTTTTTTTTTAAAGATTTTATTTATTTGACAGAGACAGCGAGAGAAGGAACAGAAGCAGGGGGAGTGGGAGAGGGAGAGAAGCAGCCTTCCTATTGAGGAGGAGCACCATGTGGGGCTCGATCCCAGGACTCTGGGATCATGACCTGAGCTGAAGGCAGACGCTTAACGGCTAAGCAACCCAGGCACCCCTATGTTTTCATTTTTGATGTTTGTTAGTAATACGTATACTATCTGAAGTGTTTTGTATCCTATAAGACAGTATTTTTTTTTTTAAGATTTTATTTATATATTAGAGAGAGAGAGAATGAGAGGGGAGGGGTCAGAGGGAGAAGCAGACGCCCCGCTGAGCAGGGAGCCTGATGTGGGACTCGATCTGGAGACTCCAGGATCATAACCTGAGCTGAAGGCAGTTGCTTAACCAGCTGAGCCACCCAGGCGCCCCTAAGACAGTATTAAGAAGTACTGACAGATGATTCATCTTGTAAACAGATGACATAAACTTACGGTATTGAAAAACAATGCAGTCCTGTAAATGTATTTTCTTTTCCTTATGATTTTAATATTCTTTTCTCTGGCTTTCTCTGTTGCAGAAGTACAGTATATAATATGCATAACGTACAAAACGTGTTAATTGACTGCATATGTTATTATTAAGGATGTCGGTCAACAGTAGGGTATGAGCAGTTAAGTTTTTGCATAGTAAAAATTATACATGGTTCAACTACATGGTGAGCTGGTGCCCCTAATCCCCATGTTGTACAAGGGTCAGCTATACTCAAACTTCAGAAATTCAGCCCGATTTTCTTTTATTATTTTGAAGTGTAGTTATATTTGGTCCTATTAAAAATGGCATGTATAGCATGGTCTTTTACTTTTTTATTTTTTATTTTTTTTTAAATTTTATTTATTTATTCGACAGACAAGTAGGCAGAGAGGCAGGCAGAGACAGAGAAAGGAGGAAGCAGGCTCCCTGCTGAGCAGAGAGCCCAATGTGGGGCTTGATCTCAGGACCCTGAGATCATGACCTGAGCCGAAGGCAGAGGCTTTAACCCACTGAGCCACCCAGGCGCCCTCTTATTTTTTTCTTAATTTGTTTGTCATTGTATCTGTGTAAGTACATACAAAGATATTTATATTAATAACAGTATTTTAGTGATAATTTTAGTTAATTTTGGATTTGGAGTGATTTTTAATATCTTTCTACATTTCTGTATTTAAGTTTTTTTATAACAATGGAGCTTCTTTTGTTTTTCTAAAAAATGCTATGCACAATTATGTGAAGATACTAACAATGGTTAACTCTGGGTAGGAGGAGTGAATATGATTATAATTTTTTCCCTTCCTTTCCTTTAAAAAAAATTGTTTTGTTTAAATTTAAAATGAAAGATGCTCAAGTATTTCAGCTCAAGTGTTTCAGAGCAGATTAAGCCAGATTTGGAAACGATAGTTTTCATTCATAATATGACATATGCCATAAGAATATAGCTTAGGGGGTGCCTGGGTGGCTCAGTGGGTTAAAGCCTCTGCCTTCGGCTCAGGTCATGATCCCAGGGTCCTGGGATCAAGCCCCGCATCGGGTTCTCTGCTCCGCGGGGAGCCTGCTTCGCCCTCTCTCTCTGCCTGCCTCTCTGCCTACTTGTATTCTCTGTCAAATAAATAAATAAAATCTTAAAAAATATATATATATAGCTTATCCAGATCTGAGAAGTGATGATTTAGGAATTGGTAATCCAGTTGTGGAAAGGATAATCCCTAGAAGTAGTAAGAATATTAATGTGGAATTGAAATATATACATTTTCAATTGCAATGGTGTATTTAGGGGATAGAACATGGGGCTTGAACTCATGACCCTGACATGAAAATGGAGCTAAAATCAAGCATCAGAAGCCCCAGAGATAAAATATTTTTAAAATTATTACTTTGTGTCAGGACCAAATAACTTAGGAAAATTGTGTTAGAATGATTTATAGAAGCATGCTGAGGAAGCAAAGTAGTAATGGTATTGATTTTTTTTTTTTTAGTATTTTTAGTATTAGGGAATTATGCTGTATGTGAAATAAAGAGTAGATTTTTCATTTCCTGATGATTTCATGAACTAAAGTCATAGTAAACTAATTTTTTTCCTTCTGCATTATGAAAAAACTAGTTTTCTAGTTTCAAAAAGCTGGAAACTGTTAAATGTTACAGTATTGTTGGATTGAAAATTAGAAAAAAGTAATTTAGTGATGATAGAAAGTTTTTAGTTCTGACTTTCTGAATGAGAGGGTGGGTATAATTACAGACTAAGGAAAGACTGAATGTAATACAAATATAAACAGTTTAATGACAGAAAGTGTTACTACTTTTCACTAGTTTTTGTCTCTCTCCCTGCCCCCAACTCTCTTACAGACTCACCAATCTAAAGAAGATGGAGTTTATGTTTTCCAGCCCCACACTCAGCCAGTTAGCTGTCTTTACTTCTCACCCGCCAATCCGGCTCACATACTGTCACTGAGCTATGACGGCACATTACGCTGTGGGGATTTTTCAAGGGCTATTTTTGAAGAGGTAAATGTTAATGTATTTACATACTGACTTGAGGTGATATTCTAGATTCTTTATGAAATGCCACATGAATGATTATCATACCAATCAGAATGGGTGAAGTGGTATAGAATAGGAACTTTAGAATTACACTACTTAAGTTTGAATCGCACCATCTGTTACTACTTGTGTGACCTTGGAAGTTATTTAACCTCTTTTTGCATCAATTTCCTTAGTTGTGAAATGGTATAGTAATAGTACCTACCTCATAGGGTTGTCATGAGGATTGAATGACTTTAGGCAGATAAAGTGGTCAGAATGCAGCCAGACACATAAGTGTTTGCTCTTACTTTTAAATTTGTGTAAAAAGTTTTTATTGTGTATTACTCTTTTTTATTGAAGTATAGTTGACCCACAGTGTTTCATTAGTTTCAGGTGTACTACATAGTAATTCAACTCTGTACATTATGCTCTGCTCACTGCCAAGTGTAGCTACCATCTGTCACCATGCAGTTGCTACTACTGCATTGCCATTGAATATATTCTCTGTGCTGTACATTTTATCCTTTTTTATTCCCATATTCATTCCATTACTAGAAGCCTGTATCTGCCATTCCCCTTAACTCATTTTGGCCATTCTTCCCCCACCCCTCTGAATCCCTCTGGCAACCACCAGTTTGTTCTTTTTATGGTCTGTTTCTGCTATTTTTGGTTTTGTTCATTTGTTTTTTAGATTCCATATAAGTGCTATTTGTCTTTCTCTGTCTCACTTAACTTCACTTAGCAAAATGTCCTCTAGGTCCATGTGTGTTGTTACAAATGGCAAGATCTCATTCTTTTTTTTTATGGCTGAGTAATATCCCATTGCATACACATACATACACACACACACACACACACACACACACACACACCCCAGCATCTTTATTCGTTCATCTGTCAGTGGACATCTGTAGTGAACATAAGGGTATATATATCTTTATGAGTTAGTGTTTTCATTTTCTTTGGGTAAATACTAGTAGAATTACTGGATTATATAGTTTTCCTATTTTTAGTTTTTTTTTTTTTAAAGATTTTTATTTATTTATTTGACAGAGAGAGATCACAAGTAGACGGAGAGGCAGGCAGAGAGAGAGAGAGAGGGAGGGAAGCAGGCTCCCTGCTGAGCAGAGAGCCCGATGTGGGCCTCGATCCCAGGACCCTGAGATCATGACCTGAGCTGAAGGCAGCGGCTTAACCCACTGAGCCACCCAGGCGCCCTATTTTTAGTTTTTTTGAGGAACCTGCATACGTTTCTGTGGTGGCTCTACTAACTTACATTCCTACCAACAGTGCATAGGCATTCCTTTTTCTTCACATCTTTGCCAGTACTTGCTATTTCTTGTCTTTTTGATAGTAGTCATTCTAACAGGAATAAGGTGAGATCTCATTGTGATTTTGATTTGCATTTCCCTGATAATCAGTGATGTTGAGCATCATTTCATGTGTCTGTTGGCTATCTCCGTATCTTTGGAAAAATGTCTGTATCCTCTTCCCATTTTTTAATTGAATTATTTGGAGGTTTTTTTTGGTATTGAGTTGTTTAAGTTCTTTATATATTCATTCTCTATATATGTTCCAGATTTTTAAGGGATATTAACCCCTTATCAGATATATTATTTGCAAATATCTTAACCCATTTGGTAGGTTGCCTTTTCATTTTTTTTTTTAATGGTTTCCTTTGCTGTACAAAAGCTGCTTATTTTGATGTAGTCCTAATAGTTTATTTTTGTGTTTGTTTCCCTTTCCTTAGGAGACATACCTAGAAAAATGTTGCTAACTCTGGTGTCAAAGAGATTACTGCCTGTGTTTTCTTTTGGGAGTTGTATGGTTTCAGATTTCACATTTAGGTCTTTAATCCATTTTCAGTTTTTATTAATTAATTTTTAAAAGTAAACTCTACACCTAATGTGGGGCTTGAACTCGTGACACCAAAATTAAGAGTATCATGCTTGGGGCGCCTGGGTGGCTCAGCGGGTTGAGCCGCTGCCTTCGGCTCAGGTCATGATCTCAGGGTCCTGGGATTGAGCCCCGCATCGGGCTCTCTGCTCAGTAGGGAGCCTGCTTCTTCCTCTCTCTCTCTCTGCCTGCCTCTCTGCCTACTTGTGATCTCTCTCTGTCAAATGAATAAATAAAATCTTTAAAAAAAAAAAAAGAGTATCATGCTTTACCAACTGAGATAGCTAAGCACCGCCATTTAGGTTTATCTTTGTATATGGTGTCAGAAAGTGGTCCAGTTTCATTTTTTTCATGTAGCTATCCAGTTTTCCCAGCACCATTTATTGAAGAGACTGTCTTCCCCATTGTATATTTTTGCCTTCTTTGTCCTAGATTAATTGACCATATAAGCATGGGTTTATTTCTGGGCTCTCTGTTCTGCTCCACTGATCTGTTGTCCCAATACTGTACTGTTTTGATTACTACAACTTTGTAATGTATCTTGAAATCTGAGATTATGATCTGAGATTATGACTCCCATCTTTGTTCTTTCTCAAGATTGCTTTGCTTATTTTGATGGTTTTATGGTTCCATACAAATTTTAGGATTATTAGTTCTAGCTCTGTGAAAAATGCTTTTGGTATGTTAATAGATATTGCATTGAATTTTTAGATTGCTTTGAGTAGTACAGACATTTTAATGGTATTGGTTCTTTCCATCTGTGATTATGGTATATCTTTCCATTTGTTTGTGTCATCTTCAGTTTTTTTTTTTTTTTAAAGATTTTATTTATTTATTTGAGAGAGATCACAAGCAGGCAGAGAGGCAGGCAGAGAGAGAGAAGGGGAAGCAGGCTCCCTGCCGAGCAGAGAGCCCGATGTGGGGCTTGATCCCAGGACCCTGAGATCATGACCTGAGCCGAAGGCAGAGGCTTTAACCTACTGAGCCACCCAGGCGCCCCTCATCTTCAGTTTCTTTGATCATTTTATAGTTTTCAGAGTACAGGTCTTTTATGTCCTTGGTTAAATTTATTCCTAGCTATTTCTTAGGGTACAATTTTTTTTTTTAAAGATTTATTTATTTATTTGAGAGTGAGAGAGAATGGGAGGTAAGGATGGAGGGAAAGGGAGAGTAAGTCTCAAGCAGGCTCTGCACGGAGCACAGGGCCTGACATGGGGCTTGACCTCATGACCCTGAGATCATGACCTGAGCCAAAACCCAGAGGTAGACATTTAACCAACTGGGCCACCCAGGCAGGCACCCCTTTTTAGTGCAGTTGTAAATGGAATTGTTTCTTAGTTTCTCTTTCTGCTACTTTGTTATTATGAGTTGTATGGAAATGCAACATATTTCTTTATATTAATTTTTAATCCTGCAACTTTCCTGAGTTCATTTATTACTTGTGAAAGCTTTTTGGTGAAGTCCTCAGGATTTTCTATGTGAAGTATCATGACATCTGCAGACAGTGACAGTGTTAATGTTTTCCTTACCAATTTGGATGCCTTTTATTTCTTTTTTGTCTGTTATGCTAGGACTTCCAGTACTATGTAGAATAAAACTGGTGAGAGTACACATCTTTGCCTTGTTCCTGATTTTAGAGGAAAAACTCAATTTTTCACCATTGAGGGTGATGTTAGGTGTGTGTCTTTTTCTTTTTTAAAGATTGATTTGTTTGAGGGCTCCTGGGTGGCTCAGTTGGTTAAGCTTCTGCCTTCAGCTCAGGTTATTTTCCCAGGGTCTTGGGCTTGAGTCCTGCTTCAGGCTCCCTGGTCCCTGCTCCACAGGGAGTCTACTTCTTCCAATGCCCTCCTCCCACTCGTTTTCTCAGTCTCTCTCTCTCAAATTAAAAAAAAAAAAAAAAAAAAGATTTTTGAGAGGGAGTGCATAAGTGAGCAGGGGGAGGGGCAGAGGCAAAAGTAGAGAATCCTGAAATAGACTCTGTGCTAACTCAGGACTCAATCCCAGGAACCTGAGATCATGATCTGAGTCAAAATCAAGAGTCAGCCTCTCAACCAACTGCGCCACCCAGGCAGTATATAACTTTCCGGACATTTCATATAAATGGAGTCACACAATTTGTAGTCTTTTGTGACTGCATTCTTCTACATAACAATGTTTTCAGAGTTCATCCATGTTGTAGAATGTGTCATTACTTCATTCCTTTTTATGGCTGAATAATATTTCACTGTATGGATATATCACATTTTGCTCACCCATTCATTAGTTGATGAACATTGTGGATTGTTTCTATTCTTAATATTGAAAATAATGTTGTTGTGGACATTGATGTACAAGTTTTGTTTTGTTTTGTTTTTGCTTTTTTGTTTGTTTGATGTACAAGTTTTGTGTGAACATATTCTTTGATTTTGCTTGGGTATATACCTAGAAGTAGAGTTGCTTGATCATATGATAACTCTGTGTTTAATATCTTGAGGAACTACCAAACTGTTTCCCAAAGTGGCTTCCCCATTTACATACTGAACAAACATGAGTATTCCAATTTTTCCACATCCTTGTCAACACTACTGTTGGTGACTATAGCCATCCTAGTGAGTATGAAGTCTTATGTCATTATGGTTTTGACCCTCATTTCCCTAATGATTAATGATTCTGAGTGTCTTTTCATCTGCTTATTGGCCATTTTTATTTCTTTAGAGAACTATTGGTTTCTCTAAATGTTGGATTCTTTGCCTAAGTTTTAATTGGGTTATCTGTCTTTTTAGTATTGAGTTCTTAGATTTCTCCACTTACATATTTAAAGTCCGGTTTATTGAGATGTAAGTTCTATACAATAAAATTTGTCCTTTTAAGTGTATGATTCTATAAGTTTTGCAAATTTTCTGTACCTGTGTAACTGCCATCACAATCAAGATATAGAAAATTTCCATCACCTGAAAAAATCACCTTTTGAACCCTTTGTAGTCGGTCCCCTGCCTTTTCCTACATTCCTGACAACCACTGTTATGATTACCATCCCTATAATTTTGTCTGCTCCAAAATGTCAAGTAAATGGAGTCATATGGTATGAAGCTTTTTATGTCTGGCTTCTCTCACCTAGCATAATACTTCTAAGATTCATCCATGATGTTGCATGTATAACTAATGTGCTCCTGATACTACTGATTGAACAGTTACTTTGTGTTAGGCATTAATCTGAGAGTGCTTTATATATATTGTTAAGCCTTGTAACACCCTATGAAATAAGTAATGTTATCCCCATTTAACAGTTGAGAAAACTGAGGTAAAGAGGTTTATTGGCTTGCTCAGGGACACGAATGGCAGTTCTAGAATTTTCACTTGGGTCTGTCTGACGCCACTGCAATTAAACCCCTGCACCTAGCCATTTTGATACACTGACTGAATACTTCAGGTATCATTTGGGGGCTTTTTGGATGTACGGGGGTTGTGATGCCTTCGGTATATTAATTTGTTAGTCTCAGTTTATAATAGTATATATAACTTTTTATTAACTAAAAATCAGCAATAGTGATTCGTGGTTAAGAATGGTGGTTAGGTATGCTTCCAGAAAGTGCACGTATACTTAGAAGCAAATAGAGGTGGATATTTTTTTCCTTTTCACTAATGGATTCATACTGTATACATACTTTTTTGCAACTGGCTTTTTTCATTTGGTATTAGGGACAGATTGTAGTACAAATCTGTCTCATCCTTTTTAGCAATCCATGGTGTTTCAAAGTAGAGATGTACCATCATTTATTTAAACAGGTCTCTTTCGGTGGACATTTAGGTTGCTTCTTAATGCAATTGGTATCTTTTTTATTTTTTAATACAATTATGTTTTTTTTTTTTAGATTTTATTTATTTATTATTTGACAGATAGAGATCACAAGTAGGCAGAGAGACAGACAGAGAGAGAGAGGAGAGGAGAAAGCAGGCTCCTTGCTGAGCAGAGAGCCCGATACGGGGCTTGATCCCAAGACCCTGAGATCATGACCTGAGCCGAAGGCAGAGGCCTCAACCCACTGAGCCACCCAGGTGCCCCTGCAATGGGAATTTTGCAATGGACATCTTTTTATATATTTAGATAAATTATTGTCAGAGGGTACAAACATTAAATATTTTGATAGGTATACTCTGATTAGTTGTCAGAAACTTGTTATTTACTTATTTATACTTCTACCAAGAGTGAGTAAGTGATGAGCATTTGGCCATATGTTTTTGGACTTGGTTGGCAAAATTACTTGATATATTAAGGTATTTCAGCTGGGTAGAATTTACATTTAGTTCATTTCCTAGTAAGTGTCACAGAATAGATCTGCAACTGAGGTTTATTGGATTTAAGAGATGTGGCATGTAACCCTGACATGATTGATGGATGGGCCATTTGTTTGTAGGTGAGTCTTACAGCTGATCTGTGCCTTAGTTTCCATTTCTGTAAAACGGGATGATCATTTTGCATTCTGCTTTCTGTGGGATGATGGGAGGATAAATGAAATTATTAGGTAAAGTGTTTTATAACCTTTTTACCAAAAAATTTATACGTTGGTGGTTATTTGTATCCTTAGGTATATAGAGATGAAAGAAGTAGCTTTTCCTCTTTTGACTTCTTGGGAGAAGATGCCTCCAATTTAATAGTAGGACATTGGAATGGAAATATATCACTGGTAGATAGACGGACACCTGGAACTTCTTATGAGAAACTTATCAATTCTTCTTCGAGCAAAATAAGAACTGTTCATGTCCACCCAGTGCACAGACAGTATTTTATCACTGCAGGATTGAGGTATGTTCTTCATAAAATTTTGTGATTTACTCTTTTGAAGTTAGGAATACTGTTCTGTTTATTTATTTTTTAAATATTTATTCATTTGAGAGAGAGTGTGTGTGAGTACAAATGGGGAGGTGTGGTGCAGAGAGAGAGAAGGAGAGAGAGAGAATCCTCATGCAGACTCCCTGCTAAGTGCAGAGCTGAATGTGGGACTTGATCCCAGGACCTTGAGATTATGACCTGATCTAAAACCAAGAGTCAGGTGTTTAACCAACTGAACCACCCAGATGTCCTGAGGGACTACTGTAGTTTGGATGTTAAAGATAACTGATTTTTCTGATACTCATATACCTAAATAATTTTTCTTTCTACACCAATTGAAGTTTTATTAAATATGATTTTTTTTAAAGATTTTATTTATTTATATGACAGAGCACAAGTAGACAGAGGCAGGCAGAGAGAGAGGGGGAAGCAGGCTCCCCATCGAACAGAGAGCCCAATGTGGGGCTCGATCCCAGGACTCTGAGATCATGACCTGAGCCGAAGGCAGAGGCTTAACCCACTGAGCCACCCAGGCACCCCTGAATATGATTTTTTTTTTAGGAGTGATTCTTTTGGAAATAAAAAAGATTCTTTTGGATTTGGCATCATGTGAATTTACTTTTTTTTTTTTTAAACAGAAAAAAAGTCTTTAATAAATCAACTTGTTTTATCTCAATAATACTTAATGGATACATTGTTTTCTACACTTAGAATCCAGAGGTTGTTATTTTTTTTTAATTTTTAATTTTTTATTAACAAATAATGTATTATTAGCCCCAAGGGTACAGGTCTGTGAATCACCAGGTTTACACACTTCACAGCATTCACCATAGCACATACCCTCCCCAATGTCCATAACCCAACCACCCTCTCCCTACCCACCTCCCCCCAGCAACCCTCGGTTTGTTTTGTGAGATTAAGAGTCTCTTATGATTTGTCTCCCTCCCGATCCTATCTTGTTTCATTTTTTCCTTCCCTACCCCCTAAACCTTCCACTTTGCCTCTCAACTTCCTCATACTAGGGAGATCATATAATAATTATCTTTCTCTGATTGACTCATTTCACTCAGCATAATACCCTCTAGTTCCATCCACATCATTGCAAATGGCAAGATTTCATTTCTTTTGATGGCTGCATAGTATTCCATTGTATATATATACCACATCTTCTTTATTCATTCATCTGTTGATGGACATCTAGTTTCTTTCCATAGTTTGGCTATTGTGGACATTGCTGCTACAAACATTCGGGTGCACATGCCCCCTTCAGATCACTACATTTGTATCTTTAGGGTAAATACCCAGCAGTGTGATTGCTGGGTCGTAGGGTAGCTCTATTTTCAACTTTTTGAGGAACCTCCATGCTGTTTTCCAGAGTGGTTGCACCAGCTTGCATTCCCATCAAAAATGTAGAAGGGTTCCCCTTTCTCTGCATCCTCTCCAACATCTCTTGTTTCCTGACTTGTTAATTTTAGCCATTCTGACTGGTGTGAGGTGGTATCTCATTGTGGTTTTGATTTGTATTTCCCTGATGCCGAGTGATATGGAGGACTTTTTCATGTGTCTCTTGGCCATCTGGATGTCTTCTTTGCAGAAATGTCTGTTCATGTCCTCTGCCCATTTCTTGATGGGATTATTTGTTCTTTGGGTGTTGAGTTTGATAAGTTCTTTATAGATTTTGGATACTAGCACTTTATCTGATCTATCATTTGCAAATATCTTCTCCCATTCTGTCAGTAATCTTTTGGTTTGTTGATTGTTTCCTTTGCTGCGCAGAAGCTTTGATCTTGCTGAAGTCCCAATAGTTCATTTTTGCCCTTGCTTCCCTTGCCTTTGGCGATGTTTCTAGGAAGAAGTTGCTGTGGCTGACGTCAAAGAGTTTGCTGCCTGTGTTTCCTGGAGGATTTTGATGGATTCCTGTTTTGCATTGAGGTCTTTCATCCATTTTGAGGCTATTTTTTGCGTGGTGTAAGGAAATGGTCCAGTTTCATTTTTCCGCATGTGGCTGTCCAATTTTCCCAATACCATTTGTTGAAGAGACTGTCTTTTTTCCATTGGACATTCCTTCCTGCTTTGTCAGAGATTAGTTGACCATAGAGTTGAGGGTCCATTTCTGGGCTCTCTATTCTGTTCCATTCATCTGTGTGTCTGTTTTTCTGCCAGTACTATACTGTCTTGATGACAGCTTTATAATAGAGCTTGAAGTTTGGAATTGTGATGCCACCAACTTTGGCTTTCTTTTTCAATATTCCTCTGGTCTTTTCTGAGTCCGTATAAATTTTAGGATTATTTGTTCCATTTCTTTGAAAAAAATGGATGGTATTTTGATAGGGATTGCATTAAACGTGTAGATTGCTTTAGGCAGCATAGACATTTTGACAATATTTGTTCTTCCAATCCATGAGCATGGAACATTTTTCCATTTCTTTGTGTCTTCCTCAATTTCTTTCATGAGCACTTTATAGTTTTCTGAGTACAGATTCTTTGCCTCTTTGGTTAGGTTTATTCCTAGGTGTCTTATGGTTTTGGGTGCAGTTGTAAATTGGATTGACTCCTTTATTTCTCTTTCTTCTGTCTTGTTGTTGTATTGTCTTGGTGTATAGAAGTGCAACTGATTTCTGTGCATTGATTTTATATCCTGACGCTTTACGGAATTCCTGTACAAGTTCTAGAAGATTTGGAGTGGAGTCTTTGGGTTTTCCACATAAAGTATCATATCATCTGCAAACAGTGATAGTTTGACTTCTTTGCTGATTTGGATGCCTTTAATTTCTTTTTGTTGTCTGATTGCTGAGGCTAGGACTTCTAGTACTGCGTTGAATAGCTGTGGTGATAATGGACATCCCTGCCGTGTTCCTGACCTAGCAGAAAAGCTCTCAATTTTTTTCCATTGAGCATGATATTTGCGGTGGGTTTTTCATAGATGGCTTTGATGATATTGAGGTATGTACCCTCTATCCCTACATTTTGGAGAGTTTTATCAAGAAAAGATGCTGTACTTTGTCAAATGTACTTTTAAGCATCTATTCAGAGTACCTTATGATTCTTGTTCTTTCTTATATTAATGTATTGTATCACATTGATTGATTTCCAGATGTTGAACCAACCTTGCAGCCCTGGAATAAATCCCACTTGGTTGTGGTGAATAATTCTTTTAATGTACTGTTGGATCCTATTGGCTAGTATTTTGGTGAGAATTTTCACATCTGTGATCATCAAGGATATTGGTCTGTAATTCTCTTTTTTGATGGGGTCTTTGTCTGGTTTTGGGATCAAGGTAATGCTGGTCTCATAAAATGAGTGAGGAAGTTTTCCTTCCATTTCCTTTTTTTGGAACAGTTTCAGGAGAATAGGAATTAATTCTTCTTTAAATGCTTGGTAGAATTCCCCTGGGAAGCCATCTAGCCCTGGGTTCTTGTTTGTTGGGAGATTTTTGATGACTGCTTCAATCTCCTTACTGGTTATGGGTCTGTTCAGGTTTTCTTTTTCTTCCTGGTTCAGTTGTGGTAGTTTATATGTCTCTAGGAATGCATCCATTTCTTCCAGATTGTCAGATTTGCTGGTGTATAGTTACTCATAATATGTTCTTATAATTGTTTGCATTTCTTTGGTGTTGGTTGTGATCTCTCCTCTTTTCATTCATGATTTTATTTATTCGGGTCCTGTCTTGTTTTTGATAAGTCTGGCCAGGGGTTTATCAATCTTATTAATTCTTTCAAAGAACCAGCTCCTAGTTTCGTTGATTTGTTCTATTGGGTTTTTTTTTTGTTTGTTTGTTTTGTTTTTGGTTTCTATTTCATTGATTTCTGCTCTGATCTTTATGATTTCTCTTCTCCTGCAGGGTTTAGGCTTTCCTTGTTCTTTCTCCAGCTCCTATAGGTGCAGGGTTAGGTTGTGTATTTGAGACCTTTCTTGTTTCTTGAGAAAGTCTTGTATCACTATATATTTTCTCCTCAGGACTGCCTTTGCTGTGTCCCATAGATTTTGAACAGTTTTGTTTCCATGAGTTTTTTCAATTCTTCTTTAATTTCCTGATTGACCCATTCATTCTTTTGTAGGATGCACTTTAGCCTCCATGTCTTTGGGTTCTTTCCAGATTTCCTCTTGTGATTGAGTTCTAGCTTCAGAGCATTCTGGTCTGAAAATATGTAGGGAATTATCCCAATCTTTTGGTACTGATTGAGATCTGATTTGTGATCCAGGATATGATCTATTCTGGAGAATGTTCCATGTGCACTAGAGAAGAATGTGTATTCTCTTGCTTTGTGATGGAATGTTCTGAATATATCTGTGACGTCCTTCTGGTCCAGTGTGTCATTTAAGGCCTTTATTTCCTTGTTGATCTTTTGCTTGGATGATCTGTCCATTTCAGTGAGGGGGGTGTTAAAGTCCCCTACTATTATTATATTACTGTTGATGTGTTTCTTTGATTTTGTTATTAATTGGTTTATATAGTTGGCTGTTCCTACATTAGGGGCATAGATATTTAAAATTATTAGGTCTTCTTATTGGACAGACCCTTTCAGTATGATATAGTGTCCTTCTTCATCTCTTATTATAGTCTTTGGCTTAACATCTAATTTATCTGATACAAGGATTGCTACCCCAGCTTTCTTTTGATGTCCATTAGCATAGTAAGTTGTTTTCCACTCCCTCACTGTAAATCTGGAGGTGTCTTTGGGTCTAAAATGAGTTTCTTGTAGACAGCATATTGATGGGTTTTGTTTTTTTATCCATTCTGATACCCTGTGTCTTTTGATCAGGGCATTTAGCCCATTTACATTCAGGGCAACTCATGAGAGAGATGAATTTAGTGCCATTGTATTGCCTGTAAGGTGATTGTTACTGTATATTGTCTCTGTTCCTTTCTGGTCTACTACTTTTAGACTCTCTCTTTGCTTAGAGGACCCTTTTTAGTATTTCCTGTGGAGCTGGTTTGGTGTTTACAAATTCCTTTAGTTTTTGTTTGTCCTGGGAGCTTTTTATCTCTCCTTCTATTTTCAGTGATAGCCTAGCTGGATATAGTATTCTTGGCTGCATGTTTTTCTCATTTAGTGCTCTGAGTATATTGTGCCAGTTCTTTCTGGCCTGCCAGGTCTCTGTGGATAAGTCTGCTGTCAATCTAATATTTTTACCACTGTATGTTACAGACTTCTTGTCCCGGGCTGCTTTCAAGATTTTCTGTTTGTCACTAAGACTTATAAGTTTTAGTATTAGATGATGGGGTATGGACCTATACTTACTGATTTTGAGGGGGATTCTCTGCACCTCCTGGATTTTTATGTTTGTTCCCTTTGCCATATTAGGGGAATTCTCTACAATAATTCATTCCAATATACCTTCTGCCCCCCTCTCTTTCTTTTTCTTCTGGAATCCCAATTATTCTAATATTGTTTCATCTTATGGTATCACTTACCTCTTGAATTCTCCCCTTGGGTCCAGTAGTTGTTTGTCTCTCCTTTGCTCAGCTTCTTTATTCTGTGTCATTTCATCTTCTATATCACTAATTCTCCCTTCTGCCTCGTTTATCCTAGCAATAAGAGCCTCCATTTTTTATTGCACCTCATGAATAGCTTTTTTGATTTCAGCTTTGTTAGATTTTAGTTCTTTTATTTCTCCAGACAGGTTTCTCTAATATCTTCCATGCCTTTTTCGAGCCCAGCTAGCACCTTGAAATCATCATTCTGAACTCTAGATCTGACATAATACTAATGTCCGTATTTATTAGCTCCCTAGCCTTCGGTACTGCCTCTTGTTCTTTTTTTTTTGTGGTGAGTTTTTCCACCTTGTCATTTTATGCAGATAAGAATATATGAACGAGAGAATAAAATACTAGAAGGGTGGGAAAGACCCCTGAAAAATGTGCGTTAGCCAAATCAGAAGAGACACCAAATCGTGGGGAGAAGAAAGGACGTAAAAAGTTCAAAAAAATTAAAAGAGAAAAAAGAAAATATATATATTAGACTGATGAATAGGACAGAATCACCCACTTGATTTTGGGAGTATTTTGGTCTCTTAGAAGAAACTACCCTCCAAAATTTTAAAGAAAGAAAGAAAGAGAAATACACACACACACACACACACACACACAAATAAGGGTAAACACGATGAAGGGATGGAATATGACTGTAAAGATGAAAATTTTAAAAAAATTCTAAGAATGGAGTTGATAAGTTGATTGGGAAAAGAAAGAAAAAGAAAGTGGGGAGAATTTGCTCAGGCTGGAGACTAGAACAAACTCTGTGCTGGATTTGGGGTATATTTTGATCTATTAGATGTTGTATCCCCAAATTTTTTTTAGAAGAAAAAACTATGTGTATACAAAAAATAAAGGTAGATACAGTGAAGGATAAAATATCCCTATAATAATGAAGGTTCAAAAAGATTTTTTTAAAGAAAGGTATTGTTAAGAGAAATTAGTTAAAAAAACGTTAGAAGAGGAAAGAGTAAAAGTTAAAAAAATTAGAATAAGCAAAAAATAAAATTTAAAAAAATTTAACTTTGCGAGACTAAAGAATCACGGGGAGAAAGCCATGAATTCTGTGCTTTGCTTTCCCCTCCTCTGGAATTCCACTGGTCTCCTTGATCAGTGAGCTTGGTCTTGCTGATCTTCTGGAGGAGGGGCCTGTTGTGATTCTCAAGTGTCTTTGCCCGAGGTGGAATTGCTCTGCCCTTGCCAGGGGCCGGGCTAAGTAATCTAAGTGGGTTTGCTCTTGGGAGCTTTTGTTCCCTGAACACTTTCTGTAGAGCTTTGGAGGACAGGAATGAAAATGGCGGCCTCCAAATCTTCGGCCCTGAGGAGCTGAGATCCCGGGGCCCCACTCCTCAGTGAGCCCTCAGAGAAAAGTGCTCAATCACTCCCATCTCCCTGGTCTCTGGAGGCTCTCTGAGCCCACCCAGCCTGTTATCAAGCGTTTCTGTCTCTGGCACATAGCCCCTTTGGAGTCTCTAAACCCAGCAGATCCCTGCTGCTCTTTCAGGGGGATCTCCCCAGATCTGCCACTTATGGGTTCCCTGCTCAAAGAGCAGTGGCCTGACTGTGTCAGAAATCACAGTTTAAGGTAACCGTGAGCTGAGAGCTCACTCCTCTGCTCTGTCTCTGTAGTTGGTTTTCCCCCTCTAATACCTGTGAGCTCTGCCACACTCAGACACCCCTGATCCTTCTGTGACTCCGTGGGACCTGAGACCACACTGTCCCCGCGAGGGCTCCATCCCCGCTTAGCCTCTGGAGCAATGTCCGTCAGTGGAGCAGACTCTAAAAGTTCTGATTTTGTGCTCCATTGCTCCACTGCTTGCTGGCAGCCGGCCCCTCCCACCGCGGTCTATCTTCCCATTGCTTCGGATTCACTTCTCCACAGGTCCTGCCTTTCAGAAAGTGGTTGATTTTCTGTTTTTAGAATTGCTGCTCTTCTTCTCTTCGATCTTCTGTTGGATTTGTAGGTGTTTGGAATGGTTTGATAACTATCTAGCTGATCTCCTGCTACCTGATGTCCTCTCAGCCTGCTACTCCTCTGCCATCTTGACTCCTCCCCCACTTTTTTTTTCTTAAAGATTTTATTTATTTATTTGAAATAAAGAGAACATGAGCAGAGGAGGGGTCAGAGAGAAGGAGAAGCAGACTCTCTGCTAAACAGGGAGCCCCGTGTGTGGCTTGATCCCAGGAAACCCGAGATCACGACCTGAGCCAAAGGCTGATGCTTAACTGACTGAGCCACCCAGGCGCCCACATATGCATTTACTTCTAGTGTTTTGAGAAGAAAACTTGTTAAAAAAAAAAAAAGTTATATGTGATCTATAACTTGGTCTGTGTTTATTTTTTTCTCAGAGAGGTTGGAAAACCAACTAGAATCTTGTCTCTATATATCCACTGCTTCATATATATTCTGTAGTTATGGCATTTTTCTAATATTTCATTTTTTATCTATACAGTGTTTGTAAAATTATCCCAGATCAGAATGTTCCTCAGTGTAATGAGTATTTGAGTGTCTGTGTTCAGCGCTGTTTGAGAGCTCACTACATGTACTGTGCAACACTGAGAATTATTCCTCCCCTTACAGGGATATTCATATTTATGATACAAGGTACCTGAATCCCAGGAAAAGCCAGCCTTTGATTTCTTTAACGGAACACACGAAGAGCATCGCTTCTGCCTATTTTTCACCTCTTACTGGTAACAGAGTAGTGACCACATGTGCTGATTGTAAGCTGAGGTAAATTGGGGAGATAGAAATGCATTGTTAAGGAATCTAGAGTCTGTAGCTACTGTGTAAACCAGTAGCTTTGTTTACTACTGCTCCCTATTAAATTGCTAGTATTGTTTTGTAGCCATTTCTATGTTGCTGGCCAAATCAGTAACCTGTATTTCATGGGTTTTCAGCAGTTTTGGGATCTGGAAATTTCCTTGCGTTTGGCAGGGAAGGTCTACAGGGAGTAGATGTCAGGCTTCCCTTTCAGCACTGAGTGATCCCAGAAGTCTCAGGAAAACCAGGCTTGTGATATGTTGGAAGAAGGATAATTTTAGCATCGGGACAGACTCTTAGGTTGGGGCTAGTGGCGCCTACCCTTCACATGAAGTGCTGTGTGGAAACTGCAGAGTCCCAGGCCAGGGGCAGGCAGAAAAGATAGCAATAATTGGGCTTTTGTACAAACCACTGGATACAGTTTTTACAGTTTTAGCTTTGGTGCCTTTCTGTAGCTACTTCCTAAAAATGGCTTTAAAAATATGATCTAAACCAACTGAACCAAAAATAGAAAATAATGACAAAAAATGTGGAGAATGTTAATATAACCACAGAGGAAATGATTTTGTTTTCTTTTATTCCTGATTTTGCTTAGCATTGTAAGCATTTGTCATTTTATAATTTTACCTTAAGTAATTCTGGAATTCATTCATTATTCATTCAACAAGCATCTGTTGGATGTATAATGTGGGCCAAGCTCTAGAAAGGCACCTAATTTCTGTTTAGACTTTTCTGTTGGGAAGAGCATGGTCCTTACTTTGTGACAGGTGTCCAGTTTCTAGTAAAGTCTGTGAGCATTACCAGGTGGGTGTATTGAGATTTAGTCACTAGGCAGTGGCAGTCCAGTGTCTCTCCTTTTTACCCATACAGTTTTCTTTGCATAAGAAGCTACCTGTATTTTAACCATTCTGTTCATTTGTACTGCAGAATTTACATTAGCTGTTAGTGATTTAGCTTTCTAGTAATCTGATTAGGCAATAAGCTGTAGGTGCCAAGAAACTACATTGGAATAGCGAGGTGCAAGAAGGGGGAGGTGATGTGATGTGGTTAGTTTCTTTCTGTTAGGGTACCTGGTGTAGGCTCCTGGACTCTTTGAGCTACCGCACAAGAACTCCGCATGGTTGCTGGTCAGTCGTAGTCTTACCAGCCTGTAGAAGTGACACTGTTAGTCCCTCAACTAATGAGTCTCATGGGGAAATTGCTCTTGATATGTGCAAAAATTTTTAGGTTATTTGTACATTTTCAGACCACATCCCTTTATAGATGGTCTGTAATTATTGTGAATCTCAATATAGGATCCAGAGTATTATTTTATAATATGCATTTTCAATTTGGTGTAATAGTGTTTAAATAAATTATTTCTTCAATAAACTGTAAAGTTCTGAATTTTATAATATTTTTTGTAATTTTTGTTAAATATATTAGCTGAAGTTTATTAAAGCCTGATCCTGTATATTTTAAAATAGCAATCATATTTCATGTCATGAACCAGTGAAAAACTTGCTAAATACACTGATTTTCTTTCAGAAAATTTTTAAGAAACAGTAAAAAGTGTGTTACTTTGTTCTTGATCTTTGTTTTGCAGAATCTTTGACAGCAGCTGTATATCCTCTGAGATTCCTTTGCTCACTACCATCAGGTAGGTTTCCATATATGTTAGACATCTGATTGTCAAAATGATGTAGTAGGTCTGAATTTTTGTATTACATATTTTAAGTGTCCCAGCTTGCTAGTTCCTATCCAGAAGGGTTCTTGCTTCCAGGTTCTCTCCATCCTCAAAGGGTTCAATCTCTTTTAGTCCATAGCTATTCTTTGCAGCTGGGTGGTTATTTTTGGCTAAGGTGAATGACTTTATTCCACGTGAATTACTCATGTTCTTTTATTAAGGAAAATCGTAACCTCTTACCGGCTGTGAGGCCATCTAAAGCTCTTTTGTTTATACCTGTTTGTTGTGGACTTAAAGGGTTTCCCTACCTTCCCACTTAAACTTTCTCTAGTTACCTTCTTTTTGCATCTGCTACTTTTAATGTATGTATTTTATATCCAACTTCAGTGCCATCTTCTAGACATCCCTCTTTATCAGTATTTGTGAAGTTGGGACCAGAGTGTGCCATATATGTTAATTGTTATATCATGCATTTTAAAGTCTGTGGAGGCTACATTTAAGTGTGTTTGTTTCCTTTTTTACAAATTGTCCCATCTTCATTTCCTTTTTCAAACTTTATGCCCATTAAACATTGATTCTTCTCTCTCCCTTCCATACCTTGGCAGCCATCTTTCTACTTTACATTTCTGTGATTTTAACTACTTTAAACACTTGATGTGAGTGGAATCATGGTATTTGTCATTCTGTGACTAGCTTATTTCACTCAACATCGTGTCCTCAGTGTTCCCTTATGTTCTAGCATGCGACCTCCTCCCTTTTTAAGGCTGCATAATATTCATTGTATGTATATACCACATTTTGTTTATCCATTCATCTGTCGATGGACAGTGGGTTTGTTTCTACATCTTGGCTATTGTAAATGATCCTGCAGTGAACATGGATGTGCAAATATCTCTTCAAGATCCTGCTTTGAATTCTTTTGGATATATACCCAGGAAGAGGAATTTTTAAATTTTTTGAGGAACCTCCCTATTGTTTTTCTGTAGGGGCTGCACCATTTACATTCCTACCAGCAGTGCACCAGAGTTCTAATTTCTCTTTATGTTAATCATTCTACTCTTTTATTGTGATTATCTAAATGGTTGTGAGGTAATATCTCATTGTGGTTTTGATTTGCGTTCTTGTTGAACATTTTTTTCATATGTTTTTTGGCCATTTATGTATCTTTGTCAAATTGTCTCTTCAAGTCTTGTCCACTTTTGAATTGGGTCATTTTTGTTTTGAGTTGTGGGGAGTTCCTTACATATTATGCATATTAACCCCTTATCAAATATATGATTTGCAGAGATTTTCCACTGTTTGGGGGGTTGTCTTTCACTCTGTTGATTGTTTGCTTTGGTGCACAGTTTTTGAGTTTAATATAGTCCTGTTACTTTTTCT
Source organism: Lutra lutra (assembly GCF_902655055.1). NCBI lineage: Eukaryota > Metazoa > Chordata > Mammalia > Carnivora > Mustelidae > Lutra > Lutra lutra. The sequence continues at coordinate 63,182,079 of NC_062284.1, forward strand.
TGTCCAATTGATTATCAAGTGACTGTTGAGAATGTCCTCCTTATCAAATACTTGTTGGTGTAGTTGTGATGCCTCACATGCAGGATCTGGCTATCTGTGTGGTTGTGAACACCTGGAATTTAGGTTAGTGTCTCTTGTGCTTCCAGATTTCCAATAGTATGTTGGATAGAGATGGCAAGAGTGGGCATCTTTGCCTTTTTCCTGCTCTTTGAGGAAAAGTTTTCAGTCTTTAACCTTTGAGTATGATGTTAGTTGCGGGATTTTTCACATATAGTCTTTATTATGTTGAGATAATTTCCTCCTATTCCTAGTTCATTGAATGTTTTTATCGTGAAAGGGTATTGATTTCGGGGCACCTGGGTGGCTCAGTGGGTTAAGCCTCTGCTCAGGTCATGATCTCAGGGTCCTGGAATCGAGCCCTGCATTGGGCTTTCTGCTCAGCAGGGAGCCTGCTTCCCCCTCACTCTGCCTGCCTCTCTGCCTACTTGTGATAGCTCTCTGTGACAATAAATAAAATCTTTTTTAAAAAAAAAGAAAGGGTATTGATTTTGTCAGATGATTTTTCTGCATCTGTTGAAATGATCATATTATTTTTGTCCTTTATTCTCTTAATTTGTTATATTCTATCAAATGAGTTTTGTGTGTTGAATCATCCTTGTTTTCTAGGTATAGCTCCAACTTGGTCATGGTGTATAATCCTTTAAATGTGCTATTGAGTTCATTTTGTTAGTATTTTGTTGAGAATTTTTGCATCAGTATTCATTAGGGATGTTTGTCATTTTATTTTATTTACTTATTTATTTTAGGTATTTTATTTATTTATTTATTTTAAAGATTTTATTTATTTATTTGACAGAGATCACCTGAGCCGAAGGCAGCGGCTTAACCCACTGAGCCACCCAGGCGCCCCTTATTTATTTATTTGACAGAGAGCACAAGTAGGCAGAGCAGCAGGCAGAGGGAGAGGGAGAAGTAGACTCTCCGCTGAACAGGGAACCCGATCCCACATTGGGCTTCCTGCTCAGCAGGGAGTTTGCTTCTCCCTTTCTCTTTGCCCCTCTATCCACTTACGCTTTCTCTCAAATAAATAAATAAAATAAAGTTGTATGGAATATAAAATGATTTCAGGGTTTGGTTATCGGGGAATACAAATATGGGATTATAGATTCTATTAAAATGGCAGTAACATAGATTATATATTTTTTACTTCTAGGGCTTCTGTTTTGTATGTGTAAAAAAAGGGAGGGCATGGAGTCCATTGAGCTAAGAAATAGTGAACAAAAAAGGTGCTATTTCAATAGTGACCATCCACTGAGTACAACCACTAGGCAGTGGAGATTCAGAAGTACAGAAGACATCATCTCTGTCCTGATTTCATTTTTATATGAAATTAAGCTGATGGTAACTCAGTAACTTAATGAAAAGAAACTTGGAAGAGAATACCAGCATTTAGGAGTAATGCCATGTTTACCCTATGCCCATTGCTGCTTTGAGTTATTTAACACTATCCTTTAAAAAAATTGTGTTTTTCACTAGGCACAACACTATCACTGGGCGATGGCTGACCAGGTTTCAGGCTGTGTGGGACCCTAAACAAGAAGACTGTGTCATTGTTGGCAGCATGGCTCATCCACGACGTGTGGAAATCTTCCATGAGTCAGGACAGCAGGTGCATTCTTTTTTTGGTGGAGAAAGTCTGGTCTCTGTGTGTTCCATCAACACTATGCACCCAACTCGGTATATTTTGGCTGGAGGTAATTCCAGTGGAAAGATACATGTTTTTATGAATTAAGAAAGTTGATGAGTGTTTGGTTTAGCAACATCAAAATTGGTTCAAATTAATCAGTATCTAAGGAGCCTAGTAATTCATGTGCCTTGGCCTTTTTAAAAATATGTTCTATTTAGTTAATATAAAATTGCTTTATTAATAAGAACTGTGAGCAGAATGTATACAGTTACATACTTACATGTTTAGTAAGGGAGAAGCCTTTTAAGTCATTTCTGTAGATTGGGAAAGGAATTTGAGGGGAGGCTGTGATGCCTTCAGCACTTTTAATCAGGCAGTATGTTGAGAAATTCTAGCATTATAAATTACAAAGCTTTGAATGATCAGTATTAAAAGTTCTTGTAGTTTCATGATACGGTTTTGCTTCTGTAGTGATACTTGGATTTGTGGTTTATTTCATAGTTTGGAGTAAATATTTCTAGACTCACACTGGAAGGGATCCTGAAAGGTCATCTAACTTAGTGATTATGAAACTTCTTATTTTTTAATGGAGAATTCTTTTTTTCCCCCTCCTGCCTTTAAATTAAATTTTATGTGAAATCCCAAGATACTTGTTGAGAAGCCTTGGTTCACTTGGGCAGGGGCCTGTCTTTGTGTGCTGACCCTTTTACCTCCTCTAGATGGCTCCTGAAGCATGGCCAAGGAATCGTAGGGCTTCTAGGAACAGGGTTTGGATCTGCCTGACCTTGTAATCCAGTGTGAGATTGCCTTCAGACCAGTGTTTTCCAGACTGGCTTGTAGCTATTCACATGAAATCCATGTAGCCATGACCAGTCTTTAAAAAAAAGGAAAAGGAAAGAAATAGTAAAGAATAATAAATGTAATGGATAAGTGTTGTTTTGTGAAATTTAGTTATATGTGCTTACATATATGTAACTGTATATGAATATGCATATTCCGATGTAAAACATATGTATTTATTACTGTGGTATACTGTGGGTCATGGTTAAAGAAGTGAAAACGCCTGCCTTAGAAGGTCCCAGAGATCTTTATCTGTCCTTGTCTTTAAACTCTCCAGAGGAGATTCATTAGCCTTATTAAGTCAATACCTTCATTCTAATTCATATTGGGGGGAAATGTTATGATAAACCACTTTTGGCATTTTGTCATAAACTTTTTTTTCAGAAGTTAGTGCTATGTGAATGCGTTTGTTGGAAGGGTAGCTGCTTAGCTCAGTGACTAACATTTCTGTGTGATAGCACCTATCTGAATTTTTTAATTGCTCTTCATTGCCAAACTACTACTGAAAGACTATTGTAAATAGTTTTTGGCAATATGTTTGAATTCTAAGAGAAAATATCTTTTCAAATTATATATCACAGAAATAAAATGACATGTATAGTTTCCTTCTCTGTAATTAGAGGTTAAGTCTAATTTTGAGGCCTAGTTTATTAAGTAGGTTGTGAGTGTGTATAAGTAATAAGAGTTCTCTATTTTCTTGATGATAGGAATATAGGAATTGGTAAGTGAAATAGAAAATTAATTTATGAAATGGAAAGTAAAGCTAAGTGAGGTTGACTTCTATTAAACTTCCCTGGAGATAGTAAATGAAGCCTGTAGGCTTCCTCTCCCTTTTTTAAACTTCATTTCACAGTTTCAAGAGTGGCAACTTCTTTGAGAATTGCTTTTTTTTTACGATATTGAAAAATATTCGCGTCAAAGTTAGTACCATCATTTAAGCTTTGAATTCTTGATGGTAATTGCCTGGTTTCTGCAATAAATGTTAACAAATTCTTGATGTTTCTCACTTTCGTGGTTTTTTTTTTTTTTCCCCATTTCAGCTTCATAAACTCTGCTATTTATATTTAATTCCACTTAATAGAGTTCTGTCTTCTTGAGGCAATGCAGGAAGGAAGGAGAGTGGGGGGACTTGTTTCTCCGTGACAAGCTGTATAATGGAGAAATTGTTTAAATCTAGAAAGCACATAAAGGAAAATTGTCTCCCTTAGGACATCTTTAAACTGTAATCTGTTGTGAAAGGTACTTCTTCCAGAGACTTGGTTAAAGCTGTGTGGCTAGCTACTGTAATTATTTGTATATTTTGATTGCTCTCTCTTTTTGGGATAAACTTTTTTTTTTTTAGGTTATGCTTTATGATATCCCTTAAGCATGTAAGCTCTCTATTCCCCTTGAGTCATTTTCTTTGAGATGCCCAGCCTTTCTTTATGTGACTTTAAGGAGGAAGGAGATGATTCTCATCATATGTGGACAGGTAGATGACACTGTAGATGATCAGGAATTGATAAAATCTGATTGATTCAGTCCTATTTTGGTATTCAGGTCTTTGAATTTCCTTTCCACAGAGATGACTTTGAAAAGGCAGTTCTCCAGGAAAGCAGGGAGCTTGAGGGCTGTGATTACAGAGATTTAAATCTTTTCAGTCACAGTACATGGGAAGTGGGGAGGGCAGGCACATGTGCCTTCTATATCAAACCCAAGAGGAAGAAATATATGCCCTCTAACTCCAGATTCCAAAAATCTAAGTGGCTATTTGTTAGGCTGTCCCTTCTCACTTCGTACTTCTTTTGGTTTTTCCTTTGTGGTATTGTGCTGAAGACCAGTAAGGAGTTTTAGTTCCAGGACAGCATAGATCCATATTTGGGTTCATTTGGCTATAAATGTTTTTGGATTTTCAAATGAAAAGGTGAAATTTTGTGAGGAAGATAACATTTAGTCAGGAGTAAAACATTTTAAGGTATCTCTTCCTAAAATGGAAGATGTAGGAGGAAACATTTTAAAAGTATCTTGTGCATGTTTGATTCCACTCCATCAGCAAGTTGTAAGGGTAGAGGAAGAGGGTATGGGTATGTAGAGGAAAGGAAGCCTGTTCATGAACTAAAACCAGCAGTGTAATCATATGCGGAGGGGCTTAGTTATGGTTGAGGAACCCTAAGCAGAGGGAGTGGGTGGTGGATCCAGCCCTGAAAGGGTATATACATAGGGGAGTCTTCATTAGGAATCCAGAGAAGAGTGGCTGCTTTAAAGCTTTGGATCATGGGCAGTCATTCACATCCAGTGGTTCTTCGGCTTTTCTCTCTGCAGATGACTTTAAGCAAAGACTTTTGTCATCAAAAAAACAAACAACCCCCCACCCCAAACCAACAAAAAACACTCCACTAAGACAGGATCCTAGATATCATTTTATAGGTGAGTAATATAACCTGATCAGTGCTTTAGGAAGATGATCTGGTAGCAGAATGGAGCACTGAAGGGCAGGTAGAAATGAAAACAGAGATAATAAACTAGCACAGTTGAACCTAGTTTCACCTTTTATCCTCAGGGAATTTAGAAGACCATTACCAGTTCCATAGCCTGAGTGATGGTTACATAATCAGGTGAGATAATGTTATAGGAATGTAGTTTGTAAGTTGTAATTATGAGGTTACCATAGTGGTGACACCATTCTGTTCCTTTCACAGGAAGGGTTTTCTGTTCTCCCTCTTACTTCAGGCTTGAGTAAGAACACTGGTCTAGAAGCTAGACCATCTAGGTTTTTTTAATTTTAATTGTATTTTTAAGATTTTAAAAAAATTTAAAAAAATTTTTAACTAATCTCTTTACCCACTGTAGGGCTCAGGCTCAAAACCCCGAGAGCAAGAGTCTTATGCTTTACCTACTGAGCCAGCCAGGTACCCTGGACCATCTAGGTTCTACTTTTGGGTTCTAAGACTGACTATGTAGCCTTAGGAAAATTACTCCTTGGTTTTCCTCATGAGAAAAATGAGATCCAATTCATCTGTAAAATCATTCCATTATTACAGCTTCCAAGTTCTTTTTTTTTTTTTTTTTGACAGAGATCACAAGTAGGCAGAGAGGCAGGCAGAGAGAGAGGAGGAAGCAGGCTCCCTGCTGAGCAGAGAGCCCGATGCGGGGCTCGATCCCAGAACCCTGGGATCATGACCTGAGCCGAAGGCAGAGGCTTTAACCCACTGAGCCACCCAGGCGCCCCAGCTTCCAAGTTCTTAATCGTATTTATTTGTGGGGAGGGACAAGGATAATGGATGGATATAAGCCAAATGACTGTTTTAAGTGATTCTAGTCATGAACAGTAGTCAGCTGTAACAATACCCCTGGTATCTTTTTATCTACATGTTGGTAACTTTGAGGAAAAAGTGAGACAAGCTAGAAGTTAAAAAAAAGAGTCCACTCTTCCATGATATTTAAATATTTATTTAAGTTTAAAAAATAATTTTCATGGCACCAATGATTTTATGCTAACTACATACTGTATATGTAGAAAAAAGTACATTGCTTTGAAGGAAAAATGTAACTTAGAATTTTTGGCACACGAAAGGTTAACAACTATACTTTTTAATGAAACTAAGAAATTCACATTTGCAGGTAGTTTACCTTCTACTGCTTAAAGATGCAGTACACTATTCTTTAGTAAGAGTTTTATTTCCTCTGATGGATGAAGCTATGGAAACCATTGTTTTATTTTCTACAATGAGATCAAACTAATTTTGAGAGAAAATGGGAGACATAGTGGAACACAGTTAAACCAGGTTAAAAATTTGAACAATGTTTAATAATGGGGAGATACCCAAAAAAGACTAGTCATCAACACAGGAGGTTTGTTATTCAAGCAGTATTTGAAAAGCAAATCGAAGGAAACTTTACTATCTGTATTTTCTGGGGTAAGCCCTGGAAAAAAACCAAAAATTCTGTTCAGAGAGCAAAGTCCAGCTCTTAGAAGTGGTATGGACTATTATTTTGTTAGAACTCTAGACACAAGTAACATACCAGGAAATGGAATACTGCATCTTTCTTTAATGTGAGTATGAAAGGTCAGTGTCAGCCAGGCTATCACTCACTGCATAGAAACACCATATTCTACAGACTGAGGTAGGAACACTACACTAAAAGATAATCTGCTATGTTGCATAAGACAGTAGATATCCAGGTTAAAACCAGCCCCCTATCGCCTGACAGCCTTTTCATCTCTGAGTTTACTTTTCACTTCAGTCCTGTGCAGATGACAAGTGGCAGTGGCTAGTTGGTTCTAAGTGATCCCTAATTTTTACTAGGATCTCCCTCAGTTTGTCTTGTCACTTGGTAAATAGATGTTTGTAATTCTGCCCAAATTGTTGCTGGTATGGAAATGATCAGACATTCTTCTTCCATTCTTAGATTCTGGCCGAGTTTTAGCATTTCAACACTTGATCTTGCTCATCTTGGCATCAGATACCTCTTTGCTGGTTGGTTGTTCAAGCACCCTTTATACAAACATCCCCAGTTTTGCCACTGGGAAATGGTCCTGGATCTGTAGCAAGTCAGGAATGGGAGCAGAGCCGGCCCTCTTTCTGCTAACATACTGGTAAGGAGCAGTTTTATTGTCTAGATGGGGTTGGCAAATTATGGCCTATGGTCCAAATTCAGCTCCTTATGTATTTTTATAAATAAATTTTTATTGGAACACAGTCACACTCCTTTGTTTATGTATTACCTGTGGATGGCTGTTTTTGTGCTATGACGGCAGAGTTGAGTAGTTGCTACAGAGTATGGCCCACAAAACCAAACTAAAAAAATATTATCTGGCACTTTACAGAAGTAGTTTGCCAACCCCTAGTCTAGATGAAGGGGCATTTAAAATTACACAATCCACTCCCCCACCCTGTGGCCCCTATTAATTCTACAGCTGTTATACTCTGTACATGGAGATGATTCTGCTATTTCAGAGGACAAACTAGGGGAGAGCAAATCTACAAGTGACTCATTCTGTTCTGCATTTGGGGCTGCCCAACATCATAGGAAGTTAGCAGCAGCTCCACTGTTGTGGGGTTCCCAGGTACATGTATACTGACCATCCTTAAATGAGTCCTCAGGCCCCAGATGACTTAGAAATCTCTCCCTGAGATGAAAACAAGATCTTGTGAGTGGTTGTGAAGAGTTTGCAGAGCTTGGGTCTTGGACCCCACACTCACCCTTCCTGTGCTGTTCTGCATGCTTCCACAGCTTCCTTCAGCAAGGATGGCCAATGCTTTCCTACAATTTTTATTTTCCTGATGTGGAGGCTGACCCTAGGGGGCAGTATTTCTACAACTAAGTGTTGGTCTCTACCACATTCACCATTTTTCTTACGTAGGCATCCTTTAGTATGCCTGTTCAGAGAGATTCTTTCCCTGGTCCCTTTCAAGGCTGTTTGTTGATCTTGGAATTCTGTTTTCTGAAGCTTTTCATTCTCAGGATCAGTTTCTTTCTTGCATCGTTTAGTTCATCAGGCTCTATTTTCTTAATCCATAAAGTAAAAACAAAATATGAATTGATAAGAAAATAACATTTCCTGTTAAAATATAAATTGAAATAGTTTTTTTGCAGGGGGTTGTACAAAATAGGTACTGCTTTCTGAATCTCAACAGTTTCTCAAGTACCTTGGCTCTGGTTTCTGTTAAGTACACTCTGTCCAACATTTCTGATAGTCCTATCTCTGGCACCACTGAATTCAACTAACATCTCTGGAACACTATAAAAATCTTGAGGTTCTTCAGAAAAAAAAATCACAGAAGTCTAATAAGTTCATTATACAAGACTTATGGTGATGCCCACTAGGATCTATTCTAAGGGGACAGACTTACCCCACCCCTGCTGCTGCTGCTGCTGTAGCGGTGGTCCCTTCAGATGCCCACTCTGCTCAGATTTGAAAAAAACAAAAGGAAAAGAAAATCCAACTCAGACCATCATAAGAAGCAACTTTCCATTTAATCATTCTACATGGATGTTTACTTTTTAAAAAATCTCTGTCTGGCAAGAAAACCTAGATAGTTCCCATTGTCCAGACCCCTTGCCTGCCCTGCTAAGGCTGCACTGATGAGTCTCCTGGAGCCCAGTAGGAAAGCTCCTGCAGAATACAGAAGACAGCAGCTCTCCAGTCTTCAACTAGTGTGCCATCTGCTAGGTGACACTACTGCAATAATCAGTAATAGTAAAATAAATTTTTATTTGATACTTTGAAAATAATACACATCTATGAAAAATCAAAATTCACAACCAAAAATTATCCTGCAAATTGGGAGGATGAGAAACAGAGTCGCTGAGCCTTTCTTGAAAGAACCTCTGAAGTAAATGAGTTTTCCCAGTTTGTTTAGACAGGGCATGAGCCTATCCTTTTTTTCTTCTGGGAAATGACCCTCCTAGGCTGTGGACTTTGAGTCATGAGAGGAGGACTTGGTACATGTGCCGATGGTTCCGCGATGGGTCCCATTGCTGGGAATGGGTAGCCGGGCTCCTTGGTCCACCTGGCTAGTTATTAGGAGGAGTCATCCCTTCTCAGGTGTCAATGAGCAGGCTCACCACTGAGCGGATTTTGCAGGCAAACCATCGCCTGAGGGGACAAAAGTATTGATAGTGGAATTGTTCAAATTCGGGGGTCTGGCGGATATCGCGGAAAAAGGCAATGTCAAGGTCAGACTCGGTAAGGATGATCAGGAGGAGGAGCAAAACAAAGAGGAGTCCCATGGTCACAAGGAGCAAACGGAGCACACTTAAAACAAACTTATTCACCTGTTCCTCCTCTGGCCTGCCGTGCCCCTGACAGAGGGCCCTCAGCTCTCCCCCAAGGGCCTCCACCTCTGCAGCAGTTGGAGTGCTGGCCTCAGACTCCTTCTCCTCTTCGATGCTGCAGGTGGCCCCATTGATCTGCCGGGAAAGCAGCATCAGCTCCAGGCTGTGCTCGGCCACAGGCGTGGGCAGCACACTGTCTGCAGGGCTGTAGGCTTCGTCTGCAATCACAGCGACTCGCTCATTGCTGTCTGCCCGGCTGCTTCTCACGTGAGGCAAGAAGGTGTCCCCATGGGAGGAAGAACGCACTGGTGTGGAATGGGCACTGTCCCGTAGGGACTCCAGGCCTGGAAAGGCAAAAGTAATATGAGTAGGCTTTCTGGGTCCTAGTGTACACTTTGCTGTCTGGTGGAGGCAGCACCCATTCTGTTTTATATGGTTACCAAAATTTTGCAGTGGCCACTGCACCGTTTTGATATATCAGGAAGAGGATAAGAGAAGCAGTAAGACACCAAAGTGGCTGTGGTTGGAAGTTTCTTTTCCTTTTTTCCTTTGTGCTTAGGGTTTTGGCAAGATTTGTTCAAGATTCTGTCTTTCTGGCTTTTGATGTCCTGGGCCTGGTTTTAGCCCCAATTGAAAGACAGCTGAATCACAGACTCCCTAATTCAGAGCTGGGGCCACAGTTCAGGGAGCTCAAGATTCCCCCTTGGGCCGAGGGCCTTGAGAGGCAGAAAGGGGGAGGAGAAGACTATTTTGCTTTACTGGGCCTCATCAAATACTGATTCTGGAACTGTGTTTCCTTCTAACATGCAGCTAGCATGCAGCTTGAACTCATGAGGTCATCTTTTGGTTTCCTGCTGACGGTCTCTTTAGCCTACCTCTTCTAGCTGTCCTGATTTTAGGGAATGTGAAAACACTATCTGCTCTTTGGGAATAGCACTTGGCTAGCTAGCTTTCTTTTCACCTTAGAATGAGCTGGGTCCACAGTAGGCTGACAATTCCTCTATTTTATACACTCCAGAGTACAGAGTGGTCTCTGAGAAGATCTTGTTGGGTAAGGGTGGGAATTTTCTTATATCCACCAGGAGAAAGGGTCCTTTACCCCCTAAAACTACCTATTATCTCTTTACTTTTTTAGATGGAACAGTCTCTCTTTCCAAGGCTCAATCTCTGGTAGTGAAAAACAGGAGCTGGTTACTCTGTCAGCCAAACAGCAGCCATTAGGCTGGAGGATGTGGGCCCAGAGTCACCAAGTATGGCCCACATCACAATGCTTCCAAGGAAATGGCTTCTTGTTTCAGGTTCAATGTCTGCATTTTCCATTCGTGGCTACTCTGAGGAGTCAGAGTGGCTCTGGCTTTCTCTGCCTTTGTAGCCAATGGCAAGAGAAGCCAGTCCCCCTTCCATTGTTCTGAAATTGACCCTGACTGCTGCAGACCGAACCAGATTCCCAGCTCTATAAAGGTTTCACCTAACTAGGGCTGATTAGGGAGTTTTTAAGTTCAGGGCTAACTTCAGAAGCCCAAGGGTCTCTGTTAAAAGGTGGCAGTCAGGGGCGCCTGGGTGGCTCAGTGGGTTAAGCCGCTGCCTTCGGCTCAGGTCATGATCCCAGGTCCTGGGTTCAAGCCCCACATCGGGCTTTCTGCTCAGCAGGGAGCCTGCTTCCTCCTCTCTCTCTGCCTGCCTCTCTGCCTACTTGTGATTTCTCTCTGTCAAATAAATAAATAAAATCTTTAAAAAAAAAAAAAAAAAAGTGGCAGTCACCTTTCAGAAGTAGTGTTTCATTTGGTTCTCTTGTAGTGTAGCCATATGTACCTGGGCAGCCTGCCTGCCTAGCCTGCCGGAACCCATTTTAGCACAGGTACAGTTAAGGATTCTCTCCGGGAACAAATCCTGGAATCTGGGTTATAAATGGGTGGGGTGGACTGGCAACAGCAGCCCCCTGCTGTCCACCTATACTCCCTATCACCTCACCCTCAGTATATTTGCTTTAGCTCTCAGCTTCTGTTTTCAGGAGCTCCTCATGATCCTAGTTGTATTTTGTTTTCCCCTGTGCTAAAATCTTAAGTTTGTATAGTGTTTTAAACTTTTTAAAGTGCTTTCATCTTTCCACAAAGTCATGAAGGCAAGAGGTTACAAAGCTTGTCTAATGACATGTGGTTGGCTGGTAATGGCAAAGGCACAGATAGACTGCAAGTCTCTGTTTCCTGATGCTAATGGATCATATTGTTAACTTTTGGGCCAAGATGAATTAAGTCTATGGCCTACATTTGCCTTCAGTTTAGGTCCCATTTGCCCAAGAAACTGTTCTGAAATAATGTGAATTAAGAGTGTGCCCCTTGTTCCAGAGCTCTTGATGCTCCTTTGATCTCTCTTTTTTCCCGTTTTTCTCCTTTATTCCTGCATTTGCATAAGCAGCATGAGGAATATATACCTGGTAGTATGTAATGAGTCCCTGATAGAACAGAAACCTTTATGCCCTGATCACACATGTATTGGTTCAGTTCCTTTCCCACCCACTCCTCCACCCCCCTTCCCCTGAAACCTCAGCACTCCCAGCACAGCAGTTCTCATACCCTTTCTAGAGGCTGTCCTCTCACAAAGACAATTCTATCAGATCTTCCAAAGCATGACGAGCTTAGCTGCCAGAAGGCACTTCAGTGCAAACTTAGCTTGGCCTCCAATTCAGCCCTAAGCTTGGTGGGGAAGGAGACCGAGGCAAAGCCTATTATATCAGAGAGAAACTACATTGTAAGTTATATCAGAGAGAAACTATATTATAATAACTACATTATTACATTACTGATACATTATCAGTAAATAAGATAATGGATACTTATGCATTTCTAATAGATTGCTTGACAGATAAAGTCACTCAGTGTTAGTTTTCTGTTCCCTCAACAGACCTCACTTGCAAAGTTATTATTGCTAGGTCAGGCTAGTCTTGTATAGAACTTTGGGTTCACTAGAAACCACCACCCCTTCATCAAACCCGTTATTTTGGGAAGACAGGGTGGGTACCGTGGGTGGGGGCTGACAGAGGAGTCTTTTACCTTGGATGTGCTCCAGCTGATTGCCTTGCCCAGAGGTGGCTCCCTGTGGGCAGGGGGACACAGTGGTCAGGAGCCTACCCTGGAGCCGGGGCCCCATCCTCAGTATGCGCACACTCAGTGGCCGAAGGCAGTGATTAGTCAACCGGAGCTGAACTCGGACTCTGGTGTGAATCTTAATCAGACTCTTCCCCATGGTGGCCCAGGAAGGCAGATACTTCTTCAGTGGAAACCAGCTGATCTCTTCATGGAAACCAGCCAGTCAGGGGAGATACAGAGGGAAAGGATGGAAGACTGACTGGGGCAAAGCATTTTTGCTGACCTCAAGCCAAGGCAGCTCCTTCATAGTGTCTCCTGCGCTGGAGAAGAGAATGTCAGCTCTGTGAGACAGAGCAGGCTGAGCTTCAGGGAAGGAACAGCTCTGAGAGGCCAGCGTTATCAGGGACTGGATTCAGTCAGAAGCACTTAGAGCCATAAAAAGTAATGCTTTCCTAGCATGTGACTGTTTCCCAGAGGCCCGTATAAGGGCCCCAGACTTCTCAGAGAATGCGGTACAAAGAGGGCAGAGAATAGTCTCACAGGGTAGGAAGGATCACATAGTTGCAGAAAATGCAGGATGTGAGGCTGTAAAGACATTGGGCGTTGGGTTGGGTGACCTAAAGTGTGAGGTGGCAGCTGTGGGGCGGAAATGGGCTGTATGCTATTTGGCCCCAGCTGCTGAGCTGTGCCCCACAGAGCTCAATGGACAAAAGGAATCAACATACCTGAGCATCCTCTCTGGCTAAGCCTGTGCTAACAACACGTGGTCTCTTGGCATCCCTGAGAGCAGAGGGGAGGACCAGCCAGTGTACAGTCATCTTTTTAACGGTCCTAGCTTGTTGGAATTACCTGATCTCATTCAAATTGTAGTTTTTTATGTTACTGGTTTTGTTTTTTGTTTTTTTTTTCCCCATTTTTTAGAGATTTCCCCATTGTTTTTAAGAGATAACAACCAAAGCTTTCCCCCCTGGAAAAGGCAAATAGTTTGTGACATTAATTTATGTGCCATATGGACAATAGGAAAGAGTCTCTGATGGAGCATGAGCCAGTTTCAAAAGTCCATAACTTCCTGGGAGTTTTGGTGGTTAGTGCCTTTCTTCTGAGACCCCCATCATTTCCCTCTCAGCCCTTCCCTGTCTGGTTACTTGTACAGTGGGGGTCAGCTGTGTTTGCTGGGTGCTTTAAAGGTGAAACCCCTCTTGAGAGATGGTATAGCTCAACTCTCTGAGAAATAATCCATTCATTTTATCTCCCCAGACTTGATAATCCCTACACTGATAGAGCCACTTAAATGCTAAAAATCTACCCCCCCCCACCCCATTGCCACACCAGATGTCCATCTACCTCTCCTCACAGTGTCATTCCTGCTGGGGCAGTTCTTAGGTGCTTCTACTTTTGCCCTCCTGAATCTGATGGGTCCTGGGCTGAGGGCTATGACTGGGGATGAAGGCTGTTCTTGTCTGCAGGCAGCCTCAGGCATGGGGGTGAGCCGCAGGCTGGCTTGCGGGGTGGCACATGGGCGCCTGCTGTGCTATCATCCACCAGGTGTGAAGTTCTATGGGGGCTGAGATTATGAGGGTATGCCCCGCCCCTAGAAGTCTCTTCCTTACTAGCTTCCTTGGTGGCCTTTCCCTGCTGTACCCTCCCCTGGCATTGTACAAGCAAAGAGAACTATTTCAGATGCTAAGGAGCCTACTGCTGCTACAATAGGAGAAGACAGGTTCTGGGAGGATGCCGGAGGCATAGCCAGAGCTGGTTGGGAACTGAGGCAGCCTCATAACTTGTCTTGGAAGAGACTCAAGGACTGGTTTCCTGAGTCTCAGTAGTTTTGCTAACCCTGCTTGGCAACTACTACAAATGAGTTGTATCCGCACATGGACAGCCTGTCTTCTCTTTTCTGGGAACATGGGTTTTACTGGACATTCTTCCATATGCTGGAGAACAAATGCGTGAGGCTCTTCCCTAGACCTGTATTAGTGCCAACTTCCTCCAGAGGGTGGCCTTTTCTCTGGGAGGACAGCTGTCCTTAACATTTTACAAGAGCTTTGATGTGAATCTGGTGGCTTCCAACCTCAGGGTGGATGGGAAGAAGGGCCACAGGGAGAGGAGAAAGTTATGTTTCCTCAAAAGAGAAGAAATTCATTCTGCTTTCCTGAGATGAACACCCTAAAAGAAGAGGGACAATGAGCACTATGCTCAGTTCTCCTGCTCAGCCTAAGACTGGAAGGAAAACCAGGAGCCTGTGTCTGATGACAGACCTCAGTAACTTCATACTCTGTACAGCAGTTATACTTCATAGCTCAGAAGGCACCCTCCCACACCCACACCCCACTCTACAGTGGGGGCCACAGGCTCAGAGAGGTTGAGCAATGTGCCCTAGAGAAAGTACATGGCAGAGCTGTTATTTGAATCTCATCTTTGACTTCCTGACTAGGTCTCTTTGCACCGTGCTTGCTGCCTGTCCAATAAATGCTTGAATCTCTTTAAAGTACTTCTATGTACATCACCTTCCTCACAATCCATGGAGTATACAAGGAAGATATCCCTATTTTACAAATAGAACAACCAAGATACTCAAAATAATTAAGGCACTTGATTGTGGTTGCCTGGGCAGGGTTCTCAACCCCTAGACTGTAGTTATATACCAGACTTATATAATACAAAGTCAGTGACAAAATCTAAAACACAAAGCCATGATCCTCCCAGGGGAGCAGCAGAGTGATACCCTTCCTAACCTAAGCAGTTCTTTGTTTTCATTAATCAGCATTCCCACAAAAAGGGCAAAGAGTCTTCCCTTCCCACCTTTCAGGTTTAAAGCAGGTTTAAAGTAAACCTGCTGCTCTTTGCTGCTGCTTGAGATCTTCTGAGGTCCTACAAAAACATCTTTGGGAATGATAGCATTCAACTTTGTACCTGTATCTAGCCTGTGGGGCATCTGAGTCAGTGACAATGAGAGGAATATTCCAGGAGTTTCCTAATGATATTAACGACCTCAGGAATGAAGAGGTACCAGGCCCAGCTGCTGCAGCATCTGGTTAGTGAAGATTCACAGACTTCATCTCTTCCCTCCCAGGACCCACCTGGGAGTCCTGGGAGGGTAAGAGGGAGAGAGGTGGGACATGTGAGATTTCCTGAGATCAAGTTAAAGAATTCAGATGGCAAGAGGACAGATTCCCCTGCTCCTGCTCCTACCCCCACCCCCCGCAATAGAAGGTGGTAGCAGCTATTGTGGTGCTTCAGAACTAGGAGTTTTCATTTCTTGGTTAACTGCCTCAGCCACCCTGATCCTTTAAACTGTGGAGACTAGTCTAATCTGAAACATAAGTGAAAAGCCTCTTAATGGAAAGCAGTTTGAGAACTGCATGGAACCTGTTCGATGCAATAACAGCCTTCCAAAGGTCTGCCCCAACACTCTCAGGTTTAAACCCCCTCTCACACTACAGCTCATCAGGGCTGGGTGGGATTACCCTTCACCTGACACCCAGCTGGGGTACCTAGCCACTGCCTGAAACCTTCTCTCTTCCATTGGAGAAATGTGCTCTGGTCTCTAGTGTAACTTCTTTTCAAAGTCCCTGAGAGGAAGTGGTCCAGGTCAAAATGTAGAGGAACCCCATTGTCATCTGCAGAGCTTATGCTCACCTTCCATGATGGAGATGTGAACAGCTCTTCTGCGGGTCCTGGGGACACTGCTCAGCCTTGGGCCATGGGTTATGGAGGGACAGCTGCGGCTGGGAACCATCCCTGCTCTGAGGTTAAAGAAAAAGAGAACTTTGTTAATTCAGTGCACAGACAGATGTGGTCAGGACACAGAGTTGAGAAAGTAGCTGCTAGAATTGTCTGGCTGTGTTAAGTTTTATTTATTTGTTTAAAAAAGGTCTTTAATACCTGCTTTTTGCCTTTAGTTCCCGGATCCCAATCAGAGACACTGCTTTAGATTTGTCTGCCGCCTCACATGCCAGACCCACCTGCTTTAGTGCGGGAGTGGTACCACTGGTCTCTGGGCAGGTTGGTCAGGGAGTAGAGCCCCAACATAAGCAGTACTACAGAAAATGTGCCTGAAAACATATGGCAGCCTCTCTGACTTCTGACAGAGACTGCTGGTGGCAAGGATGTGCCATGTGAAGGTGGTAGTAATGCTCCCATTCCCAGAGATCAGGTTGCTTGGTGAACCCTAGCTGTCTTGGCCAGTCATATTCTTTTTGCATCTTACTAGGTTTAAGAGATATACATGATGTGCAGTTACACATAATGCAAGGATCTCAAAACTATTTTCGACCTAGTGTGATAGGGCTATGGGGCTATCCCTGGCTTTTGGTAATGGACTGATTCCAGAACTACGGAAATCTTGCATTTTGGACATGTCCTCCATGGTCTGTGACCACCTTCAGGATTTGGGAGGACAGCAGGGAAGTACCCAGGATGTGGTACTGGGTACTACGCCATCCCTCAGGTTCCCTCAAGGCCCAGAGATACCGGGGTCAGACTGTTCTCCATGCCTTTAGCTCCCTGCCGTGTTATCCTTCCCTTTTTGGAGCTTCTGGGATCTGAGCTGGAACTGGTTTTAGGGGAAGTCTGTGGCAGCCTACCTGTGTATTTCTGGTGGCTCCCGTTTGATCTTTGCACTTGACTCCATTACTTCCTTTGCAACTCGGCCACTATAAATAGTATAATAAAACAAGCAGCAAGGGATGAGATGGTATTCTCGCACTGGGCTCCTGTCTAAGGCTTCAGATACTTTTGATGAACTGGGAGATGGCTTCTGGCCTAGCCCTTCCCAATGTTTAGGTCACTGAGAAAGGCTTGCTTGCTGGGTAAGTTCTAAGATGTCCTGACAGCTTATCTTAGAGAGCTCTCTATCTTGAGTCTTTGGGATTTCCCATTGTCCAGCATGTTCCAGAAATATTGCCAAAAAAAAAAAAAAGAAATCTTTAGACAGACATGAAAAGAATCACTGCTACAGTTCTTATTTCACTGCTGTTCTGAGGGCAGAAGATATACATATTTAAACCCTCCAGACAAACTGTGGCAGGGAAGGAAAGAAATAGTCGGAAGGACAGGAGATAGGAGAACTGGATGGAAACCTTGGGGTTTTCTGGAGGTTCCCAGTTTCTTTGTTCTCAAGGATAAGGACCACTGAGCCACTGTTCTCCAGAGAAGGGTCTGAAAATAGGTCCATAACAGTTACTTACTGTCACTATTTACCTGTATCGGAACCGGCTCCCTTTAAAGAATAAATTGCTGCTGGACACTGTGCGGACTTGGCTTGACTTCTCCAGCCTGCAGCAAGGCAAAGTCCAGTGTGACAGATGGCCTGCGACTGCCTCATAGGCTAAGGCAGTGCATTCCCATCTCCTTCCAGAGGCTACTTAAGGAAACTCTTAAGGAAAAGGCCCTTCACAGCGCAGCTTGTCTCTGACTCTCCTTCATGACCTGAGAGCTTCCCAAGAGTGCTTTATGGGGTTTACCAGGGGGACTGAGATTAAATGTTAGGGATTGTGGTCTGGGGGAATAATAGAATGCCACTCATCGAACTTTGGGCCACTTGTTAGCAGTGTAACCTGGAGCAAATTTCTTTTTTTCTTGGCTTTGGTCTTCTTATCTATAAAACGATGGACCTGGGACTATTTGACCTCAGGAGTCCCTTCCAGTCCTTGTATTTGATGATATATGTTCATTTCTGGGTAATTGCGAGTTGAGAAGAGAGTACGGGCTGCCCTTCCTATTTCATCCCCCTCCTGGAGAGTCATAAAGTATGTTCTATTAAAGACTCTGAGAAGTCCTGAGATGAACAAACTACGTTAACTTTAATATAAGTTCCATCAGTTATTTGGACTTGTAAGTTATTTGGACAGTAAGCCTATTAACATCACTTTCAAGGCTGTTGTACACAGTTAATGTGGAGGATCTGGAAGGCTGTGGGCACTGTCAAATAGCCTTTTAGGTGACTTCTCTGATCCCAAATGGCCCTCTCACACTTAGAAAAGGAAGCTGGACAGAACTGCCTAGAGTGAAGCCCGCCAAGACCTGATCAGCTTATAAGCCCTGAGGTGCCTGGAGTGCTGATCTGCACGGGGAATCTATCTGGGTCTGAAGCCTCTGCCGTGAGCAGGCCATCAGTATTTAGGGCGCTATCCCCAAAATCCATGAATAGCAGTTCCTGGGAGATACCATCCCCACCCGTCTCAGGGTTCTGTGAGGCTTTAAGTCTCCTTGTCTTGCCCAAGCGTGTCCTTGAGTTTGACCTGACTGCCTTCAAAGCGTGAGGCCAACGGCAGGGCCAGGGATCTGCACGTGAAAGGTGCTCAGGGTGATGCCAGAGTGGCTGCTGCGAAGACTTGGCACAGTTGGGGAGCTGACCCAGGCTAGAGGCTTTTAACACTTAATAAAGAACATTAAGTAATCAGTGGAAAGATGAAAAACAGCCTGTTTCCAGTGAGGGTATTGGCAGGACTAGTTGGGTGGGGGGATTTATTAATGGAAAGACTCAGAAACTGAGTTTGGTCACAGGTAAAGAAGCACAGTTCTGTTCCCATGACACAAATAGAAAAAGGTCTTCAGAAATAGTGCAGACATCTTTTCTTGGACAGCTAGGGACTGAACAGGAGGGAAATTTGACCATGCAAAAGTCTTTTCTGAGTGTCTTCTTCATGAGATGAAAGAAGCCCACTCAGGTTATAATTCAGGCTGCCTGTTCAGCTCATCCCTGATTCTGATATCAAGTGTACAGAGATTATCAAGCAATTCAGAAAGCCTGTCCAAGAAAAAGCTCTGGGAGGCACCTGGGTGGCTCAGTGGGTTAAGCCTCTGCCTTCAGCTCAGGTTATGATCTCAGGGTCCTGGGATCGAGCCCTGCATTGGGCTCTCTGCTCAGCAGGGAGCCTGCTTCCCCCTCTCTCTTTCTGCCTGCTGCTCTGCCTACTTGTGATCTCTGTCTCTCTCTCTCTCTCTCCAAATAAATAAAAAAAGAAAGAAAGAAACAGCTCTGGGGCTGTGGCCCTAGAAGGGAAAAGGCCAATTCTGCCAGCCAGCATCCCATAGCAGCCAGCATGCAGCAGAGTCTTTTCACTGGGAAGGAGAATGGTATCCCTTCCAGCTCAGAGTAGTTCTGCTCTCTTCAGGATCCTTGAGGTTACTGGAGGGAGAACTATGGCCTGTCAGAGGCAGAATATACCCCAGACTTTGTCTTAACGTTGTCCTGATTAAGTACAGCTTATTAAAGTACAAATCATTACATTTTCTATTTTTAAAACCAGACCAAGGGTTTTAGTAAAACATACTTTATCTGGCATCACCCCAGTTTCTTGATGGGCTGTTTCTTTGTTCCCTAATGCATTTATAACCACTTTCTTAATCAAAACAGCACAGAAGCCTCATATACTTTACAAATCCTGTGGTAATCAGAATTCTTGCCTTTGGCCCAAAGCTGGCTTTTCAGTAACAGACAAGTCCTTGCTCCCCTTCCTGCTACCCCGCTCAGGTTCCTGGGCACTTGGTCTGTTACTGGCAGTACCTCTGGCAGTGACACACCAGAAGGCCTGGCATCAGCCCCAGCTCAGCACCAGGCTGTCCACTGGGGAGCAAGCCCCAGAGTCTTTCCAAAGCTTAGAGACATTTCTTGCCTGCCCTGCACCTGCTCCTTCCTGGAGCTATCATATTCTGGGTCTCCTATGGCTCTGAATGGCTCCACACGGCTAGCGTGATTCAAATCAGGTACCCAGGGGCTTTTTAGGCCCAAGGCTTGCCCTGAAAAGACCTCCAAGTGCTTTGCACTGGGAGCTGTCCCAAGGACATCACAAGGTAGACCCCTTGGACATCTCTGCTGGAAACATTCCTAGACCTCAACCCTGTCCCTCCAAGGAGTACAGACATCCAGAAAGGGGTCTGCATTTTATAAGGAAGCCCAGCAAAGTCCTCTTATGTCTCCTTTCTCAGTGTTTCTCAAACTTTCCTGCCCATCGTTACTCTAAAAGTAGCTTTTATGACTCTGACTCTGATAAAGATAGTCCTCATCACATGTGTCCACTCACTTGTAGAAGGCTTGGTTCTCGATTCCACATTTCCAGAGGTGCTTGCAGGCTTCTGGAGTTGGAGCAAAATATGTGAGAATAATTTTCTTTTCCTACAAAAAATCCCACATAGAAACAGCTGAGTGTGGATGGAGAAATGAAGGGTAAAATAGGCCAGGACATTGACCCCTGGTCTTAAGCCTACCCAGGACTGCAGGCTTTCAGATTTCAGATTGGGAAGGGGCTGCCTGGCAGCTGGCAGGTTGGAAGAGAAGGCCTTCAGGACCCACTGGGGCAGAGCTCAGTTCAGTGATTAAGTGTATCCTGGCAGGTCCAGTACAGTAAGCATCAGCTGGCACAAACTGAAGCAAGACAGCTCTCCCCAGGGAAAGTGCTACTTTCATCTGGAGTTTTTTTTAACTTCTTTTTGAAAGTTTATTATCTTCTTGGAATTTTCATAGAAAAGCAAAAGAATCTTGCATTGTCTGCATTTCCTGGAGGTATGGAACCTCTGGGAGTCACCAGCATCCCTGAGGAATGCCCTTGGGTTCCAGGGCCTAGCCATTTTTCATCCCTCACCATCAGGTCTTGGCTTACCATTTGGGTGGCTTAGTTCTACCTGGATACACCATTTTGGTTCAGTCCTGGCTTTCACGAACCATTCAGTGCCCCAGCCCTCCCTTAAGAGAAAGAAGCCAGCACTCACCTCTTTCTGACTTACGTATAGATAGAAAGTCTTTCCTTCAAATTTCAGCTTGGTCACCTCGTTCCTACAAGCACAAAGAGAGCACCTGTCACCTTGTTGTGGCTGCTTGTTCACAGCTAAGTCTTGTAGATGCACAGCCCACCCTGACTGGAAGGGGCTCCAGGCACAGACACAGTTTTAGCCAAAATTAGAACTGAAACAAGACAGCAGCGCAGGGGCCTTAGAGAACAGTTGCTGAAACAGTTCAATCCACAGTTTTCTGGTCAATCACACTATAATAATAGGGTGATAGGAGGATTTCGGGCTCATCAACAGTGGCTGTAAAAGGGAAACGTTTGCATGGGAAGTGAGTCTAGCTTGAGTGGTCCCGGGCCATTTCAGGATTTGGTTCATAAAAACAGGTGCATTATCTGGATGGGACTGTCAAATGTAAGATGCCACAGGTAGCTGATGAGGCCAAAGTTCAAGATACAGCGAATAATGAAAAACAATGCAACCAGGTTCTGAGGGAGTTGAGTCTTTTAGGTGACTGTGCCACTGGATGGAAAATGCAGTTTAATGCAAACAAATGTCAAACGATCTCAGGGAGGGGGCAGGGCAACATACCAAAGAGAGAGAACAGATTACATGGAACAGTCATGCAGCGTACTGACCAGGAAAGGGGCTTAGGGGTTTTTGTAGAAAAATCCTTGAAGCCACCAGCCCAGTGAATGGCTGCAGTAAAAGAGGCAAACAGGATACTGGGGTACGTCACCCGCGGGACAGACACAAATCAGAAGAAGTGACATGGTTACTGTACATGGCACAGCTTAGACCTCACCTTCACATACTGCTCTCAGCCTTGGTTACATTTACAAAATGGAAAAATGACCGGGCTCTTAGGTGGATGTCCCTGAGAGCCAGAGAACTAGGCCTCAGCATCGGTCGACCACTCCTTACTTCTCTTCCATTTGCCTGACACAGCTGCCCTTTGGATCGTGAAGGCCCTTCCATCTCACCAGGGGCGGAGTCCTTATTTTTATAAGAGTCCTTATATATTCCCCAACTGGGGCCCCCAAGGAGGTCAGACCATGCCTATCTGCCTCTACTTGACTTTCTTCCTCTTGGTAATCTCTAGGGAGATTTTCTCAATATCCTAGGAAGTAGCAAAAAGGTAGTGAGAACCATGGTTTACTACTGGCCAAAATTCAGGAGACAGAGGAAAGACACTTGTTTCCTAGAAATCATGGCTGGGTCAGGATGAGAGCTCATAATTTCTGACTTCCAGTTCTGAGCTAATCCAAGCATGCCGTATTCCTTATTTGAGTCCCTCCCAGTCAGTCAGTCTCTCTCATCCACATTCAGAATACAGTAAATATTAGTTAATATGTAAACAAATACGCTGATCATCCAGGCTTCAACAAGCAAGATAGGAAAGTAAGGAGCATTCTTTTGGAAGTGAGGTTAGGTTTACATCTATTTTTTAAAAATTGAGACAGTGAAAAAGAGACTTCCTGAAGAAGTGGAATGTGAGAGAAGACAGAGAATGAAGTGTTGGGGAGAATCAGGTGAGCATCAGGATTTCTGGTTGGGGAAGAATACTTTGTACTGCAGGGCCCTGTAACAGGTATGTTCTACTTTTTTCTAGCTACACATGCCCTCTACCAGGGACCTCACAGCTACCCTGGTTGGAGTACAGAACAGGATCTGGGTCCTCTAAGCAGTAGCAGACCATCCAGCTATATCCAGGAAGCCAGTCCTCCTCACTGGAAGAGCAGTGGCCTGACCCTACTCATTATCTTTTTCTGAAAAGTATTTTGTTGGAAAAGAGACCCCAAACCCTCACCATTGTCATTCAGAGAGCACCATGAGTGGGCCAACTTCAGAAGGCCTAGCAAAGCACTGTTTGGGGCATGCCCTTGTTACTCAGTGTGGCAATCTGCCTTGTGAAGTGGCCGTTTTCCTGGGGGATGGGTCCTGGCTGGTCGTGTCGGCGGGGGCGGGGGGGGGCAGTCTCATTAGCACCCTGGTTGATGCTCCTATTGCCAGTCTGCACAAGAGCAGCGGGGTTGGAAAGGCGGTGTTTATCCACAAGCTCACTCGGGGAGCTGAAGAGGACACAAGAAGAGAGATGCCCTGCAGCACCCCCGGCAGAAAGCTCGCCAGGAAACAGCTTTGTCCTCAGATTCCCCATCAGCTCTTCTGGAGAAGGCAAAGGAACCAAGACAGGAGCAAGCTTTCCCAGCTGAGCTCTGTTGGGCAAGGTAAGCCATTTGTCCAAGCCCAGGGGAGGAGTTGGCCAGCTTAGACTTGGCAGTCTAAGGCCAAAAAGGTACAGAAATCACAGGGCCTTTAGTAGAATATACACCATGTTCTGATGAGGCTGAAAGATGTTTGCAGGCCAGAAAAAGGAGCTCCAGGAGAGCCAAAAGTCCATCAATAAGGCAATCTGTGCTGCATCAGCTCCCAGAACCATCTAGAACAGACCCCAAACTGACAGGGTAGAGAGGAAGCAGTTCAGATTAGCTTCAGTTGAGGGAGTGGCTCTTGCCTGCTAAAAATGGGAGTGGGAGGAGGGAGGGGGGAAATAGGGGATGTGACTCCTGGGGCCTGAAGGCACCTGAGCCCTAAGAAAGGATAGGAGAGAGACCGAATAGCATCTGTGTGTGTGCAGACAGTGCCCACAGTGGGGGTCAACCTGAGGAGGGGGTTTTGCCAAAGCTGCAGCATAACTTCTATCTACCCCAAGGGTGAGCCCCTCTTTCCTTTGGCCAGTGGGTAAGGGAATAAGCAGTCGTGTTCATGCTGTAGTCCTCAGTGGGGTATAGTCCCAAGGACACAGTTCTCATAGGATCTCTGCTTCTTTAATATTGGCTCCAGCCCCGGGTCTCTCACCTTGCCCAGAAATCAACCCTCTACATTCTTTCTCTCTCTGGAGAGGCTGTTGGCTCTCAGGAACACCCCTTTGGAAGAACAGGATTCCTAGGAAGAGACCACTACCTTGATCAGTTATCATTATGGATGTAAGGCTTTGAGGGCGCTCAGAACCATAACTGCCCAATCACAGACAAAGGACATGGGAACCATAGCCCTCCCCAGCTGGTAATGTATAAAAAGCCTGTTTTGGAAATGAAGACACTCACCATTTAATGAAGTGGACCCTCTTGTTTCCTTGCAGAACAACAAACCCAAAAGGAGTGAAGGCCAGAAATGCAGCGTTTCCTGACACGTCCTGCAACACAGAAGGACCTTTCATCAGGGTGATGCAGGCATAGAGGTGAAAGGGTGAGACGCAGCTGTTCATTGGTGACACGGTTAATATGTGGCAGTAGGTCACAGGGCGAAGAGCATTTGGAGGTAACAGGCAAGCTATTTACCTTCCCCAAGCCCCAGGGCCCTTAGCTGTAAGTTGTAACCAATCTTAGAAGGCTGTTGTGAACATCCAGAGAAAATGGCACACCCTCCCACACTGCTGGTGGGTCACTTCAGGAAGCAGTTTGGAAGTTCTTCAAGTTGTTAAATATAGTTATTACATGACCCAGCATTGCATTTCTAGGTACCCAAGAAAACAGAAAGCACGTGTTCACATAGAAACTTGTACATGAAGTTCATAGCAGGATTATTCATAACAGCCAAAAAGTGGGAATAATCCAAATGTGCATCAGCTGACAAATACAGTGCGGTACATCCGTACAGTGGGCTGTTACTCAGCAGTAAAAAGGCATGAGCAGTGACACATGCTATCACATGGATGAACCTCGAAACCATTATGCTAAGTGAAAGAAGCCAGTTACAGAAGATCACACGTTGTATGATTCCATGTGTATGGAATGTCCAGAATAGGTAAATCCATAGAGACGAAAGATTACTGGTTGCCAGGGCTGTGGGGAAGGGGAGATGGGGAGTGACAGCTAATAGATGCAGAACTCTGTTACTAAGACTACTGAATTTCACACTTTAAAAGGATGAATTTTATGATATGTGAGCTATACCTCAAAAAAGCTGTTACCAGAGAGAAAGAGAGTGTACGGCAGTTATTATTATAATGGCCCTACACACCGTAGCTGCAGAAAATGTAAGAAGCAGCCAGCTAAGTGGAATAGCCACCATCAGTCTTATGGTGCCTGAACCATCAAAGAGGCCTCCTGGCCACTGGTCACTATTAGTTTGTCAATACCAGGCTTGAGGTTCTGCTGAGAAAACCCAGGAGTGGGTACAGCAGAAGCTGTAGGTCATGGCTCCCTCACGTGGGAAAATGACCTCCCTGAGAGCCAGGCTGAGGTAGAGCACAGAAAGTAGGTTGACCGATTGTGCTCTCATAGAGGCCTCAGGTGAAAGACTGTTCTCTTAGGGTGTGTGTGCAAGTGGCCAGAAAATTATCCCAGGACGTTGGTCAAATGTACATGTAGCCCATTGTCTGAGCCGTAGCTCACATGGTGCTTTGGGGTCAGGGTCAGGCATCTGGTGTGAGGCATTCAAGTGGGGGCTCTGGCTGTCAGGCTCTTCTAGTCTCTTCCACTTGCAGGGTTTGCCTCCTTGGCACACATCTTCAGCCTGATTAGGTCTAAGAATAAGAACAGTGGGGCCACTGCTGGGCCTTGTAAGCCTTGCCTCAAGGAAAAAATGCAGTTTTGTCTTAAAACTATCTCTTAGAGTCAGGGTCACAGGTGTGAGCCTCTGGGCCTAGCGAATGAACTATATGTTTTGCAAACAATTCCAATTAATCTATTGCTTTTATTGTCCTTTCCTTAGGGTCTTTTGTGATTCTGACACTTGGCCACAAACATTGTGTCCTTCAACCCAGGGGCATAGCAAAAAGCTGTTTAAAAATAACCTAAATGGAGATACTGTGAAGCCATGGGGCTGATTTTCCTCCTGCCTGTCATCAGTGCTTAGTGGTGGTTATTAATACCTGAGCGCCAGCGCTGCACAAAGGCATGGTCCCTGGCAGCGGCACCAGTGCTAACCTAGCAGCCTGGCCTCTGGGAGTGGGGAGAATGCCTGGCAGACATGGGTGAGGGCAGCCTGCTTTGGATGGAGGGTGGGCACTGGGAGGCCTTCTGCTCACAGTGCAGGCAGGACCCAAGGAAGTCCAGAAACTGCACATTCAGAAAGTGACTTGAGGGTGGAAACCTTACCTTATTTGTACTCACAGAACAGGCCTGTAGGAAATGTTTATCTGATGAATGTGTAAGACAGTGAGGTGGGCCAGAGGGACCAGGGGGAGTACAAATGAACAAAAACAAGAGGGGAAGGCATCTTACAGTGTTCTGAGAGGAAGGCCTAGAAAGAATAGGTAGAAGGGTGGAAAGGAAGGGTCAGTCAGCAGAAGATTGTGGGTGGCTAGAAATTAAGGGTAAAGAGTGGGGAGGGGAGCAGCGGAGCGGGCAGGGGTCAGGGAAGGGCTTCTGTCTGCTTCTTGCTCGACTGACCTCCGCGGGGAACAGGAGGACACAAGAGGCATGCACTGTGACCATAGTGTCATGGGCCCCGTGGGGACCACTCAGGCCCATGCTCTGACTCTACACTCACTGTCCGTGTGACCTCGGCCAGGTGCCATGCTTTCTCTGTGTTTCAGACTCCTTGTTGCAAAATTAGGGTTGATAATACTATGTACCTCTCAGGTTGTGCTTAGCAGACTCCCAGGACATGCTAGTGGTTGTGTTAATATGAGTCTATTGAGCTTAATACAAAATACTTTTTCTTAAAAAAAGCCGGTGTTTGGGGCACCTGTGTGGCTCCGTTGTTAAGCGTCTGCCTTCGGCTTGGGTCATGATGCCAGGGTCCTGGGATTGAGCCCCACATGGGGTTCCCTGCTTCTCCTTCCCCCACTCCCTCTGCTTGTGCTCCTTCTCTCGCTGTGTCTCTGTCAAATAAATAAAATCTAAAATAAAATAAAAACTGTAGTGTTTACTATTTTTCCTGATGTTGACAGATTTAAATATTGCTAGTTAGGAAATGAGGGTGTGGGAAGTTGGGGTAGAAAGGGAGAAGTCAGTCATTGTTAGGGTCCCGTGGAGAAGGGGGATTTGGGCTCAAAGTGAAGTGGGCAAAAGGGGAAGGAGACAGAGGCTGTGACAGAGGTCTGTGAGAGTCGTTCCAGTGACAGGTGCCTCTGGCCACAGCACAGAGAAGAGCAGGTCCTCCCACAAGCTGGGCAGCACTGGCTGGGCTGTCTGCTGGCACTGTCATCTGCACTGTCCATACACCTCAGGGCTGGCCTCTGGGTGAAGGCAGGTGTTGGAGTTAAGGGGGAACAGCCTCTCTGGACCAGACTAGACTGGCTGATTTAGAACAGGAAGCAAACTGGGAATAAATCCCAATTAGATACCACATCATTCGAGTAAGTAATAGTAGCACCTTGAGCAACGAGGAGATACTTTCTCCAAACTGTTTCCAATGCAACAGTTGTGGATGAAGGCTCCTGCAAAGCCTGGCACCTGGGAGTCCACAGGGACGAGGGCAGCTGGAATGTTTGCCCCTTGTCTCTTGCACGTGAGGAGCAGGACTTGTAATGACAGCAAGAAGCCTCACATCTGCACCAGCAAAAAACCTAACAGGCAGCCATGCTGACACCTTCTCCAGAACCTTCCCGGTTTCTTCCATCTAACATGTGAGCCTGCCCTTGGGATTTGTGTGCAAAAGGACAAGTTATATGACAAAAAGAGAAAGAAATGAGGATGAGGAGAGAAGTGATAGAGAAAGTGATAACCTGTTCCTTGGATCTTCCATTCTGATAAGCCGAAGGTGGTCTTTCCTTTCCGTCCCCTTCCCATCCTGATGAGATCAGTACCCACAAGACTGAGCATTAATGGATCTGAGAGGTGGAATAAAAAACTCAAGTCTTAGGGGCCACACGGCATATATTACTAACCCCACTCTGCATCAGATAATGGTCTAAAGTATTTAGTTCACTTCTATAGTTGTGAGATACAAGATCTGTTTTCCATTCTTCATCTTTGTGGAAAGAGCTCATTCTTGGTTTAGGATGGTAATCCTGCTTCTTATTTGCTCTGTGACTTACTTAACTTCTCTGAACCTCAGTTTCTTCATTCGTCAAATGAGGACCATAAATACTTAAAGAAATACTACTTCTATGTGATTTTAGGGTGATGGCATAAATGATTTATTGCTAAGACATGGCCAATCATGTTTTTCCTTGGAGGGGGCTGGATTTGCACAGAGTACTTCATATGTTCATGTAGAAACCACCATCAAACTCGACTGCATCAGTTTGACATCATCAAAGGTCCACCTTAAGATGATCACTCTGCCTAGAAAAAGATTTTTGGAAATCACCACACTGACTGGTTCTGAGAAGTAGGGACGTCTGGCCATCGTTGCCCACTCCCCACGGGTTCCACCTCTGGATACAATGAAGTACACTTCTGTCTGCTGCCGCCCCAGAGGACATCCTGGGTATGCCAGAGTCAGAACCCGGGTATTCTTTCAAGATAACCACTCCCCTCTCTGGAGCAGGACTTCAACTAATTCGGTATGGGTGAATGAAACCTCTGTTTTCAAAAACCTTAGGGAAGGGGTGCTTGGGTGGCTCAGTTGGTTAAGCATCCGACTCTTGATTTCGGCTTAGGTCATGACCTCAGGGTCATGGAGATTGGGCCCTGCGTCAGGCCCAGTGCCCGGTGGGGAGTCTGCTTGGGATTCTCTCTCCCTCTGCCTCTGGCCCTCCCTCTGCTCACATGCATGCTCTATCTAAAATAAATACATCTTTAAAAAAAAAAAAAAAAGACCTTAGGGAAGATTACACATGCTCTTCCACATGTATATGCCCATCCCTGAAAGCTCATAGCTAGGAACCTTTAGATTAAGTCAATCATGAAAATCACCCAGTTTCAATATACTTAAATATGGTCACAAGAAAGTAGAGTGGAAGTTAGGAGGCAACCCTGTAAGAGCCTTGGCATCACCCCATTAAAGATCAGAAATTGAAATCTTGGCACATACTTGCCATCTAAGTGGCTTTAGTCAAGTTCTTCATCTCAGCAGCAAACCTACCACTCTCCTCACAGTGCAGCCCGGAGGGGCCCGCCTGGGGATGAGGGCGAGTCATCACTGATCCTTCTTCTTTTTTTTTTAATTGCTGATCCTTGTTCTGTTTCTCTGAGGTCAGGGGCAACTTGTCAAGATGGGGAAGGGGATTTATTTAGAAAGGAGCATAGGTGGCTGATTATGAAAGGTCAGAGGAATGACAATTTTATTTGTATGTTTCTCTAACCTAGATCTTCTGAAATCAGTTTTCTCCTGTATAGAACAGACATAAAGCCACTTAGTGAACTTACATTAAATTTTTCTGATTTCAGTGGTGCTATCAGTTCTCTCTATCAGAATTCATAGTGAGTCTCCTTTGTTCCTAAATAAATGCCATCTCCCCAGAAGAAAGACTAGAAATGGTAACTGAAAACGTACAGAATTGAGACCCAGGCAAGACCGGGTTTGAGTTCCTTACCACTAACTCTGGACATGTTAGTTGGTCTCTCAGAGGCTCAGTGTTTTTTAGATTTTACTTATTTGAGAGAGAGCTTGAGAGAGAGATCATTAGCAGGGAAGTAGGTAGAGGGAGAAGCAGACTCCTTGCTAAGCTGGTGAAGAAACCTGGGATCATGACCTGATTCAAAGGCAGATGCTTAACCGCCTGAGCCACCTGTGCACCCAGGCTCGGTGTTCTTATCCCAAAATGAGGACAAGAACATGTTCTTGGCAGTGTTCTAAAGATTAAATGAGATAGTGTATGTAAGTGCCTGGCATGTGCAAGCTCTCAATAAATGGCACTTTCATGACTCATCATAGGGCTGGGTACAGGATGGGTACCTGTGATGGGTCTGACCACTCCATAAACCTCAGCAGGGCAAGAGGCCACAGTCTGGGCCTCTGGGAGATGCAGGACCAACAACCAGTCCCAGGGCCCCCTGGAAGGAACAAGATGGTAGCTCCTGAGGTTGGAGAGGTGTCAGAGTTGGGAAGTAGATGCAGCACTGGGCTGCCAGTGGTTCGCTTCCAGCAGCTGTAGGCTTTGGAGATGGGGGCTGAGGGGTGATGCCGAGAGCTCAGGAGAGCTTGTGCAAGTTCAGAGCCTAGGTGTTCTTGTAACACAGCCAGCTGCCGGAGCCCTCTGGCTGTCCCACCCAGAGTTGGTAGGATCTCTTCCTCGTCCCAGGGCCAGACAAGGACACTCTGGGCAGAGAGGGACCATCAGTGTGGACAAGAACAACAGCAGCTTCTTAATCAGTCCAGGAGAACGGAGCTCCGCTGAAGTGTTGTTCTGCTCTCATTTAATTATCAAAACAATTCCTCTTCTTCTGTCCTCCCTAGGGCTGCATGCCCCAGATTCCCCGGGCCCGGTAATTGCCTCTCTGTTAATAGAAATCATCGGTATTTATTACACCGAGTGCTCCAGCTTATTTCAGCTCTCCTTGTAGCAACATCAAGGCGAGTGCTTGGGAGCATATCACCAAAGTAACCCTACTTAATGATAAGAGTAAATGCTCCTGAACTGTCCTTGCTCAGGAGGGCCGAGGAAACCACGATCTGGAGCCCAATGAGATGAGCTGAGGGGCCATATGTGGGGTCCGCAGCAGCGCCCTGACTCTGGGGGAGTAAGAAGTACAGGGCCTGGGAACAAGGGACTGGAAGAACAGTAAGATGACTGCTCCCACCTTCCCCTAGAGGGAGTCTCCTGGGGGATTCTGTTCCGTACAGATACATAGCAGTGGGGAGTGGCTGGAGTTCAAATTCTTGGTCTACTACTCAGGGCCTTGTAAACTGTGGCCTCCCAGAGCTTTAATCTTCTTACCTATAAAACTGGGAAGAGTGAAATCCACCTCTCAAGGCTGGCATGAGGATTAAATGAGAAAATAATGCAAAAGGATTCCAGTGGGCCTGCTGCCATAGAATGCATGCCACAAATTTGTCTTCTCTCCTTCCTTCTAGGAGTTGATGAAGTGAGGTACTGGGCCTCACACAGTGCCTGATATGAATAGGGGGTTCCTTTCTGCAGCCTCTTCAGCCTCTGTGTCCAATAAGGACAAACTCATCAAGGATGGGTCTGGGCCAGGAGCCTTCCAGCCTCAGGTTCATGTGGATCTGGGCTAGACACCAGGCTGGCTGCCCCTGTAGCTTCCAGACCCACACAGGCAACAGCGGAGAATCCTTACCCACCTCCACTCGGTTGTGCTCAGGTTCACTGTCCACCATCTGTCTTGGAGGTGACCCGGCACCTTAGGATGAAGATCGCTATCTCTAGGCAGCTGTGTCTTTTAAGGTCCTGAAGTGACTCAGCAGTTTGTGGAGTACAGTCACTGAGTACCTTCTGTGTACTTTCACACAGATGAGGAAAGCAAGACTCAGGCCTACAAAGGCCTCAGAAAGCCGGAGATCAGAGCTGAAGATAGGCCAGCTGACTCTGAAGCTCTTTTCAGTACTATGCAGTCTCCCTGTGGATAGTATCTGAGCAATTCATGGTTGGATCTGTTATGCAAGGGCATTTGCTAGTTTATTTGTAAATAACCGTACATCAGTTTTTTTTTTTGTTTTTTTTTAATACTAACAGGAATGAATATATTTTCTGACAGCGCTGGCTCCCAGGAACGCAAGGGTTATCTGGCAGTGGGTTGTGCTGGTGGATGGGGAACTGTGTGGGGTGGGAAAGGTGACCAGGGTTGCTGAGTGCCAGAATGTTCTCGAAGTTCATATTTGAAGTTTCAGCATCAACTCCTATGTAAGAACAAATAACTATCACCTCACCAAGAAGCCAAGGGAAATGCAACTCTGCCCCTACATTACCATGTTCCTTGCTTTCTACTGTTCTTTTTTTTTTTTTTTTTAAAGATTTACTAATTTATTTGAGGAGGGGGCAGAGAGAGAGGGAGAGAACCTCAACAGACTCCTTGCTGAGCATGGAGCCTGAGACGGGGCTCAATCCCATGACCCTGAGATCACAACCTGAGCCAAAATCAAGAGTTGATCACTTAACTGTGCCACCGAGGTGCCCCTCTATTCTGTTCTTTTAATTTTTGTTGGAAACTTATGGTGTCCCCTCATTAGGAAGAAAAAAGGTCAGTGTCCTCTCGTTCCCATATGATACTGGCTCCCTCAGTTCAAACTGAGAATCAGCTTTACTGGCGGTACTGGTTTCCAGTAGTAGAAAGAGAGAGGCAAAAGCTGGAGAAACTGAGGCAGAGACCAGGAGTGTGAAAGCAACTGAGATGTGGAGGTGAAGTGGAGGGACACAGCTGCAGAGAGAGGGGAAGAAGCCGTGTGTCTCCACTGCTGTCCACAGTGACTGTGGCTGCTTGAGCTCTTCTCCAAAATGCCGGACACACGCTAGCAATTACAGAGGTTTCCTCTGGGCAGAGCCTCCTGGGCTGGTTCCCCGTCTCACCCTCCCCAGCGCATAATGGAATTAAATGCGACTCCGCTGGCTGGCAGTTCCTCCGCAGTTCCTCGCAGTGGCTTAATGCTGCAGCAGTCAATAAAAACCGCTCTTGGAAAGAAACGAGATTACAGGTCAGGGAAGGGTGGGCGGTCCTGGGGCGGCCTCTGATCGTTCCCTGTGGGGGGCCTTCCCCATTCCTCACTTGGTTTCCACAAAATTACCTACTGCTGCCACAGTGGGGCCCCGGCTTTGGGTTTGTTATTTAGATTGACTTGGCCTTGGACACTCTGAGGTTGATGTGCCACCACAAAATTATGCAGCGTGAAAGCCAGAAGGTTTTTCTCTGGCCTCTGTCACTGAAAGAACCGGCTAACCACATACTGAAGGTGGAAGGCGTAGGCACATGCTCCTTCCCTGCCTGTCAGCCTTTGGAGAAGGCAAGGTCAGTGCAGTCTCCCGACTATGGGGGTCTTACCTTACACGGGTGAGGGTCCACTCCATAGGTCTCCAACGTCTGTGCTTTTCTTAAAAAGTTCAGCTCTGATGTTGCTGGTGTTTGACCACTGGAATAAAGAAAATGAGATGATTTCAGGGTTTCCTGTTCTCACAGACTCCCCTGAGGTAAACTCCCCATGAAGAAGCTTTCAGGGGCTGGCTCAGTCAGTTAAGTGTCTGACTCTTGATTTCAGCTCAGGTCATGAGCTTGTGAGATCAAGCCCTGTGTTGGGCTCTGTGCTCAGCGAGGAGTCTGCCTGAAAGATTCTTGGCCTCTGCGCCTACCTACTGAGCTCACTCAGGCTTTTTTTCTTTAAAAAAAAGTAAGTAAATATATATATATATATATATAAATATATATAAGTAAATATATATAAATAAGTAAACATATATAAGTAAATATATATATTTTTATTTATATATATATACATATATATTTCTTTCTTTCTTTCTTTCTTTCTTTCTTTCTTTCTTTCTTTCAGGGTAAGTCTTACACTCCAGTTTTTCATAGAGTGTGCTCCCTGCCCTGTTCAGGACCAACTTCCGAGACTCCTGTCTAGGGTAAAAAAACTCAGATGTCTTCAGACCAAGGCTGACTACATAATGAATGCTGTGGGCCGAGTGCAGACAGGAGGGAATGGTGGGGAGACTACGGCAGACTGGAGAGGGCTACCTCATTGAATGAGGGCAGCTGCTCCTGAGCTCCAAGACTAGTCCTGTGGGGATGCAAGGCCCAGCGCTACTAGAGGTTAAAAGCACTGCTTTTAGAAGGGAAGTCAGAGATACTGATTTTTTATGTGCTATTTCACAATTTCAAGTACTATGGAAGCAAACAAAACACACTTGTAGCCTGGCTGCAGGCCATGGGTTTCTTGTCTGTGATCTGATCTCTACTGAAATACATAGGAAGGGCCTCTATATCTTGCTGTTGCTGCCACCCCTTTTCCTTTACCAAAAGGGAACATGGGAATGGAGGGTGAAGAGACAGCAGGAGACAGTGCTGAGCTCCCCAGATGCCACAGTAGCTCTGTTTGTCCACAGGGTGATGACTATGAAAAGGAAACAATCAGGAAAAGGAAGAAAGCACCCTAGTGCCAAGCCATCTGAGGAGAAGGCCTTTGGCATCATTCCCTTCAGAGCTGCCTGGAATCTGGTGCTTTCCTGAGCCCCACATAGAACCAGTGGCAGTCTCCCCTCGGTGCCATCAGGGTCCAGAGCCCTTGTGAAGCAGACATACTCCTATGGACGTTGGGTCAGTTTCACTGCAAGGAAGGGCAGGTTTGTCAAGTCAACAACTCTGATGGCTGGTGGGCAGGACTGAAAGTTGCTGATTCCTAAGGTCATTATTTGTCCCAAGTCATATGGTAGTGTAGGAAGACAAGGCAGAGCAGGCAGAAGCAGGCCAGATTCCTGCTAGTGTCCCTTTGGAGAGATATCAATCAGCACATTTCTGTTCCAGCCTCCATGCTGCTTGCTGTAAAATCTACCAAGAAATAAAGTGCACAGTCTGGGCCCTCCAGGAACTCAGGTTAGAGCTGGAGGAAGGAAATAGACACATTTTTAATAAGGAAGATGAGGCCAACCTGCGCAAGCAGGCATTATGTTGACTGCAGATTTCTACACCAGCAAACCTGTGGCATGAAGAAGGTGTTTGGGAAATGTCTGTGTGGCAGGGAAAGGCTGGACCCCAGAGGCAGCTGAGCACCACTGCCCCGTCCAGGGAGCTTCCTCATTCCCATTCTGGAAGCTGGGGGGTCTTGTGGGCTTCATTCATTCCAGGAGTTGGCCCAAGCCTCCAGGGCCCTCAAAGTGGCCATCATTTCCTGGGGGGGGGGGGTCCCCTGTCATCTACTAGGTTTCTGGATGACTGTCCCCACTGCTCTGACATCAAAAACCCTCCTGTCAGTGCTTCTGGCTGTCCTAGCACATCCCTGATCTCTGCTTTGAATGAACCATGAAAGGTCCATGTGTATTCCGACCTTTACCACAAGGGGCCGCTATTTCCCTAACAGAGTGATGGGAGGAGCCGGCCTGCTCAAGAAAGACCACACCAGCCCTTGGACAGATATGAGGAGTTGCTAGGATTCCACCTCTGAAAGGTGTCTCCATTCTCCTGGGAGAGTGGGAGCCAATGCAATATTAAGTTGAAGCTTAATATTAACATTAAAAATATCTCCCCCCGTCCTTGGGCATTAACCTGCCCCAGGAAGGTGGTTAAGCAAACATTCAATAAAAATTTTTAAAAAATTGTAACATACTAATATGATGGCATGTTTTATTTTACAGCAGTGCATTGTATATAGCCTTTTTCTCCATAGTTTTATCAGTTTGGGGTATATGTGCTCCAGCATACCACACAAAGTGGAGTGCTTACACAATACTGGTTTAAAAAAAAATAGGGCACCTTGGGTGGCTCAGTTGGTTGGGCAACTGCTTTTGGCTCAGGTCATGATCCTGGCTGGGGTCCTGGGATCAAGTCCCACATCAGGCTCCTTGCTCAGTGGGGAGCCTGCTTCTCCCTCTCCCACTGCCTATCATTCCCCCTGTTGTGCACACTCACTCTCTCTCTGTCAAATAAATAAAATCTTAAAACATTTTTTTATAGTTTTTATTTTTTTAAAGATTTATTTATTTTAGAGAGCGTGCACATGTGAGGGGGGAGGGGCAGAAGGGGAGAGGGAGAGAAGCAGACTCCCCTGCTGCAGGTGGAGCCCAACATGGGGCTTGATCTCATGACCCTGAGGTCATGACCTGAGCGCAGATCAAGAGTGGAACACTTAACCTACTGAGCCACCCAGGCTCTATTGTGGTGGTGGTGGTGGTGTTTTAAATCAATCTTTGCAGAAAATCCTATATATATGGATGAAATACATTAATACTCTTTAATGGAATTTGGCATATTCTGGGCAAACTAAGAATCTCCTGTGTAGGGCTGTGGGTTGAGTGAGACAATACTGAAGACATAGCCCCTGAACCACATGCTCTCAGGGTACCCCCAGCATATATCAACCAGGCCAGCCCTGTGCCATACCATCCACTGACCCAGAAGCCACCTGTCATGCTGCCACAGACTGAAGGTAGAGGCTTGCCCATTTTCACATGCCTCCTCTCATCTGTTTTCTCTTCTGTGTTTTTCTTTTCCTTTTCCCTAGCCCATGCTTCTTCCCTCTCTCTCTTCATTTATCTTAGTGAAGCAGATCCCTTTCAGAGTCCAATCCTGCTCTGCTTTCCTTGTACTATAATGACAGCCTCAGCCTGCACTACAGGGCTTGGGCTCCTGCTGTCAGTGGAATACTGAAAACGGCACATCCCAGAGTCAGGAGGACTGGGTATGTGGGCGTGGAGGCTGCAACACAGGACTTGTGTGTCCAGGCTTTGTGTCTTTGTGTCAGGACACTGTGTCCTAAGCCTGAATAAGTGTCACCTACCTGAGTTCTGTCTTGTGAATCTCTGCAATCTTCCTTTCCAGCTTCTCTGAATGTTTTGGGAAAAACTGGAACTTGGAGCTATAGCCTTCAGGGTGTTTCCCTGGGTCATAATCCCCAATCTCCGCTTGCAAAAGTAGAGTAAAAACAGTTGTGGAGATAGGTAAATCATCACTGGTAAACAACAAGAAATTAACACACAGCGCAAAAGGCAAAGCACACACCAAATTTCTAAGGAACAATGGGTCTTGAGCGTGGAGGTGGGGCAGGCAGAGGAGAGGGCAGGCCCGTCAGAGGCATGCCTACCTTTGTTTGCCCAGGTCTGCACTGGGGGTTGCTGTCAAGCCTAAGCTAGAGACACTAGAGCCAAGCCTGTGTTCTGTGGTCACCACAAGTAAATACCCAATAAAAGAGCAGAAGGCCGTATCACGGTCTTTATCCATTCAGCCTGGAGAAAAGGACGTGGGATCAGTGCTTTGCGGCAGCACGGGAAACAGCTTGATTAGGAAGATAGCCAGGGGCCCGAGCCAGATTTGAAGTCTAAGCATCAGTTTTGAGGATTTTAGCAGGGACACACTGCTGAACAAGCCAGGACCCAAACTCAGAACTCAACTCACAGTTGAAATCGAATCTAATCAAGTGAATACATTTGAGTAAATATTCTTTCAGAGCTGACCAATGTCAGGTCCCTTGGAGAGAACCTCAGAGTGGGAAGACTGGTTAAAACTGGCCATTGGGGGGACGCCTGGGTGGCTCAGTTGGTTAAGCAGCTGCCTTCGGCTCAGGTCATGATCCCAGCGTCCTGGGATCGAGTCCCACATCGGGCTCCTTGCTTGGCAGGGAGCCTGCTTCTCCCTCTGCCTCTGCCTGCCACTCTGTCTGCCTGTGCTCACTCTCGCTTCTCTCTCTATGACAAATAAATAAATAAAATCTTAAAAAACAAAAACAAAACAAAACTGGCCATTGAGTTCTGGAGCACCAGGTTTCCTAGTTTTCTGCAAGGAGCAGGGCTTTCTCCACCCATTTAGAATGTGCCTTCCAAATCACTTGGGAATTTCTATCGTTCAACAAGAGACTAAAAGCTTGCCTGGGCCTATAGTCCAGAGTGACCTCGGACCACGGAGTCATTTACGATTTTATTTAGAAAGCTCCAAGTGGAAAACATCAATATTAGACATCAACTGTTTTTTCAAAGGAAAAAAAAAAGGAAAAATTCAATGTGGTTGTTAGGGTAAACCCGGTGGAAAGACTGGAGTTTAAAATCTCACTTAGGACCAACTTCTTTAAAAATGAAGGGGGCCTCTTTGGATAGCTTAGAGTTGGCAGGGACCTTCTAGACTTGCTGTTTAGGTGCTTTTTAAAAACAGGAGTCTCAGAAGTCAAAGTTACAATAATGTGTGGACCTTTACATTCTTAATGCAGCTATGATATTTCTCTTAACAGAAGAGCTATAGTTTCTTATTGGTGAGCATTTTTCAGGTTCTCTTCGCAAAGCAGCTTCCTGGCATTCACAGATTGCCAATTAAAGGTTCAGATTCATTGACGGAAACTGATTTTAGTGCCGTGGTCCCAAACAATCTAGTGACAGTTTCAGGCCTAAGGACTAAGAGGAGTCTTGGAAGTGGCACTTAACATTCCAACTTTGACCACTCTGAATGGAAAGGTCTCCGAAAGGGACGCCAGTATTCCAAGACAGTTCACACCTTCGAGATATGCATGAAAGGCTACGAAAAAATGTATCCAGATGACTCTCCAGAGTCTCAGTAACTCTACCAACCAAGGGTGGAGGAAACCCCAGACAGAGTCCCAGTGATCCGAACGTGCTGGCAGAAAGAACTGAGGCACAAGCATAGGGTTGAGTGGTTGGAGCTTTCTGGACCTAGGGAGTTCAGGCAAAGCCCTCCCACTCAGACTCTGCTTCAGGTTAGATACTGTTTATATCCAAGAAGTAGTCATCTGTGGAAACTGAAATAATCAGTACTTAGCATGAAAAGCAAATTCATCTTGTCAAAAGGCATTACCTTGAAGGATGTGAGCTGCTAACAAGGCAGCGTCTGATGTTTTACAGAGGAGGCGGCCATGGTAGAGATCCCTTTTGATCTGTAGGAAGACTAAGTACCTGGAGAGAAAACAGAGGCTGAACTAGAAAGGATTTCTCTGATGGCTTTAAAGACATAAGGATGGAATATGAGCCTATCAAAATTCTCATCAGGGAACTTTTTTACTACATTAAAATAAACTTAAAATGTACCACAGAACAAATGTATTTTCCATTTTCCTAAAGACTTTTAAGTACTTTGCCCCGAACTGATTCGGGGTTCAATTCAAAACAACCTGTCGGTTTCCTTCACTAGCTCAAGACAGAATTGGTGCTTTCTGGCAAAAACACTGTGCCCCACCCCAGTGCTGGGTTTTGGAAGGAGCCAGCCCTGGCCCCTTCAGTGCTAAAAAAGAAACCTGTGTCAGCAGAGAGAGGCCAACTGGGCTCCTCTCTGTCATGGATTCTGGCTGATGTTTCTTCCTAAGAAGCAGAACGGCGGGTGAAGGAACCAGCCCAAGGAGGAGTTCCGCCTCAGCCTGCCAAGACACCCTGCCCAAGTGTGGCAGGGCCTTCAGTTATTGGCAGAGCTCAAATGGAGCTCTCAGATCTAAATAAGGTGTAAAAAGGGGCACCTGTGAAGGAAGCAAAGAAACTTGTGGCTAGCGTTTCTTCCAATAGAGAAAGCTCTCACCTGAGATGGAAGCAGGACAACAAGAGTAACAGCTAATAGTAGCCAATACGTATCGAGCACTTCTGATCTGCCAGTGCAGGGGTTACACACTTTACGTGCACTATCTCATCTCATTCTCACTTAAGACTGAAAAAGGTACTATCATCCCCCCATTCTTAAAATATTTAATTCCAGTATAACATACAGTGTTTCTTGTATTATTCCCCCCTTTTAAGATAAAGGCACTGAGGGTTAAGTGATTTTTCTCACCGGCACACAACTGGGAAGTGGCAGAGCCAGGATTTGAGTTCAGGACTCTGAGACTCCCTTTTGTTGGCTCTTAGTCACTATGCTATATGGTCCTCCTTGCATTGTAACTTCTTCCAAGTTCCACAAGGAGTTGGGTGGACCCAGTCACAGTGGAATGGAATTGTTGGCTCTATTTTTAAATGTCTTTACAAGGAGTAGGTCTCTGATGTCAAAACATTACAGGTGCCCTGAGAAGAGCAAACACCAAGGGTATTAAACCCTTAAGTGTGTCACCTACTACAGTGATGCCTTGTCCTGGGGCATCTGTGGTGATTTAGAAATACGCCCACAGATTCTTTGATACTCCTCATTTCTGGAGGTAGAACTTAATTCTCTCCCTTTGTATGTGGGTTGGACTTAGTGACTTGCTTCTAACAAACAGAATGAAACAGAAGCAATAGTGTCTAACATCTGAGACTAGGTCATAAAGAAGTGAATCCTCTAGTCAGACCTTCAGATGACTGCAAGCCCATGGTAGACCCTGAGCCAGAGCCACCCAGCTAAGCCTCTCCTGAATTCCTGACCTACAGAAATGGAGTGATAATAAATGCTTGTCATTTTAAGCCAAGTTTTGTGGCATTCTGTTAGCCATAGATAACCAACCACAGAATCCCTGCGGGAGTAATGGAAATATAAAATTCCCCTAAACTCAAACAGTCTGAACCAAAAAGAAGTTGGGCCCCCCCTGGACAACTAGAGGTTTCCACTGCTTCTGTTTTCAGGCTGAAGAATAATACAGAGGATTCTATGCCCATTTGATCCCGTGAAAATGCTCAAAAGAAAGAGGACCATTGACCATGTAACTTCTGGGGTGGGGAGAGGTACCAACAGGTGACTACTGATTCAAGTAATTAACAAATGCAGGAGCAATTAAACCTTCTCTCCTAAGGCTCTGATATTCAAATTGTGGCCCACAAATCAGGGGGGCTCAGCATCATCTGGGAGCTTGTTGGAAATGGAGAATATTAGGCCCATCCTGGACCTACTGAATCATTTTAACAATATCCCCAGGTGACTTTAATATATAAAGTTTGAGAAGCACTGTCCTAAGAATATTCGAAAGCATCCATCTAACATCAGAAGGGACTGCTCTCCCCAAACCAATGGGAAGGTGAGTAATCTTGTCTGAAAGTTGCTAAGAACTCCGCTCCTCACTACCAACCACCACCACCAGCAGCAGCAACCCTGCTCTGCCCCAGTGTTTGCTATGAAAAACTGAAAGAAAAAGACATCATGTAGAGTGAATAATTAAGACGGGTCTACCAGATCTACCGGTCTTCACTGTTTCCCACAGTAAAAATGCCACACCTCCCTTTGGGAGAGAGGGAAGGAGGGGGAGAGGCAAAGCGGTTAGGAGGAGGGAGGGGGAGAGAGGGAGGGGGGAGTGCTTCTTTGCCTCTCACTGCTCTAGCTCCTACCTTCCACAGGCTTTGGCAGGATGTGGAAGCCAACCTTTTATCCCTTACTCACTGATCATTCCCTGGGCCTGAGTTCATATATCACTCCTGTACTTCTCTGTCTGTGTCCCCAATTCAGGGACAGCACATATTGGACTAAAGTAGATATTGAAAAGGGACAAGTCTCTGGACCGTGATTCTCAATGTGGCAGTGAGGAGAATGTCCCCTGGGGGGAGCATGTCAGAATCTGTGTGTGTCTCCTGGGTTTAAAAAAGCCTTGCTGGACCTTCTGATCTGTTCCCCTTCCCAACCAGAAGGGACAAACTCCTCCTGACACTGAGAACCATTGTCTTTATGAGGCATCTTTATTTTTTTAAAGATTTTATTTATTTGACAGAGAGAGAGCACAAGTAGGTGGAGCGGCAGGTAGAGGGAGAGGAAGAAGCAGGCTCTCTGCTGAGGAGGAGCCCGACTCAACTTGGGGCTCGATCCCAGGACCCCAGGATCATGACCTGAGCTAAAGGCAAATGCAAACGCTTGATAGACTGCACCATGGCACCCCATGAGGCATCTTTATTGATGGGTGCATGGTCGGTGCCTCAGTGAGCTGGGAAGTATACAAGTTTCCACTACTGAGTGGGGTTTCTTCAGACTAATGGAGGTAGGACAGCTACAGCGGGGGTCAAGGGTAAGACCACGGGAATACTGCCGGGCAATGGTACAGCAACTGCTGGGCAAAGGGGGACAAGTCAACGTCCTAAAAAACAAAGCACAGCTTTTGAAGTCAAGAAGAAGGGAGCTCATGAAAGAATTGGCCATCAGCTTCAGGG
Source organism: Lutra lutra (assembly GCF_902655055.1). NCBI lineage: Eukaryota > Metazoa > Chordata > Mammalia > Carnivora > Mustelidae > Lutra > Lutra lutra. Next base: position 63,223,702 of record NC_062284.1, read on the forward strand.
GACAGAGCTGTACTAGGTCCCCCTCCCTTTTCTGCCACAGTGACGTTCATCAAGCTTCATGTTTTGTTCACTGAAAGAGGTAACCAATGTGTCGCTGTTGTTGGACATGAGAATGTATTCCACATGACTCGTAGCATCCCTAGACCTATTCTCAAGAGAATGTGGCATAGTCTCCCCTGCCACACATGGGTCTAAGGAAGACTATCCCGTTGCCTGAGACACTGCCACTGGGGCCACTTTGTTACCAGGGAAGAGATCTGCCTGCCAGGTCTACCCAGCCCAGCCAGCTCCAGGTGAGCAAGCTAGATGGGTTACCCCATCTCAGAACCTGAGAATAGGAGTGAAAGAGCCTAATTCTCTCCTATGTGAGGCAACAGAAGACTGGACACGTAGAGTAACTTGTCTGAGGTGATAAACAGTGACCAGGATCAAGGAAGGCCTCCTGACTCAGGGCCTAATGCTTTTTCTACCTCCATGGTAATTCAGCTAGTTATTAGAGAGAGGGGGGTCCTAAATCAAGTCAAGAGAACTCTGTCACTGGAGAGAAATTCTCATTGGAACCAAAGAATAAATCAGCCTTAGACCAGATTTAAGACAACAGCTTATTCCTTAGGACACTTCTTTGGGTAAATTTTGCCAATCTCTTCTGGGCCTCATCTCCATTTTTGTTTTAATGCCAATGTTGTCCTAAATTAATGGAAGTATGAAATGGACTATCCGAAGGCAGAGTAAGTGAAAATCTAAAAAGACAGCCAAGGAAAACCTTTCTGTGACATGGACGTCTCTCCAAGGTGTTGGCTTTCTGATGTCAGAGGGTGGAGATGAATCCACAGATGGTTCCAGAATTAAAGGTTCTGACCTCTGGAAAGAACTGGTATCTCTTGAAGAGTTTCTCCAAAGAGTTCTTACTTCGGTCCTGGACTTTCCTTCATCAGATTCTTTGTCCCTGGCTTCCTCTATAATCTTATAGTCATCTCCTTGCAGTCAGAGATGTTTTTCAAATTTACTTTTAATATTCTAGAGACCCTGTACATCTTACGCCTAGCTCCCCTACTCACCCTTCCTCCCACGCATCATCCATCCATCCATCTATCCATCCACTTCTGAGCACTTACATGAGTCAGGCACTGCCACAGGTGCTGGGAATACAGAAGGGAACAAAACAGAACCCCCACTCCTATGGAGCTTACATTCCAGCGGAGAGAGAGACAGACAATAACAAAACAAAGTAATAATGATTTACTGAATGCCTGTTGTCAGCCATACACTGTACTGCAGTTTGTTGTAACTAGGCTCCATGCCTAATGTGGGCTCAAACTCATGACCCTGAGATCAAGAGTCACATGCCATACTGAGTGAGCTGGCCAGGGGCCCCCACACCATGCTGGTTAACATGCACCCTCTCCTGCAGTCCTCACCATGACTCTGGGAGGTGACTACTGGTTGTTTTTCCCTGCTTCATAGATGAGGACACTGACTGATTGGAGAGACTGTCCCTTGCCTTGTCTCACCAGTTAGTTAAAGAACCTGGAATCTGAACCCAGCTCTTTTCAACATGTTAGTCTGGGGTCGGCACGCTACGGCCTGCCACCAGAGTTTCCAGGGAAATAAAACCAATTTTACTGGAATGCAGCCATACTCATCCATTTAGGAGTCTCCGGCTGTGTTTGCACTGCAAAGGCGAGAATGAGGAGTTGGGCCAGAGACCATATGGTGCACAAAGTCTAAAATACTGACTCTCTGGCCTTTTATAGAAAATGCTGACCAGGCCATCTTAGCCTAGGGTAGGCTCAACTGATGTTCATCGAAGGAACTTATGACCCATAAACTCCATTCGTTCTCACATTTTATCCGGTCATTCTATTCATATCTTTTGTGAGCAGCCCCACTCAAACATGTGTCAGGCAAGATTGTTTCCTTAGAAGGTGGGGGCCCATTTGCACTCAGTTTCCTTCTACTATTTGATCTTTCCAAGAGTTCACACACCTGCGGTCCCTATTAAATGCCAAATCTGGAGCCTAATCCCCGTTTTCTCTGTCTTGTCTCTAGTTCAGACAAGGAAATCTATTTATTACTTTAAAAAATGACAAAAGAGATTAATCAGGATTTGGCAACTAAATTTATGATCTGGAGAGAGTCCAAGAGATAAATGGAAGCACAGTGCTTTATGCCTTATTTCATCCCTCCTCTCAGTCTGGCTTTATGGGAATAGCCGAGACGGCATTGAAATTTAGGACCGATATTGCTAGGAAAAAACACACTGACAGCTAAATTAGTTTGGCAGGAAGGTGGCATGAAGGGTTCCAAGCCAGGAATGAATTATGGGTATTGAGTGAGGCTGGGGCAGGTACCCGCTCTCTCAAGATCAGTAGGGAAATGAACGAGCAGAAAGACTCAGCTAATTCCAAGGCCTCCACAGAACGGCCAAATCAGGCCAAGGCACCCTGCACTTCACACCCCCAGCAATGCTTGGAAAATGCATCTGGGGAAGGAGGGCTGGTGAGGTGGAGAGCAAGGGGAGAATAGTCGAGGACAAGGACACTCAGCACAGATGTATGCAGAAGGGGGAGGCGCTCACACCCTTGCCGGTGCCTTTGAAGCTTGCTGACCTGGAGAGAGGCCTGGCCGTGGTCCTGGTGCTGCGCCACCAGGACTTGGATGACTGATTGCCCGGGAAAGCTTTTTCTCTGAGCCCTCAAAAGTTAGCTGCTTAAGTGATAGGACTCTAGCTGGTGGGGGAAAAGGACAGAGGAGGAGTGGGAAGTCTCAGAAAAGGAGCGCCTGGGACGCCTGGGTGGCTCAGTTGGTTAAGCAGCTGCCTTCGGCTCAGGTCATGATCCCAGCGTCCTGGGATCGAGTCCCACATCGGGCTCCTTGCTTGGCAGGGAGCCTGCTTCTCCCTCTGCCTCTGCCTGCCACTCTGTCTGCCTGTGCTCACTCTCGCTTCTCTCTCTATGACAAATAAATAAATAAAATCTTTAAAAAAAAAAAAAAAGAAAAAAGGAGCGCCTTTCCACCTCAACAAAGGAGAGAAGCCAGAGCTAACTGTACCCGTGCCCTGTGCAGAGCCCTTGGGGGTCCAAGGACCATGGACTCCAACCGGCAGCCTCTGCTGGGCACAAGGCTTGCCCAGGGCTGTGGGGGTGTGTATCACAAAGCACAAGACCCTCCGGTAGTGGTCAGTTCTCCCAACAATTCTGTGCAGGAGCTGTTACTCTCCTCATTTTATCAATAAGGGATCTGAAGGGGGCGCCTGGGTGGCTCAGTGGGTTAAAGCCTCTGCCTTCAGCTCAGGTCATGATCCCAGGGTCCTGGGATCGAGCCCCGTATCGGGCTCTCTGCTCGGCGGGGAGCCTGCTTCCTTTCTCTCTCTCTGCCTGCTTCTCTGCCTACTTGTGATCTCTGTCAAATAAATAAATAGAATCTTAAAAAAAAAAAAAAAAAGGATCCGAGCTTCCGGGTCTCTGCAGCCTCTGGATAGGAGAGTCTGTCCATTAGCATCATGGAGGAACACCTGATTTAGAAAATTCTCTTGTTAAGCGCTCCCCCTAAGGGACAAGATAACCACATACTTTTGCCCTTTAATCGAATCAGAAAGCCTGAGTGCCTGCAGTGCTCTCACCGGCCGCTGAGTTGTTAGAATCATCCCTGTCACTCTCGCTGCTGGTTGAGTGAGGTGGAGACCGGGCGATCCCGAGGTGTGGGGTTGGGAGGCAAGGTGCTAGGTTCTCAAGAAAGAGCTGTTAAGTTTGTCCAAACATGTGGACAGCAGCGTGGCCTTCTGGGTCTGCCCTGGGATCATCTCTCGGCAGGGAAGCAGGTGGTGGGGAGAGGGACAGGCTCGGAGTGAGGCTCGGACTCTGAAGGTCCCGAGCAGGGCGGGCTTGTGCTCCTAAAACTGCACAGTCACTCCTGTAATTGGATGAGCAAAGTGGGAGCCCCATCCACTTCCGTGCAGGTGAGCAGAACCTGCCATTTCCATGCCCAGTAAGGAGCATGAACACACCTCGCTGACCTCAGGGCTTCAAAGGTGTTGCCTGTGCGCTGTCCCTTGCGTCCCAAAGAAACAACCTTCCTCATCCTTCTGACGGTACCACCAGTTCTCCCCAGACTCCCCCTGGGGCCCATGTGAAGAAGCCTCTTTTCCTCCCCGTCCCACTTCTTTGCTTTCTTTGCACTACTTAGCCCCTTTATTTGCCCTCTTCTCTCCCCATTTCCTCGTTTTCCGTCTCTGAGAAACTGTAGCTCCTTTTATCTGACATAAAGCTAGTGGCACGCTCTTCTGAAGAGGAAGCAAATGTAAGTCTGTATTCCTTCTTCCCTCCTCTTTCCTCTCTTTGGAATTCTCCCAAGCAGCTAAGGATCTGGAAGGAAACAGCAAAGACTTAGAGGACAGAGTCTCTAACTGGCCATGACCTCATCCCAGTCTCTGCAGTCTCCCAGGTTTTAGGGGGAGCAGGGAGCCGGCATGCTCTCTTCCTCGGCTCTAGGCTTCCCTGGCCTCGCTCTTGCTCTAGGGCCCTGCCCTCTCCAAGGTAACACCACCATTCTGCAGATATCAAAATTAGGTATTTCTAATATAAAAATTAGGGGTCCCTGGTACAGAGCAAGATGTCTGAGGCAAGACTTTGAGAGTGAATTTGTCTCATATATACAAAACCCTGGGGAAGCTTTGAAGCGCCTACTCTTTGACTCTCTTGTAGGATGACATGGGCCCGGAAGCTCTTTCTCATCCTCAGGTGGTGCTGGATGAAACAGGTTTGATTCCACGCAGCTGTCTGCCCACCACAGAACACGGCCTCCACAAGGAAAAGTCCATCACGGACCGGATCCCTCAGCACACTGGAGTTTATCAACGTGGATTTACAATCTTCAGTATTTGCCGGCTTCTTCTGCAGTGTCCTGCTTTGGCATTTCCCAAGTACATGAGGCCACTGGAGTCTATTTCAAGCACCTGTTGCTGCCAAACAAAAGCAACCCACCCTCTCCAAAAACATCCACGGGGGCCACATCCTTGGTAAGAGAAAAAAATACTTTTGATTAATTAATGACTCCAGGTCCCTTTTATAGGTGACCAGTTTAAATGAAGTATTCACACTTGAAGGAAAGCTCACTCTGTTCCAGTTCTATTGAGTGGGTGGGCAAAGAAAGCATGTGGAAACAAAACGCAGAAGTAAGGTTCTATTTAGGAAGACTCCTTCCTTCTAAGAGTGAGGAGCTTCCAAAATAGAGGCTCTGAGAGGCTCCAGTCCCTCTTTCCCATCCTCTCCAACAGGTCTCTGTGGCTGCGGGAAGTTCAGCCTTACCTGGTTATCTCCTCCTTCAGGGCAGCAGGATCCGCAGGATAAAACTTCACGCGGAAACACATGGTGAACGGAGGCTGGGCTACGGAGACAGAGGCGTGCCCGTCTCAGGAAAGACCCTTCCCAGAGTATCACTGGGCTTCCCTCCCCACTAGGATGCACGGGCTCCTGAACCATCATGAGAAAATCCTCACAGGTTTAGGGCCAGCTTACATGGGAAATGGTGAACAATTACCAAGACTTACTGAACTCGGGAGGTTTCATCCCCCACCGCCCTGCCCCCACCCAGGGGTAGGCTTCCCACCTTTTCAGGAGGAAGACTTACATCTCAATTGCTTCACCACAGACTTTGTAAACTCCAACCAATGCTGCAACAGAGAACACAGGACGAGAAAACCCGAATGAGAAGCGGCGTCCAATATACCTTGTTGTACCCACTTGAGAGAACTGGACAGACTGTAGCCCAGGGTGAAAGCCTCCCCAAAGCTTGTGATATGTAGGCTTGGAGAATAGAGAGTGATAGGGTTTTTGGAAGTAAGGCCCCTATGGAACCAGCTGTGAAGGGGGAAGAGTTCCAGCTTTACATGTCATTTCTGGGCTTGCCTGGCAATGCTGCCTTCCAAAGCAGGGTGCCAGCGTTCCGAGCCGCATTCCCTGCACACCAGCAGGCACAAGCGAATGCACGTATGTGTGATGGGGACAAAGCCCCGCCTGTCTTGAGCAGGGAGATGCCAATGTTAGTGGGTTGTGTGTGTTCATGTTATGTGCCAGCTTTTTGAGGGGGGCAGGGCTTTTTGGGGGACAGGGGTGGGCAGGGGGGATAGAGGCTATTGGTCGGGGCTCTAGAAAGTGTCAACAGGTGGAAGTTCATCAGTGGTGAGAAGGCAGAAACGGCTGGTGCACACTCTTGTCTTTGTTTGAACAGCATATTGCCAACCCCTGTGTGAGGGTATACATACTCACATTCCTTGGCATCCGGGGATGTTTGAAGTCTCAGTCTCATAACATAACTAACCACAGCTAATGTGTAGGAAAGTATGGTTTTCCCCCCTGGATTTTTCATAGGGGCAGGACATAGTAGCAATACCTTTTTTCCCGTGTACTTAACGTTTGCAGGAAGGAAGCAACGAGATCATTCTAAACTGTTTCCCAGTTCTACATGAATGCTTTATAAAATCCTTTATTGATGTTTGTTGCTTTTATGCTAATCAGGAAATCTGAGAGTTTGCAGAGAGCTACAACTGCTGTTACTTGGGATTGGATTATGTGGAAGTAGACTGAAACCATTAGCCATAAGTTCTGTGAAGGCAGAAAACTGTCAGCCACTGGCACCTTGAACAGTGTTTGAGACACGGCTGCCAAACGGACAAAGGAAGCCAGTCCGTGCTGGGTCCACATCTCCCTCTTTTCTGGCTACTTCATTTAGTGTAACATCTTGGCCAAATCCTCCCTCTGGCAGGAAAGCAGCCAGGGCGGTGCAGACAGCATCCTGGCCTCCCGCGATTCCCAGCTCTCACCTTCTGGGCTGGGCTGCAGGTCACACAGCTAATGGACCCACTAAGAGCCAGTTCTTCCGTCAGCTCCACATGGATAATCTGGGCTGACATTCTGCTCTCTTGCTTCCTCTGATCTGAGTTCCCACGAGGCTGGCAACTCATTATAGCCACTCAATGTGGTTAAGAGGTTCTTCTCACATTACATGGCCCACTGCGGCTTGGCTTCACAGGGAAGCAAAGGCAAGAGATGAAATTGCATGGAAACAAGTGGGGTTTGAGGCTGAGCCTGTGAAGGTGGAGGAGGTCTGTCTGATCGGAGCACATCGGAATTGTGTGCAGCGAGGAGAACGCAGCGAGTGTCTGGGGCTCAATAAACAGAACGCCCCCAGGCACATGACTGATAGGTTAAAATCAATAAACAGTGGAAGACCGAAACTACAAGGAAAGACTGTGAGAAGCACTCTCAGCAGAAGGCAGGTGGAGCTGAACAACAAAAAGTCTAGTCCCCTTGGCGGGTGCAGAGGAGGACTTCAGTCTGCCCCGCAGTGAGAGCTCAAGAAGGGAGAGGCTGGAGGAGATACGAGAGGGGTATGAGGGGAGGGGACAGCTGTCACAGTTTGTCCAGGAGATTTTAAGGGTCTGATAGAGAAATCAAGAGAATCAGGATCCCAAAAAGAAAGTGATGGCCACAGTTACCTTTTATGGTGGTCTGGCTGAATCTGGGTCCCACAATCACTAGCAGACTGATAACATGAGATTGGGGATGAAGGGTCAGGAGAAGAGGAAAGACAGAGGGGAGTTTCCACCTGTCTTTGGGCCACTGGGCCAATGGGGCACGATCTGGAGGCTCTGGAGGCTGGAAAGGGTGCCTCCAGTTTGAAAGTAGAGGCTGAGAGCAAGGTGGGGCCCTGGGCCTGAGCCAGGAACAGGGGAGAGGGGAGAGACGGCAGCTCCTCCAGGAAGGACTGGGAGAGTTCCTAGACCCCATGGGGCACCTGTGCAGAGCAGGCAGTAAGGGGGTGGATGTGAGCTTGGGTTCTGGTGCCTCAGGGGAACCTAAGGGACCGGGGAGCTCATCCACTCCATCTCTACCACGAGTAGATAGATCTAGGGTGACAATTTCCCCACAATTCTCAAGAACCTTTCCAAGCCCCTCCACTCTCCTTAAACCCTCAGTACAGTCACACAGCTTCAGAAACTATCAGGTATGAATTCAGCTGGAACCTTAGGACCCACACAGAGTCTGGCATCGGACAGCTCCGAGTTGGAGACTGGCAGGCCATATGCCTTGGGCAAGTGACTACTTAACCTGAGATTTTATTTCCTCATCCAGAGAATGGCTATTTGACTTGTGGATACTCATCTCAATTGTGTAAAGATTAAGGAACATATGTGAAGCTTTTAGCTTCGTGCCTGATACAACTCAGTGCTCAACATACATCGGCTAAAAGGCGACACAAACCTGAAAAACTAGGTTTGTGCTCGGTGCACAGTTCAGCACACGGTAGCCACTCTGTACATGTTTCTTTCTCCTTTCCCCCATTTCCTTATAGTTTTCTATCTCCTTCTGCTTTTAATCTTGATTCCCTCCATGTACTCTCTTACTCTTCTCAAGCACATTTTGACCTAACTAGAAAATAGTGTTTTGTCCCTTTTTCTTCATAAGCCACTCTCTTTAGGAGATGGAGAGAACTTGGGGTAACCGGCCTTCCTTCTTAAGAAACAGCTCAGACCAAAAAAATAATAGGAAACTCTCTTGTAAAAACAGTCCCATCATTATATAGTAAATGGACACCTATACCATGTGAGGACATGTGGCTTCTTGGTGTCATGGCTCTTTTGGGGTCTTATACTCCGTTCCAGAGCTGAGGAAAGAGCTATGTCAAGACTGTGGAGACTTCATAGGGCAAAGGGCAGTTCAGGCTCTGGAAAGAGAGATGGACGACATCTGGAGAGCCACAGCAGGGAGGAAACAGGTCAGGGGAGAGGAAGCTGAGGGGGAGGCTGGGGCCTGGGGGTGATGGACCTGTTCTCATCTCTGTCTGGAAGGAGCTCTGTCTGTAGAGCAGAACAAGAACCACAGCATTGGCAAGGTGCTCAGAGGCCTACGTCAGTTGGGCTCTATCTCTGTGCTGCCCAAACTGGGGAAAGGTGAGGCCCTTCGTAACCAGAACTGTGTGCTTCAGCTCATTTATTAGAAAGCAGATGTGAGAAGCTCAGCCTGTGATCTGTGCTCAAAGACAAGAACGCCAGCCCCGCCACTCAGCCGCCAGCTGGCCAGCTTTGGGCAGATCACACCAGCCCTCGAGGCTGCCATCTCAGCATCTGTGAAACAACAGGCCACACTAGCTGAGCTCTGCCAAGGTGGCTTCCTGATCTCATTACGTGATCTGAAGAGGTGACACACAACTGTAGGGCCCGGGTGGCCCCTGATACCTAAGGCTACACTCAAGAGTGTGCATGGCAATTCAAGGCCTCAGGCTACTGACCAACCCTCTTCTCCATGTGTGCTTCGAATATTGACTTACCCGCTGCTTGTCTGGGTCCACAAAGCGGATCCCAAAGTAGTCTTTCTCGAGAAGGTTCAGGTGGTGGCAAAGAAGGTCAAACAGGTACTGGCCTTTGGCATCTCTCTGCAAAGCAAGCAAGCTCCATTGAGAAACGATAGGGCTTCTTCAGGGTAACCTTGTTTTGATTGCCATTAAAAATCATTCAAGGGCGCCTGGCTGGCTCAGTCGGTAGAGCATGAGACTCTTGATCTCAGGGTCGTGAGTTCAAGCCCGACACTGGGCCTAGAGATTAGTTAAAAAAATCGTCTGTAAGTTGGATGAGGGTATGAAGAGGGCACGTGTCTGTAACTGCGTCCTCCATATTGTAATGCATTAGACAGTCTCGAGTTCCAAGGCTTTTTGCACCCAGAAGGAGCCCAAGAATGCTTCATTCCACAAAGATGTCACAGAAGTCAGAGGAGAGTCAGGTAAGCCCAGTTCCAATCTCAAATGCATGAAGCTTTCAGAACTCGCAGGAGCGGGGCAAGTCAGTGTGGGACACACTGAGGCCAGCAGGCCTTGCCTCTAACGTAGATCCTGAATCCACCCACTTGTCTCCTCCCCATTACCAACCCCAAGGTCAAGCCACCACCATCTCTCAACACCCTCTATCCCCACAGCAAACAATGTGACCATGATTTAGACATGGGACATTTTATTGCTGAATATGTAACACAGGCATATGGATGTATTCGAACGTACGAAAGGATACACTAGGAAGAGTAGTCTCCCCTCCACCCTGGTCACCCTGTGCCTCAGTTCCCCTCCCCAGAAGCAACCCATGACCAGCTCCTTGTGGATCCCTAATGTGGCTGTATACACGAGCAAGCCTATTTACAGATACATCACTTTTTAAAATACAGTGGCAACATAGTTTATGCTGTATTCTATTTCTTGTTTTTTTCCTCCTTAGCATCCCTTGCGAATCCTTCCCTGGCAGTACATACAGACAGGCCGCGTGGTTTTTAAAAGCTGCAGACACTAGGATGAACCCACACTACTTACCCAGCTCCGTATTCAGGGAACTCCTTTCTAATCTGCTATTACAAACAATGTGGCCATGAACACACAGTGATCTTTAATTAGGTCACCGCTCTTGCTCAAGACTGTCAATGGCTTCCCATTGCTTTCAGAATAAAACCTAAACTCCAACCATGGCCTCCAAGGCTCTATACACCCTAGCTCATGCCTCCCATGAACTCCTCCCGAATCATTATCCTCACGGCTCCCTCGCCATGGCATCTCTCCCTCATGCCTCAAAGCTTTCGGCTCCTGGGGTCTGTGTACGCCCTCTGCCTGAACCGCCCCTCATGCAGCTCTTCTGGGGGGCCACACCTTCTCTCGAGGTCTCAGCTCAAATGTCCTCTCTGCAGAGGTCTTTCCCCTACAGAAAGGCCCCTCCCAATTATGATCCTTTTATCCTGTTTATTCCCTTCCTGGGACTTACAAAGGTCTGTAGTTATCTTGTTGATTTGTTTACTTGGTTTTTTTTCCTGCCGGCTCCCTTTCTACACTGTAATTTTCATATAGGCAGGAGCCCTCCCGCAGAACTTAGCATGGGCCCTGGCCTACCGCAGCTGGGTCCTCAACAATTAGTCACTAAATAAGCAAACAACTGAAGGGATAGAAGGTGGAGGGTTGGCCAAAAGTTTTCAAAAATTAGGAAATTAGGCCATTTCTAAACCTTTATCTTCTCCTTCAGAGACCAGCATCGGTATTTGGGATGAGCTGGAAGGAGGACGGCTTGCGGAAAGCCGTCAGAGTTATCTGGAGCTCTGCAAGATGGCAGTCTCTGGGCCTCTCCCCTGTGGTCTCTGCAGCTCAGTGGAGATGATCTCCTGGGGGGGTGGGGACTGTGTCTCATTTGCATCCAAAAGCAAGGCTGACTTCTAAAATCCAACATATCTCACCCTTGTGAAGGCCTAAGGGCCTGGTGCTGCTCCAAGAATGGGCAGACCTTTCCGACCTCCACAAAAGGTTTACACCTCACCACTTCCCTGTCGGCTGGAGCACCCTATACTTTCCAAGGAGAACTAGGGCAGGACAGCTGATCTCTCAGCAAATATCTTAAGAAGCTTTCCTTGCAGGATTAGAAGGATGAGTGAATAGGCAGCTCAAGTAAGGGAAGCAGTGCCATGAGGGCACCCGCCTTCCTCTCCTGCTGGCCCCATGCTCCCTCTCAGCACAACCCCAAGGCAGCTGCCCCTATCCTTACACCCTTTGATCTCCCACCAGAAAGAGCTACTCTCGGGGCAGACTTGTTACAAACCACGCAGGGACTTCGGGGCAGGTTTTGCAAAAGACTTCATCAACAACGGTCTCTTTGGGCAGGGACTGCCAACTATTTCCTCACTGATACCCCAGAGTGTGGGAAGAGCTTAAACTCTTCTGTAAGGTTCTTCCGGGAGCAGAGGAAATATGTTTAACTCTATCCCATGCGGCATGTCCTGTATTATTATCTCCCCCCCCCCCCCCAGCTACTGGACTGGAATATTAAGAACCAGTTGCATATTGTGAATATTTTTCTCTAAAAATTTTGCCTTGTATCGAGGGGGCTACTTCATGGTGATCAGTAGGGTGAGTTTTCCTGGCTGACATAGTTCACTTCCATCCCTACAACAACTGTATTAGCAGGAGCCTGGGGTAGCCATGGGGAACATGTGCTTGTGGGAGATAAATCACAAGAACTTTCAATGAGAATCATGTCTTCCATAAAAATATTTTTTATGAATAAAAATATGAATATATTCCATAAAAATACTTTTCATTTTCAGGAGCTGGCAGCTCGGATACACTCATAGGGACCTAAGCTGGCTTTGAACTTTATATTCGATAGATCCAAACTCAGAGTTCTCCCACTTCACAGGAAGAAAAAGAAAACATGGCTTTTCTCATCAGATTGTTGTGAAAAAAAAATTCCATTATACTCCCCTTATATCAATAGAAAAGGATCTTTTTCTTGCTACTTTTCAGCATCTGGTGAAACTGATGATCCCCACCATGAAGTCATAGTTCCCTCAGGTCCATCTACCGGTGGTAGAGGCATGGTTTTGAGCTACAAGGCTCTTAAGAGACTAATGAAGAGAAGCATCTTCATTTGCTGTTTCTCTGGCTGGGTGGGAGGTGAGGGGAATGGGGAGAGAGGCAGAAAGAGAGTGCCTCCTTATGGCAGAAGTCCATCAAGTTTAAATTCCAAGCAGAAACACAAAGGCAGAATCAACTCAGAGCACTGCCGTGGCACCCTTCACAGAGGGTTGTAACCCACTCTTGCCAGGGGCTGGTGGAGAGGCCTGAGGCAGCCTTTGGGCACAGGGTGCGGGGGGGCGGGTCTCAGTCAGCCGAACCATCACAGCAGCCTCCCTACAAGAAGCCATTGGCAGGGACAAGTTCAGGAATTTTAAACTTCCTGTCCTTGTACTTTCAGAAGCCAGCCGGCAGTGTCCAAGGATTCTCTATCCATGGTCTCCCTGCACGATGTCTAGGGCTTTCTGGAATATTCTGTGGCAGCCGAATCTTGTCTTTCAGTGGGACGCAAAGTCCAGGGAGTACTGTCTTCTTTTCCCATTGCCTACAGTTGCTCTGACGCCACATGCTAAACCCTGTGTTGTGTGAGGAGTGTTGTGCCACTGATTCCTCTGGAGAGACGGGCACTTGGGTTGATAGGCGACTACTGTTTCATCACCAGGCCAGGGTTCCAAGCCTGAGGATGCTTATCTTCAGGACGAGTGAGCTGCGGCAGAGCACCTGAATCCAGTGAACCCTCTGAGGTTATTCTCTTGCCAAAGATACCCCTGGGTCAAAATAACTTACTAAGCATCCACTTAAAAAATAAACTTATATTTTGTGAACCACAATAGGACCTATTGGAAAATAGTAGCTAGTAGTATTTGAAAATAATAGTGCATCTACATGCAATCCCTTTACTCTCTCTGTATGGTGTGCAGAGCGATGGACGGACTCTTTAGACTCACTCTGCAGCTCTGAGGTTGGGAGAATTCATATTCTCGCTCCTCCCTGGAGCTCCAGGCTCTGGTTCTCTGTTGTTTAGGAAGGAGACTGAGGCAGCAAGCAGTAAGCAGGCATGGGCCAGTGACCTAAACTATTCAAGGTTAATTGCATTTTCTGCCTCATAATCAATAACACTGGCCAGGAGTGCAGCTTTATTTTAGCCCATCGTGGGGTCAGTCCCAGGGACTCAGGCATCGCCCATCCTGATCAGAGCGGCTAATGCGTAGAAAGGTCCCCACTCATTAGGTCTCGCCTCATTTAATCAGCTTACCCGTGAGGTAGGCAGATTTTAAGTGAAAACTACATGAGTCTTGAAGAGGCCAAGAGCAATCACAACTTTCCCGGTCCCTGGGCTACGTGCTGTTAAAAAGGAAATGGCCACAGTTTCATGGGCCCTTAGAGAAGGTGGACGTGAGAGGGAGGGTAGTAGGCAGTGGGCACCTGCAGTCCAAGAGCACAAGAGCCCGGCGGGTGTCAGGATGCCACGGCAAGGAGAGGGTGCCTAGAGGAGAGGGCAAGGGCTAAACAAATCTCCTCAGGGACCTGGAAGGGAAGGATGCAGCAGCAGGGGTGGGATGGCATCCCAGCCTCTGTTCTGGCTCAGCTTTATATTTAAATTTCTTAGAAGCCAGAGAAAGCCTGCCTTCTTTATCAGTGTCCTCTGAACGCATGTGTGCACCCATGGCTGCCAGGTTCAGGAGCAGAGGAGGGGGAATGCACTTGAACATCCCAGAGAAACGGCCATGTAGCTCCTCTTCTCGGGGCGATGGCATGAATAAGCTGAGCCAGGAAGTGTGAATCAATGCCCGGGGAACGGTCCTGCCCCTGTGTTCACACGCTACACCCAGCCCAGCTTTCTGAGGCAGGAAGAGAAGGGGCCCGTGTGCCAATAGCGGTGGGGGGGGGGAGGGGCACAGATTTCTTAACCTCAGCACCTTCCACACTAATTTACATTTTTCTTTGAAGGGAGGGAACTCTTGCTGAGCTCCTGGCTCAGGAGTCCACTTTTCTTGCTTAGTCGTAAACCCACAAAATCTGTCCAGGAACTGCTGAGGCTGCAGCTAGAAGAGCCGCCAAGCTCCCTCTGGGAGAAGATGGAGTAGCTCATTCCCGGGAGCAAGGAAGCCATACCGTCTTTGCAGCAGGTCCCCCCAGATGCAGCAGAGTCATAGGTGAGCCTGACCAGGCATGCTCTCGGCTCCTTAATCTAGAGGAGACAGAAGCCTGGACTCGGCAGGGAGGCCGGGAAGGATAGGGTCCAGGCAGGTACTAGGGATCCAGGCCAAAGGGTCTGAGCCATGCGGCCAGGGGAGCCAGGTGGCGATGGGGCCCCGGGGGAGTGGCCAGACCCCAAGTGGAGAGAAGTCAGACTTTAGAAGGAGAGAATAGAGCTCACCCTGACTCCTGTAGCCACTGGCCTCACCTAGTTCTTACTAAAGGTAGCAACTTCCTGCCCCAACACCACCTCCCCCCATTTGACATGCAAACTGAGGGAGTGGGGGTGATTTTTATGATACAAAGAGATATCTGTAGGTTCAGATCCCAGGCATGGTGCCTCAGGGAGTCCTACTGGCAGTCCTTGCTGGGGTCAGAAAACAGCTGAGCTCAGTGCCACATGGTATGGCTTGTGGGGTGGGGGGAGGGAGGACACACATTCAGTCTGGAGCATGGAGGTCATTGTGTGCAAGCAAATGTCATGGGAGGGAGGACGAGTGCTCAAGCAGCACAGACGGCCAAACCAGACTCAACAAGATCAATTAAGACCCTCTGAGCAGAGCCTTCAAAGCTGCTGCTGTCCATTCCAGAAGAGTGGGGCTCATGGGAAGGCTGGACTTCCCATGAGGTACCAGTGGTGAAGCTGCAAGGGGCAAGGCGCCCTCATGCCTCTGCGGGTTCCCTGGGCCCAGTGAAGTTCCTGGGAAGGAAAAAACTCAGAGCTGGGCCTGAAAAAAAGCAAATTTGTCTATCTTTCCCAGACCGAGGCCAGTCTCATAAGTCATGGGACTCTTAAAAGTCTCCCTGTTTCTTGCTATCGACGGAGTGCACTTCTGTTGTATTTTTCCAGCCAGCACCGAGTATCTCAGTGGACTAGTCATGTCACAGCTGCAGAATTACTGAAAACTCAGCCAGGCTTGTTTAGGGAAAACTCAGTACTTTGTATTTTTGTACTCTGTGAAGCTCATATTCTCTCTGACACACACACTCCGTGCCTCTCATAAAATGTTGCTTCAGATCACTCGTAAAGAAAGCCCAGCATTTTCAGGCAGACAGACCTCTCCTTGCCCCCAACCCTAAAGATAGACTAACAACTTATTTTGTTGCCTCCCTGCTCCTTCTCTTTTGCAAAGGGCAAATGCACATGCTATTTGGCAAATCTGGGCATTTCTGGGGCTGTAGGGAGGGGGCCTGGATGGCCGGGATCAGCAATATGGCCAGCTCAGCAGTCTAACTGGTTCTTCTAACCCTGTAGCTATTCCTTCAATTTCCCTCCCTCTCAGCAGAAAACTGTTTATCTGCCTGTACCAACAAACACGATGGATTCTGAGATGGACACAGCCTGTAAATGAAAGAGGCCAGGATTTTTGAGTCCTAGTGCAGTCTCCTTTTCAACTATTCTCTCAGGTCACTCATGTTCCCTAGAAGCCAAGATGGAGGCAAAGGGAGCAGAGAGGGGAAAGGCTCTGGGAAGATGGAGGCACGTGGGGATGAGCCCCAGGCTTAGAGTCAGGGCCCTGCTCTGTCGCTTCTCAGCTTGTGACCTCAGACCTGTCCCCTGATCTCTCCGAACTTCCATTTCTTTATCTATGAAACAAGGTTAATACTACATCTCTCCAAGGATTATTGTGAGGCTTAAAATAAGAGACAAGATATACATAAAAACCCTGTGTATTTTTTCGACCAAATTCCTCTGCTTCCTGTGATGTTTTTTCTTTAGGCTGAATGAACTTGAACATGAGGAGGTCTTAGCAATGATCCACTGCACTCATGGAACAGAAGACAGAAGAGAAGAACACTCCCGTGGGTTCTGGCCATGGAATGTACCCTGACTGATGGGGATGGCCACCATTTTGGAAGTCTGCCCCACAAGGCTCTCAAAGCACGGATTTGTGTCTTCTCCATACTCCAAAGCTACTTCCCTAAGACTAGGTTGGAAGAAGGGTAGAAAATATCAAATATATGCCATCAACCCAAATCCCCCAGGGGCCTGACAGCTTCTATTCTGTGCCATGGAGACAAAGGCAGAGCTTATGACCGGCTCTTGACACGTTCCTAATGCTTGGGAAGGAGGAGCTGAGAGCGGTGGGGGATGAGATACAACACAATTCCAACAGCCACTGTCCCCTTTAATGCCCTGGCATTAATTAGAGTAAAAAGAGAAAAACATTTGGCAAAAGGTATTTCATTAAATTAACCCAGAGCCTCTGTCTATCTCAAAAAACATAACTGGTTCTCTCTGGTGTTAAAGCCAGGGGAGCTAACTCTTGTCTCAGACTCTTCTAGGTGGAATCCTCAGGGGTCTGCCTGGCACATAAAAGGGGAAGGATGGACAAGCAGAGCCCACAGTTCTCTGATTGGAGCCCCGCGTTCGCCAAAGCTCATTCTGCCACTCAAAGCCACTGGTACTTGCAGCTGGGACAGACAGGGTATGCTCATTGCCTCTCTTGAGAAGGATGGCCAGGGTCCCCCTTGAAAAACCCCTCATTGGAGTAATGAGAGCTCTGAGGCCAGGTGCCAGGGCCTGCCTGTCTGTGGTCCTGCAGGGGGGGCCCACCTCTCTGAGTGCCTCCCTTCCTAGCACCAAGTGGAAACAATCTCGCTGGCACAACACAACTGAGAGTCATGGGAGAGGACGGAGACAGCTGGGGTCAGGGGCCAAACAGATGGCAGAGAGACAGTTACTGTACACATGCTGAGGCCTGGGAGAGCAACACGATAAAACCTAGATCTCCCAGCAGCGGCTGCCTCTAGGTAGAGGGGATGCGGGTGGGGGCAAGCTAGGAGGCAGATGGACAGCTCACTTCAAAGCAGAGTTTCCTTGACAAGCAATGCATTCAGAACCACACTGTGCCCTGGACCAGGTTCTCAAACTTCAGCCTGCATCACCCCGAGTGCTGTTAAAACAGAATGTGGGGCCGCTGTCCTAGGGCCGCTGGTTTGGTGGGTCTGGGCCAGACCCTACAATGTGTGTCTCTAACAATGTTCCCAGGGGATGCTGCTGCTGGTTGTGGACCAGTAGACCTGATCCATCCCTGTCCAGCACCTGCTGGTCCCGAGCTGCTCTGGGAGCATAGACCGCAAGGATGAGGGAGGAAACGCAGACATTTGAATTCCACCGCAGCCCAGCTCGGACAGCCAAGTTCTCACTTGCGTTCTGCCCTCACCATGTCACACACAACAGTACCGACTTCAGAGCATTAGGCTTGCAAAAGAAGTACCCCAGAGAGCTCTGCTCCTTCCTGCCAGGTTTTCAAATTCTGCCTTTTATGACAGTGGGCAGCTGCCCAATTCCGGCTGGAAAGTTCAAGCCCCCAATTACCATTTACTTTCGATGGCTAAGTAGCTCAAAACTCACTGCGCTTTTGCCATGAACTAGATCATCACAAAGTAACGCCAGCAGTTACCCTCAAACCTGATTCAGAGAACAAGTTCCTTCCCGCTCCAGTTTTGCTGTCATTGGTAGGGAGTCTGTTTCTGAACCTTTTCCCTCCTGGCCTCTAGGGTCTCTTATCTAGGAGGTGGGTTGGGAGCTGCCCCAGACCTCTGCCTGCTGCTCCCTTCTCTCTGGCTTCTCAGTCAGACTTCCATCTCGGTGCGTGACCTGCCTCCCCTCTCCTCTCTCTTTTCCAGGACAGGATCCAGCTGGTCTCCCATCGGGGGTGGGGAAATGGGTGGGTATAGAATGTGTGCCCCGGAGAGGTCATTCCACGCCAAGAAGGCAAGTCTTCTGTGTTGAGCATAGACCAGGGAGATGGGGAGGCGGAGTGATGGGAGAAAGGAAAGGCACATTCTTGGGCAAGTCATTTTCCTCTCTGAGCCTCAGTTTCCCTCTGTCTAAATGATCCCACATCCCCTTATGTGCCCCAAGTCTCTGATTCTGTTATTAGTTGACCAGAGTAATCACACTCCAAGCCCATGTTCTCTTCAATGAGGATAAAAAAAGTTCAACAGAGAAAAAGCTAAACATGTAGCTGTAGAAGGTAGAGGTTTAACACATTTATTGCTAGTTTAATTAATTTAAAAAACTCGAGGCTGTTGCTCAAAGTAAATGGAAAGAGTAACTAAATAGAATTCATTCAATTCCAGAAACCGCCTCTAGCAGGTCTAAGACAGTGAAGGCCATTGTGTGAAACTATTATCTTGCTCTAGTCTGGGCATTTTCTATTCCGCTGTGAGCAAAGGAAAAATCCTATCAGATCATCCAGTGCACATCTCTGGCCTCACCCAGTGAAGACCGCTGCAGAATCTTCTCAGGGTGGGTCCTGAGACTACCTCCCACTCCCCTCCAAGCCCCCGTTTCCCTGGCTATAACCAGAGTGGTAGTGGGATTTCTGAATTTCTATTTGCAAGGGGTTCCAGGAGACAGTCTGGCTCTTTTATTTGCACAGCCCTGTATATAAGAGTAACTCAACTGTCCAATAAGGAAGGGATAGGGAATGACAGAGATGGGAAGGAGCTGACCAAGTGTCCCTTCCAACCTCATCCTTCACTGTCCTAAATTTACCCAGAGGCAGAGCCTCTGAACCTGCTAAGGTAGAAGAGAAGGGTGTGCTGAGGCAAGTGCCTCTGGGTCCATGAACTCGTTAGTTTCCTGAGGGTTCTCCCAGATGTCATAATTCAGGGGCTGAACAGCAACAGGTGCCTCTTGGTCTATAAATAATTCTCGGGCTTGGAAATGTATCTGCTAACATGCACTGAGAGAGGACCAGATCCCCAGGGCATCAGGTGAAAACACGGTCCAGGGCTTGTGGTATGAAGGAAAAAACAAACAGAGGAAGCAAGACTTCTGGAAGTATGTTGCTTCCCCTCTACCGTTTTTCAGCCTGAAGAGCAGGAGAGAGAGCAGGGGAGGCAGGAGCCCGGAGCCCAGCATACCCCCGAGGCCTCTGACAGCTCCCTGTCATCTCTGTACCTCCCTACAGCAAGGCCACCAACACTGAGACCAAGGGTCCCCTGAGGTCTGCATGGCAACACTGGTCGAGATGTTGCTGCTGAAGAAAATCTTGCACTGCAAAATCTGCTGCAAACTGAATCTTGAGTAATTTGCAGACCACACAGTGGATGACAAGCCACTGGGACAAACACTCAGCTCAGCATAGATCTACTGAGGGCTTCCCTTGGGCTGAGCATTGCTTGATCACTCTCAGGGTTGCAGAGATGGGGGACTTAGAGACACAAAATAGTGAATTGGAAAAAAGTCATCTTTGCTCTCATCTCATGGCACTCACACTTTGTATGACTGTCCTGCCCTACTGCTGCCCCTCTCACCTTCAGGTCCACATTCCTCCCCAATACCAGGAGAGACGGAGCGTGGCACGCAGTGTTCGCCGTCTCAGCTCCGTGCCTTGTACGTGATCCTCAGGAAGTAATTATTGGTCCACTACTACATGATAGGACCAGGCTGATAGCTTCCCCTTCCTGGGTCAACCCCTAACAGCCACTGAGATCAGGGTAGGGAAGAACAGAGGAGGACCATATTGGTCTGAGACTGTTCCTGGAGCTGGAGTCCCTGTCCAGAGCAGAGTCTCATTTAACCCTGGAAACTCATTGCAGGACTGATCTCCCAGCTATTATTAGCTTTTGTCTAGTTTTCTGATTCTAACTCCCATAGGCTGTACTTGAGTGGGAGAGGGAACTCCCAGCCTAAATGCCACTGGGCACCGGAAAGGAGCCTACAATAGAGCCCAGTTCCAAAATCAGTGTTTAAGCCACAGTCATTAGAAAGGAAAACTTGGGTCTCCTTCCAGGAAGGTCTCTAGCTGGGTCCTTGCCATCAGAAAGGGAATTAAAAGTTCAATACTGGGAAAAGGCTAATCGTTACATCTGCTTAATTATATTGATGTGAATGTCATAGCCAAGTTCTTTTTAGGGAGTTTGATGCTAGAAAATATTTTCAGGCTGCTGGGTTCAGATGGAATAGATTCAGGGTGTTTCTAACTTCTGGAAATTATCAAATGCCTTCCTACGGCAAAGTCCATGTGTCTTGGGACTTCCTCCTTCCCATACAGTTTTTCTGATGCTTTGCCTGTCTTTCTGAAATATTTCCTGACACCTGGCTAAGGTGCCACAGGATCGGCTTCAGGCTTCATCTCCTGAGCCCAGTGGATGGTTCATAACACGAGATCTGAGGATACCCGCCTTAGCCCTTGTCACAGGTCAGGTTCCTCAGGAAGTAGAGACTCTGGAAGAAAGTTTAGCATGCACGACATGTTCCAGAAGTGCTCTTGGGATCAACACCCATGGAAAAGAGTGGAGGGAGGCTGGAGTAGGCAGAGGGAGAAGCCGAGCTATGATGCAGGCCTGGTGTCGACCTGGCTGATCCGTGGGGAGCTCTGGAGTTAGAATGGCCCTCCAAAGTTGTTGTAAGTTGAGCCAAAATAGCCAGACCTTTTACACCCCTGCCTCGAGCAGTCACTGGGTGTGGACCACTGCCAACAGCACTCCCAGGGGCACCGGTGGGATGTCAGAGTCCATCACATCATTCTTAACACAAAGCCAAAATCCTAACTGCCATTTCCTAAGAGCCTACCCTGTGCAAAGCATTCCACCAACATTATCTCTAAAGCTAAGAGCAATTCCATGAGGAACGTTTCTATTAACCCCATTTTACAAAAGAGGAAACTAGGTCTTGGTGGAGTTACAGGACGTGTCTAAGACCACGACTAGTTTGTGGGACTCAGACCCAGGCGTGCCTTGCCCCAGAGTTCACACTCTTTCTAAACTCCCATCTTTGATTTTCTCATATGGTCCCTGTGGAAGCAACCTGTAATTTCTATCCTTCTCTGTAGGTTTGGGTTGGCTTTATAGTCCTCTGACTATATAGCTAAATGTGTAGTTAACACAGCAGCTTGAATTCTCCTCTGAATTCTTTGGATCTCTTAGAACCGGGCACTACTGGCCCACTACAATCAGAAAACCACTCCCGTTGGAAAAAGCACAGATGCCGGCCTTCTCCAGGAGGGCACACAAAGGGAGAAATCCTCAAAACCAACAGGAAACCGGTAACGTAGTCACCGATATTTGAAGATGATAAAGGAGAAATAAGGTGCATTTAAGCCATATTTCTTTTTATTTATTTCCTTAGATTTTTGGGGGGGGGGTTGGGGTCAGAACATCTCCAAATTTCTATATCCCGGAGATTAGGGATTGGCTGGTAACCAATCCTAAATCCCACAGACTGGGGAGCTGAGGTTGGGTGTAACAGGAGAGATCTTATGTCCTCTTTCTCCATCCCCAAAGGCTGGTATCGATCTTGTTCTTCCTTTGTACATTCCAGATATCCTTAATCTTCAACATGACATGCAGAGGCCAGAGAATATCATCAGCTCATGAAGAGAAAAGCTGCTTCAGCAAAATAATGCATCCCTGGCAAGTTTATTTGGCCTTGTGGGTCTTTCTCTTCAGGTAGAATGCCTTCTGTATTTTTTCAATCAGCCAAAGATGCTTACTCAGAAAAGTGTGTGACATCAGACTGTGTGAGTGACAGTCAATGGAATGGGCCCCGGAGTGGCCACCTTAGCAGATTCAAGTCCTTTCCACTCCAAGTAAGAATTCTTTTGAGGCCATATTACTTAAGCCTATTCTCCTTGACAAGGGAGACTCTAGGGACAAAGAGTGATGGGATGATTCCCTCACTTTTCCATTAACCAAAGGTGAACCTTATTTTGGGGTAGGGGAGAATCTCTCTCAAGTCCAATGGAGTGATCTACGCCATCACAGAGGTATGTACAAGGCCCAGGGAAGATCTGGTGGAATGAGATAACCAGAAAGGAAGTGATTTACAAAGTGAGGTTTTTGTTTTTTGTTTTTAAGATTTATTTATTTATCAGAGAGAGAGAGAGAGAGCAAGCGAGCACAGGCAGGCAGAGGCAGAGGGAGAAGCAGGCTCCTTGCTGAGCAAGGAGCCCAATGTGGGACTTGATCCCAGGATGCTGGGATCATGACCTGAGCTGAAGGCAGCCGCTTAACCAACTGAGCCATCCTGGTGTCCCTACCAAGTGAGTTTTGAACGGTGCAGAGAACTTGCAGCCTAGGAGTGGGACATCGCAGAGGGAACTGCATGTGCAGAGCAGGGCAGAAATTTCAGCCAAGTGCACTGGTATAAGGAGGTCTGTTGCAGGAGATCAATATGAGGAGGCAGACAAGTGCCAGAGGGTGAATGGCCGTAAATGCCAGGCTAGGGACTTTATTCCATAGGTGATGGCAAGTGGTGGAAAGATTCTCAATGGGAGTAAGACTTGAATAGATTTCATGTTGGTGGAGGAGGACTGGAAGATGGTAGGACCAGAAGCAGGAAGACTACTTGGAAAATCACTGAAGCACTCCTGATGAGCTCTGATGCACACCCAAGCTAAGATAATGGCAAGGAGGATAAAATGTAATGGGTTAAATACATTTTTAGATGGCAGAATAAATGATGGTCAAGTGACCGATTTGAAGAAGGGTATAAATGAGAAAATGGAGGACAATTTCCACAATTTCAGTTCAGCAAGGAGACTGGGGAACAGACTGAAAGGCTACCTTTATTTATTTTCTTTTTAAAGATTTTATTTATTTGACAGAAAGAGAGAGCAAGTACAAGCAGGGGGAGCAGGAGGGGGAGAAGCAGGCTTCCCACGGAGCAGGGAGCCTGATGTGGGGCTCCATCCCAGAACCCTGAGATCATGACCTGAGCTGAAGGCAGACGCTTAGCCGACTGAGCCATCCAGGTGCCCTGAAAGGCTATCTTTATTTATTTTTAAAGATTGTATTTATTTGTCAGAGAGAGAGAGAGAGAAAGAGAGAGAGCACAAGCAGGGAGAGCAATATGCAGAGGGAGAAGCAGGCTCCCCACTGAGCAGGGAGCCTGACTCAATCCAGGACCCTGGGATCATGACCTGAGCCAAAGGCAGACGTTTGACTGAGCCACCCAGGCCTCCCAAGGCTACTCTAAATTGAGCATCATTATGATGACTTTGGTGAATGGGTCATTAATTCCTTTAAGGCTCTGACTACTGAATTAATTAAGAATATAATTAAGATTTCTTAAAGCAGCCATTACATTGATTTATTTTTAGAGCACACTGTTTTGGCGAATCTGGTCTTTTAAGAAAATGTTGGCAGAATACATTTCTTTCTCGTAAGTACCACAGTTGAATTGAATCAGCAAAGCAGAGAAACCATGTGTGTATCAGTATTTGAGCCTTTTTTTTTTTTTAACTTTTTTTCAGAGAGTGAGAGAGAGTGTGCCTGTGCGCACAGGAGAAGGGGCAGAGGGACAAAGAGAGAGAGAGAGAATCTTAAGCAGGTGCCACACCAAGTGCAGAGTCTGATGCCAGGCTCCATCTCACAACCCTGAGATCATGATCTGAGTCGAAATCAAGAGTCAGACACTTAACCAACTGAGCCACCCAGGCGCCCCTCAACTCGGAGATACTTATTCAAGAAATATATTAAGACAATTACTAGCACTCATATTTATCATCAAATTAAACATGATAGCTGCAAAATGTTTTCATTTCAAGTGGAATCTCAAATGGTTCATTTGCATTTTCTTTAACTCAGGAATATTGCTAGAAAAAGCCATGACTGCTGGTATAGGGTGGGGGGGGGGAATGTTTCATCTTCAGTTCTTCTGAGTTGAATGAAATATTTAAGTTAATCATCTCTTTTCTGTCATTAGGGGATTTGTCCACATGTGTTTTTACAAACTACAGCTGTTAGGAATTTACAATTTAAGAATTTAGGAGGGTCAAGAATACGGAATTCCAACTAATATCTGAAATGATAGCTTCCAAGACAAGAGTCCCTCACATCTACTGCCTCTGTCTTCTAGAGGAATCTAGTACAAGGGCTACTGCTGACATGTAGACATTTCCAAATGCAGCAACACTGGAACTCATTATGAGTTTTAACAACTTGCTTTTCAGAGCCTATGGGGCTTTGACAATCTAAATTTAGGTCTGCTTAATGGAATGGCTTTGCTTTAGAAAACAGTTTTTTTTTCCCCCCAAGGGCTTTTTTATAACCCTATTCTCCCAAAATTCACTTAAACTTACTCTTTTGGAACAATGTTGGGGAAGGGGGCAGGAGAGGGCCAGGATTACTTCATGGTATCTCAATTTTAAATATTTACAATGAAATGAAATTTTTATTTTCAATGAAAACATATATAAAAGTTAAAATACAAATGAGTCACAGGTTATTAGGTATTCATTATCATAACACGAAGTTCACTTTCATGAATAAGTGTTCCATAAACTAGAAAGTACTTTAATTTTAAGGATTAATTAGACCCAGAACTTGCAGTTCTGGATATTTCGCAGTACTTTTTATTCACTTGTTTCCTGGGTAGAATAGTATCTCCCCCCAATTCATGTCTGCCTGGAACACCACAATGGGACCCTACTTGGAAATAAGGTTTCAGCAGATGTAACTGATTAAGATGAGGATTGGGGAGGATTGGGTAGATTTGGGTGAGCCCTGAATCAAATGGATGGTGTCCTTATGAGGAGGCCACGTGGACATGGGCACAGACATGGGCAGATGGAAAAGCCATGTAGAGATGGACGCAGAGGCCAGAGGGATGCAGGCACAGGGAGAGGAATGCTAAGGGTTGCAGTGACCACTAGAAGCTAGGATAAGGCAGGAAGGATTCTTCCCTAGAGCCTTCAGAAGGAGTATGGCCCTGCCAATGTCCTGATTTCAAACTTCTCATCTCCAGAACTGTGAGAAAACAAATTCCCAGGGCACCTGGGTGTCTCAGTGGGTTAAGCCTCTGCCTTCGGGTCATCATCTCAGGGTCCTGGGATCAAGTCCCTCACCAGGCTCTCTGCTCATCGGGGAGCCTGTTTCCCCCTCTCTCTGCCTGCTTCTCTGCCTACTTGTGATCTCTCTGTCAAATAAATAAAATCTTAAAAAATAATAATAATAAATTCCTGTTGTTCAGAGCCATGCAGTTCGTGATTATTCGTCACAGCAATCCTAGGAAAGTAATACCACTCCCTGGGTGAAAGTCCCACTCAGCGGATGGCAGTCCCTTTGACACTGAACGTGGCCTTGCGTTATTTAAATGTTTCATACATACATGGATGTTATGGTTTCATGTGTGGGGGGGATTTCAACTAATATCTGAAATGACAGTCTCATAGTCAAATTTCAATGATACTTAAATCTCCCCAGCACACAGCCATGCACCAAAAAGGCATTCAACAAACTCATTCTGAAATGATAACCTCAAAACCCGGCACTCCTGAGAACACTTTGCTGACAAATCCTAAAGTCTCGGGCACTTAGGAGAAAAGTATTTTCCCAAACTAAATGTTCAATTAACCAAGAATTAATTTTCGTCACTTTAAAAAGGAAATGCTACGTGAAAGAAACTACCCAGAGTTGTCGATCCTTGTAGGCTTAGCTGGGCTCCTTGGAGTCTGTCCCACACACACACAGTTAAGTATCAGCCAGAGATGAGGGCAGAATCTATGCACAGAATTTGGGGCTCTCCGCCCCCCCAACCCCATCTCTCTCCTTTCGGGGATTTTCCTCTTCATTTTTTCAGCTGTTGTGGTTGTCCTACACTCTGACCTATGTGGGTTTGATACACACTGTGGGTCTCTTTGCACTTTAAATGGCCTTACAGGACACTAGATGCAACATGCCCTCAAGCTAAAAGCCATAAAAGAATGGGAGCACACCCATCGCTATTTCCTTCCCTTAAGAGTTGACCCTCCTGTTTCTGCCTGCTTTTGAATCATGCTCCAGTGGCAGGAGGCGGTTTGTAAAATTTTGTCCAGCATTTACAGTTGTCTGTGGAGAGTTGGTTCAATAGAAAGTACTTGGCTATTACAGGAAGCAGAAAGTTGTTTCACTAAAATTTTTAACTTGTTTAAAAAATAATTTTCCCCCCTGAATCCAGAGAACTAGAAAGAGTAATAAACAAAAGCCAAAATCACAATCAGTTATAAGCAATGAGGGAACCAATTTAAATTACTACTCAGAAAGTCACAATTTAATTAAATATGAATTGGATATTCACCTGTTACATTCAGTCTGAATGAAGACGGTTCTGGAACCTGAGCCCCTTTATGCCTGCCATAACCCCATTCTGTGCCCACCTCGAAGACACCAATACAAGAAAACACACCCAACTTCATGTACACACAACCACATGCCTCCAACTCCAAACATACAGGAGTGTAACACAACCGTTGTGAAAATTCCTTAGGGATATGGAAGAGGGGATACACAGCATGACAGAGAGCAAAAGGTTTTCCCCAACTGCCTTTGAAACCTCTCCGAAGTCTCACTTCCTCTGGCAGCGACCCAAAGCCCCCGCCCCATGCCAAGGCTTGACTGCTTTAGATCTGCAGCTCTACTCAGTGTCCTGCTCATCACACCAAAGGCAGCATCACTGGTCTGTTCAACCTCAGAATTCTTCTCCCCAAAGCATGGTGAGTTGTGTATATGTGTGTGGGTGTAAGTCCGTAGCATGACTGAAAATAGTTGTACTTTAATAGTTTTCTCCTGTCATAGTTACCTATTCACACACACACATGGAAATAAAAGGAAGGAAAGGGATGCATTTCAGGATGGCGGACTCTGAACTGCCATTCCTAATATTCTCCAGTTTTCAGATGAAGAACTTCAGGCTCAGAGCCACTGTTCTTTCTCCTTTGGGATGTCTCTAATGTATTAATATGAAATATGAAAGAAAGCATGAAAGTTCTGCCGGTCTTGGGGAAGAGGCAGGGGAGTGGAGGTTGCATTGTCTTGCGCTCAGGAGGGAAGGTCTGGGGGCTGGGGTGGTTGGGAAAAGGTTTGAAGGAAGAGTCCTGCTGGATGGGGCAGGTGATACCAGAGATAGAAGGGGGTCTCTCAAAGAAAAATTAAAAGAATTTGCAAACACCAAACCAACCCTACAGGAAATATTGAAAGGGGTCCTCTAAGCAAAGAAAGAGCCTAAAAGTAGTAGACCAGAAAGGAACAGAGACAATATACAGTAACAGTCACCTTACAGGCAATATAATGGCACTAAATTCATATCTTTCAATAGTTACCCTGACTGTAAATGGGCTAAATGTCCCAATCGAAAGACACAGGGTATCAGAATGGATTAAAAAACAAGACCCAGGGGGCGCCTGGGTGGCTCAGTGGGTTAAGCCGCTGCCTTCGGCTCAGGTCATGATCTCAGGGTCCTGGGATCGAGTCCCACATCGGGCTCTCTGCTCAGCAAGAAGCCTGCTTCCCTCTCTCTCTCTGCCTGCCTCTCCGTCTACTTGTGATCTCTCTCTGTCAAATAAATAAATAAAAATCTTTAAAAAAAAACAAAACAAAAAAAAAAAAAACAAGACCCATTGATAAGCTGTCTACAAGAAACTCATTTTAGATCCAAAGACACCTCCAGATTTACAGTGAGGGAGTGAAAACAATTTACCATGCTAATGGACATCAAAAGAAAGCTGGGATAGCAATCCTTAAATCAGATAAACTAGATTTTAAGCCAAAGACTATAATAAAGGATGAGGAAGGACACTATATCATACTTAGAGGGTCTGTCCAACAAGAAGATCTAACAGTTTTAAATATTTATGCCCCTAACATGGGAGCAGCCAATTATATAAACCAAATTGTAACAAAATCAAAGAAACACATCGACAATAATACAATAATAGTAGGGGACTTTAACACCCCCTTCACTGAAATGGACAGATCATCCAAGCAAAAGATCAACAAAGAAATAAAGGCCTTAAATAACACACTGGACCAGACGGACATCATAGATATATTCAGAACATTCCATCCCAAAGCAACAGAATACACATTCTTCTCTAGTACATATGGAACATTCTGCAGAATAGATCACATCCTGGTTCACAGATCAGGTTTCAACCAGTACCAAAAGACTGGGATCATTCCCTGCATATTTTCAGACCACAATGCTCTAAAGCTATAACTCAATCACAATAGGAAAGTTGGCAAGAACCCAAATACATGGAGGCTAAAGAGCATCCTACTAAAGAATGAATGAATGGGTAACCCAGGAAATTAAAGAAGAATTTTAAAAATTCATGGAAACAAATGAAATGAAAACACAACTCTTCAAAATCTTTGGGACATATCAAAGGTAGTCCTGAGAGAAAAGTGTACAGTGATACAAGCCTTTCTCAAAAAATAAGAAAGGTCTCAAGTACACAACCTAACCCTACACCTAAAGGAGCTGGAGAAAGAACAACAAAGAAAGCCTAATCCCAGCAGGAGAAGAGAAATCATAAAGATCAGAGCAGAAATCAATGAAATAGAAACCAAAAGAACAGTAGAACAGATCAATGAAACTAGGAACTGGTTCTTTGAAAGAATAAGATTGATAAACCTCTGGCCAGACTTATCAAAAAGAAAAGAGAAAGGACCCAAATTAATAAAATCATGAATGAAAGAGGAGAGATCACCAACACCAAAGAAAAACAAACAATTATAAGAACATGTAATGAGCAACTATACGCCAGCAAATTTGACAATCTGGAAGAAATGGATGCGTTCCTAGAGACATATAAACTACTACAACTGAACCAGGAAGAAAAAGAAAACCTGAACAGACCCATAACCAGTAAGGTGATTGAAGCAGTCATCAAAAATCTCCCAATGAACGAGAGCCCAGGGCCAGACGGCTTCCCAGGGGATTTCTACAAAACATTTAAAGAAGAATTATTACCTATTCTCCTGAAACTGTTTAAAAAAATAGAAATGGAAGGAAAACTTCCTTATTCATTTTATGAGACTAGCATTACCTTGATCCCAAAACCAGACAAAGACCCCATCAAAAAGGAGAATTACAGACCAATATTCTTGATGAACACAGATATGAAAATTCTCACCAAAATACTAGCCAAAAGGATCTCACAGTACATTAAAAGGATTATTCACCATGACCTAGTGGAATTTATTGCTGGGCTGCAAGGTTGGTTCAACATCTGCAAATCATTTTGATACAATACATTAATATAAGAAAGAACAAGAACCATATGATACCCTGAATAGATGCTGAAAAAGCATTTGACAAAGTACAGCATCTCTTCATAATCAAAACTCTTCAAAGTGTAGGGATAAAGGGTACATACCTCAATTTCATAAAAGCCATCTATGAAAAACCCATAGTGAATATCATTCTCAATTGGGTAAAACTGAGAGCTTTTTCCCTAAGGTCAGGAACATAGCAGGGATGTCCACTATCACCAATGCTATTCAACATAGTATGAGAAGTCCTAGCCTCAGGAGTCAGACAACAAAAAGAATAAAAGGCATCTGAATCTGCAAAGAAGAAGTCAAACTCTCACTCTTTGCAGATGATATGATACTTTATGTGGAAAACCCCAAAGACTCCACTCCAAAACTGCTAGAACTTATACAGGAATTCAGTAAAGTGTCAGGATATAAAATCAATGCACAGAAATCAGTTGCATTTCTATACACCAACAGCAAGACAGAAGAAAGAGAAATTAAGGAGTTGATCCCATTTACAATTGCACCCCAAACCATAAGACCATAGGAATAAACCTAACCAAAGAGGCAAAGAATCTGTACTCAGAAAACTAAAAAGTACTCATGAAAGAAATTGAGGAAGACACAAAGAAATGAAAAAACGTTCCATGCTCATGGATTGGAAGAACAAATATTGTCAAAATGTCTATGCTACCTAAAGCAATCTACACATAAATGTAATCCCTATCAAAATACCATCAACTTTTCAAAGAAATGGAACAAATAATCCCAAAATTTATATGGAACCAGAAAAGATCCCAAATAGCCAGAGGAACATTGAAAAAGAAACCCAAAGTTTGTGGCATCACAATTCCAAACTTCAAGCTCTATTATAAAGCTGTCATCATCAAGACAGTATAGAACTGGCAGAAAAACAGACACACAGATGAATGGAACAGAATAGAGAGCCCAGAAATGGACCCTCAACTCTATGATCAACTAATCTCTGACAAAGCAGGAAGGAATGTCCATTGGAGAAAAGACAGTCTCTTCAACAAATGGTGTTGGGAAAATTAGACTCCACATGCAAAAGAATGAAACTGGGTCATTTTCTTACACCACACACAAAAATAGACTCCAAATGGATGAAAGACCTCAATGTGAGACAGGAATCCATCAAAATCCTCCAGGATAACACAGGCAGCAAACTCTTTGACCTCAGCCACAGCAACTTCTTCCTAGAAACATCGCCAAAGGCAAGGGAAGCAAGGGCAAAATGAACTATCGAGACTTCATCAATATCAAAAGCTTTTGCACAGCAACGGAAACAGTCAACAAAACCAAAAGACAACTGACAGAATGGGAGAAGATATTTGCAAATGATAGATCAGATAAAGCGCTAGTATCCAAAATCTATAAAGAACTTATCAAACTCAACACCAAAAGAACAAATATTCCAATCAGGAAATGGGCAGAAGACATGAAGAGATATTTCTGCAAAGAAGACATCCAGATGGCCAACAGACACATGAAAAAGTACTCAACATCACTCAGAATCAGGGAAATACAAATCAAAACCACAATAAGATATCACACCAGTCAGAATGGCTAAAATTAACAAGTCAGGAAATGACAGATGTTGGTGAGGATGTGGAGAAAGGGGAACCCTCCTACACTATTTGTGGGAATGCAAGCTGGTGCAACCACTCTGGAAAACAGCATGAGGTTTCCTCAAAAAAGTTGAAAATAGAACTACCCTATGACCCAGCAATCGCACTACTGGGTATTTACCCTAAAGTTACAAATGTAGTGATCCAAAGGGGAACCCAAATGTTTATAGCAGCAATGTCCACAATAGCCAAAATATGGAAAAAACCTAGATGTCCATCAGCAGATGAATGGATAAAGAAGATGTGGTATATATATACAATGGAATACTATACATTCATCAAAAGAAATGAAATCTTGCCTTTTGCAATGATGTGAATGGAAGTATGATGAGCAAAATAAGTCAATCAGAGAAAGACAATTATCATATGATCTTTCTGATATGAGGAATTTGAGATGAGAGGCAGGGCAGGGGCTTGGAGGGTAGGGAAAGAAAAAATGAAACACTCCATTGGAGTGTTTGGGATGTTGGGATCAAGTTGGATCAAGAGGGAGACAAACCATAAGAGACACTCTTAATCTCATAAAACAAACTGAGGGTTGCTGGGAAGTGGATGGTTAGGGAGAGAGTGGTTGGCTTATGGACACTGGGGAGGGTATGTGCTATGGTGAGTGCTGTGAAATGTGCATGCCTGGTGATTCACAGACTTGTAGCCCTGGGACAAATAATACATTATATGTTAAAAAATAATTAAATAATAATAATAAAAAAGAATGGGGGTCTCTCACTCATCTTGCTTTCTTCTCTCCCCTGGTTCTCCATTTGGTGGTCACGTGGCTTTTTCTCTGTTCCTCAGACACTCCCACCTCGATTTTAAAGATGGAGCATTCTGAATGAGGGTTTCGTTAGCTTACTTACTAAAGCTAATTAATGTAGATACTTTGGAAGTCTCACAGAAAACTTCAGTCTTCATCGTTCTGATATTAGTATATGTGCTACTGAAGCAAGAACGAGGACTTCAGTCTTTAAAACCCTGCATGACAGCATTTCAAACAGTAAACCATGTATCTTGGTTCACTGATGAGCTTTAAAAAGTACAAGCTTTTATGTTCCCAAACACCTTGTCTGTCAGCTTGGGGTGGGAGGGAAATAACCTTGCTTTCCCTTATCTGTAGAAGTAATCTGCTTTTTAAGTTATCATTTGAACAGAATTTAATGAATACTGCCACTTAACTGACTTCTGTTTCATTGTATGATATCCTTTAAAATCTAAATTTCCTGGTATAACTGTCTTGAATAATTCATTTTTAGCAAGATTACACAGGGATGGCTGCTGGATATTTACTTTGGATCTGAGAGTATGCGTGAAGAATATTAGCTAAGAAATGTACTATTGGTAGATTACAAAAAGCCATGTGCGGCCACAAAAATTTCCACTTATACTGTGTTCCAAACTCCATATATTTAGAAGTGCTCATCTTAATTCCATGCTGACGACTTTGAGTTAGGCAAAAACTGACCATGAAAACTGTCTTCCTTGAGAGTTTCAGCATTGTTTTCTAAGAAGAATTTTATAAAAGAAATTCATTTGAAATTAAACATTTTGATTTTCAAATGATTTTTATGATCCCTGATTTTAAGAGGGTTTCAAGGAACAGGAAGGCATTGAAAGACAAAATAAACAAATGATGAAAGGAGCAGGAGGAGAGCCCAGGGAATAAACTGAGTCACTGACAGAGGGATCCATAAAGGCAAAGGCTGAAGAAGCACCAGGGCCAGCGGGAGAGAGTGCCAAGCGTCCTGGGAAACTTCCAGGGTCCACAGAGGCAAGTTTCCATGTGATGGAGGCAGAGGCAGCTGCACCACAGGGAAACTGAGAGAACTCAGACCCCACCACATTTCTAACACCTCTCATACAGAAAACTTTTCACGCCCAGCCGTTAGCAAAAGCCAACGAGTGGTGGAGCTGATGAATTTTCAATAGCTGTGTTAAGTCTCCCACAGGTGGAGATGCCAGATGAGAGGGGTGGGGAGGGAAGGAGAAAAGCCAGTCAATGCTGACTGAGGGCTCCCTCCATGTCTGACACCCTGTTCAGCATTTCACTTGCACTCTTCGATCTTTGCAGCTGCCTTAGGAGATGATTGCTGTTACCATGCCCACTTACCAGATGGGAAGACTAAGGTACAAGGAAGATCGGTAACCAGCTTATTATCACATAGCCAGTGGCTAAGCTGGAACTTGAACCCAAGCAAGTTAGCTATAGAACCTGAATGCCTAATCTCTGTGCCATATGGCATTTTCCAAAATAACTACAACTAACCAAGTTGACAGGATAAAAGAGACTGAAAGTGTATTATTCTCTGATACGTGGCTGCTGCCTGGGAAATCTCTAGGTTGTTTTAATGAGAGCCCTCAGTCCTCTTCAGTGTTCAACTCTGCCACCCACCAGTGTTTTTAAGTAAGGCGGGGTGGGGAGGGGGGTAGGAACCTACCTGAAGAGACACTTTCTTCTAAATTCAAGTATGAATAAGTTGAAGAATTTAAAATGTTTGAATTTTTGACATACTCACTTCATTTTATTACAATTTCTACTAAATGTCAAATACTCCTTGAGGGGAACATTTCAGTAATTTGGTGGCTGAATCATGTAGCAATTATAAGCCTAACTTCTAAAGCAGTTTCCATAAAGAGGGTGTACTTATTTTTTTCAAAGTCTGTATAAATCACACACGTACTGATACTCTCTCTCTATATATATAAGTTATCTTCAAGCCAAGTTCCTATATTTTTTTGCAGGCTCTATTTATATGCAACCAGTTCTAAGAATTCTCAGAAAAGGACAGGCCTGAGACTGTCCCCTCACTAACATTCCTCAGAGCAAAAGTCTCATCTATTTTTCAGGCATGACCCACTTTAAGAGTTCAGACTCTGTGATGAGTCACATGCCTATCTTCTAAGGACCTTGATGGGTTGCAAATGAGATGAAATGAAAATGACCAAAATGTTCAGAGTCAGACACTTTAGTCTCTCTTTCCTTTTTGCCATCTGTTCACAGATTATAAGATTCAAATTGGATCTTTGTAAATAAAAATTAAGAATGCAGGGATTTCTTTTGGGGACACTTCTCCTGCTTCATAGCCCTATAGGCCCAGTAGCAAGCAGGCTGTTGGGCTCCCCTGGTTGGTAGGCAAAACCTGCAGGGAGAGAACTCAGGGATGCTTACCCGTGACAGCACCGTGGGCACCCAGGCTTACCACTTCCGTGCCCGTGTGGATGACGCAGGGAGGCCCCTCACACCACTGCCCAAGTATCCACCAGGTCCTTGCTCCCTGCCTTGCCCTCAGTCCCATCCATGGCCATCTACACTCACAGCCCAGGGGAGCCCCCTTCACAGTGGGATTTCCATTCTTCTTCTAAATCAGCCTTAAGGCCCTCCTAACTTTCTATCCAGTCCTATAACTATACACGAATCATTCTACTTCCTCCTAGGCCGTAAGCACCTTTCAGGTAGGGCCCACATGCAATTTCCCTTTCTGGAACTTATGGAGACTGGCCTAGGTAGATGCCCTACAAATGCCGAATGAGCCCAATGGTTCTGGAATCCATCTCTGAAAACCAGAAAGTCACATGCTTCTCAGTGGAAACCAGAGGACGGGACAGGCGCCACTCGAGCCTCAGAATGTCCACTCCTCGTACAACGCTAGCGTTATCAGATTGTTGCTCACACGCCAATGGTGTTTTCCAGAAGTCTGCTCTGTGTACTCACCAGTGTCCCAAAGGTGAAGAAGCCGTGCGATTAGGCAATGACTGTCTAAACACACATTAATCATGCATTAGGAGTTCTAAATTGAATAGCACAATACACAAGAAAATACCTTGGACACAAGGCATCTGTTACTGACAGAAGTGATCTCTCACGTTCATCCATGTACATATTTGGAGAGTAAGTGCCCTTCAGGGAGTTCTGCTTACTCAGGAAAAAAACCAAACAGGATGAAAGTAGAAAGACAACATTTGTATGCTGCATGGAGACTCCACGACCTGGGAAGGGGGATGCTTGTCAGGGAGCCTGGGGCTTTGGAGCTTGTACTGGTCATCATGACAGATGAGCTGCTCAGCACAGGTATGCCTCATTGTCTCTAAATGCTCCCTTCTTCCTTCTTGGTGTGCGAAAAGGCTAGGAGGTTGTCTTACACGGTGGGTTCTGATAAACACATATCCATAGCTCAGGGGACTCAGCTCTCCCGGCTGAGGTATCAGCAGTTTTGCAGCCTCTGAGAAACCCCTTCAGATCTCAGGTCTAGAAGCTTTGTGTGCTAGACGTGCTTGGCAGAACAAGGAGGGTGGAGGGGTGCAGGTGGGAGAGGAATGTGACCCTGGAAGAACACATCCTCCTTTAATGAGATCCTAAACCTACTCCCTTTCTCCTCAAGAAAAATCCTAATCTGGGGAGGAAATTAAGTTTACCCTTTAAAACATGCATTCACACAGGTGAAGACCCATGCTTGATCTACACTAATCTAAAAGCTGATGACAGGTCCATGGGAAGATATTTCTGTGCCCTCTCTCTCAGCTATCTCAGGCATCCTTGGACACACACACACACCCTCTCTCCCCGCCCCCCCCTCACCTCCTCCCAGCAGAGTCTCATTAAAAGAGGTATCAACTGAGCTTCTTAACCTTATTTTCACCCACAGCTCCTAGATGACGCAGGCAGAGGCCAAGCACTCTCATTCAGTGGGCCGGGGTCCCCAGAGAGAGCTCAGCTTGGGACTTGGCATCCTTAGATGATGAAGAGATCTTGAACAACAAGGCACAGCTGGGACGTCCTTACCAGCAACAGCAATCTTCAGATTCTTGAATGGTTCTCTCCAGCTGCCTCCCTCAGCTACTTTAATAACCAGAGAGGGAAAGCTGGGTGCTTAACAGAATGAATGCTCCCCTCACCATCTTTCTGGTACTTTGATTATGGGCAAAGTGACACTGACTTTGAACAAGAAAGATATAAACGGAGGTTGATTAATTTTGATTTCTTCCCTTTAAACGTGGTATGGGGCCAGATAACAAAATTCAGGTGGCATAGCCTAGAGATTCACACAGGAAAATCACTTAAAATTGTGTAGTATGATGATTTCATGGATAAAAATGTTTAAGAAAACTGGGAGGAAATAAGAGCAAGTCATAATCTCAATGTGTTAAGATGCTGAGGGTAATAGGGCTTTTCTCAGGTTTCTAAATGTTTCATGATGTGATTTTTTAATAATGAAAAGTATAAGTAAAAGGATCATGGTGCTCTTAGATCTCAAGAATTAAAGTTTGTGCTTGGGATAATTAAATGTCGATTATAATATAAATATAGATTACTCAAGAAAAGTAAATATAGAATGCAGATGGACAACATGATGGGTGTGAAATCACCTCACACACAGTCAGATGGTATGAGAATATTAGACATTATTGCCTTTCAATGCTCTCGAGGATTAGACTGTCATATCAGGAGACAATTTAGAATGGCTCTTAGCTGTTGTACTTAGTGATATTCAAGGGATAATTCACATGCTATCGACCAAAAGCATCCTTATGCTAAAAAAGGGCATGCCCACTATCTCTTCGAAAATAGAGGAATGATAACCTGTGACAGATACTCTCCTGGCCGGGCCTCTCTCCCACCTTGAGAGGGGAGACCAAGTTACTAAGGGGGCACATTCCTCAAGGGTGAGTGTATGTGTATCTGTCTGTGTGTCCACGGGTGGTTCTTAGTTGCCATGTGGTCAAACTGCCATAGAGTGTCCCATCCCAGCTGGCCAAGTGGTCCTCCCGGGAGGAGTGAGATCAAACAGCAATCTGCTCAGCACAGTGAGCGACTTCCTCACCAGGTGGGAAAATCTGAAGCTGCCCTATATTGACTTTTTATCGTGCTCCACAGAAACAAATGCTATGCCATATATTATATATCATATATCATATTATATATTCCAAATACATTTTATCAGGAAGCCAGAGCAACACCAGCATTCATGCTCAGGCTAGTGCTCTATCATATGGATTATAATTAACTGGAATAAAATGGGTATTCTCCACCACAACTCAATTGTTTTATGCAGTTTTTAATGAGATTCCGCCCAGTGTCACAGCAATACTTATATAATTACTCTATAGAACTCTGCCAGCAAGTAGGGAATGAGATCTCCTTATCGGGGTGTTGCAAACCAGTAACACCTCAGCAACCGCCTCTCTCTCAGCGCACTGCTGCATTCTGGCCGGTCTGGGAGTGTGGCCAATGCAGAGGGAATGCTCGGGTGAGCGGGTCTTCAGCACTGCAGAAGAGCTTTCAGGGATGAGGACTGCCCTTTCCTGCAGTTTCTCCAGAAAATGTTATAGGAAAGGGAACTTGCATGAAGCTTCTAAGCTGGGTCCTCTTTGATCAGGAGAGTGAGCCTCAGGTCTGTGGAAGGCAGCTTTGCTGGAACGCTGGGGCAATCCATCTGGGAAGAGTGGTGATCGGGGTGGGGGGGCGCAGTGGAGACAAACAATTGTTGGTTTGCCTCCTTGAGGAAAACTGTAGGTCAGCAGAAAGCAGAATAAAGAGAACAACAAAAAAAAAGTGCCACTGAGAAGGAGATCATATCGGGTACTGGCAAGTTACAGAAATTAGGAATATGGGCTTCTGCCCCTACTGCTGGGGACCCCAGAAACCAGGGGCTAGACCTTGTAAATTTCCACTGATGCTCTGTCCTACGTCCAAAGAATGACGGTCTTCTCTGCTTGCATTTCTGCTTCAGGGTGAGAGGAGGAGCCCAGAGCTGACCCAAGGGGCAGTGTGAAATAAAGACCACACCCCAGGGACTTGCCTGCCAGGCCTGATCAAGGAAAGAATTCAATCAAGAGGACATAGGACAGTCTTGGTATCTGCTAAAGGGTTCTCAGAGAGTTCCCAAGGAGGCAAAACTCCTCATAATCTGCTGAGGTAGAGTGCCCAGGAGGGGACAGGACACTTGCATGACGGAGTCCTCACTCAGGTTTTCTGGGCTTCTCTCTGACTGCACTCCCCTCCCCGCCCTGTCCCCCAAGCAAGGCTCCACCCAGGGTGGTGAAGACGGGCAGAGTTAGGAAGCGAGTTAGGAAGCGGTTCTCCTCAACCAAAAGAAGATCCACAATGAGAAGGCTTGGTCAGACAGCAATAGGAAAACAGTGAAACTTCTCTACTCTGAGTAAGGAAGTTACTATGTTCAAGACAGAGGCCAGGATGCTCACTGAGCCCTGTAGATCCTTCTCTGCTCTTCGCATTCCTTCTCCCTTTGCACCCACTTCCCTCACATTTCATCTCCAACTTCCCCCGCCAATAACAACAGCAACAATAACCTCACACCTTAGCTACCATTTGCACTCCTTGTGTAAACAGAAAGGCTCCTTAGCAAGTTTCCACATTGTACATTTCATTTGTTACCTCCACGGGTGGTATTATTTGCACTTAGGTGTGTTAACAGTAAGACTCTAGTAATAATACTCAGCACATTTTTTAACTCTTCAAAGGGTATTCTCAGCTACTATGTGGTTTTATATTCTCAGACACAAAATTCACAGAGACCAGCAGGATGGGTATTGTTCCCAATTTATAAATCAAGAAAATGTAATTCACAGATCTTAATTGCCTTGCCTAAAGTTTATGGCTCAGTTGAAACCAGTTCCCAGGTTTCTTGATCCTTACCCAAGGACTCATTCTATGAAAAGGGTCTGTGCTACCTGGATGGAATGATCATTATAGGAGAAGTCTGGCAGAGCTGAGCTGCACATGATGGGAAGAAAGCTATTCAGCCAAGCCCTGCTGGTGCCCAGATTCAATTAAATATCAGGAAAAGAGCGATTCAGTTTGTGCACTTCTCATCCCTTCCTGCTCTCGTGCTGCCCCTGGGGACTGGAACAGGACGGCGACCCAGGCTGCTCTTGTGGGCCAGAGACGCCTCTGCAGTATGCTCACCCAGGAGATGGAGGCCTGCCGGAGGCTGCAGCTCAAAGCAGATGGGTGAGCTCATCAACGCCCTCAGCACTGCCCCAGGCTCACCAAAGCCCTGAGAGAGAAGGTGACTCAAAGGCTATCTTTATAGACCCCAAATTATTCAGTTAGCCCCATAAGCTTCCCTACCCAGACACACGGGGTTGAGTGAGAGAACAAAGTGAGAATTTGGGGGCCAAAGTAAGATGAGTAATATTAAAAGACAGGCATAAGAGTGACTCAAGACAGATAAATGGGGTTGCTTCTTACTCCCGCACCCCATGCCATCCCAAAACATGTAGGTGATAATGTGTGTGGGGAAGGGGCATTGTCTCTTCCTGGTTTGCCGTATCTGAACCACAGCTATGGCATTTGATTTAGCATTTCTGTAGCATCTCTTTCTACAGAGCCTGGCACTTGCCATAGCCACCTTCTCTTGGCTTGATGAAATAACCCTGCCCAACAAGATGAGTGGGAGCTAGCAGTCCTTGGCATGACTAAGATCGTTTCCACCATCCTGCGAGGCCTAAGGTAAAATTTAACCTTCCTTCATGAAGTCTTTTCTTATTCCTTCCCAATATCTATGAAATTTCCTTCAAGCTCAAAATATCCATCTCTAAACTCGTCTTTTTTCTTTCTTTTTTCTTTTTCTTTTTTTTTTTTTTTAACAGACATCCGTGCAGTAGGCTCATTCCCTCACAAGGAATAATCATGAGATCATGTTCCCTGGGGTTACATAAGGACTGTGTCCCACTCACTATTTACTCACCCTAAGGTCTGGCCATTATATCTTGACCACAGTGAGTGCTCTATGAATGCTGTTCAACAGAAGCGAATGATTTTCTCCCCACATCTATGTTGGGACTTCTCACAGCACCTCTGTGGTATTCTTCCAGGTGCTCCTGACCAGGCTCAGTGCCCACCTCCATGGAGGTAACTAAGCAGAGGCACAGCCTTCATCTTGTAGGGACATGACATAAGCAGAGTTGGGCCAACTGATAGGAAGTTTGGATGAGGTGATGGCTGAGGTTCCTTCTAGTTCTGAAACAACTGTTCTTAAAGTTTGACTAGATGGAAATAAGAGATTAGTGAATTTGGAGGGGAATAATAGATATTGAAATACTGAATAAATGAAAAGGGATTTGGGTTGGTTGCAGGCCCAGGGAAACTTCCCAAATATTCAGGGAAAGCTTTCTTTTTGGGGATGATATAATCTCAGATACTCAGTGAAGAATGGGAAGAACATTTCCCAGATAATAGTATTATTGGTGGTGCAACAAGGTCTGGTTCAGGAAATGTCTTGAAATGAGACCCAATGAATGTAGTGTTGAGTGAATCTGATAAAGGAGGGCACAGGAAAGGCAATGAGGTAATCTGAAACAAGTGACAATCTGAAAAGAGAGAGCAAAGTCAAGGGCAATGTATGTGTGTGTGCGTGCGCGCATGTGCGCCCATGTAGGTGGATGATACATAAGCTTTAGAATCAGATTAGTCTGGAATCCTGGCAGCCATGCTTATGAGCAATGTGGTGGTAGGTAATTATTTAACCTGAGCCTCAGTTTATGTTTATCATGAAGATACATAGGCAGCTTCATTTAAGAGTAAATGAGATGAATGATATAAACAATATGTAGTACCTAGCACTCATTCCTTCAACAGATATTTATTGAGTATCTTGTTTGTGCTAGATTATATGCCAAGTATTTTACATGGTGAATAATCGGGAAATGGAAGCTGTAATTATTATTAGCTAAAAGGATCACATGTCCCCTTTCTCCATCCCCCTCTGCAAATTATATATCCTTTTTGATTCTGGAGCTTTGAAGGAAAAAAATTCATTTTACTGTATGTGTGAGTTCATTTATTTGCCTTTGATACTATTTTGCTTAAAAATGAAACCCAAAATTTGTCCTCAGCTTTAGGTGCACCATAAGTGCAAAATAAATAGGGATTTTCTTAGAGTTTCAACTCTTTA
Source organism: Lutra lutra (assembly GCF_902655055.1). Lineage (NCBI taxonomy): Eukaryota > Metazoa > Chordata > Mammalia > Carnivora > Mustelidae > Lutra > Lutra lutra. The sequence continues at coordinate 63,264,806 of NC_062284.1, forward strand.
ACATAGTCTCTCTTTGTGCACAGAAGTATCATCAAAAAGCCAAACACAGATTTTTCCCTTCTCTTGGAAAGCCATTTCCTGACATGGTACCCAAAGAGACATCCTGAAAGGGACATGCATGGTTATGTGTCCCCTCTCCAGGGACAGTCTTCTCCTGTGGATATAAAACAGGCTTTGGCAGCTGCTCAGTATCATTAGGCCAAGGGCAAGTCAACTGCTCTCTCAGGCTTAAAATAAAGTTATCATCTCAAACCAAAAACACCAAGCACTGGACCAAGAAAAGAAAGCCAGTGGAGATCCAATTATTATGTGGGATCTTTTTTATTATCTTAGGAGGTTTCTCCAGTAAATACCAAAAAGTCTGATTTGTATTTCTGTATGTCTGTATTTGTATACATGTATGTACATGCATGTGTGTGTGTGTATGTGTGGCACTATGGATAAATTGCTAAAAGGCCTTTGCATAAAGGGCTGTTCTTTGTGTCTAGATCAGCAAACCATGAAACTTGAGTGAGGTTTATTTTTGCTTAGCACACAGCTTCTTAATACATTTTGTGAGCAATCAGTCTCTGGGGAGAATATATTAGTTTCTGAATAAGGGAGCAAATTATTCTTCTATTTTATATGTTGCTTCTTTTCCAATGGTCTTTACCCTGGTTATAGCCAAGAATAAGGTAGCAACTTCAGAGACTGTTTTCTTGAGATCCTGGCTGTATGAGAGAACCGAACATGAAGTGCCTTCAGATGGATAATTTGGGATTCATTTGGGGTCCAGGTATTTTGATGGGAAGTTCCCCAGAAAAAAGGCAAGGATATAAGGGTAAGTAAGTAGTACATGCAAACAAGAGCTCTAGAAAGTCACTTAGTCTTGAGTAAGAAGAAAGGAGGGCACACATTCATTTTTTCACCCAATAATCTGAATATAATCTCACCATACTCAGAGGAGCTTCATTTCCAAACCAATGTTTAATCCTATTTATTCCTAATTGATACAATAATCTCTAGGCAGGATAAGGCATTTTCTCTCATAAATGTATAAACCTTTACAAAGAAAATAAGTTTGGGGAAATTACATCAAATGTCAAGTAACTCAAGGGACTTAATCTTGGAATTTATGTTTCTATTTTTAACATTTTAATCCAGACACATTTTTTTCCCTTAAGTCTCTTCAAGTATTGATGGTACTAAATCAGCTCTCATACAAACAGCTCATCGGAAGGGAAATCAGAATTTTCTTCCTCATTTAGTTCTTTTAAATCCAGCTGTTTTGTGGGAAGATGTTAAAAAAAAAAAAGATAAATAAAATCAAACCAATTAAAATACACATGATGTGAAATGACGTATTTTCTGCTCCAAAGTCTTCAACATCCCAGTTACTTAGAAACATCTGGTCACCTAAGAAAAACAGACTGAACGAAGGAATCTCAAAGTCATTCAGTTTATGATTCTGTCCCTGTGTCTTATGTCAGCTAAAATATCCTAAAATATCCCCCAAATGTAACTGCCTATATTAGGCAGTGTTTCTGATGTGCAACACTACGAGGCATCAAATGAAATGAATTTTAAATCATTTTTGTTTATCAAAGATGCTATATAGCACTTCCCTTGCATGTATGTATCTTTCCAAAAAGGCTGGAAATTATGAGTCTATGAATTTCAGAAGAAGTAGAAGCAAGGAGGGGATTACTAATGTCCATTAATTGTTGGCTGTTGTTTACATAACTTTATATTTAGGTTTTTTTCTCTTTTGTGTCTGCATCATTGATTGTTTAAAGTCTGTTAACTCACTTCCTTCAACTCTGCCCTCTGTGAAAATGAAGAATTATCATCACCTGTCCCTTATTTATCCTGTTACCTATAATATCAGGAGGCAGTTAAGTGTGTCTTTTTGAAAGGAGTAAATATTTTTCCCCTCAGCACCTTGAACATTGATTTATATAATGTTCTGAATTGGCAAAGGTGCATATTCACAAAAGCTCTCTGAAATTTACAAAAGAGACTTCATCTTTTTTACAAGTGTGAAAACAGAGTGAGGTTATATGTTAAAGTATTTGTGATAATTTCTAGTGAAGTGGTTAAAAAATGTTAAATGGGGGCTCAAATGAAGGTTGTCTACCCCAAATCCTTGATCCTTTCCACTGTTTCCTCTTGACCTTCCCGAAGTCATTTAGTCATTTACATTACTTGATTTAGTTCTTCTCGCAGTGCTTTTAAATCATGGGGCCCCAGTCTGAGGTAACCTTCCAGGGACATCCAGTGAAAGCCCTATCACTTTGATTTTGAATGCTGTGCTCTTGCCAAATACCCTTTTAAAATAGCCTCTTCTCATTGACTATTCATTCAACTGGCAGTTTGCCTTGGCTCCTAATCATTTTTCCTGTGTTTCCTCGTGCTAGCAAACAAGTAAGCGTCAATGTCTACTTACGTTATCCAGTTTTTACTACTTAGTTTACTTTCCCTCCTAAACCAGAGACCATTTATTGAGTCCTTACTGTGGGCAAGACACTGTGCTTATTCATGTTAACTCCACAAGAGATATATTATTATTCTATTTATAGAGGAAGAAACTGATGCTCAGAGAGGTTTAGTATGTGATCCTTCTAGAATATATCTAAGGGAATTTAAAGGCTATCTTTCAGGTTTCTCTTTGTCCCATTTATGACACAATGTGTGTTCTCTTTTTCTTACGTAAGTTGGAGATACTAAATTCCATTCTGAAGGATGAGTCACTTGTGCACATACTAGGACCCAGACCCTCAGACTAACCACCCACATCTAACCTAGTAGCTGCCATGTAGGTGCTGAATAAGGTTGTACTGAGGGTTGTTCATGACTTCGAGTACAAATGATGGATCTAAGTGAAAAAAAGAGGGGAAAATAATCTAGAAAGGAAAAAAAAAAAAGGAAAAATTGAAAGAGATGGAGAAAGAATGGGGAGAAGTTTTTGCATGTTTCTGTTGCCTCTGAGATGAATGCTTTCTAAAAGTAGGGTCTGTTGTTTACATCCTATTCCTGAGTTCTTACTGGGACTACTGTTGCTCAAGTGCCTGCCCTTTCCTGTAGAGTGGTCTCTGTGCCTAACAATTGCCAGGATGACAGACCCCACAGAAACAGAAACGTTCCAGTATTGGACTTTGTGTCTCTCTGCTGGCCATTTAAGTCATTCCAACTCACACCTGGCACAGCAGCAACACTGACGTCAACTCTTCAATCCACTCTCTGAACAGAATAGAAAAGAGGTCTTCCCCACCTCAATACAAAGCCTAACCTCACCATTACAGACTACTTTGCTTTCTTACAAATTCAAACCACTGCTAGTGACTAATTATGTAAGAAGTTTCTCTCCTTGGACCTCATAGCGCACTGCCTCAATTCCTCTAAACAGAGCCATCTGTTAGCCAAGGACTCAACATCAAAACATTCTTTGATGAGTCACAATTAATGACAAGTACAATGTGAGTACTGCCAGAATGATAAATTTAACACTACTCAAATATTCATCATGGACTAAATAAAGAGCCTTTTAGGTTTTGAAAATGAAATATTTTAAGGTTTAAAAAACTGCTTGGCTTTAAAAATAAACCAAATGTAGTCCTGGTAGTTCCAGAGAAATCAATTGCTATTGAAGGAGTGGTAGCAAAGCTGGCATTACATGCCTGAAAATAACCACGACTGATTTTAATAGTTGATTTGGAAAACGTTGCAAATATAGTAGTGAGGTGAGCACAATGAACTGGGAGATGAGACACAAACAGTTCTGACTCTAGCTGAGACACCAACTAGCATCCCTGGGCCAGGTGGTTACCAACGTCGCTTTCGGCACTAATACTCCATCATTCTTTGAGTATATGATTTAGATCCACACACATATGGTCACCTTTTGGATTTTAAGAGGACCTCACTGACAATAATATTTTCTGTGTTGAGATTCCTGGTATCTCTGGGATTTTTCTGGACATACTTGCTTGTTAGTAGACTCGCAAATAGAGTGAGTGGATTTTGACAATATTTCTTTTCCCTTTTAATGGGTTCTAGTGGGTAAGACCCATTACTGGGTACTAATGAAAGAGCTAGTTGTTTACCTTCACACATTCACACACATCTCCGGTGAGATGATTATGTAAAAATGAGACCCACATAATGGAAACCAACAGTTCTCCTTTGGTCTGTTTGCAATCAATGAAAGATAAATTCAAACCGGCTCAGCAATAATGGGTAGTAGAAAAACAACTGTAATTCAGAATTTGAGTCCCATTTTATCACTTGAGAATGAGTTGCAGAAGTAGAAAAATTGAAGTCTAATCTTGTGTTTGAAAAAAATGTAACTAACATAAAACTGTTATTTATGGGGGCACATGGGTGACTTAGTTGGGTACACATCTGCTTTCTGTTCAGGTCATGATCCCGGGATCCTGGGATCGAATCCCACATCAGGCTCCCTGCTAAGCAAAGAGCCTGCTTCTCCCTGTGCCTTTGTTCCTTCTCCCTGCTTGTGCACTCTCTCTCTCAGATGGATAAATAGAATCTTAAAAAAAAAAAAAAAAAAGCTTTATGAATGCAACTTCTGTTATAACCATAAAGTAAGATGGCCATTCGTTGCTAATAGATCAACTTTAAGTAGATGAGTCACAAGAGATCCATCTCAAAAATGTCATTCTATACAGTGGGTCAGATGCACAATCAAAGTCCTTATGCGTATATAATAGTATGATAATCTTGTGATTCCATTTTCCCCGTTTGTTTCTTTCACAACTAATGCTTTTATGGCTATTGTTCCTGTGATACTTTTTTTTTTTCAAGTATGAAAACAATGCCCACAATGACAGAATTCTGACATAACAAGGTTTTTTCAATTGTGGCTTATTGGATTTTGGCATCCTTCCCATGCTGATGATTTTTCTTTTTCTTTCTTTCTTTTTAAGATTTTCTTTATTTATTTGAGAGAGAGAAAGCATAAGAACGGGGTGAGGGGAAGAGAGAAGAAGAAGACTTCCCACTAAGCAGGGTGCCCGATGCAGAACTCGACCCCAGGACTCTAGGATCAAGACCTGAGCTGAAGGCAGTTACCCAGCTGGGTTACCCAGGTGCCCCATTGGTATTTTTTCTTATGTGTTAGTGAACACATGTCCAGAAGCCTGCCCTCAATGTAGAGAAGATATTATCTAAAGGCCAATTCCAGATGATGCTAATCCTCTATTGACCTTGCATTCTACTAGTTTTATACCCTCAAGTATTGACATCGTTGTGCTTTATGAGTGCAATCCATCTATATCATTGCTTTGGGTCTCATCTAGACGAGGCAACTTTGGATCACTCAGAAATCATGATGATTTATAGCCTGTAGCTCAGAAGGTTCAGAACTGGCAAACTAGACATAAGTGTAGTTAGAAGACTGCGGGAGAACAGAGTATAATTAGGGTTGCTAAGAAAGAAACAGCAAGCAAAGAAAGAAGATTTGGATTGAAGGGGAGCCTCCAAAGAATCCACTAAGGAAATTCACCTAATATAGAAAGGGATGAAGAATGGCCTGGGGATGTAGGACTTTCTAACTTGACAATTAGGGGTTCCAGCTATATTTAGCCTATAACCCTCATGGCCAAGGGTGCGCAAGAGCAAACAGAGAGCATGGTGGCAGGGCTTGGAGAAGTAGGTAGAGTCTTTTCCTGGCTCTGTTCTATACTTATGGTATCCTGATCCCTGAGAGTTAGATAGAACCATGATCCTTCATTTTGACAACCTGTCAAAGCCATATGATGTGCACTAAGAAAATACTTGTCTTTTATTGATGATGTGCCAGGCACTATATATATATATATATATTGTGCTTAATTGTGCAGAGCAAGTAGGATTACTGCATTTTCACTTTATGACTGAGGAAGCTAAGGAATAAGGAGGCCAAGTAAATTGCCAGGATTTCACACAGTTAATATATCTAGGTTAGGATTTGAATTTAGCTCTATGTAACACTTAAGACTGAACTTTCTCCTTACTATGCTACTCTATGAGGTACTGTGTAAAATTGAAAAAAAATTAAAGTTGTTTTTAAGGACCAAAGGACTACAAATGAGGTTAGTATTAATATGCTAAGTACAGCCATCAGAGACTATAAAATTCTACCTCAGTTCCAGTAATGTTTTCCCATAAACGCTAGTGAAAGTGCCCGTTATGTGCCAAGACTGAGCCTTGAGGCAGAAAGATATAAAAGTCACAATTCTTGCCTTCGAAGGTTTATAATCTAACTGGACGGGCTAGGAAGAAAGTAACAGTAGGGATAATTCACCATTTGGTAGAAAAATAAAATTGATATCATGAGGGAACATGTGATTCGTTGCCAAATCACACATGTTGAAAACTGAGAAAAATGAAACATTATCTGGTCCATAAAGGTTTAAGAAGTCTTCCCGGAGGAGGAAGGGTTCAGGCTGATTTCCAGGGTTTGATAAGATGTGGACAGACAGGGAGGAGAGGGGTCCTGCATTCTAAGAGAAGAAATGGAGAACAAAATACCTCTTGCTTGGGAGCTGAAAGTGTGAGAACATGAACAGGTGTGAAGGAGCTGGAAGGGAGGTCAGAGACCAGGTGGTAGAGACTTTGAAAGATGGTTTAAGTAAACTGGATTAATCCCACAGGCACTGGGGACCCAGGAATGTTTTTGAACAAGGGAGTCACATGATCCAAGTGGCATTCCAGGAAGATTTCTCTGGCAGTAAATGGCAGGAAGATTGCAGAGGGCAAGATGGAAGGCAGAAAGATCAGTGAGGAGGAGACTGTAGGTGGAGTTCATCTATCCAATGGAAGCAGAAGCAAAGAAGGGAAACTATTTCAGTTTTGTTCTGATAGTATAGTCTTAGAACAATTTGGACCTGGTTCTGGTTGGAACTGGTTTAATGAAGTGCATATTTGGAAAAAGTAGGAACAAACAACTTCAGATAGGTTTATAATTCAATTAAAATTATTAACTTTAGTGGCTTAGCTGGTTAAAGCGCCTAATAAAATGATTAACTTCACAGCTTTGTATAATTTCACAAGTTATATAGTATTTTCAGAAATACTGATGCATTTATCCTCATAATGCCTGATGTGCTGGGTAACCTGGACATTTTTTCCATTTTCCAGATACTGAAACTGAGGTTTGAAGACCTACAGTAACTAACACAAGGCCACACATGGTATGTTTTGGGACTGAGACCTGCATATCATGAATGGGCTTCTGACTTCATTCTCTATGCATCTGCCATTGACAATACTAACCTCAAAAAATGTGTTTTGTTTTTTTCCATTTTGAAGGTCCATCACTTTTAGTGTGGTTTTTTTTTTTTTTAATGGGAAATTTCAAAAGTACATGAGAGTGGAGAGAAGAGTGTAATGAACTCCCCTGGGCCTATCACCCAGCTTCATCAGTGGCTCCACTCACAAGCACTCTTGTCTCTGTCTGCCACCCACCCCAATTATTGGAAGTAAATCCTCCACATCAGCTCATGATTCTTTTTGAGGCCCAGATAATATTTTTAAGAATTCAAAATCAGTTGCCTTTCTTACAGATGGGATCTTTTCCATCTTTAGCTCTAATTGGAAAACGGGGGAAGATGCAGGCTGCCTTACGGAGTACTCCTCCTCTTACCAAGATGTGAGAAAGTGAAGAGCAAAGCAGTTGACCCCCTTTCTCAGGAGAATTTCCTGGGTATTTCATTTTTTCAAGCTTCCTCTGGTATATGAAAAGTGAAATATATTCCTTTTGTTCTCTTGATACCTTTTCTGTACGTTTCTTTTTTCCAAGCTGCAGTGATGACAGCCCATTTATTGCACATGAGGTGCCTGAGGTTTTCCTAACGGTGGTTTTAATAGAATGCCTTGTATCTATCTCTGTTATTCTATTGTGTATGTGTGTGTATGCAATACGCGGAGTGATTCTACCGGCTGAGGGAAACCGTTTTTCTCTCCGTACTCTGAGGGAAAAATACAGTCCTGTGTTTAGCAAGGTTTTCCTAAACTGCAAAAAGACCTCTTTTGCTCAGAACACTATCATTTCCCAATCACTTATTCTTACATTGCTTAGGGGAAAAGTCTATCTAGAATTTTAAATTAGGGCACCTGGGAGGCTCAGTGGGTTAAGCCTCTGCCTTCGGCTCAGGTCATGATCTCAGGGTCCTGGGATCGAGCCCTGAACCGGGCTCTCTGCTCAGCAGGGAGCCTGCTTCCCCCCTCTCTGTGCCTGCCTCTCTGCCTACTTGTGATTTCTGTCAAATAAGTAAATAAAATCTTAAAAAAATTTTTTAAGTAAATAAGTGAAAAATCTACACTTCTACCCAAATCCTGTAAGTTGCATTTTTATTTGGAATTTATGCCTAAAGTAACATTGCTTTAGGCTTCACACACTGAGACAAGACTGTAGATAAATGAAGACCAATGGCATCGGAGGCCTTAATACGAATTGATAGGGAAGGACAGAGTTTGTTTATAGACATTCCAAAGAGGGGTTTAAATTGCTTGATTCTTTAATTTTTCAGAATTTTATAGCCATGCATATTCATTCATTCAATCATTCATTCAACAAATATTTACTCAACACCTATTATGCTCAGAGTCTACTTTGCGCGAGGTTCTGAGGATACAAATGATGAACAAGACAGATGAATAAGTCCTTCCCCCCAGGTGGAATTTCTCCACATAGATAGAATTCTAGGTAGAATTTCTACATGTAACTAGTGCAATTACTTGATTCTAGAAAATTATCACATACAGCGAAACATAGTCCTTATTAAAAAGGACTCATTTTATAGGTCTTAGCCAATAAATGACTATAACTGGGCCCTGAGAGTATTGTATGTTGCCTCCAACCAAATCTGTAAGACTTTCTAAATAGAACATATGCCATTGATAAACCTGTGGGGAAAGGAAGGGCTCACACTAGTTAACTGAATAGTCTGCTGGGTAAGAAAGGACAAATGACCTTACCAACCCTTGCCCTAAGATTTTTCTGGAGGTAAGAACTAGAATGGTTACAAACGTGCTTTTTGGAGGGAGATACTTAATCTTATTTTTTCTGCCTCCTGATAAAAGCATCCTCCCCCTCAGTCTGCTTTTCATGATGAGACCTGCCAATTGGCTTTAACTACCGCCAGTTCACCGTCCCTGTCTCTTCCCCATGCTGAAGGTCTGCCTTCAGTGCGAGCCAGTACGAGCTTGTGGGGAACATCTGTCCTGGAAGTGTGTTCACAGTGGGAACGCGCCCTTTAGCTTGTTGGGCCCCAGGATGATACACAGGACAGAAGTCCAAGCGGACTGCCACACACCCAGACAGTCACAAGAGTGTCCTGAATGGGGCACAAACTGCATGCCACCAAACGCAAATCACTAAGGGAAAGGTGGAAGGAAAAGGGGAAATTGGATTCTGCACTTACTATGCAGTAATGTGACTGATGGACTAGATAAAGAGAGTTCTGAAATTAAAGCCAGGACCAGGTAGAGATTTCTTTTAAGATAAATCTCTAGGGGCACCTGGGTGGCTCAGTGGGTTAAAGCCTCTGCCTTCGGCTCAGGTCATGACCCCAGGGTCCTGGGATCGCCCCGTGTCAGGCTCTCTGCTCAGCAGGGGGCCTGCTTCCTCCTCTCTCTCTCTCCCTCTCTGCCTGCCTCTCTGCCTACTTGTGATCTCTGTCAAATAAATAAATAAAATCTTAAAAAAAAAAAAAAAAGATAAATCTCTAGGCCCAGAAACACAAGAGGGGACCCAGGTTGCCGGCCCGGTACTAGCACTCGGACCATTTACTCCCACTAGCTGCTTCATGCTTCTCCTCTTTGTCTTCCAAACGGTCCCCTCCCAGCATTGGCCTGGAGGCAGAACACAGCCAGGAGGGAAAAGTACTGCATCAGATGTTTGTTTTCAGCTGACGCCTTCTTCTGCTTCAACATGTATGGTATCTAAGGAAACTCACTCTTCTTGGATGTAGCATTTTACCCCGTCTGTTTCTGAAGCTCATTTCCAGGAGCCTTTCTTCAGTAAATGAGGTGTCTTTTTTCCCCAAAAGATTTTAATTGCACTCAGTTTGCTCTGGTAGCATATTGTAGTAATGTGATTAAAGAAATGAGAATGGAAAAGGTGTGAATCCCATCAGTGAGTAAGCTGCTGACAGGGTGGGAGGATGAAATTTAGGCTCTTTAGAAACTTACATTCTTTTGTGTCACCAGGATGCTACTAACCTCCGACAACCAACCTAGACACACCAGGGATAACTTCCTATACTGACCTAACCCGTTAGCTCAGTAGAACAGACAACTTCGGTTGTGCAAAGTTGAGAGCATTTTTCTTCCTAACCATATGCGGTGAAATACGATGTTTTATGTGTTTATTTTTCAAGGTAAAGGAGAGATTGTTTTACAGTATTCATTTTCTGTTTATAAAATACATAAAAATCACCCATTAAAAAAAATCACCCATTATCTCAACCCCCAGAGAGTACATCTGTTGCTATTTTGTCTTTTGTTCCAGAAAATTTCTATGCAGTAGAGCTGAAATGGAATTATATGTACAGTTTCATGTCTTGCTTCTAAAATTTCACATTTAAATAAACGGATATTCAGCAGAAAACATTTAACTGTACTTCATCTCCAAAGGAAGATATGACAGGCACTCAATAGGCCTTAGAGGTGGCAGAGCCCAGCCCTTATTATGAGGACAGCCTACCAAGCGTGGAAAACCACCGCATCTGGCTCATTCCCTCCAGCAGCAGTACATCACAGAATGTCCCATGGGAGGGAGTTAAAGAGGCCTTCAAATGCATCAATGCTTTTATTTAATTTCAAAATTCTTCATATTTTTAAGTAATCTCTACACCTGTACAAATACTTTTATTTATTTATTACTTTTTGGAGAGAAAGAATGGTGGGAGGGGTTGGGGGAGAGGGAGAGAGAGAATCTTAAGCAGGCTCCATGCAGATCATGACCTGAGCCAAAATCAACAGCTGGACACGGAACCCACTGAGCCACCCAGGTGCCCCATTGACACCTGTAACAATACTTTTCAAAGTGTAATTAAATTATGGTCCTTTGGGTTAAATGGAAACTATATGCTTGGGTTTTCTTCTTCACTTTATTTTCTTGAGTTTAGATTAAATATAAGTGTGACCACAGACTAATGGATGATAAGAATTGGCAGATAGTTAGCATTAATGACCTGATCTCCTACCTGATGAGATCTTTGTGCATCTGATAGACTTGGGGGCCCTTTAGGAGAACAATAAAAGGGTGCCTCTTCCTCTGGGTGACCGATGCCAGATGCATGATGCAGCTACTGCTGGACTGAATGGATTTTAGCCTTAGTTTCCCCTCTGGCCGGGTGTCCTTGGTGAACTAACTGGTCTGTACAACTGTGCAGTCCTGACCTAAAGGTGATGGTTTTCCAGTCTCCACCTGAGTGACAGAGAGCTCACCACTGCATAGAGATAGTCCACTCCATGTCTGAAGAGCTTTGATAGTGGCAAGTTCTCCTTAACAATAAGAAGAAATGTTTTCTTGCAACTTTTATGCACTGATCGTGGTTGTGCTTCTGGGGGAACTGAGATGTCCTCTACCAGGTTTCCATATGACTGCCCTCCAGATACTTGATGCTTACTACCGCATGTCTTTCAAGTCTTCCCTTCCCCGGCTGAGTACCTAATTCCTACAACTGGATCTTCATGGGACTCATTTCTAGGTCTTGGTCAATGTTATTCTCTGGTTTATGAATTTTTTTTTTTAAGATTTTATTTATTTATTTGTCAGAGAGAGAGAGGGAGAGAGAGCAAGCACAGGCAGACAGAATGGCAGGCAGAGGCAGAGGGAGAAGCAGGCTCCCTGATGAGCAAGGAGCCCGATGTGGGACTCGATCCCAGGATGCTGGGATCATGACCTGAGCCGAAGGCAGCTGCTTAACCAACTGAGCCACCCAGGCGTCCCTGTGAATTTTTTAACTCAGAGGATGATACTGAGCATGATACTCCAAATACATTATAACTTCATAATACGGTATAGCTATTAGATCTGGATCTGAGTGTTATATTTCTCTAATGCAATCTAAACCTGTATTTGGTTTTAGAGAAATTTACACTGCTGGCCTCAGTCTGTGAGTGCTAGAACCCCATTTCAAGTATTCCTTTACTAAGCCAGACCTCCCCAATCTTCTACTTGTGCAATTAACTGCTGAAACTAAATGGAGGCCTTATTATGCCTAACTCCTACATTTCTTTTTGTTGGTGTTAGCCTACTCGTTCAATATGTTAGGATTCTGTTTAAATATATCAAATTAACTTTTTTGGAGGTCACTCTACCAGGAAAAGGTCATAACAATGGTGATTTTGGCTTTGAACGAAGCACTTCACTAGGATGGGGAGTCATCACCTGGAGGAATTTAACTTACAGACATTTGAACAACGTTTCTAAAAAGTGTTGCTGAATAGATGAGCCCAATCTAAAGGGAAGAGCTATGTCCTGACCCTGGGGTTTTTTCCCTCCCCAGTAGTCCTTTCACTTAGATAACAACAGAGGCTTATCTGTAAGTGCTCTATGGGCAAAAATCACAATTCCCGTGACACCTAAAACACTACCAGGCACATAATCAATTTTTAATAATTTGTGTTAAGCCTTTAACCTGAATGTGGAGGGTTCTGGGGCCAACAACAATCAGTAACACAACAAAAATAAGACACTTCTCCAATTAACTGTCACATTCTAATGATATTTATTTCTCCAGCGCCAAAGCCCTCAGCCTTATTCTTATATTTAGGTCTTTTCTTTCTTTGGGCTAACCATGCCCCTTTCCTGCCCCATATTTGTACATCTGTTCATTCACTCACCAGATAGTTCCTGGCTTACTCATTTATTCATCAGATACTTATTGAGTGTGTCTCATACTGTACGAGACACGATGTATGAGGCGAGCAAGATATGCACGTTGTCTGCTGGGAAGAGACAGAGGCCATTTTCAATACAGTGTGATAAGTGGAAGAGTAAAGGTATACGACATAGTGCTACCAAAGCACCTAAGAGCATCCCCTAGCCAAAGTGGGAGGTAAGGAGGAAAGCTTTCCCGTAGGAAATAAAATCTAAGATGTGTCCTTGAGTATGAGTGGGAAGTGGCTAAGTGAGAAGGTCATGGAATGTGTTCTAGGAAGAGAACAGCATGAGCAAGGGTCTGGGAGCCCAGAAACCTCTGATTGCCAACTTTTGAAAATATCTCTCTCTTTTTGGTCTCTTGTCCAGTTGTCAAGAAATCATATGTTGCAGGTGTTCATCTAATTTTCTAGCTCTATTCTTCCTGGTCAAGTTTCCATAAGTAAACAGTTTGCTTTTTATGCCTTAGAGTAGTCCTGCTCCTGCCTTTACCTTTCCTTTTCTCTTCTTGAGAAAGCATGGGAGTTAGTTAACTCCTACCTACATTCTGGCATCTGTAAGCTTTTCAGGGCAAGGTTTTGCCTTCTTCATTTTGATGGTTTAGGGTCCTGACAGGCGACTGGCATGCTGTAGATATTCAACAAATGTTTGAAGCACTGAAAGGCAAAACTTAACTACTTAACAAATTCTAACGTGCGTAAAGAATATCCTATAAGACACAACCAGATCCATGCAGGTCTCTGACTTAGAAATCACAGAAAGCCTACTTTGTAGCCACCAGAAATCAAAGGTCTACTTCTTAGATCAAAATCAATCAAAAATTGTTACTTGAGAAATTGCTACATGGAGATCCCTTTCAAGGCTGAAAGCAAGTTCACAGAACAATGATTGAGGCTCTCGTGCCTTCTAACCACCGTCTCCCAGAGTTGCTGAGCAATCTGCCAAGGTGCCTCCTGCCTCAAAGGTGAGAACCCCAGGCTACCCACGTTCTGCCCAGTGATGCGGGAATTACCTCTCTCTTTTAATGTGCTCAGTTGGAACAGAATCACAGAACGTCCACAGCAGTGAACCATGAGGAATCAGAGCAGATTAGCTGAGCAAAGAGATAAACTGGGCATCGCCCAAGGGACAATGACAAATGAAGTGACCTCATGCTTTGCTTTCAAATCAGAATTCTCAAAAGTTATCTAAGCTACAACATGCCAGGGCACATGAGAAAGAGCAGGACTTCCTGTTGGCACAAAATAGGAGAGGATAAGGTTAACAAGGAATAAAAAGATGTAAAGGGGTGTTTGCCCCAAAGTCTAAACTACTATTTTGGAATTTAAGAGCTAAATAAGGAAAAAAATTTTTTACTACCAAGAAAAACAAAAAACAGATGAAAAACAGGAGACCATAAAATCACCTGAACAGAGCGATTCTTGGGAAATAAAATGCAGGGCGAATACAAAAGCACTGCAGAGGAAGACTGATGGGCCAATAAACACTCAAAAGAAGCTTGATCTCAGTGGTGATCAGGGACCTGCACTGAAGCCACAATGAGACACCATTTCACATGCAACTAATTAGCAATATTAAAAACTCTAACACTGAAAGCCACACAGTGTTGCTGAGAGAAATTAAAGAAGACCTAAACAAATAGGGGAAGATACATTATGTCCACGGGTTTCAAGACTCAATATTGTTAAGATATCAGTTCTCCTCAAGTAAATCTTTAGATTCAGTGCAGTGCCAAAATCTCTTAGCAAACCAATTCTAAAATTCATTTGTCAATACAGAGGACCTAAGAATAGGGCAAAAACAGTTTTGAAAGAAGGAAAATTTGGAGGACTAATATTACCTAATTTCAAAATTTATCATAAAGCTACAGTAATTAGGATGGCATGATATTGACAAAAAGGAAAAAGAAAAAAGACAAGTCAGCAAAAGAGAATAAATAGCCTGGAAATGGACCCACACATTTCTCCTAGGTACTCTAGGCTGCCATCCCCGATTCATACATTGTTGGTTCATCATATTCTTTCTAAACCATCTTTGGAAGGAGAAAACTAATCATGACAAAACTAATCAGGAGAAAAACTAATCATGTGTGTGAGAAAATGGTCCTTTGAGCATTTGCTAACTGATTTTAACTGATTGGTGTGTAGTGTGATGTGGCCCTGTAATGTCTCTTATGGGTGTCTCTTTTTTTTTTTTTTTTTTAAGATTTTATTTATTTATTTGTCAGAGAGAGAGAAGGAGAGAGAGCAAGCACAGGCAGACAGAATGGCAGGCAGAGGCAGAGGGAGAAGCAGGCTCCCTGATGAGCAAGGAGCCCGATGTGGGACTCGATCCCAGGACGCTGGGATCATGACCTGAGCCGAAGGCAGCTGCTTAACCAACTGAGCCACCCAGGCGTCCCTTATGGGTGTCTCTTATGAGGGAAGGTGTTTTACCTAACGGGCACTATCATTCTTGTCAGTGCCCGCAATCTTGCAAGTTAGTAGGGAGAGTCTTTGCCCTCACTGAGAATCAAGTGGGAGAGTCCTGGGAACATATAAGAAATGGAATTGGTCTATTTTAGCCAAACCAGTGAGCACCTTTGGCCTCTCCTCATCTTGCCCCATCTCTGTGGATTGACACCATGGAAAACAACCTCCTTCTTAAAGATTTTTCCATGTGGCTTCCAAGATACCATTCTCTCTGGTGTGTCTCCAGTCTATTTCAGATTCTTTCTCTCTTCCATCTCTTAAATGTTGGTGTCCCCCAGGATTTTTTCTTCTAATCTGTTGCTTTGCTCTATGAAGTCTTTCTGGGATTTCCCATCCAATTTTATAGCTTCAATTGCCCCTATAAAGAGATGACCCATCTCCCTTCTGAACTCCATTTTTAGTTAATATCACCACAAGCAATGTTTTCCTTGTTCCACATATTCTTTAAAAAGAAAGTTTTAGGGGCGCCTGGGTGGCTCAGTGGGTTAAGCCGCTGCCTTCGGCTCAGGTCATGATCTCAGGGTCCTGGGATCGAGTCCCGCATCGGGCTCTCTGCTCAGCGGGAAGCCTGCTTCCCTCTCTCTCTCTGCCTGCCTCTCCGTCTACTTGTGATCTCTCTCTGTCAAATAAATAAATAAAATCTTAAAAAAAAAAAAAGAAAGTTTTAATTTTTTCATTATAAAAATAAATCACATTTATTGTCAAAAGACTAATAAAGAAAAGTAATTCATAATTCCCACACTTTTTTTGTCTTAATATATCTTCATACAGTTTTCTTCCATCTCAAAATATTTTCATCTTTTCCTTTCTCCTTCTCTCTCTTCATTCAACTTGTAAACATAAAAATGTTCCAAATTATAGCTGATGTACATAAGAGCAGATCTAGCTATACACTGGTTTCAGTGAATGTGAAATCAATATGCCTTGAAATAAGGATAGACAAATAAAATGTTAGTGAGTTGTGTATGAAGCCCCTGAAAAATATTCAAAAGCCTACTTCAACACCATTATAAAGTTTTCCATTTACTCCCATATTAGCCTCTGGAAAGGTGATTTTCATTAAACACTACATTGAAAATTTATTTTTTTTTACATTCAAAATTTTAAAACTCTGTATTATTTATCAGTCAATTATTTCATATTGAATTTAATTTTTATACCCTACTGTAACTCATTTTCATTACAAAACCACAGTTCATCAGTTCTACTGTGAGTTAAATATTTTGTGGGCTAACCTAAATATCTCATCACTATTTATTTATTCTTTCATTCCTTCCTTTCTTCCTTCATTCATTTATTTATTTTAGAGAGAAAGCATGCAGTGGGGAGGGGCAAGAGGAGAGGGAGAGTCTTAAGAAAACTCTGCACTGAGCACAGAGGCCTATGCAGGGCTCAATCTCATGACCATGAGATCACAACCCTAGTTAAAACCAAGAGTTGGGTGCTTACCCAACTGCACCGACCAGGTGCCCCTCTCATCACAATTCATAATATTATTTCTCTGGAGAAATATATTGTAGGTTTTTATGCACCAATGTAGATTATTTTAAACCTATGCATAAGTTGCAGAAGTTCCTATTTGTTCAAAGGGCTGTGGAAAATGATGATATTTATTATTATCTCTAATTCCATTTAAAAAATTGTATATGGTCCCAACTGAAGCTTTAGGGACCATCCTTTATATCATCAGCCCTATCAAAACTACCCATTTGGTGATCTTTATTTTTTCTCCATAATTTCTACTGTTAATCTCCCTTTTAGATGGGGTAAGGAAATGTTTGCCATGACCAGATCCTGACTCCTCATCCTCTTTCATCTGCCATTTACTGTTTCTGGAAGATTGATGTTTCCTAGAATTCAGAGAATTTAAGCAGATTGAGAGCTTGTAGGGTGTAACACTATCTCTATTGCCCCCTTTTCTCCTGTCCTCACACTGCCACCCTTCCTAATGTATAGCTGAAGATGTATTCTCTTGTCCCGTAAGCTTTTCTTCTTCAGTGCTGTTCCTTTTCTTTCTCTCCCTTTTCTTTTTAGAGATAATGACTCATACATATTGGGGATACCCTTAAGATGTCCACGCAAGTAAGAAAAGCAAACCACGCAGGTTATTCTCCATGAATTTCAAGAATAAGGGTAACATGTTCCCATCCACCAATGCCTTTACTACAATGGAAAAGATAAGTGGACTTCAGGTATGCCCTCTTTTATACAATAGTTTGTCCCTGAAGAATCATAAGTTAATTAGAATTGAGTGATTTAAAATGCACTAAGAAAAATGGACAAGACTAAACTATGGTTTCTAGGAATGCACATTTTGTGATAAAATTATAAAAAGAAAAATGCAAGGAAGTGATTTGTATAAAAGTCAGAGTAGTAATTACTAATCAGGGAAAGGGAAAGGGCTACAATTATGCTGGGGCATATAGATGGGGCTTGTGAACTGGGTGGCAAAGTTCTATTTCATTATCTAGGTGACTGTTTCAGTGCAGGCTGCTATAACAAATTACTATAGACTGGGTGGCCTAAACAACACAGATTTATATTTCAGTTCTGGAGGCTGGGAAATTGAAGACCAGGGCACCAGGACAATTGGGTTCTGGTGAGAGCCCTCTTACTGGCTTACAGATGGTTGTATTCCTGCTGTGTCCTTATATGGGAGAGAAAATGTCTATACTGCCCATAGCAATCTATACTTTCAATGCCATCCTGATCAAAATTCCACTGGTATTTTTCAAAGTGCTGGAACAAACAACCCTAAAATTTGTATGGAACCAGAAAAGGCCCTGAATTGCTAAGGAAATGTTGAAAAAGAAAAACAAACCTGGGGGCATCACATTGCTTGATTTCAAGCTTTACTACAAAGCTGTGATCATCAAGACAGCATGGTACTGGCAGAAAAACAGACAAAAACCAGTGAAACAGAGTAGAGAGTCCAGATATGGACCTGTAACTATATGGTCAAATAATCTTCAACAAAGCAGGAAAAAATGTCCAGTGGAATAAAGAGTCTCTTCAATAAATGGTGCTGAGAAAACTGGACAGCTATGGATAGAAGAATGAAACTCGACTATTCTCTTACACCATACACAAAGATAAACTCAAAATGGATAAAAGACCTGAACGTGAAGTAGTAATCTATAAAAATCCTAGAGGAGAACATAAGCAGTAACCTCTTCAACATCAGCCACAGCAACTTCTTTCAAGACATGTCTCCAAAGGCAAAAGAAACAAAAGTGAAAATGAACTTTTGGGACTTCATCAAGAAAAAGCTTCTGTACAGCAAAGGAAACAGTCAACAAAACAAAGAGGCAACCCACGGAAGAGGAGAAGATATTCACAAATGACATTACAGACAGAGGGCTGATATCCATGATCTATAAAGGACTTCTCAAACTCAACACCCAAAAAACAGATAATCGCATCAAAAAATGGGCAGAAGACATGAATGGACATTTCTCCAAAGAAGACATACAAATGGCTAACAGACACATGAAAAAATGTTCATCACCATTAGCCATCAGGGAAATTCAAATCAAAACCACATTGAGATACCACCTTACACCAGTTAGAATGGCCAAAATCAACAAGACGGTGAACAACAAGTGTTGGAAAGGATGTGGAGAAAGGGGAACCCTCTTACACTGTTGGTAGAAATGCAAGTTGGTAAAGCCACTTTGGAAAACAGTGTGGAGATTCCTTAAGAAATTAAAAATAGGGGCACCTGGGTGGCTCAGTGAGTTAAGCCTCTGTCTCTAGCTCAGGTCATGATCTCAGGGTCCTGGGATCGAGCCCCAAGTCAGGCTCTCTGCTCAGCACAGGGCCTGCTTCTGCCTCTCTCTGTGCCTGCCTCTCTGCCTACTTGTGATGTCTCTCTCTCTGTCAAATAAATAAATAAAATCTTAAAAAAAATAAGAAATTAAAAATAGAGCTACCCTATGACCCAGCAATTGCACTACTGAGTATTTACCCCAAAGATACAGATGTAGTGAAAAGAAGGGCCACATGTACCCCAATTTTCATAGCAGCAAAGGCCATAATCACCCAACTGTGGAAAGAGTCAAGATGCCCTTCAATAGACAAATGGATAAAGAAGATATGGTCCACATATACAATGGAATATTACACCTCCATCAGAAAGGATGAATACCCAACTTTTGTATCAACATGGATAGGACTGGAGGAGATTATGCTGAGTGAACTAAGTCAAGCAGAGAAAGTCAATTATCATATGGCTTCACTTACTTGTGGAGCATAAGGAATAACATGGAGGACATCATGAGAAGGAAAGGAAAAGGAATTGGGGGAAACTGGAGGGGGAGATGAACCATGAGAGACTATGGACTCTGAGAAACAAATTGAGGGTTTTGGAAGGGAGGGGGTTGAGGGGATGGTGAGCCTGGTGGTAGGTATTAAGAAGGGCACATATTACATGGAGTACTGGGTGTGGTGCATAAACAATGAATCTTGAACACTAAACAAATAAGACAAAAAATTTTTTAAAAAGAGAGAGAGATGATCTCTCTGTTTCTCTTCTTATAAGGGCACTAATCCTGTTTATGAAGGTTCCACCCTCATGACCTAATTACCCCCCAAAGACCCCACCCTCAAATACCCTCATACTGGGGATGAAGGCTTCAACATACAAGTTTTGGGGGAGACACAAACATTCAGTCCAACAAAAGGTTTTTTTCCACTTATAGTAATTTATTAAGCCATTCATTTGGTTTACATAGTTTTCTGTACCTGTGTTTTATAATAAAAAGTTTTTAAAAACTGTTCTTGGTTTTTAGATAAAACATATGTCAACTTTTCTTACCTTTAAAACAAGTTCTTTATACCTCACTCTATTTAATAACATGGACTTTTTGTATGTAAAGGAAGATGGAATCTCTTCTCCAAACAGCCAATGAATAAGCCTTTGCTTTTGAGGGCAATACACTCTATCATTTGCCACTATAGAAACTACTTATACAAGGGCTTCAATTTCCTTCCCATGGCATGTTCATTCAGCTCCCATAGCCCTGGGCTTTGGGCTTAAGTAGATACTGGCCCATAATGATTTGGATTTTATTCCCAAGAGCAGGAGTAGACCACTTGGTCAATTGTTGAGGCAAAAGAATGGGACTTGAACACAGTTTTCCAGGCTAAAAAGAGACAGCATTCTTCCAGATTCAAAATAGTTTACTCTCCATGGATTGTGGCAGGGTGGTAAATCTGTAAACGAACATCACCATCTTTAATGACCAGAAGAAATGTAGGCAGTGATACACATAACTACTGGATGATTTCCTCCTCTCCAGTCCAGAAAGTCCAAATGGATTATCACAAGGCATTAGTGGAGATGTTCTGAATATTTTTGTATATTTTCTGTTTCACTAAGAATTTGGGCTGATCTCTGCTCATTCTTACTTACTGTTCTTTACAAATGTCAGGTAAGCCTGGAAAATGTCCCAGATGGTCCAATAGTGGGATAAGGCAGCATATGTCTTATTCAACAATAACACAGGTGTTAGGCAATGATTTGAAAATCAGGACTTGAAGGACAATATCAATCTCCAGTTGGAGAAAAGAGTATTTAGGGTAAAGGAACCAGAAGATGTCAGATTATGGTTGATTTCCCACTCCAAGGCACTGCTCAGAATCCCAGATGTTCCATTTGAATTCCTTCCGTTGCCACTCTGAAATACTAGTCTATAAATTTAATTGGTTATAAGCATGATTTCCCAAGATGCTTGTTTACTCTTTTCGTGTAGTATCAGATTGCTTTTAATAAGGTATTCAAACCCTACAAAGTATGTTTCCAAAAAAAATCAAAGCTAATTCACTACACTTAACACTTAAGTGCTTCTCTAAGTCAATAAAACCCGCCTCTGCTTAAGTATAACTAGGACCTCAACTATCTCAGCTCCTGTAATAGGGAATTCTCCCTTCCATTCTTGCTGAAGTCCTTCAGAAAATGGACAATTCTAGTTGGGTATAAGAGATAACCTTTAGATCACTGCTATTGTAAAACAAATGTGTCCCTCTTTAGGAAACGTTAGCATTAGGGAAAATAACTCATTATCTCTATCTCTTCCGGTTCACCATTAAGTCTTTATTATCTCCCTATTCACTTCCTAATGCTTTTTTGGACCCCACTGAAGTCTAT
This sequence comes from Lutra lutra, assembly GCF_902655055.1. NCBI lineage: Eukaryota > Metazoa > Chordata > Mammalia > Carnivora > Mustelidae > Lutra > Lutra lutra. Next base: position 63,286,293 of record NC_062284.1, read on the forward strand.
ATGGTCCATTAAAAGTTTTCTGCAATCTGATTTTAATTATAACCTGGTCCTGACTCTCAGTACGCCCTGGTTTGTGCTGCTCCATCTTTCCATTCAGATTGTCTAGTCTCTTGGCAATTTTTACCCTTATATATGAAACAAAGTAATCACTGAAAACATAAACACCCAAGCCATACATCACAAATCAGAATCTTCTTGAGCTTAAGACTGGGTCCCAGTTGGAAGCAGCCTAGGAGAGTAAAAATATATGCTATTTTAATGGAAGAGAGAGGTTCAGTAAAGCTAAGGTTGGAGCTGATCCTGGCCAGGCACAGTGGGTTGCGGACAGTGCTCATTTTCTTGTATTCATCATATGCTATATATGAGGCATTTATTTATTTCTTCCAAAAACATTTACTGAGCACCTGCTTGTGCTGTGCTTGTGGCTGCAGATTAGAACAATAAGCAAAGTGGTATAATCGCTGCTGTCTTTGAATTCGCAATAATAATCCACAAGCCTACAAATCCTCAGATCCACTATGTAAGTATTATAAAGGAAAATAAATGGCGGGGACAATAGGAGAGCAATAATGAGGGAGATCTGACCTAGCCTGGGGTTTTGGGAAGGCTTCTGAGGAAGTGCTCTAATGTGAGGCAAATAGAGAAGATACCTAAGTGAAAGTGGCGTGGAGAGAAGAGCCCTCTAGACAGATAAAAAAACAGATTTGCAAAGTCCTTGAATCAGAAAGCAATGAGGCACATTCAAGGAGCTAGAAGAGCAGGATAGTTGAGTGCAGAGTGGGTCAGATGTGGAATGGGGGGAAGAGACAGGTCAAATGGTGCAGAGCCCTGGAGACAAGGAGGGCACATATTGCATGGAGCACTGGGTATGGTACATAAACAATGGATTTTGGAACGCTGGAAAAAAAACTATGTAAAATGTTATCCTAAGAGTAAAATAAGCCATGAAGAGTTTTTAAGCAAAGGAGTGGCAGGGTCAGACTGTGAATGATCAGAAGGGCATAAGATTGTGGGAAGGAGTCTAGTTCAGAGGCTCTTTCAATGGCCCTGGCAAGAGATAAGTGAACGGATTTGATAATTGTTTAGGAAGTAAAATAGATAGGAATTGGTAATGCAAGAACCACGAGGGGTAATGAACAGGAAGGAGGCTCACTGGGTAGATATAAGTCCCATTTACTGAGATAGGGATTGTCTAAGAATTTTTCTCTAGAGAAGATAGGGAGAAAAACACATTCTCTTTCTTTGTAGAAATAGAATCACCAAGCTTTAATGAGTATCAGTCATTAACAGTAAGATTGGGTGAGGTCTAAGAATCATTTTGTATTCTAGACAAGAAAGAAAAATATCTTACAATAGTAGAAAAGATAACTGATAAGGAAGCCAGAGAACTTTATAAAATGCCACATAATTAATCTGATTAAAGAAAGCATAGAATTTTAAAGTAGTGAAGAAAAGCTTTTACTTAGAGAAAAATTAAATGCTTTTACGTAGAATGAAGTCAGAATGCTACAGCTTTTGACACCCCCCCATTACTCTTTTTTCTATGGAGAAAATGAAAAAGAAGCACCAGGGGATATCTTAAAGTTTCTGGAAAGGCATCACTTCTGGGAAAACCTGGTAATATTAACCTAGTTCTCCCTAAATGTTACGAAGAAAGTCTCGGACAGATACCACTTTGTAACTCTTGAACAAGGGACCAGCTAAAAATACCAAATTGAGACTGAATTGGTCTCTGCTTAGGGAAAGTCATGGACTAGAAAATGACAGAAAACTGCAGGTGTCCAAATATAGCATGCAGACTGTGGATTATCTAAAACAAGACTACTGAGGATTGCATAGGATTCACAGAATGGGGGAGGAGGGGAAGAACTCCTGGTCCTATATACAGGGAAACTGCCAGCAATCCTTGCTTTCTTTTTGGAGGATTCAATTTTTTTTTCTTTTCTTTTCAAAGATTTTATTTATTTATTTGACACACACAGAGAGAGAGAGAGAGAGAGAGAGAGAGAGAGAGATCACAAGTAGGCAAAGAGAGAGAGGGAAGCAGGCTCCCTGCTGAGCAGAAAGCCCGATGTGGGGCTCGATCCCAGGACCCTGGGATCATGACCTGAGCCGAAGGCAGAGGCTTTAACCCACTGAGCCATGCAGGTGCCCCTGGAGGACTCAATTTTTATACTTCACTGGAGGAGAAATGGAACTTCAGTATCCCTCTCAACACGTTCTTAAAGAATGCTTTGGTTTTTCAGGAATTATTCTTTTTTTTTTTAAGATTTTATTTATTTATTTGACAGAGATCACAAGCAGACAGAAAGGCAGGCAGGGAGAGAGGGGGAAGCAGGCTTCCTGCTGAGCAGAGAGCCCAATGAGGGGCTCGATCCCAGGACTCTGTGATCATGACCTGAACCAAAGGCAGAGGCTTAACCCACTGAGCCACCCAGGTGCCCCTTAAGTGGAGTTTTTTAAAGAAAGAAAACAGAAAAGAAAAAAAAAAAATGGAAAAGAAAAAGAAAATTATTATCTTATAATAGACTTCTAGTATGTTTCCTGAATGAACTTTACTTGGTAAGGTCAAACTAATTTCAAAAAGAAAAAAAAGGAAAAAAGATTCACTTGCAAACTTAATTTCCCAAAGTTTATTTTTCAAACCTCCTTGTTTTTTTAAAGATAATCTTTCCCTTCTTATTATACTGGGAATGGATGCATCTAAACATAACCAAAACAGATGCTTTCTGTACATTTCTGTCCTAGTCTTTAGGGCAAATCTTAACTTAAATCAGAAATGGGACTTTTTCTACATCTTCTTCATAGGGCCTGTAAATATTTTAAAAAGAGAATGCTACTATGAAAGGTACTCATGGATAATTCTTTATGTCTCCAGTCTATAGTCCAGATAGGACTGTCTTCATCTCTTAAAAGAATTTTCAGAAAACTTGAATCATGTAAAAGGCAGGGATAGCCTGCCACTTTAACCTTCATAGCGTAGGTCTATAGTAATGGCTAAGCCAGGAATGTCTGAATAAATCAGAGATGAAACATACCAGGGACACGGAGGAAATGACACTGGAGGACCTATTCCGATAAGGACCATGCAATGACAATGGCAGTTTGTACAGGAAATCCATTCTCAGGGGAATTTGTTGTGATTTTAGAAGCTGAATTGTATTTATTCATCACTTCTGATAAAGCTAGGAAAAGGCAAAAACTATTTAAAATGGGGAAAGTCCCTATATCAAGGACCACTCAGTAGGCTCAAGTCTATGATTTGCCTATAAAATCAGTCTCAGAAACATTATGTTTGAGGTAAATACCCCTGCAGAGAATCAGCTGGATAATGAAGACCATCCTTTTTAATATCCTATTCATGTAAGACTTCTTACTTCTTTCTTCTTAAATGTTCAAGAGGTCTTGAACATTTAAAGCAGACTTATTTTAAAATTCCTTTCAGATTGCTCTATTATCTACAGGATCTTGGTTCTTCTCTCTGCAAATGGTTTTGTTGTTGTTTTCTGTGAGCACATGTCCAGGGAGAGCTGCCTTTAAAAGACTCCTTCTGGGGGCGCCTGGGTGGCTCAGTGGGTTAAGCCGCTGCCTTCGGCTCAGGTCATGATCTCAGGGTCCTGGGATCGAGCCCCGCATCGGGCTCTCTGCTCAGCGGGGAGCCTGCTTCTCCCCCTCTCTCTCTGCCTGCCTCTCTGCCTGCTTGTGATCTCTCTCCGTCAAATAAATAAATAAATAAATCTTAAAAAAAAAAAAAGACTCCTTCTGGTGTCCTGATTTCAGAAGTTATCTGAATAGAGAGGCTGTGAGGATAGGTTTTTTTTGTTTGTTTGTTTGTTTGTTTGTTTTTTCTAGTCCTTAGACCAGTTTTCATATTAGATATCTTGGCTTAGGGCTTCTGCACTTTACAAGTAGTATAAATTTGGCCCCAACTCTAGGTGTGGTTCAGATTAGGACTCTGATTTTTCAAGGATGACTCTTTATTCACCCAATGTCTTTAGGACAGCCCAATTCTGTGCCCCATTTCCTGGCCACTGAGTGGACTCTTCCACAGAATGGACAGTCCCTTCTGGCCGATGGCTTTAGTCAAGAAACTCAGGTTCTTCCCTAGCCATTCACAGGGACCTATTGTCTCAATTCCAGCTCCGGGTGACAAATTTCAAATTCCATATTCTTTTCAATAGAAAAGTATTGATCTGGTTTTCCCCAATCAGCTGTAACAATGTCATCCTATCTCTTCCAAAATTCTGTCACAGCGACCACATTCACAACTGCCAAATCACTAGGATTTCATACTTCATTTAAAGAAGTCTGAACATGTTTCTAGGTGCAATATGGTATAGTCAAAAGCCACACTGGCCTGGGAATCCAGAGACCTGCTCTCTTGTCTAAGTCTAGCCCTAAATAAGTTGTGTAACTAAATTTGTTATTCATTTTGAGTTTCAGGGGAGAAAAAGAAGAATTAGGATTTGAAACAGAGAAGGGCTCTTTCAGCTCTAAAATGCCATGATTCTGTGAAATACTATCTTTCATCTTCTGGAGCCTCATCGGAGGCCACAAGTGTGGGGTAGCATGTGCCTGAGACAAGGTGAGGATAATTTAGAAGGAAGTCCCTGGATCCCAGCTTCCCAGACTTATGCAGCTCCTCCTTCATTGAAATAGCTACAAGACACATTAGCATTTCAAACACCGTTGCCCGTGACAGGTGATCTCAGGAAGATTAGGAGGTAGACAAATTCTGTTTTTTGTTTTCTTTTTTTATGTCAGGCTCAGTAAGTAAACATTAACTGTTTGAACACAATATTCAGCATTCCTCATTCATTTTTCATGAACTCATACAACATATCAAAGGGATATATGCCCCACTCCTTAGTTATCCTCTCAGAATTACAGACAGACTCATTTTTCTCTGTCAGTAAACCTGAAAGCTAGAGTTGTAGTTTAGCTGTAAGAATATCTCATGGAGGTGTCGACTTGGAAGATGGTAGCAGAGTAGGAAAACCCTAGGCTCACTCTGTTTCATAGATACAACTAGATAACCATCAAATCATCCTAAATACCCCAGAAATTGACTTGAAGACTGACAGAACAAACTCCACAACTAAAGGTAAAGAAGAGGCCACCTCAAAGAAGGTAGGGAGTGCTGAGATGCGATTTGGGAGAAATGGATTATGGCCACTCTGGTAGTGAGGGAATCATGGTCACAGAGAAGGGCAAGAGACAGACTAGCACACAGGGGAGTACATGGGGAAAAAGAATCCTCATAGCAACTGGCATGGAAAGCGAGAGGGCCTGAACTTCATGAGTTCTTGTAGTCAGTGAGGCTTAAAGGGTGGGGTTTTGAAGGTCAGCAGGCATGGGTGAGTAGAGCCTGGGGGGCATTTCACTACTCTTGGAGAGAAGGCAGGGAAACAACCCACAGACATACAGTGTGGAAACAGTGATCTTAAGAGCATCTGGGACACACAGTGGGGAGGTTATTTGCTCATCTCAGAGTGCATCCCAGAGACACAATATTCACAGAGAGGCCCCTCTAGGACCAAAGGAACTAGCTGGTGCCATTTCCCTCCCTCACCCCTCAGCATAAGCACAGAACCACCTGTGGGAACCAGCGTAGTTCTGACACTCACATGCTTATGCCAAGCCCTGCCCTCCCACGCTATGGTGGAACCACCTCTCCCAGTCATGCTTGCCTCAGGTCCAATATGGGGGCCCTCTCTCCCAGAAGACTGGCCCAAATCCCTACTCACACCACACCACATCTCCCAACTAGGGAGTTTTGTGGAACCTTGGTTCTGGGTGGTGGTGGTGACAGGTCTCACTTCACAAGCAGACCAGAACACACATTTTTAAAACACACCACATTCAGGCCAGAGACCAAACACTGTTCAAAAGAGGAAAACAATGCCTCTGCAGATAACTAGCCTGAAGAATAAAGCAGCCAGGACACAACAGCAGAACACACACAGCACACATTGGAGATACTCCTGGAAGCACCAGGACCTTGGGGACAGGGCATACTATACTGCAGAGCAATATGGGACTTTTCCTTCATAAAGCCATTACCCTCAAGAACAGGAGACAGAGCTGACTTTTCTAACACAGAGAAACAGGCACAGAAACAGACAAAATAAGAAGACAGAAATTTATCCCAAATGAAAAAAAAAAAAAAAAAGCCAAGGCCAAGGCCAGAAAATCAAGGTAAACAGATATACATAACATACCTGATGGAGTATTTATACTTCTTAAAAGACTATTTATTTAAGAGAGAGAGAAAGAGGGAGAAAGTGCATGAATGGGGGAAGGCAGAGAATCTCAAGCAGATTCCCCACTGAGCATGGAGCCTGAGGCAGGGCTTGATCTCATGTCCCTGAGATCATGACCTGAGCCAAAATCAAGAGCTGGATGCATAATCGAATAAGCCACCCAGGTGCCCCAATCTGATGGAGTATTTAAAACAATGATTATAAGGATACTCACTAGACTTGAGAAAAGAGTGGAAGACATCAGTGACAGCCTTAACACAGATTTAAAAAAAGAACCAATTAGAGATGAAGAGTGCAATAAGTGAGATTAGAAGCACACCTGATGCAATGAATAGCGGGATAGAAGATGCAGAGGAATGAATTAGTGACCTAGAAGCCAGAGTAATGGAAAGTTATCAAACTGAACAAAAGAGAAAGAAAAGAATTATGCAAAATGAGAATAGACTTAGGGAATTCAGTGACTCTATCAAATGTAATTTCATATTATAGGAATCCCAGAAGATGAAGAGAGAGAAAAGAGGGCAGAAAATTTATTTGATAAAATAATAGCAGAAAATTTCCCTAATCTGGGAAGGAAACATATACTAAATCCAGGAGGCAAGAAAAATCTCAACAAAAGCAGATATACACCAAGGCATATTGTAATTAAATTGGCAAAATATAGTGATAAAGAAAAAATATTTTTAAAGCAGCAAGACAAAAGAAGACAGTAAAATACAAGGGAAATCCCATAAGGCTAGCAGGTGATTTTTTTAGCATCAACTTTCCAAGCCAGAGGGAGTAGCATGATATATTCAAAGTGCTGAATGGAAGGTTGGGGGTACCTGGCTGGTTTAGTTGATAGAGCATGTGACTTTCAATTTCAGGGTTATGAGTTCAAGCCTCATGTTGCATATAGAGCTTACTTTTAAAAAATTTTTCTCTTCAAAATGCTGAATGGGAAAAATCTGCAACCAGGAATACTCTTATCTAGCAAGGTTATATCATTCAGAATAGAGGGAGAGATAAAGAGTTTCCAAGACAAATAAAAACTAAAGGAGTTCATGACTACTAAACCAGCCCTGCAAGAAATATTAAGGGGACTCTCCAAGTGGAAAGGAAAGACCAAAAATGACAGTATGAAGGTAGGAAACATAAAAGCAAAAAAATGAATATTTCTGTAAAAAAAAAAAAATCAGTCAAGAAACTCACAAAACAAAAAGCTGTAAAATGTGAAAACATATACCTAAATCATGGGGAGGACAGGAGTAAAGAATGGGTTTACACTTAAACAACCATCAACTTAATATAGACTGCTATATGCAGAAGACATTATATACAAACCTAATGGTAACCATACACCAAAACCCACTAATAAATATGCAAAGGATAAAGAGAAAGAAGTCTAAACATGTCCAAATATATAAAGCAAATCAGCAAGCCATGAAAGACAGAAAGACAAGAAAGGATAGAGAAAGTCTTCAGAAATAACCACAAAACAAATGATAAAATGACAATAAAAACATATCCATCAATAATAACTTTGAATGTAAATGGTTAAATGCTCCAATCAAAAGACACAGGATGACAGAATGGATAAAAAAACAAGATCCATCGGGACGCCTGGGTGGCTCAGTTGGTTAAGCGGCTGCCTTCGGCTCAGGTCATGATGCCAGCGTCCTGGGATTGAGTCCCATATCGGGCTCCTTGCTCGGCAGGGAACCTGCTTCTCCCTCTGTCTCTGCCTGCCTCTCTGCCTACTTGTGATCTCTCTCTCTCTCTCTCTCTCTCTGACAAATAAATAAATAAATAAAATCTTAAAAAAAAAAAAAAAAACAAGATCCATCTACATGCTGCCTATAAGAGACTCATTTGAGTCCTAAATACACCAATAGATTGAAAGAGAGGGGATGGAGAAACATCTATCAAGCTAATGTAAGTCAAAAGAAAGGTGGAGTAGAAACTTGTATCATACAAAATAGACTCTTTTGGGGGGTGTTTGTGTAAAGCGATAGAAATTTATTAAGTGAAGATACAGAAAAAGCTCTCAAGAGTGAGAGAGGTCCCAGCAGGGTTGTTAATGAGGGCCTATAGGGTTGGTCTTTTATAGAAAGATAACCAGGGAACTTAAATCCTTTTAACATCTCTATTGATAACACCTTCCATGGCTTACTTCCTTTTTAGGGGCTGGTTATTCTTTGTGGGTCACAGGTGATTATCATAAAGACACCCACCCCACATGACCTACCCCACATGCCTAGGGCAGGGACTCTAAAACAAAGATGGTAACAAGAGACAAAGAAGGACTCTATACAATAAAAAATTAAGGGGACAATCCAACTAGAACATATAACAATTACAAATATTTATGCACCCAACATAGTAGTACCCAAATACGCAAAACAGTTAATAACAAACAAAGGAACTAATCAATAATTATACAATAGTAGGGGACCTTAACAACCCACTTATATCAATGGATAGATCATCTAAACAGAAAATAAACAAGGAAACAGTGGCTTTGAATGACACACTAGTCTAGATGGATTTAACAAATATATTCAGAACATTCCATCCTAAAACAGCAGGATAGACATTCTTTGCAAATGCACGTAGAATCTTCCCCAGAATAGATCATATATTGCATATAAAAATACCTCAACACCTGTCAGAATGGCTAAAATTAACAACACAGGAAACAACAAATGTTGGTGAGGATGCGGAGAAAGGGGAAAATTTTTGCACTGTTTGTAGGAATGCAAACTCATGCAGCCACTCTAAAAAACAGTATGGAGGTTCCAGAAAAAGTAAAAAATAGAACCACCCTATGACCCAGCAGTCACACTCCAGGGTATTTACCCAAAAGATACAAAAACGCTGATTTGAAGGGATATGCACAACTTTATGTTTATAGCAATATTATTTACAATAGCCAAGTTATGGAAGGAGCCCAAGGTCTATTGATTGATGAATGGATAAGAAGATGTGGTCTATTATTCAGCCATAAAAGAGAATGAAATCTTGTCATTCGCTATGACATGGATGGAGCTAGAGAGCATAATGCTAAGTAACATAAGTCAGTCAGAGAAAGACAAATACCATATGATTTCACTTCTATGTGGAATTTAAGAAACAAAACAAACTAGCAAAGGGGAGGAGGAGAGAGAGACAAATTAAGGAATAGGTTCAATTATAGGGAACACACTGATGGTTACCTGAGGGGAGGACAGGGGGAAGAGATGGGTGAAATAGGTGATGGGAATGAAGGAGTGAGCTTGTTCTGATGAGCACTGGGTGATGGATGGAAGTGTTCAATCACTATACTGTGCACCTGAAACTAATATTACACGGTATGTTAACTGACTGGAATTAAAATTTTAAAAAGAACATCTCATGGAAATTAAAAAAAACAAAAAGCTTCACAGAATAGCACGCTGCTATCTCTCCTATGTCCCACACCCCATCCCACCCTCCTTTTTCCTCTCCCATTAGGCAATATGTGTAGTCACACGAACAAGCACTGTGTGCAACTCGAATGGTTACCTAAGCACATAAGGTCAGCATCTGGGGCAACAGTCAGCAGGCACAGAGCGAGCAACAGAACAGGACTGAATTGAGCTCCCATGGCTTTTCCAGGGCCTATAGCATATATTACCTCAAAATCCTTACCACAACCTTTGTCCCGTGTGCTATGGAGAAACTTCTTTGAGTATCTCGTCTCAAAAGTTAATCCACAGATATACTTAAGCCCAGAAAAAAAAAATAAAGATCACTGTAGGAGAACTTGAAAATGATGGCCAATGATTTTGATTGCATCCCATAGGATGGAAATTAGTTAGGAAGAGTACTAGATTCAGAACTTGGAAATCATGGGGTTCTAGTCTCCTCTCTGCCTGTAACTATGAGACCATGGCCAAATCACCTGGCATCCCTGGGTCTCACTTTTCTTCTCATTTACAAAATGAGTAGGTCTGACAAAATGATCTCTAATGCATTTGTCAGTTCTAAAATTCTATAAGGTTTCTAAGAACTAGGAAGGCATGGTTTATGATAGAGGCCAGTCCCAGCTGATTACAGGAAGAACATTAAAAAATATTGTAAGGGCCCATCCTAGGCCCCTACAAGGCTTGGGAAGTGGTTTGGATAGCACTTCAGAAGGCCCTGATGATAAACCAGAACTAGAACCACTGGGCTTAAGCTAACAGAATACTCTGGACTGTTTGATCAAAAGGATAATAATGAGTTGGCTGGGTCAGCCTCAGAGGTAATCAGCAACTGACATTCTGTGGGGTAATTAGTATTCACATTCATGAATGGAGAAATGTTTATTTAATTTGCAAGTGATAGAGAACTTGTGAGGGCAATCAGTACTCCAATCTTCGAGATGGAAGGAGTGGTTGGAAACCAACAGTATAAAGATCAAAGAGGGAAGACTCAAGTGAGGTGAAGTTGGCAAGAAAAACACCAGAAAAACACCTAAGTGTCAGAGTGGGTAACAAACTGACCAGTAACCAGCACATTAGCACTGGACCTAGGGCTAGATGTAGGACTTGAATGAGGCCTTCCTTACGCTGTGTGGTTCTAAAACTAAAGAATTTCAGTTACAACAGTTTGGTTTAATAACACCAGGCCTTCAAAAACAGAGTTCAGATTTCTTATAAGAGATTCTTTTTTTTTTTTTAAGATTTTATTTATTAATTTGACAGAAAGAGATCACAAGTAGGCAGAGAGGCAGGCAGAGAGAGAGAGGAGGAGGAAGCAGGCTCCCCACCAAGCAGAGAGCCCAACATGAGGCTCTATCCCAGGACCCTGGGATCAGGACCCCAGCTGAAGGCAGAGGCTTTAATCCACTGAGCCACCCAGGTGCCCCGAGTTCAGATTTCTTGCCATGGTATAGTAACTGTGAGTAATTGCGAAAGGAGCAAATTTCACTGCTAGCTCTTCACTGTGCAAATCATAATGTCAATAACAGATGTGCATCATCGTCAGTGACAAATCGCATCGCTTCGTTCCAAGTCTGCTATAGATTGGTTGCTATGGATCTGTTATTCAGTTCACACATGAACAACCAAGTGTCTAGTGGGGCTGTGTCCTTGTCTTCTGGTGATAAACCCCAAAATGGACAATGGAAAGAATGGAACTGGCCAACAAAGATGAATGTGCAGCAAAGAAACAGTGATAACACTGGAAAGTAAACAGAGTTCTAGAAGACATAGTGAACTGTGGACACTGCTGCTATTTGAGAGGCTCTAGATACACACCAGAGGAACTTTGTGAAGGCAAGCCAATCAACCTAAGTGAGTAAAGTGGCTGTGATGAGAAGTATGAAAATGTCCCAGAGGAAGTGATGCTGGCAAAAAAAGCTTCATATTAAACGAACTCTTGGAGCTATTTCAGACATTGAAACCACAAAAGACAAAATGTTGGAAGCTGATCCAAGTTAGAAAAGAGTGGGACAATTCACCAAGGCACAGAGGGGATGTTTGCCCAGGATTGTAAGTTCTAGGACAAGAAGGCAGTAAGCATTGTTCAAACTACTCTGGATAAGTTTTTTTTTTTTTTTCTTACAAAGAAAGAAAATATTTTAATTCTTAAGGTTTTAAATTGTAGTATCCCGGCATTAGTTTTTCCATGTTCTTTCATTTCTCTATACATTTATAACCAAGAGGAATAGTATTTTAAACATTTTGACACACACTTATGTATCGTGATTTTTCCATTGATTACTAAGATCACATGATAGAGTCTCAGCTTGCATGGTTATTTTTATAGTCACACTACCATCCAAAGCAAAAACTGCTGTCCTAAAGTCCTAAAATGTAGAATCAGTTCTTATCCATGGAACAATATAAGTTTTGGAGACAGGCAATGGAAGATGGACTATATGACCTTTCAAGGTCTCCGCCAGAGCTAAAATACTATGATTTTTTTTTTTTTACCACCACTGTGGGACTTTATCTTTCCCTAAGCTGCCAATTATTTCTGAGCACTGTACTTAAATTGTTCTTTGCTTTGTAGCTTTGGCTTTCTTTGTCCCAGATCCTCTCTAGTGAAAGGGCATTAGATTATGGAGTAGAACTCTAATGGGAAAGCAAAGCTGCAGAACAACCCTGTCTCCATGAGGCTCTGTGATGGGGACTGTGGTAGCTCTGATGTACACAGCTTCCACGGCATCAGTGCATCCATACAAATCAGCTTTGAGTGCCCGAGACAGATCTTTCCGCTGCTGCATTCTGAGCACTCAGACTGGCGCTGCTCCAGAGCCCTGGCATGGATTTGAAGCATGGATACTCCTTGCAAAAATCCACTGCCAAACCACGCTTTTATGAATACCCTCCCCGGACAAGGCATTTATAGTGAGGACACATATGGACCTTGTGTGCTCTCTTCAATACTGACAATTCTTGAGCTACAACATAGACAATTATTGCCATAAGAAATCCACAATCTTGTCACCACTAAAAATTATCAGGGCTACAGAGTGAGGGAATACTTGATATTTTTAAACAGGACACTGACCTGTTCTCTATTCTCTCATTCTCTGCCCTCCATTTATATATTAGTTCTGCTCAACTTGAGACACATTCCAATATTCTTCAGGAGATGGCTCAGTAATGTAATTCCTGAAACAGTGCAATGTCCTAGCCCTGCATCCTTCTTTCATTTACTAGATTTCAAGGGGAAAAAAAATGTGATAGACAAAACCCAAACCTTGACTGCCCATAACTCGCAACAAAATTAAGTATGGGAGACACAGAAGCTCGTTAAACTGTAAGTTACTTTAGGATAAGGTGTCTTCCATTAAAAATAATACTGAGAATAGAATATTTGCTTTCTGCTATAAATTTGGATTTAGAAATAGAGATTACAAATATTCTTCATTATTAAGTCCCACAGAATCCCACAATCAAAATTTGTTCTTTCATCATGTGTCTACTTGGAGATTGTGAATTTTGGTTTCATCTGACTCGCTTAAGAATTGTCCCTACAGCAGAAATATGGAATTTTGACTGGGCATTCCGGAGTATGGCCAGTTATTTATTTGATGGGGAAATTGTGAATTCTTAAAAGAAAAAAAAAATCTACGATTACAAGATTACTTAATTTTTAACAAAAAAATATTCCAGCTTGTTTCCCACCACATGTTTTCTCAGCCTGTTTTCTCAGCCTTCCGTTTCCAGGGTCCTGTCCCTCGGGGCCTCCAACTGGGGAACCCCGAGTCCTGCGCCACGAGTCCCCCTACCACGCCGGCACAAACGGTGACTTTCGGAGCTGAGCACAAGCCTCCGAGCGAGAGATACATTCGTGCCCCCACGGAGGCCAGCCCCATCCTGGGGCGCCCCCGCTGCCCGAAAAGTTGGAGGCGGATGCCCGTCCACGAACTCTGAACCCCTCCCTGAACTCTGCTCCGGGACAGCTCCCCTGCGCCGGGGCCCCCGTGTGGACCGCGCCATCTCGGCACGTTTTCCACATCACCGCCACATGCCCCGAGCCAGAAAAAAAAAAAAAAAGAAAAGAAAAGAAAAAAAAAATGAAAACTTGTTTCAACTTCTGAGGCAGGTATCTCTACTTACAAAGAGAGGACAACACTGATCAGGCAATTCATTCTTTCACAATCTCACAGAAGAATCTACTATGAGGATGGGAAAACAAGATTGTCTAAAAATTACTGTACACTGAGATAAAACACGAACTACTATCATCTGACCTCTTTTTCGATCAAATTTGATTGTTTTTAACTAAGAGAACAGAATGCAACAGTTTTGGAAGTAAAACAACTTCTCCTTTGGGAGTTATTTATTGTACAGAGTTGTTTGAGATTTTATAGTGCTGGTCAATAGAACTTTCTGCATTAATGGAAATGTTCTATATCTGCACTGATACAGAAGCCATTAATCAGCTGTGGCTTGACGCAACTTGAAATGTGACTAATGCTACTGCAGAACTGAATTTTTAGACTAATTTAATTTTTATTTAAATACCCACATGTTGTCACCGGCTAATACAATGTAGATCTAGAACCAAAGTTCCCAAATCTAGTTACAGAATGGAATCACCAGGGGAAACTAAAAGATACCCATGCCTCCTAAACCAATTTCCTGTTGATTTTCATTTAATATGTCTGAGTAGGGACTACCTTTTTTTTTTTTTTTTAGTTCTCCAGGTGATTTCTTTTTAACCACTTTTTTTTTTTTTTAGCAGCAGTTTAGGTTCATAGCAAAAATTAAGAGAAAGGTATAGAGATTTCTCAGATACCTCCTTCTCTCCCCACCTCCACAGGCACAACCTTCCCTGTTACTGACATCCCTCTCTAGAACAATATACTTGTTACAATGGATGAACCTGTATTGACAAATCATAATCACCTACATTTGTCCATAGTTTACATTAGGATTCAATATTGGCACTGTATATTCTATGGGTTTTGACAACTGTATGATGACATGTATCTATCATTGCTGCATCATACAGAGTATTTTCATTGCACTTAAAATCCTTTGTGCTCTGCCTTTTCTTCCCTTCCCCCACCCAAATCTGAGCAACCACTGATCTTTTTACTGTCCCCATGGTTTTGCCTTTTCCAGACTAACATGTAGTTGGAATCATACAGTATGTATGTAGCTTTTTCAGATTGGCTTCTTTCACTTAATAATATGCATTTAAGTTTCTTTCATGTCTTTTCACAACTTACTGACTCATTTCCTTTTAGTACTGAATAGTATTCCATTATCTGGATGTACGACGGTTTATTAATCCACTCATCTAATGAGGAACATCTTGGTTTCTTTCAAGTTTTGGCAATTATGAGCAAAACTATTACAAATATCCAAGTGCAGGTTTTTGTGTGGACATAACTTCTCAACCCCTTTGGGTAAATACCAAGGATTGCAATTGCTGGATCATGAGGTAAGAATGTTTGTTTTGTTTTGTAAGAAGCCCTCAAAATGTCTTCCAGAGTGGCTGTATCATTTTATGTCCCCATCAGTAATAAATTAGAGTTGCTGTTGCTCACATCCTCACCAGCATTTGGTATTGTCAGTGTCTGGATTTTGGCCACTGTAATAGGTGTATACTGGTATTTCAGTGTTGGTTTAATTCGTATTTCCTTGATGACATATGAGGTAGAGTATCTTCTCACAAACTTATTTGTTTTCTGTATAATACTTTGGTGAGCTATCTGCTAAGGTCTTTGGACTATTTTTCCCCCTTTTCCTTCTTTAATGTAATTTCTACACCCAATGTAAGGCTTGAATTCACAATCCTGAGATCAAGAACTGCATGTTTACCAACTGAGCCAGCCAGGTGCCCCTTTGGCCCATTTTTTAAATCAAGTTGTTTGTTTTTTATTGTTGAGTTTTAAGAGTTCTCTGTATAGGGCGCCTGGGTGGCTCAGTGGGTTAAAGCCTCTGCCTTCGGCTCAGGTCATGATCTCGGGGTCCTCGGATCGAGTCCCACATTGGGCTCTCTGTTCAGCAGGGAGCCTGCTTCCCCCCCTCTCTCTGCCTGCCTCTCTGCCTACTTGTGATCTCTCTCTCTGTCAAATAAATAAATAAAATCTTAAAAAAAAGAGTTCTTTGTATACTTTGAATTAACAGTTCTTTATCAGACATGTCTGATAAGTATATCACAAATGTTATCTCCTAGTGTGTGGCTTGTTTTCTCACTCTCTTAATAGTTTCTGTCATAGGGCAGAAGCTTTTCATTTTTTTTTAAATTTTTAAATTTTTAAATAAATATATAATGTATTATTAGCCCCAGGGGTACAGGTCTGTGAATCACCAGGTTTACACACTTCACAGCACTCAGCATATCACACACCCTCCCCAATGTCCATAACCCCACCACCCTCTCCCGACCCCCCTCCTCCCGGCCACCCTCAGTTTGTTTTGTGACATTAAGAGTCTCTTATGGTTTGTCGCCCTCCCGATCCCATCTTGTTTCATTTATTCTTTTCCTATCCCCCAAGCCCTCCATGTTACATCTCCACTTCCTCATACCAGGGAGATCATATGATAACTGTCTTTCTCAGATTGACTTATTTCACTCAGCATAATACCCTCTAGTTCCATCCACGTCGCTGCAAATGGCAAGATTTCATTTCTTTTGATGGCTGCATAGTATTCCATCATATATATATACCACTTCTTCTTTATCCATTCATCTGTTGATGGACATCTAGGTTCTTTCCATAGTTTGGTTATTGTGGACATTTCTATTATAAACATTCAGGTGCACGTGCCCCTTCGGATCACTAGATTTGTATCTTTAGGGTAAATACCCAGCAGTGCGATTGCTGGGTCATAGGGTAGCTCTATTTTCAACTTTTTGAGGAACCTCCATGCTGTTTTCCAGACTGGTTGCACCAGCTTGCATTCCCACCAACAATGTAGGAGGGTTCCCCATTCTCCGCATCCTTGCCAGCATCTGTCATTCCCTGACTTGTTAATTTTAGCCATTCTGACTGGTGTGAGGTGGTATCTCATTGTGGTTTTGATTTGTATTTCCCTGAGGCCGAGTGATGTGGAGCACTTTTTCATGTGTCTGTTGGCCATCTGGATGTCTTCTTTGCAGGAATGTCTGTTCATGTCCTCTGCCCATTTCTTGATTGGATTATTTGTTCTTTGGAAGTTGAGTTTGATAAGCTCTTTATAGATTTTGGATGCTAGCCCTTTATCTGATATGTCATTTGCAAATATCTTCTCCCATTCTGTCGGTTGTCTTTTGGTTTTGTTAACTGTTTCCTTTGCTGTGCAAAAGCTTTTGATCTTGATGAAGTCCCAATAGTTCATTTTTGCCCTTGAGAGCCTTTCATTTTAATGAATTCTAGCCTGGGCGCCTGGGTGGCTCAGTTGGTTGGGCAACTGCCTTAGGCTCAGGTCATGATCCTGGAGTCCCTGGATCGAGTCCCATATCAGGCTCCCAGCTCCATGGGGAGTCTGCTTCTCCTCTGACCTTCTCCCCTCTCATGTTATCTCTCACTCTCTCTCTCTCAAAGAAATAAATAAAATCTTTAAAAAAGAAATAATAAAACCTAACTTAATGAAGTCCAGCTTATTTTTTCTTTCATGGATCTTGCCTTTGGTGTTTCATCTAAAAGTCACCATGCCCAAGGTTATCTAAGTTTTCTGCTACGATATCTTCTAGGAGTTTTATAGTTTAGATTTTACATTTAGGTCTGTGATCCATTTTAATTTTTGTGAAAGGTGTAAAGTCTGTGTCTAGATTTTTTTTTTTTTTTTGCACGTGGCTGTGTAGTTTTCCAGCACCATTTGTTGAAAAGACAATCTTTACTCTATTGTCCAGCCTTTGCTCCTCTGTAAAAGATCAGTTGATTATAATTATGTGGATCTATTTCTGAACTCCCTATTCTATTCCAATGATCCATTTACTTCTAGTTTACTGAGTTTTTATCATGAATGGGTATTTGAGTTTGTCAAATGTTTTCTGTGTCTATTTATAAAATCATGTTATTTTTCTTTTTTAGTCCATTGATGTGATGAACTGTTTGATTTTTGAAGGTTGAACCAGTCTTGCACACCTGGAGTAAATCCCACTTGGCTGTGGTATATAATTCTTCTTGTACATTGTTAGATTCAATTTATTAATTTTTTTTAGTGTTTTTGCATCTATGTTCAAGAGAGATATTGGTCTTAGGGGCACCTGGGTAGCTCAGTTGGCTGGGTGTCAGACTCTTTATTTTGGCTCAGATCATGATCTTAGGGTTGTGAGATCAAGCCCCCCATCCGGCTCTGCGCTCAGCAGGCAGTCTGCTTCTCTTCTCCCTCTGCCCCTCCCCCTGTTCACAAATGTACACACACTCTCACTCTCTCTCAAATAAATGAGTAAACAAATCTTTAAAAAAAGAGAGATTGATTTATAGTTTTCTCTTCTTGTAATATCTTTGTCTTGTTTTGGTAGTAAGGTAATGCCAGCCTCATAAAATGAGGTAGTATTTCTTCTGCTTCACTCCACTGAGATTGTAGAAAATTAGCGTACTTTCTTCCTTAAATGTTTGATAGAATTCACCAGTAAACTTATCTCATCTAGGTGCTTTTTGTTTTGGAATATTATAAGTTATTCAATTTCTTTAATAGATAAAGGTAATTCTGATTATTTCTTCTTGTGTGAGTTTATACTAATTGTGTCTTTCAAGAAATTGATCTATTTCATCTAGGTTATCAAATTTATGGACACAGAGTACTCAATAGTATTATTTATTATCCTTTTAATGTCCAAAGGATCTGTACTGATGTCCTTTTATTTCTTATATTATTAATCTATGTCTTTGTCCTTTTTTTTCTTAGCCTAGGAAAAACTTACTAATTTTATTAATCTTTTCAAAGAGCCAAGTTTTGATTTTGTTAATTTCTCCATTGATTCTTGTTTTCAATTCCATTTATTCCATCCTAATTTTTATTATTTTTTTTCTTCTGCTTACTTTGGACTTAATTTGTTCTTTTTATTCTAGTTTCCTAAAGTGGAAACTTAGGTGATTGATTTTAATCTTTCTTATTATCTCATAAGTATATTCAATGCTATAAATCTCCCATTAAGCATAGATTTCACTTTATCCCACAAATTTTGAAAAATTGTGTTTTCATTTTTATTTATTCAAAATATTTTTTAAAAATCTCTTGAGAATAGTTCCTTGATCCTGATGTTATTTAGAAGTGTGTTTTTTGGAGTGCCTGGCTAGCTAAGTCTGTAGAGCATGCAACTCTTGCTCTTGAAGTCATGAGTTCAAGCCCTGTTGGGCATAGTCTACTTAAGAAAAAAAAAAAAGAAACAAAGAAACTGCTGTTTAATCTCCACATATTATGGGATTTTGTGTCTATCTCTTACTGATTTCTGGATCAATTCCACTGTGTTCTGGGAGCAGGCTGTATGATTTCTATTCTTTTAAGGTCTGTTTTGTGGCCCAATGTGGTCTATCTTGATTAATACTCCAGTGAGCTGGAGAGGAATGTGCATGTTTTTGATGGGTAAAGTAATATATAATTGTGCACTGTATTCAGTTTATTAATAAATTGTGAACTATGTCCTTACTGATTCTTTACCTGCTGGATCTCTCCATTTCTGATAGAAGTGGGCTAAAGTCTCCAACTATGATTGTGGAGTTACCTATGTTTCCTCGTACTTCTATTATTAGTTTTTGCCTCATAAAATTTGGTACTCTGCTGTTAGGTGCATATATATGTTAATGATTGTTGTGTCTTTTTGAAAAACTGGCCCCCTAATCACTATGTAATGCCCTTCTTTATCTCTAACTTTCTTTGCTTTGAAGTCAATTCTCTCTTAATATAGCTATTCGTGCTTTCTTTTGATTTGTGTTAGCATGTATATTTTTTCCATCCATTTACTTTTAAACTTTATGTCTATATTTATTTATTTATTAAGTTTATCTTTTAAAGATTTTTATTTATTTGAGAGAGGGATAGAGTGAGTGGAGGGAGGGATAGAAAAGGAAGGGGAGAGGGGGGAACGAATCCCAAGCAGACTTTGCCCTGAGCACGGAGCCCAGTGTGGGGCTTGATCTCACAACCCTGAGATCACAACTTGAGCCAAAACCAAGAGTGAGACACTCAACAAACTGAGCCATCCAGGTCCCCCAACCTATGTGTTCATGTTTAAAGTGGGTTTCTTGTTAACATGATATATTGGGATATCATTTTATGATCCACTCTGACAATCTTTTAATTGGTGCATTTTAGACCACTAATGTTCAAACTGATTGTTTATATATTTGGATTAATATCCAAATATATTAATATAATGTTACTGCTTTCTATTTGTTGCTCTTGTTCTTTGTTTCTATTTTTGTTTCCACTCTTTATGCTTTTTGTGGTTTTAACTAAACATTTTATAGAATTCCATTTTCTTTCCTTCTCATATCAGTTATACTATTTTTACTTTTCTTAGTGGTTGCTCTAGAGATTGCAATGAACATTTACAATTAATCCAAGTCTACTTTCAAAAAACAACATCACTTCCTGGGTAGTACCATAAAACAAAATAATCCTAATTCTTCCTTCTTGTCTTTTGTATCATTGCTGTCATTCATTTCACTTATAAATAAGTATACACAATCAAATACACTGTTGCCTGTTAGATCAATCAAGAATCAATCAAGAATAAGAAAAATAGGGGCATCTGGGTGGCTCAGTCAGTTAAATGTCTGCCTTTGGCTCAGGTCATAATTTCAGGGTCTTGGAACCAAGCCCCACATTGGGCTCCCTGCTCAGTGGGGAGTCTGCTTCTCCCTCTGTCCCTCTACCTGCTTGTGTGCTTGCACACTCTCTCTCTCGCAAATAACTAAATACATAAAATCTTTAAAGAAAAGAATAAGAAAAATAAAAGTTTTTATCATTGCTTTTTCCTACTTTGATGGTCTTTACTTCTTTATGTAGATCTAAATTTCTTATCCATATCACTTTCCTTCTAAAGAACTTTAAACACTTCTTGCAAGGCAAGTGTACTGGCAACAGGTTTCCTCAATTTTTATCTGAGAAAGTTTTTACTTCTTCACTTTGGAACAAAATTTCATAGAATACAGAAATCTAGGTTGGTGGTTTTTTTTCTTCTACTCCACTCTCTTCCTATTCTCACGGTTTCTGAAAAGTTGATATAATTCTTATCTTTGTTCCTCTATACGTAATCTTTATTTTTATTCTCTGCCCTTTTTCAGGATTCTTTGTCTTGGATTTTCTGTAATTTGAAAGTGATATGCTAAGTGTAGAGGGTTTTTTAGGCATTTATTCTGTTTGGTGTCTGCTGAGCTTCTTGGATCTGTGTTTTAGTGTCTGACATTAATTTAGGGAAACTTCTCAGTCATTATTCTTTCAAATATTTCTTCTACTCCTTTCTTCTTCCCTGATACTACTATTATGCGTATGATACACCTTTAGGGTTGTCCCACAGTCCTTGGTTAGTCTATTCTGTTTTATAGCCCTTTTTTCTCTTTGCTTTTCAGTTTGGAGGTTTCTATTGCAAAATTCTTAAGCCCCTCAGAGATCTTTCCTTTCCCACGTCCAGTCTGCTAATAAACCCTTCAAAGCTACTCTTCATTCCTGTTATGTTTATTTTTTTAATCTCTAACATTTCTTTTTGGTTCTTTCCTAGGATCCCTCTCACTCTGCTTATATTGCCCATCTGTTCTTGCATGTTGTGTACTTTATGCATTAGTGTCCTTAGCATAATAACTGTAGTTGTTTTAAATTCCCAGTATGATAATCGTCCCTGCTATGTCTGGGTTTGATGCTTGCTCTGTCTCTTCCAATCATGCTTTTTGCCTTTCAGTATGCCTTGTAATTTTTCTTGATAGTTGGATATGAGGTACCAGGTACAGGAAACTGCTGTAAATACGATTTTAGTTATGTGGTGGTAAGGTGAGGGGGGAAAGGAGCTGTGCTGTAGTCTAATGAATAGATCGTAGTCTCTTCATAAGCCTATGCCTCTGGACTATGAAATTCACAAGTATTTCTCAGTTTTCTTTTCTCACCCCTCTAGGTGGGACAGGATGGCTGAAGTGAGCTGAGTTGCTTATTTACCTTCTCCCAGTTAGTATCTAATAATGCCCCCAGAAGATTAAGCTCTGGTTAACTATGTTCTCCTGAGGGTTTGGCCTTATGAAGAAAAATAGAGTCCTCTCGTGTAGTTCAAAATGGTACATTTCCCCTACCCCTGCAGAAAGCATGAAGGGATTTTTTCCCAATATTTACTGTGGAATCTGGAGGAGCTCCCGGTGGCAAATCTCACATTATTGTGGAAGTCCTCCTATGACTGGGTTCCTCTGGAGATTTTAACTCTCATAGTTGTTCACACTGAACTTCCAGGAATTCAGCAATTATAGTTCAGGTTTTTCAACCCTGGCACTGGTTCTCTTGGCAGTTTCTGTTCGCTCACTCATGAGTCTGCTCTGGTGAGCTGCAACTCCCTGTAGACATCTATTTATCTAATCTTGGGGGCAGTAGTTTGTCCTATGTTCTCTCCTCTCTTTTGGATCCAAGAAGAGTTGCTGAGTTTTCAGTCTTTCCCAATTTTTACTTGTTAGGATACGATGATGACTTCCAAACTCCTTACATTTGGAATAGGAAACTGGAAGTCTCTCCAAGTGATTTTTTATTGTGTTGTCAGAATTTAAGAACCACTACTGTAGAATTTTGCTTCTCAAAATATTTTGCTTCACCTGATAGCTTGTTAAAAATGCAGAACCCCAGGGACACCTGGGTCGTTCAGCTGGCTAGGCAGTTGCCTTTGGCTCAGGTCATGATCCCAGGGTCCTGGGATCGAGTCCCGCACTGGGCTTTCCTCTCAGCAGAGAGTCTGCTTCTCCCTCTGTCCCTCACCCTGCTCATATTCTCTCTCTCAATAAAATCTTTCAAAAAAATGCAGAACCCCAAATCTACCCTAGACCTACTCAAGTCAGAAACTACCTTTAAGTAAGATCTCCAGATGATTCACTTGGACATCAAAGTTTGAGAATCACTGCTTTTAGACAATATTGTCAACTTGGGCTATACATCAGAATGTACAGACCTTTTCAAAAAATGATTACATGCACCAGCATTTCTTTAAATCTCCAATGATCCACTGTGAGGTTAGTGTGAGAACCACTGAACCAGAATGCACAAACACAAGAACTGTGTGAGTATACTTTTATCATGATGGATAGAAGGAAAAAAGAGGAGGGTGAGTCCCTACTTTGAAGGGACCTACCTTAATAAGAATCCTATTGTCACCAGAAGGAAAAATGATCCTTTGGATAACAAAGGCCTCGTGGGTTTTACCTGGTTCTCACTCAAAGGAGGGGGGGGGGAGACTAAACTACTGTGCTTTCTAGCATCTTTGCTCTACAGCTCTAAAACCAGCCTTCATTGTTGCCCTACTCTGTGGCCACTCCTCTTTTAACCCATACCCCAAAGATTACTCATGAGATTTCACAAGAAAACATGTTTCCAGTTCTAGGAAAGTAGAATGGATCACCCTTAACAGACATTCCCCATTGTGCAGTAAGCCTGTAAAGGATATATTCCTACCAACACATTATCTTGTGGTTCATCTCATCCCCTTCAGGATGCCTCCTGGCAATAACCTAAGATACCAGAACTGCTGATAGAAACTAGTTTTTCTCTGCATAAGAAACTGTCTCTTTGCCTATTGTTTCCCTGCCCCTGAATTTTCTTGATGGAGTTCTGCTGCCAGAGTGAGTGACTTTTTCCCCTGGGCTTGATGTCTAGTGGGGAGTTTTTATACTGTTGAAGTCTAACAATGCTAGTTTTCTCCCTGTATTTAGAAGACGCTCAACAATGATGATGGAAAAATGTATTCCCTCTATCTCCATTCTTTACAGAAAAACCAGATGGCCATACATAACACAAGAAACGATCATTTCAGTCTACATGACTTCTGTTTGTTACCAAACAACAATGACAACACGTTTCTCAAATTTCATGAGATTGTGAGACTTCCCATCTACCTCCAACAGTGTTTAAGCATTTTCTATCTTTTGTGTGGAGTATTTCCTCCATCATGCTGGAAAGACTATTAGATGATGTTGATTAATACAACTACATTTCCTTAACTGGTTCAATTTGGAAACAGAGGTCCATTCCACACCAGTTCCTCAGGGAGAAGAGAGTTATAGCTGCTTACTGATTGCATATGATCTTTAGCTATGTTTCTTCCTCTACAGAATAAGGATAAGACTTACTCTCATTTTCAGTTCTGCTGTCAAGATTAAATGAGTTAAAGGATACACAAGTTTCCATAAATTGTGAATCACTCTATAAAATTTAGATATGCTTGTTATTAGTTGTTTGGAAAAAAATCATGCTTCCAGGAGGATTAGTAAAGAAATAATTTCCAGGGCACAGTGAATACATCAAAGGAGAGACAGAGTTCTCTGATGGCAAATCTCCATACACGGGAATAAGAGTTCTATTTCTAGTTTCTTATTAAAGGTTAGAGCTAACACTACGCATTGCTTTTGACATCAGTTTTAAACAAGCAGACTGATCAGAGGCAATACATATGTGATCCAGCATTCAGAGATGAGGGTGTGTGTCATGGCCATCAGGCTCTCCAGCTCACTTTAAGTAGAAACTCCCAAGCCCCACTGCTGTTCACACTGGCAGACACTGAGGCTTGCACACTAAAGGGAAAACAAAGGGTGCTCTTTTAGATCTAATTATGGCTAGCCAGGAGTTTCTATCCCTGGCAGCACAGCTGCTTTCTACCAGGAAACCGATGAGATGAGCTTGTGAGATGAGGGCTGATTTTGGCATCAGGAAGTTTGCCTGTGATTTGAATGAAAGACTGTTTGCACTCCGAAGTTCTGCCCTGCCGTGAGATAGGCAGGACTATTTCTATCCAGCTGTTATCCGCCATGCAAGATGACTTGACTTTCTAGAACACAGATAATCTCTGTGGACAACCTGCTGGCAACCAAGCACCGAAATATCTGGGGGAAATATGAGCTGGGGTCATCAAATGCTGGAGATAGGAAACAGACAATAATTCCATTCCTCAGCTGTTAACAGTGTTTCTTCTCTCTTCCCAACTTGCTTTTAAACAAATTCCAAGTTAATTTCCCAAGTTAATTAATTTCCTGATCCTGGGTTCAATCCAGAAGCACAAATTGTAGGGGCACCTTGGTGGCACAGTCAGCTGAGCATCCAACTCTTGGTTTCAGCTCAGGTCATAATCTCATGGTCATGATCCTGTGGTTGTGAGATTGAGCCCCACATTGGGCTCTGTGCTCAGTGCAGAGTCTGTTTGAGATTCTCTCTCCCTCTACCCCTCCCGCTCATGCTCTCTCTCTCAAATAAATAAATTTTTAAAAGAAGCATAAATTATATTTCATTGTCATAACTCTTTATTCTTCTTTAATCTGGAATAGTTCTATAGTCTTTATCTTTCATGACTTATAGAAGATATTTTAGATTGTTCCTTATTTTTTTAAAGATTTTTTAGAATTGCAATAAAGTACACATAACATAAAATTTACCATCTTAATCATTTTTAAGTGTATACTTCAATAGCGTTATGTATATTCACACTGTTGGACAACCAATCTCTAGAATTCTTTCCATCTTGCAAAACTGAATATCTACTAAACAACAACTCTTAATTTGGGTTTGTCTGAGGTTTCTTCATGAGCAGATGGAGGCATTTTTGACAGAAATTCTACAAAATTCATGTTGTGTCCTCAATGCATCATATAAAATCATGATGTCAGTTTGTTGCACTACTGGTCATATTAATTTCAATCACTCAGTTAAGATGATAGTTGCCAGATTTCTCTATTGTAAAGTTACTATCTCTCCTTTCTAATAAGTATTTTGACACTATTTCTCATCAAATTTTCAGCCATTAGTTTAGGACCCACTGATAATTCTTACATAAATCAATTATTACCTTGATATCTGTCAAATGGTGGTATTTCTAACTTTATCATTCCTTACTCATTTATTCATCTGCATTCTATGATATGGAGGAGTTTTCTTTCTCTCTCAATAATCTACTTATTCACTTATTTATGATATCAGTAATAAATCCATGGACTCATGGATTCTTATTTTATACTATGGAGGATAACCTATTACTACCATTACTTATTTTGATACTAAAATAGTCCCAGATTTGACAAATGAGAACCCTTTTAAGTTAGCTCATGAGTTTTTCTGACATGTCCTTATCATTATTTGAGCACTTTCTCACTTTCTGGAACAATAAGATGTTCCAGACTCATCCTATTCATTCTCTGCCCCAGCTTGAATCAGCTATTTCCCCAGGGTGTCCTATTTCTTTAACAAAAGAATGGTATTTAAAAACCTCTGTCTGGGTGTGGTGTGCTTATTGTTACCATTGTGATCTCTTTCAGACCTTTGCAGTGATGACAGTTAAGAAAATATGTTTGAGAGTGTATATTTATATCCGTTTCTACACCTATATATCTATGCAATAAAAATCATGGATTCACACTGATATCTCTAATGCAAATCCTAATCCAATATCACAAGTTTCATCCTAGTCTTTCTCCTTTCCATACTTACATAATTTTCTGACAGTGAGAGACCTGGCTCTTATTATTCTCACTTGTGTTTATGTGCTTAATCCCAGAAGGCAGCAAAAATTGTTTCACAATTTCCAAGTCATACACCAGAAGACTGAATTCTTGATCTTTTATTCCAAATGGGTTCTACCCATAGCCTTTATAACCTCAGTTGATGGCAACTCCATCCTTGTAGTTGCTCAAGCCAAAACCTTGGAATCATTTTACCTCTCCCCCATCTCTCTTTCATACCCCACATTCAATCTGTCAGGAAATCTCATCATTTCTGCCCTTAAAATACTTTCAGAATCTGACTGCTTCCCATTACGTCTACTGCTACCAACCATCTGGTCCAAGCCACCACCATTATTTTGGTTTGAGTTTGTCCCAGTGGATCTCTGCACCTCTATCCTTACTTCTTAATCAGTATACTATCAATATAGGAACCAGAGTAGTCCTGTCAAAATGTCTGTCACTCTTCTGCTAAAACCCTGCAATTCACTCAGACTAAAAGCCAAAGTCAATGGCATAAAAGGACCCTACATGATCTAGCCCCCTACACCTTTCTGACTTCATCTCTTACTTTTGTCTCCATCATCCAACTCCACTCCAGCCATGCTAGACTCCTTGCTGTTGGTCAAACACTCCAGTCACCCTCCTATTTAAGTCCCAGCTTAAAGAATTACCTCAAGAATGACTTCACTTCCTATTTTAGCAGTATAATTTGATTAAAGATTTTCTGTTAAAGAAAAAAAAAAGTGATCTTTAACTCTAGTAAGCAGTTTGAGCCAATGGGTCTCAGATTTGTATTTCAGGCTCACATTCTACCAAGAAGGAAGGTGTCCTTACTAAAAATGTAGTAACACACCAATACCACTGAGCTTCAGATAAAGATCAAATAAAAGCTCCAGAGAAAACTGTATAATTTTGGTAAATGCTATGTATATGTGTGTATCTATTTTTAGTGGTAAAAGGGGGATCTAATACATTCATAAGATTCTCAAAGGAGTCTGACCCAAAAGCAATTAAGAAACATTGCATTTGACTATTTTTTTTTTTTGCATTTGACTATTTAGTGGAACTCCTCTATTAACAATAAGCTTCCTGAGGACAGGAAGTATGTCTTTCCCATTATCAAATCTTAGTACTTTACAAAGTAGTAAATAATGTTTATTGAACAAATAAAAATAAGTGAATGAATAAAGATGAAAGAATGAAGGACTACTGCCTCAGCTCACCCTCTCTCCTCTTTCTCCAGTTTTCTAAGGATATAGGCCACAGTAGGACACCAAGGACATTCGACTGATAATGATTCAGAGAGTGACTAAGAATCACGCAATGAAGTTACACTGCTAGATTTGGGTAGGGGAGTCTTCCTAGGAATGGGAAAGAAATCTTAATTAATGGAAAAACTTCTGGCTTTCGGTAGCTTTTCAAAGTTAAAATCTACCTTTATGGAGTTTCCTTGGAGGCAAGAGACTCTTGGGGGCTTTGGAGGTTTTGTGCACTTTTGTGTGCTAATAGGAGAGGCCCAGAGTACAGGTTATATGAGCTTGTTCTAGACGTGAGGTTTAAGGGTAAAAGAAATGATCCCTTTAGGTTCTCTTCTAAGTTGTTCCATTAACTTCACCAGGGTAGGAAAAGAGACAGAAATTCAAGTAAGAGGACTGTTGAGGAATGAACATTTATGGATTTATGATGTATCTTTCTAGAACCTGAATATAATAGTTAGGGCACAGAGGCACTCTTCTAAAAGCAAAATCCTGAACTTTAAAGGGTTTTTGAAATTTTTATTATACAATTCATGCACCATGTTGGCCACAAGAATTCATATCTAAGAGAACCATCCACAAAATTGATCAGGCTATGGTTGAGAACAATCTCTGGGATTGGCTGCATCTGTTCTGTTGAGGGAATTTTCTGCCACGGATGGCTCAGCTACGAATTGCCAGAAATACTCAAGAGGGCAGCAAGTTGCCTTCTGTCCCTATTTTGCACTCAGCAGAAGACCCAAGTGTTTAGAGAACACAGCGAGTTGCCTAGAAATAATCTGTGACCAGGAGTTCTATAAGGCCACACCGATGGCTAACCTAAGAGACGAAGCCCTCAAAGGGTTCTCCTCTAAATCAGAACCCACGAACCATGTTCTTGGTAAAAGAATGGGGTATTTCAAACACAGAAAGCAAAACGGAGGTACATCCAACATGCAGACAATAGGAAAATCTTCCATTTGCCTTTTATGCTGGGCAAAAGAGCAATAACTGGGACAGGTGTTATCAAGGTCATACTTCATTACTTCAGTGAGCACCTAGGAGGTGTTAAAGCACTGTGTTGAGTACTGTGTGTGTGTGTGTGTGTGTGTGTGTGTGTGTGTAGGGTACTAAGTGAACAAGATGAGAGCCCATGATCTCTAGTAACAGAGATAAAATATAAACACTAGTAACTGCAATACAAGTGAGAAAGGGATACACAGATACGTATGTGTTTAGAAGACGCAGAGCATCTGGCTGATGGCAGTTAGATCTGTTAGCTGTGCTTCATGAATCAGGAAAGGAAGGAAAGACATTTGGGGCCTTGGGTGCCCAGCTAAGGAAGCCGTCTTTTTCTTTCCTTTGTTTCTTTCTTTGTAACATTTTACATCCTTAAATGTTTTGAATAGAGAACTGAAGGTGATCAGAAGTACTGTCTGGAAAGACTAATCGGATAGTAATGAAGTTTGTGGCAGTGGGAGTTGAGGGAGAGAGCCAACAGATATTTAGGTCATAAAATCAATAGGTTCAGGCCACAGAACTGTTGTGGGGATCTGAAAGAGGGATGAGTGAAAGGTGACTTGGAAAATGCTGATGCCACTTAAGAATAGGGTCCCTGGCAGAGAAACAGGAGGCTTGAGAGAAACAGATGATGTCTGATTTGGAGCACACTGAAGTGTTAGTGAAGTACCTGGCAGTCTTCGGAAATGGGGGACTAAGGCCCTGGGGAGAGGTCTGGAGCTGAAGTCATAGATGTGGGAGTACTCTGCATACCAATGAGAGCTGACACCATGAAAATGGATGAGCTCACTAACGGAGAAGCTTCGGAAGGAGGAGAGAAGAGGGTCAAGGGCAGAACCTTAGGGAATGCTTACATATAAAATGAGAAAAAGAGCCAGACAATGAAGCCACAGAAGGAGTAGTCAGAGCAATAATCTGAAAGTCAGCAGACTCTCATGGAAAATAAAAGAGGAAAGAGACTCAAGGAGTAGGGGGGTCACCATGACAAGTGCGACACAGAGGTCAGAGAGGCTGGGACTTGAGCAATGCCAGTTGGGCTTGGGGAGCAGTTTCACCACCCTTCTGATGGGATCACAAATCAGGTTTCAAGTGCAAGGGTTAAAGAGGGAACAAATGGGTTGTTCAATTCATATCTGTGGGTGTCCATCTGTCTTCACTGCTTGCCTCTTCTTCCTTTCTGAACTCACCATCTGTCCACTTTGACTGCTATGTAAAAGTTTCTGAAGCCTCTTCATTTTAAAGGTTCAATAGATACTGACAAATACTGACAAAACTAAAGAATATGTCCCTTCAGGAATCCCCAGGCTCCTAACAGGGTTATTGTTTATCTAGATTTTGTTCCCTAGGCAAAGATATACAGAAGAGAAATGAAATGTAGTAGTTTATTCTCATGGGCTGTGAAGTCAGACAGATCTGGGTTTAAAAGCCTTGCTCTCCTGCCACTTACTAGCTATGTGATTTTGATGAGTGTCTATGGTAAAAAGGATGTGATAACAGTTCTCATTTCAAAAACACGATGTGAGGACTAATTAGATCATGTACCTGGTGCCTAGCATATAGTAAGAGCTCAACAAATTGTATCTCTCTTTATTATGTCACAGGGATATTATCAAGGGTTACTTATTGAAATAAGTATTTATTATTGATAGAGGTAATAGGGAACACAAAGGAAGTACTTAAAATTCTTTCTGGCCTCCACAGTCTCATTAGACGAGTCAAGGCAGACATAGGTGAAGAAATGAAGAACTAGTGCTAGGTGGTGTGGTGATATCTATAGTGAAATAGAAAACTATGAAGAGGCAGAAATAACTGGGGGCTCAAAACAGAGGTGGGATGAAGGTGTTTTTTTAAAAAAATTATAGTTGGGATTAAGATGATTTTAGTAGGCCATGGATGAAGGGAGGGAGGGAAGAGTGGAGAAGGAGAGAGAGGGGAGGAAAAGGGAGAGAAGGAGAGAGAAATTCCAGAAGATGGGAGAGCGTGTAAATGCAGAAATGCCTATGCAAATTCTGGGGTCACTTATGAAGCTAGATTCCTGAATGTGAAAGAGAAGTGATGGGGATTAATGGGATATGAGACAGGTTATGCAGGATGGAACACGTCAAGACTTCCTTTTCTTCAGTATACCCGTGGTTCTCAGTGTTTGGTAGAGCCTGGGCTGCTGGTTGCCAAGTCCATGAAAGATTATATGGAGGCAGAAGGACCAGACAGGTAGACTGGCTTCACATGGTGGAGTCAGTTAGGCAGAATAAAGACTGATGCTCACACATGGGCCAGAACACTAAATGCTTATAATGGTTGGAAGCAGAAGACTCATTCCAGATTGGACTTGCTACTAAAAAACTATCAGGTCTGGATGTTAAACTTTTAAAAAACAGAACATCAGGGGAACTGGAGGAGAAGTGGGGAAGGCAGACACCAGCGCCACCAGAAATATGTGTATGTGCACCAGTGAATAGATAATGGGGTTTGCACACTTCCAAAGACTTCTTGGGTATACAGAGACTCTAAATCTTCCTAAACTATAGGTACCATCATTCTTTTGACACTTCCAAGTTTTGCAAAGTTACATGTTCTAATTATAT
Source organism: Lutra lutra (assembly GCF_902655055.1). NCBI lineage: Eukaryota > Metazoa > Chordata > Mammalia > Carnivora > Mustelidae > Lutra > Lutra lutra. The sequence goes on from NC_062284.1 coordinate 63,317,443, forward strand.
TTAGTGAGAACCCATCTTAGAACCTAAGTGTATTTAGCCATTTCAAGTCTGTAACGAAAATGGCATTAAATGATAAAGTTTCCCTAAGAAACTGAATAATGCTAACCCCTCTATTCATAGGTGAAAGTAAAACATCACACATTTTGATATGCCTCTTTCAGATCTGGTGACCACCTTCCCAAACATCTGTACTGAAAAGATACAATGCTGAGAAGTACTGGGGGAAAAATTATAGCATATGTCTACTAATATTATTGACTGATCACAGTTAATAGAATATATAATTTTGGGTACATAAATTAATCCAGGTTTATCATAAAAATCTTTTGGGTTCATCTAAAACACTATTGGTTACTGGCAAGTGATTATATTCTAAAAAAAGTTCATTCTCATAATGAAAACCATAGTTCGCAGTTTACATTGCCAACTTTTAAACTTTTCTCAGAAGCTTAAGTCAAGGCTATCATTATTGGCAATGCCTAAATTATGAAAAAAGTATATTCCCAAAGTTAATCAGTAATACATTTTCTTACAGATTCAATGCTACAAATAATGGTTAGGTCATGGACTTAATCCAGGGGTGGTGATTTGTGTCCTTAGTGACTGAACAAATGATTTAATAAATCAACAAGTAAATGAAGTATAGGCCTATGCTGTTCTGAAAGTAAATAACTAATAAAAACTACCATATATAAAAATGTTTCTTTTGGAAAATGTGTTCTGAGTTCCAGCTTAGTTGCCAGGAACAACCTCTCCTTATGGTTCATCCTTGGGTGGCCAAATGGGAATTTATCCCTCTGCAGTGAAAGAAAACTCAAATTAAGTATCTTCTATCCCGGACATTTTCTCACTTCCACTGAAGTGGATGATGAGGGAAAAGTGAAGTAAGAGTGGGGGCACATTTAACAGAGACTATCCTTAGCATTGGTCCAGGCAATCCTGACACATGTTCAACATTAGCCTGACTGGGGCAAGGTAAGGACAGAGATTTGAGTGGGAAGGGGTCTAGGTAACAAAGGGTCTGCAGCTTTGATAAGGAGAAAAAAAATCCCAAGTAGGGCCAACACTGAGGAAAGGTGCCTTTCAGGGGACTTGTACCTAAGGCTAGTGAAAAGATTCAGAACAAGTCTCTCCAAAATGCCACTTTGACATGTGGACTATTTTGCGCTGAAGGCATTTGAGACCCTGCAGCCTCAGGAGAAGTTTTTGCTCCTCCCTTAACTACAGAAGAATCTAAATTTGGTCCCCCCACCCCCCGAATAAGAGTTATTACCAGAGATAAATTTTATCTGAATGACCCATCTGTACAGCAGGGCAAACACCTAATTAGCAAACATCTGCTCTTCTTCTTACCGCCCTGTGAATTGCCTTCCTCCCCTTTGAAGCCCTAGGCCCCTATCCCTTCCTTAGCTCAGGATGGCATATAGATCTCATTTTACCTTTCTGTCTTTGAACCTTTTATATATGTGGGGTTGCTATACATATGAAATTAATTTGTTTTTTTCCCCTGTTAATCTCTCTCATGTCAACTTAATTCTTAGACTAGTTAGACGAACCTTTGAAGGGCAGAGGAAAATTTTTTATCCTCGACCCTAGTATTTATCCAAATGTAAAGCATAATAGCATAATGGTCAAGTCTAAGAACCTGAAAGCCAGACCTTCTGGGTTTAAGCCCCAGCTCCCCACTTATTAGCTAGATCCCAATAACACAGGATAAGAGTACCTACATAAAGGGCTCATAAGAGAAGTAAGTTGACAGTGATGGGGATATACAAGGACTACATATGTATTTGTTGTTGTTGTTGTTTTTTCATTTAAATTCAATTAATTAACGTATAATGTGCTATTAGTTTCAGAGGTAGAGGTCAGTGACTCATCAGTCTTGTATAATACCCAGGGCTCATTCCATCAAGTGCTATGTAAGTGTTAACTAAACAAACATCTCAGGGCACCCAGAAGTTGCTGATTACATGTTATACATGTGATGATTGAAAACATGAGAATATAGGAACTTGAGAATAATAGGAATTTCCTGAGGATTAAGGAGCAAGAGGAAATGAAGGTGGATACTATTTATTAAATATAAAAAAAAAGCATAGTACTATCTTTAATTGTGCTGTGATCACTGTTTTTTACCTCAAAAGAAAAAATGTGTGCCAAACCACCACCTAGGAACAGGAATTTTAAAATGATACCATAAGGCTCTCAGAACCAATGAGTCTTACTGACTCTATTTTAGAACTGTATTCTGATAATAAGGAAGAATATAAAATACATTTTCTTTTTTTGACAGCAGTGCCCAAAGAACAACTATTCAAAATGGGTTCCATTAAAGAGTACATCTCATTTCGCTAAGTGAAATAAGGTCATCCTTTTTAATTTCAGAAATGTCTTTGCCCAGCCAAATGACAAATGTCATTTGGATCCTTGGTGCATAAATCGCATTAATTTTTTTAGACACAAACTTCAGGGTTGGGCTGCCAAGTCTACATGTTTCCTTTCATGGTTTTCCAGCACAAAGAGTTAGTTACTAGGGGAAATGTCTGTTAAATGAAAAAGGTTACATCATATTGAAGGACTGTGCACTTAGGAATGGTTTGCCTTTGCCTAGTATTCAAGGATAGGAGTAGCTTCCATTTCCTCCTTTACAGCAGGACAACTCTTTTAATTAAATGAAAGGTTGATTTATAAGTGCATTACCCTTATTATCTTGTGAGAGCACAGAGTTAGGTAGAGGATCAATATTCAGGTCTGGGGAGTGCCTAGATGTGAAGAAAGCGTCTCTAGGAGAAAAGACTAACACCTTGGTTTCCCAACAGTCTGTAGGACCAGGGAAGCGTGGCTCTCTTCTGCTTCCCAGCAAGCTGCTTTAACAGCTTTGCTAACAGACCTCCTGGTTCTCTCATCCTCTATAGAGCAACCTCATTAAACAGCAACATCTACAAAGCCTGAGCAGCAACAAAACATGGCAGATCCAGATAGAGAGGGGAAAACCATAAAAAATCACTAAAACTACTTAGAAACTTCAGACAAACAGAACCAAGCAATGCAGCACAGTTTGTTAAGCCACTCAACTGCTTCATGACGAAACCATCACAGTCTTCGTAATGCAGTTAGTATTTTCCCCATGCAAATACTATATTTCTTCATTATACCCTAAAAGAGGGGGCAGAAACACAGTATGGTATTGTGGAAACTGCACAGGCCCGGGAGCGTGAAGACTTGAGTACAGGTGCAGTTCTGTCTGGGGGGCCTTGGATAACATGGGATGAGGATAATACCTTCTGTATCTGCCTCACAGGATTTTTGAGAGGATTAAATGAGAGTGCGTATCTGCAGGTATTTTGTAAAATGCAAAGGCCTTTCAGATTCTACTGTTCACTGTCACAATTCTATCTGACTGCTTCTTTTGTACTATTTTAATCAGTATGGATCTTAAACAGGGCACACCATTTCCTGATTTGGGGCAAGTCATTGGTCTAATAGCATGAAGCCCCTGGGAAGTAAAACATGGCGTTCAGGCTTTCAAACCTGCGGCAGGCTACGAGCAAGTCCTCCTGTCTAGGAAAGGCTAAATGTTTATCCATTTTTGTATATAAGAGCAGTAAGAAAATGGAACCCCGCACATCTATATTAGCATTTAAATCAATATTTTGTCTGTGACTATATTAGGCAGCAGGATTATTTAAGTTAATGTTATCTACTTGAAATATTTGTTCGGAGCACAGGCTGCCAACACGGTTGGCATGGCCAATATGGTTTAGATCAGGGGATTAGATATTCCAGCTTAATGGAAATAAACTTCAAAAAGCACTTTGCACAGAAGTTAATAGAAATGGAATGCATAAATATAAAATACCACTTTTGTCTCAAAGGAACAGCTTTAAGCAGTAAACACAAGTCTGTTTTTTCCATGTCTCAGTGAGATCTAGGTATCAAAAAAAGGAAGAGGGTCAACTCTTTTAAAAAAGTGTGGAGATACTCTCAATGGTTGTCTGTGTAAAGTGACGAGGAACAATGTGATTAAGGTTAAGCATGTGTGTAACTGACTCTCAGCAAGAAAATCTGATAGGGTTTTTTTTTTTTTTAATTTTATTTATTTTTTTGACACAGAGAGAGATCACAAGTAGGCAGAGGCAGGCAGAGAAAGAGAGAGAGAGAGAGAGAGAAGCAGGCTCCTCGCTGAGCAGAGACCCCCGACATGGGGCTCGATCCCAGAACCCTGAGATCATGACCTGAGCCGAAAGCAGAGGCTTAACCCACTGAGCCACCGAGGCGCCCCTCTGATAGAGGTTTAATGCATACGGACCCTCGAAAAGGAAGAACACCACTTCAGTGCACAATCATTAAGAATGCCCTCTCACTAAGTTCTCAGACTACATAGTTGTTTAATACCAAGTCCGCAGGCACAGGTCAGTGGCTGTGCCTCTAAGAATTCTAGGTCGAATATAAGGGGTGAGACAAAGTACAGAGGATGGGAGGAGAAAGCCCCAGAGCCCACAGCCCTAATCTTTTCCTTGTGCATTCTTTTTCCTCATGTTCAATAAACTCTTTTGCCCTATAAATCCCAAGCCACCACTGTCCCCCCATCACCCATGTTTTGATCTTATTGCATAGACAACCTACTCCAGGGAACTAATTTTGGGTAAAGTAAGATGGGCTGTTTGAGAAGAAGAAGGATGGCTAATAGTTGATGTGCATACGTATTTCTAATGCATCTATGCTCATCTTTTTTTTTTCCTCCGACAGGCCATATTTCACCCAACTCTGTAAACTGTAGAGTTCACACACTTGATGTACTTATTAGCACAGTGAATGCTCGCAGTGGTCATCTATTAAATGCTTACTGATGATGTCCTAATACCACCATCTGTGATGCCCTGGACAAGAAAATCTATGCTCTTTATAGCCTAGAGAAGGGTTTCTATAATCTGAAAGGCTAGTCAAAATATCTTCGGCATCTTATTAAGAAAAAAAAAAGAACAAACATTAAAACCCATGCAGAATGTCTAATACCAAACATTCACCACGTAATTTTTTGTTCTCTAAATAACTTGTGCAAGTCATCATTATAAGCAGATTATAAACATTTTCGGTGCAAGGAACATATTTCTCTGGTATTTTCTAGAGTGCTTAGAATTGGACCAGGTAAAAGGAAAGACTGCTAAGTATTTAAAGAAATAAAGTGAACTGCTAAGTATTTAAAGAAATAAAGTGAAAATACATTTTCTTTGGGTAAAACAAGTGAGCTATATAAAAATCATTTTTTCATTAGAGTCCTTCAACCAAACAACATATGAAAACATTTTATATAATTTATTTATATAAATATATTATAAATATATATAATATATAAACATATATATTTATTTATATTATATATACTATATAATATATATTATATATAACATATTATATATATAGATAAAATCTTATATACGTGTATATATACATACATATACATACATATATAATTTATTTTATTGATGTAGTATATATTAATATATATACTATATAATATATATTATATATAATATGTTATATATAATATATGTTTATATATAATATGTTATATATAATATATGTTATATATTATATGTTATATATAATGTTGTATATAATATATGTTATATAGTATATATATTAATATATACTATATCAATAAAATAAATTATATATGTATGTATATATGTATGTATATATACACGTATATAAGATTTTATTTATTTATTTGACAGAGAGAGAGAGAGCACAAGCAGGGGGAGCTGAAGGCAGAGGGAGAGAGAGAAGCAGGCTCCCCACTGAGCAGGGAGTCTGAGGCGGGTCTGATGCCAGGACCTTGAGATCATGACCCGAACTGAAGGAAGAAGCTTAACCCATTGAGCCACCCAGGTGCCCCAAGAAAACACAATATATCAAGCCTGTATCAGATAATCTCATAACATATCTTAATAAGACTGCTTTATATTTGTGTAGTACTACCTGTTTATGAAGCACTGTCAGCTTTAGCACACAGCACCTCTGTTCTTCCTCACCCCAGGGTGGTAGCAGTTTAGTTACATGTTTCTCAATTTACAGATAAAGCTGAGACACCAAGAAGTTAAGTGTCTTCATTTGTTCAACAAGTCAGCCGCTTTTCTGGGAGCCATGTTTACAGTAATGAACAGGGCAAAGATCCTGCTCTCACAGAGCTCACTCAGTGGTGTGTTTGTAATACTTAACAACTGGCTCTGTGCATGTAGGTTCACCAGGAATGTATGAATTAATATTCTCCTTCAACAATTAATACAAAAGTGAAATAACAAAGTGGTATGTTGAAACGTCACTCATTTCTCAATAAAACGAATGACTTCCTTGCTAAATTAATACTTTTCAAATATTAAAAGAATATTTTCTCAATTTTTTTGGTGCTATTCACAATGTAACAGCCACAGACAATGAACTATTAACCTTTCCTGCATCACTCTCTTAAGCTTAGATAACCAACAAAACAATAAAACCCTGATTTATAGAGTTCATTGATTTCAGTGCTGTAAATTCTACCTTGACCAATTTTATGCTAGCAATATGAAGTTACAGAATGCAGAGTTGGGGAAAAAGGCACAACATTATATAGTAATTATATATATATCATTATATAGTATTTCCACCATATGGATACAATGAAGGGAAATAACCTTAACAGCATAGGTAATCATATAATCATACAAAACAGATGACTTTTTGAGTATATATATTTTTAAAAATAACCTAACTTTAAGTTACACAATTTAATTTTTAATAGTGTCTGTATTTCTTTTAGATTTTTAAAATTTTTAATTTTAATTTTTTTAAGATTTTATTTATTTGTTCGACAGAAATCACAAGTGGGCAGAGAGGCAGGCAGTGGGGGTGGGCAGGCTCCCTGCTGAGCAGAGAGCCCGATGCGGGGCTTGATCCCAGGACCCTGAGATCATGACCTGAGCTGAAGGCAGAGGCTTTAACCCACTGAGCCACCCAGGTGCCCTAATTTTAATTTTTTAAAATTTGACAGAGAGAGAGAGATCGCAAGTAGTCAGAGAGGCAGGCAGAGGGAGAGGGGGAAGCAGGTTCCCTGCTGAGCAGGGAGCTTGACGTGGGGCTCGATCCCAGGACCCTGCGATCATGACCTGAGCTGAAGGCAGAGGCTTAACTCACTTAAGCCACCCAGGTGCTCATAGTGTTTTTGTCAGCTCACAAAAGGCAACTCACAGAACAGGAGAAAATATTTGCAAATCATATATCTGATAAGGATTAATATCCAAAATACAAAAAGAACTCCTACAACTCAACAACAAAAATTAAACAACTCTATGAAATTGATGGGCAAAGAACATGAATAGACATTTCTCCAAAGAAGATATGCAAAGGCCAGTTAAAACACCTTAAAAGATCCTCAACATCAGTAATCACTAGGGAAATTCAAGTCAACACCAAAATGAGATACCATTTCACATCCACTGGAATGGCCATTATTTTGAAAAACAAAAACAAAACAGAAAATACCATGTGTGGAAAATGATGTGGAGAAACTTGAGCCCTCATACATTGTGAATTGGTTTAGCTACAGTGGAAAAAATTATGGTGATCCCTCAAAAATTAAACACACAAATAGGATCCAGCAATTCACTTCCAGGCATATACCCCAAAAAAAGGAAAGTAGAGACTTGAACAATATTGGACCACCAATGTTCCTAGCAGCATTATTTGCAGAACTCAAAAGATAGAAGCAACCCAAATAGCCATCCATGAATGATACAACAGACACATGCAGTATATACATACAATGCAATTATTCAGACTTAAAGAGTGAAATTATGATGCATGTTACAGCACAGACAAACCCTATTCTAAGGGAAATAAGTCAGACACAAAAGGACAAATATTGTATGATTCCACTTATATGAGGTAACTGACTAGAGTAGTCAGATTCATAGACAGAAAGTAGGATAATGATTAAGAGAGAAGGTGGGTTATTATTTAATGGACACGGAGCTTCAGTTTCAGATGATGAGAAGCTTCTAGACATGTACCGTGGTGATGGCTACACAGTGTGAATGTAAGGAATGTCACTACAGTGTAGACCTAAACATTACGAAAATGATAAATTTTATGTTATATATACTTTAACACAATAAAAAAGAGGGCAGTAAATAAATTAATGAATATTCTGATGCTTAAATTATTTTAAAAAACCAGGTCTCAATATTACTGAAAATTAAACAGATTTTGTGAGTCAGGACAGGCTGGTTCCAGCAAGCCTGCGAGCTTAATAGGGAGGGCTGAGAGAGAGTGCTCAGGGTCATACAAGAAATGGAAGAGTCAGCTCTGACTCTAGATTTTCTATTTCCACACCAGCATACTGGTTTCCACATAAGCAGGTAACTCTCAGACTGGTGTCGCAAATTCTGAAGTGTATGGGTTTGTTACAGAATGGCAGCATGGTAATCAGGAAAATGACCTCAGAGGGTAAGCTTTAGGAAGTGTTTAGTTTGGAAAAAAATGAACAGGGCAAGTATCAGAGAGCCGGAAGATGGGAGAATAGGGTTAGGAGGAAGTCAGAGGTCCGGTTGCCTATTAGATCTGTATATATGCAGTAATGTTGCAGGGCGGAGGAGGGGGATCACACAAAAAGCCCCCTTCTTTGGGCCTCACCAATTGTGTACACACTTGGGTTGAGATGAGGGGTTTCTGAGAGATGTCACTACCTTCTAGATGTAGCTACCACCTGGACAACAGATTCCCAAGGATATCTTCACCTCCCCTAATTTCCCTGGGTCCCCCAGTGCCTCCCATCTGGAGGTTGTCATAAGAACTGCTCAGATGAGGCATTACAGTGACAGCCTGACAAAGAAGTCCTGAGCTATGATGCTGACAGATACATTTCACTCAGAGAAAATAACATGTACCAAGTCTCAGAGGCGAGAATAAGAAAGCCAAGGGCTTTGGACAGCAAACAGCTTTGCCAACTCGGAGGCAGTAATAGACGTGGAGCACCCTGACCTGCATGATGAACTCATCTCCCTGTGAGAAAGATGCCGTTTCAGCTCAACGTCTGTTCATTTCTTTCTCAGAAGTAAGTTCCTCCCTCAACTTAAAAGCTGTACAGTGAATTTTTAAAGTCTCTTTTAAAGGAAGTTGGACTTATTTATGGTCCCCACACATTCTCAACAAAGCCATGATCCTGCCAATGGTATAAAAATGAAATCATAAGGGGGAATTTGCAAATGTAAACTTTTTTGAGTATGTAACATTTACAGTCTTGGAGTTTCACTCTTTACTAATATTAAACTAGACACTTTTGAGAGCTCAAGTTATTTCCCGATTGTAAGTTATAAGAGAATTAATACTTTCAAGACACAAAGGTAATACTGAGTGGATTTCTGAGAATCAGCAAGATACCAACATAGAAAACATATTTACCTACCAGGGGCTCATTTTCCTTATTTAATGGCTGGTCTAACAATGTCTGCCATGCAGAATTGTTGTGGGGAAAAGAAGAGAGTGTGAAGTACATACAGAACCTAGCAGGAAGTAAGCATTCAGTACATTGTGACTGCTAGTACCATTATGCAAATAAATGTTTAATTCAATAAATATTTGTTTAGACATGGTCTGGAATCTAGGTTTTTTTTTTTGTTTTTTTTGTTTTTTAAAGATTTTATTTATTTATTTGACAGAGAGAGATCACAAGCAGGCAGAGAGGCAGGCAGAGAGACAGGAGGAAGCAGGCTCCCCGCTGAGCAGAGAGCCCGATGCGGGACTCGATCCCAGGACTCCAAGATCATGACCTGAGCTGAAGGCAGCAGCTTAACCCACTGAGCCACCCAGGCGCCCCTGGAATCTAGGTTTTGTTACATCTTTTATTTCAAGTTATTAAATATCCTAATCATAGAGAAACAGAAAAAGTAACATGTCTGGAAGATCATTTATTTTAACCCTTTATGAGTTTCAGCTGTATAAAAATACCACAATGGATCCATTCCCCCAAATTATACTGGCATTGAACATGCCCCCTGGGAGAACTTCTCTAGGGTACATATGTAGAAGTGGAGCTGCTGGTCGCGGGTGTAGAAGTGGAGCTGCTGGTCGCAGGGTATGATGATCTTTGCATCACAAATTACTCTCCAGAATGGTATATTATTTTCTTTTGTATCCAACACTGTAGGAGCATTCTCATTTACCAACACTAGATGTCAGGCATTTTAATTTTTGCCAACAGTATGTGTATGAAATGGTATCTCACTGTTTTGACTTGTATTTCCCTTATTAGAGGTTGAGTATTATTTCATGTGTTTTTGTTTATTACAGTGTTCCCCTTCAGTAAACTCCCTGTTCATGTATTTGACTCAATTTTGTAAATTAGGGATTTGGTCTCTTCCTTACCGATTATACTCTGGCTCTCAATCCTTTGCCAGTTACATGTACTATAAATACCTTTTCCAAGTGTAGTACTTGTCTTCTTAATTTTGTTTATAGTGAACTATAAGAATCTGTAAGATGGAAAGGATTAACACTTACCTCATATGATAAAAAAATATACCTGAAAGCTCCTAGTCAAGTGTCAGGCACAGATAAAATATTCAGTAAAAGTGTATCTCCACCATGCCCCCTCCACTCACAACCTTAAGAAGTTAATAACTGAGTAGTAATAGTAAATAGTAACTCTAGCCTCAATTTCCTTATTTGTAGAAGTGGGATAATAATAACAATTATTATTATTATTACTATTATATCCTCGATTTTCTAGTTTGAAGAAGTGGGATAATAAAAAACTCAGAGTTATCGTGAGGTATAGTATTTTGCCCAGGGGTTGGCACACAGAAAGGTCTCAAAATTTGGTAGCTGCTTTCACTGTCATCATTATTAGGAGAGGTATATAATATATATAATTAGAGCAAAATATCATCTATCAAAAGTATTATATATAATGTAATATATATTCTATATCTATGTATATATAATATAGAGCAAAATATAATAAAAACTCTCTTTGAGAAAAGTATTAATTCAGTGTTACCAGAATACAGAGATGAGAGTGATAATGTCCCGCTGGGGGGCCAGAGTAGAGTGCGGGAGACTTCATGGAGGAAATGGTATTTGAATGGGCCTTGGAGGAAGATAGAAATGAAAGACATTCTAGCAAACAATAGAGGCATGGAGATGATGCATACACAAATCTCCAGTATGCCAAGGTATGGGGTCAACTGAGTAAGTCAGACTCAGGAAGTGAACATTTGTTTTTCAGGTTATCAACATAGTCTGTGCACTAAAAGGTAACTCATGACTTAATTAGTATTCTGAGTATAAATAGGAAACAGTGGTGGCTTTGGAATAAATTTTGGCACATAGGATCAGTGGATGAATTACCTAGAGAAAAGTACATTAAGAGAATAGGAGATAACACATGTGACTGGAACAGAGGAAGCAGGTAGATGGAGATGCCACATGAGTGACAGGCAAGGGCCTCCTACTCTGGAGAGCCAGGTTTGTGGCTGTTCTCTTACTGTCTTTCTGGGGCTCAGGAAGGTATGATTTTCTTTTTTAAACAGGATCAGTTCTAAAATCTGACCTAGAAATAGTACAGCCTTTACTCTTTGTCTTTGCTTATACAGGCCCAGGCAGTCATTGTCGGCCCAATTTTTTGTTTTTTGGATGAAACAAATTTCACTCAGTATGTTGTATCTTGAACAAAATGTGCTCCACTTACCATCTACGTTTTATGTACTTTTATTTTAAAATAGTATTTGTATTAGCATATACTAGCATCTTTATGGCTGAATTCCTTATGTTCTGTCTAGGTTTTTTCCTTTCCAAATTTATAGCATATGATCAATTACTTTAAAAATGATGAGGTGTTACTGTTCTCTTAACAGTGTAGAATTTGCTCACGACACAACTGACTTGCAAAGCTGTTATTAGATCCAGCTGTAAATTTTATCCATCACACACATAAAAAATTTGTCTGTCACCACCAAGTATCTGGTCAGGACTGTTACTTTTTTTTCTTAGAAAATCTCAGGTGTGGACATAATGGAATGCTTTTTTCTCAAACAGAAAACAGTGGGCAGTTTTGTATACAAAACCAGAAATGGCAGCAGGGAAATTCCAATCATTTAGATCCAGTGGAATGTTAGCATTTTTTTTTTAAATCCATTTATTTGTGTGTGAGAGAGTGTGTGCACAGGCATGTGTGCATGCCGTCAGGAGGAGCAAAGACAGAGGGAGACAGAGTCTTAAGCAGACTCCACGCTGAGCATGGAGTATGCAGGGCTGGAACTAACCACCCTGAGATCACAACCTGAGCCGAAACCAAGAGTCAGGGGGAGACAAACCAAGAGAGACTGTGGACTCTGAGAAACAAACTGAGGGTTCTGGAGGGGATGGGGGTGGCGGTTGGGTGAATCTGGTGGTAGGTATTGTGGAGGGCACATATTGCATGGAGCACTGGGTGTGGTACATAAACAATGAATTCTGGAACACTGAAAAGAAATTTAAAAACAACAACAACAACAACAAAATACCCAACAAGAGTCAGACACTTAACCAACTGTTCTACCAGGCGCCCCACCTCAAGGATTTCTAAAGGAACAAAGCTACTACATTTTCTTACTTTTTAAAAAATGTATCTGCTGGTGGTGATTACCATGTGTTGCACAGATGTAGCTAAAGTGATCACTGTGGGACCAACAGTTTTTTCCTCATTGTCTACCATCTCTTTAGTTTGCCTCTGGCATAAGTAAATAAGCAGCAAGTGCATTCATCACTAAATAAGTTGTACATGCTTGCAAATTTCTAAAATACAGTAGAATGAAAAATAGTAAGAAACCTTGCTGCTTGTTGGAATCTGAGCTAAATTACTTGCATCCAAGCAATTAAGGACAGAAGGATCCTATGGTTTGCCATAAAGTATGGACCATGACTCTGGGATCAAAATACAGAATTTAGGGTGCCTGAGAGCTCAGTCAGTTAAGCACCTGCCTCCTGCTCAGGTCATGATCCCAGGGTCCTGGGATCAAGCCCCACATATGGCTCCCTGCTCAGCGGGAAGCCTGCTTCTCCCTTTCCCACTCCCCCTGCTTGTGTTCCCTCTCTCTCTGTCAAATAAATAAATAAAAACCTTTAAAAAAATACAGAATTTATTTACCTCTCACTCAATGAGATTAGTGCCTTCTTCTCTAGATCATGTCTCTATAACAACCTCAAATGATACTCAAAATGATTCTTTCTTTCAATAACTACTTTCTAATTTTCACCTGGATGTGCTGTACTCCTAGCATACATCACCATTTACTTACACAGTAATGATTACTTCTTCTTTTCAGAGCAAACACACCAAAATAAAACAAACACAATAACAAAAGCCAAAACCACACAGCTTAAGGTATTTTCTGTATAAAGTTCCTCTCTTTAAGGAACATGGCAATATTTTGAAAGAATTAAGATGCTTTATTCTTTTGCCCTTCTGAATGAATAACCTTCACTCAGTCTGGCTCAAGGTATCCATCTGCTTAGGGAGAGATTATGATTTATTAGAGAAGGAAATTAAATAGAAGGAAGGAATTGACACTTAGCTTTTAGTATGCAAAAGATTATGGAGTATATTTGTTGGCTTTGCTGTAGTAACAACTAACCCCAAATCCCAGTGATTTACAGCCACAAAGTTTGATTTCTTACTTATGTTACTATATTTGGCTGCTGGTCAGTGTCAGCTTTACTGCTGTTTGATGTGTCTTCTCATCCTGTGACCCAGGCTGCCACTCTAAGGGCATAGAATAAGGGGGCTGGTAGAAGCCTACACTGACTCTCAAAGCTTCTGTTCAGATGTGGCCTGTATCACATATATCCATTCACGTGCCTTTGACCAAAGTCCATCATGTCTAAGCCCCATATCAATAGGGCAAGATTGTGTACTCTCCTCACAGGAAGTTTTGCAAGTCATATGGCATCAGAAAGGGAGAACGAGCAATTGCACACAGCAGTAGGATCCACAACCTGCAGGGCGATGGTAGCCATGCAAGCCAAGTTGCCTTAAGAGAGGCTTTTCTAAAATCCTTTATTTCTCCCTTTGCTATATCAACCAGCAAGTCTACACAAAAGAGAATGTGGAAAAGATATTCCACCCAACCATTCAGCCACACAAGGCCTATGAAAGGAGGACAGAAGGTCAAGAGAAAGCCCAGTCCTTCCAGACTCTGGGAAATGAGGAGAAGGTAGCAATGCCATTCTGATTTCCTGGAATCAGTGTGTTAAGTAAGTGAGGATGAAACCAACAGCAGAACACCTGCTCTCTCTTCATATTTGTTTGGGATTCTACGACAAGATCCACTCTCAGGTGGCCTCTACCAAAACATGGGACACAGACAGAGTGACTCGGTGCTGCCGAAGGACTGAGAGAGAAGAACCTGAGGTTTAGGTTTCCTGAGCTCCCATTGTTCCCATAAGGTGTAGGACCCACAGAAGCCAAGATGAAGCCCAGTCAACCCTACTGGGTTCTGGTCAAGCAGCCTGGAACCACTGATTTCAGCCATAAATGCCAGGAGAGCAAGCAGCACTCACAGGGGTGAGGGACACTGTACCCAAGACCCAGAGACAGGCAGGTCCATCATTTATGACACTATTGCAAGGGAGTGTTTGAATTATTGCATCATTTTAAGTTTCAACCCAGGCTGGATATTCAGGTAATTTGTCTGCCTTGCTAATCAGTGGGTAGGAGCTCAGGAGGCAGGCTGTAAGATATTGGAAAAATAAAGAAGCTACATTTTCTCTGAAGAAGGCTCAAAGAAATAGACTGAACCACTTCTCTTCTGCTCACCATGATATCTGCAGTTCTGACACAGTGCCTGATATAAGCAGGTATTTAATAAATATTCACTGAATGAAGGAGTAAATGAGAGGCCATAAGAGAGATGGAATGGATACACTGGTAAGGCCATCAGAGAGCTACCAGGCTGACTGAATTAAGAAGATAATGCTTCTTTTTGGCAGCAAGCCAACCGAGTCCCCACTTCACAACTAAAACAAGCTTGTAACTATTAGGAAATGGCTCCCGTCACTATATTTAACTTACGTTTTATTCCATGTTCCCTTTGGACGTTTTGCCCCAAGAAAAATATAAGACTAGAGGTACAGGATTTCAGTCACAGCACAAAAGCAGCAACTGTTATGGAACCAGAATGGGTGGTGTCTGAACCAATAAACTAACTTTGACATTTAGTGGCAACTTGGTCTTATCTGCCCTAAGAGAACTCCAGTGTTGGGGCCGCTGAACATGTAGGCAGTACAGTGGCTGGGATTCATTAAACAGAACATTCCTGGAAATAACAGGGAAAACATGGTACATAAAATACAAGATTATGCAGAATCGAGGTGGAGCCATGTGCTGATGCAAACACTGTAACTTCCACAATCAACTGTGCTTCTCAACATACTTCCTGTATATCAGAATCATCAGTGGAGCTTTAAATAGGACAGGTGCTCGCTATTCTGTTCAGGAGGTATGGCGGAGGCTGGGCAATACTAACTTTAAAAAGCCCCCCAGGTAGCTCTGGTACCTGGCCGGAGCATTCTGCGAGAGAGAACACCTGAAGCACATGATGAGTAAATGCTGAATGAACTAATGAATGAAAAGGCTCCTGGGGATTATAAATTTTTCAAAAGCATGGACTGTATTTTATGTATTTTTGTACTCCAGCCTCCAGTGTTTCCTGTAATGAATGAATAATTGGATGAATGAGTCATGAGCACTCTACCTTGGTAGCCTGATCTCTCAGGAAGGCTTAAACTTGGAAAACAAACAAACAGGTTGATAGCTGATGTTCATTCTAAGTGTGCACTTCCTTAACAGAATTCCTCGCATAATTTTCTCTTTTCTTTTTTTAAAAGATTTTATTTGAGAGAAAAAGAGAAAGTGAGCAGGGGCAGTGGGGAGCAGAAGGAAGAAGCAGGCTTCCTGCTGAGCAGGGAGCCTGATGCAGTACTACTACTCCCATCTCAGGACCCTGGGATCATGACCTGAGCCAAAGGCAGATGCTTAACTGACTGAGCCACCCAGAGGCCCTCCTGGCATAATTTTAGACAGACTAAATGAGAATGAACCTATGAACCTATGTGATCACAATAACACGGATTTTTAAAATTTTTAATGAAATTCATTTTGTTGAACTGGGATGCTGGGGGAGGGGGCAGAGGAAATTGGTGCTCTAATAAGATCTGCCCAGTGAAATCCCACATCCAAGACAGGGTGTGAAGAACAACAGAATCACCCCCTTCAGCTCTCTACTATTTGTTCATATTTATATTTGTTTCTCCTTGAGCAGCCATATAAAGTACAATTGAAAATACCTAGTGTTACTGATACCAAAATTAATATAACTGAGCACTACTTTGTGAGAATGTTTAACATGTTAATAACTCCAAAACCCTGGGCAAATGAAGCAAACACAGATTGGTTTAGTGAAATTTCTAGTTCCCCGTAAACTTCATTCTCAAGCTTTGTGGAAACAGAAATTTTACTGGGAAAAAGCAAGCAGTTTTTCACTTTCTAAATCTTTCGAGTTAAATGCTATCATCACAGGAAACTCCGCCTGTTAAGCGAGGCTCAGCGACACCACAGATCCCACTCTATTTCCCAAAAAGAGAAGGTGAAGGGGGAGGAGGGGGAGGAGGAGGAAGAGGAGAAGGAGGAAGAGAGGAGGAGAGGCTGGCACGGTTTCGCTGTGTGGAGAGTCCAAGGGAGATTCTACAGTCCTCTGCCACACTCACACTTGAGGGTACAAGGGAGGTTGGGGGAAGCAGCAGACAGGGCATACTGAACCAAAGAATATGAAGTCTGAGGTGAAAGAGAGAGGAATGGCCTGGAGGTAAATGGGGAGAAGGAATCTATTCTCTGTTAAAATGGTAAACTGCTGGGGCACCTGGGTGGCTCAGAGGGTTATGTCTCTGCCTTCCGCTCAGGTCATTGTCTCAGAGTTCTGGGATCGAGCCCGCAACGGGCTCTCTGCTCAGCGGGGAGCCTGCTCCACCCCCCGCCCCAACTGCCTCTTTGCCTACTTGTGATCTCTGTCTGTCAAATAAGTAAGTAATATCTTTAAAAAAAAAAAAAAAAGAAAGAAAAGGTAAACCATTGCCAAAGCATTCTTTCCACAAGTATTCCAAAAGGGGCCAGTAAAACAAATAAAAGAAGAAGCCCTGAAGCATGGGGGAGATTTGTTAGTTTGAGTGTCCTAATCAGAAGTCTTGGCAGAATGATCAGACACACCCACAGGCTTGACAACCCTTGTGAGGAGTGCTCTGGGCTGGCGCCTGCCCGTGTGGACAAGTACTACACACTCAGCTACCTGCCTGGCTGACACACGTTATTACAGTCGGCGGTGTAAATGTATTACAGTCGGCGGTGTAAGTGACGGTTGTCTTTGAACTACTTGAAATAAGCAAGAATATCAAGTTCTGTCCAGGGTCCCTCTTGGGGGGGGGCGGGGTCAGGGAGCTGTGGGTATTATAGCTATTTCATTGTTTCTCTGTGAAAATGTAAAAACAAAATTAATAATATTGTTTTGTTCTATGTTGTGTAACTCCAGTATTTGGTTGCTATTTCTATGGTATTCTCCAATCACCTTACAACTTAACTTTAACATTACCAGAATGTTACAGGTATTTGAGAAACTAGAGACAAACAGCTTTTGTTTTTCTCAAATGATTACTCTATCCCAGTTTTAGAGATCATATGGCCAGAAGCCGAATAATTACTGACCAGGTCCCTTGGATGCTTTTTAAATATTCAAGCAGGCCAGAAAATCGATCACTGATGTTTTTGAAGTGATGATAAAAAACAAATTCTCTTTTAAGAGATAAATAAATAAATATATATCACAAATGACAGTTTTTTTTAAATTTCATTTTTTATAAACATATATTTTTATCCCCAGGGGTACAGGTCTGTGAATCGCCAGGTTTACACACTTCACAGCACTCACCATAGCACATACCCTCCCCAATACAAATGACAGTTTTTATACCAGCCTTTTTCTTGACATGGCATCAGTGAGCTCTAGCCTTTATATTTTCATATATAGTTATTAAAATTTGCATTTGTATATTCAATCAATCTTTCATTTATCTCATTATTTCCATTTGCTTTGTAAGAATTTTCTCTCAGAGAGGGAAACAAGCCATAAGAGACTCTCAAAGATAGAGAACAATCTGAAGGCTGATGGAGGGAGGTAGGCGGGGGATGGGCTAGATGGGTGGTGGACATAAGAGGGGCACTAGTTATGATGAGCACTGGGTGCTGTAAGTGATGAATCACTGAACTCTACTTCAGAAACCAGTACTGCACAGTATGTTAACTACCAAAAACCTAAATTAAAAAAATAAGAATTTTCTCTCAGAAAACTACATAAGTAAATAATTATATTGAAAGATAGTTTTAGTTCTGAATTTCAAAAGTGGAAAGAGAAAAGGCACTAGATGTAATTAGAATCTAATGATTAAAATCATAAGGCACTACAGTTACAGTCCTTGAGTTCACATTCTGGCTCTGACACTAACTAGGTGACTTCAGGCAAACCATTTAATTTCTCTAGGCTGAGCTTCCTCTATAAAATGGGGGGAAAATTGTTGTTCCTTAAAGAATTATGGAAATTAATTAAGATCTTTCATGTTTGGACCTTACACAGTGTCTGAAATCTAGTGTTTAATAAATGGTCATTAGGATTCATTCTTACCTATTTGATCTAGAATATACATTTTCCCATGCAGCACTTATATCACACAGGGGAGAGACAACAGGCCACAGACACAGTTTATCTAACCCCGGTGGTCAGAAAGATTCCGGGACTTTGCTTGGTCACACAGGGTTCTGGAATTTGGCCAGGCTGCAGCATTGAAACTGTTATACTTGTTTCCTTGACAATAGGCTTGAATAAGATCCCAATTTTAATAAGCAAAAGTCAATGAAAAATACAGTCTTCAGGTAGGTGTCTAATTGAATCTGGTCTACTTGAAAAGTACAGTGATATAAATTACCACAGCAGGATCTTAAAAGGTCACTGATCATGCAGGGATGACTACTGTTCATTCAACCCTCCTTTTCCAGCAAGGTAATTTATTTTTTCAGGCCTTCTGGTTAGAATTATAGGACTAGTCACTTACAGCTTTTTTACTCTGACCAATGTTCATGTATTTTCCCTGAAGGCTCACTTCACCTACACTTGAGTTCACATAATTCCTTTTTTCCTTTTTTCTTTTTTCTTGAGAGAGAGAGAACACATCCATGTGGTGGGGTTGGGAGTAGAGAGAGAGAAAATCTTAAGCCGATTCCACACCCAGTGTGGTACCTGACACGGGACTCCATCTCACAGCCCTGATATCATGACCTGAGCCCAAATCAAAAGTGGGGTGCTTAACTGACTGAGCTACCCAGGCGCCCCAAGTTCACGTACTTCACTTACTTCTGGTAAACTGAGTTATACTCATCTTGTTTGCCACCAATTAGCACCTGTTTCTGCATCAGTTAATGTTGTAGTAAGGGATTACGGAGAGAAGGGGATATTCTTTTTCATGTCCTTTGGGAGTTAATGGAAATCTGCCTATCTGTCTCAGGAAAATATTCCCTCTTACTTAGCATTGTTTGGGCCAGGAAGATGTAGGGCTTGCCTCTTTCCCTGTCCCTCTATTCCTGCCCCAGTCCCCATAATGAATCCTCAGTAACTTCAGCTGCTTTTAGATTTAGCTCTTTCTTAGGGATGCTCTGAAACTTGGGACCTAAGGGGAATAAGGGAATTGAAGAAGCCGTAGTCCAATACTGGTGAGCTCTGTACCAGGCTCAGCCTAGTTCTAACCTAGTCACCAATTACTTGTAAAGTAGACTAGGAGTCTATTTTTCCTGTACCCACATCAGAAAACTGTATCTCTACCTCATCCCTTGTCCCCTCTTTTGATTACCTTGGGCCCTGAAGCGGAGTCCCTGAAACACTGAACGTTGCTTTACTCCTAGCCTTCAGCCCCTGTTGCTAGGCTCTAGACTTCAGTCCATGACCTCTGCAGGCTGCAACCATGCTGTCACAGTTGACTCTTCTAAGGCTGGCCTGAGTTACGAGTCCTCTGTCCCGTACCCAGCGGACACTCCACATACACCTGTGGTTTTACATTTTTGTTGTCTTGCTAGGTCATGCTGACAAAAAGCCCTTGACAGAGACTCTTACAGAATCAACATTCACTAAGCAACGGAACCAACCTTGGAACAAAAACAGGCTGTGTACCACTTGGGCTTGGTCTGAGTTCAAATTTTGCACACTTCTACATCTAAAACATTTTCCTAAGTGCTACTCTGATGGTTGGTGCAGAGAAGCAGCCCCCCAAACTCCGCATGTGCCTGACTGGCTGTGAGCCGGGCGTGCAGCACCCTGGCTGACTGCAACTTTGGCGTTTGTGAGAACGTCTTTTGCCAATTCTGCTGGCATCTGTTTGAAGGTGTCAAAATGTGTTTTACCTCCTAAAGAATATCTTATTTCTTGTCCAAAGAATGTCTGTTGATGATTATCTGCCGAGTAATGTTGTTAGTGTACTACAGAAGAGAATTCGGAGACACTTTTGGATCTGCCCTGTCAGTGATGTGCAAGTCCCTGGATGCTTCTTCCCTCATCAGAGGTGGGTACACAAGTGCATTTATCTTTGAACCAACTGCCAATTGAACAACGTGAATCCTATTTTCTAAAAATCTCTATTTTCTGTTTGTGTGTCTCAAAACCTGAGAAGCCCTGTGTTCTTCTCAGGCATCTCAAAAAGGTGATGTCAGTTCGGTACTTTTTATTCATCAGCTGAGAGGCTTTTATTCTGTCCTAAAGCCAACTCAATAGGACAACTCAAAAACGTCACATGCATGTTCCTGACAGATCTTCCCCATAGTAAACTCCCTCTAAAGGCAAGGCTTGGATGAACCAAGTGAGAAATATATGTTGACCTAAGAGAAGCCTCTGGCCAGAGAAACTGTGTCACATGTCACAAAAATTAAAGCAATAGCTCCTAATACAGCATTGCCTAGAACATGCAGTCAGAGAGCACTTGTCAACAGGGTTAGAACAACACCAGAAATGCCTTACTCCAAACTCTGCTGCTTGTTTGAGGGAGAACAATACTTGAACCTGTGTCAGAGGAAGAGGGGGCCTTTCTCCTGACCAAGGGTGAACTTGTCCTGAGTTATTTCGAACACATTTTTTTCCCTCTCTCCTCTAGAACGAGATTCTATTCATCGGTCCTCTCTTCCCCATCACTCATACACCTCCTCAACATTCTCCTATCTTTAAATTTAAAAATAAAGACCAACCATACAAAAAAACATGCATGGGGGCACCTGGGTGGCTCAGTCAGTTAAGCATCTGCCTTTGGCGGAGGTCATGGTCCCAGGGTCCTAGGACTGAGCTCCACATCACACTCCCAACTCAGCGGGGAGCCTGCTTCTCTCTCTCCCTTCGCCCCTTTCTTTGCTCGCTCTCGCTCTCTCATTCAAATAAATAAATAAGATCCAAAACAAAACAAAACCCTACTTGTATTCTGGGTCCCTTCTATCTAGTATTCTGTCCCTGTCTTTGGAGACAGTGGAGAGCAGTGGCTGAGTGTGGGTCTTTACAGCCAGACTGGCCTCAAATCCTCATACCCACAGGACTGTGTGACCATGTCATTATTTAACCTGTCTGTACCACAGTTTCCTCATCAATAAATGCGGATGATCACTGCACTTTAAAGTGATCTCTGTACCTTATCATAGTTATGAGGAGGACTAAACAAGGTAATACATGTCAAGCACTTAGAAGAAAAAATCAAACTCTGATGTTCACGTATACCTGGTAGTTGAGTAGATTCTCTTGGATTTTGCTAGTAGAAAACAAAAGGTCATATCATGTATAAGTAATGATGTTACTTTTGTTTCTTTCTAAGCCTTACGCTTGTTTTATTTTGTGTATGGGCTTCCACACAGTGATGAGGAGAAGCAGTGCTGGGCAGCATCTCTTCCTCCTGGCTCTTCCACTCACTGGCCTGTTTTAATGAAGAACTCTGCTCCACTCTGTCCCTGCAAGGTCTTTCAGAGGCCAGTCATGACTGCCTTGTTCATTTCAACAACCACACTTCAGTCATCATTTTCCCAGTCAGGCATCATTCAACATTAACAACTCCAACTTTTCATGATTCTTAACTCTTGTTCCCTTGGTGTCCCAAGAATACATACTCTAGCTCATCTCCTACCTCTCTGGACGTTTTGTCTCAGACTCACTTGGTGATACTTCCTCTCACGGCCCCCTAAATATAACTGTAACACATAACTCACACTGCAACTCAGATTTGGAAAGAAAAATAAAATTCCTCTATTTTGTTTAGAATTAATCTAACTTTCCTCCCAAGCCTACAACAAGCATTGCTTAGTGGGGGGAAAAAATAGCTGAACATCTGACCCAGTTTAAAGTGCCGTCTTACCCAAATATTTACAAAATCCTATTAGGTAAAGTTCAGCGCCTCTTGGATCACTTCGATGGTCAGATGTGTCCAGAAAGGCTTTTGTCCTCCAAAATGATTACAAGGGGCATTACTGAATCATTAACAAATTCTATCATTTTGCCTAACTATATTTCATTTTAGTCTTAGATTCTTGGACATGGCATATTTGGCAAGGACTCATTTTCCTGTCATGCTATCTTTTGGAACATAAAAGAAATAGCTAATAAGTTATGACAGATTCACTTCCACCTCTGATGTATCTTGTTTTCTGACTGTGCTTACATGATAAAAGGCTCCTCAATCCACACTGACCACAGTTAAAACACTTTAAAGTGGAAAAAAAACAATGGGGAAGTGGAATAAGTTGACTATGCCTACATACATGTGTGTGAGTATGTCTCTGTGTGTGTGTGTGTGTGTGTACATATACATACATATGCCCTTGAAGCTTAACATGGGAGACCAGAAAATTTGTTAAGAAAGATCAATGACAATAAAACAGTAATAAATAGTAATAAATACTATTATTACTACTCTTACTAAATAGTAATAAATGCGGGACGCCTGGGTGGCTCAGTTGGTTAAGCCGCTGCCTTCGGCTCAGGTCATGATCCCAGCGTCCTGGGATCGAGTCCCACATCGGGCTCCTTGCTCAGCGGGAGCCTGCTTCTCCATCTGCCTCTGCCTGCCACTCTGTCTGCCTGTGCTCACTCCGACAAATAAATAAATAAAATCTTTAAAAAAAATAGTAATAAATGCTATTATTATTACTACTATTATATTATAAATAGTAATAAAGACTATTATTCCTCTACAGACAGTGATACGGAAGGAGGAGAAACAAAACAGAGATAGGAATGGTCAGAAAGGGGATTCAGTGTGCAAGAAAGGGGCAGAAGGAGAAGGGTTGAAAAGAAAAAATAAGGTATTTGTTACCCACTATTTGATGTGAGAGCACAATGCTGGCTTTAACATCAGGTCAAAGCACTATCTGACTACTGGGAGATACAGTCATTCTTAAGCTCATGAACAGGGCTTGAACAAGGCCTGTTGCCATTTGTCACTCTGTCACAAAGAGTTCAGGAGAATTATTCTCTTTCTTCTTTATCATCATTCATAGCACTGTAATGTTATTAAACTACTCTTTTGAGCTCAGCTTTGCAGTAATCTCAATTATTTTAGAAACACACAATACCTAGTGTAACACCCTGCACAGAGTAGGCACTCAATAAAAAATTTAAAATAAATAAATAAATAAATAATTCTTGACTAAATGAATGAATGAATATGAATGGAATTCTCCTTTCATTGGAGAGGGGAAAGAAGTGTCTTATTCTTCCCTTCTTAAATGTTCCCCCAAAGGAAAACATTTTAGTATTTTTAATTTAGCTCTTAATAGACAACAAGGAGAAGCCAAAAGTAAAAGGGGGAGAATGCAATAAATTGCTACAAAAGTGCTAATACATTACATTAAGAATGGAAGTAGGGGCACCTGAGTGGCTTAGTCGGTGCCTGACTCTTGGTTTCAACTTAGGTCACAATCTCTGGGCCCTGGGATTGAACCCTGCATCAGGCTTTGCGTTCAGTGAGGAGTCCGCTTCAGGATTCTCTCTCTCCCTCTGCCCCTCCCCATTTGCTTGCTTTCTCTCTAAAATAAACAAATCTTTAAAAAAAAAAAAAAAAAAGGAATGGAAGTAGACAAATCACACAATCCACAAAAATAATTTTTGAAGACAAACAATGGAAAATGCATTATGATCCTTACTGCTCCAAGGACATTTTCATTTATTTCTTTACATTTCCATCTTTCCAAATTTAGTATGCATTGCCATCTATTTCTTTAAGGCGAACACATCAAATTACTGATGCCAATTGCAGGCAAACAGAAAAGTACAATGGGCCACACAGAATGGCTCAAGAGGCTAATATTAATTTAATTTTCCAATTTTCCTTCCTAGCAGCTTTTCTGGTATTTGCTACCTTATGCTGGATGCTGTTGGTCCTAACACTTGATATACAATGTTGGTGTAAATACTTGTCTAAGAAGAGCAGTGGTCACCACAATTTCTAGAAAGAGTTCCAAACCTTTTCACATTTTTCAGTGTTTTCAAATTTTTGGAAATAAAACAATATATAAATTTAATACATTTGGAAGTTTTAAGATTAGTCAAACTCAGTTTCCTTTAATTTAAAAGCATCAGGACCTAGAGCATCCATGTACCCTAAGAAAAGATTATCCCATCACTTTTCCACACCCATACTAGCTGGAACCATTCTTAAGAAGACATTTATTCAAATTTTGCTCTATGTGTCTAGAATGCCAGAACCATCTTTACTGTGAGGACAACAGCTTTATTGAGATACACTTTACACACTATTAAATTCACCTTTTAAAGTGTATGAGTCAGTTTTGCAACCATCAGCAAAATCTAATTTTAGAACATTTTTGCCTCTCTTAAAAGAAACCCCATATTTATCACAGCTAATTTCCACTTCTCCAACTGCTACCCACCATCACTACCAGCCTGGGTAACCACTAATCTACTTTCTATTTCTAATGGAGGTCCCTGTTCTAGACAATTCACATAAATGGAATTATACAATATGTGGCCTTTTGCATCTGCCTTCTTCTACTTAGCATGGTTAAAGCCATGGTCTAGTATGAATCAATATTTTCTTTTTATTGCCAAATAATATTCTATTATATGGGTATGCCACATTTTATTTATTCATTTCTCAGTTGACAGACACTTGGATTCTTTCTACCTAGTTAGAATATTATGAATAAAGCTACCATTAACATTTGGGTACAAGTTTTTGGGTGAACATATGCTTTTACTTCTTTTCGGTATATACCTAGGAGTGGTATTGCTAGGTGGTAATGGAAACTTTTTGTATATTTAAGTTGTTTTTCTTTTTTTTAAGATTTTATTTATTCAACAGAGAGAGAGAGAGAGCACAAGCAGGGGTAGGAGCAGAGGGAGATGGGTAAGCAGACTCCCCGCTGAGCAGGGAGGCTGGTGCAGGCCTTGATCCCAGGACTCTGAGATCGTGACCTGAGCTGAAGGCAGACATTTAACCAACTGAGCCACCCAGGCACCCCTGTATATTTAAGTTTTTGAGGAATATGCCATTCCATACTAGCTGCATCATTTTATATTCCCACCAAGTTTCTCCACATCCTCACAAAGTTTATATTGTCTATTTTATTATTATTATTATTATTATGATAGCCATCCTGGTGGGCATAAAGTGGTATCTCATGGTGATTTTGATTTTAATTTCCCTAACAACTACCGATGTTGACACACTTTTTTATTGGCCATTTGTATTTTTTGGCCATTTGTATGTATTATTTGGAGAAATGTCTACTGGAATCCTTTGCCTTTCTTCTATTGGGTTGTGTTTTAATCACTGAGTTCCTTTTTTTTTTTTTTAAGATCTTATTTATTTATCTGAGAGAGAAAGAGAGAGATCATGAGCAGGGGCAGGGGGTAGAGGGAGAAGCAGACCCCCCGCTGAGCAGGGACCACCACCACCACCCCCTTGCCGCCGCCCCCCAACGATGCAGGACTTGATGATCCTAGGCTCCTGAGATCATCAAAAGTCACTGTGGAAGCCTTTGTAAATAATTTATTTATAAGTAATGTGTTCATTGAGATGCAGAAATGGTAAGTGACAGAATCAAATTAACTCATCAACTAAAGAATCAAGTTGATTCACCCAAGTTGGGTGGGGAAGATAGACATAGACATTATTAGTTTTATACCACATTGTAAGAAGCAATAGATAAAACTAAAATGTCTTTCCTTCCTCCCATCTCGACATTTGCAAATCCTTTAGTCTTTCAACAAATGTTATTTAATACCTACGTGCTAGAGGTATATAAATTAATCATATATAACCCCTGACTTAGAGGAGTCTGCAAATATTTATGACAAAGTCAACCTACTCCTTACTTCATGAGGCTTTCCCAGAATCCTCCATTTTTGAGGAATCTCTTCCCTTATCCATTTTGGATAGCACTTTATCAACACCTCTACTGGAAAGTTATAACCCTCTAGATTATGGTATAGTTGTTTATAAACGCATCTTGTCTCTAGCACTAAACTCTAAACTCCTTGTGGGCAGGATTCGTTTATAAATTGCCTACCTGACTAGCACGTCACACTGTACATGACACACAACACATTTTAGTCGAGTGGATGGAGTTTTTTTTAAAATTAAATTTAGAAACACCATTAGAAGATTAATATAAAGCCATGTCTTTCACAAAAAATTACATCCATGAATTGTTAATGCATAAGCTTATTACCTTAGTCTGGAATACCAGCTATTCTAGTTCCATATAAATGATTTCTTCTCATCTTCAGCAGTATGCCAAAATGGGGGTGGTTACATTTTTAGAATATTTCAGCTTAAGAGAAAGAAACTCAAAACACTAAAAACAAAAAAGAAAATTATGGGGAAGTTATACTTGGGGGTATCTGATGACTAAACCCTATCTTTCTTTTTTCCCCTTGAATTTAGAAACTTTCCCCAAATCTCCCCGCAATGAGCAATAGATAGCAAACAATTACATCCTAAATTACTTCTCGTTGACCCTAAAATTCCAGAGTCATCTTTAACTCTTCCCCACCCTTCATCCCCCAATAGTTTATATATTTAGCCACCTTTTTAAAAGTTGCAGTAATTTTTTTAAAAGTGTAAAACCATTTTAGGGAAATAGAAACTTGGAAAGAAAATACACATATCCCACACCCAGTTTCTTTTCCTATTATTAACATCCTAAATTAGTATGGTATATTAGTCACAATTAATGAACCTATATCGATATGTATTTTATTCACATTCCTTAGTTTTAACTTAATGCCCTTTTCTGTTGCAGGATCTCATCCAAGATACCACTTCACATTTTGTAGTTATGTTTGCTTAGGCTTTCTTGGCTGTGACTGTTTTTTAGGTTTTCCTTGTTTTTAATGATCTGGACAGTTTTGAGGAATATTGATTGGTCAAGTAATTTGTAGAATGTCTCTCAGTTGGGATTTATCCAAAATTTTTCTCATGACTATGCTGATGTGGTGGGTTTTGGGGAGGAAGATGATTCTCATGACATCATATCACAGGTGCATATTATGGACATTATTTGTCACTGTTGATAATCTTTACTGCCTGGCAATTTATTGCCTGTTTGTCAGATTTCTCCACTGTAAAGTTACTCTCCCTCATGCTTTCCATGCGGCACACTTCGGAAAGAAGTTGCTAAATGCAGCATACACTTACGGAGTGGTGATTTATACTCCATCTCCTCGAGGACAAAGTACAAAATAGCTACATAAATTATTTGGAATTCTTCTGCAGGAGATATTTGCCTGTTTATCCCCACTTATTTATCACAGATTTTTCTATTCTCTACTTATTAATTTATTCAGTCATTTATTTAAATCAGTACATACTCATGTATGTTTATTTTATATGATACAACAGTACTTTTTTTGTTGTTGCTTGAATTCTTCCAGCTGTGACCATTGGGAACCCATTCATTTGGCTCTTATGTCCTTAACATAACCCATCATTGTATTTAAGTGCTTCCTTACTTTCTGTCACTACTAAGATGCCCCAGGCTCATATTGTATATTTCCTGCCCCAGTCCTAGAATCAAGTATTTCTCCAAAGATCTTTAGTTCCTTCTCCTGAAGAAAGATAGCAGGATCCCAAAGCTGTGTGCTAGATGGATTTGTGTGCTATATACCTGAGTGCCATTCTCTCTACAGCCATTTATTTATACACATTTCTCTCCACTTACAGAATCAAACTGTTGTTTAAGCCACCCTGAGATAGAGCTAGGAAGGATACTAGAGACCAGCAAACCTTACACTCTGGTCTTTGGGAAGTCCTACACTTAGGGATCTGTTTCTGTCTCGACAAAAGACATGGTCACCATTTCTTACATGTGGTGAAGAATTAACGCTTCATTCAATACTTACGTAGTGGTACACTTCCTTGTCCTCTATAAAATCATAGAATGTTAGAAAAGGCTTTAAAGCATATCAAATCCATTTGTTCACTCATTCACAAATATATATTGAAGAGCTACCCTGAATTGAGCATGATCCTATAGAATGAACATGGAATAGTACGCAAAGCCAGACACAGTCCCTGACATCAAGGAGCTTACGGTCTGCTGACAATGGTGAATATTTATTTTAAAATTTCACACAAATAATTTTAATGATGCAGCAGTGCTAAATGCATAAAAGGTAAATGATAGAAGAGAATACTGCAGAGAAACAAAATCTGCTATGGATTAGGATTCAGGGAAGGTTTCCCTAAAGAAGCTAAACTCTGGTAGAGTAGGAGGTAGCTAGAAGTAGCAGGAAGACAATTCCAAGCAAAGGGAAAGCACAGGCAAAGGTTCATGGCAGGAGGGAATGTGATACATTAAAAAGCTCAGAGAGCTGAGGGAATCTGGCCAAAGGTGAGCATGGACGGAAAGCAGAGACTAGACTCTAAGTCCTTATCAGCCATGGTAAAGATCTGGTCTTACTTTAAAGAGGAATAGGAAGTTCCTGAAGTAAAGCTCATTAAGGTTTTAAGTAGGGTGGGGTGGCTATTGACATGTTGAGATTTGTGTTTTACAGAGATCATTCTGGTCATTGGGTAGAGAATGGATTTTTTTTTTTAAGATTTTATTTATTTATTTGACAGACAGAGATCACAAGTAGGCAGAGAGAGAGAGGAGGAAGCAGGCTCCCCACTGAGCAGAGAGCCCGATGCGGGGCTTCATCCCAGGACCCTGGGATCATGACCTGAGCCGAAGGCAGAGGCTTTAACCCACTGAGCCACCCAGGTGCCCCGAGAATGGATTATTGGTGGGCAAGAAGCTCCAGGGAGAGGTGGCCAGTGAGGAGGCCACTGGAGCAGTACAAAGAGGTGATACTTTAGAACTTGGGCAGGAAGGGTAGCCCTGGGGATGGGGAGAAGTGAGCAGATTTTAGAACTATGTAGGAATAAAAATTGAGAGAACTCTCTGACATTCTGTATATGGGGGAAAAGCAAAAGAACAGTTTAAGGGCAAGACCTCGATTTCTGTTTTGTACAATTGGATGGATGGTGGATGGCAATGTCATTCATTAGTAAAGAAAGCAGTGGAAGCACCCAAGTTTGACGGGGAAGACCATAAGTTCAGTTTTAGATTTGTTGAATTTGAGCTATTTCTGAGACATATAAATGGAGAGGCCAAAAAGATCATTGGATTTAAAAATCTGGAGCTCACGGTTAGTGACATAAATTTGATATAGTTAGTTTCACAGGTGATAAGTGAAGCTACGAACACAGACAAAATAGGAAAGAATACAGAATGGAAAGAGAAGGGGCACTGGGCAAGGCAGTTACCCACAAAATGAGATTAATAATAATTCCTATCTTACAGAATTACAGTCAGGATAAAATATCATCATGTGTATAAAAGCAAATGCCAAACTGTTAGCACCAATTCTATTAGTTATCACTACTAAAATTGTGCATTTTATAAAAAACACTCCTGTGAGATATATGTATGGTTATTTACCTTCAGGTGTTCAACCACTTAGTAATGTATACCATTACTCATTACCTGAAAAACACAGAATCTCTAGTAGTTAGTGTAAAAGACTAAATGCTATTAATGATATGAAAAACAATATTGCTTTAATGTTCTCTCATTTTCCTAGTTATTGGCCCACAGGTGGAAAATGAGGCATCGAGGGAGGAAAGTATTAAGTCATAGCAGCAGCCCACATCCTAGCCTCCATCCTTTTACCTTCCCTGGAGTTGTCTGCTCTCCAAAGCCATTTGGAAATGACTGGTTATAACCACAAGAATCCAAAAGAGGGCATCCTTGGTGGCTCAGTTGGTTGAGCGTCCAACTCTTGATTTTAGCTCAGGTCATGACCTCAGGGTCATGGGATCAAGCCTCCAATGGAGCCCCATATGGAGCACCACATGTTGGGCTCCATGCTCAGCAGGGAGTCTGCTTTAGATTGTCTTTCCCTCCCTGCCATGCTCTCGCTCTCTCTCTTCCTCTCTCTAAAATAAATATATCTTTTAAAAAAAGATCCAAAACAGTGTAACTTCTGGAAAAACCTGCAGATTTTACCAAGACTCTCTTCAAATACACATGAAGTAATTAAACATAAATGACAAAGTAACATTGTATTATAGAAACTGATTCTTTTTTTTTTTAAAGATTTTATTTATTTATCTGACAGACAGAGATCACAAGTAGGCAGAGAAGCAGGCAGAGAGAGAGGAAGAAGCAGGCTCCCAGCCGAGCAGAGAGCCCGACGCGGGGCTCGATCCCAGTACCCTGAGATCATGACCCGAGCCGAAGGCAGAGGCTCCAATCCACTGAGCCACCCAGGCGCCCCTAGAAACTGATTCTTGAATGAAATGAGGAAACATCTAATAATAAATCTAAAAAAATTAATAGATAATGACCATCAACAAATGCTATTTTCATAGGGGCTGTCTTCCAGGAAATATCAATAGCTTCTTTATGTAGAAATGAAAATATTTTTAAAAAATATTTTATTTATTTATTTGACACAGAGAGAGAGATCACAAGTAGGCAGAACAGCACACAGAGAGAGAGCGCGAGGGGGAAGCAGGCTCCCTGCTGAGCAGAGAGCCCGATGCGGGGCTCGATCCCAGGACCCTGGAATCATGACCTGAGCTGAAGGCAGAGGCTTAATCCACTGAGCCACCCAGGCACCCCGAACTGAAAATATTTTTAAAAATTAGATTCTACCCACATTTTAATCAGACGCAAACTCTTTAGGATAAAATTATAACGTATCAGTTTTCAAAAGGTAATTCCAGAATCACAAAAATGAAAGGTATATAAGTATGTGCTTCCAAAAGAGCTGAGCTGTGTCCTCAGATTACAGTTTATAAATTGCCCAAAGTCATAGGGTCTGAAATTCAGCCTGTACTCCTCTCACGAAGCCTTGAGATCCAGAGCAGGGCTAGGATCATTCAATAAAGGCAGGGGGTAGGGAGGATTTTGTTTTGACTTGGTATCTTTGGCACCCTACGGGTTATATAGTAGCATTACCAAAGAATCATATACATGGGTAATTGTTTGGAGTCCAGACAAACATTGGAGTCTTTAAAGACACATTTTGGGTTTGGATAACAATCTTGAAAGGAAGTTTATGGCAAAAGCAAACATTAAAATGCTTTCTAAAAATTATTATACTACCCTCAGCTACTAAGATGGTTTGATTTTCTTACTGAAGCCCTTTAACGGACACTACACTGTCAATGTAGTCATTTCACACATGCTAAGTTTTAATACCTAATGTATTTTGAAACATTAAAAATAAATAAAAATCCAAGTACCTTTAATTTTGCCAAATATTGTAGTGAAAAAAAGAAAAGAAAAGAAAAAGAAAAAGCCACCGTATAGTAAAAACAGCTCTGGAGAAGCTCTTCAGGAAAAGATATATGACCCATTCTTATAGGAGATGTACTGTGTGGTACAAACTAGGTGTGGAAAAACCATCTGGAATCCAAAGACCTCAGTTCAAATCTTGGATCTATTCTAAGTATGGTTTGGCCCTGTCTCACTTAACCTCTTTTAGCCTCAGCCTCTTCACTTGTAGGAAGTGGACTGAACTCAATTATTTCCAAAGTCTCTTCCAGCTGTACAATTTTAACTCTACAAATGTCATTGTTACAACTCTTTTCTTTGCATGATCTTCTTCATTTTCTATAACCGTGGTTATTATTTAACTACTGTTTTGTCCTCCTTTTCTTGGTAGGGTAAGCATTTGTTCCCACACTGAAAGAACTTCCTTTTATTTATGAATTAACTTAAGAGCCTGTCTCATCTTCAAACATTTCCAAACTTATTGTAAATTTTTTGTTAGCAATTATTCACTGAAAGGCGTAAAGACTTAATTCTCTCTTTGTCCACTCTCCAAATTCTACTGGACAAAATAGCCTCAAACACTCCAGCCCCAGTTCACACAGTCAACGATCATTTCAAATTCTAATGGAGGGTGGGGTATGAAAAAAAGTTAAAGACATCTTGGAGGAAAATTAGCATATAAGCAAACCAGGAGAGACTAATCCTGATGTAATATATAAATGAAAGGAAGTAGGGTAAATACAATGAAAGTAAACTCTAACTAAAGTCACTGCAGGAGAAATCTCAATACAGGCTGGAGTTAGTTCATCTCGAGCAAAGAATTAGAATTGAATTGGCAGAGGAAATCTCTCCATGTTGGACAACATACACAGAAAACTAGTTACGGAGCAATTGTAAGTCTGAAGAGCCTTTCCAGGTGTGTGTTTCCTTCCTTCCTTCCTTCCTTCCTTCCTTCCTTCCTTCCTTCGTGTGTGTTTTCTTTATTGGAAAGAGGAAAGATGATCAAGACTATAACTTTCCTAACCAAAGGTTTCAGTTATGGGCTTTTGAGTATTTAAATACCTAAAAAGTCTCAACCACAGCAATGTAAAAAAATATCTTCTTAGAAGAAAGAGTGTCAGTCTAACTAACTCCTTCAAATGCATTAGCTGAAGATGCTGTCATCCTCAGAAATGACTTCAAATCTTAGGTGCCTCCTCAAGGCCTCCCTGAGGGCAGCCAAGGACACTGTGGGTGAGGGGAAGATGTTCCCCATTGACTGCTAATTATCTATATACCCTGAGCTTCCGGATTCTTCCAACACCTCCAAACTTAGACAAAAATCCCACACCAGGGCAAGGAATCTGGGTTTCCAATTGGCTATCAGTGGAGTGAGATGACACAGCTCAGGAGTAACTCTCCATGGAGTGACTTTTTATTCCTTCCTCAGCTTCTGGTTTCTAGAGAACCCAGGTTAAAACAGCAACGAGGCCAAAAAGAAGTGAATGGAAGAACAGTGGATTAGTAACTGAGATACTGGCCCTAATCTTCTTATAACTGGCTTTATTAATTAACTGTTTAACCTTAAACAAGTAACTTCCTGAGATCTGTAAAATGGGATAGGATAGCAGTTGGAGAAAAAAATCCTAGGCTAAGTGACTGCTGAGTTGCTTCCAGCTCCAGCGTTTTATAATCCTTAGGAATTACACAAACCAAAGCTTCAAATAACCCATTAGAAGATGGGTCAGTGTGAAAACCATGGAGTCCTATTACATCTCAATTCATCTAACCATGGCAAGAGTTTGGATCAGCCCTATGACATGTAACTATAACTGAATCTTGGGCAAAATTCTCTTGGCTCTGAAACGGAGCCATTTGGAATACCATCAGCGCCCTATGATATTTGATGTGTGACAGTATATTTTTCAACTTAACCCAATATTACAAATCCAATAAAACTAGGTCACAGAAGGAATTATGAGATTATACGACCACATCTGTTTTGTGGAAAAGTTATAAGAGCATTTTTAAAAATCAGTAGTATCAAGTGAAAGAAGCCAGTCATAAAAGTCCACATATGGTACGATTCTATATATATGAAATGTCCACCACAGGCAAATCTATAGAGACAGAAGGTAATTCATGGTTGCCTGGGACTGGGCGTTGGGGAAGTGGAGAGTGACTGCTAATGGGCATGGAATTTCTTTTGGGGATGATGAGAACATTCTAAAATTAGATTATGGTGGTGGTTGCACAACTCTGAACATACAGAAAAACACTGAGTTATATACTTTAAATGGGCAAAATGTATGATGTATGAATTATATATCACTAAAGCTGTTAAAAAAGTAACAGGACTATTGTTGTTGAGATTGAATGGCTTAGAGACCAAAAAGTGTATGAGTGACAAACAAGCATTTCTAAGGACAGAACCGTAAAGAACTTTACTTATTTATACATTTAAGTAGGTACTAGAAGAGGATACCCAGCTGGTTTCGTTGTGACACTAAATTTCCCCAGGCAGCAAGGAGCCAGGCTCTTTGGGGACAGACTACAGGAGGAACTCAGGAGTTTGTGGAGCCAGCAGAGGAGTTCCAGCGTGAGCCAGTACTACATGGCACGAGTGGAGCGACCCTCCACTAGCATCTTCACAAACTACAAAAGGGACCTGGGTGAGAGAGGAGGTTATTCAACTCCACAGAACATGTTGGAGACAGCTGCTCTATACAAGGTACTGTTATAAGAGCAGGAGTAAAGACGGGAAAGAAAAACGACATGATTAGGGTCCCACTCTTCTCCTGTACTTCCAAGAGCTTCTAAAATCTGCCGAGAGAGAACACGTGCACTGCAAGGCCAGGCGAGTAAATGTTATGAAAGAATCTGAGAAGGCACCAAAAGGGCTAAAGAAGGCTTCACAGAAGAGCTGGCATTTTCTCTGGGCTTCAGACACTTGAGAATATCAATCCCATATGGTTCTATACCCTGGAAAACCAGTCAAATAATGGGAATCATTCAAGGAAGATAATCCATACACTAAATTATTCTACCTTATTTAAGACAAAAACAAAAAACCTCTCAGTATGGGTCACTACACTTCATGGAAATAGAGTAAGACTTCATTTATACAGAGACAAGTCTCCTGACAAGTCCTTGGCTTCAAATTCAGATGCACCTTTCTCTTAAAGTATTTAAGGTTCAGAGTGAACCCATGAACATGTAGCTACAAAAACAGCCAAACGTGCTGATGAGCTAGAGGCAGATCAGACAGCTGTTTGCAGGAAAAGCCTTACTGTGATTTGCTGACAATATCTGTAAGAACAAAGGAGAAGGAAAAGCAAGGAAGGGGAGAGAGCTGCCAGGCAGCCAAAGAGACTGGAAGCAGAAGCAGAGGTGAGGTCAGAAACAATGACAACACAGGTGGCAAGGTTGCCAGTGGCAGACACTGGCACAGAGGAAAGCCGGTTACAAAAGAGGGAGAAAAGAAACTCATTCTATAGCTTCAGCCAACAAAGAATTATCAGCTCATAAACAGGCAGGGAAGAAAGAGAAATTGAAGAGCACCTGAGGACACAAGCATCCTCCCAGAGGCCTGCCAACCAAGGCAGTCCAAGGGCTCCTGGGGATAGGGGTTATGGATGGTGCAGAGCTGTACAGTGACAAACTAAATCACTCAGGCTCATGTCCAACACCATAAAACACTGATGCTCCTAAACATGAACCTGAACCAAGAAAAGATCAAGATAAACAATCTCTGTTTTTTTTTTAAGATTTTATTTATTTATTTGAGAGAGCGAACACACAGAGGGTGAAGAAGAAACAGACTCCCCACTGAACAGAGAGCCCGATGCAGGACTCGATCCCAGGATCCCAAGATCATGACCTGAGCCAAAGCAGACTGTTAATCGACTATGCCATCTAGGTGCCCCAACAATCTCTGTTTTAAAAGACACATCTTAAGAAATGTTTTCATTCAAAATTAAAGTCAAAATACTTGGGGCATAAATTGCCAAATCCCCAACTATTCTTTTATTCCCTCAACAATTTATTCCCTAATGACCTAGGACAATGGGAATTTCATTCCATAATGGAAGAAGAAGGCAGTTCAAAGATAGAAATGATAATTCTATGAGGGCAATCTAAGAAAACTGCAAGGTCAGAAGCCATTTAATTATATGAAATCAATAAGAACGCTGGCCTGCTTGTTCTCTAAATCTGAATCTGAGAATACTTGGACTAAGAGACTATGCTCTCTGTGAGGAAGCGAGACAGGTCCCTATGTGCATATATTTTACATTCCTTTAAAAATATAAGCTCAGTGAAGGAAGGAACAGTTTCTGTGCTTCACAGTACTTAGACATAATGTCATGCATGCAGTATGAACTTTCTTGTCATTTAACAATGAAAGCCTTCACTCCATACTAACTGCTGCTTTAGATTAGCTCAGAAGAGTACAGCAGTATCCTCCTACATTTTTCAGTTCTTGACACAAAGATACATCAATGGAGAAATCCTATGTCCTTCCTGCTTCTCTACTCCATGTGATTTACAGATGTGATTTTTATCATTACAATATATTCTTTTCTCCCAGTTCCCACAATCCAGACATGCCAGCTTCTCTCAACACCAGTCACTTAACTCTGACTCTCTCCCA
Organism: Lutra lutra; assembly: GCF_902655055.1. Taxonomy (NCBI): domain Eukaryota; kingdom Metazoa; phylum Chordata; class Mammalia; order Carnivora; family Mustelidae; genus Lutra; species Lutra lutra. Next base: position 63,353,994 of record NC_062284.1, read on the forward strand.
GTCGAAATCAAGGGGCAGAGTTCTGGGACAGGTTTTAAGACATTTGGAAGAGATTATCGTTTCATTCTGGGTTTAAAGTAAAGTATAATGGATGATCTCAGAGGCTCAGTACTAAAGAAAGTTCTGGGATAATCCCAGGCTTCGCTAAGATAAAAAGCAGTAAAGGGTGCCAATCGTCCCCACTATTTAGTTTGAGCCTTTGGCTACCTTATTATCAATTTCCCTTTGCACTCTGAATTGTTTAAGACTTCTGATAAGCCATAAACATGTGAACATTTATCCTGCCTATCCTCCAGTCCAATTTTACACCTGCCATTGGGGAATTCCATATAGTTTGACATCTGAAGCAGAGCATCCACTTTTCAAGTATATTAAAACAAGCTCTAATAAAAAGGCAATAAAATAAGCTGGGATATGGGTGGGATGGCTTTAGCAGGCTCTTTTTTTTTGAAATTCCAACCTGTGCTGTGTGGTCTTGTCTAGTGGTGAGATGCATTTACATTTCCCATATGTTGCTAAATCTTCAAGATGACCAGAAATCACTTTCTATCACCATTTCCTGATATAAGTAATTAACACCACCCTTTTAAAGACATCACACAAGGTGTTTGCTGATAAAAATGAAGGATGCAGGAATACAAGCAGCTAGATGTTGACCAACATCTAATATGTCCAGGATTCTCTCACACCCAACAACCACCATTCCATTTTTACATGTTAGATATTTTTGGATTCTACATATACGTGAGAACACACTATATTTGTCTTTCTCTGCTTGACTTATTTTTCACTTAGCATAATGCCTTCAAGGTCCGTCCATATAGTCACAAAAGGCAGGATTTCCTTCTTTTTCATGGCTGAATACATGTCTGGTATTATTCCCTCAAACCCCTGAGTCCAGTCTAATCATAAGAAAACCATCAGACAAACCCGAATTGAGGACTACTATATAGAATACCTGACCAATATTCCTCAGAACCATCGAGGTCATGAAAACCAAAGAAATGCTGAGCAACTACCACAGACCAGAAGAAACTAAGGAGACATGATGTAATGTGGTACCCTAAATTAGAGCCTTGAACAGAAAGAGGACATTAGTTGAAAAACAAGGAAAATCTGAAAAAAGTCTGGTTAAGACAATATTATTTTTTTTAAAGATTTTATTTATTTATTTGACAGAGAGAGAGATCACAAGTAGGCAGAGAGGCAGGCAGAGAGAGAGAGGGAAGCAGGCTCCCTGCTGAGCAGAGAGCCCAAGATAATATTATCTTAACCAGACTTTTTAAAAAAACTTTTTTTAAATAAGAAACTTTATTTTTTTTTTAAATTACTCTTGTAAAAAAAAATGTGCCTGAAAAATACAATTAAACAATTGCAGCTACATAAGATATGTTTATGTATTACTCTGGGAAGCATGACTTTTCAGTTAGATCAAATGAATTCTAAAACAACTTCACAAATTTTCAATATTAAATTCTTTTCATTCATGTCAGATCCAAATAAGAATTTAATAAATTCCAATAATGGGAGTTCGTTCTCCAGTGTACGTTTTTTAAAAAAAGATTTAGAGAGAATGTGCATGAGCAGATGGGAGGGGCAAAGGGAGAAGGAAAAAAGCAGATTCCCCACTCAGAAGGTAGCCCCATCCATGTGAGGCTCAATCTCAGGACCCTGAGATCGTAACGTGAGCCAAAATCAAAAGTCAGGTGCTTAACTGACTGAGCCACCCAGGTGCCCCATGTTCTCCAGTGTACTTTGAAATATCTTAGTTTGTGAGGAGAATCTTTTTTTGGAACACCTAATTTCAGTTGGATGAATTTATATTTTATAATAGAATAGAATGAAATTGAAAAGTCCCCTGACAAACAGTATCTGTATTAAACATTAAAAACAATCACAGAGGGATGCGTGGGTGGCTCGGTCAGTTAAGCGTTTGCCTTTGGTTTAGGTCATGATCCCAGGATCCTGGGACTGAGCCCCGCATTGGGCTCTCTACTCAGCGGGGAGCCTGCTTCTCCCTCTCCCTCTGTGATCTCTCTTGCTTTGCTCTCTCTCAAATAAATAAAATCTTAAAAAAAAAAAGTATAGACATCATTATTTTGTCTTATAAAAATATTATCAAATAGGTATTCTGAGTGGAGTTAAAAAGACAGTGTTTATGAAAAATATTTGGGATGAAATATTTACACATTTTAATTTTTTGAGGTAAAATTTATAATTTTCATACAATAATATTGACGTGTAGAGTTAAATGAGTTTTGACTCACTGTATATGGTCATATAGCAATCACCACAGTTAAAATATAGTTCATTTCCATCACACCAGAAAGTTCCCTCGTATCTTTGCTGTCAATCCCCCCATCTCTCTCTAGGACCTGGCAACCACTGATGTGATGTGTTTTCTGTATCGTTTCCAGATTTTCATATAAACTGTATAGTACAGTAAATGGCCCTTTGTTTCTGGCTTCTTTCCCTTAGCATAATGTTTTTGCAATTCACCCATACTATTGTTTTGCCTTTGTACTGCTAAGTAGTACTCCATTATATGAATGTACCACAGTTCACCTGCTGAAAAACATCTGGGTTATTTCCACTTTGGTGGTGTCATGAATAGAGCTGTTATGAATACTTATTGTATAAGTCTTTATGGGGACATATGTTAGCAGTGGGACTGCAGAGTCATATGCTTAGTGTATGTTTAACTTTATAAGAAACAGGCAAACTGTTTTCCAAAGTGGGTGTATCATACTGCATTCCTGCCAGTAATATATGATAATTCTACATGCTCGAGATTTCAACAACACTTGATATTATAAATCTTAATTGTAGTCACTCTAGTGGGTGTGTAGTGCTATGCCATTTTGGTTTTAATTTGCATTTTCCTCATGACTAATGATGTTGAACATCTTTTCAAATGATTATTGGCCATTTGTATGTTGTCACTGGAAAAGTGTTTAAATTTCTGCCTTTTAAAAAAAACAGTTATTTGTCTTAATGATTTTTGACAATTGTTTATATATTCTGGGTATAAGTCCTTTATCAAACACATGCTTTTTAAATTTTTCTCTGCCTGGGATTTGTCTTTTCATTTTCTTAACCATGTCTTTCAAAGGACAGAAGTTTAAGTTTCAATTAAGTCTAATTTGTCAATTTTTTTCCTTTTATGATGTGTGCCTTTTGTTTCCTCTCAAAGAATTCTTTGCCTAACCCAAAATCATGAAGATTTTCTCCTATATTTTCTCCTAGAAGTTTTAGCTCTTATATTTAGGTCTATGATCCATTTTGAACTAATTTTTGTATAAGGGGTATGACAATGGTTGAGGTTATATCTAGCACATTGGATATCCAATTGTCCCTTGGTACATTTGCTGAAAAATGCCTGTATGTGTGGATCCATTTCTGGACTGTCTATTCTGTTCCAATGATGCATATATCTAGTTTAAGTCTAAACTATGTTGTCTTGATTAAGTATAGCTTTATATCAACTCTTAAAACCAAATTGTGTAAGACCTCCACCTTTGTTGTTCTTTCTCAAAATTACTTTGGCTATTCTAGGTTCACTGCATTTCTATGTGATTTTTAGCATCAGTTTGTAGGTGTCGGTTTCTTTTTTAAAAAGTCATCTGGGAGGCAAGAATATGCAATGAGAAAAAGTCTCTTCAACAAATGGTGTTGGGGAAAACTGGACAGCTACATGCAAAAGAATGAAATTGGACCACTTTCTTACACCCTACACAAAAATAAACTCAAATGGATTAAAGACCTAAATGTGAGGCCTGAAACCATAAAAATCCTTAAAGAGAGCACAGGCAATAATCTCTCTGACATCAGCTGTGGCAATATCTTTCTAGATATGTCTCCTGAGGCACGCAAAACAAAAGCAAAAATAAACTATTTGGACTACATAAAAATAAATAGCTTCTGCACAGCAAAGGAAACAAACCAACAAAACTAAAAGACAACCTACAAATAGAAGAAGCTATTTGCAAATGACATATCCAATAAACGGTTAACATCCAAAATGTATTTTAAAAAAACTTATATAACTCAACACCAAAAAAAACCCCAAATAATTCAACTTAAAAATGGACATAAGACATGAACAGACATTTCTCCAAAGAAGACATACAGATGGCCAACAGACACATGAAAAGATGCTCAACAACACTCATCATTAGAGAAATGCAAATTAAAACCACAATGAGGTATCACCTCATACCTGTCAGAATGGCTAAAATAAATAACACAAGAAATAACAGATGTTGGTGAGGATGTGGAGAAAAAGGAACCCTCATTCAATGTTGGTGGGAATGCAAACTGGTGCAGCCACTGCAGAAGACAGTATGGAGGTTCCTTAAAAAGTTAAAAATAGAACTACCGTACGATCCAGTAAACACACTACTGGGTATTTAACCAAAAAATACAAAAACACTAATATGAAGGGATACATGCACCCCTATGTTTATTGCAGCATTATTTACAATAGTCAAAATATGGAAGCAGCCCAAGTGTCTGTCCATCAATTGATGATTGGATAAAAAAGATGTGTGTGGGGACGCCTGGGTGGCTCAGTTGGTTAAGCAGCTGCCTTCGGCTCAGGTCATGATCCCGGCATCCTGGGATCGAGTCCCACATCGGGCTCCTTGCTTGGCAGGGAGCCTGCTTCTCCCTCTGCCTCTGCCTGCCACTCTGTCTGCCTGTGCTCACTCTCGCTTCTCTCTCTATGACAAATAAATAAATAAAATCTTAAAAAAAAAAAAAAAAAGATGTGTGTGTGTGTGTGTGTAGGGATACTATTCAGCCATAAAAAAAGAATGAAATCTTGCCATTTTCAACAACCTGGATGGATCTAGAGAGTATGATGCTAAGCAAAATAAGCCAGTCACACAAATACCATATAATTTCACTCATACATGAAGTTTAAGAAACAAAACAAACAAGGTAAAAAAGAGAAACTAAAATGATTACCAGAGGGGAGGAGGGCCAGGGAGATGAGTGAAATAGATGAAGGGGAGTTAAGAATACACTTACATTGATGACCACTGAGTAGTATATGGAATTGCTCAGGTACTATATTGTGTATCTGAAGTTAATATAACACTGTATGTTAACTACGCTGGAATATTTTTTGAACTTGAAAAAAGTCATCTGGGAAGAGTTTACACAGAACTGTAAAATTTATTAATGTCTCTATCTAGGACTACAGTTTTCTTTGAGATTTTATTTATTTATTTGACAGAGACACAGCGAAGAGGGAACACAAGCAGGGGGAGTGGGAGAGGGAAAAGCAGGCTTTCTGCCAAGCAGGGAGCCTGATGTGGGGCTCCATCCTATGACCCTGGGATCATGACCTGAGCCCAAGGCAGACGCTTAACGACTGAGCTACCCAGATGCCCCTACAGTTTTCTTTTTTGTTTCAAGGTTTTTAACTATTAGTTAAATTTCTTTAAAAAATATAGGGCCACTCCAGTTATCTGTCTCTTCCTGACTGAGCTTTGGTTGTGTCTTTCAAAATGTGTCACTTCATCTAAATTGTGAAACTTATCACTTATTTGTGGAGCATAACAAATAGCATGGAGGACAAGGGGAGATGGAGAGAAGAAGGGAGTTGAGGGAAATTGGAAGGGGAGGTGAACCATGAGAGACTATGGACTCTGAAAAACGATCTGAGAATTTTGAAGGGGTGGGGGGTGGGAGGTTGGGGGCACCAGGTGGTGGGTATTATAGAGGGCACGGATTGCATGGAGCACTGGGTGTGGTGCAAAAATAATGAATACTGTTATGCTGAAAAAATAAAAAAATTTAAAAAAAATTGTGAAACTTATTGGCATAATTTATGCATGTACTTACACATTTTAGTATATAAGCAAAACTGAAAATATTCTCCATTTAATACAATTTGTTCTGAGTTTATCAAATACCTCAATACCTTAGAGGAAATAATTTTTTAATTAATAATATTGTGGATTAAACTGAAGACTCAAGAGCGTCACATTTATGAGCCATAAAATGCAACTATAAAGATGATCATGAACAATTTTGTAAAAATAACCAAAAATAATAAGTTCATTTTGAAATATATTTTTTAGAAAAATACCAGTGACATGATAATAGATACAGAAGCAGTTAAGAAAATGATTAAAGTGATTGTGCCAAGAATAATTATTTTTTAACTTGCTGATAATCAATACAAATTTTATATAAAATTTTGCTTTAATGTATGTATGTATTTTCGGAAAAAATATTTTTGGAGTTTTTGAACAGGCTATTTTATATTTTTAAGATTTTATTTTTTTATTTGACAGAGAGAGAGATCACAGGGAGGCAGAGAGGCAGGCAGAGAGAGAGGGAGGGGGAAGCAAGCTCCCCGCCGAGCAGAGAGCCTGATGCGGGGCTCGATCCCAGGACCCTGAGATCATGAACTGAGCTGAAGGCAGCGGCTTAGCCCACTGAGCCACCCAGGTGCCCCTGAACACGCTATTTTATAGTTCACCAATGTAATAAAACCATTTTTCAGTCAAGAAATGAGTATTTTGAAAATTACATAATTTTAATTAGCTTAAGAACCCTCTTTCATTCTCAAAAGTGAATTAGGATGAGAAATGATAAATTATCTTGTCAACATAGGTATAACTCAATGCCTCAGACCAGTATGATGATGACTTCCTAAGACATTCCTATGATATTACTGATCTTGAAAGTCATCTTCAATAATTCTGAAAAAACCTAATACAGAAACAGGTATGGACTGTAACACATGATGGAAGAATCATTACAAATAAGCAGGAAACATTTGGATTGTTCAATAAGTGGATGAGATAACGGGCTTTCCATCTGGAAACACATATACACAAAATTATATGCATTATAAATAGATCCCTATCTTACAGTCTACTCCCAAATAAACACCAAATAGATAAAAGATCCAAATTTAAGGTGTAAAACTTTAAGACCAATAAAAGAAAATCTTTACACAGCGTGGATTTCTTTCCTTTTCCTTTTTTTTTTTTTTTTTAAAGAGAGAGAGAATGTGCACACATGAGAGCAGGCCAGGAGTGGGGGGAGGGAAGAAATGGGGGGACATAAGGATAGGGAGAAAGGGAATCTTAAAGCAGGCTCCATGTTCCATGCAGGGCTCTATGTGGGGCTCAATCTCACGACCCTGAGATCATGACCTGAGCTAAAATCAAGACTTTGATACTTAACAAACTGAGCCACCCAGGCACCTCTCTTAGTAGATTTCTTAAATAGGCCTACTCTAAAAGATGGATGAGTCCAATTACATTGAAATTAAAAATTCTTATACAACCAAATATATCAAAAACAAAGTTAAAGGGGCGCCTGGGTGGCTCAGTGGGTTAAGCCACTGCCTTCGGCTCAGGACATGATCTCAGGGTCCTGGGATCGAGCCCCACATCGGGCTCTCTGCTCAACCGGAAGCCTGCTTTCCCCTCTCTCTCTGCCTGCCTCTCTGCCTACTTGTGATCTCTCTCTCTGTCACAAAAAAAAAAAAAAAAAAAAAAAAAGTTAAAAAGATAAGTAACAGATTGGGAGAAACCATTGCAACAAATATAACAAAGAATTAATATACAAACTCTGTGATGAACTACCACAAATAAGCAAAGAAATAAAGTTATTCATGGAAGATGAAACTCCTGTGACCAATAAACATGAAAAGATGAGGGTGCCTGGGTGGCTCAGTGGGTTAAAGTCTCTGCCTTTGGCTCAGGTCATGGTCCCAGGGTCCTGGGATCCAGCCCCGCATCAGGCTCTCTGCTCAGCAGGGAGCCTGCTTCCTCCTCTCTCTCTGCCTGCCTCTCTGCGTACTTGTGATCTCTGTCAAATAAATAAATAAATAAATCTTAAAAAAAAAAAAAAAAAAAAAAAAACATGAAAAGATGATCACCCTTATCAGTAGTTAGGGAATTCCAAGGTAACCCACCAGACAACAGACATTTTAAAAGTTTGAAAATTTGGGGTGCTCTTGATTTCAGCTCAGGTCATGATCTCAGGGTTATAGGCTCAACCCCACATCAGGCTCTGCACTAGGCATTGAGCCTACTTAAGATTCTTTCCCTCTCCCTCTGCTCCATCATCCCCATGCTTTCTCTCTCTCTCCCTCAAAAGATAAAATAAATAAAATAAAAGTTTGACAATTTTATGTGAGGAAGTAGAGATAAGGGGAATCCCTATCCATTCTTGGTGGAAGTGTAAACTAGTATAATCATTTGGAAGAGTAATAAGGCTGAAAATGACCTAGTAATTTCAATTCTATGTACAGAAACAGAGCAGCACTGTTCAACAGAAATATAAGACAAACCACATACATAATTTAAAATGTTTCAATAGCCAAATTAAAGTAAAAGAAATAGGGAAAATTTTAATATTTTCTATAATATATTTTATTTAACCAAACATATTCACAATAGAATAATTGTAACTTGTAATTAATAATCAATGTGTAATAATATAAAAGTATAAATGAGATAGTTTATATTATTTTTCAGACTAAATCCAGTGTGTATTTTATTTTTTTAAAGATTTTATTTATTTGACAGACAGAGATCACAAGTAGGCAGAGAGGCAGGCAGAGAGAGAGGGGGCAACAGTCTCCCTGCTGAGCAGACAGTCCGATGCGGGGCTAGATCCCAGGACCCTGGGATCATGACGTAAGCCGAAGGCAGAGGCTTTAACCCATGAGCCACCCAGGCACGCCCAGTGTGTATTTTATACTTAGAACACTTCTCAATTTGGACTAACTTCATTTCAAGGGCTCAGGAGCCATAGGTGGCTAGTGGTTATTGCATTGGAGAGCAAAGCCCTAGAGTCTGGTTAATAGAAGCATCACTACTACCTAGATAATTTTTAGAAACACAGAGTCTCTAAGGCCAAATGCCAGACCTGCAGAATCAAAACCTACCATTTAATAAGATCACCAGGTGATTCATATAAACATTAAGTTAAAAAGTTTGAGAGCGAATGCCCCAGAGCAGAATTTCTCAGCAGATGTGATGTGGCAAGATATTACAGGTATATTGAAAAAAATGACTCCTTTAGCCCTCAGGATAGCAGATAGGCTGAGTTAGCCAGAGAGTGTGCCCTTTACCTCTCACCTGTTTACATAGCGTGCTATGCAAAATCCTTTTCTGTCTTTGTCTTGACAGATAAAAAGTTTGAAAAGCCCTGCCCTAGGAAACCTCTCACACAAATACACAATGAGAGTTGTACAGGGGTGACCACTGAAGAACCATCTGTAAGAAAAAAAAATCTATTTAAAAAAATCCATCAATAAAAGGTGAGATAATTGTGAAATATTTATATTATGGAATGCAACACAATAGTAAAAATGTTTTACTAGCTCTAAAGATACATGACTAGATATTAATGAAGGTTGGTGGCTTCTGGGAAGGAAAGAAAGGAAGAGAATCAGGAAAAAAAACAAAGGATATTTCAATTATTATAATTATTATAATTTTAACTTTAAAAAATTTCTAAAGCAAATATAAAAAAAAGTTTACATTTCTTCATTTTGGGTGACTGGGGGTATGGGAATATCTTACTATTTTTGCACTTTTTTTGTATTTGGGGCATTATTTCCAAGAAAAACAAACCCAATCCAATAAAAATAGGAATATATGCACATACAATTGCAAAGAAAACAAATATACAGACTAAAAAGTCCTACTTCACTCCATTTACCCCAATTAACCACAGCTGACAGCTTGATGTACACCATTCCAATCAACTTTATATGCATCAACAAATATATAATTTCTATATATAAAGGGGTTCTTGAGAAAATATAGAACATAATTCTAGGATTGCTCTGTTTACGTGACAATATATCACGGACTTCTTGTCAAAACATATATATCCAGCTCGTTCTTCTAATTTCATTTCATTTATGAGAGAGAGAGAGAGAGCAAGCACACATGCACAAACAAGAGGAGAGGGGCAGAGGGAGAGAATCTTAAGCAGACTCCATGCCCAGAGCAGAGCCTATAGCAGGGCTTGACCCCTCCACCCAGAGATCATGACCTGAGTTCCAATCAAGAGACTAAGCCACCAGGGGACCCTAGCTCATTCCTTGGAATAGCTACACAGTATTACTTTGTGTGGATACTCAATGTATCTAAAATAACAGTAGAAAATTAGAGAGTACTCTTACTTGAAGATAAAACAAAATTCCTTAAAAGTCTTTAAATTTTTAAATTTTTCTCTCATTCAATAAATTTAGTAATGATATAAAGAAAACCTGAAAGTTGCCTCTATCTTTCCCCTTTGGAAGGACATAAGTAGAGAAACAACTTAGAAGGAATAAAAATTTTAAAAACCTTACTGAAATATCAGAAAGCACACTGTAGTCTTCCATTACTCCCATTTCAAATACAACTTTTAGAAGAAGAAAAAACTCCTTTAGATATCCAAATAATAAATCTCTTTTAAGCCCAAGAATTTAAAGAACACTAAATAGTGAAAATGATGTAATGCCTTGTAACCAAGATGCTCTGGAAATTATTCTTGAATTCTCACACCACTATCATTAATGGACACCAGCTGTGGGCTCATAGCATCCTGGGTACATTACACAATAAACACATAGACAGGATGTCACTGCACATATGCCATGTTCACAGCTTGGTTCTAATTAACATCATAATGAATACATATTTACTGAAAAAAAAATGGCATGGTTGGGAGCACAGACCCTGGAGTCATACTGCCTGGGTTCCAATCTTGGCACAGCCACTTAAGTAATGTAATGACCTTGAGCAAATATTGAAGTCTCATTTTCTCCTTTGAAAAGAGAAGAAAATATCTCACAAACTTGCTATGAAAATTAAAAGAAATAATGAACCTGTAGTATTTAGGAAGGTATCTCGCCCTTAGTAAACACTCAACTGATATTAGGGATTAGCATTATTAGTATTATTGAATAATTAGAATCCTTAAGGAGTTCTATTAGGACAAAAAAATATGGAATGGTTTTTCCCATTTTCAATAGCTTATAGTTTAGAAATCAATTTGAATATCCCAAAATGAAAATATAAAATAATAAAGAGCATCCTATTGATACCTAAAAATTAAAATCTCTTCTCAGTCACCCTACCCAGACAGGTAAATATTTAATCAATTTACCTTATTTGAATACCTAATAGAGTTAATAACACTATGCATATAAGGAAGTGTGAATACAATCTAATACACAGGTTAACCTAAAGTTCTTTAATATAAAAATTGGATATTGGGTTTATCTTTGATTCCATATTGAGTTTGGTCATGATACTGATCTTATGACCCATCAATCCATTAAGAGTGACTTCAAGAGGCAGTCAGGAGACCATCACTGCCCATCAACTAGTAGCATATCAATTGACCCATGTTTTGTAGGAAATATTTTTAAACTTTAATGGTCAACTTATAAGACTTTACAGTTCAAAAGTTCCTGCAACTTGCTACTTCCCTTTCTCCATAATCTAGAGATGAACATGACATTCTTCATAACAATTTTAGGGCCTTCATTCAGAACAGATGATATAATTTGTCATATAAGGTGACTCTACATAATTTTATTCAACCAGTTCCACTTTATTTTCAGAGCTCTAAGGGTAAAAAAAGAAAAAAAGAAAGAAAGAATGCATCTGCTATACACGGATTAGCTTTAAAAGCCAAAAGTGACATTCAGAAAAAATGAGGTTTTGAGCTTGTGATCTGGTTCACTGTAAAGCTAAAATACAAATTACCTACTCAATATCAGAAATCTGTCTACCTTGTGTTTTCTGCTTTCTCTTTTCCAGATTTTTCTCCAAGGATGTGGGTGCTCAGGTTCTTGTTTTCAAATAAAATCAAGTGAGGGATACTTACTCATTACCTACTTTATCTAGAGCCCTGTCTGGTTGCTCGAGAGGGCCCAGAAATGGACAAGCTACTTGTCTTTGCCTTTGGAGAGCTTTGAATCTATTTTAAAAAGCTACGATATAAGACAGCATGATCAGGTCCACACAAAAGTTTGTTATGTGACAGGGATTTAAAGATTGGAGAGTGTCCCAGACTTCAAGACATTTAAACAAAGACAGAACTTCCATAAGAAGAGACAAAGGAAGATAGGCATTCTGGGGAGTGGGCATTGGGCGGGACTGGGGAGAGGGTGTTTAGGGAAGAGTGGGTTGTCCAGACGTGTCAGAGTTGAGAAAACGTATTACAAATAACTTTAAATATTGAGTTATCTATAAGACTCCCTAGCCCATTATTAAAAGAGACATTAGAAATTTCTGGGCAGGAGAATTAGGTGGTAAGAACTTCACTTCGGGAAGATTTATCTCATGGAAAGTGTATAAGATGAGAAAGTGGGAGACCAGACTTAGAGAACACGGAGAAAATAATTGCAATATTTTAGATGAGGCAAAACAGCTCTCTCAAGATTAAAAGTAAGGGGAAAAGCCAAAGAGGTTGGCAGGTTAAAGGAAAAACAAAATTGAGGAAATGTGTCTGCCCCCAATATTTTTCTTTAAAGGGGAAACAGAGACCTAAGATTATATGAGAACAGAAAAAGAATAGCAGGGGAGAGATTACTGATGCTGTTGAGGGAGAGGGAGGCCAAGTACCGAAACAAAGTCCCGAGGAAAGGATGGAAAGACCCAGGTGGAGGTATTCATCTTAAAAAAGAAAAACAAAACATCTGTATGTCGAAGCGGAGGTTTGACAAGAGGAGGAAGAATGAAAATACATTGAAACTTAAATAGTTGAGAAATTTATGGCAAATAATCTCAGCCTTCTCCGAAAGTAGGAGGAAGTTCATCTGCATAAAAGAACTAGGAATAGAGTGGGCACTTGCTGTGAGTGTGGAGCTCTTTGAAAATAAAGAGTAAAAAAGTATTGACTTTAAAATTGCTAAGATACCTAAAGGAAAGCAACTACAGGAAAAATAGTTAAAGTGCTCTTATTCAAAATTAATATTTGTGCTTCAAAGGACACCATTAAGAAAGTAACAATACAATCCAGAGAATGAGAGAAAATATTTGCAAGTCATCTGATAAGGGTCTAACATCCAGAATATATAAATGAAAAGACAAATAACCCAATTTAAAGATGGGCAAAGGATTTGAATTAGATATTTCTCCACAAAAAAATACAAATAGCCAGTACACACATGTAAAAATGCTCCACATCATTAGTCATTAGGGAAATGCAAATCAAAACCACAATTCGGTACCACCTGATATCCATTAGAATGGTCATAATCAAGAACAAGTGATCACTTTGCAGAAAAGGCGCTACTAGGTATTTACCCTAAAGATACAAATTTAGTGATCTGAAGGGGCATGTATACAAGGGCAAATGTTTATAGCACCAATGTCCACAACAGCCAAACTAAGAAAAAACCTAGATGTCCATCAACAGATGAATGGATAAAGAAGATGTGGTATATGTGTGTGTGTGTGTATCACACATACACACATACATACAATGGAATACTATGCAGCCATCAAAAGAAATGAGATCTTGCCATTTGGAATGCAGTGGATGGAACTAGAGGGTGTTATGCTGAGTGAAATAAGTCAATCAGAGAAAGACAATTATCATATGATCTCTCTGATATGAGGAATTTGAGAGGCAGGAGGGAAGTCGTGGAGGGTAGGGAGGGAAAAAATGAAACAGGATGGGACCGGGGAGGGAGACAAATCATAAGAGACTCAATCACACAAAACAAACTGAGGGTTGCTGGGAGGTGGAGGGGGTAGGGATAGGTGGCTGGGTATGGACATTAGGGAGGGTATGTGATACGGTGAGTGTTGTGAAATGTGTAAGCCTGATGATTCACAGACCTGTACCCCTGTGGCAAATAATACATTATATGTTAATTAAAAAAGAACAAGTGATCATAATTAAAAGTAACAAATGTTGGTAAGGGTGTGAAGAAATTAAAACTCTCATATACTGCTGATGGGAATGAAAAATGGTACAGCCATTTTACTAAACAATTTAACAGTTCCTCAAACAATTAAACATAGTTACCATAAGGCCCAGTAATTTTATTTCTAGGTATATCTCAGTAAAATATCCACATGAAAACTTGTACATAATGTTCACAGCAGCATTACTCATAATAGCCAAAAAGTAGAAACAATTTAAATAGCCATCAACTGATGAATGTATCAACAAAATGTGGGATATCCACACAATGGAATATTACTCTGCCATAAAAATGAATGAAGTACTGATATATGTTACAACACAGATGAATCTTACAAACATTATGCTAATTAAAAGTCACTGGACACAAAAAGCTACATATTGCAGGATTCCATTTATATGAAATGTCTAGAACAGGCAAATCCACAGAGACAGAAAGTAGATCAGTGGTTTCCAGGGACTGGGGGAATGGGACAATGGGGAGAATGCTAAATGGTATGAGATTTCTTTTTTGCAGTGATGAGAATTTTATGGAACTACGTAGTGTACAACTTTGTAAATATTCTAAAAATCACTGAACTGTACACTTTAAATAAGTGAAATTTATGGTGTATGTGAAATACATATACATATCAAGATTGCTAGGTGGTGGTGAGTTCAGATGACCTGTATTTTGTTCTCCATCTATTGAGGATGGAATCATGGCTTCCTCAGGCTGCAAGAAGTTATACAAGTCAGACTGTGGAAATCACCCTGGGCAGGGTAATGGCAAGAAAGGAAAGACAGAGAGTGAAAGGAATGAACAGCACATTGTTGAAACAGATATCCATAAAAGCCCGAGCTCTTTCAAAACCTAACAGTAAAATACAAACAATTCAATCAGAAAATGGTAAAAATATATATATATATATATATGAAGAGACATTTCACGAAAGAGGATATGCACATGGTAAATAAGCACATAAAATGATATTCAACACCATGAGCCAGTAGGGAAATGTAAATTAAAACCACAATGAGGTATCACTGCACATCTCTCAGAAAGACTAACATAGAAGATAACAACAACTCTAAATGCTGGTGAGGATACAAAGAAACTGGATTATTTATACATTGTTGGTCAGAATGTGAAACGGTGTAGATACCCTGGAAAACAGTTTGGCAATTTCTTATAAAACTACACACAAACTTTCCATACAACCTAGCAATTGTACTTCTGGGCATTTATCCCAGAAAAGCGAAAACCTATGTTCACAAAAAAACCTTTACACAAATGTTCCTAACAGCTTTATTCATAGTAACGGAAAATTGGAAACAGCCCAGACATCCTTTAACAGGTAGTGGTTAAGCAAATTGTGTTATGTCATGGAATATTACTGGGCAATAAAAAGAAAATTATTGTTACATACAACAACTGGATGGATGTCCAAGGAATGATATTGAGTGAAAAACACCAATTCCTAAGGGTTACATATGGTATTATTCCATTTGTGTGAGATTCTTAAAAATGACAAAAATTATAAAAGTGGAGAATAGATCAATGGTTGCCAGGGGCAAGAGATGGGAGAAAAGGAGAGAAGGTGGTTATAAAAAAGCAATAAGAGGAATCCTTGTGGTGATGGAAACATTCTGTAACTTGAGTGTCAATATCCTGATTGTGAGATTGCACTAAAATTTTGCAAGACGTTGTTATTGGGAGAAACTGGGGAAAGGATTCACTGAATCTCTGTATTATTTTTTACAACTTCATGTGAATCTACAATTATCTTAAAGTTTAATTAAAAAATAGTTCAGGTTGGGCTGGAGGCAAGCCAACCCAAAATCTGATGTGCCTTTCTCATATCTATAATATGCCTAAGGGGAATTACATATATTTAATATATGTATTATATATTTATATATATATAAATCATATATTGTAAAGTGAGTAGATGCTGAAACACAAGGTCTCTTCATGATAAATGGCAGTTTACTCTACCATCTACCATCACTAAATGGCTCAGCAACTGCAAATGGCTGGCCATGTCCAGAGGATTTGTTATCAAGGACTCTAAATTCATAAAGGCCTTGAAGGGTACATTCATGATACCTAACCCCCCCCCCCCCCACAAAAAACAGACCCTCTCACCCACATGCAAACTGGGCCCTCTCAGTGAGAGACTTCTTCTGTTTAAGAATACTATAAGTCATAAAAGAATGGATCTAAATAGATCTAATCTTTACATGAGTCAGAGAACTACATTTCAGGGTCAGCTCTAGCACAGAAGTTAGCAAAACTGGCTCTGGAGCCAGATTGCCTGGATTTAAATGCTGCCTCATCAATTACTGACCACATGACCTTAGGCAAAACAAGTGATTCTCTGGGTTGGCCTCAGCTTCCTCCTGTATTTTAAGAATCAAAGAGATAATACATATACATTACATCACCATAGTGCTCTACAAGTATTCGATAAATGACAGCTCTCACTAGCAATTAAAAGGGCTACCATAATTAACTAATGTGGTCGAACCCTTCCTGCACAGAAGGAACCACTTAACATTCCCAACACCTTACCCAAACTTACTTTAACGTATCTGGTAATGGGGAGCTCCAAGTTTTTCAAGGGATGCGAGTCTAATTTTAGGCAGCTGCAGTCGCTTAGAAAGTTGTCCCTTCTATTTTTAATCCAAATCTTTCCTTTAACTTCCAAGCATTAGTCTTGGTTCTGCCTTTTCAAGCTCTGAAAAATGTCTGGGCCCTCTTCCACACAGCATGTCACATATTGGGCACCTGCTCTCTCGTCATGTGGCACTTCTGGAAACTAGTCTGCTCCTCTTGAGTCCTGTGACTCAGGACACCTCTCTCTGAGTCTGCTTCCTCACCTCAAAAGCTGGAGTTCCAGACTAAACCAAACCATCTTTAAGGTGTTTCCTCCCAGGGGGGACATGGTATCTTTCCTCGTCCCCTTGCTGCCTTCCTTCTGACGACCATCATTCTTAAAATGTAATCCCCAGAATGGAACACAAAACTCAAGTTCTGGCAGTAACGGTCAAGCGTACTGTTAAAGGCTCTCCTCCCCATTTAATGCAACTTAATATAAGCATTTGGAGCTAACATTTCAGCATTATGTTTTATGGTGAGCTTATAACTAAGTAAAACTTTTGGATCTTTTTGCTGTAAAATGCTATGTTCTCCATCTTGTATAACCAGAGTTGATTTTTTGAATCAAAGATCAGGATCTTCTATTTTTTTCTGTTTAATGTCAGTTTTTGAAACTCTGTCCCATCATTTCAGCCAATGAAGCTTTGGTTGAATCTCTCTCTTTTTTTTTTAAGGTTTTATTTATTTATTTGACAGAAAGAGAGAGAGAACAAGCAGGGGGAGCAGCAGACAGAGGGAGAGGGAAAAGCAGACTCCTCACTGAGCAGGGAGCCTGATGTGGGGTTAAATCCTAGGACACTGGGCTCATGACCTGAGCCAAAGGCAGATGCCCAACCAACTGAGCCACCCAGGCACCCGCTTTGGTTGAATGTTAATTGTATCATTCATTGTATTATTAGTGAAGATACACTGATCATATTCTTATCAGGAAAACATGAAAAATATCTTTTAATGTTCCACCATATACAAAAGTGCTTCTATGCAAAAACTGCTTCCTTACTGCTAATGTTGAATTTTTTAAAAAGATATTTCTTTAGAGTCTGTTGTATAAACTGACTGAAAACATGTTTTGGTTCTCTCAACCTCATTAGTTCTCTTTTACTGATCCTAAAACCTAGCAGTTCTAAGTGTGACATAAAACAGTCAAAACAAAGAACACAGTATGCCTCTCCATGTGCTGGGATTGCCTGATGGAAGAGGAAGCAATCCACACTATCCTGAAAATGCTTGCACCTTCTTGCTACTTATGACAAGTGACTAAATAACTCTCCTTTGGTAATTAAAGAGGGGATTTTGAAACATAGCTAGACTACCCTGTCCTCCTGAGGTGAAAAAGGTAAAGATTATTTTGGAAATTTGCTGTCATAGACAATTTAATGAATTTCAAAAAGCTTTAGAATTTGTCACTGTTTGCCTCCATTATTAAAGATGAGTGTTTTTGCTTTTGTAGGACTCCCAAATTAACATGTTACATTCCTTTACATCATACTAATGTCCATATGATTGTGTAATTATACACAATTAGTGAAATGAACTAGGAAGTTCATTTCACTAATTGGATTATGATTATAAATGACAAGTACTGTCCCTTTCAAAGCTAAAATGGTCCCAAATTTTTGTTAATAAAGAAAAAGTCTGTGCTTTTTATTACCTATAAATTATACCTCAAGAAAATTTTTAAAAAATGGAAATCACAGGAAAATAGGGTTCCTTTCTGGTAAATCGTGGTATTTTTCTCACTGTTGCATGATTTCTTCTATATTCTCTAAATCCATGGGGACTTCTGATTAATATTATCTTTTTAACAGTCAAATTTTACTGACTACCTGTTACTGTGCTGACACATTCATAAGAACAAAAATGCAAAACATCATGGACATTAGAATCTTGACCCACTTCCAATCCTTGACTTTGTCTCACTGCTTAGTTTCACTCCTGATTGTCTCTGTAGGCTTTACAAGGGTTGACCCCACTGTTCACACCAGTCTCTCCATGATGGCTGCTCTTGGCCTGATCTCAAATTGATGGCATAAACTCTTCAAGCCATTCCTTCTACAGGGGCCCACATCCTTACCAGAAAAAATGGGTATTCTATGATGCTAATTCATATGAAATTTTTTTAACCTGATAGAATTTTGTGGTCCATAATAATAAAACATTAGCAGGGACTGTGGTTTAGCATAGGGATATGCAATGATATAACACAGTATTTGCTAAAATGGGATTCTTTCTGTAACCTAGTCTACTAATCAATTACCCAAACATTCTTCTTTCAAAAGAGACAAGAAAGGCCCCTGGGTGGCTCAGCCCATTAAGCACTCAACACTTGATTTTGGCTCAGGTCATGATCTTACAGTTGTGTGATCCAGCTCTGCCTAGCATGGAGCCTGCCTAAAATCCTCTCTCTCCATCTGCTAACCAACACCCCTCTCCAAAAAAACCCACAAATAATAAAAATAAATTTTAAAAGGACAAGAACGTTGGGCCTTATTCTAGAATATCTTCTTCAAGCCTGGCCTATATACCCATCATAACTAGACTGTCTCAACTGGAAAATGGGAACCAATTTGTCTGCTTCACAGATAAGTCCCTCCACCCTAACTCCTTATGCATTAGCAAGTTTATCTGTAAATTTAATTGATGAGACTAGCTCACTGATTTTCAGTCTGCATGCTCAGACTCATAGGAACCCCCCCCTCCAAAAGTAATACTGGGCCTGGACGGTACTTTTATTTCCAAAAAGTGTATTTGCTACATCATCTAAATAAAATGTCATAATTTTTTTCTGAGCTAAAATCACAGTCCTAACCATCATTTTCCTCATGTTGACCAGAAGTCCTGGTTGGTTTTGATCAATAAAATTGGAATCAAATGCATTATTACTTAATGAAGACTAGTAAATATTTCAAAATTTGGAGACCAGGGGAAACAAAATTAATTAAAAAGATCTTTGGTAAAGATCACTGAATTATTCTTTCAGCCAATAATTACTGTGTACTTACCTATGCCAAGTTTTCCTCTAGGTCTGAGGGTTATAAGGATAACACCAAGAAGTTTATGGTTCAGCCCCATGAAGGGGATGCTCTCCTAAGTGCCCTCCATCTGCAATATGGAAGGTCTACTTACGTGTTAAGGGGAAAGTTGACAGCTGTTGGTATTGTTGTTTTAATTTACAATGTTTCCTTTAACTGTAGTTAGGCTGTAAGAAGCTTTTAAAACTTCCTCACAGGGGCGCCTGGGTGGCTCAGTGGGTTAGGGCCTCTGCCTTTGGCTCAGGTCATGATCCCAGGGTCCTGGGATCGAGCCCCACATCGGGCTCTCTGCGTGGCGGGGGGCCTGCTTCCTTCTCTCTCTCTGCCTGCCTCTCTGCCTACTTGTGATCTCTGTCTGTCAAATAAATAAATAAATAATCTTTTTAAAAAAACAAAAAACTTCCTTACAAAGGGCACAATACTTGCTGCCTGCTTTTTATAATAACATCAGCCGTTACGCAATCTCCAGATAATTCCAGGTCTACATTTCAGAGGTCTAGAACTTATACCAGAAGCACCAAGGAAAGGAGCATATTAGGATCCCTCTTGAGGCTACAGGTCATAGCAAGGGTTGGGACAACTCAGGGTGGTAAATAGCTTCTCTCTCTCCAGGCCTTAGTACAAGTGAATCCTGATGGAAAAGCATGATTCATTGGTCCTGAGTAGTACAAAATAGAACATATTTGCTTCTTCCCTCTGCATAATAAATCTCTTAAAAACCACACAGACCTTGGAAGTTCACTAGACATTGCTGGTTTGATACAGAGCCATCATTCAACAGCCTGGAAAAAAGTCATCTCTCTGGCTTGGAGAACAACCATTTTCAAGTATTGAATGGGAAGTGAGGTCTTAACCAAGTGAGGTCTTAACCAAGTAGACCTCAAACTGCAAATTCTAAAGTGTTGCCAATTTTTATGGAAAATAAATGAATTACTTCCAACAAGATGTTACTTAACGTTTAAATAGTCATGTTCATCACAGATATTAAAGGATATAAGTTTCTTAAAGCTTTATTTCTCAAACAGAGCTCAAGCATTATAAAGGAACATGTATTTGCCCACTTAATTTTTAAAAAGATTTGGGGGGGGGACGAGCAGAGGGAGAGAAACCTCAAGTAGACTCCCTACTGAGAGCAAAGCCAGATACAAGGCTTGATCTCGTGACCCGGAGATCATGATTTGAGTTCAAGAGTCGGACATTCACCAAGTAAGCAACCCAGGTACTCCTTACCCTCCTAATTTAAGGGAGCTCTGACCCAACCTGCTTTTTGACACTTGCAATAAAAAACATTCAATGGCAAATACTTAGATGATAGTATAAACATAGAACACTACCCTATTTAGACAGTACTTTCCTTTTATATAGGTTCCAAACATACCAAAAAAAAAAAAAAAAAAAAGTATGCACGTGTCCATGTAAGCATTCAAAGTTGCTTCCCCTGCATATCTTCTTTTAGACCCATTTCTTCTATGGAAATTCCATATGAAAAAGAGTAAGCCGACTCGAAAACCAGCTATCTAAATTCAGTTATTCCCTCCCCTGTTATGAGAGCAGGAACTTGTGAGAACACAAGTCCTAACAGGCAGAAGGAAATAATCTGGAAGATGAAAAGCTCTATGAACAAGTACAAAGGTTTCTCGGTCTCTGGGTGTAAAACAAACTTCCAGTCATCTCTCAGTCTGAGATGCCCAGAAACGGGTATCTGAGAGGAGCCCATGCTTGTCACCCAAAATCTCAATTCTAGCCATCACATACTCTTCGAAATACCCAATTCATCCGCGTGGCGGGTACAGATTTGCTCTTGGATACAGACTGCTGTAGGGAAAAGTTGTGATGTCTGAAATCACAACACTTTTGCCCGATTCTTTCTCCAGAAAACATTTCTTTTGCTCACTGTCCTGGAACAGTCTTCCAGGGGAGATAGATATATAAGCCAAAGATGGCACGTTATAGTATATCCATGTCAATGGATAACTGAACACAGTTTAGGAGTGAACTGTCATTACCTATCACAGCCTACCATTCAAATAAATCAAAGAAGCTACCCTTCACTTTTAACACACACGCGTGATTATTTTCCTTTTCTTCCTAGGAACAATGATGTACTATTCTGGGATGGAAGATATTACTAGAGTGGAGGAGTTTTTGTTTGAGAAAAATCATTACAAGGAAATGGGAATTTCTTCAAGCATTCTTAAATAAAGGAGGAAAACATTCAACTGCATTAAGTCAAAAATATTAATCAGAACTATACAAGCCTGCAAAAAGAGATGACAAAAGACCATTTCTGATATATTAAATTGGCAAAGTTTAGAAAGGGAATTCTGTTCTTGGCACACTTTTAAATTGAGCATTTTGGCTGTTAAGTGCCCAAAATTTTACAATGCTTCTAACTCCTGACTTGGTAATTCTAATTTGGGGGCATTTATTTTAAAGAAATAATCAGATGCATACATAAAGATTTATATATATAAATATTCATCTCAAAGTTTTTTATAATAGGAAAATTTATTTTCTATAGAAATAATAGTCCAGGTGCAGCTGGGTGGCATAGTCAATTGAGCATTCAGCTCTCAGATTCAGCTCAGGTTGTGATCTCAGGGTCATGGGATCAAGTCCTGCATTGGGCTCTGTGCGCAGCAGAGTCTGCTTAAAATTCTCTCTTCCTCTCCCTCTGTCCCTCCCGCTCATGTTCTCTCTCTCTCTCTCAAATAAATAATTTTTTAAAAGAAGTAGTAGTCCAACAATAGGGATCTGGTGAAATAAATTGTGGTATGTCCAGGAGAGAACACTATGCAGCTATTTTCTGAAAAGGACATATTCTGTCATATTCCATATCGTTCAAGAAATCTGTTACAATCTGCCAGACTTATATTTGTGTACACACACACACACACAAATACATGGACACATAAGGAGAAAACTACAAAATAATACACTAATAATGTTATTAATTACTATCTCTGGCACAATGTGATATGGGCAATTAAGAGTTTCTTCTTGGGGCGCCTAGATGGCTCACTTGGTTAAGCATCTGCTCAAGTCATGATCTCAGGGTCCTGGGATTGAGCCTTGCATCAGGCTCTCTGCTCAGTGGGGAGTCTGCATCTCCTCTCCTTGGCCCCTGCTAGTGTTCTTTCTCGCTCTCTCTCTCAAATAAATAAAATTTTTTAAAAATAGCTTATAATATGTCCAAAATTTTTGAAAATTTGCAAAAACATACTTCTTTTATATGAAGAAAAAATAATTTATAATAGTAACAGTTCCTATACTTGAGTACTCACTTTGTGCCAGGTTGGACAAAAAAGCCATTTTCAGTAATTATCTCCTTTAATCCTCACTATAATCTTATCAGGCTGGGTACTACAATTCTCCCCATTTTGAAACCACAGAAATGACAGAGTTGGGACTTGAACATAGGTCTAACTTCAAAGCTTGTGTCCTTGACCATTTTTAACCATTCAGAGACATTTCTGAGTTAATTTTCTTAGAACCAAGTTTTCCAGGAAATACTAACACACGCAGTTTCAGCTGGAAAGAGAAAAGTAGCAAATAAAGAGTTTGGAATTGTTCCTTTCTAAAAGGACAAGGAAGGGTACCTGAGAGGCTCAGATGGTTAAGCATCTGCCTTCGTCTCAGGTCATGATCCCAGGGCCGTGACTGGGGCTCCCTGGTGGCTCAGTGGGTTAGGCCTCTGCCTTCGGCTCAGGTCATGATCTCAGGGTCCTGGGATGGAGCTCTGCATCGGGCTCTCTAATCAGCAGGGAGTCTGCTTCTCTCTCTCCTTCTGTCTCTCCCCCTGTTTGTGCTCTCTCTCTCAAATAAATAAATAAATAAATAAATCTTTTTTTTTTTTTTACAAAACAAAACAAACAAACAAACAAAAACAAGGAATCCTTTATGACTCTATATATAGCCTGAATTTTGGTAGGCTACTATTCCAAAAGCGCATGGTAAGACTGATGCCTGTCTAATTCATCAAACAAACTGGAGGAGTGACCCAAGAATCTCTATAGCAGTCTCCACACACTTAGATCTCTTATACTGTCACATGTTTTTGATGCTAAATAAATGATACCTGGTGGCAATGATGATAAAGCAAACTTCAGTGACTAAAAACTTCAGTTTTTGCTCAAATTGGACATTTCCCATGATCCAGGGGATTTAACCAAGCTTCAAGTAATGACAGCCTAGTCAGTAAGCTCTTAGCAAGTCTCTCAGGTCTCTGATTTTGGAAAAATGGGATGAGCAATTCTTGGACACTTACACATGCATTAGGAACCATCACACATATTTTGAAGTAGGCATTCACTTCTTTAAAAAAATCCACACACGATCCTTCATTGAATGTTTAAGAATAACCTTCTTAAGTACATTCCTGTGAAGCATTTTAACATGGATCCTTTAAAAAAAAGTCAAGTATTATATATTTCTTACACTGAGCTCATAGCTTTATAGCATAATAAAATGAGTCATTTCTCATTAATTTCTGCTTTTTTCTACTGCTATTGTAGCCAAACTAGATCAACTATGCAGTGAGCCTGTCAACTATTTTTCAATAACTCATCATTATAACAAAAAATTCAAATGGCCAAATTAGACTTTGGAGTTAACAGCCTGTCTTAAAAACATCAGTTAGAGAATATTAAATATCCACATAATTTGGAACCTCCTGGAATCTAACCAGGCAAAATTGATGTGGTTGTTGCCTTTTATGCGTAAATGACATTCTGTAGTAGATTGGTGACAAACTTCAAGAGAAAGATAGCAAGATCTTGACTTTCACATCAAACCTTATGAAGATTTAACTTGTCTAATTCTGAGTGTAAAATATGGGGGTGGTCAGACTTGATCCAAAGGAAAACACCATGACCTGAATGTAAAGGAGACTCTCAGACTCAGCAGGAGGGAGAGCGGTGCTCCTGCTGGACTCTACTAGTCTACCATTTATCCCCGATAGATCCAAGTTGACTCTACCTGCTAGAGGGGCTGCAAATAACTTCTTATATATACTGTATTACAAAGTAAATAATCAGGTAAATAACTACTAGATTTAAAAAAAACTGTGCCACATGCTGAGGTTCAAGGCCAAAAGAAATTTGATGATTCAAATAAATGAAAATATTGACGGGAAAATATTAACTTCTCACTTTTTTTTAACCAGAATGGTTAAACAGAGTCTGGAAAATTAAAAAATGTGACCATCATTAACAAATACAGTAAGTATTTTTCCTTTGAACGGAGAAGGGTGAAAACTAAGTGACTAGATGTGCTAAAGTAACTAAGAAAAGTTCCTTCAAACACTTCCTATTATCGGATAGGGAAAAGTAGACATGAAAATTTTTAAATTTCATTAGAAAACAATTATAAAACATCTGCTATGGAAAGCAAACCTATGCTAGGCTTCATGAAGATTATGAAGATGTGAAAGATTTATCTAAAAATTACCATGATTTTGTGTCCTTAAACAACAAAAGGTAACCACTGAAGATTTAGGTTAATTTTTCATAGCTTACATATTACATGCATATGTTATAGACTATGGTAGAAAAATCCCCCAAGCTATCCACTGGCAAAGCAAAAAATAAGACTATTGAGAAAATGGGAGCAGAGGAGCAGGGGCAGAGGGGCAGGAACAGATCTAAACTGTTTTATTTTCTAAGCTTTTAAAGGACAATGGAATGAATGCCTAACTCATCAATTTGTCCCATGAAGCATTAGGACAACACCTCTAATAGTTGTCCAACAAATATTTATAAAAGTTGACCTGGGAAAGATGATGGCAGATTGGAGGACCCTAGGTTCACCTCCTCCCATGAATACACCTAGGTAACTATCAAATCATCTAAAATACCCCAGAAATTGACCTGAAGACTGGGAGAACAAATTCCACAACTAAAAGTAGAGAAGAAGCCACACTAAAGAAGGTAGAAAGTATGGAGACACATTTTGGAAGAGAAACAGATCATAACTGCTGTGGTGGGGAGGGAGCTATCATTTCAGAGAAGGGCAAGAGACAAACTAACACAAAGGGGAGAGCATAGGGAAAATGAATCCCCATAGCAGTTGGCTTGGAAAGTGAAAGGGCCTAAATTCCATAAGTTCTTGCAACCAGTGGCTTAAGCCTGGATTTTTAAAGGTCAGTGCATATGACAGGTATAGAGCCAGGAGGTCACAGCCCTGCTCTTGGAGAAAAGGAAGGGAAACAACCTGCAGACATACAGTGTGGAAACAGCAATCTGAAGAGTGCCTTCAGTGGGGAGGTTCCTCTCATCTCACAGCATGTTCCAAAGAGACAGAAGATATACCCAATCAAGGATTAGTATCCAAAATATATAAAGAACTCATACAACTCAACACCTAAAAACCAAATAATTCAATTAAAACATGGTCAGAAGACATGACAGACATTTCTCCAAAGAAGACATAAAGATAGCCAACAAACACAAGGAAAGATGCTCAACTTCACTCATCATCAGGAAAATGCAAATGGAAACTACAATGAGACATCACCTCACACTAGTCAGAATGGCTAAAATAAAAAACACAAAAAACAAGTGTTGGCAAGGATGTGGAGAAAAACAAATCCTCTCACACTGTTGGTGGGAATGCAAACTGGTACAGCAACTTTGGAAAACAGTATGGAGTTTCCTCAACAAGTTAAAAATAGATCTACCGGGCGCCTGGGTGGCTCAGTGGGTTAAGCCTCTGCCTTCAGCTCAGGTCATGATCTCAGGGTCCTGGGATCGAGGCCCGCATCGGGCTCTCTGCTCAGCGGGGGGCCTGCTTTCTCCTCTCTCTCTCTATGCCTGCCTCTCTGCATACTTGTGATCTCTCTCTCTGTTTCAAATGAATAAATAAAATCTTTAAAAATTTAAAAAAAAAAATAGATCTACCCTATGATCCAGCAATCACACCACTGGGTACTTAACCAAGGAATATAAAGATGCTAATTCAAAGGGATACATACACCCCTTATGTTTACTACAGCATTATTTATAATAGCCAAATTATGGAAGCAGCCCAAGTATCCACGGATTGATGAATGGTTAAAGAAGATGAGGGGACGCCCAGGGGGCTCAGTCTGTTAGGCATCCAACTCTTGATTTCACCTCAGGTCATGATCTCAGAGTCATAAGATCGAGCCCCATGTCAAGCTCCACACTGGGTGTGAAGCCTGCTTAAAATTCTCTCTCTCCCTATCCCCTCTTCCTCTATCTTCTCTCTCTCTCTCTCTCTCTCTCTCTCAAAAAAAAAAAAAAAAAGATTAAAAAGACATGGTGTGTGTACAGAGATCTATAATGGACTATTATTCAGCCATGAAAAAGAATGAAATCTTGCCATTTACAACACTGTGGTTGGAGCTAGAGAATATAATGCTAAGTGAAATAGCCCAATGAGAGAAAGACAAATACCATATGAATTCACTTGTATGTGTAATTTAAGGAACAAAACAAATGAGCAAATGGGGGGGAGGTGAAAAATAAAGAGACAAATTAAGAAACAGACTCTTAACTATACAGAACAAACAGTGGTTACCAGAGGAGAGGAGGGTAGGGGATGGGTGAAATAGGTTGAAATAGGTGATGGGGATTAAGGAGTGCACTTGTGATGAGTACCAGGTCATGTATGGAATTGCTGAATCACTGTTATTATACACCTGAAACTAATATAACACTGTATGCTAATTAACTGGAATTAAAATTTTAAGAATTTTTAAAAATAATGTATGTAAGTAGGGATTTTAAAAATTGAACTGAATCTGAGCACTAAAGAGAGACCCTTTAGTCCTTCTCCACCTGGTGTACCTAGACTCAATATTTACAGATTTATTCCAAATCCTGACTAATCATTTTGGCTCATTTGTAAATGAGAGGTCAGAGGTTTGCAGCTAAAAGATAATGTCCGTATTTCAGAATCCATTTTACTACATGAACACCATCCAATAAAAAGTTCAAGCCAGAACTTGCCTCTTTTTTTTTTTTTTTTTTTTTTTTTGCTTCACTCAGCTCCAGACTCTTCTTGTATACCCACTCCCTCCCGAAAACCCTGGCAAAGAGTTTCACAGCCAAAAACAAGGCACAAGGTCAAGCAGTGCTCCCTATGCAGGGAGGATATTCCCTCCCTTCCTTTTGGAAACACTTCAAGTAACCCTGTTTTAGTTTGGCTGCTTTGCTTCATTTCAAATATATTTCATTATACTCTATAGCCCTTCCCTGGATGCCCTAGTTAATTAAGTTTACATAATTTCCTACTGATTAGTTTTGAACAGCTTGTTCTGGATTTTCTATCCTCTCATTTTCAGCCTTTAGTGACTGCTTAAAAGCCTCAACTACAAATTGAGGAAAGTATGTGTTGCCACGAAGATCACTGTCCTAACACCATGAAAAGCAAATGAGCACTATGATGGTTAAGACATCTGAGATCATCTGTTCCAGGAAACAAAGAGCCTGGTAGGTGAAATCCAGCAATAAACCAGTAGTCTTAAATGCAAAGAAGTCACTATTTATTTTCTTTCACATACAAACATATAGTATGGTCTGTTCTTTACTAATAAATTTCACATTTACTAAGATCCTTTGAGAGTCTTTCTCTGGTCTTAAGAACTCAGAGGATTAATAAACAAATTACTAGTATATGTTCAAAAAGTATGCTTGAGCTGATTTATATCCCTCCTTGAATAGAATTCTTAACTGACATTTTGTCTTTGTTTTTGTGCCATAAATGAACGGCCTATGGGGTATTGAAAAATCCATTAATTTTGGCCATCTTTGTGGCTGATGTGAATTGCCACACAACCAATGGAAGTTTCTAATAATGAATATGGTCAAAATTAATGGGTCAGCTGTGCCACAATCTGGTCCATCTGCTGCATGTACATAGCCTCAGAGGACAATGAGGAAGGAAAGTGAACCCAAAACGTCAACACAAATATCCTAAGGGCTTTCGTGATCCAAGAAATAGCAATAGGCTTTAAAATTACTCTGAAATCTGCTTTTCTCATAAATTCTTTAATTTTCTTGGCACTTTGAGACAACGTAACAATAAATGGTCATTCTTAAGAGCAGAGTTTCGTGCAATGTTTTTTCTTGCTTCTGCTAACCCTATAAAATAAAGTCCCCTTTATACTAGCCCACATCAGAACACAGAGAGGAAAAGTGAGTTTTAAGGTCGCAGCGAACCTTCAAACACACTCTTATCCACTAATCAAGAATAAATCTACCATGGCTGAAAATAAACAAATGTATTTTCATTTTTTATTTTTCTATTATTATGTTCAGTTAGCCAACATACAGTACATCACAAATGTATTTTTATGAAGTACTCTCAGGTGACTTTTCTGGTGGTAAGATCCCCTCGACTCCATATACTGAATTATTCTAGATCATCCAGGATTCTTTCTATTTAAAAATCAGTCTTCCTCCCTGGAGGGACCAGTGTCTTATCTCGGTGATTCTGTCCCTAACTGACAGCCAAAATGTGCTGACTTTTCTGAAACGCGTTTTGTACAAATTTCATTCCAGTGTTCTTTTGTTTCTGTTGAAAACTACCTTGTTTCATGCACCAAGAAACTCCCTGAGATGGGAGGGTTTTCAAAATTTATTTTTAAAAATCAGCTTCCACAAGGAGTATGAAGATTTTTTTAAACCCAGACATATATAATCACTTTATGAAAGCATAGCTGAAGGTCATATTATGCAGGGATGAGATGTCAAGCAAAGAAATACATACATTTCAATTTACAAGCTTGCAAGTAAGTGTCAGTACTTGGAAAAGAAAATTTGTAGGCTTGGGAATGAAAGATAAGATATGGAACACTGGCTAATTGGCTAATTCACAAGGATAGCCTCTCCTTGGAACAAGCATAATTCCCATTATGATAAGCACTTTGCAGGTGTGCTGAAGGCGGAAGAGATAAAGTTTTGCAATTAAGTTAGTGTTTCCCCCAGTGAATTCTGACTCCAACAATGGTACCAAAGGAGTGTGATGCAATTATGAAGCTGAATTTCACAGGATTTTGTGGCTGAAGATACTTTGTCAGTGACTTACTGAAAATGCTCCTAATTTATGGCAAGCAGCTCAAACACTGCCTGACTATCTGCTTTAAAAGACAGATTAAAATGCCCTTTTCAAAAAATCTTTGGGCCTATGTGGGCATATATAAATATCACAGGATATTTCATGTGATACTAAAACAGTGAAGGGGAACTGGAAATGTGCAAACTATGCCAAACTATCCTCTCTTCAGGATGCCATGGGGAAGATTACCACACGCGAATCCAACCAGAAGAGAAGGGAGTCAAGATGCTCCCAGTACCCTACACAACATCCATTTTAAGTGAGATGAAGCTTTGATAAGCTCCTTTTGAAAGATTCAAAACAATGATCAAGGTTTGATTCCATTTCTCGTGGCAGTCTTACATGGTTCCTGATAGTTAAACAATTTCCATGCTATGTGCCTAAATTTTGAGGAGAAAATTGTTGCACACCCCCAGTCTAGTGCATTTATGTCCAAGCCGACCACCTCAGCAGTCCTGCAGACAGGCCTCATGACTGGCTGATGGGCCTCTAAACCAAGCTTCAACCCAGCCCAGATTTTTTGGGTTTTTTCCCCCCACTGCTTTTATTTCACTGTTCTTGAATGCTTTACTATTTTTCCTGTTATGGACGTGAGAAGCCTTGAATGGCTTACTGTTTAATGCATTTGCTGTGTTAAACATTAAAGACGCTGAGATAAAGGTGAAACTTTATCTCAAACAAGATCGGTGGGATCAAGCTATGAAAATAATAGAACATTGAAAAACAATGACAAAAGGCAGAGGGAGAAAAAACATAAAGACATAGCACAGCTTAAAAGGCCATACTGTGTCAAATCAATGGTTCATTCAGTTTAACATCTCCTCTCTGACAGCAGTACCAGGGTAAGTTTTGTGGTAAAGCTCGTCATTCACGCTCTTTGATTTTGTCCTCTAACAGTTAGAAAGACATCCTGAACATATCTAGCTTTCATTAATAATACACGAAGCCTCTAGTCATAACCTAGTCTAGGATTTGTCAGTATTTCTCTTCAGTAAGTTATTTGTATTTTCTCTTCATTGTTAAAATGAATAATTTGACACTGGGCAAGGTGAATGACATCTGTATCTGTGTGCCCTTGTCGATAGAATGAGGGGGCATAGACAAAGTAATCTATGAGGTGAGGTCCCTCACCACTCTTAAATTTTATGATTTGGCTACCAAATGTCAAGAGGATAATAACACACTCAACCTTACATTCTACATAACCCGCTGTTCTGCAGATTGTAATCTCCTCCACCTTTGTTTTCTCTAGACTTCAAAGAATTAGTTTCTCACGGTTGAGAGAGACCTCAAAAGTCATGTAACGCAACCCCAGGATGCCTACATAACCATTACAGAATCCCTTTCTGTCATCTTGCTCTTGTTTGGATACTGTTATTGATAAAAATTTTTGTGAGCTCCCAAGGCAGCCCAATTCATTTTCGACTAACTCCAATTTTCAGAAATTATTCTGATATGAATTCAGATATAAATGTTGAAACAAATCTATCTCCTTGCAACTTCCCACTTCTTCCTTCTGGGGGCAAGACAGCAGATCTAAACGTTTTCTCTACAGGCTCCACATGATAGATCTTCTAACACTGGAAGAAGCTATCACATTCCTGTAAGTTTTCTCCCTTCTCCAGGCTAATCACTCGTTAGCCTCTATTCCTGTATCATAGTGTTTAATCACTTCGTTGGCTGCCCTTCTCTGAACAAACTCCAGTTGACAGTGCCTGTCTGAAAGTATATCATCCCAGACAGAAACTAACATTTTAGCCATGGGATGGTTAAATGCTAAGAATAGAAGGATTATATCCTCCTGTTCAAAACATCCACTTGAGTGTTTCTATTAATACAACTAAGATCACATTAACTTATAAGATTTATACTTCTTAATATTTTTAATGCACTGCCATTCAACCATATTTTGCCCTCCTTGTCTGTAGCTGAATACATAGGATGGCTAGAAACTCAAACAGAAAGATGCCCACTACAGGTGTTAGGAGGCACGCCTCTTATTAACTGTATGACCTCAGGCGAACAATTTCAATTTCCCATGCCCTGGTTTTCTCGTTCCTAAAATGGAGAGAACAATTCTTCTAAGTATCAAAGATATTACAAAGATAAATGAGTGGGTAT
This sequence comes from Lutra lutra, assembly GCF_902655055.1. Lineage (NCBI taxonomy): Eukaryota > Metazoa > Chordata > Mammalia > Carnivora > Mustelidae > Lutra > Lutra lutra. Next base: position 63,385,782 of record NC_062284.1, read on the forward strand.
AACTATAATTTTCTTGAGTTAAAAGAATTATGGAAAAACAGGCTAGCAGTTCATCAAATGTTTAAACATATGATCCAGCAATTCCACTCATAAGTATGTATCAAGAGAAATAAAAATATGTATCCACAGACACTTGTACACATTATTCATAGCAACATTATTCATAATAGCCAGAACGTAGAAACAATTTAAATAGCCATCAGCTGATGAATGGGTCGACAAAATGTGGCATATCCATCCAATGGAATACTATTAAGCCATAACAATGAATGATACATGCGGCCATGTGGATGAATCTTGCATACATTATGCTAGGTAGAAGAAGTCAAACACAGAAGGCTGCACATGGCATGACTCCCATTTACATCAAATGCCCAGAATAGGCAAATCTAAAGAGACAGAAAGTACATTAGTGGTTGCCAGGCTAAGGGAAGAACAGTCTGAGAACTGATTGGAAATGGGTACAAAGTTTCTTTTGGGAGTAATAAAAACGTGCTAAATGTATTGCAGTAATGGCTGCACCACTCAGTGAATGTACTAAAAGCTGTTGAATTTTATGCTTTAAATAGGTGAATCACAGGGTATGTGTTATAACTCAATAAAGTTGTTCTTTTAAAAGAACTATAGAAATGTCATTTATTTAATTGCTGTTATGTCTCAGTGAATAACTGACAGCAACTCTAAGAATACTTCCTGGAGTTCTAAACCTCCCAGGTCATCGTTCCCATTGGACTCATATTTCTAATTCTGCTCAAAGACTGTGGCTACAGTGCACAATCTGGGGAAGCAGCAGGGGTAAACCAGGGACCAGGATACATAAGTGCCTGTAATCTGAGCATAAAGTGATTACCCATGAAAATCAAATATGGCCACAGGGAAATTTTCCCAGATGCACAAACTTCACTCAGCAGCTGCCATTATTTAGATTCTTATTTAACAACTCTAGCCATCAGTTTGTTCTGAGTTTTTAAAAGTGAACAAGTACTCCAAATAAATATTGTAGCCTGGAGAATATTCATTAATTCATTAAACAGATATTATCTAAGCACTCTGTCCCAGACCCTATGAATATAAAGATGAATTGAATCCAGTTCAAGCCCTAGAGTTGTTCTAAATGAGAGGTGAAAAAGAAAGATCGTAAATGAGATTAGAACTTTAAAAAGGAATTTTATTTCTGGCAACAGTGTGGACCAAATAACCTGAAAAACCTGTTCCAACCAAATGCAAGAAACTCAGGAACTCAGAATACAACAACTTACATAGCTAAGTTTTCAAGGAAAAAGGGAGCTCCTTAGAGGCCAAAATAGAAAATGAAATAAAAAACAGAAGAGTGGGGGTGCCTGGGTGTCTCAGTGGGTTAAGCCTCTGCCTTCCTGGGATCAAGCCCAGCATCAGGCTCTCTGCTCAGCAGGGAGCCTGCCTCCCCCTCTCTCTCTGCCTGCCTTTCTGCCCACTTGTGATCTCTCAGTCAAATAAATAAATAAAATCTTTCTTAAAACAAAACAAAACAAACAAACAAAAAAAAAAAACAGAAGAGTGGACACAGACCTGACACAATAGCCACACTGTGGATGGTGGGCATGTAGATATTGGTCCTGAAAATGTGAAGGGCCACACAGGACACAAGAAGTCTAGTAAGAGAGTCTTGAATCAAGTTAAGGAGGTGGGACTTCATCTTGTAGGCACAGAGTTATAAGAGGATGTAAAGTAGTAGTTGTTATTATACCTCAAGGAAGCTGGGGAAAAAAACGTAGGGAAGCAACATGATCAAATTTGTATTTTAGGGAAATTACTTTGGCAACAGTATGGCTAATCTATTTGAGGAAAGCAAATGTGGGGAAGAGAGAAAGGCTAAAAAAGTATTAATAATAGCTATATTTATTGAGCCCTTATGTACCAGCACAGAGCTAAGAGCTTTATATATATTACCTCACTAAATTGTTTTAACAACTCCACATAGAAATTATTCCCCACTTTGATCAATAATAAAACTGAGACCCAGGTTAAATAACTACTCAAGTCACATAATCAGCAAGTGGTTAGGTCAGATATACTAAGAGTCTGATGATTTTAGTGGAAATTGAAAAGAGGGCTTTAGAAGGTAGAACTGAGAGTGCCCGCTGACCAGTTCGCCATGGGAAAGAGAGAAACAAAGGTGTTTAATTGCAATACAAGTAGTACTTACTATCTGTGTATGTTATACAATATAACGTTATAAAAGAAATACTGGAGGTTACCCAATAAGCTAAATACAAAATTGCCATATGATACAGTAATTCCATTCCTAGATATACATGCAGAAGAACTAAAAACAGGTATCAAACAAATACTTGTCCATGAATGCTCATAGCAGCTTTATTTACAATAGCCAAAATGTGGAAACCCAAATGTCTATCAACAGATCAAAGGAAAAACAAAATGCAGTATATTTGTACAATGAAATATTACTCAGCAATTAAAAGGAATGAAGTACTACACGCTACAACATGGATGAACCTTAAAAGCTTTATGCCAAGTGAAAGATGTCAACACCAAAGGACACATGTTACAAGATTTCATCCATATAAAATACACAGATTAGGTGAATCCATAGAGACAGAAGGCAGATTAGTTGTTCTCGGGGGTTACAGGGATAATAGAACAGTGAATGACTGCTTAATAGACAGGGTGCTTCTTTATAGGGTGATGAAAATGTCCTGGGGCTAGAGGTGACAGGTGCACAGCATGGTAAATGTACTTAATGGCACTGAACTGCTTACTTTAAAAAGATTACGATGGTGGGGCACCTGGGTGGCTCAGTGGGTCAAAGCCTCTGCCTTTGGCTCAGGTCATGGTCCCAGGGTGCTGGGATCGAGCCCTACATCAGGCTCTCTGCTCAGCGGGGAGACTGCTTCCCTTCCTCTCTCTCTGCCTGCCTCTCTGCCTACTTGTGATCTCTGTCTGTCAAATAAATAAAATCTTCTTAAAAAAAAGATTACAATGGTAAATTTTGTGCTATGTGTATTTTACCACACATTTTAAAAAGGGAGATTGGCCTCTTGATAGAACACGGAGATATTTAAAGGGTAGAACTGTCAAGGATGAGGGAGAAAGGCAAGTCTGTCATTAAAAAAATAATAATTATATATTTTGTAAAACATCTGCATTGTGAAAGGGATACTGGCCTTAACAGAGTTCTACTATGGAGAGGATTTCCTTTTTTTTTTTAAAGATTTTATTTATTTATTTGACAGAGAGAGAGAGACCACAAGTAGGCAGAGAGGCAGGCAGAGAGAGAGGAGGAAGCAGGCTTCCCGCTGAGCAGAGAGCCTGATGCGGGGCTCGATCCCAGGACCCTGGGATCATGACCCGAGCCGAAGGCAGAGGCTTTAACCCACTGAGCCACCCAGGTGCCTCAGGATTTCCATTTATTGAACAAAATCACCATCAGGGTTTTGATAATATAAGGGACCACACAGAGGCAGGGTTACAGAAGGAGATAAGGCGCTAGTCCCTACCCTCATAGGTTTTAGAATCAAGTAGAATAAGTAGGATTCACAGAGCTCAAAAATATACCAGTTAAAAACATCATAAAATAAAAATTTAAGAGCAGTGCAATCAACATATGCTGTGACTGCAGAGGGAAAACAGGGAAGGCAGTTTTGAAATATGAAACTAAACATTAAGGGACAACCCAGTGCACTAACTCCAAGTGTAGGTTTTTAGGTGGAGCACCCTAGATTTTTATGGTAATGAAACCACTCTGTATGACACTACAGTGGTGGATACATGTCATTATATGTTTGCCCAAAATCAGAGAATTTACAACACCAAGAGCAAACCCTAATGCCATCTATGGACTCTGGGTGATATGATGTATCAAGGTTGTTTCATCAATTTAACAAATGTACCACTCTGGTTGGCAATGTTCATAATGGGGGAGACTATGCATGTGTAGCAGGGGAGGTGGTACAGGGGAACTCTGTGCCTTCCACTCAATTTTGCTGGAACTTAAAACTGCTCCAAAAAACTAAAATCTATTAACAACAAAAAGGTACAGGTTTTGGACTCATATTGCACATTGGCTCTACCATTTACTATCTGCATGACCTCATGCAGGTTTCTTTTCCTCAATGTTCTCATCTAAAAAGTGGGAATAACAATAGAATCTATACCAAATCTTGTGAGGATTAAATGAGTTTATATTTAAAACACCTTGACTAGAAAGGGCTTAATAAACATTAGCTATCATCATCACATCATTATCACCAACCTAAATGCTGAAGTGGGTGTCAATTGTGTTTAGGAATAAAATTCAGAGTCCCGGGCCAGTAATTTTTCAAAATTTTTTGAATGTACAAATAAGATAAAAATTGGAAGTCCAGGGGCACCTGGGTGGCTCAGTGGGTTAAAGCCTCTGCCTTCGGCTCAGGTCATGATCCTAGGGTCCTGGGATCCAGCCCCACATCTGGCTCTCTGCTCACTGAGAAGCCTGCTTCCTCCTCTCTCTCTCTCTCTGCCTGCCTCTCTGCCTACTTGTGATCTCTCTCTGTCAAATAAATAAATAAAATCTTAAAAAAAAAACTGGAAGTCCAATATTTACATGGCGGTGAAGCATGGCTGTAATTGAAGTGATTCCTGTATGGTGAATCACACTATTTGAGAATTCTGTCCTGGACATTACATAGCACTTACTTAGGAAGTCATTCATTATTCAACATTTGGTGAACAGCTATGTGTTAGTTGGGTTGTTTGTTTAAAGACTTTATTTTTACATAATCTCTACACCCAACGTGGGGCCTCCGACCCACAACCCACAAGTCACATGCTCTACCGACTGAGCCAGTCAGGCACCCCTATGTGTTAGTTTTTATGATGGATGGTGAGGGTTTGGAGAAGACAGAACTAGAACCTGTCCTTCATGGAAGTTCCATATGTTCTAGTTGACAAGGCATACAAGAATCTAATAATTTTTTGAACAACTTCTTTGAGAAATAATTCACACACCATGTAATTCACACATTTAAAGTATACAAATGGAGGTTTGTAGTGTATTTGCAAAGTTGTACAACCATCACCATCATCAATTCTAGAACAGTTTCAGCACCCCAAAAGAAACAAGTAGTCCATTCTCAACGGGGAAAAAAAAAAAAAAAAACAGGTAAAAAAAACCCTATGTAAAACTATTACAAAGTTTATAAGTTTATGCATAATGTAGAACTGACCACTCCTTGTAATACGCGATCCCAGGACATAAACAGGCATGCCAGCTTTTCTTTAAACAGCTGACCATTTTCTAACAGGTGGCATTTTATTTGGTTTTCAGCAATCCTAGCAAGCAAAAGATACAAGCAGCTCATTGGAGGATGTCCACAGTGCATGTAGCCCAGAGAGTCAAAACATCAGAAATCCAAAAGGCTCAAGGGAGGAAAAAACAGCTGATGAGGTATAAGAGCCTAATAAAATTCTGTTTTCCACCCTTCCTTTCCTCTTACATTGTGTCCCTCAGCAGTGTGTGCATGAGTGTTTGTACGTGCACACACACACACTCACATGTATGCTCACTTTTCTCACTCACTTGAACTAACTCTGTGATTTAGGGAAATTCTACTCCAACCAGTCCCCATTTCAAACTTGGCTGTTGTGAAGTTCAGACCAAAGGCAGACCATGACAATGCCAGGAATCTGAAAATTTGTGGTATTAGTGAATTTCAGGTACATAAGGGTACTATTTTAGATCTTATTTATGAGCCTCCAGGCCAGAAGCAAATTACCCAATCTCTTAGTGCTTGAGAACACTCACCCATGAAATTATCGAGATGATGTAAATAAAATACATAGTGAGTACTATTCTTTTTGGATGCCCCATATAGGTCATACTAATGTTAATTATGTGCATAATAGTCAGATTTTATATTTTGATATCTAACTCTATTTCAGCATATACAATATTTAGCCACAACAGCAGATCAAGATACTTTTTTATCAGAGATAAAATGCAGCAGAAGCCTTCTCTGAATTACCAGAGAGATGAATAACCACAATTTTCTCCTGAAGATGTGTGTGTTTAAATTGTCTTATTGTACTCATTTCCAAAGGAGGTGCTATATTTTAATCACTCTACCTTTCCTGTTTCAAATATTTTAAAAGATCACTATGAATCCTTACCACAACTACTAAATTCTTCCCAGAGCTAAAGACTGCAAATATGCAATCTGCAAAAATGGGCAATTTGAGACTCTCTAACACAACCAGCTCGGGAACCTCGCACAAAGAACACTGTAACTATGGAAACACTTGGCAATAGAGTTACAACATAAATCAAAGAACCTGTTTCATTATTCAAGTACCAAGCATTTGAGATCAATTTACAGCAACTGTAAGCTATTAATAATTGTATTCTATTTAATTTGTCAAACATGATTTTCTCTCTCAATGAGATCTTTAGGAAATCCTGAAGTGTTTTCCTTAAGGAGAAGAAATGATAAATTAAATCCATTTAAGTGGTGCAGTACACCTGACTGGTGGTTTTGATCCATTTATTAAACAAACACTATGAAATCAGGCTTATTTGGCAGTTGGCATATGCTTTATACTATTATAAATATATATTATATATACAGATGGCCTGGTTCCTCAACCAGGATGATAAATTCCTCAAGCACAAGAAACATAAACAATTCATAAGACTCCACATCACCAGTACCTAGCAAAGGGCTCACGGTAAGTTCATAATGAGCGCTTTCCTGGCTAATCTAGCTCTTCCTTTCTGAGCACAAGAGGCTTTGGAAGAAGATAAATCACAGCACATTAATGTGAACAGGATTTTATGATGGGGAAAGATGAGAAGGACTAAGTTCATGAAGGTTATCTTTAGGAAGTACATAAGATATACACTTAAAACATCGTGGTTATGTCCATGCTAATTTTTTCCACAAATTTTCTTTTTCCTTTTTCATTGTTCTTGTTTGTTTGTTTGTTTGTTTGCTTTTGGAGAAAGGAAACTAAGGCAGTTCTAACTCTTAATTTCCTTCTGCTCATAGGAAGTTGTTTTTTTTTTTTTTTTTAAAGATTTTATTTATTTATTTGTCATAGAGAGAGAAGTGAGAGTGAGCACAGGCAGACAGAGTGGCAGGCAGAGGCAGAGGGAGAAGCAGTCTCCCTGCCAAGCAAGGAGCCCGATGTGGGACTCGATCCCAGGACGCTGGGATCATGACCTGAGCCGAAGGCAGCTGCTTAACCAACTGAGCCACCCAGGTGTCCCTCATAGGAAGTTTTGTTAGCTGACAGTTTTTGTTATATTTTTCTTTAAAACTGTGCTACCTGACCTTCTACTCCCCTCTCTTCCTGTTTCTCTTGGGTGAAAAGAGGAGGGGGAAAGTACAAAAAGGGCACATACATGAAAGAATTTTAGGATAAAGCTCAGGCCTAACATCATATATGCAACATCAACAGAGAGTCTCCCTGTGTAACACAGGGATGGCAAAGAAGCTGATCTTGAAATATACATATATTTTTTCAAAATGCTCTTCTGATTGATTTGGGTTTAATGTTCCCAACTTTTAATTTAAAGCACAGGGGGTGGGGCGCCTGAGTGGCTCAGTCAGTTAAGCGTCGTCTTGGGTTCATATCATGATCACAGCGTCCTGGGATTGAGCCGCACTTCAGGCTCCCTCCTCAGCAGGAAGCCTGCTTCTCCCTCCCTCACTCCCCCTGCTTGTAGTCCCTCTCTCACTGTCTGTCAAATAAATAAAATCTTTTGAAAAAATAAAAACACTGGGGGAACTGGGGTGCCTGGGTGATGCAGTCAGTTAAGCATCTGACTCTTGGTTTTGGCTAGGTCATGATCTCAGGGTCATGAGACTGAGTCCCATGTTGTACTCGGTGCTCAGGAGGGAATCTCTTTGGGAATCTCTCTCCTTCTGCCCCTCCCCACCTCTAAAAATAAACAAATCTTTAAAGAAAAAAAAAAAAAGAGGAAGTAAATATTTCATGTTTTTCTCTCATCAAACAATAATTTGTAGGTCTTGTTTGGTCTGCAGTCTCTTTTGGGAATCTAGTCCTTGACTGAAAGGGTCTCTTTTCTCTCTCGTGTTGGTCTGTCCTTCAGATTCTACTTTTACACTACAATACCAGTCAGCCTTAATCCTTTCTGTCCTAGCTGAGAAGCCTTCATTAATCCTCACCTGAATTACTGTATTTACCTCCAGAATGGTCTCGCAGCTCCTGGTATTCCCCTGTAACTCATTCTATATGGTACCTACTAGATTAATATTGCTAAAATATAGTTCTGGGGGTGCCTGGAAAGTAAAGTCAGTTAACTGACCAACTAGGTTTCTGCTCAGGTGGTGACCTCAGGATCTTGAGATGGAGCCCAGGGTCAGGTTGCGCTCAGTGAGGAGTCTGCTTGAGACCCCCTCTTTCTCTCTCGCTCTCTCTCTCCCCCTTTACCCCTCACCCCCACTTGCTCTCTCTCTCTCTCTCAAATAAATAAATCTTTAAGAAAATAAAAATTAAAAATAAAATATAGTTCTGATCCTTTGTGGAGTCTGAATATTTCTTAGGCACACATTCTCCATGCCAGATGCTATGTTAGACCCTAAAGATTCAAAGAAAAAGACACATAGGTTTTTTACTTCATGAAGCTTTCATTCTAATGATATAATTCCTTGTCCAAAATCCGTCAATGGTTCCCCAATGTCGATGGAATTCAGCCTCATTTCTTTACTCTATACCCATTAGAGGACATAAGCTAAGTGACCCTCTATGGATTAAGCTCCTTATGTCCTTTTGCCCTCTGTTCTGATGAAATGAATTTTGCACACCATCAATTTTGCTACATCCATGTTCCTATTTATTCTGACCTCTGTACCTAGAATCCTCTCTCCAGTGCCATCTCATCCTCCAGAAATTCAACCTGTATTTCACAGCAAGTCTCAAGTGAAATCTCTTCCATAAAGTCTTTTAAGACCCCATATTCCAATGTTATGTCTCCCTAAGCTGTTCTTCAGGAACTTTTATTTTGCATCGTATTATAGTCATTGTGTATTTGTTCTAGCCCCTGTCTTGCTCCATTTTATTATACACAGGAATTAGCAGAGAAACATATAAATTAGGTAAGGAGTACAGAGCCTAGCCCTTGCTTTCAAGGATATACAAATTTTCGAAACTCTCTTTCCTTCCCTTTTCAGGCCAAAAAGCTCCATCTGATTAGGCATGGGGGAGATGGGAGGGAGAGATAAAGGTAAAGATAAATGACTGATGAGTTCTCCTCCTGAAGAGAGTCATTTAATCTGAAAGGTGAACATGAATAAAGGTAGTCAGGTGGAGAAGGGTAGGAATGACTGAACCTGTTAGCTTATGTAAAAGTGCAGAAGGGAAGAAGCATCGGGATGATAAGACACTACAACCACACTAATATCCTAACGCAGCTATCTTAACAGAGTAATATAGTCTAGCCCCACTGAAAAAAATAACTACAAAAATCTTCAACAATATATATCACAGTAGCTGTATTATGAGGCAAGCGGATCATCTCACAAGGATCCTCCTTTCTCATGGATCACAGCTCCACATTCCATTCTCTATCTCCAGAAACACGGACTCCGGCAGCCTTGGGTTTACCATAAACCCAAGGATGTATGGTGACTCACACCAGGCCAATCAGATCTCCCCTCGTGTGGATCTGGAATAGGAACCATGAGAAGAGGCAATGCAATGTCTCCATGAAGCTGGAATTGTAACATGTAAACTTAGGTGCTATTGGGTAGTCATTTTTCTTTTTTTCTTTTTTTTTTTGGGTAGTCATTTTTCTACCAAGTGGACAGTGGTACAGAGAAATCAGGTCTGTACATAGATAAGGAAGCAGCAGATATGCTCGCAAAAGCAGAGGGAGAGGGACCACAAGCATCCCTTAGGTCTATGCTGGCTTCCTGTTTGTTCCCAAGTTTTCTTATCTCTCTGAGGCCCAGCTATTCTCTTGTTCTTGGGTCTGCCAACTGCTATACTCTTTTTCCTTAAAAAAAAAAAAAAAAAAGAGAGAGAGAGAGAGAGAGACTTTATTTATTTATCTGAGAGAGAGTGTGTGTGCACAAGCAGGCGGATGGGCAGAGGGAGACAGAGAAGAAGATTCTCCACTGAGCAGGGACCCTGATGTGGGGTTTGAGCTCAGGAAGAAGAAGATCATGACCTGAGCTGAAGGCAGATGCTTAACGGACTGAGCCACCCAGGCATCCCTGTCAAAAACTATACTCTTAAAATAAGCCCCTCTTTCTGCTAAGGTTAGAAGTTTCCTTCAGACACCTATGCAGCCAGCTGGTTCTAATTAAGACATAAACCTTGTACTGAACCACAAAATTTCTACTTACCAGTGTATTGAAAATCTTCCAGTGTTTTTCAAGCTCCTACCATGCAGAAAGTTACCCACCATCAGTGTACAGGAACCTAAGAGTCTTATTTTCCATTTTATTTAATATTTTCTTTTGACCATGGCATACATTATTTTAGACTACACAAATTTAAAAGTTTTAGGTCTATAAGGTAAATCTAAAGATTCCTGTTTCATTTCACAGCTAATAGTCACTCTGTGACTTGCTAATATATGTACATCAACATTCTAAAAGACATTTTGGAAGATAAAGAGGCAATGAGTTTAGAGATGACATCTTTCTTGTCTTTAACCAGACCAAGTTCATCTACCAAATTTCGGATGGGCTGAAAAACTGTTCTAGGACAATTCATTGAGAGACACATTGAAATGACCTCTTTAGAAAGTGTAAGTGCAAGAATTATACCCCTGGATTTAACATTGCTATGATTCAGTGATTCACTATCCATCACTCACGGGACCCCTAGGGAGCCAGCCAACACAGAGCTCCATCCAACAAAATAAATATAGTCTAGAAACAGAGTGTTTCCCAAAATTACCCAATCATAAAACTCACCTGGAGCACTTGTAAACATACAGATTCCAAGAGGCCACCTCAGACCGACTGAATCAGAATCTCTAAGAGATAGACCTAAGTCTCTGCATGTCTAACAAGCATCCCCAGAGGACTCACAGTTTCCCAGACTGTTTTTGCATACCTTTAAGAATGACCCCCTTGGGCTTCACACTGAAGAGGAAACACCAGTCAGAAGTTGCTGAGCTAGGCTTTGATTCGCCTCTACCTCATCTCTCTGCCTTGCATTTTCTGACCTTCATTAAATTCTCTTGTTCCTCTGCAAATGCACCCCCTGTGGCAAGACTCTGGAGCTTTCCCAGAGTTCAGCTACCTTGTTCTTCCTGCCATAGTTGCCTGGAAACCCAGAAATAGAGGAACTGTCCCTATATCTTGTTCCCCTTCTTGCCTTAGCCCCTCCAACTGTATGCTCGCTGTACTCAAACACAACACTAGCTGGGTTTCACCTGGTCTTGACAGCCCACCTCAATCCAAAACAGACTCCATGAAGGCAGACCTACTTGCCCTCCACAAATGTGAGAGTAAATGATGTTCGTCATTCTAATTCAAGTTGATCTATTTGATCACATATGGATCCCTTTGCTTATATGTTTAAAAATATCAAACCATATTCCCCAGTGTATAACTGAAGAATCGATCCAGTAAGATGTTTCTTTGAAGTAAATTTTGTAGAAGAAAATTTTCAAGAGGCAGTTCTTAGCCAACCAATTTCATAAACCACAAATGCATGCTTAAGGTCACCACTGTGAATTCCAGCTGTCACATAGGTCCACCACTCACTGGGAAATGGCAGAAGCAAGAAAAAAGGCAGTAAGAAGGAGGGATGAGAGTGAGTGACACTCACCATGGCTTGTGCTTAGGATGCTTCAGACAACTAACTACGGGGTCTGCTTTGGAAAGTATGAAAAGCATGGTAGTAAATCAAAAGGCAGGGAGAGGATGTCAAAAGGGAGTTATTCATAGATTTACCACAATAGTTAATCAAATGATGTGATGATGTAACGCCATAATGCTATCATTTTAGTTTATGGGACACAGGATTTTTTTTCTCTCTACAAAAGCTAGTGAGAGAATAAGAAGCCTGATAAAACCACCATGTTCTCTGAAGTAAACAAACTGATACTTCTAATGGTAAAATTCACTTTGCTCGTTGGCCAGGGGGTGGGGAGGGATGAGTGAGGCTACTGTAAAGCTAACGGGAGAAATCAATAGCTGTCCCCACCTGATAGGAACCGCAGACTTAGTGAAAAATTCTAGGGTGTCAATTTCCTCTGCAAACCTGCTTTCTAGGGGAGACTTTGAGCAAGCAGTCTGGGCCCTAAGATTTACCCTCGGTCAGATTTGAAAACCTAAAATACCATGGCTGTGAAAATGTCCAAGCTAGACAGACAAGAAGCAGCACACCCATCAGCCTGACATGTGTACTAACCTTGGAAGAAGAAGAAGGTTCCACACGAGTGGGCTACAGGGAAGCTCTCTGGAGCAAGCAAGGTAGCCCAGGGGAGGCTCTGTCTTGAATACCTCGTAGAGAGAGAACAGATGAGTGTATACAAACAAATACACACACAGTAACAGTCTATCCACGTCCTGGAGATTCAGACTGGTAACTTGTCTAATGTGTACAAATTCCTTCTGTGGGCAGAAGGACTGCAACTGGGTGCCCAGATGGATACATGGACAAATTATGTTTACCCAACTTCAGAGAAACCATGCCAAAATATTCCTCCCAAACGACTAATTTCAATTTGTTCTTGTTTGCCTCCAACAACAGCCTAACAAACTGTTTTATACATGCATTTGACTTTTGAAATATTTGCAACCATGACAAAGTCAGTGAGTCCCTGTGCTCCAGAAGCTGCGGAATGGCCTTTGAATGACACGTGTACTGCATTCCAATGTAAAATGTCATCTTCTTAAAGTACAGGAGAAAGGACCTGCTGCAGCACAGACCTGATCTGACCCTCTCGTAGATGCATCAGCAGGAGTCAGATGCCTAAAGCAGCCAAAAAAGAAATGCCACACTCCCAAAAGTTCAGAGTGACAAACAAAATATAAAGACCAAGCTTCAATGTCTATGTGACTCTTCCTGCTCACTTAACTCTTCACTCAACAGAAAGCAAAAGGAGATGCTAGTAGAAAAGCAATTTAGGAGCTAGTTTCTGCCAGAGCTGTGGGTCTCCCTTCACCCACAGAGTTGGACAACTATTAGCCCCAACTGCAACCGTACCATTTCCTCACCAACGGTCATCTGACACTCCTGGTGCCTCTTAAAGAGACCCTATCACAACCCTAACTTAAAGGAAACTGTACTCCACACCTTGGAGCTGAGGTTTTTCACATTCATTTAATTCCTTTAAACATCCCATAATACTAGAATATCAGGCATACTTAGAATGACATTTCCCCAAAAATCTACAAATTTTATTTAAAAATTATTCTTCTTGTGTGTTAACTATATTCAAGTTGTTTTTACAAAAAATTAACTTCTATGTTTCTCAAATCAGCTATTTGCTATTTACAGTAAAGGGGTGTGCTGTACAGACGATGAGCAGTGAACCATTTCCCACCTTTCTGATGTCTTTATCCAAACAGAGCACAACAGTACTCAGATATCAAAACCATGACATTATCCTTCAGGTTCCCAGATTAAGAGCAATATCATCAGAACTGTTTATGCTGGTTGTTATATGGCTTCTGCATGGAAGCCTAGCACCCCCACATAGAAACACCTCCCTCACACCAATATGTTGTAGTTTTAGTAAATTCTGGCAAGTTCACAGCCATTTTGAAATCAAAAGAGCTTGGAAAAGAGTGGGGTCATGACCAGTAAAAATAAATAGCCATAATCCCCCCACCATGTCAGTGTTTCTCAAATTCTAAAAGTATACAAATCACTGGGTTATCTTGTTCAAATAGGGATTCTGATTCAGTAGTTCTGGGATAAGGCCTGAGTTTATGGGGTGTGACAAGCTCCCACATGATCAGTGCTGCTGATCCAGGGACTGCATTGTGAGTATGGAACCAAGGCCTTCTACAGGACCTCCGTTTGGAGGTCAAAGTAATTTCTCTGACACACATGGAATTCTGTCACACGATTATGGAAAAAGACACTGCTAAAAGAAAGTGCAGGCCTCAGTCTAGAGAATGGGGGGAAGAAGCAACATTGGGACTCTTGGACCCTATTCTGACTCATATGCATCGTTCTACTCTCCTTTCCTCAAAATGAGCTTGATATGCTGACTCCCTTAGGAGAGAGAGAGATTGTTTGTTGCCAAAGCTTACCAGTATCCAGGATATAAAAGCATTATCTTTGGTTGTCGGTTTACAACTCTAGGGCCTGGTTTCGGGCTTGCCAGGGAGGCACTCATCAGACTATCTCTGGCACTGAAAGCCCATCTAAACAACCCTGATTACTCCATAAAGAATCACAAAGACTTCCACAACCTCTAAAAAGATAATCTGGTGTGAGTTCAATCAAACTGTTCTGAGTAAGCAATTTTTGCTGACTTTGCCTCTTGGTGACTTAGAGTATTTAACTAACACTCTGAAGAAAACCCTAAACTCTGAGTCTAGCCACAGCAGGAACATGACACAAGAGCATATGCCAAAGTTTTTCATCTTAAAAGATGGAGGACATAGGGGCGCCTGGGTGACTCAGTGGGTTAAGCCTCTGCTTTCGGCTCAGATCATGATCCCAGGATCCTGGTATCGAGCCCCGCACTGGGCTCTCTGCTCAGTGGGAAGCCTGTTTCCCCCTCTCTTTCTGCCTGCCTCTCTGCCTACTTGTGATCTGTCAAATGAATAAATAAAATCTTTAAAAAAAAAAAAAAGATGGGGGATAGAAGGGGGAAAGTTTAAATTATACTCACTAGAACTGAAATCCAGTCACCCTGACTATATTTGATGCCTCACAATTTTGCATTCCTGTCACCTAGTAGAAAATGGAATTCATAGTTATAGAAATAATTAGAGTGTATCAAAGCGTTCATGGATGCATTCAAGTCACTAATAATAAAATACACACTCTATGAATACAGTATTCTCCTGGCACAACATTTAAAAATACAGGCTCTTGACCAGTTGCTCCTCTGAACTAAAAAACACTCCTACATTATTAATCTTAGTGACCTCACTCTGCAACCAAGATCTCTTGTAACAAAACAAAGTGAAAACCATGTCAACAAGACACCATGTGAGAAGGTGATATCTCCTAAGGCAGATGTGAGCCACAGGCAGCTTGACTTCTGAGCTGAAGATACTACCTGACAAAGAAGTTGCTATAAGAAAAGAATCCTGGTTTTTCTGGACTCTTTATATGGTTGTTAGGCTAGAGGGCCTAGACCAGAGAACTAGCTCCTGCTGTAAATAAGTAGTCCCTTGGGGCTTGTGATGCCATCTGGAGAAATCAGCTTTGGGGCTGGGCAGCTACTCACTTAATTCTGTGGGGCTTTCCCCACCAGGAAAAGGAACACCGAGAAAGTTTGTGGATAGCAGTCAATGTATGAAATCAAACCAAATCAAATAAAAATATTAGAGGATATACATGTTCCTCCCAAAATGCATGTATAATGAAGTATCTTAATATGAAACAACACCTAACACCATAACCTCATTAACTAACCTACTTACTATATATTTCTTGTTGCTAATTTCCTTGGGTGCCTCTGGATTCCAGGCATCTTACAGATGATTCTGAAACTCTTGTGAAAGTGGAAATAGACCAATAGTGAGAACTGGTTGCCTGCTTCTTTTAGAACTTCACTAGAAAGAATGGAAATGAATGTATTTTTTCCCCAGGGTAAGGATGAACAAATATAAGAACAAATATAAGAAACAGAGAGATTCCAGATCCTGGGCAACTTATAAAGTATTTTGGAAATTACTATTAGTTCCACCTTTATTCTCTTAGGGATGTAGCCTATCACTAAAGGAAAGGGCATTGTGACATTGTTTCCTCCAAGAATGATAGCTGGACCAATTGCATCATAATCACTCGGATGCCTTTTAAAACTACAGATTCCTGGGTCCCACATAAAGCATGAATCACAGGTTGGCAGTGGGTACAGAAATCTCTTTGAACCATTATCCTTAATGATTCTGAGTTCTCTGAAGTCTAGGGAATCCTGGGTTAAGGTCTGCAGGGCTGAAAAGCTTTGCACTACTGACTTGTAGAAAAGTTGCAGTAATTGATTTTTACAGTGACTGCCATGTCACATTCGATGGCAGGAGCATCCTGCTTGGCACCATTATGAATTTTTTGCAGGTACCTTTAACCTCTTGGACACACCTACTACCCTGGACCACGAGATCTAAATATAAACAAGATGGAGATGGTCATTTACCAACATGTGAAGTCTTGAAAAAATACTCCAATTAGGAGATGAAAGAAACATGCAGTGCATTGCAAGAAACAAAAATGGATCAGCTGAAAGGTAAGAAGTAAGCCTGGATACTTCAGTGTGAGAAAATGTAGTTGAATCCAATAAGCATTAGTTGAGTTCCAAACAAAGGAAGAGAAAGTTCAGAGAAGGGAGTGGTCAGGAGTGTTACCATTGAAGTCAAATAAAAGGAGGAATAAGAGTTTTGGAATGAAGGAGAGCCCCAATCTATAAGAATGTTACTCCTGGTAACAGATCTGGCAAATCAATGGGAAGAAGAGTTAAACCGAGAGGGCCATGGAGAAATCAATGTAAAGAAACAAAGACCTCCTAAATAGAGTACTCTTTGATAGGAAAAGGAAACAAAGAAACTGACCTAGCTTGAAATGTAGGGGTTTTTTTATTGTTTTGTTTTGTGTTTTGCTTATTTGTTTGACGATAAGAGTCTTTTCAGCAACTCCCAAACAGACTTCCATTCTGTACTGCAGACAAGAGTATTTCAAAGGTAAATTTGTGAGAGTTCAAAAGGTTTTCCAGGCCACTGCCTACCCACCTATCAAGTGGCTGGCTAGAGCTGGACTTAAGGGGGCTCACTGACTCACTTGGGGATCACTTAGACAACCAATGGGACAAAGAAAGTGCCTGTGCCCAAAGCTCTATTGTGTGTGTCTATAAGAGTAAACAAATCACTAAAGCTCACCAGTCACAAACTTCGGGTCCAAGACTTGGAAACCTAAAAGGAATGAAGAAGGGAAAGGGGTAAAAGAAGATGACAACTTCGGAGCAAAAGTTTTGCCTACTGTTACACCCTGGGATACTGGGAGAGGGAAGGGAAGACAATCCCCAAAGATTTGGTTGGGAAATTTTCCTTCTGTTGTTCAAATAAGAGAGACTAGGACAAGAAGACACCTATGGTCAATCAGGAAGAAAAACCTCTTTGTCCTTGATACATCTGATGCATTGTTCTCATGCCATTTGCCCTAATCTAACTATATCCTTGGGAACACAGCCAGACAGGGTGTCCACTTGACTCATCAGCTACAACAGTGTTAGCCTCCGGGACCTCAGGGCATTATAGAATGAGCTCTGTCAGAGTCCAGAGTTTCTCCAGAAAGAGAGAATACAGGAATTAAGTATTAACAAGATGACCATGAGATATAGGATTTTTAGCCTGCAAGAGAGGGAAAATCCTTCTATTCAAATTGTGAAGTTTTATGGAATAGTTCCAATTAGACATATTCTGTACAATATAGTCTTTGTCCTTGTACCTCCCCTCACAACATGCATTTTCAAACTTTTCAGTATTCAAGTTATCACTCTACTGAGACACAGATAGATGGATAGATCTAACAGCTTTATTTAGATGTAACTCACCCACCACATAATTCACTCACTGAAAGCATGTAATTCAGTGGTTTTTAGGATATAGTCACAGAATTGTGCAACATTTGGTACAATCCATTTTAGGACACTTTTATCATCCCCAAAAGAAGACCTACACCCATTAGCAGTCACTCCCCATTTCCCCCAAATCCTCTCTCCATCAGCCCTAGACAACCATTAATCTACTTTTTATCTCCATGGATTTGCCTATCCTGGACATTTCATACAAACAGAATCAAACAGTATGTGGTCTTTTGTAACTGATTTATCTCAATTAGCATAATGTTTTCAAGGCTCATCCATGTTGCAGCATATATTCCTTCTTATTGCCAAATAATAGTCCATTGTATGGATATACCACATTTTATTCGCCCATTTCTCAGTTGATGGACATTTGGGTTTTTCTGCCTTTTGGCTGTTATGAATAATGCTGCTGAAACTTTCATATTAGTACCATATGCAGTAGTCTGAAGATGATCACTCAAATTATTTCAAAGGTCTGGAAACAAAATTTCTTAAAAATAAATGTGCTAGTTGTAAGAAACTGTCACAGTTAGATTTAAATGTCTGCAAAAAAAAAAAAGCAGATTTGGTAACGTGTTTTGTCTTTTCTTACTGAGCTGAGGATTTAAAGATTTGTGGGTCTTTCCACTCTTTATTTGCTGCCTATCATTCTTTCTCTCCTGGCTATTCTGCTTAGCTCTAGCAATTCTCAGTTTTGCCTTTCAAAAAATGGAACTACTTTTAACATTCATTAGCTTTAACAAGAAAACACATCATAATTACCGCTCATTAGAACTAAATGGATGGTGAATATTTACCACACAATTCCTTCCCATTAAGCACATTACTGTGTTTGAAAAGCTATGGTTAAATTCTGTTTCACAGAAAAATAAAGTTAAATGTTTCCCTAAAAAAGATCATAAACTTGCAAAAATGTTTTTCAGTAAGGAGCAATACAACTATGTACTAACGCTGATTTTTCTCCCTATTTTTTTCAAGGTTATCACAGAGCTGAGGAGAAACTAGTATTTATAAGCAGACATTAAAAGACATTAAGCATTTGATTTTAAAGCAAAAATATAAATCCATATATGGACAACATGAAGCAGAGAATGCACAGGAAGGTCAGAGGTAGAAAAGTAAAGGGAAAGGCAAAGTTAAGTCAAGATATGGAACAAGCTTATTTTATACACATTCACTGCAGAAATCTTTGAATTTCCACATATAACCAAGTAGAGGGCTGTGACCCAATTTACACATATGCCTCATAACCTGCATTTGAAGCTCCCAAGGGAGCTTCAATTTCACATTTTCACAGAAGTCTATTAAGAGCCCATTTGCTAAATGTCTATCATCAGATGTTAATAGAAGAGTTTTATTGTTAGAACGAAGTCAGAGACTTACTTTCATTACCTGAGTTGTATCTATAAAGCTCTATGCATCTCATCATAGGCTCTTCTTTCACTGAGATATAACACAGGACCAGAAATTTCACCCCTTCAAAATACACACTTTGGTAGTTCACAGCACATTCACAGAGCTAGTTTTCATTTTTGGGAACAGTTTTGTAACTAGCTGTTCACAAGCCTGCCCTTTACCCTTTTTCCTTTGGTTTGTATGGAGAGGCGCTACAGCACATCCGTGAAGAGTGCCGATTATGGAGCGAGGCTGCGTGGACTTAAATATCATTTCACCCTCCAGACAGCTATGCATCCTAAACCTCTCTGAGCTTTCATTTTCTCTGAAGTAAAATGAGTATTATGTAAAGTGTCAACATATGTGACATGTTTAGAAGCTACTCTGACACTCAGCAATGAATACTACTTTAATAAACCAAATTCTTACGTATAGAAAGGAGCAACAAAACCAAGTATGTGCCAAAGAAAGAAAGAAATAAAAAAATAGATGGCACTTCCTTTCCTTCTAAAGATGGAGTCCAAACCCCTAATAGGCCAAAATGGCAAAGAGCTGGCTCCTGCCACCTCTCTAGCCTTGTTTCCACTTCTCCCTGAGACAGACACTACACACAACAACCCAGCCCTGCTTGTCTGCTTGCATGCACTGACCGCACTCTTGGCTTCCACTCCTTTGCTTGAGAATGCCTCCTATCACAGTCCATGACCCAGCTAACCCATTTTGATCGTTAAAATCACAGTTAAAATCACGGGTTCGGTGGTTACCTTCTCCAGGAAGTCTTAACAGAGAGGAGTCCCACTCCTCATTCATCCCTTCTACCACCAGCACCATACTCCACAATTAGTTAAAATTCCCTCTTTCTGGGTTCCTACTTACGGCCTCCAACCACACTGATGCTTTGAGGAGTCTGTGTTCTCCGCTGAACTATGAGAGCTTTTTTAAAAATTTCAGGTTTGCTGAGATATAACTGACATATAACATTGTAAGATATTTAAAGAGTACATTGTGGTGATTTCATATGCATATAATTGGTGAAAATATCCCTCTATCTCATTAACACATCCATCATCTTTTTTTTTTTTTTTTTTTTTTTTTTTTTTTTTTTTTGGTGAGAACATTTAAGTCCAATTCTATTAAATTTCAATTATACAATAGAGTGTTATCAACTATAGTCACCATCTTTTACATGAGATCCTCAGACCTGATTTATCTTATAGCTGGAAGATTCATCTTATACCCTTTTATCAACCTCTATTTATTTTTAAGATTTTATATATCTAAAAGAGAGTGAGCAAGAACACAAGCGGGACCAGGAGGGGGCAGAGAAAGAGGGAGAAGCAGGCTCCCCACTGAGCAGAGTTCAATCCCAGGTCCCTGGGATCATGACCCCAGCAGAAGGCAGACGCTTAACCGACTGAGCCACCCAGGTACCCCTATCCCTCTCCACTTAAACTGAGATCTTTGAGGAAAACTTCTGTCACTTATTCCAAGACTAGAACTCTGCTTGAAAATACAAAGTGCTTGGTCAGCATTTGCTGATAGGATAGGATGCAGCAGCCATTCTCAAATTTTTTGGTCTCAGGATTCCTTTACATTGTTAGTAATGATTAAGGATTTGATGAGCTTTTGTTTATGTGGATTATATCTATTAATATCTACCCTATTAGAAATTAAAACTGAGAAATTTATAAAATATGCATTAATCAAGAAAGTTAAAAAGGTAAATAGCTTTTAGTATTATTATAAAAATAGCAGTGACTCAAAAAAAAAAAAAAAAAGCTGTGACACTGAGGATCCTCTGAAAGGGTCTCAGGGATCCTGGAAGACCCCAAACCTCAATATAATGGTACATGGTAGTGTTTATTACTTAAATTACAAAATGTAGGGGCGCCTGGGTGACTCAGTGGGTTAAGTCGCTGCCTTCAGCTCAGGTCATGATCTCAGGGTCCTGGGATCGAGTCCCGCATCGGGCTCTCTGCTCAGCAGGGAGCCTGCTTCCCTCTCTCTCTCTCTCTGCCTGCCTCTCTGTCTACTTGTGATCTCTGTCAAATAAATAAATAAAATCTTTAAAAAAAATTACAAAATGTATTTTTTATTCCTATGAAAGTTAAGTATTTGGGAAGGGTAATGGACAAATGAAAATACGTAAGAATGTAAGGGAGATCCAACTTTAGCCTTAGCTAAAGAAAACTGCTGGAGACAGAGCAGCAAAAGAAAAGATAAGGTGGTCATAAAACACAAAACAGCACCAGTCTTACAAGAAATAATAAAGAAGCCAAAAGTAATTCTGCACAAACATAATAAAAAATGAGAATGGCACTGAAGGCCAAAAGTTTGAACAAACTTTAAGTAAGAATTGATCTTTTAGGGGTACCTGGCTGTCGAAGTCAGTAGAGCATGCAACTCTTGATCTCTGGGTTGTGAGTTTGAGCTGCACATCGGGTGTAAAGATTACTTAAGAATAAAATCTTAAAAGAAAGATATTGATCTTTGGGGTATGAAATGCATCATTTTGGTAATTCTGTCCCACTCCACTCCCATCTTTTTGTCATGCTCAATTCTCATGGTTTCTTTTTTACTCTTCTCTCCTCCCTCCTCCTTTGGAACTCTTGCTTTATGGTCATAGGCTTAAAAACGTTGCTCAGATGTTATGTGATTAGAAAGGAATAAAAAGCAACAGATCTGATGAGGCAGCATGACTGGAATCCAACTGATAAATTTTTTAACATTCTATTAGATTATAAAAAATGATAATGAGATTTTAAAAATAGGAACACTGAAATTATTTTTACATGCTGGACATACATTAAAAATTAGTGTCCTTAAAATACACTGCATGAAGGCCAGGATTAGAAAGTAATATGGACTTGATTATAGTGCTAGGGTGGTAAATGAGTTGAATGATTTCTTTAATGTGGTGATATCATTCTTTGTACAGCAACAAAATCCATGGAAATACAATCAATTCTCAAGTAACATTTGCCTTGGGTATTTTCTACAAACTTTCCAGGAATATACAACTTGTTTGAATTTTATTAGGTAGTCATATGTGCTGAAATAAAAAACTCAAGGTCTAGACCAGGGTCTAGACCATAAGAGGCCCAGACCACATCCAACCTGCAGGTTGTTTTTGTATAGATCTCAGGTTGAGATAGTTTTCACATTTTTAAAAGGTTGCAAAAATGAAAAAACACATCAAACAAACCAAAACAAAGAATAATATGCAAAAGAAATTATATGTGTCCTGCAAAGCCAAAAATATTTACTATTTGGCCTTTACAAAAAAAGTCTAGCAATGCCAAACATAACATATGATAGTGTCTGGTCCATAATATATCCTAAATAAATGTTAGCTATCATTGTTATTTTCATATTACTATTCCTGTATTTTATTATCCTAAATTATTATGCTTCTTGAATAATTAAATTTTAATTTCTAAACTCTAAGGACATGGCTTGAACATTGTCTAATCATATTAAAGTATCACTGTCACTGTTTTATCTTTGCATTCTTTTCATCCTTATTCTTGAAAAATCTTGATTTATTCTTTTTTACTGTAGTAAAATACATATAACACAAAGGCTACCATTTTTTCCTTTAAACTTTTCTTTTTTTGTGCTAAGAACAGTGAACTTTAGATTTACACTGTTAAATTTTTAAGTGTACAATACATTATTGACTATAAGTACAATGTTGTAGAACAGATCTTTAGAACTTATTTTACTTAATTCAACTTTATGCCTACTGATTAGTGACTCCCCAATTCTCCTTTATCCCCACCCCTAATGACCAGCATCCATTATCCTATGAGTTCTATTATTCTAGATACCTCATATAAGTGGAATCATGGAATATTTGTCTTTTTGTAATGGCTTATTTCACTTAGCATAATGTCCTCAAGATTCATGCATATTTCATATTGCAGACTTTCCTTTTTTACAGTCTGAATAATAATCTATTGTATGTATATATTACATTTTCTACATCCATTCATCTGTTGATGGACATTTAGATTGTTTCCACATCGTGGCTCCTGGAAATGAACACAGGAGTGCTGATATCTCTTCAAGATCCTAATTTTGATTCTGAATGAATCCACAGAAGTGGAACTGTTGAATCATACAGTAGGTCTATCTTTAATTTCTTGAGAAACTTTGATACTGTGTTCCAAAGTGGCTGCACCATTTTGC
This sequence comes from Lutra lutra, assembly GCF_902655055.1. Classification (NCBI taxonomy): domain Eukaryota; kingdom Metazoa; phylum Chordata; class Mammalia; order Carnivora; family Mustelidae; genus Lutra; species Lutra lutra. The sequence continues at coordinate 63,409,093 of NC_062284.1, forward strand.
ATTCCCACTAACAATGACAAGCGTTCCAAATTCTCCCAACACTTACTGTCTTTTGCTTTTTATAATAGCTATCCTGACAAGCATAAAATGATACCTTATTGTGGTTTTGATTTGCATTTCACTGATGATTAATGATGGTGAACATTTTTTTCATATATTTGTTGGCCATTTATATGTTTTCTTTGAAGAAATGTCTATTCAGGTCCTTAACGCTTTTTAAATTGAGGAGTTGGTGTTTTGCTATTGAATTGTAATATATATATATATATATATATACACACACACACATATATATATTGCAGATTAACCTATCAGATATATTGTTTACCAATATTTTCTTGTATTCCATAGGTTGACTTTTCACTGTGTTATTTCCTTTGCTGTGCAGAAGATTTTTTAGTTTGATATAGACCCAATTGCCAATTTTTGCTTTTGCTATCATATCCATTGCCATGACCTATGTCACAAAACTTCCCCCCTATGTTTTCTCTTAGGATTTTTACAGTTTCAGATCTCTAATCCATTTTGAGTTGTTTTTAGGTGTGGCTTAAGCATGATGAATTTTGTCCAGTACTGTTACTGTATCTTTTAAGACAATCATGTGATTTTTATCTTGTATTCTGTTAATGTGGTGTATCACATTAATTGATTTTTGTATGTTGAACCATCGTTATATGCCAGGGATAAATCCCACTTGGTCATGCTGTATGAGACTTTTAATGTATTGTTGAATTCAGTTTGCTGGTATTTTGTTGAAGATTTTTGCATTTATATTCATCCGGGATACCGACCTATAATTTTCTTTTATTGTGGTGCTTTTGTCTGGCTTTGTCATTAGGGAAATGCTGGCCTTCTAAAATGAGGTTAGAAATGTTCCCTCTGCTTCAGTTTTTTGGAAGAGCTTGAGAATGATTGGCATTAATTTTTCTTTAAATATATGGTGGCATTCATCAGTGATGACAGGTGGTCCTGGGCTTTTCTTTGTTGGGAGGTTTCTGATTATTAGTTCAATCTCCATACAAGTCAGACCTTCTATCTCTTCAAGATACAGTCTTGGTGGGTTGTATCTTTCTAGAAATGTACCCAATTATTCTAGGTTGCCCAGTTTGTTGCCATATAATTGTTCATATAATTGTTCAATCTCTTTAATCCTTTCTGAAGCATTTATTTCTGAGGCAGAAATGTTCTTTTTTCACTTTTTTTAAAAGATTTATTTGAGGTGGGGGAAGGGCAGTGGCGGGGGGAACTCAAGTAGACTCTATTCTGAGTGTGGAGCTGGACATGGGGCTCAATCTCACAACCCTGAGATCACAACCTGAGCTGAAACCAAAAGTCAGTCGCTCAACCAACTGCACCACTCAGGCACCCCACCTTTTTCATCTCTAATTTACGGAGTCCTGTTTTTTTTTTTAAATCCAATTAGGAGTTTGTCAATTCTCTTTTCAAAAAACCAACTCTTATTTTTGGTGATTTTTTCTATTGTTTTTCTGTTTTCTGCTCTAACATGTGATATTTCCTTCCTTCTACTTTGAGCTTAGTTTGTTCTTCTTTCTCTAACTCCTTGAGGTATAAAGTTAGGTTATTTAAAATCTTTCTTTTTAGGGGCACCTGAGTGGCTCAGTCAGTTGAGATTCTCGGCCTCTCCCTTCCCCTCTGCCTCTTTCCCCACCCTCACAGAAGCAAGCACGTACTTCTCTAAAATAAAATCTTAAAAAATAATAAAATCTTTCTTTATAACATAGGCAATTATCACACTAAACTTCCCTCTTTGTATACTGCTTTTCATTTTCATTTGTCTTAAGCTATTTTCTAATTTCCTTTTTGGTTTAATCTTTACCCAATGTTTGTTCAAGAGTATGCTATTTTGGGGTGCCTGGGTGGCTCAGTTGGTTCAGCATCTGCCTTCAGCTCAGCTCATGATCTCAGGGTCCCAGGACAGAGCCCTGAATCAGGCTGCTTGCTCAGGAAGGAGTCTGCTTCTCTCTCTCTCCCTCTGCCCCTCCCCCTTCTCGTGCTCTCTCAAATAAAATACTTTGGGGAAAAAAAAAAAGAAGAATGTGCTATTAAATTTCCACGTATTTGTGAGCTTTCCAGTCTTCCTTCTGCTATTAATTTCTAGTTTCATTTCCAATGTGATCAGAATAAACATTCAGCATGATTTCAATCTGTTAAATTTTTAAAGATTTGATTTGTAACCTAACATGTTATCTATCCTAAACAAGGTTGTATGTGCACTTGGGAAGAATGTGTATTCTGCTGCTATTGGATGAAATGTTCTGTATATGTCTGTTAGTTGCATTGGGTCCAAAGTATGGTTTAAGTGCAAACTGCCTTGTTGATTTTTTACATATATTGTAAAGTGATTACCACAATAGGTTCAGCTGACATCTTCTTCTCATATAGATACAATAAAAAGAAAAGAAGGGAAAAAAATTTTTCTCCTTGTGATGAGAAGTCTTAGGATTTACTCTTAACTTTCTGATATATCATATAGTAATGTTAGCCATAGTCATCATACTAAATGTTAAACCCCTAATACTTACTTATAACAGGAAATTTGTACCTTTTGATCACCTTCCTCCAATTCTCCCTCCTCCAAATCATGCCTCTGATAATCACAAGTCTGATGCCTTTCCCTATGAGTTTGGATTCTGTTTTGTTTTTAGATTACACACATAGGTGAAACCATATAGTATTTGTCTTTCATTGACTTGTTTCACTTAGCATAGTGCCTTCAAAATCCATCATGTTGTCGCAGATGGTAGATTTTCCTCATTTTTTGTGGCTGAATATATGTATATTATATATATTTATTTATAAATATTATACATTTACTTATCTCACAACTTCTTGATGTGCTCATCCATTGATGGGCACTTAGGTTATTTCCATGTTTTAACTATTATAAATTATGCTGCTATTAACATAACAGTGCATTCACCTTTTTGAGTGTTTTTGTTACCGTTGGATATGTTCCCAGAAGTGGCATTGCTAGATCATATGGTAGTTCTATTTTTAATTTTTTGAGGATCTTCCATACTGTTTTCCACAGAAGCTGCACCAATTTATAATTCCACCAACACTGCACAATGGTCCCCTTTTCTCCCTACTCACATTAGCATTTGTTATCGCTTGTCTTTTTGATGATGACCATTCTAACAGGTATGTGGTGCTATCTCACTGTGTTTTTAATTTGCAACTCCCTAATGACTAGTGACATTGAGCATCTTTTCACATATCTATTGGCCTTTTGTGTATCTTCTTGTATATGTCTGTTGAGATTCTTTGCCCATTTTGTAATTGGGTTACTTCCTTCTTTGCTATTGGTTGAGTTGAGTTCTTTATATGTTTTGGTTATTAACTCCTTATCAAATATGTAGTTTGCAATTTTTTTTTCCCATTCCCTAGGTTGTCTTTTCACTTTGTTGATGTTTTCTTTTGCTGTACAGACTTTTATAGTTTGATGTAATCCCACTTGTTTTTTCATTTTGTTGTTTGTGCTTTGGTCATATCCAAAATAATCATTATCAAGATCCCTGTCAAGGAGTTTTGTTCCTGTGTTTTCTACTAAGAGTTTCATGATTTCAGGTTTTATATGTAATTCTTTAATCCATTTCAAGTTAATTTTTGTAAGTGATTTATCAGTCCAGTTTAACTTTTTACATGTGGATATCCAATTATTACTATAGAAGAGACCTATCTCCACTAGGTATTCTCGGCTCCCTTGTCATTGTTAGATGACTATATACGCTTGGTTTTGTTTCTATGGTCTCAGTTCTGTCCCATTGGCCTCTTTGTCTATTTTTATGCCAATATCAGACTGCTTTCATGACTATAGTTTTATAGTGTATCTTGAAATCAGGAAGCAGAGTTCTTGTGATTCTATATAAATTTTTGGAGTTTTTTTTCTACTTTTGTGAAAAATTCTATTGGAAACCCTACAGTGATGGCACTGAATCTATAGATGGATTTCAATGGTATTGAACTTCAATAATATTAATTCTCCCAATCTATGGCCATGGGATACCTTTCCATTTATTTGTGTCTGATTTCTTTCATCAATGTCTTATAGTTTTCAGCAGAGATCTTTCACCTCCTGAGTTAAATTTATTCCTAGGTATTTTATTGTTTCTGATGCTATCATAAATAGGATTGTTTTCTTCATTTTTTCTTCAGAAGTTTTATTCTTAGTGTAGAAACACTACTCATTTTTTTAAAAGATGTTATTTGTCAGAGAAAGAGCAAGCAAGGGGAGCAGCAGATAGAGGGAGAAGCAGGCTCTCTGCTGAGCAAGGAACCCGACTCAGGGCTCGATCCCAGGACCCTGGGATCATGACCTGAACTGAAGGCAGATGCTTAACCAAATGAGCCACCCAGGTTCCCCTACACTACTGATTTTTTTGTGTTAATTTTGTATCCTGTAACTTTCCTGAATTTGTTGATTAGATATAACAGTTTTTTGGCCAAGTCTTCAGAATTTTCTATATGTAAAATTTTATCACCTACAAATAAAGAGTTTTATTTCTTCCTTTCCAATTCTGATACCCTTTATTTCTTTTTCTTTACCTGACTGCCCTAGCTAGGACCTCCAGTACTATGCTGAAGAGGAATAGTGAGAGTGGGCACCTTTGTCTTGTTCTTGATCTTAGAAAGAAGTTTTCATCCTTCCAGTATTGAGCATGTTAGTTGTGAGTTTGTCATTGAAGTCATCTGGTCCTGGACTTTTCTTCAGAGATTTTTGATTATTAGATCAATCTCCCTACTTGTAATTGGTCTATTGAGATTCTTCTTTTCTTCCTCATTCAGTCTCAATAAGCTGCATGTTTCTAAGAATTTTTCTATTTCTTCTAGGTTGTCTAGTTTGTTGATGTATCACTGTCCACAGCTTGCTGATTTTCTGCCTAGAAGTTCTGTTATTGAAAATGGAGTATTAAGGCTCCTACCACCATTCTGTTACTGCCTATTTCTCTCTTTAGTTCTGTCAGTGCTTGCTTTATATATTTAAGTGCTCTGATTTTAGTTCCATACATAATTATTATATTTTCCCAGTGGACTGAACTTTTATCATTATACAGTATCCTTCTTTTCTCTTGTGACAGTTTTTGCCTTAAAAACTACTCTGGGTTGACAGATTTATTTCCTTTCATCGCTTTAAAGATGTCATTCAGGGGTGCCTGGGTGGCTCAGTGGGTTAAAGCCTCTGCCTTCGGCTCAGGTCATGATCCCAGGGTCCTGGGATCAAGCCCCGCATTGGGCTTTCTGCTCAGCAGGGAGCCTGCTTCTTCCTCTCTCTCTGCCTGCTTCTCTGCCTACTTGTGATCTCTGCCTGTCAAATAAATAAATAAAATCTTTTAAAAAAAATAAATAAAGATGTCATTCATTGTCATCCGGCTTACAAGGTTTCTGATAAGAAGTCTATTCTAATTAACATCTTTATTCCCCTGTATGTAATGTGCCTTTTTTCTTTGGCTACCTTCAAGATTTTCACTTTATATTTGGTTTTCATAAATGTGAATATGGGGGTGCCTGGGTGGCTCAGTAGGTTAAGCCTCTGCCTTCCTTCGGCTCAGGTCATGATCCCAGGGTCCTGGGATCGAGCCCCACATCGGGCTTTCTGCTCAGCAGTGAAACTGCTTTCTCCTCTCTCTCTGCCTCTCTGCCTACTTTAAATCTTTAAAAAAAAAAAAAAAAAGAAAAAAAGAAATGTGAATATGGTACACCTAGGTAGGGATGTATTTATTGTGTGGAGCATTGACCCTGTCTGGGATTCTCTGTGCTTTATTGGATCAGTGGCTTGCTGACTTCATTTCATAATTCATGGAAAACTCTCATCTCTGTGCCTTCTAGTATTTCTTCTATCCATTCTCTCTCTTTCTCCTAGGATCCCAATTACATGTACATTAGTATATTCTATCCTTTGATATTGTTCCTGAGCTCTTGATTGCTGTGCTGTATTGCAGGGTTTTTTTCATCCTCACTCTTTTTTCTCTTTATGTTTTGATTCGGGTAATTTCTATTAACTACCTTCAAGTTAATTCCTCAATAATTATCTTCAACTAACTCTTTCCTCATCTGTGTCAGGTCTATTGCTAAGATCCCAAAAGGCATTCTTCACGACTACGATGTTTTACATGTTTACCATTGCCATTTGACTCTTTCTTTTAGGTTCCAGCTCTTTGCTGAAATTCCCTATCTGTTCATGCACGTCGTCTATCTTTTCCCCTAGAGCCTTTAACACAAAAATCATAGTTATTTCAAACTCTCTATCTCATTCCAACATTTGGGTCATCCTTAAGTCCTATTCTGTTGATTATTTTGTCTCTTGACTGTGGGTTGGTTTTTCTCACTTTTTTTGTGTGTCTCCAATTTTTTTTTAATACTTCATGTAGAAGACCTCTAATGGTGTGGGGGTTCAGATGGTTTCTACTTCTTCCCCACATGGGTAGAGTATATTGCATATTTTATTTCCTTTATCCCTAGCCACAGTGGGTCTTCACTTATGCTTTAGGGAGCAACAGAGTTTCTCTCCTTCAAATGATGTAGGCCTTTTTTTTTTTTTTCCTTAAAGTATGGTACAGATAGAGTTTTGTGTCTTTCTCACACAAGCAGCTGCCCCCCCCTCCATTCCTGCAGAACTGAGGGAGGATTTCTTTTGTCCCCTGTCCTGTCTCCCATCTTTCCAAGGATACCCATCAGAGGACCTTAGTTATAGAACTATAAATAGGTACAGGGACTCCTTGGTAGCTCAGTCAGTTAAGCATCTAACTCTTGGTTTCAGCTCAGATCATGATCTCAGAGTCAAAGGACTGAGCCCTCCATCAAACTCCATGCTCAGTGCAGAGTCTGTTTGAGATTCTCTCCCTCTCCCTCTGCCCTTCCTCCTGCTAACACGCTCACTCTCTCACTCTCTCTCTCTACAATAAATATTTAAAAAAAATAAATAGGTATAAACACCATTTGTATCTATAGCCCCTAGGTGTTCCATTCTTATCCTAGCCCACATTCAACTTTTAATAATTTGTTAAATTTTATAGCAAAGATCTTATTCACTAATATGGGGTCCCATCTCCCTCCTATTCTCTGCCACAGGTAAGCCAGAGCTTTCATCCTGTCTCTCCTAGGAGGTACCTAAATATCCCTATGTTTCAAGATAGTTGACTACCTTACAATGTTGGCTTCTCATACGCTCAAGAAAAGTTACAGTTTTGTATATTATCTGAATTCTTATTCTTGGTATGAGAGCAACACTCTTCCCAGGTTTCTGCATACTAGGTGTCAATCTGTCCCATCTCGACTATAATTTTTATTTTTTTAAGATTTTATTTATTTGAGAGAGAGAGAGAGAGAGGAAGCAGTAGGAGGAGCAGAGGGAGAAGGACAGACTCCCCGCTGAGTGGGGAGCCCAATGTGGGGCTCAGTCCCAAGACCCTGAGATCATGACCTGATCTGAAGTCAGACACTCAACCAGTTGAGCTACCGAGGCACCCCTGACTATTCTTGAATACTCTGGTTATGAATAGCTCTTAGGTTTTTAACAATATCATTTGCTCTTCTAATCTATTTTAAAGATACCATGTCTAGTGTCATCATGTACTAAGAACAACTTTGTACCATAAGGTACACATCCCACTGCAATTATAAACAGGTATTTATCCATTATGATGGTCCAACCTATTTTTGAGTTGGTACCATTATTACTCAGGCATGACAAATTCGTTATTGTTACCTACATTTTGCAGGACTTCATATATTTTACAAATGCAGTACAAATGGTCCTCAATTTACTGCCACTCAACAAAACAAATCACTTATATAATCCTCTGGCAACAAAATCTTATAATTGCCTTTAACACAGTAAAAGCAGAGACCACTTCTTCTTTTCCATTTTAATCCATCTCTAGCCTAAATATTTTTTTCATTGCTTGCTCCTCATGTCTCAAGGGGTAAGCATTTTCTAATCCCCTTAATGAATCCATGCTCTGGTACTTCAGTGCCCTATGATCTTCCTCAGATTATTGAACTTCTCTAAACTTCAGTTTCCTCAGTTGCAAAATGAAAATAATAGTTTGAGAAATTAAATGAGAAAATGTATTATCTTTGAAAAGTGTGTGGCTGTTATGATTATACTTTTCTACCATTAATAGCTGATTAAATATTAGACTTATAGCCAAAGTATGAGGACTAAGGAATCTCTCTCCTAGTCAAGCATAAACCCCTGTCTAATGTCACCTTGAAAGGAACGACAAATTAAATTTAAAAATGATTTCCACTTAAAATGTCTTTTCCAGGAAGTTAACACACTACAAACATGAGGTCTTCTTATACACTACTAAATACCTTTCCTTTCTTATTTTAACTCCTCATGTGTGTATACCTGTATGTGTGTGCACGATGTATTTCCACACCATACCTCTATGAGCTGGATGACTGGCCCCTGCTCCTTCTCATCTGGCCTTCCATCTGCAACAGGGACAGGCACAGTGCTTAGCTCAATTTTTCTTAGACAGACTCATTTAGTTTACGGAGTCTATAAGAACCAAGCAAATGATTTGATGGTTTTGGCAATTTAAAAACTTCCTACAAGCATACATTTTCAGCAATTGCTAAAGGTATTGTAGAGTGATAAATTGCTCCTGGAAGGACTTGATCAATATAGTTTTCTTGATCTTCAGGTTTCATCTGGTCTATAAACAAAGTCCCTAAGAATATTTTGATGTAGCTGCTAGCAGCATCCTTCAAATACTGGCTGAGTATGCATCCCTTCATAATAGTAATTCTCAGGCTAAGAAAAAAAAAAGACTCAAAAAGAGGATTTCTATATCTCAAAACAATTTTTAATGTCCCTAGGACAATTCCTCTGTATGAAGACATGTCTGTCTTAGCAGCATTTAAAAATGCATTAGATAACATTTGCAGATCACGTGGAGATTTTTTCCCTTAAAATAACTTGCATCTGGAAAAGTTCCATAGGCTAGGAGGCAGTCAGTCTCATAGTGAGAATAATGATTTCGATGTAATAGAAATTAGTAGGGTTCTAAGCATGATTTATATTCACTGAATTTACACTAATTTAGCTAAAATGCACAAATGCATTTGAAATATTTCAAATATATACCATTAATAAAGGTGTAATATGATTTCTTTCAGCCTCTTTGTAAATCTCAAGGTCACTGGGGCTGGAGGAGCTGGATTCCAACTATCTTTTAACTCCAAAACATTTAGAGTTGCTTTAAATCACCTGTTCTGAATCCTCTGAGGAAACAGGACAATAAGCATCTTTTTCTAATCTCTACAAATGAAATAGATGCTACTTTAGTGATCTTCCCATTCTTGGCCATCTGGGGTGCAATAAAGAGCTAGGAAATACACTCACCAAATCATGTTTCAAGAGTCAACAAAAGGAAACCCAAACGCCAAAAAACAATTTGTTAAATACATCTCTCTTTCCATATGAAAACGCCAGAGGTTTCTGGAGACAGAAATATATCTTATTTTTATATTGCAAAGTGTACTATAATGCTTATGTGTACAAGAATTATCAAGAACTTGCTTTAAAAGTAGTTCTTATTATATGGTTTTAGAAATCATTTTAAGAAAACAAAAGCCTGAAAGGAATATAAGAACCTCTATTAAACATTTGCTCATTATTTAAAAATTCATAATTCAAGGCACCTGGGTGGCAGAATCGGTTAAGCCACCAGACTCATGGTTTCGGCCCCAGTCGAGATCTCAAGGTGGTGAGATGGAGCTTGGTGCAGGACTTCACACTCAGCAGAGAGTCGCAAGCCCATCCTCACTGACTCTTCCCTGCTGTTATCTATTTACACAACCTCTATTCAAACGAAAATGCCTCAGGGAGAAGTTTTATTTTAGTGAGTATCTTTGTGACTAGCCAGAGGCAGAAAAGGTCTTACAGGAATGGATCTGCAAAAAAAAAAAAAAAAAAAAAACAACTCTCCAGCCTTTGCTCTCCTACCTGCAGCTACCCCAGACAGGATCAGAGGGTACCAAATTTTCAGGACTCACAAACAGGCTGCAGCTGTCTGCCTGAGAACCTTCCTGACAGGTCGGGTGACCTTGTTGTCTTGGTAGAAGCAAAAAAGACCTACAAAAGGAACAAACTGTACCTTAGCATCATGCTTCCTCCTAGTTTCTTACCCCTGAGGCCACTCTTTGGTTCTACTTGATCTCCTGGACCCCAGACTACTGTTTATTTCAAAAGCAGGGATTTTAAAGGTCAGAAAATCTCAGTTTAATTCCCAACTCCGTTATTTACTAGCTTTTTGACCTTGAGCAAGTCACTTATATTCTCTGTTCACCAGCTTCTTTTTTAAAAATGGGGATCATGATACCCTATCTCAGAGGACTGACATAGAGAGAGTGGAATAAAACAATATACTGAACTTTATTTGGGGAACTATGAAGTGTCAAGTAAATGTCAGTTTAATTGGCACATAAGAACAAAGTATATCCAGAACTTGGAATATATAACTGAATGTGAGTCTATAAAGGGTAAACATATAATGACATTAGTTCTCTGTAGAAGTCATCCATCATAAAAAAGCCATTTTGGGTCCTCTACTCCAAGTCTAAAGTAAGGTAATTAGTTATCACAGCAAAAATGATTTATTTAAAATAAAGCTATAACCTACTGTTATTGAAATTTGTATGAAGAATATATTAAAAGAAGATGGCAGTATAAATGACTTTTTTAGAAAGAAGGGAGGTGGTGCAAAGAAAAATGTGGCAGTATTTAACCAGCAGTGTCTAAGGGAAATGGAACCTGACTCAACAGGAATTTTAATTTTGAGAGACAGATGTTTTGCTTTGGTTTGGTTTGGTTTTGGTGTCAACATACTATTTGAAAAGCTTTTATTTAAATTCCAGTTAGCTAACATACATACAGTGTTATATTAGTTTTAGGTGTACAATATAGTGATTCAACAATTCCATACATCACTTGGTGCTCATTACAACAAATACATTCCTTAGTCCCCATCACCTATTTCCCTCAGCCCCCCACCTCCCCTGTGGTAACTATCAGTTCGTTCTCTACAGTTCAGCATCTGTTTTATGGTTTGCCTTCATTTTTTCCCCCTTCGCTTATTTCTTAAATTCCCCATATGAGCAGAATCGTATGGTATCTATCTTTCTCCGACTTATTTTGCTTAGCATAATACCCTATAAGCTTCATCCATGTTGTTGCAAATGGCAAGATTTCCTTTTTATGGCTGAGTAATAGTCCATTATATATACATATATACATAAGGGCACATACACACATACATACACACACATCTTTATCCATTCATAATTTAACTATTGTTGCATGTGTCCATTTGAATTAGTATTTTTGTGTTCTTTGGGCAAATACCTAGTAGTGTGATTACTGGATCATAGGGTAGTTCTATTTTTAAGATGTTCTGTATTTTAAAAAGAGCTTATGGGGCACCTGGGTGGCTCAGCGGGTTAAAGGCTCTGCCTTCAGCTCAGGTCATGATCTCAGGGTCCTGGGATCGAGCCCCGCATCGGCCTCTCTGCTAGCAGGGAGCCTGCTTCCCTCTCTCTCTGCCTGCCTCTCTGCCTCTTGTGATCTCTCTCTCTGTCAAATAAATAAATTTTTTTTAAAAAGTGTTTTAAAAAAGAGCTTACTATGCCAGTCTTCACTGCAGTATAATGAAATATTTTTTCAAGACTACATTTATGTTCATCAAATCATCTTTTGATCACTAACTGGATCAACAAAAGTAAAAACCAGATCTAAACTGATGTGACGTCCCCCCCCCCCCCCCCCCCCCCCCGCCAGGGACACTTTGAGACCTTGTGTGGGGGTGGGGGAGAAGCCAGCTTTTCTTCAGACTTCTCAATTGCCTCCTCTTCCTAATTTCAACATTACCTATTTTTATAGTGAAGGTATTTTGCATATTTTCAAGAGCCATGTAACTCGTTCTTATTTTTCTGACTCTAACTTCCGCTTCTGGTTTATAAAGCCAATGTGGAAAAATATGTTTACAAAGTTGAAAAATCACAGAATTGTATAAATTTTAAAAATCCTGAGGATTATAGTACTCCTACTCCATGGCTATTTTATAATAATTTAAAGTAACAGTTGTAAAGACTACTGTAGAGCAAGAGTCACAAAGTCAAATGCCCAGAAGATTAGGGGGAAAAAAAACATAAAGCAGCAGACTGGTTTAAGAGTAGGGAACAATAGGAATTATCACTGGTGAGAAGGATGAAGACTGTGGCGAACTACTAGCTAACAAGAGCAGCCACTACTCAGCTTTAGTCATTTACTACTCCAGAGCAATGCAGACCCAATGTTGCCTAATCTTCTGATTTTTCAAAAGAATCTGGAACTTAGGGTCTGGTTCACACACTGGCCATTAACTCAATCTAAAAAAGAACAAAAACAAAAAACACTGAATCAGCTAATATTATGAGAGTCAAACAGGACATGAGTATACCTGGATTTGGTTTGGAGTGCACCAGTTTGAACTCTACTCTCCATCTTTGAAAAATGCTTGTGTTACAATGTTTAAAAACACAAACTATCGGGACATAAGTCAAATTATACAAATGCAATGTACTTTCTCCACAGAGATATATCAAAACTATACACGTGTCGCATGTAATATAAACCAGTAATCAAGTTTGTTCCCAACATCAGCTTTTATCTCCATAAAAAGAGTAGTCATCTGCACTACTCAGACATTTATGTCACAGTCAATTTTAATTCTTTTAAATCTGGGATTGACTTACAAAATCAACTTCACATATTCTATACTTTTGAATATACTTGAGCTGAAAATATGTTTCTTCCTTACAAAAAAGCTATAAACGATGTTCAGATATTTAATAAGGTTTTGAGTCGATCACACATGGAAGAGTGATATTACACAAAAAAGACAGATACATGTATGTAAAATAAGCTAAAACTGGATTCAGATGATAGACTTTAGGCACATCTAAAACCCCTTCGAATCTTAAATTCAATGAAAGGAAAGAAAATGCTTTAAAAGAATAATTTCAGAATTTTAGTGACAGCAAGAAAGAGTGCTAAGCAGATCACAAATTTTGAGGCTTTCTCAAAGGATAGAAAGCAGATGGAATCAGATCAGAGAAACAAGATCAGAGGAAAGCTAAGGCTTAAACACTTAGAGGAAAAAACCACTGTGAAGGCAGGCACAGTTTCAGGGAGCTTCAAACTTGAGTCAGGTGAATAAGGAGCAAAGGGAGAGGTATTGAGGCAACCATCAGGATGCAAAGGTGCACCAAGTCCACCAAGACAGAGTCTTTCCCTCCCTGGATTCTGCTACTAAGTAACAATGGATCAAAGCAACTCCTTATAGCACGGGAGTCTGAGCTACTGTTCGTTGATAATTCAGGATAACTGTCCCATCACCCATGTCTGAATGCTAGCCTTCTTTAATATGACAGGATTTGTACTAACCAAGGGAAGTGGTAGGGATAAGGAAGAGGGAGATAGATTATTAGGATATATGGAGCAATGTTTCAAAATATATTTTTTTAGCCTAACAACTGGCAGAGCTTGCACCCTGACTATGGCCTAGAACAAGCAAATGATCCAAATATGCCAATTAGATAAGATGCTACCAGCAAAGCAGACTTTCACTAACCAGCTAAGAAGTTAAAAAAATAAAATAACTGATTAGGATTGGGATAGAGGGAGAATGGATCAGCATTATCTCCTTTATGCTTTCTCCTCCCCTGCTGCTGGTTACTGCTCTCTTCTTTTCTGTCTGTACCCTTCCTCCCTTGGAGCCAGAAAATAGAATTCTTAAATCCTCAAAGCAACATTATGTAACGTGATTTATTAAAGTGTGAATGCACCCATCCTGAGAGAAGAGGGGATCACTAAAATATACTTTATCTTCACCCACTCAACTTACCCCTTCTCAGTCCTGCACAGCCCTGTAGGGAAAGTTATCTTCTGCACTGTTCAGTTTCCCAAGACTCGCTGTGATTCAGAATCAAGAGAATTAGTGGACAGAGGCAAGACTTGAAAGCCAAGAGGAAAGAAGGAAGAATTCCTGCTTGCTCTGACAGTTTCTGGACTCACCTTTCCTTCTTTCTTTCTTTCTTTCTTTCTTTCTTTCTTTCTTTCTTTCTTTTTTTAAGATTTTATTTATCTATTTGAGAGAGAAAGAGAGGGAGCACAAGCAGGGGAGAAGAACAGGAGGAGAGGGAGAAGCAGACTCCCAACTGAGCAGGGAGCCAGATGCCAGGCTCCATCCCAGGACCCTGGGATCATGACCTGACCTGAAGGCAGACACTTAACTGACTGAGCCACCCAGGTGCCCCACAGACTCACCTTTCCTGTAAAGAGTCTAACTAATGGAAAAGGAATAGAGAAAAATAAGGAAAGAAGCCAGGAATACTAAGTCTGCCCATCTCATAAAGAATTAGGGAAAATATATGAGCATAAAGAAAATCAGGTTGGGGTACCAGAAAAAGCATATACTTTTAGTGAGAGAAGCGTTGCTGAGCAGCTCTAATATGAAAGAATTAGAGAAAAAAATTAAGAGGATTGTAAGAAGCATTGCTCTGGGTAACTTAACTTAGATTTTATTTAATATTCTTTGAGAGAAGCAAGTCAAGACTGAGATTTCTTTTCAGTTCCTCTGATTGCTGGACTGTTCTTCTCTGTAAACAGTTCTACGGGGACAGTCCCGCAGGGCCTTCATATTCATGAAGCTTAGGGACTTGTGGCCAGGAGAGAGGAAAGCAAAGATGGTATAGGTATAATCGACGGTTCCAGCAGCTATGTGTACTTCTTTCCTTGTCCAATATCCTTATGTCCCAAATACTAAAATTAAAAGGCAGGGAGCCTGGGCGGCTCAGTCGGTTGAGTGTCTGACTATTGATTTCAGCTCAGATCAAGACCTCAGGGTCATGGGATCAAGCCCTTCATTGAGCTCTGCACTGGGCATGGAGCCCATTTAAAATTCTCTCTCGGGGCACCTGGGTGGCTCAGTGGGTTAAAGCCTCGCCTTCAGCTCAGGTCATGATCCCAGAGTCCTGTGATCAAGTCCCCCCATCCGGCTCTCTGCGCAGCAGGGAGCCTGCTTCCTCCTCTCTGCCTACTTGTGATCTCTGTCTGTCAAATTTAAAAATAAATAAATAATAAAAATAAAATTCTCTCTCTCCCCTCCCACTGCCGCCCCCCACATCGTGTGTGCATGCTCTCTAAAAGAAAAAAAAATTAAGTTAAAATGCATTTCTAAATATAACAGCAGCTTTTAATCACTAATCTTTCTTTCTCAAATATACACCCCATTTTAAAGGTTAGCTTTGAAGAATTAGAGAAAGGAATAAAAACTCGTTAATCTGGATTCCATTTTATTTACTTTTTTGGTCACTGTTCTTTACAGAAACAAATACCTCAAAGATAATGAAGTTTGCTAGGGACAGTGGCTGAGGAGGGTTCATATTTTCTAGTAACTCTCCACTTGTGATTTAGAATAAAACTATGAGGAAGGAATTAAAGAAGCAATTACGAAAACTCCAGTACTTATCCTTCTTTAATAGGCCCCCAAGTAACACCATATTAACATATAACTACTCGGCAGGGCCTATCCTATCCTTCAAACTAAACCAAATTAGTTTAGGGGGGATAAGGTGTTTTTCTTTCTTCACTTTACATTGCACAAGGCCAAAGACTCTTCAAAAAAATGTTCAGCCTTCACTGGTAAGTAGAAAATATACTTTAAGGTTTTCCTACAGATTCAGAACATGTTGGTGGTCTTCTCCTCTGACCAATAAAAGGTTAATTTTGTTTACACGTTCTATATTATTTTATCATAGGTACCTTATTTACCATTTCTTTTTTTTTTTTTCTAAGATTTTTTATTTATTTATTTGACAGACAGATCATAAGTAGGCAAAGAGTAGGCAGAGAGAGAGAGGAGGAAGCAGGCTCCCTGCTGAGCAGAGAGGCCCATGCGGAGCTCGATCCCAGGACCCCGGGATCATGACCTGAGCTGAAGGCAGAGGCTTTAACCCACTGAGCCGCCCAGGCGCCCCTTATTTACCATTTCTGCGATATTTTATCTCTATATTCAGTTACTTTCTAGCTCCTCCATACTCAGTTTTCCATGAAACTATCTTTTCTTCATTTCCTATTTCACCTTTTTCACTGAACTAAATTCTTAGCTCAATTTATCAGAGCATTTACTTCTCTCATTCAAAATCCAATTCAAACTCAAGCCCCAAGCAGGTAATCTTCATAAATCAGGAAATCAAACTCAAGATTCACCCAGATCCCCCAGTGGGATTCACAAGGGTGATACAGAGAGCTTGATATAGAGTCTGTGTTCTGAGATTATTTTTAAAATTATTATCGTTGATTTATTATCATTTATTAGTTTTATATAGCACTTCTACTCCCAAGTGGCTCACCATTCTTCCCAAGATCGAAAAAAGGAAGTAAACAGTAATTCTCACCCTAGTAGACAACTGGGAATAAATAAGTAATATGAATGGGCTCAAGGTTACTCACGAAATCCATTACTGTGTTAAAAACCGAAGGCCTAAAACATCAGACCTAGAGGGAACACCTACCATAATCTACCTAGTTCTATTTCAAACTGCCTCTTTTTTTTTTCCCAGTTTTAACAGCATTGAATAATGCTAATTGCTCCAAAATTTAACTTGATTTTAGGCAATTTGATGCAACCTTAAGGTTTCCTTTGGCCAGGAGGGATAATACTTTTATTCCTTTTTTCCTTTTACAGAAGGTAAAAAAGGAGAGTTTAGTTTCAACTCCTTTCATGAGAACAGGTTTTGATAATGGATGAGAGAGGGCAATTTATGTATTAGCACCGATGCCATCTCCTGGGAAGGATATAAGAAGAAAGTCCCTTGATAGAAAAGCTAGAATCAGAGAGACTAACTTTGTCTATTTCATATTGCATTGGGTGTTTTTGTTTGTTTTGTGGGTTTTTTTTTTTTTTCTTCTTTTTAAAGAATAAAGTAGTATGGACTGTGAGAAGACAAAGGCACCCAGCCCAGGCATGGGTTCTTCCAGAACATAAAGCTCCAGAGGCAGTCTCTTCTGTTTTATTCAGCACTATCTCTAGCATCTAAAACTCCCTAGCGAGTTGAGGGAAATTGGAAGGGGAGGTGAACCATGAGAGACTATGGACTCTGAAAAACGATCTGAGAATTTTGAAGGGGTGGGGGGTGGGAGGTTGGGGGCACCAGGTGGTGGGTATTGTAGAGGGCACGGATTGCATGGAGCACTGGGTGTGGTGCAAAAATAATGAATACTGTTATGCTGAAAAAATAAAAAAAAATTAAAAAAAAATAAGAGGAAAAAAAAAGTACAAAACTTAACTGGGAAAAAAAAAAAAAAAAAAAAAAAAAAAAAACTCCCTAGCATACACTATGTAAAAAATCTTCATTGAATGAGTAAACTTCTCAGAGAAAGTGACTAAGTAAAGAAGAGGGAGCATATTTCAAGGGAACATAAGGTATGAATGCACAGTAGCAGCAGTCCGGAGATGTACAGATAGTCCAGTATGGCTGGATCACAGAGCACTTCAAGGAATGTCAGGACATAGCTATGGACAGGTACAGAGGACTCAGATCATAAATGGACCTGTAGGCCATGCTAAGGAGTTTAGGCATTATCCTGACAAAAATGGAACCATTAAACGAGTCCACACAAAGAACGGCATGAGCATATTGTGTTTTGGAAAGAGCTCTCTGGTGTCACTGCACAGGTTAATTAGGAAAGAGCGGTCTAGAAGCAGGGAGACGGAGTACGAGGCCCCTATAGTTCACACAAGAATAATTCGGCACTGTTCATTTAATATATGATAAGTAGGAAATCAATAGCAACCCAATGTTGGGGAATCACCACTTAAGAAATGCTGGAATAACTGGAATAATTGAATATGTATAAAAAAATCTAGTTGGATCCACACTTTGCTTAGCATATCTGTGTATCTTTATGATTGAATATTTTAAAAAATAAAATAAACCAGAAAATTAATCTTTCATGGTGATTAAGAAATTATCTCAGAAAAAAAACAAAATAAGAAAATCAGTTTACTAAACTATAATAAATACAAAAAGGAGTACAACAAATTGGAAGAAAGTAATAAAGGTTTGTTGTGTGAAAATGTAAAAGAAGTATACAATTATGTAAGCGCAACACCTAAAAATCACTCCTAACTAGTCAAAGGGGAGAAAACAAATTGAAAAAAGGAAGACAAACAGGAGAGGGATCATACGAGAAAATACAGTTAGAAATTTAGGTTTCAAGTATGACTGCCTAAAACATAAATTATAAAATCTGATGTTGCCTGAGCTGAACTTCTTTTTTAATTTAATTTTATTTTTTCAGTGTTCCAAGATTCATTGTTTATGCACCACACCCAGTGTTCTATGCAATACGTGTCCTCCTTAATACCCACCACTAGGCTCACCCATCCCCCGCAACACCCTCCCCTCCAAAACCCTCAGTTTATTTCTGAGTCCACAGTCTCTCATGCTTCATCTCCCCGTCCGATGTCCCCCAATTCAGTTTTCCTTTCCTTCTTCTGATGTCCTCCATGTTATTCCTTATGCTCCACAAGTAAGTGAAACCATATGATCATTGACTTTCTCTGCTTGACTTATTTCCTCAGCATAATCTCCTCCAGTCCCATACATGCGGATATAAAAGTTGGGTATGGGCTGAACTTTTCTTAGTGACATTATGTGTTTATTCAATCTTTCTGAAAAATAAATCAGTAATATATAACAAGAATTATAAAACTGTTCATATTTTTAAAAGATTTTATTTATTTATTTGAGAGAAAGAGCAAATAGGAGAGAGAAACAGAGGGAGAGGGAGAAGAAGGCTTCCCACTAAGCAGAGAGCTTGACATGGGGCTCAATCTCAGGACCCTGGAATCATGACCTGAGTCAAAGGCAGACGCTTAACCGATTAAGCCACCCAGGTGCTCCACCTGTTCGTATTTTTTTGACTCAATAATTCCAGCTGGCAATATTAGGAATGTAAAGAAATATTCAGTACTCTAAAAGGGAAAGAGGGATGGAAGAAAAGAGGGAGGGAAGGGGTAGTGAAGAAGGAAGAAAAAGAATCTACATAGGGATGTTCTGCATTGTGCTATTTTAGAATACTTAAAAACTGAAATCATCCAAGGACCCCACAGTGGAAGAATAGTTTAAGAATTATGATATAATCGGGGCGCCTGGGTGGCTCAGTTGGTTGAGTGAATGCCTTCGGCTCAGGTCATGGTCCTGGAGTCCTGGGATCGAGTCCCACGATCGAGTCCCACGTCCGGCTCCCTGCTCGGCGGGGAGTCTGCTTCTCCCGCTAACCTCTCTCCCCTCATGCTCGCTCTCTCTCCTCTCTCTCAAATAAATAAATAAAATCTTAAAAAAAAAAAAAAGAATTATGATATATCAACAACACAGAATTTGCCAGAGCAATTAAAAACACATCTGGTGACAAAGGAGAGCAATTAATTTGGAAAGGTATAAATGAAATTTTGTTTTTAGGGGCTCCTGGGTGGCTCAGTGGGTTAAGCCGCTGCCTTCGGCTCAGGTCATGATCCCAGGTCCTGGGTTCGAGCCCCACATCGGGCTTTCTGCTCGGCAGGGAGCCTGCTTCCTCCTCTCTCTCTGCCTGCCTCTCTGTCTACTTGTGATTTCTCTCTGTCAAATAAATAAATAAAATCTTTAAAAAAAAAAAAAAAGAAATTTTGTTTTTATTGTATTCTTTTTTGCTATGAAGTCACACTTATTCCTGAAGAGGGTACTTTTCCTGCTTGTCAGTGAGAATGTCATGAGTGTCAGAATCGAAAGTTTGCTGAAATTAAGAAAGAGTAACTTACTATTTCATCCTTGTCTCTGGCTCTTGCATAGAAGAGGAAATGGATCTGACAAGACTGATTTTCAGAGTCATTTTGATTATTACCTTAGTACCTGTGCTCCTATAGGTGATACCAAGCTAGGTGTTATATGATTTGTTCCACTTTCTTCCTAAATGCAGAGGTTAAGCTGATTTTTAAATTCCTTTGCTTTACCTCCAGGCCTTTGGAATTGAGGATAAAGCTTCAGCTGTAAACTTCTGAGATCTTGAATTTCTTAGACCCAAGAAGGGAGAAGCTTGGTCTGATGAATACAACTACTTTTGACTTGACATTCAGATGAAATAAAAGCTCTTACTTCTACAGAAAAAAAGAGAAAATAGAAAGGCGATAAAATCTCACGCTTTCTCATCAATCTTTAAAATTCCAGCATCATTTCTAGGACCTCTTTTGTGGCACTTTTTGTGTGTCTGTGATCACTGAATAAAGCATCTGTCACCAGTCTTGGCACAGCAGTCCCTTTCCTGTCATTTAGAATAGACCCACGGTAAGCACAACCTTAACGGTGAAGCCTAGCACATCTTGGCCTTTCCCAAGTATATCTAAACGCAATAGAAAGCTTTTTTAAATGTAAGTGGTCTTATCAGTAAGTTCCATAAATTACCTTTCACTTGAAGAAATTCCCACAGAGTAGCAATCAGATGCTATCAGGAAACCAATATAGTCAGGTCAGCAACTTTGGTGATTATGCTGGACAAATGTATCATAAGTACACCAAAGTCTCATTAAAAGTTCACCTCTCTGAACCTTCTCCCAAGTGATAATCAGTACCAGGATCATTTTCTCTTTTTCTCTGATATATATGTTATGATATTAAAATGACACAACCCAGCTTGGTGAGTTCAAAGAAAAAAAATTCAAGATATGGCTCCAACAGACAGCTTTGAAATTCAGGCTGAGTCTTTAAGATAATGGCATTTCTCTATGATGGGTACTACCTTCCACAAATTTTTATGTAACCTTCTTCTTTGTAACAGTAATTACATCAAACTTTATGATTAAAAAAACTAAAATGCATCAATACAATGTCTTTTTTTATTATGTTAGTCACCATATAGTACATCATTAGTTTTTGATGCAGTGTTCCATGATTCATTGTGTATAACACCCAAGGCTCCATGCAATTCATGCCCTCCTTAATACTCATCACCAGGCTCACCTATTTCGCCCCCCACCCCTCAAAAATCCTTGGTTTGATTCCCAGAGTCCACAGTCTCTCATGGTTCGTCTCCTCCTCTGATTTTCAACTCGTTCCTTTTCCCCTAAGTTTGTATGTGATCTGTATTAGGACATGCTGAGGCTAAACGTTCTCAGACTACAATATGTTTAAAGGAGTGTCATACAGTTCCTAATAAAATGTGGGAGTCTCAAAAACACTAAATTCTTTTCCATCTGTACTAACATGGTCCTTTCATAAACCTTTGCAGGAACATCACATCGTCCTATTGACCAGAAACCAGTTCCTTAATCTGAGTTTCACATTTTTGTCACTGCACTTCAAGGACCTTCACCTCTCCCTTCTCTCCCATAGACTCTTTCCTCATGAGACTATATCAAGTCCTTGTGGTGCCTGGCCGGCTCAATCAGTGGAGTATGTAACTCTTGATCTCAGGGTTGGGAGCTCAAGCCCCATGGTGGGTATAGAAATTCCTTTAATAAAAAATAAAAAGACCCTTAAAAAGAATATATCTATTCTTCATCCTCTTTACCAGTGCATGATTCTATCCTTGTCCCTTGATTGTCTCATACACTATGTCCTTCCCACTCTCAGCTAACAAATCCTTCAACCTGCCGTCACTTAACTCACTTTAGAAATCAGTCTTCCTCACAAAAACTTTCCCAAGTAGAAGCAAAGGGAACAGTCCAGCCACTGGACTGTTAGACTAATTAAACTAAAAAACTTTCCTCATACCAATGATTGGGCACCACCACACTCAGGCATTATAAACACTTTAAGTATCTGTTTGGTGTTTGATCCTAATGAGTATTCATTCTGTGATTGTTCACTTTACATCACAAACACCCACAGAGGAGCATTCTGTCTTACACAGAGAACAGAGCATGTTTCACACAGAATCATTTAATAAATGCTTTTTTTATTATGAAAGTCATAATACCCAAATTCCAATCTGTACTGTTCAGTGTTCATGCCAGAAACTGAAAACCACTGACTAGCCATCACCAACCTCCATTTCCATGGCTACCAAACAATCTCAACTTCACTGTTGTTGGTTCTCTTCTCCCTCACCAATACCCATTAATAAAAATAACCCAACCAAATTATCATTCTAAGAGAACTTTCAGTAGTATGAGGGAGACAGCTAGAGGAACCTGGCTTTTCCACTATATCTCCATTTTTCCTTAGACTTCCATTTTAATTATTTGATTTCTTCAGTAGCTGTGCCAAGGTGAAAAAAAGGTAAAATTTCACCCCCAATGGAAAGATGGGATCATGGTGATCACCTTTTAATGGTTCTTCTGAGATGTAAAAAATAAAATGGTATATATCAAAAAAATACCCAAGATAACTTTTTTTTTTTTAAAGATTTTATTTATTTATCAGAGAGAGATAGGGAGAGAGAGCACAGGCAGACAGAATGGCAGGCAGAGACAGAGGGAGAAGCAGGCTCCCCGCAGAGCAAGGAGCCCGATGTGGGACTCGATCCCAGGACACCGGGATCATGACCTGAGCCGAAGGCAGCTGCTTAACCAACTGAGCCACCCAGGCATCCCCCAAGATAACTATTTTTATGTCCACATTATTTAGTGCTAAAAGGTTAAATTAAATTTCATAAAGAAGTACCATTGAAAAGTAATGGGATCATGAAGTTGATTAAGATACAAGCTAGGCATAAACCACTAGGATTACAACATTGACATTCACCATTGAGCAGGTTAGGGGATTCCTAGCTCGTGCTTATTTAAACAAACTGTTATCATTATTCAACAATTTAAAAGAAAATAGTTGTATAACAAATTATATGACTACCTCTAGGGTCTCTCCTATTTGCAACATCATTCTTTCTTTTTACTGAGCATAATGGGAATCTAATGGAATCTAACTGAAGACAGAATTTTTTTAAAAAGACAATTTTTTAGATCTTGACAAGGGTGATGAGAGGGAGACAGAGGATGTCCAAAACAAAAAAAAAAGGAAAAAGAAAAGGGCAAAAGAGAGTGAATAATGTAAGTCTCAGCCTCAATGGGAATGAAGGCATACATATGGAAGGCATTCAGAGTTTTGAAGAAGAGAGGTAGTGTTAACTAAACAGCAGCGAGGAGTAAAATGTCAGTGGAGGTCCAATGCTCTTACAGAGACAGAAGTCAACAGCACTGGGCATAAAACCCTTCTACGTTATAAAACCTTAGGGGCCCCTGCCTGTCTCAGTCAGTGGAGCATGTGACTCCTGATCTCAGGATGTGAGTTCAAGCCCGACATTGGGTATAGAGATTATTTAAAAATAAATTAAAACCTCAGGCCATCCTACTTTGAAAGATAATAACACAAAAACTGAGACTACAGACTAACTTTAATCCAAGTAATCCTGAAGGATCAATGTCAATTATATCAGAAAAACATACAAGACGCTCTTATGTTTCCCCAGTCTGAAATGAACAGAGATCTCTTGCTTATATATCATTTAAAAAAAATTAATTCAAGAAAACATGTATAGTAAAAAAAAAGAATTTTGTTTCTAAAGTCAAACTCCAATTTTAGTGCACTTTTATAAGCATATCTTAAACCTGAAACCATTCTGACTTACTATGAGTCAGATTCTATCACTGCAAGAAGCATTGTCCCAAAAATATAATACGCAAAAAAAATCACAAACACTATCCCCAGGGCTACAGAACTATAGCAACAACTTTGTGCTGTGACTGAGGCACCCAGTGAGGAGGGGTGGCTATACCCGTCATTGTGTCTTTACCCTGCCATCTATACCTCAAAGGCATTTTTTTATTTAAAATAAATAAAAAGTGAAAGTAATCCTTAGAGATTCCCTGCAGTCCCCAGATGATGATATAACTCAATTTCTGCTTCAATATCCCATTAACTACAAACAAGGAAAGACAGCTTAAAGTCATTTCCAAGGACATCAAGAGATTTCGCAGGATAAGCTTTTAGAATGAAGCTCCTCACAATCTTCCACACAACAAAAATAGACCTACCCAGAGCACAGAACAGAAGGAACAACGTTTTCCTCTGTGAGTTTTTACTAGCACTTGTGCTTCCTCCTGCAGAAAGGTCAAGCTGTGACTTACAGCATTTCCCCAGGTTAGTGACTAGGACCCTTCCCATAGGTGGACCTCTGGCAAGGAACAAATGAGCCACGGGGAAAGCAAATGTCTCAGCAAACTCTTTATAACAGGTGTTCCCCACGGGACTCCAGCTTGGGTTCCACAGCCAAAGGCACTATTTCCAGGCGCTGTCATATGACTAGAATCATCCTCTGCTCTCTAAACCCATTACATCTCAGCAGGTTGCTTCCATTTGTCACCAGTACCACATCTATGCCCCCATGCAAGGTTAGACCCATGAAAGACTGGCATCCCCATCAATCCTGTGGGGGGCGGGGCAGAGAACAGAACTTGTCCCTGGACTGGAACAGCTCTGCTGCACCTCCATAGCTTTCCTTCCTACACAGGCAATGCAGATTAGATCCCCAGGACTCTGACTACATTCCTTTCCCCCTCTTTTTCTAAAGATTAGACCTCAAACTCTTAACTACTCCAAGTGAGGCTTATACACTATAAAGGGAAAGCTGTCCTTTGGTGACCCTGGGCCGCTAAGGAGAAAAAGGATAGGTCTAGTACAGGCAAAGTGAAACTTGTTCAAAGTACTAGAAAATGACTCTAGAAGAAATCTGTTCATTACATGTATTATTTGTTAGAAATGTGAAGCCTATTTGAGAATTTGTAAGCTTAGCACTTCAGAAGATAGATGTTTTCCCAGACTTTGAATACCTACACAAGTTATAGGAGAGCAACAGGTTTACAGCTGTAAGGACCAACTAAAGATGAACTAAAAGACAGA
The DNA here is from genome assembly GCF_902655055.1 of Lutra lutra. Classification (NCBI taxonomy): domain Eukaryota; kingdom Metazoa; phylum Chordata; class Mammalia; order Carnivora; family Mustelidae; genus Lutra; species Lutra lutra. Next base: position 63,434,035 of record NC_062284.1, read on the forward strand.
GAACACAGTATTCCTTGGGTACCTTTCCATGATTAGAACCTCAAAGCACAGGAAACACAGATTTGCAAGTTTATTTACAACTCTGACTCAGGCAAGCAGAAACCAGCTTGACATAAACTAGTTGTGTTAACACTAAAAAGAAATTCTTGTTTTTATGCTACAAATTTTACAGTAATATCAGTCAGAAAATACATACATAGGTACATACATACATACATACATACGGCTTTGTTTTTTGGTACAGATGACCTCTACTGAACAAAGGATAAATCCAAGCCAGATTTTAGCCTTATACCTATCCAAATTTTTTGCCAGAGGTCTAACCTAAAACCTATGTAATGTTTCTAACCTTCCAATTGCCATTCATAAAGTCTATAAACCTTACTGTGTAGCCAAGAAGTGCTATCTACTTTCATTTAAATGAGTATCAGAAAGTAATTATTAACTATCTTGGTAAAGAATCTTTAAAATCACCTGATAAAAAAAAAGTAGACTTTTAGAGAAATTAACGATGAGAAAATAAAGGAAGAAGAGAATTGCTAAACAGGACATAATTCTGACAAACAAGAAAAAATAGATTGATGCCATAAAAAATGACAAAAAAAATCTTCAAAGATGCCACCTATGTAAAAAGGTAACTGATTATATTAGACACATGGTTTAAAGTTTAACAAATAGATTACCAAAAGTTCAGAGGTGGGGCACCTGGGTGCCTCAGTCAGTTAAGTGTCCAACTCTTGCTCAGGTCATGATCTCAGAGTCGTGAAACTGAGCCCTATGTCAGGTTCCACGCTCAGCTGGGAGACTACTCGAGATTCTCTGTCTCCCTCTGGCCCCTACCTGCTTGCTCTTATGCTCTAAATAAATTAAATAAATAAATAAAATCTTAGAAGAAAATTCAGAAGTCAGGGACACCTGGGTGGCTCAGTGGGTTAAGACTCTGCCTTCGGCTCAGGTCATAATCTCAGGGTCCTGGGATCGAGCCCCGCATCGGGCTCCCTGCTTGGCAGGGAGCCTGCTTCCCCCTCTCTCTCTGCCTGCCTCTCTGCCTACTTGTGATCTCTGTCAAATAAATAAATAAAATCTTTTTTAAAAAAATCAGAAGTTAGATAAAAGCCAATGTTCAGATATTGTGAAAAAAAAAAATTTTGAAGTCCCATAAGCCTCAAAAAAAATAAAATAAAAATTTCAACTACACAATCACTAAAAGAAGAAAAAGGAAAGATCTCTAGGTTGATGTGTATAGACAAGAAACCCCATGAAGCACCCAAATGTTAAAAGAATCTGTTCAAAACATACAAGAAAAAACCATATGGCGGAAATGAAATATACACAAGACTGGCAAGTATTTCTATAAAGAATGTCTGGAAGGTAAAGGTCCAAAATGAGCTGATTCATGAAGACATTCATGCAATGGATAGCAATAAAAAGAGCTCTTCTTAGATGCCTAGGAAGGCAGAAGAACAAGAAAAGGAAAAGACTACTGTATAAGGCAGAGAAAAAAGAAGCACTCAGTCTCCATTTCATCTCTTTCTTTATCCAGTTTGAAAATCAATTTGAAAAGGACAGAAAAACCTTGATTAGAAAGAAATAAAGCAAACAAACAAACAAAAAAATAATAAGGTTTATTAAGGTAACTCCCTTATTGAGCACCTACTATGTCCCAGGTTCTGTCTCAGGCCGTGAGATGTAACCATGAACAAAGAAGACAAAATCTGTGGTTTGACTGCACTTACATTCTAGTGGAGCACACAGTCAGTAAATAAATAAATACAGAATATTTGGTAGTGAGAATATTTTAAAGAAAAATCAAGCAGGGTAAAAGGACAGAGAGGTACTATGTAGACAATCCATGAGGGCCTTTCTGAGACGGTATTTAAGCAGTGACTTGGAAGAGGCATAGGGCAGGCCAGGGGACAAAGGCCCTGCAGGATGAGGAAACAACAAATACAGGCCCCTGAGTTCACAGAATGTTTAAGTGAGAAACAGCAAGGTCACTGGGGCTAGAAGGGAGGGAGCAAGGGAAAGAGCAACCAGAAATGAAATTGAAAAGATGAGTCGACTATGGAGGGCTCCCAGGCTTCAAGCTGCATGAGGTGGAAAGCCCCTGGAGTATTAAAGCAAAACAGACATGTGATCTGACTTGTACTTTGGGAGTATCGCTCTGGATGCTATGGAAAGGGGATATGGAGGAATAAGCATGAAAAATAAACGAACTAGGAGGTCCTTGGAACACCGGGGACAGGGATCATGGTGGCTAATTGAATTTGAGTCCCCAAGTCTACATAAACTACATCTTGGACTACTCTTAAAAATGTACGGATGCATTATTCACACAACCACTCTCCATCGTTTTTTGTATCTCACAAAAAGCAAGAATAGTGCCAGGAACCTAGAAGTGTTTTCCCGGTTTTCACAAACAGAGAAGAGGAAAAGCAGATTCCAGATATTAGGAGTCAAAACAAGGCTCCAATGAACAAAACAAGCCCAACTGGTTTTATTTTCTCTAAGAAAGCATCACGAAAACATGCACTACTTCCATTTTTTAAAATTATTTCTTTCCAGTCCTTATTCTTCACATATATAATTTTTCAAAGTTGTAATTATAACAGACACATTTTTATTGCATAACTATTTTAGATTCCTCTGTATTATAACCATTACTCTGTGTTGTGACTCTGGCATAATTTTTTAAGTAATTGCTAATGAAAGGGAACAATAAGACAAGTTTGTAGATGAGGCATGAAATTTTCAAGATATTTCTGCTTACTTCCTGAACTAGAGTCACAATATTACTTAGAATACCAATGTGGTACAGGTAAGTTTTGGGTGGTAATGAAGTTAGGCCAGGAGAATTAAGAAAAACATTTCTTATCAAATGCAAATAACATTTTAATAAAAAGAGAATATAAAAAAACCTCAGAACATCTTCAAAGATGGCTAAGTAAATATTTATTTTTATTCTATAAATTCCAGGAAAAAAGATTTATTTCTTTAGATACATAACTAGCAAGCTGGCTATGATAAAATATAAAAGTAGAAAGAAAAGAGAGAGAATAAGATTTATTTGTAGCTAGCTAGTATTTTCTTCGTTTTGGTCATATAAGTCATCATAATCTCCAAAGAGCATAACGCTTCATTACCTTCCAGTCGTAGCAAAATGTGTTACATCTTCCAAATTTTCTTAGCCCAATCAATTTGCATTGGAATCTTAAATATATACTAACATTTTTTTCCTTGGGGGTAAAACACATACCATTTTATTTCTGTTTTATAATTCAGACAACAGTTTTACATGTTGAGCATCTAAAAGAAACTACTTGAAATTGAAAAACAAAACAATGTAAGTTACAGAGAGTTCTGGGTAAGAGGGCTGTGTAAGTTCACACTTAGAGCCCACACCCCTCTCCCTACTCCTACACTACTCATGTAACAGTGATAGACAAAAAATAAAAAGTAAACAATGTCAACTCCTAGCTGCTATATTCATCAGGATTCAGTTGCAGGTATAAAAATGCTCTAGGATTTTAAGCAGAATCAGATTTAACACATAGTTGCTAAGATTCAGATGTCAACGAAATAGTTGAAAATGTGGAAAATCAGGCTCTATGCTAAGCCCTCAGGAACCACTATCAGAATCCACACAGAACTGGCCTGCCAAGGGAAGGGCCATGTCTGCCTCCGCCAGAAAGTTAAGGAAGCAGGGCACTGCTCTGCTAAGTGCTGGACAGAATCACAATTCCTTAGCCACATCCAGGAATTAGGCAGCTACCAATGTGATTGCTGGGTCTAAAACCACAATGCTTTAGCTTCAGTTAGACATTAGAAGTTGCTGCCAGAACTGTGGGCTCTAGGGGACATAGTCCTGGGCTGCAACTTGGGGATCAGAAAGACCTGCAACCTCTAAGCCACTGGATCTGCTCCAGCAAACCTGAAGCCATGTTTACTACACCCCATCCCCACTGAACTCAGTTCTGAATTGGAGTCTCATAGAAGTGAATGCGCTTAGTGAATTGTGAACTACATCAGGAGCCCAAAGTGTAAGGAAACCTAGGAAGCGATTTTTACCTTCCAGCTCATGTAGTAAAAGAAGCAATATCAGAAAGAAGTTGAAATACATGCTGAGTTGGGGCCAAAGGGTGGCTCAGTCAATTACATGTCTGATTTTAGCTTGCATCATAGTCCCAGAGTCCTGGGATCAGGCCCCACATCAGGCTCTCTGCTCAGGGGGAGCCTGCTTGTCCCTCCTCCCATCCTTCTGCCCTTCCCACCACTTGTGCTGGCTCACTCTCTCTCTCTCAAATAAATAGGAGAAAAAAAATTTTTTTTAAGATTTTATTTATTTATTTGGTAGAGAGAGAGCAAGAGAGTGAGCACAAGCAGAGGGAGAGGGAAAGGGAGAAGAAGCCTTCCTGCTGAGCAGGGAGCCGGATGTGGGGCTCGATTCCAGGACCCTGGAATCATCACCCAAGCTACAGACACCTAACAACTGAGACACCCAGGTGTCCCAGGAGAAAAATCTTTTTAAGAAAGAAAGAAAGAAAGAAAGAAAGAAAGAAAGAAAGAAAGAAAGATGCTGAGTTATCTTGAAACCATACCCAGGAAAAAGACAATAAATTACATAAATTCTATTGTTACACGTTAGTTATAATAAATATTCCCAGAGACTATAGATAGAACAGAAATACAAAATGGTGAGTGAGGCTTAATGGGCTCCAAACAGGAGCAAACAAAGAAGGCCAGGAATTCAGCTTCTGTAGGTTAATGAGAATTAAAAGTGCCTCACTTACAGCAAGCAATTGGAGCCAGCTCATTGCTTTAAAACCAGGGAGAGGGCAGAACTCCAAAAATAAGACTGGAAAAAAAAGCAGTTTATGTGGAGCTATACAACACAAGAGGCAGGAGAGGCCAGGACTCAAGCCATCCACTTGCTAGCTCAATGGCTGGATGTACATTATCACCATTATCATGAAGGTCAGGAATCCCGAATTCCCTTTGGAGCCAAATGGAGGCAAAATTGCAAGGCAAAGTAGGGTAAGGTGAGATGGGTAATAACTCCCATTGGAGTTAAGTTCTCAAACCACAATTCTAAAATATGTAAAGAATATTAATACAATTGCCAACAAAATCAACTGCTGAGAGGTTAATCTACTCAAGACAAAATGGAAACAATAGATCCATCTGGAAATGGCCTCAAACTAAGTAGGTTTAGGATCCTTAAAGGAATAAAGAAATGAAAAGCAGCCATAAAAGCACAGCCATTCAAAGTGCAATCTCAGGGGCACCTGGGTGGCACAGTGGGTTAAGCCTTTGACTCTTGATTTCAGCCAAGTCATGATCTCAGGGTCATGAGATCAAGCCCTGGGTGGGGCTCTGTGCTGAGCATGGGGCCTGCTTAAGATTCTCTCTCTCTCCCTCTCTCTGACCCTCCCCCCTCCCAAAAAGGGGCAATCTCAGTACCAATCAAGATAAATACAAATAAATATATCTGCACATGTCATTGTGAAAATGCAGAACATTAAAGTGCCATAAAGTATTACCTACTTAAAAAAAAAAGACTGACAGCAGACACTTAAGCCACAATAATAGATGCCTTGAAGATAATGGAGTTATAAAACCAAAATGTTAAAAACAAGAGAACTGTCAAGCTAGAATTCAATGCCCAGCTAAGCTACCCAAAAGAATCAGAGCAATATAAAGAAACTTTGAGACCTACAATGATTCCGAGTTTTCCACTAAAAGTTTCTCACTAAAGAATTGATATATCTTAGGAAGTACTTCAGGGGGTGTCTGGGTGGCTCAGTTGGTTAAGTGACTACCTTTGGCTCAGGTCATGATCCTGGGGTCCTAGGATCAAGTCCTGTATGGGGCTCCCTGCTGAGTGGGGAGCCTATTTCTCCCTCTGACCATCCCCTGGCTCTCATTGTCTCTTCTCTCTCAAATAAATAAGTAAAATCTTTAAAAAAAAAAAAAAAAAAAAAAAAAAAAAAGGAGGTACTTCGTAAAGAAAAGCCCAAAGGAGGAGGAAGCAAGATGTCTTGGTGGTCCCACAAACAGATAAAGTATATTATCAGATGGACCTGATTACAGATTACAAAAAATTATTAGTTTTTCATAGTTAAAAGTAGTAACATAGATTAAAACACTATGCTACATGAAAGAAGCCAATAACAAAACCACATATTGTTTAATTCCATGTATATGAAGTGTTCGGAACACGTGAATCTAAAAAGACAGAAAGTAAACTGGTGGTTGCCTAGGACTGGAGAACAGGGGAGGGGATGTGGAGTAGGCCAAACAAGAAATCCTGGGCATAGGATTGCCTTTAAGGGGAAAAATTGTTCTAAAATTAGATTGTGGCAATGCTTGCACAATCCTGTGAATAAACTAGAAAACATTGGCTTGTACACTTTAAATGGGTAAATTGTAAAATATGCGAATTGTCTCAATGAGGAGTTTTTAGAAGTGAACTAGAAAGGAAGAAGATATTCACATACACTTTTAAACTTTGATAGAAAATTTTGTATCTGGTTTTGTATCTATAACTGTTATAATAAGTTATAGATACAAAACTGTTTAATAACAAAAAGTGATAATATGCGTGAATGTTAAAAACTTAGGAATAAGGGACGCCTGGGTGGCTCAGTTGGTTAAGCAGCTGCCTTCGGCTCAGGTCATGATCCCAGCGTCCTGGGATCGAGTCCCACATCAGGCTCCTTGCTCATCAGGGAGCCTGCTTCTCCCTCTGCCTCTGCCTGCCATTCTGTCTGCCTGTGCTTGCTCGCTCTCTCTCTCTGACAAATAAATTAAAAAAAAAAAAAAAATCTTAAAAAAAAAAAAAACTTAGGAATAACCATTACAAGAATAGAAATGCCATCTATGCCTCTAAAAATCAGTGAGGATATTGACAATTTTACCAATCTAAATGACAAGAGTAATACAAAAGAAAGTAAGAAGAGAAAATATACAAGAAAATGTCAAAAATGAGTTCAAATGTCTCTAGACACACATACACACCCCTACTAAAAGACAGTCTATCAAAACTAAGTTAACAAACCCAACTAGAGACACATTTAAAGAAAAATGATCCGGAAAATTTGACAATAGATAGTGAACAAATATATTTGGTAAAAATTTAAGGAGAGCTGGTAAAGCAATATGAACAACTAAATAGTACTTAGGACATAAAACAAAATAGGAGCAAAAGACGACATTACATGATGGTAAAATCACGGAAGATATAATGAACTTATACAATAAATATAGGCTTTCAAATGTACAGGAAGCAAAAACAGATAAAATTAACAAGGATAAACAAACAAAACTACAACTGTGAGGTTGCAAAACTACAGGAGATTCTAATACTCTGATACCAGAAACTGATGAAGCGGACAATAATTCCCTAAGGACATAGCAAATCTGAACACAATGGTAAATTTGATCTTACACACACACACACACACACACACACACACACACACACACACACAGATATAAAACCCTATACCGGGGCACCTGGGTGGCTCTGTGGGTCAGAAGCCTCTGCCTTTGGCTCAGGTCCTGATCCCAGGATCCTGGGATCCAGCCCACCATTGGGCTCTCTGCTCAGCAGGGAGCCTGCTTCCCTTCTCTCTCTGCCTGCCTCTCTGCCTACCTGTTATCTCTGTCTGTCAAATAAATATTTTTTAAACACACACACACACAAAACCCTGTACCAAATAGAAAAGAATACACCTTGGTTTTAAGCACACATAAGACATTTATAAAAATTTACTACATATTAGGTCTCAGAGGTAGCATCAACTAATTCCTGAGAATAAATCTCATTCCAATCATATTCTGTAAGAACAATGTCAACAATTAGAAATCAGTAATAAAATGTAAATATAAAACAAACAATCCTATATTTAGAAAATTTTAATTATACTCAAAAATAACACATGGGATAAAATCAAAATAGAAAATATGAAATACTAGAACTGAAGAATAACAAAAGTACCATATACCAAACTTTGTAAAAATGTAACTAAAAGGGTAAAATGGGATCATCAAGAATAAAAGAATGATGTCCACTATCACCACTTCTAGTCAACACTGTTTTGGTGGTCCCAAAGAGTACAATGGCATAAGAAAAAAATATATAAAATGAGAAGGAAATATCAAAACATTACATGATTTGCATGTAATCATTACTCTCATTTATGATCCAAGAAAATCTACAAACAATACAAAGAATACAGAGAATTCAGAAAAGTTGTTGAAGATAAAATCAACTTACAAATATTGACAGTATTCTTATATACCAGTAGTAATCAATTGGAAAATATAATTTAAAAAAAAGAAACAGTTTGCAATAGCAATAAACACTATAGGGTAACTGGAAATAAATCCAACAAATTATTTGTAAGATTCTGCCAGAGAAAATTATAAAATTAAAAACTCAAAGAAGGGGCGCCTGGGTGGCTCAGTGGGTTGGGCCGCTGCCTTCGGCTCAGGTCATGATCCCAGGTCCTGGGTTCGAGCACCACATCGGGCTTTCTGCTCAGCAGGGAGCCTGCTTCCTCCTCTCTCTCTCTGCCTGCCTCTCTGCTTACTTGTGATTTCTCTCTGTCAAATAAATAAATAAAATCTTTAAAAAAAAATAAAAATAATAAAAAAATAAAAACTCAAAGAAGAACTAAATAAAGAGAAATATATTCATAAACAGGAATACTAGATGGAATAATTGTACCAATTCTCCTCAAATTACTCTATTAAAAAATCAACACAATTCTAGCAAATATCCTATTGGGAATTTTTGTGGAACTTAACAAGCTCATTCTAAAATTCACAAAGAAGAAAGAGCCAAGGAAAGCCATCATAATTTTGAAGGAAATGGTAAAATAATTAAAATAGGGTGATATTAGCCTGGGAACAGACAGATAAACCAATGGAACAGAATACAGAACTCAGAGACAGTCAAGTGCATCTGCAGAAAATTGGTATTAGACAATGGAGGCATTCCAAATCAATGCAGGAAACAGACTACTTAATAAAAGGTGCTGGGATAATTGGCTGTGCACATGGCAAATCGGATCGCCATCAGAGAGCCAAATAAAATTGATGGGGGGAGAAAAGCAAAACACCTTAAATGTGAAAAGCAAAACTAGAACTTTCCAAAGAACTATAACATTGTGGTTCCTTTGACCTTCTTCCTGGACACAGTTTCTAGAGTCTAAACAATCCTAGTTGTTCCTCAAGGGCACCTTGTACTTAGAAGTGAATTCTCTTCATAATTTGGAAGCTGCAGAGTAGAGTAGGAGCATCACTTTCTTGGTGTTGTTACTGGACTTCTGGTAACACAGTCTACCTAAGACCACACTTTATGGGTCATCTGGGGGGCTCAGTGGGTTAAGCCTCTGCCTTCAGCTCAGGTCATGATCCCAGGGTTCTGGGATCGAGCCCCGCATCCGGCTCTCTGCTCAGCGGGAAGCCTGCTTCTCTTCCTTTCTCTCTGCCTGCCTCTCTGCCTACTTGTGATCTCTGTCTGTTAAATAAATTTTTTTTTTTAAAGATTTTTTTATTTATTTATTTGACAGAGAGAAATCACAAGTAGGCAGAGAGGCAGGCAGAGAGAGAGAGGAGGAAGCAGACTCCCTGCTGAGCAGAAAGCCCGATGTGGGGCTCGAACCCAGGACCTGGGATCATGACCTGAGCCGAAGGCAGCGGCTTAACCCACTGAGCCACCCAGGCGCCCCTGTCTGTTAAATAAATTTAAAAAAGAAAATCTTTAAAAAAAAAAAAAGAGACCACACTTTATTTCTTCACTACAAAACAGGACTGATGAACACTGCACTCACCATCTATTAAATCCCAACATTGTTTTTTTATGCCTGTCCTACTTCAGCCAAGTCTCTCACATTTGGGGCACATTGTATAGGGTGTTTTGTGGTTTTTTTTTTTAATTTCCTTCATGTACAAAGTCTTATTCTTAAATCTATTTAATGCTACCATTAAACTTGGCCAGTTGTTTTTGTCTGTGGTGACCTTTTCAGTATCTTCCTATGTCATCAAATGTATTCATTATCCCTTCCCACACTAGGTCATTCACAAAACCAATAAGCACACCTTCTACAGAAGACTTTATCCAAGAATTGAAGGAAAAAGTGTTGACCAAGCAGTTCTAAACAGCGAACCCTAGAGGGATAACAGAAAATTTCCTGCATTGATTCATTAATATTAATCCACTTAACTATATTAGCAATTGGTCCATACTTCTCCTTCTGGTCTTCAAAAATACTATAACATATGGTCAAATGTACTATTGAGTCTTGGCTAAGCTTTGCTTAGTGCATTTCCATGATCAGTCAATCTACTAAACCTGCCAGGAAGTGAATTGTGTTGGACACAACTTGGTTTTAGTGAACCTACAGTGATAGCATCAAATAACTTGGGCTTCTTCTCTTAGATGATCACAATCATTTATTAATATTTTTAAAGTATATTAGAAATTAACAAATTACAAATAAGATGAAATTATGAGATTTCCATACATTCATAACATAATTATTATAATCTCTATGGGGCACATAGAATTATGAAAAAAATATTTATCCCCATAATGTGTAGGACAGAAAATTTCTTTAAAATCTATCATTCTAGGGGCGCCTGGGTGGCTCAGTGGGTTAAGCCACTGCCTTCGGCTCAGATCATGATCCCAGGTCCTGGGTTCGAGCCCCGCATCGGGCTTTCTGCTCAGCAGGGAGCCTGCTTCCTCCTCTCTCTGCCTGCCTCTCTGCCTACTTGTGATTTCTCTCTGTCAAATAAATAAATAAAATCTTTAAAAAAAAATAAAATAAAATCTATCATTCTAGAGTATAAATATCTATGTATATCTATTAAAACAAAATTATTATCTTATTAACTGACCTCTTTATCAATTTGATATGTCAAATTCTGAAAGAGACATTATATTACTATAACCCACTATATATTAAAAATTTTATACAGTCTCTTCTGTATTCTTAGGAGTTTATAGACTTGTCTGGTATGTTGATTGGTTCATACAGTTTTATAATTATAGATTATTCTCACCTTGTACCTTTTATCATCATATAATAAAAAGTTCTGTCTTAAAAAAAAAAAAATCAATCATTCACAGAACAGAGCTGGTAACTGCAAGAAATGGGCCCCCCTCCTTGGCATAGGGGAAAAGTTCGAGGAGGATGATAAGTGTAAAAAGATAACTTGTGTTAATAAGAATTACTTTGTTTAAATTAGGAGGAGTACAGGGATAAAGTGGGCAAATTCTGTACTTCTTCCTATGAGGAGGGTAAACAATCTGTCCCAAATCCAGAGTTAAAAAAACTCAGCTCTAAGATAATGGTGGTACTCCGCCTGAACATAAATAATGTACCACACACAGTGCAACCCAAACACTGAAACTGGAGGTTTAGAAAATAACTCTGTCATCCTCTCACATCTAGCTTTGAAACTCTTCCTCATTTGATCCTTCTGTTCAATTCCCACATCAGCACCTCAGAAATTTACTTCCATCTAGCTTTCTTAATATCCCACAAATACAGAATGTTCACTCTGGGACTGAAAAATCAGTTAGACAACTGGAATCAGACAACTGACAATCAGTTCAGATACTGTATGTACAGAGATGGACACATGACCAAGAATTTTCACTAACCACAAAGGACCATGGGCTAGAATAAATATTTTGCTATGTTAGGCACCTTTCCAAGTGTTCCATTAATAAACAAGATATTATTAGAGAATACGTAAGACATTATTATTAGAGATATTGTTAGAAAATCAGTAACTGCGAAAACCAGTTCTGAAGAAAAAGAAACATTTCCCAACATACTACACCAGAGGGATCAGACTGCACTACTGGATGGGAGACAATATTATCTTTGCCTGAAGCTTTTTTTTCTTGATCATAAATGAGAAATGGAAATACAGAACTCCTAAAACCTAAAAAACATAGCCAGCTGCTATGTGTGACTATGAAAGTTCTCCAGAGCTTATTAGTGTCTAATACAGGAGGCATTCAATAATTGATTTTGTCTACTTTTCTGTTGCCAGTTCCTTTCCATCACCAGCTGAGCAAAGACAACTGAATCATTTAGATGTTATGATTACCATTAAATACCTATTAGAGATATCAGTAGAATCTGAGAACTGAATGATAATCTAGAAGCCACCTAATACAACCATCTAATCTTTACAGAGGAAAACACAGACCCAAAGAGTTCAAGAGCCCAATGTCTCAATGATTATTCTTAGTGAAGACAAGTTCAAGTTCAAGTCATGAACCCAGGTCATGAGGTTCCACTTTCACAGGCATAACCTTGATTTGCCAGAGTCTCACTCTACTGGTAAGATATTATCTCTCATTCTGTTTAAATATTTTATTGACTATCATCAGACACTGCAATGACATTTCACAAAAGCCTCACCACTCTAGGCAGATGTCGAATACATTGGGCTCCTATAAACGTAGTATTTTGAAACTGGAAATGTCTTTAGAGACTGTCTCTCCCTATTTCTGCCTCTTACATATGAGCAAACAGAGGTTAGCGTGTTTGCCCAAGTTCTCAATGTGGAGAGCAAAGTCAAAATTAAGAACTGGATGTCCTGATTCCCTACCCAATATTCTTCACATTTCGTCACAAGATTTCTCTTTTCTTTTTCCCTAAAAAAAAACAAAACAAAACAAAAACCCTCTTTTGATTAAGAACAAGAATATTTTAAGATGAGGCTATCTATAAAGCAGGTACAGGTACACCTCAGAAATACTGCTGGTTTCTTTCCAGACCACCACAATAAAGTGACTCAAATGAATTCTTTGGTTTCCCACTGCATTTAAAAATTATGCTTACACTACACTGTAGCCTAACAGTGTGCAATAATGTCTAAAAAAACAATGTGCATACCTTAATTTAAAAATGCTTTTTTAAAAAGATTTTATTCATTTACTTGATACAGAGAGGCAACACAAGCAGAGGGAGTGGGAGAGGGAGAAGCAGGCTTCCCGCTGAGCAGGAAGCCCAATGCAGGGCTCAATCCCAGGACCCGGGCATCATGACCTAAGCCAAAGGCAGACACTTAATGACTGAGCCACCCATATGCCCCCAAAAATGCTTTATCATTAAAAAATGCTAAGCATCATCTGAACATTGAGTCGTGGATAACCATAACAAATATAATCATGAAAAACTTTGAAATATTGCAAGAATTACCAAAATGTGATGCAGACACACAAAGTGAGCAAATGTTGTTGGAAAAATGTCACTGACAGACTTGTTCAAGGTGGGGTCATCACAAAACTTCGATTTGTAAAAAAAAAACAAAAAAACAAAAAACCAGTACCTCGAACAGACAATAATGCGAAGCATAGTAAAATGAGGTATGCCTGTATTATTTTATCAACATTTCTTCATTTTTTCCCCCAACTAAAACAGCTCTAGAAAAGAAACTTGTAAATAAATAAGGCCCACTTAGCCTTTGATTCTAACAGCTTCTGGGCTGACTGTTCCCTGCCTATCTCTAACCCACTAGACATGGACAGTGGTTAGGGCCAAGACACAGGATGGAGAAAAGCCTGGCAATGACACAATGAGCATAGCAAGGAGTGTTCTTAGGAGCCTTCACCCACTTCACTCACTGGACTTCATGTAATGCAAGCCTTTAAGCTATAAAGTGTTTTTGTGGGTTCAGGTATTCTAAAGCATCCTAGACTATAACAACTTCTCTTTGCAAAGACATCCTGAGCTAAACAGTTTCTAGGAACTGTCATGAAAACCTAACCACCATTTATTGCTTATCTATTTCAAACACATCTTATTTTATAAGTAACAGACATTTGAATGCTTGCACAATTCATAAATATACTATTGTTATATTTAAGACATTCTATTCGTTTTCTCCAAACAAAATCCTTCTAGAAGGGAGAACTTGCAACAGAGTGAGTCAAGTCTGTAGGACTTCCAAACCTTCTAAACCAGAAGAGTGAGGAAGCCCATGTTGTTTCCCTTACTGTGGCAGCCCGCAAAGAAAGTGGCTTTTAGTGCAGCATTGGTATGGGAAGCAGGAGAGAAAGACTTCTAGCTGAAATCTCGCCGAAATCACACCATCAAGACTTATTATTGAATTTGTTCTGGTAAATTGTTCTGGAGGTGGAAAGCTCTTACTCTTCTCAGTTTACTAAGATTTAAAATTAAAATTTCTGGAGTGGAATCCCAGGAGGAATATAGAAACTGCAGCAGTCTACTTCCCCATTTCTGCTGCTTCACTACTGATTCTGTTTGACAGACTTACCTATAAAGACCTCCTGAAAGCATTTGTCCTGAGGACCTAATGCTTGTGGCCATGAGAGAGCTGGCAGATAGCAAAGCTGTACAGAACTGAATGCACCTGCTACTCACCATAGGCCAAAGTGGGAATGGAAAACGATCATCAGTTATGGCACCATCAACCTCGTGTGGCATTAACACTTAACTTTCTGAAGCCCAGCATCTCTTTAAAATAACTCTTCCAGGTAATGTATCACTTTTCAGAACTGTATTTGCTTGAACAAGTTCATGAATGCAGTGTTCTTATATCAAACTAGCAGGGATTAAGTGCTGGTGCTATTAAGAGATTTTAGGGGTTTGGGTTCTCAGAATAGGTTTGGCAGAAAAAGGTAAACAGAAACTTTGATGAAATATACATTAAAGACAGAAAATTTGGCATAAATCCATTTTGGTGTAAAACTTATCTGAACAGGACCCAACTCTAAGAAACCCAGCCCTAGAAGTTGCTATTGAGAGTCTGGAATTTGTTAGCATATTACTTTTGGTTACAATTCTGATTGCACACTAGAAGTCCAATTATGTTTAATAAGCAGCAGGGACACATGGTTACCAAAGATAATTCTGCCAAACTGAATGAGAAAATTTGAGATTTAACACATGTAATTTAGTGAGCACATTTGGCCGCTAATAAAATATAATCGGCCCCTTGTCTTTCATTTTAATCATCTTTATTAGGAGAAAAAATACATCATACTAAAGGAGTTTACCATATGGAAACAGCAACTTAAAATGTAATGCTGTATTACTATGTAGAAAATTAATGCATTATGATTTTGCAAAGTGGGAATCAAACTGAACTTTCACTTTGATGGTAACTTAAGTTGAATTCTGTCTTTTAACATGCCTTAAAAAACAGATGTTAAGAATAGGCCCACCAAAACAGTACACAAGTTTTCCATTTTCCCTGGTACTTCTTTATCTACTCACCTATTTGGTCACTAAGAGAACCAAAGCTTTTTCTTTGGGATAAATTTGGGCTTTAATCCTATTCAACAGTGCAAAAGAGTATTTATGATTTATAATCAGAGCACATTTATAAGATGTTCTGAGTGAAAATTACTTGATATATACTGCTAATTAAGTTTTAGTGAACTATTTTCATTGCAAAACAGGCAACACTTTATGGATAAAGCCTTTATTGCAACAACTAGATAATGTATTTTCTATTTGGCCTGCTAACTCATGCTCTGATGCACAATACAAGGTGCCTATACAAGAAAATTCTATATTGTTATCACAATCTTAAAAGATGAAGAGCCCTGAATCCTTTACAGAAAGATTCTGGAAATCACACAGCTTTCTCCTAATTGTTTTAAAAGGCTGTTTTTTAGATCTTCTGAATTCCTAAAATACTCATTTGCCCTCTGTGCCTTTCCAAGAAGATATTAACACACAGCATTGACAACAGTTCCTTCAATGATGAAATGCAAATTGAAAAATCTTCTGTGAAATAAGAATCCAATACTTAATACTTATCTGTTCCTCACTGATTCCTTGCTCACACCTTCTTTCATCACACTGAAGAGCATGACCATTTAGAAATCCTTCTCAAAATGTGCTCCTTGGAACACTGGTATGCCATAAAAATATGTGTTCAACATAAAACACGTTAGCAATATTTATTTTTAAAATTTTAAATATATGTCTAAGAAAAACACTAAATACCTTTACAGAGTTCTTGCTACATGCAAATCTTTAAGAAATAATTCACAACCCTAAGAGAAATAAAACCATATCTTGACATACAAAAACCTGTACACCAACGCTCATAGCAGCATTATTCACAACAGCCAAAAGATGGAAAAAACCAAAATGCCCTTCAACTGATAAATGTGTTTTTAAAATGTGGTATGTCCATACAATAGAATATTATTCAGCAATAAAAAAGATGAAGTACCTGCTGAAATATGGGTGAATCTTGAAAATGTTACATTAATTGAAAGAAAGATCTCATATTGGGGTGCCTGGGTGGCTCAGTGGGTTAAGCCTCTGCCTTTGGCTCGGGTCATGATCTCAGGGTCCTGGGATCGAGCCCCGCATTGGGCTCTCTGCTCGGTGGGGAGCCTGCTTCCCCCCCCTCTCTGCCTGCTTGTGATCACTCTCTGTCAAATAAATAAATAAATAATCTTTAAAAAAAAAAAGAAAGATCTCATATTGTACAATTCCATTTATATGAAATATCTAGAATAGGCAGATAGGCAGATCTATAGGAATAGAAGAGGATTACTTGTTACCATACGCTTGAAGTGGGTAGAGTGCTGATAAAGAGGTGCAGGGGCAGAGTGTGGTGACAGCTAAAGAGTGCAAGGTTTACTTTTGTGCACAAAGAAAACATTCTAAAATTGATGTGGTGATGAATGTACAAATCTGAATATACTAAAAGCCAGTTAATTAGGGGCATCTGGGTGGCTCAGTTGGTTGAGTATTCAACTCTTGATTTTGGTTCAGGTCATGATCTCAGGGTCATAGGATTGAGCCCCATACGGGGCTCTGCATTCAGCACAGAGTGCTTGAGATTCTCTCTCTCTCTCCCTGTGTCCTTCCCCTACTCATTTATTCTTTCTCTCTCAAATAAATAAATCTTTAAATAAATAAAAGTATACACTTTAAATGTATCTATTATATGATATATGGATTAAGCTTCAATTAAGCTATCTTTAAGAAGAGAAATAGGTACTAGAACAGATACTTCACTTTTAAAAAATCCAAAAAACCATCAATAAACATAGGAAAAGATGCTCATTTTTATTAGGCATCAGAGAAATATAAAGTAACACCAAAGCAAGATACCATCACACACTACCAGAGTGACTAAAATTAAAAAGATGGATAACAACACATGTTGGTGAGGATGCGGTATAGTGTATATACACCATTGAGGAGAATTGAAGTTGTACAGGAGCTTTAGAAAGCTATTTGGTAGTAGCTATTATTCAAGTTGAATATAAATATATTGTAGGACCTGGCAATTCCACTACTAGATATATTATAGATACCTATATATAGACACATACAAATGTATCAATCATATAGGCACACCAAAAAATATATGTAAGAATATCCATAGCTATCCACCAGGTTAACCAGGTGATGGGTATTAAGGAGGGCAAGTATAGCAACAAGCACTGGGTGTTATACATAAACAGTGACTTATGAAACACTACATTAAAATCTAATGAAGTACTGTATGATGACTAACAGAACATTTAAAAAAAAAAAGCAGCATTATTTGTAATAGCCCTAAACTGAGAAAATCCCAAAGTCCATAAAAAACAAAATGGATTTGGAATTATGGTACATTTACACAGTGGAATACTACACGGTAACAGAGATGAACTACCGATACACACAACAACATGGATAAATTGGGCTAATACTATGCTGAGAGGAAAAAAATTGACTCAAAAGAATACTTATTCAAATAAGACAAAGAGTAACCTGTGTCATTACAAATTAAGATAGTAATTATTTTCGGGTAGAAAAAAAGGTAGTGATGGAGAAGTGGGGGTGAGTCATGAGGGAGCTTCTGGGGGGTGCTAGTAGTATTTTATTTCTTGATCCAGATGCTAGTTACCTGATGTGTTAATTTTGTGATAACTCCTCTAGCTGTATACTTATTTTGTGTGTCTTCTGATATATATATTTAATACTTTAGCTTAAAAGTTTATTTTTAAAGAATGAAAAAATAGAAAGAAATGGTGCACAACAGCACAGTTCCTGACAATGTCAAGAAAATTTGATCGGTCATTTACCAGGAGTATTTACTCACAAATAGTTACACAGAATGTGTATTGTCAATTCAATACCTGCTGGTCTATGTTATGAATACTATCATTGTATATCACCATATTTGTAATTTTTTTAATTATACGACATACTGGTACCACTCTTAGTTGTGGTGAAACTATGTGGTGAACTATGGCTAATTTACAATCTATGCACAACCCAAACAAGCAAAAAACCAGACATCCTTCAATGTGAAAATAATAATCATAACACTTGGTTTCTAAAAAATCAGAGGGTGAGCTGTTGACCATGGAACAATTTATAAGTTACAGAGCTGTCTACTTCAAGAGCAGATTTTTGCAAGCCTGCAGTTCATGTTCTTCCTTTTGTTTCAAAAAGCCTTTCTGAAATGGGCTTATGCTGCAACAAAATAAATGAACAGATTTGATGCTCCATCTGCTATGAGGAAGCAACAAGGTTCCTAATAGTAAATAGTGGCTATGTGCAAAATACAAAAACATTGTTTTCATTTTTAATGTTGTTTCTCTGTGCATTTGAAAACCAAAAAAATCTATATTTAAAACATTTTTATTTTGTAATTTTTTATTCTTTTTCTTAAATTTTTTACCCATGGATTGAGACTATTTTTTTAAAAAAGTAAAATATTCAAATTTTGATCATTTCTTACATTAACTAACTTCTCTATAAAGCTGTTTTACTGCATTTTAATCCATGAACTAAATATATATCTCATATATTTCATTTTTTACACTTTAAAATGTTCCATGGTCAATACACTTGGGAAACTGTGACCTAGAATTATCTTCTCAATTTCAAAATATCCCTAAGCCTGAATACATGATCACTAACTTCTATGGTTTCACAAGGTAAAATGTTTATTCATTGATTTAATTTCCTCTTTTTTTTTTTAGTAAGCATTCACTAGATGCAATAAGGAGTACAATGAAATATGCAAGAAGTTCTCCAGAGAAAAGGAGGGGAGAAAAATTTGGTAGCTATGACACAGCATAGAGTCATAAAGGGAGAATGACTGAAGCAAAGATAACAGCTTTAAGCATACTGGAAAAGACTAATGTGTAGTCTCAATGGCTATAAGCCAGTCAACTTCACACCCATTTGCAAAATAAGGGAAGGATTTATAAATATAAATAAATATAAATATATAAATATATAAATATATATAAATATATAAAAATATAAATATAAATATAAAAGTATTTGTATAACTGTAAATACCTCAACTTTCATATGACCCAGGTAGGCTGCTGCTTCAGGAGCTAAATCCCACCTCTTCCCTGCCATTTGGAAGTATGAAAAATGGGATTAGATATACAACTTGACTTATATCCACTATCTGTTTGGCACCATCATGCACAATGGGAATACATCTTTTAAAATGACAATTCTAGATACACAAGACATGTAGAAGCAATGGTTGCCTCTAAGAGGACAAGCTGGGAGACTGGAGGTCGGGGATGGGAGAGATCAACTTTTCATTCTGTATCTTTCTGTTCTGCTATTAAAAATCAGAAATCAACCTTCTCAAAAAATGTCATTATGATTACATTTTCTATATCATGTTCGACACACACAACTTTTGCATGCATTAACTCTTTTCACAGAGAGCTGAAATCCAAATCCCCTCAGTTTCATTCCTGTCTCTAGACCACACCTCCTTTCTTTTTCAGAAGTCCACAACCCAGACCTCTTAAAAAGTGTAATTCACATCCACACTCATTCACTTAAAGCTTCCAAAGTACACCTCAAAAACTGTCCCCATCAGCCAAACATTCAAGAATCCATAAGCATAAATATAGGACATGTTCTATATTTGTAATCCACAAGTTTCCCTCATATTAAGGGTTAAAGCTTCAGAATTACTCCTCTTTAAATAACTGGATGATTTTTATTATATGAAAGGCTAATATAAGTCTAAATTATTAGAGCACCATAGTACCCTGCAAGCAGCCATGTTTCCATGCTTGCTTTCTTGAAAAGCATTTTCCTCTAAGTTATACATACTTTGAAACAAATCAACAAAATTACGAGATCAGTTTTGATCAGAAAAAAAAAAAAAAAAAAAAAAAAAAAACAGAACATCCTTAAAGGAAATGCTTTTGCTAAGCATGCTAGGGGAAAAAAAAAAATGTTGAACATCCTTCTTTCAAGTTGCTACTTAGATTTTAAATGACATATTTGGGGAGCAAAAGACATTCGGTTACATCAGTGCACAGTGTGACCCTAAATTACCAGTAGAGGATTCAGGCTAAATTCTGAGAGGCAGGCATCTTCAAATAACAATTTGGTTGTTGAATCAGTATTTAAAGATTAAAAAAGAAGAAAATCTAAGTAACAGGATGACTTTAAAAGTCCTACCCAGGTATATCATACTCAACGCTACTATTTTTTCAAGGTGTTGAAACTGAAATTTCTAAATGTGTTGTATGAAAAACAACTACTGCTAAGTCATTTATATCATAAATTGTAAATCCAAAAGGCTCCTAGCTCAATGATATGCAAATGTACTAATTTCACTTTAAATACTCTCACTTCCTTTCTTTACTAGACTTCGAACAGGAAAGAAAATGAAAGAGTATAATCCAGGAGTTGAAAGAAAAAGAAAATGCAGGAACTTCAATCAGATCTGCATGACTCATGTTGTGTCAATTGCAAATTTCTGATTTCAAGCCTTTAAAAAAAGAAACTTCAAGGACCCTTCAGATTATGTTCAAGTCATATGCCTGATTAGACAACTGAATCACTTTACTGGACTACATTTTTTTCCCTCAATTCAGATCTCTTCTCTTGCTGCCACAAATATGTTTGTTCAGTGTAAATGGAGTGATGAAGATTGACCTTTCTAGTTGAGCAGCTGGCTGAACAGGATTTTAAATGGTGTGCTTAGGATTTTAGTTCACTCAATTTAAGGCAAAAGGAAATGAAATAAGAGTTTATGGAAGATAGATCCACATACCTAACTTTTTTTCTAGGAATTGTATAGTCTCTGTCCCACCTCTTTTGACAAACTCAGCATCTCACATGAAGGTGAAGTGTAACCACAGGTGAAACATTAAACCACTACTGTGTGAAGTTAGGGGCTCCAAAATAGACTTAGTAGCAGCTCTGTCTTTTAAGAATTTTTCCAACTATTTGCCCTGTTCTCAGGGAAAAAATTTTTTAACAGAAGGGGAAAAAAAAATTGCTATGCCCGTAAAGCTGTGTCTTGTACCTTGATTTATTCCAATGTCTTTTCACTGATTTTTCCTTTCAATAGCACTGAAATAATACTTTCATTTCTTTCTTTTGTAACCTGACAACCTTTTGTAATCCTTTCAATAGCACTGAAATAATACTTTCATTTCTTTCTTTTGAAAACTCACTATTCTGGATATGTAAGACCACACATACTTTCAGCATTTTGCTAAATTTTTACTCTTCCTAATCCTTGTCCCCTTTATCTAGTTACTCCTAACACAGCCCATCACTCACTAAAGTCATAAATATAGGCAACTATGTGCAACTGCCTGAGAAATTACATACTCAAAGCAGTCCTCAGAAACAAAATTCCATGAATATCTAATGGAAAGGGGAAAGAGCCTATATTTATGAGATTTCTTTTAGACCTGCTACCTGATTTTCTGTCAATGCTAGCCCATGAGCAAGTGCTAATTTGCATAGCATATAGGAAGCTGAGTCCAATCACTTATTCACAGCAGGCTCAGGGCTGGAAGGGAAGGATGCAGAGATAAAAGACTCAGTCAGACTCTTCATTCAAAGACTTCAAAGTCTAGTGGGAGAGAGCCACATAAACCTACAATCATAACATCATAGATGTGTCATGAGAGGAGTTATGTCCAGGATAGCAGGGGAGGACAAAAACAAAAACAAAACAAAACAAAACAAAACCCAAGCACTCAACTCAAGTCTGAAAGAATTGGGGAAAGTTCCGGAGACACTACCAAGATGGCATTAGAATTAAGTCTGGAGAGATCCTTAAGAGGAACAGGGGTGGGAGTGTGGGGGCACGGCATTCTATTCAGATGGAAGTAGCAAGTAATAAAACACAGATGTTTGGTTTGAGATGATGGGAATGTTCTGAAAATAGAGAGTGGTGATGGTTATACAACATTATGGATGTGCTTAATGCCACTGAATAATACACTTTACTTTTGGCTTTTTGTGTGTGTGAGCAAGAAAGTTGGGGGGAAGGGGCAGAGGAAGAGAGAGAGAGAGAATGCCAAGCAGGCCCCATGCCCAGCACAGAGCCCCAATCGGGACTCAATCTCATGACCCTGAGATCCTGACCTGAGTCAAAATCAAAAGTGAGATGTCCAACCAACCAAGCCACCCAGACACCCCTGAATTATACACTTAAAGTGGTCAATTTTATACAATGTATATTTTGCCATAAGGAAAAAAAAAAAAGACACAGATGTGTGTCACAGTAGAAACACCAAATAAGTTATCTGTAAGGAAAACTAAATGTCATGAGAAAGAATGGAGATACACCACGGCTAGACCATAGAAGGCTATGTGTTCCATGCTTATAGAGTATGGAGGCTAATCCGAGGGAAAAAAGGACTGGAAGTTCCAGGCAGGATTAGGAGTTTATATATATAATCCAGATGAGAAGAAATGCAAGTCTGAATTCTGAGAGGTGGGGGTGCGGGGGTGGAGGAAGAGGGAGAATGAATATATTTCCAAGATAGCAAGACAGAGGAATAAAGAGGACTTGGAGCCTAGATGCGAAGGAACAGGAGTCTGGAATGCCTCTCAGGTTTCTGGCCTGAGCAATGAGGCAGGTGATGGTGCCATCTAGCTCAAGTGAAATCGGGGAAAGCATTAGGTTGGGTTGGGGAACATGGTAACTTCTTTAACGGGCCACACTTGAACCCTTGTAAATAAAGGATAAAGAGGAGCAGTTAGAGGAAGTCAGTCTGTGGGCTTTTGCTTGCTTCAAGGCCCCGGCAGCAAAGGATGGCCGAGAGATGAGGAGAAAGCCTTTTTCCCCACCCTTAAACAGAGCCCAAAACCTCTGTGTCAACCCAACATTAAGGATTTTGATGGACTCAGGAGGCAGCTTCTCTAGCAAGACCCTGAGGATATCTACAGTACCTTCATTGAGGCTCATTAAGGACAGCATCTTTCAACAAAGGTGAGCCAAAGATGAATAACATGGCTGGCAGTTAAGTCCCTCAGAAGTAACTGGGGGAGTTTAATAGGATGGACCAAGATCTGACAGGTTAGAGGGGGAGGGGAAATACTAGTTAGTCTCATTTGGAGAATATAAGAATATAAATATAAAATAAAATATAAATAAATAAATAAATATAAATAAATATAAAATATAAATATAATATAAATAAATAAAAATATAAATATAAATTTAAAATTTATTATTAAAAATATAAATATAAATATTTAAAAATATATAAAAAAATAAAATATAAAATAAGAATATTTTATTCTCCTGGGCTACTGAGGCCTGGAGCTTACCAGTTAAACATTCTAGCAAAAGTAAGCTCATATTACTCACTGAACATTCTGTGGACTACTCTTTGACATTTAACTACATGGTGAGCGTCTTTCTAGGTGATAACATTCTTCTATAATTTCATGTTTAAAGCAGAATAGTATCTGCCAAAAAACAAAATAACTACAACAAGAACAACAAAAAAGTGGAATAGTATCTGATTATATACTATCATCTATTCTACAAATCCCCTATTGGTGGACATTTTGGTTTGAACAGAGCTTTTCAGACTAAGTTTTGGCACCCGTCAATCACATTTTTATGATACCTAAGAATATATCTAAGCATTTTATTTGAAGATTCCTTGTCCATAAAATTCACTTTATATTTTTACCTTTTTTTTAAAAAATACCTATATACTCAGCAGTAAGAATGCATAGCAACTTACTGGCCCTAACTTTTTTATATGAACAAAGTCAATTGTTGTTGGGGGTGCATGAGTTTTATCAAGCCACTAGTGTACCATATCGTACAATGAAAGAGGCAGGTAATTCACTAAATGACACCCTGGTGGCACAAAAGAATAAATGCATCTTCAGTAAGTGAACCATGCACTCTCTGTCAGCAGGATCAAGTGTATTGTTTTCTATCTCCTTTCCAATCCCATGGATGCTTATTGGTCCCTCTCCAAGTCAGCAATAAAGGCAGGCAAAGAAGCCTCTACCTGTGTTCATGCTATTCCTTCCACCTGTAATGTTCCTCAGCTCCCCCAGTTTCTGTGCCCAACTAGCTCCTTCTTCCAGAAAGCTTCCCCCGACCACACCCATCCTGTGCTACGTGTTCCCCAAGTGTCCTGCCTATACTATAAACACTTAGCACGGTTTATTATGGTGATTCGATATTCACCCACCAAATCTTAAGTCTCTGTAGACTGGAACCTTGGCTTTCACTCTAAAACCTCCAGGGCCTAACACATCACTTCTTTAAATGATTACTAAAAAGAATGCTATGGTTTAAAAAGTGTCACAAATTCTCACCTGCCTACCAATACACTTATCCACCAGTAATGTTTTCTACTGAGAGTAATCGAGCAACATGCCTATGAAAGTACAGTTTCCTAATAAAACACAATAATAATCTGACAATGCATAATCATTGTTGTGATGCATAATAAGTCAACAAACAATAAGTGATTGTACAAATTACTACCATTGGTAATTACCAAGAATGCAGTGGGATGGCATTCAGTGACCAACTTCTCCCTCCATCAGAGGGAATACTGACCTCATCTGGCTCTGCTTCTATCTAAATGTCCTAAGCCCCAAAACTGTCCCCTACTCTAGCAGACCTTCCCCTCCTTCTCCACACTCTCCACTAAAATGACGATTTCCTTAGAAAATGGGGTTCAGCTGAGAGAATTCTTTCTCTGCCTTTTTAGTGAGCTATTGCCATTATGAGCCTTATATTCAGCCACTCCTTTGTGGGATTTTAAGGTAGAGACACTTTCTTAAAGGGACGTTAAGAACCTCAGACACCCCTTTCTTTCCCTACACAGGTATTGTGTGTGTGTGTGTGTGTTTTAAGATTTTATCTGTCAGAGAGAGAGTGTGCACAAGCAGGAGGTGGCAGGCAAAGGGAGAAGCAAACTTCCTGCTGAGCAGGGAGCCTGAAATGGGGCTCCATCCCAGGACGCTGGGATCACGACCTGAGACAAAGGCGGACATTTAATTGACTGAGCCACCCAGGTGGCTGAGTGTCCCTGAGTGTCTTTTTTTTTTTTAAATAGGTATAATAAGTTGGATGGTATGAATGTCCTGCCTAAAAATCTCTCCCTTAGATTACTAAGCATTCCATCGTTTACAGACTGATTTGGGTTAACAAACACACACCTCTCCCATCACCAAAAGAAAGCAAATAAACTAAGCAACAGAGGTTTACTGGTCATGTGGGTGGTACAAAGCAAGCTGATACTTTAATCATACTGAAAAGTTTTGAGGGAAAGTGAGGAAGGGAAGGACCAAGTGGAACTTCTACAATAGGGTGGCAAGAAAGCTCTGGGGATGAGGTGATAAGGGATGGCAACAGGAAAAGGATGGAAACTGGGTGAAGCCCCAAGATGAACTTCAACTTTCCATCTACAGTGGCGCAAGCATCCTTCTTTTCTTTCCTTCCTCTTTGAAAACCAGCTTCTATCCTCAATACCTGCCATGTGAAGAGCTCATTAAACTTTTGTTAGTCTTAAATGTCACATACTCCATTTCACAATACTTTGAGCTATGTACAGTCTTCTCATCTTGCAAATGGGGATAAGACCACCTGCTCATAGGCCAAGAGAAGTAGAGGATTGCCCAGGAGCACAACAATAATACTTCATTCGTCTAAGAGAGGGTCGCTGAAAATACAAGTCCAAAGCTCTTTCTTCCTCATAATGATTGAGGTATTTCAAATTAAAAATAAATGCTGGAAGGTTAATGTTCATTAGACAATTTATAACAGCCAAGAAGTAGAAATAATCCACTGTTTACCAAATGATGAGTGGATAAACAAAATGTTATATATTTATATGATGAAATACTATTCGGCAATAAAAAGGAACATAGCACACCAATGTAAATATACCTAATGCCATAGAACTCTATACTTAAAAACTAAGACAGTAAATTGTATGTATGTTTTGTCACAATTTTTTTAAAGATATTTTTTATTTATTTGACAGAGAGAGAGGTCAAAAGTAGGCAGAGAGGCAGGCAGAGAGAGAGGAGGAAGCAGACTCCCTGCTGAGCAGGGAGCCCGATGAGGGGCTCGATCCCAGGACCCTGGGATCATGACCTGAGCCGAAGGCAGAGGCTTTAACCCACTGAGCCACCCAGGTGCCCCTGTCACAACTTTTTAAAAAAGAATGAAGTAGTGATACAGGCCACAACATGAGTGAACTTTGGAAATACAATGCTACTGAAAGAAGTCATTCACAAAAGGGTACATAAAATATGGTTCCGTCCACAGGAAATGTCCAAAATAGGCTAACCTACAGGCATAGAAAGCAGATTAGTAATTGCCATGGGCTACTGGTAGGAGATGTCTGCTAACATGGAGAGGGTTTCTTTTTTTTTTTTTTTTTAAGATTTTATTTATTGACAGACAGAGATCACACATAGGCAGAGAGAGAGGAAGGGAAGCAGGCTCCCTGCTGAGCAGAAAGCCCGATGCGGGGCTTGACCCCAGGACCCTGGGATCATGACCTGAGCCGAAAGTAGAGGCTTTAACCCACTGAGCCACCCAGGCACCCCTGCAGAGGGTTTCTTTTGGGAGGGCTGAAAATGGTCTAAAGGGCGCCTGTGTGGCTCAGTCAGTTAAGTGTCTGCCTTCACCTCAGGTCATGATCCCAGGGTCCTGGGATCAAGTCCCATGTTGGGCTCCCTGTTCATCAGGCAATCTGCTTCTCCCTCTACCCTTCTCCCCTGCTCAAGCTCTCTCTCACTCTAACTCTCTCTCAAATAAAGAAATAAATCTTTTTAAAAAAAGGTCTAAAAATAGATAGTGGTAACAGTTTCCGGTTTTTGTGAATATTCTAAAAACCAATCAACTGTACTCCTTAAAAGGATGAATTGTGTATTAGTAAATAACCTTAATAAAGACAAGTTTGTAAATTATCTCAATTTAGTAAAAGGTCAGTAAATTATCTCAATAAAGCTGTTATTTTTTAAAGGCAAATGCTGGGGCACCTGGGTGGCTCAGTGGGTTAAGCCTCTGCCTTTGGCTTAGGTCATGATCTCAGGGTCCTGGAATCGAGCCCCACATGGGCTCCCTGCTCAGCAGGGAGCCTGCTTCCCCCTCTTTCTGCCTGCTGCTCTACCAACTTGTGATCTCGACCCGTCTCTCTCTCTCTCTCTGTCAAATAAATAAATAAATCTTTTAAATAAACAAAAATAAAAGGCAAATGCTAGTAAAGAAAGTACTACCAACATACCTGGGACATTTCAGAAACATTTAGAAAATCAATATTTTAAAAAAAAATTTTAAAAAAATCAATATTAAGGCACGGTCTTAGAAACTACGTAACTGATCTATCCATATACCCAAAAAACATGAATAAGGTACAAAACACAAACTCAACTAACATCATGAAACTAACAACACATACATCACTTAGAAAAGAAACAAGATTGACAAGAAATTTTTTTTAAATGACTGTGCAGAATTATACCTTTTGTTGATTGAAAGGGGGCAGTAATGTGTAATGGTTAACAATTCAGTCTCTGAAAATCAACTGACCTAGGATCTAATCCTCGGCTCCAGCACCGGCTCTGTGATTCTTTTTTTTTTTTTTTAAGATTTTATTTATTTGACACACAGAGAGAGAAATCACAATCAGGCAGAAGGCAGGCAGAGAGAGAGAGAGGAGGAAACAGGCTCCCTGCTCAGCAGAGAGCCCGATGTGGGGCTCGATCCCAGGACCCTGAGATCACCACCCGAGCCGAAGGCAGAGGCTTTAACCCACTGAGCCAACCCAGGCACCCCCGGCTCTGTGATTCTGAGAAAGCGACTTAACCTTAATGAGATTTCATTTCCTTATCCAACACACAGGCAGTATTTTAACTTCTTTTTTTTTTGTTTTTTAATATCTGTCTCTTTGTCTTTGTCTTTTTATTTACATTTCATTGCCAAATACTGAATTTCTTCTCTCTACTACCTTTCTTTTATTACAGTTGGCCAGTTTTAGATTTTTGTCATTTTCTCTAAAGCCATGATTTTTTTCCTGCCTCCAGGCTGGAAATCTGATGTTCTCTTTGTCTTAAGACTCCTATGTTCCCCACGGCTCCCCATCTTCAGAGCTTAAATTATGCTTGAGTCTCTCAGGACGTTAGGGAAAGCACACAACATTTCTTGATTGTACTCAGTGTGTCTGCTTCTCACTAGACTGTGAACTCCTCCAGAGCAGACAGCAGGCTGGTTTGCCTCTCTTGCTGTCCCTCTGTACATGACTAGTGTCTGGAACAGAGTAGGTGGGCCCTCAAAAAATACCTTTTAAATAACTAAGTGAATAAATAATGATTTTGACAATGATGTACTTCATTAGCTTTAACAGATCCACTACATTGTTTCTTTGATCACTGCAGATCAAATTTCCCTACTTCTTGTGTCCATTTGGTAACTGCTCTAGAGTCCTGTTACTTATGTACCAGCCTCATTTGACGATCCAAAGCTGAACTGCTAAGAACCAGACTTCAGTGCATATGGACATTCTACTATTGGATAATCAGATTGCTAACTAAACCAGCATGGGCCTGAACCCCCTAAGTGTCCGTTCTTCACCAGTCTGAAAGAGAAGAAAGTGAAGGTCTAGTGAATACCACCTTCCGTCAGGTCTCAGGCAAAGGTAAAAAGCTGCTATCCATCTCCCTCTCCCCCCCACTTTTTTTTAAGACTTTATTTATTTGGCAGAGAGAGAGATCACAAGTAGGCAGAGAGGCAGGCAGAGAGAGGGGGGGAAGCAGACTCCCCGCCAAGCAGAGAGCCCGATGTCGGGCTCGATCCCAGGACCCTGAGATCACGACCTGAGCCGAAGGTAGAGACTTAACCCACTCAGCCACCCAGGTGCCCCTGTGCTAAGAGTTTTAACAAGGCCACTTCCCTTGTCTCATGGGGAGAGTATACAGCCGATTAGAGGTCCTGAATGTTGCCTAGTCAAGTGTTTCTCCTTCATTCCATATGAGCCAAATTAAATGTTGATAGACATCATCATCCATTTTTAACCCTGTGTTCTTTATTTCTGCCTTGCTACTAGCAAGAGGATGCCTTTCAAATCTGTGCTCCATTTTACGCTACTCCTTATTCTCTGCACCACCTCTTGGCAAACAAGACAAGCAGAACAGACAAACTAAAGACAAGAGGTTTCTCTCTTTCCCGCTTCTCACTATGCTCTCCGCTTTTTATTTCTGCAGCCTCACTTCCTTCCACATAGCAGTGTTTTCTTCGGTTCCCCTGAATATCCTTACTTACTAGTGCATGTCATCATCGCAGAAGATTCCGAGATGTCAAGCCCAAGATTTCCTCATTTGACTTTTTGATATATTAGTCTACTATACACATCCCAGTGAAAAACCTAGCATCACATTCCCTCACTGGATCATGGTACATTCTTTAAGTGTAATCTTTATTTTTGTATTTAAAGGACACTTGTGTGTTTAAAAAAAAAAATGGGGGGCGCCTGGGTGGCTCAGTGGGTTAAGCCACTGCCTTCGGCTCAGGTCATGATCTCAGGGTCCTGGGATCGAGTCCCACATCGGGCTCTCTGTTCAGCAAGAAGCCTGCTTCCCTCTCTCTCTCTCTCTGCCTGCCTCTCCGTCTACTTGTGATCTCTCTCTCTGTCAAATAAATAAATAAATAATCTTTTAAAAAAAAATGGGCTTTTCCTAACTTTTATGAATTTGTTTAACAACGTCTACTGAGTTACCATGCACAAAACAAATATTACTGGTCATTCTCTGCAGATTCAGATCCACTCTTCAAACTAAAATCAGCCTAAGTAATGGAGGTACCGATGCATGTATATGGGAAATCTCTCTGCCTTCCTCACAATTTTGCTGTAAACCTAAAACTACTCTAAGAAAAAAAAAATAGGGCACCTCGGTGGCTCAGTGGGTTAAGCCTCTGCCTTTGGCTCAGGTCATGATCCCAGGGTCCTGGGATCGAGCCCCACATTGGGTTCTCTGCTCAGCAGGGAGCCTGCTGCCCTACCTCTCTCTCTGCCTGCCTCTCTGCCTACTTGTGATCTCGGTCTGTCAAATAAATAAATAAAATCTTCAAAAAAATAATAACATCTTTGAAAAAAATAAACCTGAAAATCAGAAATCATATATGAAGTCGGACTGTGACACACTCATAAATAGAGTCATACAGTAATAAAAACTAACAGAAGGCTGGCCTATTCACAGACAGGAGAAGGGCTACACAAGGTAAGTTTAAAACTCTGTTCTTATTTTGATGGATACATACATAAAATGGATTGCTCTGCCCAGTGTATATACGGTCTTATATAGGAGTCTTGGGGGAAGATAATGTAGAAACTTAAAATATCAGACACTTACTCTTCCAGCCTCCCTTGCAGCTAGCATAGGACTTGGGCTTGGCCAATTAGACACTCCTGTCCTAGACCTTGACTCTGAAGCTGTGACAGCAAAGAAGCAAGGACCAAGCAGAATACATTCTGGTGGCAGATGCAAGCAGCTAAGACAGTTGCAGCACCAGTATCAAGTGATAGGGGGCAGAACTGGCAGCAGTGTGACAATGATGCCTAGTGTCAAGTTCCCTTGGTGACACTGGGACAAGCTGTAGCATCAAGAGTTTACAGGCAGAGGCAGCAGTACCCTTTCCCAT
Source organism: Lutra lutra (assembly GCF_902655055.1). Classification (NCBI taxonomy): domain Eukaryota; kingdom Metazoa; phylum Chordata; class Mammalia; order Carnivora; family Mustelidae; genus Lutra; species Lutra lutra. The sequence goes on from NC_062284.1 coordinate 63,464,977, forward strand.
AGGCTCTAGAGTATTATTCTCGGTTCTGGGTGCTCCCTAGCCTCTGCTGCTATTGTCCATTTTCCAAACCTGCTCTGCATTCGTCCCGTAAATTTTCTGAGTTAATCAAGGTCCTTTCTATAAATTTCTGCTTAAGTCAGCCAAAGTCCGTTTCTGTTGCTTGCAACTAAGATCTCTGAGACAAGGAGCTAGTAGCTAGCAGGTAGCAGACATTAATTTCAGCAAATTAATATCTGATGAAGACCCATCAGGATACCTTTTGGTCAGATTTAATGAAGTACAATTTACAAAAGGTAAATTCACCCTTTTTAAATAACACGTTTTGATAAATGTTACAGTCATTTAACCACTACCACAATCAAGATACAGAATGTTTCCAGGGTGCCCAGGTGGCTCAGTCATTAAGCATCTACTTTCAGTTCGGGTCATGATCCCAGGGTCCTGGGACTGAGCCCCATATCAGGCTCCCTGCTCAGTGAGACGTCTGCTTCTCCCTCTCCCTCCATTCCCCCTGCTTGTGCTCTCTCACTCTCTCTCCCTCAAATAAAGAAATAAATACAATTAAAAAAAAAAAAGATCCAGAATGTTCCCTTCATCTAAAAAAGTTGCCTTATATCTTTTTGTAGTTAATTCCTTCTCCACATTATAGTTCCTGGTAAACACTGATATGATTTCTGTCCCTATATTTTTGCTTTTCCCAAATGTCATTTAATAGAATTACACTGTATGTAACCCTTTTGTATCTGGCTTCTTTCATTTAGCATAATGCATTTTAGATTCATGCATGTCACTGCATTTATCAGTGGCTTGCTCCTTTTTATTGCTGAGTACTGTTCCATTTTATGGATGTACCACAACTTATTTATCTTTTCACCAACTCATGGATATTTGGGTTGTCTCCTACCTTTTAAAACACAGGAATTTATCAAAATAGTTACACTCCACTTTCTGGGAGCTAAACTAGTAGGAGTCCTAGGACAGTATAAAGAGTATATTTCCTCTATCATAAAACATTTTTTGTTCTATTTTAAAAGCTGATATAAACTGAGGGACATATGCTCAATTTTTCTTTCAGTATCCCCTTCTGGCACATCGGTTAAAAATAAAGATATTTTTATTGAACCCTCCCAATGACACAAGAAAAACCATAAGAAAAATTTTCAGGGAAAGAAATTCAAGAAATACAGTCATATATTTTTGCTGCTTCTTTGCATAGCAGTATCATTGTAGTAGAATGTAATAAGAAGCAGAATGTACATGAGTGTTGCCTTCTGTATTAAATCAGCTATTCCTAACTCAACAGCAATTACAAAGCTGTTGCCAGTTTTCAACCTGTGGTAATTCATCCTACAGGAGAAAAATCAATTCTCTAAATCTATTTTCATGACTCTCAAGCTTTGTAAGCAGTATGACTAAAGACTGTTACAGTCAGTCCATTCAACTTCTGAGTATTAAAAGGGTTATAACTAACATACATATTTCAAAATGTAGAAGAAATATTGGCTCAGATAAAAAATCCTAACACTTCTATGTAAAAGAGAATTCTGGCTCCAGACCCACTGATAGAGTTTGAGCATCAAAGCTGACCTCTGTATCTCCATGGTATCTTCTCTGGTCATACTGAAAAAAGGCATTCTTGCCACATCTAAGGGTCCACTATCTCCCGCAAGGTTTTTTGAGATTTTCAAAATTATAGATTTGCTTAGCTCTATTATATTGTGGTTGCTCTATAAGCATATTTTCCAGTACATGGATTCCAGTCAAAGAGAGTGATAATTAACTGTAATTAAAAGTTAAAAATATTAAAATTCCCAGGCAGTCAGGTTACATATTTATACCCAGACTAAGGAAAGTCAATTCAGTTCACTTATAAATAGCTAGTATCACTGAATTTAGGATAAATTATGGGGATATTATCCAGTATGTGCAAGGCAGAAGGAAGCTAGATATTGCAACATACAATAAACCTCAAAAATGAAACCATGAACTTGGTCATATCAACATTCTTTGAGGCAAAAAATGTTTCCTGCTATAATTCTACTGTAAAATAAAACATATATGCTGGAGTGACTTATTGAAGGCCACCCAGACTTTTAGCAAACAAAATAAGCTAAAGAATTGAAATTCACCTCCCTATCCCACAAGATAGCCATTTTCTATATAGTCCTAAACCTAATATTCAAGATCCCCCTTGTTTGCTTTGCTTCTGTAAGGAAGGACATGGGGAATTCAAAGGAGTAAAGAATAACAGGGACTGATAGTAGTAACCAACATTAGCAATATTGGAGACAGAAATCCTGAGCTGGATAAGAACAAAAATTCAACCTTCCAGCAACCTGATGTACCTAAGCTCCCAAGTGATGTTGGAAATGAATAAAGACACCTTCAAGAACCAGCTTATCTGAGAAGTAAATGAGTGAGATCCTGTTTTGTACACACAGCTGAGCTTTCCTGTCTTTAAATCTTAATATTTTACCACATTGCTATCTGTCCATCAGAATGAAATGGGACGTTTACTTCTTTCTCAAGTTAAAAGCCAGTTTAAGCAAGATAGAGAGTAAGTTGAAGATGAAAGGTACATTGAGATAGTTACTAATACAAAAACAAATTCTGAATGCTGTCTAAAAGTTAAAGGACCCTAACAACAGCAGAAATGATTTTATTAAATATGACAGACTTACAAGTTTAATTTTGGATTCAATATTTTATTTAAAAAAACAGTCATCCTAAAAAAGGAGAATAACTTGAAATAAAGCATCTTTTTCAAAATATTTCAAGAAATAAATTCTAAGTATTCTCAAATAGAGTTCTCAGGACATTTAGGAATTAAAAACATCCAATAAAATGACTACCTGCAAAGGGAATAATGGTGATAATCTATGAGGTATTTTCAATATTTCAAAGAACCCAATGAAAATTCTACACTGAGTCTTAAGATTTCTTTGTATTTAATTGTTTCATAATGATCAGAATTTCTCATTGAAATTTACATATGTTCTTTATTAATTAAAATGGGAAAACTAGTTATTACTAAAATCAGTTTATTGGTTAAAAACCTTTCAAAAGTGGGGCGCCTGGGTGGCTCAGTGGGTTAAAGCCTCTGCCTTCAGCTCAGGTCATGGTCTCAGGGTCCTGGGATCGAGCCCCACGTCGGGCTCTCTGCTCAGCAGATAGCCTGCTTCCAACTCTCTCTCTCCCTGCCTGCCTCTCAGCCTACTTATAATCTCGGTCTTTAAAATAAATAAATAAAATCTTAAAAAAAAAAAAAAACTTTCAAAAGTAATCAATGGAAAGGAAAATAATAAAGGAGTTCTGTTTAACTGTCCTGGTAGGGTACAGCCTCTAAATCAAATAACTGTCATAAAACTGGAGGGGAGAAAAACCCATACTTTTAAAGTTTTTAAGTCCCTTCTGAACATCTAAGCAGAGGACCTGATGATCAAGAAATCTGAAAATGTTTAAATCATATCTAATACAGTTTAAGAGCAGCTCGTGGAGTTAATATCATTTCACTTAGTCTTCCTGGAAGACAGAAGGATATAAGAAGTAAAATTCTACATAATCATAATACTCAAAGAAAATCACCATGAAGATTTTGATGTATTACCTTCAGTAACAGACTGAAATCAGGTCTAATCCCTGGGACCTGTAAATGTCACCTTTTCTAGAAAAGGCTCCTTATATATATGATTAAGATAAATTAAGTTCGGGAGATTATTCTGAAGTGGATCCTAAATGCAATCAGAGCTCTCCTTACAAAAGAGTGGCAGAGGTGGGGCACCTGGGTGGTATAGTGGGTTGAGCGACCAACTCTTGTTTTCTGCTCATGATCTCAGGGTTGTGACATCACCAGAATGGGGCTCTACACTGTGGACTCTGCTTAAGACTCTTTCTCTCTCCCTCTGCCCTCCCCCACCACATTCATGCACATTCTTTCAAAATAAATTAATTTAAAATTTTAAAAAAAGAGGCAGAGGAAGGTTACATGCAGAAGAGGAGAAGGCAATGTGACTGAGACTACACTGATGCAGCCACAAGCCAATGAGTGCATATGCAGTCATGAGAAGCTGGAGGATGCAGGGAATGGATTCTCCCCTAAACCCTCTGGTGGGAGCACAAACATACCGTATATACCATTGATGTAACCATTCTTCTGTTTTATATGTGGTTTTTTCACTATTATAAATAATGTTTTAATAAACACCTTGGTATAAAAATTATTTTCTTGAATTTTTCATCATTTCCTTAGGAAAGGGTACTAGGAGTGAACTTGCCCATCTTTTCAGAAATACCAATGTAAACTTGCACTCAGTATTCTTACCATAATTACTGAGAATTATTTTTTTGCTTTTGCTAACCTAAATCCTAAACCTGGCATCTCATGTTAACTTATAGTTTCTTGCTTACTAAGGAAGGTGAAGTTAACATTTTCCACATGTTTATCAGCAAACTGTCACTACTGATCGTATTGTCCATTTGGGGCATTTTTCTCATTGACCAAATGGGTTCTTTTTTAGTGTTTATATAAGGAGTTCTTATGGTTATTACTAAGGATATCAATCTTTTGCCATATTAGCTGCAGATTTTTCTCCCGAATTTTTGCTTGTCTTCCAGCCTTTGTTTTCAATGTTTTGACATGAATTTTTAATTTTATGTGATAAATCTTTTCATCTTTTCCTTTGTGATTTCTTCCATCATGTTTATGCTTATACAAAGATGCATGCAAAGATTAAATAAATACTTCTACTCTGCGCTAGTGACTCTTCTTACTTATTTAGAAATTAAGGCTTATCCAAAGTAGGAAATCGTCTACTGTTTGTTTTTTATCTAAATTCAGTCATTATTTCTCAAAGTCAATAAATCATTCCAACTAAACCAAATGCTGATAGATTTAATATCTCCCAGGATTTTTCAATCCAACTAATTCATTATTTTATTACTAATTCAAATTTTTCCTAAAGCATCTGTCTTAATCAATATAATAATAATAGTAGACAAAAGGGCCAATAGGTTCCACCACCAAGCAACTGGCATAGGCCTGGGTTAAGAAAAACACTCAGTAGAGCAAAGAGTACCTACATCACTGACGATAGTCCAGGAAGGGGAGTACAGCAACAATGCTCTCTCTTCCCTAGAACCTGGATCCTGGGAGCCTTGCCTTTCCTTCCTCATCCTCTGTGCTTGGCCTAGTGTCTACCACATGAGATACTCAATAAGTATTTTTTGGGTGACAGAATGACATCCATTCCAAGGCCCCTCTCTCTGAGACATTCAAAGCACTTGAATGAGGCATTTCATTAATACAATTTAACTTCATATTTGTTGTAGAGCCACTGAGGGAAAGTCTATGTTCAACAAACAGAACACTAATTCTATTTAATCTCTATTCTAAGACATACTGAGGCGGACATATCAATTAACAGTACGACCTTCTAATCAAGTAAAGTATCTAGAAACTCTATTAGCAGCCAATAAATAGATAAGCAATACTTCACTGAAAAGGGAGAACAATTTCTTTAACTATGAAGACAACTGTTAGAGTAAATCAAATTGTCTGCATTTAGAAAGCACACCACTTATGTCAAGATAATTAAAACACTGAACAGAATAGCCCATGACTGGGGCTCCTGGGTTGCTCAGTCAGTTAAGTGTCTGCCTTCGGCTCAGGTCATGATCTCAGAGTCCTGGGATTGAGCCCTGCAGCAGGCTCCTTGCTTGGCGGGGAGTCTGCTTCTGCCTCTCCCTCTGACTGATGCTCTGCCTACTTGTGATTCTCTCTCTCTCTCCCTCTAATAAATAAATAAAATCTTTAAAAAAAGAAAAAGAACATGCCATGACAAAGTGAATACAGTTGCTTAAAATAAGTCACATGCTTTCTGATTTCCCAATTAAAAGGAAATTAATTTTATAATGCAATCAATACCAATTTTTTCTTAATCTCTAAAATTTTAAAGTCAGACTAGACTATGTGTTAGGATCCTTCTGAATCTAAAATTCTCTCACATATAGAAGATCATCCATTTGATTAAGTTCCCACAAGCATTAGTAGGAAAATCGTGCATATAGATGTGCTCACTGCCAAATTAAAATGAATTTTAGAATTCTTGTGTTTGATTCTTGTGTGTCAGAGCCAGTTTTATTTTTGGTGGCAAACATAACTGAAACTATAATAGTAATGGCAAGAACAGTTATTGTGTACAAAAAAAAATTTTTAACAGCTCCACTATCTGAAAGTAAATACAAACTGTATCTTCACTACCCAATCAAAATCCAGGAATCCATTTAAATGTATTAGGTGGGGCACCTGGGTGGCTCAGAGGGTAAGACTCTGCCTTCGGCTCAGGTCATGATCTCAGGGTCCTGGGATGGAGCTCCGAGTAGGGCTCTCTGCTCAGCAGGAAGCCCTCCCCGCCCCCCTTTGCCTGCCTCTCTGCCCACTTGTGATCTCTCTCTCTGCCAAATAAATAAATAAAATCTTTTAAATAAATAAATAAATAAATAAATAAATAAATGTATTTAGGTGTTAAAATTGTAGGTGCAATTTTACTCGGAAGCTGGAACAATGCAAAGAACTGGAGTTAACTAATTTCCCTCCGATGCTTCACTTTTGTTAGTTCAGATTTTATGCTGACTCCACCTCTACCCATCCTTTCTCTTCTGATGGTTTCCTCCGTGCTGGTCCTCATGCCCTTCCGCCAAGCTGACTGAGTAAGTGCTATTCCACTGCACCACACACCTGCTGCTCCAGGCTTCCTTCATTTCAAACAGTTCTTCTCTCCCTGTTGATCCCTGATCGATATCATTGCAGAATCACCTAGGCTACTCCTCCTCATTGCTTATTACTTCAAATTGCTCTATTTGATCTTCCCTGTGCTCGTGTGCAGTCACTGGCCTCAGAGAGCTCACATGGAAAATGCACGAGCCCTGAGTAAGACAACTTTAATTTTATTCAATAGAAACCGAAAGTATAAAACTTAAGCAGCACTTAATGAAATGCTTATTTCTGGCTCCTATATTACACTCGGATTTACTCTTTTCATCTCCCTTTACTTCTGGCTTCCTGGAAGGCTTAAATTATCTTTTATTCTCACCATGCATGTAATCCTTCAGGACAGTCTACATCTTTTGTCTTCCATAAGGAAAATCTAAAACAGTCTCCTAGATTCTCCTCCATTCTTTCAGACCTTCACATGAAGGCTACCTTTAACCAAACAATTCTTTTGGAATTAGAATCCCCAAAAATATATTTTGAGGAAGGATGAAATACCTTTTTTTCATCTCTGCCACCTACGATCACCAGGTAGAAGGGAGAATTTGAGAGAAGTTCCTAAGAAAACCGAGGCAACAGGAGAGAGAAGGGCTGGCAAAGAGCTGCGGAAAACAGTTATCCTGAAAATATCCAAATGCGCATCTCTTGCCGGTAAATGTAGGTAGAATGGGAAGCCACCCCAGGACCTAATGGGTTGGGTTTTACAGGAGCTTACTTGGCAACAGCCTATTTCTGGGATCCCTGGCTTGAACAGCACTCATCAAAATAGATGAGTTCCAATACGACACAATAACAGAATGGGTAATTTTTAAAGCAAATATGGTGGCTACATTTATATAATTTCTGAATACACTTTTTTTTAAATGTGGTAACTATAGGTATTACCCTATTTAGATACAGTACGACTAAAACTTTCCTGTTATAGAAAAAAAAATACTGAAACACATGCAGAGGTAGAATATAATATTCAGCCTTTTGCATATTGCCTTGGATATAGCAGCTACACACCCTTTTATTCTTGGAAAGAAGGTTGTACTTTGCGTATTAACTATTCCTCCTGATTTTTAAATATTATTTTTCAAGATTTCCTTCTCAAGTATTGAGTTCTCAAAACTTACTTTTCCCACCTTTAAAAAAAAAAAAAAAACTACCTGATTGTTCATTTAAAAGTATTTTCAAAATGTTATCAGATCCCTTTTTGAACACGGAAAGAAATCTCCATTTTCCCAAGATTTCTCCCTTTCTATAACTGAGAATCTATACACTTACACTATTTCTTGTTTTGGGGCCCCAATAGCATTTTTAGGCCCAGGGCCTCTTCCAAACAAAGCAGGCTTTGTGTATAACCCCTGATAGCCACCTCTGCTGGTGTTTTTGCCCTTAGCTAAACCTCCGGCTTTCATTTGCTACTCCAGAAAGGGTTACCTTGCTCTGCTGTTTATACTATTACACCAATAACATGAAAACTCTAGGTTAAATTATGTATTACTTTAACTTATATACAATCTTTTTCATTTAACAGGGTTTGCTACAGATTTCTGTAAATAGCTCATTTAGGATACTTCTATTTATAACCAATTTCTTTGAAAGCCATCTACTCTGTCACTCAACATATACCTATAATATTACTCTAGCTGCTAACGCCTATGCAAGATATGTTTAAACACAAACATACATGACCATTAAAATCTACAGTAGTCATAGCTTGGTGACAAATATATGCCTACAAGCAAACATTTTTAAGACCCCACAATGATGCCCTCTAGTACTAAGCAAAAGAACCTGCTCTTCTTACAGTATGTTAGTACACACACACAAAAAAGCATGTCAGTGCATTTTTGTGTAAAACATCTTATTACAAAATATACTAAGTTGTCACAAAATGGTGCCAATTATAGAATATGATTTAATGTATATATTACTGAAAAATATGAAAGCCATTCTATAATGCTCATGATAATTAAGTCTGATAAGTGATATTTTAGAGAAGTCATTCTATTTCCAGCCAAATCATTGATGAAGCTGTTTAAACTGCTCAATTTTATTGGTTATGAATATCTCCAGTCTATTTAGTATTTAATACTAAGTTTCAGTTATAACTGCAAGGCTATGTAAGAACTCAACATTTTCTGTATGGTTTGTTTTAAAGATTTTATTTATTTGAGACAGAGAGAAACAGAGAAAACACCAGCAGGGGTAGGAGGGGCAGAGGGAGAGGGAGAAGCAGATTCCCCACTGTGCAGGGAGCATGACACAGGGCTCCAGCTCAGGATCATGACCTGAGCCAAAGACAGACACTTAACTGAGCCACCCTGGTGCCCCTATTTTGGATTTTAGTATATTAATACTATGGAGCACAAAATAATGCACAGTGAGAATGCTAACCCTGTAGTATTTTTAGAAATCATATTTTTCTAGGCCAAGATATGATTTTCTCCTAGAAAATGATTAAAGTATATGCCGACCTTTGAATTCCTGATGAATAACTCAACTGGCACAGGCACCTTCATCTACCGCATTCCAGGCACTCTCTTCCCACCCATTCAATAAAAAGTGTTGCAAAGAAAATGACCCTACTAGAATGTCATTATTGAAGACAGTATCCTTAAATAATCATCTTCTCGCTTTTAACACAGTATCCCTATAAATCATTTTTATATAACTACACAAACGTTTCTAAAATAAAAAGTGTAACATAACCCGCAGTCATTCTAAATAAATTACAAACACATTGGTATTTCTATTTCCTTTGCTTTAATTCAGAATTAAATTCAATGACTTTTAAAAAACTAGCCTCTAGGGCACTTAGGGGCTCCATCAGTAGAGCATGGGACTCTTGATCTCAGGGTGATGAGTTCAAGCCACACATTAGGTGTAGAGATGACAAAAAAAAAAAAAAAAAAAAAAAAAAAAAAAAAAAACTAGCTTCTAATTTTTAAAAGTGAGATGTTATTTTTATTTTTTTTAAGGTTTTATTTATTTATTTGACAGAGAGAGAGAGAAACCGTGAGAGCAGGAACAAAAGCAGGGAGAGAGGGAGAGGGAAAGTATGCTCCCTGCTGAGCAGAGAGCTGGATGAGGGACTCAGTCCCAGCACCCTGGGATCATGACCTGAGAGGAAGGCAGACACTTAACGACTGAGCCACCCAGGCGTCCCAAGATGTTATTTTTATAACATGACTCCAAATGATAAAGTTTAACCAAAAAGCATAAATAGATCTCCTAAGAATTAAACCATACATTATGCTAGATATGATTTCCCCAAAATACCCCTTCATCTCAGTAATATTTTTAAAATTTTTTTCAATTAACTTGAATAAAAAGTTGATAAGACAGACAGTGACCACTGGATAGGTTTTGGAAATCCTCAGGTAAAAACTGTTCCCTCTCTAAACCGGGAAGAATAAGAAATAACACTAAAGTTGACAACCTCATCAGCTTTAGGTATCAGAAAGGGTAGATTTTTCCATTTTACCAACAGAGAAAAAATACTTGTTTCACAGATCTACAGTTTCTAAAAACTGACAAAGATCCTTAACTCCATCTCAGGCACAGGAGCCAGATCAGCAAATGAAATCTCCTCTTGTCAGTACTGGGGGAGTTGAAGTATAGGACTCCACCATTTGTGTCCACAAAGCATATCTTGATAGGGTATCATGAACTCTTACTGACCAACAAATGGGATTGACCAAGGTTAAGGCATATTAAGTATCAAACCCACCTAAACAAAGCAGAGGACAGAGAAAAGGCAGCAGTGTGGGAAACTCAACTACAAGCAAGAGAAATGCAATGTCTAATAAGAAAACCTACACACAGCTTCTAAGTTTGATACTTCAGCAAGGTTTGTTAAGCTAAATTTCTGTACAAAATAAAAACCAATTCCTCTTTTCCTTAGAGGAAACTAACACAGGCATCTCCTCTAATGGATAGAAGTGAAAAAGGGTCATTTATTTGAAAGAAAAAGAGGAGAACTAAGGACAGAGCAAAACTTCTCCCTAAAACTAGAGACATGGGATAGAGGCTAAATGAATACATGTAAATTGTGGCCAAATATAAAGAAGAAAAAGCTTTTAAAAACCCTGGATATCGGGGCACCTGGGTGGCTCAGTGGGTTAAGCCTCTGCCTTTGGCTCAGGTCATGATCTCAGGGGCCTAGAATTGAGGTCCGCATTACGCTCTCTGCTCAGCAGGGAGCCTGTTTCCCCCTCTCTCTCTCTGCCTGCCTCTCTACCTACTTGTGATCTGTCAAATAAATAAATAAAATCTTAAAAAAAAAAAAACCCTGTATATCACAATTCCAAAGGTTATTATTAATAATAAACACTACACCTGAATAACACTTTAAAATATGCAAAGCAGGGGCACTTGGGTGGCTCAGTGGGTTGAAGCCTCTGCCTTCAGCTCAGGTCATGATGTAAGGGTCTTGGGATCAAGCCCCACATCGGGCTCTCTGCTCAGCAGGGAGCCTGCCTCCCCCTCACTCTCTGCCTGTCTCTCTGCCTACTTGTGATCTCTGTCTGTCAAATAAATAAATAAAATCTTAAAAAAAAAAATATATATATATATATATATATATATGCAAAGCACAGGGTGCCTGACAGTCTCAGTGAGTAGAGCATGTCTCTCTGGATCTCAGGGTTGTGAGTTCTGAGCTCCACATTGGGTGTAGAGATTACTTAAAAAATAAATAAAAATTAAATAAATGAAAATTTAAATTAAAAATAAAATTACAAGGTCCTTTAATATAAATTTTCTCATTTTTCCTACTCCTCATGCAGCTCTGGGAGGCAGGCTGAGCAAATATCACTATCTTTTTCCAATTGTTTTAAAAAAGTGAAAAAGCTGTAGAAATGATGTGACTCATTCAAGGTCACATAGGTAGTATGAAGCAGAGTCGAGATTGACTTAAGTTTTCTGAGTCCAAACATGGCACTTCTTCCACCATACCATTATTAAATAAAACTTGTATTCAAATCCACCAAAAGCATTCTAATAAAATTCTGCTCTATCTAACCATGCACTGCTTACTCATCAGTCCTGCCTCAGTCTCAGAATTGCCAGTATAGAACTGCTTTCACACTCTAGTACTTTCTAGAAAAACTTCAATAAAGGAAGGATTATCAGAACGGAATATTTCTTACAAAATATAACTTATTCTAACCATTAAGATTGCACCCAATGAATTCAATTTTATCCTTTCAACATTGATGAGCCATTGCTGGTATTTGTCAAAACCGGTAATAAAATAAAATGTCTGTTTCCCCATGGCAAATCCCTGCTTGCTTCTTCACCTATTTCCATAATGTATTGTCATTTATAACCTCTGACAGTTGTGCCACATTTTTTACACTACTTACAAACCTAAGCACAGTAATTTTAAAAGATTTTGTGCTAGAATCTCGTTCCTTTAGAAAAAATAACCCCCACTTTCTTAATGCAGATAACTCACAAAAGATGACTTAGTTTCCACGTGCTATTTTTCAGTATAAAAGAAACTTTTTAAAAATTTATTAACATATAATGTATTATTTGCTTCAGGGGTACAGTTCTGTGAATCACCAGTCTTACATAGTTCACAGCACTCACTATAGCACATACTCTCCCCAGTGTCCATCACAGAGCCACACTATCCCTTACCCCCCACCCCCAGCAACCCTCAGTTTGTTTCCTGGGATTAAGAGTCTCTTATGGGGGGCACCTGGGTGGCTCAGTGGGTTAAAGCCTCTGCCTTCAGCTCAGGTCATGATCCCAGGGTCCTGGGATCCAGCCCCACGTCGGGCTCTCTGCTCCGCAGGGAGCCTGCTTCCTCCTCTCTCTCTCTCTCTGCCTGCCTCTCTGCCTACTTGTGATCTCTGTCTGTCAAATAAATAAATAAAATCTTAAAAAAAAAAAAAAAAAAGAGTCTCTTATGGTTTGTCTCCCTCCCCATGAAAAAGATTTTTTCTTTTTTTAAGATTTTATTTATTTATTTGGCAGAGATCACAGGTAGGCAGAGAGGCAAGCAGAGAGAGAGGAGGAAGCAGGCTCCCTGCTGAGCAGAGAGCCCGATGTGGGGCTCGATCCCAGGACCCTGGGATCATGACCGGAGCCAAAGGCAGAGGCTTTAACCCACTGAGCCACCCAGGCGCCCCAAAAGAAACTTCTTTTTTAAAAAATTCAGGAGTTCAACAAATTTTGTGATAATTCTTCCATGAGCCCATAAATACTACCATTTTAGCATTATGACAAGATAATACAATATAGAAAAAAGAACAAAAATCTAGAATTTCATTAATTTTATGCTCCACCTTATCAGTTATTAGAGAAATACAAATTAAAATTTTAGTGAATTATAACTACACATCTCTCAGCATAGCTTTAAAAAAAATAACTAATAATCCCCAATGTTGGTGAAGATGTGGAGCAACTATAACTCATATATTGAAACTGGGAAGGTAAAACAGTACCGCCACTTTGGAAAAAGTTTGGTAGTTTCTTAAAAGATAAACGAACACTTATATAAAACTAGCAGCTCCATTTCCAGGTATTAACCCAAGTGAAACAAAAACCTATGTTTATATAAAAATGTATATGCAAATATCTTTTGCAGATTTACTTATAACTGACAAAAAATGAAAATAACTCAAATTTCCATCAACTGGTTCATGGATATACAAATTTTGATATGTCCATAAATGGAATACTACTCGGCCAAGAAAAAGAACAAAATGCTGATAGGTACCCTAACATGAATGCAACTCGAAAGCATTATGCACACTGAAAACCCCAAAATAATCACTTAAAAAATCAAATATCTATATAAATAGAAAGTCATCCTCTGTTTGTGAATCAGAAGAATTTTTTCATTAAGGAGACAGCAACACTCCCCAAGTTGAACTACAGGTTCAATACAATTCCTATCAAAATTCAACCTGTTTATTTTTTTGTAAAAATTAACAAGCTGATTCTATAATTCATATAGAAATGCAATGGACTAAGTAGCAAAAATTATCTTGAAATAGAACAAAGTTGGTAGATTCATACTTTCTGATTTCAAAATTTACTACAGAGCTAAAGTAATTCAGACAGAGTGATACTGGCATTGAGATATACAGATCAATGGAATAGATCAATAGAATAGAATTAAGAGTCCCAAAATAAACCCATACATTTATGGTCAACTGATCTTCAACAAAAGTAATACAGATAATTTGATGGGGAAAGAGTAGTCTTCCAACCAACAATACTGGACGACTGGATATCAACATATAAAAATATAAAGTTGGAGCCCCCGCCCTTACAAAGACTACACAACAAACAGCCCTGCTGGGATACCACATAGAACTAGTAATTTGAAAAACACCTGGGGGAAGGATATATAGGGAAGGATATTTATACACTAAAATCAGAGTGTGTATTGGAGGGACAGGGATCTTTGGAAGACTTCTCCAAGAGCAAAAGAGCTGCACAATTTCACTCCCCCACCCCCCTGTCTAGATATGTGGACACCTGCAGGAACCAGTGCAGCTGGAACATTCCCCACCTAGCTTGCTGAAAGTATACCTTACCCCTCCATCCTGGCCTGGACAGGAATTTTCCCTGGTGGCTGTGGACCAGCTTGACCTTCCTGGTGCCACGCACCTGGCCTCTGCATTCTCCTGCAGACCTACCCCTTCCAACAAGTCCTTGCCAGGAGACCACCCAAAGTGGTGTCACAAGCCTGACAATGTGCAAGCAGCCCTGGCAAGGACCAGCACCTCTCCAAAGTGACACCTGTCCCAGGGAGAGGGGAAGATAACAATACACACCCATCCAACTGGGGCCCCAGAAGACATATGGTCTGACTACAGGCCCCACTCACCAATGAAAGCTTTTCAGGAAACAACACAAGGAGAGTGCCCTGCAGTTGGCAAGACCACAGCTCTGGAAAACACCTGGTCTAACTCAAGTCCAAGACAGACCCAGACTAGCCCACTAACACAACAGGGACCAAACACCACCCTGCCCACAACAGGCAAAGGGGGCCATTGCAGCCAACTGGACTGAAGGCAAATGTGGCTCAACCACAACAGTAGGGGCCACACAACAAAGAGTAGAAAATCCTGAAATCAGGTTCTGGGGAACAGGGAACACTGCACTGCAGAGCACTAAAAGACCTCTTCTTCACAAGGCCACTGCTTCCAAGAACAGAAGACATAGGTGACTTTCCTAGCACAAAGAAACAGACACAGGGAGTTAAACAAAATGAGGAGACAGAAGAACATGTCCCAAATGAAAGATTAGGACCAAATCACAGCAAGAGCTAAACAAAATGGAGATTAATATGCCTGATGTAGAATTTTAAGTTATGGTGATAAAGATACTCACTGTATCTTTATGTGGAGAACCTCAGTGAGACCCTCAACAAAGAGATAGAAAACATTTTTTAAGAAATCAAACAGGGATGAATTCAATAACCAAAATTAAAAATACACTAGAGGTAATTAACCATAGACTAGAAGAAGCAGAAGACATCAGTGACCTTGAGGGCAGAGTAAGGGGAAAAAAAACAAGCTGAACAGGAAAGAGAAAAACAACAATAATACATGAAAATAGGTTAAGAGAACTCAGTGACAGCATCAAGCATAATAACATTCACATTATAGGGATTCTAAAAGGCAAAAAGGTACAAGGGGATAGAAAATTTATTTGAAGAAATAATAGCTGAAAACTTCCCCAATCTGGGGAAGGAAAAAGAAATCCAGATCCAGAAGGCATAGAGAGGCCCCAACAAAATCAACCCAAGGAAATCTACACCAAGACAGCTAGTAATTAAAATGGGAAAAAGTAGTAGTTAAGAATTTAGGGGCACCTGGGTGGCTCAGTGGGTTAAAGCCTCTGCCTCAGTGGGTTAAGCCTCTGCCTTCGGCTCAGGTCATGATCTCAGGGTCCTGGGATCGAGCCCCACATCAGGCTTCCCTTTTCAGCAGGAAGTCTGCCTCCCCCCTCTCTCTGCCTGCCTCTCTGCCTACTTGTGATCTCTGTCTGTCAAATAAATAAATAAAATCTTTTAAAAAAGAAAAAGAAAGAAAGAAAGAAAGAATGAATGAATGAATTTAAAAAGCAGAAAGAAAAAAAAAGTTACATATCCAGAAAAACTCATAAGGCTATAAGTGGATTTTTCAGCAGAGACTTTGCTGGCCAAAGGGAGTGGCACCATAAACTCAAAGTGCTGAAAGAAAAAAGCCTGTAACCAAGAATACCCTATCCAGCAAAGCTAGTTCCTCTGACAAACAAAAGTTGAAAGAATTCATGGCCACTAAACCAGTCTTACAAGAAATGTTAAAGGGAACTCTGAATAGAAAGGACAGACAAAAAATTAGGAAGCAGAAAGGCAATGAAATTAAGTGTACCTATAAAGTTATTCAAGGGATTCACAAAATAAAAGGATGTGAAGTAGGACACAATACACCTAAAATGAGGAGGGGAAAGGAGTAAAAATCTAGTGCTTTTAGAATGGGTTCAAACTTAAGTGACCACTGACTTAGTATCAACCCTTATATGCATGTCAAAAACTGGTGCTAGCTAAAAAATAAAAAAGAATTCAGTATATCACTAAAGAAATCCAGCAAATCATGAAAGAACAGAGCAAGAGAAGATTCCAATAAGGTGTTTAAGAAACAAAAGGATAAAGAAAAAAAAGAGACAAAAACACACACTCTTACACTTATAGAACTGTTGGTTGCCAGAAGGGAGGTGGGTATGGGGGATGGGTGAAATGGACGATGGGCATTAAGAGTATACTTATTTTGATTAGCACTGAATAATGTATAGAGTTGTTAAATCAATATATTGTACACCAGAAACCAATAGAACACTGTATGTTAACTATAAAAAATAAAATAATTAAGATAGAAAAAAATCCCACAATGATATACTACTTCACACCCACAGAATGGCTATAATCAAAAAGACAATAGTGAGGATTGGCAAGGATGTGGAAAAATGGAAGCCCTCAGGCAACCACTTTGGAAAACTGTTTGGCAGTTCCTCAAACATTAAACATCAAGTTACCATACGACCCAGCAATTCCACTCCTACGTATCTATCCCAGAGTAATAAAAATGTATTTCCACACAGAAACCTATACACATGTGTTGTACACCTGAAATATTGTATGTCAACTATACTTCGATTAAGAAAAGAAAGTGTATGGGAATGTTCACAACCAAAAGAAATGAAAACATACATCCACACAACAATTTGTACATAAATCAGAGCTTCATCTATAATAGACAAAAAGTGGAATGACACAAATGTCCATCAACTGATGAAAGATAAACAAAATGTGATAAAGCCATACTATGGGAAATTATTTAGCAATAAAAAAGAATGAAGTACTTATATAAGTTACTACTTGGATGAGCCCCCAAAAACATTATGCTAAGTGAAAGAAGTCAGTTATGAAAGACCATGTATTGTATGATATCATTTATTTGAAATGTTGATAATAGGCAAATCTATAGAGAAAGTAGATTGTTTGCCTTGGGCAGAGAGTTGCTGGAACGAGGGAGACAGGAAGTAGGAATAACTGCCGATGGATACAAAGTTTCTTTTTGGGGCGATATAAATGTTCTAAAATTAGATTATGTTGATTGCACAACTCCATAAATATGCCAAAAACTGTTGAATTGTACACTTTAAACAGATGAACTTTATGATACGTAATTTGTAGCTCAAAAAAGCATTATGCTAAGTGAAAGAAGCCAGACTCAAAAGATTACATATTGTATGATTCTATATATAGGACATCATGGAAAAAGCAAACCTGTAAGAACAGAAATCAGATTAGTAGCTGACAGACATCCAGACACAGGGAGGAGACTGACCATAAAGGGGTACAAGAGAACTTTACAGGATGTTGGAAATATTCTATATATGATGGTTATACAACTTGCATGTATTTGTCAAAATTCAAAGAACTGTATAGCTATGAAAGAATGAATTTCAGGGACACCTGGGTGGCTCAGTCAATAGAGCACACAATTCTTGATGTTGGGGTCATGAATTCAAGCCCCATGTTGGGTGTAGAATTTACCTTAAAAAAAAGGAGTGAATTTTACTCTATGTAAACTGTACCCCAATAAACCTGAATTTTAAAAAGAGCAAGTTAAAGTGTAGGGGATGCAAAAAAACAGTATTGGGAAACTCAAGATCAAAATAGTGGAAATGGGGCACCTGGGTGGCTCAGTTGGTTAAGCAACTGCCTTCGGCTTAGGTCATGATCCCGGAGTCCCAGGACCGAGTCCCACATCGGGTTCCCAGATCCATGGGGAGTCTGCTTCTCCCTCTGACCTTCTCCCTCTCATGCTCTCTCTCTAATAAAATCTTAAAAAAAACAGAGTGGAAATGTTTACAATATATCAGAATTCACTCTATAGAGTTCTATAACATATATGGTGTATGCCTCCTATGGATGGCATCAAGATTATATAATACTGCCTATACAAAGTGGTAACATAGTGGTAACATACATGAGGACCATGCAGAATTTGATATCAAAGTTAAAAAAAAGGGGAGCCTCCCTCTAAAATACAAAGTGGTAAAAGTTAATATAGATTAAAGAAAATTATCTGGCCAAGTCCACTAACATAGGGAAGAAAATGGTATTTAAAGCAGTCTTGAGGGGAACCTGGGTAGCTCAGTTGGTAAAGCATTTGCCTTCGGCTCAGGTCATAATCCTGCAGTCCTGGGATAGAGTCCTGCATTAGGCTCCTGGCTGAGTGGGGCATCTGCTTCATCTGCTTCTCCCTCTCCCAAACCCAACCCACGCATGTTCCCCCTCTCTCCCTGCTCACTCACTCTCTCAAATAAATAAATAAAATCTTTTAAAAATTTTAAAAGAAAACCAGCTTTCAAATTTGTTTTTCCAAAAGTCTCTGATTCTGAAAAAGTGCCTACGATGGCAGAAACTAGTATTCACCATCCCACTGTAATTAAAGAAGATTCTAAGTTACAAAAACAAAAACAAAAAAATATGATTTTTGATTAGCATGAGTCAATCCCCCAGAATCTGATCTGTGTGAAGATAACAAGTAGATAAAGCTATATTTTGTATTCTGCAAAACTAAGAACACAGGCTGAAGCAGTCACAAAGATCTGTCTTGACATCTCTTTAAAAGGAATATTTGCGTTTGTAAAGACTACATCACAGAAGGAACACAAAGGAAAAACACTACTGAGCCATGGACAGATTTCTTGGGAACTGTAGAATGTTTATGCTAAAAGAGACTGGAGGTGTCTTCTCTTTGAGTTTCCTCATTTTGCAAATGAAAGGTTAAATTACCTGCTCAAGACCTCAAAGTTAATCAGTCAAGAGAGTCAGGCATTGGACACAAGTCCCCTGACACCGCCAAGTCAATGTTTTCCCCTTTGGACCATACTGCCTGCTTCACAGGAGAGCAACAGGAGTAAGAAAGAACAACAATGAGGTCACACAGAGTTTGAATCCCAGCTCCCCCAACAGACTAGCTGTGTGACATTAGACAAATTATTCAACATCTCTAAGCCTTATTGTACTCATCTGGAATTAGGGACAAATAATACTTTCCATTAAACAAGTAGGATTAAATGAAGAATGCACAGAAAGTGCTTATCACAGAGCCCAGAACACAGTATGTACTCAACAAATTTTTAAATGGCTCAATTAACACATTAAATTAAAATATGTAATACGGACATTACACCAAATAACTCTCTAAAACACAACAATGGCATGTTATGAGATGCCTAATTTGTAAGTACATTCATTTTAATTGTAATTATGTCAGAAAAACCTTAGGAGAGGAACAGAGAATCACAGAAAAAATAAAGATGCAAAAAAAACCTACCAAGATATTATTTTTAAACTCTTATCTTGTCTCTTTATTAAAATTGACTTTATTTTCAAGTATCTTCTGTTAAAACTTATCTACTTATAAATAATACTACACAATTTTGAAAGCTAACTGGACCCTAATCAGTGAGAAAACTTTCTATAGTCATTATGAACCATAAATCCTAACTAAATAATAAACATATTGGCTCAGGAAAACTAATTTAATCACCATTTTAAAACTTTGTAATTATAGCCTCACAAGAGGTTGTAAAACCAGTATGAACGATGTCCCATACATCCTCCACCCACAGTTTCCCTCCAGGGCAGCTGCTTGTATTATGGTACATTACCAAAACCAGGAAATTGACATGTGAATTAAGATATAATTCATATAAGATTACCTTTTTTTAAAAAAATGATTTTATTATTTAAATAATCTCCACACCAAAAGTGAGGCTCAAACTCACAACCCTGAAATTGAAAGTCACATGCTCTACCAACTGAACCAGCCAGGCACCCCCAGATTACTGTTTTAAAGGGTACAATGCAGTGGATTTTAGTATAATTCTGGAATTGTACAACCACCACCACTAATTAACCATCTTCTAAAGTACCATAATATCACTCTAAAGACAAGAAAATCCGATATTCATTTTTTAAATGTATTTAGCTCAAGTCAGAGGTAACTTTACATTTGCATTATTAATAATCTTCTTTATCATTCATGTGCATAGCAATGAATATTTATTTAGCCTCCTAGGTGAGACCTTAGGTACTAACTGTTGAAAGATGTAATCCCTGCCCTTCAAATAGTTGTCTAGTAAAAGACAGACAATGTGAGTAAATATTTATAAGTGAATGTGGTAAATGCTGTAATAAGGTCCCCCAAAGCACAGTCCAGCAATACTGGGGAGGGAGTTCACCTTGGAATAAGGTGATGAGAAGATGATGACCTACAAAGTGGGACAAAATGCATAAGGAGGATGACAGGAGACAAGCCTCAAAAGGAAGGCCGCAAGGTAATGGAAGGACATCTATGACGTGCTAAAAGGCTGTTATCCAGCAGGTAAAGGGAGAATCTTGAAGGGTTTAATTTTTTTTTTTAATTTTTTTAAAGATTTTTTTTTAATTTATTTGTCAGAGAGAGAGGGAGAGAGAGCGAGCACAGGCGGACAGAATGGCAGGCAGAGGCAGAGGGAGAAGCAGGCTCCCCGCCAAGCAAGGAGCCCGATGTGGGACTCGATCCCAGGACGCTGGGATCATGACCTGAGCCGAAGGCAGCTGCTTAACCAACTGAGCCACCCAGGCGTCCCTCTTGAAGGGTTTTAAAAAGAGAAAATGATCGGAAGTTGCATTTTGGAAGCGTGTGAAGCTTACCGCCCCCACAGGAAGGTAAAAGCTAGACCATTTGGACCCTGTATCTGGCAAGCAACAAATGAAGAGCCAGAGAAGACGGATGTAGGAGGCTCTGATTCCTGCCGTCACTAAAGCTGCAGTCAGAAGAGGAAGACTGAATTTGGCATGATCCTGGTCATACCTCAACAACACCTGAGCTCTTGTGGCTTCTTGCAAGTTCCCATCTCATCCCACCTGACAGAAGGAGAAGTGGATTTAGGTTGGCCTGCTCCAATAAGACCCTGCTGGTCATTAAACTATAGAAATATTATAATATATATATATATAATATTTATATATATTATATATATTTATATATAAATGTTTCTATATATATAGAAACATTTCCCTACCAGTTGGCCAATAGCCTGCCCTAAGAGGCCTCTTCCTCTTCCCTGGGACCACTCTGAACCCCACCTCCCATGCTTCAACACTAAATAGTATCTGGCCCAGCAGAGGGCCCCAGACTCAATTCCAGTGTGTTCTGGCAGAATCTTGGTCAGTGAGATATTCACTGTGACTCACTGATTATTGAGGAGTTTTTGTTTTGTTTTGTTTTTTAATATTTTTTCAAGATTTTTATTTATTTGACAGAAAGATCACAAGTAGGCAGAGAGGCAGGCACAAGGGGGCGGGGTAAGCAGTCTCCCTGCTGAGCAGAGAGCCCTATGCGATGCGGGGCTCAATCCCAGGACCCTGAGATCATGACCTGAGCCGAAGGCAGCGGCTTAACCCACTGAGCCACCCAGGCGCCCTTTTAATTTTATTATTTAACTAAGCTCTAGGCCCAACATAGGGTTGTAATTCATGACCACTGCCCCCCCAGCCCAGACCAAGAGTCTCGTGCTCCACTGACTGAGCCAGCCAGGAGCCCCAATTATTGGGTATTTTTTTTTTCAAGCTATTGTTTTATTCTTTTTTTTTTTAAACAATTTTTATCGAGTATTTTAAATATTACCCCCACAGGGGAGCCAACCTCAGAGAGTTCCTTTAAACCATTAAACCTCTCCTATCACAAAGCTGCAAGAACAACAAAAAGGACCTCCAATATTCTTTCATTTCCTAACGTGCTTCTCCAGATTCTCCCTCCAGATTTTTTTTTCCCTCCCTCCTGATTTTGATTAGGTATTTCTGCTTGGGGCTTATCTTGCCCCATCCCAACGCTTTCTCTGGTTTTGATCTTTTGTTTCTCTTATCAATTATTTCCACTCTCCCTACAATTTCACCAACTCCAGCTGTCCACAAAACTCTCCTGACTATGGGAAGCACCCCCATTGTGCAGACCCAGTCCCTAAATACGAACCTAAAGTTACAGTATAGGAAGAGTCTCATTGTGTCTGTTTATCTATTAAGAAATAATTGCGGGGGGGCGCCTGGGTGGCTCAGTGGGTTAAAGCCTCTGCCTTCGGCTCAGGTCATGATCCCAGGGTCCTGGGATCGAGCCCCGCATCGGGCTCTCTGTTCAGTGGGAAGCCTGCTTCTCCCTCTCTCTCTCTGCCTGCCTCTCTGCCTACTTGTGATTTCTGTCTGTCAAATAAATAAATAAAATCTTTAAAAAAAAAAAAAAGAAAGAAAGAAATAATTGCGGGGCGCCTGGGTGGTTCAGTGGGTTAAAGCCTCTGCCTTCAGCTCCTGTCGTGATCCCAGAGTCCTGGGATAGAGCCCTGCATCGAGCTGTCTGCTCAGCAGGGAGCCTGCTTCCTCCTCTCTCTCTGCCTGCCTCTCTGCCTACTTGTGATCTCTATCTGTTAAATAAATAAATAAAATCTTAGGGAAAAAAAAAAAGAAATAATTGCAAAAAAGTTAATAGAAAACTCTAAATATATAATATTCAGTTCAGCCGCAAGATATCACTTTATATAATACAGATTTTCATTTGTTTGTTTTCATTCATATTATAGGTTTCATTTGTTTATATTGTTTCAAATTCCAGTTAATTAAAATACACACTATTGTGTTAAATAATGAAACTAAAGGATATGGATCGCATAATGCTTCAGTGTATATTTATACACATTTCAATTGCACTTTTTTTTTTTTAACACCTCCCGCCACTACTAAAAGGTGTGGCCACCATGCAAAGAATTTGACCATAAGCAAAGCTATAACTTAGCAGTGATGGCAATTAGAAATGGTGATAAGAGGGGATATCTGGCTGGCTCAGTCTGTGGAGCATGCAACTCTTGATCTTGGGGTCATGAGTTCAAGCCCCATACTGGGCGTAGAGCTTGCTTTAAAACAATGGAAAAGGGGTGCCTGACTGGCTTAGTTGGTTGAGCCTCCAAGTCCTCCTTTTGGCTCAGGTCATGGGATCAAGCTCCATGTGGGGCTCTGTGCTCAGTGCAGAGTTTGCTTGTCCCTCTCCCTTTGTTCCTCCCCACTCCCACTCGTGCCCATCCTCTCACTCACCCACTTGCTCTCTCTCTCTCCCTCAAATAAATAAATAAAATCTTTTTTCAATAAAGAAAAAAAAGAAATGGTAATATAAGATTGTATTAAATAAGTGGCCTTAAGTACGAATTAGCATAAAACAAAGGAGATCATACGAGATGGACAGAAAAGCTACGGTGTAAAGATGGTAGGAAATAAAACTGTAGAATTCAGGAAGTGAAGAGAAAGTATTCTTTTTTCTTCTTATTTTCTTTCAACCAGAAACTAAAGATAATTTATGTGAGATATATTCTTAGTAGGAATATAGAGTATTCCTACTCCATAATATTTTATAATGACATAGTAAAAGATCTAAATTGCAGCAAGACAATGTACTATTATTATATCTGTCTCTTAAAAATTATCAGCCTACTGTACCAATATCAAAAACTGGAACATGAGAAATGCATTCTCTTTTGCCATACAAATTATTAGAAAACAATTCTTAGATGTGCTTTCGGTACTACGGGTCCTCATTTGAATATGCTTATCTAAATTATCCAAGGTGTATTTAAAAATAAGCAAATAAGTATTGATTTTTCAGATCAGCTACGCTGCTTATAAAATCTGACACTGCCATGGTTGGTTCAGTATCTTATAACCTGAAGCTACACCAAGCCAACACCAATTCACTTTAAAAAAAAAAAAAAAAAAAAAAAAAAAACCTATTTCACATAATAGAATCTGAAGCTAAGTGTAAATTAAGTTGCACTGTAGTACTAGACTACCTTATGTTTTGATCAGATTTTTATCTCTCAAAAGCCAAATTTCTTCTGAGTGGTCTCCCAAAGAACTGATGGGTTATTCTATTGCAGGGATGAGAGTGTACTGTGAGATTGCCTTGTAACATCCCAGACATCGATGCTGGTCCATGGGGTCCTTCTGACCTACAGACTTCCAATTGCATAATAACTCTGGAGGATTCTGGATTTTTCTAGAGGCAAAAATCTGAAAGAAGGCAGGCTGGATGTTTTCATCAGCCCAAATTATCCCCTAGAAGTACTTGAGACCCTTTAGACTAATTAATTTTGCTTCCCTGTGTTGTGATCAATGTTCTTACCTGCTTGGCTCATGTCTGATAAAACAATCTTAGTGGTATCCTCTGCCTACCGTATATGGAATCCTTTGCTACTTGTGAAGACAACTCTTCCACTTGGGTGTCCTCAAAAATAGGCTAAGGCCCAGCCTAGAGGCCCCTGAGGTAAATCAGGCAATATGGAAATAAGGTTTTGCACCTGCCTGGAGGGAAAGAATAATTTGCCTGACTATGGAGTGCCTGAATGGACTACCAGACTATGAGGGTTCAAATGATTTGGCTTTTTCCTACTACAAGTTCAATGAAAGTGGCCAGACATTTGAGTGTGCCCTGGGGCATGCCGTTTTGATGTACCACTATTTCTTTCAGGTCTTGGGCCTGTGGGCCTTTGCTAATTTATCTGGCTCCCATAATGCCACTTCACAGCAAGCCTCCTTAATCTCTCCAACAAAGTGGAGTGCCTATATTGTCAGTCATTCCCCTATTCATCAGTCTTTAAACCATCCCTTCTTTTTCTCCTTTTCCAGAGCAAAATAACCTATTAGCATTGGCATTCTGCCGAACATTGATTGCCTAAATGCCAAAGAGTGCTTTCCTGGAGGTTCCCATCCCCAAAGCTCTAGCCTGGCATTGTGTGGAGTGCTCAAAGTGCACCCCGTGTCAGGCTGGGAACTTCAGAGCTGGCAGGCAGGGGTTCACTGGGGAATCCAGGGAGGCACTCCACCATCCTCTAGAAAAGCAATTTTGGCGGCCACTTAGGTTTGGTAACAGAGGGGCAGAATTGTGCCTTTTAGGGCTCACTGGTCACATTTCTTAACTGTCAGTGCACCATTTAGACTATACTGTATCAGTCCCAGGATTTTCAAACATCAACTGAAAGCTGGGATTTGATACTTTCTTTATTTGTGTATACAAATAAGCTGATGCCAGAGATGAGGTCCCTCAGAAACAAAATTCATATGCACAGTTACTGCAGCCTCAGAATTAAGAATGATACATGAATCTACCCCTTCTTTATATGATGCCATTGCTTTGTGAAGAATCTTAATTTGTGTTGTACACTTTTGGAGTTGATTTAACTCAACACCCACTTTATGTTTTAATTTAGTTTAGACTAACTCTTCTAAGCATGTCAAGAATGATTGAAATTTGCTGACAGCCATCTTTCCTAAGCAAGTAGTTTCTGTTATTGACTCAACTGCACCAGAGTAAGTCAGATAAACATAGTAAAGGAAAGACTAAATATATTTGGCTTTACATTTTTAGCTTTCCTACCTTGAAGTAGCCTACTGTTGCCTCAGCCTAGAATGCCCTTTACCCATCCCCACAGCCCATTTTCTGCTTTTGGCAATCTTTCATGACCTAGTTCAAATCTCACCTCCTTTGAGAAATATTTAGTAATTTTGAGTCCCCCATATTTGCACTGCCACAGCATACCACCTTGTCTTAACACTGAATTCCATGACATTTATTTTTTGCTATTTACATGTTTGCAAACAGGGGTCTTCCTACACCCCCAGTGCTTCAAGTTGTGAAGATGATTTCTTTGAAAAACAGTATAGAAATATAAAATCATTTTCTTTCTAGGTCAGGGAAGACAAAAATAAAACCAATAAATACAAGAGCATCAAATTGGAATGATGACCTGTTGTAGAATCTTTAGAATCCTGCCCCCTTGAAAACAGTATGCGTATCTGCAAATAACCTAACTTTTACCTTACAAAGGTAGAGAATCAGTTAAGGCCATTCAGAAATACATCAAAAGGTAGAAATATGGGATTCACTCTTGGCTTCTCTTTCTCCCTCACTTTTTATAATCAGTCAACA
Organism: Lutra lutra; assembly: GCF_902655055.1. Classification (NCBI taxonomy): domain Eukaryota; kingdom Metazoa; phylum Chordata; class Mammalia; order Carnivora; family Mustelidae; genus Lutra; species Lutra lutra. The sequence continues at coordinate 63,491,269 of NC_062284.1, forward strand.
CAACTCATCACTTTTACCTATTAAATATGTGTGTGACCCAGTTGTAGTGATTCTCAAACCTGAAAAAGCATAAGAGTCACCTGAAAGATTTGTTAAAACAGACTGCTGAGCCCCATCCCCCACATTTCTGATTCACTAGGTCTACAGTGGGGCCAAAAACTTGCATTTGTTAACAAGCGACCAGGTGAAAATGATGCTGCTCACCCAGGAACCACACTTTGAGAACAATTGCTTTCTTTAACTCATCCCCTATTCCATTCTTCCTTTTAATGAGGTTCACAATTTCTACAAAGGGAAAAAAGCCCCCTGAGTTGTGACACAGTAAGATGGCTCAAAGAAGGCATAAAAATAGCTAGGTTTGGTCCTGATCTAGAACGGTTGCCCTTGGTGGGCAGGGGGTTGTCTAAGGCTTTGAAATGATCCTTAACAGACAGGAATGAGTCCTAAAGCATTTCTGGAATGGTCCAAGGCATCTCTAAATAAGGACCAGCTGATGAGGTCATGATAATGCAAGGAGTCAGAAGTAGAGGAGGGGAATGAAGGCTATAATCACTGCCAAAGGGGTGTTTTCTGTAGACAAGTGAATGGAGCTATTGTACACAAACTCAGTGGTTGCCAAGCATGTGGTCCAATTAGCTTGCCTGTATGAGCATGGCACGGAAGGATCTCCTCAGAGGACTGGATTCACACAAGTTGATGTTTAGTACACAGTAGCAAGCAAAAGCCTGAAGAATTTGAACCTGAGTAGTTTTATAAGTTCCTGCTTTCCAAATCTAGGATATGATACAATTAGGCTGGGAAAACTACAAAAGTAAAACACCATCCTCAGAAATAGTATTTACAGTTGGTGAAAGACCAATACAGAGGATCTTGTTCAAAATATTGACAACAACGAGAATGGCATGGTACCTTAGGTGGCAAGAGGTCCACAACTTAAATCTAAGGATTAGCCTCCAAGAGAAACTGCTTTCCCTACTCTAGCTTGGGTTCTCCTGATACTTAAAATGTTTGTACAAGCTCAAAAAGTTGTATTGGCCACCTAGATCCAGAGTCTTAAAGGAATGAGAAATCTGCTGCTATGGCTAGAATGAACATGTAACAAGATGTTTTGCTCTCTTAGGGGAACACCATTCACTCTGCAACACAGGCATGGAGATGCTTCAGTACTCTTCAAAGTTTTCAGCTGCATGAGAGAACCATTCAGGGGGAGGGTATCAGCCCCAAGTATCCACACCCGAAAACAGAGGCAACAAAAGCCACCTGGCCTCCAGAAGAGCAACATCCTCCTCCCTGAGCACCACATAAGATACAGAAGCTGTAAGGTTGTTGCCAATGCTCCATGAGATTCACATCTGTTGTACCAGCTCTGGCTACACACAGCTGAGGAGGAGTGACCCATAGGAGGCTGCTCCAGGAAACAGGGTCTGCAGAGTCAGAATGTTACATATGAGGCTATCAGAAGGTGGATTCCGCTTAACACAGACATAATTAGAAACAGGTTGGGAAGCATGGTTCTCTTCCAGTTGGGGCAATAAGTTAGAAAATGAGGCTGGGAGGAGGTTTTCTGTGGCATTGACTTAGGGGAAAGGCATGAAGGAACTTTCTATAGCTGTGGTGAGCCCAGTGCTCAATATCCTAATTCTGTCAGACTTCCAACACTCCATGAAGCTGTACTACAGAGCATTCGTTGGATCTAAGCCTTCCAAACCTGGGGAGATGGTGGGAAGGGGAGACCTCAAAGGCCTGAAATCCTAAGAGACAAACCAAAAAAACCAAGAAGCTCTAGATCGCAGCCCCACTAATTCAACAAGAGATAACTGCAGAAAATTATCAGAGACCTCAAAGGTGCTATAAAATACCATATTTACATACCATACTTCTCACCAGGGAGAGGGGCTGCAGAGTAAAGTAGTTTGGAATCTGATGGGTTGAAACTATAAAAAGCCTTATGCAGTTGTTAGAAAATGCTTATTGTTTTTAGGTACAAGAAATATTAAAATATATTTTTTTAATATTTTATTTATTTATTTGACAGAGAGCTGGAGAGCACAAGCAGGGGGGAGTGGCAGAAGGAGAGGGAGAAGCAAGGTCCCTGCTGAGCAGGGAGCCCAATGTGGCACTTCATCCCAGGACTCTGGGACCATGACCTGAGCGGAAGATAGTTGCTTAACCAACTGGGCCATCCAGGCACCTCAAGGCACAAGAAATTTTAAACTGGAGATGCCTGGGTGGCTCAGTTGGTTAAGCTGCTGCCTTTGGCTCAGGTCATGGATCCCAGGGTCCTGGGATCAAGTCCCACATTGGGCTCCTTGCTCGGCAGGGAGACTGCTTCTTTCGCTGCCTCCGCCTGCCTCTCTGCCTGCTTGTGTGTACTCTCTCTGACAAATAAATTTTAAAAATCTTTAAAAAAGAAAGAAAGAAAGAAAGAAATTTTAAACTGTTGGAACTAACACAGCCATCATGGCGCACAATCAAATCAGAACAAATATTTATTGAACTATAACCATAAGGCACTGTGGTTTAAACTAGGGTTTAAAATTTGTAGCTTCCTCTTACTCCTTTAAAAATTCTGAAGTATAATCTACCAGAAAATAGGTATCAAAATAATCCAAAATATTTTGCCAGAGTGACTACAGTATCTAACTACTATAGTATCTAACTAAAGCCTTGCGTATTTTGGGTTGTGCATTTTAATACCTATACATAAACCACTACAAATGTATAACAAAAATGACTATTGTTTGGTCTTCAGGTTGTCTGATTTTATCTTGGCAAACATCTTTTTATTTATTTTTTTAAGTGTGATATTAACGCTAGCACAGACATGATCAACGAGTCTCTGGACAATGTAACAGAAGACTCAAAACCCACATGCTCTTTTATTATACACTATGTTGAATTGCCTCATCCAGCATATTCATTCCTAGCACTTAATAGAATGCAAATTCATACAAATACCCTTGAGTAAAATCTGCTGTGGTGAATGCTTCTAGGTTTCTTTTGGATGCCACTGACCCTTCCTTAAACCAAACTTTTTCAATAAGAGAAAGAATGAGAGCACATCTAGAATTTACCTTCTGTCCTAAAAGGTTGATCTGCATTAGTTTTATACAATGAACATTTTAGCATACAAATTAAGAAATAGAATACAAGGGCTTTTGGGATTCTAGAAGGCTAATTTTGGAACTTAGTTTCAAGATTAGAGTCTGACTTGCTATTGTAACAGATTCTGAGACACCATAATTACTTTTTAAAACAAAGTTTTTTAAAAGAACCAATATTCATGAAAATACAACAGCTTTGTCTTTTTCTGTGGATACAATTAACTTAATTCTCTAACATCACTTTTGCATTAATGAAACCAAGGATTTTGCTTACCAAATATAAAGTAGAATTTCTTAGAAAAGACAAATCACTGTAGATCCTTGAAATAAATGCCCCTCTAAAGCCAAAGGATGGGAGGAAAGCAAACCTGAACTCTTGAATTTTACTGTTTTTAAAGATTTTATTTATTTGAGATAGAGAATGAGTGGAGAAAGGACAGAGGGAGAGGGAGAAGCAGGGTCCTGCCTAAGCAGAGAGCCCAGTGTGGGGCTGGATCCCAGGACCCTAGGATCATGACCTGAGCCAAAGGCAGATGCTTAACCCACTGAGCCACCCAAGTGCCCCCTGAACTCTTGAATTTTAGAGAAGAGTTCTACAACAGAATCCAGTTATTCCAGCCTTGGATTTTATGATTTCACTGAGATTAAACAGGAATCATTCTTTTACGATTTTATTTATTTGAGAGCAAGAGAGAGAGAGCACGAGTAGGAGGGAGGGGCAGAGGGAGAGAGAGAAGCAGACTCCCCACTGAGCAGGGACCACAAAGAGGTCTTGATCCCAGGGCCCTGAGATATGACCTGAGCAGAACAGAAATCATTTTAAGGAGGGGCACCAGGTGGCTCAGTCCAGTAAGTGTCTGATTCTTGGTTTCCACTCGGGTCATGATCTCAGGGTCAAAAGACTGAGCCCTGAGCTGGCTCTGGCCTGACTGGGGAGTCTGCTTAAGGTTCTCTCCCTCTTTTGCCCTTCTCCCACACTCAAATGGACACACACTCTCTTTCTCAAATAAATAAATAAAATCTTTCTAAAAATCATTTTAAGGAGACTTATGGTTTAATTTTCAAAAAAAATTTCTCAATCCTATTTTTGATTTGATAGAACAAGGCACAATGTATATTAGTCTGTTTAAATGTTATTATTTGTAATTACATTACCGAATAATTTTTTCTTTACTGTGAAATAAGTATTATTATTACCATTTTACAGATGAAGAAATTAAGGCACAGACAGGTGAAATAACTTAGGGAGTCAGAAGAAATAGAAGGAACAAAGATGGGATTTAGAGACAAATTGATCATGGTTTAAATATAGTACAGCCACCTACTAGCTTTGAGCAAGTTCCTTCATCCAAGCCTTTTATCTGTAAAATGAAAATACTACCACCTATCTCTCAAATAGTTGATGTAAGGTATAAGCAGAAACACCTCGCAGAAAGCATAGTACAGATGGCCATTCAAGAAATATCGGCTCTCCCACCAATCCACAATCCTATTTTCTTCAGCTGGTACAATGGGTGTATAATGAATCCATATGCTGTTGTGAGGTAAGTGAGAAAATAGCACATGCAGGGCGCCTGGCAAGTACGGGACTCAATACATTTGTTCTCTCCCCCAATATTGCCTCCCTTACCCTAGGTCCCACAGTTACTGAATGGCTGAGACACAATCAAGCCACGATCTTGGTTGCACTATAAAACTGTTTCTGTCCACATGCATTTTACTTATAGTAGTACCTCATTACCTCATTTAACTGCAAAAACAAATTTAAGCCAGCTGCTTGATCGGTTGTTATTTTAATGTGTTCCCAGTAAAATCAAATTCATTTCTAGGGCAGCTTTACTTTTCAGTAAGCAGAAAAAAGTGATAAGTATTTCTGACTTGTAAATATGTATTTTTGATACATATTTCTACTGGCTCTTCTGTAATATATATTCTTAATATTTTATAAACTATTATAACTCAAAAGATTGTTAGAAATCTATTACTTAGGATATTAGCATTCAAATGACTTCATTTGATATGCTGAGTTCAAAGATATTATTAGGTAGTCTTTTTATTTTTTCTATTTGCTCCCAAATTAAATAACAAGTAGGGTAGTAAATGCAGTAAATAAATGTAGATATTCATAAATGAAATAGATGTGTGAAAAATATGGACCAGATCTGCATTTAGGAGGCAATGACCTTCAAAACTGGCAGGAAGCTGTTAACAATGTTCTTCACAGGGGAGCAATTATATTACAGCCCTCCTATGTATACTTCATTTCTCATGTTCTACAAATATATTGGCATATCAGAAAGAATAGAATAGGCTGGTAAATGTGGCAATATTCACTGGAGGGATATAAGGCATTTTTCCTTACCTTAATAATCACATCCTAAATGCCAGATCAGTATAACTGATGCAATATGAAAGGCAAGACCAATACTTAGAATTTCCTACAACTGAAATTTACTAAATGTGGCTATTATGGCTCTAACCCAGGGATACATTTCTGACTCACTAATCCCCTAACTATTCTCTGATTATCTCAAGAAGTACTGAAATCTTTCTAAAATATATACCTTACTTAAAGAAAAATATGGCATACCATACTTTAAGGGAAATGATTCCAAATTATTACCAAAAATTTTTTAAAGTATATTGTACAGCACTTCCTAAAATGTTAAAAATATTGCTTTAACCTAGTAAGTAGCTCACAGTTCATTTCCATACTGATTTACAAGACTTTATGTCCAATGTCTGACAAATAAGTGCATGCACAAACACAAACACACTCACACACTACAGAAATGTTTAGGGGGGAGAAAGTTGCCAAGAAAAACTCAATCTCCAAAAGCTCAAAAAAGCTATATGCACAAAATATTAATTTCACATAAGATCCTGTCTTCTTGTTGTTGTTGTTAACCTTTCCTCACATTGGGTAAAAACAGAAGCAAGTCACAGTAGTGGTGCCAAAGACTGACATTACATAAACTTCAGAATTCCTTTGTTTTTTAATTTTCATTAAATAATCACAACACACCATCATTAACATGTCTAGACAGTGGACACTCACTCACTACAGTATAGTCGTGTTACACCAAGCTTAATTTTCTTATATGGCCTAAATTTTTATAACACATTAAATTGTAATAATGTAAAACCAGTAGGAAAATAAACAACTGTGGCAAGATATAACAAGCACAAACCCAGTAAGTACTGTTTGACTTAAAAATATTATTTTTCTCAACACTAATAAAGATTTACCCACAACTATAATACCAATCAACCAACCTCAGAGTTTCCACCAACTGGGAAAAGTAACTAGTTGTCTTATTTGATACCTCAAAATCGCTGGTGGAATGATTATGTGAATTGCGTTTCAATTGTACTCTATACCTTGGCAAAAGTTAATGACCTGCCCCAGAAATTTTATTTCACCATATACCCCAAAGTATTTTTAGGACTCACAAAGTCTAAATCTCACGCTGCCCTAGATAGGTTATCCTGTACATGCTTTAAATTTTAAAACAAAAGGATAAAGACTTTAAAAGCTCTAGACAATGTATTCAAATGGTGAATATGTCAAGTCAATCCCTTCTCCTCCCCCACCCAAAACCAAAAAAGAACTGTACACCACACATAAAGATACAATAGAAACAAAAAGTAGCATGCCACTCATTCAGTAAGGAAATAATACAGAACATCTATCATATTCAACTGCAAAAATCCTTTCACTTGATGGCTAGCATCGTTAGGACTGTTTAATCTGTATTTAAGTGGCCTTAAAGAGATTTTGCTCCCTTTCTCTGCCCTCCTGGATCTTTGGCAGCAGTCAGCACTTACGCCCAGAGGTGGTGTGGGGAGTGGGAGAAAAGGCAAAGTGGAGAGAAGGCTGAAATGAGCACAGAGTCAGCAGAGAGCAGCTGCTCTCATCCACTACCCAGCGTCTTTCTCACACCGCTATTTTCCGCTGTTGAGCATTGTCAGCAAAAAAATAAATGGGGGGCTGGGGGGGCGGGAGACAAAGAGGGTAGGACCAGAGGCCGACAGTTTTTGTCTGCCACATCTGAGGCGAGAAGCCCCCCTCTGGTTTCTTGCTGTAAAGGCAAGGGATCAGGTGAGACCCCTCTGGGTCCAACTCAATTTGCTTCAACTGAAAGAGCAGTTTCCGGCAGTGAGCTCAGGATCCTTCGGCGGCTGAACTCCGGTGTTTACTGGAGCATTGTCAACGCTCCTATCTCTGACTTTACAGAGGAGGAGAGAGGGCTGTGACTGCATTCCTGGGAAAGACTACTACTCCAGACCTGCCACACGGCAGTAGTGAAAAAACATAAGCAAGAGGTTGTAAAAATCTCTTCCAAAATACCAGGTTCTGAAGCAATGCTGCGAAGCATTAACGTATTGTTGGCGTTTCTTTAAGTCACCCATTCTTTCTAGCCACGGCCAACCCTCAAATCTCTGGTACTTGTTGCTAAATCTTTGCCTCACACCCCCCCCCCCCGCAAATTGCCCAACACAATGAGATCTGGGGAGCTAAAGGCGGGAGGGGAGCCTAATCTCGAGAACCCAGAGGGCTGGTCTCCCTTCCATAGGCCACTCTGCATGGGCTGCGCGTTCACTTCTACCTTCTGAGAGCTCTGACTCACAAATGCCGGGGGGGGGGGGGGGGGGGGGGCGGTGATTATGACATTCAGCATTATCCTTCCAACCAAAGATAAGAAACGCCGGCCAGCGGTCCTTGCCTGGACAGAGAGCCGAAGCCTGCGCCCCCCGACGGGGCGGCCGGGGTAGGAGCCTCCCGCCCTGCCCGCCTCCCTGCGGACGCTCGCTGAAGATGCTCCCCACCCGGGCAGGCTCGAGTAGCCAGGATAGGGCGCCCTCGCCCTGGGAAAGGGCAGGGAGGGAGCTGGGGTCCGGGACGGTGGGACTCTCACCGCAGCTGCGCCGAGCGCCCGGTACCCCGCCCCGGACCAAGTCTCGGGCGGAGGCGCTCTGCACCGGGGCCGTCCTCCGCAGCCAGGGACGGACAAAGCACTGGGGTCTGCGGCGACCCCGGGCGGCGGCAGGGGGCCAAGTTAGCCAGACTCAGGGGACGCGGGGGTCCCGCGGCAGGCGGCGCAGCACTGACCTGGATGGTGCAGGTGTACTCGCTGTCGTCCAGCAGCCGCACGGTGCAGCTGTACTCGCGCTCCAGGCTCCTGCTGCTGCCGCTCATCAACCTGCTCAGCATCTTCCCGCCCGGCCGCCCGCCGCCGGGAGAGACGCGGCAGCGCTGCGGACCCCGGACCAGGCGCCCCTCAGCCGGGCAGCTCCGCGCGGGCCCCCGGCACCTGCACCATCACCCCAGTCCGGTCGCGGCCGCTGCCTCCTGCTGGCCCAGCTCCTCCTCCTTCTCCTCCTCCTCCTCCTTCTCCGCCACCGCCTCCCCCCAGCCCAGAGCAAGCGCCCCGCTGGCTCTCCTCCGCGCCCCACTCCCCAAGCCCAGCTCGTGGGGCGGGGCCTCGGCCGGAGAAGGGCCAATGGGGGTCAGCGCGGCGGAACCGAGTGACAGACGGTAGAGCCAATCGAAATAGGGAACTAGGATGATGGACAGGTAGCTGAAGCAATCACGGGAAAGCAGTCGAACAGAACCTTGCGGGACCAGCCCTCTGGCGTCCCAAATGAGGGGCTCCTCTCCTCTCTGCGGTTCCTCCAGAAGCTATTTCCCCTCCCCCGGGCCAGGTGTGGGCACCCAGCCGGATAAATATCTGCTGCATGGAATACGTTTAGACTGGGCTTCAGGGGTCAAGTCCCACACTCTGCAACGCCACGAGTCCCGCCCTCTCGGGAGCCGGGGCGGTGCGAGATAACAATCACTGCACCTGCAGAATGCAGGCACCTTCCGCTCGGGACTAGGCAGCTGCCCCCACCTGAGCTTTACCCGGAGTCGGCCTGGCGGGCCTATCTTCTCTGGTGCTCTTATTTTGGAGAACATCTGTTTTACAGGAGCTACTTAAGTAAAAGCCGTAGGGTTCGCAAGGGTTTTTAAGCACCTGGGTTTAACCCCTCAGAAACCAATCACTCTAACACCCTATGCCTCCCTTTTATTTTCAGAAGACAAAAGGAAGAGATTGAGGTGTGCTCCTTCAGCTGGTAGGGTGCAGAGGCAGTGATGGGTCCTTTCCTTGCACCTTCAGAACTAGAATTACCGTATCTCCACACTTCCTCAACAAAACACCAAAATGTGTCAGGAGGTATATATCGCAGAGAAAAAAAATTGTCTCCTGCCCTTTGTGACCCTACATCTAAAGACCTCATGTTCTTTATGAAAACTTCACCAAAAAACAATATTCTTCCTCAAAATTTTTTGATGGAAGGAAATGTTATATAAAAGAATCCTATCAACCCAACATTAATGCTGTAATAAATATATTAATTGAAAAATAATGCAATGTGCATAATTTCATATTATTTTCATTTATAGTGGTCGTGTTTATAGGGATAACACACATAACAAAGATGAAACCCTACATCAATTTAGAAAACATCTGACCTTTAAAGTAGGTCCTCACCCCCCACCCCCGGAGGGGGGAGGGGGTTCCTGCTGTCTCAGTCAGTAGAATGTGTGACCTTTGATGGGGGGGGGGACGTCCTGAGCTCCTGAACTCAAGCCCTATGTTGGGGTTAGAACATTCTTTTTTTTTTTTTAAGCTTTTTTTTTAAAGATTTTATTTATTTATTTGATAGAAATTACAAGTAGTCAGAGAGGCAGGCAGAGAAAGAGGAGGAAGCAGGCTCCCTGCTGAGCAGAGAGCCCTATGCGGGGCTCGATCCCAGGACCCTGAGACCATGACCCGAGCTGAAGGCAGAGGCTTTAACCCACTGAGCCACCCAGGTGCCCCGGGGTTAGAACATTCTTAAAAAAATAAAGAATAGGGGCGCCTGGGTGGTTCAGTGAGTTAAAGCCTCTGCCTTCAGCTCAGGTCATCCAGCCCCGCATTGGGCTCTCTGCTCCTCGGGGAGCCTGCTTCCCCCTACCCCTTCTCTCTGCCTGCCTCTTTGCCTACTTGTGATCTCTGTCTGTCAAGTAAATAAATAAAATCTTTTAAAAACATAAAAATAAAGTATACTTCCGTAGTGTCCTTGGATTTCACTACTTTTCTCCAATTTTTTGCATGGGACCCTCCCCCTCTTCAGTAATCACCTCAACAACCTGAATTGTTCTCCTTAGTTGTATTTTCCTTTGTGGCATTCAATAGTCATAAGAGGAGGTTCCACTTTTCAATGTAATCCTGGAGGACTTAAGAATCTAGAACAGTGAGTCAGAAACTCAAGACTTCAAACCAAAGGTGAGTGCCTCTACTATGTAGCCCCAGCAGGTAGCCTGGGTGTGCAACATAGTAGGTATTCAATACGTGTTTGTTGCATGAAGTAAATTAGATATTTTATAGTGTTTAAGTTCCAGAAAAAGATCTATGAAGAAACTAGTAATTTCAGGAAGGCCTTGGAGACATGAAATCATTAATATGCCAAAGTGATATTCTACAAAGCTCAACTTTGTTGTGTGGTTGGAGAAGATAATGAAAGAGTTCAGGCAAGCAGAACTTATGTTGAAGGCAAAAGTTGCTATTTGTTTACAGAATCTACAAGAGCAAGAAAAAATGTCCAAGAAGCTAGAGGAAATCCAGTAGTTTGACAGTAGGGAAATGTCTTTAACTGGTTATGCAAATAAGCAGCTGTTAGAATAAAAAGGCAAACACCATGAATCCAGAAAAGCTCTAAGGAACTGAATGCAGTCTTTTTTCAGAGTATGACCGGAGATGCAATCAACAGGGATGAGATTGTGGGGGCTATGCCAATGTGTTAACATTCCTGTTCAGCCAAAGAAAATCATGTTAACTTAGATGCTCACCTCATTGAAAGACCAGTTAGATGTTCATCCATGGCCAGAAAGAGCTTCAAACTCTCCCCTTACTCGCTAAATCAGAACACTTTGTGAGGAAAACAGAGGTTGGATGTATAATGGAAGAAAAGCAACTATTGGTTTCTGGTTAAATGTACACCTATACAGGGATCAAGAGAGAAGCCTAAGGGAAACTAAAAACAAAAGACTCATATAAAATCAAACTGAGGAATATTTTATTTATCTTTGTTTTTCTCAAGTCTTTTGAGCAGGATGTCCATGATAATAAGGTTTTGTTCAATAAAAGGCCTCATGTGCCCTTGTTAATCAGAGCATCATAGCTTTCATGAATTTTTTAGTGTAAAGGAGGCCATATTTAAAACTCCAAACGACAATGATTGAGCTCTTGCCTTCCAAATTATTAGGATGGCAGCCCCCTTTAAAGTTTCTCTACCTTCTTTCCTGTTGAGAAGTCCCTAGGGCAGATGCAGTCACCAACATAGGCCTGAAATAACTGAATTACTCCTGTCTCTACTTCAGATATCCCATACCCTGATATTCTGGGACACTGATCTCTCTCCAGCCAGTACAACTTTCACCATTGTCTTGGGACCTGGCAGGAAGAGGCATTTCCCTCTCTTCTCCAGGACATCACAAATGCAGTCTCTTCCCATCAAAGTCTCCTTACAGCACAGCTAAGACCAGGGTTATCCAGAGTAACCTGCAGTTATGACCTGGCTACTCTCAAAGTCTTCATGGGCTTTGTTGTTGAGCTTTCAGCTAGGGTCCATGTGACTGAAGACAGCTCCCCTCTCCATCAAGAGTTCCCCTGACCATGTCTTGGACACTCAGGCTCAACCACAGAGAGAAGAAGCTCAGAGAAGAAAACAACTCCCCTCACCCAATTTAAGGTCCATTTTCAAAGTCCCATTTTCTATCTCAGTTGCTGCCTCTCCCTAGGATGATTGACCTGGGAATATCTACTCCTTTAGAGGAGACCCCACCTCCCATCACCAGGCATATGACCTTGACCTTTGACCCAGCTGTGCCATTGCCTTTAAGAGCTTAACAGTCCAACCTCAGCACATTGCTCACAGAGACTGAGTTAGTTATTCAGTCTTTACAGGTAGGTCCAGGTAGAGACTCACGGAAACCAGTCTAGTCCCTTTGCATAATTATTTCTCCAGTAAGTAGTAATGATCATGCCTGTCCTTGGTTGCCTTTATCTTTTAGATCTCAGCTTTTGTACTCCTGAGAACAAGGGCTCAAAAGAGGACATTCACATCTCCACAGAAACAATATATTGACACATATAGTCTACATCTACAGAGAGAAAAGAAACAGTTTTTCTCTTCTTTTCTGCAGCAATGTCTGCAGAAGCAAGACTCCTGTTCCAAACACAAAGATTTGCATATCCAAATGGAGCACACTGCTTCACAGATTAAAGCATCTTTACTCAAGTTATAGTTTTCCAAGAATAATAAATGTATACTTGCTTTAATATGAGTAGCTGAACAATTCATTTAGTTTTTCCAGAACAGTTTACCTCTGTAGAAATGTTCAAGTCTTTTTTTTTTTTAATCAGGACAGAATTCCCCTATGGTTTAATAGACAGTTTTCCCTTCTACCATCTTTTTGGATTTTCAGTTTAGCCCCCATTACACTTAGAAAAAAATTTTAATGTGGATTTTTATGCATGTGGCTTTTTTAGTCCTAATTACATTTATTGAGCCTTTACTATGTGTTAGGCACATTATACTGTGTCAGCTTTCTTGAAAACATAATACATAGCCCAAAGAAAATGGGAAAATGAAATGTATAGACCAAGAAGTTCACAATCTAGGAGAGAGGGGTAGGTATATAAACAGTTAGCTATTACATCATACATGGAGCAGGAGCAAAACACTACAAGAGCGGGATGCCTGGGTGGCTCAGTTGGTTAAGCGGCTGCCTTCGGCTCAGGTCAGGATCCCAGCGTCCTGGGATCGAGTCCCACATTGGGCTCCTTGCTCGGCAGAGAGCCTGCTTCTCCCTCTGCCCCTGCCTGCCTGTGCTCGCTTTCTCTCCCTCTCTCTAACAAATAAATAAAATCTTTAAAAAAAAAAAAAAACACTACAAGAGAACAACACATGGTAAATTATTTAAGCCTGGGAGACAGCAAAGTCTTAGAGAGAAAGCATTTGATTTGGGTTCCTAGGAATGAACTAGTATGGTGTTGGGTGCAGATAACAGAAGAAAGAGCAAGGTATGGGATGAGGAGTCATATTTTAAGTAGAAGAAACAGCATGAGTAAAGACTTAGAAGCACAAATATGTATAGCATGCTTCAGAAATTGCAAATACCCCTGGATGGATAGCATGTGGAATGTGTTAGCTAGGAAAAATGGACTGAGACTAGAACATACAGGACCTTCCATGCCACAATTAGGAATTTGGATTCTGTTGCATGGACTGTAGGGGGGCATTGCAGGTTTTTAAGCAGAGAAATGACAGGATCAGATCTGTGTTTGGAAATGATCATTTTGGTAGCAGTGTCAATGATTAAATTACAGAAAGAGGAGATTATTTAATAAGGGGGAAATGCATCCAGAAAACAATAGAATGTCCTTAACAAGGCATCAGAAGCATTTACAATAGGTCTCTCAGATGTGGGTGCCAGGCTTTATTATATTTTCCAATTATGGTTCATTTTCCTTTTATTTCCAACCAGTCTTTAGCCATTGTTCTAGCAACAAAATGTATATGAAACTAAGTTAATTCATATATTTAAAAAATTTATTATGGTCTACTACGTGCAAGTCCCCATGCTAAGTGCTGAGAGAATTTAAAGATGAATAAGACACATTCCCAATCTTCATAGAATTTACAGTTCCATACAAACTGCAAAATTACTTCAACAACATTTATTAAGTATTCAGTTTATGTAGATTAATATTCAGTGCATATTGGTTAAAACATATATATAAAAGAGAAAGGCAACAAAGAAGAAAAAGGAATATGGGCAAAGAAAGTACATAAATCTGAAGAAACCAGAACAACCCATTTTTCTTGATTAGTAGTGTCAATTGACTATTTGCCCTACAAAATGAAATCATTAACATTACTGTACTTCCTCTCAAACTCTGACTCTAACTCCCAATTTTTGTGGTTTATATAATCAGTTTTATCAGGCTTTATAATACTTATGGCTTTTAGCAACCATATTTCTTCTACTTGTTTAATCTCACTTCAGTATTCAAATGGATTCAGCGCTTGCAACCAGTCCTTTTATCCTCCAGATTCACTATTCCTGGAGGTTTTATTTTTTATTTTTAAAGATTTATGCATTTATTTGAGAGCAAGAGAGAGAGAGCATGAGCAGGAGGGGCAGAGGAAGAGGGAAAGAGAATCTCAAGCAGACTCAGAGCCCTACTAGGGGCTCGTTCTCATCACTTTGAGATCAGGGCCTGAGCTGAAACCAAGGGTCCCATGTTTAACAGACTCTGCCACCCAGGTGCCCCCCTGGAGGCTTTATTTTTATCCATTCATGTCCTGGTAGGTGGGATTTCTTTGCTAAGTAGTTTAAGAATGGCCAATAGCCACATAGTGTTTTTATTAGCTTCAGGTGTAGAGTATAGTGATTCCACAATTCCATATGTAACCTGGTGCTCATCACAAGTGCATTCCTTAATCCCCAACACTATTTCACTCATCCTCCCACCTACCTCCCCTCTGGTAACCATCAGGTTATTCTCTGTAATTAAGAGTCTGTTTCTTGATTTCTCTCTCTCTTTCCGTTTGCTTGTTTGTCTTGTTTCTTAAATGCCACATATGAGTGAAATCATGTGGTATTTGTCTTTCTCTGACTTATTTTGCTTAGCATTATACCGTCTAGCTCCATCCATGTTGTTGCAAGTGGCAAGGTTTCATTCTTTCTTATGACTGGGTAATATTCCATTATATATATAATGTCTTCTTTATCCATTCATCAGTCGATGGACACCTGGGCTGCTTCCATAATTTGGCTATTGTAAATAATGCTGCAGTAAACAAAGGGGAGGCATGTATCCCTTCATATTAGTGTTTTTGTATTCTTCCGGTAAATATCCAGTATTGTGGTTACTGATCATAGGGTAATTCGATTTTTAACTTTTTGAGGAAACTCCATACCGTTTTCCAGAATGGCTGCACCAGTTTGCATTCCCACCACAGTGCATGAGCGTTCCTTTTTGTCCATATCCTCAACAACACCAGTTGTTTCTTGTGTTGTTGATTTTAGCCATTCTGACAGGCTAGGTGTCAGGTGATACCTCTTGGTAGTTGTGATTTGCATTTCCCCGATGATTAGTGATGTTGAGTAGTTTTTCATGTGTCTCTTGGCCATCTGTATGTTTCTTTGGAGAAATGTCTGTTCAGGTCTTCTGCCTATTTTTTAATTGGATTATTTGGGGGTTTTGTTGGGGGGGGGATGTTACCTGAATTCTTTCTTATCTACCTGTTGCATTTATACTGAACAAATACTTGCATAAAAATGTTACTTTGCGCTCACACTTTCTTCGCTTTCTTTCAGAATTTTATAGCCATCACCCCTTTGTCTTTTTTCCTAACATTTGCAATGGGAAAGTCTCAGATGAATCAAACTTTTCCCAAATGTGACTATTTTTTTTTCAAGATACCTGGAGGATTCATATATTTAACTCTGAAGTTCAAGAACTTAATCAGAATATATCTCTCTGTCAATTTTTCTGAATCAATTTTCCCTGGTATAAGAGGGGTAGTTTTCTGAACAATAGCTCTTATTATCTTTGAATTTGTTGTGTTTTCTTCCAGGACACCAGTTAGCTCAATATTGGATCATATTTTAGTATATATTTCTTTTTCTTTTTTTTAATTCTCAAATCTCTATGGCCTTTCCCTCTTTATTCATTGTGTCTGTTCCAAGTCTCTCCTCCATGCCATTAACTTGATTTTTAGCCAAGTCTATTTTGTTCCTTGCTGTTGAATCTACAACCCCAAGATCAAGGGTTTCATTCTCCACTGACTGAGCCAGCCAGGCACCCCTCAATTATTCTGTTGTTTTTATGTTTCACCTGGGATTTCTTATTTTATTAAATATTATTTCTTACTGAGTCTATAGTAGAAAACATTCGTAAGGAATATGCTTCTTGGGGTGCCTGGCTGACTCAGTTGGAAGACCGTGCAACTCTTGATCTCTGGGTGGTGACGTCAAGCCCCACATTAGGTGTAGAGATTACTGAAACAAATAAACTTTAAAGAATACTCTTCCCAGGGTGCCTGGGTGGCTCAGTGGGTTAAAGCCTCTGCCTCCGGCTCAGGTCATGATCTCAGGGTCCTGGGGTCGAGCCCTGAGTCAGGCTTTCTGCTTGGCGGGGAGCCTGCTTCCTCCTCTCTCTCTCTCTGCCTGCCTCTCTGTCTACTTGTGATCTCTGTCTGTCAAATAAATAAATAAAATCTTTAAAAAAAAAAAAAAAAGAATACTCTTCCTTTCTCTGGGTTGTGACCAAAAAAATTTCTCCTTGACCAGATTTTAATCAGCATCTTCTGAATCCTCATCCCAATTAGCTTTGACTTTTGGACTTTTTTCCATCCTTTGGAATTTTGTCCATCTCTGCATCACTCAGTTTTAGGAAGAATCTGTTAAGTCAGTTTAGCCAGAATCCTCCCAAACTCAATATCTGATCATCTTCAACATCTTACCAAATACCTCATCTCCTACTCTTTCCCAGGTGATGTTTGATCACTTTGGCCAATCTTTAGCAAGAATCTTGTTAGGCTGGTTTTGCCAGAATATCGCCTTATCCCTATTTCTTCTTAGTAATTGTTCATCCACCAACCACACACCCTATCCTGACTCTACTCCTAGATTATAAATTCCCAGTTTTCCTTACTGTATTCAGAATTGAGCCTGGTTTCATACTGAGGTCTCTTTTCTCCTGAATAATATTTCTGAATAAAATCTGTTTTTAATCACTTTAACTTTAATAACTTTAACCACTGTCCAGCTCTGGTTTTTCCTTAACAGTTGTTTTCATCTGAACTAGATCTTTCACCTGTTTTTCTTTTTCTTTTTCTTTTCCTTTTTTTTAAGATTTTTTTTTTTTTTTAGATTTATTTATTTGACAGGGAGAGAGACACAAGCAGGGGGAGTTGGAGAGGGAGAAGCAGGCTTCCCGCTGAGCAGAGAGCCCAATGTGGGGCTCAATCCCAGGACCCTGGAATCATGACCCGAACCGCGGGCAGATGCCCAACAACTGAGCCACCCAGGCGCCCCTTTCTCCTGTTTTTCAAAAAAGATCCTTCACCTGTTTCTTTCTACCATGCTTGAACGGTGGTCATGTTACTACGGTTCACCCAGTTCATGATTAGCATGGACAGACTTTTCAGACTTTCACTTTGCTCTGATATATGTCAGTTTTTCTTACCTCAGTTTAAGAGTTCGGAGTTGTTTTCTAACTAATTTTCTCTAACGTGAGGATTGAGGATAAGGGAAAGAAAAAAAGGGAGTTAGGACCGAGCGATGCCCTTATTAGCCTTTCTCTCTTGTAAGACCCAGTTAAAGAGCCTATGCCAGCCCAGTCTAACCAGTCAGGGGTGCTAGAACCCTCCTGCATAACTTGTATCCGTTCTTTTGCTCAGCCTGTGGGAAATGGAAAAGCTCTGGGGGAAAGGGAGAGCTCTGGGGGAAAGGGAAATGGAAAGCTCTGGGGGAAAGGGAAAGCTCATGTGGTATATGGAGGCTTCTATCTAAAACAATTTACTTGGATTCCTGCATCTCTCCATGCTCCCCAGAATTACTTATCTATACCCTCAGAATTCTTCACATGTTAATGAAGGTATTATCGAGAATACTTAGAGAGCTGTCAACTCCCCACTACACCCTTATTTCCTCTCAATCTACTCTGAGGAATGGGGGTAGGGTGAGGAGCCATACTTACTGTACCAGAATATTCTGTTTCATTTGTTGGCCACTTTTTTTTTTAACATTTAATTTATGTGTAAGGTTTTATCCTTTACCTTGTTGTAGCTGCTGGTGAATTTTGGGCTTTGCCAATGAAATTTTGTTCCTGTTGTTCATTTCCTTAGGTATTGGTGGAGAGAAAAACTACCACCCTGACCAATTCTTGTCTCCTTACTCAGAAGTTTGTCACCTAAGGTCAACTAGGTTTGAAGTAGTTGCTAATCAAAGACATTTTCATAAAGACATTCAAATAGAAAAGAAAGGAAGAATAAACATTCCATAGTTCACATGTTAATCATTCAGTAAATGTCTGCAGAATTAATTTAAAAGTTTCCCTGGACATCGTTCAGTTAATTAAAACTGCAAATCATTATTACATCTTATCATTTCAATTTTTCCACTATAGTAATAAGGGAGCCCTCACTATATGCCAGAGACTCAGCTGGGTACTTTACATGCATTGTCTAATTGAATCCTCACAATACTATGGTGAGGTCAGGCTATTGCTACCATCCCCATTTTATAGATGAGGAACTTCCAATGTAGTGAAAGGAAACAATCTGTCATAAGCATTCTGCTATCAGGAGGCAAAACCTGGACTCATATCTAGGTCTCTGGTGCCAGAGACTATGCATTTAATAACTATGTTACATAGTCTTCTTTTTCAGGAAGTTAGTGAAAAGAATGGAGTCAGAAGAACTAAACACAAGCTCTAGATCCAACATTATATACAGTATAATCTTGGCAAGTCATTTGAAGTCTGTTACTCATGCATAAACTGGGGATAATAAGGTCTTCCCCGGCTGTTCTGAAAGTCCTAAGACTTTTATTTTAAAATAGCAGGTTGAATGTAGCATTTACCTCTGTTCTTGCTCCAAGTCCACCCAAACAACAGTAACGTGATTTTTAAAAAGCATAAACTTTTGAGACCAAAGTGAATGGAGAGGAACCACGGCAATAACATTTTGGAAAACTGAAAATACAGGGATGGGGGGTTAACAGTTGACTGAGCAGACCCAAGAAAGTTGAATCCAAACCCAGCAAAGGGGAGAGCTGAGAGGCAATCTGATTTGCACACAGAACCCACACAATATTTAAAGATTGATATACCAGGTACTTAATGGAAGTGGAGCCAAGACTGAAAACAGAATTGTTTGAAAGTCCATTTAAGTAACGGCTCCCTTCCTCAACTCCATGCAGCCGAGAGACTTCTTTTCTCCACTCTGTTGGGCAATTCCCTGGAGAGAGCAAAACAGAGTTTCTGAAGGGGGTGGGGGAGTCGCCAGAAATTTAAGAAATTTGAGTAATATCTCTAACATAAAATACAGAGACCAAAACAAAAAAGAAACAGTCAACTTCAAGGTTGGAAAGACTACACAGGAGAAAGAAAAATTTCAAAAAGCAATTTATTAGTAAAGATTCTAACAGAAATAGGAGATGAGGGGCGCCTGGGTGGCTCAGTGGGTTAAAGCCTCTGCCTTCAGCTCAGGTCATGATCCCAGGGTCCTGGGATCAAGCCCCGCATCGGGCTCTCTTCTCGTTGGGGAGCCTGCTTAGCCCCTTCTCTCTCTGCCTGCCTTTTTGCCTACTTGTGATCTCTGTCAGTCAAATAAATAAATAAAAATCTGAAAAAAAAAAAAGAAAGAAATAGGATATGATTTGGCATCTCTTAAATAAGTACAGGATGCCATTCAGGGGGGAAAACATTCCAATAATAATAACAAAAAAAGAGTACCTTTATACGTGTAAAATAAAACAAGAGAAGTGAAAATTGAAAGGTAGTAAAAATAGAAAAGGTAGAGGTCAGGAAATTATCAAAGGCACAATTCAAGAAAATTTCTATGCTGCAGAACACGACTTTCCAAATTTAGAGGACCTACCAAGTGCCCAGTACAATAGATAGAAACAAAGTCACACCATGGCACACCACTGTGAAATTTCAGAACACGAGGAACAAAAATAAGCTCCCAGAAAGGAAAAAAGCTACAAACAAGCATTAAGATTACAGTGGACTTTTCAAAAGAACCCTGGATCAAGAAGATATTAGGGCAACATCCACAGATTCTGAGGAAAATGATTTCCAACCTAGAATTCTGTATTCAAATAAACTACCATTTGGATAAAAAGATATTTTAGACGTGCAAGATCTCAATAAAAGTGACTCTTATGCACCTTTCCTCAGGAAGCTATTGGAGAATGGGCTCTTCCAAAATGTGAGCGCTAACCAAGAAATAGGAACACATGGTAGATTGCATTATGTGTTCAAAATATTTCCTGCCTCTCTCTATCAGGACTAGAATTTTACTCCCATCCCACTAACGTCAATCTTGGCCATCGGTTTGCTCTAACAATAAAATGTAAGAGAAAATGCTGACTCCCATTGCTCTTTTCTTTCCCAAAACATTGGTATGGCTCAGATGATGATTGCTCCTGGGTCCTGGGAAAAAGCCAAGAGGGAGCAGGGGTGCAGCCAATCCACAATAAATAGCTAATGAAAATGAGAAATAAATGTTTTTTGTTTGAAGCCACTGAAATTTTAGAGTCACTGGGGGCACCTGCCTGGCTCAGTCAGTAGAGCATGCAACTCTTGATCTCAGAGTTGTAGGTTCGAGCCCCACATTGGGTCTAGAGGTTACTTAAAAATAAAATCTTAAAAAAAAAAAAAAGGATGTTTTAGAGTTGTTATTGAAAAAGAAAAGAAAAAAGTTTCAAAAGTTCATACATATGATCCTGGAAATGGGATCTAACACAAGAAAGAGATATGTGTATCCAAAGCCTTAGAAGGAAGGAAGGAGGGGCACCTGGGTGGCTCAGTGGGTTAAGCCTCTGCCTTCGGCTCAGGTCATGATTTCAGGGTCCTGGAATCAAGCCCCACATCAGGCTCTCTGCTCAGTGGGGAGTGAGTGCTTCCTCCTCTCTCTCTGCCTGCCTCTCTGCCTACTTGTGATCTCTCTCTCTGTCAAATAAAAAAATAAAAAATTAAAAAAAGAAGGAAGGAAGAAAGAAATTAATTCTCAGACTAATGGTAAAATTTAATCCCAGAATCACAGCTGTGAAGCAACTCTAGAGAAGAATCAAAGCCAAAATAGAGAAATCAGAAGGCTCTCAGGTGTTTCAAAGAAGGTAAAAGTGATAGATGTAACATAGTATAAAGAAAGATATTTCTGGGGGAGAATTTCATTGAGTTAGTGATAATTATATCAAAACAAAGCAAGTGAAAAATAAAAATGAAGCATTTAATAGCTCTAGGAAAAACAAAAGGAAAAGTTGTAGTAGTATATAAGCATTTACATAGTCATAGTAATATAAGTGTTGATTTTATTTAACCAACAGTACAATATAACTATATTGGGAGAATGAACAGGAAACGACGTACATGTGTGATTGGGGTAGGCTGGGGGTAGAGGTAGTTGAAAGATATATATTTCATAGATAACAGCTAATTTTTTTTAAATCAAGAAGTAGCAGCATAGGCATATTATTTAGAGATACTGAGACAAATACAAAAAGAAACAGCTAAAATAACTGAAAATTGTTGCCTCTGGGAAAGGAAGATGAGAAAATTGGGGACCAGAGAATCGCTGTTTTCTGTAATAAACTTTATAGAACTATTTGACTCCTATACTATATGTATGTTTAAAATAAAATTAAATATGAAAATAAGATGAAAACTAGGGGTGCCTAGCTGCCTCAGTCAGTAGAGCATGAGACTCTTGATCTCAGGGTTGGGAGTTCGAGCCCCACGCTGGGCATAGAGTTTACTTTTTTAAAAAATGGAGGGGCGCCTGGGTGGCTCAGTGGGTTAAAGCCTCCGCCTTTGGCTTGGGTCATAATTTCCAGGGTCCTGGGATCGAGCCCCACATCGGGCTCTCTGCTCAGTGGGGAGCCTGCTTCCTCCTCTCTCTCTCTGCCTGCCTCTCTGCCTACTTGTGATCTGTATTTGTCAAATAAATAAATAAAATCTTTAAAAAAAAATGGAAACTAAACTTAAACATCGCAGCACAGGGGCAGCTTAAGGCTTAAAAACTCAAAAGACACAAAAAGAAAATTAATATAATAAACCAGTGCAACACACATTTATACACCCAATAAAGGAAAGAAGGGGAGGGAGGAAGGAAGGCAGACAGGAAGGAAGGCAGGAAGGAAGGAGAAAAAGAAGAGTTTGAAAGTACTTTGGGGACTCCTGGGTGGCTCAGTGGGTTAAAGCCTCTACCTTCGGGGTGCCTGGGTGGCTCAGTGGTTAAAGCCTCTGCCTTCGGCTCAGGTCATGATCTCAGGGTCCTGGGATCGAGCCTCACATGGGGCTCTCTGCTCAGCAGGGAGCCTGCCTCCTCCTCCTCTCTCTCTCTCTGCCTACTTGTGATCTGTCTGTCAAATAAAAAAAAAAAAAAAAAGCCTCTACCTTCAGCTCAGGTCGTGATCTCAGGGTCCTGGGATCGAGCCCTGTGTCAGGCTCTCTGCTCAGCGGCAAGCCTGCTTCTCCCCCTTTCTCTGCCTGCCTCTCTGCCTACTTGTGATCTCTCTCTCTCTCTCTGTCATAAATAAATAAAATCTTAAGAAAAAAAAAGTGAAAGAACTTTGTAAACTGTAGAGCACTGAGAACATCTATAGCAAATGTGAACAAGTTAGAAGACTGTGTAACATGGAAGCAGGAGATCATAATGGGTAAAAGCATGACTCTAGGTTCAGATAGCCCATGACTCAAAATCTAACTCTACTACGTACTAGCTGTATGACCTTAGGAATATCACCAAGCCTCAGATTCCTCATTTGTAATACAAGGATAATAATAGTCCTCTCTCCTAGCCTTGATGTGAGAATGAAAAGAGATCAACACTTCCATGAAGAAAACATCAGGAAAATTTTAGCTAATACCAACCTCTTCTGATCTCTCGTCTTCCCTGTGGACTGATGGACATGAAATGGATGACAAAAAAGCAATCAATAGAAGGGAAAATTGGAACCAAAAAGCTGAGATGATACCCAAACCGGAGAGCCAGGCTCTGAATAATTGAAAACTGCATTGTGGTTGCTTTGGCTGCGGCAGTCGGCAAGCCAACTGCCTCAGAGCTACAGCTGTTCCTTGCTCTTCTCTGTTCCTTTCTTGTTCCTTTCCCTCCTTCATTTCTAACTATTGTCATTATCATCATCTTCTAGTGCACACTGAGCATCTCATTGATTTAGCAAATGTTAGTTGAATTCTAAATGCACTTCTTTTAGTCTCTGCTTCCCTTGTGCTCAGCTTATCTACGTACATAATTTAGGCAACAGGTTAAGTTTGTAGATAGGGAAAGGAATTTTTTTTTTTCTGCAACAAGATGTTGATATGATCAATAATAGGTAAGGAGGCTTATTAATCCAAGAGCAACAAGGATCTTTGAGCAGCATCCAACTCTCCCAGAAGATCATTTTCCTCTGCAAATAGTGTAATTCTGAATCCAAAAGCCATTCTACTTCCCTAATCTGGTAATCATGAAACATGATTTTTTCAAATTAGATTTTTATGTCATGCTAAATAAACCTAGTTCTTCCTGGCATACTAGGACGCAGGTTTTTTAAGGACGTGGTGAGTGGGGGAGCTTCCAAACTCTAAGAGTTTATTGCCAGGAGAAATCTAGGAGTTCTATGTGGAATATAGTCATTATTTTTTTTTTCTACCCATCACTCAGAGATGCAGCTAGGGCTAACATAAGGCGTCCTTAAGGACCACCATTCCGTCATTGAGAGAATGCCCAGAAGTTAAATGGTGCTTCTTGTGACTCAAAGTAAAGAAGACAAATGAAACTGCCTAAGAAACTGCCTTTCTCATAGACACCCTGGTGTTTTGTTCTCCTTCTCTCCCGGTCCTTTTTATCCTCATCCATACAGGTGGGCCTTTGGGAGCTCGAGATTCCACCCAACCCATCCCTATAACCATCCCAGCACCCAGTGTAACTTAACCATTGCTGCTGTGGTTCCAGTCCCACACTGTAGCTCTGACACAGAATTCTCCCCAGTTTCTGGTTTCTTTCTTTCTTTCTTTTTTTCTCTCTTTCTTTCTGTCTTTCTTTCTTTCTTTCTTTCTTTCTTTCAGATTTTATTTATTTATTTGACAGAGACCGTGAGAGAGGGAACACAAACAGGGGGAGTGGGAGAGGGAGAAGCAAGCCTCCCACCGAGCAGGGAGACCAATGTGGGACTCCATCCCAGGACCCTGGGATCATGACCTGAGCCGAAGGCAGACGCTTAACGACTGAGCCACCCAGGCACCCCAATGGTTTCTGCGTTCCTTCCTGGTTCCTTTAGTTGGCTCCCTAGTCTTCAGACACTGAAAAATCACAGTCCCCCCGAGAAAGGGTCTAGTAGGCTCTTACTAGTCCTTCATTCCAGATGCTGCTTTATGCAATTAGTAGACTGTTTAGATCTCTAACTATTCCTTCTCCTGGATTTCCCAGCACTGTGCTATCTACCTTAGAAAAATTGACTTTAAGTTACTCCGCCTTCTTCTGCTTCCCCAAGCCACCCTCCCTTTCCTATCTCCATATCCTTCTGATATGTATCAGTGAGGCAGGGTTTCCTCCCGAGACCTGCAGCTGGGTCCACTTTGTACCTTTCCTGAGCCATTGTCCCTTGTCCACGTGTAGTTAACTAGCACATGCTGGCCCTCTCCTAAGACAATACAGTCATCCAACCAACGTACTGGGAAGAATGTGATTCTCACAAGGAAGTAAGGAGTCTGAACTCTGGGTCAACGCAGTTGGTCCATGCATGCATGACTCTATAGCTCTCCATACCTACCCTTCTGCATGTTAAAAAGACATATATCTATTTCCCTACTTTTGAGTCACTAACTGGGTTTGAAAGAATATGGCACTGATTGGAATAATTAGTTCTGTTGGTTGAACTTTCAAAAAATATAATATTTTTCTTTCTGGGGGCATACTAACCGATAATGACACTATATACTAGGCACTATACTCAGTGCTTTCTATAAGCTAACTCAATCCTCACAACTACCCAATGAAGTAGGTATTGTTATTTTAAAATTTTTTTATTTATTTTTAATTCCAATATAACTAACATAGAGTGTTATATTAGTCTCGGGTGTACAATATAGTGATTCAACAATTCTATACACTACCCAGTGTTCATCACAATAAGTGTATTCTTAATCCCCTTCACCCATCTCACACTTCTCTCTGACCATCTCCTTTCTGGCAACCATCAGTTTGTTCTCTATATCTCTAAAGAATCCGTTTTTGTCTTTCTTTTTCTTTTTTTGTTTGTTTTGTTTCTTTAAGTTCCATATATGAAGGAATTCATATGGTATTTGTCTTTCTCTGACTTATTTTATTTACATTATACCCTTTAGTTCTATCCATGTTGCTGTAAATGGAAGGATTTCATTCTTTTTTATGGCTGAGTAATATTCCACTGTGTATATATGTCTCATCTTCTTTATCTATTCATCTGTTGATGGACACTTGGGTTGCTTCCATATTTTGGCTACTATAAATAATGCTGCAGTAAACATTGGGCTGCATATGTCTTTCCAAATTAGTGGTTCTGTTTCCTTTGAGTAAATACCCAGTAGTGGAATTACTGGATCATACTGTTATTATCCCTACATCACAAATGAGAAAATTAAAGCACAGAGAGGTTGAAATGCTTACTAAGATCACACAGGTAGTAAAACCGGGTGTTAAACCAAAGCAGTCCCAGAAGACCACTATGTTATATTGCCTTTGCAAAACTAAAACAAATAATGGGGGTGGGGGGGGGGGTTTAGTTTCTCCTTCAAAATGGACATTATAGTTCTTAAAATAAGGAAAGTCCAGACTGATTACTTTCACCAAATCAGAACTCCTGATACATTTGGCTCTGTCTTCATAATACACTTGCTAATATAAACAGGAAAGCAGCCAATTACTAATAAAGTGTGCTTTGTATTTATTAAACAATACTATAAAATTCTGATGAAAACCCCATTGTAATTTAGACTTGAGGTTTTTTTGTTGGTGTTCAGAAACTGGTCCAGCTGTTCCTCCAGCTGCCTGGTTATTGGACAGGAACAAAATCAGTGAATCAGTTCAAATTCTAAATTTTGAAAAGGACAATGAATTTCCTTTTGTCTTCATAAGTCACCTACATTTAAATTACAATGCCAAAGCAACCAGGCGCTGCGTGAGCAAATTTACATAATTGGTGTCAGGGGTCTAAAGCAGAAGCAAAGGGGGCTAGAAATTGATGGAACTGATAGAGGTGATTATTCTATCCATCTTAGCTTTTTTTTAAGCCCTTTCATAATGGAGACATTAAATTGCTGTGCATATCTCCTTTAAGTCTCGCTGTATATATAAGGGCATAATTAGGTTAAAGAAAGAAAATGCAACCATAAGGTTTTGCATGTTTATATCTATGCCTTTTTGTTTGGAACTTGTATGGCAAAACATGTGCCCGTTGCTGTGAAGATTCATGCCATTCAGCGTTTCTTTGTGACCCATTTGCTCACAAAGCCTGCTGCATCTGTTGTACCAAACAGCCAGTTCAACCACCGGAAGGCTAATCTGGATAATTCAAGCAAAATTTTAAGAAGCCACACATCTGCAGGCAATGTGGCCCATGTCCTTCACAGATTTTAGCTCTTCTTTGTGGAGACGAACACTGTCTTAATCAGGGATAACTGCTTGCAAGGAACAGAAACCCACTTAAATTAGCTCAAGCACGAGGGGGGTGATGCTTATTAAAAAGATACAGAGGTATCTTGTGGAACCAAAGCTGCCAGGACAGCTAGATCTGACATGGGACGTCAGGTGCCAAGGGACTTGACATGGAACTTGAAAGTCAGGACCTAAAGGTCTTATCTTTATCTCCTCTAGGCACAGTTTATATATATATGTGTGTGTGTGTATATATATATATGTGTGTGTGTGTGTGTGTGTATATATATGTGTGTGTGTGTGTGTGTGTGTGTGTGTGTATATATTTTTTTTTTCCTAAAGATTCGTTTTCTCTGCTTCAGCATCCACTTGATAGAAAACAGCAATCCAGCCCCAGCTCTTCGTCACCTACTTGGTTCAGTGCTCAAAGCAAACTAACTGGAGATTCTGTACCCCAACTCCAAATAAACAGGCGGGAGAATGCAATTAAGCTCTATTTAGATCATGTGTCTACCCCCTGTCCAATCAGTTGTGACTAGTGGAGCACCATCACATGGACCCTGAGTTGCTCAGTTCCCTTTAGTAAGTGAGGCCATAGGCATTTTGAGAAGGATTCATTACAGCACACTGTTGTTGTTCTTTGGGATTGGCTGGTGATGAACTAGAGATGAGTTAGCATTTAAACCTTCTTGGATCCACACTGTATCCATCTCAGTGTCTCAAATCCACCCTTGCCTCTACTAATAATCTCAGACACTTGGTTTTCCCATCTTTGCATCTGCCAAAATCATGAACAAAGTGCTGGCAAGCTGGTTGTGAGCATTTGTCAAGTTGTACAACTGATGCTAACTCTCTCCTTCTTATGGAGATTTTCCTGGAAATTTTATTTTCATGCCTCAAGAAATTCCACAAGTAATGCTTCCACCCTTGCGCTCAAGAGAGGTTCTCAGTTATCGAAAATAACATCAGGAGGGGCACCTGGGTGTCTCAGTCAGTTAAGCGTCCAACTCCTGGTTTTGGTTCAGGTCATGAACACAGGGTCATGGGATCAAACACCATGCTGGGCTCCCAGCTCAGTGTGGGGTCTGCTTGTCCCTCTCCCTCTGCTCCTCCCCCCCCCCCGCCCCCTTCAAATAAATAAGTAAAATCTTTTTAAAAAAATAACATCAGTGGGCACATGGACGCCTCGGTCGGTTAAGCCTCTACCTTTGGCTCAGGTCATGAGTCCTGTATGAGTCTCCTTGCTCAGCGGAGGAACCTGCTTCTCCTTCCACCCCCACTTGCTTGTGCTTGCACTCCCGCTCGCTCTCTCTCTCTCTGATAAATAAATAAATAAATAAATAAATAAAGTCTTAAAAAAAAAATCTGGAAAGCCAAGGTACACCTTTTCATTAAAACCTCCAAATCAATGAGACCAATGTAAATGCCATCCACTGTGAAGATGTATAAAAGGAAAACATAAAGTGATATCCTTGTTAATTAACACATTATAATTTTGACTTCCTAGCTGGAAATGAGTCACTTCATTAAAATACAGCCATATCATTGTCAATTCCAAGTAACATTTCGGGAAAGAAATGATGATCCATCTAATAACCAAATTCAGCCATGATAATCCTGTGCTACTGTCATTTAGCCCAGATCAAGGCTCCTTTCTAAGGAGCCCCCTATGCTAAGAATGACAAAGTGCTTTATTTCCTTAATTTTTAAAAACCTAGAGGCGCCTGGGTGGCTCAGTCATTAAGTGTCTGCCTTCGGCTCAGGTCATGATCCCACGGTCCTGAGACTGAGCCCCACTTTGGGTTCATTGCTCAGTGGGAGCCTGCTTCTCCCTCTCCATCTCCCCCTGTTGTGTTCCCTCTCTCGCTGTCGCTCTCTGTAAAATCAATCAATCTATCTATCTTTAAGTAGATAGATAAATAAATAAAAATAAAACTCAATTTTTAATTTTCACAATCTATGTGAAAATCTCCCTCTGGCATCTCAAGTTTCCCTAGATATAGAGGGTAAAGAAGATCCCACGTTAAGTAGCTTTTTTAACCCACTCCATAAGAACTTAGAATTTTAGGAGCTGAAGATAGAGATGATTTCCAAATTGCATCTGTGCAGAAAATGCTGACTTTGGGTACTAGTCTAGGAATAACTACAGCCATTTTTCCCCCTTCTTATGTTTTTCAAATGAGTCATAAAGGACCCTGTGCATTCAAACAGTATGTCATGAAATGGGAAAGATAAAACATAGAAATTGAATGTTGCTGTCTATTCTTGATGAATCCAGTTTTTTGTTATCTGCTGTGAGGCCAGACTAGTCTATCTAAAATAGGAGTGAGTTAAAAAATAAAATAAAATAACATGAAATCAGAGGGCGTTGTACTCCACACCAGCCATTTCCAGTGTGCCAGGTTATTTCTCTGTTGTTTGTGTTGTCCCTCTCCCTGCGGGAAGCAATGCTGCTTTGTCTTTGAAAATGTCTGATCCAGGGGTTCTTAATCCTGTTTGCAAATTAGAATTCCCAAGAGCTTTTTAAAAAAATACCAAAGTGTGGATTCTACCAAGTAAATTGGGATCGCTGAGAACCAGACTTGAATTCAGGGTCTTTGGAAGGTTCTCCAAGGGATCTAGATGTGCCCGCAGAGTTGAGGACCCCTGGATTAGATTTTATGAAGATAACCTGAATATTATATTTTGCCTTTTAGACCAATGTTCCTCAACTTTAATTCATTATTGCCTCCTACTGAGACTTTTAAATTTTTTTCCCTAATTGTACCCCCATTAGAATTTAATACCACAGATATACTGTATACCTGTTGAGTGCAGTATATATATCTGTAATTTATACATTAAAAAGTAAGGCTCTTTGCCCTCCAAGAACCAATTTTTGCCCCGTTGGGGTGATATTATTCCTATTGAAAAATGTATGTTACAGACTGAACAAACCAATCAGTCCAGATAGGCTAGATTGTGCTGCAGTGACAAACAACCCAAAATTTCAGTGGCTTAAAACCACACAGGTTCACATATTGCTTGTGCAGCATGTGCACTAGAAATCAGCAAAAGAAAAAAAAAATCAGCAAAAGAGCCTTGTTTGCTAGATTGTCAGAGCACCTTCTATCAGGAATTTCACTGGTAACTATGGCAGAGGAAAAAAGAAACATAGCTGAGCATGCTCTGGCTCTTAAAACTTAGGCTAGGCGAACCCCTAAAGCACCCTCACATTTCAATGGCCAAAGCAAGTCACATGGTGACATCTGCGCTCAGTAGGACTGGTAAGTGTGATCCTCCATCAGGAAGGGAAACTAGATATTGATGAACAATCTACCAAGCAGGTAGTCTTCTCAGACAGTAAGAAAGAGACAGAGGGACATCTGGGTGGCTCAGTCGGTTAAGCGGCTGCCTTTGGCTCAGGTCATGATCCCAGGGTCCCCGCATCTGGCTCCCTGCTCAGTGTGGAGTCTGTCTCATCCTCTGCCCCTCCCCCTGCTTGTTCTCTCTCTCTCAAATAAATATAATCTTTAAAGAGAGAAAGAACAAGAGAGAGAGGACGGAAGGAAGGTAGTAAAGATGGGAGGGAGGGAGGGAAGGTGGGAGGGAGGAAGGAAGGAAAAGAAAAGAGAAAGAGAAAGTGACATTTGTGCTCCTAATGATCACTAAGAACCTCTTTACTGACGAAGGTAAACCTGGCTCCAGGGAAAGGGGCAACATGGCATTTTACTGGCAATGCTACTTCATTCTTGATTTTTATGCCTATCTTTTACTCATATGAAGGTGAAATTAAGAGAACTCAGTGGGCATTCTTGGCCATTTTCTTTCATGGTTCTACTAACCTTGTACCAATGGGCATGGCATTCCACTTACATTATTAACAAGAATTCTTTTGGTGCACTCTCATAATAGGCTCTTGAATACATCAAGCTTTCCTCATTGGCTTTTGATCAAGTTTCATATTTCCAGTTTGAGGTTTGGGAGTATTTGCTGGGTACATTATATACCCTGTGCAAAACTTATTTTAGCTTCAAACACAGAAAATGCAGGTCAACATCCCATTTCTTTTATTTATCAAAAAAGTTCTCTTGGGACTGTGTAAGATTTCCAAGACTGGTGAATACAGAAGTCAGGATTTCCCATTACAAACCATGATAATTGGACACATTGCCAAGTGCTCTAATCTAGAATGAAGTTTGGATACAGTGTACAAAAAAAAAAAAAAAATGTGTAACTTCAAATTTGAAGCCAGGCACACCATTTAGAAATAGTTAGGGGGCTCTGAAAGAAATAATATGTGTGGAAAGCAAGAATTTTAACTTGACTTGACATTATGATTCAAAGTATTTAATATGATGCCTCTCTTGTTTCTCATTGCAATTAGGCACACCAACTCTCATTGGTTGACAAAAGTCACACCAGCTCCTAGGTCATGGCTTATCGAAAGACTTTTTGTTTTTTGTTTTTTAAAGATTTTATATATTTAACAGAGAGTAAGAGATCGCAAGCAGGCAGAGAGGCAGGCAGAGAGAGAAAGAGCGAATCAGGCTCCCCACTGAGCAGAAAGCCTGATGTAGGGCTCGATTCCAGGACCCTGAAATCATGACCTGAGCCAAAGGCAGAGGCTTAACCCACTGAGCCACCCAGGTGCCCCTCAAAAGACTTTTTGAACTACATGTTGGTCTAAGAGCTTGGAAGATTTCAGAAAGCACTTTGATTGGAAAAATAAAAATTGGATTCTTGGTCCCTGCTCTATGTTCTATGTTGCTCAACAAACCTTTTAACACTGAAGGAATCCTGAACAGATCACTATAGATTCATAGTTATCAGAGGTTTATCCTGCAAATTCCATAATGTGCTTCCCACATATGTCTTTCTCTTTGATTTACTTGGATTCACTTTGGGGACAGAGCTACTCTGTTAGTGATAAGGCATTCCTATACCCCTTTTATCTCATAGCCCCTTCCTTGCCTTTGCCCCATTCCTGCTGCAATTTCAAAGCTTGGAGGAGGTTAAAAGGTGTTTTTCTTCCTGAAATGTGAGCATTGTATGACTTTCTTCAGTTCTGCCTCCTCCTAGGTAATAGAGAAGCGTATTCCTAAATGTCAAGATCCCAAAGATATCACCAGTGACAAACTTTTTACTCTAGGAGATACATAATCACACAGAAGATCTAAAAATAACTCTCAAATATGTCTCCAGAATTTAACAATGAAAACTGAAACACCTGTGCTCTTTATCACCTGCTCCTGGCTGGAATTCTACAAGGTTTGGGAAACCCAAACGTGATCTCCCCAAATCTCTTTGTGGAAGGGTACTGTCAAATGATCCAGGCCTTTTTCTAGTAGCCCAGAGACTCCTAGGGCCATTCGGGATACCATAGAAGCCTTGACTGGGTCCTACAACCTCTGACCTCTTTGTCTTAAAGGGAATATTTCGTGCACAATAGAGTCAGATGCACATTTTCACAAAACTGGACCCACAGGCCTTCCAATGCCTCCACAGAGGTAGGCAGTTGATAGGTTTTCCAAGCAGGACCTTGCTCTGCCCTTTGGTTGGCTGTCTCAGTGCCTAATTTATTCCCACTGTTTCTCCACACACTAACAGTTCTGCCTTGTGCAGTTCTTTGCTCACTTCTGGTTTTCCTAATGAATTAGTAATCTGGCTTTTGACCTGACATTTTGGTATCAGGGACTGACTGTCTCTGGGAGGACTGGAGTCTTCATAACCCATCCTGGACAATAAAGGGCTGGACGGTGGAGAGATTGTTGAACAGTAAGCAATACTGCCGCCTTGTGGAAGACAATAATTTTACTCTTTGTGGCAGAAATTTTTTTTTGAAAAGTACCCTTTCAAAGTGTATACTGGGGGGCGCCTGAATGACTCAGTTGGTTAAGTGTCTGAATCTAGATCTCAGCTCAGGTCTTAATCTCAGCGTCATGAGTTTAAGCTCCGCGTTGGGCTCCACGCTAGAGTGGACTCTACTTAAAAAAAAAAAAAAAGTGTGTGGAGCCTGGGTGGCTCAGTCGTTATCTGCCTTTGGCTCAGGTCATGATCCCGGGGTCCTGGAATCTCACAAACACACACACAGACACACAGACACACACACACACACCCCTACATCAGGCTCCCTGCGCAGCTGGGAGCCTGCTTCTCCCTCTCCCACTCCCCTTGCTTGCGTTCCCTCGCTTGCTGGGTCTCTCTCTGTCAAATAAATAAATAAAATCTTAAAAAACAAAAGTACAAATTGGAATGTGGTTGGAGATCTGCTTTGCATTTTACATCTTTGTGCATTGTTTAAATTTTTGTCATTTGCATAAATTAATCTTATTTTGAAATAAGTTTCGTTCACTAATACATAGACTAAATGTTTAAAGTAAAAAAAATACTTGGAGTATTTTAAAATATCCCATTGTCCCGACTCCATCTCTAGCTAGCTATTAACACTTGAACCTGTTTCCTCATTAGTAAAATGTAGAGCTGTATTTGGTGACATTTAAATTATAGTTATTTTTCTATTACCTTTCCATTAATTTTTTCCCAACCTTCTTTTACCAGGTACAGCAATTAATGTGTATGTGACTTATGTAACAGAAAAACGGAAATTTTTAGTATTGAAAACAGTCATTCTAACCCTGTGGTTCTCAAACCTAGCTACACACTAAAATCTACGTGGGATGACTTAAAAATTCCAATATACCTGGTTTCCACCCCAGACCAATAATTCCAATAGACAGCTAAGATTAAGAACTACTAGGAGGTAAATTGTTGCCTGAGCTAAAAAATATCTCTTTTACAGAGCTTAAAACTCTACTGCAACGCAACCTGGATTAATGACTGTTCTCTTCTCAAATATAAATATACCCATAAAGATTAAATCAACCAAATGCTCTGATTCAAATTAGTTTAGTAAGAGTACTTTCTTCCTAATATCTAGCTAAAGTCAGGCTCAGGAAGAAATTGAGAGTTTAAACAGGATTAGGGAAAAAGATAACTCATTTTGGAATATATCATGAAATACTTTGGGAGAGGTTAGGTCTGAATGGGCTGTAGAAAGGGAAACAATGAGCAATCAGAAATCATCATGAGAATACCACAAATGCGAATATGGAAGAGAAGGAAGCAGAGATTAGCAGAGGAAAGGAGGAGAGGACTGAATGAAAGACAAATTGCAACTACCTTAAAATTTTCTTTAGGTCAAAGTGTACAAACTTCCAGTTTTAAGATGAGTGAGTTCTGGGGATCCCGTTTGGAGCATGGTAATTATAAATGAACAATTCTGTGTTACATGCCTTGAAGTTCTAAGACAGTGGATTCTAAATGTTCTCAACAGAAAAAAGAAATGGTAATTATGTGACAGGATGGCACCGTTGGCTAAGGCTGTGGAATAATCATTTTGCAATATGTAAGTATATCATCTATGTGTGTGCTTTTTTTAATTTTAAGATTTATTTATTTATTTGAGAGAGAGAGAGAGAGAGAGAGAGCGCTGGGAGGGGCAGAGCAAGAGGGAGAGAGAAACTTTAGCAGACCCTTTTCATGAGCTCAGAGCCTGACACTAGGCTTAATCTGATGACCCCGAGATCATGACCTGAGCAGAAACCAAGAGTCAGATGCTTAACCGACTATGACACCCAGGCGCCCTTGTGGTTTTTTGTTGTTTTTTTTTCTTTTAAAGATTTCATTTTTAAGCAATCTCTATACCCAATGTGGGGCTTGAACTCACAACCCCGAGATCAAGGGTCACACACTCCGCTGACTGAGCCAGTCACACACCCCAATATGTAAGTGTATCAAATCAATATGTTGCATTTCTTAAAGTTAAATGATCTTGTATGTTAATCATAGAACAATAAAGCTGGAAAAAAATTGTATAAAAATTTCCCTTAATCCAATCCATAATGTAATCATTCTTAATAATATTAAATCTTTCAAGTTGAGTAGAAAAGACTAGTTATGCAGAGCATCATAGCAGGATCTTCATATGTGATTTCATTACTTGAATATTTTATGCACTTATTTTTTATATAACAAATGATTTTTTTCAATCCTCACAACTTCATGATGTAGGTATCATTATCTC
Source organism: Lutra lutra (assembly GCF_902655055.1). Classification (NCBI taxonomy): domain Eukaryota; kingdom Metazoa; phylum Chordata; class Mammalia; order Carnivora; family Mustelidae; genus Lutra; species Lutra lutra. The sequence continues at coordinate 63,525,901 of NC_062284.1, forward strand.
TACAGATAAGAACCCTGGGTTTGAAGGAAGCGTGATCAATTTCATTGGCTTCGTCACTATGAAAAGACAATTAGTTAAGGTGATTATATTTTAATGTATCTATTTGGTATCCTTATCTCTGTCTAGATAGATAGATAGATATAGGTACAGCTATTTCCCAGATGCCCTGGAATAATTATGCCTTACGTAAATGGCTGCTACCCTCTGCTATCTGCTCGTCTGTTATTTTCTTTTTCTTTTTCTTTTTTTTTTTGAAGATTTTATTTATTTATTTGACAGACAGAGATCACAAGCAGGCAGAGAGGCAGGCAGAGAGAGAGGGGGAGGCAGGCTCCCCGCCGAGCAGAGAGCCTGATGCGGGACTCGATCCCAGGACCCTGAGATCATGACCTGAGCCGAAGGCAGAGGTTTTAACCCACTGAGTCACCCAGGCACCCCTGCTATTTTCTTTTTAAAAAAATATTTTAAAATATTTTCTAGTATAATTATGTTCATTTCAAGGTGAAGATGTGACAAATAAATCATCCTTGACTCATCTTCTTGAATCACACATATACATACCCACAGGTACTTCCCTTTTGAATGATAAATGGTTATCTTGAAATCTAAAAAAAAAATTTCTGAACATAAACAACAGTCTGACACAATAATACCAAATATCACACCTGGACTGATTTGCTAACCTCACAAAAGATGAAAAGCATAGGCTGTTGTTTTTTATGCAGTAAGCTAAGGGAGATATTTTACTTGCATATTTTGAAACATTAGCAACCAAAGCCAGCTAATGAGAGAGTATGAGCTTCCTTTTGCCAAAGTAGAAAGGAATGTCATTTCCACCAATACTTAACAAGTGACCTTACAGGAAGTTTCTTGTAAAATGGGGCTGGCAGTAGTTTAAGCTACATTTTCTTCCTGAAACAGAATCTTCAGGAGTCTCCTGAGAAGGGATGGTTTGCTCTGAACCAAGCAGCATCTGGACAAACAGACCTCAGAGGGTCGCCTAGAGAAGAATGTCTAATTGTTTAAGATGTTTTCCTGGAATACCTGGTTCTGGCTCAGTCGGTTAAGCATTTGCCTTCGGCTCAGGTCATGATCCTGCGATCAAGTCCCACATCAGGCTCCTTGCTCAGTGCAGAGCCTGCTTCTCCCTCTGCCCCTCCCTGCACTTGCAGTCTCTCTCTCTCTTTCTCTGACAAATAAATAAATAAAATCTTTTAAAAAAAATAATAGGTTTTCCTGACACTTCCTTGTAGTGTCTTGTAGTTTACATGAGATGAATCAATTAACTCCAGTACAAAGAACATTTATTAACTATACTGGATCAATACTTGCACTCAACCTCCTAGGGGATCCAAAGATCCAAGGGTCTTTTGATCTAAATCACCCTTGTCTCTTGCCTGGATTATCACAAACATACAAACAAAGCCAAACCCCACTCCAGAAAAAGAAGAAAGGGGGAGGGGCCTTACCACATCTACTCTTGTGTTTCCAATCTATTCTTCATATTGCAGCTAAAGTGCTGTTTAAAAAACACAATTCTGTGGAGGACAAAAGATGTGGAGGACAAAAGAAAAAAAAAAATGTCCTTACAACTCACAGCCCATGACTGTTAGGTCTGTTATTAAACGAAACGAGACTGAGACAAAGTGAAAGTTATTTAAAGCTTTATTTTATGATAAGTATTAGAAATCAGATTGATCGGCCAGGGGAACGAGACTGAAACAAAGTTAAAGTTATGCAAAGCTCTATTCTATGCCAAGCATTAGAAGTCAGACTGACCAGCCAGGGCCATCTCTGAAGAGAGAGACCACCCCCAGCTTACAGGCTCAAGAATCGACTGACTGACTGGTCAGGGCCGCCTCGGAAGAGAGCGACCCCTCCCAATCTTACAGGCTTTTATTAGATGAAACTGCAACCTATATCTTGGTATCTCAACCCACCGGGTTTGCGTGTCTCTTGTTGATTGGCTAGTTTCATCCGGTCTGGTGACGTGTTATTCAAGATTACTCCATACTAGGACAGTTACAAACAGTACTTTCTGGGAAGGCTTAGTCAGTTAACATATTCAGTGTGAATAATAAGATCGTCGTCCTTCCCAAGATGGAGTCATTTAGGTTTGGGCAAGACCGTCTCACTGTTACAAACAGTACTTCGTACTGATTAGATGTCTCCATCTGGCCTGACTCGTCCTTGTATTCTGGGGTCTGTTATCAGGAACTAGCCGACTACATTTTACTGGTTTCCTGGACTTGTTTCTAAGTAAGTTTCTCTTGGGGGAGAGTCAATTAAGTTTACTGCCCAAACAACAAAGTGGCTATTTACCCACGATGGAGTCGCTCTGGCTAAATAGGTCCTTACAATGACCAAGTCCTTGAGACAGGCAGAGTGACCTTCCTCTGGGAAGTCAACTGCCTCAAAGTTAATACTTCGTTAAGGGCAAAAGGCAAACTTAGCTTAACATTAGCCCCACTTCCAGGATCCTTTATTTATTATTTATTATTAAGTCTACTTTATTTTTATTTTATTTATTTATTTATTTATTTATTTTTGGTAAGTCTACTTTAACATATAAAAATTCCTTTGGAGGGGCGCCTGGGTGGCTCAGATTAAACGTCTGCCTTCAGCTCAGGTCGTGATCCCAGGGTCCTGGATCGATCAAGCCCCACATCAGGCTCTTTGCTCAGCAGGGAGCCCGCTTCCCCCTCTCTCTGCCTCTCTGCCTACTTGCGATCTCTGTCTATCAAATAAACAAAAATAAAATCTTAAACAAAAATAAAAATTCCTTTGGAAACTTCTTTTAATTTGGGGTGTCTGGGTCGCTCAGTCAGTTAAATGTCTCCCTTTGGCTCAGGTCATGATCCGAGGGTCCTGGGATTAAGTCCAGCATTGGGCTCTTTGCTCAATGGGGAGCTTGCTTCTTCCTCTGCCTGCTGCTCCCCCTGCTTGTGCTTGCTTACTCGCTCTCTCCCTCTGTGTCTCGCTCTCGCTCTCTGATAAATAAATAAAAAAAAGAAAGTTCTTTTATCTCTGCCTCCCCCTTCCCCCAAGATACATGTTAGCAATCATCCTCCAAGCATATGGCCCACTAATATACATCTGAAGGGTCTCCTGACTAAGGTCTTACTTGACAGTAGTGAAGGACATTTTCCTGACAACATCTAACCCCTCAAGGTCCTGGAAACCTTGCTTCCAAAATTCCTTAGAGACTTACACTATCCCCAACCCCCTCCCTATTGGAAAGTATATCATCAGCCACTCTTCATAACCCCAGTGCAGCTCTTTCTGCCCAGGGGTCCTATACCTGTACTTTAATAAAACCACAGTTTTGCACTGGAGATGTCTCAAGAAGTCTTTATTTTTTTTTTTAAAGATTTTATTTATTTATTTGACAGACAGAGATCACAAGCAGGCAGTGAGGCAGGCAGAGAGAGAGGAGGAAGCAGGCTCCCTGCTGAGCAGAGAGCCCGATTCGGGGCTCGATCCCAGGACCCTGGGATCATGACCTGAGCTGAAGGCAGAGGTTTTAACCCACTGAGCCACCCAGGCGCCCCTCAAGAAGTCTTTATTGACCATTCATTCCTGAACCCCACTTTCACATCACTCACCCCCCCCCCCTTATGAATACCTCCAAAGACTTCCTACTGCCCTCAGGATAAAATCATAACTTCTTAGTACTGTATCACCCAGCCTCTGCCTGTTGCTACAGCTTCTCATCGTGTTACATGCTCCCTCATTCTTTACATCCCCACAACCCTGACTGTTTACAGTACTTAGAACATCATTATTTTTGAAGTCCTAGATTTATTACTGTTCCCATCCTCTTCTTCAATTCCCCTCCCACTTTCACCTAGCTACCTCCCACGATGCATTAGAATTCAATTTAAATGTTATTTCCAGGAAGCATTTTCTAATTCGCCAGACTAAATTACGTCCCGATAGTGTACACTCCTGTAGAAACCTGCATTACTCCATTATAATATTCAACACGTTTATATGTTTTTTTAAGATTTTATTTTTTTATTTGACAGAGAGAGATCACAAGTAGGCAGAGAGGCAGACAGAGAGAGAGGGAGAAGCAAGGCTCCCTGCCGAGCAGAGAGCCTGATGCGGGGCTCGATCCTAGGACCCTGAGATCATGACCTGGGCCGAAGGCAGAGGCTTAACCCACTGAGCCACCCAGGCGCCCCTCAACACGTTTATAATTATTTGTTAATGTCTGGCTTTCCTGATTGACTAGAAGCTTCATGAGGGCATTTAAAACAGTGGCTAGCCCTGATCATTATTGATGAATAAAATTAATAAAAAATTTGATACTGCCCTCAGGAGCCCAGAGTCTAAGAAAACAGATGTTCACATAAATCATTCTTAATTTTAACACAAGATAAAGTAAGTGTAGCAGTACCATGCCATGCTTTCACAACAATGAAATTAATGGGAAAATAAGAGAGGAAACGTTAACTCCCAGTGATAAGATATGAAATACCTGGGGTGCCTGGGTGGCTCAGTCCTTGGGCTTCTGCCTTCAGCTCAGGTCATGATCCCAGGGTCCTGGGATCGAGCCCAGCAGCCGGCTTCCTGCTTCTCCCTCTCCCACTCCCCCTGCTTGTATTCCCCCTATTGCTGTGTGTCTCTCTCTCAAATAAATAAATAAAATCTTAAAAAAAAAAAAAAAAAAAAGACATGAAATAGCCCTACTTGAGCCAGGCTGTGAAGAATGGGAAGAACTCCAACAGGAAGAATGATAGGAAAGGATTCCACAAGAAGGGAGTAGCATAAACAAAGGCGTGAAAAAAAGAGACTCCAGGTAGGTTTGGGCAAAAGCAAGTCCTCAAATGTGATAGAGGTATAGAATGTTCTTGGAAGGGTGTGATGCAAGATAAAGCTAGAAAGGTAAGCTGGCATTATCTAACTGAATATCAGACTGGGTGGGGAGTTTGTATGTTATTCTCTAGGCTGTAAGATCAGATCTGGCTTAAAAAGGGAAAATTGGGGGCGCCTGGGTGGCTCAGTCATTAAGCGTCTGACTTTGTCTCAGGTCGTGATCCCAGGGTCCGGGGATGGATCCTACATGGGCCTCCCTGCTCAGTGGGAAGCCTGCTTCCTCCTCTCCAGCTCTCCCTGCTTGTGTTCCCTCTCTCATTATCTCTCTCTCTCTCTATTAAATAAATAAATAAATAATTTAAAGTCTTTAAAGTCTTTAGAAAAAACAAAAAGAAAAATTTTACATTGTATGGAATTAAATAAAAGGAGAGAAGATGGATTGAGAATCCTTAGGGACTGTTTAGATGAGCAGATCTATCTACAGGTAGCAGGCTCTCCATACTCTGAACAGGTAAACATTTAAAACACATAAGCCTTAAAGAAACCTCTGTCCTACAGCACACAAGCATTTCCAGAGGAGTGTAGGTAATCTTATGAATATTATAGATGCTGGTTCCAGGGGGTGGGAGAAAAGGATCCAGCCAGCTAAATTTATACCAAGAGGTGTAAGTTCCAAAGTTTGGGTGTTCTTTTAAAATTTTCTTTTCAGCTTTTCTGAAGTATAATTGCCAAATAAAATTGTAAGATATTTAAAGTGTACATCGCTATGATTTGATATACAAATATATGGTCAAAGAATTCCCCTATCTAGTTAGTCAACAAAGCCATTCCTTCATATACTTATCTTCGTTGGTTGGTTTTTTTAGTTCTCTCAGCTCATTTCAATTCCACAATACAACATTATCAACTATAGTCACCACATTATATTTCAGATCCTCAGACTTTATTCACCTTACAACTGGACATTTGTACCCTTTTCTCAATCTCTCCCTGTTTCCTCCCCCCTGTACCACAGCCCCTGGCAACCACTTTTCTCCTCTCTGTTTTTATGAGTTTGACTGTTTTAGATTCTACATCTAAGTGATTCTAGGAAGTATTTGCAACAGATTTTTATCAGGGCTAAATAACACTATCACCACTAGTAGCACTGTTACTGGAGCAAAACAACCCAATTCTGTAAAGAAAAGAAGGTGATCTGGCTTTTTTTTTAAAAGATTTAATTAATTTATTTATTTACAGAGATCCCAAGTAGGCAGAGAGGCAGGCAGAGAGGAGGAAGCAGGCTCCCTGCCAAGCAGAGAACCCGATGCGGGGCTCGATCCCAGGACCCTGGGATCATGACCTGAGCCGAAGGCAGAGGCTTTAACCCACTGAGCCACCCAGGTGCCCCTGTGATCTGGCTTTTGAGAACAAAAATAATAGTAGATGGTCAAATTATTAAAAACTCTTCCTCTATTTCAGGAAAACAAATTGTCATACACAGTTGGTATAACCACAGGCTACCTAAAAAATCGGTTTGCCAGTTAGTTTCATATAGGCAAAAGACAGTTGATAGGGTTTCCATTTGCTATAGCACAATGCCTTAATCACAATCTCGCATCATTCATGAATCCAGAACACAAACTCTCCTGACTTTGAAATTTCCAGCATCTATTCTGAGGGATTTGGCTTTTTTTTTTTTCCCTACTTTCAGGTGCATCATTTGGTATGTGATAGACATTTCTTTTACATACATCTCAGTCATGAAATGTAAACACAGTTTCATATACTTGTGGGTGTCTTCCTTTCCTAGGTCCTGTATAGAATATTTACAAGAAACTATGAAATGGAGGCATTTCCTCTAAGGATGAATATTTGTTCCATTTATAGCAAATGTATATTCCAATGTCTGTGTTTTCTGCAGACAAAACAGCGTTTATTTCAATTCAGAATCATAATATAATCATGATTAATTTTAAATGGCAACTAAACAATACATCTATTTCGAGTAATATGTAGATTTAAAGCACCAGTAATATGAACAGTATCACTGAAGTCACGTGCACAAAAGCATAGGCATTGACAGCTATGATAAGTGTGCTGCTTGGCTAAGAACAATTTTAACACTTTACCCTGATTTCAGAAACATCCTGATTTCAGAGATATTAAAATGTGGGGGAAATGAAGTGCATCACAGAGTCAATAAAATATGGTGAGTCCTGCCTCTTCAACTAGATTATGAGTCCTCCTAAGTTGGAACCTGCATCCAAGTAGGATGTTTCCTGAAAATAATATCAACCTGAATCAAACTGATCTAAATAAGAAAGTTTCTTGGCTCACAAAACTGGAAAGGTATAATGATGCAGGAGAAGCTTTCAGGGTTGGTTAAGCCTGAAGAAAAAGTTCTGATCAAAAACTCAGGTTTTCAAAAGGCAACTGACAGAATGGGAGAAGATCTTTGCAAATGACATAGCAGATAAAGGGCTAGTGTCCAAAATCTATAAAGAACTTAGCAAACTCAACACCCAAAGAACAAATAATCCAATCAAGAAATGGGCAGAGGACATGAACAGACTTTCCTGCAAAGAAGACATCTAGATGGCCAACAGACATATGAAAAAGTGCTCCACATCACTCAGCATCAGGGAAATACAAATCAAAACCACAATGAGATACCACCTCACACCAGTCAGAATGGCTCAAATTAACAAGTCAGGGAATGACAGATGCTGGTGAGGATGTAGAGAAAGGGGAACCCTCCTACATTGTTGGTGGGAATGCAAGCTGGTGCAACCAGTCTGGAAAACAGCATGGAGGTTCCTCAAAAAGTTGAAAATAGAGCTACCCTACGACCCAGCAATCGCACTGTTGGGTATTTACCCTAAAGATACAAATGTAGTGATCCGAAGGGGCACATGCACCCGAATGTTTATAGCAGCAATGTCCACAATAGCCAAGCTATGGAAAGAACCTAGATGTCCATCAACAGACGAATGGATAAAGAAGAGGTGGTATATATATACAATGGAATACTATGCAGTCATCAAAAGAAATGAAATCTTGCCATTTGCGACGACGTGGATGGAACTAGAGGGTATTATGCTGAGCAAAATAAGTCAATTGGAGAAAGACAGTTACCATATGATCTCCCTGATATGAGGAAGTTGAGAGGCAATGTTGGGGGCGGGGGGAGGTTGGGGGATAGGAAAGGAATAAATGAAACAAGATGGGATCGGGAGGGAGACAAACCATAAGAGACTCTTAATGTCACAAAACAAACTGAGGGTTGCCAGGGGGAAGGGGAGTAGGGAGAGGGTGGTCGGGTTATGGACATTGGGGAAGGTATGTGCTATGGTGAGTGCTGTGAAGTGTAAACCTGACGATTCACAGACCTGTAGCCCTGGGGCTAATAATACATTTTAACAAAAAAAGTTAAAAATTTAAAAAAACTTTTTTTTAAAAACTCAGGGTTTTTTCCCATCTGTCTGCTTTGCTCTCCTAACATAAGCCTCATTCTGAAGCTACCCTCCCCTCTTCCTCAGTGATCTTAATTAAGCTGGGTGTCAGTAGCTATTGACTCCCTTCTACCTCTTAACACCCAGCCAAATCAATGAACTTCCTTTTCTAGAAGCTTCCAACAGAGCTTTCCTATGACTTGTCAGTTTGATGGTTCACATGTCTCTTCTTAAGCCAATTACATGATAAAGGGTTGTGATTATCCTGATTGGTTGAGATCCATCAAGTCTCCAGAACTATGAAACTGGATCTGTTTTTCCTGAGGCGTGTGAAAGGGTGTCTTAAAGGCACAAGAATGCAAGCTCCGCATAGGCAGGGACTTTGTCTTTTTCCTATTTCCCTGATTCCTAGTACAGTACCTGCCCCAAAGACAACTATTATTTCTTTCAGGGGGGCAGGGGTGGGAGAGAGAGAGAGAAAGAATCTTTTTTTTTTTTTTTAAAGATTTTATTTATCTGACAGAGAGAGATCACAAGTGGGCAGACAGGCAAGCAGAGAGAGAGAGAGGAGGAAGCAGGCTCCCCGCAGAGCAGAGAGCCTGATGTGGGACTCGATCCCAGGACCCTGAGATCATGACCTGAGCTGAAGGCAGAGGCTTAACCATTGAGCCACCCAGGTGCCCCAAGAGAGAGAAAGAAAGAATCTTAAACAGGCCCCATGCTGAGGGTGGAGCCTGACACAGGACTTGATCTCATGACCCTTGGATCATGACCTGAGCAGAAATCGAGAGTCAGACACTTTTTTTTTTAAGATTTTATTTATTTATTTGACAGACAGAGATCACAACTAGGCAGAGAGGCAGGCAGAGAGAGAGGGGGAAGCAGGCTCCCTGCAGAGCAGAGAGCCCGATGCGGGGCTGGATCCCAGGACTCTGGGATCATGACCTGAGCCAAAGGCAGAGGTTTTAACCCACTGAGCCACCCAGGCGCCCCGAGAGTCAGACACTTAACCAACTGAGCCACTCAGGTGCCCCTAGATAATTATTTTTAAAATAATGAAATAACTGAATGAGAAGAATGCCATTAATAATACATGATGAAAATAGATAGTGAATTATGGAGTATGAATACTGTATTGTTTTTTTCCACCAAGAAAATTCTGTCAGAACTTTAAATGAGAGCTTTTTGGAAAATGTACAATTAAACATTTCATGATAATGGTTTCCCTATAGAAAATTGATATCTTCAAGGTGCACATTTGGAAAAACTCCAAATCTTAATTTTTTATTAAAAAATGTATAATTCAGTTTTACATATGATTTATAAGAGGAGCTTAGAATTAAATTAGCAAAGCGTCATGTACAGAGAAGGCATTTCAGTGACTGATTATTGAATGTAATTACATTAAGGAAATATAATTATATTTTCTTGTCTGAAAATCACATTGTATAAATTACATTGTCTCGTATACACTGATTGTACAAATCATGAAGTAGGAGTTCAAGAGACAAGCAGCTGATTTGTGAGAAAACGCTGGCAGGCTGAACTGCCATGTAGGAGGGTGTTCTTATTCAGATGCCTTTGGTTACTTAGTATCTTCAACCTTATTCAAATAATGCCCCCGAACCCCTGGAAAGATTACTAAGTGAGTGGCATCTTATACTTAGGCAATTAATAGCAAACAGAGGGAAGTGGTATTGCAAAAAGACACTGTCACTTTCATTCAATTCCAGGTAATTGTTTAGTAAAATTGAATCACATTTTTTTTTAAAGATTTTATTTATTTATTTGACAGAGAGAAATCACAAGTAAGCAGAGAGGCAGGCAGAGAGAGAGAGGAGGAAGCAGGCTCCCAGCTGAGCAGAAAGCCCGATGCGGGGCTCAAACCCAGGACCTGGGATCATGACCTGAGCCGAAGGCAGCGGCTTAACCCACTGAGCCACCCAGGCGCCCCTGAATCACATTTTTTAAAGGAAAAACTCTGATACTTCATGATATACCCAAAGTGATTTCTGAACTCAGAATGACAAAGTCTATTAGATGCTCCGTACACATACTCTCATATGCCTTCTTAAACCCACAGGAGGACAACCTCTACTTCTTTTGTGCTGCTTATTAAGGATGCATGAAGGAAGCATTTAAAATAAGGTGACCAATTCCTTTCAGTTAGGAGATTTTCCTAATTTTAAAAATTCTATCCCAGGAAATCCCTCAGTCTAAGGAAAACTAGGAAAGTTAATCATCCTACTTTGAAAACTCCTTTTAGGGGGCACCTGGGTCACTCAGTCAGTTAAGCGACTGCCTTCACCTCAGGTCATGATCCCAAGGTCCTGGGATAGAGTCCTAGGATGGACCCCCTTGTTGGGTTCCCTGCTCAGCAGGGGCATTTGCTTCCACCCTCCCCCCCACTCATGCTCTCTCTCTCTCTTTCAAATAAATGAAAACTCCTTTTAAAAATAATAGAAAACTTCCCTGGATCTACCCAGATTTCCCATTACACTTCTTTTCTCTTTCTGAGGTTATCCGATTGCTCTCCTAAAAACTTAAAATGTTTCTCCCCGTAATTCTGCTGACTTATTTCCCTTTAGCTTGCTGTGGACTTCCAAGCCAAGGTTTAAGGTAGATAGCTTAATGTCTATTGTATTTGTTAACCACCTAGTAAGCAAATGACCTCCATGAATTTTATCTGAGTTTTCAGAGGAGGTGATGTAAGTACATTGAAAGGTCTCCTTTTAGCCCTGAGCTTTTGTAGTGAGAGATCTTGGAATGAAAATGAAAACCAATGGAATTATGCTTTACAGATTTGAAAACTCAAGTGTTCAATGGTCTTGGATGGCATAAGGATACCTCCTTTTGGGGATTCTTCTTCAGTTTTGTTTTGTTTTGTTTTGATTTCTTTAAGTGACTCAATTTAGGGGCACCTGGCTGGCTCAGTCAGTAGAGCGCCTGACTCTTGGTTTTGTGGTCTGAGTTCAAGCCCCACTTTAGACATAGAACTTATATAAAAAAATAAAAAGAGGGGCACCTGGGTAGCTCAGTTGTTAAACATCTCCTTCAGCTTGAGTCATGATCCCGGTGTCCTGGGATCGAGCCTCCCATTGGGATCGAGCCTCCCATTGGGATCCCTGCTCGGCGGAAAGCTGGCTTCTCCCTCTCCAACTCCCACTGTTTGTGTTCCCTCTCTCTCTGTCAAATAAATAAATTAAATCTTTTAAAATAATAATAATAATAGATAAAAATAAAAAAGAAAGATAAAGTGATTCAATTTAAGTTTTCTCCTAGTCCCAAGGTGGGGTACCCGGGAAACAATTTTAGGTTTTATGCAAGGATACCATTAACTAACTAAAAGCAATGAAAAGATTGTTAATTGTTTTCTTTCAAGTCTTTCTCTCTCTCTCTATGAAAAAACTTGCACTTTATTAGTAGCCATGTAAAGGCAAAGGGAAGCAACAAGGAGATGGTCTTTTCCTATCCAATATTTGATAGCTATTTTAAAACTTTGACATTATCAGGGGTGAGCAACGATGTGCAGCCAGGAGACAGTCATCCTTACACGGTAGTAATGTAATTTGCACTTAAAAATAGGCATAAGGGTGGGCGCCTGGGTGTCTCAATCATTAAGCATCTTCGTTCCGCTCAGGTCATGATCCCAGAGTCCTGGGATCAAACCCCGCATCGGGATCTCTGTTCAGCAGGGATCCACTCCCCCTGCTTGTTTTCTCTTTCCCTGCGTCTCTCTCTGTCAAATAAAGAAATAAAATCTTTAAAAAAAAGACATAAGGGGGGAAATAGGCATAGGGAATAACTTATATACCCTCTATGACTTAGCAATTCCACTCTTAAGTCGTCCAACATTCTGGTACATGTAAATCAGGGGATAAGTATAAGATGTTCTAAATAGCTGTGTTTATCATAGCAAAAATTGAGAAGCCAAAACTATCACCAAAAGAATAGATTAACCATGATATATTATACACCTAAATACTGTGAGGCAGTAAAAAATAAATGAACCACAGCTAAAACAAATGTAACATTGATAAATTTCAAGAACAGAATATACCCATAGAAGGGTATATTCACTATAAATCAGAACCAGAACCTATCTCTTAGGGGAACATCTAACAGTGGGAAAAAGAAAAAGAAAGTTGAGGGGAGTAATTAACACAATCAATTGGCTTTTTTTTTCAATTGGCTTTTAATAACACTGATTTTGATGAGAAGAAAGTTTCATTCCATTTCATTTATTTATTTATTTAAATTTTTTTTAAAGATTTTATTTCTTTATTTGACAGAGAGAGATCATGAGTAGGCAGAGAGGCAGGCAGAGAGAGAGGGGGAAGCAGGCTCCCTGCTGAGCAGAGATCCTGATGTGGGGCTCGATCCCAGGACCCTGAGATCAGGACCTGAGCCCAAGGCAGAGGCTCAACCCACTGTGCCACCCAGGTGCCCCTATTTTATTTATTTTTTAAAAGATTTTATTTATTTATTTGAGAGACAGAGTGCACACAAGCAAGGAGGGGGCCAAGGGAGATGGAGAAGCAGACTCCCCACTGAGCAGGGAGCTCAACACAGGGCTCCAACCCAGGATTCCAGGATCATGACCTGAGCAGAAGGCAGATGCTTAACCAACTGAGCCACCCAGGTGACCCCAAAAGTCTCATTTTAATGTTGATATGTCTGAACACCTCTCTAACATCTACTAATGGTCCTTTATAAGAAAGAGTGAGTCAAATCTTTAGACTCAGGGTCCAAAAGTATCTGGCTGGAATTTGATTACAGTTTTGTTTTTGTTATATTTTTATGGTTACCTTCTACTTATGACAACAAAAACTGGTTGTTGTTGGGTTTTTTTTTTAATTTTGGGGAGTAATATAAAGATATTTTTCTTTTTAGGTAAATGTATGTAAATAAAAATAATCCATTGAAAGCAAAAATATTCAACAAAACCCATAAAGGTGGGATATGGATTATTGACGTAGAGGAATCCTAGTCCAGGGAACTTTCCACATACTCATGAAGAGTTGGAAGAGCAAGGTATCTAGAACTCCCTCTACCCCCAGCACAAACATGCATCTATTTCTCTAAGGCAGCCTTGAATAAAATCCTGTAGCACTATGTCACCACAGAATCTCCTATTTCTTCTCACGGCACAATCCCCTTCTTTTTTTTTTTTTTTTTAAGATTTTTGTTTATTTATTTGACACAGAGAGATCACAAGTAGGCAGAGAGGTAGGCAGAGAGAGAGGGGGAAGCAGGCTCCCTGCTGATCAAAGAGCCCAGATTCAGGGCTCGATCCCAGGACCCTGAGATCATGACCTGAGCTGAAGGCAGAGGCTTAACCCGCTGAGCCACCCAGGTGCCCCCTGCACAATCCCCTTCTTAACATCCAGCAACAACCACCAACCAGCCCTGCAGTTGGACCTAACAGATTCCTCTAAATTCTAAAGTCTTGGCATGTCCAGAACCTGGACTCATTGTGAGAGAGAGCAGCCATAAGCTCTCTCCATGGTATTAGTGTTGGAAGGATTAAAATGAACATCCTTGAGTTTACTTGTTGAGCTAGCATCAGAAACAGAACTTCAAATGGTGTTTGATTTCGGCAATTTTTGTTATTCCTTTTTATGCGACATTTTTAGACATCCCATTCAGATTTAAAAAGATAAATCTGGAGAGACCTTTCATCAATGGCAAACTTTGTTTTTACTAAGGTAAGTGATATGATTAACATTTTACCTACTAGTCAATATAAAACAGACAACATAATCTGGCACCAGTTCAAATTATTTTGAAACAATATAGGTCTTATCTTGGAGAGCACCTGGGTGGCTCAGTGGGTTAAGCCTCTGTCTTCTGCTCAGGTCATGGTCTCAGGGTCCTGAGATCGAGTCCTGTGTCTGGCTCTCTGCTCAGCAGGGAGCCTTCTTCCCCCTCTCTCTCTGCCTGTTGCTCTGCCTACTTGTGATCTCTCTCTCTCTCTCTCTGTGTGTCAGATAAATAAATAAAATATTTAAAAAAAAAGATCTTATCTTGGTTCAAAATTTGAGAAAGATGCTTCCCCAAACACTAACTTTATCAGATTAACTCCACAAAATTGATCAATTAAGTATTTTTGAGTTTGTACTCAGCTCATGTAGACACTGAAGAACATACAAAGAATAATAACTTTTTTAATAGATTTATGATACAACTAGGAAGACTATACTTACTAACCCACACAGAATGATTAGACAGTAAAAAGATGGAGCAAATATTTACATGGCAGGTAGAATAATAAAGATTTTATATTGGAGTTTAATGAGTTTACAAGAGTTATATGAAGAAGAATTACAATTTTTTAAAAAGACTTTATTTATTTATTTGACAGACAAAGATCACAAGTAGGCAGAGAGACAGGCAGGGAGAGGGGGGTAGCAGGCTCCCCGCCAAGCAGAGAGCCCAATGCTAGGCTCGATCCCAGGAACCTGGGACCATGACCTGAGCCGAAGGCAGAGGCTTTAACCCACTGAGCCACCCAGGCACCCTGAAGAAGAATTAAATAAATGAAGATTACAGCAGTCCAAGAAAGCATCATGAAGGGCGTCTGTTTTCTTCTTCTTCTTTTTTTTTTTAAGATTTCATGTATTTATTTGAGAGAGAGAGAGAGAACAAACGAGCCGTGAGAAGGGGCAGAGGCAGAGGAAGAAGCCAATTCTCCACTGAGCTGGGAGCCCCATGCAGGGCTTGATCCCAGTTCCAGGGATCATGACCTGAGCCAAAAGCAGACGCTTAATGACTGAGCCACCCAGGCACCTCTCTCTTTTATTTTTCTTTCTTTCTTTCTCTTTTTTTAATGGGTAAATTTTGAAATGAAAAAAGGAAGATGAAAGTATTTCATGATTAATACCATGATTAAATCAGGGTTTGATGTGACACCAGGAGTAGATATGAAGGAGAATGTATAAGTCTAATGGTACCAGCATGGAGTTTGTGAGGGATATTGATGGGTAAAAATGTGAGGTAAGTAAAGTGACACTAAGCTGTGGAAAACCCTGAAAACTAACCTCAGAGGATTAGCTGCTTCCATAAGGTGTAGAGAAAACATCCTCAAAGGCTTGTGTGAGGATTAAATGAGGTAATATTTGTGATTAGAAATAGTGTTTTAATAATATTGATCTAGGGGCACCTGGGTGGCTCAGTGGGTTAAGCCGCTGCCTTTGGCTCAGGTCATGATCTCAGGGTCCTGGGATCGAGCCCCGCATCGGGCTCTCTGCTCAGCAGGGAGCCTGCTTCCTCCTCTCTCTCTACCTGCCTCTCTGCCTGCTTGTGATTTCTCTCTGTCAAATAAATAAATAAAATCTTTTAAAAAAATAATAATAATATTGATCTAGCAGTCATATACAAGATAGATTAAAATGAAAGAAGAAAATTAGGGAGCCAGACAAAAAGCTATTTCAGTATTCTAGACTTGAGTCCTTGAGGATCTGTGCTAGGGTAGTGCCATTAGGTATAATGAAAAGAGGCAAATCTGAAACATTTTAAAATAAAAAATCTAGTAAGTTATATATATCTATATATTATATATAGATATACCTTTGTACCTATAACATATATACATATGTATATACCTATATATATATATATAAATTTATATTTTGAGTCATTCATCATTCAGTGTTTACTGAGCAAGTGCTATGTGATAGGTATTGAGCCAGAAACATGCAGAAAGCATAGAACTCAGTAAGATTTTGTACATAAGAAGTCCATGAGAAGTGTCAAAGATTTCTGCACTACATTAGAAATAAAGGTAGTGTCTTAACAGAGACAGAGTCAAAGGAATTGAGAAAGGGAGCAGATTTTGTGGAGAAAGATAATCACTCCAATTTGGACACTTGAAATGTGAGGAGAATAGGGTTGTCTATCACCATTTACTTGCCAAATACTGGGCTAGATGCTAAAGCTACAAGAAGGTGTAAGACAAGATCCCTACCTTCAAAAAGCTTAGGCTCAAACCAGGGAGAGAAGAAATATTAGCAAAATTGCAAATGACAGTACATAGTGATGTATGCTAACCGTGGAGTAGGGAGTACAGATAACAAATGCTACAGAAGTTCAGAAAAAAGAGGTAGCATTGTGGTTGGAGCAGTCTGAAGAGGCTTTGTTAAAGATGTAGCATTTGTGCAGAATATAGGAGATGAGACAGTAACAACAATGGAATAACTATTTGTTTTATCCTATACATGTATCTTCCCACTCACATGTATTACCTAATTTAATTGTCACACCAATTCTATGACATAGATACAGATGAGAAGATGAGGGCTTGGAGAGTTGAAGTATGTAATGCAAGTTCATGTGGTTGGTAAGAACTGAACTGAAATTTCACCCAGGTTTGACTCAAGGCCATACTCTTTTTTTTTTTTTTTAATTTATTTTAGAGAGAGAGCATGGGGACAGGGAAAGGGACAAGCAGACTCTGTGCAGAGCCCAACACAGGTCTCAATCTCACACCCCTGAACTCATGACTTGAGCTGAAATCAAGAGATGGTCACTTAATCAACTAAGCCACCCACACACCCCAAAAGGCCATACTCTTTTTTTTTTTTTAAGATTTTATTTATTTATTTGACACAGAAAGAGATCACAAGTAGGCAGAGAGGCAGGCAGAGAGAGGAAGGGAAGCAGGCTCCTGCTGAGCAGAGAGCCCGATGCGGGGCTCAATCCCAGAACCCTGAGATCATGACCCGAGCCGAAGGCAGAGGCTTTAACCCACTGAGCCACCCAGGTGCTCAAAAGGCCATACTCTTAATCACTTCTCTACAAGGAAGGAAAAGCTGTAGGAATTGAAAGTAAGGACTGAATTCAAGTGATATGTAAATGGAGATGTACTAAAAGAAGATTTTAAATTTTGATCTGAAAATAATAATAATGAGTTAAGACTTACATATTAGTTACTATGTAACAGGCATTCTTCTGTAGGTATTACTATATTTTGTGCATATTAATTTTCTAATAATCCAATGAAGTAAGTTTTATTATTTTCACTTTAAGGATAAGGAACCAATCATCCTGTTAGCCAGTTCTCATCCCCAAATGGACCCATTCTCATTCTGCAGATCAGACTTTGAATCACTAACATCTAGGTTCCTGACTGTAGAAGTTTGGAACAAAGTGGGATTGACAATCATTATGTACAATTTAGTTGGTTTGAGTTTATTTGATCCATTTTCTTTAATCCATGGGAGATGAGCCGAAAGAATTGTTCATCTGGTAATCTATCTGGAGGCTTGAGCATTCAAATGCATTAAATAGATGATTCGCTATGAAATTTCAGCTCTGTCATTTGTAAACTCATAGACAAAGTCAGGTTTTTGGGTTAGCGGGCTGTGCTCTTTGCTGATTTGCAAGTTTAGAGGCATTTGGGTGACTGGCTCCACTTAGTGCTGAAATGCCATAGTGCAGGCTGGTTATGGTTCCACAGTCATAAAAATCAAGAAAAGAGTGAAATGCAGACCATTTTTCTGTTTAGGACAGTTGTGTGACTACCATCTTCAGACTGAGAAGTTGAAGTTCAACTCCTTAAGTGTCGGTGCTGAAAATAGTAGAATCTGGGGGCAAGAAATACGAGGCCAGAGACGGGAGTTAAGAGAGAAAGGAGAGTCTCTGGCCACGACAGTGGATCAGGTTCCTGGTGTGCAGTCTATGCTTTCTAGATAATGTTGCAGATCCTTTCAAAATCAGTTGTCTGAATGCCATTGTTAAGACTTCATGGAGGAGGGGAAAAGGACCTAGCTAGCGTCAGACTAGAATCAGAAACAGAACATTTTCAGTAGCATCACTGTATTACTCCAAATTTTGAGTTTACTTTATGCAAAATTTTTCATAGCAAATTACTGGGTTATTTTAGATTTGTTAAGTAATAGAAGGGTTGCAGTGTGCTTCTAATAAACATTTTTTAAAGGGATTAATGATGTATTATGTCATATCTCTTTCAAGCATTGCAGCCTAAAATACTTATTTGGTCTCCAGTGTTATTCTGTATCCATAAAGAATTGGGTCAAGTAAAATATCAAAGTTAGAAGAAGACAGGGGTGCCTGGGTGGCTCAGTAGGTTAAGTATCTGCCTTCAGCTCAGGTCATGATTGAACCCTGTGTCGGGCTCCACGCTCAGTGGGAACTCTGCTTCCCCCCTCCCCTTTGCCCACCTTTTGCTCTCTTGCTCACTCTCTCTCTCTCAAATATATTCTTTTTTTTTTTTTAAAGATTTTATTTATTTGACAAACAGAGATCACAAGTAGGCAGAGAGAGAGAGAGAGAGAGGAGGAAGCAGTCTCCCTGCTGAGCAGAGAGCCCAATGCGGGGCTCCATCCCAGGACCCTGGGATCATGACCTGAGCCAAAGGCAGAGGCTTTGACCCACTGAGCCACCCAGGCCCCCCTCTCAAATATATTCCTTTTTTTTTTTTTTAAGTTTGAAGAAGGCAATGAAACACTAGACAAAAAAATAGGAGCATGTCAAAATGGGCCATTAAAAAAGAGAATCTAAAGCTCTTGTCTCTTCATCTTGGTTTTCGGTTCACTTTCCTGGCTCCTACCTACATTTCTCTATAGTCACCTTGTATTTACTTAAACTCGAGATTCCAGTTTGATTTCAGAAAGCCATACCAAAATGATTTCTTCTTGAGCTTCAGGTCCCGGAAACACTATGGTAGATTTCAGCCAGTCCAAGGACACGTTGTAAGCCCGTGACTCTCTGGGTGGTGCCCAGAGCATGTATTCTTTGTATGTAAAGGGAACTCCACTAATCTCACTGACTGATGAACAAGGTGGGTGACCACTCAGAGCAAACAATCAGACTCTACAACTTGAATCACTTCCACCTGATGGTTTATGTTGGTTTAGGAAACATATTGCATGGCTTTGGAGGGAAAATAACTTGATCTGGACATATTTATATTTTAACAGGGACAAAGCCTTCATTTTATGTCTGAAAGACAGAGGGGTCATGCTTATTACCAGGATAATCCTCGGGTTTTCTGAATGAATAGAGTTATAGAAATGAGATTGCATCTGAGTAAATACATTAATCCAGTTCCAGGCTCAGTTTTTTTGGCTAGTACAATTTCAGTTCTTCATTGTTCTCCCTTGAATGGGCCTCTCTGTGTAATCATAAAAACATTTTCTTAACAACCATTACTAAATAATTAAAAGGACTGGAGACAGTGCCCTTGTGCTATGATATAGAGATAACTCTATAACCTTTATGAAGAAGGTACTTTCCCATCTTATCACACTTAACTCATTTAAACCATAAAGCTTGACAAGGTAAATATTACTAGTATTAATCACCATTTTGCAGATGAGTTACCTGAGACTTGCAGAGGTTGGGTAACTTGCCAAAGACAATAAATAAAGGGAGGAGTGGGAAAGCAAGCCCTGTTGACCTTCGTCTTACCCTCTTTCCCTTCTCGCAACTTGACCTTTCAGAGAAATTTGGGAACATCATAATGTTTGGATGATAACAGTAAGGAAAGAAAAAAAAGTTAAAATGTCAACTGAGGAAGAAAATAATAAGCATTTAATTAAAAAATAGTCTCCTAGATAAGAGTGTCTATTAGGTTTACATAAAAAATTACATGTACAAAGCCAGAAAGTAAGGAAGTGTTCCCCAACACCCCCAAAAGGAAAAGAAGAGATAGGATCATGTAGAAAAGACACAGAAAGGGGACACCTGGGTGGTTCAGTGGGTTAAGCCTCTGCCTTTGGCTCAGGTCATGATTTCAGGGTCCTGGGATCAAGCCCCACATTGGGCTCTCTGCTCAGCAGAGAGCCTGTTTCTTCTCTCTCTGCCTGCCTCTCTGCCTACTTGTGATCTCTCTCTCTTTGTCAAATAAATAAATGAAATCTTAAAAAAAAAAAAGACACAGAAACTAACTTGAAAGAGCTCCCAATGGCTAGAATAATCTGATCAACAAAATAAATAATGATACTATGATACTATAAGCCAAAAAATATAATAAATATCCATAAGTCCACATTGATTTAAATAGATGATTGAATAAATAAATAAATGGAGAAGGGACAGTTGTTTCTTTTTTTATGTTATCAACGTACAATGAGTTATTTGTTTCAAGGGTATAGGTCTGTGAATCATCATTTTTACATAATGCACAGCTCTCACCATAGCACATACCCTTCCCAATGTCCATCACCCAGCCACCCCATCCCTCCCACCTCCCTCCATTCCAGCAACCCTGTTTGTTTTCTGAGATTAAAGTCTCTTATGGTTTGTCTTCCTCCCTATTTCCATCTTTTTTCATTTTTCCCTCCCTTCCCCTCACAACCCCCACCCTGTCTCTCAAATTCCTTTTATCAGAGAGAGGATATGATAATTGTCTTTCTCTGATTGACTTATTTTGCTTAGCATAATATTCTCTGGTTCCATCCATGTCATTGCAAATGGCAAGATTTCATTTTTTAAAAATATTTTATTTATTTATTTGACAGAGAGAGAGAGATCACAAGTAGGCAGAGAGGCAGGCAGAGAGAGAGGAAACAGGCTCTCTTCTGAGCAGAGAGCCCAATGCAGGGCTCGATCCCAGGACACTGAGATCATGACCTGAGCCAAAGGCAGAGGCTTAACCCACTGAGCCACCTAGGTGCCCCAAGATTTCATTTTTTGATGGCTGCATAGTATTCCACCGTGTGTGTGTGTGTGTGTGTGTGTGTGTGTGTGTGTGTGTGTACATATGTATGTGTACACACACACACACACACACACACACACACACCATATCTTCTTTATCCATTCATCTGTTGAGGGACATCTAGGTTCTTTCCATAGTTTGGCTATTGTGGACATTGCTGCTATAAACATTCGGGTGCATGTGCCCCTTCAGATCACTACATTTGTATCTTTAGGGTAAATACCCAATAGTGCAATTGCTGGGTCGTAGGGTAGCTCTATTTTCAATCTTTTGAGAAACCTCCATATTGTTTTCTAGAGTGGTTGCACCAGCTTGCATTCCCACCAACAATGTAGGAGTGTTCCCCTTTCTCTGCATCCTCGCCAACACCTGTCATTTCCTAACGGGTTAATTTGAGCCATTCTGACTGGTGTGAGGTGGTATTTCACTGTGGTTTTGATTTCCCTGATGTCGAGTGATGTGGAGCACTTTTTCATTTGTCTGGTGGCCATTTGAATGTCTTCTTTGCAGAAATGTATGTTCAAGTCTTCTGCCCATTTCTTGATTGGATTATTTGTTCTTTTGGTGTTGAGTTTGGTAAGTTCTTTATAGACTTTGGATACTAGCCCTTTATCTGATATTTCATTTGCAAATATCTTCTCCCATTCTGTCAGTTGTCTTTTGGTTTTGTTGACTCTTTCCTTTGCTGTGCAAAAGCTTTTGATCTTGATGAAGTCCCAATAGTTCATTGTTGCCCTTGCTTCCCTTGCCTTTGGCGATGTTTCTAGGAAGAAGTTGCTGCAACTGAGGTCAAAGAGGTTGCTGTCTGGGTTCTCCCCAAGGATTTTGATGGATTCCCGTCTCACATTGAGGTCGTTCATCCATTTTGAGTCTATTTTTGTGTGTGATGTAAGGAAATGGTCCCGTTTTATTCTTCTGCATGTGGTTATCCAATTTTCCCAATACCATTTGTTGAAGAGACTGTCTTTTTTCCATTGGACATTCTTTCCTTTAGTTGACCATTGAGTTGAGCATCCATTTCTGGACTTTCTGTTCTGTTCCATTGATCTCTGTGTCTGTTTTTGTGCCAGTACCATACTATCTTGATGATTACAGCTTTGTAATAGAGCTTGAAGTCTGGAATTGTGATATCACCAACTTTGTTTGTTTTTTCAACATTCCTCTGGCTATTCAGGGTCTTTTCTGGTTCCATATAAATTTTAGGATTATTTATCCCATTTCTTTGAAAAAAGTTGATGGCATTTTGATAGGGATTGCACTAAATGTGTAGATTGCTCTAGGTAGCGTAGACATTTTAACAATATTTGTTCTTCCAATCCATGAGCATGGAACATATTTCCATTTCTTTGTGTCTTCTTCAATTTCTTTAATGAGCACTTCATAGTTTTCTGAGTACAGATTCTTTGCCACTTTGGTTAGATTTATTCCCAGGTATCTTATGGTTTGGGGTACAATCATAAACGGGATCAACTCCTTAATTTCTCTTATTTCAGTCTTGCTGTTGGTGTATAGAAATGCAACTGATTTCTGTGCATTGATTTTATATCCTGACACTTTACTGAATTCCTGCATGAGTTCTGGCAGTTTCAGAATGGAGCCTTTGGGGTTTCCCACATAAAGTATCACATCATCTGCAAAGAGTGAGAGTTTGACCTCTTCTTTGCTGATTCAGATGTCTTTTATTTCTTTTTGTTGTCTGATTGTCAAGGCTAGGACTTCTAATACTATGTTGAATAATAGTGGTGATAGTGGACCTTAGGGGAAAAGCTTTCAGTTTTACCCCATTGAGAATGATATTCACTATGGGTTTTTCATAGATGGCTTTTATGATATTGAGGTATGTGCCCTCTATCCCTACACTGTGAAGAGTTTTTTTTTTTTAATATTTATTTATTTGACAGAGAGAGATCACAAGCAGGCAGAGAGGCAGGCAGAGAGAGAGGAGGAAGCAGGCTCCCTGCTGAGCAGAGAGCCCGTCGCCGGGCTCGATCCCAGGACCCTGAGATCATGACCTGAGCCAAAGGCAGCGGCTTAACCCACTGAGCCACCCAGGCGCCCCTGAAGAGTTTTGATCAAGAATGGATACTGTACTTTGTCAAATGCTTTTCAAGCATCTATTGAGAGTATCATATGATTCTTGTTCTTTCTTTTATTAATGCATTGTATTATGGTGATGGATTTGCTCATGTTGATCCAAACTTGCAGCCCAGCAATAAATCCCTCTTGGTCATGGTGAATAATCTTTTTAATGTACTGTTGGGTCCTATTGGCTAGTATTTTGGTGAGAATTTTTGCATCCATGTTCATCATGGATATTGGGATCAAGGTAATGCTGACCTCATAAAATGAGTTTGGAAGTGTTCCTTCCATTTCTATTTTTTGGTATAGCTTCAGGAGAATAGATATTAATTCTTTAAATGTTTTGTAGAATTCCCCTGGGAAGCTGTCTGGCCCAGAGCTCTTGTTTTGGGGGAGATTTTTGATGGCTGCTTCAATCTCCTTACTGGTTTTGGATATTTTCAGATTTTCTATTTCTTCCTGGTTCAGTTTTGGTAGTTTATAAGTCTCTACGAATGCATCCATTTCTTCCAGACTGTCATATTTGCTAGTGCATAGTTGCTCATAATATGTTCTTACAATTGTTTGTATTTCTTTGGTGTTGGTTGTGATCTCTCCTTTTTCATTCATGATTTTATTATTTTGGATCCTTTCTCTTTTCTTTTTGTTAAGTCTGGCCAGGGATTTATCAATCTTATTAATTCTTTCAAAGAACCAGCTCCTAGTTTTGTTGATCTGTTCTACTGTTCTTTTGGTTCTATCTCATTAATTTCTGTTCTGATCTTTATTATTTTTCTTCTTCTGCTGGGTTTAGGCTTTCTTTCTTGTTCTTTCTCCAGCTCCTTTAGGTGTAGGGTTAGGTTGTGTACTTGAGACCTTTCTTGTTTCTTGAGAAATGCTTGTATTGCTACATATATTCCTCTTGGGACTGCCTTTGCTGCATCCCAAAGATTTTGAAGAGTTGTGTTTTCATTTTCATTTGTTTCCATGAATTTTTTCAATTCTTCTTTAATTTCCTGGTTGACCCATTCATTTATTCTTTAGTAGGATGCTCTTTAGCCTCCATGTATTTGAGTTCTTTCCAACTTTCCTCTTGTGGGTGAGTTCTAGTTTCAAAGCATTGTGGTCTGAAAACACGCATGGAATGAGCCCAATCTTTTGGTACCAGTTGAGACCTTATTTGTGATCCAGGATGTGATCTATTTTGCAGAATGTTCCATGTGGACTAGAGAAGAATGTGTATTCTGTTGCTTTGGGATGGAATGTTCTGAATATATCTGTGATGTCCATCTGGTCCAGTGTGTCATTTAAAGTTTTTAATTTCCTTGTTGATCTTTCACTTAGATGATCTGTCCATTTCAGTGAGGGGGGTGTTAAAGTTCCCTACTATTATTGTATTATTGCCCATGTGTTTCTTTGATTTTGTTATTAATTGGTTTATATAAATGGTTGATCCCATGTTAGGGGCATAGATATTTAAAGCTGTTAGGTCTTCTTATTGGACAGACCTTTTCAGTATGATATAATGCCCTTCCTCATCTCTTATTATAGTCTTTGGCTTAAAATCTAGTTTATCTGATTTAAGGATTGCCACCCCAGCTTTCTTTTGATGCCTATTAGCATGGTATATTGTTTTCCACTCCCTCACTGTAAATCTGGAGGTGTCTTTGGGTATAAGATGAGTTTCTTGCAGACAGCATATTGATGGATCTTGTTGTTGTTGTTGTTTTTATCCATTCTGATACCCTGTGTCTTTTGATTGGGGCATCTAGCCCATTTACATTCAGGATAACTATTGAAAGATATGAATTTAGTGCCATTGTATTCCCTGTAAAGTGATTGTTACTGTATATTGTCTCTGTTCCTTTCTGGTCTACTACTTTTAGGCTCTCTCTTTGCTTAGAGGACCCTTTTCAATATTTCCTATAGGGCTGGTTTGGTGTTTGCAAATTCTTTTAGGTTTTGTTTGTCCTGGAAGCTTTTTAACTCTCCTTCTATTTTCTTTTTTTCTTTTTTTCTTTTTTAAAGATTATTTATTTATTTATTTGACAGAGAGAGATCACAAGTAGACGGAGAGGCAGGCAGAGAGAGAGAGAGAGAGGGAAGCAGGCTTCTTGCTGAGCAGAGAGCCCGATGCGGGACTCGATCCCAGGACCCTGAGATCATGACCTGAGCCGAAGGCAGCGGCTTAACCCACTGAGCCACCCAGGCGCCCCTCTCCTTCTATTTTCACTGACAGTCTAGCTGGATATAGTATTCTTGGCTGCATATTTTTCTCATATAGTGCTCTGAATATATCATGCCAATCTTTTTTGGCCTGCGTATGTTATCATTGTATGTATTTCTACTGTTGTATGTTACAGACCTCTTGTCCTGAGCTGCTTTCAGGATTTTCTCTTTGTCACTGAGACTTTTAAGTTTTACTATTAGATGACGGGTGTTGATCGATTTTTATTAATTTTGGGGGGGTTCTCTGTGTCTCCTAGATTTTGCTGCTTGTTCCCGTCCCCAAATTAGGGAAGTTCTCTACTATAATTTACTCCATTATTCCTTCTGCCCCTCTCTCTCTTTCTTCTTCTGGGATCCCAATTATTCTACAATTGTTTCATCTTATGGTATCACTTATCTCTCGAATTCTCCCCTTGTGATCCAGTAGTTGTTTATCTCTCTTGTTCTCAGCTTCTTTATTCTCCATCATTTGGTCTTCTATATCACTAATTCTCTCTTCTGCCTCATTTATGCTAGCAATAAGAGGGTGCATTTTTTATTGTATCTCATTAGTACCTTTTTTGATTTCAACTTGGTTAGATTTTAGTTCTTTTATTTCTCCAGAAGGGGATTCTCTAGTGTCTTCTATGCTTTTTTCAAGCCTATAGCATCTTTATAATCATCATTCGGAGCTCTAGTTCTGACATCTTACTAATGTCCATATTGATTAGGTCCCTAGCTGTCAGTACTGCCTCTTGTTCTTTTTTTTTTTGAGGTGTGTTTTTCTGCCTTGTCATTTTATCCAGAGAAGAATAGATCAATAAGAGAACCAAATACTAAAAGGGTAGCAATGACCCCAGAAAAATATACACTAACAACATCAGAAAAGACCCAAAACTGTGGGTAGAACAGAACCACACACTTGATTTTGGACGTATTTTGGTCTGCTAGAAGAAAATGTTTCCCCAAATTTTAAAGAAAGAAAAACTTATATATATACAAAAATAAGGGTAAACAAGATGAAGAGATAAAATATGATTGTAAAGATGAAAAATTTAAAAAGATTTTTAAAAAGGAATTGATAAGATAAGAAGTTGGTTAAAAAAGAAAAAGAAAAAAAATGTGATCACGCTGGAGACTAGAATAAAGCCATATGCTTGATTTCGGGTATATTTTGATCTGTTAGAAAAAACTGTATCCCAAAATTTTAAAGAAAGAAAAACTTATGTGTACAAAAATTAAGGTTAAATACAATGAAGGGATAGAATATGATTATAACAATGAAAATTTAAAATATTTTAAAAAAGGTATTGATAAGATAAAATAGTTAAGAAGGTTAAAATAGTAAAGAGAAAAAAATAGAATAAGTAAAACATAAAATTAAAGAAATTTAACTTTGAAAGACCAAAGAATCAGAGGAAAAAAGCCATGAAATCTATGAGCTGTATCCATAGCTCTGAAGTTCTGCAGTTCTCATTGATCTGTTAACTTGATCTTGGTTGGATATTCTTGTTGATATTCTGGAGGAGGGGCCTGTTGCAGTGATTCTCAAATGTCTTTGCCAGAGGCGGACTTGCACCACGCTTGCCAGGGGCCAGGCTAAGTAATCTGCTTGGGTTTGCTCTAGGGAGCTTTTGTTCCCTGAATGCTTTCTGTAGAGCTTTGGAGGATGGGAATGAAAATGGCGGCCTCCTAGTCTTTGGGCCCGTAGGAGCTGAGCACTCAGGACCCCACTGCTCATTGCACCCTCAGAGAAAAGCAATCAATCAGTCCTGTCTCCCTGGTCTCTGCCCACACTCTGTGCTCACCCAGCCTGTGACCAAGCATTTCTATCTCTGGCACACAGTCCCCTTTGGAGTCCCCAAACCCAGCAGATTCCTGCAGCTCACTCCCGCACCACTCCTTCTGGAGGAGGAAGGTAAGTCTCCCAGATCTGCTGCTTGTGGGGTCCCTGCTTGAAGAGTAGTGGCCTGACTGTGCTTTAGATCATGGTTTAAGGTAACCCCAAGCTGAGAGCACACTCCTTGGTTCTGACTCTGCAGCTGACTTCCCCGCTCTGATACCTAGAAGCTCTGCCACATTCAGGCACCCCTGGTCTTTCTGTGATCCCAAAGGTCCTGAGACCACACTGTCCCTGCAAGGACCCCAGCCCCCCAACCCCCTCACGCTCCCAACCCCTATCCCCCATCCCCACCACCCTCCCACTCCTGTTTAGCCACTGGAGCGACGTCCCTCCATGGAGCAGACTTCTAAAGTTCCGATTTTGTGCTCCGCAGCTCCACTACTTGCCGGGAGCCGGCCCCTCCCCCTGCAGTCTCTTCCCATATATAGCCTTGGATTCATTTCTCCACATGACTTACCTTCCAGAAAGTGGTCACTTTTCTGTTCCTAGAATTGCTGCTCTTCTTCTCTTTGATCTCCTGTTGAGTTTGTAGGTGTTCTGAATGGTTTGATAACTATCTAGATAAATTCCTGGAACCCAATAAAATTTAGGTCTCCTACTCTTCTGCCAACTTGCTCCTCCTCCAGGGACAATTGTTCCTTACAGAAGAATTCCAATTAATGACATAGAAAAAATGAGGCAAATGAAAAGAGAAAATCACCATTAGAACCCCACAGTAATAATTGCTAAAGGTAAGATCAATCGAATATTAAAACTATTGGGTGAAGTAGTGAAAGCTAAATAAACTGTGTTTAGTTAACAGTACTATAGCAATATTTGTTCAATACTTGTGGTAAATTTTTATGTAAGATACTGACAATAAGGGAAAATGAATGAGGGGGAAATGGGAACCTTATATATTATCTTTGCAACCTTTCTATTGCTCTAAAACTATTCTTTTTTAAATTTTTATTTTTTAATTCTTTTTTTTAAAAAGAGTTTATTTATTTGAGAGAGAAGGAGAGCACAAGTGGGGAGGTGGGGGAGAGGAGCAGAGGGAGAAGCAGACTCCCCACTGAGCAGGGAGCCAGATGTGGGGCTTAATCCCAGGACCTTGATATCACCAACTGACCCAAAGCAGATGCTTAACCAACAGAGCCACCCAGGCCCCCCCTACAGCTATTTTTTAAAGATTTTATTTATTTGTTTATTTGACAGAGATCACAAGTAGGCAGAGAGGCAGGCATGGGGGCCAGGGCGGAGCAGTCTCCCTGCTGAGCAGGGAGCCTAATGAGGGCTTGATCCCAGGACCCCGAGATCATAACCTAAGCCAAAGGCAGAGGCTTAATCCACTGAGCCACTCAGGCGCCTCCCCTCTATAACTATTATAAAATAAAGTTTATTTTAGTAAAAAAATAAAATTCATTTTAGACATAACAAAATTAGTGGCTGGTGGTTTAAGGAAAAACAGGATGTTGATGTAGTCCTAAAGTATTTTACAAAAAATATTTATTAATTTTAAAAAATATTTATTAATTACAAAGGGAAAAAGTACTAAACTTATAGTGAAGAAACCTGGCAGATATTACATAACTAAATGATCAAAGTTAATATCACCAGTAATCAGACATGTTAATATCACATAACCCTGATGGGATGTGCTATGAAGGGCACATGGCCCCTGGAAGATTCTTTTCAAAAATCTATTTAACCTCAATCTAAGAACGAGAAAACATCAGACAAGTCCAAACTGGGGGACATTCTACAAAATTCTCTATTCAGAAGTGTCAAGATCATGAAAGACAAGAAAAGATTGAGGAACTGCTGAAACTGAAAGAGACTTAGGAGATGAGGCAAGTAAATGCAATATCGGAGCCTAGACCAGAAGAAGGGTATTAGTGGAAAACTGGTGATTGCTAAATAAAGTCTGTGTTTTAGTCAATAATATTGTACCAGTGTTAATTTCCTAGTTTTGACAAATACACCATGGCTACATGTTAATATTAGGGGGACTTAGGTGAAGGGTACATAGGAACTTTTGGAATATAGATTTATACTATATTTGTAACTCTTCTGTCTAAAATTATTTTAAAATATAGAAAATTTTAATTAAAAATATAAGAATTATATTTAAGTGGATCGCAAAATGGTTCTCTTCTACATCCTATGACTGAACTGTGCCTTCTGGAAAATCCTATTAGGTTTTACTTTTTAAAAAATATTTATTTATTTATTTATTTATTTATTTATTTGAGAGAGAGAGCATGAGCAGGGAGAGGGGCAGAGGGAGACATAGAATTTCAAGCAGACTCCATGCTGAGTACAGGGCTTGATCTCATGGCCCTGAGATCATGACCTGAGCCAAAATCATGAGTAGGGCCCTCAACTAACTGAGCCACCCAGGTACATATATTAGGTTTTGATACTCTATGTAATATGTGTCCCTTCTCCCCCATTTATTTATTCAATTAATTATTTTTATCAGTGTGGATCGTGGATATTTGTTATATTATCGGGTTATATTATTATTTGGGTTACAATACAACAGAATCATTATTTATTTTGTTGATCAATTTATTCCAGTGTTAGCCACCGGTATGACATAACACATATGGTTCCTATGCGTAAAAATCTTCTCTTCAGAAAGACAAATACCATTAGATCATAAACTCCTTGCCAGCAGGGACCACATCTTATTCATCTCTGTGTCCTGAATGCCTGGATGCCTTAATAAATGCTTATTGAACTGACCTATGCTATATAGATGTGTAACACACACACACACACTCACTCACACACACACACATATAAAGAGGTGAAGGGGGAGCAAAAGATAATAACTGTAAAGACATGTGTTCCTAAGATCGAAGAGCCAACTACAAAAATAAAACATCCTCTAAATCAAATGAGCATGTTGTATAAGCAAATCCATCAGTCTTTCCTTTCTGATAAGCTCTTTGGCTATTTGGCAGAACACATTTGCCTTTGCCACCTGGGGACCGGATGACAGTACTGGCAGTGGCTGACAGATTCTCAACTTTTCTCCTGTAAGACAGCTCCCACAAAGTGTTCAGAGATCCCCATGTAACCATAAAAGAGCATCTCTTGATGGCTCCTGGGAGCTGACAGCCTCCCAGGAGTCACTGAAAAGGGAAATAATGGATCTGCCTTTTGCACACCCACTTCAGCTTCAACCCAGCGTGAGTAAGAGAATAAGGACGAAAAGAGAGAAATTAATACAAGAGTGAGTGTTTTGCCCCATTTTGCAGTGACAGATAGAAGAAGGCAGATTGTGGATGGATCAGATGGGAGCTGTTTTTATCTTTTCTTTTTCTAGACGCTTCTCTTTATATGTGTCTGAATATGTGTATGTGTGTGTGAGAGAGAGAGAGTGGGGAAGGGATTCGGAGAATGGAGGGGGGAGACTGGAATTCATTTCTGAATGTGTGTAAGGGGCCATATGCAGTCACAGTTCCACACACTGAGAGGTGGAGATCAAACTGGAGACAAAATTGCCTGCCTGCCAATTTTTCTAAATAAATACGTCCACAGATTTCAGGGCATTAATGAGCTGCAAAATAACCACGTATTGAAGCTGGATGCAGCTGCCTATACTGAATTTGAAACTATTTTAAGTGAATATTAAGCTAATAATATAAATTAGAGAGGCCAAATTCTCAAAGATGCTGAAATAAGGAGGCAGTTAGGATGAATAGAGGAGGAGTACATGGTTTGATTTCAAATGGGAGATTCATGGGTAATTATTACAACTTTATAACTTCCATATATGCTTTTTGGGTACAGGAGTTAAAATATATGTTCTGGGAGTATGGTTAAAAGGATATTAATAAAAACAACTTTTTAATTAGTTTGTAGGCAACTACAAATGTTGGAAGTTTAAAAAGAGAGACACAAGCTACAGTTACGGTCATACACATAATGAGGTTTACAGCTGCCAAGGGCAAGGTCTGGAGCATTGTTGTGATAGTGTTGACTCAGCCTTAAGTTAGACTAAGGAATATCTATCATGTCACCAGCATACCTGTGCAATGCCGAATTTTTAGCAGTAACTTTAGTAATAAAGATGTTTTTGTTATGGTGAACTAAAAATAATCAAATAGGTGATTGATCAAGGTAGAAAAAAACAAGCCTAAGGAGCACCAGGGACGGGGCTGGGAGGTAAGGCAGTTCAGCATCTAACACTTGATTTCCACTCAGGTCATAATCTCGGGGTCATAGATCAAGCCCCACATTGGACTCTGCACTCGGTGGGAAGTCGGCTTGGGATTCTCTCTCTCTCTCTCTCCCTCTCCGCCTCCCACTTTCTCTCCCTCTCTAAAACAAAAAAAAACAAAAAACAAAACCAACCAGCCAACCAAACAAACAAACAAAAGCATGAGCCCTTCTAATGACCCAACAAATAGATGGAGGCAGGGGTACACTCCAACTCCAATCTGACACTAGAGCCCAAGTTTTTTCCATTGTATCACATCCTTTCAACGTGCTAGGGCCATTAAAGTTCTAACTTAAACATCATCCCAGAGGAACTTAGCTAAAAGTGAGCCCTAGGAGAGAAAATGAAAGTGCCACTTGACAGGCTCTTTCTCAAAGTTCTATGGAAGTGCAAAATAGCAAAAATAGCCAAGAACCTTTTGAAAAACTAAAAAAGAGAACTTGTTGTTCAGAACATAAACACACAGTAGAAAGCTATAGGAATTAAGACAGTGGTGTTGGTCCAAAGAAGGGCAAATAGAATGAAATAGTTCACGATTGATTGATATTTGGTTCTTTTTTTTTTTTTAAAGATTTTATTTATTTATCTGACAGAGAGAGATCACAAGCAGTCAGAGAGACAGAGAGAGAGAGGAGGAAGCAGGCTCCCTGCTGAGCAGAGAGCCCCATGCGGGGCTCGATCCCAGGATCCCGAGATCATGACCCGAGCTGAAGGCAGCGGCTTAACCCACTGAGCCACCCAGGCGCCCCTGATGTTTGGTTCTTAACAAGTGTACTGCAGAGCAGTAGAGAAAGAACAGTCTTTTCAATAAATAATGCTAGGATATTTGAATAGGAGTCTTGGGGAGAGGGGCACCTGGGTGGCTCAGTCAGTTAAGCATCTGCCTTCCACTGGGGTCAAGATCCCAGGGTCCTGGGATTGAGTGTTGCGGCAGGCTCCCACTCCCCCTGCTTGTGCTCTCTCTCTCTCTGTCTCTCCAGTAAATAAATAAAGTCTTTAAAAAAAAATCTTTGGGATAAAAAGAGAAAAACCAACCCTTAACTCATACCATACACAAAAATCAATTCAAGGTGGATTGTAGATCTAAATTTGAAAGGCAAAAAATTACAGTTCCTACAGAAGAGTAGAAATCTTCATGATTTTGGCATAAGGAAAGCATTCTAAAAGAGAATACATAAGTTAAATAGTCAATAAATTCAACTGTTAAAATTAAGAACTTCCATTCATCAAAAGACATTATTTAGACAATAAAAAGACAAGCCACAAAAGAGAAAATATAAGGTATAGAGTTGACGAATCATTATGTCATACATCTGAAACTAATGTAGCATTGTGTGTCAACAATACTCCAATTAAAAAAAGGAAAATAAATTTACAACATATAAAACTGACAAAAGTCTTGTACTTTGGCTAAAGTACTTAAAGAACTGCTAGAAATAAGAAAAAGATAAATAACCCAACTGAAAAATAGGCAAGAGATTTAAATGGATATTTCTCAGAGTATATCAAATAACCAACAAATACGTGAAAATTGCCCAACCTCATTAGTAGTCAGGGATATGCAAATGAAAACCACAATTGGATAATATTGCACATCCACTAGAATAGCTAAAATTAAATAGACTGACCATAACAATTGTTGTCAAGGATGGGAAGCAGTGGAAACTCTCATACTCTGCTGGCAGAAGTGGTAGAACCAGTTTGACTTTTTTTTTCTTTTTGAAGATTATATTTATTTATTTGAGAGAGAGAGAGAGAATGTGAAGGAGCATGAGCAGAGGGGAGAAGGAGGGTCAGAGGGAGAAGCAGACTCCCCACTGAGCAGGGAGCCCAAAGTGTGGCTCAGTCTAAAGACCCCAGGATCATTACGTGAGCTGAAAGCAGTCGCTTAACTGACTGAGCTACCCAGACGCTCCCCGGTTTGAATTGCCCTATGAATGTTAAAGTTGTACACACCTTATGACCCAGGAACTCACTACTCAGGTACACAGTAGAAATGCATGCACATAATAAACCAAAGACACATGTACATAAATGTTCATGGACGTGTTATTTGTAATCTCTTTAAACTGGAAACAACCCAAGTATGGCATTAACAGCAGAACAAATAATATGTAATGTGATACACTCATACAATAAAATGATATATAGCAATGAGAATGAACAGACTACATCTACACACAACATTATGGATAAATCTCACAAACATAATGGTGAGTGAAAGAAGCTAGATACGAAAGAATACATAATGTATATTTCCATTTGTAGAAAGTTTGAAAAAAACAGGCAAGACTAACCGCAGTGTTTAAGAGTGCATGCTTAGAAAAATCAGGAAAATGGCTAGCTTTGGGAGAACAGAGATAGTGATTGTGAGAAGGTTCTGGTAATGTTCTTTTCCTTGAGCTAAGTAGCAAACACAGGTGTTTGCTTCATGGTAATTCTCTGAGCTATACATTTTTGTATTGTTATATTTCTGTTAAAAATATTTCTGATTGAGTTACATTTCACAACAAAAAAAAGGCTTTAAAAAAAGGAAAATATCAGAATCTTTTTATCTCTACTCAATTCCACAAGGGGAAAAAAGTATCAAATCCTTCTGCACTAGGTTTGGTGCTCCTTTCTGAAGTGAAGAGTAGAATGGGAACCAGGATAAATGCCATGATTCTTGGCTTCAAGAAGCTTACAGTCTTATGGGGATCAGAGATACATAAAGTATTACAAGGTAGAATTTAATTATCAACAAAGATACCATTCTGTTACTTGTACTCATTGAGGGTTCCTATAAAACATTAATTTATTTAAACATTGCATTATAGAAGTGATTGTCTCAATAGAGAGAATTGAGATATTTCTTCAGTAATTTCAGCAATAAAAATATTTTTTGTTGGGGCATCTGGGTGATTCAGTTGGTTAACTGTCTCCCTTCAGCTCAGGGCATGATCCCAGGGTCCTGGGATCAAGACCTACACTGGGCTCCCTGCTCAGCAAGGAGTCTGCTTCTCTCTCTCCCCTCCACCCCCACTTGTGCTCTCTCTCACTATCTCTGTCTCTCTCTCAAATCAATCAATCAATCGATCTTTTAAAATCATAAATTTTTAGGGATGCCTGGAGGGCTCAGTCAATTGGGCATCAACTCTTGGTTTCAGCTCAGGTCATGATCTCAGCGGCATGCACCACACTCAGCAGGGAATATCCCTCTCCCACTCCCCCTACCCCCTCCCCTGCTCATGCACACTTGCTCGCTCTCTCTCTCTCTCAAATAAATTTAAAATTCTTAAAAAAAATTTTTATCGTGGTCTTAAAGTAACAGATGGGTTGACCAAAACAGACAAAAACAAGCCTGAACCCTTCTCATAGCCCTTTAACTTCACACTCTGGGCTCCTCCATTTCCGTTATTGTCTTTGGCCTGAAGTTTTCCAAGCATTCATGTTCCAGGAAGATACTTTTAAAAATCTTATTAACATTTCCTTTAATGATACAAAATCCAGCAGCTCTAATGATGCTGCATGTCTTTTCAAAAAATTTACTGCCCTTGTCTTTTGCATAAGTCATAGGTTTTATTTTCCTAGCTCTACACAACATTATCATTCACCCAGCACTTCTTACACACATTATTATTACGTTTATTACTCATTGTTATGACCGATACGACACAAGAGTGAAATATGATGCGAACAAATTCCAGCCCCATTCACAAACAAGAGGCCAACTAAGCTGCCAGCCATTCACTCAGCCTTACGTTCCTACATAACAAGTAACCCCAATTCTCTATCATGGCCACGTCCCAAAAACTGTAGCCAGTCTAGGCACTGCAAGTCATGTTCCCTATGCATTTAATTATATCCAGTTTGCAATATGAATCCCTAGCGTAGGTAAAATGCCTAACCATGTGAGTTGCTATGGAAACACAGAGAAAGAAATGTTTAATTCCTTCTTGGAGGTGCCAGGGAAATTGAAACTCGGAGAAGGTTTCACATTTGATCTGAATTTTGAGTGAAGAGGAGTGTCTGCAGGAGTCGAAGAGGGGGAAGCACCTCCAGGTTACAAATGAACACAAATGTATATCCATCTCCTTGAGTAAAACTAGTGTATCTAATTTCCTGAGAATAAATGCTATTGCTCCTCAGTCACTTCTCAAGGACCTATTTATTTAGATGATCACATTCCTATTAATCTATTAATTCATTTTCTTCCCATTAGACATTTCCCTCCTTCATAAGAATTACTGTAATTCACAAAAGGTGCTGGCAATCTCTGATAAAAATATATCTCCATGGATGGGCTTTTGTGTGATTTAGCAGCACGAACACTGAACTCTAAGCAAGATATCTGGGTCCTGTCCTGGCTGACCTTCAAAGAGCATCGTGAACCTGTGGAAGCCACTCCAACCTATTCTGACCTCGCCTTTTTTATCTGTGAAACAGGATGATCCCTTCTATTATAATAGTCCTTTCAAATGGTGAACTGTGAGCTATTTAGCAGCCTAATGTCCTGTCTGCCTACGAGACTTGCCTCAGATGCCTGACACAAAACAGAAATTAAAGTGTTCACTTTTGAAGAAAGAGGCTTTTGGGTAGAGTTCCCTAGACAGTGCTAAAGCATAGGAAGAACTTCAATTTAGGTACCTGATAAACTATACCAATAATGCTAATCTGTCATTAAAGTTTAATTAACTTAGATTCAGAAACCTATATACTTGATTAATGCTGTCCTCTTTTAGAAAATTGTAGTAAATATATATATAACCTGAAGTTTATCTTTTTAACTATTTTAAAGTGAACAGTTCAGTGGCATTATGTACATTCACAGTGTTGTACAACCATCGTGGCTATTTATTAATGCTATGCTCTTGTATTTTGCTTTTGTTCCCCTAATTTCCTTAGAAAATACTATTTTTTTTAAAGATTTTATTTACTTACTTATTTGACAGAGCAAGAGCACAGGCAAGGGGAGCAGCAGGCAGAGGGAGAAGTGGGCTCCCTGCTGAGCAGGGAGCCTGATGCGATCCCAGGAGCCTGGGATCATGACCTGAACTAAAGGCACACCCTTAACCCTCTGAGCCACCCAGGCGCTCCAGAAAATATTATTTTAAATACATTTTCTCCTCCTGTCAGCCAAATGAAAAGTAAGAGGGCTTTGTCTCAATTTAGCAACACTTGTCTCCTCCAGTAGGCAATGTCTGGAGCCATTTCTCATCACAACTGTGAGATGGGATGTTTTGACGTCTAGTGGGTACAAGCTAGGAATATTGCTAAACATCCAACAATGCACAGGACAGCCCCCCAACAAAAAATTAACTGGCCCAAAATGTCATTAGTGTTGCTTTTAAGAATCTTTATCTAGCCAAAAAAAAAGAATGAATGAAACCTTGCCCTTTGCAACAATATGGACGGACTTTGAGAACATTATGCTAAGTGAAATAAGTCAGATGGAGAAAGACAAAAGCCACATGATTCCACTTATGTGGAATTGCTCCTTCCCCAAAAAAACCCCAGACTCATAAATACAGAGAACAGATTGGTGGTTGCCAGAAGTAAGGGTGAGGGAGCAGATGAAACCGGTAAAGGTAGTCAAAAGGTACAAACTTCTAGTTATAAATAGATCAAGGGAATATAATGCACAGAATGGGAACTTTAGTTAATAATACTGTTGAAAGTTGTTAAGAGAGCAGAACTTAAAAGGTTTTATCACAGGAAAAATAAATTTTAACTATATGATAATGGGTATTAACCACATATCATGGTGATCATTTCACAAAATATGCAAAAATCAAATCATTATGTGGTATACCTGAAACTAATATAATGTTACATGTCAATTATAACTCATTTTAAAAAGGAAAAAAATCCTTGGGTCTTTCAGAATTAAATGGACTCAATGTTTCTCATCTCAGCATTGGGGGTCATGGTAGCAACAAGATCAGTAAAGTTCTGAAATCTAGTTAAACACAGCAAGACTTGGGCAGATAAAGAGTAAAAATGAAATAAGGATGAACTTCGAACATTCCCTTTCCTCCTGGTGACCCCCTCCCCCGCATTATTCTGCTCTCTAATTCTGTGGTAGTAGTCATTTTATAACCCTTCCTCTAGTACAAGGTTTATCAGTGATACAAGTTATAATATTAAGAAGGATGGTCCAAAAGGAGAAAGACCTAAACTGAGAAAGGCATTGTTTAATTACTTCTTTTGCGATGAGTTTCTAAGAAACACTCTCTCCTTGAAATTTGGCTCCTCTTGCACTTTCATTACTCCCATCTCGCCCCCAATTTACCGGTAATATATCTGGTTCTGATCATGGCTTGAGATCTTTTTCCAAGAGAAATAAAGCTTGGTTAAGTCCAGCCAAACTCCCTACCAGAAAAAGGAAGCAATACTTCCTTTTATAACCTCATTCTCACTTATTTGCATTTTAGTATGTTTTTGTGAGTGGGAAATAAAGAAGTAGAATTGCAGCTTGTACTGAGAATTCTAGATAACCCTAGAAGACTATCACATCAGTGATGATCATTTTTCACGTGTCATAAGACAAAAAAAGGCTGAGAAGTATTGGCTTATTAGAAAATTTAGCAATATCTTAAACATAATTAGAAAGGTAAATGCTACTGTAAACAATATGCATTGTAATCAACTTTCAATAGTTTTAAATGACCTGTTTTTAGAAATCATATCACTAAATATATTACTAGATATATTAGATTTAAAGCAATCTAACCTTTGAGTTTGGAGCTTTACTTCAGCCACCATGTAAGTCATCAGTTCAGTTTGTCTACATTTCCATGTAAGATCTATCTGTTAGATCAGTTTTTATTCAATTTTTTTTAATCACCCCACTCCCCGCATTCATTAATTTTTAATTAAAAAAATTTTTTTTTAATGTTTTGGGGAGCCTGGGTGGCCCATTCGGTTACGTGGCTGACTCTTGGTTTCGACTCAGATCATGATCTCAGCGCAGTGAGATCAAGCCCTGTGTCTGGCCCTGTGCTTACCATGAAGTCTGCTTGAGACTCTCTCTCCCTCTGCCGCCTCCACCACCCCCCTGCCTCACACATGCACACACATGTGCACATTCTCTCTCTCAAATAAATAAATCTTTAGAAATTTTTATTTTTAAAAATTTTTACTTAAATTCCAGACAGTTAACATACAGTGTAATATTAGTTTCAGGTGTACAATTTAGTGATTCAACACTTACAACACCCCATGCTCATCACAAGCACACTCCTTAATATCCATCACCTATTTAACCCATCCCCCACCCACCTCCCTTCTGGTAACCATCCGTTTGCTCGCCATAGCTAAGACTCTGTTTCTTGGTTTGTCTCTCTCTGTGTTACATCAGAAGTGGGTTTTTTTGTTAGTTTTTTAATTTTTAATTTTTTTAATTTAAATTCAATTAATTAACATATAATGTATTATCAGTTTCAAAGGTAGACCTCAGTGATTTATCAGTTTATATAATATCCAATGCTCCTTACATCACGTGTCTTCCTAATGTCTATCACCCAGCTACCCCATCCTCCTATTTCCCTCCCCTTCCAGCAACCCTCAATCTGTTTCTTATGATTAAGAGTCTCTTATGGTTTTTCTCCCTCTCTGGTTTCATCTTGTTTTATTTTTTCCTCTCTTCTCCTATGATCAATCCTCTGTTTGGTTTCTTAAATTCCTCATAGCAGTGAGATCATATGATAATTGTCTTTTTCTGAATGACTTATTTTGCTTAGAATAATACCTTCTAGTTCCATCCACATCATTGCAAATGGCAAGATTTCATTTTTTTGATGGCTGAGTAGTATTCCACTTTTTATATATATTACATCTCCTTTATCCATTCATCTGTCTATGGACATTTGGGTTCTTTCCATAGTTTGGATATTGTGGACATTTCTTCTAGAAACATTGGGAAGCACATGCCCCTTCAGATTACTACCTTTATGTTTCGGAGATACATACCCAGGAGTGCAATAGCGGGGTCATAGGGTATCTCTATTTTCAGCTTTTTGAGAAACAACCATATTGTTTTCCAGAGTAACTGTACCTGCTTGCATTCCCACCAGCAATGTAAGAGGGTTCTCCCTTCTCCACGATCTTGCCAATATTTGTTGTTTCGTCTGTTGTTAATTTTAGCCATTCTGAGTGGTGTGAGGTGGTATCTCACTGCGGTTTTGATTTGTGTTTCCCTGATGCTGAGTGATGTTGAGTGCTTCTTCATGTGTCTGTTGGCTATTTGGATGTTTTCTTTGGAGAAAGGTCTGTTCATGTCTTATGCCCATTTCTTGATTGGATTCTTTGTTCTTTGGGCATTGAGTTTGATAAGTTCTTTATAAACTTTGAATACTAGCCCTTTATCTGATATGTCATTTGCAACTATCTTCTCCCATTCTGTTGGCTGTCTTTTGGTTTTGTTGACTGTTTCCTTTGCTGTGCAAAAGCTTTTTATCTTGATGAAATCCCAATGGTTCATTTTCGCCTTTGTTTCCTTTGCCTTTGGAGACGTGTCTAGCAGGAAGTTGCTATGGCCAGGGTTGAAGAGGTTGCTGCCTGTGTTCTCCTCAAGGATTTTGATGGATTCCTGTCTCACATTGAGGTCTTTCATCGATTTTGAGTCTATTTTTGTGTATGGTGTAAGAAAATGGTCCAGTTTAATTCTTCTGCATGTGTTGCATCAGTTTTTAAATTTCAGGACTTTGACTACTCATTTAAAAAGCACAAATCATTTCGACCCAGGTCTGTATTAGAAATTAGTTGAACTGTCTCTAAGACACAAATATGAAAAAAAAAGAGGCCAAGTTGTTAGGATCTGCATGTGATATTTTATGAAGTCTCAAATAATTGCTGTTAGGAGAAGATCACAAACTTTGACCTAAGAGAAAGTAATTTACTCATGGAGTGAAGTTAAGAACTAAAATAATTAGAATAGCATTTCCCAAGGTATGCTCCATATGACTAATTCCAAGGAAGTTAACAACTATTATTGCAAGGGGCGGGGGGAGAATTTAAAACAGAGAACCAGATTAATTAATAGGTTTAAGGAGTTAAAATGTCAGGTCTCTAAGAGACAGGCATCAATTAAAATGGTTTTTCAACATAGTCCCCTTATATTCTACTCAAGATAACATTAAGTTAGTGCCAGATATTACCTGCGCTAGTTAGTCATCTACTCCTGGTGATCTTGCTCCTGGAATTCTGTGCAAGTGTCAAGCAGAGCTGGAGTTTGATTCTCCCTTACCCTTAAGACATGAGATATGACCTGGTTACTGCTACTTGCCTCCCAGGTAACTAGTCTCCTCTTTTCATCAAGATTGTCAGTAGAAGACATCCAATAACCACTTTTCCCTTCTTATTTGGTACACTAAAAGGTAGATTTCCTTCCTTCTCTACTAGAAACTGTATAAAGTAGTAAGCATGCAAACATTTTTGTAACAGTTCATGTGTTCTTCCCTTTTTTAAATATAATTTATATGTCCTGTTTTGTGAAAAAGAACAACCTAAGCATAAGCTAATACAATATTTTCCCTGTGA
The DNA here is from genome assembly GCF_902655055.1 of Lutra lutra. Taxonomy (NCBI): domain Eukaryota; kingdom Metazoa; phylum Chordata; class Mammalia; order Carnivora; family Mustelidae; genus Lutra; species Lutra lutra. The sequence goes on from NC_062284.1 coordinate 63,566,739, forward strand.
AACCTGGCCCCCAAGGGACAGTTTTTAATGTACATATGCTTATAGGGATGTGTCCATAGCCTCAGCCTGCTAGTCAACACATGCAAGGTTTACATGTGTTCTTGTACATGAATGCTCATAACAGCATTAGTCATAATAGCCAAAAAATGAAAAAAACTAAATGTGCATCATGAACATTAACAAAATGTGGCATATCTATACATTGGAATATTATTTGGCTATAAAAAATAAAGAAGGACTCATATATGCTACAAACCCTGATGAAACTCAAACACATTATACTAAGTGAAAGAAATCACAAAGACCCCATATTGAATGAATCCATTTATACAAAATATGCAGAATCAGCAAATCTAAAGGGAAAAAAGGAAGGGGTGAGAAAGAATGGGGAGTGACTGCATATGGGTTTCTTTTGGGGACAATGAAAATGATATGGAATTGGAAAGTGCTGATGAGGGGCGCCTGGGTGGCTCAGTAGGTTGAGCCTCTGCCTTTGGCTCAGGTCATGATCCCAGGGTCCTGGGATCGAGCCCCACATTGGGCTCACTGCCCAGCAGGGAGCCTGCTTCCTCTTCTCTCTCTGCCTCCTTCTCTGTCTACTTGTGATCTCCATCTGTCAAATAAATAAATAAAATATTAAAAAAAAAAGAAAGTGCTGATGATTGCAAAACTCTGTAAATATTCTAAACATTATGGCATATAAATTATATCTCAAAAAAACCTTCAAAATATCAATAGGTTTATTATAGGACTTCTCATATAGCTTTTAATATCTTGATGTAATTTGTGAATCTTTAAGCAGAAAGTGGAGAATGAGGCGCTTCCCAAAATAATTTGCTCCATGGACCACCTCCCCATCTATTTTACGAGCATCCCACAGAAACGGTATTTCTATGTGGCCGTTTAGAAGGACTCTCTTCTAGGATACATAAACAATCTTTAATTCCAAGCAAGAGATAAATCCTTGGTAATCCTTTGTTAGTGTTTGGGGGAAATATTTCAATGGATTTAGGTGAGATGGCTCAGGTCCTGCTACTTTAGCCAAAGTTATAGATAAATCATACTATAACTAAGAGATGTATCCCAACAAGCAATGTTTCAAATTAGTAACTTCTTAGACTTAACTTGCTCCTACCCAAAAATTATCCTGTAGTAGAAAAGGAAGAAAGGTACTGGAAGGAGGTCTCCTACTCCAAGCATGCTCACGGAAGCTGGACATCTGTTTTGCTTGGATAGGTCCTTCTTGGGGAATAAAAGGCAAGTCAGGGTGCAAAGAGCACCAGGAATGATGAAACTTTCTAGGCCTTACCTACTATTCCACCTTTAGACCAATGGAATGGTTTGTGCCTTATCACAAAGCTAGCTGACTAAACCAGAAATCTTGTTTCCTTTTCCCAAGGAATTCATTTTCCAAAGCATCCATCAGCCATCCTAATATTTTCTAGAAGTGAAGAACAGTCTAGATGGGTGTTTCCTCCAAAACAACTTCCCAGAGTTAGGGAAAAAATGGGGGAAAAGGAGAATAGAGATGGATAACATTTTACCAACAGGTTATCAAAAGATACCTTAGGATTTTTTCTTACATTATTTCTTACACATTGGCAGGAGGAAGTGAAAGGCATGACATGGTATTCAGTCAAGAAAATTGATTTCATCATATAGAGGATAAAGCCAAAGGAAGAAGTTATCTGCATGGCTTAAGACTCAAGACAACTACATCTCCACACAGCTCTTGCTTACACTTGAGAGAGTAGAAAGAGGTTGTCAGATGAAGATCTTCAAAGACTGAGGGAAGTGATGTGCAAATTTTCTCTGCAACTGGAAAAACTTCTCTAGTTATAGAAGTGACTATAAATTCACCTGCAAAGAAACTTCCGATCAGTTCTCTAGGGTTCCCCATTTCAGTAAATGGGCTCTGTATAGATTGGGTTGTTCAAATTAAAAACTGTTTCCTTGCCACTTGTATCTTTTCCCTGAATTATTGCAGCAGTGCCCTAACTGGTTTTCCTGCCTTCTATAGACTTGTAAGCACAATCACACTAAGCTAGAGAAGTCTTACTAAATCATAACTCTAACTGTGTCACTCTCTCTTATACCTTTTGATGGCTTTCTATTACTCTTGGCTAAAAATCCAGACCCTTTCACTGGGGCTTCTTCGTGATCTAACCTTCATTTATCTCTTCATCATCATCTCTTGCCATTTCTTCTTGAGTGTCTACACCCAGGGGATACAAAGTGGAGTGTACAAAGTCATCTTCTGGGTGTGGGAGGAAAATATTTGAACTTCTATAGACTGAGAAGTAGGTACAGAAACTGAAAGAATGTCATAAATTAAGAGTCTAAAGTAAGCCAAGTCAAAAGTATGTGTTAATGGAAGGTTAGAAGAAGAAGCAAACACTCTAAAAAGGGAGTACTAGGGAGATGTGGAGAAAGAGGAGAGACAGCAACAGCAGAAAGAATAACTGGTTCGTAGAATTTTATTCCTGATAGATGGATTTCTGGTTCCATTTCCAATCTATATATGTCCTTAAGACAACCTCCTTTCCCTTGAGACAATTTGAATGGGTCTTATTTATATTTTTAAGTGTCTGGGGTGTAGGAGGAGGGTCTAGGTTTCATGCAACCACAAGAATCTACCTAAAATACTTAGTGTGCACCTACAGGGATTGTTTAAATAAAGTATAGTACATCTTTCTATGTATTTACCCAAACTGAATATGTAATAAAATTCATCAAACAGGAAGTTGCTTATAAGATATTAAAAGAAAAAGTAGATTTCTAAATATATGTATAATATTTCATTTTTGTTTTATATTTTGTGTATATATGTATGTAGATAGAAAAAAGTCTGGAAAAATCTATACTAAAATGTTAGCAGTGGTTATAGTTGGACAGATGGAATCATGAGCAATTTTCATTTTGGTTTTTTCCTTTTTGATTATCTGATTATTTGTTGTTGTTGTTCTGAGCCTGCATTACCTTCATAAGCTTGAAAGTAAAATATTAAATTATTTTCATTTCTAAATAAAAAGGAAAAAAGGAAACATTCAGACTTTTAGGATTTTTCTCATATGTGGTAGAGAGACTAAGGATGAGTTGACTACATCCAAAGGGAATAGATATTTTTATTTTATTCATCAAACATGATATATACTAGCCACAACATGATGAGAAGATAAATAGGACAAAGTTCTTGTCCTTAGGATTTCACAGTCCAATAGAGTGATAAATATGTAAACTAATAGCTATAATATAGGTATAACAAGTGTAATATCAGACATGTAAGTTAGGTGTAGTAGAGGCACAAAGAAGAAACAGTTCAGGAAGAGACATTCAAATAAGATCATAAAAGACTTAGAGAATGAGAAGGGTGCATTCAAGGGAAGAGGAATGGAATGTACCAAGGCATGGGTGCATGAGATAGCACAGTGTGTTAGACCGTGACTTAATCATCATCTGAAATAAGTTACTTGGCTACGGAAATTAATAGATTTTCTTTAAAGTTCCAATAATTTTTTTAAGTAAACTGAACTCTACACACGGGGCTTGAAATCACTACCCCATGATCAACAGTAGCATGCTCTAATGACTGAGCCAAATAGGCACCCCCAAAAGTCCCAATAATTTTTTTTAAAGAGTTTATCTACTCATTTGTGAGAGAGAGAGAGAGAGCAAGTGCGCATGAGCAGGGGGAGGGGCAGAGGGAGAAGAACAAGCAGGTTCCCTGCTGAGTGGCAAGCCCCATGCAGGGCTTGATCTCAGGACCCTGAGACCATGACCTGAGCCAAAATCAGATGCTTAACCAACTAAGCCACCCCCTCAATAATTTTTTTTTAAAGATTTTATTTATTTATTTGACAGATAGAAATCACAAGTAGGCAGAGAGGCAGGCAGAGAGAGAGGAGGAAGCAGGCTCCCTGCGGAGCAGAGAGCCCCATATGGGGCTCGATCCCAGAACCCTGGGATCATGACCTGAGCTGAAAGCAGAGGCTTTAACCCACTGAGCCACCCAGGCGCCCCCCCCTCAATAATTTTTAATATGGATTTCAAATAATCCCAGCAATGTCCAGATGCCAAAAGAAAGAATATTGTGGACACCAATATAATGTAATAAGGAGGTGTTGACAACAGACATATTTCAAAACATATTAATATTTTAAATTTACTACACTACCCTGCTTTTTTTTAAAAAATGGTCTTGTGGGGGAAGATGTAGTCTTTTGTAAACCATGGCTTCTGTTCTGTCTTGGCACGCAACTTGTGGCTTCTCTAAGATACTGACAAATCAATTCAGAGCACCTGAGCAGCAGCAGTGAAGGGAATTCAATCTGTCATCATGTTTACTTGATATAGATCAAGGGATTGCACTGCTGCAAACAACACAAACAACATGCTGAAACTAACAAATTTAATAAAAAACAGTGTAGGTTAAAATTAGGCTTTTAGCTTCTACTAAAAGCTCAGACAATGGATAACGAGGATCTGCCTAAAGGGCAATATATGACACATGAGGAGCTCTACTCATAGCGTGTCTTCCACCTGAACATCAGCGTTGGAGGGTTTACTGGGATACCATGCTAGCATTAGCAGCAAGTACACTGTACCAGCGGACCAAAATAAACAAATAAAATAAAGGTTTGGAAAATCACAGGATGATCATTTGAAATCTGCCTCATGTCAAGTCACACTACCTTTAATGGGGCCACATTTAATTGGGTCACTCTACAGAACAATGTCTAGAAGACAAAGCCACAAAGAGCTAGAAGGTTAGATGAACTGCAGTGTAGAAAACAAAAAAAATAGGGCAGAAACCTTGGGTTTTCTGCCAAGACTCAAAAAAATACATTGCAGCAGACTGTGCAGAAGCATAACCATTTTTTCATCGATTGCCAAGAATCTAAGTCTGGTTTTTTAAAATTACAAAAGGAATTACAACCAAAACGTTAAGGAACCGAAGAATTATATTTTGTTTTTTCAAAAAGACTTATTTATTTATTTTAGTGGTGGGGAGGGCTAGACAGAGATGAAGAGAGAGCCTTAAGCTGAGCATAGAGCCTGTGATGGGGCTCCATGCACAACCCTGAGATCATGACCTGAGCCCAAACCAAGAGATGGACTCTTACTTGACTGTGCCACCTAGATGTCCCAAGAATAATTATGTTTCAAGAGGATATGCGAGAAGTGGTGATTAATTGTTGAAAAGTATTTTTTAAATCCCTACTATGTGGATTCATGCAGCGCCCACTAGGTACTTCATACCTACGAACTACTATGCTACCTGCTAAAAAGAGAAAATAATTGGGATGCCTGGGTGGCTCAGTTGGTTAAGCATCTGCCTTCGGCTCCGGCCGTGATTTCAGGGTCCTGGGATTGAGTACCACTTCAGGCTCCTTGCTCAGCGGGGAGTCTGTTTCTCCCTCTGCCCATTGTTCCCCTTGCTTGTGCGCTCTATCTCTCTGACAAGTAAATAAAATCTTAAAAAAAATAAAAAGAGAAAATAAAAGTAACAAAATCTGTGCTTACTGATGTTTACAATTAACTGGTCAGTTATAATATACTAATGTGAAGGAATTGAGTAACAGTATAAAGCAGTATTGTGCTCTATGACCATTGCTGAAATTATGCTATTTGTAGAAAATACCATCATAATTCAGAAGGGCAAAATATGAGCTGACCGGAACTTGGAAGAAGGTCTCAGAGAGGACAGATTTATGCTGGATCTTGAAGAAAGCTTCTGATCTCAGGTCTGCAATTATCTGGTAGAACAGAATAATTTTGGGCAAGTCACATTATTTCTCTGGATTTTCATCTTCATTTATAAAATCAAAATTTTAGATTAGGCAATCTCTAAATTCCCTTCTGTTCTAAAATTCCATAATTCAAAATATAAAACAAAAAAACCTAAGGACAAAATGCTTAAGAGAGCATTCACAAAGTGTTTCAGACAAATCCAAAGAAACTAGGAAGAAAGAGGTGAGCAGTCATCGGATAAGGGGAGGAAAGCCTAATGGTATGGTATCAAAACAAAATCACAGCCTACTCTGTACTATCTGTTAACGTAGTTCTACAGAAGAACATCTATTAAAATTGTAGTAAAAGGCTGATGTGTCACTGCAAAATAAACTGTTATGATAGAAATCTAGAAAATATCATGGAGGCACACTAAAATAGTGATCAATTCTACTTGGGAGTAGCAGGGAGTGGGAGGTGTCAAAAGTGTTTTAAAGGGGGTGAACTATTTCCCTGGTTGGGCACTGGTAAAGGAGGAAGAAATTGGAAGCCCAGGAGAACCTTCTGCCTCTTCTGTATGGTCTGCCCCTCCTCCTACCCACACTATCTGGCACATAGCAGATACTCAATGAATATTTGATTAATTAATTAGTCAATTAATTACTGCACACTCATGATATGAAGGCTTGAATAAAGTAGGTTTCTAATAACTCAATGCCATGATGAGCTTTTGAAAATTTCATTTAAAAGCATTGCTCAGGGCGCCTGGGTGGCTCAGTGGGTTAAGCCGCTGCCTTCGGCTCAGGTCATGATCTCAGGGTCCTGGGATCGAGTCCCGCATCGGGCTCTCTGCTCAGCAAGAGGCCTGCTTCCCTCTCTCTCTCTGCCTGCCTCTCTATCTACTTGTGATCTCTCTCTGTCAAATAAATAAATAAAATCTTTAAAAAAAATAAATAAAAGCATTGCTCACTTCAGAGGTGCCTGGATGGCTCAGTGGGTTAAGCCTCTGCCTTCAGCTCAGGTCATGATCTTGGGATCCTAGGATCTAGCCCCACATCAGGCTCATTGCTCAGTGGGGAGCCTGCTCCACCCCCCCTGCCTGCCACTCTGCCTACTTGTGATCTCTGTCAAATAAATGGATAAAATCTTTAAAAATTTTTTTTTAAAAATTAAAGCATTGCTCATTTCATAATAATCTTTTCAATTAAGTATTTTCTCTATCAACTATTATATTAACAATATAATGTGATTATATGTGTACCTGAGAAATTTGTATAATTGTTATTAATGATAAATACCTTTGTGAATAAATGGTAGCAAAAGAAGGAAGGAACTTGGGGAAGCGTTCAAATATGAAATAGCCAAAAAAGCGTCAGATACATAACAGCCCAGGAAACAGGATATCCTTAGAGCTGGGGTATAAGCGATAGAAGGGAAAAATAAGTCTGGAAAGCCAGATAAAGGCTAGGATATAGTCTACCAAAAATATGGGGCTCTGGGCCCAAGATTACCAATCTTTTGTCTCTAAGAACTTCTTTTTTAATGTCAGAAATTGTACAGATAACTATGTGACAGTAATTACACTTTTAGTATCCATTAAGAAAATATATAATGAAACTTATGATGAAATTACTAGTAATTTTATATAAATTTTAATTTTGTTCATCACAATAGCATCTCAGACTTTTTAACAAAGGTAATATGATCTTGTAAAATTATTTGCTCAATATATAGACAAAGTTAGTGAACATATAGATTTGCCCTCCTCACAAACTGAGAATCACTGCTATAATGATACTAATAGTTGTAGTAGTAGTATTTATTGAATACTTGCTAAGTGTCTGTTCTAAGCATGGTACATACATTTTTTTCTTTTTTAAGTTTTTATTTAAATTCCAGTTAGTTAACATATAGTGTAATATTCGTTTTAGATGTAGAATTCTGTGATTCATCACTTACAAACAACACCCAGTGCTCATCACAGCAAGTGCCTTCCTTTATAACCCCACCCACCTCCCCTCCAACAACCCTTAGTTTGTTCTCTGTAGTTAAGCATCTGTTTTAAGATTATTTATTTATTTATTTGATAGACAGAGATCACAAGTAGGAGGAGAGGCAGGCAGAGAGAGAGGAAGGGAGCAGGCTCCCTGGGGAGCAGAGAACCTGATGTGGGGCTCAATCCTAGGACCCTGAGATCATGACCTGAGCTGAAGGCAGAGGCTTTAACACACTGAGCCACCCAAGTGCCCCAAACATCTGTTTTAAAGTTTGCCTGTCTCTTTTTCTCCCCAATGTTCATCTGTTTCCTTTCTTTTTCTTTTTCTTTTTCCTTTTCTTTCTTCTTTTTCTTTTTTTTTTTTTTTTAAGACTTATTTATTTGAGAGAGAGAGAAATCACATGGTGGGGAAGGATGAGCAGAGACAGAGAGAGAGAATAGATGCTGAATGCAGAGTCCTACTTGGGGCTTAATCTCATGACCCTGGGATTGAGACCTGAGCTGAAACCAAGAGTCGAATGTTTAACCAACTGTGCCACCCAGGTGCCCCTCATCTGTTTTATTTCTTAAATTCCACATATGAGTGAAATAACATTGTATTTGTCTTTCTCTGACTGACTTATTTCACTTAGCATAATATATTCTAGCTTCATTCATGTTGTTGCAAATGATAAGATTTCATTCTTTTTGATGGCTAAGTAATATTTCATTGTGTATATATACCACATCTTCTTTATCCATTCATCAGTTGATGGACAATTGGACTCTTTCCATAATTTGGCTATTGTTGATAACACTGTTATAAAAATCAGGGTGTGTGTGTCCCTTCACGTCAGTATTTTATAACATGTGGGTAAATATCTAGTAGTGCAATTACTGACTCGGAGGGTAGTTCTATTTTTAATTTTTCGAGGACACTTCATGCTATTTTCAAGAGTGGCTGTGCCAGTCTCTGTTCCCACCAACAGTGCAAGAGGGTTCCCCTTTTTCCTAATCTTCACTCACACTTCTTATCTGTGTTAATTTTAGTCATTCTGACAGGTTTGAGGTGGTATCTTACTGTAGTTTCAACTTGTATTTCCCTGATGATGTTGAACATCTTTTTATGTGTCTATTAGCTTCTTTAGGAAAATGTCTATTCCTGTCTTCTGCCCATCTCTTAAGTGGATTATTTATTTTTTGGGTGTTGCACTTGTTGAATTCTTTTTTTTTTTAAAGATTTTATTTATTTATTTGACACAGAGATAGAGATCACAAGTAGGCAGAGAGGCAGGCAAAGAGAGAGGGGGAAGCAGGCTTCCGACTGAGCAGAGAGCCCCATGTGGGGCACGATCCCAGGACCCTGGGATCATGACCTGAGCTGAAGGCAGAGGCTTTAACCCACTGAGCCACCCAGGTGCTGCTTGTTGAATTCTTTATAGATTGAGGATACTAACCCTCTAACTGATATGTCATTTACAAATTTATTTTCCCATTCCCTAGGCTGCCTTTTAGTTTCATTGTTTACTTTGCTATGCAGAGCTTTTTATGTTGATCAAGTCCCAATAGTTCATTTTTACTTTTGTTTCCCTTGCCTTTGAAGACATAGCTAGTAAGAACTTTTCTCCAGCTAATGTCAAAGAGGTTGCTGCCTGTGTTCTCCTCAAGGATTTTGATGCTTTCCTATCTCACATTTAGGTCTTTCATCAATTTTGAATTTATTTTTGTGTATAGTGTAAGAAAGTGATCCAGTTTCATTTTTCTGATGTTGCCATCCAGTTTTTCCAACACCATTTGTTAAAGAGATTGTCTTTTTTCCTTTGGATATTCTTTCCTGCTTAGTCAAAGATTAGTTGGCCATATAGTCGTGGGTCCATTCCTGGGTTTTCTATTCTGTTCCATTGATCTATGTGTCTGTTTTGTGCCAGTACCATACTGTCTTGATGATTACAGCTTTGTAATACAACTTCAAGTCTGGAATTCCAATGCCTCCACCTTGCTTTTCTTTTTCAAGATTGCTTTGGCTATTCAGGGTCTTTTGTGGTCCCATACAAATTTAAGGATTGTTTGTTCTAGCTCTGTGAAAAATGCTGGTGGTATTTTGATAGGGATTGCCTTAAATGTGTAGATTGCTTTGGGTAGTATAGATATTTTAACACTATTTGTTCTTCCAATCCCTGAGCATGAGATATTTCTCCATTTCTTTGTGTTATCTTCAAATTCTTTCATAAGCATTGTTATACTCATTTTTATACTCATATTTTATAGAGTACAGATCTTTTACCTCTTTGGTTAGACTTATTCCTAGGTATCTTAGGGTTTTTAGTGCAATTGTAAATGGGTTTGATTCTTTAATTTCTCTTTCTGCTGCTTCATTATTGGTATATAGAAATGCCACAGATTTATGTGTGTTGATTTTTATCCTGAAACTTTATTGAATTCATGTATTAATTCCAGCAATTTTTTTGGTGGAGTCTTTCAGGTTTTCTACAGAGTATCATATTGTTTGTGAAGAGTGAAAGTTTGACTTCTTCCTTGCCAATTAAAATGCGTTTTATTCCTTTTTGTTGTCTTATTGCTGAGAGTAGGACTTCCAGTACCATGTGTTAAATAAAATAATGTGAGAGTGGACATCCCTGTCTTGTTCCTGATTGTGGAGGAAAAGGTCTCAGTTTTTCCCCATTGAGGATTATATTAGCTATGGGGTCTTTTGTATATGGCCTTTATAATGTTGAGATATGTTCCCTCTCTCCCTACTTTGTTGAGAATTTTTATCAAGAATGGACATGGGGCACCTGGGTGGCTCAGTGGGTTAAAGCCTCTGCCTTCAGCTCAGGTCATGATCCCAGGGTCCTGGGATCGAGCCCCACATCGGGCTCTCTGCTCCGCGGGGAGCCTGCTTCCTCCTCTCTCTCTGCCGGCCTCTCTGCCTACTTGTGATCTCTATCAAATAAATAAAATATTTTAAAAAAAAAGAATGGATGCTATACTTTGTTAAATGCTTTTTCTGCATCTATTGAGAGAATCATATGGTTCTTTTCCTTTCTTTTATTAACATGGTGTATCATGTTGATTGATTTGTGACTATTGAACCACACTTTCAGCCCAGGAATAAATCTCACTTGGCTGCAGTGAATGATTTTTTAATGTTCTGTTGGATTTTATTTGCTAGTATTTTGTTGAGAACCTTTGTATCTGAATTCATCAAGTATATTGGCCCATAATTCTCTATTTTAGTGGGGCCTTTGTCTGGTTTTGGAATCAAGATAATGCTGGTCTTGTAGAAGGAGTTCGGAAGTTTTCCTTTCATTTCTATTTTTTGGAATAGTTTGAGAAAAAAAGGTATTAACTCTTCTTTAAATGTTTGGTAAAATTCTTCTGGGAAGCCATCTGGCCCTGGACTTTTGTTGGGAAATTTTGATTATCCATTCAATTTCTTTGCTGGCTATCAGTCTGTTCAGGTTTTCTATTTCTCCTTGTTTTAGTTTTGGTAGTTTATAGGTTTCTAGGAATTTATCCATTTCTTCCAGATTACCCAATTTTTTGGCATATAATTTTCATAATATTCTCTTATAATTGTTTGTATTTCTGTTGTGTCGCTGTGTGATCTCACTTCTCTCACTCATGATTTTATTGATTTGGGTCCTTTCTTTTTTCTTTTGGATAAATCTGGCTGTGGCTTATCAATTTTATTAGTTCTTGCAAAGAACCAGCTCTTGGTTTTATTGATCTGTTTTTGTTTTCTTTTGTTTTGTTGTTTCTATATAATTTTTTTCTGACCTAATCTTTATTATTTCTCTTATTCTGCTGGCTTTAGGCTCCATTTGTTCTTTTTCTAGCTCCTTTAAGTGTAAAGTTAGTTTGTGTATTTGAGATTTTCTTGCTTCTTGTGGTAAGCCAGTATTGCTATATTGTTCCCTCTTACAACTACTTTTGCTGCATCCCAAAGTTTTCAGACTGTTTTGTTTTCATTATTTTGTTTCTCATATTTGTTTTTTTTTAAATTTCTTCTTCAATTTTCTGGTTGACTCATTAATTCTTTAGTAGGATGTTCTTTAACCTCCATGTATTTGTGGTCTTTCCAAATTTTTTCTTGTGGTTGACTTCAAGTTTCACAGCATTGTGGTTGGAAAATATGCATGCTATGGCAATCTTTTTGTATGTGTTGAGGCCCAATTTGTTATGAAATCTATTCTGGAGAATGTTGCATGTGAGCTTGAAAAGAATATGTATTTTGCTGCTTTAGAATGAAATGTTCTGCATATATATGTTAAATCCATCTGGTCTAGTGTGTCGTTCAAGCGATTGTTTTCTTGTTGATTTTCTGCTTAGATGACCTGTCCATTGTTTTAAGTGGGGTGTTAAAGTCCCCTACTCTTATTGTATTATTATCAATGAGTTTCTTTATGTTCATTATTGTTTTATATATTTGGGTGCTCCCAAGTTGTGGGCATAAATATTCATAATCGTTAGAACTTCTTATTGGATAGATCCCTTTATTATGATATAATGTCCTTCTTCATCTCTTGTTACAGTGTTTGGTTTAAAATCTAGTTTGTTGGGTTACCTGGGTGGCTCAGTCAGTTAGGCATCTGCCTTCAGCTCAGGTCTTGGTCCCAGGGTCCTCAGATCAAGTTCCACATCTGGCTCCCTGCTCGATGGGGAGCCTGCTTCTCCCTCTCCCTCTCTCCCTACTTGTGCTCTCTCACTCTCTCAAGTAAATAAATAAAATCTTAAAGAAAAATAAAATCTAGTTGTCTAGAGAAAGAGTGCACATGGTGGAGAGGGGCAGACAGAGAGGGAGAGAGGGAATCTCAACCAGACTCCCTCTGACCACAAAGTGACCCAAAGTGGGGCTCGATCTCACAATTTGAGCTGAAATTAAGAGTCAGGGACTCAACCAACTGAGCCACCCAGGCACCTTGGGCTCTGTGCACTCTTTCTTTCTAAAATAAATAAATATAATCTTTAAAAAAAATAAAATCTAGTTTGTCTGATGTAAGTATGGCTACTCTGGCTTTCTCTTGATGTCCATTAGCAAGATAAATTGTTCTTCATCCCCTCATTTCAATCTGCAGGTTTCTATAGATCTAAAATGAGTCTTTTGTAGGCAGCATATTTATCCATTCTGATACCCTATGTCTTTTGATTGAAGCATTTAATCCATTTACATTCAGAATGATTATTGATAGATGAGTTTTGTGCCATTGTATTACCTGCTGTCATTATTTTTGGAAATTTTCTCTGTTCATTTCTTTTCTTTGTCACTTTTGGTCTTTCTCTCCCACTCAAAGAGTCCCTTTTAATATTTCTTGCAGGTCTGGTTTAGTGGTCATAAACTCCTTTAGTTTTTGTTTGCCTGGGAAATTCTTGATCTCTCCTTTTATGCTGAATGACAACCTTGCTTGATAGAGTATTCTTGGCTGTATATTTCTCCCATTCAGCATGTTGAATATATCAAGCTAATCTCTTCTGGCCTGCCAAGTTTCTATGGTGAGATCTGTTGCTAACTTTGTCTTCCCCTGTAAGTTAGGGATTTCTTTTGTCTTGTTTTTAGAATTTTTTTCTTTATTTCTATATTTTGCAGACTTAACTAGAATATGTCTGGTGTTGACCTGCCTTTGTTGAATTTGATGGGAGTTCTCTGTGCCTCCTGGATTTGGATGTCTATTTTCTTCCCCAGATTAGAGAAATTTTCAGCTATTATTTGCTCAAATAAATAGTCTGCCCCTTCCCCCCCTTCTTCTTCTGGAACTCCTATGATATGAAAGTTATTATGCTTTATGGAGTCACTGAGTTCCCTAAGTCTACATTCACATTCCAATATTATTCTTTTCCTCTTCTTTTCAATTCATTATTTTCCACAATTTTCTCTTTTGTATCATTTATTTGTTCCTCTGCTTCTTCCATCCTTGTGGTCATTACAACCAGTTGGCTTCACATCTTCATTGTAGCATTTTTAATTTTGGCCTGGCTAGTTTTGGGGTCATTTATCTCTGTGGTAAGGGACTCCCGGGTGTCTCCTATGCTTTTCTCAATCCCACCTAGTATCCTTATCATTGTTGTTTTAAATTCTGGATCAAGCATATTATTTATATCTATTGTGGTTAGATCCCTGGCTGTGACCTTTTCTTGTTCTTTCTTTTGGGATGAATTGTCTAGGTCTTTGCTTTTTGTCTAGGCTTTTTGTCTAGGTCTTTGTCATCTTCTGTGTATTAGGAAAGCCTGTTATGTTTCCTGCTCGTGAGAGTAAAAGCTTTCTAAAGAAGGGGTTGTGTACTGTCCAGGGCCTGGCACTTCAGGAAGTGTCTCTGCTGTATGCTGTGTGCACTCTGCTGCTGTGTTTTGGCTGCTCCTTCTCTCAGTCAGTCTTCCGCAGAGTTTCTCCTTGCCTTAAGTAGGGAGCATTTCGACCTTGTTCAGAATGTGGTGAGTTTTAACTAGGTGTGCTCTGGTCTGCTTGTTAAAACTGAGACCTGATACCATTTCCACTAGAGCTGAAGCTTTGCAGAACTCGGTGGTCAGGAGATATGGTGTGTGTATGGTGGGGTGGGGGGTGGAGGGGTCCTGTGCTGGCATTTGCCGGGGGGGTTGCTGCTGCATTGGTTTTCAGGCAAACTTGCTGGGGAAAAGCAGCACCTGCACAGTGCAGGGGGGAGGGGCTTGATGTAAGTGGTGTTTGCTGCCAGTGTTGGTATTGTGCTACTTAATGAGGTTAGTTTATGCTGAGGGGTTTTGGGGAGATTTTGAAATGGTGCTCACGGACTCCTTTGTACCTAGAGAGGCAATGCCACCTCTCTCAGATGCACTCCAAAAAGGGCAACTGTCTTCTGAGTGTGTCCCAGGGGCTCCTCAGGTCACACCATCTGCCCCCACACTATGTGCCCTCCTTCTCCTCAGGAGCACTGCATTGCCTGCTGACTCTTCAGCTGTCAAACCACAGACCTCTAGGTCCAGTCTTTGAGCCCTGTGGTTGTAAAAACTCACAAAAATCAGCCCCTCTCGTTTTCCCAGTCAATGGCTTTTGAGAAATGTTTTTCCACGTGCAATCCCCTGTGCTCTCCTCTCTGTCTGTCTCTGTCTCTCATTCTCTCACCTCTCTCTGAGACCAGGGCTCCCTCCCATCCATGGAAACCATGATCAGTTTCTCCCCCTCCCATCCATAGAACCCATGATTAGCTTCTCCCCTAAGTCACATCTCTACATCTCCTACCTTCCACAGTATGACCTCTTCTCTCCCTCTAGTTGGTACAGTTTGTTCTGCCAATCCTCAGATCGATTTCTTGGGTATTCAGGAGGATTTGATATTTATCTAGCTGGGTTCAAGGGACAAGGCAAGCCTAGGGTCCTCCTACTACTCCACCATCTCAGCTTCTTCTCAACATGGTATATATATTAACTCACTTAGTTCACACAACAGCTTTATAAGATAAGCATTATTATTATCCCCATTTGTGACAGAGTTTGTTCTTGCTTCCCTATACTTTTCCCTCCTTTCCCGTACTAGGAAACTGTAATTTTCAACTGAAGACTTTGTTGGTGTAGGGTTATATTTCCTTGCTTCTTTGGTCTCTGGGGGTGAAAATGTGACTAGGTTCAGATCAATGAGAAATAAGTGGAAATGCACATTTGGAGAAGTCTTCTTAAAAGCTGAAGGTAGATAGGTTGGTGCCCTTCTTCTTGATTCCTGGATCAAGAAAGTCATGTCTGGAAATGAAGATGAGGTCTACACTATAGGGAAGACAGCAGTGAGCTTGAAGGAGCCTGTCATACCCATCCTGGATTGCTTGTGTCTGAATACATTTTATGTGTGAGAGAAAAAAAAATCCTATCTTGTTCAAGTTATTTTTCCCCCTGATATGGAGCCCAACTTAATCCTAATTGATATGCCACTTTGGAAATGGGACACCTGGGGTCCTGAAGTTAAGTATCTTGCCTTATGTTACAAAAATAATAAGAGGCAGAGATTTTAACTCACACATTCTTTCTCCAGAGCCCATGCTACCATTATAGTACATTCCATAGGAAGCAGATTTGATATAGGGAAATAACAAAAGTGTGTTCTCTTCACTAGCATTGGTTGTCGGTTGCCATGGGAACAGGGCACTCCACTCACTAGGTAGTCTCTTCAATTGAGGCAGTACTGAAGATGGCTGATAACTGAAGTCTCTCTGTTGGCAGCACTCCTGAAGTTGGGGCAATAAGTCCTTTACGCCTAAAAGGGGATCTGGATTCTGCATCATAGCATCTACCTCCCATGCAGGACATCATACCCCGTGCTGTCCCTGTGGACAAATTACTCATTGATCATGCATCCTTCCTCACTTAGCCCAGATATACTTTCTCAAATTTTCTCTAATATAGCAATTCAGGCATAGTTATTAATTCACTGGAGTTAACACATAGCCTACTAGCCCTTTCCTCCTAGCTGTCCAAAACCTGGTTGATATGGGGCTATAAAGGCCTGCACCCCTCTAACTTCGGACAACGCTGGAGACCAGCTTCAGACTCTAGATAGAACTGGCTGAGGTTTTTGCTGAGACTGCATAGCATTCCAACTCTCCCTCTTCCAATACTCTTTTCCTCCTATTATGAATCTCCATCTCAAAGCCTGTTTCCTGGGGAACCCAAACTGCAATATAATGTCTTTATCCACTTAGTAACTGTTCTTAATTAGAAGGAAGATATATCTCAAGAATAAGAAAGCTCAGTTGTAGCTAACATTATTTGTTTTGGTCTTCCCAAAATTCTTTCTCTTTCTTGGTATTAGACTGACCACTGGGCATAGGGGAGTGTCTTATGCTGGGCTAATCATAATACCTTACCTCCCTGGCCACAGTGATGGATATAAGCGGTGTGCAATGATCAGGCTGGACAACCAGACTCCTTTCCTGGTAAATTTTGTACTGAAAGGCAGAACTCCCTTCTCAGATCAAGGAACTATCAAGATGTGACCCTGGGAATACTGGGGTCATATTTCATATTTCTTTTTTTTTTTTTAAGATTTTGTTTATTTATTTGACAGAGAGAGGAACCACAAATAGGCAGAGAGGCAGGCAGAGAGAGTGGGGGAAGCAGGCTCCACACCGAGCAGAGAGCTCAATGTGGGCTCGATCCCAGGACCCCGAGATCATGACCCAAGCCGAAGGCAGCCGCCCAAATGACTGAGCCACCCAGGCGCCTCTGAGATCATATTTCTTATCTGCAAAGCACCACCTGAAGAAAGAAAGAATAAAGCCAAGCAGAGGGGAAAACAGAAAGACTGAGTCCTGGAAGCATTGAGTTCCCTGTAGGCACCCCAGTTCCTGTTTCTCTTCTACTATTACAGTGAACTATCTTAGTATGCTTCTAAGATAAGTTTGATTTTTTGCTTAATGCAGTTTTGACTGTTTTTTTTTTCCCCACTTGTAATGGAAGGAACTTGCTTAACACATTTGCGTATTTTGTATTTCTACGAGCTGCCACCTTCTCTAACCTAGTCCTACCCAAGGTCAAAAATATTGAGGAATAATGGGGCAACTGGTTGGCTCAGTCAGTAGGGTATGCAACTCTTGATCTCAGGGTTGTGAGGTCAAGCCCCACACTAGGTGTTGAGATTGCTTAAAAATAAAATTAAAAAAAAAAAATGGGACATCTGGGTGGCTCAGTTGGTTAAGCTTCTAATTCTTGGTTTGGGCTTGGGTTGTGATTTCAGAGTCATGGAATTAAGCACCACTTCAGGCTCAAGCACAGGGTCTGCTTGAAATTCTTTCCCCCAATCTCTCCTGTGTCCCCATTCCTGCCCCTCTCTGTTCTTTCTCTTTCTCTCTCTCTTAAATAAATAAAATCTTTAAAGATATATATATTGAGGAGTAAGCTACAAAATAATCCACTCCTCTGGTCAACTGTAGCACATAAATTTTTTTTTTAAAGATTCATTTATTTTAGAGAGAGAGCACATGTGAGAGAAAGTGAGAGAGTGGGAGGAGGGGCAGAGGGAGAGAATCTTCAAGCTGACTCCCACTGAGTGCAGAGTTCATTGTGGGGCTCCAACCCACGACCCACGAGATCATGATCTGAGGTGAAACCAAGAGCGGGACCAGGCACGCCAGCTCATAAAATTTTTTGAGTCAACATAAAATGACATATGCCAAATAGTGTTCTGAGCTCAAAAAAGTGTCTGGATTGCACAAGAGAAATGAACGATATGATTTTTGCCCTTAAAGAAAACTCCATTTATTTTATTTTTATTTTATTTTTTTTAAGATTTTATTTATTTATTTGACAGACAGAGATCACAAGTAGGCAGAGAGGCAGGCAGAGAGAGAGGTGGAGGCAGGCTTCCTGCGGAGCAGAGAGCCCTATACGGGGCTCGATCCCAGGACCCTGGGATCATGACCTGAGATGAAGGCAGAGGCTTAACCCACTGAGCCACCCAGGCACCCCAAAGAAAACTCCATTTAAACACAAAATTCCCACTATTCAACCTCATTTGTCCCTTTATAATAGATGCTTATTCAAATAAATAGCTTTTGTGCTTTAAAAGATTTTAGGGGCACCTGGGTAGCTCAGTGGGTTAAGCCTCTGCCTTTGGCTCAGGGCATGATCCCAGGGTCCTGGGATTGAGCCTCGCATCAGGCTCTCTGCTTAGTGGGGAGTCTGCTTCCTCCTCTCTGCCTGCCTCTCTGCCTACTTGTGATCTCTGTCAAATAAATAAATAAAATATTTTAAAAAATAAAAATAAAAGGTTTTCTTTATTTATTTGAGAGAGAGAAAGTGCACATGAGCAGGGGGAGAAGCTGAGGGAGAGGGAGGGTGAGAATCTCTCAAGCAGACTCCATCTTAAGTGTGGAGCCTGAGGTAGGGCTCTACCCCATGACCCTGAGACCATGACCTGAACCAAAACCAAGAGTCTAATGCTCAAACAACTGAGCCACCCAGGTGCCCCTACCCCTCAAATTAATCTTAAAACATAATTTCTCAGTGATTATACTGCCTTTCCAGCTATGTGAACATATTTGTCTATACATGATAACCTAAAAGATATCCCCAAAGAGAGAAACTGATGATTTAAAAATAATTTGGGAGTTTTAGAAATACAGAAAAAATGAAAATGGTAGAGAATTCCTACATACCCCACATCAATCTCCCCCATTATCAACATGCTATATGAGCATGGTATATTTGTGATGATTAATTAATATATTATTATTAAATGAAGTCCATATTTTATTCAGAGTTCCCTCCTTTACCCCTAATGTTTTTTTTTTGTTGTTGTTGTTGTTTTTCTGTTCTAGGATCCTATCCAGAATGCCACACTATATTTAGTAGTTACGGCACCTTATGATTTTTTTGCCTGTGGAAGTTTCTCAGATTTTCCTTGTTTTTGATGACCTTGATAGTTTGTAAGATTACTGGTCATTTTGTAGACTGTGCCTCAACTGGAATTTGTGTGATATATTTTCTCATAATTGGACTAGAGTTATGAGTTTTGAGAAGGAAGACCACAAAGTGCTATTCTCATCACATCATATCAAGGATATATGCTAATACCATAATTTATCGGGGCACCTGGGTGGCTCAGTGGGTTAAGCCTCTGCTTTCGGCTCAGGTCATGATCTCAGGGTCCTGAGATCGAGCCCTCCACTGGGCTCTCTGCTCAGCAGGAAGCCTTCTCCTCCCCCTCCGCCTGTCTCTGTGCCTACTTGTGCTGACTCTCTCTTTCTCAGTCAAATAAATTAAAAAAAATCTTTAAAAAAATAACGTGATTTACCGATTTTGTTATGAATCTCCTGCCTTAAGGAATTGACTTTTACTTCCATTTATTTAATGCCTAACCCAGAACCATCTTTAGGAGAGAACTCATACAGTGTCTTGATGATATGTGGATTGGGCTCTTTTTGTAGGGAGAATAGGTTGAAGAGGTAACCACAATGGAATAAAATCTTTTTCACTGGGGGAAGAGTGGAAAGAGGAATGGTTTTCAAGATTCAGCCCTGCCACCTGCTAGACATGTAACTTTGGACAAGTTACTTTTGCATCTGTAAAATGGAATAATGGAACAATAAGTACCAAATAGTTCTTTTAAGCATCTGCTTAAAAAATGTGAACATGTTTTATAAAATATTAAACTTTTACAGGTCAGAATCCCATATAAAAATGAAAACATTTTTCAAAGAGTGACATCTTAAGCAGTTAACACTACTTTATAGTTAATTTTCAACTGCTGGCTACACAAAGCAAGGCCATTATGAAGTTGAGGAAAGGATATGTGGGAAGGTTCGTTATAGTCAGTGATTTCCCATTATTGCTTTGTTTCCTCTTGTCAAATTCTGTTTGCCATTTGAGACTGGCAAATGTTTGCCATTTGATCTCATTTTTTTTTTTAAGATTTTATTTTTTATTTATTTTTTTGAGAGACCACACAAGAGCATGGGAAGAAGGAGGGGCAGAGGGAGAAGCAGACTCCTCCCTGAACTGGGAGATGTCTCAGGTGCCCTGATTTCTTTGATCTTAGGAAACCAGAGCAAAAGGCTCAAGTGTGATGTGAACTAAAGATTAATAATTTTGGTGTTACTTGTTTTTCTGTATCTATGAGAGAGAAATCATCATCCTTTGAAGGTGCAATAAATCTTCCAGGCTACTCTGGGATCATTAGACAAGTAAATTCATTTTGAAAGAGACAGGAAGTAAATAATTATTTAAAGATGACAAGTCTTCTTTCCTCAAAACCATACCACTCTGACTTGAATGAAAACACCAGTTTTTTTGTTCTTGGGGTTTTATGCTCATGGAAGTTCTTGAACCTAAAGTTTGAAAAATAAAGGAATTCCATCTCCTTAAACAGGACAGAGCCAATGACTTCCAAATTTTTTTTTATGTCAGGACAAAGGAAACCTGCAGGAAAAAAACAGAATGTGGTGGGAGCTTTTTCTGCATCATTATGATTAATGCTGAACATCTAGCAATGGTTAGCCTGGTATAACGCAAAAAGCAATGAAGTTTGAGAACAGTGATCTGCATCCAAGCTGAACTCTGTCTCAAACAAGATATGGGACTTTGGGAAAGTTTCTGGAACACCCTGTGTCTTGGATTCCTCACGTGTAAAACTGTGTTGAGAGGGAACATGAGAGTAGGCATACAAAAATAATTTGTAAAAGAGCTGTTACTTCTAACCCAGAGTGTTTCAGCTGTCAGTAACAGCATTAGTTGCCATTTATTGAGGGCAGGTTCTGGATTTTCTGTTTGGAAGCCTGGCTCAAAGCAAAAGCAGCAGTGAGTTTAAGAAAAGAGCTCACACATTCTTAAGTTCTTCTCTTTCTTGAAAGCCGTAACCTTGGAAACCAGGCAGGCACCACCCCCTTCGGTCATAAATCTTAGTTTCTCTTGATTTTTCTCTGTAATGTTTGGGGCACGCTATTTTATGGTCTTTTTTTGTTTACTCTCCACATCATTAGCACAAACGAGAACATCTCTTTTTACTGAATTTGTACAAAACCTTTCTAGTCGCCCTTTCTGCCCGCGGCTCACCTACCGTTTTCACTACAAAGCGGTCGCAGCCGCAGATGCCTTCGAAGACAAAAACTCTCGCAAGGACCAGGGTAGGGCTGACACTCTCTAAACCCTGGGTCAAAGGAACCGAGAGCGCAAAAACTGAAGGGACTCGAGCTCGTTCCAATAGCAAACACAAAGCGCCAAAATTAACACAACACTGCCCAACAGCGATAACACTCGCGAGATAAGAATGCAAAGGGCGAGAGAAACTCACTATCTCGCGAGAAGAGGGGGCGTCCGCGGAAACTAGGCAATGGCCCCCTAAGCGACCCGGACCCAGCCAATGGGCGGAGCCAGAATTAAATCCGCCCCCTTCCGGCACCTTTCCCCGCCCCCCAACCCTGAGGTGTTGGGCTCCGGGTGCCGGCCTCTGGGTTCTCCTGCTTCCACCCGGCTGGTGCGGGTCGTTTTCACAGCCTAGGGAACGCGCTTTGGCCGAATTTGAGGAGGGGGGGCGGGGAGGGGCCTGAGGCTTGCGGCCCCGCCCCCTTCTCCGGCTCGCCGGCAGGCAGATTGGCCCGCCTCCTCCTTCGGCCGGCCCTAGGGCCGCGTCCCCCGGGCAATTCAGCTTCTGAGGCCTGAGCTTTTGCCCGCAGGTGTCGGCGCCGAGGCCCCAGGGCACAGCCTAGTTCGACCCCATGGTGGGTTTTGGAGCTAACCGGCGGGCCGGCCGCCTGCCCTCCTTCGTGTTGGTGGTGCTGCTGGTGGTGATCGCGGTCCTCGCCTTCAACTACTGGAGTATCTCCTCCCGCCACGTCCTGCTTCAGGAGGAGGTGGCGGAGCTGCAGGGCCAGGTCCAGCGCACCGAGGTGGCCCGTGGGCGCCTGGAGAAGCGCAATTCCGACCTCCTGCTCTTGGTGGACTCGCACAAGAAACAGATCGACCAGAAGGAGGCCGACTACGGCCGCCTCAGCAGCCGGCTGCAGGCCAGGGAGGGCCTGGGGAAAAGATGCGAAGATGACAAGGTAAGGACGAGCCCTCTCCTTTCAACCCCCATAGTTTCAACCCCGGGGTTGGGGGGCGGTTGCTTTTTGCCTTCCAGGATCGCAGCCCTGGAGGCTCCCCTTACCGTCAACAACCCTGTTTCTGCCAGACTTTTCCCGGTTTATCACTGCCACGTTCTCCAGTCTCTATCAGACGAAACTGGCCCTAAGTTCTGGTTCTCTAGAGTGGCCTGTGTGTGGATGCCGCCTTTTCTCCAAGCTCAGCTGATGAGCTGGCAGTAGTAGTCATCTGGCCTATGTGGCAGCCTTAGGTTTACACAGACACCAGTCTGGAGATTGCCAGATTTGGTGTCGGTATTGTTGCCTTATCCTTATTCGTGCATACAGATCAATATTAATTTCTTTAATTAATTAAAGAAAGAAACCTCTAACTCCTGTTCTTACGTATTTTTTAAGCAGTATGACTTTGCTTAAACTGTGTAGGTTGGTATGTTAAGTAGTTGAAGAATCAGATGTTACTACATTTTTTGTATCAAAGGGTTACAGTAAATGGGCTCTGGAGCCACATATGAGCCAGAATTGTGACTTGGACATAGTTAATACAAAATTATGTATTCAATTTGAATTGTTAATGAAATTAGCCAAAAAGGTAGAATCTATAATTATGTTCTGAGCAACAGAATCTCATGTCAGTGTCGTGGTTGTTGAGAGAAATAAAAAATGAAAAATTTTATGCTTAAGTGGCTCTTAGGGTTGGTGTTTTATGTAAATGGAAAGCCATACAAAGTTTAAATTTAAAAAGTTTGAGGTTGGACTGTAACTAGACCTGCTACTGAGTAGTCTTTTTTCTCACTCACCAGCATATTGGAGTTACATTATTAATTTATGACTTATGCAACTTCTGTTGGTACAGCAGAGTTGTGGAAATTTCTGGGTAGGCTAAATAGATGCCTTTTTTCTGGACCCTTCTATGGTAATCTTCACATTTTGTGTGTGTGTTCCTATTGTTACTGTTTTTATTTTGTATGTCAAAATCATTTGTACCAAGTCATTATAAATTGGAGCTCCAGCTTCCTTATTTTCATCTTCCTCCACCTGACTTACTTCATGCAGATTGGGGCCCTCAGGTAACTGCTGCTCTATAACCCTCTTCTTTTGCCCATAACATAGACATCCTCTGAGAGGAGCAACACATCAGCAAATTTATATACATGCTACACACTGAACTATAAAGACTGAAAAATTCTCTAGGGTGGAGTATGCAGAAATCTATGAAATTTTGGAGTATTAAAATAAGGTCATTAGACTTGGCTAGGCATTGCTCTTCAAATTCTCTCCAATCTAAGAGGAAAGATAAGTTTTTTCTAGTCATTATACTCTGTCCATTTCTTCCAACTACTAGTCTGTGATTATGTTTCAGCATGTTTTCCCTTTTACCTTCAACCAGGTACAGGTGTCCCCCATTCCAAATTTTTTTTCATTCTACTATATACTGCCTTTTTCCAACCAACCAATTTCTTTATTTTTTTATGAGTCATTTTCACTTAAGGATGTCTTTTTCTTTCTTTCTTTCTTTCTTTTTTTTTTTTTTTAAGATTTTATACATTTATTTGACAGAGAGAGAGAGCACAAGCTGGGGGAGCAGCAGAGGGAGAGGGAGAAGCAGGCTCCTCACAGCTGGGAGCATTATGCGGGGCTCGATCCCAGACTCCAGGATCACAACCAAGATGAAGAAAGACACTTAACGGACTGGGCCACCCAGACGCCCCACCAATTTCTCTTTTTTTTTTTCCTTTCACTGCTAAACTACAATTATTGGTGGTCTAGAAATGCTTCATCTACTTCTTTTATCATTTCCATCCTAATCTTTTTTTATTATGCTTGCCAGCCTTCTTTCCTCCCCTTTTCTGAAGCTTGTTTTCTTAAAGGTCACAAATGACGGTTTTCCTAATCCAATCCAAAATATTTTTTTATTATCAATCTATTTAATCTCTCAGTAGTCTGGTTCTGTTGACTCTTTTTAGAAACCATCTCCTTTCTTGCTTCTATAATAATGAACTCTCCAGATTGCTTCCTACCTTCTTCACTGTGTTTCTTCCAGCTCCCTAATAATGGACTCTGTTCTTGGGCCTTTGCTTTCTCTGTAGAATAGTGTTTCTCAAAATGGTGTTAAACAGAATACTCTCCTAAGAATTGTTTATAAGTGGTCAGGATTAAAAAGGAAAACTATTTTGGAGGGAAATGTTAAACATTATAAGTAGAATATACTCTTCTTGGAGTTCATAATGCCTGCTACCATATAAAGGCTGTCTTGGTAAATAAGCCTATTTAATTTTGCTTAACCTGATCTCTCAGTTAATTTGATCACAGGTTACTATTTTCATGGCCTACTTGTTAGCATGGTACAGAAGAATCCAGCGAAGCACAGTAGTTGGGGAAATATTACCATAGGTGTCTTAACTACTTTTGTTTAGAAAATTTATGCAGCTGGCTCACGCATCTGAATCTCTCACTTGTATGTCAGTTCCATATTTTGAGCTCCTACTGCAACTTTGTTGGAATGCTTGTGCATGTTTGTTCTTGGGGTTGAGGGGGCTTTGAGCCTCTAATAGGGTAGTTTTGGTCTAGATGAGCTATAGATGAAAAGTTCTCTTTTAGACATGTTTCCTTTATATATATCTGGGGAAGTCTATGGTAGCTTAGAAAACATTTCAAGTTTTGAAGACTGCAATATAGCTTAGAATTGTAACTCAGTTTCTAGCTATGTGATGTTAGGCAACTTATTTAACTACATTGGGTTCATTTCCTCATCTGTAAAATGGGGATCATAATACCTACCTACGTATTGTACAGATCTGAGATCACATATATGGAAATATCAAACTTGACACATTACAAATCAGACTGTAGAAAAAACAAATCCCTAAAGTTTTATTATTTTCTATAACTGATGTAAAAATTGCTCTGGATGGTGACAGTGTTGGGGGAAGAAGTAAATTAGTCAAAGAAAAGTGTCTCATTCATTTTAAAACAGACTTGTTTATTTAATGTAGTCTCCTGAATAGAGGCTCTGCCTTTTAGGATTTTTACCAATAGACACTGGTGGTGGCCTGCTCAGTGTCCACTCATACCCCACTTCATTTTTGCAGACCAGCCCTATTTTATATGATATATATCCTTCCCTTGTGACTCAGGGCTAAGTCCTAATAGACTAAACTGATTATGGTAATTCCATTTTTCTTCCTAGTGATTAATTTAATGAGGGGCTTTTGATGTGGCTGGTGAGTTGTGAGGGGAAGTT
Source organism: Lutra lutra (assembly GCF_902655055.1). Classification (NCBI taxonomy): domain Eukaryota; kingdom Metazoa; phylum Chordata; class Mammalia; order Carnivora; family Mustelidae; genus Lutra; species Lutra lutra. Next base: position 63,592,222 of record NC_062284.1, read on the forward strand.
TTCCTTGCCCCTTAAAGAATGACATTCTAGGGGCGCCTGGTGGCTCAGTGGGTTAAGCCGCTGCCTTCGGCTCAGGTCATGATCCCAGGTCCTGGGTTCGAGCCCCACATCGGGCTTTCTGCTCAGCAGGGAGCCTGCTTCCTCCTCTCTCTCTGCCTGCCTCTCTGCTTACTTGTGATTTCTCTCTGTCAAATAAATAAATAAAATCTTAAAAAAAAAAAAAAGAATGACATTCTAAAATATTCTTTTTTTTTTTTAAGATTTTATTTATTTATTTGACAGACAGAGATCACAAGTAGGCAGAGAGGCAGGCAGAGAGAGAGGGGAAAGCAGGCTCCCTGCTGAGCAGAGAGCCCTATGCAGGACTCAATCCCAGGACCCTGAGATCATGAGCTGAGCCGAAGACAGTGGCTTAACCCACTGAGCCACCCAGGCGCCCGACATTCTAAAATATTCTTACCCCAAATCTAAAATCCCCAGTCTAATCATGAGAAAGCATCAGACAAATTCATACTGAGTGACATTCTGCAAAATACCTGACAAGTGCTCTTCAAAAGAGTCTCACTTAGGCGCCTGGGTGGCTCAGTTGGTTGAGTGTCTGCCTTCAGGTCAGGTCATGATCCTGGGGGTCCTGAGATGGAGCCCTGCTTCTGGCTCCCTGCTGAGCAGGGAGCCTGTTTCTCCCTCTGCCCCTCACTCAGCTTGTGCTCTCTCCCTCTCAAATAAACAAATAAATAAATAAATAAATAAAATCTTAAAAAAAAAAAAAATCCCCAAACAAAAAAAAAAAGAGTCTCACTTGAAGAGATGGTCTCTTCTTCTGTCAGATGTTTCTTCTGCATATGATACCTGAAATGGAGAGGTCAAGTGTGCCAGGAGAGTTAACCTGAGGAATGGCTGAGGCACTGAAGGTTATAGGGTAGAATATTGTAATAGAATAATTGGCACTTGTTACTTGAGATAAAAAATTTTCCTATGTTTAAGTCAGTCAAATTGAGATTTTTTAAAACTGCATCCTAAGGTGTCCTAGTAACATTCTTATTGTCATGGTAGTCTGAGGTGTAGGTTAAGTTTTATATGTTCCCAGGGCAGTGTGGGCAGTGACCTCAGAATTGCATGTCATTTTGGGGGTCTTCTAGAGTCTTTTTCTTAAGTGTCAACAGTGGTGTTTGGATGCCTGATGAGGCATTTCTTTTATAGTCTTTTGGAGACCACGATCCTATGGAGGCATCACCCCCTATATGCCCACCTCCTTCCAATAGATGTTTCACACCAAAAATCCCTTTGCCCTGCTGAGTTGCTTTAGTTAGTATGCATGTGTAGGGGGTGTTGGCAAGGCAATTCTTGCTCAGGCTTTTTCTTTTCTTTTTTTAAATAAACTTTTAGAGGCGCCTGGCTGGTTCAGTCGGTTGAGCAGCCTACTCTTGGTTTCAACCGCGGTCATGAACTCTGGGCCTCTCAGAGTGATGGGGTGGGACCCCCTCCTCAGGCTTCATGCTTAGTAGAGGTCTGTTTCCCCTCTGCCTCTGCCCTTCTCTCCACTCACCACACACTCTCTCTCTGTCTCTGTCTGGAATAAATAAACAAAACTTTAAAGAAATTAAATAGGGCACCTAGGTGGCTCAGTTGGTTAAGCGTCTGCCTTCGGCTTAGGTCACGATCCTGGAGTCCTAGGATGGAGCCTGGCATCTGGCTCCTTGCTAGGCAGGGAGTCTGCTGCTCCCTCCGCCACTCCCTCTGCTCGTGCTCTGTCTCCCAAATAAATAAATAAAATCTTTAAAAAATAAAAAAATTAAATAAACTTTTATTTTATAATAATTATAGATATACGAAATTACTGCAAAGATAGTGCAGAAAGGGCACCTGGGTGGCTCAGTGGGTTAAGCCTCTGCCTTTAGCTCAGGTCATGATCTCAGGGTCCTGGGATCAGCCCCACATCGGGCTCTCTGCTCAGTGAGAAGCCTGCTTCCCCCTCCTAGCCTGCCTCTCTGCCTACTTGTGATCTTTCTCTCTATTAAATAAATAAATAAAATCTTGAAAAAAAAAAGATAGTACAGAGAGTTTCCATATACCCCACACCTGGTTTCATTATTAACATCTTACATTAGTATGGTACATTTGTCATAATTAATGAACCCCTGTTGATACATTGTTATTAACTAAAATCCATACTTTATTCCAGTTTCCTCATTTTTTCCCTAATGTCCTTTATCTGTTCTAGGATCCCATCCAGAGTACCACTTTACATTTAGCCTCATGTCTCCGTAGGCTCCTTTTGGTCGTGACAGTTTTTCAGGCTTTGTTTTTGATGACCTTGGCGGTTTTGAGGAGTACTGGTTAGATATCCCTCAGTTGGGTTTTGTCTGATGCTCTTCTAAGGATAAGAATAGGATTATGGTTTTTATGGTTTTTGGGAAGAAGACCACAGAGGTAAAGTGTCATTTTTATCACATCATATTAGTAGTACATCTCTCAAAATGACTTCTCACTGTTGATGTTAACCTTGATCACCTGGCTTGAAGTAGTGTTTGTCCTCTTTCTCTACCGTAAAGTGACTCTTTTTTCCCTCTTTTTCCACACTGTACTCTTCGGAAGGAAGTTACTATGTGCAGCCCACACTTAAAATGAATGGGAGTTATACCCTTACCTCCTTAAGGTCAAAGTATCTGTATAAATTATTTGAAAACCTTCTGCATGGACCTTTGTCTCTTTTTCCTTAATTAATTAATTAATTAAGTCATTTATTTGTATTAGTATGGACTCATGGATATTTATTTTATACTTCAGGTTATAATCCAATGTCACTTTATTTTTTTGCTCAAATTGTTCCAATTTTGACCATTGGGAGCTCTTTGAGTTGTTTCCTGCATCCCTTTGACATAATACCCATTGCTGTGACATGCCCCTTCCTTACTTTCTGGCAATAAAAGATGCTCCAGGTTTACCTTGTAGATTTCCTGCCCCAGTCCTCGAATCAGCAATTTCTCCAAGACTTGGTTTCTTTCATTGAAAAATGGTATTAGAGACGAAGATCTAGGTGCTAGGTGTGCTACTGTCAGGGTAGCTTTGGGAGTCCAGAAATCCCAGCTCCAAAGGAATTGGAAAGGTGATATTGGACATCTTCCAACTTATTGTACTGTCCTGCCATTTTCAATCTGTTACCTCTGTTATCTGGGCTGTTAGAACACAGAAATAACTTAAGGGAGCATAAGTTGTCTGGGAAAGTAAGAAGCAAGGCCCACTTCTGTGGGATTCTCCCATATTTATCTTATTTTTTGCCATCCTCTAAAGGAGTTTCCCCAGAGGGTTCTTTTAGTTTGCTAGGACTCCCATGCAAAATACTGCAGATTGGATGGCTGAAAACAACAGAAATTTTATGTTCTCACAGTTCTGGAGACTAGAAATCCAAGGTTGAAGTACAGCAGATTTGTTCCTTCTGGAGCCTCTCTCCTTGGTTTGCAGATGGCTGCCCTCTTGCAATTTTGTTATCACATGGTTGTGGTCCTCCCTCCCTGCCTGACCTGCTTTGCACACAAATCCTTAGCGTCTCTTCCTTTTCTTATAAGAACACGAGTCATAATGGATGAGGGCCCAACGCTAATGGCCTCATTTTAACTTAATCACCTCTTTAAAGACCTTATTTCCAAATAGGTTACATTCTGAGGTACTGGGGTTTGAGACTTCAATATGTGGATTTTAGGGGGAACACAGTTCAACCCATCAGAAGGGGAATCTATGATATGCACAATACCTTTCCTTCCTCTTTGCGTCAGACAGGACTATCCTTTTGTTTCCCGCGTGTAGGGTATTTCTCTTCTCTGACCTTGAATTCTTCCTCTGTATATCTTATATTAAAGCTGTGTGGTCCACATGAGCCAAGTCAGGTTCTTGCAAATTAAAAGGAGCTGTTAGAATGTACCCCCCCAAATTGTTCCGTTATTACAAATGCAAAAAAAAAAAAAAAGTCAGTTTTGAGGTTTGGAGCTGAACAATAAATAATCTGTTTTGCCTTTAACAACCAGAGTCTTCTCTGAGGTAGTATATACCTGTGGTTAAATAGGGAAGAAATTATGTGCCAGAAAGGAGGATGGGAAGCATATTACCATTTTTCCCAAAAAATATGCTCAGAGTGTGTGTGTGTGTGTGTGCACACGCATGTGCGCATAAAACCTTGGCACACAGTAGATATTTATTGCTGTATACTCAAATCCTGGTGCTGCCATTTAATTATGTGTGTAACTTTGGGTAAGTGATTTTTCTCTGCCTCACTTTCCTCATCTGTAAAATGAGGATAATAATAGTTATCTTTTTCTTATAAAGTTTAAATGAATAAATTTATTAACGTGTTCAGAATAATGCATACCATATATTAAGAAAGAAAGAGAGAGAAAGAAAGATAGAAAGATCAACAGATAGATAAATTGGTTCATTAAGTGTTATACTAGCTATTATTCCACAGCTACATCCTGTCTTCTTTCCAGGATGTAGAGAGTTCCTGCCTAGAACTGGTCCCACCTCCAGCCTACCTGCCTCACCCATTGCCCTTGGTTGTTAGACTTTTTTTTTCCCTCCCCTGTTTCCTGGTCCATTTTTAATTAGGCTTCATTGACTCCTCCCATATTTTTCTTAGCTGACTGCCCTGGAGCCTGCCAGTTCCTCTGTGATTTGAGGATCAACCTTCTACAGTTCTTGTAATATGCTGCACATGATAATTCCTGCCTTGGCCTCTGCCTCATCAGTCATAATCTGGCCAAGTTCTAGCTGTAATTTAATTGCTACCTCAAATTATTCATAAACCATACAAAATTCATACCTCCTCTCCAAACTGTATCACTTTCATATTTTCTTGGCCATGCAACTATTATTAAGACTGAGGTTAGAAATTTTGGTGTCGGGGCACCTGGGTGGCTCAGTGGGTTAAAGCCTCTGCCTTCGGCTCAGGTCATGATCCCAGGGTCCTGGGATCGAGCCCCGCATCAGGCTCTCTGCTCAGTGGGGAGCCTGCTTCCCCTCTCTATCTGCCTGCTCTCTATCAAATAAATAAATAAATAAATAAATAAATAAATATTTGGTGTCATCTTTGATACCTAGCATCTGGTATTCAGTGATTTAACATACAGAGGTATTCCTTGATCAGATTGAGTTAAAAAACATCTTCCTGGTTGCAGAATAGAGAATTGACTGGAAAGGAAATAGCTAGTCTCCTTGCCCAGGTCTATATTTCTTTCAGTCGATTCCTACCCTTAAAGCAAATCTGATCTTCCTCAAAACTTACATTCAGAGTGGCTATTTCACTGCATTAATTCTGATGTCTAACTTTTAAGGTCTTCCCATGGAGTGGCTTCAGTGGCCTTTGGCTCCCATGATCTCCTGAATCAAACTGTGATCTAGACATGTTATTTTGTTTCCTTTTGTTTCCACCTGCCTCTCTGTGTCATGTTAATTACTGTTTTTGTACTTTTGTTCCTGGTGTTTGACTCTTAGTGTCTTACCTCGGTTCTGTGTACATATTTTATCCATCTTTTACCCATCTTTAAAAAAAATTTTTTTTTTAAGATTTTATTTATTTGACAGAGGTGAGAGAGAGAACGTGAGCAGGGGGAGCAGCAGAGGCAGAGGGAGAAGGAGGCTCCTGGCTGAGCAGAAAGCCTGAGGTGGGGCTTACTACCAGGATCCTGGGATCATGACCCGAGCTGAAGGCAGTCTCTTAACCAATTGAGCCAGCCAGGCTCCCCTTTACCTACTTTTTTTTTTTTTTTTCTATGTCCAGGACTTCTGCCCCAGAGCATGCTTTTCCTTCCTTATATATTATTTACACTTACTACATGAACCACACTAATTTTTTTTTGTTTTTCATTTTTCACTAGTAGCTTCTTATATGTTAATGTTGTCTTCTCAAAAAAAGTTTCAGTTCCATGAGGAAGGACCATATTGTAAATCTCTCCTGTGAGTTCTTAACAGTCCTTAGTGCTGATACAAAGTGTTATGGGTTACTGGATTAGTGTGGACCCTGATCCACTCACTGTCTTGTATCCTTTTAAGAGGACATTTGGACATGGTTACACAAAGACACACAGGAAAGAAGAGCATGAGACAGTGGAGGCCTTGACTGGAGTGATGCATCTACATGCCAGGGGATGACAGGGATTGCTGGCAACCACTTAGAAGCTAAGAGGCAAGGAAGGGTCTTGCCCTAGAGCCTTCAGAGAGAGAGCATGGCCCTCCTAATTTTGAACTTCTAGCCTCCAGAACTGTGAGAGAATAAATTTCATTTGTTTTAAGTTTTAGGTGGCACTGAGTTTGTGGCACTTCGTTACAACAGCCCTAGGAAAAGACTAATACAAGATTCAATAAAAACTCCAGTAGGCTTTTTTATTATTGAAACTGACAAACTGATTCAAAAAAGTATCTGGAAATGCAAATAACCTAGAATAGCCAAAGCAATTTACAAAAAAAAAAAAAAAGCTGTAATGGAGAAAAGAGAGAAAAGTCTATTCTACCAAAAATATTGAAACAATTCAACATACTGAAATAATTTCAATATTTTTTATTTTTAACTGCCACCTTACAGTATGTGCAAAATTAACTTGGGGCTCCTGGATGGCTCTGTCAGTTAAGCGTCTACCTTTGGCTCAGGTCATGATCCCAGGGTCATGGAATGGAGCCCCGCCTCGGGCTCCCTGCTTAGTGAGGGGTCTGCTTCTTCATCTCCCTCTGCTGCTCCCCCTGCTTGTGCTATCTCTTTCTTTCTATTAAGTAAATACATAAAATCTTTAAACAATAACAACAGAATTAACTTGAAATAAATTACAAACCTAAGTGTAAAAGATGAAACAATCTTCTAGAAGATAACACAAGGGAAAATATTTGCAATTTAGGATATGAATGGATTTCTGAGGACACAAAAAGCATAAGCCATAAAGAAAAATATTGATAAATTAGACTTTCAAAATGAAAAACTCAAAAAACACTACTTTTTAAAAGAGAGTGAGACACAGATTGGGAGAAATATTCATGGTACAGAATATATAAAAGCTTCCTAAAACTCAATAATAAGAAGATAACCCATCGGGAAAATGGGTAAAGAGGATTGGGAGGTACGGGCTCCCAGTTATGGAATGAGTAAGTCACAGAGATAATATTACAGCATAAGGAGTATAGTTAGTGGTAGTGCAATACGATTGTTTGGTGACAGATCTGAGCTATACCTGTGTTGAATAGTGTAATATATAGAGTTGTCCCATCATTATGTTGTGTACCTGAAACTAATGTAACATTTTGTGTCAACTATATTTTAATGAAAATAAATAAATAAGACAATCTAATTTTAAAAAATGAGCCAAGGATTTGAAAAGACACTTCATCAAAGAAGACTGATGAATGGCAAATAAGCACATGAAAAGATGCTCAATATCATAAGTCATCAAGTAAATGCAGATTAAAACTGCAATGGGGCACTGGTACAGAGCCATTAAAATGACTTTCATAAAAAGACTTAAAATACTGAGTGTTAGTGTGGATGTATGTAGAGAAACTAGAGTTCTCATGTACTACTGGTGGGAGTATAAAATGGTATAACCATTTTGGAAAACTGCTTAGCAGTTTCTTATAAAGTTAAATATATATCTTATCATATGACCCAGCCATTCCACTCCTAGGTTTTTACTGAAGAGAAATAAAAACATATGACCACAACAAAAAAATTTATACACAGACCTCCATAGCAGCTATATTCACAAAAGCCCCAAACTGGAAAAACCCAAATGTCTATCAACAGGCAAATGGATAAACAAAAGGTGATAAATCTGTAGAGTAGAATATTTCACAGCAATAAAAAAGAATGAATTACTGATACACCCAACAACATAGATGAATCCGAAAACCATTGCGCTGGGTGAAAGAAGCCCAGCTAAAACAGTACATAGTTGGGATTCCATTTATATAGTTTTCTGGAAGAAGGAAACTAATCTATAGTAATAGAAGACAGAATTGTTGTCACCTGAGGCCAGAGATAGAGGAAGGGATAACAAAGGGATGAAAGGAAACTTTGAGGGGGTGGTAAAAATGTTCTCTATTTTGATTGCAGTGGTGGTTACACAAATGCATAAAGCTATCAAAAGCCATTAAATTGAATGCTGTAAATAAATGCGGTCTGTTGTACGTAAATTATACATCAATGAAGTTATTTAAAAATAAAAATTAAGCATATCATAAAAGGAGATGAAGAAGCCAGTTAATTCCTTCCTATTGCCCTAAACATAGCTTACAGATCTTTTCACACTCTGACTCCAGCCTTGCAGTCCAACATCAGATATTATTATTCTCCCTTTGGTTCCCTCCTCTGCACATACTGAACTTTTATATCCTCTAACACTCCATGGTTTTTCCTCTTCTTTGCTTTGAAACATGAAGTGTCCTCCATTTGGAACCCTCATCTTTTCCAAGCTTCTTATTTCTCCAGACCTCTCTCTTTCTTTACCCCACTAAATCCTCATCTTTTTTAGGACTCAGCTAAAACTCTCTTTCTCAAGAATGTCTTCCCCAAAACTCTTAAATTGGGTTAGGTCTTCCCCTCATATTCTCTGCTCAATTGTAAGCTCTATAATCATGTATACTGTATTTGCTCTCATTCTCTGATTCACTGCTGCAACCATAGTATATAGCGTAGGTACTGCTCCAAAATAGAAACTCAAATGTATTTGATGAATAAAGTAATGAAGTTAGGGTTAAAGATGGAAGCACAGGATATATAAACATTCAATAGGAGACAGATATGATGAGAGAGGAATAGGTGCTACTAAATAGGTGCTACTAAAGACAAGGGATAAAAACTTGAAAAAGGAAGGAAGGGCAGGACAGATCAGTACAAAATGCTAAGTAGGGTCAAGTTTAAGAGTGAAAAATGTTAGTTGATGAGGTCTCTGTTAATCATCTAATGAGAAACAGTTTTTCCCCAAGGTGAATTTAAATTAGATATATAGGATTGAAATTATAAGGTACAAATATATCATTTTATATTAAATAGAAAAGGCTTCCTGTAGATAAGGTTTGAATTTATCCTTAGGGGAAGGACCTAGTTTGCCAGAGACAAAGAATCAGACGTGGAAGGTAACAGGCAACATTGTTCAAAGGAGGACCTACCTGGCCAGGAAGAAATAATGGCAGGAAAGTTAGATAAAGTTATTTAGGAATCAGAAAGAGAACCTTGAGGCAGTGGGGGAAGCTGGAAATACTACATACCTAGCTGGCTGTGTCTAAAGGGAACCTTGGACTTTCAGTCAAAGGAAATGTTAATTTTCATCCAAGGAAGAAGCTAAAATGGGGAAAATTTAGGTCTTAAACCACAAAAAATTAGTTCTTCTTGCTTAATGAAGTCGCAATCTATAAAGTTCTCCTTATTACTCAGAGGACAGGTATCATACCACACAATTAAGGATTGTTTCTCTTCCTCTATCAAGCAGGTGGAAGGAAGCTCCTGGAATGTCCTTTTACCTTTTCTCTGCATAACTAAATTGTAGCCATCAGTTTTCTTTTCTTTCTTTTTTTTTTTTTTTTAAGATTTTATTTATTTATTTGAGAGAGAGAGTGTGCATACTCAATTTGAGGGGAGGGGCAGAAAGAGAGGGAGAAAGCAGAGTCCCCACTGAGCAGGAAGCCTGGGTCAAGGCAGATACTTAACTGAGTCATCCAGGCACCCAACGTAGCCATCATTTTTCAAGGATCAATTTATGATCTCTTTGGAACCTCCTGGGGATCACTGTTCCTTAATATGGAAGCAAAAGAAAGTGGAGAAATATGAAAATAAAAGGAGACAAAAAAGAAAAATGGGGACAGGTTTCAAAGATCCTTTTAGTATAGAGTAAGTGCTCAATATATTTTTGTCAGTTTAATTAATATATTCAAGCTTAAAGAGAACAGTACAAGACTAACTATACCAATATACCCAGGAAAAAAAGGAACTAACATTACTGAATGTCAAACTCTATACTGGACAGGTGTTAACATATTTTATTTCATTAATCTTCTCATTTTATGAATGAAGAAACAGGCTTAAGAGGTAAGGCAGAATTCTAAACTCAGGTCTTTGATTACGACAACCCTTGCTCTTTCTAGTAAACTGTGTTGCCACACAGAATTTTATTTTATTTTATTTATTTTTTTTTAAAGATTTTATTTATTTATTTGACAGAGAGAGATCACTAGTAGATGGAGAGGCAGGCAGAGAGAGAGAGGGAAGCAGGCTCCCTGCTGAGCAGAGAGCCCGATGCGGGACTCGATCCCAGGACCCTGAGATCATGACCTGAGCCGAAGGCAGAGGCTTAACCCAGTAAGCCACCCAGGTGCCCCTACACACAGTATTTTATATGTATGTTCATAAGTATATAAAATTAGGGGCGTCTGTGTGGCTCAGTTGCTAAAGCCACTGACTCTTGGTTTTGGCTCAGGTCATGACATCAAACCCCGCACTGGGCTCTATGCCTAGTGGGGAGTCTCTTTAAAGATTCTTTCCCTCTACCCCTGCCTTGTTTCTTTCATGTGTGCACCACTCCCTCAAATACATAAATAAATTAATTAATAAACAAACAAACAAACAAATAAATCTTTTTAAAAAAGAGAAAATGTAAAATTATATATATAAAATATATTATTTATTTTTTTTTTTTAAGATTTTATTTATTTGTCAGAGAGAGAGGAGAGCGAGTGAGCACAGGCAGACAGAATGGCAGGCAGAGGCAGAGGGAGAAGCAGGCTCCCCGCCAAGCAAGGAGCCCGATGTGGGACTCGATCCCAGGACGCTGGAATCATGACCTGAGCCGAAGGCAGCTGCTTAACCAACTGAGCCACCCAGGCGTCCCTTATGTGATATTATATAAGAGCAGTATCTCACCAACAAATTAAATAACTTTAGAGTATTCACTATGTGTATTAGTTGCTTAGGGCTATAACAAAGCACCACAAACTGAGTGGCCTAAAACAACAGAAACTTGGGTTACCTGAGTGCCTCCAACTCTTTGTTTGGACTCAGGTCATGATCTCATGGGTGGTGGGATCAAGCCCTACAGAGGAATCTATACTTAGCAAGGAGTCTGCTTGAAGAGTCTCTCCCTCTACCCCTACTCCACTTTCTGTCTTTCTCTTTCTCTGTCTTCTAAAATAAATAAATCAATCTTAAAAAAAGAAAACCAAACCCAAACCCAGAAACTTAAAAAAAAAAACACCCAAAACTTGTTATCTTACAGTTTTGGAGAACGGAAGTCCAAAATTAAGGTGTTGTCAGCATCATATTCCCAGCAGAGCCTCTAGGGGTAAGATTCTTCTAGCTTCTGATAACATCAGGTGTTCCTTGGCTTACGGCAGCAGCACTCTGGTCCCTGTTTCCATCTTCTATAGCTGTCTTCCCAATATGTCTCTGTATCTTTGTCTCTTCACATGGTGTTTTCTTCCCTAATTCTGTTTTCTCTTTTTCTAAAGATAGTGGCCAAATTGGATTAAACTCTGCCTTAATTCAGTATGACTCTGTTGTAACTTGATTACATCTACAGTGGCTCTCTTTCCAAGTAAGGGTCATTCACAGGTACTGGGAGGTTAGGACTTCAACACATCTTTTTGGGCACACAATTCAGCCCATAGTAAATCTAGAAATCAATTTGGAGTGAATTGAATCTTAATAATATAGAATATTTCAACCCATGTATGTGGTGTTTCTCTATTTTTTAGCCTTCTTTAAATTCTTTCAGCAGCGTTTTATAATTTTCAGTATATAGCACTCCTACATATTTTACTACATGTATTTCTAAGTATTTTGTGTACTTGATGCTATCAAAAATGAAATTATATCTTTTATTCTACTTGTTCTTTGCATAGAAATGCGATTAATTTTTGTATATTGATTATTTCCGTGCATTAGAGCTCATTCTAGTATTAATGGAATCCAAGGAATTCTAAGGAATCTACCAGTAAAAAGCCACAATACTCATTAGTAGTAGGTTTTTTGTAGCCTGCTTAAAATTTAGAATTCTTTATGTGTATCATTGTGTCATCTACATATAATTCCTTTTTTTTTTAAGAGAGGGGGAAGGGGTGGGACAGAGGGAGAGGGAGAGATAGAGAATCTTAAGCAGTCTTCACATCTAGTGTGGAGCTTCATGCAGGGCTTGATCTCACAACCCTGAGATCACAACCTGAGCCAAAATCAAGAGATGGATGCTTAACTGACTGAGGCACCTGAGTGCCCCTCTCCCCTTTTCAGTTGCATGATTTTTATTTTTCCTTGCCTTACTATAAAAGCTAGGACCTCTAATACAATGTTAGATAGAATTGGTGAGATTGGATATCCTTGGAGAAAATGCATTTGACAAAATTTAATACCCATTTATGACAGGAAACTCTAAGCAAAATAGGAATGAAAGGAAACTTCTTCAAATTCATAAAGGGTATCTATCAAAGCCCCCACAGCTAACATTATATATATATATATTTTTAAAGATTTTATTTATTTATTTATTTGACAGACAGAGATCACAAGTAGGCAGAGAGGCAGGCAGAGAGAGAGGAGGAAGCAGGCTCCCCGCCAAGCAGAGAGCCTGATGTGGGGCTATGCGGGGCTCGATCGCAGGACTCTGAGATCATGACCTGAGCCGAAGGCAGAGGCTTTAACCCACTGAGCCACCAGGTACTCCACTAACGTTATATTTAATGGTGAAAGACTAAATGCCTTCCCCTAAGTCCAGAAACATTGTGGATTTTGAGTAATTACTTGATCAGATTAAGCTTAAAACATTTATTCTGGCTGCATAATATAGAGTTGATTGGAGGGAAGAAAAAAATAGATATAAGGAAAATAATCAAGGTTTTTATTTAAAAATTTTTTTTAGTAGTGCAGATAAGAGATAATGGAGTCTTCAACTAAGCATAGTGCAATTCTTAGCCTGGTCAGTACTAGCCTCAGGGAGCATTTTTATTAGTATTAATGACAGGGGAGCATTAATGGCATTTAGACATTGAGGTAGGAATGGTAGATGTTCTGTATTGCAGGAGTGAATTCCAACAATGAGGAGCTGTCCTGCTTTTATGCAATTAAGATTTTATACAATTGGGCGCCTGGGTGGTTCAGTGGGTTAAAGCCTCTGCCTTTGGCTCAGGTCATGATCTCAGGGTCCTGGGATCGAGCCCCGCATAGCCCCGCATCAGGCTCTCTGCTTGGTGGGGAGCCTGCTTCCTCCTCTCTCTCTGCCTGCCTCTCTGCCTACTTGTGATCTCTGCCTGTCAAATAAATAAATAATCTTAAAAAAATAAAAAGATTTTATACAATTAAGATTTTATAATACATTTGATGTGTGATGGGGATTCAAAGATGAATCCCTTGATATTGGTTTGTGCAGCCCAGCTGATGGTGTGCTGTGACCTGAGGTAGGAACCTTAGATTAGAAGTTAGTTTGAGAAAAGTACAAATTTAGGTAAATTGCGTTTGAGGAATCTATGAAATATCAAGTAGGTATTGGAAATACACTTCTGGAACTCAGTAGAAATGATGGGTTAGGGACAGATTTAAATCTGTTATGGTTGTTAAAATCATAGGAATGGTAGGTTGTAGAGGGATGTGCATATATAGTGCAGAGCTTTGCAGCAGATAAAGGTTTAGTAGAGGAGGAACAGGTTTAAATGATTGAGAAAGATTAGCCAGACAGAAAGGAACAAAAAACCCCAGATACTGTGGTGTCATAGAGGCCAAGGGAAAAGAGTTTTGAGAAAGAGTTGTCAGTGTTAATTACCATATTTGTTTATTATAATTGTCTCTCCATATCTAGACTGTAAGCCAGGCATGGCTGTATGTTCTGTTCATCTGTGTATTTACACAGTTCTTGGCATAACATTACTTAATAAATGTTTAAGGTTCTTGAGGGCAGTGTCCCTTTCTTTTTATCTGCTGTGTTTAGAGTATCTGACTAATACCCACTTAATAAATAATTGTTGAATGAATTACCAGATCTGAATGTTTATACGATATGTTCTTTTTTTTGTATCTTTTTTTTCTGTGTCTTCCGACTTTATATTATGAATTTCTTGACTATAAAAATCTAGTCTAAAGCATGTAAACATGTACATATTTGGTATTGTACCCTATAGGTATAATACTTAAGTAAATGTTTGGTGATTGATTGAGTAGTTTGCACTGGCTCTCAAAGCGTGCATAAATATGTGCTAGGGCTACCCTAGATATCCATATACCATATACCTGATTACACTACTTTTCTGGAAGGCATGGTCAAAATTTTCTGATGTAAAACTACTCATTATTAACTAATTTTCTTTCTAGACAGAATGTATCTTCTCTTTGAAATGTATGCTAGTACATTTAGATTAGTATTTTGTTCATGTAAAAACCCCAAAATATTTTTCTGGTTCAATTTAGCATCTAAAAGAAGAGAAGAAAACCTTGGGATTAATTTAGTGGGAGTATAAAGAAAAAAATCATTATATATTGCATATCTTCAGGGACTTGTTTTGTAAACTGGAAGCTAACTTGAATAAATTCAGAAAGAGTAAAATGAAATAAGTCCTTTTCCTGACATAGTACTTTCTGATTTTTTCAAAGCATGATATATACATAAGTCATTTATTTGGGAAAGTTGAGTGTCTACCATGGGCTATGTGGTAGGCATAGAAAGATGGTAAGATTCAGTACTCGTTCTTAAGGAACTCAATGTAATCAAAGAGATACGCATCAAGAAAAAACCATAATGCATTTTTTAAGTAGAACTATTTATGAAGGGATTTGAGAGTACAAAGGAATAATTAACTGCTTCAGGAAGTCAAGAAGGAAAGGATTCACTGAAGAATGAATCCTGATGGATGAAGAGTAGTTCACCAAACTTAGAAAGGGGTAAAGCCAAAGAAACGTAAATGACACCAGGAAAGATTGAAAGTCTGTTGTGCCTTCATGGGTGAGGCAGTTCAGTAAGAGAGTGGCATGCAGGGTGGTGAAAAGGAAGGGAATTTGTGGCTGGAGATGAAGCTATTTAGGGTCAGACTCTTTGTTATCATTTTTTTGTTGTAGTGGTAAAATATACTTAACATAAAATTTATTATTTTAGGATCTTAAGGGTGCTTGTGTGGCCCAGTTGGCTAAGCATCACCTTTTTTTTTTTTTAAGATTTTATTTTATTTATTAGAGAGAGAGAGAGCGCGAGAACGCAAGCACAAGCAGGGAGAGTGGCAGGCAGAGGGAGAGGGAGAAGCAGGCTCTCTGGGATCATGACCTGAGCTGAACGCAGACACTTAACCGACTGAGCCACTCAGGTACCCCAAGCATCCAGCTCTTGATTTTGGCTCAGGTCATGATCTCAGGGTTCTGAGATTGAGCCCCACATTGGGCTTCATGCTGGGCATGGAGCCTGCTTCAGATTCTTTCTCTCCCTCTGTCCCTTCCCTCCTCCCTCTTTAAAAAAAATTTGCTATTTTAACTGTTGTTTTAAAAGATGTTATTTATTTATTTATTTGACAGAGAGTGAGAGAGAGAGAGAGAGAGAGAGAGAGACTGTGAGAGAGGGAACACAAGCAGGGGTAGTGGGAGAGGGAGAATGAGAGGGAGAAGCAGGTTTCCCGCTGGGCAGGGAGCCCAATGCAGGGCTGGATCCTAGGACCCTGGGATAAATGACCTGAGCCAAAGGCAGACACTTAGTGAGCCACCGAGGGACCTCTGTTTTAACCATTTTTACGTTTATAATTAATGGCATTAAGTACATTAATGATGACAAATAACCGTTACCACTGTCTATTTCTAGAACTGTTTTTATCATTTCTAACAAAAACTCTGTACCCATTAGGCAATAACTATTCCCATAAACCAGCCCCAGATAACCTCTATTTTACTTTAGTCTCTATGAATTTGTCTATTCCAGATTCTTCATACAACTGAAATCATACCATATTTGTCCATTTCTGTTTGGCTTATTTCACTTAGCATAATGTTTTCAGGGTTTACCCATGTTGTGGCACGTATCAGAACTTAATTCCTCTTTATGGCTGAATAACATTACCGTCTTTTTCTCTCTGTGTATATATATCATTCTGTTTATACATTTATCTGTTGCTGGACACTTGATTTGTTTCCACCTTTTGGCTATTGTGAATACTACTACTACTTTGAAAATTGATATAGAAGTATCTGTTTGAATCTGTTTTTAGTTCTTTTGGGTATTTACCTCGGAGTGGAATTGCTGAATCATATGGTAATTCTATGTTTAACTTTTTGAGGAAGCATCAAACTGTTTTTCACAGTGCCTGCACAATTCTACATTCTTACCATCAATGTACAGGGGTTCCAGTTTCCTTTTATTCTCATCAACATGTTTGTTTGTTTTGTTTTTAATAATAGCCATTGTACTGGGTATGAAGAGATACCCCACCGTATTTGCATTTCTCTCTAATGATGTTGAATATTTTTTCATGTGCTTTTTGGTCATTTTTATCTTTGGAGAAAGATCTGTTCAAGTCTTTTGCCCATTTTTAATTGGATTATTTGTTTTTTTGCTAAGTTGTAGGAGTTCTTTATTTACTCTAGATGTTAAACCCTTTTCAGGGACACCTGGGTGGCTCAGTCTGTTAAGCGGCTGCCTTCTGCTCAGGATATGATCCTGAGGACCTGGGATGAGCCCTGCATCAGGCTCCTTGCTCAGCAGGGAGCCTGGTTCTCTCTCTGCCTGCTGCTCTTTCTGCTGTGCGCTCTCTTTCTCTGACAAATAAATAAAATAAAGTCTTTAAAAAAAAAAACCTTTTCAGATATATGATTTGCAGATACTTTCTCCCTTCAGTATGTTGTTTTTTCCCCTCTGTTGATAATATCCTTTGATATTATCAACAGAGTGATAATATCTGTATCCTTTGATGCACAAAAGTTTTTAATTTTGATGGAATCCATTTTCATCCATTTTTTCTTTTGTTCACTTTGCTTTTGGTGTCATAGTTAAGAAACCATTCCCAAATCAGAGGTCATGAAGATTTCCCCCTATATTTTCTTCTAAGAGTTTTATAGTTTTAGCTGTTAAGTTTAGGTTTTTTGATCCATTTGAATTAATATTCCTGTATGGTATAAGGTAAGAGTCTAACTTCATTCTTTTGCATATGGTTATCCAGTTGTCCCACCACCATTTGTTGAGGAGATTTTTTTTCTCCCCATTGAATGGTCTTAGCATCCTTATTGCAAAATCAGTTAACATATATGTGAGGTTTTATTTCTGGGCTCTCTGGGGTCAGATTCTTAAAAGTCTTAAATGCCATACTCTGAGGAGTTCTAATTTCACCTTCTAGGTGATAGAGAACAATATAATTAAATTTGTATTTTGAAAAGATAGTTATGGGTATAGTATAGAGGATAATTATAGAGGAAAGAAAATAAAATCAGGATCAGTTCAGAAATAGAAATATGTTGTTGCAGAAGTTTAGGCAAGAACTATGGGTCTATATTTAAGACAATGGCAGCAAGAATAGAGAATAATAGAGTTGAAAGTTGCATTTGATATTTATAGCTAAACTCCAGAGTAGGTAGGACTTGCAGTTCCATTTTATAGATAAGAAAACTAACGCTTTTTTGTTAAAGATTTTATTTATCTGTTTGAGAGAGTGAGAGAGACAGACCGTGCATGCACACATGCACAAGTTGGGGGAGGGGGCAGAGAGAAAGGGAAAAGCAGACTCCCTGCTGAGCAGGGAACCTGATCATTGGACTCAATCCCAGGACCCTGGGATCATGACCTGAGCCAAGGGCAGACGCTTAACCACTAGGGCACCCATGTCCCCCGAAAACTAAAGCTTTTAAAAGTTATTTGCCTCTGGTCTTTAGTACCTGATGTTGGATCTAAAACCTCAGGTCTTCTGATTCCTAATGCCATAGTTTTTTTAATGTATCATGGTTACTTTCTCAGATGGAGAATTATAATAAACATGGGACACAAGAGATTAGTTCTGGCACTGGTCATACTTAACATTTTTAATGAATGACTTAGAAAAAGTTCACAGTCTACAGGTGGCACTCTTTTTTTTTTTTTTTTTTAAGATTTTATCCATTTATTTGACAGAGAGAGAGATCACAAGTAGGCAGAGAGGCAGGCAGAGAGAGAGGGAAGCAGGCTCCCTGCTAGCAGAGAGGCCGATGTGGGGCTCGATCCCAGGACCCTGAGATCATGACCTGAGCTGAAGGCAGAGGCTTTAACCCACTGAGCCACCCAGGTGCCCCTACAGGTGGCACTCTTGAAGGGGAAGGGTTATTAACAAAAAGATCATTAACTGAGTTGGGAAAAAAGTTGAAGCTCCAATGGAAGCATTTAGGAGAAAATAATCCAAAATGTACTTATTTATAGAATAAGTAGCTTGGCGCCAGCAAAAAAGGAATCAGGAATAAAGTAACATGTTAGGAAATTCTTTGAAATTCCCAGTTTATCATTTTGGCCAAAAAGGCTAAATTTGAGGGACCACCATGTTAAGTACTGGGAACAGTAAAGAAGATATTCTACTAGGTAACATTTGTTGAACACTTACTATGTGTCAGGCAGTGTTGTAAACACTATTTGTTTATCTCAGTCCTCTGAGGCAGATAATATTCTTATTTTACAAATGAGGAAACAGAAGCACAGAGAAGTTAATAAGCAGTTCGGCCCAGGTAATAATAAGTTATGAATTCAGAGTTCAGACCTAGGCAGCTTAATCTTAGAGCTGTTCTTTTAAGCACTATGTTATTGGGCTTTCCATCGTCACAGTCTTTCCTGATGCACAACACTGTTGAGTATTAATTACATGAGGGAGGTTTAATAAGGATACAAAGAACAACTGAATCAAGGAATGAAAGGTCAGTTACTAAAGAACCATCTAAAAAGACCTGAAAGAGCATGACTAAAAATATGGATAGAAACTTTCCATACCAAATTCTCTAGCGCGGTTTTGTGCTTAGACACATTCTGCTTATTAGTGACCCATTCTGATAGCCACTTGCCTAATGCCATATGGTATCTTATACTGTAAATGGAAGAAAGGAGGAAACTATTTTAAAGCTTAGAGGGAAGAGTTTCTTAACAAGTTTTACTTCTTTAAATAGTACTTCTCCCACAAAACAAAAAACATTTATTTCTCAAATGTTAACGGTGCCTGGAATGCCTTCAATTCGGATTTGAGTTAACAGCATAGTGTCTGTATTTTCCAAATTGAAAATCAGGACATCATGTCTGAAAAAGAATTAAAAAAAAAAACAAAAAACAAAAAACTATTGAGAAAAACTGCATAACATAAAACTGACCATCTTAACCATTGTTAAGTGTACAGTCATGTTAGCAGTATACATATTGTTTTTTTTTTTTTTTAAAGATTTTATTTATTTATTTGACAGAGAGAAATCACAAGTAAGCAGAGAGGCAGGCAGAGAGAGAGGAGGAAGCAGGCTCCCTGCTGAGCAGAAAGCCCGATGTGGGGCTCGAACCCAGGACCTGGGATCATGACCTGAGCCGAAGGCAGCGGCTTAACCCACTGAGCCACCCAGGCGCCCCAGCAGTATACATATTGTTGTGCAACAGATCTCTAGAACCTTTTCATCTTCAAAATTGAAACTCTATACCCATTGAACAAAGCTCTCTTTTTTCCCTTCCCCAGCCTCTAGCTGAAAGAGAATTTTCTTGATTTGAGAAAAAAATTTAAAAATTATTACTGTGGCATGAAATTACATGTTTTATTGCACATATAAGGAGTCCCTTTCATTAACAGAAGGAACTTATATTAAATTGGAACCTTTAGAAAATCTAGGACATATACTCACTCAAGGTGCTGAGGACTGAAGTGAGCTTTCTAGTACAATGACTTCTGGGGAATTAGTATCAGAAAACTAAGGGCTGACTCTACCACCATCAGTTTTTTTTATTTGGAAGTAATGAGTATGATCACTTGAGATAACTTCATAGAAAGTGAGGCTGAAACCCAGTTTTGGTCTTCTGCTACATAGAAGGATTATTGCTGGAAGTAAGTCTGGTAGCTTATTCTGAAAACAACAACATATTCCCTTAAATTCACTCTAATCAGGCTTTTGCCCTCATCTTACCAACTGCGGTCTAGTATTTGAGTATTGGCTAAAATCCAGTTGTCAGTTCTTAGTCATTATTTTACTTCACCTATGAGCAGCATTTGATATAGTTGTTTACTTCCTCTTCTTCCTTGAACCATGTTCTTCTTTTGGGCTTACAGGAAATACTGCTTTCTTTCCACCTCACTAGTCATTCCTTCTCATTCTGTTTTTCTGGTTCCTCCTCAATTGGAATACTCCAAGGCTTAGTCCTTGAACCTCTTCTTTATCTACACATAGTCCTTTAGAGAGCTCACCCTGCCACCTCTTTCAATACCATTTATATACTGATGATTTCCAAATTTATATCTCTAACCCAGACTGTTCTCTTAAGTTCCAGCCTTGACATTTAACTCTCTACTCATCATCTTCTCCTGGATGGCATATATGGTTTTGGACTTAACCAGTCCAAAGCCAAATTCCTGATCTTTCCCCTACCTCAAAACTTCTATGCACAGTTTTTCCTAGCTCAGTTAATGGCAACTCCTTCCTATCAGTTTCACAGGCCAGAAGCTCTGGAGACATTCTTGATCCTTTCTTAGCCCCACATCCAGTTTATCAGCAAATCTCGTTGGCTTAGCTTCCAAATAATCCAGCATCCAGACACTTCTCTCTACCTCCTTTACTACCACTCTGGTCTAAATTGTCGACATCTCTTGCCTAAATTATTGGTGATAGCTTAACTAGATTCCTTTCTTCTTGCTCCTTGCTCCTACTTCAATCTGTTTTCAACATAGCACTATGTTAAAATGCCAGTTATGTTATATTCCTTACTTGCCTGAGATGCTCCAGTGGCTTTCATCTCAATTGCAGAAAAAGTCCCGAGTCTTTCCAGTGGTCCACAGGCCCTTCACCCTCTGCTTCCCTTACATTTCTCTGACCTCTTACTACCCTTGTTGCTCATTTCATTCACACCATGCTGGCTGTTTTGATCAGTTCTTTGACGTATCAATCATTTTCCTGTGATGATGTTTTTACACTGGCTATACCTTCTGTCCTGGACCCACTTTCCCCACGTAGCTTCATGGTAACTCTTATTCTTAAAAGTTTTCATTTAAATGACAGGTTTTTGTTAAGGCCTTCCCCCCTTTTCCATCTCTAATGTATTTTCTCCACAGCACTTACCACTTTCTATGCTATGGTATGACTCCTTTATTATAATAAACATTATACATTAAATATTATAATCTTCTAGCAAGAGCAGGGATTTTTGTCTTTTGTTGTGATTTGCTATATCCCCGGTGCTTAGAATAGTGACTTGCATGAAATAGCTGCTCAATAAATAAATTAACATAGGAAGAAATTAAATGCATACTTAAGACCTAAAAGGGAATTTGACAACAGTGTTGGGTAGTCTTGGTAGGAGGTGGCTGGAATATGACTGAGTTAGAGGGGACCTGGAAGTGGAAGCTTCAAAAAATTGGGAACATGTTGGAAGGATGGGAATAGTGAATATAATGAAATTCTTAGTTATAGAAATTAACATTATGATATTATAGAATCAGCTTAAGTCTTAGTTTTTAATTTATGGTAATAAAAAGGAAAGGAAAGGGCATTCTGATGAGCCATGGACATAGGAAAAAGTATTTTAACTTAGAGATGGTTAAAACTAGCTTGACTATGTCAAGGAGACCATTTTTGATAAATGGATAAAGTGGTTCCCACCTTTTGGAAGGCATTAAATGCTCGATAGAAGAGTTTTAGATTTCACACTATGGGTAATAGTATTCTATTATTGGATTTTGACTGGAAGAAAGATTTTTATGGAAAACAAGTTTTTGCCAAGATGTTTGTCACTACCATATGGAAATAGATAAAAGCGGGAAAAAGACTGGTGATAGGTTAGATTTCTTCATTTATTTATTCTGTCACAATGTTGAGTGCCTGAATTGTGCCAGGGGATAAGGGGTGACCAATCGAATAAGATCTTTGCTCTTACAGAGGTTCTGTTCTAGTTCAGCTAGATGAAAATAGTCCTTGTAGATTAAGGTGGTTGTCATGAACATAGAAAGAATTAAGGGTCAGATCTGAGAGAAATTGCAAAAGAAGAATTGGCTGGACTTGGTGAAAGCTTGTGTGGAGTGTGAATGCATGCAGTTCTAGGCACTAATGGGCTGGTTAATAAGATGAAGAGAGGGAAGAGGCAGGAGAACCGAAAGATTGAAGGTAGTGTGGAAGCTGAGAAGCGTTGCTAGTTTGTGGAGAAACTATTTTTATTTTTTATATTTCAAGTTTTAAGGATTAGTGAGGTGTGTAAGTAGAAATGCTTTATGAACTGGAAATGGCAGATGGGGAGGAGACTCTTCCTCTCATACCTTAAAGTCTGCCTTTCTTTCTCTGCCCACCTCTCCTTCTCTCCTTTCTGTTTCTTAGTCCTCCATCTGTATCATCTTATGTGGCTTAAAATTTATCACTGACTTGGGGTACCTGGCTGGCTCAACTGGTAGAGCATGCAGCTCATTCTCAGGGTTGTGAGTTCTAGCCCCACATTGGGTGTGGAGCCTACTTAAAAAATCAGCTGGTTAAGCATCTGACTCTTGGTTTCAGCTCAGGTTATGATCTCATGGTTGTGGGATTGAGCCCTGCTTGGGGCTCCTCTATTAACAGGGAGTCTGCTTGAAAGAATCTCTCCCCGTGCCCCTTGCCCCACTGGTGCACACTTTCTCTCTCTCCTCAAAATCAATACATAAATCTTTAAAAAAATTATCACTCACTCAACATGCTCTTTGTGGTTTGACTGAAGGTACGGCTCTACATCTTCCTCATTCTAGGAATTAGGCAGACGGAGCAGCCCCCATCTGAAACATCATTTGCTGTGGTAGAATGAGAGAGTGGTGATTTATGCTCCTTGTAATTTCTTATATCTGGGAGTGATTCATGTTGTTTTGCTCATATTTATGCAACTCTTGATCTCAGGATTGTGAGTTTGAGCTCCATGTTGCATGTAGAGTTTACTTAATTAAAAAAAAATTAAAGTTTGTGAACTTCAGACTTGCATATTCTTGGGAGAATATATCAAAAAGAAATTGGGGGGTTGCCTGGGTGGTTCGTCAGTTGGTGGAGTGTCTGACTCTCAGTTTTGGCTCAGGTCATAATCTCCCAGTTGTGAGATTGAGCCCCTTGTTGGGCTCCACACTCAGCACTGAGTCTGCTTGGAATTCTTTCCCTCTTCCTCTGCCCCTCCTCCCACTTGCATGTGCACTCCCCCCACCACCCAAATGGGTGAATAAATAAAATCTTTAAAGAAAAAAAGATATTAGAACTGCCGATGGACTATATTTGTTTTTCAGCTTCACCTGGACCACTTATCTTTTCCTTCTTTTCCAGCAGACTTGTTCATTCTTTACTACCTATCCAGCTAAGATTCCGTGGTCGGTTGTTTCAGTTTAGTTTCTTTCTTGTACATGCCATTATCCTCTCTTGTACATGTCTATTTCAAGCATAGCTGGAGAAAAGTATATAACCAGACTGGTACTTGTAGAAATTTATGTTCAGCTGCCCCAAATGGGTTTTCAGCAGCCCTTACAAATTATAATACTCTCTAGACAGCATTATCTATTCCAACAGCTTTCAAACTTCTACCCTCCTCAAGCCTTCCCCACCTTCTTTCCCCCATTTAAATTCCTCTTTCCCTTCCTACAGCCCAGCAGGTGATCTTGTCTCCTTTTTGACCAAGAATTGGACAGGAACTGATAAATTTTTATTACCAAATCTGTAGGCATTCCTACTTCTCTAACCATATGTTTTCCCTCCTTGTTGGAGTTTAAAAAAAAAAGGTCCTACTTTCTCTAGGACCAGCCTCTGTACCTGTTTTCTGGATTTAATTCCCTCCACCTTTAAAAAGACCTTGTAATATTATTAATCCAGTCTCCCTCTTATATTCAACTTCTTTGACTTTCTTTGCTCCTCGGCACTTAAAAAATGCTTGCATCTTTTCTTCCTTTCTGAGTTACATTTCTTGAAAAGAGAATTGTCTTTGTTCACATTTGGATTTTCTCTTCCTACTCCTGATATCTCACCATCTTTTCACCCAGCTCTCTGTGCTCTTGGCTTCCATGACACCAGACTCTTGTTTTTCTTCTCTCAGTTCTTTTGTCTTTTCAGATTTTATTTCTTTATTAGAGAGAGCACATGAGCAGGGCAGAGGAAGAGGGAGAAGTATGCTCCCTTGCTGAGCAGGGAGCCTAGCGTGGGGCTTGATTCCAGGACCCTGGAATCATGATCTGAGCCTAAGGCAGACACTTAACTGACTGAGCCACCCAGGCACTCTGTGAAGTTTATTTACGTAGCTGATCTAGTATATGCACAGTGTCATGAGCACAGACTCTTGTGTGGCACTGCTTGGGAGAATATTCAGAATCTACTGTAGGCATATGAAATAGAGTACAGTTTCCTTATCTGTAAAATGTAAAGCCTACCTCATAGGATGTTTGTGAGAATTAAATGTAGTATACTTACAAAACACTTAGCACAAGACCCAACACAAAATAAACATTAAAAAAAAATGTACACCCATCAGTTTGTATCAATATCCCATTTTGATCCAGCTGGTATAGGTGCCGGCCAAAGACATACTATAGATATCTCAGTCACTAAACCTGGCTGCTTATCAGAATCACTTGAGCTTTTAAAAAAAAGATTTCTGGGCCCATTCCCAGACTACTAAATCACACTGGAGTGAGGTGGAGGAGGCAAGAATATGTATTTCTTACAGCTCTCTAGGTGATTCTGAGCATGATCCAGGTTTAGCAGTTACGTTATAGAAGATAGAATTGCCTCTAGAAATCATCTGAGTATGAGATATAAGGAAAAATGTTTCTGGTGTGGAGAAAAAGGAGCCAGAAATGACATCTGTAAAAGCCAATTATATATAACCTTTGGGATCAATGGTCAAAGTTGTGTTGATTGCCCAAGAACAGGTCATAATGAAAGTGAAGCACACACAGCTGAGCCATTTTCAAGGTCCCAGAATGAAAAGAGAAGCAGAGCAACTGAGCTGGTAACAGCTGCCAAAATTAATTCAAAGTAGCCATATGGGATGGGGAAAGCACTAAAAGAGCTTCAGAAAGAGTTGGTAAAAATATAAAGATTAAGTGTTAGGTATTGGAGGAAGAAAGATTAGAGGAAAATAGATGAAATAGCTGGGGATGAGCAAGAAGTGCTATAGGAAACTATCAGAAGATAATTGTTACTAAAGAAAGAGATAAAGAACATATGTCTTGGAAGAGAGAAAAAAAGGTTTCAGAAATGATAGTAAACACATTTTTTTTTAAAGATTTTATTTATTTATTTGACAGAGATTACAAGTAGGCAGAGAGGCAGGCAGAGAGAGAGAGAGAGAGGAAGCAGGCTCCCTGCTGAGCAGAGAGCCCGATGTGGGGCTCGATCCCAGGACTGGGATCATGACCTGAGCCGAAGGCAGAGGCTTTAACCCGCTGAGCCACCCAGGTGCCCCGATAGTAAACACATTTTAAGAGATTAATATGGGAAAGGCCAAAGACAGTGTGCATAATCAGCCAATTATAGATCGACTTCAAATCCCAGAGAAAAAAGCATTGCAGCACTAGGGAGACAAACCATAAGTGACTCTTAATCTCACAAAACAAACTGAGGGTTGATGGGGGGAGGGGGTTGGGAGAGGGGGGTGGGGTTATGGATATTGGGGAGGGTATGTGCTATGGTGAGTGCTGTGAAGTGTGTAAACCTGGTGATTCGCAGACCTGTACCCCTGGGGATAAAAATATATGTTTATAAAGCTGTAAAAAAAAAAAAAAAAGAAAAAAGAAAGGATGAATACCCAAGTTTTGTAGCAACATGGACGGGACTGGAAGAGATGATGCTGAGTGAAATAAGTCAAGCAGAGAGAGTCAATTATCATATGGTTTCACTTATTTGTGGAGCATAACAAATAGCATGGAGGACAAGGGGAGATGGAGAGGAGAAGGGAGTTGAGGGAAATTGGAAGGGGAGGTGAACCATGAGAGACTATGGACTCTGAAAAACGATCTGAGAATTTTGAAGGGGTGGGGGGTGGGAGGTTGGGGGCACCAGGTGGTGGGTATTGTAGAGGGCACGGATTGCATGGAGCACTGGGTGTGGTGCAAAAATAATGAATACTGTTATGCTGAAAAAAAAAATTAAAAAAAAAAAAAAAGCATTGCAGAAGAGGAGAGGGAAACTAAGGCCTAAGGCAATGAAGTTGATAACGAGGGGAAATAAATGAGGGAGTTTAGAAGTCTTGGAGGATAATTAGAATTATACAAATACGAATAAAGTACAATTTAAGGTAGAAAACTATGTAGCACAGAGAGTATGGAGCATGAAGATCTAGGGAGTCATTCAGCAAACATTTACTGAGATGGATGTACAGGGGTGAGTGAGAGACCCAGTCACTGTTCTCATGGAATTGTCATTTCTGATAAACCTTGGGAGTAGACGACAAGGTGACATTCTTATTGGAAATAGGACGGTGTGTAATAAAAGAATGTTTAGTTTTTGACAGGATTGAATATGAGGTTCTTACCAGTAGACTTGAGTCAGGCAAGGTATTTTGAGTATTGTGGGTTTTTGAAGGATATGTTGGAATCCAGGTTGGAATCTATCTGATAGATGTAAATTAGGCAAGGGCATGGGGTTGTGTTTGTGTGCACACGTGCATCTGTATGCATGCATGTCTAACACATACCTCTCATCCCCTAAGAAATTTGATAGAGAAATTATTTGAGATCTTGCATATTGTAAAAAAGGGAATTTTGGCAAAAGTCTGAAAGTGACCAAAAGGGTCCTGTATAGCCAGACAATGAGAGTCCTTTCATAAAATAATGATTAAATAATACTTCTTAGAGTTTATGTACTATTACCTGTCTGGAATATATTTAGGGGGAAAAGTATTCCTATAGCATTGCCAGTTCCAACAGAGTTTTTGTGGTAAAGTGAAATGTCTTTTTCTGATCATGCAATAGTGAGAACTTAAATTAGTTTCAAAACAACTGGGAAGTTTTATCAGAGTCATTTAAAGGTAAGTAAATTCATGTTAGAATACCAGAAAATTAAAACTATGAGGAGGAATAATCAGAAGGGAAGCCAAGCTTCCTTTTGAAGATGATGAGATGGTAGAAGTATTAAAAGAAGTGAAGACTCTCAGAGGGTTAAAGCCAAAGGAATTAAAGAACTGATTAATGAGAAGCTTAAAAGGAAAGGAAGACAAAGTTGAAGAAATTAGTGCAAATAAAAAAAATCAGAAACCAAATAGGAAAAGTCTTCATAAACAGACTCAAGATAGTAGAAAACATAAGATTAAAGCCAAAATTAAGTCATTGCTTTATATTAGATTTTGCAAGAATACAAAAAAAGTTTTATGTTAGCTGAAAACACATTCAGATTTCCTTGAAAGGATAACATTGAATGTTAGAAGGATTCTTTATGAAAATATTTTAGAAGCTAGATAAGAATTGAAGGGGGTGAAGAGGTGTGTATATGGAGAGTAGAGACATCGGATGCCTATGATATCGCAATGTCAAAAAGATGAACAGATTAGTAGCAG
Source organism: Lutra lutra (assembly GCF_902655055.1). NCBI lineage: Eukaryota > Metazoa > Chordata > Mammalia > Carnivora > Mustelidae > Lutra > Lutra lutra. The sequence continues at coordinate 63,619,866 of NC_062284.1, forward strand.
ACATCAAGAGTCTGAAAGTGAGCAATACAGTAAAATTGCTGTAGAGGGAAGAGAACTTATGGGTTTAATGATCTCCCAGCTGGGCTCTGCTGAGATCTTTGAGCAAATCCTTGGCACCTCTGTTCAAAGGCATGTGGAAGGTGTGATAACTTGCACAATGAAACTACTGTTAATAGGAAGTGAGAGAAATTGGGAACTGGTACTTGCTGGTAATACTAAACATTAAGTATAAGATTATTGTGAGACTCCTGCTGGAAAGATTGACTGGAATAATAGAGAACATGAGATGCCAAGGGAACAATGTGCCATAAGGGGGAGTGGGGTCTGAGAAGCTAACTGAAAAATTCTTCATGTCAAAGGAATGGGGTAGAAAATTTATTATGCTTGGAGTAAGTAAAGACTTATTTAGACAAGCTATGATTTTCTCTTTAATACCATGTAAAATACATTATTCCAGAGCAGCTTTTGAAATGTGAGGACTTGATATATATGCCATTGGGATCAGCATCTCCTTCTCAAAAAAGAATATTGAAGAGAAAATTAAAATGATAAGAATAAAGCAGTACTGTTCATATAATCGTGTACTATTTTTGTGGTTTGTAGACTGAATTTTCTTCCTCCATTAAAAATTTTTTTAAAGGGGCGCCTGAGTGGCTCAGTGGGTTAAAGCCTCTGCCTTCGGCTCAGGTCGTAATCCCAGGGTCCTGGGATGGAGCCCCGCATCGGACTCTCTGCTCGGCAGGGAGCCTGCTTCCTCCTCTCTCTCTCTCTCTCTCTCTGCCTGCCTCTCTGCTTACTTGTGATCTCTGTCTGTCAAATGGATAAATAAAATCTTTAAAAAAAAATTTTTTTTTAAAGTATATAAGGATACAAAAGAGACAGTTTAGGGAAGCTGAGCACTCATAGCCTAGCATTTAAGAACAGCATCTCTCTAGCAATTTAAAAAGCAAGTAAAATAGAGTGTAGAGAAGTTGGAATAACACCATAAAAATGGATAAAAAACAAAGTCATGCTAACTTGTTGAAAACAAGAAAAAAAGATGGTTATGTTCTTTGGAGGGGCAAAAAAATGCAAAGAAAAAGGAGGGGGGATCCTGAAAATAAAGGAAGTGGGAAAGAATGTAAACACAGGCTAATTACAAATGATTGGAGAGTAGTTCTTAGTGATCAGCTGCAGAAATTGGTATCAGTTTCTCCTGCTACCTCTGCTCTTTTCCATCAGTGATCTCACCATTAGTTCCCTTGGCTTTAATTGCCTTTCATATGCTAATGAACCTCAACTCAATCGTGCTGAAGTTCCAAACCTTTTCCAGATCTCTTTTGGGGGTGTGTCACAAGTGCCCTCATATTCAGCAGGTTCAAACCTGAAAAAAATCATTCCCCCACTTCTTCCCACCCCAAGTTTATTTTTCTTGCTTCCCTATTGGGGAGTATTCCAGCCTTACTCATTTAGTGTCCTACTTTAGAAATCTAAACATCGTCCCTGGTGTTTCTTCTTTTACCGCTGTTATCTAATCAGTCAGCAAGATTATTCATTCATCCTCTTTCATATTTCCCACATATATTTATTTCTCTATTATTCTATTAGTTTAGACCAGAGGTTGGCAAACTTTTTTTTTCCATAAAGGGCCATATTGGAAATACGTTAGGCTTTGCAGGCCATATGGTCTTTGTCACAATCACCATAGCTCCAGCCAGAGATAATAATGAATGGATGTGGCTGTTTCCCATAAAACGTTATTTATAGACACTGAAATTTCCATTTCATTTAATTCACAAAATATTATTCTTCTTTTGATTTTCCAACCATTTAAAAATGTATAAACCATCCTTAGCTTGACATCCCTCCCAAAACAGGAAGCAGGCCAGATTTGGCTCACAGGCCATAGTGTGCCCTTCCCTGGCCTAGACCATCATTTTCTTACCTGAAATGCAACAGTGGTCTCCTGATCTCCTACTTTCCTTACCTGGTCTCCCTCTCTCGTCTTGTCCCTCTGGCCCATTCATCACACTGAAACCAGGTTGCAAATTGGATCTCTTTACCTTGCTTGAAGTCCTTTAAAGGTTGACCATTGCCATTGGAATGTATCCACATTTTTGGGCAAGACCATTCATAATGTGGACCTTGCTTACGTTTGTAGGCATATTTCTTGCTATTTCCTTCTGTCTGTTACAGCTTCTTAGAACTGTTTGAAGTTTTTGTAATGTGTGGTATTTTTCACTTCAGAGTTTTGACACATGCCTCGAATATCTTTCCCCCTTACCCTCAGCCCACTTCTTTATAAACATATATTTTATCCCCAGGGGTACAGGTCTGTGAATCGCCAGGTTTACACACTTCACAGCACTCACCATAGCACATACCCTCCCCAATATCCATAACCCCACCCCCCCTCTCCCAACCTCTCTCCCCCCATCAACCCTCAGTTTGTTTTGTGAGATTAAGAGTCACTTATGGTTTGTCTCCCTCCCAATCCCATCTTGTTTCATTTACTCTTCTCCTACCCCCTTAACCCCCCATGTTGCATCTCCTCTCCCTCATATTAGGGAGATCATATGATAGTTGTCTTTCTCCGATTGACTTATTTCGCTAAGCATGATACCCTCTAGTTCCATCCACATCGTCGCAAATGGCAAGATTTCATTTCTTTTGATGGCTGCATAGTATTCCATTGTGTATATATACCACATCTTCTTTATCCATTCATCTGTTGATGGACATCTAGGTTCTTTCCATAGTTTGGCTATTGTAGACATTGCTGCTATAAACATTCGGGTGCACATGCCCCTTCGGATCACTACGTTTGTATCTTTAGGGTAAATACCCAGCAGTGCAATTGCTGGGTCATAGGGTAGTTCTATTTTCAACATTTTGAGGAACCTCCATGCCGTTTTCCAGAGTGGTTGCACCAGCTTGCATTCCCACCAACAGTGTAGGAGGGTTCCCCTTTCTCCACATCCTTGCCAGCATCTGTCATTTCCTGACTTGTTCATTTTAGCCATTCTGACTGGTGTGAGGTGATATCTCATTGTGGTTTTGATTTGTATTTCCCTGATGCCGAGTGATATGGAGCACTTTTTCATGTGTCTGTTGGCCATCTGGATGTCTTCTTTGCAGAAATGTCTGTTCATGTCCTCTGCCCATTTCTTGATTGGATTATTTGTTCTTTGGGTGTTGAGTTTGCTAAGTTCTTTATAGATTTTGGACACTAGCCCTTTATCTGATATGTCATTTGCAAATATCTTCTCCCATTCTGTCAGTTGTCTTTTGGTTTTGTTAACTGTTTCCTTTGCTGTGCAAAAGCTTTTGATCTTGATAAAACCCCAATAGTTCATTTTTGCCCTTGCTTCCCTTGCCTTTGGCGATGTTCCTAGGAAGATGTTGCTGCGGCTGAGGTCGAAGAGGTTGCTGCCTGTGTTCTCCTCAAGGATTTTGATGGATTCCTTTCTCACATTGAGATCCTTCATCCATTTTGAGTCTATTTTCGTGTGTTGTGTAAGGAAATGATCCAATTTCATTTTTCTGCATGTGGCTGTCCAATTTTCCCAGCACCATTTATTGAAGAGGCTGTCTTTTTTCCATTGGACATTCTTTCCTGCTTTGTCGAAGATGAGTTGACCATAGAGTTGAGGGTCTATTTCTGGGCTCTCTATTCTGTTCCATTGATCTATGTGTCTATTTTTGTGCCAGTACCATGCTGTCTTGATGATGACAGCTTTGTAATAGAGCTTGAAGTCCAGAATTGTGATGCCACCAACTTTGGCTTTCTTTTTCAATATTCCTTTGCTCAGCCCACTTCTACCTGGCAAAACTTTACTCTTCCTACTGGACATATTTCAGCTATCATCTCCAGAAGCCACCCCTTATTCCCCTAAGGCATTTCATCTAAAGAGTTAAATGTTTCTACTAAGTTTTCCTGTCATGTCTGTAGGACCTAATAATACCATTTATTTTACTGTATTATAATTGACAAGTTACTTGACTGCCTCTCCTAAATAATAAACTTCTTGGGTGCCTGGAGTTTGTCCATTATTTTATCCCCAGTTTCATATCCAGTCCCTGTAATACCTTTGGCATTTTCATTTCTATTTTTTTTGCATTAAAAATTTGAGATACAATTTTTATATCATAAAACTTAACCTTTTAAGGTGTACAGTTCAGGTTTTTTTCTCCAGTTCAGTTTGGTTTTTAGTAAATTCACAGTACTATGCAGCCACCACTAATTCCATAACATTTTCATCACCACCAGAAGAAACCCTATGTTCTTTTGCGACTGGCTTCTTTTACTTAGCATATATAATGTTTTTAAGGTTCATCCATACTGTAGCATGTACAAGTACTTCATTCCTTTTTATGACTGAATATCAACATCATATTTTAAACTTCATTCTTCAAAGCTACCTACCAGGACTCTAGGGGAAAAAGAGAGAGGGACTCCTAGGTTGCCACTTCTGTTTCAACTAGAACAGGTATGCTTTCATTAGTTATTTGTTATGGATAAACTTTCACTTGAAATTTGAAAGTCACTGGCTCTCCGTTTGAAGAGTATACTCTTCTTAGGGCTAAAGGACTTTTTCTCCAATCTTCTTTCTCACTGTTTTTTCCCCTTTATTATGTGCTATAATCAAAGAGTATTTTGATCAGGTCTTCATATGTGCCTCATGCTTGCTTGCTTGCTTTTTCTTTAAGTCCTTCTTTCTTTTTTAAAGATTTTATTTATCTGTTTGAGAGAAAGAGAGAGATATCGAGAGACAGCACAAGTCGGAGAAGCAGACTCCCTGCTGAGCGAGGAGCCTGATGCAGGACTCAATCCGAGGACCCCAGAATCATGACCTGAGCACTGAAGGCAGCCATTTAACAGACTAAGCCACCTAGGCGCCTCATGCCTCATGCTTTCTTTGCTCTTTAACTTTTCTTATGTAATCCCCTCTATCTAAAATGTCTTTTTCTACCAATTTACAATTTTACTTAGCCTTCATAGCCTAAGTCAGATAAAATCCCTTCCATAAAGTTTTCCCTAATCACATTAACTAAGATTCATCCCTGAATTCCTACAGTAATTATACTGCTTTAGGTGCTGCCTTGTCTGCTGATTCCTTGAGGCTGCTCTCATATTTTCCAGTTGTTTCATATTCTCCCATCCAGTACCTTGGCATAGTAATTTTTTAAAATGTGAATGAAAGTGACATGGCCTTTAGAAAAGGAGCAACCTCACTCCTGGGCATTTGTCTCAGAGAAGTGAAAACTAACATTCATGTAAAAATCTGTACATGATTTTTCATAGCACCTGTATTTGTAATAACTAAAAAGTAGAAACCACAAAAATATACAGTAGTTGAATTTAAAAAAAAAACTGTAGTACATTTGTATCATGGAATACTACTCAGCAATAAAAAGGAATGAACTATTGATATATGCAACAACTATGTGTTATGCTGAGTAAAAAAAATCTTAAAAGATCACATGTTGGGGTGCTTGGGTGGCTCAGTGGGTTAAGCCACAGCCTTCAGCTAAGGTCATGGTCTCAGGGCCGTGGGATCAAGCCCTGAATTGGGCTCTCTCTGCCCAGTGGGGAACCTGCTTCCCCCTTTTTCTCCCTCTGCTGCTCTGCCTACTTGTGGTCTCTCTCTCTGTGTCAAATAAATAAATAAAATCTTTTTTTTTTAAAAAGATCACATGTTATATGATTCCATTTATATAAGATTCTTGAAATGACAAGTTGCAGAGATGGAGGACAAATTAGTAGTTACCAGGGATTAGAGATGGTATGAGGAAAGAGGATAGATTTGAATATAAAGGACAGTATGAGGGACATCTTTGTGATGATAGAGTATAGAGTATTCTGTATCTTGGTTTTTGGTGGTGGTCATATCTGTACATATGACAAAATAACATAGAATTAATGCTTACATGTTGTACCAATGTCAGATTCTCGGTTTAGATGTTATTCGTGGTTATATAGGATGTATGCACTGGGGGAGTTGTGTGACAGGTACATGGGACTTCTCTGTGTTGTCTTTGCAATTTCTTACAAATCTGTAATTATTTCAAACTAAGAATTTTAAAGCTTTCTCTTCAGAGATTGAGGAGGTATTTATCATAATCATTTTGGTACTCATGGTGCTGCTTCTGATCAATATGAATCTGTAAAGTTACTCTTGAGGGTGACAAGGAAACCTGTTTGTAGCGATATTTTAGTTGCATTTACCAATTCAATGAAGCCTTTTTAAGCAAGAACTGGTACAGTAGTTCTTTGTGGGTGAATCCTAGCTCTCCAAGGCCTTTTTAAAAAAATTTTTTAAATTAAGTGCTAAGCCTGGGGTGTCTGGCTGGCTCAGTTGGAAGAGCTTGTGACTCTTGATCTCAGGGTCGTGAATTGGAACCCCATGTTGGATGTAAAGATTACTTAAAAAAAAAAAAAAAGATTTAAATGAAGTGCTGTGCCTTAATTTGAGTCATATTTTGGTATACTTCTAAGTTCTTACTGTTCTTTTATATTGGCTCTCGAAGGGCAGTGAACACAATTATAGGTCCTGTGTAGTATATGTAATCTTATGGGAGCTTAATAAGCATCAGTTATTTTTGATTTGCCATTACTGATTCAAATAATTAATTCTTTTCTTAATACAGAGTTAGTAAGAGGTCTCTTCTGGTAAGATTTTGAAAAATCCCATTAAGCAATATTCAACTCAAACTTTTAAATGTTTGAAAGTTATTAGACTATATTAAGTAAAATGAATATCCTTTTGCAAATTTAAAATGAGTATTACAAAATCAGAATTTATCTCTTAATTCTTTTTGGAAAGGGGTGGGTTTGTATAAGTTAAGGATTTTTCTTTTGCATTTATGATCAAGCTCAAAGTGAATATGAGCCAAAAAAAAAGGAAATATGAGCAAAACTGTATATTCTATAGTAAAATGAAACAATTTTTTTTTCAGGTTAAACTACAGAACAACATATCATATCAGATGGCAGATATACATCATTTAAAGGGTAAGAAACTTAATTGCAGATTAAAGATAAATAAAGTTCACAGAATGTCTAAAATCCTTAAGAATTAAATATTGTTAGCTAAATGAAATAAAATGTTTTGAACAGAGTGATTCCAAGGCATTTATCCTTCTGTCTTAAGATAGAATAAAAGATTATAATGTTGCTTTATATATAATAAATACAAGTTAAAATTTGCATTTAAATCTTGTGTGGTAGACTGATTTCATGCAATGAAATGTTTAAAGAAGCATCAGAGAAAATTGAGCTGTAGCTTCAGAAGCTATCAGATTTCTAGGGAAAAGGTTAAGGGATAATCCCTTTGTACTGTTTCCAGCTGCTAAAATAATCCATTCAGGTCTAGAGGAGCTTTGGACAGGTCCTCCATGCTTAGTGTTTTAGATACCCTGGGAATAGAAAGAAACTTAGAACAGAAAGAAAACTTGAAAAGAAAGAAGCCAGGAAGGAAGAATCTGGGTGATTCAGTTGGTTAAGTGACTGCTTTCAGCTCAGGTCAGGATCCTGGATCCCAGGATCTAGTCCCACATACTGCATCAGGCTCCCTGCTCAGCAGGGAGTCTGCTTCTCCCTCTGACCCTCCCTGCTCTTATGCTCTCTCTCTCAAATAAATAAATAAAATCTTAAAAAAAAAAAAAAAGGAAAGAAAGAAAGAAGCCAGGAAAAAACCTGGAGATATAGATATAGATATATAGATATATAGATATATAGATATAGATATATATTCCCCCCTTAGGTGAAAAAATATCTCACTAAAGCTTTTATAAAAAATAATGATAGTTAAGGAGAATAAACTCTATATACATTCCTTACATTACTTCACACCATCACTGGCCTTTGGAATTTGGGGTCTGAAGAGCACCCCCCTTTCCCTCCCACCCTTTAGTTACAGCACTATATTATTTTAAAACTTTGCAACAATGACTCTAAGATTTTGTATGTGGTTAATAAATGCTTTGTAATTTCAAAAATATATCTTTATTCTATAACCATTTTAATACTCTTTAGGTAGAATTAGATGTTACATTTTTATTGTCCTCTTGAAGAAGCTAACCTGAGCTGGCTTTGTAGTTTATTGAAGTTTTGCTCTTCACCTAACAAAACCATCTTTTTGTGTATGTGTGTGTGTGTTGTAACTTGAAAATAGAAATTATTTTTTACTATCTGTGATTTAGAACAGCTTTGATGTTCTCTTAGAAATTTACTTCCTGGGTGGCCATGTCTGATTTTGTTGCCTTTGTGTCCATGTTTTACTCTTTTTGACTTACAGCAGTACATCAGGAAGACATGGAAGATGCCACTCTGTCAGTGCTGCTTTCTGCTTGCTATTTTTTTTTAAGATTTTATTTATTTATTTGACAGATAACACAAGTAGACAGAGAGGCAGGCAGAGAGAGGGGGTGGGAAGCAGGCTCCCCACCGAGCGGAGAGCCCGATGTGGGGCTCGATCCCAGGATCCTGGGATCATGACCTGAGCCGAAGGCAGAAGCTCAACCCACTGAGCCACCCAGGCACCCCTCTGCTTGCTATTTTAACAAATGATTCTGTTTGTCATCAAAGTACTTTCCTATTAAATAATCATAGATCAGTTGAATAAGAAGTCCAGTGGCTTCTGCTAGTCAATGCCAAAGTAAATGACAACCCCGGTGACTGAGTAAAAATCTTTATTTATTGTATTGTGTGCAATGAAGTAGATCTTGAGATGTTTGGAAATTTTCTGTGATAATCTTTAGTGGTAAGAAAGGCTTTGATTGGGGCGCCTGGGTGGCTCAGTGGGTTAAAGCCTCTGCCTTCAGCCCAGGTCGTGATCCCAGGGTCCTGGGATCGAGCCCCGCATCGGGCTCTCTGCTCAACAGGGAGCCTGCTTCCCTTCCTCTCTCTGCCTGCCTCTCTGCCTGCTTGTGATCTCTGTCTGTCAAATAAATAAATAAATTAAAAAAAAAAAAGAAAGAAAGAAAGGCTTTGATTGGAACTCATAACTGTACAACTTTTGGTCTTAGTGCAGTTACTGAAGCTTGGACTTTTAGGAGTGAATATCCTTTTAAATGGACTTTTTGCACTTTAGGAACTATTTCTACTGAAACAAACTTCAAATCAACTATAAAATTCAAATTGGACTGTTTTCATTGAAATTAACATTGGGTATAATGGAATTAATACACACTAAGACTCTAAAAAACCTTATGGTAGTTAATATTTTTTTGGAAATGAAAGGAATGAGAGTTGGTTTTTAATCCCTGAGCTAACAAAGTAACATTTTAGTATACACTGATTTATCTTGAATAGCTCGCCTTATTTTTATGCCTATTACTGAAAGGAAATTTGAAATAAAAATTTTCTAGAAGTAAATTTATTTATTTATTTATTTTGCCTTAAGTGTTGGTTCTAGGCAACCCATTTCTTAACTACATCCCTCTTGAAGGAGCATGGCCATGCCTTTCTGTAATATACCCTGGTGTTACTGTCAGAAGTAGATCATTCTGCATGATCAGCTGTGGACCTGATCTCTTGTTAAGTTACTCTGAGAATCCTGCTGTGGTTTTTAGGGGGAGCCACAGTAGACACAGAGTATCTTTGGGTTTAAAATAAAGAAAACAAGGGGTGCTTCACTGGCTCAGTTGGATAGAACATGCAACTCTCGATCTTGGGGTTGTGAGTTTGAGCCCCAGGTTGAGTGTGGAGCCTATTTAAAAAGTAAAATAAAGGGGCACCTGGGTGGCTCAGTGGGTTAAAGCCTCTGCCTTCGGCTTAGGTCATGATCTCAGGGTCCTGGGATCGAGCCCCGCATCGGGCTCTCTGCTCAGTGGAGAGCCTGCTTCCTCCTCTCTCTCTCTCTCTCTCTGCCTGCCTCTCTGCCTACATGTGATCTCTGTCTGTCGAATAAATAAATAAAATCTTTAAAAAAAAAAAGTAAAATAAAATATACTGCAAGAAAGAAGGTAGAATAAAGACAATTAAAAAAAATAAAAAAACACGGCCATCAGCTGAAGGTAAAATTGAGATATGGGAAAATTTTTCTTTAGTTTTGCTCTCTGATCTATTTACTTCTCCCCTTTTCAGGTCTTTGTGTTAAAGCACCAATTAGCTCCCGGCTTTGTAATCCTTTCCCTGTATTCAAACAGAAAAGAATCTGGTAGTTTACATGGACTGGAACTCACTGATGTTTTATTTTTCTTTGTCAATTGTATTTTAAGCCTTTTATTTCCAGTTACAAATAAAACTTTAGTTCTTTATAAAGGAATTTCCAATGTAGTTAGGGAAAAACTGTATGGGGAGGAGGAGAAGCCATCCCAAATCTTTTTTTTTTAAAGATTGTATTTATTTATTTGACAGAGATAGACACAGCGAGAGAGGAAACACAAGCAGGGAGACTGGGAGAGGGAGAAGCAGACTCCCCGCTATACAGGGAGCCCAATGCGGGGCTCGATTCCAGGACCCTGGAATCATGAGGGATCATGACCTGAGCCGAAGGCAGACGCTTAACTGACTGAGCCACACAGGTGCCCCACAAATCTTGAAATCATACTAAGCCTCAGGCTCATTCTGAAGATAAACTTAGCTACTTCAGTTATTTTACTGTGTGGGGGAAAAGAAGCCTAAAGACCACCAGTTGAAGTACATTCTCTAGTGGCTAGCTGCTTAGTGGTGCTCATTTTTTTTTAATTGCAGTAACTTTTCAGTTTTAGAACCTTTCCTGCCTGAATACAGGTTCACTGAACTAGCTGACCATAAGCTACAAGGCTTTTTTATCTCTTGCTGAGATCTCATTGTCTCTGTAGAATCAACATCCATAGCTGAGGCCAGAGTTTGTCCTACCTCTAGTCCTCTGTGTCTTAGGAGATGGAGCCAGGGGTCAAGTAATAAGCAGAATGTGTTATTCAGGGATACCTGACATCAAATTTGCTATTTTTATCTGAGGTGGTTGTAATAGGTGAAAAACTATGAAGATCAACCATGTTTACATATTGGAGAATTAATAGAGTAAAAAGAAAGTTAAAATATGGCTTGACTAAACTTACAGAAACAGAATGGAATGGTGGTTACCAGGGGTTGAAGTTGGGGTGGGGAAAATGAGGAGATGTTGGTCAAAATGTACAATCTCTCAGTTATAAGATGAGTAAGTTTTGGGGATCTAATAAACAACATCGTGATTATAGTTAAGAATACTGTATTGTGTTCTTGAAAATTCCTAAGAGAGTGTATTTTAAATGTTCTCACCACAAAAAAGAAATGATGATTAGGTGAGATGATGGAGGTGTTAGCTAATGCTAGTACATAAGTGAATTAAATCAACACGTTATACATCTTAAACTTATACAGTGTTCTATCTCAAAAATATATTTTTTAAAGATTTTATTTACTTATTTGACAGGGAGAGAGAGACAGTGAGAGAGGGAACATAAGCAGAGGGAGTGGGAGAGGGAGAAGAAGGCTCCCCACTGAGCAGAGGGCCTTGTGGGACTTGATCCCAGAACCCTGGGATCATGACCTGAGCTGAAGGCAGATGCTTAATGAGTGAGCCACCCAGGTGCCCTCAAAAATTTTTTTAAAATAAAAAATGTGGCTTGAATATATAAACATAATTATCAGTTACAAACATTTTACGTGAATCATTAACTTTTCACCCCTGGTTATTATACTATACAATAACGATTAATATGCATGTTGTTAAATGTTTTATTTATATACTTCAGCAAGTGTCCATCTGACTTTAAAATTTTTATTTGTTGTCATTGTCACAGTTATGATTCCACAATAAAATTTAGAAAGTAGAGAAAAAAATATGCTCAGAGTCCCACCACTAAACATGATCACTGGTAGCACTTTGATATGTTGTTATTCTAGTCCAGTTTTTTACATGCATATAATTACATTATAAATATATTTTACCTCTGCTTTTTGAAAACTTATATCCCAAGCATTTTTGGAGTGCCTTTAAAGTAATAAGACTAATTTTAGAAGCCTTCCATGAGAAGTAGATGTTATAATATTGGTACATTATGATTAGATATATTTAGTCTTAAGAGATGTTACTTTATATAGAAAAGACTTCTGTTGCCATTTATAAAAATTAAGACTTTCTTAACTACTACTTTTGCTTACTGCTAAGGCTGTTAGCTAATTAAAAAAAAAAAGATTTTATTTATTTGAGAGAGAGAGCATGAAAGGGGTGAGGGGCAGAGGGAGAAGCCAGCTCCCTGATGAGCAGAGGGCCTGATGTGGGACTTGATCCTGGGACTCCAGGATCATGACCTGAGCCGAAGGCAGTTGCTTAACCAACTGAGTCACCCAGGTGCCCGAATTTTTTTAATCCTCTGTTTAAGAAACTGACGTTTCTCTTCTCTGGCTGCATTTCTTTTATTTGTAGGGCCTCGTGAAGAGGGAGCAATCTACAAAATGTGGGGCCGGTGATTGTGGATTAAATGTCAACAAAAGAATATCTGGGGCACCTGTGTGGCTCAGTCTGTTAAGCTTCCAACTCTTGATTTTGGCTCAGGTCATGATCTTAGGGTTGTGAGATCAAGCCTGGCAGTGGTTCCCACTCTGCATTGGGCGTGGAGCCTACTAAAGCTCTCTTTCCCTCTCCCTCTGCCCGTCCTAGCCTCCCCTTCTCTGGGGAGCAGGGGGCGGGGAAGAGCATCTGGTCCCACTTTTAATCTACTCTTCAGCTTGGAATTTCATGTTACTCATTACAACTAAAACTTTGAGCTCTTGTCCAGAAATTATAAGCTTTGAAAATATAATTATAGTATATGTGGACCTAGCATTAGTAGCAGAACTAGAAATGAGATCCATAGTGATTGGCATTTAATTTGGAAGTCAAATGTGATTTAGAATGAAAAGAAACCGTGAATTCTCTGTCCATAGCCAAAACATCGATTCCCTGCTCCCCTTTTATTTATTTATTTATTTATTTATTTATTTTCAAGATTTTATTTATTCATTAGACAGAGGTCACAAGTAGTCATAGAGGCAGGCAGAGAGAGTGAGGGGGAAGCAGGCTACCCACTGAGCCACCCAGGCACTCCCCCCAACTCCCCTTTTATAAAGCAGATAGGTTTAAAGAGTTAGGGTTTTTTGTTTTTTGTCTTAGTTGCTATTAAGCATCTGACTCTTGGTTTCATCTCAGGTCACGATCTCAGAGTCAAGAGAAGAGCCCCTATCTTGGGCTCCTGCTCAGTGCAGAGTCTGCCTGAGATTCTCTCCCTATCCCTCTCCCTCTGTCCCTCCCCCTGCTCACTCTCTCTCCCCCACCTTAAATAAATAAATAAATCTTAAAAAAATTTTATTGCCCATGGTTGTGTTATAAAAGACAATTAAATGTGGTACTAATTATACAATTTAACTGCCCGAGAGTTTGAGTAAAGAAATTGAGAAGTGTATATAAATTTTTAAAATCCTGTAATTTCTTGATAAGAAGCATTAGAGTGAGTAAACTGTATTCCTTTGATTCTTTATGTGGCTAGAGCAACTTGCTGAACTTCGTCAGGAGTTTCTTCGACAAGAAGACCAGCTTCAGGACTACAGGAAGAACACTACTTACCTTGTGAAGAGGTTAGAATATGAGAGGTGAGATGCTATATGCAACAAATAGTTATGAATCTGGAATATTTGTCCAACTTTTGGACAATTTCTTTCTTTCTGATTTCTGTTTTTTTCTTTCATTTCATTAGGTCTTTTAAATTCCTTTTCTGTTGTCTTTCTATGCCTCTTTGAAATCTACTCTCTTTCATTTTGATATGATAAACACCATGAAAATATTTTTTACAAGATATGTTTAGTCTGCCCATATAGAATAATTCATTGTCAGCCAGAAAATCTTGCAAGGTCTGAGTTCCATTGCATTAGATGTGCAAAGACTGACAGGAGAATCTGTGGTTCTCTTTGAGGGGCATCCAGAAGACAAAGCCCATGCTGGGAGGTGTCCCCAGAATGGCTGAGGGATTGAGTTCCAGCAGCTCCTGCTCTGTATTTCAGTCCTCTTGTGTACACCTCTACACTCAGTTGGTGAGGAGGTCAGGGAACCTCTTTCTAGCAATCACTCTTTAAAAATTTGTTATTTCTTTAATCAGTTTTACAATGAAAGGTATCTTTTGGATCTGCATACCCAAAACTAGAAAGATGAACCATATTTTAAAGCACCATGTATCCATTTCTGACTTCCTACTCTTGTAGGTAATCAGTGTGCATCTACTTACATACATGTATTTTAACCCAATAGTATTCAGTAGTTTTCAGTTTATCTATAGAATTAGAGAGTTAGCATATTCAAGGGTAATATATTATTCCAGCATGTTAGTGTACCAAATTGTTAGTGTACCAATTGTTAATCTCTCCCAATTGCTGCACTGTTGTAGTTTTCCTTATCTTACTGTTGTAAACACCAGCTATAGACATTTTAATGCAAAAAGGATTTCTCTCTCTTATGTTGTTTCACTGGTATATATTCTCAAATACAGTATTCCTGAGACAAAATATTGTATTGGTTTTGTTTGCATCACATATATGAAAAATGGTTGTACTAATTTATAATGTAAATATTTTCCCATACCCCTACCAATGTTGGCTTTTATAATTCAGTCTTAATTTCTAGTATAGGAATAAAGTACCATCATATATACATATAAGAAGTTTAATTGTACTTTTAATGGTTAAAGTTAACATTTTTCTGTATAGTTTACAACTATTTGTTTCTTTTTGCATGAATGATGTATTTGTATTCTATGACCAGTGGAAATTCCCAATCTTTATCTCTTCTGTTCCTTTACGTTTTTTCTTGATGGCTCCATTCTCTCTTATTTATTGGTTCCTTCCATTCTTGTTCTTCTTATGGTTTAGACTCTTACCGTTGTGTTGAAATGCTATCTTTTGGATGAACCATCTGCTACTATTCCTTATCAACTCATAATTCTGTGTTTTCTCATCTGTTACTATATATTGGTCTCATGGTTTTCTCTTCTGTAATGTCTTTTCTGTGTTTGAAGTTGGCTTTGATAGTTGTTTCTTTATAAATGTAATTTATAAAAATAATTTTTCATCTTTCTAATTTCCGTTATTTTAATTAGCTTTATAGTATTCTTTTCCTAAATATTCTCAGAATTTTGACTGTGAGCTATTTTTATGTCTTTTCTTTGTCCTGTGCCCATCCTCTTGCTAACTGAATGCTTTATCTTTATAAATGTATGTTTTCAACTTCTAGACAACTTTGAAAAGTCAATGCAAGATAATATAGCTTAAAAGAATGACTCTGTGATTTAGTTTTCAGTGTGGACAACAGATCAAGGAGTTAAGAGCACAACATGAAGAAAATATTAAAAAGTTAGCTGACCAGTTTTTGCAGGAACAAAAGGTAAATTTAAAAAATACTTAGAATACATTCTTGTTATAAATCTTGTAATTTAGGAATTAAAATATGTACTTTTGTCATAAAGCATTGTATTTTTAAGTATTCTAGCTTGCCAGTATCTAAAATTGACTTGCAGTGTTTTTATTGCTGAGTAAATTAGACATTTGCAAAAAATATAACCTCAACTCTTGTAACTAATTTTGGGTTAAATATTTTTTATCTGACTTTCAAAAATAATTTTGCTATTAATATATTTCTCAGATTGTAAAGTGGATATCCCATCTGTTACTTCTTATTTTATGCTTTTGAGAAATAGAAAAATTTGAGACACCTGTTCATAAAGTATTAATATCTGTTACTTTAAATTCTTTTCTTAAAACACAGAAATGAAACATTAGTCATTTTGATTCATATTTTTGGGGGTGGCAATTTCTTTTATTAATTTATCCATTTTCATTTGCTATATATTATGAAGGCCCTGCTAGAAATGGAAGGAATTTGAAAATTACTAGACATTAGGACATGCATTTTTTTTGCATCTTGTAATCTCACCTGATTAACCATGATTTGTAAAAAGCCTTGGGATTTAAAGAGAGATGGAATAGTGAAAAGTGTTAACATCTTACCTACAGGACTAGAAGTTAAGGAAACCAGATTTGTTCTTGGCTAACTCACTATTTTATAGCATAATATCGAGGGCATTGTTCTTTCTGTTTCATTTTTTGAATCTACAAAGTGGAGTAGCTGCTGTTCATCTGCAGTCTGCCTTGAAGAAATGTGAGCATAGATTGCTAGAAGATGACAGTGAGTGACTGAGTGAGCTACCATCTTAGCATAGAGGCATTGAAGGGAGCCAGAGGTATTATTGAGACACTAGATGGCTAGAGGGGCATAGTAGAACACAAAAGAAAGAGAGGGGTTTGCTGTTGCAATTGAATTATTATAAGACCAATATATAAATAAGGGGATAAATTTACTCTCTTCTGTTCTCCCAAGAAGCACAGATGAGACCTTTTCCTTTTTTCCGGGCAAGTGTGTACTAGGCTATTTTTATATTATTAGTTAACTAATGTTCTCTCCAGTTCTTATTTACCCTTATTTTGCCCTAAATGGAACAAAGAGGGGAGGAACTTCTCCTTTCTAGGGTAGCGTACCAGCCCTTACCCTTCAGGCCAGCTGCTAGTCCTACTCCCTATCCTTCATTCCCTGTTCTACTACCTTAATAAATTGATTCTGTGAAATTTCAGTTGTTTTTTTTCATTGGAACAAATCTAATGGAAACTGTATGAAACAAGCATAAGTTGTATTCAGGGATTTTTTTTTTTAACCAACCACATGCCTACCTTAGAAATTACTGTGATGAAGAGGTCTGCAAACTAAATCCAACCTGCTGCCTGTGTCCATACAACCCATAAGCAAAACATGGTTATTACATTTAAAAATGGTTGAAAAAAACTAGGGAATATTTTATGACATTGGAAAATTAAAAAAAATTCATATTTTAGTGTCTGTAAATACCGTTTTTTTGGAACACAGCCATAGTCATTTGTTTACTGCTTTCATGCTATAAAGGAGGAGCAATTGTTGTAGAGCAGAGAAAACTAAGAAGACCTGAGGGCTTAAATGAAATAGAGTATTCTGGATTGGATCCTAGAACAGAAAAAGGGCATAATGGAAAAAGAAGTGAAATCTGAATAAAGTCTGGAGTTCTGTTAATAATGTACTAATGCTGGTTTCATAGTTTTGCAAATGGACTGTGCTAACATAAGATTTAACATTAAGGGAAATCCGGTGAGGAGTATAACTTCTCTGTAAGTCTAAAATTATTTCAGAATAAAAAGTTTTATTTAAAAAACATTTAGGTGGCCCTCTTACCACATCACCAACATTGCATTTAGAAAACCATCTAATTTTATTAAGAACATTTGCTATTGTCCAATCATATCAAGGTACTATCTTTAATAATTCATCTTCATTAACTATTTTAAATGGGAAAGTATTTTTGAGCAGTAATTTGTTGACTTTAAGTTTTGCTAATATTATTTGTTTTATCCACCTCTACAAAGAGTACTATAGAAATAGCCTTATGATAGAGCATTATAGTGAAATGCACAGAGATGCAGCCTGGCTCTTCAGGTTGTACCTCATGGATTTTCTTACCCTCAGCCTTCCTATTGACATGTTCAAAAATTTCAGTGTTATTTCACTCATCGATTATTAGGCTCAGAATTGGCTCCCGGGAGATGTGGGAATGAGGAAGACTGTGGTTTGAATCCTTTCTCTGTAACTATCTTGGTAACCTTGGATAAGCTACTGAACTTCTTCAAGCCTCAGTCTGACTTCATTATTTCCAAAGCTGTTCACTTTACTAGAGGATAGATTTGAAAGCAGTTTGTAAACTATGAAGCACAGTGCAAATGTTTATTGTTAATTTTATCTGCCAGCCCCACTGGAATACCTATACCTGATTGTCAAAACACCTTTTCTTCTTTATTGTGACAGATTTTTATAATTTGACTTGTTTTTCTAGATTTCCTTTAGATTTTTTGGTACTATTGTTTTTTATTGATTTTCTTTAGATTTTTTAGTACTATTGTTTTTTATAACGAATTTTTATAATTTGACTTGTTTTTCTAGATTTCCTTTAGATTTTTTAGTATATTGTTTTTTGTAACATTGCATAGTGCTTTAGAGGTGACAGAACATTTATATATGCATTAAATATTAAGTAGAAGGACCTAGGTGGCAACACAAGTATGTGTATTTAACTCCTTGCCTCTCTCAGTTTTCCACTGAGGTCACTCAACCAATATGAAAGGCAAAACTGACCCACCAATAGAATTGAGTCAGGCCTAACCAGGTGTCTGAAGATTCAAGTTTCCAAAGAGATGATTGGGATAGAAGCATGTTAGAATACACTGACCTGTGTATTGTTCTGCCATTACTTCCTATGCTTGGGTGGCCAGTGCACCTAGAAAGAAGTCTGCCTGTTTTCCACCCTTGCTGTTTCTGCTTCTGGAAAAGCCTGGCAGGGTCACTAGCCATCTGTCACACTTGAGGGGGCACCCATGTGCCAGCCTCCTATAGTCCACCATCCTGCTCATTCACACCATAGGCCTTTAGAGAACTCACCCTGCCTGTAGCACCTAGGATAATGCCCAGCTGTAGTCCTCCACAACAACCTACAGTGCTCATCAAGACTATCTTGCAGCATCACTCCCTCAGCGTGGCCAAAGAAAATTACCTCTGCCCAACACTTTAGACCACTTACTATAATTAGAGACTTTAAAAAGTGTTATTCTTTTATTTCATATTAGGTCTAAAAACTGAACAGAAAATAGTATTATATCCTACATCTCCTAGTGTTTGGAATTTGGACTCATAGTATATGCTTCAGAAAATGAACAGTTTCAGAACATTTAATTGGTAGTTGTATCAATTGCTTAATCTTTTGAAATGAAAAATATTTACTATTACCAAATCTTTATTTAACAGCAAGACTCAAACAAGTTTGAATCAAAAGATGAAAATGATTTGGGTATAAACAATCATGCAGTACCTAAAAACATTCCCAAAGTAGCTGAGAATGCTGCAGATAAGAAAGAAGAACCATCAAGCAATCATATTCCACATGGGAAAGGTATTACTATTTTGTTTTGTGTTAATAGGATATTAACTTTTTCTACTCACTTTGAAGTGAACATTTTCAGTCATAAAGAATATTGCTTGATTTTAGCTCAGTTAGGATTAGGTGTCATTGTTGTTTCAAATTTGGATTTTTTGATAGAAAAGAGAAAAGAGTAAATTGTTTTAGAGTTAAAACTGTGTCCAAAGCAAGATATAACGATATGCAGTCAATGTAGCCTACTGCTTTAGAAACTGATTATTACATTTGTTCAAAACCTTTTCAATTATGTAAGGGAACAAAAGAATTATTGGGGTGGCTCAGTTGGTTAAGTGGCCAACTCTGAATTTTGACTCAGGTCATGATCTCAGGGTCACAGGATCAAGCCCTCTATCGGGCTCCACCCTCAGCGTGGAATCTGCTTGAGATTCTCTCCCTCTTACTGCACCCTTTCCCATGGTCTCTCTCTCGTCTCTGTAAAATAAATAAATCTTATTAAAAAAAAGAATTATATCTTTTGTTACTTGGGCAGAACAAATCAAACGAGGTGGTGATGCAGGAATGCCTGGAATAGAAGAGAATGACCTTGCAAAAGTTGAAGATCTTCCTACTGGTAAGTAAAAGTTATCAGAGTATTTACCCTACCCTCTTTTTTAGTAAAAGTCATAGTCATTTGAGAAAAGTCATAGATCTCTGGAAGATTATATTTTCTGTTAATTAACTACCCATTAGTTGCCAGGACTTGTTTAGGATCCAACTGTTTTTGAAAAATCTTGCTAAAATTTTGCTAAAGTACTGTTTTTGTGTTGATAAGAGAACATTTTCTTAATTCAGAGTTATTGCTCATGACAGTTACCCTATGTTAGAGTCATTTGTGTTCACTAAAAGTATATATGGCTCATATCTTTGAGACAAAATGTTCCCAGATTGCTGTGTTTTTGGTGTGCTTTAATATGGCATGGTAATACCCTTATATAGATTTTTAGGACTTGGCTTGTCCTTTCAGTTAATTACCCCACACTTAATAGTTTATTCCCTACTTTTCTTTTTCTTCTTTTATGGCCATTGCTGTTCAGTGTCTGTTTCTTTCTTCATTAATGTGTTTGCTTCTTACCATTTCCACTTGAAGTCACTTCTGGGTGACTTCTAGTCCTGCTCAGTGGTTGTTTTTGTTTGTTTGTTTACATGTCTCTTTGTTTTTCTTGCCATTTCTGTTTCTTGGTTGTCATAAGCACCCTTTCCTGCAGACTCCAATTTATTGTGGTGAAAAATTGGAAGTCTTTTATTCTTCCTGACTATTTTGATTCCTTTTCCAATCGTAGGGATCACTTCTTTGGTTATAGCTCATTGTGTGTGGCTCAAATTGCCAAGTGTCCGAGATCCAAATGCGTGAATATTAGTCCTTTTATTTGTATAGTTTCGTCATCTTTTCAAATTCTTTTATGTCTTTTCTTTTGGGTTTCCACTTCATAGTATATGCCTCTAAAATAAAGGCAAGGACAAGAGCAGTAACAGGAATTTAAAAATACAGAGTTAGTATGAGCTTGATTTGTTTGTGAAGTAATGAAGTCATCCAGCAATTCTTTTTTTTTTTTTTTAAAGATTTTATTTATTTATTTGTCAGAGAGAGAGAGGGAGAGAGAGCGAGCTCAGGCAGACAGAGTGGCAGGCAGAGGCAGAGGGAGAAGCAGGCTCCCTGCTGAGCAAGGAGCACGATGTGGGACTCGATCCCAGGACGCCGGGATCATGACCTGAGCCGAAGGCAGCTGCTTAACCAACTGAGCCACCCAGGCGTCCCTCATCCAGCAATTCTTAAAGTGTGGTCCTTGGACCAGCAGTATCAGCATTACCTAGGAACTTGCTAGAAATGCAAATTCTTAGGTTCCATTTCAGACACTGAATGAGAGGTTCATGGGATGGAGCCCAGTAATCTGTGTTTTAACCAGCTTTCCAGGTAAATCTGATTTATGCTAAAGTTTTAAAACCACTAACTCAACTTTAATTTAATATTGAGAACAAGGACCATGTATTATTCTGAATTTTGCAGCACTTACTCCAATCCTAGACTTACTGAGCTTTAGCTTGATTAATCTCTTTCACATTGCCCTTGATTGTTTTTTAAGTTTCACCCAAAGTTTTACCAAGGATAAACTGTAGGTTTTTAGTATATAGAAGTACCCTATACAGATATAATCCAACTTGCATGTATTTTCTTTTATTAACATATAATGTATTATTTGTTTCAGGGGTACAGGTCTGTGAATCATCAGCCTTACACAATTCATAGCACTCACCATAGCACATACCCTTCTCAGTGTCCATAACCCAGCCACCCTATCCCTCCTCCATTCCCACCCCCCAGCAACCCTCAGTTTGTTTCCTGAGATTAAGAGTCTCTTATGGTTTGTCTCCCTCCCTGGACCCATCTTGTTTCATTTTTTTCCCTCCCTTCCCCCCATGACCCCCCCTCACCTTGTCTCTCAAACTCATATCAGAGAGATTGTATTAATATTGTCTTACCCCTATTGACTTATTTCGCTTAGTGTAATACCCTCTAGTTCCATCCATGTCGTTGCAAATGGCAAGATTTCATTTTTTGATGGCTGCATAGTATTTCGGTATGTTTGTGTGTGTGTATATATACACACACACATACATACACGCATATGTGTTTGTACACACATACACACACCACATCTTCTTTACCCCCTTATCTCTTCATGGACATCTAGATTCTTTCCATAGTTTCCATAGTTTGGCTATTGTGGACACTGCTGCTCTGATATAAACATTCAGGTGCATGTGCCCCTTTGGATCACTACATTTGTATCTTTGGGATAAATACCCAGTAGTGTGATTCCCGGGTCTTAGGGTAGCTCTATTTTCAACTTTTTGAGGAACCTCCATACTGTTTTCCAGAGTGGCTGCACCAGCTTGTGTTCCCACCAACAGTGTAGGAGGATTCCCCTTTCTCCACATCTTCACCAACATCTGTTGTTTCCTGACTTGTTAATTTTAGCCATTTTAACTGCTGTGAGGTTGTATATCGCTGTGGTTTTGATTTGTATTTCCCTGATGCCGAGTGATGTTGAGAACTTTTTCATGTGTCTCTTGGCAATTTTGATGCCTTCTTTGCATGCATTTGTTTTTGATGTCGTATATATAAAAAAAATGTTTACACTGAAATTTATAATTTTTAACCTCTTTTTGTGTATAGTTTTCAAGTTAAAATTATATCATTGCTATTCTAAGTATGTAGTGTCTCCATTTATTTTCTTATTGGTCCACTATCATAATTTATTACCTAGCCACCAAAGAATTCCAGAGTTAGAATTATATGATATGAAAATGCAAGAGGTCTTTAGGATCTTATCTTCACCATTTTTAGGTATATTGTGCTTATCAGACAGTGGTTTTCAGATGTCTTTCATACATGAACCCCTTTAGTAGGGCAAAAATCCTGTCTTGCTACTTCTGCTTGATTACGAAAATCACACAACCATTTCATTAGAATGAATAGAGATGAATAATGATACTTTTGATGAGATGCCAACAAATTCTTGTCTGATTTTTACAGTATGAATTTGCTATCTTGATTCATATAATGGTTGTAGCACTATAGCTTAGAACTGGGAAGAACACAAAAAAATGGTATACATTTTATGTAAATTTAGCATTAATGCCCAAAATACCTGTATAAGTAGACACTGTCTACACTATCGTGGCCTATTAGGGATCTTCTTCTGGATTAATTTTTCCTTATATTTGATTTTCTGTAGTTTGAATGTGATATGCTTTGATGTCGTTTGAGGGGGGCACTTATGCTTGGTGTTCTCTGAGCTTCCTGGACCTGCAATTTAGTACCTGACATTAATTTGGGGGAAATTCTTCATCATTATTGTTTCAAGTATTTCTTCTGTTCTTTTCTCTGTTCTCCTTCTAGTATTCCCGTTATGCATTATGTTATACGTTTTGTAGTTGTCTTAGATATTGCTTTTTTCCCCCCATTATTCTCTTTGCTTTTCAGTTTTTGAGGATTCTGTTGATAGATCCTTTAGCTCACAGCTTCTTTGCTCAGCTTTGTATGGTTTACTAATGAGCCCATCAAAGGTACTCTTCCTTGCTGTTACAGTGTTTTCTTATCTCTAGCATTTCTTCTTGGTTCTTTCTAGGATTTCCATCTCTCTATTTACATTGCCTATTTGTTCTTGCATGCTGTGTACTTAATCCATTAGAGTCTTTGGCACATTAATCATAGTTGTTTTAAATTCTCTGATGCTAGGTCTGTCTCTTCAAATTGTGCTTTTTTGCCTTTTGGTATGACTTGTAATTTTTTTCTTGATAGACATGATGTATGAGGTAATAGTTATTGCTGTAAGTAGGCCTTTAGTAATGTGGTAGTGAGGTATGAGGTAGTGGAGAGTCTGAAGTGTTCTTTAGTCCTATGATTTCTATTCTTTTAGAGCAAGTCTATGTCTCTGGTCTGTGAACTTCACAAGTTTTTTTTTCAGTTTTTTTCCTTCCCCTTAGGTGGGACAAGATGGCTAGAGTGGGCTGAAGTTGGGTATTTTTCTAATTGTGGTCACTCGCTCTGATAATACCCTAGCAAATTAGGCTCTGTTTGCCTAGTTTCTCCTGAGGGCAGGCCTTGTTAAGAGCAGAGTGCTCTGATGTATTTCAAAATGTTTTCTTTTTCCTTTCCTCCTGCCTGAGGGGATTCTACCTACCCCCCCAATATTTCCTTTGGGACTATAGTTGAGCTCCTGGAGGTAAATCTCACAATATTGTGGGGAGCCTCCCTGTGACTGAGTCTCCCTGGAATTTTTAACTCTCTGAGTTGTTCACACTGAACATCAATTACAGTTCAGGTTTCCTACCCTGCCACTGGCGCCTGTGGCACTTTCTGCTTGAATCTTTTTTGCAAGCTGTGATTTCCTGTATTCACCTTTCTGTCTCTCCATTTTTAAGAACAGTGGTCTGCCCTGTGCCCTCTTCTCTTCTTATCCAGGAAGAGTTGCTGATTTTTCAGCCTGTATAGCTTTTTACTTACTAGGATAGTGTGGCAACTCCTAAGCTCCTTACTTGTAGAACCAGAAACCAGAAGTCCTATAGATTAATTTTTGAACTTCATTAAACTGTTGGTGCTTTGCTTTAAAAATCACTGTTCATGACAGTAACCCTTAATTATTTAGATATGTGTCTTGAGTATAAAGATTATTTTGATATAGTAACTGTTGAAAAGAAACTTTGAGCTGTGTAGTCAGTCAGATGCATACAGAAAGGAAGCCATGTCATGTCTTTGTACCTTGAGCTCCTAGCTTGATGCCTTAGATGTAACAGGGTCCCAATAAATGTGTCTGCTTGAATTACCAGAATATCCCCACCTAGATGGGACAGTGGTATCTGGAATTAAACTGCCAGGATTCAAACCCTTGGCTCCCATCTTTTAATAGGTGTGTGATGATCATTTATTTGCTCTCAACATTATCTGTAAAATAAGATAACAACAGTTCCAACCTTGAAGCGTGAATGTGAAATTTCAATGTGAAGCAGGTAGGACAGGGCCTGGCTTATTGCCACAGCTATATAAATCTTAGTTACTATTGTTATTATTATGATTATTGCATATCATTAGAAACATATTCTTGTCATTCCTTTTACTGAGTGTTGTCTTTTTCTTTCTGAAGTAGTCTATGCTGAAATTCTTAATGCCAGTACAAGTTCTGGTGTATATGTGGAGTCCCTAATGGCTGTAGAGGTAGTAGCCCACAGAAGTAGTAGAGGAAAGAACACATCCTTGTCATTTTAAAGTAGATTTTTATCTGTTAATGATTGTTTTATTTATGATAGCCAAGGCACTACCAGAAACTATAACAAAGCAGGGCTGAACTGTCTTAAAATGTAGCTCTAAAACAGTCAAGGGGTATATAACATGTGACTATGATTAACATGACATTTCAGCTTCTGAGCTCCCTAAACCATAGAGCTAAACCTCAGTGGATTTTGTTTGTTTTTAATGTTGATTTGAGTTAGTCTCCAAGATTTTATGGAGTCTTAGAATTTAATCCTTTACCAAACCCTTACCTGGATATTTACCTTTATGCTGTTTTAGGCACCTGTTATGCTAGACAGCTATATATTTATATCACTAGTTTTTAAAGCTTTTTTAGATTAAAAAAATCCAAAAATACAGAAAAACAGGATAATATGATAAATAGCCAAGTACCTATATCCCCCCCAAAAGAAAGCCACAAAAATAACATAACATTTTGCCACATTTGTTTCAGATATTTGTTATTGATGTTATTATTAAAGAAATAAAACATTACTGATAAGTTGAAGCCTCCTTGTGTACCCTCCAGATCCTATTCCTGTCTCTTCTTCCCCAGAGGTAACTACTATGCTGAGATTGGTGTGTATCAATTTCCATACATGTTTTTAGACTTTTACTGTATTTGTAAGCATCTGTAAAACTATAAAGTATTGTTTTGTTTGCTGCCTTAAGCTTAAATAAATGGTATCTTATTATTCTGTAACTTGTTTTTCCTCCCTCAATTTTATGCTTTTGCAACTTACTCGTGTCATACCTGTGGCTTTTCAACAGTTATAATTATTTCATTGTATAAATATATCATGATTTATTATTCACATATAATAAACATTAAGACTGTTTTTAGTTTTTTGTTATTTCAGACAATACCACAGTGGATGTTCTTGTTTACATCTTCTTATGCACATGAGACTCTCTGGATTCTAATATTTGAGTAGTATATTGAGTTACAAAGATGAGCCTGCTACTGGCTAGAAAATGTGACTAGAGATCTATGTGTCTTAGGCTCTCCTCAGTCACAGAGTTGTGGGGATCAATAGCTCAGCACACTGGTAACCCATAAACAATTCTCAGCACAGTGGTTACAAAACTGTGTATAAGGGTATGAACTTAAAAATAGAATGCTTGCATGATAGAATATCTTCATCTTCAGTAATATCAGTTAACATTTCTGCTGGTAATATAGGACAGTATCTGTTTATCCACATCCTCACTAACATTTGGGTTTGCTATACTTTAATTTTTTGCCATTTTGAAAGTTATAAAAATGCTATCTTATTTCAACTTAAATATGCTGTGGTACTAGTGACATTAAGCATCCCTTCATATATTAGCCATTTTGGTTGCTGCCTTCTATAAATTACCCAGTAATCAATTTTGCCCAATTTTCTCTTGGTTTGTTGGTATTTTCCTTATTGATCTTTAAGAGTTCTTTAGAAGTATGTGATGCAAATGTCTTCTCCATGTCATGTGTATCAACAGAGAGAAAAGTCTTATTTCTTACATGGAAACTTTTTTCTAGTTTTAAGATCCAATTACTCTTTTAGTAAAAATTGCCTCTAATGATTTACTTTGGGGAAAATCCTGATAGATACAAAGATTTTTAGGTTCCTAAACAATTGGAAGTTCTTTTCTAATTAATAACTTAGAAAGAAAAAATTACTCCTTTTGGTTTATACATGTGTATTAGATAGAGCTACTCTATGTGTAAGATATTTAATTTTCTGAAATAGTGGCTTTTGACCTTGGCTGTATATTGGAATCATTGGGGAGTTAAAATAAAATTATGTCTGGGTCCCACTCCAGAGATTTTGATGTTTGGTCTGAGATGCAGCGTGGGCACTGAATGTGCAAGTGTTCTGTAGGTGATTGTATTATGTAACTAAGGTTGAAAAATACTTCTCTTGGGGGAATTTTTTAGATCTATACTGTCTAATACAGTAGCAGCTGGTCACATGTATTTATTTAATTTCATTAAACTTAAATAGAACTAAAAAATCAGTTCCTAAATCTAGAGATACTTCAAGTGCCTAATGGTTGCCTGTGGCTAGTGGCTACTGTATTGGACAGTGCAAGTATAGAACATTTTCATCATTGCAGAAAGTTCTGTTGAACAGTGCTGCTCCACATGATAATAGTGATTACTCTTGGGAAAGAAGACTGAGGACAGAGATAAAAAGGTGACTTAGTTTTCATCATACAGTCTTTTGAACTTTTTGGATTTTGGTTTCAAAATTTCGTAAGGTAATTTCATAAATTACCTATTAAAAATAAATATTTTTTAAAAAATTAAAGAGAGGTGGGCGCCTGGGTGGCTCAGTGGGTTAAGCCTCTGCCTTCAGCTCGGGTCATGGTCTCAGGATCTTGGGATTGAGCCCCACATTGGGCTCTCTGCTCAGCGGGGAGCTTGCTTCCTCCTCTCTCTCTGCCTGCCTCTCTGCCTACTTGTGATCTCTCTCTCTGTCAAATAAATAAATAAAATCTTAAAAAAAAAATTAAAGAGAGGTAATTATAGTGATGTATGAGAGGAGGGAAAAAAAGATTTTTTTAAAAGATTGTATTTATCTATTTGATTTTATTTATCCATTTTTTTCTATGGTGTTTAGACTATTTTTCAAAGCCTATCCAGTGATATTTTCATTTCAGACATGTTTTGAGTTCTAGAATTTCTATTTAGTTCTTTTTTTTTAGTTTCCATTTCTCTACCCTCTATCCCAAGCAGAGGGAGTGACAGGCAGGAGAGGGAGAACCAGGCTCCCAGCAAAGTGGAGAGCCTGACATGGTGCTCGATCCCAGGACCCTGGGACCATGACCTGAGCGACTGAGGCACCCAGGAGCCCCAGAAAAGATTATGTTCTAAAGAAGCAATGTAGGAGCACCTGAGTGACTCAGTTGATTAGGTGTTCAACTCTTGATTTTGGCTCAGGTCATGATCTTGGGGTCTTGAGATCCAGTGCTGCATCAGGCTCTGCACTGAGCATGGCACTTGCTTGGGATTCTTTCTCCCTCTTCCTCTGCCCCTCTTCCCCTCCCTCTCTTTTTTTCTTTTTTTTTTTTTTCCTAAAGATTTTATTTATTTGACAGAGAGAAATCACAAGTAAGCAGAGAGGCAGGCAGAGAGAGAGGAGGAAGCAGGCTCCCTGCCGAGCAGAAAGCCCAATGTGGGGCTCGAACCCAGGACCTAGGATCATGACCTGAGCCGAAGGTAGCGGCTTAACCCACTGAGCCACCCAGGCGCCCCTTCCCCTCCCTCTCTAAAAATAAAGTAAATAAAAAGGAAGGAAGAAAAAAATAATGTAATTATTATTATTATTATTTATTTTGGTTAAGATTCTTAAATGATTAGAGCTTTTAGAGGAAATATCTATATTTATAAAAATACATTAAAGGTTTTTATCAAATAAGTGTAGATATACTTAATTTTTTCTCTTAGGCATCCTTTAAGACAGTAGTGGGACACTATAGCTTTGTTGCCTGTTTTAATAAACCATTTATTGAAACATTACCTTGCTTATTTATTTATATTTTGTCTATGGCTGCTTTTGTGCCAGAACAGTTGAGTATGGCCTCCAACCCTAAAATATTCACTAACTGACCCTTTAATAAAAAGTTTTCGAAGAAACAAATTATACAAAATTGGGCATGATTTTGGGGGGTAGGAAAAAAATACTTAAGTTAGGGGCACCTGGTGGCTCAGTGGGTTAAAGCCTCTGCCTTCGGCTCAGGTCATGATCTCAAGGTCCTGGGATCGAGCCCCGCATCAGGCTCTCTGCTCAGCTGGGAGCCTGCTTCCTCCTCTCTCTCTGCCTGCTTCTCTGCCTACTTGTGATCTCTGTCTGTCAAATAAATAAATAAAATCTTTAAAAAAAAATACTTAAGTTAGCATAATATCAAGTTGTATTATTGGAAATTGCTACTAAAGATACATAAACTTCTAATGGTACATTGGTTTATAATTACTTTCGTTGTCGTATTTTATGGGGCCACAATTGAGAAAAAAGGAATCAGAATAGGGTCTTGAATTAGAAAATACCTAGAGAGAGTAGGATAGTTAGTACTCACTGGGTTTGAGGGCTTAATTGGTGTCTGTTTCTCTCACTTTTTAAGAACTATACTTAAAAAGTTCTGTGTTTTAGTGGTTATTCCAGGGATTACTATATGCATCCTTTCTATATCAAGGTCTACTTAGAAATAATCTTGTTATCCTTCATGTGAAATATAGAACTTTACCGAGGTGTGATGCCATTAGCATTGCCTCATCTTTTGTTGTATATTTTATTTATATATAAATCCTAATATTTTTAGTATTATTTTGCTTTAAAAAGCTTTATTTTAAGAACATAAGAGAAATGGGGTCGGGAGGGAGACAAACCATAAGAGACTCTTAATCTCACAAAACAAACTGATGGTTGCTGGGAGGAGGGGGGTAGGGAGAGGGTGGTTGGGTTATGTACATTGGGGAGGGTACGTGCTATGGTGAGTGCTGTGAAGTGTGTAAACCTGGCAATTCACAAACCTGTACCCCTGGGGCTAATAATACATTATATGTTAATAAAAAATTAAAAATTAAAGAAAAAATAGGGGGAAAAAAAAGAAAGAACATAAGAGAAGAATATATTATGGTCTCTTGTCTTTACCATATTCTTACCTTTGCTCTTCATTCCTTCCTAAGGATTCTATTTTCTTTTCTTTTCTCTTTCTTTCTTTCTTTCTTCTTCTTTTCTTAAAGATCTATTTATTTATTAGAGAGAGAGAGAGAGAGCAGGGGGAGGGGTAGAATGAGAGGGAAAGAAACTTAAGCAGACTCCTTGCTGAGTGTGGAGCCCTACTCATGGCTCGATCTCACAGCCCTGAGATCATGACCTGAGCCAAAACCAAGTGAGATGGTTAACTAACTGAGCCACCCAGGTGCCCCTAGGTTCTGATCTCTATCTTGATTATTATTTTCCCTTCAGCTAGGAGAACTTCCTTTAACATTTCTTGAAATGCAGGTCTTCTAACAATACATTTTTTTTCAACTTTTGTTTATCTAAAAACATTTTTATTTCATACTCATTTTTGAGTTATGTTTTTACTGAATATAGAAATTCAAGAGACCCCTGGGTGACTGGCTTGGTGGTTAAGTGTCTCCCTTCGGCTCAGGTCAAGATCCCAAAGTCCTGGGATTGAGTCCCGCATTGGGCTTCCTGCATAGTGGGGAGCTTCCCTGTACCTCTGGCTGCCTGTACTTTCTCTCTCTGACAAGTAAATAAATAAAATCTTTAAAAAAAAAAAAAAAAGGAAAGAAATTCAAGTTGATTTTTTTCTTTTATCATTTTAAAAATACAATTCCACTGTCTTATAGATTTTGTTGATTCTGAGCTAGCCATCATTATTTTTGTTGTGCCTTTGTATTACTGTGTGTGTGTGTTTTTTTTTTTTTTTTTAAAGTAAGCTCTATGCCCGTGTGGAGCTTGAACTTATACCCTGAGAATCAAGCATTGTGTGCTCTACTAACTAACTGAGCCAGGCAGGTACTGATAGTATGCTTTTTTTTTTTTTTGTAACTGCTTTTAAGGTTTTTTCTATAGCTTTGGTTTTCATGAGTTTCACTAAGATATACATTGAAATGGTCTTCTGGGTTTTTTTGTATTTGTCCTGCTTGAGATTCCCTGAGGTTCTTCAATATGTGGGTTGATGTTTTCCACCAAATTTGGGAAATTTTCAGCCTTCATTCAAATTCAGATATTATTCAAATTTTTTCTGCCCTGTTCTCTTTTTTTTCCTTCTGGAATTCAAGATACATGCATTTCAGACTGCTTTATATTATCCCATAGTTTGAAGTTCTATTCAGTTTTTTTGCAGTACTTTTTCTCTATCAGTTTGTTTAATGTCTTTGATCTGTCTTCAAATTCATTGACCCTTTTTCTACGGTGTTTAGTCTGTTGTTCAAAACCCATCCAGTGTATTTTTCATTTGAGACTTGTTTTGAGTTTTAGAATTTCTGTTTGGTTCTTTTTTTAGTTTCCATTTCTCTACTGGATGTCTCCATTTTTTCCTTTAAATTGTGTGTGTGTGTGTGTGTGTGAGAGAGAGAGAGAGAGAGAGAGAAACAGTTGTTTACAGGTCCTTGTATGTAGTTTCAGCAGGTGGGTCATCTTTGAGTCTGTTTCTCTTGATTGCTTTTTTTCTTTGATTATGGGTATTATTTCCTGCTTCTTTCTATGTTTAGTAATTTAATTGTGTGCTGTATGAATGCTATAGTATAAAAGTATGGGTTTTGTTTTTTAAAGGGTGCTGAGTTTTATTCTGGCAGACAGTTAAATTACTGGTGAATGCTCTTGATTCTGTCAGACTTGATTTTATGCTCTCAGGACAGTTTAGTTTTGATTTTGTTTTTCATCTGAAGGCATGGCCCTTAACTATACGGTATGATCCCTACTTCTAAAGTAGGCCTTGTAGCATCTCATCTGAATGCCCAGGATGGTCAGGAAAGATTCTCTATTGTGGCTGGCCCAAAGATGCATTGTTTTCAAGTGCTTTATGACCTGTTTCTTTTCAGCTCTCAGCCCTGCAGCAGCAAGTGCTTTCTGTTAGCCCCTCTAGAATCTTATCCTGTGTGTATATTAGCTGAGGCCTCAGCCAAAGACCCAAGAGGAATATCCATGCAGATCTCTCTCCTCCATTTCACCCCACACAGCTTCTTTCTCTGTAGTATTCTGTCTTACAAATTCCAACCATCTTAGCTGCCCAAACTTTGATGATCTCTGCCTCCTCTGCTCACTGAGATTGCCAATCTCATGTATATAGCCCTTCTTTCAAGAGTTAGTCTTGTGCTGCTGGTTGTCCAGTGCCTGAAAACTGTTGTCTTATTAAATATTTTTGTCCATATTAAAAAAAAGTCTGGGGTGTGAGAGAGTAAGTCCAGTGCTGGCTTCTATGTCATGGCTAGCAGTGGAAATTTGTGTTGCTCTTTTTGAATTATATAAATGGATCTCCAAATTTGAAGGATGTGGAGTAAGCTTTGCGCAGTGGCAGTATCGTAGCCAATGAGGTTTATCCGAGGCGCGATTATTGCTAATTGAAGGATATGGAGTTCACAGGCCAGGTCTTACGAGCCACATGAGAATATCATTTTAATAGTCTCTTTAGATATGTATCTATATTGCTCAGAGGGTGGGGATGGTTCTACTGGCTCGTATTTGAACAGTTTACAAGCATGTTATATCTGTTTGTATATGCAGAACAAAGGAACATTAAAATGTTGTATCATTGTTTTATATTTAATGTTCATGCTTAAAGATGATTAATATTTTTATAGGCACTTACCAATTAGAGTTTCATAACTTCCCAAAACATTACTGTAAGTAAACATTCATCAGGATCCCCTGAATATGAGCAAACTATGTATTCATGAAGCTCAATATATTGGCTAGGGCCAGTAGTTCTACATTTAAATGTTTTTGTTTTTTCAGCATGAATCTTGGATTCTTTTTTCATTTAAGGATTAATACTTAACTTAGACAACTTCAGTATATATTGAACATCTACTATTTTCTGGCTTATATCATAATTCATTAGTTAATATTCTGACTTAGCCTCCAAAACAATCATGCAGGGTAAACGGCATTATTCCTGTTTTTCAGATGAAGACTAGGGCTTTTAGAAGTCACTAACCCAAAATCATACAGTTAATAAATTACAGAATCGTGATTTAAGTCCAAATGGTCTAATTTGGTCTAATTCCAAAGCTTATGCTTTTTATTCTGTCTTTTATTCTCTTGGCTATGCAGCAGAACCACTTTTGGAGCTTTTAATGAATATAGATACCTGTGAACCACCCCCATATGCAGTATGTCCAGGATGGTATCTGTAATGGCGCAGTGTTCCCAGAGTTGAGGACTGTTGCCTATTAGTGTCATGTAACTTCTCGCTACTTCTCGTAACTGGATTGTGATGCCCTGTAAGACAAAAACTGGAAGGTTTGAACATTTTTGAGGTTGTAGCCCTGTTGTTGGAAAACGGAAATGCGGACAGTTCTGTTTTGGCTTTCAGAGTAGGGACTGCAACTGAGGTCTAATAGAGAAGTGAAGGAGGATTAACCCTAAACCTTCTATCACCTTTTATAAGCATCTCAGTGATTTTCTCCAGAAATGACTACTTTGAATTTTTAAGTCAAGTGAAATGTATATCTTCTGTCATGAGTTTCAGTTTCCTCATCTGTGAAAGGCATATTTATCTCACATAGATTTGAGGGTGACATGAGATTAGTGCCTGCTTTATACCAAACAGTCAGAAAATAGGAGTTACTGTTATTATTAGTAGTACATTATTGCCTCCTTTGGAATTGCCAAATGTAGTCCCAGCCATCAGCCCCCCAGCCCCCTAACCAGTTATTCCTAATGTTTTAATTGTTGTGTCTCTAATATAGATCCTTCTTTCTTCTCTTGCCTCCTTTCTAACACTTCTCCCTCACTCTTTCTTTGCAGTTCCTCAGATATGCTATGCATCTCCTGTCTCAAGGCCTTTGTGTGTACTTGATGGTCTTTGCCTGAATGCTTTCCCTCCATGTTGGTTCAAACATGATTTAAAGTGATTTAAACACTCTGCTCAAATGTCTCTTCTTTGAAAATGGCTCCCCTGACCAAGCTATATATAAAGTAGAATCTTCCACCACTCTCTATCATATCTCCCTGTTTTACTTTATACATAACACTTTTCTCTCTGACATTTATATTTTTTACATATTCTTGTTTACTTATTATCTACCCAACAAGAATGTAAGCTTCATGGGGACAGTAACTTGGTCTATTTTGTTCACTGTTGAATCTCCAGCTTTTTATAACAGTGCCTAGCATATAATAGACACTTAATAGATATTGTTGAATGATTGAATTTTCATACAGATAGCTCTCCTTTATAAAAAAGATAAAATGCAGAACCCAAGTAATAGGGTAAATGCTCTGTGCTACAATTTTATTTCCTGTGTTTTGTCTTTATCATAACTAGGCTTTATCATTTTATCTTTGGTACTTTTCCTTAATAATGGCTTTATCAATGATATATCTTTTAGTAGCCTAGTTATTAATATTATCTGATGGCAGCATGGTGTTATCTGTTGATTTATATACTTTCCCCTGGCTCTTAATAGTCCTCAATGGAGAGGACCAGGGTAAAATACATAGAAAGTTAGAAATGCTTTGATACAAATTATTGTTTGCTCTTGCCCTACTGCTTAGTACTTCCCTG
Source organism: Lutra lutra (assembly GCF_902655055.1). Classification (NCBI taxonomy): domain Eukaryota; kingdom Metazoa; phylum Chordata; class Mammalia; order Carnivora; family Mustelidae; genus Lutra; species Lutra lutra. The sequence goes on from NC_062284.1 coordinate 63,653,905, forward strand.
AGAATTTACTCTATCGTGTAGATGTAAAAAGGCATAACACAAAATTGTTTATAATGACAAACTAAAAGTTATATATGTTTTACAGAGGGTTAATTCATTAAATTTATTATATCCATAAATGGTATGTAGTTGTTAAAAATGATAATGTTGAACTGTATTTATTAACATACAAATATATTTATGATTTTTTAAATGAAAAAAGCAGGGTACAAGAAAGCAAGTATAATATCTCATTTTTGAGGAATAAACATTAGATACTTACATGTATATAGAAAAAGAATTTGAAGAACTCTGTAGAAATTGGAGAGTGAGATTAGCACTGTCACTTATCTTTAAGCCCACTAGTAGTTTTCTAGGTCATCATTTGTTCTGACCCCTGGGGGAAGCCTCTGTCTTGTCCTAGGTCATGATCTCAGGGTCATGAGATTGAGTCCCATGTCTGGCTCTTTGCTGAGCATGGAACCTGCTTAAGACTCTCTCTCCCTCTCCCTCTATCCCTCCCCCCCAAAAAAGAGAGAAAGAATTCATCAGGTGTGTTATATTAGCAAACAACCCCCAATTGCAGTCACTTTATTTTTTATTGTTCATTTTACAGTCTGATATAGGTTGGATGATTATCTTGTAGCTGTCCTCCCAAGTAGTGTCTCTTTCATTATTTGATAACATTCATCTTCACATGTAGCATCCTGAGTGGCAGCAGAAAGGGACGAGAGATTGTGGGTGATTTGCACAGATTTTATTGCCATACCTGGAAGTGGCACATTCAGTTTTGCTTATATCCTCAGATCAGAACCTAGTTGTATGGCCCCTAACTGTAAGGAAGGCTGATCTTCCTCTGATGAGTTAAGAACACATTATCTCTGCCACCAAAGTTTTAGAAGAATAAAATGTGCCACTAATCATATCTTACAGATGGGTTCTCTGTTTTTTTCTTCTTACCTGTTTCTGTTCTCTCTAGTTTCTTTGCTCTCTTGTTTCTATCTTGTTAAGCTGCCCAGGGAAACTGTAGCGTTAGTGATAGTGAGTGGAAAATGATCTTTCACTGTTGCCTTCATTTCTTAAGGGAGAATAAGGTCCCCACTAGAAGATGTACATCTTTTTTAGTAAAGCTCTTTGTACAAAATATAAATTTTCCGTCTTCAAAAATAAAATGCATTGTTCCATCAGTCATGTTTAATTTTTGTTTAAAATCTGAGCAGCTTAGAGTAGCATATTCTCATTGCTTTACCTAATCTATAAATGTCGATTTTATTTGTACTATCAATAGAAAAAGATCTTGCTGTATCTGAAGAGATTCATTTATTTTTTCATTCATCAAATCTTAGTTGAGCTTTTGTTATGTGCCGTTTATTCTGGGTGATGGGGATATAGTGGTGTCCAGATATATGAGTTCCATCTATTTTATATCCTGGTCAGATTTATTGGTCACCAAAATCTGTGATGGATAGTACAATGTTTCACTTAGTAACCATAAGTTAATTAGTTAATATATCAACTATAAAGATTACAAAATTAAAATAAGCATCATAGGATTAGTGCAGTGCAAATAGATTCATGGTGGTTGGTTTTTAGAAATCATATTGTCAGGAATAATATGGATATCTTTTCTTTTAGCTCTAAGGAAACCCTCTATTTCTGTTTCTCAATATGAAAGTCATCAAGCAATCTCCCATATTCCAACTGGACAACCTCTCTCCCCAAATATGGCTCCAGGTACGAAGTCATATTCTTTTTTTTTTTTTTTTTTAAAGATTTTATTTATTTATTTGACAGACAGAGATCACAAGCAGGCAGAGAGGCAGGCAGAGAGACAGGAGGAAGCAGGCTCCCTGCTGAGCAGAGAGCCCAATGCGGGACTCGATCCCAGGACTCCGAGATCATGACCTGAGCCCAAGGCAGCGGCTTAACCCACTGAGCCACCCAGGCGCCCACGAAGTCATATTCTTAAAATTCCATTTGAAAACCAGTTTACTGGTCGAGTGTTATTAGTGAATAAAACATGTCATTTAGTAACATGGTGAAGTAGCATTCATTCTAGTTAATGTTACATATTTCCCAGTGATTGATCAAAGCTCAGGGATAAATAATCCTTTAAAAGTACACTTAGTCTGAAGTGTTCTGAAGAGCAGAAGAATTATTTGTTCTGCCTGTCTGGACTATGTTCCCTTTCATCTCTGCCAGTCTGTTTGTGTTTACCCTTTTCAAAATGTGTTGAAATTTATCTCACAGAGTCCTTCTATTAACAACTACATCCATCTGTATTCAACTCCTTACTTATAAACGTATCTGTCTTCTACTGAATATATATTTGATTTTATAGAAATGTTCCTCTAAAATGAGAATTGATATGATTAAAGTTAATTATAGTAAGGATCTAAATCAAGGCTTTGATGAGGAAGAAAGGGAGTAGGGGAAAGGAAAGTTTTATCCAGGAGTTAACTAATAAGAAAGAATCAAGAGTTAGCATGGGGGCCTGGCAGGTTCAGTCAGTAGAGCCTGTGACTCTTGATCTCTGAGGTTTGTGAGTTTGAGCCCCAGATTGGATGTAAAGATTACTTAATAAAACCTTTATGGGGTGCCTGGGTGGCACAGTCTGCTAAGTGTCTGCCTTTGGCTCAGGTCATGATTCCAGGGTCCTAGGATCCAGTTCCACATTGGACTCCCTGCTCAGAAGGGAGCCTACTTCTCCCTCTCCCTCTGCCTGCCGCTCCCCTTTCTTGTGCTCTTTTTCTCTCCGTCAAATAAATAAAATCTTTAAAATATATTTAAACAATCTTTAAAAGAGAGAAATAATCAAGATTTAATACTTTAATACTCATTCAGTCAGTAGAGTCTATGACTCCTGATCTTGGGCTCCTGAGTTTCAGCCCCACACTGGGTGTAGAGATTACTTAAAAATAAATAAGTGAACTGAAAAAAAAATTAACAGTTCTGAGTCACTGTGTAGATGAATATGACTTAGAGATGGGATGCCTGGGTGGCTCAGTTGGTTAAGCATCTTCCTTTAGCTCTAGTCATGATTCCAGGGTCCTGGGATCAAGTCCCACATTGGGTTCCTTGCTCAGTGGAGAACCTGCTTCTCTCTCTCCCTCTCCTTCCTCTCCCCCTGCTTGTGCATGCACACAGTCTCTCTCCCCCACCCCCAACAAATAAATAAATAAACGCTTTAAGAAAGAAAAGAAAATGACTTAGAGACCAGAGATTTCTGACAGCAATACAGAGTTTGAAGGGAGAAGATGATACAGGTCTTTTTTTTTTTTTTTTCAATTTTTTTAAAAAGATTTTATTTTTTTATTTGACAGAGACATAGTGAAAGAGGGAACACAAGAAGGGGGAGTGGGAAAGGGAGACGCAGGCTTCTCGCTAAGCAGGGAGCTTAATCCTAGGACCTTGGGGTCATGACCTGAGCCGAAGGCAGATGCTTAACAACTAGGCCACCCAGGTGCCCCAAAGATACAAGTCTTTTTTTTTTTTCTTTTTTAAAGATTTTATTTATTTATTTGACAGAGAAATAGAGAGAGCACAAGTAGGCAGGGAGGAAGGCAGAGGGAAAGGGAGAAGCAGGCTTTCTGCTGAACAGGGAGCCTGACATGGGTCTCAATCCCAGGACCCTGGGATCATGACCTAAGCCCAAGGCAGACGCTCAACCAACTGAACCACCCAGGCGCCCCCAAAGATACAGGTCTTAATCCCATTAAAATCTTTGGGTTTCTATTATATATCTCTCTGTTGGATACGTCTATAAAATCAGTACTAGAGATACTTACCTAGAAATTATTAGTGATTTTCTCACAGCTAAAATTACATTAGCTGTCAGATTTGATTAAAGAAGTTAGAATAAAGCCCCCCTTCCCCCCAAAACCCTGCCTGAGTACGCAGTTTCAAACAACAGTTGTCTTACCTTTTCTAAAGCAGGTCTTGTGAAATTCCTCAGCAAAATATGACTTTGGTTTGATGTTTTTATGCTATAGATTCTCATGGACATCACAATGGAAATGCTGGAACTTCGAAACAGAACCCTTCCAACCCTCTTCAGCGTTTAATTCCAGGCCCGAACTTGGAGAGTGTACCCAGAATTCAAGCAGATATACTAAAGCAGGCTACCAAGGATAGAGTCGGTGATTTCCATAAGTTGAAGCAAAGTAAGAATCAGTTGATGAATGTTATGCTGAAAAGATTTAAATATAATATGTTTACAAGGATTAGTTAAAATCTTCATTATTATAGTCTCTAATGAGTGTGAAGTTATATGCGTATAGAGAGAAGGTATGATGGTGGTGAAATTAAAAGGAAAGCAAGTTTTAAATGGATAGACATATATTAAAGAAGACTTTAAAAAGCTTCTCATGTTTTCCATTATTAAGTAATGAACTTCAGGTGAGTTGATTTTTTTAAAAATGCTGTTCTTATGACTATAAAATTTTTTGGAGAGGTGATAAAAGATATGTTTTGTTAGGCTAATGAATGAAAACTTTGCTTAGGAGGAGAAGATAAGTAGTTTTGATAAATGGATTCTGGGAGATATGCAGATCTGGGGAGACTGCCATAGTAGAAGGCTCAATGCTGCTCTCTTTTCTCTTCCCTCCAGTTGCAATTTGCTTCATTTCAGTGTTAGGAGAGAAGTGAAAGAAATTGAACAAATTTGTAGTACCGTGTAATGAATTATCACTGCTTAATTGTTTCAGGGGTATCAACTTTGATAAGTGGACAGTAGCTGTTAATCTGTGTAACTCTCTAATTGGCAGGTTCTTAGGAAGTGCGAGAAATTCCAATAGTAAAGTTTGAACAGGACATATCTCTTAGGTCAGTTCCCTTAAACTATACCTTTCACTACTTTTGCTTTACAAAGCTTTTTCTCTTCAACTTTGAACAGACAGAATGTCTCAAAGCTGCAATTTGCCTTTGTTGGCTTTTTATGATGGCTTCTATGGCAACAACTGTTCAGAGCAGTGTTTAGGCAGGTACTTGTGCACAGGTTCCTTATTCGGTGAGGACTGCACAGTGTTATATTTTTAAATCTATTCAACATATTTTTATTGGTCTTTTGACAGTTCATATTTCTTCATCTATATGAATATATACTTTACATATATTATTTCCTCGGTCTTTGTTTTTTTTTCCCCTCAGTGATAGTTTTTATTTATTTATTTATTTATTTATTATGTGCACTGGGTGTTATACTTTGCATATGTTTAACTCACTTTCTCCTTCCTTGATATTTTAAAGTGTATCCATGTAGACTGAATGAAGTATCATCTGAAAAACATTTTTTTAAAAAGACTTACTTATTTTATTTTTGGACACATGTCAGAAAGAGAGATTGAGAGAGAACGAGTGGAGGGAGAGGGGCAGAGGGAGAAGCAGACTCCCCACTGAGCAGGGAGCCCAATGCAGAACTCGATTCCAGGACCCTGGGATCATGACCTAAGCCAAACATTGATGCTTAACTGACTGAGCCACTCAGGCACCCTGAATTTTTATTAAACAAATGTGGCTAATTTTTTTGGAAGATTTTATTTGCAGGTAATCTCTACACCCAGTCTAGGTCTCAAACTCACAACCCTGAAATCAAGAGTTGCATGTTTTTCTGACAGAGCCAGCCAGGTGCCCCTATCGTTTAAATTCAATGAAGGGCGCTTGAGTGGCTCAGTTGGTTAAGCGTCCGACTGTTGATTTCTGCTTGGGTCATGGTTTCAGGGTCATGGGATCGAGGCATAACCCTCTGAAATAAATAAATCTTTTAAAAAAAATACACTGAAAATATTTTCCTCTAAGTCTTGTTGAGGAATTGGCCTGAAAACTTATCTGAACAGAAAGAGATAGTAAGCGTAAAACAAAATACCTTTATTTAATATCTTAATTCATTTAAGACTTTATTCTAAACTTATAGTTTATCCTGAAAAACTTTTTATTTTTCCCATATCTGTATTTTTTTTTTTTACTGATCTTCGAGTAAAGAATGTGATTGGAAAATAATTGCCAGGAAATTATTATTCTCTACAACTTATTTAAAAGAGCCTGTTGAGTTTTGAAGTCTTATTCCAAATTCTTTTCATTGTATATATAGAGTTGAAATCAATGGGAGCACTATTTTGTGCTTTACATTAGCATTATCTTTACATACATTTTAACCTATCAAATAGTTACACAGTTGTCATATTAAATAGATACATACATATATACACATGTATAGGCGCATATATTCCATTGTGCTTAAGCAATAATAAAAGTTCATTTAGCTTAACTCTTTTTTATTGACTATACAAATTATTTCATATTTTCTCATGTTAGTTGTCATGGCTGTGAATATCTTATCTTCAGATTATTTCCTGCTTCTCCTACTTTGAGGGTATTCCTTTAAAAGTAGTCCCCAAACTGAAATTCCTAGGTCAAAGTATCTGATAAGCTTCTTTATAGTTCCAGTTACATATTGTCTGTCAGATTGTTCTCCAGAACAGTTTCACTATGTCACTGGAGATTTTTTTTTTTTTAATAACTGCATCCTTTAATGGCAATAATACAATTACTGGATTAAGAGACCACAGGAGAAAGGGCAGGTGTCACTGGAGATTTTAAACTTATTTATTTCCCTGTGGCCTGACCACATTTGGTTTTTAACTCTTTTATGAGACATTTAGAATATAATGATTCCTTAAAAATGTTTTAATAAACATTTACTTCCTAGTAGCTTCTCCATTTTTATGTGAGGAATTTTACTGTAATTATTTCTTGGTATATAATCTGTGTATCAGTTTGACCACTTAGCCTAATAACTTTGGATATTGATCCTATATCTTTGTGTCAAATCTTTATATGTAATTCAGATATTAACCTTTTAAAAATTACCTTTGCCACAGTTTTACTCTTCCATTGCCTTTCCTGATATGAGACTTTATTATATTTTATCATGCAAGAATTTTTTTAATTAGGGGCGCCTGGGTGGCTCAGTGGGTTAAGCCGCTGCCTTTGGCTCAGGTCATGATCTCAGGGTCCTGGGATCGAGTCCCGCATCGGGCGCTCTGCTCAGCAGGGAGCCTGCTTCCCTCTCTCTCTCTCTTTCTCTGCCTGCCTCTCTGTCTACTTGTGATCTCTCTGTGTCAAATAAATAAATAAAATCTTTTAAAAAAAAAGAATTTAATTATAAATAATTTTTAAACTGTGGCAGAATGCACATAAAATTTACCAAAGTGTACATTTTGTGGCATTTAGTACATTTATAATGTTGGGTGATCATCACAATTATCTAGTTCTAGAACATTTTCATCACCCCAAAAGAAAAACCTGTATTCATTAAGCAGTCATTCCTGGTTCTCTGCTACTCACCGTCCCTGGCAAAGATTAATCTTTCTGACTTGAGGGGTTCACCTATTCTGAATCTTTCATATAAATGGAATCACAATATGTGACCTTTTGTGTCTGGCTACTTATACTTACCATGATGTTTTCAAGATTCAGCCTGTTATAGCATGTATCAGTATTTTATTTTTTATGGCTAAATTACATTCAGTTGTATGAGTACCTTTTGTTTATCCATTTATCTAAATTTCAGTTGTTTCCACTTTTGGCTATTATAAATAGTGCTGTATGAACATTGATTTGCAAGTTCTTGTTGAACACTTGTTTTTGATTCTTCCAAGTGTATATGTAGATATGGAATTGCTGGGCTATATGGTAATTCTATGTTTAGCTTTATAAAGGAACTGCCAAACTATTTTCCACAGTAGCTGTATCATTTTATAGTCCTACCAGCATGTAAGACAGTTATTTCTCCACATCCCTGTCAAAACTTAGTACTTTCTGGGGTTTGTTGTTTTATTTTTCACTGTTGTCATCCTAGTGGATGTGAAGTGGTATCGCACTGTGATTTTCTTTTCTTTTCTTTTTTAAAAGATTTTGTTTTCAGATAATCTCTGCATCCACTGTGAGGCTCAAACTTACAACACTGAGATCAAGAGTCATATGTTCCACTGTCTGAGACGGACAGGTGCCCCTCATTGTGATTTCCATTTGCATATCCCTAATGACTAAGGAAATTGAGTATCTTTTCATGTACTCATTGGTCATTTGTATAAATCTTTTTGGGAAAATGTCTATTCAAGTCCTTTGCCCACTTTTAAATTGGGTTGCTTGTCTTTGTTGTTGAGTTTTGAGCATTCTCTTTTTTTAAAATTTCTAATTTTTTAAAAGACTTTTAAAATTTATTTATTGGACAGAGACAGTGAGAGAGGGAGCACAAGCAGGGGGAGTGGGAGAGGGAGAAGTAGGCTTCCTGCTAAGCGATGGGGATCGATGCGGGGCTTGATCCCAGGACCTCAGGATCATGACTTGAGCTGAAGGCAGACATCCAATGACAGCCACCCAGGGGATCCTTGAGCATTCTTTTCTATATTCTGATACTAGACCCTCATCAGGTACATGATTTACAATTATTTTTGCCCATTCAGTGGTTGGTCTTTTCATTCTTTGGTAGTGTCCCTTGATGCACAAAGTTTTTAATTTTGATGAAGTCCAATTTATCCCTTGTTTTGTTGTTCATGGTTTTGGTGTCCTATCTAAGAAACCTTTGCCTAATCAAAGCTTATAAAGATTTCCCCCATGTTTTCTTCTAAAAGCTTTATAGTTTTGTCCTTTATATACAGGTTTTGATCTATTTCTTATATTATTTTTAATCTAAGTTTTATATATGATATGAGGTAAGAATCCAGCTTCATTCTTCTGTATGCAGGTATTCGTTGTCCCATACTATTTGCTGAAGAGACTTTTTTTTCTCCATTGAACACTTGTGGCATCCTTGTACAAAGTTAATGTGTGAGTTTATTCTGGACTCTCAATTCTGTTCCCCAGATGCCACTACCACACTGTTTTGTAACTTCGTGTTGTTTTGAAATCAGGAAGTATGAGTCCTCCAACTTTGTTCTTTATAAAATTATTTTGATGATTTGGGATCTCTTACAATTCCATATGACTCTTAGGATCTGCTTGTCTACTACTAAAAAGGCAGTTGGCATTTTTTTTTTTTTTTAATTAACGTAAGCTCTATACCCAATGTGGGACTTGAACTCAGGAACCTGAGATCGAAAGTCACATGCTCTACTGACTGAGCCATCCAAGTGCCTCAAGGCAATTGCTGAATCTGTAGATTACATTGAGGAATATTGGCATCTGAACAATCATAAGTTTCCAGTACATGAAAATGGGTGTCTTTCCATTAATTCAGAGTATCTTTAGTTTCTTTCAGCAATGTTTTATAGTTTTAAGAGTACAAGTCTTGTGCCTCCTTGGTTAAATTTATTCTTAAGCACTTTGTTCTTTTTGATGTTATTGTAAATTTGATTCTTTTTCCTTTTCAAATTATTCTTTGATAATGCACAGAAAAATGACTTTTTTTTCTTGGCTTTTGAGGTTTTAATTTTTATGCAAATTTCTAAAAATATGTAATATTTGGTTTCATCTTAAAAATTTGGAATATGGGGACGCCTGGGTGGCTCAGTTGGTTAAGCGGCTGCTTTCGGCTTAGGTCATGATCCCAGCATCCTGGGATCGAGTCCCACATTGGGCTCCTTGCTCGGCAGGGAGCCTGCTTCTCCCTCTGCCTCTGCCTGCTTCTCTGTCTGCCTGCTTCTCTGTTTGCCTGTGCTCACTCACTCTCTCTCCCTCTGTCCCTGACAAATAAATAAAAATAAAATCTTTAAAAAAAATTTTTTTTTGGAATGTGGTATTTTATTTTCATTATTGTAGCAATATAGCTCTGGATCAGTGTTTTTATATATATTATATGTAATATACCTATGTCATACATCAGCATATATAAACATGTGTGTGCCTGTATATATATATACACACACACAAAGTTAGTACTTTGAATATGATTCAAAATTTTTGTGCCTATTTTCTATCAACTGCGTTTGTTTTTTATGTTTTGCCCTGCTTTACCCTTTTTTCCTTTTTTAAAAATTTATAAGAGAAATCATATGGTATTTGTCTTTCTCTGACTTATTTCACTTAATATAATGCCCTCAGGGTACATCCATATTGTTCCAAATGGCACTTTCCTTCTTTTTTATGGTTGAATAATATTCCATTGGATATCCATTTATCCATTGATAGATATTTAGATTGTTTCCAGCTCTCCCTTTTTTAAAAAAAAATTTTAGTGGAGAGAGAGTGAATGTGCGTAAGTGGGGGAGGAGCAGAGGGACAAGCAGACTCCCCACTGAGAGCAGAGCCCAGCATGTGGCTCAGTCTCACAACCCAGACATCATGACCTGAGCTGAAATCAAGAGTTGGACATTAATGCACTGAGCCACCCAGGCATCCCTCCATCTGTTGAGTATTATAAATAATGCTACAGTGAACATGGGGGTGCATATATCTTTTTGAATTAGTGTTTTCGTTTTCTTTAGATAAATACCCAAAGTAAAATTGCTGGATCATATGATAGTTGTAGTTTTAATTTTTTTTTTAAGATTTTATTTATTTATTGACAGAGAGAGATCACAAGTAGATGGACAGGCAGGCGGTGGGGTGGGGCTCAATCCCAGGACCCTGAGATCATGACCTGAGCTGAAGGCAGAGGCTTAACCCACTGAGCCACCCAGGCACTCCTAGTTTTAATTTTTTGAGGAACTTTCATACTGTTTTCCATGGTGGCTATACCAATTTACATTTCTACCAAAAGTGCTCAAAGATTCCCCTTTCTCCACATTTTTCTAGTTATGGCTGATTTTTGTTTGTTGATCTTCTATCCTGCCCCTTAGCTGAATTTGATACATTAGGTTTTTATTTGTATATATTCAGGTATATCCATCTTGACTTTTATGAGAACCTTCATTTCTTTTAATCATCTATTCTTTATCTGGGCATAATGTACTCTACTCAGTCCAGGTTGTTGTCTGTGCTTCTGACCAACTGATGGTAGATTTGAGGTTCCAACAACCCCTTCCGTAAGTTCGATTAATTTGGTAAAGTGGTTCACTGAACTCAGAAACACTTTATTTCCTAGATTACAGGCTTATTATGAAAGGATAGAACTCTGGAATAGCCAGACAGAAGAGACATATTGGAAGGTATGGAGACAAGGTAGAGTTTGGCTTTCCTCATTTAGAAAATTCCAAATGTTTTAGGAGCTCTCTGCCAGAAAAGGGATGAAGACAAATACATATTTCTTAGCATAAATCAGAATATCACATATGGATTTGAAAACTGCTTTATAATAATTTGAGTTTTGAAACTTAAAAAAAAATCTAATTTTTTCTCTATTCTTCCAGAATAATTTCACTAACTAGTCCTCAGTAACCTTACTGTAGGGGTACCCAGGTGGCTCAGTCACTTAAGCATCTGACTCTTGATTTTGGCTCAGGTCATGATCTCGGGGTTGTGAAATCTAGCTGCGGGTAGGGGCTTTGTGCTGAGCATAGAGTCTGCTTGGGATTTTCTCTCTCCTTCTGCCTCTCCCACCTCTCTCCCTCTCTGAAAAAATTAAAAAAAAAAACAAAAAAAGAAACTGTATTATTTGCTATCTTTAGTCTTTACATCTAAGCCTCCATTTATTCATGCTTTATTGTAGTCTTATGCTTTTCTTTGAATAAATATCTGACTTCCCAAGTTATATTGATGTCCGAATATTTAACTGTTTTTCCTCATTATTTAAAAATGGGATTGTTTTTCTTTATGTTTTCAAATTGTACATCACTATTTTGTAGATTATAATTTACTTTTTGGTATTTCTCATTTCTTGCACCTTTAAATTGCTTATTCAGTATGTCCAATAAATTCTTTTTATAAAGATTTTGAGAGATATATTATCATGTTAATTGCATAAGTGATTTTATTAAATATTTATTTTTCAGAGAGTAAACACTATTTAGTCATAAAGGAAAATTACTTTTTTTTTTTAAAGATTTATTTATTTATTTGACAGAGATTACAAGTAGGCAGAGAGGCAGGCAGAGGGGGTGGGGGGAAGCAGGCTCCCCACTGAGCAGAGAGCCTGATGTGGGGCTCGATCCCAGGACCCTGGGATCACGACCTGAGCTGAAGGCAGAGGTTTTAACCCACTGAGCCACCCAGGTGCCCCAGAAAATTACTTTTTAAGTACAGTTTTGCCTTATAGTTTTCTTTCTTTTATTTTTCTACCTTGTAACTTTCTTCTTCAGTTTTATCCTTCTCAAAATCATATTTGCCTAAAAAATTTCAAAATAATAGAAAAATGATTTGAAATAAACTTCTAAGATACAAGGAACCTGTAGAGATAACCTAATGCCCTATTACACGAAGTATATAGATCAGTGACCAAGAGCATCTATATCACCTGTTAGGATTTCAAATCTTACCCTAGACCTTCCTTATTTATTTATTTATTTATTTATTTATTTATTTATTTATTTATTTATTAAAGATTTTATTTATTCATTTGACAGACAGAGATCACAAGTAGGCAGAGAGGCAGGCAGAGAGAGAGGGGGAAGCAGGCTCCCTGCTGAGCAGAGCGCCCGATGCAGGGCTCCATCCCAGGCCCTGGAATCATGACCTGAGCCGAAGACAGAGGCTCAAACCATCCAGGCGCCCCATAGACCTTATTTATATTTCTATTATAGTTTGAGACTCTTCTCTAATTTGTGAGTCCCTCATTTCCCAGAAAAGAAAAATGAGGTCCAGAAAGTTTAATTTGCTTAAGATAAATAGTGGAACAATCAGGACTGTTCTCTAAGTCTTCAGGTTCACTGTTTCTCTGCTTTATCACAGTGCCTCCTCTACTTTTGAAGTTTTAGAAAAATTCCTCAATATTTCCTTTTCTTGTTCTTTTTCTAAGAAGTTCCTAATCATGCTTTAAAGCCATGCTCTGTTGTCACCTGTTTGGTACTGCTGTAGGGGAGGAAAAATTTTCCTTGACCACCTTAGGGTCTATGATCAGGTCTGAAATTTAAAAAACTGATAAATATTAACAAGAGGAAAGCATACAAATTTATTTAATGTAAATTTTAATGATGCAGCACACTTCATAAGAAAATGAAGACCTGAGAAATGGTTAAACCTGAGTGTTTTTTTGCTAGGTCAGATGAAAAGTGGAAAGTTGTGGAAAGATGTGATAAGACAAAGGGTATGAGGTAAGTGTAGTAAGCTGGGGGAAATGTAACAAGGCCTATTTGTTCAGATTCTTCTTGGTGTTGCTGTGTCTTGGATATAAAAATGTTCCTTCTCTCTAGGTCCAGGGAGGGTACCTTTCACGTGAGGGTTTTATGACCTGCTTCAGGAAAGGTCAGAAAGTCCTTCCTTCACATACCATTTCTCATATTCCTTCAGCTTAAAATATTTAATATGCCAAGGTATTGTATTTGGGGGTGGCATGTCCTGAATCCTGTCATTCCCCCATCTGAAACTTCAAGAAATATCATTCCAGAAACTGAGTTGGTAGACTGTCCCATAACCCACTGAACCTGTCTCTGTCCTGAGTATTTCTAGGGCAACAAAAGAAAAATAACAGTTAATGATTGGAACCAGTTTTTAGCCCAGAAGACAGTTAAGAAGATTTTCTAGATGTTGGACTTGAAGCATGTTCAGGTGAAATAAGGACAAGGCACTGGAACTATGACATATTTTCCTGGTTTACACTTTGAATGTCTCTGACAGTGTCATTAAGTGATCTGGTGAATTTTTTTTTTCCTTTTTAAAGATTTTATTTATTTGTTAGCCATAAGCAGGAGAAGCGGCAGGCAGAGGGAGAAGCACACTCCCTGCTGAGCAAGGACCCCCACTGTGGGACTGTATCCCAGGACTCTGGGATCATGACTTGAGGTGAAGGCAGACACTTAACTGACTAAGCCACTCAGGCGTCCCGATCTGGTGAATTTTTAAGGTGACACACATAGGAACGCACAAAATTTTTCCATATATGAGCTGTTGTGGTGATTTCTCTGAAGTTTACATTTAAGTTGTCCAGCTTCAGTTTGCACGGCTTTGGGAAAAGGACACTTGGAATTGTTAGTAATTCAAAGTCAGAGGGTGGGGAAAAATTAGAAACTAGAAGGATTCAAGATGCAGTATGGTTAACAAGTAGGTAACAAAATCCTTTTTTTAAAAGATTTTATTTATTTATTTGAGAGAGAGAGTGAACAAGAGGGAGCTTGGGATGGGGCAGAGGAATAGGGACAAGCAGATTCCTGGCCAAGCAGGGAGCCCAACACAGGGCTCCATCCCAGGACGCTGGGAGCATGACTTGAATTGAAGTCAGATGCTTAACTGACTGAGCTATCCAGGTGTCCTAGTAGGTAACAAAATCTTAAAGACAATGAACAGGATTAGAATTAATACCCATGGGGCGCCTGGGTGGCTCAGTGGGTTAAGCCGCTGCCTTCGGCTCAGGTCATGATCTCAGGATCCTGGGATCGAGCCCCGCGTTGGGCTCTCTGCTCAGCTCTCTGCCTGCCCCTCTGCCTGCTTGTGATCTCTCTCTCTGTCAAATAAATAAATAAATAATTTAAAAAAAAAAAGAATTAATACCCATGAGGGTGTGCTATAGTTTTTTGTTGAAGCATCATTTTTTCCTCTATAGTCACCACCATTTCTATCAAAGTAACACTAATCTGTTTGCAAAATAAAGCTAGTTTCATTAAAATTGATCTGATTATTTATATATGTACAGCAACAATAGTGATTGCCCACATAGGTCTTTTGAGTTTGTTTGCTGGGACTTTTCATAAGGAATCTCAGATTCGAATTTTAAAAGCCTTTAGAGGTTAGGAAGCCAAGCCAAGGAAAACCCAATAAATAAATACTAACACCTGCAGTCAACCTTAGATTTGTGAAGCTGGTCATACTGAATTTTATGCATCATTCTGAAGTATGACATTTAGTCAGATCCTTGGTAATATAACTAAAGTTTCCAAATATGTCCTAATACCAGGAGAACAGATTCTTACTGAAGTTTCCCAAATAACTATATTGCATGAAAATAAGATTACTCTGTTTCTGATTTTTCTAGTGATCAGGTAGGGGGGAAAATTACTTCATCTTTATTAACAAAGGTATATTTTTACAAATTGCTTTAAGTTATAGATTGCTTAAGAGAAAAGAGAAAAAGTTTTCCTTAAATCTGAAAAGCAAAACCAGCAATGCTGGATAGTCTGTTATGAATCCTGTACCTGTTCATTTACCCTCATTCTGTATTAAAGTGGTAACTTGTTGAGGGCAGAACTGTGTCTTAGTCTTTTTTATTTTCCCAGACTTCATATACATAGTAAGCATTTGTTAAATACTTATTAAACTTATTGTATCGGTTTTGGGATTTTTATTTATAGATAGTGACAATCAAAACGATAGCTTGATCATAAATTATATCAATATATAGTTATGAGAATTTCCTACTTTTAATTTCTTCATTTTAAAATTCTTAGTCCTAGAACGATTATAGTCACTCTCTTTTATCTTATTTATTTTAAAAGATTTATTTATTTATTTATTTATTTGACAGGCAGAGACACAGAGAGAGAGGGAACACAAGCAGGGAGAGTGGGAGAGGGAGAAGCAGGTTTTCCACTGAGCAGGGAGCCCGATGTGGTCCTCGATCCCAGGCCCCTGGGACCATGTCCTGAGCCAAAAGCAGATGCTTAATGACTGAGCCACCCGCCTCCCTGTAGTTACTCTTTTTTAAATTGTAGTTTATCAGCTGTTTAAATTCTTCTATTTTTCAAAAACCTGACTACTAATTTTGCCACTGTGTAATTTTTTTAAAGATTTATTTATTTATTTTAGAAAGAGCACGTAAGAGCATGGGTTTTGGGGCAGAGGAAGAGGGAGAGAGAGAACCTCAAGCAGACTCCCAACTTAGTGCAGAGCTCAGGCTCCATAGCAGGGCTTAATCCCATGACCCTGATATCATGGACTGAGCCAAAATCAAGAGTTGAATGCTTAATTGACTGAGACACCCAGGTGCTCCTACCACTGTTTAATTTCTAATCTATCTTATACTTATTTTATTCTTTGCTATTTGTGACTTGTCACTTTATTATTTTTAAGTTTTTAGGTTTTAAACTTTAATTTTTAGTTTTAGATACTTAAATCTTCATATTTCTTTTTCTTACTAATACATTTAAACTAACTTTTCTTGAATGTCTGTTAGGCAGTACCTTATGCATTTATAGCTATAATTTTTCCTGACTAGATATGGGAGGAATTTTATTGAATATATTTTATTCAATAATCACCACAAAGTTTTTGGCACTTTAAAACTTAGTATTTTTTTGTTTTTTAGGTTAGCATATCATATTTTTATTGATATATTTTTATAAATTTAATTTTGTATTGCCACATCATTTGAAAATGGCTATGTTGGCATGTTCCATTAAATTTGGAAAATCTCTTTGGGTTGGTTTAATTTAAAATGTAGAATGTAAAAAAAAGAAATGTAGAATGTAGGCTATATTGTGACACAAAATATAGTCTAGGGGATATTTCAAAGTATCCTGGAGGCATACTCCAAGGAGGGAGTCAGATATTTTCCAAGGTAGTTAAAACTGAAAATTTGTGTAAGGCCTACCTGTTTGCCAAGTAGGAAGGACATATCCTGTATATTTAGATGTCTTGAATAGAAAAAACTGTTCTTTTTAAATGTCAGCTTTATCCTGAAAGTCAGAAAGACAGTTACTCAAAACAGTAGGCAATGATCACGCTGCCTTTCATATGGTTTTTTTCTGTATAGCATGTGTCAGGTAAGTAGCAGCAGGAGTTCGTTTATTTAACCAAGGTTAATGATTCTCCTGAACAACACTGGAGAGACAAGCTAGAGTATCAGAGAGTATATGATTTTTCTATATATATATATTTATGGATTTTTTTTAAAAGATTTTATTTATTTGACAGAGATCACAAGTAGGCAGAGAGGCAGGCAGAGAGAGAGCAGGAAGCAGGCTCCCCGCTGAGCAGAGAGCCTGATGCGGGGCTCGATCCCAGAACCCTGAGACCATGACCTGAGCCAAAGGCAGAGGCTTAACCCACTGAGCCACCCAGGAGCCCCTATATATATATGAATTTTTAGAAGTACTTTTCAACCTCTGATCCTCATGGTTTAGTGAGTTCACCTTTGATATATCCACTCTGCTCACACACGATAAACAAAAATATAAAAAAGAGGACTAAAAAGTTACAGATAATCTCAAAACAATGCTAACATTTCTGTGGTCAAGAAACAAAAATCCTAGATAATGAAAAGAACTGAATTATTGCACCTATGATGCTCAGGTCTGGAAATGTAGGTTTCTAGGAATTCAGCTTTTAAAAGCAACTAGAGGGGCGCCTGGGTGGCTCAGTGGGTTAAAGCCTCTGCCTTCGGCTCAGGTCATGGTCCCGGGGTCCTGGGATCGAGCCCCGCATCGGGCTCTCTGCTCGGCGGGGAGCCTGCTTCCTCCTCTCTCTCTCTCTCTCTCTGCTTGCCTCTCTGCCTACTTGTGATCTCTGTCTGTCAAATAAATAAATAAAATCTTTAAAAAATAATAATAAAAATAATAAAAGCAACCAGAATGATACAGGAGCCTCACTTGTTGCTTAAAGCCAAGACGGTTATTGCTCTGTTTTACTTGGTAAAGGAAACAGAAAATAACACTATTGCTGGCTGTTATCAACAGTATCTGGTATCTGAAAGTATCACTGCTATCAGTATTTAGCAACCTGAAGGCTTACGGAGACAGGAATTTGGGGATGTAGCCTTGTAACCATGCCACATGGTCCTACCACACCATCATTGGTTATATACTGAATTTGTGCTATCCCCAGTAGCATCATGCAATAGAAACTCTGAAATGTCATTATAAATCTCATTCTAGACTGGGGAACTGGGTAAAAATATCTTTAACCTTACCAGATAATATGAGTTGACATAGAGAAGGAAAAAGAGAGAAAACGTGAACAAATACCCCACCTACATGGAAAATCAGTCAGCAAACCAAAACTCTAAAATGTATGAAAATATTAATGCTAAGGGACATAGCCACCATATCAACGATTGAAATGTGAAAACAATTTTATCTAATAGCCTGCTAAAAACAAAATATGTTTAAGGATGCTCGAAGAGGTAAATAAAGAGATAATTTACTAAAAAAAAAGAAGAGGGGTGTCTGGGTGGCTCAATGGGTTAAGGCCTCTGCCTTCGGCTTGGGTCATGATCCCAGCATCCTGGGATCGAGCCCTACATAGGGCTCTCTGCTCAGCGGGGAGCCTGCTTCCTCCTCTTTCTCTGCCTACTTGGGAACTCTGTCTGTCAAATAAGTAAATAAAATCTAAAAAAAAAAAGAGAGAGAAGAGATTAAGAAAGAGGCAGAGGTAAAGCAAAAACAGATAAATATAAAAGCCAGTTTTACGTTTTAGAAAGTCAAAATATAATCACTGCAATAAAAATCAGTCTATGAGATGCTAGACCATGAAAATAATTGACTGAAATAAGTGATTTGGAAACTTGTACTGAGATTTTTTTTTTAAGGATTTTATATTTGACAGAAGAAACACAAGCAGGGGGAGTGGGAGAGGGAGAAGCAGGCTTCCCACTGTGCAGGGACCCTGATGCAGGGCTCAATCCAGGACCCTGGGATCATGACCTGAGCCAAAGGCAGACACTTAACCGACTAAGCCACATAGGCATCCGTGTATTGAGATATTTATCAGGAATACAGCACAGAATGGCAAAGAGGTGGATATAGAGACAAATATATGTCATATGTATATATGACAGATGTTAAGACAGAAGATATATGTATATCTAATAAGAGTTTCAGGTAGAGAATGGAGGAAATGGTAGGTAATCAATACTTGAAAATAATTTTTTTTTTAAAGATTTTATTTATTTATTTGACAGAGAGATCACAAGCAGGCAGTGAGGCAGGCAGAGAGAGAGGAGGAAGCAGGCTCCCCGCTGAGCAGAGAGCCCGATGCGGGGCTCGATCCCAGGACTCTGAGATCATGACCTGAGCCGAAGGCAGCGGCTCAACCCACTGAGCCACCCAGGCGCCCCAATACTTGAAAATAATTTTGAAGAATTTGAAGAGCTCAGAATTTCTGCAGTTGAATAAGGACATGCATGTGTTCTCAGAACAAATGTGCCTACTGAGTGTCAAGTAGGATAATGAAGAAAATCTTTGCTTTTAGGCATTGTAGGGAAACTTCAGAGTATCCAAAAATAAAGGGAAAAAGTCTTAAATGATACCAGAAGATATAGATTATATCCAAGGAATAACAGTCATATTGACAGTAGACTTTTCATAAGCAACTCAAATGACAAAAGATAATGGAATAATATCTTCAGTGTGATGAGTGGGAAATAACTACCAATGTAGAATGTACCAGCTAATGAGGACAAAGAGGATAAAATGAGGACATATTCAGTTGCACAAGACTGAGTTTACATCTCATTAACACACTCAATGAAGGATAAAACTTAAATTCTTTAGTAAAAAGAAAATTGAAGAGTGCTAGTAATAGCTACAAAAAAATGGGATCTCAAATTGATCAAATTGGTAAATTTATTGACTTAAAATTATTTTTGTGTTAAGACAGCACAAACAGCAAATAAGGGGCACCTGGGTGGCTCAGTGGGTTAAGCCTCTGCCTTCGGCTCAGGTCATGATCTCAGGGTCCTGGGATCAAGCCCTGCATCAGACTCTCTGCTCAGTGGGGAGCCTGCTCACCCACTCACCCTCCCCCCTGCCTCCCTCTGTGCCTGCTTGTGACATCTCTCTCTGTCAAATAAATAAATAAAATCTTAAAAAAAAAAAAATTTAAAGAAGAAAATCTTAACAGTAAAATCAAAGAAATAAGGTCAAGTATTACAAAAACTATGATAAACAGGTTAAATTTATCAAAAGAGATCATTAAAGGATACAAAGGCAGAATCTAGCTATAAAAGGTTTACAACTAAATCTTAAATACACACAGAAAATATGAAGAACTATGAAAGCTATTTCTCACTTCTTGAATATGTGTGTACAAATCTCTGCTCAAGTTCCTTGTTTTCTGTTCTTGGGAACTTGAGCAAATATTTGTACACACGTATTCATAGCAGCATAATTCACAGTAGCCAAAAGGTAAAGCAGCCCAAGTGATCATTGCTGAATGAATGGATAAACAAAATGTGGTTTATAGGTACAAAGGAATACTACTCAGCCAAAGAAAAGAAGGAAATTCTGACACATGCTACAACATGGATGAACCTTGAAGACATTATGCTGGGTGAAATAAGCCAGTTACGAAAGGACATATACTGTTATTCTACTTATTTGAGGTGCCTAGAGTAGTCAAATATACAGAAACAGAAAGAGTAGTAGTTGCCAAGCCCTGGGTCGGGGAGAGGATATTATTGTTTAATGAACATGGAGTTTTCAGTTGGGAAAGATGAGAAAAGATCTGGACATGGATGGTAGTGGTGGTTGCACAGCAGTGTTAATGTATTTAATGCCATTGAACTGTACACTTAAAAATGGTTAAGATGGTAAGTTTTATGTAATGTGGGGCGCCTGGGTGGCTCAGTGGGTTAAAGCCTCTGCCTTCAGCTCAGGTCATGATCCCAGGGTCCTGGGATTGAGCCCCACATCGGGCTTTCTGCTCGGCAGGGAGCCTGCTTCCTCCTCTCTCTCTGCCTGCCTCTCTGCCTACTTGTGATCTCTGTCTGTCAAATAAATAAATAAAATCTTAAAAAAAAAAAAGTTTTATGTAATGTATGTCTTACCATAATTTCAATAAAGATACTCCTTAGTGAAAACTAAAGAAAGTTGATGTAAAGTATTAAACAAATGGTGGTGGGTATTATGGAGGGCATGTATTTTATGGAGCACTGGTGTGGTGCATAAACAATGAATTTTGGAACAAAGATACCACTTTAAAAAAAGAAAAAGAAAAGTATTAACAAATGACAAAGTAGATTTTTTTTTTTTAAGATTTTTTATTTATTTATTTGACAGAGAGAAATCACAAGTAAGCAGAGAGGCAGGCAGAGAGAGAGGAGGAAGCAGGCTCCCTGCTGAGCAGAAAGCCCGATGTGGGGCTCGATCCCAGGACCCTGAGATCATGACCTGAGCCGAAGGCAGCGGCTTAACCCACTGAGCCACCCAGGCGCCCCGACAAAGTAGATTTTAAGGAAGAAAGAAAAAGGTTATTCCATAATAAGAGGAACAACTATAAAGATTTATTTATTTATTTTGAGAGAGAGAGGAAGAGCACAAGCAGTGGGAAAGGGGGTAAAGGGAGAGGGCGAAGCATACTCCTCTCTGAGCAGGGAGTGTGACTTAGGGCTCAATCCTAGGACCCTGGGATCATGACCTAAGCCAAAGGCAGACACTTAACCAACTGAGCCACCCAGGTGCCCCTGCTTTATTTTATTTTATTTTTAAAGATTTTATTTATTTATTTGATAGACAGAAATCACAAGTAGTCAGAGAGGTAGGCAGAGAGGAAGGAGGAAACAGGCTCTCCACTGAGCAGAGAGCCCCATGTGGGGCTCGATCCCCGGACCCTGCAATCATGACCTGAGCCGAAGGCAGAGGCTTTAACCCACTGAGCCACCCAGGCACCCCTAGGTGCCCCTATTTTTAAAAAGATTTTATTTATTTATTTATTTATTTATTTATTTTAAGTTTTTTTTTGTTTTTGTTTTTGTTTTTTGTCTGAGAGAGAGGGAGAGAGAGCGAGCACAGGCGGACAGAATGGCAGGCAGAGGCAGAGGGAGAAGCAGGCTCCCCGCCAAGCAAGGAGCCCGATGTGGGACTCGATCCCAGGACGCCGGGATCATGACCTGAGCCGAAGGCAGCTGCTCAACCAACTGAGCCACCCAGGCGTCCCTAGATTTTATTTATTTATTTTAAAGAGAGTGGGATGGGGGAGTGAAGCAGTGGGAGAGGAACAAGCAGGCTCCCCACTGAGTGCAGATTCCCTTGGGGTTTGATTTCAAGACCCCAAGATCATTATCTGAATGGAAACCAAGAGTCAGAGGCCTAACCTACTGAGCCACCCAAGTGCCCCAGATCCCTACATTTAGTAGAGAGACTTTTTAAAGTATACATGGAATAATTACAGAAATTGGCTAGATCCTAGGTCACAGAGAGTCTTGATAAATTTTAGAAATTTATATCATGAATAGTATCTTAAAACCCCTATATTATAAACTTAAAAGTATCAGTCAAGAACTTTTTTTTGAGGGGGTGAATAATCAGCACTTTAAAAATTGAACAATAACATAGTACCACACATATCAAAATGTGAGAAATACATACAATAAATTTATGGCCTTGAAAGCAGTAAGAAAAAAAGCCCTAAAAATTAAATAAGTTGAGGGGCACCTGGGTGGCTCACTTGGTTAAGCCTGCAACTCTTGGTTTCTGCTTAGGTCATGATCTCTCAATTGTGGGATCGAGGCCCAAATCAGGCTCTGAACTCAGTGCAGTCTGCTTCAGATTCTCTCTCCCTCTCCCTCGCTTTCTCTCTCTTTCTGTCTCAAACAAATAAATAAAATCTTTAAAAAAAATAAAATGAGTCAAATTCAAAATAGTAATAATAGTAGTAGAGGTTGAAGTAGTTATCCTGTTACTACTACTGATGATGATGATACTAATATAATAGCTAACATTTGAGTGGTTAGTATGTGCCAGTTTTTGTTCTAAAGGTATTTGTATGTATAAACGCATAACAAATCAGTGTGTAGATTTTATTCCCGTTTTATAGACTGGAAGCAGACACAAAGAAGTTTCATAGTACTTTTAAGATTGCTTAGCTAGGGGTACATGGGTAGCTCAGTCAGCTAAGCATCTCCCTTTGGCTCAGGTCATGGTCCCAGGTCCTGGGATCAAGCTGCACGTCGGGGGCTCTCTACTCAGCAGTAACCTGCTTGTCCCTCTCCCTGCTGCTCCCCCTGCTTGTATTCTCTCTGTCAAAGAAATAAGTAAAATCTCAAAAAAAAAAAAAAATTACTTAGCTAGTAAATAGCTGAATCAGGATTAGACCAACCTTTAACATCAAAGACAAATCTGACCTCACAGAAAGGAGAAAAAGAATAGCAGCAGAAATGGAAAGAATGTAGAAGAGAGGGAAAAAAATAGTAATAGCCATCATAAGTGAAGTGGAAAATAAAGAATAACTGGGAGCAAAAATAAAAACAAACTAGATAAACCTCTAGTAATACTAAAAAAAATAGAAAAGATAAAAATCAGTAATATTCAAAAAAACAGAGATTAGGGACACTGGCTGGCTAGGTCAGAGGAGTGTGAGACTTGATCTCAGAGTCATGAGTTCAAGCCCCATGTTGGATGTAGAAATTACTTAAAATCTTAAAAAAAAACAGAGGGTATATTTCAGATCTTTAAATCACAAGAAATTTTTATCTAAAACTTGATAATAAATTTGAAAACTTAGATCAAATGGGTAATATTCTGGAAAATTAATTACCAAAATTGGCTCAAGACCATTTGAAAACCTGAATAAATTAATGACCATTAAGTAAATTGAATAATCAAATCTCATCACACCCCAAAAGAGACTAGTATAACTAATAAGAGAGTTTAGCTAGATAACTAAATTCAGGATCACTATATGAAATCAATAATGACATCAATAAAACTAAAAGTTGGTTCGTTGAAAAGACTAGTAAAAATAAGACCTCTAACACAGATCAAGACAGAAAGAGATGGCACAAATTATTATCAGGAATGAAAAAGAGCATCCATATCAGCCCTACGAATAATATTAGAGGCTATTTAGTGAGGTATTATTATGAATTACTACCAAAACATTGGAAAATGTAGAAGTGGATACTATTCTACAAAACACCTTTATATAAAACTGACAGAAGAAGATATGGAAAATATGAATAGTTCCGTGTTTATTTAAGATATCGAATCTGGGACGCCTGGGTGGGTCATTTGGGGCTCAGAGCATGATCTTGGGGTCATGAGATACACCTAGGGCTCCACGCTCTGCTGCACTGCGCTCTGCGCTCAGTGGGAATCTGCTTGTCCTCCCTCTTCTGCCCCTCTCGCCATTCTTGCACACTCATGCTCTCTAAATAAGTAAATAAAATCTTAAAAACAAAATAGATATTGAATCTGGAGACACATGGCTCTCTCAGTTGGTGGAGCATGTGACTCTTGATCCTGGGGTTATGGGTTTGAGCCCCAAGTTGGGTGTAGAGATTACTTAAAAATAAAATCTTTTTAAAAAGATTTTATTTATTTGAGAGCGTGAGCAAGAGAGAAAAGGAGCAGGGGAAGGGAGAGGGAGAAGGAGACTCCCCACTGAGCAGAGAGCCCAGCGTCGGGGTTGATCCTGGAACTCTAGGATCATGACCTGAGCTGCAGGCAGATGCTTCACCCAATAAGCCACCCGGGTGCCCTTAAAAGTAAAATCTTTAAAAAGAATAGATCCTTAATCTGTAATTTAAAACCTTCCCTTAATGAAATTTTCATGCCCAAATGGTTTCATGGTTGAATTCTTCCAAACACTTAAAGGAAGAACTAAAACCAATCTATCATGAACTTTTTCAGAGAATTGAAAATGAGGTGGCACTTCTCGACTCATTTTATGAAGCCAGCGTAAGTTGGATGGCAGAACTAAGTATTTTATGAAAAAGGAAAATTACAGGACAATTCCTGCCAACATAGTACATCTAAAAATACTGAATAAAATATTAGCATATCAGATCCAGAGATAGATAAAAATATATACATGATGACCATGTTGTGTTTATTCTCAAAATGCAAGATTATTTAATATTTGAGAAGCAGTCTATGTAATTCACCATATTAACAAAATATATGAGACAGGTCGAGTAGGTGCATCTCAATACGTGCAAAGAAAGCATTTGAAGAAATTCAACATATATTCATGATAAACAACAAACTCTAAGCAAACTAGGACGAGACAGTAATTTATTTAATCTGATGAAGACTATCTACAAAAATCCTATAACATCAGTTAATGGTGAACTATCAAAAATTTTCCTTTTGAAATCATGAACACCAACATAACCTCTATCATCACCTATTTTCAGCTTTTCACTGTAGGTCCTAGTAAATGATATAAAAAGAGAAAAAAAATAAACAGTATAGAGATTTAAAAGGAAGAAATAAAACTGGTAAATTGATATTTGCAGGTATAATTTTATATGTGGAAAACAAAACAATCTACAAACTATTAAAGTAAATAAGTATTAAATAAGCATTTAGCACAGTTATTAGAAAACTAATATAAAAAATTGTGTATGTCAGCAAAAAAGTGAAATTTTTAAAAGAAAAAAAATTTTTTTTAGATTTTTTTAAAAAAATTATTTATTTGGACGCCTGGGTGGCTCAGTGGGTTAAAGCCTCTGCCTTCAGCTCAGGTCATGATCTCAGGGTCCTGGGATTGAGTCCCGCATCAGGCTCTCTGCTCAGCAGGGAGACTGCTTCCCTCTCTCTCTGCCTGCCTCTCTGCCTATTTGTGATCTCTCTCTCTCTGTCAAATAAATAAATAAAATATTTTCTAAAAATTTTAAAAAATTATTTATTTGACAGAGAGAGACACAGCAAGAGAGGGAACACAAGCAGGGGAAGTGGGAGAGGGAGAAGCAGCCTTCCCACCAAGCGGGGAGCCTGATGTGGAGCTTGATCTCAGGACCCTGGGATCATGACCTGAGCCAAAGACAGACACTCAATGACTGAGCCACCCAGGCTCCCCAACAGAAACTATTTTTTTAAAAGATTTTTATTTTAAGAAATCTCTACACACAACCAGCAGCCCAAACTCACAACTCTGAGATCAAGAGTTGCATGCTCCACTGACTGAGCCAGCCAGACGCCCCAAAAAACTATTTTTAATAGCACAATACATCAGATTCTTGAAAAAAACCTAACAAAATATTCACAAGAACTTCTGTAAACTACAAAACATTATTGACAGATATTAGATGATATACAAGTAAATTCATGTTGATAGATTGGAAGGCTCAGCGTTTTGAAGATGTCAGTTCTTCTCTGATTGATCTAGAATTCCAGTTCTAACCCATTCATTATCCATATTTTTTTTTTTCTTTTTGGTGGAAATTGGATGGAATTTGGTGGGAATCAAGTGATTCTGAAATATGTATGGTAATGCAAAAGACTTAAGAATAGCCAGGATAATCTATAAGAAGAATGAAACTTAGTGACTTCTACTATCAGACATCAGGATTATTATAAAACTATTATTGAGGGGCGCGGTGGCTCAGTGGGTTGAGCCGCTGCCTTCAGCTAGGGTCAGGATCTCGGAGTCCTGGGATCGAGCCCCGCATTGGTCTCTCTGCTCAGCGGGGAGCCTGCTTCCTCCTCTCTCTCTGCCTGCCTCTCTGCCTGCTTGTGATCTCTCTGTCAAATAAATAAATAAAATCTTTAAAAAAAAACTATTATTGATGAGGTAATTAAGACAATATGGTATTGGCACAAGAACAGACAGGTGGACCAGTGGAACAGATTGAAGAATGAAGAAATTAACCACACATATATAGTCACTTGATTTATGACAAAGTTGATAATATAATGCAATGGGTGAAAGGATAGTCTTTTTAATAACTAGTACTGGGTCATTTCGATAGCCAAATGGGAAAATATTACCCTTGGCTCTCCTACCTCCACAATATGCAAAATTAAAATCAAGATAGATGGCAGAGCTTTTTCACAACAGGTATTCTGCCAGAAAACAGGTGTTGTGAATACCACTGCTAAACCTAAACCAAAATAGGAAAGGAAAAGACTCACATCAACATCATTGTCATTGGGCACGTTGATTCAGGCAAGTCTACCACTACTGGTCATCTGATCTACAAATGTGGGATCGACAAAAGAACTATCAAAAAATTTGAGAAGGAGGCTGATGAGATGGGAAAGCGCTCCTTCAAGTATGCCTGGGTCTTTGGTTAACCGAGAGCTGAACATGAATGTGGTTATCACAACTGGTATCTCCCTGCGGAAATTCGAGACCAGCAAGAATTTTGTGACCATCATTGAAGCCCCAGGACACAGAGACTTTATCAAAAACATGATTATGGGCACATCTGAGGCTGACTGCTGTCCTGATTGTTGTCGCTGTGTTGGTAAATTTGAAGCAGGTTTCTCTAAGAATGGGCAGACCTGTGAGTGTGCCCTTCTGAGTTACACACTGGGTGTACAACCACTAATTGTTGGTGTTAACAAAATGGATTCCACTGAGCCACCCTATAGCCAGAAGAGATAAGAGGAAATCGTTAAGGAAGTCAGCACCTACATTAAGAAAATTGGCTACAACCCCGACACAGTGGCATTTGTGCCAGTTTCTGGTTGGAATGGCGACAACATGCTGGAGCCAAGTGCTAACATGACTTGGTTCAAGGGATGTAAAGTCACCCATAAAGATGGGAATGCCAGTGGAACCACACTGCTTGAAGCTCTGGATTTCATTCTGCTTCACCTCGTCTAACTGACAAGCCCTTGTGTCTACCTCTCCAGGATGTCTACAAAATTGGTGGTATTGGTTCTCTCCCTGTCGGCTGAGTGAATACTGGTGTTCTTAAATCTGGCATGGTGGTCACCTTTGCTCCAGACATTGTTACAACTGAAGTAAAGTCTGTTGAAATGCACTATGAAGCTTTGAGTGAGGCTCTTCCTGGGGACAGTGTGGGCTTCAAGGTCAAGAACATATCTGTCAAAGATGTCGCATTGTGGCTGGAGACAGCAAAAATGATCCACCAGTGGAAGCAGCTGGTTTCACAGCTCAGGTAATTATCCTGAACCATTCAGGCCAAATTAGTGCTGGATATGCACCTGTGCCGGATTGTCACATAGCTCATATTGCTTGCAAGTTTGCTAAGTGGAAGGAGAAGATAGATCATCCTTCTGGAAAAAAGCTGAAGATAGTCCCAAGTTCTTGAAGTCTGGTGATGCTGCCATTGTTGATATGGTTCCTGGCAAGCCTATGTGTGTTGAGAGCTTCTCTGACTATCTTCCTCTGGGCCCTTTTGCTGTTCATGACATGGGACAGTTGGTTGCCGTGGGTGTCATCAAGGTAGTGGACAAGAAGGCAGCTGGAATTGGCAAGGTCACCAAGTCTGCCTAGGAAGCTCAGAAGGCTAAATGAATATTATCCCCAATACCTGCTACCCAATTCTTTTTTTTTTTTAAAGATTTTATTTATTTATTTGACAGAGATCACAAGTAGGCCAAGAGGCAGGCAGAGAGAGAGAGAGGAGGAAGCAGGCTCCCCGACAAGCAGAGAACCCGATGCGGGGCTCGATCCCAGGATACTGGGATCATGACCTGAGCCGAAGGCAGAGGCTTCAACCCACTGAGCCACCCAGGCGCCCCCCTGCTACCCAATTCTTATCAGTGGTGGAAGAATGGTCTGAGATCTGTTTGTGTCATTGGCCATTTAAGTTTAATAGTAAAAGACTGGTTATTGATAACTGCATTATAAGACCTTCAGAAGGAAAGGAGAACGTTTTGTGGACCACGTTTTGGGTGTGTGTGTGTGTGTATGTGTGTGTGTGTGTATGGCAGTTTTAAGTTGTATGTTTTATTTTATTCTATTTTATTTAAAATATTTTATTTAGTATTAGAGAGAGAATGAAAGAGAGCACAAGATGGGGGAGGGTCAGAGGGAGAAGCAGACTCCCCACGGAGCAGGGAGCCTGATGCAGGACTCAATCCTGGGACTCCAGGATTATGAACTGAGCTGAAGGCAGTCGCCCAACCAACTGAGTCACCCAGGCACCCAAGTTATATGTTTTTAGAATCAGTTCTTTTTAGTGGAAACAACTTGATCAAAAATCTATCACCCATTTTGAGACCCATTAAGACAAAAGTTTAATGAGAAAAAAAGATTGCAGATTTAAAATTAAAACTAAGAAAACCTCTAGAAGAAAACAAAATGGTATCTTCATAACATGGGATAGGGAAAGATTTCTTAATCTCCCCTCCCCTAAAAAAGCTAACCATGAATTTTAAAAATGATAAATTGGGGGCACCTGGGTGGCTCAGTGGGTTAAGCCTCTGCCTTCAGCTCAGGTCATGATCTTAGGGTCCTGGGATTGAGCCCCGCATCGGGCTCTCTGCTTAGCGGGGAGCCTGCTTCCTCCTCTCTCCCTCTGCCTGCCTCTCTGCCTACTTGTGATCTCTGTCAAATAAATAAATAAAATTTAAAATAAATAATAAAAATGATAAATTGGAGTTGATTAAAATTAAGAACTTTTGTTAATCAGAACATCAATCATAAGAGTGAGAAGATGCACATACCCTACAACTTAGTACCTAATATATACTTAAAAACACTGCACAAAAATATTCATTGTTTATTACATCAAAATTGGAAATGAATATTCATCAGTATGAGAATGGATAAATCATTGTGTATACAATGGAATTATACATATGATGGAATTATATATAGGAATTCATATGAATGAACAAAACCACATTTATCAACATGGATAAATGTAAAACAGATACATTATACCATGTTGGAAGTTCTAAGATCACCCTCAGGTTTGATGATTCACTAGAGGGGCTCATAGGACACAGAAGAATTATACTCACAGTTATGGCTTAGTACAGTGAAAGGACAGAGACTGGAACCAGCAAATGGAAAAGGCTCATGGGGCAAGATTCAGAAGAAAGCTGATGTAAGCTACCCGGTGTCTCCTCCCAGTGGAGTTGCATGGAGATTTGTTTAATCTTTTGAGTGAACATGTGTGACAAAACGTGTGAAGTGTTGCCAGCTCAGGAAACTCACTTGATCCTTGGGGTCTAGAGTGTTTATTGGGGGTCAGTCATGTAGTGCCCACATGTCATGTGATGCCCTTGTGACTGAGCTCATACTCTAGCCCTTATATCCTCCACCTAGCAAGAATAAATATACACCATAAGTTGCTTTGTTGGGATAAACTTATCTAATCATACTGGTATAGCATGGCCCAAGGCCTCAGCCATACAAAAATGCTTATCAGGCAGAACATTCCATAGGCTCAGAAGTTATCTTCCAGCTTCCAGCCAACCACCAGTCCCAAAGACAAACCTTTCTTTGGAATGTACCAGGTTTGAACAAACCTGGCATGCCAAGTTAACTCTTTCCTGCCCAGATGCCATGTAGTTAAGGTTTAGAGACTGGTGAATCAATACTACTTATTAATGAATACATAAACTTTCATAAGGATGTTTAACACCCAGTTTAAGATAGAGGTTATCTTTGGGATAGGAGGAGAATACTAGGGAGAGGTCCCGGGGAACTTCATGTATCTGTAATGTTTCCTTTATTAAAAGTTCTAAAATATGTCTAAATTAGACAAAATTCTGCATGATGGAAACATGGATATTATATTCTCCACACTTCTGTGTATATCTAAAAATATTTAATAATAAAAAATAGAAAAATCTGGGACACCTGGGTGGCTCAGTTGGTTGGACGACTGCCTTCGGCTCAGGTCATGATCCCGGAGTCCCAGGATCGAGTCCCGCATCGGGCTCCCAGCTCCATGGGGAGTCTGCTTCTCCCTCTGACCTTCTCCTCGCTCATGCTCTCTCTCACTGCCTCTCTCTCAAATAAATAAATAAAATCTTTAAAAAAAAAAAAGAAAAATCTGTCAAACCTTTGTAAAGTATGGAACATAGTGCTACATTATAAAGAAAAATTCAAAACAAAACAAAAAAAAAGAAGAAAAAATTTGTAATGGCGCCTTGCTGGATTAGTGGGTAGAACATGGGACTCTTGATCTCTGAGTTGTGAGTTTAAGCCCCATGTTGAGTAGAGAGCTTACTTTAATTTAAAAAAAGAAAGAAAGAAAGAAAAATTTTTCAGGGTACCTGGGTGGCTCAGTAAGTTAAGCATCTGCCTTTGGCTCAGGTCATGATCCCAGGGTCCTGGGATTGAGTCCCACATCTGGCTCCCTGCTGAACTCCCTGCTTTTCCCTCTCCTTCTGCAGCTCTCCCCATGTATGTGTTTTCTCTCTCTCTCTCAAGTAAATTAATAAAATCCTTAAAAAAAAACTATTAAGAGGGGCACCTGGGTGGCTCAGTGGGTTAAGCCTCTGCCTTTGGCTCAGGTCATGATCTTAGGGTCCTGGGATCGAGCCCCGCATTGGGCTGTCTGCTCAGCGGGGAGCCTGCTTCCCCCTCTCTCTCTGCCTGCCTCTCTGCCTACTTGTGATCTCTCTCTCTGTCAAATAAATAAATAAAATCTTTAAAAAAAAGTTTTTTCAAAGAATATTTGAATACCAAAGCTGAAATGAAGTGTCCAACTATTTAATGTATGTAAGATTAATGTACTTGTCATAAATATGTTACCATGTGCCTGGTAAAAAAATTAGCAAATTTTTTACTTACTAAAAGTAATTACTTCTAATTACTTACTAAAAAATTAGCAAATTACTTCCTGCCTCTGGCTCCTTTATTTTAGGCTGGTTCTGAGACTAGTCCAGTGGGTTTGGTGGAGGATAAAAGCAAAAGGTAAAGGAAAAGAGCATTTGACCTTGATGCAAATCAAATTGTTCTCTTCTTCTCCTTCCCCTTCATTGAATTAGTCTTAAAAAAACAACAAAAGCATAGCCTATGGGTAATGTAAAGAAGGGGAAAGAGCAGTTGAACCTCTTTCCATTGGGAATGGGACTGAGGGAGGGATGAAGGTCAGGTTATTCATATGCTGTTAGACATAATTTCCAGCTACCATGCTTCTTTCATTTTCCTGGTTTCTCTTTACCTTCCATAAGTCCACAGTCAATTAACAGATTCTTTCCTGTGCCTACTACATGCAGGTCCTATACTTTGAGATGTAAAATAAGTATGGTCTTTTTGCCCCATAGTGTGCCTCGTAATGAAGTCAAAGTAAGCTGTTCAAAAGCCATTTGGTAGTTTTCCCTATGTATTGCTTGGTGGGGAAAGCCTACAGTAACATTTTTATCCAGTTTGCACACCTCACTCTTCCAGCATTCAAACTCTAACTAATGACTATAAATTATCACATGCCAGGGACCCTCAAGGGTACTTGAAGTAGTCAAAACTTGTAGGTGTCATTTGAATGCATTGATTTCCAAATGAATGGTACAAAGTGGGTACCAGGAGTAGATAAAGGCTAGAAAAAGAGGTTGCCTTCCTTAGAGTAAAATTTCCTTTACTTTCTCTCTCGAGTTACTATGACCAACTCAGATTGATTCATTTTCTTTATAATAGTGATAACATATTAAAAGAAGGACTAGAAAAACATAAAACCTGTTTTTCATACAATATTTCATACAATATTGTTTTTCAAACAATACCTGTTTTCTCAACAATAGTTGAGAAATTGAAACCTATAAGCAATCCTTGAGCTAATGAAGCAAAAAAGTGACTTATCTTAGTTTGATTTCCAGTATGGGATTAAAACTTACATTCTCTTGGTTGAAATGCCTTGTTGTGATTGAGAAATGTTACTGTTATTTGTTGTCAACCTTTCGTTTTCTACTGGTATTGCAAGTTTGCAGTCTGATGTTTAAGGAGTTTTACAGAATACTTGTCATTCTGTATGAAGTTCTGTTGTATTGTTTAAAGTGAACTGAAGGGGCGCCTGGGTGGCTCAGTGGGTTAAGCCGCTGCCTTCGGCTCAGGTCATGATCTCAGGGTCCTGGGATCGAGTCCCGCATCGGGCTCTCTGCTCAGCAGGTAGCCTGCTTCCCTCTCTCTCTCTGCCTGCCTCTCTGTCTACTTGTGATCTCTCTCTGTCAAATAAATAAATAAAATCTTTAAAAAAAAAATAAAGTGAACTGAAAAGTGTGTCAACAATCTCTTAGGGTTTTTTTTTTTACAACTTGATACCACCCAAAGACTTTTCAGTAGCTAGAGTGTATGTTGCTTCTTTCTTCATGTGCTCGTGTTTAAACTGTTGAGGTGGAACTAGTATCTTGTTACTGATAGGCTGTAAGTTAATCATTTTCAAGCAGCCACCAGGATGAAAACAATATTCAAGTACACAATTGAATTTTGCAAAAATATTAGGAGATTTGGGGATCCAAACTAAATATAATTACTGTATTACTCACCTACCTGGGCACAGTTTTAGCATTATGGCTACTAAGAAATAGGACAGAATTAAAAATCTTTAAATGGGTAAAATGCTTCAGAGATAAAATACAATATTTAATTCTTGTTGAACATATCACAGCTTTACACCATCATGTGATAACTTCACCCTCATTACTTCCTTTTCCCCTTCTTAAATTCAGTCATTACTTAAGATCACTCCTTCAATTTATAGCTGTTGTCTGTGAATATTCATTTCCTAATAGAAATTATCTTGCCATAATTTAACCTGTCATCTTTATATTTATGAATCTTAATTCTATACAACTAGCCCTCACTTTGTGCCCACAGTCTAGTTCTGTATTTCCAGGCATCTATAAAATACTTTCATTTGGACATCTTACTGTAACCCTAAGTTCAGTATACCAAAAGCATTTGCTTTCCCATACATTCTCAGTTGTTCCATTTGGGTGCAAATATCTTTATTTTTAGTTTCCAGGCTAGGATTATAAACTCATTCTTTGAGTCTTCCTATTCCATTGTGTCATGTATTCAGTTTGTCATTTTTAAATCTATTTGATTCATTCATTCCTAACTAATTTCTGTTATATCTTCCTAGTCTAAGTCCTCATAGCTGCTTACCTGAATAGATAGTGGAGTTGCTATGGTACATAAGCCAGATTAGATTCCTGTTCTCAGAGAGCTTAAAAGAAATCATGACAACTGCCTATTGACTCCTGCATAAAGTCCAGACTTCCTTTATCCGGTAGTAGTGATAGTCTCCATGTTCAGATGTCACTTTCTAGGTCATTGGGTATAGCACACACAACATTGCTTTCTAAATATTTGTTTACATGTTTGTCTCCCTTACTACAATAGATATAGAGATGGTAAGTTTATTTTTGCATCACAGTGCCCAGTGCAATACCTTTCACATACATTAGTGGGTCTTTGTTGGATGAAAAAGCATTGTAGATAATTTCATGTACTTTGTCATTCATTCTAACATGGACCTTGTGAAGTGGGTATAGGAGGCGCTTTAAAGTCTCTAACTGTAAAGGTTTTCCATAATTATTCCTAATTTTCTTGTTTAAACTTCCTCTTTCTACAGTCTAATATAAATCCAGTCAAATTAATCTCTCTACTGTCTCCTGAATACTTCATCTACCTTCTTAACTTATCCATTGAATATTTCTTTCCTTCACTCTGTCATGGTCCAATATAGTTGCCTCTTCTTTGAAACCTTCCCTTCTAGCTCCAACCATACAGATTTCTCCCTTATATAACTCTTTCTGCAAATATGTTGCCTGACAATCATACAATTTAGCAGCCTGTTATATTTATTATTGTTAGGCATTTTAATTTTATTTATTTATTTATTTATTTTTATTTATACTTCATATCTATTCACTGTTTAATGTGAAGTTTGATGTCCCGACTTGACTGGCAACTGGTTCTTTTTCACTCTATTGTTTTGGCTATCATAGTGTTAGAAACCCTATATGAAGGGTTAGCTCTTTCTCCAAAAATGAAAATTCTGTATGTATGATAGCACAGATTACTTATTCAGCAAAGGACAGTGGTGTGGTAATCCGTTCTTTTTTTTTTTTTTTTTTTTTTAAGTAATCTCTATGCCCAAACTTAAAACCTTGAGATCAAGAGTCTCACACTCCATTGACTGAGCCAGCCAGGTGCCCCTGTGGTTGATTTTTTAACCATTCTTGTTATTGATTTTCTGGTTGTCTCTGTCTAGCGTCTCATGTCACTAATTGTAGTATTATAATTTTAGGAGTGAATTCACTTTAGTCAGATCACCAAACACCTATAAAGGAAAGAAACTGTAAATTGTTCTGTTGGAATATTATAATAGGTATAGGAGGACGATTTTTTTGGTTAGTGTACCATGTCTGATAATATTAACTATATTTCACAGTAACTTTAGATTAATTTTTTAGCCTTCTATATTTTATGACTTATAAAACATCTTAGAGGAAATGGTTTACCTTGAGAAATTTACTGGTAACTACCATATTAAAATGTTTATATATAAAACAGCAGTTTCTTTTTGCATAAGGATGATTTAACTACTCCAGGTACTTAGATCATAATAAATATTACATTTAAAAAAAAGGAAAATATAGGGCACCTGGGTGGCTCAGTCATTAAGCGTCTGCCTTCAGCTCAGGTCATGGTCCCAGAGTCCTGGGATCGAGCCCCACATCGGGCTCCCTGCTCTGGTGAGCCTGGTGAGCCTGCTTCTCCCTCTGCCTGTTCCCCCTGCTGTGCGCTCATGCGCGTGCTCTCTCTCTCTCTCTCTCGCTGTCCAATAAATAAAACAAAATCTTTAAAAAAAAAAAAAAGTAAATGCAGATCTCTATAAATCTCCCTTTTTCCTGCTTACGTTGCTGTCATCTCTTTTATTGTTAGTGAAAGAAATAATAACAAAAGCCATCAAGATGTTTTGTATTACTATCCTTAGGAGACAAGATGTCTTTCTCACAAATTAGCTTACATATTCTTCTTGTTTCTGGGTTTTTTTTTTTTTCCTTTTTAACTCTTTTATATCCATTTCTTTAACTCTATTTTATCAACTTTTCCTTTTTTTTTTTTTTTTTTTTTTTGGTTAAGTGTACATATCCAACCTTATTCTGGAATAGATGTAAGATGACTTTGTGCTCTTTTTACTGGCCTCAATTACTTAAGTCTCCTGTTGTAAACATGCCCCATCCTTGAAAGCCTATGTAAGAATGACTTTTTCCTTAACTATTTTCCTGATTAACTCTTTACCCAGCAAATAGAAATATATTGGCCTAATGATGTGGTGAGCTATTTGTAGACTTGGCCAATACCTCCATAATTCTTTCCATTTGTACTTAAACTTTCTTTCCAAGCAAAGAAGTCATTAATTTTTTTCCTGAATGTCTCATTGCAATGTAATTCTTAAAAATATAATTCAAAAAATTTTAGACTTATCATAGAAAGTTTTTACAATTTTTTAAAGTCTTAAATTCTTTCATTATCAGTAAGATGCTGTTATTTCCATTTTAGGGATTGAAATAAAATTTACTTTTATGCTACCTAAATTTAATGTCAAATTAGAGATTAACTTGTGTTTGTGAGTCAGATCTTAAGGTGCCTAACATTTTTATTTTCATTATTTAGTTATTGAATAGTTTACTACAGTAGGTGCTATTTCTATTGCTCTTTTTTATTTATTTTTCTGAATGTGTGCAATGTAACAGTCTCACATAGGTCAACTTAAGCTTCCTTAAGCTTAACAGGACTTAAAAGTCTTGTTTAGGATATGGGAAATAATAAATCAGAATTAAATGGGGTGTTTTTTCAAAACACATACCACTAGGAATTCTGATGGTTTATTCTTTCTGCCATCTCTCCTTGGAAATCCAAGACTATAGTGAGTCATTGTCACTGAAGAAACCTGAGATAGCCCTCAGTTGTGTTAGTCTTAGCATCCAAAAAGAAACTAATCTGCATAGTACTTGTTTGTTTTTACAAAAAAAGTTATCAAAATTATTTATAGAAAGTGGTATTTTATAAGCAATAAATGACTAGAGATTCCAAATATGTATTGTATCTAGTAATAAAATTATTATTCTTCTCAAGAAGAATTAGACAAATACTTACATTGGAGAAGTTGTCGGTTATTAGGAAAACAGTCCTGAAAATATTCAAACCTTAAGTAGCAAGTACTAAAATTAACACGAAAGAGAAATTATTTTTTAAAAAAGTTTTCAATCTTCATTCTTATTTCTTTTTTGTCTTGGATAACCTTCACAAAATGTATCTTTTTTATAACCCGTACCCTCAAAGTTGCCAGGTTTCACTTGTCTACTTTCTGGTCTGCCTCCAGTGTAGGTCCCTTCTTTTCTTCTCTCTTTACTCTGGAATTAATCCTCTACCTACTTCACAGGCCGATTCTTTGATGAGAATGAATCCCCTGTTGATCCGCAGCATGGCTCTAAACTGGCGGATTATAATGGGGATGATGGTAACGTAGGTGAGTACGAGGCAGACAAGCAGGCTGAGCTGGCTTACAATGAGGAAGAAGATGGTGATGGTGGAGAGGAAGACGTCCAAGGTGAGCGTGGGCCTGGCCTCCATGCTGTGACCGTGAAAACCACCTCTAAATTTTTTGGTTGAATTTGTGTAGAATTTTTACAACTTACTAGTGGCATTACAATCCTAATACAAAGAGATCCTCTGTGGTTTTTCAGTTTTATTTTGAAAACAATTTTATGATAGTCATATTTATAAATATATTAATTATTTTATTTAAGTATTTTCATTTTAGTTATCTTGCATATATTATTGATATAATTTGAAACTCAAGAGTATTCAGAAATTTTAGATTTAAATTGCTTGAAATAGCTCTAGAGTTAATCTGAGGCAAATACTCCCAGTAAATAATTCTTTTCCAACTTCTCATCTGAAAACATTTCATTATTCCAGGTACAAATATTGACCAGACAACCTTTTTGTTATAAGGGAAGCCCCAAAAGTAATGGTCTCCTCCACAATGAAGATGATTTCACTACTGATTCAGTATAGGAAGGCTGTTTCTGAAATTTTTTCTGAGCAGCTGAAAATTTATATTTAATGGTTTGTAAAGATTTGTCTGTTTTATGTTTAATACACAGATTCAACGTATTTTCCTTAACTGTGTAACTTCTGAGCTTTTAAGTTATTAAAAGTTCAGAATTTACCTGTGTGCATGCAGCCCTACCCATGCATGCGTATCAGAGTATGTTGTATTATTCCAAGTTTTTAGGCTTGTTTTTGACTGCTAATATCATTTAGTAGTATTTGTGGAACTTTTTCTCTTTTCTGTAAAAGTTGATCATGAACATAATGTCTGACATATTTGATTTTATGATGTGATGCATGAAATATTTTCCAATGTAAACTGTTTTGATTTCTTCCTTAACTCTTTTTTTTCTTCCTTTACTCTTTTTAAAGTAATCAGATGTTATTTAGGTTCATGACAAGGGTTGTTTTTATAAAAACTCAAAATATTAGTTATCCTAGAATACTACGTAGTTAATAGAGAAAGGGAAATTAGAGACTCAGTCTTCCACACAGGCATTGTTTGATAGTACATTCTACTTTTGGAAGAATGGTTGTTGTAAATAGAAAGAGATAATAATCATTCTAGGAGTTATTTAAGGATGTATTAATGAGAACTCAAACAGTATTTGGAGCTATTGAATAAATTTCACCACCTTTTCTATAATCTCATCCATTTTTCATAAATTTTACCATTTTTTTCTTATTGCTTTGTGATTTGCCTGGATTATATTTTTTGCAGTTATTTATAACATTGTTTTCATGCATGTACATTATATCACCAGTTAGATTGTAAGCTCTTGGAGGGCAGGGATTTTCATTCTTTTGCCTTATATTTTGTTTGTATCCTTTTCTGCCTTCACATTCACCCATCCACCCCTCCCCAAGTACTTAGCATACATAGGGCCCTGGGTAAATGTTAACTGATAATTTTATGCTTTCTCATTGACTTTTTATTCTTATAACTGTGACTAGAATAATCTTTTAACTTCTGGTCTTAAAAATTTAGTTTATACTTTGTCTAGTTTTCATTCATAAGAGCTGCTATCATGTCACTGGATAATTTTGAGGTCTTTATTAGAGCAAATAATTTCAACTGTAATTGAAAAGCATTTCTTATGTTTTAGGGTATCTTAAAGTTAATGACTTTTGTCACAAAATTTCAGCTATTTTGTATGGCTTTTATCCATAGTAAGTACATTTATCTTCAGTGTCCTCTTTCTCTCTCCCTTTCTCTCTCTGTCTCTCTCTCTCTCCTGTACCCTTCTCCTTCTCTCACCCCTAGTTCTCATTGCCACGTTAGGTCTCCAGTACCCTAATGCTGCTCTGCTGCTTTTCCTTTCACAAGGAAATAAATGTACCAGGTCCAAGGAATATGAGGAAATAACCTAAGATGATACTCTCAATGAAGTAGGGAGGGGATTGTTAAATTTTGGGGTTTCCTCATTTGCAGGTGAAGCTTACTTGACCTGGGAGTTACCACTTAACTTTTTTTTTTTTTAAAGATTTTATTTATTTATTTGACAGACAGAGATCACAAGCAAGCAGAGAGGCAGGCAGAGAGAGAGAGAAGGAAGCGGGCTCCCTGCTGAGCAGGGAGCCCAATGTGGGGCTCGATCTCAGGACCCTGGGATCATGACCTGAGCCGAAGGCAGGGGCTTTAACCCACTGAGCCACCCAGGTGCCCCAACTTAGCTTTTTTTAATCCTATTTTGGCGTTCACTAGATGACAGCAGCAGAAGGATGGGATACCTTTATCATAAGGAACAAGGATTCAAGAACATCAGCTGCAGCAAATGAAGAGGGATAAGTTTGAGTGAACTGACTAAAAAAGAATATTGTAGACCCAAATAATTTTAAACATGCTTTCAGGGATTTTTTAGATGTAAAAACTGTCCAAAAAGTCGGAAGGGGCAATTATAGGTGTTCCCTTGTTTATCAGCAATTTGGATTCTTAATGTTTATTGTTAAGTTAGAATATTTAGAATTAAAAGCATTTCTATATAGTTTTAATGTAGAAATAGTGGTTGGATTTCCAGGCCAGTTTGCACTTGTAGCCAAAGCAGGCAGTAGAATAGAAGGAATTTCTTTTCTAAGAAATAGGCATTATTCTGAGTTAGGAGACCAGCTGTGTATTGCTTTTCAAGTCACTTAAACTGTGTGGGCCACAGTTCTTCATCTGTAATGTGAGTGTTGAGCTATAATAGATGGTCCTTCTCAGTTCAAAAATTCTGTGGTCACATTCACAGTGGAAGCACTGTATTGAACAACAGGTATAGTGGGAAAATGTGTTTCAGATTCGAAACACACCTTCCTCCAAATCCAGGAGAGAAAGTGGAAACTTCACTACCACCATTGAGACTCTGCAGCTAGAGAGGTATCAGAAATTGAAACATGATGGTAACAGATGGTTCCTACACTTTGTGGTGAACCTAGAATAATGTGTAAACTTGTGGAATCACTGTGCTGTACACCTGAAACTAATGGACCATTGTATCAACTGTACTTCAATTAAAAAAACTGAAACATGCACTTCAGAAATACTACTAAAGTTCTAGCATTAGGAGCTCTTTTCTGCTTTTTCTAATATTAGAAGTATTTTTTTTTTTCTCAATCTTTTGGGTCCTTAAGATTAGAGATTCCAATTGTAGTACTGAGGTTCTGGATTCAGCTAAGGACATTCTAGCTTTGGTGCCCCAAATTCTAGATTATGAAATGGAGATTTTGGCATGATCTCTGCCATTAGAGAGCTAGAGGATTCCAGTTTTATCTCTGATGCTTGTTCATATGTATTGATCATTTGGGACAGTACTACCTATAGAG
Organism: Lutra lutra; assembly: GCF_902655055.1. Classification (NCBI taxonomy): domain Eukaryota; kingdom Metazoa; phylum Chordata; class Mammalia; order Carnivora; family Mustelidae; genus Lutra; species Lutra lutra. The sequence goes on from NC_062284.1 coordinate 63,694,306, forward strand.
TGTTTCCTTGTAGAATTAAATGAAGCCTGTTTTTCCTGTGTTTATAATCCTGGTTTATTTTGATTTTTTAATTCCTGTTTTCGTGAAGCATTCTTAAAGAAATATTACTTTATTTGCTTTAGTGTAAGACATTCTTTTTCCTGCCTTCTTTTAAGTGACCCAGTGAATAGATTAACTCTGGAAACTGTATACATCTGATGGATATGTCTTTTAATTCATTCTTTATTGTAATAAGGGGACAGATGTTTGCAAATTCTCTTTACTCTTATCTTTAATCCCATAGAAATTCCAAGTTTGCTTAGTAGAATATGACCTGCATATAACAGGGTATATTTATGGAAGGAAGCTTAACATAATGCTTAAGTGCTTGGATTCTGGAGCCAAATTGCCTGGATTTGATCCTAGCTCCACCACTTATGAATTCTATGACCTTGTGAATTACCTAACCTCTATACCTCAATATCCTTATCTGTAGAATAGGGATATACTTACCTGTTGTGCGGATTATGTGATTCACATATTTGTTCAGTACTTAGAACAAATCTTCTGCACTGCAAGCACTATGTGTTTGTTGAATAATAATTTTTAAGAAGTAAAAGCAAACAGAATATTTTTCTTTGGATTGCCTGCTTTAGAGGATAACTGCACTTTGGCCTGTGGATTAATTTGTACATTTTAGTGGAGTCTCACTGCCTTATTACCCCAAGATGTTCTTGCTTGGTATAGCTTGCTTTATGGAGGTGGTCATTCTTGACTTCAGAGGGAATTTAGGAATTATTTAATAAATTATGAATGTTTTTGTTTCCTTTAATAGTCATTTTGTTGTTAATGAAGTATTTATGTTAATGAAGTATTTACAGATTTTGCTGCTTTGTAAAATGAAATAAAATATAATTATATTTAGTGGTTCTTTGTTCTGTATCAGATTTGGTAAGGTAATTTTATCAGACTTTACAAATACATGCAAAAAGTTTGTCAATAGAAATTTGAATTTTGGTTAGAATAGCTACACTGAAAATGTACTCTAGTTAACATAAATAATAGTTCAATGTAAGAGAAATGCAATATTCTAAAAGTCCTGTGGAATTTTAAAAAACAATGTGAAGGCACCATATTAAAATTTGATTTAAAGCATAACTTAATAGAATCAACAAACTCTTTATATTTATAGAAGACTTTGGAAGTAAAGACTGCCTTCATATGCAGTATTTTATTTTGAGATAGGAAAAACAGTTGCTGTCTGTACTCTACTGAGAAGGTAATTAAAGGTCTAAAGAGGTTTGGAAACTAGCTCAGGTTTGTTCATAAGTGCCTGGGTCAGGACGAGAATTCAGTTTTTCTATTCCTAGAGTTTTGCTCTTATTTTCTCTTTATAATCAGCCACTTGAACATCCTCCAACATATCTCCTTTTTCCTTTTAGTAACTTTCCTGTTAAGTTTCTAGGAATTCTCTTTTGTATAGCTGCTTTCCCCACTGCTCCCCAGTGATTAAGTCTTCGTTTAATTACTGAAGCCCTGAAAGATGTATTTATAGCCATAAGGTGATGTCCTATAACATGGATCCTAAGGAGAGCTTTCTGGAGAGGTGCCAGTGACTATTTTCCTTTTATTTTATTTTATTTATTTATTTTTTCAAAAGATTTTATTTATTTGTCAGAGAGAGGTCTCATACAAGCACGGGGAGTGGCAGACAGAGAGAGAAGCAGGCTCCCCGCAGAGCAGGGCACTGGACTCGGGACTAGATCTAGGACCCTGCGATCATGACCTGAGCTGAAGGCAGATGCTTAACCAACTGAGCCATGTGCCCCTATTTTCCTTTTTTTTTTTTTTAAGATTTTATTTATTTATTTGACAGACATCACAAGTAGGCAGAGAAACAGGCAGAGAGAGGAGCAAGCAGGCTCCCTGTGAGCAGAAAGCCCGATGTGGGGCTTGATCCCAGGACTCTGGGATCATAACCTGAGCCAAAGGCAGAGGCTTTAATCCACTGAGCCACCCAGGTGCCCCAACCTATTTTCCTTTTAAAACCAAAGATAATTTTGGGGCACCAGGGTGGCTCAGCCGTTTAAGCGCCTGCCTTGGGCTCAGGTCATGGTCCCAGGGTACTGGGATCCAGTTCCACATCTGGCTCCTTGCTCGCCGGAGGCAAAGGGCAGGGGAGAGGCTGCTTCTCCTTTTCCCTCTGCCTGTGGCTCCCGGTGCTTATGCTCTCTGTCATATAAATAAATAAAATCTTAAAAAAAAAGATAATTTTTAAAATATAAAGAGTTCTATGATAAGAGATTGGTTAGCATATTTTCAAAATACAGATATGATTATGGATACAATTTCAGCCTTTACTTGTAACAGATTTGAGCTTATCATACTAGTGGATTACCTATTGGAGATGTGAGATCATTTTCTTAGCTTATGATGCAAAATGGTTGCCTACAATTCTATATGAGAATTTCTGTAAGTTTAACAGGAAAGTTATTGGAAGGAAAAAAGAAGGTTCGTTTATTTGGCATTTTTTATGAATAAACATAAAGAAGAAATAACACATCATTATGTGAAGTTCATACATACTACATACACCATATGGCATCTTTCTTGGACAAAATTTTACTATAGGATATGCTAGAGAAGCTGAGAGTAGAAAACTTATCAAATTTAAAAGAACAGATTTCAGAAAGTTATAGTATACACGTGAATTTGAATTCTAACCTATAACTCTTTAAATCATATGAAATTATATTTCCAAGCAATTATGATAGTATCACCTCAGTCTATCAAAAACTAAGCTGTTGGGTAGTAGTTTTTTAATTTAATTTATTTATTTATTTATTTATTTATTTATTTGAGAGGGAGAGAAAGAGAGAGGAGAGCACAAGAGGGGGAAAGTTGGAGGGAGAAGCAGACTCCTTCCCAAGCAGGGAGCCTGTTGAGGGACTTGATCCTGGGACTCCAGGATCATGATCTGAGCCAAAGGCAGTTGCTCAACCAACTGAGCCACCTGTTGGGTAGTTGTAACTGTGGACCAGAAAGTATGAAAAATCATGTTTTAAGGCTGTGGAGGAACCAAAACATGTCATTAAATATGTCATTAAAGCCTTATACTAAGAAAGAAGCCTTTTGCTTTGGTTAAATTACTTTTCATTCTTGTTCTAACATAATTTTTGTGTTCTGAGCAGTCTTATTTCAAAACCTGTAGTTTACAACAAAATTAGAAAGGGATTGCTACTGGCAGATAAGCTAACAGTAATGTGAAGTGACAGGTGATAACCAAGAACAACCCAGAAAAACCTGTCAATGGCTTAAATAAGTAAAACTCCAGGGGCGCCTGGGTGGCTCAGTGGTTTAAGCTGCTGCCTTCGGCTCGGGTCATGATCTCAGGGCCCTGGGATCGAGTCCCACATCGGGCTCTCTGCTCAGCAGGGAGCCTGCTTCCCTCCCTCTCTCTGCCTGCCTCTCTGTCTACTTGTGATCTCTCTCTGTCAAATAAATAAATAAAAAATCTTAAAAAAAAAAAAACTCCAAAGTATTATAAGGAGTTGTTTAATATAGTTACTCATAGTGACCTTGAGGATCTTATTAACAATATTATGTAATAATTTTTTTCTTTTTGGTAAAGAAAAAGTTAAGTTTTGGTTTAGTATATTTCACTTAAGAAATTGCTGGTAAGCTCTTTGCAGAGGAGCAGAGAAGTTCACTATAATGTTAAATACTGGGATTCTGAGTGATTTTTATTTTCCTATCTTTTATTTTCTAATTTTTATGTGATGAGTATGGATTCATTTTGTAATTAGAAAAAAAAGCTGTTTTTTAAAGGCATGAAAATGTATACAGAATGGTTTCTACCAAAACTTTAATTTAAAGGACTACTTCATCTAGTGGAAATAATATACTCGTGGGTTCCTAAAGTTTTGCTAACTATATCTAGCTCTACTTCTTTCTATCTACTTACATATCTGACTACCATCAAAAGATTTATTAAAATTAAGTAATCTTCCAATATACTGGAAGACAGACTTTTCACTGTTAAACTAAACTACTAAGAAACAGGATGCTATTTTAGAAGGCATAAAATAACAAGCAGAAATCTACCCTAAGGCCGAGAAAAAAAAACTGAGGCATTGTTTAATTGGTTTTATGCAAATGATTTTTAAAATAATGTTCTTGATACATAACTGTTTTCCTTACAGATGATGAAGAACGAGAACTTCAGATGGATCCTGCAGACTATGGAAAGCAACGTTTCAATGATGTTCTTTAAGCCCTAAAAGAAAACTTCAGAAAACCTAAAGTGCTGTAAAATGGAATCATTTCTACTTTGTTGTTTTTGACTTTTGTTGTAAAGATCGGTTGTAAAGATACATGAGATAGATTTAAGGAAAAACTTTAAATGAAGAAATGTACCCATGTACATAGGTGAACTTTTTCATATTATATTATTAAAGCAGAGATTTTTTTGGTTATATTACAATTGAGCCAAAAACAAAATAAGCAAAACTGTAATCTTTGCGTTTAAAATGAACTAATGTATATTTTACATTTTATTGAGCCCAATTCTTTCCACAAATGAACAGATAGGAAAAATTGTTTGTACAGTTTATATGTTGCACATAGCATAACCCCAGTGAGAACAGTTACTCAGAAGAAAAACTTTTTATTCACTAATATATTCTTGCTAGCCCAACAACTGTTCTATCTACCCCTCATCTCATGCTCTTCATGGAATTATACCCAGAATAGTTACATAAAAGAGGGGTTGGAACCTGAAAGCCAAACACTGGGCAGCATGTGTGCAAAATCATTTCCCTCCCCTACTTCTTTTATTTTATAGAGTGCTGATGTGTTTCGGCAGATTAGCTTTCAGCTGGTGCTTGATGGAAGTTGAGGTAACCTGCAAAGACATAATATTTATGAGTTATACCTTACTTAATTCATGAAATTGTGAAATGCATGATTGACAGTATACTTTCAATTTTTATTTTTTTCCACATCATACTAGTACTGTTTAACTGTCATTGGCTAAAATTTTTATATTTTCAGAGTCCAAGTTGGTGAAAATATTCATGACTTAAATGCCAGATTCTGAAAGAAGATAAATCAACTTTGAAATGAATCTGCAATCAGTATTTCAAAGCTTCTCTGGTAGTTATAGTGATCTTATTTGACTAGAATTTTTCAGAAGTACTAAATAAGGAGTTTTAACAGGTTTTTATTAATGCACAGATAGGTAGAAGTACAGTGAGGTCTACAGCCATTTTATTAAAGTAGCTTAAAAGTTTGTAATAAAGATGAAGAATATTTGTAATTAATATGTTGTTAAGAACCCATAAACCTCATATTTGCTAGACTTACAAAATTATTTTAAATCCATTTGTCTTTTTTGACACTATTCCATAAAATGCATAAGCTAGTTATAGTTAATCCATGCTTTTGGATTTAAATCTTTTAAATTTTATCCCCCACCACAAAATAAAAGGTTTTGATCATAAGGAGAAATTTAAGGTTGTTAACTCTGCTTTTTCAGAAAGACTACTGTTAATTGCACATAAACATGAAATCCACCCCCCCCCCCCATTTTGTGCTCAGGTTCTAGTCAAAAATTCAGATTTAAAGAGGTAAAAAAGGTGTTCACTTATTAGAGGTGCAAAAATTCTTGGACTTCAGTTTGAAATTATTTACTAACCAGGAAAAGATACAGTGATTTACTAAAATTATTATTTCTACCAAATCAAAGTAAGCAATTCATGCCTTTGCTGAGTATACTCAGGCCTATAATGAATATAGGTATGCTAATTCACAAAATTTTTAAAAATGGAGTTAAAGGGAATTGATGTACACCATTTGGGCATTAGGGTGGGAAGATGAATCTAAAACATACTTCTAGTAATACTTTATATTTAATACTGTAAAATCTTTACAAATGAAAACCATGAAATTTCCTGCCTTCGTTTGTCATAAAAACAATCACTTAATTATATGGTAGCTATTAGTTATACAACAACATTTCTTTAATTAATCTATACATTTTATAAACTGAGAAATCTTGGACCAATTGATAATATTTCTGACTGTATTAACATTTTAGTGCTATAAAATACTATGTGAATCTCTTAAAATTCTGACATTCTACAGTCTGTAATAGACATGCCGGTTTTTATAATATTTTACTTCTGCCTTAAGATTTAGGTTTTTTACATGTATTTTTGCCCGGAATTAAGTGTTAATTTGATGGAAACTCTGCTTTTAAAATCATTACTTACTGGGTTCTAATAAATTAAAATTAAACTTGTTTTACTATTTTCCTGATTCTGATACATATACACATATCACACTCATGTGATGCAAATAGCTACACTTTAACACTAAAATTTGAGCAAATTTAGAATACATTTTAGGCTAAGCTAAATGAGAATGGCAGAAAGATTTATATTGGGGTTGTTTATTGTAGTGCTAGTATATTTAACAAATGCTGAATGCTTCCTATGTGCCCAGTATTGTCTTATATAATAATACTGTAATGGATAAGATAGACCAGGTTTCTGTTCTGATGGAGCTTTGAAGTTGGAGCTGTCAGACAATATATAAGTAAACACATGAACCAGCTAGTTTTAAATAATGATAAGAACTATTAAAAATAAAGCAAAGTTCCAAGGTTTCAAGATCTCTAATTTTCTAAATAATTAGGTTTCCACTTAACTGAAACATTATAATTGTGAGGCTAGAGTATCATGAGCAAGGAGAGAGAAATGCAGCTGAAGAGGTATGGAAAGGGTATAGGAGGGAGAACCTTGTAAGTTCAGGTCACTTGCTACTGACCCATAAAGAGAAAATGTAAAATAAAGTATACTTGGAGGGATGATTCCGGGGAAATGTAACTACGACTTCAAAATCATTTTTTTTTTTTTAAGATTTTATTTATTTATTTGACAGAGAGATCACAAGCAGGCAGAGAGGCAGGCAGAGAGAGGAGGAAGCAGACTCCCTGCTGAGCAGAGAGCCCGACGCGGGGCTCGATCCCAGGACTCTGAGATCATGACCTGAGCCGAAGGCAGTGGCTTAACCCACTGAGCCACCCAGGCGCCCCTCAAAATCATTTCTAAAATATGTAACTTTATCTTAAAAAAGTCTTTTTTTTTTTTTAAAGATTTTATTTATTTATTTGTTAGAAAGAGAGAGAGGGAGCGAGCATGAGCACAGGCAGACAGAGTGGTAGGCAGAGGCAGAGGGAGAAGCAGGCTCCCCGCTGAGCAAGGAGCCCGATGCGGGACTCGATCCCAGGACGCTGGGATCATGACCTGAGCCGAAGGCAGCCGCTTAACCAACTGAGCCACCCAGGCGTCCCAAAAAGTCTTAAGATTGTATGCCTTTTTTACTTGTCCTGTATATGCCTGTAACAAAATTTGCTAGAATGAGGAAAGAGAATCTGCAAGAAAACAAAATAAAACAAAAACTGCATAGTTATGAGGGGAATAGTTACTTCCCATAATGGCTAGCCTTGGAAACTTCTGTTCCTTTACATACATGTCTGACCCTATAGTTTCAGTAAGATAATCAAACTGTGTGACATTAACATATTCCCAACATCTAGGTTATTGAGTCTTCACATCAATATTCACTTTTAATTGGGCTATACCCAATTCCTTTTAAGACTCTCCTCACTAAGGGTTCCAAATGAAAATTAAACAACTATCCCAAAGAAAGGGGGAAATTTAATGGTCCATGTGAGCAAACTGCATTAAGGACAGGAATCCCTTGGATCTGTGGACAGTTGACACAATTAAATGCTGCTCACTTTGTTTCATCAACTCCCATTTCTGCCTCTACTTGCTATTTTCTCTCATGTAGACCCAGCTTTCCCCTCAAACCTCTAACCATGACTTCTAGCAGGTCATATTTTCTTAGTTGGTCACTTGTGAGCAGCTGCTCCTCTTTCCTTAATAATACTCCCAGACAATCTGAGGGAAGGGAGACTTTTGTTTCTGGCTATGACTGAGTAATTTGACTAGCTCTCCTGAATTAGTAGCAACTATGAAACTGGACAGTATATATGAAGCGACTGTTTTGGGGTAGCACAAAACTAAAACTTTAGAAAATAAGGGAAATTAAGCAATTGACCCCCACAATCACCCAGCTTCTTGTGGTGTAAAGAGGCTGAGCTGAGAAGACAGAGATCATGGTGGAGAGCAGCTGAAGCAGTTAGAATCAATGGTGTGGGCATCAAGAGGGAGCTAAATGGTTGGAATCAATGGGGTGAGCATCAAGAGGAAACTATACAGAGAGGTAACCTGAGAAATCCTTGGGGATGCCCACAAATCCATGGCTGAGGGCTGAGCTGTACATAATTAGAGCAAGACCACCTAATGCTTACCAGATAGCAGTTGCCACAGAGTTGAGAATGGAATGTAGATACTAGAGGTCAAGAAGTGTTGGCCTAAAAGCAGTAGTCAGGGGTGCCAAGTTTCCGGGCCTGCCAAGGTAGAGATCTCTAACAGTTGTGGCATCAAGCTGAAACATTAGAAAGGTTGTACCTTGGGAGTAAAGACCATGCCATAGTGTTAGACCTCCATAGACCTGCCCTAACAAGCTCTGACAAGGTTATAAGGGGGATTGACTGACAACGTTATATGGAGATTGAGTCCTGCCTGCCAAGTTAGAACTTAATGAAAGTCCTTGGGCTTCTCATAGATACAAACTAATAACAAAGTGTAAAACCGAGCCTGTAGTTGTTTAAGTGATCACTCAGTAACTGAAGAACCTCCTAAAACAAGAATCATCACTTTTCAGAAGATAACAGAATCCAGAACCTGTATAACATATACACAATGTCCAATATTCAATAAAAAATTACTAGACAAAGATTTGAAATGTGATCCATAGCTAAAAAAATTAGATGGTTATTGTTATATTGTTTTTAAAGATTTTATTTATTTGACAGACAGAAATCACAAGCAGGCAGAGAGAGAGGAGGAAGCAGGCTTCTGGCTGAGCAGAGAGCCCAATGCGGGGCTCGATCCCAACACCCTGGGATCATGACCTGAGCTGAAGGCAGAGGCTTTAACCCACTGAGCCAACCAGGTGCCCCAGATGAAAATGTTTTAAATGAGTGAACAAATAGAGGATCTCAGCACAGAAATGAAAATTATAAAAAACCTAATGGAAATTCTAGACCTGCAAAGTATAATAATTGAAATGAAAAATTCATTGGTTGGGTTTAATTGCAAATTGCAATGGTAGTAGAATGACTGTGAAGACATACAAATGTACTTTAGGTATTTGAACTTTAGGGTTGAAATGTTGAGATATCCAGAAATGTGGATTTGGGGTTCATTCAATATTTGGTGAGTGCTCAAGATGTCCACCCCATCCCCTAACACATAAGCCTAAAGATTCCATTATGAAAGAACAATGGTCATTCTTTCAATTAGTTATTGCTTACCTAATATGTATGGAGAATCGTTTTGAGTACTAGGGTTACAATAGTGATAAAGTCTCTGCCTTCATGGAACTTATATGCCAGAGGGAGAGATCATTATTTTCTATACTCATATTGATAAATTCAAAAGAAAAATAAATCAGAATAAAGGAATAGTGATGGAGGAGTGCTATTTTAAAAGATTTTACTTATTTTAGAGAGTGGGAGAGAGAATGCAAGCAGGGGGAAGAGCAGAGGGAGATAATCTCCAGCAGACTCCTTGCTGAGTGCAGAGCCTGATGCAGGGCTTAATCCCACAACTGTGAGATCATTACCTGAGCTGAAATCAAGAACAGGACATTTGGGGTGCCTGGGTGGCTCAGTGGGTTAAGCCGCTGCCTTCGGCTCAGGTCATGATCTCAGAGTCCTGGGATCGAGCCCCGCATCGGGCTCTCTGCTCAGCAGGGAGCCTGCTTCCTCCTCTCTCTCTGCCTGCCTCTCTGCCTGCTTGTGATCTCTCTGTCAAATAAATAAATAAAATCTTAAAAAAAAAAAAAAAAGAACAGGACATTTAACTGACTGAGCCACCCAAGTGTCCCTAGAGGGCTGCTATTTTAGATAGGATCATCAGGGAGGGCCTTTCTGAAGAGGTGGTAAGAGAACAAGCATGTGAATATCCTGTGCAACACTATCCAATAGAAATATAATACAAGCTGCCTATGTAATTTTAAATTTTCCAGTAACCACATTTTATTTTTATTTTATTTTTATTTATTTTCCCTCCCTGGCTCTTTCCTCCCTCTCTCTCCCTTCCTCTTCCTCTTCCTCACTTCCCCTCCCTCTTCCTAGTAACCAGATTTTAAAAAACTGGTGAAATTTTTATATTTAACCAATATATCCAAAATATTACCATTTTAATAGGTAATCAACATAGAATACTACTAATGAGACATTTATATTTTCTTTTGAACTAATCTGAAATCTAATGTATATTTTACATTTACAGTACATCTCAGTTTGGACACTAAATTGTCATTGGAAATATTTGATTGGTATTTAGCATTATTAAAATTTATGTTTGAGGGGCGCCTGGGTGGCTCATTGGGTTAAAGCCTCTGCCTTCAGCTCAGGTCATGATCTCAGGATCCTGGGATCGAGCCCCGCATCAGGCTCTCTGCTCAGTGGGGAGCCTTCTTCCTCCTCTCTCTCTCTCTCTCTCTGCCTGCCTCTCTGACTACTTGTAATTTCTATCAAATAAATAAATAAAATCTTTAAAAAAAATTTATGTTTGAGTATGTTCACAATACTCATGTTCCATGCATACTTAAAAGTTTTCCAATAACTGAAACAAGTATTAAATTTTTTCAATAGACTTTACTTTTTAGGGAAGTTTCAGGTTCACAGCTAAATTAAGTAGAAAGTAGAGAATCCCCACATACCCCATTCCTGCATACGCGTGTGTATATGTGCACGCACACACAGCTTCCTGCAGCAGTGTAAAATTATTTGTTAAGATTGATAAACCAACGACTGTACACATTATCAACCAAAGTCAGTTCACATTAAGATTCATATTTGGTATTGTAAATTCTATGTGGGTTTGGACAAATGTATAATGATGTGTATCTACCATTATAGTATGCAGAATAGTTTAACTGTCCTAAAAATCCCATGTGTTCCACTTACTCCTTCCTTACCCCTACCCTGGCAGCTACTGACCTTTTTACTGTCTCTGTAGTTTTATCTTTTTCAGAATATCTCATGATTATAATCATATAGCATATAGCCTTTTTTTTTTTTAAAGATTTATTTATTTATTTATTTGACAGAGAGAAATCACAAGTAGGCAGAGAGGCAAGCAGAGAGAGAGGAGGAAGCAGGCTCCCTGCTGAGCAGAAAGCCCGATGTGGGGCTCGAACCCAGGACCTGGGATCATGACCCGAGCCGAAGGCAGCGGCTTAACCCACTGAGCCACCCAGGCGCCCCAGCATATAGCCTTTTCAGATTGGCTTTTTCCACTGAGTAAAATGCATTTAAGATTTCTTAAATATGCATTTATGCATATGCATATTTTAAGTATATGCATATTTAAGCATATGCATATGCATAGATGCATTAAGATTTCCTTTTAGCTGATTACTATTCCATTGTATGGATATATCACAGTTTACCTATTCACCTATTGAAGGACATCTTGGGTGATCCAAGTTTTGGCAGTTATGAATAAAGTTGCTATAGACATTCATGTGTAGGTATTTGTGTGGACATAAGTTCAACTTCTTTGGGGAAATACCAACAAGCAATTCTTTTTATTGTTGTAAAATACACATAAAGTAAAATTTATTATTGTACATTTACATGTAAAATATACAATTCAATGGCATTAAGTACATTGACAATATTATGTAACCCTTGCCATTAACTAGTTCTAGAACTGTTTCATTATCCCAAATGGAAGCTCTCTTAATTATGCAGGTATTAATTTTAAAGTTTAAGCTGATTAGGGGCGCCTGGGTGGCTCAGTGAGTTAGGGCCTCTGCCCACGGCTCGGGTCATGATCCCGGGGTTCTGGGAACAAGCCCCGCATTACACTCTCTGCTCAGCAGGGAGCCCGCTTCCCTTCCTCTCTCTCTCTGCCTGCCTCTCTGTCTACTTGTAATCTCTGTCTGTCAATTAAATAAATAAAATAAATAAAATCTTAAAGTTTAAGCTAATTAAAATGAAATAAAATTAAAAATTGATTTCTATAGTCACACTGCCACATTTCAAGTGCTCAGTACCCACACATGGCTTGTGGCTAGGGGCTGTTGAATAGCACAGGTCTAGGGGAAGAGAATTAGAAGCAGAGAAACAATAAATACAAAATCCTTGATACAGGAATATATTTTTTCAAAGAACAGTTAGTTGGACGGTATGTTGGGAATCCAAATAGCAAGAGGTAGGGAATATAGTAAGGTAGCCAAGAGTGAGCTAATGAAGGGCTTCAGTGTCATAATAAAGATTTTAGATTTTAAGGGTGATGGAAAATTTATAAAGAGGTTTAAAATGATCAGTTTGGGTATGTGTTAGACTGAAGGAGGTTTAAGAATGGAACAGGAAGGGATGCCTGGGTGGCTCAGTTGGTTAAGCGGCTGCCTTTGGCTCAGGTCATGATCCCAGTGTCCTGGGATCGAGTCCCACATCGGGCTCCTTGCTCAGCGGGAAGCTTACTTCTCCCTCTGCCTCTGCCTACCACTCTGTCTGCCTGTGCTCATGCTCTCTCTCTCTCTCTCTAATAAATAAAATCTTAAAAAAAAAAAAGAATGGAACAGGAAGACTTACAGTATTTCAGGTCAGAGATGATGGTCCTTGACCTAGGGAGATGGCTGGGGTGATAAGTGTTTGGATTCAAGACATATTTTCAAGGTTTAGTTTATTGCACTTAAAACAGAAAGCATGAAATATGAAAAAGAAACTGCATTCTATAAGGTGGAAAATATTAAGAGAGAAGCAGGTTTGAGAGAAAAAAGCTTAGTTTTGACGATGTTATGTTTTACTTGATCATTGCCATCAAGTCATTGGAATATTAAAGCATTTGGCAGTTCTGATATTTCAATATTTATTATGAGTATTACTTCCTTACTGAGTTGTAGTAGGAGTAATAAAATTTTTCTCATAGAGAATTAATATAGGAGTGGATTGTGAAGTACATATGCCTTATATATCAGATAAATGGTAAATATAGCCCATATACTGTGAAATAAGGGTCTCTCTGAAGGATTCTGTTGAATATCCAAGATACTTCTATCACATTGCTTAGTAAACATCGTATTTCATTAATGTTTTCATATAGCAATAGTTACGTATAGTTTAGAAAGGATGAATGTCACTAGGTTTTTGCATTAATTTTTTTCCCTATGGCTACCACTTTGCATCTTAATACACTTCAGATTTTTTTTTTAAGTTCATATTTTTAAACCTTTATTTTATTCTAAAATCTTGGACAAGATTTTTACTGAAGCTTAATGACAATAACAACCATCAGATAAGGAGCAATGAAAACACCCTGCTAAGTGTTTCCCATAAATCTCATTTGATCTTCACAATCCACTTAGATATTGCAGAAAAGTGTCTAGTAGAGACTATTAGATGTAAATAAAGGTGAAAATCAGAACATAATACAGTTATCCTCTGTGAAAAAATGCTGTTAAAATGTTAAATAAATTGCAAAGGCATTTAGACTTGCTACCAGCAGCCTTACTAAACTTAACATCTAACAATAACAACATTGCCACAGGAGACAGTTGGATATGGTGTAATGAGCAGAAGGAGAGCTTGACTCCTGATTGTGTTTCTTAACTAGTGGATTATTTTTTTGTATAGGCATCTGTTTTTCCTCTTTTCTCCCCTATCCCCACCATCAAAAAATTTCAATGGTTTCAGCTGAAGAGTTGGGGGACTAATATCACCTACTTATTTCATAGGGTTGTTGGGAAAATCAAATTGCATATAAAAGCATTTTATAAATTGCATAATTAAGTTTTAGGAGAGAACACTGGGAAGTTACTACTACTGGCAACATTTTTTTTTCCAGAAATATTTCCAATTTTTATCTAATTTAAAAATTATTTTGGTAATCAATTGGGTAATTGTTTAGTCTGTATTCTATTGCTTTCCATGATACAGACTGGATAATCAGTAACTGTTGATTTCCAATTAGTTTTTCAGTAATCTATTATTTTGTGGACTAATACCAGTTTTGCACGCTGTTACACCACGGGCTGTCAATCAATGTCTCATTCAGAGCATTCTTGTATTAGGAAGATACCGGGTGCAAATGAACTCTGGATCTGCAGTACATAAAGCTTTCAGGAGACAACCCACCTGCTCCACACCTTGAAACAAACAACCAGATTCACAAGGGTTCTCTGCTTACCTTCGTCTCATCTCTCTCCACTATATTCCCCTCAACTCCTGTATTCCTGGTGCACAGAACTATATCCCTAACGGGTCAATGCAATCTCATTTTTGGATTTTTCCATTTGTTTCCATCCGACACCCTTCCTTTGTAACATCAAATCCTCATGTCATCTCATGAAAGCCCTCCCAGAACCCCAGTTGTACGCCTGTCAAAATTCTTGTGGTCATTCTAGCACATTGTATTTAAATTGTTTACATGTCTCTCTCCTTCAATAGACTGTGAACTCTGGGAAGGCAGGGTCCGTGTCTGCCTTGTTGTATCCCCCGCATCTAGTATGGTCCTCATACTGTTTTTTCAATAAATATTTCTTGATTGAATAATGTGAATGGCCCGGAGTTTTAGTAAACAGATGATACTCTTCCAGCCACTACGCTTGGTATTCTGATATTCCACTAGGGCTGGACGCTTGGATTGACACATTTTCACCCGGTGAGGCTGTCGGTCTTTAGACCCAGGCATGCAGGTAGGAACCCATTTGTCTGAATGATCAGACTTCTTGGCAGAACCACCGTCGACATCGTTTGAAGTCGTATGACAGATCCACAGGCGACTGCAATGCTCTCTAGGCAGAGAGCTGGAAAGAGGACCTTAAAGGGCCACTGGGATCCCTGGAAAGATGGAAGGATTCATCTCACCACGGCCTCGGGCAGCGCTCTCTGCACACTACCTTCTCCTGCGCGCCAAGGCGTTAGTCCCACCCCGTCCCACTTGGCTCCACCCACCTGGCGCGCCTGAGTTACTAAACCCTAGCCGCCAGGGTGAACGACGCGTTCCTAAGCCCCGCCTCCGGGGCGAGGGCGCGCTCCCCCTCCCACCTGCCTAAGCAGTTCCGTTAGCCGCGGGAGGAAAAACCGTCCTTCGGATCCCCGCCTCTTCACTCCCAACGCTTTACTCCCTACTCCCCCTGCAATCACTATACAACCAGCTACGGAGGCCCCTAAAGTACAAATAACCCCTAGGCCCTGGCGTATCCTGATTGGTTTTGTCCTTGTTCCTCCATTCGGTCCCAAGGGCCTGCGTTCAATTTTTGTCGGGAATCTGGCTTGTGAGCGTCTTCTGGCGGCAGGAACTCCAACGCTCTTTACGGAAGTAAAAGTTGTTTGTTTTTTGTTTTTTGTTGTGGTTTTTTTTTTTTTTTTTTTTTTTTTTTTTTTTTGCCTCTGAGGCCTCCCGCATTCCTTCCCTCCCACCACGCGGAATTGTGGCGGGAGGGGGAGGAGGAAGTCAAGGCGCCTGCGCGGAGAGGCCGCTTTCCATCCGGGTCTCTGTCCGTGCGGTGCAGCAGGTCGGTAGGCGGGAAATGGCGACTGGCTGAAGGAGCTGGTTCTGTTGCTGCTGCGGGCTAAGCGGGAAAGACACCACGCATTGCGCAGTCGGGACCATCGCCGGAGCCTGAGGACACTTCTCTGTCGTCACAGTTAGGTAATCCCCCTCGTCCAGACACTGCCGTTGCTTCCAACCTTAGTCCTCCTCCTCTTCCAGGGCCGTCTGCCGGGGTCTCCTCCCCTTCTTAACCGGGTTCTCCAGCGGCTCCGGTGCCTTGGTAGGCATGCACTGTTGGCGCCTTGTAAGTGCGCCTTGTGGAGCCGCTCTTCTCTGGACTTTCCCCTGGGAACAGAAAGGGAGCTCACTTCCCGCCAGCTTCAGCTCCCAGGCTGCGGCCTGTGTTGTGATTTCTGGGGTTAGATTTCACTTTGCTACCCACCCCCACCCCGATCTCACGTTCCTAGTCCCAAATCCTGTGGTCCCTCCCGGTAATTGGGTTAGATCAGCTTTTCTAATCTTGGCCCACCTAATGTTTTTGATATTTCATGCCTTCTAGTAGGGCGCTTTTAGGGGGGCGTTGCTCTTTCTCAGTTTTTATAAACATCTTTTAAGGATCTGGAATTAGAAATTTCATCAAGTTCTATTATCTTCTGTACTGATAAAATGTTGAGTTGACATTGTTACTTTCTCGAATCAAGAGTGGTAGTAAAGGACAGCCCATGTGGAAGGCCTGTGGTTTCTGTAGTGGTCAATTAAGGGTGAATGTTATCGGCCGGCCGTAGTATTCGACGGTTTCTTTGGGTGTTAAGTGACTATGTGGATGTTTACTTTTTCATTCTTGACTAGAATTCTGTGGTAAATAATTGCATAAGTAAATCGTGTTTATTTACTTCTCACCCTAGTGGTGGCTGGATGTGTGAATGATGTTAAGCACTTTAGAGTACCTTAGGGAAGCCTAAAGAGATACTGCTCGTAAACTGCCCTAAGATCCTGAAATGAAATGTACTTAGTAAATGTTCCTCCAAGGCAAGGATTTATTTTTCTAGTGCTAATAAAGCGGTACCATGATTACTGCCCAATATGGGTATACAAATTAGTGGCTTAAATGATAGATTTATCTTAGTAGTTTTCAGATTGTAGATTTCTTTATATACAGTTTCCCCATTCTTTGCCAAGTTTTTAATTTTCGTTTGTTGTCCAAATGTAATCCTTATAAAAGCAAGGAAACTGCTAGTTAAAGCTAGTTTTATACCCCCCCCTTTTTTTTAACCTTGCAGACCAGTTGTCCTAAAGAGAAGAAATGTGGAGGCTGTTGGTGTTTTCAGAATTTGTTTTCCATCTTGCTGAATTTGGGGCATTGATAGTTTTTTTCCCCCCTTTAACTAGTCAAATTAAATTTTTAAAAATATGTTTCATGTTACACATCAGTCGACGTTTATAACTCAAAGGTTTTCAGTTCTCTATGTTCAGTTTAGAAGACTTCACTAATGTTAGCATACTGGGGTTAAATTTCAGTGATAAACAAGAGCATGCCCACTTCATTATAGTTGTCATTTGGTAGATTCCCCCCCAAGGTCATAAAGAAAGTCAAGGCAAAAGTAGCTCTTAGGTGAAGCAGTCTTTTAGGATTGACTTGAACCTCATACTTGTCTTCTAAGACCAAAAGAATAGGGGATGGGAAGTGAAGGTGAGGGCGTATTGAATACTTGCTGAGCCTATTTGTTTAAAGAACAGGGCCAAATATGTGACTTAAAGTAATGTAAATTATTGGACGGGTGTAAGTTTTATCTCTATTTTAATGACCTTTTTGGGTAGTTTATAAAGCACCGTTTTAAGTAAAATTTGATTTATAGTTAGCTGAGTTAAGGAAATAGATTTTGTAATTGTAAATAGATAGTAAATCTATTAAATAGATTAAATAGATTGTAAATTGTAAATAGATTTTGTCTTCAAGAATTCTCCCAAATTGTTTTAATTCTGCATTCCTTCAGTACCTGTGCTCTTTTCATACTCTTCTCAGTATGGGTTGAAAGGTTGTAAGAGCTCTAAGTGGTGTAGTCCTTAATCTCTGTGGACTTGTTGCTGTATAGAAATTCCAAATAGGATTGGTATGTTTTATAATATTCTACATAATGTCTCCAGCATTTCATTTGAGCTAGTAATGGCACTCTTTTTCCACTGTTAAGAAATTAAGAATTGGGGAAATTTTTTTTCTCTCAAATTTATTTAACTATTCTCATATTTGAGATTTCTGGTCTAGAGGTTTCTTCACAAGATTATTGCAGAACAAAATCCATACAGTTCTGGTTTTAAAAAAAATAACTTGGACCTGTTGTTCAGAAGGATGTACTAAGCTCTAGACTTGTAACTATAGAATTAATTGCAGATTGAATGGAATGGTATTAAATTATCTCGGTCATAGGAGACTGTACTTTGGATTAATGCAATAAAGAATAAAGTGGTTTGTTAGAATTTGAAGTAAACGGTCTGTAATTATATTTAAAACTTACCAAGCTGTTGTGAAAAGCATAAAGCAAAAAGACACTAAGTCATAAATATCAAATGTTCTGAGAAGGTCTCATATATGGTATGCTAAAGTAATTATTCTGGGTAGGTTAAAAAGTTATCTGACCATTTTAGGGGCACCTGCTTGACCCAGTTGATAGAGCATGCAACTCTTGATCTTGAGGTTGTGAGTTCAAGCTCCACATTAGAGGTATATAGAGATTACTTAAAATTTTTTAAAAATTAAAAAAAATTACCTGACTACTTTAACTGGATTAAATACAAAGGGTCATTTGCTCTGCTTTGAAAATGAGAAGATTTAACAGATATAGGACTTATGATAAAACCATACTGTTGTAGTTTTAGTTTTCACTTATTTGACATTTCCCATGAGGTATATATCTAAGCCAGACGTATATTCAGTACTGGTTGTATAGGAATACATTAATTTTTAGTTTAAACTGTGTTAAATTGTAACTGGATCTACATTACAGATAGGTAGATTAGGTGGTGGACTGTAGTATGAGAATTGCCAATGCCAAACTTTGTGTCTGTCCTGTGTTATGGAATTCTTTTTAAAAGGATCTGTTTAAAATCATAAATTCTCTGTAAGAGAAACTTTAAGCTATTATCTTTTATTGGCAATATTATCCCATATTAGTTTATCAAATAAACTTGCTGATACCACAAACAGGTGAGCGTTCAGAGGCAGTGGCTGTAGAAGTAACCTTTTAGGTACTCACTGATTAGGAGAGGTGTGGCATATAGGAACACTGTCTAGCAGAGAAAGGCATGGTGGGGGTTAAGTTGTAGTGAGAAGCTTGGGTTTCTTGGGGTCCTTTAGCGGTCTTGTGAATCTGACAGTAATGAGGGGTGAGACTAAGTGTGGTCTAAAGAAGAATGGTAGAACTGTAAAGACAAATAGACTTGTAGGTTTGGCCAGCCCTTTTGTTGTTACCTTCATCTGCAGGTCCCCCAGTTAGTATGGCATTTTTAGAAGAGTGAAGGGAAACTCTGGTATGCCACTAAAAAAAAATAGTGTTGTAAAATTTTTACAAAATGAGTCTTTTAACTTTATTATAAGGTTACTATAGGCCATTTGAATATATTTTGGATTCCTTATTTTATGGTATTCATAAACTCTCCTGTATTAATTTAGGGAGATTGTAGGAAAGGAAGTATGTCTAGATTAAACATGAATCATCAGCAGTACTTTTACTTGAGGTTCTAGCAATCAGGTTTTTGTAATAGCTGTAATAATTTTAGTACAAGGAAATGTGTTTACTACTTTAAAGAAACATAAAACTGCTATTAGAAGGCTCTTAAATACTTCAGAAATAATTGAGATTAATATTTAGTAATAGTTGCTTATATAGTGTAGGAAGAATTTTTTTTCTTTGGACTAAGTACTTCCATATCAAGAAATTCTTCGGGGGCGGGGAGCACCTGAGTGACTCAGTTGGTTAAGGGTCTTTCTGCCTTTGAAGCAGGTCCTGATCCCAGGGTCCTTGCTCCTTGCTCAGCAGGAAGTCTCTTTCTCCCTTTGCCCCTCCCTCTGCTCATGCACTCGAGCTCTCTCTTTCTCTCTCCAATAAATAAAATCTTTAAAACAAATTTTTTGGGAAGTAAAAAAGCAGAGCTGTGGCTAAAAGTAAATAAAGGGAAGATTAAGACCCTGTTAGCAGCATAACCTAATATTTTAAGTTTCTCATGTCAACCAGTTTAAGTAATCTTTAAGTAGGAATTTAAAAGTATGCCTTATTTTTTTTTTAAGATTTTATTTATTTATTTGAGAGAGCATGTGTGAGCAGGGTATGGGGGAGGGCAGAAGGAGAGGGAGAAGCAGATGGGGGCTCAGTCCCTGGACCCTGGGTTCATTACCTGAGCTGAAGGTAGACACTTAACCAACTGAGCCACCCAGGTGCCCTGAGTATATTACTTGTTAAAAATATCCAGAACATGTAAGTATCTTTTTAGTTGAGAAAAAAAACTATGATTATTTGTTTTAGTAATAATTGCTTTCTTCCTGGTATTCCCCAAATATGTATGATTAACCTCTCACTGATATTACAAGTGCCTGCTATAGTTTATTTTGCTAAATAAAATAATTATACAATCCTTTAATTTTCTGAGATACTGATAAAAATTATTTGAAAAATATTTACAATCACATTTCAAACAATCATGCACGTTTTCCTTATTGGGAAATAAGGAAATATACATTTTTATTTGTTTAGTCAGAGCAAACAAAAGGTATTTCTGTTAGAGAATTACGATTATACCTTGCCTTTGACTATTTATTTATTTATTTACTTTTAAAGATTTTTATTTTTAAGTAATCTGTGTCCCCAGTGTGGGACTCGAACTCATGACCCCAAGATCAAGAGTTCCATGCTCTGCCGACCCAGCCGGATGCCCCTATTAGTGATTTAAATAGAAATTCACTCTGGGTGCCTGGGTAGCTTCTATTCACATAGAATATGTGACTCTTGATCTTGGGGTTGTGAGTTCAAGTCCCATGTTGGGGGTAGAGTTTACTTTAAAAAAAAAGTTCACCCTTCATAGAGCTTGTCTTTAGTTTCTTTCCATCAAAATGACTAGTTTTTATGTGGTAGGTAGTATAAGAATAGTAGGGATTATTTCAGATACTATAAGTGTATTTTGGGCAAAGGCCTTGGTGTTTTTACTACATAATTTTAAAGATTTTTAGTTATTTTCCTTTTTGTCAACATCTCATTGGTTCTTTTTTTTTTTTTTTTAAGATTTTATTTATTTATTTGACAGAGAGAGAGAGATCACAAGTAGGCAGAGAGAGGAGGAAGCAGGCTCCCTGCCGAGCAGAGAGCCCGATGCGGGCCTCGATCCCAGGACCCTGAGATCATGACCTGAGCCGAAGGCAGAGGCTTAACCCACTGAGCCACCCAGGCACCCATCATTGGTTCTTTATAAATTAATGTTTTCTGCAGGTTTCAGATTTCTACTGGCCCGAGAGTAGGTTTAATATAAAATTAATTTTCTTTATTTTTTTAAGTTAATTTTCTTTAAATAGAAGTTTTAATCAGAGAGTATAAATAAGTAGCTATATTTTTCCTCTTTCCCAGTTTTGGTGAGAACTACTTAAATAAAAAGCACTCTTTGGAAAATACTGCTAAAATTAAATTCACTTTTTTTATTTTCCAATTTTCCTTGTTAATGTATCTAATAAGTATATTATAATGTAGATTTATACAGGTGACCCAGCAAATTAAAAAGCAAAAATGTTGGAATATATAAGTGTTCTCTAAAGGAAGTAATATGGTGAAAAAATGATAGAATAGAGTGACAAAATTCATATGTGCTTTCTGAGGAAAAATAAAAGTTTCTCATGAATATTATGGTACTCAATTATTAAGAATTCAGAAATTTTAAAAAAATTCAGAAATCATATTTTTGCTAACACATTATGTTATAAAGTATAATTTAGGGAATTTCTTTCATAACCATGTAGTTGAATGCCCTTTTTACAAGATGTTTAAAGTGTATTTATTGAAGGTAGTTAAAATTGAAACAATCTCCAGATTACTGTTCTGTTAAAGATTAGGTTAAAGAAATAAAAATGTTCTCAGCAGGACATAACTACCTCATGCTCTCCATAACATACATTGATTTTGCTCCAAGGGTATTTCTTCTGGGGATATACTAGGTTTTAAGTTGGGGTACTGTTAGTAGTATTTTAAAACATATATCTGAAAAACTGTGCCTTGGTATTTTCAGTGATTAACAAACTGAATAATGTTCTCTATTCTCATAGAGTCTTTTAATCATCACTAATTTAACAGTCCACATATTTTGTTTCTCCAGAGAAAAATAATTGATCATGGATTTAGAAAAAGCATTCTTTGTTGTTATTGTTCATCAAAGAAAACTTTGAGAGGAAAAAAACATAATTTCATTAACGTAACTCAGCAGCTCTTTTATTTTTTGTATTTTCTCTGTATTTTGAGAAATGCTTTTGACTATAAGTTTATTAATTTTTGTAGTTTCTGAGGAATCCTGTAATGTTAGCTAATAGAAAAAGACCAAGTCAGGGGTGCCTGTGTGGCTCAGTCGTTAAATGTCTGCCTTTGGCTAAGGTCCTGATCCCAGGACCCTAGGATCCATTCCTGAATCAGGCTCCCTGCTCAGCGGGAAGCCTGCTTCTCCCACTCCCCCTGCTTATGTTCCCTTTCTCTCTGTCTCTCTCTCTCTGTCAAATATATAAATTAAAAATTAAAAAGACCAAGTCAGGGGCGCCTGGGTGGCTTAGTGGGTTAAAGCCTTTGCCTTCGGCTCAGGTCGTGATCCCAGAGTCCTGGGATCAAGCCCCACATCGGGCTCTGTGCTCAGCAGGGAGCCTGCTTCCCCCCCCCCCCCCACCTCCTCTCTGCCTACTTGTGATCTCTGCCTGTAAAATAAATAAATAAAATCTTGGGCGCCTGGGTGGCTCAGTGGGTTAAGCCGCTGCCTTCGGCTCAGGTCATGATCTCAGGGTCCTGGGATGGAGTCCCTCATCGGGCTCTCTGCTCAGCAAGAAGCCTGCTTCCCTCTCTCTCTCTGCCTGCCTCTCCGTCTACTTGTGATCTCTCTCCGTCAAATAAATAAATAAAATCTTAAAAATAAATAAATAAATAAATAAATAAAATCTTAAAAAAAAAAAAAAAAGACCAAGTCATGTGTAAAAAATAGTAATAACTCCAAAGACCACCTATCTTTATCACACACTTTTTTAGAGAAGGATTTAAAGAAAACTCTCCTTGTATTAGAATTGATGCTTATATAATACCCTCTACTTAACTCCTTCTGCTCTAGTTGACTTTTGACTTTTATTAGGTGATAAGTGGGAGAGACAGAGAAATCTCTTCCTTCTCTGAAGTCTTTTAATGAAAGCTTAGGGAAGTAGTGGAGATTAAAGAGGACAGTTGTAATACCTGAAGCTGTTGATTTCAGCTTAGTCAGGCTAGAAATATAGACCTTGAAAACCGATGCTGACACTTAGAAAGTGTTATTTGGTATCAATGAAGGTAGTGAGTGATTTTAAGCTTTTTCTTTCATAATATAATTTTTAATATAAATTTAGTAGTGATACCGTTTGTAATAGTATAAATTTAACAAACCCATAGAACTCTAGAGCTAATGGAGACCAAAGGGGTCATCTAGTCCAGTAAAGTCTTTGTTTTATTAATGATGAACTATTTTGAAGTTTTTTTTAACATGTAGTAAATGTTTGTCTTAATTAGGGTGCTGTGGGATGGATTGTATGTAATACAAGGATGAAAATAGCTCAGATGAATTAATGACTCATTTCCCATTTTGGCAGCCTTTTTTTTTTTTTTTTTTTTTTTTTTTTAAATTTACATGTGGTGAAATGCACAGATCTGATGTCCGGTAACAATTTCTGCTGTTGAGGAAATGAAATGCTAGAATGATTGTATGACTTAATCATTGCCTGATCAGTGTCACAGCTAACTAATGATAGATTCGGGACTGGTACCCCCCTGTTACCCCTTCAGTATCTCCCTCAGGAGGCTATTCCATAACCTTGCATGCATTTATTCTTTATATAGTTGATATATTATTTATATTTACCTAAATTTTATGGGAAAACCCAGACTTTTCCTTTGAAGTTTGATTTCTGATGTTTTTAGTTTTCTTTATATTTATTACCTACTTTTATTTTCCTCTTCTCTGCTTTATTCAGCAAATACTTGTTTAAAGGATGTACATCCGTTTAGTACTAGCTGATTTGTTAGGAATCCTTTATATATGCAGTGTGCTCTTCTGTTGTTTTGATAGAAATTTGTGAACTCAAGACCTCAGTAGCAAATTATTGAGTTTATGCTTGTAACATTATTAAAATCTTAACACAAGATAATTTGTAACTGTAATTGTTTGCTTCATATATTGCTTGGAATCAGAGATTTTGTGAAGAGGAAGGAAATCTTATGAGGAAGGAACATTTTTAGTTTTATTTATAGGCCTCTTTTTGTGAGCAGGAATTGATTGCTGCAGTGAGGATTGTTTATGTTTTAGTGACATAGTTTTTTCCCCCCATTCTCTCGTCTCTGAGGAAAATGAGAAAAATTATGGTTCAGCTCAACAGAGGCTGAGTTTTCTTTTGTACTAGGTTACTGGAGTTACAGATAAGATTTTTGCCTTCAAGACTCTTACAGTCTAGTGGAGCTAAAGATATTTGGATTATTTCAGTAGGATTTGTGGAGAGCTTAAGTAGAGATAATCATAGGTTTACCTTAGGCTTAGGGATGTGGAGGTGTTTACTTACCTTACCAGGGTGCATGTTACTAGAGCTGAGCTTTCAGTGAGGAAGATAAGAATTAGTTTAGTTGGAAGAATGTTTGAGGTAGAGAAAAGCAGAAGCAGGATACAGCACATTGTGGACAGGAAACTATTTAATCATTGGGGCACATAGAGTGGGGCAGCAAATAGCAATGAAAAAACACTTGGGGGAGGTGTATTGTATAGGGTTTTACATATAATACTGGGTTTTGTTTTTTTTTTTTTAATACTGGGGTTTAATCTTTATTTTGAAGGTAGTTAATGAGAAGGAACAGGCAGATTTGTGGAGTGTGGAGGATGGATTTAAAGGGGTACAAGACTAAGAAATGTTTCAGAGATTAAATAATAAGGATGTGGTGATTGACATAGGAGACAAGAGAGAGGAGGAATGGGTGGGATGTTTAGGATGATTTCTGGTTTGGTTGATTAGGTAGATGGTAGAAGCATTACTTGTGATCAAGAATATAGGAGGTGCTCCTGGCTGGCTCAGTTCTGCAGAGCATGTGGCTTTTGATCTCGGAGTCAAGAGTTTGAGTCCCACATTGGCTGTAGAAGTTGCTTAAATAAACTTAAAAAAAAAAAAAAAAAAAAGGAATATAGTAGAAAATATATAGTAGGAAGGTTTGGGTTGGATGTGGGGGTTGGGTGGGAAAGTGAGTTCAGTTTTGGGTAAGTTGAATTTGAGGTGCCACCTGTTGAGTGTGTTGAGAAGTGTCGAGAAGGCTGCTGGATGTGAGTCTGAAATATAAAGGGGATAGAGAAACTAGCAGAATTAATTTTGTAATTGATAGTGAACATTTGGAATAGGCTTTCTCTGCCCCCACCCACTTTCCCAAACCTTTTAGCTGGCCTGCAGGTAAATAGAAAGCAAACTTCATTGCCTAGTTTTAGATTGTTGAGCAATCAGCTTTTTCTGTTTCTGTAATGAGATCTGGTTTAAATGTTGAAAAAAGTGGAAACGTTTTACATTATATACTCCCTCATCCCCCACCCCAAAGTCATGAGTTCTTAGGCTTAACATGTCATTGCCCCCATTGCTATGTTTGTTTTATGATGTAATCTACTTAAATTGTACCATTTTCATTTGTTAGTAGTGGATTTATTTCCCTAGTGTACTCATTTCCCAATCTTTACTTGTTTTATTCTGTATTACTTATAATAGAAAAGAACATATTTAGTGGAACTCCACAGAAGACCTAGAGGATATATTAAATTCTAACATAAATAAAATTACTGGGATGAAGCAATATGTGCATGTTCAGAACTCTTTCCTTTATATTTTAAGTTAAATAATATTACTAGGTTATAGCAGGTGTAGTATTGGCAGTTTCTTATTGGTATTTGGCCCAATTAATATGTATCATTTAATTTTGTTATTAGGATGATGCTGACCTCATAAAATGAGTTGAGAAGTGTTCCCTTCCTTTTTCTAAAAGAGTTTGTGTCAATTCGGTGTTTTGTTTTTGTTTTAAATGTTTGGTAGGACTCTCCAGTGAAGTTATCTGGACCCCTGTTTTGGACATTTTTCCTATAATTTCAATTTTTTAAAATAGATATAGGACTGTTCAGGTTGCCTATTCTTTTTTTTTTTTTTTTTTAAAGATTTTATTTATTTATTTGACAGAGAGATCACCAGTAGGCAGAGAGAGAGATAAGCAGGCTCCCCGCTGAGCAGAGAGCCTGATGTGGGGCCCAATCCCAGGACCCCGAGATCACCACCTGATCGATGGCAGAGGCTTAACCCACTGAGCCACCCAGGTCCCCTAGGTTACCTATTCTCCTGTGAGTTTTTTTTTTTCTTTTAAGAATTTATTTATTTGACAGAGAGAGATCATAAGTAGGCAGAGGGGCAAGCAGAGAGAGAGAGGGAAGCAGGCTCCCTGTTGAGCAGAGAGCCTGATGTGGGGCTCGATCCCAGAACCCTGAGATCATGACCTGAGCCAAAGGCAGAGGCTTAAACCACTGAGCCACCCAGGTGCCCCTCTCCTGTGAGTTTTGTTGGTTCATGTTTTTTGAGGAATTTGACCATTTCTTCTAAATTGTTGAATATATGGGCATAAAGTTCTTTGTAATATTCCATTATTGTTCCTGTAATGTCTGTGGGATGTGTAGTGATTTTCACCTTTCCATTCCTGATATTTATAATTTGTGTCTTATTTTTCCCCCTCAGTCTTGCTAGAGGTTTATCAGTTTACTGATCTTTTCTAAAAATTAACTTTTGGTTTCATTGACTTTTCTGTTTTTGTCCTCAGTGATTTTTGGTTCTGTTGAATGCTTTGTCTCTTGACAGTGGGTTATATATTTCTTCTTTGTGTGTCTTGCAGTATTTTATCAAATGTTAGGTATCATGAATAGGACAGTAGAGACTGGGCTTCTTAGTGTAGGGGATCTGGATTAGTTGAGTTTTGGTTTTGTTGTTGGCAAAAATTTTTTCTTTGCAAAGAATATTTTAAGTGCACCATTGATTTCAAACCTCTCTAGTGGTACTTTGTCCATTAGCTAGAAATTGAGTTATGAAAAAGTGTTTCTTAGTTTACCTGATTGACTCAGTTTTTGGCTTTCCTTGTGCATTTGTCCCTCTATGTGGACTGTAGATGTTCTTGATTATTTCCAGTGGGAGATTACTGTATGTTAATCTGTGCTCGCTCACCTGGTGGTGGAATCAGGAATATGTCTGTTGTCCTGGTCCAGTCTCAACGTAGGTAGGCCCTATGTATCTGGACGTCAGGGATGGGGCTCTGTCAGTGATTGCCGCTCTGTGCTAAATTAGGCCTTGCATTTTTTCAGGTCTAATTTAGAAAAGTGTTTCCCAAGCCTTGCCTTAGTGGTAGGAGATCTCTGAAGGCAGTGATACTAAGATTCTGGGCCCAAAACTGTTTCCTGCCCCCTCCCACAGTGGTTGAGGGGTTTTTCTTTGACTCTACCCTTATCCTTAATAATGTCTTCACTTATGCCCTGAACGTGGCTGGACTTGCTGCTCTTCCCCCAGCTTTAAAATTTTCTTTCCTTAGGGGAGAAGGATCCAGTCAGGGCTTTGATATTTTTCCTCTGGTAGAAGCTGCTCTTCTCTTAAGCCCCGCTCTACAGAAGATTCTTTCTAATCATATGTTCCCATATATTGTGAGTACCTGGTGTGGAGGTCTGTGGCAAAGATACTGCAAATATAGAGCCCTGTTGTGTCTAGGGCTCCCAGACATACTACATTCTATGCCAGCCCTCTTTGCCTTGAGTTTATTAACAAATTTAGATGAATTATTTTTACCTGCTTTTATGGCCCCGCTGTCTTTTCCCATGCTCTGCTGTAGGTGAGCCAGCGCTTACATCCTGTCTTTCCTAGGAGGGAGTTGTCTTTTCTTGATTATTTATTTGGTTGTCCTGTGACCTTAGCTCTCTGATGGGTTCAAGAAAAGTTTGATTTTGTAGTTTACCCAGTTTTTCCTCACAACTTTCTGTTGTGTAGGCAGAACCCAATTAATGTATAAAAATGGATCTTTAGGCAAAACTCCATAATTAGAGGAGCTTTCCTGTCTGTCCTATGAATTCTTTGTTCTTAGGTTGCTTGGGATAAATAAACTCCCTCTGCCTTTTCCATAGTTTAGTCCCTGTTGGGGCCCAATATTTCGGGGTCTGGTGCTGCAGGGTCCGCCTGATGATAGAACACTGTGATCATTGCTCTGACAGCCAGCGAGGGCAGAAGGGTGAGGTGCCGGATGGAACATGGAGCGGGAAGAGCAAATTTTTTCCTCTTCCCTAAATATTGCGGTTACCCCCAAACTACCGTATGGTTAGCCCTTCCTTCACAATTTTTTTATCTTTCCCTCAAACCTTTCTCCCAATCGTGCTTATCCTTCCATTCCATTTCCTGTTAGGAAAGGCCCAGAAAAACCAGGTAATATTAAAATTTTTTATCCCAAATTTAGATGAACTTTTTTGGTACTTTGTATATCTGACAACCCCACCGTTTTTTGGTCTACGGGTTATTTTGTCAGTTCTTAAAAGTAGTAAATATATAAACAGCAGAGTATGGGGGCAGATTTTACTTGTCCCCTTTTCTGTACCTTCCTTTCCCCTTTTCTGTATTTCTGTTCTTCCCCATGTAGTTTGTTGAAAAGTTAAAAAATAAGGGATTTTGTTTTCCTATTCCAGAGTCCCCCCATCTCTCACTCTCTTGGAAACCTTTACCTTACATTTTCATAGTGGCTCAGAGAAAGGGATTAGATGGAGACCTGTAGGATTTTACCCCCCCCCCCTTTTAGTTGTGATAAAATATAGAAAACATAAAATTCACCTTTGAAACCTTTTTTTTTTTTTTTTAAAGATTTTATTTATTTGACAGGCAGAGAGAGGGGGGGGAAGCAGGCTCCCCGCCGACCAAAGAGCCCGATGTGGTACTCGATCCTAGGACCCTGGGATCATGACCTGAGCTGAAGGCAGAGGCCTAACCCATTGAGCCACCCAGGCGCCCTTAAACCATTTTTATTTATTTATTTATTTTTAAAGATTTTATTTATTTATTTGACAGAGAGAGATCACAAGTAGACAGAGAGGCAGGCAGAGAGAGGGAGGGAAGCAGGCTCCCTGCTGAGCAGAGAGCCCGATGTGGGACTCGATCCCAGGACCCTGAGATCATGACCTGAGCTGAAGGCAGCGGCTTAAACCACTGAGCCACCCAGGCACCCTTTAAACCATTTTTAAATGTACAGTTCAGTGGTACTAAGTACATTCATCTTGTGCAGCCATTACCACTGTTTATCCATCTCCAGAACTTTTTCTTCTTCCTAACATGAAACTCCGTATCTGTTAAATAATAGCCCTCTTTCCCTTCCTTCCTCCAGGCTCTGGCAACCACTATTCTACTTTTATCTCTATTGAATTTGAGTAGGTATCTCATGTAAGTGAAATCATATATTATTTGTCCTTTTGTGACTGATTTATTTTCCTTAGCATAATGTTAACAAGTTTCATCTATGTTGTAGCATATTGCAGAATTTACTTCCTCTTTGGGGCTGAATAATATTCCATTGTATATTCATATTGCATTTTACCTGCTTACCTGTTTTTTTTTTTTAAAGATTTTATTTATTTATTTGACAGAGAGCACAAGCAGGGGGAGCAGGAGAGGGAGAAGCACGCTCCCCACCTAGCAGGGAGCTGAATATGGGACTCCATCCCAGGACCCCGTGATCATGACCCGAACTGAAAGCAGATGCTCAACTGACTGAGCCACCCAGGCACCCCTCCACTTCTCTGTTGATAGACACTTTTGCTTCCACTTTTTGGCTATTGTGAATAATGCTGCTGGTAATATGGCTATACAAATGTCTGTTTGCTTTCAATTCTTAATAGAGTATATATCTAGAAGTAGAATTGCTAGATCAAATGGTAATTCTATTTTAAATTTTTTGAGGAACTGCTTCCACAGTGACTGAACCATTTTGCATTCTTATCAGTTCACAAGAGTTCCGATCTCTCCACATCCTTGTTGACACCTCTTATTTTCTGGTTTTTTATTATAGCCATCCTAGTGGGTGTGAAGAGGTATCTCATTGTGGTTTTTGGTTTGCATTTCCCTAATGATTACTGATGTTGCATTTTTTGATATGCTTATTTATATATCTTCTTAGGAGAAATATCTGTTCAAGTCTTTTACCCTTTTTTTTTTTTTAAGATTTTATTTACTTATTTGACAGACGGAGATCACAATTAGGCAGAGAAGCAAGCAGAGAGAGAGGAGGAAGTAGGCTCCCTACCAAGCAGAGAGCCTGTTGCGGGGCTCGATCCCAGGACCTGGGATCATGACCTGAGCTGAAGGCAGAGGCTTTAACCCACTGAGCCACCCAGGCGCCGCTCTTTTACCCACTTTTGGACTGGGTTGTTTATTTGTTGTTGTTGTTGCTGTAGAAATTTTTCAGATATATTCAGATATATAATATTCAGATATTAAACCCTTATGAGATATAGGATTTGCATATATTTTCTCTCATTCCATAGGTTGCCTTTTCACTGTTGATAGTATCCTTTGATGCACAAAAGTTAACTTTGATGTACTTCAGTTATCTTTTTTTTCTTTTGTTGCCTGTACTTTGGTGTTACAGCCAAGAAAATCTTTGCCAAATTCAGTGTCATGAGCTTGTCCTCTTTTTCTTCTAAGACTTCTATAGTTTTAACTCTTAAGGTCTTTGATCCATTTTGAGTTAATTTTTGTATATAATGTAAGGTAAGAATCTAGTTTCATTTTTTATTTGGATGCTCAGTTTCCCTGGCACTAGAGATGGATAATTTTACTATCAATAGGCTTGGTGTAGAAATATGGAAGGAATATAGTTTTCCACACTGTTGGTGTAATTGTTTAGGTTCAAAATTTTTTTTCAAGATTTATTTTTAGAGAGAGGAAGGGAAGGGTAGATGGGGTGGGGGTAGAGAAAGAGAGAGGGAGAGAGAATCTCAAGTAGACTTCCCAATGAGAACAGAGCCGGATTTGGGGTCGATCTCAGGACCTTGAGCCAAAACCAAGAATCAGACACTTGACAAACTAAGCCACCAAGACACCCCTAGGTTTTTCTTTTCAGTTACACTGTGGGTAAAAATATGCCATAGGACCTACCCTGGAACTGTAATCCCCATTTGTAACACTATTTCTATGAGAAATTTTATTTTGAGCTTCCAACTGCCAATTTGTAAACACAGCTGTTTGTAAGTTAACCCTATTTTAAGGCTTTGTATAGACAGGGGTTCAGCAGGAAAATCACTTATGAATGACTATGTATTTAGAAAAGAGCAGAGGGAAAAACAAACTTGAGAGGCTAATGGGAAATTAGAATCATTAAAATTTTTTAGTTTCTTGGTGGTAAATAAACCATTGTAGCTTATTTTTATTGAAATTGCATGGAAATTGTTACTTAAAACACTTCTGCCATTTTTTTCCACCTCATTTCCACTTTATGTTGTTGAAAGATTAAAAGTGAAATAATGTATTAGAAAGCACTTAAGACAGTGCCTTACACCTAGTAATTAATAAAGGACAGCTGTTTGTTAATGTATTTAACTTTTTCCATGTTCAGGTAAATAAATGTAGGTACTTTATTTTTGAAAAGGATAAGTTAAGGGTTGGTTTTCTGGAGTGGACAGGAGACTTACTAGAAAACCAACACAATACTTTTTACAGTGCTTTGGTAGTGTGGTTGTTTGGATTATGTTTCAATATTTAGTTAAGCATGGGCATTTGAGCCTTTACTTTAGGATTTTAGTAATTTGCAAGAAATGCCAAGAGATTAAATTAGCAAATATTTATTGAGATATTTGAATATATAAGTGCTTTTGAAGTATTAAATATGGTTCCATTATTTTGAGGAGTTGGGGCAAATAATGCAAATATCTTCCTCTAAATTAAGCCATAATTGGCAAATAAAAAAGTTATATAAAATTTTTTTTAAGTATTAAAATGAAAAGAAGTTTCAAGCTTTGGACTTATAACAAAGAAAGTTATGCTTAGCCAATTGCTAGAGTTAAATTCTTTTTAAAAATTCTTCTTTATTTTGTTTATTTGTTTTCTAAGTAGGTTGTGGGCCCAGTGTAGAGCACAAGTGCAGGGTTGAATTCATGACCCTGAAATCAAGACCTGATGTGAGGCTCCTTCAGGGAGCCTGATGTGGGACTCAAACCAGGGACTCCAGGATCATGACCTGAGCCAAAGGCAGTTGCTTAACCAGATGAGCCACCCAAGCACCCGAGTATATTGTGGGTTTTATTCTGT
The DNA here is from genome assembly GCF_902655055.1 of Lutra lutra. NCBI lineage: Eukaryota > Metazoa > Chordata > Mammalia > Carnivora > Mustelidae > Lutra > Lutra lutra. The sequence continues at coordinate 63,726,505 of NC_062284.1, forward strand.
TCACTTTAAAAGTTTTTTTGTTAGAACTCATTTAACATTTTAAAATACTTGTATTGGGAAGTAGTGAACTTCATGTCTCCTTAAGTATTCGAGCACATTCTAGGTTATCTTTAGACAGGAAGAATACCTGAAAGATTACTGCTTTGGTTGGGGAAATTGAACTAAAGTCTTTTTCAACTTTCGTGTTTTGATCCTTAGAGGAAAAAATGAGGAAAGGGCATACATAGGCATTTGACAAAATGGGAACTAAAGGCAGCCTATACATATAATTAAAACATTTAATTTAACCAGTCATTATGACAATTTAATGTCATTTTTTACTTTCACTTAGCAAACATTTTAAAAATTAAAAAATTCTGATGTGCAAGATTCAGTATGTGGATAGGTGGGGCCCTCTTTGGTCTCCGTTGTGCATGTGTACTGCCTTAGCCAGAAATGTGATTGTCCCAACACCCCTGCAACTTCAGGCTATTAGAGCTGTTGGCCCTCTTAGTTTGCCTGCCATAGAAATTATTACTTACACCAAAATTGTCACTTACACTGGTGACCACTGAGTGTGGTCATTGCCCAACTGCTTTAAATCTTGTGAGTCTCTTTTTATGGTGACCTCAAAGTTGGCAGTCATCTCAGCCTGACAGACCATCTGAGCTTGCAGGTGGAGGATACAGGAATAGAGCAGCAAAGTTGAGCAGTTTTATAAGCATTCTCAGAGTGTTAAAGTGTCTTGATTGGTTTCTAGAGTACTGAAATGGTGGTTTTTGTTAATTTGTCCAACTGAGTGCTTGCTTTTTGGGGAGATTTATTGACCATAGTCAGAATTCCAGGGATTTTATTTTTAACTTCCTCTCTGTCTCTTGTCTTCTTGTTCCAAACTGTGTCTAGGTTCCTGAGGACCCAGTAGATGACAGACCTGGAATTAGAAATCTAAATACTAAATTAGATTTATCTCATAATAGTCTCACAATAGCAGTGCCAGTGCTGTTATCCTATATATGATTATTGAAGCCATATATATACCCTTTGCTGTGTTCTTCCTATTCCCCCCTCACTTTTTTAAATAGGTAAGTATATTTACATTGTCATAGAATATACATACTATATTTTCTCTCTTTCAACCTTCATTTTATTTTTGTTGTATACATACAACATAGTTGTATGACTATGTTGATAGTCACCGTTAGTTCTTATGCAGTATCTGTAGTCAATTGGGTTTTCTCAAATGCTCTGATTTTTTAGCAAGAGCTCCATAGGCATAGCATTCCTAGAGTTTTTGCTCATTGATAATAATTTGTGGCCATTATTCTTACCTTTGTTGGATATGAAATCCTGGGTTTACATGTTCTTTTCTTGATTATTTTAAATATGTTGCTCCATTCTTTGGCATAAAGTGTTGCTATTGAAAAATTTAGAGTAGTTTAATGTTTTTTTCCATTATAAAGTAATTTATAATGCATGCCTACATCAGGGTTCTGCATACTGCTACGCATGGGCTGTGTTTGTAAACACAGTTTTATTGTTATGTAGCAGCTATGCTCATTCACTTACATACTGTTTTTGGATGCTCTTGCTGTGCAGTGCCATAGACAGTATTGAAACCAGTGAGCATGGTCTAGACTGATATTTGAATTTCATTTAACCTTCACCCTGTGGTCTGCAAGCCTTAAATATTTACTGTGTTTTATAAGAAAAAGTTTGCCTACATCTGGCTTAGATGACCAAAGGATTTTTCCCTCTTTAAAGTTCAGTAAAGTTCTAGTAATTCGTACCAGACTATTTCTTCACATTTGCTATTTTCAGGTCTATTTCTTTCGATAAATGGTTTCAAACTTTTTCTATTTCTGAAAAGTTCTCTTGTTTTTGAGTATCTGATCTGTTTTTCAGTATTTACCAGTTTCTCTTGAATCTTTTTTTAAAGTAATCTCTTCACCTAACATGGAGCTTGAACTCACAACCCTGAGATCAAGAGTTACATGCTTCACTGACTGAGCCAGCCAGGCACTGCTTGAATCTTTTTTAATGTGTGAAAATACTATTTCTTTTTTCTGTTCATTTAATTCTTTGTTCCTTCTTTATTAGTCTATTTCTGAAATGATTTTTTTTTTTTTTTCACTTTATTTCCCTCTCTTCAAATCCTGGTTAAATGGTTTACTATCAATGTCTTTTAGGTTGCTTGGAAATAGTATGTAGTTGTGATCTGTTTTTGTGGACTTATCTTTTATAGTCTTATTGTCTGTAGAAAGTTAGGGGTTTAAAAAAATTTTTTTCAATATTTTATTTATTTTTTAAAAGTGGGCTCCACACCCAGTGTGGGGCTCGAACTCATGACCCCAGGGTCAAGAGTCATATACTTTATCAACTGAGCCAGCCAGACACCCCCCAAAAGTTGGGGGTTTTATTTTGCTCTCTCTCTCTGTTTTTCTCTCCTTTTTTTCTTACGACTGTATGGGATCTGACTAATTTCTGTTACTATTTATTTATTTATTTACAGAGATCACAAGTAGGCAGAGAGGCAGGCAGAGAGAGGCCCCACTGAGCAGAGAGCCTGATGCAGTGCTTGATCCCAGGACACCAGGACCATGACCTGAGCCCAAGGCAGAGGCTTTAACCCACTGAGCCACCCAGGCTCCCCTTCTGTTACTTTTTAATGTGTAATTTGTTTTCCTGAACTTTTAGGAGGACTTGAGGCTCAAGACAGTTTTTTGACTTACTGGAGCTTTCTGTTAATTTCTATGTTCAAAAATATGGAGGATTGCTCTCTTGAGATTGCTTTATGTTCCTTTGCCCCCCTTTTCCTAGATGTTCTCTTTGCTTTTCTCATTTGATCCTGTCCTACTCTATTTTTACTTAATTCAGTTTCTTCTCAGTGTTGAATCCTGTTGGTAGCTCTGTTAAATCCTGTTGGTAGCTCTGATAGTCCAGGTTTTTGTTGTTGCTTCTGTTTTTTAATGGAAAATATCAAACATATGCACTAAGTAAACAGAATGATATTATGAAGCGCCATATGACCATCACTGGGTTTGAGTACTTACTAACATTTTTGTCTGTCTTTTAGATCTGTATCCCCACCCGCTCCGACTTCCTGCTACCCGGTATTGTTCATAAAAACTTTTCTGCACGTGTTTATTTTGGTAAAATTTACATACTTTGAAATAAATAGATTTCAGCTGTAAGTTTTGACAGATAGATCTACACTCCATCACATATATGTAATTTCTTTTCCCCAAGACAGCTTCTATTCTGATTTGTTTCTCCTAGATTATTTTTGCCTCTGACAGAATTTCTCTTTATTGGTGTATTCAAATATGTATTCTTTTGTGTCTGCCATTGCTCAGCATTATGTCAGGTTCTTTCAACTTGTTAATGATAATAATAATTGTTGTTTTCTGTTTTTGATTATTATCCTAATACATGAAAACCACAGTATTCGCTTTTCTGTCTCTTTTTCCAGTTTGAGGCTACTGTAAATAAAGCCTGTCAGAAACATTTTTGTAAAAGTATGGTGTGGACATGTTTACATTTCTCTTAGATAAAAACTTGAAGTGAAAAAATTATTGGATCAAGGGGCGAGGTGTTGTTGAATAGAAATTTACCAAAAACCTAACATTCCCACCAGGAGAATATGAGAGTGCTTGTTGTTCCACATCTTTGCTACCATTTATTATTGTCAGTCTCTTTAATTTTTGCCTTTTGAGTAATTGTGGATTAGTATGCTATTTTAATTTCAGCTTCTGCTTCTGATGGTGAATTATATTGAGCATCATTTCATAAGCCTGTGGCCAATCATCTAGCTTTTATGAAGTGTCTTCTCAGGTCTTTTTAATTTTTATGAAGTCTAGTTATCTAGTTTTTGCTTTTGTGGTTTCTTCTTTTGTGTTTGTTCATACAATATGATGTCCTCTGGATATAGTTTTACTTTTTTCTTTCTAATGTGAATTTCTTTTATTTATTCTTTATTTGTCTTTCTAATCCCATGGCATAAATCTCCAGTAAAATGTTGAATAAAAGTGGTGAGAGTAGATAACCTTGTCTTTTTCTTGACCTTAGGTGGGAAGCGTATAGTTTTCCATTATGCAGTATGATGCTGGCTGTGGGGTTTTTGTAGATGCCTTTCTCAGGTTTAAGAAGTTCTCTTCTATTGCCAGTTTTTTTTAAATATTTTTATTGTGAAAATGTGTTGGGTTTGGTTAAATGCTTTCTTTTTTTTTTCCCTGCATCTTTTGAGATGATCATATGGAATTTTTTATTTTCTTAATAAGGTGTTTTATGATTGATTTTTCATAGTTAAACCAGCCTTGCATCCCTGGGATAAATCCCACTTTGGTCATGATGCATATTCCTTATTCCTTTTTTAAACTTTTCTTTCTTTCTTTCTTTCTTTCTTTCTTTCTTTTTATTTATTTTAAAGATTTTATTTATTTATTTGACAGCGAGAGATCACAAGTAGACGGAGAGGCAGGCAGAGAGAGAGAGAGAGGGAAGCAGGCTCCCTGCTGAGCAGAGAGCCCGATGCGGGACTCGATCCCAGGACCCTGAGGTCATGACCTGAGCCGAAGGCAGCGGCCTAACCCACTGAGCCACCCAGGTGCCCTCTTTTTATTGATTGATTGATTGATTGATGTATATTCCTTTTATAAAGCTGCTGGAGGGATGCCTGGGTGGATCAGTCAGTCAAGCATCTGCCTTCAGTTCAGGTCATGATCCCATAGTCCTGGGATGGAGTCCTGAATTGGGCTTCTTGCTCAGCAGGGAGCCTGCCTCTCCCTTTCCCTCTGCTTGCTTCTCCCCCCTGCTTGTGCTCTCTCTCTCCCACTCTTTCTTTCTCTGAAAAATAAATAAAATCTTTAAAAATAAAGAAAGGAAGAAAGAAAGAAAATTGATAAGATGAAGAAAAAAGGGCTTTTTGGTTTGTTTTTTTTTTTTAATTTGCTGGATTTAGTTTGTTAGCTTTTTGTTGAGGATATTTGCATCTATGTGCCCAAGGAATATTGACTAGTAGTTTTACTTTTCTTGTAATGTCTTTGTTTGACTTTAGTATCAGAGTAATACTGACCTCATAGAATGAGTTGGGAGGTGTTCCTCAGTTTTTTGGGAGAGTTTGAGAAGGATTGGTGGTCTTTAAACATTTGATAGAATTCACCAGTTAAGCCATCTGGTACTGGACTTTGCTTTGTAGGTGGTCCCCCCCCCTCCTCAAGATTTTATTTTTAAGTATTTTCTGTACCCAAAGTGGGGCTTGAACTCACAACCCAGAGATCAAGAGTTGCATGCCAGCCAGGCACTGCTGGGAGGTTTTTAAAAAAATTATCACTAATTCAGTCTCTACTTATTATGAGGCTTCGGATTTTTTTTTTCCCTTGAGCCCATTTTACTTTTGTCTTAAAGGAATTTATCCATCTCATCTAGGTTATCTAATTGTTGGAGTACAGTTGTTCATAGTATTCCCTTAAAATTGTTTTTATTTGTGTAGGATTGGTATTAATGACCCATCTTTCACTCTTGATTTTGATAGGTTGAGGCTTCTTTTTTTTCTTGGCTCATCTTATTTAAGGTTGCCAATTTTATTTATCTTTTCAAAGAACAAATCTTTGTCTTCATTAATTTCTTTTTGCTTTGTGTTTTATTCTTTTTTAAGATTTTATTTATTTGACAGAGAGAGAGATCACAAATAGGCAGAGAGGCGGACAGAGAGAGAGGAGGAAGCAGGCTCCCTGCTGAGCAGAGAGCCCACTGCAGGGCTCAATCCCAGGACCCCGAGATCATGACCTGAGCCAAAGGCAGAGGCTTAACCCACTGAGCAGCCCAGGTTCCCCAATTCTTGGATTTTTTTTTTTTTAAGATTTTATTTATTTATTTGATGGACAGAGATCACAAGTAGGCAGAGAAGCAGGCAGAGAGAGAGGAGGAAGCAGGCTCCCTGCTGAGCAGAGAGCCCGATGCGGGGCTCCATCCTAGGACCCTGGGATCATGACCTGAGCTGAAGGCAGAGGCTTTAACCCACTGTGCCACCTAGGCGCCCCAATTCTTGGATATTTTTGAAATAACTTCAAAAATTACAGAAATTGATTAAACATAGTTTTGAGAAATTCCCTTCTTGCATTTTCTATATGGGAATTTTCCTTTTCTAAGGCATGCTGTACTCAATAACTAAGGAATTAAGGCAACATTTATCCACTCTAAATAGGGTTTTAAAGTAAATAATACATGCCTTGAATGATAAATCACTTTAGAAGTTAACATGGACTCTAGGAGAAAAGGCAGTATTTTTTATTTTGGGATGGCAGCTTAAAACCGAGCACCATTTGCTGCTAGGAAAAAAAAGGTTGTTTTATTTAGGGACTCTCTGGTGAATCCTTTGAATTTGAGGTTTTTTGTTAGAGTAGATTATATATATATAACTTTCTAAAAGTTTCTAACTTTTTTTTTCTGTGACTGTTAATGTTGAACATTGTGTAAAGACACAATGTCTTAAGCTTCTTAATTGGTCTGTGAAGACCCTATCCTTTGCCAGGAATTTCTGCATCTTTAGGAGTTTAGAATGCTTAAATGAAGTTAGACTTTTCTGTGAATGCATTCACTGTTGTGAGTAGCATTATTGTTCTCTGCACTTTATATACCCTTTTCTAATTCCTTTTTCATTTTGAGGCTCAGGATACTAAGGTGAATATATTCTTTATACAGGTGAAAAAACAACTGACTGTAGTTTAGCTATGATTGAAATAGGATTAGAATTCACATTTCTTAATTCTTAGTGTGGTAATTTTTATATTTCTACTTCAGATGCTAAATTAGGGTATGTACTTAACCACTTCTGTGTCTTCCTACAGTTTTGCCAGCCATTAATTTTCTCATCCATAAAGTGAGTGAGTTCTAAGTAAATTGCCTCATGTTTTCTTTCTAACGTGAATTCAGTTTTTAAAGTTTCATTTTGTGTGGTAAGATCGATTGATCATAATAAATTAAATGATCCAACTGCTATTCTTACACTTGTATGATTGTTGATCATTAGAATCATGCTCATGGGGGGGGGCGCCTGGGCGCCTCTGCCTTTGGCTCAGGTCATGATTTCAGGGCCCTGGGATCGAACCCCAGCATCAGGGAGCCTGCTTCCCCCCGCCCCCCGCCCGCCTCTCTGCCTACTTGTGATCTCTGTCGAGTAAATAAATAAAATCTTAAAAAAAAAAAAAATCATGCTCCTGTAATTAATTTGTTCATTGAGGGCTTTTCCGCTACATTGTGAGCTCCAGAAGTCAGAAACCTTCCATATGTTGTTTACTATTTACTAGATGCTCAGCCTAGCTCAGTGCCTTGAATATGGTCAAGTGCTTAATAAATACTTGTTGAGTGAGTGATTAAATGAAAGGTAATGTCAGCACGGGTGGAGGCAGTATATCGCTGTGAAAAGAGTATGCCCACTCTTGGTGTTAGTCTTTTTTTTTTTTTGGAGAGGGAGAGAGAGGGTCTTTTTTTTTTTTTTTTTTTTTTAAAGATTTTATTTATTTGGTGGAGAAACACAGCAAGAGAGGGAACACAAGCAGGCAGAGTGGGAGAGGGAGAAACAGGTTTCCTGCAGAGCAGGGAGCCTGACGAGCCTGACATGGGGCTCGATACCAGTACCCTGTGATCATGACCTGACCCGCAGTCAGCTACTTAACGACCGAGCCACCCCGGTGCCCTGGAGAGAGAGAATCTTAAGCAGGCTCCACACCCAGCACAGAGCCTGACATGGGGCTTCATCTTACAATGCTGAGATCATGACCTGAGCCAAAATCAAGAGTTGGATGCTTAACTTTTAAGACTGACTTTTAAGACTGACTTTTAAGACTGACCAGGCACCCTGGTGTTACTCATATTTTTATTAGATCATAGAGTATAATATTTTGGAGGTTGGGCGGAAGGTTACTTGGGATAATGCGTAAAACTTCAAAGTAACCTTTTGCTTAAAATGTTGCTTCCTTATTTTAAACCCCTAGAGACTTGGACCAAGAAATTTTTCTTATATAAGCTGGGCCACATTTTGGTGTGCTAGGTTTAATTGTAATAACCCTTGTTATTTTTCTCTTACAGTTTTATATGTGGCACTCATAAAAGATGAGGCTGAGAACACGTAAAGCTTCTCAGCAGTCAAATCAAATCCAAACACAACGCACTGCTAGAGCAAAGAGGAAATATTCAGAGGTCGATGATAGCCTGCCTTCAGGGGGAGAAAAAACACCGAAAAATGAAACCGGCTTGTTGTCTTCAATTAAAAAATTCATTAAAGGAAGCACACCCAAGGTAATGGCTTTACCTTGTACTTACATCATTAAAATTAAAGTTTAGGTTGTTTTCTTTAAGCATGCAAAGATGAGAAGTTTAATATTGCTAGTACATTAAGAAATGTGTACATTTTGATGTCATTTTAAGAGTAATAACATGAAAAATATTTAAAGAATTCAAGAAAACATTTATTCTACTTAACTGATCCATTTAGCCTTTTTTTTCAGCATAGTATGAAAAGTAAAAAATTTTTCCATATTTATATGAGTTCTCTCACTTCCATTTTTTTCATTTCAAAGAAAAGTTAAATTTTCTTGTTAATATTAATACAGTGATTGGGGAGATGATTTCTCTTTCTGATTTCTAACACTTTACAATGACAATGTATTACTTTATTAAAGAGGAAAAAAGTTATTAAAGAAAAAATGGACACTGACTAAGAGTCACACGTTCCACATTCATACTTTGCACCAACTTGATCTGAGGAAACTCGTTTACCCTTCTGAACCTCAAGAAGACAGTAAAATGGGACTAATTCTAACTGCTTTATCTGTTTCAGAGTTGTTTTTACATTAGATGGCAAACAGAAAAAGCAGTTTGAGAAATTTTAATTACTCTATAAATAAGATAGCGTTATTGTTATTCATTGTATGTGTTCAAGTAGACATTAATGAAAAATGCAAGATTTTGGTTTTAAAAAAAAAAGTTTGGATGGGTGGGGTTTTCCTCTGTCTTCTGATTTCTGATCGTATTAATGTGGCACTATCGCATAACATATCATGATTTTTTTTTTCTCCTTTAGTAGTAAGATCTATCTTTGTTGGTTAGCAGGTTTTTGCCCATATCAACTACACATTCAGGGCTTTCCTATAGAAATTACTGTCAAGTTTCTTTTTATTTTTTTTAAACCCAAATCTTGCATTTTTCATTAATGTCTACTTAAAGATGTTAAATACGATAGGGCTACTAAAAACCTGTTTGCAAACTAATGTCTATTCACTAATTTGGGGGGCAAGAGTTTTCCTGCAGCTTCAAATTCATTTAATTGTACTGTTAATCATCCAGATTTTTTTTTCTATAGGGTTATTATGAAAATTAATATTGGAATGTCTTGCTAAAATCAAGGTGCACTGTCATCCCCACTCCCCTACCCCCTGTTTACTAACCCTGTGTTAGAAGTAAATTAAATGATTAGTTTGTCGTGTATTATTCCTACTGAGATTACACTGGCTTCTGATTGTTATTTCTTTCTTATCTCATTGTCATTAAATCATCTCTTTGATAATATATTCTAAAGTTTTATTGAGAATCTATACAGTGCTTATGTTTAGTATCTTAAGTAGTGGTGTCTTTTTCAAAATTTGGGTAGGGTTTGGCAGGTAATGTTTATTAAGTATATTTATTCATTGCTTTATATCTTATATCTCCTTAATTCATATAAGTTTTTTGGTAGTTTATAGAAGAGAAAAATTTAGGCTTAGTGAATTTAGGTAACTTGCATATGTCAGTAACAACAATAAGTGTAATAAATGTACAGGATAAAAACGAATAATAAAGAATAAGTGGAAAGGTAATTACTCCCAGTTATCGAGCAATTAGAATGTGTCATACAGTGTTCTCAGTGCTCTAAGTGTAGTAACTTCTTTAAACTGTACAAACAAAGGAAGTAGGTTGTATCATCTGTGTATTACAGGTAAGGAAACAAAAGCACAGGAAGATTAAATAACTTGCACAGGGTTACTTAGTTTTAAGTGGCAACACTGGAATTGAAACCCAAATACCCTGGCTTCAGAGCCTACACTTTTAACCCACTATGCACTGTTGCCTCTACAGTAAGCGATGATGCCAAGATTTAAACCCAGGTTTATTTGATTCTGATACTTGTGTTCTTTGTCCTATACCATTTTGTCTCAGTAGCTAAGTAACGTCTTAAGAGCATCACCTATCTTGTGTAAGGAAAACTCTTCTTGATGAAAGCAAATAAGGTTGAATCTCTTATACTACCTTCTCACTTTGTTGTTTATTTATATTCTGTCATCATTTCAAAGCTTCCTGAAACTTACTCTTTTTATAGGAAGTTTTTTCCACAGTACTTTTTGCATATATCTTCATCTCCTTTAGTCTGAGTAGATGATAAACTAAGTTTCTTATCTCCACAAGTGTCCTTTTTAAAACCAAATCAGTTAGACAACTCCCTGTGCTGCCTTTTTTGTTTCTTTAATACTGTTCCTTTTTGTCTGCTTTTGGACTTTTAAAGTTACGTGGCTAGAATTGAACTTTTTAGACAAACCTTCTTGCTTTCTCTTTTGAGCTGTAGTCGTTTCTAAGGTATCTAACATTGCTTTCATCCCTGTTTCAGGAGTCTGACTTTTTGAAACTTGCTCGTGTTGTATCACCCTACTTTACTGCTCTCCTGTTACTATTATGATTTCTAGGATCAGTGGCTGTTAGTGCTTGCCATTTTATCACCACTGACCCGTTTTTATATTTTTATATTGCTAACAAGTTTTAATCTGTATTCTAATCTTAATTTTGTATAAATTAGCCACGAGAGTATATAAGTAAACCAAACATAGGTTGTTAATTTATGAATATAAGGGTTTGTATAATTTTGCCCGGACTGCCCATAAGAAGATACCAAGGACTGGGTGGCTTAAAAAACAAATTTTTTTTTACAGTCCTGGAAGCTAGAAGTCCAAGATCAGGGTGTCAGGAGGTTGCTTTTTTTCTGAGGCCTCTGTCCTTGACTTGGATGGCTGCCTTCTTGCTGGGTCCTGCCACAGTTACCTCTCAGTCCTTTGTATAGTCTGTCTTGTAATCTCTTCTTATAAGGAACCACTCATAATTGGATTAGGGCCTACCCTAATGACCCCATTTGAACTTAATTACTGCTTAAAAGCCATATATTTTTTTAAGATTTTATTTAATTAATTAATTTATTTATTTGACAGACAGAGATCCCAAGTAGGCAGAGAGGCAGACAGAGAGAGGGGGAAGCAGGCTCCCTGCTGAGCAGAGAGCCCGATGCGGAGCTCAATTCCAGGACTCTGGGATCATGACCTGAGCGGAACCAGAGGCTTTAACCCACTGAGCCACCCAGGCACCCAAAAAGCCATATTTCTAAATATGGTTATATTCTGTGGGTTAGGACTTCAGCATACGAATTTGGGAATTGGGGGGAGGGGCATGACACAAATTCAGCACATAACTGTGAATGGAATCTTTGGTCTCTTTCAAATTCAGATTTTATGATTCAAATGTTTATCACTTCTCTGATTTCAGAATTATGAAATTGTTAGGGCACTCAAGAATTGTTGACATGCAGTCTTTGTGCTTCATAATGAGGGTTTTTTTAAGATTTATTTATTTATTTGAGAGAGAGAGAGAGAGAATGAGTGGGGGGGGAGGGGCAGAGGGAGAGGGAGAGAGAAACTAAAGCAGACAGACTGTGCTGAGTTCAGAGCCATATTGGGGGTGGGGAGGGGTTGGCGCTTGATCTCATGACCCTGAGATCACAACCTGAGCAAAACCAAGAGTGAGACACTTAACTGACTATGCCACCCACGCACTCTAGCATAATGAGATATCTGATATATATTTGAAGTGAAGACCTCACAGCTAAACTATATATGCTTTATATCAGAAATCTCTCTCTACCTTTCCAAAAAGGTGGTTATTAGAGTTTTCCCATAACAAAATGATCTTTTCCTCTGTTCTTACCTAAATACTGTTGTGTTCTTGCTGTTAAAGTTTTATTTATTCATTTGAGAGGTAGAGCCAGCATGAGAGGGGCTGGGGGTTGGTGGGGGGAGAGGGAGAAGCATACTCCCACTGGGTGAGGAGCCCTACACAGGGCTTGATCCAGGATCCTGAGATCATGACCTGAGCCAAAGACAGAGGCTTAACCAACTGAACCACCCAGGGGCCCTCTTCCTTATCTGTTATATTAAATCAGTGTTTTAAGATCTTCTAAGTATAACCCTTAGAAAGAAATATGTCTTCCATTATACTCATACATGTGAAACAAAACTCACCCTTAGTATATTTGATATGTCTGATTTTTCTTCTCTTTTGTTTCTTATTCTCCTTTTAAAGGTGATTTTAGGGGCACCTGGGTGGTTCAGTCGGTTAAGCATCATGATGCTGGGGATCTTGGGATTGAGCCCCAGGTGTGGCTCGCTGCTCAGCAGGAAGTCTGCTTTTCCCTATCCCACTGTGTGCTCACTCAGTCTCTCTCTCTCTCTCTCTCTCTCTCAAATAAATAAATAAATAAATCTTTAAAACAAATAAAAGTGATTTTAATGCTTTAATTTCCTCATCCACTGATGGGTTGTATCCCTTGGTTTGAAAAATGTGGTTAGATGAAAACTTTGTTGTAACTCTAACCTTTTTACTACTACCAAGCTTCATGGTTTTATTGGGAATTTTCTTCCTTCCTCCCAAAGTTAGTATAAGTCAGTCTCTCCAGATGTGTTCTTCAATAGCTAGATTAATAAGTACTTTACCATTTATTATGGTATGAAAAAATTAGAAGTTCAGATTGGATGCTTATACATATGTAATCATAAAATACACCAGATAACTACAGTTTTACTTATTTTACCTAATCTCTAGGTCTTCTATTTCTTTTTCTTTCTTTATTGCATTAGTTAGGGCCTCTAGTACGATGTTCCATAGAAGTGGTGAGAAGTAACACCTTCTCTTGTTGCTGATCTTAGAGGAAAAGAGTTTATTTACAATTAGGTATATTGTTAACTAAATGTTTTTCATAGTTATCTTTTACTCATTTGAAGAAGTTCCCGTTTAGTCCTAGTTTGCTAAAAATTCTTAACATGTTGAATTTTCTCAAAGACTTTTCTGCATCTTTTGAGATGTTCTTCAGATTTTCTTTTATTCTTTTCATGTGGAGTAGAGCAGAAATATTTTTTAATGGAAAACTAAACTTGTATTGCTGGATTTGCTTTACTGTGTTTTTTTCAAAGGGATTTTTACATCTGTGTTCATGAGGGCTTTGGTCCGTAGTTGCCTTGATTTGTCATATTTTCAGATTTTGGAACTAAAGATTATTATGCTTGGATCATAAGGCAAGTGAAGAATTGTTCCCTCTGCTTATTTCTGAAAGAACTTATATTGTCTTAGTATTATTTTATCCTTAAATAAGTTGAAGTTTTTGTGAGAGAGCTTTTATTGTAAATTGGATTTCTGTAATATATACAAGGCTATTTAGCATTTCTGTTTCTTGTTTCAGTCTTGGTTGTGTGCTTTTCAAGGAATTGGCTCACTCAAGTTGTTGAATTACTTGGTGTAAAGTTTTGTGATATTTACATAAATATCAGTGTCTAATGGATCTGTAATGATGTATATCTTTTCATTCCTGATATGGATAACTTACGATTTGTCTTTGTTTTGATCTGTGTTGCTAGAGCTTTGTCAATTTCATTACTCTTTCAAAGAACCAACATCTTTGTTAATTTTCATTTTTTCTATTTTCTATTTAATTGATTTCTACTTGTTATTTTTAATATTTTCTTATACTTTCTGTTTGATTTACTTTTTTAGTTTCTGGAAGTGGGAGCTTAGATCAGGGATTGTAAACTTTTTCTGTAACTGTTTCTGATAAATACTTTAGGCTTTGTGGACTATATTGTATTACAGCTACTACTCTACTCTTCAGGTAATACGTAAATGAAAGAGCATAACTTTGGACACAGATTTGAATTTCATATAATTTTCATATATCATCAAATAAGGTTGTTCTTTTGATCCTCCTCCCTTCCTCTTCCATCCCCATTTATAGATATAAAAAACCATTTCTGGAACTCTTGTCTGGCTCATTCAGTAGAGCATGTGACACCACTTGATCCTGGGCTCATGAGTTTGAGCCCTGTGTTGGGTGTAGAGCTTACTTAAAAAAAGTAAAATCTTTGAAAACAAACAAACAAAAAAACCTTTCTTAGCCTGCTGGGCATACAGAAACAGCTTGCTGGAGTTGGCTTCTGGATTGTATAGTTTGCCAGCCCCTTGCTTAGATCACTGATTTTATACCACCCTTCCCCCCCAAAAAGTTTTAAAGCTGTGAATTTCAAAGTACTAATTTCCCACATGTTCTGATTATATATTCTTTTAAGTTTTTATTTTAATTGCAGTTAGTTAATGTACACTCTTATATTAGTTTCATGTGTACAATACAGTGATTTAACAATTCCATACCTGGTGTATTACCTGGTGCTCCTCTGATTATATTTTTATTAACTTTTTTGTGGGTGTGTTTGATTTATTCTCGACACATGGATTATTTGGAAATTTGTTATTTAATTTCCAGATATTTGGGCATTTTAAAGATATCTTTTAATTGTTGATTTGTAATTTATTATCAGTGTTGTCTAAGAATATACTCTGTATGATTTCATTTCTTTGGTCTTTTTTGGTATTTTCTAGCATATAGACTATTTTGGTGAGTGTCACATGTGTATTTGAAGAAATGTGCATATTCTAGAATTTTTCAGTGCAGTATTCTATAACTTAATTAGATCAAGTTGGTTGATAATATTTCAGTCTTCTATATCTTAAACTTGTTTTATCAGTTACTAAGAGAGGGATGTTAAAATCTCCAACTATTACTGTGACTTTGCCTTTCACTTCTGCCAGTTTTTTTATGTATTTTGAAGTTCTCTTGTTAGGTGTATACACATTTGTGATGAGTATAAATTGTTCTTGTTACCACTGTGAAATCTCTCATTTCTAGTAATATTTGCTTTGAGGTTTACTTTGCTTAATATTAATTTAGCTATATAACTTTCCTAGTATTTTCATGATTATAATTTTTTCCCTCCCATGTATAAATATGCCCTGTGTATTTATATTTAAATTGACATGTTTAGTTTAGTTAGGTTTTTCTTATCCTGCCTTCTTTTTGTTAAACCAGTTATCTTTTAGAATTTCATTCTATCTCCTGTATTGACTTTAAAAATTAACTTTTTGAGTTATAATTATACACAACAAAACACACCTATTTAAGGTATATATTGTCATGAATTTTAACATATTTATACACTCATGCCCAAAAAAGTATCCCTACAGTCTTTGCAGACAATTTCAAGCATCACCGTAGACACCCATCAACATACTGTTATTATAGATCACATAAATCTTTTCTAGAGTTTCACGATTGTAGTCCTACAGCATTTCTTGCATTTTTCACTCAGCATAAAGCTTTTGAACTCACTTGTGTTACTGTATGTATTCAATACTTTATTGACCCCTCCGCCCAGAATTCTATTGTATGAGTATACTAGATAACATATTTTGTTTATCCATTTGGATTGCATATGTTTTATGGCTATCATGAATAAAGGTGCTGTGAATATCTGTCTTGAGTCCATGCGTGGACATATATTTAAGTTGGATAAATAACTAAGATTGGTATTGGTGGATCATACAATGAATACATGTTTATTTTTTTGTGGTAGCTTTATTGAGACATATAATTAGCATACAATAAAACTCACCCGTTTAAGGTATAAATTTAGTAGCTTTTAGTATATGCACAGAGTTCCACAATTGTTACCACAATCAATTTTATACCACTTAAATCATCTTCAATGGCTGTCACCCATCAACTCTCCCTTCCTCCCTTGCCCTGAGCAACCAATAGTTGACTTTCTGCATATCGATTTGCCTATTCTGGACATGTCATGTAAATGGAATTCTACAACATACAGTCTTTCATGTCTCGCTTCTTTCACTTAGCATGTTTTCAGTGTGCATTTGTGTTGTAGCATATATCATTTCGTCATTCCTTCTTATTGTGAAATAATATTCCATTGCATGGATATTTTCCATGTTATCAGTTGATAGGCATTTGGGTTGTTTCCACATTTTGGCTGTCATTTAATGAGTACTGTGAACATTGACATACGAGTTTCTTTTGTGGAAATCTATTTACATTTCTCTTGAGCATATGCTCAAGAGAAATACAAGATGATATGATAATTCTGTGGTTAGTTTTTCAAGGAGCTGTAGATTTTTTTCCAAAATGACCATATTATAGTCCCACCAACAAAGTTGAGGGTTCCAGTTTTTCCATGTCCTCAACAATAACTTGTTTATGTATTTTTAGTTTGCCCATTTTAAATTGGGTTTTGGCTTTGTATAATTGCATTCTAAGAGTTCTTTTTTAGATACAAATCCTTTTTGACATATGATTTGTAGATATTCGCTCCCATTCTTTCAGATCCCTTTGAAGCACAAAAGTTTTAAATTTTGACCAAGTTCAGTTTATTTTTGGTTATTTTTGCTTATATTTTTGGTGTCATTTCCAAAAGCTATTGTCAAAATCAAGATTTGGTAAAGTTTTAGCCCTGTGTTTTCTCTAGAATTTTTTCTTATAAGCTCTAAGTTTTTTTTCTTACATGTCTTAGAGTTTTAGTTCTTATTTTCAGCTCTTTCATCCATTTTGAATTAATTTTTGTAGGTAGTGTAAGGTCCAACTATTTTTTTACATATTAATGATAACCTTTGGTCCTACCACCATTTGTTGAAAGACTGTTTAACTTTTAAGAAACTGCCCAGTTGTTTTCCAGACTATTCCATTTTATATTCTGTCCAGCAATGTCTGGCAATTCCAGTTGCCCACATTCTTAGCAATGTTTGGTGTTGTCAGTCTTTTTAATTTTAGTCTTTTTACATGGGTGGGGTGGTTATCTCATTGTGTTTTTATTTTGCATTTCCCTGATGATTAATGAGGTTGAATATCCTTTCATGTGCTTATTGACTGTATAGGGATTTTTGTGTGTGTGAACTGACAGTTCACATTTTTTTCCCCCATTTGTGGAGGGTGACTTCTTTTTTCTTGTGATTTCATTAGTAGTTCTTCTTGAGCAAGTGATTCTTAAACTTTTTGCTCTCGGGCTCCTTTACTTTCTTACACATTATTGGAAACCCTAAAGAACATTTGTTTATGTGGGTTATATCTATCAAAATATATCTCATTAGATATCAAGCTGAGGAATTTTGAAAATATTTATTCATAATTCGATTATAAACTCACTGAATGTTAATACAGACAACATTTTAACTATTTCCTAAAAACAAAAAGGAAATTAGTGGGAGGCATGACATTATTTGTAATTTTGCCAATGTCTTTTAATGATGGCTTCATACATAATTTGTTATTAGTGAAGCTTTTTTTTTTTTAAAGATTTTATTTATTTATTTGACAGAGATCACAAGTAGTTGGAGAGGCAGGCAGAGAGAAAGGGGAGGAAGCAGGCTCCCTGCTGAGCGAGAGCCAGATGCGGGGCTTGATCCCAGGACCCTGGGATCATGACCTGACCTGAAGCCAGAGGCTTTAACCCACTGAGCCACCAGGTGCCCCAAGTGAAGCATTTAAAGAAAACCATACTCACATGTATTTGTTAAAGAAAGGAGTATTTTAACATCCTTTTTAAATAATTGTGATATCCTCTTGATACTATACCGAAGCTTAACAAATGTAGTTTCTTAGGTTCTTGTTCCAAGATGGAATCTGAAAGAGCTGCAGTGATCTTTTTGTTAGTCTATCTTGCACCTGGAATGAGTGATGCACTATATATGATTTTCTAACACTATGCACTGGTTATTTAGAAGATACTGGTTTACTGAATTATGTAGCTATCTACATATTAATATATTTCATTATTCAGTATTTAAAAATCACATTTATGAACGTCCCTATTGATCTCAGTAGGATAGTTTGTATTTATTTATTTATTTATCCATTTATTTATTTATTTGAGAGCGTTTGTGAGCAAGCCGAGCAGGGAAGGTAGAGGGAGGGGAAAGAATCTCATCACTGAGTGCAGAGCCCAGTGCTAATAAGTTCAGTTTCAGGACTCCAAGATCATGAACTGAGCTGAAACCCAAGAGTCTGGTGTTCAACCAACTGAAATACTCACATACCCTGCAACAGGATAGTTTTGGGAAGCTGTCAAGCTCATGGTGCTAGGTTCAACTTTTCTTTTCTTTTCTTTTTTTGAAGATTTTATTTATTTATTTATTTATTTATTTGAGAGAGAGAGAGAGTGCGTAAGCGCACGCTAACATACATAAGCAGGGGGAGTGGCAGTGGGAGAGGGAGCCTGATGTGGGCTAGATCCCAGAATCCAGAGATCATGACCTGAGCCCAAGGCCAGCCACCCAACCAACTGAGCCAGTCAGGTGCTCCTGGGTCCAACTTTTCTAAAATTATGACTTTTGCTTGAAAGCTCTCACATTTTATTGTTGGCAACAAAAAGTTTTTCTTGAAGTGATAAATTTGCTTTGTTCACTTTTCAGAAAATACCTACTTAAAAGTAGTTTTCCATTGGAAAAGTGGTCTAACTCCGCTTATAATAACTTAAACACTCAGATGCATTTTCTTTTTTTCTTTTTCCTTTCTTCCCCCCGCTCCCCTTAGGGGGTGAGGGGCAGAGGGAGAGAGAGAGAGACTCATAAGCAGGTTCTGTGCCCAGCACAAGCCTGAGGTGGGGCTGGAAAACACAACCCTGAGATCATGACCTGAGCCAAAATCAAGAGTTGGATGCTTAATGGAATGAGCCACACAGGTGCTCCAACTCAGGTGCTTTTTCTCAAGACAACTGTGGAAGCACAAGTTTACAGCCCATCATACAGTGTTAAGACATATTTAAGAGTTGAGATTTAATTAATTTCACAGCTTCGTCAGAAACATTCTTAAGTCAAACTGGCCTTTTCCCCCCTCTGGTGCATAGCAATAAATAATACAGTGATTATTGGGTATCATTGCCTTAATTTGTGCTAAGTGATAGTAGTTACATCTATCATTGCTTTTGTATAGTCAGCACACATACTCAACAGAAGTTATTTCAGGATAAACTGAGATGCAAAAAATTTACCACTTGTGTTTGTTACCATTTTCAGTAAAGATCTTTGATGACTAGTTGATGCTAGTATCAGATATAGTCAAAACAGAAAGTCGACCATATCCATAAGGCAGAAATATAACACTGTAGACCAGATATTAACTCATTTCCTGTATTTGCAGATAAGTTATCAGTTCAGTTCCACTTTATCTTTGGGAAGTGGAAGAGCCTGTTTCTTTTACTGACTTTATCCAGCAGGGTTCCAGCAATGTCTGCTGCTGTGTGGGAGTTTATAAGTCTTTCAGATATTATGTATACTTTTTCAACCAATGCGATATGATAACTTACTCTTTAAGATATTTTTCATTGACTTTTTTATTTTTAGTTTGAAACAATGTAATGATTATTGGCTTTTAAAAAACTCATCATGTGTACATTTAAAGTACATTTAAATTCCTCTTTTTTTTAATGCTGAGTGTTCTCAAATGATAGTAAACTGAATCGGCACCATAACTTTATTTGAATATGTTTTATTACATAAGGCATGAGAGGACAACGTAATAGTATTTTTGCAGCCAAAGGGAAAATAGCTTATCATATTCTCATTTGTAAATTATAGTTTGATTCAGATTCTTTGGAGTAGTTTTCCCCTTTGTTTTTGTTTTTATTTTTTTTAAGATTTTATTTATTTATTTGACAGACAGAGATCACAAGTAGGCAGAGAGGCAGGCAGAGAGAGAGAGAGAGGAGGAAGCAGGCTCCCTGCGGAGCAGAGAGCCGGACGTGGGGCTCGATCCCAGGACCCTGGGATCATGACCTGAGCTGAAGGCAGAGGCTTTAACCTACTGAGCCACCCAGGTGCCCCTTTCCTCCTTTTTTGAGTCAGAATTCGGATATGTCAGTTTCTTTTTCAGTGTGATAATGGATTGAAACTACAAATCGTCTGATCTCCCTTTTATATTTTTATTTTTTAAAAGATTTTATTTATTTGTTAGAGAGAGAGTGAGAGAGCGCCACAAGCAGGGGGAGTGGCAGGCAGAGGGAGAGAGCCTGCTGTGGAATTTGATCCCAGGATCCTGGAATCATGATCTGAGTGAAAGGCAGACACTTAACTGACTGAGCTACCTGTGCATCCCTAATCTCCCTTTTTTATTCCAGTGATCCATTCTTAATTATAAAGTTCTAAATACTCTTAAAATATTATTCAATTTCAAAATAGCTGTTTAGATATAATTTTAAAAACCAAATTTGATATTATTGTAAAGCAAAATACTAAGAGTACTCTTACTGTATTTCCACAAATATACATATTAAAAACTTTTAAGACTTCAAAATAATAACTTACTGGATCATAATGAGGCTACAGAGATTATAGCAAGTATGACTATTAAAGATAGCTGGTAAGATCACAGTAGTACTGGACACCAAGATCTTTCATATTTCCTCATAATTGCCTTAGTGGTATTCATTCCTTACTGCAGGTTTAGGATCCCATCTGGTATTATTTATTCTATGCCTGAAGAACTTCATTTAGTATTTCTTGTATAGATCAGCTGGGAATGAATTCTGTTAAGTTTTCTGTCTCAGAATGACTTTAAAGTGAACAGTTTAAAAAACAATATATCGCTTACCAGTTTTCTTAGTTTTATATCTGTGTATACTGAGCCTATTGTCATTACATACCATCTTTTAATCCTCATTTATCTTAGCTTTACAGGGTCTGCATATGTTCAGTATATTTAATGCTTATCAGTCTTCATGTCATCATCTGCAGTTATTTTTGTTGTCTGAAGCTCATTTTCTAATAGGTGCCACAGAAAGCACTCATGGGAACAATATTCTTGCATGTTGGTAACAGTGCTCTTTGGACACCTGGGTGGCTCAGTCGTTAAGCTTCTGCCTTTGGCTCAGGTCATGATTCCAGTGTCCTGCTCAGTGAGGAGCCTGCTTCTCCCTCCCCCACTCCCCCTGCTTGTATTCTCTCTTTCACTGTCTCTCTCTCTCTCAAATAAATAAAATCTTTTTAAAAAACAACAAAACAATGCTCTTTAAGGTTGAAAATCCAGTTTTGCTGCATATAAAATAACTTAGCTAGGCTTTTCTCTTCTTGATTATTTTAACTGTTACTTCATTTTCTTCTGGCATAAAAAGCATTGCTGTTGAAGTTTGATGATAATATTATTTTATTTTATTTTATTTTATTTTGCTTTTTAAATGATTTTGTCTTGATCTCCATAGGATTTTTTTTCTTTAAATTCTATGAAGTTTAGGATGTATCTTGTTTTCTGAGTTGATAGTTTTAGTTAGACATATCTGTCAATATGTAATTTAAAATCCTTTAAAGATTTATTTGAGAGACAGAGAAGGAGAGAGAGACACACAGAAACAGTGGCAGTGTGAGCAGGAACAAGAGGGAGAGAGAATCTGAAGCAACTCTGTGCTGAGCACAGAGCCTGATGCAGGGCTTAGTCTCACAACTGTGAGATCCTGACCTGAGCCAAAACCAAGAGGCAGACACTGAACTAATTGAGCCACCCAGATGCCCCTAAAATCTTTCCTTTGAGGAAAATCTTCTAATATTCATTCTTTCGCCATGCTTTTGATATGGTTTCCTTCTTCAGGGACTACCTATTTTCTGTTACATCTTTGTGTGTCTTCAGTATTTGTAATATTTTGATGTCTTTTAAAAATTTCCCCATTTTATCTTCTATTTCTTTTAAGGCATAATCTATTGTTTACTCAATTTTCTGTACATTCTAATTCAGTCTTTATTTCTGATACCTTTTTTTTTGTTATTTCTGATTATTTTGTTTTGTCTTTATGATTTGAATTTTTCTAACCCATATGTCTCGTATCATTTTCTCACTAAGTCTTGTGTTCTGAAATAGAAGGTTATAATTTTGATCTATATGCATATTTTTCTAACATGCATTCTTTATCTGTAGAGATGTTATTTTACTCCTTGTATTTTTTTTCTTAAGATTTCATTTATTTATTTGACAGAGATCAAAAGTAGGCAGAGAGGCAGGCAGAGAGGAGGAAACAGCCCCCCCCCCCCCCCCGAGCAGCCTGATGTGGAGCTCAATCCCAGGACCCCAGGATCATGACCTGAGCCGAAGGCAGAGGCTTTAATCCATTGAGCCACCCAGGCGCCCCCTCCCTGTATATTTTATTACAATAATTTTTGTGTGGATTTAACACCTGTACTTCCTTGTTGCTCATTTTTTTATGAGATTAGGTTTTCTTAGAAGGTTTTGTGGCTTAGGGTATCTTTTCTAACTGTTTTGGTTTTTAGTAATGTTAAAAAATACAGTGATCGCTTTTTGAGTTTTTCTGTCTCTTTAATTACTACCCAATATTTATCTGAAACTTCACTTTCCTTTTTTCCCCCCCTTTTGTATTTTATTTTATTTTTTAAGATTTTATTTATTTATTTGACAGAGAGATATCACAAGTAGGCAGAGGCAGGCAGAGAGAGAGGGGGAAGCAGGCTTCCTAATGAGCAGAGAGCCCAATGCAGAGCTCGATCCCAAGACCCTGAGATCATGACCCGAGCCAAAGGCAGTGCCTTAACCCACTGAGCCACCCAGGCACCCCCCCCCCCCTTTTTGTATTTTAAAGTAGACTCCATATCTAGAATGGAGTCCAGTGCAAGGCTTGAATTCACCATCTTGAAATCAAGACTGAGCCAAGATTGGGAGTCAAACACTTAACCAACTAGCTACCCAGGTACCCTCTTTCCTTCTTTTTTGTTGTGACTTTGCTACTCAGTTTTGATTCCATTCCCAGCAGTTTCTCCTTAGTGTATGGCTTATTCTAGAAGAGAACCATAGTTGGTAATTTTCAAGAGTTCATAGGAACTGTTGTTCCATTCTCACCATGGACCCCTTTGCTGTTAGATTGGCAAGACAGCAGCTTTCTCTCCTCATGAAATTGATCTGCCATGATTTGAATACCTATATTTTAGCTATTTCGGGCTCTCTTGTTTTCAGGTGTATCATACACCTTGTTGATCCCTTTTGCTTTCTTTTGCACTACTGCATGTGGGTGCTCAGGTGCGGTGGCTGTTGGTTTGTCCTCATCTGCTTGGAATTTAGGGGAGACAAAACCTTGTCTCCTGGTTTTGTTGTGAATTCGCCTTTGGTTTCTTTTTTTTTTTCTTTAGGTCTCTGTGTTTCCCTTGGGGTTCGGAGACATAAGAACACTATCTTCCCAAGATTTTCCCCTAAATGCCTATTTTAGGGACAACTTCAAAAAATATAAATTGCAGAGAAGACATTGCAGGGTTAATAAATTTATTAAAGCATCCTGTACGGTAATGTGGGAATCTTGTTTTTCCTAGTTCTTTAAAAAATTATGCCACATTCATAAAGTCTCCAAATTATATAGTTGAATGTTCAAGAAAGACTAGGATTGGGTGATGAATTGTCTTTCAGAATTGGAGCATCATTAGACATCTGATTGCATTATTCTGAAGACTAGGATTTTATTGTCAATGACGGCAGAGCTTTTAACCTTGATATTAATAGGTTCCTCTTCCTACTTAGAGATGTAAGCTAAAATATTTTTACCTTACGTATGTATTTACATACTTTATTTTTAAAAAGATTTTATTTATTTATTTGACAGAAATCACAAGTAGGCAGAGAGGCAGGCTCCCCTCCGAGCAGAGAGCCCAACACAGGGCTCGATCCCAGGACCCTGAGATCTTGACCCCAGGTGAAGGCAGAGGCTTTAACCCACTGAGCCACCCAGGTGCCCCATACATGCTTTATTTTTTATAACATTTACTTAGTGTAAGCAAGGGTAGGAGCAGAGGAAAAGAGAGTGATCCCTTTGAGCGCAGAGCCTGACACCATGGGGCTCCATCCTAGGACTTTGAGATAATGACCTGAGCTGAAACCAAGAATTGGAGGCTTAAGTAACTGAGCCACTCACGTGCCTCAGATATTATATGTGTTTTTAATTGACCACAGTACAATCTGTTCTACAAGAAATGTGTCGTAATTCTGCAACATTAGTTAGCTTATAGATTCTTGATAAATAGGGGAACAGTGTCAGTATAACATGGGTAGTGTATTGCTTTCTACATGACTTTTTCCTAAACTAGACAAAGGGATCCTGAATAGAGGGAGTTGAAATTTTTTAGATTTATTTATTTGAGAGAGAGAGAGAGCAGAGATAGCACAAGTGTAGATGGATAGGGAGGAGCAGAGGGAGAAAGTCTTTTAAGCAGACTCCATGCTGAACGGGTTCAGCTCAGTCTCAACAACCCTGACAAGAGTCAGACATTAACCCTCACTGTGCCATCCAGGTGCCCCAGAGAATTGAATTTTACATTTCATCAAGAAAGTAAAAAACTTTAAATTCAGCAGCTACAGAAACAAAAGTCCCCCATCCCCAAATACACACACACACACACACACACACACACACACACACACGTTTTTAATTAGAAGTGATAATTAGCAGTGGCAGGGAGGGGGGCTTCCCTCCTAGAGAAGTACACTCTGGTCTAGCAGGGACTTTTCTTATGTGGCAGTCTGCATTTCCTTTTGTGTCCATCTTAGCTCTACTGTCTTAAAGCTCCACTTCTCAGTTCCCATAAGCCCTTGTTTCTTTCTCTGTTTTTATTACCTTTTATTAAGCCCTGAGGTAGCATCTCAGCTGCTGTTAGCTGCCTCACTGTGGTGTCCAAGTTATCTCTGGAGTGTCCTAATCATTGTTTTTGTTAGTGCTATGGTTACAGAGTTAACGGGGCATTGACTGATCGGCCTTGTATACCCCTCTCTGCCCTCCTGGACCAATTATTTTTTCCTTAAGCCTTGTTATTTTTAGCGTTGCAGAAAGCAGGATTTTCAGGAATGTAAGTATTTGTGTTATAGCAGATCTACTAAGAGGCTTCTTCAAGAAGATGCTGGAGCTTAGTGTGGTTGGCTTTGTAGCATTATTTCTGTTCTTGAAGGACTTCATAGAGTCCTGTTTTCTGGCAATGGAGAGCCAGTGTTTGGGATATGAGAGTTACTATTGATTTTAAAATCCAGGGGAATGGGGCTCCTGGCTGACTCATTTGGTTTAAGCGTCTGCCTTCAGCTCAGGTCATGATCCTGGGGTCCTGGAATTGAGCCCCGTGTCGGGCTCTCTGCTCAGCAGAGAGCCTGCTTCTCCCACTCCTTCTGCCTGCTGCTCTGCCTACTTGTGCTCTCTCTTACCTCTCTGTCAAATAAATAAATAAAATCTTAAAAAAAAAATAATGCGGGGGAATGACAAATAGCAACCATTTGAAGAATTTTGTTATAGATCACTGGAGCGTTATTTTGTGCTGTAAAGACGCTGTTTTAACAGAGATACCTAGGGACACCTGGGTGGCTCAGTCGGTTAAGCATCTGCCTTCAGCTCAGGTCATGATCCTGGGGCCCTGGGATTGAGGTTCTTTGCTCAGCAGAGAGCCTGCTTCTCCCTCTGTCTGCCCTGGGCGTGCTCATGCTGTCTCTCTCATACAAAAATAAATTTTAAAAAACAAAAACAGAGGTACCTAACATTAGAGAAACTGAGTAAAAGTAAAATTCTGTATGATATGATATGGAATGATGTATTTTGATATTATCTTTGTTTTGTTTTTTAAAGATTTTATTTATTTGACAGAGAGATCACAAGTAGGCAGAGAGGCGGGCAGAGAGAGAGGGGGAAGCAGGCTCCCCACCAAGCAGAGAGCCCCATTCGGGGCTCAATCCCAGGACCCTGAGATTATGACCTGACCTGAAGGCAGAGGCTTTAACCCACTGAGCCACCCAGGCACCCCGATATTATTATCTTTGTTTTGATCTAAGTAGGGAATTATTTTTTAGGTAAGTTTAGCTTTTTAATAATCTTTAATATCTTTTTTTTTTCCTTCCAAGATTTTATTTAAATTCAAGTTAGTTAACATATAGTGTAGTACTGGCTTCAGGAATAGAATTGATCCAAATAGGCAGTTGTAATTGTAGCCATTTACAATACCAAGGTTTGTTTTAAAAATAAAATAATATTCAACCTTTAGAAAATGTATAGCAGCATCTTATTTGCTCTGATATAAAAGCATTGGATACAAATATTCAGTACAAATAAAGGAGTTATTCCTGTTGAATAAGAATAATGATTATATATACGGATTATATATAATACAGATTTAAAAATGTAATCCTTACCAAAAGATACCAGGTAGTCTCATTAAAACAGCAGGAATTGGGGCACCGGATTTCCTCAGTTGGTAGAGCATGGGATTCTCGATCTTGGGGTTTTAAGTTAGGGTCCCACGTTGGGTGTAGAGATTACTAAAAAACGAACAAAAAACCAAGGAGTTATATGCCAGTATGACAGTAATGTAAGAAAATCATTCATGTGGTAGATGATTCTAGAAAACTTTTACAAATGAGAAAAATAGATGTACAAATGAAGAAAAATCAGTATACTTTGACAGTATACTTGGCATATAGTCCTTTAATCAGTACTACAAAAACAGTGTTAACTGGTAATGTGGATTTCCCCCATATAAAAGGAAATGAATAGGGAGCTTTATTAGGGAGTAGACTCTTTAGTATTAATTTGGGCAGTTAAAGAATTGAGGTTGGCATTGGGGTGTGGCATGGCAGGCCCTGTTATTTTTGGTAATATGTGATATGCCAGCAAATTCCAATGGGATTCTGTCTCTTATCCTGAGTGCTCAAGGAAACAACCACTGTTCTTTCGGACAAGTTTAAGAATAGGTGAAAATTACTGAAAACTCAGAGGAGATTGTACAATTGAGTATTTCAGTAGCGCAGTTTATTTTTTAAAATTTTTTTAAAAGATTTTATTTATTAGAGAGAGAGAGAGCACAATAGGAGGGAGGGTCAGAGGGAAAAGCAGACTCCCCACCAAGCAGGGAGCCCAGTGCGGGACATGATCCTGGGACTCCAGGATCATGACCTGAGCCGAAGGCAGATGCTTAACCAACTGAGCCACCCAGCGCCCAGCATAGATAATTAAATGGACCCAGGAGAAAGGATCTGAATTATAAGGATGCTCTAGTTATATTTGTGTATTATAAGTACATTAATAATTAACTTCTAACATTGTCAGATTTTTCCTTTGTTTTTTAGCACTGTTGGATATTATGTAGTTCTATTTTGTTTCTTCTGGATGTGGAAAACAAATATATTACACATATTTATTTTTTAAAAATTGAGGTATAATTGATACACAGCATTATATTAGGTTTAATGTAAAACAGAATGATTTGATATTTATATATATGTGTTGTAAAATGATCATCACATAAGCTAACATCTGTCACCATAGTTAGAACTTTTTTTGGTGATGAGAACTTTTAAAATTTATTCTCTTAGCAACTTTCAAACATGCAGTACTGTATTAACTATAGTTTCTATGCTCTGCATTACATTTCTATAACTTATTTTAGACCTAGAATTTGTACCTTTTGAGTCCCTTCACCCATTTTGCCAACCCTCATCACCCACCTCTGGCAACCACCAGTCTGTTCTCTGTATCTATGAGCAGAGTGTTTTTTTCATTTGTTACTTAGATTCCACATAAAAGTGAGGTCATACAGTATTTTAACTATCTTCCCTTAGCACATCCATGTTGTCATAAGTGACAAGATTTCATTCTTTTTAATGGCTGCATAATAGTTCTGTATGTGTGTGTGGGGTGTGTGTGTGTACACACACCCTTTATATTCCTTATCCATTCATCTACAGATAAATACTTCAATTGTTTCTGTTGGCTGTTGTAAATAATGCTGCAATGAACATGGGGCTACATACCATATTTTATAAGTATAATCTAAAGGCAGAATGCCTGTGCTCAATGCATGTTTTTTTTCCTCATATCTTAAGGAAGAGAGAGAAAATCCTTCAAAACGGAGTAGGATTGAACGTGATATAGATAATAATTTGATCACATCAACACCAAGAGCAGGAGAAAAGCCTAACAAACAGATATCTCGAGTAAGACGGAAAAGTCAAGTAAATGGAGGTTTGTTAATATTTAGATATTATTCTATTAGGTGTAAGCAGAGATCTTACCTGTCATGTTTATTTTCTTTTTTTAAAAATTGACTCTAGAGTTTTTCCCTTATTTTTATAATCTTTGTATTAAGTATCAGTAGCATGAAATAAAATAAAAATTTATCTATCTAGTATAAATCTATTTTGATGAGTTAAAATAAATAAAGTCAGAGCAGCAAGTTTTATGCTGTTTATCAGAAAAATGTATATGGAACATTTTTGACCTCTAATAAATTCAGTTTACTGAGTTAATGTATCAAACTTAATGTATTAAAATATGTATAAAGAATTTATTTCTGGATCATGGAATTTCATAGCTCAGAGGGGACTTGTATCATTGGGGCAGTGGTTCTTAACTAGGGGTGGTTTTGTCCCCAGGGGACATTTATTAATATCTGGAGACCTTTTTGGTTGTCACAGCTTGTTGGGAGGTTACTACTCGCATCTAACAGGTAGAGGTTAGGGATGCTGCTAAACGTCCTACAATGCATGGGACATCCTCCTTCAGTAAAGAATTATCCAGCCCCAAAATCAGTAGTGCTGCTCTTGATAAACCTTGTTATAGGTCAGTATCTTATAATATTGCTGAGAAGCTTCTCAAAGTCAAAAAGGAGAAGGAAGGACAAGCAGAGAAAGCTATAAAAAACAACACTTTAGAGTGTGGATTACTGCTTTTTAACCATTGCTGGTTTAAACACAACAACAAGAATAATTCCTTACCTCTTTCCCCTCAATTCAGTGTTGTATCTCTTTTGTTAGAATTAGGGAAAAAGAAACAAAAGACCTATTTCAAAGAAGGAAAGAATGTGGTAGATACCAAGTAAAGTTGCAGAAGGTCAAGGATGGTTAATCAAAACACATTTGTTTGAACTTATTTTTATTGTATATTTTCCAAAAATCCATGAAATTTTTTTATTCGTAAGAAACTAAAAAACCAAAAGACAAAAAAACCTGTTCTTAACCACTCTGAAATGATGCTTGGGTATATATAAGTAATGGACATTGCTGTACACAGTCTTCTACTTCAGTAGATCTATGTTGCCTCTACTTATTTAGCCATTATTTGTTACTAATAGATTGGTTTTGTGAAGTAGGCAGCCTCCCAAAATGTAAATAAGGACAGGATCTTGCATTTATGTTTTTGATGTAACTTGCTTTACTTACAAAGAATTTATTTCATTTTCTGTAACACTGTGGATTTTGAAGCCTTTCATTCTATATACTTATAGATGTCAGCATGCTTTGTAGCAGTTATAAAACATTATAAATAAACTTGTTATAAAAATAATTTGATTTATAATTTATTTACCTCAGGATATTTTTAAGTAATCAGCTTTCTTAACATTAAATGTTCATCAGTTTTTATGAAGTATTTGAGGCAAAAAATTATTTTCATAGTGAATTGTTTAAAACATTTCTTAAAGTCATGTTTTCTAGATTGCAACCTTTTTCTTGTTTCTTTCTTAGAAGCTGGTAGTTACGAAATGACAAATCAACATGTAAAACAAAATGGAAAATTAGAAGATAATCCTTCCTCTGGCAGTCCTCCAAGGACTACATTGTTGGGGACCATATTTTCTCCTGTCTTCAACTTTTTTTCACCAGCAAATAAAAATGGTAAGTATAGGGTCGTCTGGGTGGCTCAGTCATTAAGCATCTGCCCTTCGGCTCAGGTCATGGTCCTAGGGTTCTGGGATGGAGCCCCACAACAGGCTCCCTGCTCGGCGGGAGGCCTGCTTCTCCCTCTCCCACTCCCCCTGCTGGTGTTCCCTCTCTTGCTGTGTCTCTCTCTGTCAAATAAATAAATAAATAAAATCTTCAAAAAAAATTGGTAAGTATAATTATAACTATTACCCATAATTTGGGTTTAAAAAATTAATAGTTTTCCTAGTTTTTTAAAAGATCTGTTTGATTTTACTGGCATATTTTGTCAGCATCTTATGTTTGTTTTCAGCCTCGTTAAAAATACACAGCTTCTTAAAGACCATTTTTTTGTGTGTGACTGAGATAAATTTAGGTCATGTTTAATTCTGTTAAAGTATTTCACTACCTAAAAAGTTAAATGCTAAACTTTGGCCTGGAGGGAAAGTAAGTAATTTCTTTTATGTTGGAATGATTTCTGTAATCCTTAGTGTGTACCAGGAGAGAATCCAGAAATATTCTCAATATTCTAGATTAATAAAGTAGAATTTGTTAAATATTTTAAGTGAACTGAAACTAGGTGATTTTCTGTAACACATTTTTATCATTTGTAACACATTTTGTCATTCATCATTTATCATCAAAGACCCACTAGGGATCTTTAATTTGGATAATTAGTAACTACTCTAATGCAAATGAATTGAAGGTTTTCATTATACAATGCCTTTGCAAAAGAATGAAACTTGGATTGTTTCCCAACATATATTTTTTTAAAGATTTTATTTATTTGAGAGAGAGAGAGCATGCACGCGGGCCCTAGAATAGGGAGAGAAAGGGAGAGAGCCGACTGCATGCTGAGTATAGAACTCAGTGTGGGGCTCGGTCCTACAACCCTGAGATCATGACCCACGCTGAAACCAAGAGTTGGCTGCCCAGTGGACTGAGCTACCCAGGTTGTCCTGCCCCACATATATTTATTAAAGATTTAACTTAGTGTCCTATCTTTTTTGATGATTAATTCTTAATTTCATAAATGCTGATTTAGTCTCTGGATTACATGAGGGTAAGAGATTATGTCTTTATTTTTGCATCTACCAGGTTGTTTGATATAGCATGGGGCACATGGAAAATAGCCGTTAAATGTTTGTTGCCTGATTATTTAAATTCTAGTCTGAATTATGTTTCTGGATAGTAATATAATTTTTAAAAGACAGAGTGGTACACTATAAAATCTTAATGCTCTGGGAGCTAAAAATAATGCATGTTGACACATGAAAGAACTTGTGAAATCCTGTAGAAATAAAACAAAAAACTACCTTTAACTTTGTTTAACCCTGTATTTTCTAGACATATGTTACTCTAAGAACCCTTTTCTGTGGAAGATCAATTAATATCTTGTAAAACTAGTGCCCCTTAGAACATCTTTGGAAATAGCCGGTGTGGTGTGGTGGAAAAAGAATGGGCATTGGAATTAGAAAGATTTGTTTTAAAATTCCAGCTCTGCCACTTTTTAACTGTGTTACCTTGGTCCAGTTCTTCAAATGGAGCCTCTTAACCGTGAGAGAGGATAATCATACTTAAGTATGGGACGGGGTGATTTGAAGATTTCAATTCATTCAGTTCAATATTTGCCATGTCCCAGCCATTGTACTAGTCCCTGGAGATTCAAGGATGATTAACACATGGTCCCTGCCCTCAAGGAGCTTGCTTTTTTACAAGAGGGAGAGAGATGCATAAATAGGTATTATAAATGTTTATAAGTGCATTGATAGAGGTATGGGGCAGTGGGATATTCAAAGAATGGAGTGGTTCTATATTCTTGGTGGCATCTAACAAGTCTTTATAAAAAAGCTGAATCTGGTAAAGGGCATTCCAGATAGAATGAGCAGCATGAGGGAAGGCATAGTGTGTTTGAGAAACAAATTAGTTTGTTACAGATGGAGCATTGGATTTGAGGAGTGCATAGGTTGGGTTAAGATAGAGTTATAAATTTGGCAAATTAAAGCTAACATGGTAAGATATTTTCATTTTAATTTTATCCTTAGTGAAGGATGTTTGAAAGATTTTGAACTGGTGAGTAACATGAACAGATTTGTGTTTTCCAAAAAGCTCTTTGGCAGTAGTGTGTTGGCTACATTCTAAAAAGGTGTGTGGGGTAAACAATTGGAGTTGTAGTCCATGTGAGACTTCATGCAACCTTAATGGTGATATTGGAGAAAAGAAGAAGGATCAGAGATACAGAATAGACACATTTTGGGCACAGATTGGAGATGAAAGAAACAAGAGATTAAGAGGACACAAGGTTATTTTTTCAAGAGCAGGAAGTTATGTTTTGGAAGACAGATAATTGAATTTAATTTGGGCCATGCTGAGTTTGAGATGTCATAAAACAGCCAATAAAATGTCTGATAGCCATTGTCCTTCTGGTGTGGTGTTGAGCTTAGAAATCTGGGCTTAAGCAATAGTCTATTGTATTATCAGTTTACAGGTATTAAAATACCTATGGTCTTTTCATAATAAATAAATAATAAATTTAAATAATAAATGGTCTGTATGGTTCACCGAACTAAGATCTTGGAGGAATAAGTGTTTGGACGGAAGAAGTTGATGTTTGATAGTTACAACTTTTTCTTTGAAGGAGATGATGATGACATGTGCTGAGATTCCTGGTGGCAAGGATTGAAGAGAACAGTGAAGGTTTAGAGTGTTTGCTTTTGGGTATAATTTAAAGAAACACACACAGTAGTAAGCTGTAAGTTACATTGATTCAAGAGGGATTTCTGTAATGGATGACAGTGGAAAGACTGTCAAGACTGAGTAAGGATCCTGAAGCTGCTGGTTTGAGAGTGGTTTAAGTGATTACCATGAAATCTAACTAAATGAGAGGGTGGGGAACGAGCTGTTGAGGGATTGTTTAGAATGAAAGAGACTGGCTTTTATCAAACTTGAAGATCACATATAATAGGAATATGAGATAGATAAAAGATTAGGTTATGGTAGGAGATTGATATATTTGAACTTTAGTTTTCAGAGATGAGCCTTTGCTTAGTATGAATGTCCAGGTTATGGTCATGGTAGTTGCTTAAGAAAGCAGTATAAATGAAGAAGGAGCTAAAGAGGGTAAGACCTTTAAGGATTAGTCTTAGGTGAGTCATTGATATCACCTGTAGTAACCACTAGGTGATGTTTAATAAGAGCTTTGAACTGGTAGCTAGGTGTTAAATTCCTCTGATTAAGAGAGGGTGCTGGCTGCAGTTGGGAGATGTCAGCAGTGGGGATAAGTGAAGAATTATATAGCTAAGTGACATCAGTCTCAAAGGAACAGGCATTTTTTGCAAATCCAGTGGAAAACCATTGATCTGGTAGCAGCAATGGAAGTAAATGAGTTCTGATTCAGTTAGTATGTTGTGGGAAAGATGTCAGGAAAAGAGGATTTTTGGAAAGGGGTTGAAGCTGTAATGGAGAATGAGTATGGGAGGTTGATTTTATTGAAAATGACATTTGGAGCATTCCATAAAGAAATAGAGTTGGGGGGCGCCTGGCTCAGTTGTTTAGCGTCTGCTTTTGGCTTGGGTCATGATCTCAGGGTCCTGGGATCGGGCTCCATGCTCGGTGGGAAGCCTGCTTCTCCCTCTCCCGCTCCCCCTGCTTGTGTCCTGTTCCTCCTGCTTGTGTTTCCTCTCTTGCTTTCTCTCTGTCAAATAAATAAATAAGATCTTTAAAAAAAAAAAAAAAGCAAGTTGGGTTTATCTCATAGTGGAAGAATTGGGCAACAAGGTCATCTAGGTGGTGGTCGAGTATGATGAGGAAACTAACTTCAGTCTTTGTTACTAAGATGGAATCTTGTTAGGAAATTGTTCTTATGTCTCTGAATAAAAATGGTCTGATGATTAGATGAACAGTTAGCTCATTCTTGGATAACTACGTTTGGCTTAAAAATTACAACTGCCTACAGTGGCTAGGATGTTTAGTACTGGAAGAATCAGGAGCTGTTTAATGGAAATAAATAATGGAGAAGATAATGGAAAAAATACATATATAATGCCTAGCTCATAGTAGGCATTTAATAAATGATATATGCTTTATTGAAAAGTTCTATAGCCACCAATACTGTATTGTATACTTCAAAGTTGCAGAGAGTCTAGATCTTAGATTTTCTCACCACAGAAAAATGGTTATGATATGGCAGGATAGAGTTGTTAGCCTAAGGCTAGGTTGGTAATCATAATGCAATATATAAATGTATTAAATCAACACATACAGTTGAAACTTATATAAGGTTATATTGTCAGTTACATCTCAAAAATGTTTAAAAGTTCTAAATTATGACTGTGGTTTGACTATAAATAGGTGTTTCTAAACTATTTGAACACTTAAGAAAATTTAGTGCACCAATATCATTCTATTTTATAATAGTCTTTATTCCTGATTATTTGAAATGTCTGGAAAAGACTCATTAACAGTGGTATCCTCAGCTCTATCTTTGTTGCATTTAATTTTTCCAAATATTTGAGTTTACTTTTCATTATTTAATTTCACTTTTATTAAAATATATTTCACCTACATTATGTAAATTTAAGGGTAAACAAGTTGATTTGATACATTTATATATTGTAATATGATTGCCTTGTAACAGTAATTAGCACCTCTATCACATTACATAATTACCTTTTCTTTTTAGTGGTTAGAACAATTAAGTTCTAGTCTCTTAGCAAGTTTGAGGATTATAATACAATATTTGTCTATATTCACTCTACAGTGCATTAAGTCTCTAGGGCTTATGTTTACTTGCTGTAAGTTTTTTACCCTTGAAATCATCTATGCCTCTCCCCCAACCCCCTGTTGAGTTTTTAAATGATGGTTGTGAGCATACTGAATCTTGATTATAGGAACATCAGGATCCGATTCCCCAGGACAGGCTGTGGAAGCTGAAGAGATAGTAAAACAACTTGATATGGAACAGGTGGATGAGATCACTACCAGTACTACTACGTCAACAAATGGAGCAGCTTACTCAAATCAAGCAGTTCAAGTGAGGCCATCAATAAATAATGGTTTAGAAGAAGCAGAAGAAACAGTTAATCGTGATATCCCACCCCTTACAGGTAAAGAAAATTCCTTTTCTTAATGCATCTTCATGAATAATGTATAAGAATGTAGTATTTTTTTTCTTTAGTAGATCAAATACATAAGTTTTTCTTTCTTGAACATAAAACAATTAAAATTGGAATTAAAACTTTCTCCCCCAGATCTGGTCATTTTGAAATTGAATTTTTTTAAAAGGTTGCTTTGAGGGATGTCTGGATGGCTCAGTTAAGCATCTGCCTTTGGCTCAGGTCATGATCCTGGGATCCTGGGATCTAGTCCTGTGTCTGGCTCCCCGCTCAGCAGGGAGCCTGCTTCTCCGCCTGCTGCTACCCCTGCTTGTGCTTTCTCTCTCTGACAAATAAATAAAATCCTTAAAAAAAAAAAGGTTGTTTTGATTGAGCATTAGTCATTTTACAGTTTATTTGTACTACTCTATTTAGAGAATTTTAACACAAACAGCAAAACATACACTCTTGATATAATTGTACCAGTCTCAGACCTGAGTTCCCACCTACAGGCAGCCGTATACCTTCAGATTTGTTGCATATATAGATGACATCCTCCCAAAAGAAGCTTCTTTTCCTAGATCTTTCCCTACATCCAAACTTTGCAGCCTATTTCTGGATCCTTATAAAGGCCTAACATACTTGTTAGGAGCCTGAGCCAGTTGTCATGGAAATGTAGAACATATGAGATCAGAATTTATTACCTCTGAGGGTTGTGATATACAGATGTATAAAGCTAAAAGATGAAACTGTTCCATCATGCTTAAAAGCAGAAATAAAATTGAGGATGGTCATCTTTTCCCAAAGGAACAAGATCTCAGGCTTTTATTTTAGATTTGTCTTTTTATTTCCTATGATGTCAGGCATTTGAGAGACCCTAGCACATATGTATTGGTTCAGAAATGTAGTTTGGTGTAAGGAAGTAGAATGATGTTCTTCCCTTGAATATAAAGGGAAACTTGAAAAAATAAAACAAAACATTTAAAAAATGCATACAATCATGAAACTTCTATATAGCACAACCCAATAATACCAATAGGAAGAGAAAAGCGACATAACAGGAAAGATTTATTTTAAACTGGTGTAATAAAAGATTAATTTCTATAATGTTAAACATACTATCTATAATGTTAAATTATGTTATATTTTTTAAAAGATTTTATGGGGAGTCTGCTTCAGGCAGAGGGAGAAGCAGACTCCCCACTGAGCAGGAAGCCTGATGGTGGGACTTGATCCCAGGATTCTGGGATCATGACTTGAGCCAAAAGCAGCTGTTTAACTGACTGAGCCATGCAGGTGCCCTATAATGCTATATTTTAAGAATAATAATGAATCTCTCGAATCAAAATGGATTATGCACATAGTTCATTCTTGGATGGATAAGATTTACAAAGGAGCCAACTCTTCACCTATCATTTTATGCTCATTCCTTCTCCGGTGTTTGGGCAAATAGACTTAAGTCCAGGCCTCTTGTTTGATGTTTGTTCATTATTTTTGTGCTGCTTTATAATCCTTTATTTTTATTTGTATTTATTTATTTTTTTCTGACAACAGCGAAAACAGAGAAGGGATTTCTATAACATTAGTGGTTTCTGGGGGGGAGAGTGGGAAATAAAATTTACTCCAGTTGTCTCATTCATTTTTTCCCCCTAACATTTATTGAACACCTATTTTCTGTGTTGGACGTTATTTATAAAGATGAATAAGATAAATGCTCTTTGAGGAGTACACAATCTAGTTGATGAGCCAAGTAATCACAAAAATTACTGTACAGTGTGGGGAGTGATATTAGAAATAAGTGCACAAAATGATGAGGTGGCACATTGCATTTACTCTGCATCATGACAGGATAGAAGAAAAATTTTTGCTGATCTTAAAAGATGACTATGAGTGACAAAGGTTATTACTATTACTTTTCCTTAACTTCAAAAACCTAGCCAAAGAGAATAAGAAGGAAGGAGACTGGCTCTGTTATTTACTTAGCTTTGTGACTTTAGTCAACTTCTGAGATGGTTTTCTGACCTTTAGAAGGGGAAATAATTCAGGGTTTTGAAAATTAAATGGGGTGAAATAAAAGTGCACTCAAAGGGACGCCTGGGTGGCTCAGTTGGTTGGACGACTGCTTTCGGCTCAGGTCATGATCCCGGAGTCCCGGGATTGAGTCCCGCATCGGGCTCCCAGCTCCATGGGGAGTCTGCTTCTCCCTCTGACCTTCTCCTCGTTCATGCTCTCTCTCACTGCCTCTCTCTCAAATAAATAAATAAAATATTAAAAAAAAAAAGTGCACTCAAATATTGCTTCCTTTCCCCCTTTCTCTGAAGTTAATAGGAATTTGAAACAGAAGTAGTTAGAAGATATATTTTATATTACCCCTTGTGCTAATGAACTGTTATTGGCATAAAGTTGTTAGATGGACAGAAATTATGCTTTACATTTATTGTCATTCACTAAACATATACACTATGTTACAAGGTAATACATACACAAAGAATTAATACATGATGGGGCACCTGGGTGGCTCAGTCATTTAAGTGTCTGACTCTTGGTTTTGGCTCAGGTCATGATCTCAGGGTCATGAACTGGAGCCCCATGTCAGGCTCTACACTCATTGCAGAGTCTGCTTGAGAGTCTCTCCCTTTTCTCCCTCCCCTCCCGCTGCTCTCCCCACTCATGCATGCACTCAGTCTCTCTGTCTCTCTTTCTCTAAAAGAAATAAAATCAGTAAAAAAAGAATACCTGGTAATACCAAAAAGGATTTGTTTTTGTCCTTTGACTATTATCCACCAATATTGCATTCCTATAGATAAACTATAAAGTTTTTTTGAGTTCCCACTGTCTTAGTCCTTTTGGGCTGCAAAAACAAATTACCACAGACTAGGTGGCATATACACAGCAGAAATTTATTTCTCTGTTTAGGATACTGGGAAATCCAAGATCAGAGCACCAAGCAGATTCATTACCTGGTGAGGGCCTGCTTTCTGGTTCATAAACAGTTGTCTTATCATGTATCCTTACATGGTAGAAAATATTTGAACTCTCTCGAGTCTCTTTTATTAGGGCACTAGTCCCATTTATGAGGGTGAATGACCTCATGACATCCTAAAGTCTCCACTTCCAAATACCATTTTGTGGGGACACAAATATTCAGTCTGTAGCATCCATCTTGAACTTTTATCTCGGAGACAGTACCTCTAACTTAAAATCTTATATTTTGTCCTCTCCTTGAATTTGTTATAATTATTGTCTTAGAAAATTCCCAGCATAATTTCTTTCTTTCTAAGTTTTTTGTTTATTTAAGTAATCTCTGCACCCAACATGGGGGTTGAACTTTTGACCCTAAGGTTCAGAGTCACATGCTCTTCCGAGTAAGCCAGCCCGGCTCCCCTCCCGGCATTATTTCTAATGCTCTATCATTTGACGGAATTTTAACTTAAATGTAGAATGGACCGTTTGTCATGGAATATAGAATTACTTCATGATTATTTTTAGGTTGCTTGTAAATTAGGAGTAAGATAAAGCCTCTTCTAAAGCAATGGTTTCTATACAGAGCAGCATTTTGTAACTTTTTAAAAGAATTTAGACACCACTGAGATTCCTATAAAAATGTACATACATTTTTTTATAAGTTTTCAAGGGAGTTTCATGAACCTCTTAAGGAGTGTTCATAGATCTCAGGTTAAAAACTACCTCTGGCTGTAAGGTCAGCACAAATATATACTGATTGCTTATACATGTGCAAGGTAGTTTGCTAAGTGTCACTGCTTACAAGAGCCCCATGAAATATTTATGGTTATATATATAAAACACCATTCAACTAGAAACTGAAATTTCATGGAGTGTATGTTTCTGATAATAAGTAGTAAATTTTCTCTTGGCTGTGAGGGATTTTAATTCTGCCAGCCATGATTTAGCTTGCCATTTTACCTATAATAGCAATTTTTTCTTTTGGGTCTGGAGTTAGATCTCTGTGTTAATAAATTTGCTTTGCATTACTGTTTGTAAGTTATTTCTGTCATTTCTTGAACCTAAAATACACAGGGCTTCAGGAAAATCATATAAAACGGTAAAAATGTATACTTCATAGTGATTAAAAGTAACATTTTGTTTTCCATTTTATTAAGCACCAGTAACTCCAGATAGTGGCTATTCATCAACTCACGCAGAGGCCACCTATGAAGAAGATTGGGAAGTATTTGACCCGTGAGTTTTTTCGTTTTTTTGTTTTCCTTTCCCTCTTAGAGCAGAATGAAAGACGGTGGACCGGTGGCTGAATGGTATATTGGAAAGAACATGTAACTTGTAGGTATTAATACTTTTACTGAGTTACTGAAGTACTAATATTTTCAGTTTTATTTACACTTCACAGGTTGTGGTTTACTAGATTAAAAGTATATTATTTAATTAAAGATTTAAATATAAGCTGAATTTAGTAATATGTTTTATATTTATAAAATGTAGAAATGAGATTTTCTTAAAATTTGATTTGTAGGTATTATTTCATCAAACATGTTCCACCACTGACAGAAGAACAACTAAATAGGAAACCTGCTCTTCCATTGAAAACAAGAAGCACACCAGAATTCTCCCTAGTTTTAGACCTGGTAAGTATATTATATGTACTGGTAGAGAAAATAAAGGAGTTAAATTTCTTTTTTAAAACACTAGCCCAAAATACCTGGAAGGTTAAAAGTGAATGTGAATAATCTTAAACATTTACAAAACATGTCGTGGATGTTGTGAAATGTTTTTATTTGAAGCATAGTCTAATGCCAGGGTCCTCAATTTGGTTGTCATCAGGTACTCTTTGAAAATAAATTAGGCTTTCATTTTTGAAATTAGTTCTTTCCCCCGTATTTCTGAGACCCTTGTGATTTTTTTTTTTTTTTTTAATTTCCAGATAAATCCTACTTCATTTCATGCATAGATTTCGTCTTTTTTCGGGTGGGGGTTGGGGGTGGTGTCAGGATTATGTTTTTTTGAAGAACCAAATATTATCTGGGTTCCAATGAATGGACATGCAAGATTATAGCCCTTTTTCTCTTCTTATTTTTGTGCCTTATCTAATACCAATGACTTTATTAATAGACTCCTAAAAACATGAGCTCTTAATGCTAATAAAACCTTTAATATGCTCTCTTGGTGTGTTAAAAATTTATGTTTTAGGGTACCAGAAGAGCTTTGAGAATTGAACACCTACCTGTTACATAATATTGGGACACACGTTATTTATTTAGCCTTTGTTACTGGTATCCTATAATTGGAAATATGGTTTATTTCTCATAAAATTTTTTTCTTGAGGAAAAGTTTATTATTTGAAATCGTAACTAGCATGTATATTTCTTTTTTGAGAGTTAGCACCTTAGCCTTTGTCTAGCCAAAGAGATGTAAGAGAGCTCTCCAGAGGTCCTAAGTATTAGGTATTTATTAGAGGATAAGTAGCAAGAGAAAAATTTTGAAGCTTATTATGAGTAGTGTAGATTTGATGTGCAAGTTAGTGAAGAAACTGAAAAAAGAGCTTTTGCTATATTTTTGTGTTAGAAGTTGATGTGGTCATGATAGCAAGCTTGACCATATAATTTTTAATCCAGTGTGAAGGTAAATGGAAAAGATAGGACTTGGCTGAGCACAAATGAGTAATTTTATAGAAGTAAATGAAGAATGATCAAAATTTAGATAATCTATAGATGAAGAAGTAGTAGAATTAGTTATGATTCAGTTGAGGGAAATAGGATACCTTTTTTTAAGATGCTAAGACAATACCTTGAAATGTATATAGACTGATATGCTATTAAAAGAAAATGAGGCATATCTAGAGTATTTTTTGCTCTTTGCCTCCCCAGAGTTAACTTTAGGTTAAAAGAAACACTCCAGCTAATAAGATGTGGAATCACAAGGTATGAACATTTGTGTTTCATTTTATTCATTGTAAATGCATTAGAAAATTTTGGGGGTAGTCATTGGCAGTTTTTTTCCCAAAAAAAGTGTTTTCTCACTTAACTACAAATAGAACTGTTTTTAAATCATTATTTAAGAAATATAAATATTGGCACATATCTTAGATGGAATTGATCCTCACTTTCTTATCCTCTTAATAGCAAACAGGGTTTGATAATCAAAAATGACAAGTCTTCATTGACTGCTAATTTAGTTAAATAATGTTTATGTCTGAAACGTATTCAACAGATACTGAGGCATCCATTTTATAATATAAAAATCTTTATAAAAGGTTAAAGGATAAGGAGCTATGTGAATAGAATATATGTACTTTTAAATATAATTAGATTCTAAACTTCCATTTGCTAATTGTTAAATAAAAGGAGTATATATTTATTTTACTTAACAGAAAGTTGGCAGCTGCAGAATTCAGAACACTGGTTCTCAAACTCGAGCATGCATCAGGATCACCTCAAGGGCTTATTAAGTAAAGATTGCTGAGCTCCTCTTTATCCCCCTCTGAGTTTTTGAATTATCACAAGTGGAGCTGGAAGATTTGCATTTATAACTAGTTAGAATATTGCATTTCTAACTAGTTATTTATTTGCATTTCATTGCAGATGATGCTGATACTACTTGCTGGTCCAGGGACCATACCTGAGAACAAGTGGCTTAGAAAATTCTATCCCAAATTGCTATGCCACACATAGGAATGTATGATAAATATGAAATTCCACATATGAATGAGTACTTTCATAAATGTGTTTGGTGGTCTTGGGTACATGAAGTTATCATTTGAAATTTCTTTAAATATCTTGGTTCACTTGGTATGTGCTTTTTATTTTAAGGATGAAACACTAGTACACTGTAGTCTAAATGAGCTAGAAGATGCAGCACTTACTTTTCCAGTCCTTTTCCAAGATGTCATTTATCAGGTAATTAAAAACAATTTATAAATTGATTTGGCTTGTTAGACAATGTTCTGAACCAAGAAATCTTTTGTAATTTTGTGTGTATAAAGTTCAGTGTGTTTTTTCCTAAATGATTTCATCA
Source organism: Lutra lutra (assembly GCF_902655055.1). NCBI lineage: Eukaryota > Metazoa > Chordata > Mammalia > Carnivora > Mustelidae > Lutra > Lutra lutra. The sequence goes on from NC_062284.1 coordinate 63,768,388, forward strand.
ATATATTACTGACTTATTAACACAGAGTAGCATCATGCTAAATAATTACATAAGACATTAAAGTTACCCAAAAATGTCAACTTTTTAAACCAGTGATCTCTGCTAGTTTCATAATCTGTTTGCCAGCAGGTGGAGGCAGGAGCACTGACATCATAGATCCCCAAGAAGAACTTTCCAGGTTAACACCTGGTGTTTTTTGTTTTTTGTGTGTGTGGTTTTTTCCCCTCAAAAAATCCAGTTAGTATAAAAATTCATTCCTTGTTGGTCATTTTTATTTCCTTTTGTAGTAATATCATCTGTAGATTGCAGTTCGGTATATCTACTTTATATTAATCCTAGAATTCCAGGACATTCTTCCAGTTACTGCTTTAAAAATCTGGGTAAAATAATTTCTCCCTCATCTGTGTTGGTGGACAGGTAACCATGCAAAATGCAAATATTATTTACATTTCACTGTGAATTATGTGTGTTGGCCATAGTTTTTTCTTTACGTTTGAGATTTTCCTGTCATAAAATTTCAGTTTATTTATATGAATACACTTTGAAAATTGCAAGTGCCTTTCTGTCGTGGTGGTGATGGTTACTTAATTAGCATTACCTTCATACACACCAGTTGTTGAAGGGTTGGGAAAGGGTCAAAAAGTTTGTTCTTTGTCAAGAGGAAGCCAACCCAAGGATTAAATAAAGCTGCAGAATATTTACTGTGTGGAAGATGGAAAGGAGCTCATGGTTGTTTGTGCTCTTAATAGGCAGTTAGAATATGTAGTTTTCTTGCCACATGATAGTTCCTGTCTTTTGGGAATCAAAAAATTGTTCAGAGTTAAATAGAAGTTTGTGGTTCGGGATCTGCTTTACTTACTTCATCTTGTAATGAGTCATAAGAGAATTTATTTTAGCAATTATTGTTAGTTCTGGTTTAACCTAGATAGGGATTTCAGGCATGCTAATATTTGAGCACTATATTAATTTCCCTTCTGTGGAAGCTTGTTTTAGATCTGGCTTTTGATTACAGAATGAGCAAAATATACATAAAAATAAAGGATTTTAAGATTTTTGTATTTTTTTTGACTAGATATTATTTGGCTTAATGTAATCTTTTTTCTTAATGAGACATTTTCTGCCAAATGGGTTGTTCTTGTTTAGTCCACATCAAGGACAGGAGTCTTGTGGCAAATATAAATAGTTCAGTAATACCTCAGTTCTCTCTTTTTAGCTTGATAACTTCGTTTTTTGTTCAGGCTCTGAATTTGGAAAGGAAAGTTGTTATTTGAAACATATTAAATAATTATTTTTTGATGACGTCTTAAGCTTTCAGATTTGAAATTTGTTTCTTGCAGACAATTTTGGTTTGTTTATATCATTTTTAGTAGTGAAGTAAGAAACTTGGAAAGTAGATGAGTTTGATTCTTCCCTTTCAAGAGCATTTCTTTTTATTGTGACCATACAGTTGAATTTTTTCTTGCTGCTTCCACCATTTCTGCCTTCTCTTCTTTTTTTTTTTTTTTAAATAAAGTTCTTATGATTTTTTATGTTGATCAGGATAGTTGTCTTATTTTGAAGAAAAGTCTTCTAGCGGTGCATAAACTAATACTTATAAACACCATACATTTACTGCATCTACCTCTGGAATTCAAAGAACTCTTTTTCTTACATATTCTGAATTACACTTTCTGAAACTGAAAAATAAGTATTCTAGCCTAAATTAGGAGCATTGAGCAGGAAGTTTGAATCTTATAAGTTATAGAGATGATTGCATTTTATTATTATGATTTATTAGCTACTAAATTGTGTACAGAGTTTAGTCTCCCTTCAGTAAATTTTTGAGGATGTCCACAGTTAATATTCGGTATAATCCCTTGGATTTCTGGTTTTGGCATAGCCATTCTGTCTGCTTTTTTTAAAAAAATAACTGAAGAAATCTTGGGTTAGGGTTCCCCTAGTTTTCAGACCAGCAAGCTCCCTTTAAACAGGGAATGATGTCTTTTAAACTTTCAGTGGTGTTGTCTCCATCTACTGGCAAAGAAGAAATATACACAAGGGTCTGAGATGATCTAAGAGATTTTGGAGAAACCACATTATTAGGTAAGATGTAACTTACATATTTAACCACTGCAATATAATGTGGCCCACTTAAAGGTAGAAACCTGTAAAATACTGTATATACTCTTAAAAAATAATTTATTGAGATGAATTCACAACATAAACCATTTTTAAGTGAACAGTTCCATGGCATTTATCTATATACTCTTGAATATATCAGTTCCATAGCATTTACATAGCATAGTATATACTCTTAAAAATAAACTGGTAATGTTAAGGTAGGATCAAATTCTTCATCTGAATCAGCACCAAGTAAAGTGTCCTCTTGGGACTTATTTTACTTTGGGTTTCTTTTTATGGTAAGTTTGTTATGGTTGGCCTATACCTAATTTTAATTCTACTTGTTTTCTTTCTTTCAAAACAACTTAAAGTGTAAATTGTTTTACGTATGCTTTAATAATCATCTATGTTAGGGGTTGGCAAACTTTTTCCTGAAAAGGGACAGTTCTTAGTATTTTAGGTTCTGCAGTCTCTGTTCCAAATACTTTTTCTGCCATTGTAGCATGAAACTAGTCATAGACAGTAAGTACATAATCAAATAAGCATGGCGTGTCCCAGTAAAACTTCATTTTCAAAAGGAAGTGATGGTTTGTATTTGGCCCACAAGCCATAGTTTGGTGACCCTTGGTCTAATAATTATGAGAGTATATACAGTAAATTTATGTACTCAAATTCTAAGTGGGAGTAAGTAATCAAATGTTCATCAGAATTCTTAATAATGTATAGAGAAATTTAAAACTAGATCCACTATAATCTGGTTGTGGGCTTTCTTAGTTTTTTTCCAGATGAAAGTTTAAGGAAAATTTAAGGTGATCCCTACTCATATTTAAAGATTGCCTGCCTTAATGGTATATACTCTCTTTTTGATTGATAAGTAGGACTCAACTTACTTAATCCAGTTCTCAGAATTTTTGAGCAGGTCAATTATTCAAGCCTCAATTTACTACATTGAGTGTATTTGAATTTCATTTCTCTGGGGGATAAGAAATCCTAAAAGATACAACTCAGAATTTGATATATGTTACTGCTGACACTATATGGATAGACAGATTGTGGTTTGTGTAGATGGAGAGAATAAGTCATTCGAAAGAACTGAGTTTTTAAAGTGAGGATATGGCACTCACAAAGCAAAAGTATATGGATTTTTGTTTGAATGGGTCTTTTTTCCCCCTTTAAATTGGTTGTTTTTCCATAAATTATTTTACAGAAGTTAGTTATTGGGAAAACGTATTTATTCATAGAATGGTGCAAATGCATTTGATATCTGGAAAAACAAGTGCATGATCATTTCCAGTGCACATATTTAATCTTTATATTTAGCTTATATTGACACATTGTCAGGAAATCCATCTCGTGGTGTTACTCAGTTAAGAGGTCTCCACTGTATTTAGTTTCTGTTCCTGCAGATCCACCAATTCAAGACTCTAGGTCATCTCACTCCCTCTTCCATCCAGAAGATGACTTCTATCCACAAGCAGGACTGAATCAAAAGACAGATTTTTCACTTAGCTCTTGAGCTGAACCACCTCCTCAATGACCTTCCTCTATCTCCATCAAGAACTGGAGCTCAGTTTTTTGAAGATGTAATAGAGCTACTCAGCCCAAACGTGGCTAATTGAAGACAAAAAGAAGATGCCTCATTTGTTTCACCACAGTACAGCCAAACGTAACTGTGCTGTCCAACTCCTCATTCTGTAAAGTATGGCAGGGGCATCTGATTTTTGACTCTGTTCACCAATAAGACTTTAGCCAGTCAGTGGCTTTCTGAAGATCAGTAAAATCATCAAACTTTGGGTCAGCTGTCCAGAAATCAGATTGTGGTAAGCACTCAAGGAGAGATAGGTTCCTTAGGGAGCTACTTGCTAAAGGGTGCTTTGTTTTATTAGTAGAGGTTGCTTGTATGGGAAAAGTTGGGGGGAGAGGTGGGTGGGAAATCCATGTTTAGCGAAGCTCCACCTCTTCCCCATTACTATAGTTTGTTTTCTGGCAACCTTATAGCATAGAGTAATTTTTACAAGGGTCTCAAATATTTTGTACTACAGAACAAGAGGAATAGAGGGTCAGTGGCTTCTTTCTCCTCTTTATAGTCTTTCGTAGAAAAGTCAGCATTATTTTTGCTTCATGAAGAAAAAGGAATCATGTAAATGAAGAATTTTGTAGTAAATATCTAATCAAGTTTTCCTTCTCTCAGGCTCTGACTTAAATTGATATTACCAAGAGGCATTTTGTTTTGAACTTGACGAAGCATAATTTTTGTTGTACAAAAGTAGTATGTATAATTGTGCCCTAAATAAAATGTTTGGGGTCATGGACACTTAGTTTGGAGGATTAAAATAATATTTTAGCTGGTAGGGAATAATATTTTGATAATTAGTTGTAGTTTAATATTAAAAAGTAATTTTAAAGAAACTTTCCTTATTAGTAAATATAGTTAGTCATTGGTACTAATTTTTTCATTATAATTATTCATTACTGATTTTTAAGGTTAAAAAAAGAGAGCTGAAACCTACAGTTATTTACCTCTCAGAGGTGAGAAAATGTATTTCATGAGGAATTCTTGTATTCTTTGTAAATGTATCTTAAAATTAGAGGCAGTTTATTTTAAAAATGCATGGAAAATTCTTATTCAATAGCTGAAAACGTTCTGTAAATGGGAGAGGAGACAGTTGATTGCTAAGCATATTAAATTGTTTAGACAGTTTAGAATTTGTTTTTAAAGGCAGCATTTTTGTTTTACTAAAATGACCTTTTTTTTGCTTTTAAAATGATTAAATTTCATGTAAATATAAACACAGCAATAGTTTATATATATATATATATACACACATACAAATGAACAGTATATATATATACACACACATAAAAAATACATATGTATGTATGTAATGGCCAGTTTTTACTTGAAAATTTTGTTTCGTTGACAGTTTATCTGTATGAATACCATAAGCTTCACTTTATCCCATGTAGACTTTATAGGAAAATCCCTTTTCTGATTTACTCCTATTTAGTGTAGTGTTTTGAACAATCTTTTAGTTAGGGGTTTTGTTTTTACTATTTTTTATTTTGATGTTTTAGTATTTACCTATTCATTTCTGGATTGATCTGCCTACAAATACTTTCCCCAGCAACTATCTACTTCTCGTTGGAACTGTGTTAAGCAAAGGATGACAATAATGTCACCCAGTGGGTTATGAATTTGAGGTCTCCACAGGGCCTGCCTGAGCAACCCTCTTCTATAAAGAGGGTTTAGGTTTTATCTCTAGGCTCTAGTATTGATGCTAAGAAAATGTTCACTAAGTTAAATAGTTAAGCTATCAACTGATGCAATTCATGATTTAAAAGTACAGGTTGCTGCTGTACAGCTTTCTCTTTTGAGTTGAGGTTATCCAGTTCTGCCCCATAGAATCATACTCATTCCAGCTATTCTCCTTATGACTGATTACTTTTAAATAATAGGGTGGATAGTAATAATAGTTGTTGGCAGTCTCAGTGTGCCAGGCACTCTTCTAGGTACTTTACATGTATTAGCTTATTTAACCCTCACAACAACCCTATGAGGTAGGTACTGTTACTTTACCACTTTAAGAGACTGAGGTGTATAGAAGGGTTAACAACTTGGCAGAGTATACCAGAGGTGTACACTAATGTTTAGATTTTTCAGTTATTTGTAGTATCTAATTCTTCACATTCCCCAGCTTTGTTGGTTTTCTACTGCTTTAAAGTCTTACTGCTGATTATATAAATAGTATTTACCAATCATCTTTTTATTTAAAGGTGCCATACTCTTAAGTAGGTGAGCCCCACTGAATTGACTGTTTTGTTTTGTTTTAAACCTATATCAGTATAGAGCAACTGGCTGGCTCAGTTGCCAGTCACTCTTGATCTTGGGGTCATGAGTTTGAGTCCCATGTTCGGCATAAAATTAAAACAATTTAAAAAACTTTATCAGTATAGCAATAAATTCAAAGGATATCATGGAAAAACTTTTAATAAGATGTTTCTTTTTAAATATGGTAAGGTTGTATTATCTTTGCTTACAGCCATTTAGAAATATTTTTCCTTGGGCACCTGGGTGGCTCGGTCAGTTAAGTGTCTGCTTAAGCTTCTGACTCTTGGTTTTGGCTCCGGTCATGATCTCAGGGTCCTGGGATCCAGCCCCACACCAGGCTGTGTGCTCCGTGCAGAGTCTGCTTGAGATTCTGTCCCTCTCTTCCCCTTCCCCTGCTCAAGCTCTCTCTCTAAAATAAAGTAAACCTTTTTTTTTTTTTAAAGACATATTTTTCCTTAAAAGATTTACATGTAAGAATTTTTTTTTCTTCACTTGCCCACAAAGGCATGGCTGCTTTGGGTGTTTTCTTCTTCTCCCTCTCCTCCTCTTTCTTCTTCTTTTTTTGGTCATGCTGTTAAAGTTATCTATGAAATTAGATAAGGTTTGGTAAACTAATAGAAATTATTCAATTTATATAGATTGATATCACATACTTAGTCATGAATATGACTGTCGTAAAATATTTCTAATCAATTTATAATTAGATTGTTATTTTGGTGACCGCTTTTATTATATCTAGTTTTGTTTACCATTTATGGCCTGGCTAGAGTATGTGTATATACAATTATAGGATGTTCTCACTGTCTTAATACCAAAGATAGATTTTATTTTTAAAGTTTTGTATTTTGAACATATTCATAAATCCCTATCTTTGCATAGTAGTCAGTCCTATTCAAGATGTATCTTTGGGTATGGTATTTTTATATCATTGTTTCTTTGTAGCATTCTGCATTATTTTTAAACTTTTGGCTTTTTCAAAAGGTATGGTGGGAAGATGCGTAAAGAGTTACAAGTTTGAAGAAGGATGGTTAGTGAAATACTAAGTAGAGAAAGAATGTGGAAAATAGGAAGTAGGCAGCTCAGGACAGGAATCTTTATGATGAGAAAGTTAGGAGAAGATAAATGTAGTTAAGAGTATCTGTGGAATAGATTTGGAAGCATTCTGTAATGCCTCTGTGCATTTGTGTATTTCTGTATCTCTGTGACCTCACAGGATAAGTAATTGTTGTCTCTTTGTATTAAACATATCTTAAATTGTTTTCTGTTTCCTACTAGATAGTACTTAGTGTTTGACTTTTATATATTTTTTGCTTTAATATATCCATCCAAATGACTTAGACCCTGCTGGCCTTGTGTCTCAATTTCTATTTTTCTTTCTGAGATTTTGCCTTTGCAGCACAAAGCAGAACTTCCACCCCTGCTCAGATAATGTATCTTTCTATATTCTTCTTTTTCACTAACCACCTTAGTTTTGTGTATACATTTTAATACTGAAACACCTTCCTGTTCAAATGGTGAATCTGTTTTGAGGATAGGAACTTCTATAGCTAACAATTAATTCTATTCTCATGTAAGGAAACAGTCTAGCAATATATTCCCCATCTTTAGGGCCACATCTTCCCTTATAAACAAGTACATTTTGAGAGTAATATCAAATTTTAAGATGCATTTTTATATTAAGAATGGTCAAAGTAGTATAGTATGTAGTATATATAGTAGTATACATTTCTGTGTATAATGAAATAATAGTTTTGACTTAATCTGGAAGTCATGTATAAGAAATTAAAAATGTCATCTTTGTATGGTGCTCCACTTCTCTGCTTGGATAATATCATTTACATAGAAGTATTCCTCTAAAATAAAATGGAAGTATGTTAGGGTTCAGAGGAAACAAATCCCAAATTACAGAGACCTTACTTAGTTTACAGAATGGAGCAAGTGATAACAGAGATACTGAGAACAAAAATGCAAAAATAAAGTATTTTGGTAATTAGGACTGATGGTTCATAGTTTATCATCCTTGAGATGAGGTCATTGGAAAAAGTATTGACTAAATTGATTTTTTTTCCTTAGTCATCACAAATCTATTTTTCAAAAGACACATAGTTAATAAAAAATATTATTTCCAGTTAAGACAGTAATAATATATCTGAAATCTATCAGTTACCTGGGTTGGCCACAAAGAATACCAAATGTTTTTAGGATGAAAAATGTTAAAATTAATTAGAAGAGCAGCTCTAGTTAAATTTCTTGTGCCTCATCCTAAATGATAGTGATTGGATACCAAGGATTTGGTTATTTTTATTTGCTCTAGGGGTAGGGGTATATTGCTTTACTTTTATTTTTGATTAGTCAAGAGATTGAAATAAAATGCCTAATAGGATTCAAAGCAAGTATACTTTATCATTCTAGCCTAGAGGTAGGGGTAGTGATATTCTTAGCATATTAATAATTGTTCAGAATTTGTCTTCTACAAATGATTAGTTTTTGAGGAAACTCAGTAGTTGTCCTTTTGTAGTTATATAGGCTTGCTTCTCTTTGTTTTGTCTATATTGCTTAACTTTGGGTAATTCTATTTCATTTACTCAACAGTTTTTGTTTTTGTTTTAAATCAAGTATTTACTGTATATTTGACATTGTCTTCTGCGCAGAGGGCCCTGGAAACTATAAAGATTGGTAGTACAGTGGTCACTACTTCCTAGAATCCTTTGCTTGATTTCCCTGTTCTTCCCCAAAACATTCCCAGAACGAAATTTTTCTCATTTTTGTGTGGATGTCTATTAATGACAATTAAATTTCATGAAGCCTAGATTTTGAATTTGTAGTTACTAGTGGGTTGTGTTTTTTTTTTTTAATCTGAATCCAGTGAATCTGGTGCATACATCTTCTATAAATATTTGTTGTTCATGGTGTTTGAAGTTAATAATCACTGTTGAGTATAAAGTATAAAATTGTCTTTATAAAATTTTGTCACAAAATGAATATAATTTAAAATCTTCTGTAAATCCATTTTAGTGGTTGCTCTTGGCTTATAATTCTGTGCTTTTTGAATTCTGGAGTGTATTACAAGAGCTACATTAAATGTAGGCAAGAAGACAGACAAACATAAATAAGAAAGGGCAGTTCTTTGGGTACTATAGTTTTCCCTGATATTGCCAGTAAGTTTTGATAACTGGTATTAGACTGTTATATTTTCAGTCTCAAGTAGCCTGGTAGTGCTAATTTAGATGCCACGTCTAAATCAGTAAATGTAGAAAAAGACTGAATTCTGAAAAATTCCAGTTACTTAAACCCACCAATCCAGACATCTCTTTCTTGAACATTATTTATCTTAATAGAGATTGAAAATAAAGGTATTCTTAGCAGGTGATTGTTATGAAGAAATTTTGAATATAGAGGAAGGTCATTGAGACAGGTCAGCTAGAGGTGGACACAGCCTGCCTAATAATTGGATGGATGCTACCTGGCTGGAAGATGGAGCTGATTGGCGGATCAAAATCTCAAAGGGAAACCTTCAGTTTTTAGTTTGAATGTTTACTAAAATTATATTCCACAAAGTTTTATTACATTGTATGGTGCCATTTAAATATTAAAAAGTAACATCACAATGACTATTATTTCCCTACCAAAAGATTGTTTTAAGTGATTTTTGGTTTATGAAATATATTTGAGTGGTACTTAGTGAACTTTTCTATTACTTTAAAATATGAACTTCTTAATTATAATATATTCAGAGTTAGAACACAACATCTCTTATAAATAAGTTGTTTCTACTCTGTATGTTTATTTACTGAAGCGTGTCTTTGTTATTTCTTCAGGTTTACGTGAGATTAAGACCATTCTTCAGGGAATTCCTGGAACGAATGTCTCAGATGTATGAGGTAAACATGCTTAAGCTAATTACATAAGTATTTTTATTTTATTCAATACAGTACCCATATTTAGATCATGTATAATGATTACTTCTTTTCCCCTGAATTTGTAGATCATTCTTTTTACTGCTTCTAAGAAGGTGTATGCAGACAAGTTACTGAACATACTAGACCCTAAAAAGCAACTGGTCAGGTAAATTTAATTAAGAAATAGTGGAAATGTCTGTCACACTGATCTATGAAATTACTTTGATTCTATTTAATTTTGATGGCCATTTTCAGTTGGCTGCATATATAGAGATTGGTTGTGTTGAATGGTGAAATGAATTTTTTTAAGCCCCAAACTCTTTAAGAGTTCCAAATGATGTAACTCCAGACAGACGTTCTTTAAAGGATACAAAGATCAAATGTATATATTCATTCACAGTCCATCTGTATCCTCATTTCTTTTGGGACTGGGGGGAGAGTGGGGGTATGTGGAATTTTTCACTGTGTGCATGATATTTTCACTTCCTTATGTCTCTGAGATAATGCATGTTATGTCCCCTGTTTAATGGCATAGAGAAATAAGGGTTAATTTTAACAGAAAGGATAAATTAAACTCTTTTGCTTTTTTCAAGAGCAAATTTGTCCTCCATGGAAAGAAAACATTACATGACTCTAATTGGAAATTGCAGTTGGTTTAGTCACTCAAGTTATCCTGATCTGGACTCAGTTCCTTGTGTGTGTCCTGAGCCAGCAGATGCAGTGTGTTCCTGGTTAGGTGGGAGTGCCTTGGGTAATTTTAAAACAGTTTGAAAATTAGTTCCATTGTTCGTGTCAACTGAAGTGAGATATTAAGACTGTTAGCAGTCTTGCTGGATTCTTTAAGATGCCAGAGTTAATCTTTGATTTTTTTTTTTTTTGGACCAAGAGATGTAAGAGATGCCAGAAAAGGCTCATGAAAGCTTTAATAGCTGGGAGTTCATTTTCTTGAATACTTTCTTCCATATTTTTTTAGTGGAAAATCCTAATTTCTACTGTTAATGGTACCTTTGTTATTGAGTGGTTGCAGCTATGTGAAAAGACATTTTCTGATGTCCACACTTAGATTTTCTTTCTTGTAAATGGAACTGTGATTTTTTTAATCTAAAGGATCAGAATTTGTCCTTGTCACTTTCCATTTTATCTTCCATATAAGCATCAGATCAAAAATGAAAATGGTGTTTCCTATTTATGAAAGTATAATACATGCTCATTTTACCTAACTTTAACAAAAGTACACAAATGATTTTGTTTTGATGACTTCATTCATTCTGAAGATTTCTATTCAGCACCTCCAGTGTTCCATGCAACAGTGGTGAGCAATACCAGCCTTTTCCTTAGAGATTTCAGTTTTAACTGGGGAGCAAGTCATAGTCATGGAATTATGATGTTACAAATTAATGCCCCTCTTTTAAACTAGTTCTATAAAATTTACATATTTGGGAGTTTAAATTTGTTTTATGTAGTCGTATTTGAATAATTTAAAACAGGAAGAACTTTTTGAATAGTAGATTGAATTCATTAGAATGCTAAAGGGAATTATATTGAAGACAAGGGAGACTCAGAAATTCGATGATGTCTGAATCTCATGCATCCAAATGCAAATCTGATGACTGGCAAAAGTAGTTCCTTTGTAAAACTGCAAATACCTGCTACTGACTGACTGTCAGACTCCTGAATAACTGGAGGAGTTTTATTGTAATTTAATTGAAGTAATCATTAGTATCCACATACATAGTCATTTGTCTCCTGTCTTGGGTGAGTTTGCTGCTATTGGGGAAGAAACATTAGTAGTAATTTGCATTATGTGCTGCACTGGCTTTTCCAGTTTCCTCATATGTAACGTAAATGTTCATACAAATAAAAATGGAATCTTATAGGCCCAACCAGGAATGAAAATTCTATGGTCTTAACCTTTTCAAAGTAGGATGGTCTTTAAACCATACAGAAGTAGATCATGATTTAGTTAAACGTATTCTTTATAAAAAGGGAGGAAGAGAACTATTTTTAATACGTTTTGTCTGGTTAGAAAACCGTCATCACCACTGGCACTGGTGTTTTTAAGGTTGAGTTTTGTTCTCAGAGCTATGGCAAGTTTTGTTGGTAGAAAATGCCCCTTTCTTGAAATTCCATAATTAAAAGGTATGAGTAGACCCTAGCTGCTGAAAATTGTTTAGTGGGATTAAGACACAAGGAAGCCAAACTTACCAAATTATTAATGTATACATTTCAAGGTGATCTGTATTATTAGAAATATTTGGAGACTAACATTTTGAGTGCTAAATGAGATGATACAATTTTGACAGTTTATAAGTATTATTATAAAGCCTTTCATAGCTTTTTAAAATAACAGCATTTTTCAGTTAAGTATCGTTGGTAAAACATTAGTTTACATTTGTAATACTTAAATCTGAATTCATCATTTCATTTAATCCTTGTTTTTTCAAATGATCATATACACACTCAACTAAATTAAAAGAAAGATGGGTGTTTGGGAAAAGTTGAAATGATGGAATGTTTTGGCCTCCACACCTTTTTCAAAAACTATAAGGGAAACTAAAAACATTTTTAAAAATGCCAACACAGAAACATTCCTTCTTATATTTTCTATTCTGGCATGTACAGGGATAGGGAGGCTGTGTGGTCTTCTGGTTAGAACAAAGGACTGGGAGCCAGGAGGATCCTGGGTTCCAATGCGGGGCTAACCACTGACTTACTGTGTGACCTTGGGCAAGTCACTTGACCTCCTTGTGCCTCAGTCAACCATCTGGAAAATTGGTTAAAAAGCAGGACCTCGCTGACAACCAGATGCTGCATCTGAACTGAGCTTTCCTGGGTAAATAAATTACAAAAACAATTTACAGAGTTTTTAATCCCTCTTTATAATTTAATATAACATTTTGGGATAAGCCGAAGTCCTTAAAGGCATGGTAATATTTGGTTGTAAGGTTTCAATAATTGCTAACATTTTTAAAAAGTAAAACTGTAGCCCAAAGCTTAGGCTCACATTTATATTTGAATTTCCTTTGTGAGAGAAAATAATAAGGCTTAAACTATAAAGCCTATGGTATGTGTATGTATGTTTCAGTATATGTTGTAATTTTTAGAGTTTTCTTTTTCTTAGTTAATTTGTTTTTATTTTTATGTTTAGGCATCGGCTTTTCCGTGAACATTGTGTTTGTGTACAAGGAAACTATATAAAGGACTTAAATATCCTTGGAAGAGATCTTTCAAAGACTATAATAATTGACAACTCACCACAAGCCTTTGCATATCAGGTAGGAAGGGAGGGTTGCTAAACAAATTCAGATTGGGAAAAAATATATATAGTGAGAACAAATGCTGCCAAACAGAATATGATAGGAGAACAGAATTTTGACTGGTGAAATTTCTGTGTTTAGTATTATCTTTTAGAATTAGAAATGCCAAATTGCTATGTTCCATGTGGGAAATTTTCTTTTCCTTTTAAGATTTTATTTATTTATTTGACAGAGAGAGATCACAAGTAGGCAGAGAGGCAAGCAGAAGGCGGGGGGAGGGGGGCAGGCTCCCCGCTGAGCAGAAAGCTAGATGCAGGCTCCATCCCAGGACCCTGAGATCATGACCTGAGCCGAAGGCAGAGGCTTAACTTAAACTGAGCCACCCAGGTGCCTTGAAAATTTTCTTTCTTTCTTTTTTTTTTTTTTTTAAAGATTTTTATTTATTTATTTGACAGGGAGAGAGATCATAAGTAGGCAGAGAGGCAGGCAGAGAGAGAGAGGGGGAAGCAGGCTCCCCGCTGAGCAGAGAGCCCAATGCAGGGCTTGATCCCAGGACCCTGAGATCACGACCCAAACTGATGGCAGAGGCTTTAACCCACTGAGCCACCAGGCGCCCCGAAAATTTTCTTTCAATTAAGTACAACACAGATAAAAATCTGGGTAGTAGGCCTAAATAAGAAGGGACTGTAAAATATATATCAGGGGCTCCTGGGTGTCTCAGTGGGTTAAGCCTCTGCCTTTAGCTCAGGTCATCATCTCGGGGTCCTGGGATCGAGCCCTGCATTGGGAATCTCTGCTCAGCAGGGAGCCTGCTTCCCCCTCCTTCTCTGCCTACTTGTGATCCCTGTCTCTCTGTCAAATAAAATATATATATATCAGTTGATAGTATTCTTAGCAGTTGTTAAATAAGTAATTGTAAACATGTTTGAGAATTAAAAATACCTCAGTCATGTTCTGATATGTTTGCTTTGACGTTCTGAAATAATTTCTTAGACTCTTTTGTCAATATATGTATATGCTGTGTCAGTGTTTCTTTGAAATATAACTTGGGAGAGTGCCTAGGTGGCTTAGTTGGTTAAGCATCTGCCTTCTGATCAGGTCATGATCTCAGGGTCTTGGGATAAAGCCCTGCGTTGCGTTCCCTGCTCTTCCTGGAGCCTGCTTCTCCCTCTTCCTCAGCCTCCTTCTCCACCTGCTTGTGTTCTCTCTGTGTCAAACAAAGTCTTTAAAAAAAAAAAAAGGCCTTTTAAAGAAATATAACTTGAACTAGAACTGAGGCATCCTTGCAAAATGTTTTACATTATGAATATGTTCATGTGATAGTTTGAGATTTCCTTCACAATAAATCTGGGCAGAATAGGGATGGTGGAAATTGGGCTGGATGTTGATAGAACGAGTAAAAAAGTAAAAAGATGAAAAAGGAGAAAAGGGAAAAACTGCATATGGTATTGAAATATGTTCAAAATAGGTCACTGCTCACATTTTGAAATGTGTTTTTTAAGAATTTTTTACTGGTGGGCGCCTGGGTGGCTCAGTGGGTTAAGCCGCTGCCTTCGGCTCGGGTCATGATCTCAGGGTCCTGGGATCGAGTCCCACATCGGGCTCTCTGCTCAGCGGGAAGCCTGCTTCCCTCTCTCTCTCTCTCTGCCTGCCTCTCCGTCTACTTGTGATCTCTCTCTGTCAAATAAATAAATAAAATCTTTAAAAAAAAAAAAAAAAGAATTTTTTACTGTTTCCTGGATAAAATCATTTCAGTTGTCCTCCATCTTAAACACAGTATTCTGCATAAATGTTAAAGACAACCTAGAGATTATTTACTATGAAACAAATATGGTTTACATTCTTGTTTCTAGACTCCTCTTCAGTGAAATACCATTGTATCTGTTTGCTACATTAATGCTGTTTCAGGTTATCCTGGTATTTGTTGGAATAAAATGAATGTGATACAGTCCATGTGTAAAAGTATAGGCTTTCTGTTAGTGTTCTTTTTACACTGGCTGTACTCCTTCATTCACAATACCTTGCACTGACTAATAGTAGCTATTTCTTGAATCAGTGAAGTAATATTTTTAGTTATGTTAATGCAAAACTTGTCTCAGTGTATCTTTCTTGTATAGTTTCATATACACTAGGAAGACATTACGTGGAAAAACCAATTGGGCTTTGATGTATTCCCTAACATCTGTCTCTTGCACTGTTGAGTTGTTGGAATATGACAAACATAAACTTTGATGGCATTCCTTTTCAGAGGAACTTATTATATACATGTGTTTCTTAAGTATCTGTTATTTCTCTTTCAGGCTTTTACAAAGTAGGCAAAATGTAAAAAGAGGATTTAATTATTTATTTATCGTTGTAGCTATCTAATGGAATCCCTATAGAAAGCTGGTTTATGGATAAAAATGACAATGAGCTCCTAAAATTGATTCCATTTCTGGAGAAGCTTGTAGAACTGGTAAGTATATCTTAATTTTCTTTTGTTGCCTCAACTCTATTGAAACCTTTTTAACGCTTTATATTGACATTTTAAGTCAGCTTGGTATGAAATTAGGGAAAAAGTTGAAAAGGATTACAAGCATTTTCTCACCTTGTAAATTATATTAAAATCATGCTCATCAATATTTAAAAATTTGTAGATTGGGTGTTTTTATTTCACTGGGCTTCTTGCAAGTCACAACTAGTATCAAATTGATTTCACTTTGCTTTCATAGTTCAGGTCTAGAATTCATGCTTACGCTACTGAAACTTTATTCTGGCTTTACTTTTTTCCTAATATATAAAGTAGAGTTCAGTGGCTTAGCACTTCTGCCTGTCTTTTGGTTTTGCCTTTTAGTGCATAATTGTTCTTTACAGAATTAAAACCTGAATGACAGGTTTGGTTTTTTTAGTCTAAATTTAATTCTTAAGTTAACTGCTTCTTCATAGTAGCTTTATATTGGCCAAACAAAATAATATAAGTTGTAAAATAAACTGTATATTTTCTCTGCAAAGGAAGAATGTTATGAGAATCATATTTTTGAAATTTACGTGGCTTTTAAAAATGTCTTTTTCTCCACACAGAATGAAGATGTTCGACCTCACATCAGAGACAGATTTCGCTTGCATGATTTGCTGCCCCCAGATTAAGTACAAAGACTTGTCAAATCACTGAAGGGGGAGAGAATGCAGGACCCTTTTGGACTAAGACAAAAACATTGCCATTACTGTTGAAATTTTGCATTTTTGTACCCCGTCTTGCTTTTCTTATCTTTGGTGCCCAATAATAATCAAGGGTTACAGAAAGAGACTTTATCTCAGATTGAATACATACAGTAGGTAGGCTAAAACAGAAGAGTCTTTAGAACTAGTGCAACTCCAGTGAAATTTTTTTATGTACAGGACATCTGCAGTTTATAAAGAATTCTGTTTCTGCCACCAGCAGTTTGACCTGTAGTCACACAGGATTTTATGATAATAACAGAGATGAAAATGGACTTTTATTTTCTCTCTGTTTGGTGCTCTAAGTGGGTTTGTAGCCACTTTTCTGTTACTTTAAGATTCTCATTTCAACAGGAATGGCCAGTAAAAGTTGTTTTATTTTTCCTGTTAAGGTTTATAACCTTTTTACATTTTTGACCTGTATTAGATTAGATTTTCATTATGCATTCCTTTTAGTTGAGGCGCTTCATAGTTTTCTGGAAATAGTCAATTTTTAGTTTTTTATTATACATTTGAATGGCCGTTTTCCTGCTTTGTCTGCCTGCATATTGTATATTTGTTTAAAAATATTCTCTACTTTTAGTCCATGTAAGTTTCATTTAGAAAGACATGCATTTATATTTTGTTTCTGTAATATTCTACTGTAGGTGAAATCTTTTAAAAAAAAAAAAATCAAAGGACTGGGTAGATAAGAATATATGAATGACTAATATTCAAAAGATTTAAACCATTGTGATGGCATGTGTTCCCAAATGGTAATATCTTGCAGTGGCACACAGATTTAATGGATAAAGGTATACCTCAGACTTCACTGTGCTCACCAATCTTTGAGGAGAATGAGTTTGGTCACCTGTTGGGCTTGATTTGGTTACTGCTGCCTTTGGTTTTCTCCAGGAATGAAGTATTCAGCACAGTGACTCAGTATTTTTAGTTATTTTGCATGGGCTGGTAGTACCTCTGTTATGCTCTTGGTTACAATCAATTTAAAACTCTGTGTAACAGTCTTGGTACCTTACAGTAGCTATGCATAATCCTGTGGCACAGTAAACTCCCAGCCACCAATGCAGTTAATATGCTCTCATAGTGGTTTTCTATGCTATATGAAAATAGTCGTCAAGCCTTGGTTCTCTAATGCAGCTACCACAAGAGGTTGATATTTTTATAGTGGCGTGTAATCTCCTTTTCGGGAGGCTTTTTATGGAAGGTAGAATTTGTAAAAGTTAGTATGCTTTGCCTCTCGACTGCATTAACATGCCACAGGCTCAGACTGTTTTTGTGTAAAGGATGTCAAAGAACGGCACTTTTTCTAAAGAGAAGTTTGATATTTTGTATGCTTGTTAAGAAAGTACAGTATTGGAAATTAAAGGTGGACAACTGATAATTGAGGAGTATGTCACTTAATTTTTTATGTATATTACCTGTTTACTTGTACAACTTATTGTACAAATTACATGCAGCTTCATTTTCAAATGAATCCTTAAAATAAGGAAATCTTTTTAGGAAAACATTTAATTTTTGTATTTTTGATTTTAAAGGCATGAGTTATGTCAATTTTCAGTGTATTAATGAAGATTTTAACTTTTCATCAGGTTGAGTGTTTTCTTACTATATTATCTGTTGTGTATGTAGTTAGCATATTGTGTCACTGAACTGTTTAAAAAACCTAGCATGTAGAGCAAGCCTGTTTTGTGGAAAATCCTTATTCATTAAAAAAATAATCATGGCAGATATTCTGCAAAAAAAAAAAAAAGCAAAGCATTTGCAATTCAGAATACTGGTTTTTTTTTTTTATTTGTTTGTTTGTTTTGGTTGTTTTTGTTTTAATTTAAAGAAAGGTATTTTGCTTGCAGGAAAAAATACTCCAGATTCATTTTAATGAGAATCTTTGAAATGTATTTATCTTTAGGGCATCTGGGCATCTTTATGCTGTTTGTCTTCTGTCTTTCTTGAAATAAAATGTACATACGTTACCTTTACATATGCTCTTGCTCAAAATTGTGAACCTAGTTACATTTCTCCTTGCTCCCCTTTAATGCTCAAACAGTAAAACCCAAAACCTATACAAATTCTAAGCTTTCAGCATGCATTACAATTGCTGAAAGCTTTTCTAATTAAGTAAACAGTCTCAAAGGGCTTTCCCGTAACTGAAAGGGAAATGTAAGCACCTGTAATGTTATGCCTATGGGCACTTTAAAATAAACACCAACTTTTAATCATCTTTTATTAATGGTAAAGGTGTTTTCAGTCCCATGCTAGGAGAGTTCTTTAAGTCAACTGACAAAGGAATCTAGCATAACAAGATTCTGTAAAGAAATCAAGAGAAATTATATGGCCTGAGAGAATTTCTTGAGACCAATTTATTTTTCTTCATTACTTGATTTCAGTCATTTTAAATTTGTTGTTAATAAAAAATTTAAAATAATTTATGAAGAGACAGTTATCCAGTTTCCTTCCACTTTAATGTTTTACCTTCTCATTACCCCTTTTCTTTAGCTCTTGGTAAATGTTATCTTAAACACTTCCCTTTAGTTAAGTGGAGGTGTCTATTTTGTGAATTGAGATGTGCCCAACTGCTTCAATTCATGCAGGAAACATGAACTCTTTAAAAACTGACTGTAGGAAATGCAGGAGAGACGGATACCTGATAAGACACAGCAAAAGTGACCTATATACACATTACATATCTGAAGTACATACTACAATTGTGATATTTCCAGTGATAAATGTCTGGCTTTTAAGACATTCTTTTAAATATTTGTATTATTGTTAGGATGTTTAAATCAGTTGTGTTTTTTAATTCTGTGTAATATATGTAGCCCTGATCAGATTTATATCACAATATTTCTCTTTGAGTCTTAAAAGAGTTGATAACGATTTGAAACCATAATTGTTTTATATTAGCTAGTATGTATATTTATTTACCCAATGGCTTTATCTTATTTCCCAAAATTCGGGGGCGGGGGATTGTTGAAAGCATTGTAACTTCTATAAATGGCTATTTTCTTGTACCTGTCAGTGAAATGGATGTGTACATTGTTTTTTTTACATTTCTCTGGTTTTTCTGGTTTGTTTGGTTGTTGTTATTGTTGGTTTTTTTTGTTTTGTTTTTGTTTTATGTTAAACATAGAATGGTTTAAAAAAAGTTATCTTTGGCCAATGACTTTTTCAGCTAGATAGTACTTTCATTCAACCTTCTAAAGAAGTTCGTTTTCATTGTTTTGTCCAGTCAACTTGCCTGAAAAACAGAGAGACTTCATCTCATCAATGAAGAAAGCATTTCATTATTCCTACAAATCTTTACAGCGAGCACAGAATTCTTCATAAGGACAGATCTCTTCCACATCTTGTGTCAATCACATAATGCTGAAATGTAAAGGACACTGAAGCCTTCATTTAATTGTACTAACATGATGGTGTTATATACCACATCCTTAGATAGTTAAGGTTTTCTGAACTGACTTCTCTTTGTCTTCCTAGGTATTTATTTGTTACCTCTTTTAATCTTGTGTATCTAAATTAACTTAGTTAATAGTTACCCACTGAATAACTATGCCAAGCAACTAGGAAAGAATGTTTATTTTATTTCCCCTTATAGGGGAAGAGTGGACTGGGAACAAAAATGTATGGGCCAAAAGGCCTTAGGTTGTCATTCATTCACTTTCTTATTCCTCTCATGAGCTATATTTGAGTATAGTATTTTTTCAGTGCTCATATGCTTGATTGTGTCATTACTTTTACTATCTTCTGAAGGTGAAAGCCTGCTAGGAACCTGTATAAAACACATTTTAAAATTTCAGATTAAGAACCACAAAACTCAGTATCTTGTATTTAAATGCCACTTAAATTATTATTGGAATCCAAGTCTCACTCACTAGGATACATTTTTTATAAAATGTTTCTCTGTATCTTGAATTACTTGCCCAGAGGCAAGAGTTCTGGGGATATAATGTGTTTTGAGAAATTTTTAAAAAGGGGTAAGAGAGCAGCAAGTTTACACTTAGTTACTTTTTGGTTTTGTTATTAGTATTTTAAAATATATCAGTGGTTCCCAAACCTCACCATTAGAATTACTCTGAAGAGCTTAAGAAATATAGATTCCTGAGGCCTAGGCCTACACAATTGTCTCAGTGGATCTAGAGTGGGGCCTGAGAGTTCTGTTTTTTTCTTTTAAAGCTCTCCAAGTGATCCTAATAGCCAGCTTTGGGAAATCACTGTTTTAAATAATGTGACAGTGGTTTGAGAATAGGCAACTAAATAAAGGTTTACTGGATGTCTCTGTGGTAGTTTTTCGTTGGTTTTTTCCTTTTTTTTTTTTTTTTTTTAACTGGGATCAGATTTCACAGAACTTACTCAAGATACATGGAGGAATAATAAAGAAGATTCAGGCTACTGCTCATTATCATTCTTGTCTCATACTTTTTAAGAGTTTGCATTTCTAGGACTTGGAATAGTTGATCATATATATAGCTGGAGGACATCCCTGAATGAGACCATTATATATATTAACTGTAAAATATTTCACTATTTTTTTATTTTATAAATCTTTGTAGAAATAAGCAATGAAATACTACTTTCATCTTTTGAAATGGGATTTTTCAAGGTAGTGTCCTTTTGGCATTAAGGTAGGGGGGAGTTAATATTCTCTCTGCCTTTTTCCATGTGAATCAATATAAAAGTCATGGATATTTAAAAAAAAAATCTCAGTTTAATTTCTACATATTTACTATGCAGTATAGCCGTGAACAAGTAATGTAGACTTAGTTTTCTCATCTTCAAATGCCCTGATCACCCTACCTCACAGGGTTGTTGTGGGGATAAATAAAAGTTTTATGGAAACACTTTTCTTTGATGATATTTTATCAGCCATTAGAAACAATAACAGCTTATGTTTGTGTAGTGCTTTTTTTGGTTACAGTTACATGATTTTTTCACATTACTTTCCTCTCTGATATCTTCAGGACATACAGGTAAGGTACACAGAGTAGGTTATAGACACGAGGAATCACAATTTCTGGAACTACTGTTTGAGGAAGTAGAATAAAATCTGAATAAAGGGGCGAATTTTGAGAAGAAGATGATAGCAAATAACCAGATTATGGTGAGCCTAAGATGAGGCAAAATAACATGAACCACATAGCTACAAAACAGTACTCTGGTTCCATCCCAATCTCTCTGGTGAGACTTTTTTCCATCTTTACTGAGTAAAATTGACATTGTGTAAGTTTAAGGTGTACAGTGTGATGACACATACATTGTGAAATGTTTACCACAGTAAGGTTAGTGGACACATCCTTTATCCGATTACCATTTTTGTTAGGGTGAGATGAGAACATTTAAAGTCTAGTCTGGATGCGCCTGGGTGGCTCAGTGGTTAAAGCCTCTGCCTTCGGCTCAGGTCATGATCTCGGTCCTGGGATCAAGTTCCGCATCGGGCTCTCTGCTCAGCGGGGAGCCTGCCTTCTCCTCCTGTCTCTCTCTGCCTGCCTCTCTGCCTACTTGTGATCTGTCAAATAAAAAAAAAAAAAAATCTTAAAAAAAAAAAAGTCTAGTCTGATAGCAACTTTCAAGTACACACCACACTGTTAGCTATAGTCAATGTGCTGTAAACTAGATCCCCAAAACTAGATCCACCTACAACTGGATATCTATCCTTTGACCCGCATCTCTTCATTTTCCTCACCCCCTGGCTGTGGTGGAATATTTAATAACTGTTTTCCCTACGTTCCAATGGAGTTTAGTGCACATACATGTTTGAGAATCACTGCAGTACCTCTACTATCTTTAGAAAGAAATGACTGGACTTAAGGTGAATAGTTGACTTGGGAGTTTGGTTAGTAAAAGGGTCATTCAGAGAGAGTCTGATTCCAAGTTCCCAAATGCTGGTTAACTTACTAGACAAAGTTTTCTGAGCCTTGGTTTGTTTTCTGTGCAAAGGGTGCATCAAGATCTACCTTTCAGAATTACAAAGATGAAACATGTCAAACACGTTATAAACTGTGAGGCAATATACAAATAACTACAACAGTGAAAATGCTAAAGCAGCTAGTTCTCTTGAGGATATGCAGGAGATAATATGCACAGTGTCTGGGGAGATGTCTGAAGCTAGAAGGGGCAGGAAAGGGCAGTGGAAAATCATGGTATTGTAATACCACACGTCCTTGTTCTTTTGAGGAAAACATGGGCAATAGGGTACACTCAGATGAAGACAGGAAGTAATAATGGAGAGGTCGGTCACCTATGTTAACGTATTTGATGAAAATATGCTGAGTGTTAAGGAAAAAGTGGGTGATGAGAAAACGGTACTGAATGGCTTGAGAGATCTGGTTCAGAAGTCGGGGTAGTGGGGTTGATACAAATGATTTGCCAAGTTAGAAGTTTCTTAATGGATTAACCAAATGAACTAGATAGAGCTTTTAGTAGCTACCACATAACGACCTTTAATGTTATGTTTGATGGATGGCAATATTTGTTGAAAGTAACTATAAGCAGCCTTCCTAATGACAGTAAAAGTCATTTTAAAACATCATCTTATGTGTTAGCCACTATTTCAGGCTCTACGAATGGCGGAAAAAAGCAAACCTGACACTGCCCTCAAGCTTACAGTCTAGTATGGAGAACTGACAATGTTGGGACAAGGGTCACAGAGGAGAAGAGTGGCTTTAAGAATGCCAGTTACACAATCTCGTCTGGAGCCAGGCTTGGGTTGGCTGGAAAAGCATTAAGTTGAGATCTGTAGAATATTTATTAGAAAGAATGTAAAGCCAGGCTTGGTTGGGGGGTGGGGGGGCAGGGGGGGCGGGCGCGGGGTTGTAAAATCAAACAAGGGAGTATATGGTCAGATTTGTCTTCAAAAGATCACTTTGGCTGACAGGGAATAGAGTGGGTGGGTGGGACACCAGTTAAGAGTTTTGTAGAAGTTGACCTGATTCACCACACAATGTAATCTCTTCCTCTAAGACAACAAATGGTTAATCCACTGGGTGCTACCCTTTAGTGGACAGTGTGAGGCCAGGAGATTGGTAAAGTCCTAGGAAGAGTATGGGTTGTCCAGTTTACGGACAGGAATAGGAAGGTCCTCTCAGATTTTACGGTACCATATAAAACTAAGTGAAGGAAAATGTATAGGAGTTGAACAGAGACAGATGCTGTCAATTCATCTTACAAAATCCTTGAGTAGGCTTTTTGGGAGGGCTGAGGGCTAAGAGGAAAAACTCAATTCGTTCTTTTTTCTTTTTTTTTTTTTAATGTAGGCTCCATACCCAGCAAAGAGCCCTGTGTGAGGCTTGAACACACCACACTGAGATCAAGACTTTAGCTGTGATCAAGAGTCGGACACTTACTCAACCAAGTGGGCCACCCAGGTGCCCCCAATTAGTTTTCTGGGGTTTTTTTTTTTTAGATTTTATTTATTTATTTAACAGAGACAGCGAGAGAGGGAACACAAGCAGGGGGAGTGGGAGAGGGAGAAGCAGACTTCCTGCTGAGGTTGAGCATGGAGACTAATTCGGGGCTCGATTCCAGGACCCTGGGATCATGACCCGAGTTGAAGTCAGATGCTTAACGACTGAGCTGTCCAGGTGCCCCTAGTTGTTTCTATATCAAATACAAATCCAATCTTTTTACATATATAATGACTCAGTGAGTTTGGTACTTTATAAATATCTTAACTTGTCCTATATGCAATTAAAACCTCTTCAGCCTTAATTCATTTATCTCTGAGATTTTGAGTTTGGTACTTAATTAAGGGACCTCACTTAAAAAGAAGCCATTGGGGGGCGCCTGGATGGCTCAGTTGGTTAAAGCCTCTGCCTTCAGCTCAGGTCATGATCCCAGGGTCCTGGAATCGAGCCTCGCATTGGGCTCTCTGCTCATTGGGGAGCCTGCTTCCTCCTCTCTCTCTGCCTACTTGTGATCTCTGTCAAATAAATTTAAAAAAAAAAAAAAATCTTAAAAAAAAGCCGCCACTGGCATCTCTGCTTCATTTCTGTTGTCATTTACCACCTTATGGTTTTAATGATGAAGTTCTTACAGGCAGAGGTTTTAATATAAATTTGTTAAACCAACATTGATCAATTACTCTGATCATCTGTAAAATAATACTGTTATGTATGATTATAGGGCACCCCTAGAGACTAACATGTGAATCACAGACTCATTTTAAGGACTGAATGAATTTTGTTGCACATAATTCTAGACAATTATTTCCCTGCTTCCTCATTTCAAAAAGCAGCATGCACAACACTGTGAATAAATTCTCAATTTTTGCTTAACAAATTTATCAGGGCTGCATACATATAGCCCATGTATTTCTCCATAGCATCTCCAACTCCCCAAACCCATGTTCAATTGCTTGTAGATTCATACCTTCATGTTAATATCCCCAGAACCTAGAACAGTCCTTGGTATAGGGTAGGCACTCCATAATTATTTGTTGAATAAATCAATGAATGAGCTCACACTTCAAAGTTTGGACTTTGTTAAAATTTTTTGCTGAGGCCAAGAATGAAAGATGCTGGGGTACCTCATGACATTTAAAGAGGAGCTGGACAACTGGACCTCAAGTGAGGGCAGAAGGAAGTAAGGTGGCCTGGAAAATCATCACTTCATCAGGAGTTTGTGGTCTTCCCTTCAGGGTGCTGTCATCAGTCACCAAATTCTAAAGTCCTGGGAAAGAGAATCCTTCTGTTATCACTGCATACGATTCGCCTCAAAAGTTAAGAGGCTTAAGTAAGATAACTTCTCCCTCATTCATCTGTAGGTTGATGGGGCTCAGTTGAGCAATTCTTGCTTTTTGGTCTTCTGCAGTTGCATTCAAGTGTTTGGGATGGAGTCATATGAAGGCTCAACCAGGCTGGATACCCAAGATGGCTTTTTCACTCCCATCTCCGGTTCTGTCCATAAACAGCCTTTCCATCTAGTTAGTTTGAAACACCATGGTAGTCTTAGAGTAGTAAGACTTCTTACATGGCTGCTGGCTTCCACCAGAGTGAGCATTCCAAAAGGTGCAGATGGAAGCTACAAGGCTTGTTATGGCCTAGCATCCCATGTCACATCTGCCCTATTCTATTGGTTAAAAATGAATCATAGGGCTAGCCTAGACTCAAGGGGAAGAGACTACATAAGGGCTTGAGTACTATTCATTGGAAGGCCATCTTTGGAGACTACCTAAAAAGAATTGATAGTTCCAATGGGTTACTTAGATCCCACTTAGAGGCAGTTCCAGATTTTACAGAGTTTGAAGCATATACAATTTGGAAGGCTTTCTTTGAAGAGTGGAAGGAGTCCAAGTAACTAGGGGCCCTGAAGCTAAAGCTTCATTAGCTTCACAGTCAATTTGCTTTTGACCTTCCCAAACCAGCTATGCCCTTCCTAAATCAGCTATGGTAAGAAAGCAAACACAGCTTTTAGGAGCCTACCTACTCTTGTGTACTAGGACAATTTCCAGGAAATAAGGAATCATTGTGCACTTTCTCTAGTCTTCACCGTTAGTGTTCAATGTTCAGTTCAATATAATCTGATATTTGAATGACTAAAACTCAGGTCTCCTGATGTCAATAAGTGAAATTTCAAATATACCACATTCCACAATGTTTTAAAATTAAGTTTTTTTACAAACAAAACAACAGAACTGGAAGGATACTTTTTTTTTTTTTTAACTTAGTATGCTTTCTATACCTATTTTCTCTGGCTGCTCCTTAAATGTTGATGTCTTTCAAAGATTGTTCTCATTCTGTCCTATTATCAGATAGCCTCTAGTCACATGATTTCATCCACCACCATAATCAGATGACTCTTAGTCCTCTATCCATAGCCCAGGCCTCTGTGGTTCCAAATATATACTAGACATGTCTATTTGGACGTCCCACAAGAATGTCAAGATCAGAAGATCATAAGTTAATTTATCTTTAGTCCTTACTATGATGAGGCACCATTCAGTCATTTTCAAAAATGTTTATTGACCATTTACTATATGCCAGGTAATAGGAATACAGTAGTAAAGAACACAAAGTCCCTTACTCCAAAGAGACATTAAATATGTAAACAGGGTCATTAGAGATTGTGATAAATGTTATGACAAAAACAGAGTGATGAGATAAGAGTAACTGGCGGAGGCCTCTTGCAGGAGGGAAGTCGGGGAAGAGCTTTCTGCAAAGGTAACATATGAACTTTGATTTGAAAGAAAAACACCATGCAAAGATGTGTGGAAAGAACACTGTAGGCAGAAAGAATAGCAAGTACAAAGTCCAAAAATAGGAAAGGGCTTAGTAGTCTTAGACAGCTAGTAGCAATGAAGTTAATGAGAGAGAATGACATAGTGGACTGATGGGAGGTAGGGGTCAAAACATACAGGACCTTGTATGCTATAGTAAGGAGTTGAAATTTAAAAATAACAGGCCACTGAACAGTTCTGAATTTAGGGGGTAAGAGGAAGCAAGGACAGCTCTCATGTTTTTTATTTCAGCACCCATAGATTGGTGTCACCACCACTCATTCAATCTCCAAAAGCACCATCCTCTACTTCTGCCATCCCCTTCCCCTCCACATCCAATCAGTCACTGTACTAGTTGGGGTTATCCAGAGAAACAAAACCAATAGCATGAGATGCGGGAGTACGCGCACACACGCGTGTGCGCGTGTGAATGTGTAGAGAGGGAGGGAGGAAGGGAGAGAGAGTGATTGATTTAAGGAACTGATTCACAGATTATAGAAACTGGCAACTCTGAAATCTGCAGAGCTGGCCATTAGGATGGAGACCCATGCAAGAGCTGCTGCTGCAGAGTCCAAAGGCAGACTGGAGGCAAAATTTCTTTTTCCTCGGTGTGGTTTTTTTAAGTCCTTTACCTGACTGGATAAGACCCATCCAAATTTTGGAGGATAATATGCTTTACCTCAGAGCTTACTAATTTAAATGTTAATCTTTTACAACAAGGATATTAACAACAACTAGTGTTTGACCAAAAACTGGCCTAGCCAAGCTAATGCATAAAATTAACCATCCCAGTCAACGAATTGTTTTGACCCTTAAATATTTCTCAATTAGTCCTTTCCTCTGTTACCATTGCTTTACTTTACTTTAGGCTTGTGTTCTCCTTTAATTAATTCATAAAATATTTGCTTTACGGTATTAGGTATTGTGCCAAATGCTGGAGATACAAATGTGAATAAAAGATAGACTGTGTCCTAGGGATCTTGCATCCCACCCTTTCATCTATCTTTATAATGGATGACTATATCATTGTCTCTCATACTTTAACGTAAAGATTCATCTGAGGATCTCGTTAAAGGGCAGATTCTGATTCAGTAGGTTTGGGATGGGGCCTGAGATTCTGCATTTCCAACAAGCTCCCCAAGTACTGCTGTAGATCAAGAAAAACTATGAGTAACTGAGCTGTAGAAAGTCTCTTGAAAGACCATGTTTATAAAACGTGTTTTTGTAGGAGCAGCGGGCTGGTTCAGTCAGAAGAGCCCAGGGGCACCTGGGTGGCTCAGTGGGTTAAGCCGCTGCCTTCGGCTCAGGTCATGATCTCAGAGTCCTGGGATCGAGTCCCACATCCGGCTCTCTGCTCTGCAGGAAGCCTGCTTCCCTCTCTCTCTCTCTGCCTGCCTCTCCGTCTACTTGTGATCTCTCTCTGTCAAATAAATAAATAAAATCTTTAAAAAAAAAAAAAAAAGAAGAAGAAGAGCCTGGCTGTGACTCTTAGTTCCCCAGTCCTGAGTTCCAGCCCCACCATGGGTGTAGACAGTGCTTAAGTACATAAATAAATAAATAAACTAAAAAAAAAAAAAAAGTGTATTTGTAGACTCCCTGAAAGGATACACAAGAAACAGAGAACTGTTGCTCCTAGAAAGAACTGAATGGCTGATCATTGTATATATTCTTTTATAACTTGAATTTTATACCAAGTACATGTATTACATATTCGAAAACAAATTAACAACTAAAGCAAAATAAAAACTTCTGAAGCTGCTCCCCTCTTAATACCCTGCAGTGGAGCCCAGTGACCCAAAGGAAAGAGTGCAGTTTAGCCCATCTTAAACCCTTTGTTATAATCAGTTTACCTATTCAGTTTATCTCCGATTGTGCCCATCAGATCTGGGACCACAAGACTTCCCTCCACAGGAAATGCACTTGAACAAATCTCACGTGGTCTTTCAAACTCCAGATACCGAATCACTTAAGCCAGGAAACCTTTCATGCATTCCGCCTCCCCCGCCCCCCTCCCCCGCCGTTAAAGTTACCTTTTCACATTTAACCTCATAATGCTTCTTTTTGTTGCAGTCATCACACTGTGTCGAAATTTTGTTTACATGTCTATCTTTGCTACTTGATTGTGCGCTCCTTGAGGACAAGCCTGGAGACTAGGCCTACCGCAGACTGAGTTCCGAAATTATTCTGCGAAAGAAGCATGTACTGGCCTCAAGGGGCTCACGGGAAGGGAAAATCCTCGAGTTCTGGGGCTCTCTTCGATCTCTTCGTGACTAACTCGAGGCAAACGTGCCAGGAGCTGAATTCGAGCACCCTGGCTAGGAAGACGGCCAAGAATGCGGCCCTGACCACTCGCTCCTTCCCGGGCGCCGGGCCCACGTTAGCTTCCAGAAGGAGCTTCCCTCCGCCAGAGCGCGACGCCCCATCCGAGGGTCCGTGCTGCCGGCCCACCGCCCCCACTGGCGGCCCTGGCGTCCACAGCCCGCTTCAGAGCGCAGCTTGGAAAGCTTGGGGGTCTCCTTGGTATCCGCCAACAGCCCCGGGCGGCGACCAAAGCGAACAGAGAGAGGGTGCACCCGACCGGTCGGGGCGGGGCTGGGGTTGGCAGGGAAGGGTGGCGAAGACACGCGAGGGCCAAGCGCCAGGCTAGGGGACGACCTTCTAACTTCCTCGCACTTACGTTTCCTCCCCGGAGCCCAGGCTGGGGCAGCCCTCCTCCTGACCGCTTCCTCTCTTCCCGCCCTATTACCTTCAGGACCACTACCTCCAAGCCACGGAGTACTGTACGCTCGGTCTCACCCGCCCGCCCAACTCCCGCGCCGGCGATCGCATTCCACGCCCCGCAGTCGCCCGCTCGCGCGTCGCCCCGCTGCCTCCGCCGCCGCCGCCGCCGCCGCAGCAGCCGCCGCAGCAGTACTCCAAGGGGGCGGGGCCTGGGCCTCGGCGCACAGTCAGCCACGGTCCCAGCCTGCCCCGCGCCGGCCAACGAGAGCAAAGCCAGTGACTCACCTCCGCCGCGCTAACTCCTCGGTAGCTCTCCCCTCACACACGCTCACACCCGGTTCGAGATGGCGGCGGCGGCAGCGGCGGGGGACTCTGATTCTTGGGGTGAGGAGAAGTTACGGGGCCAGGGCCTGGGTCGGCGCCGGCCTCAAGCCGAAGCAGGCACTAACGCGGCTCCCTCTCTTCCGTAGACGCTGACACGTTCTCCGTGGAAGACCCGGTGCGGAAGGTGGGGGGCGGCGGCACTGCCGGCGGGGACCGCTGGGAAGGCGAGGACGAGGACGAGGACGTCAAGGTGGGTGCGGGCCCGGGCTCCGGGCAGCGCGTGAGTGGACTGGCGCTGTCGCGGGTGGGGATGCCCGCCAACGGGCGGGCGGGTGGACTCTGGGCCCAGGGGCGCCGCCCGGGCCTGCGGGCTCTGGGTCCAGACGCGAGCTTTGGGTTCCCCGGTGCCCTTCTCTTCTCTGCTCGCCGGCCATATGGGCCGGAGTCGAGCGGCGTGGCCTTTTGGACTCATTGGTGAGGGCGGTGGCGGCCCCGGCCCCACCGTTACTTTAAGGGTCTGCACCCAGGCCTGGATCCCACCCGCCAACTGGCGACGGGAGGTGACAGCCGCGGAAGGGCCCGGTCCACGTGCAAACTTCATGGGCTGGAGGCGCTCTCCAAAAGGATCTGGGAAGTTGGGGATTGAACCCCATGGTTTCTCCCATATGGAAAGTATTGCAACCCACCTGCCTTGTTGAGCTCAGGCCTTCCTAGGGGCAGTAACTCATTTGTTTCCGAAAGCCCATTTGTAGAGTTTGTTCGAGTAGTTAGATGAATGAAATACTGTGGTTTAATTTCAGTCTTTTTTTTTTTTTTTTTTAAACACAAGACAAATAGAAGCAGTGAAGTGAAATAACTTTAGGCTTCCCACCCCCACACTGTGGTAAAAGGATGAACGAGTACTAAAATAGTCAGCGGCTAGTGGTCAGAAACCTAGGTAGTCCACACAGTGGTCTGGAAAACGGACAGTTGACAGAGTGAGTTACTTGTCTACATACGAAAGATGCCTAAGAAAATATTAGTTGGAGTAGACGAAGGGGCCAGTTTTTTTTCTCCCGTGCCTTGTTGATCTGAACCAGAATTACCTTTGTCGTTTTGTTTTTGAAGACTCCTGGGGACTCATCAAATGGCTTCAGATGACAGTATTACTAGTGCGTTCATTTTTTTAAGTAGCTAACAAACCTTTCAAGACCAAAATGTGAAGATTCTTATTAACAGAACTCTCAAAATCTTTTATATTTGTGCAGATAAAATTTTGTATGAATTGAGAAAATGATTTTTCTTGGCTTAAATGGCTTAGTGGTTGTTTTACTTTCCTAACTTCTACACTTCAGTACATATTGGGAAACCCTATTAAGTCCTTCTTGGGTTGAAAAAATTTAAGCTAGATAATCACTATGAACTTATTCCTACTTTTGTTTGGATTTTACCTTTTTCTCCTGAGTCTGATGAGGTGGATGTCCAATTTATGGAACAGCTTGAGGTTCAGGAATAATGTGAGCTTTGCAGACATTGGGAATGATAAATGAGTAGTACTCTTGTGAAGATACTTAGTCTATTTACATTTTGTATAAACATGGGAATGAACTGTGTATCAGTCTCATTGCAAGATATTAGTTACCTCCTTATATTGTAGTGGATTTTATGTTTTGAGCCTTCAGTTCAAATTTGTGCTTGCACTTTTTGTATTCTTACTGGATGCAGCTATTAGGACATCTGTTCTGGAAATTAGGAATACTTTAGCAAATGAGAAGAAAAGATTAGAGAAATCAGGAAAGAAGTACTAGAAAATGAAGTCTGAATGGAGTAGTCTGAAGTGATACCGTGAAGTAGCCTGTCAGAGATTATTGGATCTCAAGGGTGTCCAGTCCTGATAAATTTAATTCTGACCACTTGGAACTAAGAGATTTACAGGTTGTAAGAGACCATATAGGTCATCTTGTCCGCTCACTCTTTCAGTGCAGATTCTTTCTTTTATGCAGATATCTTATTGCTTTTACATAAATATTGAAGTTGGATCTTGGAGAAAAACTGAACTTGTCCATCTTATCTCTGAGTTGAAATATTGGTTTATTTCTTTTGAATTTCTTCAAGATTCCCAGGTTATGGTATTCAAAGAATAGTTTGATTCCTGGGCTTCGCAATCAGACCGACCGGGGTGTATTTTACTGCCTTGACGTTTTCTCTGTTCTTGTTCATAAACACGTTTTTTAATCTTCCCTTTTAGTGTCCTAATCTAAATTTTCATTATAGGAGATAACTTCAGGGGGTTGTTTTGCTTATTTATTTATTTAGGCTAGGGGGAAGGGAGAGAGAAAATCTTAAGCTGTCCACGCCTAGTGTGGAGCCTGAGGTGGAGCTTGATCTCATGAACCCGAGATCATGACCTGAGCCAAAATCGAGTCCAACACCAGCTCAGCCACCCAGGTGCCCCTGTTTTATACTTTATTTTATTTATTTATTTTTAAAGACTGTATTTATTTACTTGACAGAGATCACAAGTAGGCAGAGGCAGGCAGAGTGGGGGTGGGAAGCAGGCTCCCTCCCTGTTGAGCAGAGCCTGATGCGGGGCTTGATCCTAGGACCCTGGGATCATGACCTGAGCCAAAGGGAGAGACTTTAACCCACTGAGCCACCCAGGTGCCCCTGTTTACACTTTAAATATTTTAATATGTCTAGTGTTAGCAGAATTACCTAGTACTTGGGAGGCACTCCATAAATGTTAATACTCTCTTCAAGATGCAGTCTTGAAAAGAAACTAATTTTTCTGGCTAAAGGAAAATATGCTGGTTAGATCTGGTATCTGGGGGTTTACTTTGTGCCACATTTTGTGATTTCCTGAGCCAACTTCTCTCCATAAAGACTATTCACTCAGAAGTAAGTTCTCTCCATAGTAGCTATTTACTCCGAATTTTACTCAGAATGGGATGACTTTGGTTATCAAGCAAGTTTTTGCTTGCTTAGAGATTGCCAATCTAGAGTTCAATTTTGTCACTTTGGATGATAGTGAGTAATACCAAATTTCTGAATTATAGTGTTT
The DNA here is from genome assembly GCF_902655055.1 of Lutra lutra. Classification (NCBI taxonomy): domain Eukaryota; kingdom Metazoa; phylum Chordata; class Mammalia; order Carnivora; family Mustelidae; genus Lutra; species Lutra lutra. Next base: position 63,800,966 of record NC_062284.1, read on the forward strand.
TAGTACTTAATTCTTTAGTTAAGGATGTGGAAACAAGGCTTAGTTTTCATGAGATCAAATATTCATAACTTTTAAGTGTACAATGTATGAATTTTTTAAAAGTCTTCAAAGGTAAAATATGCAGAAACAGAATAACTTCTTTAGTTTATGTCATCATCTAGTGTTTAACCTTTAATGATATAGATTTAATGTAATTTGTAATGTCCTGAGAAATGAAAAGAAAATTGAGGTCTTTGTTACAGTAATTTGCTTCAGTAGTTTACTGTCTTTCAGTAGACATTAAAACATTTTGCTGCCCTTGACTTCTCAAATAGGTGTCTGGTATTGACAGAAATGGATTTAGGTGAAACCATAGAATTGTTAATATTCATGAGGAGAGAAGCCTGTACTTCTTCCCAGTTAAAAAGATGAGAACTAGGGTCCTCTGGCTGGCTTAGTCTGCAGAACATGCGACTCTTTAACTTAGGGTTGTAAGTTTGAGCCCCTTGTTGGTTGTAGAAATTACTTAAATCCTTTAAGAAAAAAAAAAAGGAAAAAAGAAAGATGAGAACTAGCAAACATACTCTCCTGTTAACATTTGCTTTATTTTACGTTTCTTACTGTCCTGATGTTATGCAGAGGTAGTGGGACAAATTGTTCACTTAGCATATTATCACAGCACTCCTTCCCTATTGCTGGAGTGATGTGCAGGATGTGTTGACTAAGAAGGCAGTGAGTACCTATCCTTCGCGAGCAGGGACAACACAACTTTTACTCCGTTTTACTAGTTTCCGAGCATTTCAATATAGAATAGATTAAAAGTTGAATTTATTTAAGGTGTGTAGAATTGTTTTGAGGAGACTTCTGGCTGTGTTCAAACATCTGTGGCATTTGCTCCTGTAATGCTATTATAGAATTTTTTGAGAATGGACTTAGTTGAAAACTGCCTGTCTCATCCTATCCATTCAGCCATCTTTTAGGATCCTCTCCAGCTCAATAGCTTAAATCTACCAGAGTAAGGATATTTTTTTCAAAAACTGGAAATAGCTGTTCTCTCTACTTCAGAGAAATGGGAGATTATTGGAAAATACTCGGAAGGTGGGCATTCTGCCAGGAAATGGTATCTTGAAGTGTGTGTGTAACTTCTTATGAAAAATTCAAGCATAAAAAGAGGTAAAGAGAAGTTTAATAAACCCATGCACAATCTTATTTTTTCTGTCTTTCCACTCACTGTTCTCCCCAACCAGATTATTTTGAGGTAAATCTCAGTTATATCATTTCAGTTCCCTGGTAGTTTTTATAAACTAGTAAGTTTTTAGTTAGATAGCATGTTTATTACTGGAAAATATTTACCTGATGTGTTTGTCATGCTGGATAACTGAAAATAAATAAGCCATTTGTTTATTGTTTAGTAACTTGATCTTGCTTTAGCCAAGCATTTAAAGTAGAATTGATTAATGAGAGTTAACAAAACAAAAACTTTTAAGTTCCTGGGGAAAACTGCCTGACCTGCTTTTAGGATTACTCTCTTTGGAAGGGTGACTAGTTCCAGATATGAGACAGGTAGGCATTGAGGTGGAATTCAACTGAGTGCTGAGCCATAATACATAGTAAGATGTTAAAAACTTAATGAATTGAATTAAATGAAGTAGAATTTATTGAGGCAGGTACCTTGGCTTCTAGAAGCCAGCATACTTCTGAGATTATGGAATAACATTTGGGCTTCTTTTATTTATTTTATTTTTTTGAAGATTTTTACTTATTTATTTGACAGATCACAAGTAGGCAGAGAGAGAAGGCAGGGAAGCAGGCTCCCCGCTGAGCAGAGAGCCTGATGCGGGGCTCAATCTCAGGACCCTGGGATCATGACCTGAGCCGAAGGCAGAGGCCTTAACCCACTGAGCCACCCAGGCGCCCCTGGGCTTCTTTTTAAAAACTGAATGTTTCTGGAAAGTCTACCCTTGCCAGAAGCCTGTTACAGAGTTCTGGGGCCTCTTAGAGCACGACAGTACAGCTTACAGAACATCAGTGAAAGGCTCTTTTCCTGCAAAAGGTTATTCTTTACCTAAACCAAACTACTTAAAGAAAAGTAAAGGAGTATGTGTTAATTAATGGATTCTTGCTGTGCGGCAAAAGAATTTTACCTTCCTTTGTAGCTACTTCTGTTTGATGATCTATAAATATATCTTGCTTAAGTTGGAAAGCATTTTCAGCCCTAAATGTGTTCTCTTACTGCATGTGACATTCTGTAGTTGTACATGATAAAAATGACAGATTAGCCAACTACTGGCTATATTATGAGGAATTTTTAAAAAGCAGGATTTAAAATTTTTGTTTTGTTTTCATTTCTAGTCCTGTTCAGTTGGGAAGCAGATTTTGTTTTTGTTGTTGTTTTAAAGATTGTATGTATGTATTTATTTATTTATTTATTTGACAGAGAGAGAGAGAGAGAGAGACAGTGAAAGAGGGAACACAAGCTGGGGGAGTGGGAGAAGGAGAAGCAGGCTTCCCACCGAGCAGGGATCTTGATGGGGGGTGGGGTTCTATCCCAGGACCCTGGGATCATGACCTGAGCAGAAAGCAGATGCTTAACCACTGAGCAACCCAGGCGCTCCGGGTAGCAGGTTTTAAACTTGAAAAGCAGTCAACTCTTTCAGAGAAATGGCTCAAATGATGTTGGGTGTGTATTGTAGAAGAGTATAGATAAGTAGTTTATAAACCGCCTCTGTTTTAAGGAAGCTAGCCATTTTACAAGAGCAACCTGGATGATTGTTTTAAAGACAAATTGAATATTATATTTAGCGGATTTATTACCTACCAAAATAATTGGGTAAGGAATTTACTTGTTATTGACAGGTAGTCTCTGGAACCAAATAGCCATTTAGAGCTTACTAAAGTACAGATTTAATTGCTACTTAAATGTGTTAATTTTAGTTGTTTCTTGAAGAACGTTTTTTGAATTTTATCTGAAGTTATTGTCAGGATTTACAAAGTCTGAGTGTTTATAGAAAATTGGGCAGATTTCGACATTCTACCTTACATGTACTTTTTGGGCACTTGGCAAATTTTATAACTAAGAAAACAAAAACTTTTAAGTTCCTGGGGAAAACTGCCTGACCTGCTTTTAGGATTACTCTCTTTGGAAGGGTGACTAGTCTCTTTGTTAACATCATTATGCTCCCTTCTTTAGGGACTTGTCCCCAGTGTGGTAGAAACTTCAGGGAAGATTTGAGTGCTCTGGGGTGAGGGGGACAGGCAAGTCTTGCTTTCATGGTTCTTTTATGAATGCAGAAGCAAGTGCCATAGCTGTTCCCAGGACTCTGTAGGAACCAGCTTTAGCTTCTAAAATCCATTCTGCGGTGGAATTCCAGGTAGCCTCATTATGTCTACACTGATGGGACAGTTTAACTTGAACGTCTAGAATAAGGTTTATGCTTTGATGGGGAAACCAGGAACAGGGATAAAGGTGTGGTGCATAGAGTTGGTATAAATGAGATACTGAGGGATCAGTGATATGGGTGGGGGTAATGTTTTACTGGGGGAGGGAACTGAGAAATGCTCCCCTGATGGATCTGCTTCTCCATTTTTGGATGTCCTGGGATGGAGCTACTCATTTTTAGCCATACTTCTCCCCTTTTGACCCCCTACTACCAGAGGCTGCTAGACGAGTTTCTTAAAATTAGTAGAAAATCATCACAGGCAATCTGAGGTAGGTAACTGATAGAATTGTAGCTGGGCATGATACCATATGCCATACCCTTCTCTTTGATGAGCTTTCCTGCAGTTCCAGCGGGACTTATTCCAGAACTGATTGAAAGAACACATTTTGGTGGGGGAGAGACCTAAATCTCAGAGAGTTATTGTATACGTTTCAGGGTTCAGGTAAGAAGTTATGTTTCTATGACACTTTAAAGGAACTTTTGTTCATTTAGAAGTGGTTCCTTAATTTTTTGGGGGGTTGGTTGGTTTGTTTTGGTTCTTTCATCCTTCATTATATTTCACTAAGATTTTGGGATAGGTGTCTCAGGGCCTTAATATTCTTATCTATAAAATAGGGATAGCACCACCTTATTTACAGAACTTTTGTTAGGGTTAACTGTTACTACTTGTAAGGCCCTTTGCACAGTGCCTGGTGAAAAGTAAGCACTTGATAAATGCTTTATCATCATCATCATCATCATCATCACTGTTATTAGTAGAGAGAGGTGAGTATTTGAAGTCAGCAAATAGGCTTCCTGTCTGAAGACCCACTCACAGACCCAGCTTTCTATATTCTGTGAAGATTAAAACAACAAAAAAACTCCTGGTGGTTAATTTTTATTTTTAGTTCTAGGGTTACTTTTGTACTGTGGTGTATTGATAACAAGCACTTAAGCAAACCGGTGAAATTACATAAACATTTGCTGTCTAATTTCTAATTTACGTATCTTAGATGTCCAAACAGTGACAAGCAGGTTTGCTTTCAGTCTGTTAACCTTGAATTGTAAGTTAAATTGCCAGGGTAAGGTGATTATGAAAATATTTTATTTTTTTTAAAGATTTTATTTATTTGTCAGAGAGAGAGAGAGAACATAAGCAGGGGGAGTGACAGGCAGAGGGAGAAGCACACTCCCCACTGACCAACTGAGCCTGATGCAGGACTCGATCCCAGGACCCTAGGATCATGACCTGAGCCAAAGGCACTCTTAACTGACTGAGCCACCCAGGCATCCCAAAATATTTTACTTTTCTACAAATTTCTTTCTACTCTGCTTGTAGACCACATGGCAGTCTTAACCAGGATTTTTAGTTCTTTGGTGGATTTTTATTAAAATCAAGGCTTGGTTAGTTTAAATACCTAGACTGATTTAGATTATGACCTGTCTTGTTATAAAACAGAAGCTTGGTGTCATAGTTAGGCTCATTAGTCACCCTCTGTATCCTCCAGTCACATCAGGGCCTCTTGCTTTGCATCTGCAATCCTGTGGCTCAGCTTCAAATGGCATGTCATTTACATTTCAAATGGTAGTTGCTGAGACAATGGCCAGGCTACCTGTAGATTAAAGCCCTATCTAAATACAAGGCTGTGTCTGCCCCTAGTAAATTTAAACATTCCAAATCTGTGGAGCCTTTGGAAAATTGTTTGATAATCAGTTTATATTTAGTGGCTCTGTTAGGTGTAGAAAAGACAAGAGTCTAGATCCACCTTAAAGTGCCCCACCCAAGTTAGGGAGTGGGTTCAAGAAGCTATTGATTAGCTCTTGACTGCTTTTAAATATTGGGTTTAAATATTATATGGATTTAATTCATTAATCAGGGTTGTGTTGAATGAAATACTTGAAATAATTGAACCACTGCATTTGATTTGATTTGATTTTTTTTTAAGATTTTATTTATTTATTTGACAGAGATCACAAGTAGTCAGAGAGGCAGGCAGAGAGAGAGAGAGAGAGAGAGGAAGGAAGGGAAGCAGAGAGCCCGATGCAGGGCTCAATCCCAGGACCCTGGGATCATGACCTGAGTCAAAGGCAGAGGCTTTAACCCAGGCGCCCCGAACCACTGCATTTGAGAAAGTAAGAAATATAAAGTCCTTTTAGTTTTTTATTTAAAACAGCTGCAAATTACTTTAAGAGAAGTAGTTCTGGCTTGGTTATCTTGTATTTTGTTAACAGGGAAGGTTTTTATAGAATTAGACAAGATGATATAAAAGTTAATACAGAAAAACAAACATGCAGGAATGGCTAGGAAAATACTAAAAAGCCTGAAAATCTATAAGGGAGGGACTAGCCCTGGCCTATATAAAAACATACTATAATTAAAGTAAGGGAAGCAGTATGGTATTGGGGCATGAAGAGAAAATAGCCGGATGGGATAGAAAGCAGAAATAGACCAAGTACCTGTGAAAATTTACTACATGGCAAAGCACTGGACTCGGGTGGAGCTCCTCTGCTCAGCAGGGAGCCTGATGTGGGGCTCAATCCCAGGACCCTAAGACCATGACCTGAGCCGAAGGCAGAGGCTTAACCCACTGAGCCACCTAGGCACCCTCAGGTGGACTTTTTAATAACCAAAGCTGTGACAGTTGGGTAACCATTTGGAAATAGAATAAGATCCATACTTCATACCACACAGAGAAAAAACTCCACATGGACCAGAGATCTTGTTGAAAAACAATGAAAGTGTATATATTCTAGAAGAAGCTGGCTTGAAATCCACAGGCAAGAAAAGATTGATAAATTTTACTGCATAAATACTGTGGGGTGCATACACTTCATGGGGAAACACTAGAGGTATTTCCGTAAAAGAAGAAGGTAATCATCATTATCGCTGCTACCATTCACAGTGTACAAGAGTTTAGTGAGTGTAATTGGAGAAATCAGTTGTGGAGGCATAAGAATTGGTAAAGAAGTAGAGCATCTGGGTGGCCCAGTCGGTTGAGTGTCAAAGTCTTGGTTACAGCTCGGCTCATGATCTCTGGGTCATGGAATCTGGGGCTTCAGGCTCTGTGCTCAGTGGGGAGTCTGCTTGAGACTCTTTCTCTCCCCCCACCCCTGCTCTCTCTCTCTAATAAATAAATGTCTTTAAAAAAAAAGAACTGGTAAAGAAGTAAAGCTATTCTCATTTGCAGATGATATGTAGTACACTTGGAAAACCCTAGGGAATCAATGAAAAGTGATAAATGAATTTTAAAAAATTCAAATATAAGGTAGCAGGATATAAAATTAACATATAAAAGTCAATCATATATACAAATAATAACCAGTTAGAGGACAACAGGAAAAAACCCGTATTTACAGTAGGAACACAGAAATTTTTAAGAATGTACCTAAAGAGAAATTCACAAATCTTCTAAGAGAGAAACTTTATTTTTTTTTAAAGATTTATTTATTTGAGACAGAAAGCATGGGCAGGGGAGAGGGAGAAGGAGGCTCCCCACTGAGCAGAGAGCCTGCTGACCCAGAGCTCGACCCTGGGATCATGACCCTTCCATGCACCCCTAAGAGAGAAACTTTAAAACAAGTAAACTTGAACAAATGGAAAGACAGACCTTTTCCTTCGCGTAGCTCAACATCATGATGTCTGTTCTCCCAACATTAATTTATAATTTTAATGCAATACCAAAAAAATTCTAATAAGCTTGTTTCCGTGGAGTTAGAAAAGTTGGTAATAATGTGCACACGGAAAAAAGTAAACATGCTAGAATTATTAATAGAGGTCCTTTTCTTTAGGATAACTGGGATGATGATGATGATGAAAAAAAAGAGGAAGCAGAAGTAAAACCAGGTGAGCCACTGGGGTTCTTTCATTTTTGGTTTTCAGTCTTGGTGAGCGTTTAGTGCTTATGTTAAGATACATGATGGAATGGTCACAAAACTGAAAATTTGGGTGTTAAGAAACCCAAACATCCTTCTGTTCTCCCTTTATTCTCTTCTCCCATTTCTTCTCTCCCTCAAATCGTAAACAGATTGGATCCTGCCTGCCGCTTTCTGTTTGAGTGCTGCTGTTAGGAGAGAGTAGAGGGTGTGGCCTCATATTTTAATGATCTAAATTCTGCTGAAAGTGCTGGAGAAATACGAAGGGAGGTGTTGGGGCCTTAAGGATCAGATCAGAGAAGAGAAAGGAAGAGTCCTAGAACTTTCCCATTCTTATTTGCCTGTAAATCACGAACTGGGAGAAGTTGGTCTCTTGAAGTATACAAGTGTTAGATGTCTGTCTCATCCATAAACTGGAAAATATTCAGGGTAACTGATTAAAACATTTCTTTCAGAAGTAAAAGTTTCAGAAAAGAAAAAAATAGCAGAGAAAATAAAAGAGAAAGAACGGCAACAGAAGAAAAGGCAAGAAGAAATTAAAAAGAGGGTAAGTACCATTCATTTCCTGCAATACAGAATTCTCACATCAGTAGTAGTACAGTGTCTTAACGGACAGCAAATATTACCTGGCAATCTGAAGGGCTTTGTAAAGACTGTTAATGGACACTTTCAGGTAAGTGAATCCCCAAACTGAATTTGTGGGTTTTGCAAAAAGCTAACCCAGAAGTTTTATGTATTAGAATGCCTTTTAAGTTTCCACAAACATTTGGGACAGTCATGGTTGTGTAGTACCACAGTCAGTGATTTTTGCCAGTGCCTGCAGTTCTTACTAGTTGTGATTAGTCTTTATTTGTGGTGTACATATTGAGTGAAATACAGAAAGTATCCATTTCTCTGCCATGTACCATATGTTGTTTTTGTTCCTGATTATTTGGAGGACGATCAGGAATACTGTATTAATTTTTTTAATAGAAAATACATTTACATGATTAAAAAAACAATGGTAAGAAGAACTCCCAACTCTTCATTTATTTATCCTGTTTTTCTCCCTCTATCCCTTAAGTGATTTCGGTTTCTTACATCACTGAGGTATCTTTATGTATTTGGATATTCCTATATATTCTTATTCCTTGCTTTTTAAAAATAACATATAATGTATTATTTGTTTCAGGGGTGCAGGTCTGATTCATCAGTCTTAACACATTTCACAGTGCTCACTATAGGACATTCCCTCCCCAGTGCCCATCACCCAGCCACCCCATTATTCCATGCTTTTCTTAAGTTTTTTAAAATTTTTATAGTTTTCACCTTACTTTATTTAATATATCATTTAATGTATTTAATCTTTTCATATCAGGTTATAGAGTTTTTTATTTTTTTCTTGGCTTTTCATTCAGAAAAATTTCAAACATAGAAATAGAGAAAGTGAATAATCTTATGTGTCACCTAAGTTTAACAGTTGCTGATATGCCATATTTGCCTCATTAACTCTTTTTGTAATTAAAATGTAATCAAGGGGCATCTGGGTGGCTCAGTCGTTGGGTGTCTTCCTTCAGCTTGGGTCATGATCCCAGGGTCCTGGGAGCTCCCTCCTTGGTAGGAAGCCTGCTTCTCCCTCTTCCACTCCCCTTGCTTGTGTTCCCTCCCTTGCTGTGTCTCACTCTATCAAATAAATAAAATCTCTTTTAAAAAATGTAATCAAGGGACACGTGGGTGGCTCAGTTGGTTGGACGACTGCCTTCAGCTCAGGTCATGATCCTGGAGTCCCTGGATCGAGTCCCGCATCGGGCTCCCAGCTCCACAGGGAGTCTGCTTCTCTGACCTTCTCCTCGCTCATGTGCTCTCTCTCAAATAAATAAATAAAATCTTTAAAAAAAAATGTAATCAAGTACATAACAGACATTTTGCATTTTATCTTGAAATACTTTAGTATGCATCTCTGAAAGAGCAAAGCTATTTCTCACATGATTACATACCTAATAAAGTGAACTGTAATTTTTTAACATCCTCTAGTATTCAGTTTGTATGCATTTTTCTGATTGTCCCCAAATGTCTTTTATGTATGGTTTGTTCAGACAAGGACCTTGCATTACATGAGTTAACACATCCTAAGTCTCTGGAATGTCTCTATTTTTTTTTTTTTTAAGATTTTATTTATTTGACAGAGAGAGAGATCACAAGTAGGCAGAGAGGCAGGCAGAGAGAGGGAGGGAGAAGCAGGTTCCCCACTGAGCGGAGAGCCCGATGTGGGGCTCGATCCCAGGACCCTGGGATCATGACCTGAGCCGAAGGCAGAGGCTTTAACCCACTGAGCCACCCAGGCGCCCCTGTCTCTCTCTCTTTAAAATGACATTGCCTTATTGAAGAGAGGAGCCCAGTTGTCTTATAAAACATCCCACCTTCTTGATTTGTCTGATGGCTTATAGTCTAATTATAGTCAGTTTCCTGTAACTTGGCAGATAAGTCTAAAAGTTGAATTGGATTCAGATTAAACATTTTTAGTTGGAATCCTTGAGAGGTCATGCTGTGTGCTTCATATTGCATCACATCACACCAGGAGTCACATAATGTCTGTCCTATTATTAGCAATGCTAAAATTGATTACTCGGTTAAGGTGGTAACATCCTTCTGTTATAAATTTAGATATCCTTGCAAGTAATCCAGTTTGACGTTAGCCTCTCACCCATTTGTTTAGTATTAGTGATGATTGTTGCCTAGTGTTATTAGGGATTGCAGAATGGTGATTTTTCTCATCCTATGATTTCTCTTCCATTTATTACTGGCTGGCTTCCCCCGCACCCCCAAGAAGGAAGAAGTAAGAAACTGTGTTGTTTGGTTACTTTGGATATGGTTTTTGCTGGAAGAGTAAAAGCTTAATTGTTTTAATTACCAATTTTTCAGACTAAGGAGGTTGTGTAAAAATACTTGATGCTGAAAAATGAGGGATTTTTGTGGGTTTCTTCTTTTTCTTCTTCTTCTTCTTTTTTTTTAAGATTTTATTTATTTATTTGAGAGGGAGAGAGGGAGGGAGAATGAGAGGAGAGGTAAGCGGGAGAAGAAGCAGATTCCTTGCTGAGCAGGAATCCCGATGTGGGACTTGATCCAGGGACTCTAGGATCATGACCTGAGCCGAAGGCGTTCGTTTAACCAACTGAGCCACTCAGACGCCCTGTCAGTTTCTTTTTGAGTGAATTTGTGGATCTATAGGTTTTTATAAATTCATTGTTTTACTCAGATATAGTAATTATTTTTTTGATGCTCAAATTGTCCCAAGCTTTATCCAGTAGGAAACCCTTTAAGTTGTTGAAACTTCATCTTTTTGACAGAATCTTTGAAAACTTCCTTGCTTTCTGACAGTAAGAAGTGTTGGGCTCACCTGGTAAACTCTCTTCTTTAGGCCTGGAATCAGCTACTACTTTTATGGTTCTTTTTAGTTGGAAATGATATTAAGTGGCCAAATCTAGTTGCTAGTAGGACTCACTGAGGTGGCTTTCTAGACCCTTTTTTATGGGTGAAGCTAGGAAGTTCATAAATGTACAGGAGAGTGTGTGTGTATATGTGTTGTGTGTGTAAGCATTAGTTCATATTGATGTTTTCTCTTATTCTGAAAATACTGGTTTCTGATAATGTTAACATAATTTTTATTAGCTTTTCTACAATACCAGTAATACTAACAATGTAAAGCTACTGAATCAAGTTTAGGATTTCCTTGCAGTTCTTTTTGGGCTTAGAATATTTCCTACTAAGGATGTAGAATTAGGTCCTGGGTTCTAAAGTCATTAGTATTATTTTCCCTGTATATTTTGATATACATTTTAGAGTCATTTTGTTTCCATTTTTAAGGTTTTCTTTTCTTTTTAATTTAACTTTATCCTTTAAACATGAAATGTGTTCAGAAGTCAAAACTATACCGAAATGATACACTCAGAAAAGTCTCAGACATCCATTCTTATTCTATCCTCTTTATCCTGTTCCCTGACACTTCCTATAAGAAACCATTTTTATTAGTTTTTGGTTTATTTATCCTTTTTTTTTGGTAGCTGTATGGTATTCCATTGCCTCAATGCACCATATTTTATTTGACCAGTCTTCGAGTGATGGGACAGCTAGATTTTTTTCCTCCTAGTCCTTTACTTGATTAACAGTACTTCCATGAATAACCATATGTGTTTGTCATTTCTGATGGGTGTAGTCACATTTGCAGGATAAATTCCCAAATGAGAGATTGCTGGGTCAAAGGGCAAATCATACTTGTGGTCTTGATAAATGTTCCCAGATTGTCCTGTGTATGGCATTGTACCAGTTTGCATTTGCCATTGACAATGTATGAGAGTGCCTGCATCCCCCAGTTAAGAACATTTTAGGTACTTTTTAATAATTTGTATTTGTGTATCTAAATATATCCACAGGTGTGTTTCTATGATCAGAACAAGTAATAGAATCTTATAACTCAGTCTAAGAAGCCATCTTGATTAGGTCTTTCTTGGTCATTGAAATTAAGATTTATACTTTTAAAAAAAATATTTTATTTATTTATTTGTCAGATAGAGAGAGAGAGAGCAAACATAGGCAGAGGCAGAGAGTGAAGCAGGCTTCCCTGCTGAGCAAGGAGCCCAATGAAGGACTCGATCCCAGGACTCTGGGGTCATGACCTGAGCCGTAGGCAGTGACTTAACCGACAGAGCCACCCAGGCATCCCTGTACTTCTTTTTTGTATCTTGGTATTAGTCTCCAACATAAAGGAACTTTAGATAGTTTGTCTTAGGTCAAGTATTAAGATATGTTCAGTTTTGATGCAGGAAATACTTAATGATGTCCAGATCTATGAAGATGGTTAAGTCATGATATTTCCCTGAGAAATAGTCTGAGATTTCTTTAACTTGGCATAATGACATTTCTTATTTCATCTTCTTCATGAGAAACAAAATCCTGTGTATTATAGAAGTGGACTTCTGAATCAGAATCTTGTAAACTGCACGGACATGGATGACCACAAATGGCACAAGCTCCCTCTGCTTTGTTCCCACTTCAGTAAATACTGTCACAGATTTTCCCTCATAGTAAAATGCATTTGTTGTAGGCAACATCATAGCATAAAGAAATGATATTCACCAAACCATTAACTAGCATCTCAGAGGACTAGGACTGGGAAATAAGCAGTAAGTTGTATTGTATGTGTTTAAATTTGTTAATAAATGATAATATGTTACTTTTTTTTTTTTTTTTAAGATTTTATTCATTTATGTAAGAGAAAGCACACAAGCGGAGGGGCGGGGGGAGAAGCAGAGGGAGAGGGAGAAAGACTCCCCACTGAGTGGGGAGCCCGACAGGGAACTCATCCCACCTGAGATGAAGGCAGACACTTAACCAGCTGAGCCACCCAGGCGCCAGATAATGTTACTTTTATAATAGTAACAATAGGAAAAGATAAATTCTTTTTACCATTCATTGAAAAAAGAACTTTTTTTTTTTTTTTTTTTTTTTTTTTTTGACATAGAGAGATCACAAGTAGGCAGAGAGGCAGGCAGAGAGAGAGGAGGAACCAGGCTTCCTGCCAAGCAGAGAGCCCGATGTGGGGCTCGATCCCAGGACCCTGGGATCATGACCTGAGCCGAAGGCAGAGGCTTCAACCCACTGAGCCACCCAGGTGCCCCGAAGAAAGAACATTTTTTATGTTTGCGTGGTACAGTTGACCTTTGAACAATATGAGGGTTAAGGGTGCTGACTCCCTGCACAGTTGAAAATCCACATACAACTTTTGACTCCCCCAAAACTTAACTACTAATAGCTTACTGTTGACGTAAATAGCACATAATTTTGTGGTTGTGTGTATTATATACTATATTCTTACAATAAAGTAAACTAGAGGGGGGAAAACGTTACTACATCATAAAGAGGGGGCATCTGGGTGGTATAGGTTAAGTGTCTGACTGGACTCTTGGTTTCAGCTCAGGTCATGATCTCAGGGTCATGAGATCCAGCCCTGTGTCGGGCTCCACACTGAGCACTGAGTGTACTTCAGATTCTCTCTTCTTATGCCCCTCCTGTTTGTTCTCTCTCTCAAATAAATAAATCTTTTTAAAAAAATCATAAAGAGAAAATGCATTTAATAGGCTATACTTATAAAAAAAAAATTGTGACTAAGTGAACCCATGCAGTTCAAGCCTGTGTTATTCAAGGGGTCATCTGTATTGTCATATGGATGTGCTATACTTTATTTAACTTTTCTGTTGTTGAACATCTGGGTTGTCTCTAGATGTATTTGAAATTATAGGTAATGCTCCATTGGACCTCCTTGTGGCTAAATGTTTGTGTGCATCTTTGGTTTCTTAAGATAAATAACTAGAAGTGGAATTATTTGATTCCATATAAATCATATAAAAGTATTTTAAGACTTCATACGTATTTCCAAGTTGCCCTAGAAAGGTTGTTTCAAAATGTGGTCTTTAGCAGAAGAATATGAAAGTGCAATCTTTCCCTTTTCTATAGTCTCGATTCCATATTTTTTCAAAAGGCTATTTTGGAAATAAACCCATTCTCTCACATTACCGCTGTGTTAACCTTCTGTTACTATGGACAGGTTGCTTAACCTCTCTGCGCCTAGTATTTTATTTCATGTAAAATCAGGGTAAGAATATCTAAAGCATTGGGGTGCCTGGGTGGCACAGTTGCTTAAGCATCTGACTCTTGGCTTCAGCTCAGGTCGTGATCTCAGAGTCGTGGGATTGAGCCCCATGTCGGGCTCTCACTTATCATGGAGTCTGCTTGAGATTCTCTCTCCCTTTGCACCTCGTGCTTGCTTGTTCTTTCTCAAATAAATAAATGTTTTTTTTTTTTTAAAGATTTTATTTATTTATTTGATAGAGATCACAAGTAGGCAGAGAGGCAGGCAGAGAGAGAAGAGGGGAAGCAGGCTCCCTGCTGAGCAGAGAGCCCGATGTGGGGCTCGATCCCAGGACCCTGGGATCATCACCTGAGCTGAAGGCAGAGGCTTTAACCCACTGAGCCACCCAGGCGCCCCTCAAATAAATAAATCTTAAAAAGAAATATCTAAAGTGTCTAGAAGGATGCCTGAAATACAATAAATACTTTATAAGTGTTTGCTATTATTTATATGTGTTTATAAAAAAAATTCACACAATACAAAAGTGTACTGGTCCTTTATAATGCCCGCTGTTTTAAAACTTCCTTTCTGTCTTAATTTTAGTTAGAAGAACCTGAAGAACCTAAAGTGCTAACACCAGAAGAACAATTAGCAGATAAACTGCGACTAAAGAAATTACAGGAAGAATCAGACCTTGAATTAGCAAAAGAAACTTTTGGTAAGTGCTGGTGATTGCAGTGAAGTATTGAAGTTCCAGGTGAATAATGTGGAAATGTTACCAAATACTAAAATTTAGAAAGTATATACTTTTTTGAAATAATAATACTGGCTTAGATATTAGAAAGTAGTTTTTAATGTTTTTATTTGAGATTTCATTGCTTAAGGTAGAGTGAGATACATGTTCAGATTTTTGAAAAATTGTTTTGAGTATCAAGTAAAAGATTATTAAGATAAGTCATTGGACCCAAATAGAGTATACTGCTGCTTTAAATATATTTATCAGATGGATGAAATTTGGATGAAATGTGAGGCTTGTAGCTTTGTGGTTTAAATTTCGAACTGACTATAGGGCTGTGCCTTTGCTCAGGGTCATTTCTTTCTGTGACCCTTCTTGGCCCTCACCATGCCCTGTCTTTGGAGGGCTTCCATTTCTTTGTGCCACCCTTGCAGCTATGGTTGGTACATGAGATAAAAGATACTTTAGGGTCTTGTGCCCAGTTGAGTTCAGAGTGCTAGGGGTAAAGGGTAAAGGGTATAGTAAGAAACATGGCCAAAGAAACAGATAAAAGCTCTCATTTTGTTTAAGCTCATTGTTGTCGTTACCTATTGAGTACTTTTCAGAGTAGAAGATCATGTTGAAACATTAAATAACTTTGAAATTGAAACCTAGAGCTAATAAGGATATAGTTATCTTGATTTTTACCCCCTCCTTCGTCTTTTTTAAAATGGATCAAGCAGGCTCTAATGATCCTTCTCCTTTCTGTGGGAGGTGTGATTTTTCTCTCCATGAGTTGCCAGCAATCTCGGAGGAGTGGCTGTGATGCTCCTGTACTCTGGTGTGTGCTCAGCATGTCTTAGCTGCACTCATCTCATTACAGAGGGCGTTGCAGCTATTATCCAGTGTTTTCATAGGATGGTAATAAGCCACCCATATGTTTATTAAAGAGAAGAGTTTACCTGGTACCCATAAATTCTAATATGGGACCACAATTATAGATTAAAAGGCAAAAATATGCATTCATACGGGCATCATTTGGTTAGTAGGGTTTTAATGTTGTGTTTCTCATGCTGAAATACTGAATCAGTGATATTGTTAACAACTAATTCACTTTACTATTGAGGAGGCTATAGAATGTACTATCTCTTAGCCTAGAATCCTTTTAGGCCAGATTTATTTTTCCTTTGGGATTTAACACATGGTTTACCCCTGCTTTGCCTCTGGAGTCAGTTAGCTGGATACTTTCACGGGAACCATCTTTAATTTTTTTGCATTTTCCTTCTCTCTGCACTTTCCTTTGGGCTCTTCTTGGACCTATGCTTTAAGAGCATCCCTTTTGTGCCAAGGACTCCTTTGGTGGTCTGCTAAAGACTATGGGTCTGTTCTTAATATGTTTTTAAATGCATAAAATAAAATACATAGGGCTTTACTTAGTGAGGAAGCCTACTGAAATAGGTATCAAAATATTAAAATAACTTGAGATACAGTAAGAATGTGCTTCTTTATTAATGCATTAACTAAGAGCCAGTGTCAGATCTAATAGTAATATAATTTGAAAACATTATTTCAGGATAACTACACCTGTAATGTGATATGAAAATACCTGATCTTTTATTGGTAACAGGTTTTGCTAATATCACTGTGAATCGTTGCCTATAATCAAAATGAAAGGAAATGCTAAATTAGAGGTTAGTGAAAATAAAGCTATAAATTTTTTTCTGATCCAAATTCACATACCTCCTGATTGCTGTCCAAGGACTCCAGTGGACCTATGTTAAGAACCTGTGCTTTAGCATGAAGTAACAGGGTAGTTCAGCTATCTAGTTGGTTTATAAATGTGAAAAAAAAACCCTTTCTGATATTTTTAGTGCTTCCTCTTCTCCTGCAGGTGTTAATAATACTGTTTATGGAATAGATGCAATGAACCCATCTTCAAGAGATGACTTCACAGAGTTTGGAAAGTTACTAAAAGATAAAATTACACAATATGAAAAGTCACTATATTATGCCAGTTTTTTGGAAGCTTTAGTTCGAGATGTGTGTATTTCATGTAAGTAATTCTAATCTCTATCTTTGTGGGTGGATTTTAGGAAGGGCACATCATACTCAGGAGGATGGAGGTTGACTATTTTTTCGCATTCTATAATAAACATAGGATTGATTTTTAGAAGTTACCTTGGGAATGTTCTGCAAAAAGTATGAGTGGTTTTGTTTTTTGAGGCGGCCCTCTTCATGTTTTTAAAATGGCTTCCCAAAAGGGACATCTGAGCTTTGCTGACCCAGCAGCTAACAAAATACTAGCTTCTTCTTTTATCTAATTATATCTTAAAGGGACTCATAAGTATCTTTTGGGGAAAATGATCCCTGAGTGTATGGAATTTTAGACCTGAGGGAGACCACAGCAAATGTCTTTTCCTTTTACAAACAAGGAAGCCTGTGACTTGGTTTAAGTTGCTCAACAGAGCTGGTCCCTATTCTTTGGGTCCATTGGTGTGGTGCCATGCCCTGAGAGTCCTACATTTCAGAGGCAGGGTGTGTGGGAGTTAAAAACCAGGGGTGGAGTGACACTAGTGTGGAAGGGACTGTTTTTGCTGGTATTTGCTGTGGTTAAGATTGAGAAAAAGGAATTCTACACAGTGAACTTTAAACTGGGTTTTCCTTGAGAAATCTTTATCACACTGGAGGTTCTGAACTTGATCAGTGATATACCCATGGCTGGTATTTTATTTGCATGTACTTTTCCCCCCCCTATTTTTGAAGGTGCTCTCAAATGAAAACTGAAACACTTTTTTGGTAGCTGAAAACTGGTATCTGTTTCCCAGCTTGATATTTCTCTAAGGATGGAAGGATGTGTTGTCCTGTAAATAGGCTTGTCTCCAGTGGGACACTGAGATCTCTGAGGCGCCTACTATTTTCATTCTAGTTCCTCTGGTTGAAAATGGAGACCCCAAGGGGTGGAGAGTTGTCATTTGTAGTTTTAAGACTCGTTCCACCTTCATTTAGCCACTCCTTACTGCGCATTTGAGGACTTGTTGTGGAAAGGCATGGTAATCTTCTATATGGTCTCCCCACCCCCAATTCATGTGCATAGATTGAGTAAGGAAGTATGGTAGGGAGCACTGTGAGCTCTGAAGACATTCTTCCTTTCTCTGAATAATGGTGTCTTGGTTATTACAGGATATTATAAAGAAATTTAAGTAATTCTGATTTGTGGGCCTAACCATAGACTGAATGATTCTTTACTGTCTTACATTTAACAGGACAAATTCATAGGCTTTCCAAAGTTACTGAAATTAATCATGGCCAAATTAGATGTGGTATTCCTTTTTTTTTTTTTCCCTTAGTGGAAATTGATGACTTGAAAAAGATTACCAATTCACTGACTGTGCTTTGCAGTGAAAAACAAAAGCAAGAAAAGGTAAGAACAAGCATGCGGAGGAAATGTATATTCCAGGAGGACGGGGATGTAGGCCTAATATTCTGAACAAGTGTAGTAGGAGCCTGAACTAAAGCTTTATGTTGGAACAGAGCAGGAGTGAGTGCCATTACCATCCTCTTGTTTACAGACACGTTCATGGTTTTCTTTTGGGAATTAATAGAAATTGCCCAGGGTTAGGGTCTGGGATCTCCCTTTGAGAACTAAAGCTTTTTGGTACCAGAGGCTTTGTTTGGTATCTGAGGGTTTCTGTACCAGAAAAGATACTCCCAGTAGGTAGGCTCATAAATTCACTCTCTTTTGTCTTTAGCAAAGCAAAGCCAAAAAGAAGAAGAAAGGTGTGGTCCCTGGAGGGGGATTAAAGGCTACCATGAAAGATGATCTGGCAGATTACGGTGGCTATGATGGAGGATATGTACAAGACTATGAAGACTTCATGTGACATTTTCTCTTCTCCTGGTGTCTTCTTTCTGTTGCCCACAATCCCTTCAACATGTAGCACAACTTCCTTTCCTTTCAGTTCTGCCAAATGCTACAATCAGAAGTGCAGTATCTTTTGTGCTGGTTATTTAACCCCTTGACACTTAGGTGCTAATGTGCGAATGAGGGAACTTGGATCTTGCTGCCAAGGGGTTAAAATTGGGAACCTCAGTTGCTACTAAATCATAGTTTAAAAAAGAAAAAAAAAAGCCACAAAAACCTAATAATGTTGTCATTGTTGCTCTCTGATTCCATAGCAGCAGTCACTGAATTGGAAACAAAGGTTGCAACATGACAAAAATTGTGTAGTATTTACCAGCACCATTCAGTAATACAGCCTTAACCATACCTCCTTGAACTACTTCATAACTTGTCAAGAAAAGCAGTTTGCGGCAAGGGCATGTGGTGTGCACCTAGTATTAAAATTGCTTTGTCTTAAAATTGAGCGTGAGGATATTAAAAAAAATACATTGTGAAGAAGACTGCTTATCTCAGAGTGAAGATACAACAGCTGAAAAGCACTAGCTTGATATTTAAAAATTAAATGACCAAACCCTCCAACTTTGAAGCTGAAGAAGGTAAACCTCTCCATTATTGCACTGCATTACAACTTGTGGAATCTCTTGAATGCATAGACTGCCTAGTTCCTATTTATCAGACTGTTCTACGGATGGAGTGCTTCAGATGGGGGAGGGAAGCTCTTTACCTGTTTTATTTCCCTGATTTAAGTGACAATTCTCCTTTGTTCTCTTAGGCTGCAGTGGAATAACTTTAACAGGGTTTTGGCATTTCCTTTCCTTTATAAAACATGCTCAGCAAACTGCACCAGTTGACTACAGTTTCGTAAATTGTTATGTTAACAATTATGACATCTGCAATGTTTTATAAAAGCAACTAATTTAATAAAATCACTATTGTGAGGACTTAAATTTTGTGTTAACTCCCAAGAGATAGTTTTCGAGGGTATAGAACCCAGCTCTTGGGACTAGAGCTCTCTGTATACTTTAGTAAATGCCTAACGAGCAGTTACGGCTTTAAGACAAAAATGATGTGCCAGGCCCTGAATAGTGTCACCCTAGAGCAACAGAGGTATAGGGCTGCCTTCCTCTTATTTATTTGGGCAAATTAGTAACTAGAAGAGCTTATTTATTTGAAGTAATTGAGCTTGTTACTCAGGTTATGGCTGTAAGCAAAGATTGGGTGATCTTTATTATATATTTTCTGTTAAACAATTTAACCAAATTTGTGGTTGGAGTCTTTTTTGAAATCACCAGAGAATCAAAAGCAGGGGCAGAACAAAAAGATGTTTTAAATTTCTCTTAAATAGGAATTAGCAACCTCAATCAAAGCTCTGTTAGACTACTGAGTATAAGAAAGGACCATCTGAGTGATCTGAGGAGTTAACAGAAAGCAGTGACTACACAGCAATAATTACAGCAAATAAAGATTATTTTAAGGCAGACAAGGGCTAAGATTTCCTTGGCAGTAATAATGACATACAGTGAATTTAAAATCTATTTTATTATAGAGATCAGTTTCTAACAAATGAAAATGTATCATCTGTTCCTTAACTGTGTAAATAATATTAAATTCCTTTGAAACTGGAATCTGCAGGCACAGGTATTCTTTAATCAATACTGTATCTCTAAATAGAAGTCAGACTTCAGGAAGATGGAGCTCTTGATCTTAATACCAATATCTATATAAAGTGGTATAGATGAACAATCACTTTTAAATAATTTCCTTGTGAAAATTCTCTCATTCTTTACCCACTATTCACAAAGGACTGGTTATGGTCAGTCCTGGGGTTTTACAACTTGAAAACAAATATCCCCAATGCATTATCTTACTCAGATCACAAACATCTGTCAGTACCTCATCTCAGTACCAGAAAACAGGCACCTAGGACATCTCGACAATAACCACCCACCTGTCATCTGAATCCACCTAACCTGCTAGCATGTCCTTCAGACAGCAGCCAGTCTGAGGGTCCTTCAGCAGCACATTTACAATGTCAAAAAATTTGTGTTCGTATGCAAGCTTGTAATATAGGTAGACATCTTCACAGTATGTGAGTAACTTCTTCAGGTTTTTCACAGCTGTGTCAGCCACTTGATGTTGTTTGTATCTAGATGAACATAAGAACGTACGGGTTACAATCCTGCATTTGGAGTGAGTCCTGTCACTGACACAGCTACTTAGAGAGGATCCTGGAATTTGAGAAATTATTTAAGACTAGTATTAGGGGGTACTAGATAAACACTGAAATTATTTTCATTAAAAATGTTACCTTCATGCTCGCCTTACTTGGAGTAAGTGCGGTACTCCCAAGGGGGCCCCTGAGGTTTAGGGTTGTCGGTACCTCAGACAGGCTGAGTAGCTATCCTCCCATTTCAAATACAGAGCACTGTGAGGACACCGTTCTCCTCCGTCTGTCTGCATGACTTTGTTAAATGATCTCTTGCTTCTGGGGATTCTTGACATCTGCCATCTCAGGCAGAGGTATCTATAGGCATGTTCTATTTAGCCATAAAGTTCTTATTCATGCCTTACTCAAAGCAGAGGCATTTTAATACTTACTTTTTGGAAATCTCTTCAAATATACTAGATCTTAATAATCTTTGCTGCTTAAATTCTTCCAGGTAATTAAATTCTCCTTTAAGAATCACTCGTTGGTAGAGGATTTCTGCCCAATCGGGAACAAAGTCATAGGCCTCGGCCACAATAGAAGCCTTAAAAGGATAGAGGGGAAGATACCATTAAGGCCCTATTTGATATAAAACTGAAGGCAAGCTGTTCTAGAACACAGTACTGTGCATTCGCAGTGAGTGTGGGCATCACCAATTATGCTGATAGGGTCTATGTATTTGCCTTGGGGAAAAGTTTGATGTTCGACATTTCTCTGCCCTTAAACCCCATCTTGCAGTGTTAATCTTCACAATGCATTAATAAAAACTGCTGAGAAACAGTATTTTTCCCCCTAACGCAACTGTGTAAGGAACAGGGGAAGGGCTGATTCCCTGGTAACCATTTCTCATTCAAGGGCTAAATGCCAGCCTCCCAAAAGCCCTGACTCCTGCTACCCCAGGTGCACCATCCTAGAAACAGTGGGGCTAGGAGATGCTCGGCCCGCCAGCAGGTCTGCTCCAGCCCCAGCTGTGTGAGCAGCAAGGCTGTCTCCCTGTCCCTGGCCTCGTAGAGCAGGAAAAGAGACTGCACTGCCTCACCATCGTCCAACCTCTGCCCAAACAATATACTAATTAACACTGCCATGGAATCTGATTTATCAGACAGTTCAAGTTAAAAGTTTAGAACTGGGGGTGCCTGGGTGGCTCAGTGGTTAAAGCCTCTGCCTTCGGCTCAGGTCATGATCCCAGGGTCTTGGGATCGAGCCCCGCATCGGGCTCTCTGCTCAGCAGGGAGCCTGCTTCCTCCTCTCTCTCTCTGCCTGCCTCTCCGCCTACTTGTGATTTCTGTCAAATAAATAAATAAAATCTTTAAAAAAAAAAAAAAAGCTTAGAACTGCCCTGGTTTTGTCACTAGCCTTGACGCCTCAGGCAAGTCACTCAACCTATGGGCCCCGGGAGAGAGACAGCAGGAGAGGATGCTGTCTAGGTTTCCCTTCCTTGCTCACCTGGTAGAACCGAGGTAGAGCCAGGAGACAGTCCATCAGCCGGTGGCGGCCCAGGTTGATGAGCATCGTGTTCTGGCCCGTGTTCAGAAAGTGAATCTGCAGTGTTATCAACTTAGTGAGCCGGTGACAGTGCAGGGCCTGTCGCACACAGGAGTCCTGAGGAACAAAGGTAGAGTAGGCATAGATAAGAAATTGCCATCGCCCCTGTGATTCTTCCAGCAACTGAACTTCTGCCCCCAGTCTACCCCTTTACTTGGAAAAGCCCAGGGACAAAATTGTATCCTAAAGCCGCACTGGAATAGGATCTGCTGTTACCTTGGCATAACTCTCCGCCGCGTCCAGCATCAGGGTCAGGGCTTTCAGCAGCAGCAGCTTCAGGTGCTGCTCGTCCTTGAGGCTCTCCTCTGCAATAGAGAAGGAAACCCACCAGGTGTGTGACTCCCAAGGCTGCTCCCATCCCAGTCAGTGATGTGGGCTGGACTGGAAACGTCCCCGTCCCCGCTCGCACAGGGAGGCAGGTACAACTTGCTCGGGTAAAGGCTACCGGGCCAAAGTGTGCACACACTGGTAGGCCTCCTCCAGTTCTCAGAAATATCAAGGCAGGCTTGCATGGCCTCAGCAGACACACTGCTTCCTGACTGAGGACACCCCAGCTGCACAGACTGCAGACGGGACTGATGCCTTCCACATCCCATTCTGCCTCCCGCCTGCTCCACGAGTGGCTATGAGCAGCCACAGTGGAGAGTGGTCTCCTGGTCTCCTGCCCCTCCTCAGCCCTTAGAACCTGGGCTGGGGCGTGGCACTGGCCCGGGAGCACTGCTCTGACTTGTGCTCACCCCAGGGCTGGGACTCTATCAATTTCAGTTGGATGCAGGCAGCCGCCTCGTGGTTCTCCCCGATCTCCCGACACATGCTGAAGCACAGAGCGATCATGTTGTGCTTCTCACTGTCCCCAGGGTGGCAACGTTTGATGTAGTCCAGGAGGGCCGTCTTCAGGGTGCCACTCTGCCCAGGAAAAAACAGGAGTACCGGGGTCAACCAGTGACTGCAAGGCAGGCGTGACCAGCTGAGTCCCTTGGTTCAGAAAGTTCCTTAGAAACTCTCCCCAAAAAGAAGATAACCAAAACTGAACACAGAAGTTGATGCTGCCCCGAGTATAAGAAAACAGGCACGTCCTCTTTGCTGGTGAGAACGTGAATGGTAAAACAGGTGGAAGGGAGGGCCTAAAAGATGTGCATGTGCGCATTACTCCAGCAAGCCACGTCTAGGACTCGACTCCTTAAGGAATAAGCAGAAAGAAGTGCTGAGATGCACGTAACAAAGATATTTGATAGCAGACAATCAGAAATCATCCAGACATCCAAAACAAGGGCTAGGAGAATACCATGTAGCCATTAAAACCAGTGTTGATTTGGAAGATATTCATGACATGCTTATTAAGTGAGAAAAGCCAGCTCTTTCATATCTACACAGCATTAGTAAAGTTTTGTTGAAACTATGTAAATATGTATGTATCTATGTTTGTGGTACCTGTGCAGATAAAGGGCCTAAACCAAATTGTTAGCAGTGGCTGTCTCCAGATGGTCAATAGACAACAGAGGGCTTTTTTCTGTGGTGTGCTGTTTTCCAAGTGTCTTTAAACTGAATATGCATTACTTTTGTAATCAGAAAAAAAGTTACTAAAAGAATATTTACATGCAGAAATGAAAATACCTCAAAAACAATCCTGAAAACCCTCTGGGGTATCCTGAAAGTGTGCGTAGGTCCAAAACTCGCTCCTCTCCTGACAGTGGGACTGGGTTGTCCTGAAACTAGCCCAGTACTGGCGAGACTTTCTACTTCATCTCTTTAGTCCCTCTGGGCTTGAGCCCACGTTCCCGGAAGCAAAAAATGTGCCTCGGTTTTTAAGTCTTCAGAGGTACAACAGGCTGAAGCAATGAATCAGCCAAATGAATGACTTGGAAACAGAAGCTCTGTGACACACCAGATGTCACAGAGCATGCTACAGACAGACAGCCTGAAGGCCTGGCATGTCCACCCTTGGCTTCCAAGCCTCCTCTGGGTCATTACCACAAGTCACTCTGCAGCCTTCCAGGGCCAGGCCTCGGCATTCACTTCCTAAGGCTTTCTCATGGTCCCCCCCAAAACTCTCCACTTCTGAGCTGCTTAATCCATTTCCACTGAGCTCACTGAAGTGGTTCTTGCCCCGCCAGAGCCAGCGTTCAGACAGGTGACCGAGGCTGAGGTGGCAGTGCGCAGACTCATTCTGTCTGTTACTTAATGTCCGTCGGCGTAATCGCTACCTGGCCTGAAGCTAACCTGAAGCTACAGGCTGCAGTGCGTGTCCTAGGGAGTTCATTCCCTCCCTCCAGATGGAGGGCTCCACCCTGGTTAGGATTATTCCTGACAAGTCTGAGACTCGTAAATGTCAATAATATATACCATCCCGGAGCTCAAAGTACCGTACACCTACCGGATCCAACTTCTTCCTCATCAGTACTTCAAAGTAGTGCTTTTTATGCAACAGGTCAAATATGTAGGTCATCTCATTGTACCTTCCGATGCCAGTGAGGAGGCGCACCTGGGAAGGGCAAGGGCCGCCTGTGTCAGCAGCAGCTGGAGCTCTCTCAGCCAGCCCACTACTCCCCTCCAGTGCAGCTGCTTCCAGATGCCAAGCTCCAGGGGAGCAGAAGGGCTCATGCCAGGCCGCTGTTCTTCACTCCCTCTTCCCTTCCTGTGGACCCAACAGGGGGCCTCCTCTGGAGGATTCAGAGAGGCCGGTCACTGGAACACCAGGGGCAATTGCCGCCTTTGCTTCGTGTACACGTGACTGTAAGCGCTGACATGCCACCAGGGGCGTGAGTCGTCAGCTCACTTCAGACAGAACGCAAATCTTGTTTTGGGGGGAAATACAGCTGACTCAGCCCTCTAGAAAAACTAACTGCCCTGGCAAGGGGGTGGGCCAGCCCTGGAGCATGGCAGGGATCCTTCTGAGGGCTGCTCTTCTGGAACAGACTCTGTGACAGAAGTCCTAACCTGGAGCAGAGGGCTGAGCTGCCCAGCCAGCCCCCAGTGAGGGAGTCATATCCAGATGGGCACCTGCCCTAAGACCTCACCAGCTCTGGACCGGCTGCCAGCCTATCCATTCGCTCAAAACTTTCCTCAGAAAGGAGGGCAGGGGGTCAGGGGCTTCATACCATCAGCCCGTACTCCTCACTGGGGGCCAAGTGTTTGTCCGTGAGCAGCCGGGCAGCTTGCAGGACCCGGATGATCCCCTCCATGTGGCATGTGAGCGTGAAGCAGTGATGGGCCAGGATCAGCAGCTCCACAGCTGGGAACAGGAGGAGGTGGTTAAGACAAGGCTATGAACCTGGGCAGGATGGGGAAGGGGCCTATACGGACAGCCCGTCGGAAGCAGGCCCCTCACCGGTCCTCTGAGATCCTTGACCTCACCAGCTTTGGAGTAAAATTTGACAATAGACATATAAAACTTTAAAAATGGGTATACTCTGGAATCAGGAATTTATCTTAGGGAAATAATCACGGATGGGCATATAAACTTGCCCATAAGGATGCCTGTCCCAGTGTCTGAACAGCAGAAAACTGGAAGCCAACTAAAGGTCCGGAATTAGGGTATAAACATTTTTAATTCTATGAGAAATACCATGTAACCAGTAAGAAGGATATAGAAGAATACTACCATGGAAAGATGTTAGTGACAACATGTTCATAAGGTAATTATAAACAGTCTACACATGCCATTTTTGAAAAACAGAAGCCTACAGACTCACAGAAGATCAGAGGGACACATACTACTGACTGCCTAGAATGAACTACAGACTTGTAGAAAGCCAGCAGGCTTCGCGATCACTGTCTGGGTTCCTCTGCCACATAACAATTACAAGTTCCTCAATCTCTCTCAGCTTCAGTTTCCTTCAAAAGTGAGGATGGTGATCTCTGCTGTGTGGGGTGATGGAAGAGGAAGAGGAAGCTAACTGCCAAATGTCACCAGGTTGCCCTCTTGTGCACTTTCGCAGTTGGGGCTGCTTTTCCATGTATGTTTTTCTACATTTTCTTCAGTGAACTGCTGGCTCTCCACTAAGAACTTACACACCATGCTGGAGGGGTGGGGATCCAGAGCAGCAACAAGGATCCAAACAGTGTTTTGGAAAGGCTAACACCAGGAGACTTCTTGGAGACCTCCCTGGGCCTCCAACATAGAAGAAAACAGCCAAGAACTTACTGCAAGATAGTTCCCCGTGGGGAACGGAGGAAATCTTGTCCAACAACTTCATGCCTACCAACGTGCGATCTTGACACAGAGTGGTCAGCTGAAGAAACGTCTGGCTTTCCTCTGCTGGAGCGAACATCTGCTTCTGTCCTGTATGTAGAGAAAGATGGGGAAAAACGTGCAGCTTTAACCTTGCAAGCTGAGAGCAAAGTCAGAGTCCCCGGCTAAGAGGCCCACTCTGCCCAGGCCTGGGCACTGGAAGGGGACACCAAAGGAGCCCCCAGGGCAGCACCCTGCTCTGCTGAGCTCACATTCCTCAGCCTGGTGTTCCCTCACAGGTCAGCAGTAGTTCACCAGCTCAGAGAAGGGCATGGCTGCTCTAAGCGTTAATCCTAAAACAATCCACGAAAAGCAACAACATAAATGCCACTTGTTCTCCTGGCAAGTGCAACCTCGCAACGTCAGAGGGCAGTGTGTGGGAGGCATACGGGCAGAGCACCCACGTCCTTACTGCTGGGACTTGAGAATGTGCTCTCAGGGCCTGGGGAGGCCTGTCGGGTGGGGTACCTGTTCCCTCTGATGGGGTCAGTAGCTCCCGGGTCACCTCTTCAGCCACAAGTTCAGCCACGGTATCTGGCTCGAGGCCCTGGGTGCTGATGAAAGCCTGGGCGCGCCTGCATCGGTCCGGCTGCTGAGAGGCCAAGATTGCCCGGAGCATGGCCTCACCATCCAGAGCAGCCACGTTTGTGTAGGAACAGCCCAACTCCTGAGAGGAAGCCAAAGTTGGTCAAAGTTCCTGTTAGGAGCCAGGAAAAGCCTAGCAAAAGGCAGCTCTTTCTGAAACCCCACATGGGCTAACTCTATGATTTGCTGAGCTTAGAGATCCTGCCCCCCAAGCAGAAACCTCAGAAGCAGCCAACACCATTTTCTAGCCCTTTCTTTCACTTCACCAATGAGCCGAAGCCAAGCAAGAGAAAGAAAGGCTTGTCTTCAGAAGCCATCAGGTGACTTACATCTTGTTGAACACTGAGCTTTCTAAATGTTATGACATGCAAGGAAGTTGGATAAAAAGGCAAGAGGCCGCCTTCTACTCTTCCCACAGCAGTAGCAAAACCCTCCATCTCCAGAGAAGCCCTTCCAAAGAAGGGCTTTAGTGCTTGGCATTGTATCCTTTGTGCTCTTCCGCTTCTTAGAGTGTATTATTTTTGCCCCTCAATCAGCACAAAGTCACAGACAATTCTCGGCTGTTTGGGTTCCTGTTTTTATAGTCCTCACATTCCATTTTGTTGTATTTTACCAACTTATTTTGGGTTCTCCCCCGTGGAAATCCCCCAACAATCCTGAAACTAACCAAGATATCATGGCCAGAAGGGACCTTCAGGATTAGGTCATGTACAGATGGAGAACCAGGAACCCAGAGGTGTGGAATGCCTTACCCTCACTCTGGCTGGATGGGCCATGGCCAGGACTCAAAAGGCCGGGCACTTGGCCTGGCATCTGCCCCATATTCCCAGGGATGCGTTTACAGGGGCCAACATCCCGATGAGTCATCTGCTCCCACATCATGATTATCATGTGAAAGGCCAAGTTGGCAGCATCCAAAATCTACCTCCAACTTCCTGCTCCCCTCCCCCCCCGCCCTACCCCTGGAGCATGTACCTTGGCAAGTTCATACAGAAACAGGACCTGCCGGCAGTAGTTCTTCCCATGGAGGCATTTGCTTGTCAGAGTTTCCAGATTAGTCACCACTTCATCACTGGGGGGCAGCATCACAAAGGACTGACTATCCAAACTCGAAGCTGGGAGCAGATACAAGTCTGAGGAGGGGCTTTAAGCTGCCAAGTGGAGGCCTCCCCC
Organism: Lutra lutra; assembly: GCF_902655055.1. Classification (NCBI taxonomy): domain Eukaryota; kingdom Metazoa; phylum Chordata; class Mammalia; order Carnivora; family Mustelidae; genus Lutra; species Lutra lutra. The sequence continues at coordinate 63,829,197 of NC_062284.1, forward strand.
CAACTCCCATGACACTACCTCCCCGTTCACAGCTTCCTCCATTGCACCCCCGTGACTCTTCCTGGGTCTGGGACCACTTCTGACTGGGCCCATACCCCACTTGAGCTTATTTCATCAACGTCTTCGAGGAAATCCCAGCCTGGGATTTTTTGAAGGCCTCACAGGCTATTAGACTCCAAACCACCTAATGAAAACACTAGATTATCACCAAAGATGTCTGCTAAACTCTTCCACACACCCTCCCCCTTTCCTCTAATATCATGTAAGTCACCAGGTAGGTCTAGCTGACTGTGTCTCCAAAACACGTCCCCGGTCACAAGCTCCCTTACAGTCTTCATGACCCTGAGTGTGAGAGGCTGCTATCGGGTCCTGCTGCTGGCTGCGCCTCCCCACATCAATCTCCCACAGATTCAGGAGAGTCTTTCCAAAATGCCCATCACAAAAACCAAGGCTCATCTGGATAGAAGCCTGAAAAGCATGATAAAAAAATTAAAATCCATTCCAGATTTTTCAAAAGAAACAAAAAGAGCTCTTAGCTGAAAAGAGAAGAAAATGGTCTTAATTTGAGAAAGTGTTCCTATTAGGGAAAAAAGTACTAAAGAGTATATAGGTCACGCTGTTCCTTGTAACAAAAACAGAATTGAAAAATTTAAGTATGTACCAATAAAATACTGTTAAATAATAAAAGTTTAAGTAAAATTAAAATTTAAGTGTATACTAATATATACTAATTAAATAGTATATCCATACAGAATACTCTGCAGCCATTAAAAAGAATGAGATCAATACATGTGTACTGACAGGAAAAAATGTAGAACTTAAGTTTCTTAAGTTAAACTTAAGTTAGTGATATAACTTAAGTTTTGTAAAAAATAAAAGGGGTGTATGTATGCACATAACATGTGTAAACCCACACAGAGAAAACAAGACATCCCAAGTGAGTAAGTTATTCCGGGGACCTTGGTGGGGGTGGGGGATGGCTACTGGGTGAATGATTTTCACTTTGTACTTTATGCACTTCCTTACTGTGATCTGTTACACTAAGCATGGAATACTTTTGCATTTAAGATATTACACATTTTAAAATATGCTTTAAAGACCAAAAAGTAAGTAAGTAACAACTCAGAGTGGGTAATTCCCTGCTTAAAATCCTTCACTGGCGTTCCAGATCGAGGGCAGGTACAGGCAGTTCACCGCACCCGGTCTCACCAACCGAACTCGGTGTAAATCCCGGCACACAGCAGGCTGCATGAAATGACACAAATGATCCTCTTTCCCCCTCTAGTAACCTCTAGCCTGAATGCAATGCTGCCTGAAACCCAAAACTAAGCGCTAACTCTGGCAGAGAGAGAGCACGCACTCCACAATCGCAGTCAGGGAGCAGGAGAGGGAGCTCCTACAGGCTTTCTCCTCTCCGCTCCCCAGCAGCCCCGGGGGCTGTGGTAGGAGGGGCTGCAGCAGCAGCTGCTAAGATCCCAAACTCAGAGCTGAACCTTATTTTTAGATTCAGCTGCTCTGGGCCCCAGACGATGCAGTGAACCCGTGTTTCCTTTCGCATTATCCTCCTGTCTGCTGGCCCAGGATACAGGTGTGGTCAGGGGCATGCTAACAGAAGGAGGGAGCTAGAATTCCAGCTTTGGGCCATAAGACGACAAAGGGAAGCCTCAGGGAGCAATACCTGGGAGAGAGATTCAGAAAGCCACACAATAAAGCTGTTTATCAATTCTAGGGCTCACTCCTGGGCTTTGTATCTGGAGATCTGCTCCTTGTCAGCATAGCAAGACCCTGAGAGCTGAATTCACAGACCACCCCAGGCTGAGGAGTGACCCCAGGATGCCGCATATACACACCACGGATATGAACAGCACCACAAAATGGCTGGAAGCCCAACTGATAGTAGAACCACAGGCAAAAGAAAGTGGGTTGGAACTTGTAGCCCAAACCTAACGAGGTCAACTATCTGCTGAAAAATTTTTGAAAGATTAAAAATTTTAAAAAATCACCACTCGTCGTAAGATTTAAACAAGACCCAGAATCTCATAACATACTTTCCAAAATGTCCAGGATGCAACTCAAAATTACTCAACATACAAAAATTCTGCAGGAAAACCTCAATTCATAGGAGAAAAGACAATCAACAGATGACACCTAGTACTAAAATGACATAGATGGGGGCGCCTGGGTGGCTCAGTCATTGGGCCTCTGCCTTCAGATCGGGTCATGATTCGGGCTCCCTGCTCAGCAGGAAGTCTGCTTCTCACTCACCCACTCCCCCTGCCTGTGTTTCCTTCTTACTGTGTCTCTCCCTATCAAATAAATAAACAAAATCTTAAAAAATAAATAAAATGACATAAACATTGAAGTTACCTGATAGTTTAAAGCAGCTATTATACAAACTGTTACAACAATTATAAATGTTCTTGAGAGACTGAAAAACAACAAGTCTCAAAGAAACAGAAGGTACAAAGAAGAAAAGGAAATTTTGGAAGTAAAAAATAACTGAAATTTTAAAATCACAGAAATAAACTCAACAGCAGCATGCAAATACCAGAGGAAAGAGTCACTGAAACTGAAGATGGACAAACAGAAATTATCCAATCTGGGGAAAAAAATTTCCAATTTGAACAAGAAAGAGAAAAAAAAAAATTGGGAAAAAAAAAAAAAGAGTAAAGTCTAAAGGACTTGTAAGACAGGAGAAACAAGAGTTCTGTGATTTGCGTCACTGGCGTCCCAGAGGGGAAAGACTACGAGTATGGTGCTGAAAAAGTATTTGAAAACATAATGTCTGAAAACTACTTAAATTTGATGAAACATATAAATGCAAACATTCAAGAACGTTCAGTGAACCCCAAACAGGATAAACTCAAAGAAATACATGCCCCTCATGTAAAATCAAACTGCTGAAGATTAAACATAGAAAAAAATCTTGAAAGCAACCAGAGAAAAATGCATTATCCATAGGGGAATAATCCAAATGACTGCAGATTATTCATCAGATACCATGGAGATCAAAAGTTGTACAACATTTTTGAGCACTGAAAAAAAATTATGAATTTTCTCTATCCAGCAAAAATCATCCTCCAGGAATGAAGGTGAAATAGACATTCTCAGATGAAGCTAAACAATGAAGAAAAACTAAGAGAATGTGTGAACTAGCAGACAACTAGAATCACTAAAGGAGAATCACTACAGGAAGTCCTTCAGACAGAGGGAAGAGAAACTAGAAGGAAACTTGGAACAATAGGAATGAAGGAAGAGCAAAAAAATTGTAAATATCTGAGTAAATATAATTATTCTCCTCTTGCGTTTTTAAAAATATGTTTTTTGGTTGAAAGTAAAAATTCTAGCACTGTTTTATGGGGATTTCAATGTTATGTAGATGTAATATAATAAGACAAGTAGGGGCGCCTGGGTGGCTCAGTTGGCTAAGCGATGGGGACTCTAGGTTTCAGCTCAGGTCATGATCTCAGGGTTGTGAGATCAAGGCCCTTCTCAGATTCTCCTACCTCGGCTCAGAGTCTGCTTGAGATTCTCTGCCCCTCCCTCCGCCCCCCCACAGCTTGTACACAGGTGCATGTGCTCTCAAAAAAAAAAAAAGAAAAGAAAAGTAAGACATAAAGGCAAAGAAGTGACTTTATAGGTGGTAAGGTTTCTACATTCCAGCTGACGTAGTAAAATACTGATTTTAAGTACACTGTAAAAAATGTTTAATGTAATCCACAAACCAACCAATGAAAAACCTATGCAAAGCTACATAGTCAAAATTAGAATAAATTAAAATGGAAGACTAAAAAATGTTCAAATAACCCAAAGGCAGGAAAAAATGTTTCTTCAAAAACCACAAACTCTTCAAAGGTGAAAAAGATAACCTAATTAGGGGGCGCCTGGGTGGCTCAGTGGGTTAAGCCTCTGCCTTCGGCTCAGGTCATGATCTCAGGGTCCTGGGATCGAGCCCCGCATCGGGCTCTCTGCTCAGCAGTGAGCCTGCTTCCCCCTCTCTCTGCCTGCCTCTCTGCCTACTTGTGATCTCTCTCTCTCTCTCTCTGTCAAATAAATAAATAAAATCTTTAAAAAAAAAAAAGATAACCTAATTAGTTGTATAACTAAGAAAGAAATTATATTTGTAGTTTAAAGTCTTCCAAAGTGGGGCACATGGGTGGCTAAGTGGGTTAAAGACTCTGCCTCTGGCTCAGGTCATGATCCCAGGGTCCTGGGATTGAGCCCTGCACCAGGCTCTCTCTCTGCTCCGCAGGGAGCCTGCTTCCCTTCCTCTCTCTCTGTCTGCCTCTCTGCCTACTTGTGACCTCTGTCAAATAAATAGATAAAATCTTTTTAAAAAGTTATTTATAAAAAAAAAAAAAAAGTCTTCCAAAGCATAAGTCTCCAGGTTCAGATGGTTTTACTAGTAAATTCTACTGACCACATGAAGAGGAACTAACACCAATTCCATTACAATGTCTTCCAAAGGGGGAGAAAAAAAAAACAAAACGGAAGAGGAAGGTGTGCTTTCCAACTCATGAAACCAGCATTACCCAGATACATAAACCAGACAAAGCGTACCCCCCAAAAAAGTACAGGTCAATATTCCTCATGAATATAAATGTAAATATTTTCAAAGTAGAAAACTGATTATAATAATGTATCTAAAAGTTGTAATGCACTATGACTAAGTGGGATTTATCTTGGGAAGGCAAAGCTCGCTTAATATTTTAAGATTAATGTAATCTACCTAGTGTAATCAATAGTCTAAAGAAAAAACCCCATGTAATCATATCAATAGATGCAGAAAAAAATGACAAAATTCAATATTGATTCATGATAAAAAGACTCTCACAAACTAGTGATAGAAGGGAACTTCCTCAACATGACAAAGATTATCTTCAAAATACCTATAGCTGGGGCCCCTGGGTGGCTCAGTGGGTTGGGGCCTCTGACTTCCGCTCGGGTCATGATCCCAGGGTTCTGGGATCGAGCCCCGTGTCGGGCTTTCTGCTTGGCAGGGAGCCTGCTTCCCCACCTCTCTCTCTGCCTGCGACTCCACCTACTTGTGATCTCTGTCAAATAAATAAATAAAATCTTAAAAAAACAAAACAAAACCTATAGCTAATATCATACTTAACTATGAAAGACTGAATGCTTTCAAAGACAGTCTCTTTAACAAATGGTGCTGGGAAAACTGGACAGCTACATGGATAAGAATGAAACTGGATCCTTTCTTACACCACACACACACATGCAAAATTCACAATGGATTAGAGATCTAAATGTGAGACCTGAAACCATAAAATTCTTAGAAGAAAACATAGGCAGCAATCTCTCTGACAGCTGTAGGAACATTTTTCTACATGTCTCCTCAGGCAAGGGAGAAAAAGCAAAATTAAACTATTGAGACGACACTAAAATAAAAAGCTTTTACGCAGCAAATGAAACCATCAACAAAACAAAATACAGACTACCGAATGGGACAAGATATTTGCAAATACGTAGCTGATAAGGGGTTAATACTTACAGAAATTCTATAACTCAACACCAAAAACCCCACAAATAACCCAACTAAAAAAATATAAGACATGAATAGACGTTTTTCCAAAGACATACAGTTGGCCAAAAGACACATGAAAAGATGCTCAACATACCTCATCATTGGGGAAATGCAAATCAAAACCACAATGAGATATCACTTTATACCTGTCAGAATGGCTAAAATTAAAAACAAAAACAAACAAACAAAAAAACCCCACAAGAAATAACAAGTGTTGGTGAGGAAAAGGAATCCTTGTGCACTTCCGGTGGGAATCCCAGCCGGTGCAACCACTGTGGAAGACAGTATAGAGGTTTCTCAAAAAATTAAAAATAGATCTGCCCTATGATCCAGTAATTCCACTACTGGGTATTTACCCAAAGAACACAAAAGCATTAATTCAAAAAGATATATGCACCCCATGTTTGCTGCAGCATTATTTATAATAATCAGGATATGGAACCAACCCAAGTGTCTATTCATAGATGAATGGATAAAAAAGATGTGGTGTATGTATGTGTGTACACACACACACACACACACACACTGAAATACTACTCAGCCATAAGAAAGAATGAAATCTTGCCATTTGCAACAATATGAATGGATTTAGAGGGTATAATGCTAAGAAGTCAGTCAGAAAAAGAAAGACCGTATAATTTCACTAATACATGGGATTCAAGAAACAAATGAACAAAGAAAAAAAGAGACAAAAAATACTCTTAAGTATACAGAACAAACTGGTGGTTACCAGAGGTGGGTGCAGGGATGGATGAAACTGGTGAAGGCCATTAAGATTCCACTTATCCTGATGAGCAATGAGTAATGTTTAAACATGTTGAATCACACTGTACACCTGAAACTATACTGTTTGTTAATCATACTTGAATTAAAAAAAGAAAAGACTGGGGGTGCCTGGGTGGCTCAGTGGGTTAAAGCCTCTGGCTTCGGCTCAGGTCATGATCTCAGGGTCCTGGGATCAAGCCCCGCATCATGCTCTCTGCTCTGCAGGGAGCCTGCTTCCTCCTCTCTCTCTGCCTGCCTCTCCGCCTACTTGTGATCTCTGCCTGTCAAATAAATAAATAAAATCTTAAAAAAAAAAAAAAAAGAAAGAAAAGACTGAATGCTCTCTACCTAAAATCTGTAACAAGGCAAGTATATCTGCTCTTACCATTCCTATCCAATGTCATACCAGAAGTCCTAGCCAGGGCAATAAAGGGAGACAAAGAAATAATACGCATTCGGATTGGAAAGGAAGACATAAAGCCATCTCTATTCACAGATAGTATTGTCTGTAGAAAATACTAAGGAATCTATAAGAAAACCCCTAGGATAAGCAAGTTTAGCAAGGTCATAGGATACAAGAGTAAGACAAAAATCAGTATATTTCTATATACCATGAATGTACAATTAGAAACACGACTAATGGTATAGAATAAATTTCAATGAACTAGCTACAAGTCAAGTAGTTTCCTTCCAACTTGGATACACAGCTAGTTAAAAGACTTAAGTTTCTATTTCACTGACAAGTTAACTACCTAGTTTATGGATTACCGTTGGCTTGTTCAACCAGTATGCCAAAAGGAACCGTTTCCTTCCGGGAAAGAGTGCCCACAGCTCTGTTCGGGACTCAGGGCTGTTTGCTCTCCTTCACTTACTGCTTTGGACTTTTCTTAGTGGAGTGCCAGGTTCTTCTTCCTCAAGCGGCTGGGTGCTTTGTAGGACAGCACGGATCTCTGGGTACAGGCCATCCATACTAGCTTCCCCTGCAGCCAGTGCTCTGCAGTGCAACACCAAGGTGACATCTTGGTTGTAGAAATGAAAATACCGACACACTCTACTTGCTTCATGGACACAGCCATCATCCAGTAGGCGCCCAATCAGAGAGTTAAGGGACTCCTGCTCCTTCCAATCCAGTCTGCTCTCACAAGTCTCTTTGCATGGAAGGCCACTAAGTTCTAAATATTTTGCTGTGTTCAGAGCAGCCAACATGGAGAATGAAAACTTGTGGGCTACACTATCAAAGGACGGCTCCCCACTAGTTGAGATGTGCTGAGGAAACCTGGGCTCTGGGTCCTCCTGTTTCTCTCTGAGGGCATGCTGGGCAATGCGGCAGTGCCAGATCTGCTTCTCCAGCTCCTCCAGCTCCTCCTCAGGCCCTGGAGCCTCCTGAGCAAGCCAGTGAGCCGCCAGTGTGAGCAGCAGACGGCGCTCCTCCAGGCCGGGCGGTCCCTCCTCCCCTGGGGCCTCAGGGGCCACCTGGGCCTGAGCTGAGAAAAAGGAAGCAGCTGCTCTGCTTGAAATGGCATTTTTCTTAAAATTCTCATGACACTTTGTCCAGAAGTCAATTCTTGCTTGTTTTAGGTCCCACTGGTCGGTGTGCTGTAAGGTCTGCATTTCCTGCGTTATCTGTGAAATTTAACAAAACACTTTTTAGCCCCTCCTGGATAAAGAAGTATCAGAAATGCTAATGCTCCCTCGGTAGGCTGTACTAGTCAAAGCCAAATCAAGTCCAAGAACATGAGACTCAGCTACAGATGATCCTGGATATTTTATCTGGAAAGTTAAACTATGAAAAGCAATTCTACATTTATCTAATTGAAGGGGGTTCAAGACGAAGCCATCCCATATTTAATTCTATTCAAAGCATAAGAGTGGTAGTACATCCTGTAAGCTAACCTTGGTTTCAAGCACACATTCTACACTAATGGGCATCCCAGGGCTCATCCATTTCTGAAAGTCACATGTGTATCCAAAGTAAACAAGCCTCTCCTATAAATCACTTATCTCATCTGATTCTGTTTAACGCTAGATCAAAAAGCTAAAATTTCAAATAACTTAAAAGACTAATGATACCTCTTCAATAACCAAGTTGTCCACAGGTAGTTCTGCTAATTCTGCTACTCTTCTGGCCAAAGCAAACCGTCCCTCTGTCTCCAGTTTTTCCAAAATAGATTTACATTCGTGCTGGAAATTCTCAAGGCTGTAGCTGCTAATAATTACATGATTAATGGCTATGGATGTGTCCTTTAAAATTTGGCTAAGGACACAGAGCTTCTTCACATCTGGACCTGTGCCAAAGAGAAGAGGGTATAAAACATTTTATCGGTAAAATGCTGCTATCAGAGTGAAAGTATCTATGTTTAACACAATAATGTGAGTAAAAGAAAACACAAAAAACGATTTTTATACTCTGGCTGGCTAGCAGATGAAGCCATAAGCCATCTCCTATATAGTAAGAACTTGCAAGATTCACGTAGGGACTCCATCTACACAGCTGCCTTTATACTCAGGGTGGGGAGTCTGTAGTCCTGTTATGTGGTAGCGAAGATCTGGTCATTCATTCAGGCCAACCCCACCACTTTCTGAATTTTTCTCCAAAGTTGAACACATTTATTTTTATGATTGTTTACTTGCTCATTCAGTGCAGACATCATGTGAATTAAGACACAGAACCGGGGCACCTAGGTGGCTCAGATGGTTAAGCATCTGCTTTTAGCTCAGGTCAAGATCCCAGGGTCCTGGGATTGAGGCCAATATCGGGCTCCCTGCTCAGTGGGGAACCTGCTTCCCGCTCTCTCTGTGTTCCTCTCCCTGCTTATGCTCTCTTTGCTCTGTCAAATAAATAAATAAAATCTTAAAAAAAAAAAAAAACAAGACACAGAACTGGTAGGACAGCTGAAACTGCAGCTGGCCAACAGCCAAGTCTCCTTATATTCTGAATGGAGCATCACTTGCTCCTTTGGACAACTACTTAAACCAGGGAGACCCAGCTGAGTTGTTGTTGTTCTTTTTTGTTTTTGTTTGTTTGTTTTTAATATTTATTTATTTAGATTTTATTTTTTATTTATTTTTAGATTTTTAAATTTTTTTTTTAGATTTTATTTTTTATTTGACAGAGAGAGACACAGTGACAGAGGGAACACAAGCAGGGGGAGTGGCAGGCAGAGGGAGAAGCAGACTCTCCGAGGAGCAGGGAGCCCGATTCAGGGCTCGATCCCAGGACCCCAGGATCATGACCTGAGCCAAAGGCAGATGGTTAATGACTGAGCCACCCAGGCGTCCCTAAAGATTTATCTATTAATTGAAGAGCAAGAGCATGGAGCAAGGTGGAGGGACAGAAAGCGTCTTAAGCAGAGTCCATGCTGAGCACAGAGCCTGATTTGGGGCTCAAAGCCATGATCCTGAGATCACGACCTGAGCCGAAACCAAGGACAGGCATGAAAACATTCTGTAGGAGCCTATTCCCAGTGGCACCTGCTGGGCTGTGGTCTGATTTAGGTAGTTCTGGGGACAGGGAGATACCCTGCACAATACCCACCAGTAATGAGATGCTGGGTTTCTTTGTTGACAGCATATAAAACCTAGGCTTAATTTAGAGAAACAATTTCTTTTCTCTAGGCACATGTATGTTATACACACACAGAACACAAATGTGCTATAAAAACAAAACAATTATATGAATAAAAGCAGTATAACAGTTAACAACATAGACAATCCTTGTACTTTTTCAAGGATACAGTAACTCTGGCAAGAAAATAGGATGTTCACTTCTGAAAAAAATTAAAATTACTACAGATCACTGAAAACATCTGTATGTTAAAAGGACCTACTATTTGGTCTACAGAGTCATGGACAAGTCCCCTCCTACTGACACTGCATTTTGGAAACACCCCTATTTGTGTCCAGTCCTCAGCCCTGACAGCCCACACCACAGGCACCGAGCCCGGCATTGTCACTCTTCTGTGCAGATATGAGCTCTGCAGGTGACTACCTGTGAGTTTAAATGTGATAAAATAACCCCAGTCATGAAAAATGTCAGAATCTAGTAGGAGACAACAACATAACCATGCAACAGAAACTTAAAAATTATCAAGTAGAAAAGAAAGTATAAGGCAGTAATTGGTTTCACTTGATTGGCAAAAACCTTAAGAAACTGCCATTGTCTGGAGGAATCTGCAAAAAATAAGCATCACTGGTCTTTGAAAACTTCAAAATGGATTAGTCATTCCTGAAGCAGAGTACGTGACCCCGAGCAACAATGCCATGTTAAGGAATAACGGTGACAGGATGGTGACTAGCCAGGGGGAAATGCAGCTGACAAGTCCTCAGAAGAAGACAATTGTATTATTTAGGTTGTCTCCAGTTGTGCTATGTTTCAAATGCTTTAACCATGACTGCAGTTTCCTGCAACCTCTTCTTCATACCTCATTATGGACAGTAAATGTAATGTTATATATCATACGCATTTTCACTTTCTGAACGCCCTTCTCAAGTATTTTCAAGATTAAGGAAGCTAATTTCTTAACAACAATTTAACTCTAAGGACTGTCTTACCATCAGAGAAGAGATTTTCTATTCCAACAAAGAGCTGTAACAACTTCCCCAGTTCATACTGGGTCCCACACTGCTGCAGCATAAGCTTCAGAAGAAAACACACGTGCTCCTTCAGCCATGGGGCAGGGATGGTAGCGTGGACCCTTGTGGCTGCTGTTTCAACCTAGGGAAATAAGAGGGGGTGAGGAAAGCTGCTTTTGCAGGAACAAATCAAAACCTCCAAATGTGGAAAGAGCTAAGAAAGCCACGGTACCATCATGAGTCATCTCCTCTCACAAAGGGGAACGCTTATTCAGGTCCTTTCCAAATGCCAAGAATTGGAAGCACGGCTCAGAGGAGGGGCAAAAATAAGCCCTCCCTGGCAGCTCTGTGGTCTGTCTCTCTGTGAGATGTCCTATTGGGAGAGAGCTGTGTGTGTCAAAGTCAAGGATGAACAAGAGACCTAAAGACTGAATGCTAACTATGGAGTGAATGGATGCAAACACCCTCAAGTTAGTGACTGTCCAAGTAATAACCCTGTGAGTTTCAGTGACATTAACCCAACACGTTTCACTTAACAGCTTTTGAGAGGGATGTAGGCTTGCCCTGGAGTCCAGAAGATCTGAAATTTACATATTAAGACCTCTTAGAAAGATTTAACGTGGGGTACCTGGGGTGGCTCAGCAGGTTAAAGCCTCTGCCTTTGGCTCAGGTCATGATGCCAGGGTCCTGGGATTGAGCCCTGCATCAGACTCTCTGCTCCGTGGGGAGCCTGCTTCCCCCACTCTCTCTCTGCCTGCTTCTCTGCCTACTTGTGATCTCTGTCTGTCAAATAAATAGAATCTTTAAAAAAGAAAGAAAGAAAGAAAGAAAGAAAGAAAGAAAGAAAGAAAGAAAGAAAGAAAGAAAAAGAAAAGAAAGATTTAACGTTGCCCAACTTACTCTACCTGTTTGCTTGTAGTTCCTACTACCATTAGGGGAGGATCTCGATTAAGAAGTCTGGATTTATGGCACTACAATCAATGCTAGAAATATTAATAGGAAGTTAACCCCAAGTGGCAAGCTACATTAGCTTGAATTAGAGCATGAGTTCTTAGCCTTTATTTACTTGTTTACTACTCTTGCTGCTGTTAAGAAGAGGGTCTACAGCAGGCAGGTGATGGAACTGGTCAAAAGAAAAACGTACATGGAAGTAAAGGGTGGAGGCAAGGATGGAAGAGGAGCACTGTCCCTCTACAGGGACAAGCTGGAGCAGAGGCAGTCAGGCCAGAGTAAGAAGACACCTGGGAGGCCCTAAATATACAATGAGAAACTATAAAACTCCTAAGAGATAATATAAGAGAAAACACAGATGACCCTGCATATGGTGATACCTTCTTAGATACAATGCCAAAGACATTAATTCAAGAAAAAAATTGATCAGATTGATTTCATTAAAATTAAAAACTTCTGCTCCACAAAGCAAAATCTCAAGAGAATTAGAAGGCTAGCAACAGACTGAGAGAAAATATTTGTGAAAGACACATCTGATGATGGACTGTTATCCAAAATACACAAAGAACTCTTGAAGTGGCAAACAAACATACAAACAAACTACAATCCTATTAAGAAATAGGCTAGGGGCACCTGCCTGGCTCAGTAGGAAGAGCATGCAAGTCCTGATTTTGGGGTTGTGAGTTTGAGCCCCATGTTGGGCACAGAGTTTATTTTTAAAAAGATAGGCTGAAGACCTTAATAGATACCTCACCAAAGAAGATATACAGATGACAAATAAACATGTGAAAAGATGCTCTACATCATATGCAAATTAAAACAATGACATATTATAACATACCTATTAGAATGGCCAGAACTTGGAACATTGACAAAACCAAAGGCCGGCAAGGATGTGGATCCACAAAACTATCACACATTGCTAGTGGAGTACAAATGACATAGCCACCTTGGAAGAAAGTTGATGGTCTCTTACAAAACTGAACATACTTTTACCATTTGATCCAGCAACTGTACTCCTTGGTATTTACCCAAAGGAGTTAAAAATTTACATCCACACAAAAACCTGCACACAGATGTTTAGAGAAGCTGTATTTTTTTTTTTAAAGATTTTATTCATTTATTTGAGAGAGAGAGAGAGAGAGAGCACAAGCAGGGGGAGTGGGAGAGGGAGAAGCTGGATCCCTGCTGAGCAGGGATCCCAATGCGGGGCTGATCCCAGGATCCTGGGATCATGACCTGAGCTGAAGGCAGATGTTCAACGGACTGAACCACCCAGGTGTCCTAGAGCAGCTGTATTCTTAAGTGCGAAAACTTGGAAGAAAACACTAAAAAGAAATGAGCTATTAAGCCATGAAAAGACATGGAGGAAACTTAAATGTATACCGCTAAGTGAAAGTAGCCAGTCTGAAAAGTCTACATTCCATGTAATTCCAATTATACCACATTCTGGAAAAGGCAAATGATGGCGATAGTAAAAAGATCAGTGGCTGCCTGGAGTTGGGGTTGGAAAGGGATAAATAGGTAGAGAATAGAAGACTTTTTAGGGCAGTGAGATTACTTTGTAGGACATGGGAACAACACATGTATGCCATTATACATTTCTCCAAATGTATATCCAAATATATATCCAAAGAACGCACAACACCAAGAGGAAACCCAAAGGTAAACAATGGATTAGGGGTGATTATTATGTGTCACTATAGGTGCATCCTTGGTAACCAATGAACTGTTCTGGTGAGTAATACTGATAATGAGGAGGCTCTAAATGTGTGGGGGGAAGGGATATATGGGGAATCTCTTAACTTTCCTCCTAATTTTGTGATTAACTAAAATTGCTCTAAGAAATAAATTTCTTGGGATGCCTGAGTGACTCAGTCATTAAGCAACTGCCTTTGGCTCAGGTCATGATCCCAGCATCCTGGGATCAAGCTCCATACTGGGCTCCCTGCTCAACAGGGAGCCTGCTTCTCCCTCTCCAGCTCCCTCATGCTTGTGTTCCCTCTCTTATTATCTCTTTGTCATAAATAAATAAAATCTTAAAAAAAAAAAAAAAGATGGTGGTGTTGGGCAGGGGGCTGTAGAGTGATAAAGTACCAGGATCTGACTCCTCACTTAGACAACTGCACTGACAAAATTCATTCAGTGCAATTATTTTGGAACTCTAGAGCCTGTTGAAGGCTTGCAAGTTCCAGAGGAAGACCTAGTGGAAGGTAAATTGTTAATAATCTTGGTTAATTTCAGTCCCTAGCAGTGGAGGCTACCCACTCCCCACCCCTAGCCACAAGGGAGGCAGCTGTGCAGGTGCATGCTCCTGGAGTAGCTTGCACACAGCTTGTAAGAGTTGCAGGGACAAAAAGGAACCTATCCACCAAGTATCAAAAATTGGTTGCTGCTTTTGACCATAGCGGTCCAGGCAAGGAGGTGGGCAGCCATTGTTTCACCTCACCCACTGTTGCCAGCCCCTCCCCCTCCAACTGAAAGGACTTCCAGGAGATTTAAAGGGCTAGCACCAGGTCACTTGGGTGACTTAGTCGGTTGAGCCATCTGCCTTCGGCTCAGGTCATGATCCCAGTATCCTGGGGATTGAGCCCCGTATCAGGTTCCCTGCTCAGTGGGAGTCTGCTTCTCCCTCAGCCTCTCCCTCTGGCTTGTGTTCTCTTGCTTTCTCTCTCTCTCAAATAAAGAAGGAAAATCTTTAAAAAATAAAAAATAAAAATAAAGGACTGGCACCCTTTTCCTCACCACTCCCTTCATTTTTTTTATTTTTTCCCTTTCAGGAGCCAAACTTTAAAGATTAGGACAGTTAAAAACAATTTTATGAGCAAAATTAGAAAGTGACTCGGAAAAGACCCACGAAGACTAGGTCTACACTTCACGCTGATCCTTGCCACAGAAATGACTTGCCTATTCAAAACCCAAAAGTAATAAATAAAAACAATAATAAAAACTAGCAAACCCTGGGGAAGGAGGAGAATATGATTTCTAGGGTTACCACACTATTAGATTCAAATGTCCAAAGTTCAACAGAGAATCACAAGGTATACAAAGAAACAAGAAAATAGGGCCCATTCAAAGAGACAAAAGATGACAAAAACCGTTCCTAATGGCAGATACATGAGACACAGATTTTAAAACAACTGTTTTAACTAAAGAAGATGTAGAGAAAGTCAAGAAAACAATGTGTGAACAAAATAGAAATATCAACAAAGAAAGAGAAAAATCGAAAAACAAAAAATTCTGGAGCTAAAATGTAAAATAACCAATGAAAGTAAAATTAAAATAACAAATTTACTAGAGGGATTGAAAGGCAAATGTGAGCAGGCAGAATAAAGAATCAGCAAATTTAAAGGCAGGACAATGGAAATTATCAAGTTTGAGGAAGAGAAAGAAGACTGAAGAAAAGCAAACAGAGCATAAGAGACCTATGGGACATTATCAAGTGAACCAACATAAATATCATGGGAGTCCCAGAAGAAGAGAGAAAGGAGTAGAGAGAATATTTAAATAAATAATGGCTGAATAAGTCTCAAACTTGTTGACAGACATAAATCTAAACAAAATAAACATCCAAGAAGCTCAACAAACTCTAACAAGGTGAACTGAAAGAGATCCATAATGAGACCCATTATAATGAAACTTTCTTAAGACAAAGAACAAAAAAAGAAATTTGGAAGCAACAGGAGAGAAGTGACTGGTCACATGCAAGGGATCCTAAAGAAGGTTATCTGCAGAGTTCTCATCAGAAACTTTGGGGGCCAGGAGACAGTGGGCTGATATATTTAAAGTGCTCAAAGAAAAATACTGTCACCAAGACTCCTATATCCAGCAAAACTATCCTTCAAAAGTGAGAGGAAAATTAAGACATTCCTAGGGAAACAAAAGCTGAGGGGGTCTTTGACCACTAGACTGGCCTTGCAAGAAGTCCTATAAGGTAAAACGAAAGGACTTTAGATGCCATATGCAGAAATAAACAGCTCAATAAACATAATACATGGGAAATTATAAAAGCCAATATTACTGTAGCAATGGGTTTCTGTTTTCTATCTGACTTAAGAGACTAGTGCATATAAAGAAAATTATTATATATTATTATTTATATAATATATATATTATTTATATATATATATACATATAAAGAACAATTATTAGTATAAAAGCTGGTATGACTGTAACTTTGGTTTGTAACTCCAAATCTTGTTTTCTTCATAACTTAAGAGACTAATGCCCTGAAAGGAATTATTTGTTTATGTCTTGAGACACATATTGTATAAAAATGTAATCTGGTGACATCAACAACTAAAAGGTGTGAGGTCAGAGCTGCAAAGAAACACTTTTTTAAATGTTATTGAAGTTAAACTGGCATAAATTCATGGTAACCAAAAAGAAAATAGCTATAGGATAAGCACAAAATGAGAATGGAATTTAAACATTTTATTTAAAAAATCAATTAAACACAAAAGAAAACAGTAATGCAGGAAATAAGAAACAAAAAAGCTACAAGGCATAAAGACAACCACCAACACAACACAGGAAGCAAGCTCTTCCTGGTCAGTAATTACTTCAAATGTAAATGGCTTAAGCTCTCCAATTAGAAGACAGAGATTAGCAGAATAGACAAAAACACATGATCCAACAACCATGTGCTGCTGTCTACAAGAGACTCACTTGCGATCCAAAGACATAAACAGGTTGAAAGTGGAAGGATGGAAAAAGGGACTCTATGCAAATAGTAACAAACAAACAAAAAGGGTGGCTATAGTAGTAACAGACAAAATAAACTTTAAATTTTGTCTTTTGTAAGAGACAAAGAAGGAGATTAGATACTAATAAAATGTTTGATACAGCAAGAAAATATAGCAATTTTAAACATTTACATACCTAATGACAGATTATCAAAATACGTTAAGCATAAGCTGATGGAACTGAGGAGAGAAACAGACAGTTCTATAATAATAGTTGAAGACTCCAACATCTCACTCACAATAATGGATAGAATAATGAGACGGAGATAAGAAAACAGAGGACTTAACACAATAAACTGAATAGATCTAACAGACATATAAAGGATGTTCTACCCAAGAACAATAGAAAACACATTCTTCTTAAGTGCACATGAGATATTTTCTAGGACAGACCACAGGTTAAGCTACAGGTTTCAACATTTTTAAAAGAGATCATACAAAGTATCTTCTCCGACCACAAGGGGATAAAATTATAAGTCATTATCAAAAGGAAAACTGAAAATTCACAAAATTATGGAAATTAAACAACACATTTTTATAGAGAGAGAAGTCTCAAATTACTAAAATCAGAAATGAACATGGGGCCATTATTACCCTTTCCACAGAAATAAAAGGGATTATAACAGAGTACTATGAACAACTCCATGCCAAAAAGTGGATAACTTAGATGAAATGGGCAAATTCCTAGAAACGCAAAATCTATCAAGACTAAATCACAAATAAATAGATAATGTAAGGAGATTGACTCAGAAATCAAAAATCTCCCCACAAAGAAAACCCCTGGACAGGATGGCTTCACTGGTGAATTCTAAAAACATTTAAAGAAGAACTACAACCAACCTTTCTCAAACTTACCCAAATTATTGAAGAGGAGGGAACACTTCCCAATGCATTTTATGAAACCAGCATAATCTTGGTACTAAAGACAGATGAAGACCCTGCAAGAAAACTATCAACCAGTATCCCTTATGAACACTGATGTAAAAATCCCCAACAAAATACTGGCAAACTGGGGGCACCTGGGTGGCTCAGTCATTAAGTGGCTGCCTTCAGCTTGGGTCATGATCCCAGGGTCCTGGGATGGAGCCCTGCATTGGGCTCCCTGCTCAGTGGGAAGCCTGCTTTTCCCTTTCCCACTCCCCCCGCTTGTGTTCCCTCTCTCCCTGTGCCTCTCTCTGTCAAATGAATAAAAAATATATATATATTGGCAAACTGAATTCAGTGCATTAGAAAGATTATTCACCATTACCTAATGGAATTTATTCCCTGGGATGCAAGGATGGTACAACATAGAAAAAAAAATCAATGTATATAGTACATCAACAGAATGTAGGAAAGAAACCCACATGATCATTTCAATTGATGTAAAAAAAAAGTATTTGACAAAATTCAATACTATTTCAAGGTTTAAAAAAAAAAAACTCAACAAATTGGGAATAGAAAGAAACTACCCTACATAATAAAATCCACATGTGAAAAACCCACAGTGAACATTTTACTCAATGGTAAAAGACTGAAACCATTCTTCTAAGATCAGGAAGAAGGCAAGGATGCCTGCTTTCAACACTTCTATTCCACACAGTACTCAAAGTTCTAGCCAGAGCCTACAGGCAAGGAAAAAAAAAAAAAAGGGAGCACCCAATTTGGAAAAGAAATAAAATGACTCCTGCATGATATGATCCTATACGTAGAAAACCCTAATGATTACTTACACACACACATACTCACACTTGGAATAAATGAATTCAGCAAAATAGCAGGACACAGAGTCAATGCACAAAAATCACTTGCATATCTATACACAAACAATGAATAATCCATACAGGAAACAATGCCATTTCCAAAAGCATCAAAAATAATAAATTACTTAGGAATTAACCAATGAAGTAAAAGACATGTACAGTGAAAGCTACTATAAATGCATGTGACGTTCATGGGTTGGAAGCCTTAATGTTAAAACATCAATACTATCCAAAGTGATCTTTGAATTGATGCAATTCCTATCAAAATCCTAATGATGTGTCTTTACAGAAATAGAAAAAGCCATCCTAAAACCATTTGTGATCTTGAGAGACCCTCAATAGCCAAAACGATCTTGAAAAAGAACTCTTCCTCCTGATTTCCCAACTTACTACAAGGCTGTAGTAATTAAAACAGTGTGCTATGGGCATAGAGACAGACATATTGGCAAGAGAATAGAACTGAAAGCCCAAAAATATACCTTCACATATGTGGTCTAACGATTTTTGACAAGGGTGCCAAGATCATTCAATGAAGAAAGGACGGTATTTTCAACAAATGGTGTTGGGAAAACTGAATATCCACATGCGAAAGAATGAAGTTGGACCCTTACCGAACACCATATATAAAAATTAACTCAAAATGGACTAAGAACCTAAATATGAGACCTAAAATAATAAAAACTCATAGAAGAAAATATAGGACAAAAGCTTCACAACACTAGATTTGGCAGTAACTTCTTGGACAGGACACCAAAAGGCACAAGTAACAAGAGAAAAATAGGCAAATTGACTTCATGAACACTTAAAATTGCGCATCTAAAGACATTATCAACAGTAAAAAGACAACCCAAAGAGTGGGAGAAATTATGGGCAAATCATATGATTAATATTTCAATGGGTATTTTCAATAAAATACAAAATTCCTAAAAACAAAAATAAACAACAAAATTAAAAATGGGCACAAGACTTAAATAGACATTTCTCCAAAGATGATATACAAATGGCCAATAAGCATGAGAAGATGCTCAACATCATTAATCATTAGGAAAACACAAATCAAAACTACCATAAAATACTACCTCACACCCATTAAGATGACTACTATAAAAAAAAAAAAAAAAAAACCAGAAAACAATGGGGCGCCTGGCCGGCTGAGTCAGTAGAGCATGCAACTCAACTCTTGATCTTAGGGTCTCCACATTGGGTGTAGAGCTTACTTCAAAACAAAAAACAAAACAAAACAGAAAACAAGTCCTGAAGAGGATGTGGAGAGACCAGAACCTTGTGGCAGTATAAAATGGTGCGGCCGCTACGGAACACAGTATGACACTTCCTCAACATATTAAAGATAGAGTTACCCTATCATCCAACAATTCCACTTCTGAGAGGACACCCAAAAGAACTGAAAGCAGGATCTTGAAGAAATTATTTGTATACCATGTTCATAGTAGCATAGTTAAAATGTGGAAGTGACCCAAATATTCATGGATAGAGGAATGGATAAGCAAAATGTGGCATATACATAAAATGGAATTTTTTTTCATTTGAAAAGTTATTTTTATTGTGGAAAAGATCATATATGCAAAAGCATGCATAAAATATATCTACACTGTTGAAGGAAAAAATGAAAACAATTTTGATGCTGAATATACAAGGTGAAGAAATGGAACTCTACCAGTGCCTTAGATTACCCCTCCTGGACGACATTGCATCCCTACAATCTCCCTTCCAGGAAAAAATGTTATCCTGATTTTTTTTTCCTTTTTAATTTTTACTTAAATTCAATTAATCAACATATAATGTATTACTGGTTTCAGAGGTAGAGGTCAGTGACTCATCAGTCTTATATAATACTCAGTGCTCATCATGCACCTTCCATAATGCCAATCACCCAGTTACTCTGTCCCCTGCCCACCTCCCCTCCAGCAACCCTCAGGTTGTTTCTTATGGTTCAGAAACTCTTTAGATTTGTCTCCCTCTCTGGTTTCATCTTGTTTCATTTTTTCCTCTCTTCCCCTATGGTCCTTTGTTTTATTTCTTAAATTCCACAACTGGATGAGATCAAATGATAATTATCTCTGACTAACTTACTTCACTTAGCATAATACTCTCTAGTTCCATCCACATCACTGCAAATGGAAATATTTCATTTTTTATAGCTGAGTAGTATTCTATTATATACACATACACATGCACATACCACATCTTCTGTATCCATTCATCTATTGATGGATCTGTCTGTGGAAAGAGCCCAGTTTGACTATTGTAGACACTGCTGCTATAAACATTGGGGTGGGGCGCCTGTGTGGCTCAGTGGGTTAAGCCTCTGCCTTCAGCTCAGGTCATGGTCTCAGGGTCCTGGGATCAAGCTGCACATCGGGCTCTCTGCTGAGCAGAGAGCCTGCTTCCCCCTCTCTCTCTGCCTGCCTCTCTGCCCACTTGTGATCTCTGTCTGTTAAATAAATAAAAAATATTAAAAAAAAAAACCACACACACAAAAACAAAAAACATTGGGGTGCAGGTGCCCCGTTGGAGCACCACATTTGTTTTTGGGGTAAATACCCAGTAGTGTAATTGCTGGGTTGTAGGGCAGCTCTATCTTCAATCTTTTGAGGAACCTCCATATTGTTTTCTAGAGTGGCTGTACCAGCTTGCATTCCCACCAACAATGTAGGAGGGTTCCCTTTTCTCCATATCCTTGCCAACATTTGTCATTTCCTGACTTATTAATTTTTGCCATTCTGACTAGTGTGAGGTGTGACTGATTTGTATTTTCCTGATGCCAAGTGATGTGAATCATTTTTCATCTGTCTATTGGCCATTTGGACGTCTTCTTTGGAGAAATGTCTCTTCGTGTCTTCTGCCCATTTCTTGACTGGATTATTTGTTCTTTGGGTGTTGAATTCATTAAGTTCTTTATAGATTTTGGATACCAGCCCTTTATCATTTGCAAATATCTTCTCCCATTCTGTTGGTTGTCTTTTGGTTTTGTCAACTATTTCCTATGCTATGCATAAGCTTTTCATCTTGATGAAGTACCGATAGTTCATTTTTGCCTTTGTTTCCCTTGCCTTTGTAGATGTGTCTAGCAAGAAATTGCCGTGGCCAAGGTCAGAGAGGTTGCTATGTTCTTCTCTAGAATTTTGATGGATTCCTGTCTCACATTTAGGTCTTTCATCCATTTTGAGTCTATTTTTGTGTATGGTACAAGGAAATGGTCCAGTTTCATTCTTTTCCATGGGGTTGTCCAATTTTCCCAACACCATTTATTGAAGAGACTGCTTTTTTCCATTGGATTCTTTCCTGCTTTGTCGAAGATTAGTTGACCATGTAGTTGAGGGTCCGTTTTTGGGTCCTCTATTCTGCTCCATTGATCCATGTGTCTGTTTTAGTACCAGTACCATACTGTCTTGACGATTACTACAGCTTTGTAATAGAGCTTAAATCCAGAATAGCGATCCCACCAGCTTTGGTTTTCTTTTTCAACATTCCTCTGGCTATTCAGGGTCTTTTCTGGTTCTATACAAATTTTAGGATTATTTGTCCTAGTTCTGTTAAAAATGTTGATGTTATTGGATAGATTGCCTGAATGTGTAGACTGCTCTAGGCAGCATAAACATTTTAACAATATTTGTTCTTCCCATCCATGAGCATGGAACATTTTTCCATTTCTTTGTGTCTTCCTCAATTTCTTTCAGGAGCGTTCTACAGTGTTCAGAGTACAGATCCTTTGCCTCTTTGGTTACGTTTATCCCTAGAAATCTTACAGGTTTGGGTGCAATTGTAAATGGGATCGACTCCTTAATTTCTCTTTCTTCTGCCTCACTGTTAGTGTATAGAAATGCACTAATTTCTGTGCTGAATTCCTATCTGAGTTCCAGCAATTTTGGGGTGGAGTCTTTTGGGTTTTCCACATAAAGTATGTCATCTGTGAAGAGGGAGAGTTTGACTTCTTTACTGATATGAATATCTTTTATTTCTTTTTGCTGTCTGTTGCTAAGGCTAGGATTTTTAGTACTATGTTGAAGAACAGTGGTGATAGTGGACATCCCTGCCGTGTTTGTGACCTTAGGGAAAAGCTGTTTTTCACCAACATACAATGGCATTTTATTTAGCATTTGAAAAGAAGGAAATTCTATGTGGATGAACCTTGAGAACATCATGCTAAGTGAAATAAACCAATCACAAAAAGAAAAATATTGTACAATTCCACTTATATAAGGTACTTAAAGTAGCCAAATTATAAAAACAAAAAGTAGAATTGTGGTTGCCAGGAGCTTGGAATAAAGGAGAATGGGGAGTTATTGTTTAATGGGTATAGAGTTTTTACACATGACAACATGTGTAGGGTGAGGGGGATGGATGGTGGTGATGGTCGCATAACAACGGGAATGTATTTAACACTACTGACTGTATACTTAACGGTTAAGATGGGAAATGGTATGTGTATTTTGCTCCAAAAAATAAGTCAAAAGAAAAGAAAGAAAAGATATCTGGTAGAGCCCCAGCCATGGAAAGTGACAGACTAAGGAAATTAACGTTCCTCTTTGTCGTGATTTTAAAACCTCAGGCATATTTGAAAAACTGACTCAATATTTTCAAATAATATAACTTTTAAACCTTCATTACAGTTACTGATTGAGAGCAAAAGCCTAAACTGGGGTTCCACTGTGGTATGTTTGTTGGGTAGAACCAGCATATAGTTTTGTCTCATTTATCATAGAGCTCTTGTAGGGTAGAGAACGCAAAAGTGCTAAAACCCGAAGCAGAACTAAGGCATATTTCTTTTGCTTCCTTACAACTTCCCCTTTTCTTCCACAGGGTTAATTACTTCCACATGATAAATAAGGCCTGAAATAAGCATTGAATAGGTCTGAAATTGTCTGAAATTGACCACACAGTTCAGCATCATTTCGGAGTGGGACCATAAAGATGGTTGATGAAAAAAGCCATTATTGTCAATCACCATAAATAAAGAAGTATTAAACACCCTTCACACTCAATACTGAGTTATCTTAAGAATGGCAAAATGTGGCCCATGAGGAACCACCACATTCCTCTTGAGCATCCACTGCAGGTCCTGGTAATCCCTTTCCCACTGAGCTTGGCTGCAGTTCAGGACACTGATCAGAATCAGCACTTCAGATGAAACTTCTCTGTCATGTCTGGCAACTGAGGTGCTCTAGGCAAAGCCACTGTAACTCCTGTCCTCCCTCCCCACCTCTGGAACAGTACAAATGAGTTAGTTTCAATTATGCCACATCTCAGCTGCCTGCCTGCTGTCACAGCCTGACTACTAGCAGGTTAACAGGCCACTCTAACCAATTTCAGATCAGTGACAAAGAGCAGCAGGGTTCCAACTTACAGTTTCAAAGCTCTTTTGGAACTCCAGAAGTTTAGCTTCGGCTTCCTTATAATTCTTGAAAAACATACACAGTTCATACATCTCCATCATCAACAGTAGTGGGGAATCCTTTGAGAAAGAGTTTGAATGAAATTACAAAATTGTGAAGTTGATCAATAGTGTTTTCTCAATGAATAATGTCAATGTAAGAGAAGGTTGAAGTAAAAACACAAGTACCACTAATAACAGTTTCATTGAATTAAGTCATATGTTAAAAAGAAAGGAGGTTAAATTTATATTACTTTTACCTTTTAGAAAAAAGATATTTAGGCCAGGCACACCTACACAACAGTCTATTTTCTGTTCTATACGTGGTCCACAACACGTGAGCTGGAGACATTCCACTAGATGGTGCTAGGATACCTCTACATATACTCCCGGAAAATGGGATCCACTGAGCTGCCAACCTACTGCTGCCTGTGGCATTTCTATCACTTTGGTAGAAGCTTTTCTGTCAGAAGACAGGAGTTTTGGAGTAAGAAAGTATGCATCTGAACTAGAAACACAGTACTTTACTCTAAAATGAGGATACTACCACTTCATAACATTCTCAAATAATATAAAGTTCTTTGATAAAGAAATGGTAGTTCTGTTATCACTATTTGTTGTTGGAGTTAAAAAAAAAAATCAAGGGATGCCTGGGTGGCTCAGTCGGTTAAGCCGCTGCTTTCGGCTCAGGTCATGATCCCAGGGTCCTGGGATCGAGTCCCATATCGGGCTCCTTGTTCGGCAGGGAACCTGCTTCTCTCTCTGCCTCTGCCTGCCATTCTGCCTGCTGTGTGCTCTCTCTCTCTCGCTCTCTCTGACAAATAAATAAATAAATAAAATCTATTAAAAAAATCTTAAAAAAAAAATCAAGAGATTTAAAAACAATTGAAAAAGCCAATGGGGATATTCTGAAGCAACCCTTTTAAACACAGGAACAAAATGAAGTGACTATCACTACCTTAAAGAAAAGTTGGAAACCTCTGATTAGAGTTTTGCTCTTCTGCCTTGTTAGTAATGTTCTCCAGATGACTGAGAGGTCTTGAAGGTCCCATATGTGCTCTTCCATTGAGCCCTGAATGTGCTCTGTTGCTTCAGCAGCAACTGTGTCCTCCAGAGATGTGACGATCCAAACACAGAGACAAGGAATAGTACTGGCATCCTGCCGCAGGATAAAAACTTTTCAAAAAAAAAAACAACAATTGCATCTGGAACACCTGACAGAGGGAGCTGGGGGCTCCCAGCAATGCTACAATCATGGATGGATGTTTTCCTGTTCTGAACAAGTGACCTCAATACATTGGTTAATCTAGCTTGAAAAGCTTCCAAACATGGAATAAACTCTAATGAACAACCAAGGCACTACTCTAAACTGTTCTGCAGAGTGTAATCTATCCAAAGATCAAGAGACCAAATGGGTATATCCAGAAGTTGTGGAAGTACTAAGTATAAGAAAACAAGACTGCCTTCCACAGCAATGGTCAAGGGACTGTCTAGAATATCCCACTTCTCTGCTCAGGAGGCAGGGTCCTTTCTCTAGGACTTCCAACCAGGAACCAAGGCTCGGACCACTTCGGTTACTGAATATTAAGGCAGAAGGAAGTGTAATGGATGGCCTGGAGCCTAAGCTGGAAAAGCACAAAAGTGACAGTGACCTTGAAAACACACACTGGAGCCTCCCTATCATCATCACCCCACTTTCTCTCTGATTATCCATCTTCCCTGTCCCTTTCCACTTTTTCTATTGCTCTCTGGGTTCTTAATTTCAGCTTCTCATACCCTACCTGGAGACAGGAGGCCAGGACACTAAGGATAGGGGCCCGTTGTTTCACTGCTTGAGCGAGGAGCCAGCACCAGGAGTCTGGTTCCTCTGAGCACTGGAGCAGAACTTCAAATAAATCAATAATCTCTTCTTTGTTTCTCTGGAGTTCTTGGGGGACCCTGTTGCAGACTGGATCACTGTCCATTTTGGAGTTAGACACTGAGGTCAAGTTCTCAAAAGCCAGTCTTAAATGGTCTTGAAGGACAGGACTAAAATACTGAAGGAGAGATTTCACCTAGAAAACATATTAGATATTTAAAAAGACCAATTTCATCTGGAGCCGAAAAGTGTTAAAGAAAAGCAGAGGCAAAATTGTCCTTTCTCACTCTGAACCGTGTGCGTGGGAAGTGACCATATCATTTTACAAAGTTATTTACTGCTTTGGGGTGAATTTCCATATTTAATCTGGAGTTGCAAAAACTCTTCCCCCAGCTCTTTAGTATGAATGACTAATCCTCTGTCTGATGCCAACACACTGAACTCTTAGTAAAAACAGTAATATCACATAAAACAAAAGCCTAGATATACACAATGGAAAGAACACTTTGTGTCCTCTGAGAAGCCTTCCAATTTTCTCTTCTTGAATAGCTGGCAACAGACGGTGGCTTACCTCCTCTGGGTGATAGTTATGGAGCTGGCTATGGATAATGAACTGTAACCAGTCGTTTGCTTCGGCACATTCTCTGAGGTAAGATGTGCTCAGTTTCACATCGTGAAGCCTGCAGAACTGTACTGCTAATGCCCACTGGCTGCTAGATTCACTAGATAACCTGTAATTGGAAGTTGGGGCAGTAGAGGGAAAAAAAGATTGTTAAAATACAGCTTTCATTTAAATGGAAAATAAGCAAAAATTAAACAAATTTAACTACAGCATATTCTCTAAAAAGCCTTTCAACAATACAGTGTGTTTGTTAGGCTGCTCTGGAAAATAAAGAAAAAAAGAGGGCTCTTGCATCCATAATGCATAAAAGCTTTCTTAGCATACTGGCAGAATGCATTCCTTTAAGTATCTGTCCACGGAGAGGTTATATTAGCTATATACCATCTTTAGGAGAATTGAGTAAATAGTCACTCAAGAAATTCCAAGTGTTTAATTGTTTTGCATGATTCACTTTAGAGTATCAGAGCCCTGACAGGTGTTTGGGCTTCCTCAGGAAGGGGGGAGTACTTGTTTCTGTTCATAGCCAGAGACTGTTGAGAACAGAGTCACCAAGAGCCAGTACAAGAAAATGGTGCATTCCCAGGGTCTGGGGTGACTAGGTCACCGTGGGTGGCATAGCACAGATGAAAGATGTCATCCAGGTGTTAGTAGAAGGGGTTTTCTGGACAGATGGTCACCTCAACTTTCATTATCAACTAACATATGTAAGAGAAAATTAAAGACCTCACTTAGAATCAAATTTGTGAGATCCATCCCCCATCTTCTTCTCTCTCTCTTTTTTCTTTTTTATAGAGAGAGCAAGGGAGGGGTAGAGAGAGAGAATCTTAAGCAGGCTCCATTCCCAGCACAGAGCCCAATTCAGGGTTCAATCTCACGACCCTGAGATCATGATCCAGGCCAAAAGCAAGAGTTGGAGGCTCAACTGACAGAGCCGCACAGGTGCCCCCATCCCACATCCTCTAAATGATTTCAACATGTAACACTTAAAAGACTTCTCTGACCGGCTGGGCAGTGAAGGAGACAGAGCTCTTCTCCATCTCTTGGAAACTCTCTTTCTAAAAAGTGAATAATCATCTGCACCCTCCTTTTACTGATGGCAAGAAGCACTGAAAACTCAACCGTCTGTTTATCAAGTGTCTGCTATATGCTGGCTGAGTAAGAGGCCCTGAAGGGATTGGTGAAAACACCTGAGCTGCTGGAAGAAAGACTACGCAAATACAGTCTGGAAGAACAAAGCTTGTTGGAAAAGAGAATGAGGCTGCAATTCAACAAACCTCTTTATTTCCTGCTGCTGGATGCTGTTCCATATACCTTCTTCTAAGAGAATAAGCAATTCCTCTATGGTGGCCTTTTCACCCACAGCCAGTTTAGATAGTTTTTCAGCTGTAAGAAATACAAACAATAAAAAATAGTCAAGAGAAAGGATCAGGAACTCTTCTGTTTCAAGAGTGTGGCCCAGGGCCATTTTAGAACCTCATTAAAGGGTCTAAGAAAGTGAGATAAAGATGCAAACATTCTGCAGAGAAAGGAGGAAACAGGAAGATAATTGCTTCCTCCCCAACCACTCACAATCTGATGCTTTAGACCTATTCATCCCTTGTCCTCTAAACGAAACAAACCCCAGATGGAAAAGGCACTGTACCTAGAGACTCTCTGATATAGCTGGACCGAGCATCTTCGTTTCTACACTTGCAGCTCAGAATTATGTTGGCCACTTTCATATCAACTCTGAGCTTGAGACTGTCGAGGCCAAGCAGTTCTAAGAAACAAACACAGGCAGCTCCTACTGAAGGTACATAGAAGGAGGAGAGCCCTAAAACATAGGCTTCATTACCTACTTGCTGGATCCTGAAAAAGACAGGAATTAAAATAACATCAGAGAACTGTTTCTCACCAGGAAAAGCAGATGGAATTACACAGTGATACATGGAGTGTCAGACACCCATGTTTTTAGTTTCCTCCCCCCTCCCGTTTTGGGCCCCCGCACACATCCATTTAGGTTCCTGGTAGTTTTTTGTTTGTTTTTTAAGATTTTATTCATTTATTCGACTGAGAGAGAGATCACAAGTAGGGAGAGAGGCAGGCAGAGAGAGAGAGGGGGGGAAGCAGGCTCCCTGCTGCGCAGAGAGTGTGATGTGGGGCTCGATCCCAGGACCCTGAGATCATGACCTGAACTGAGGCAGAGGCTTAACCTACTGAGCCACCCAGGTGCCCCGCTTCCTGGTAGTTTTTAGTTGTCTCCATAGCCCCCCCCATTGTCTTATATTTAACCTCATAAAACACCCACTCATAAGCCAAATTATTCTTGCTTCCAACTTTATCCAGGGAACACGGAACAGAATTACAGAAAGACTGCCAACTTGTGATCCTATCAATTATGAGTATATATGCAAACCACCAAGCAAATTAAAGTTTGACATCACATATGTAGTTTAATATGCATAGACAAATATTTCAAGGAAAGATGCATAAGAAATTAACCATGTTTATTTACTACGTGGAATGAAGATAGGAGACTCAGGGACTTTTTATCTTTCATTTTTTTCATCCTTCTGAATTACTTGAATATTTTATCACTAAAGTGCACGACTTTGTTAACTACGAAACAAGCCAGTAAATAAAGTAAATCTATATTTAGCTGACTATATCTAATACTCCTCCCAATTCTGTACTTTATAAAAGTGAATTATAAAAAATAAAGATCTTAAATACAGAATTCACATCTTGTTATATAATTCCCTCTTAAGAGTAATTGCTAATATTTGGCAAGTTCCTGGGTCTATTTTTTTTTTAACAGAATTATAAAAGATACAAATAGTATCTTTAAATATTACCTTTTTAAAATTTTTTATTTATTATTTCTATAAGAGCGACAGAAAGAGATAGTGAGAGAAAGGACGAGCAGGGAGGAGAGGGAGAAGCAGACTCCCTGACCAGCAAGGAGCCTGACACGGGGCTTGATTCCAAGACCCTGGGATCATGACCTGAGCTGAAGGCAGACACTTAACTGACTGAGCCACTCAGGCGCCCCAGATAGGTCTTTTATTTAGAGTACAAATTATGTTTTAAATACTCACAGCTGCTTGGGAGTCTTGCTCTTGGTTAATTCCTGGACCAGAAAAGTACCAAATGCAAATGATGGTCGTCCGTGTTGTAAATAATATGCAAAATTCAGACGTTCCACTATAGCATATTTATTAACCAGGTCAGGGCTAGAAAAATGTGGGAGATGACTCACTGCATCTAGGGGGAAAGTGAAGCAATATTAGTACTCTGCACCTCACCATGATTAATTTCAAATCTGCACATGGAAAATTTAACTCTGCAATGGTGAAAGAAAACCAGTTGCAGGACACCTGAGCAGCTCAGCTAGTTAAGTGTCTGACTCTTGATTTTGGCTCAGGTCATGATCTCTGGTCATGAGATCAAGCCCCGTGTTGGACTCCATGCTCAGCAGGGAGTCTGGCTGAGATTCATTCTCTTCCTCGCCCTCTGCCCCTCCCCCGGCTTGCACATGCATTCTCAAATAAATAAACAAATCTAAAGGAAAAAAAAATGGTTCTATAGTCATTTTGTACCACTGTGCATTACTCTGAACCACCAAAATATAATAGTTCACTTTAATGTGTAGAAGTAGCGCATTTGATTTAACAAAATTTACTTATTTCAGAGAGAGAGAGAGAGAGCATAATGTGTGGCGGGAAGGGCAGAGGGAGAGGGAGAGAGAATCTCAAGCAGAATCCTCACTGAGTGGGGAGCCCAACGCAGGGCTCAAGCCCACAACCCTAAGATCACGACCTGAGCTGAAATCAAGAGTCAGATGCTTAACTGACTGAGCCAAGAAGCTACATAAAAACTTATAAATTATGCTTCTTCCTCATTCAACTTGTTATTTTATATGTCTTAATTCTGTATTTGATGATCCTTTAAGTCACAATGGCAATCATCCTTTAGCTATAACATTTCTGTTAAGGATCTGCAAAAGGAGCTTTTTAATTTATTCATGGAGCTCATTACACAATGAAATCCCTTCTCAATATTTTTATGAGTCCTCTATACACCAAGGCCAACTCCCTCTACCTTTCTCTGATACACAGTATAAGAACATCCTTTTCTCCCTATTAATGTCCTCCTCAATTTCCTTTTGTTGAAGCTATACTTCCTGATGTTGTATTCAGAACACCTTATTACCTACATGATGATACCACCTTTCTCAAGCCAGCAGAGTAACTCAGTTTAAAGTTCCTCTGTGCCCTTGAAAATGGCAGAGAAAACATTTTTTCCTCTCTTTAGAGAAATTTGACGTTAGAAGATATTCTGGATGTGATCAGTTAGTATGAAAGAACTCTTCCTGCCAACCCCTAATCTTTAATTGCCTCTTAATCACTCACTTCCTATAAAAAAAATGAAGTAACATTTTGAACTGTTAAGGAACAAGTTCTGGAAAATAGTGCATCTGCTTTTATTTTCAAAGTTCAAAGCTTATTTCTGAAAAAAGTTTTATCTTCCTGTGGCACTCCAAGGACTTTTTACATTGTGACTTGGCTCTTAAAACAAAACAAAACAAAACAAAACAAAAAAAAAACTTGAAGGTTGAGGTGTCTGTCAACTTAAAACTTCCTGCTATTACTTAAAAGTACACCCCCTTTGAGATTAAAAAATTGTCACATGCCTATATTCTTTGTAAGATCACAGTGACTCTGGTAACTTGTTATTACATATAAAACTGTTAGTTCATTCATTAAATATTTGCTGAGTACATGAAAAGTATATAGGATTGCCTGAATCCAAATGAGCTAATGTGAGTTTTTAACTCAAATAAGATTCCGATGTTTAAGCAGTTGGAGGCTAGTATGGAAAGCATATATAAGAGAAAATTCTACCCAAAAGGAAATTTTTCTCCAGCCTGTCAGAGAAGCCAAGTCACTTTGCAGTCACCCTACATCTCTTTTCAATGGTAAGACCATATGAAAAAATAAGTAAATATTCTAATTAAAGACAGTTCTCCAATTTTATAAATGCACATTATGTTTTCATAATTGTTTCATTTACTTTGTTCCTTATTTCCTCAAATATGTTTTAAACTTCTAAATACCAGGCAGGGAATACATCTTCAACTTCCTCTCTGTTCCCCAAGTGTACCTGGTACAGCGCTCATTTCCCAGAAGGGGTCAGGACTCTGGCTAAGTGTTAGAGCTGGAAAAGTGTTAAAACAGGCCAGGGGATTCAGTCTACACCCCAGTAGTAACTTCACAGAGATTCATTATAAAGAGTATTATCACTTGAAAATGCAATACATAGTACTACTTTATCTAGCCCTCAACAAATATTTATTGAACATCCACTATAGGCTGGCACTGCACTGGGCCCTGGGAACTGGGTAAATTAAATCTATTGAGATTTGAACTTACAAAACTCACAAATTAGAAAATCCATTTTTATGCATGCCAGTAAATATTTACAGGGTATCCATGACATGTGAAGTGCTCATCTGAAGCCTACTTCCAAATAATTTCAGCAGAGGCACCACAGGCACCATGATATTAAAGGCTAACTCTAAATTTAAAAGTAAAAAGATATAGAAAAAGTTGAGCTTAAGACTGGCATAAAAAAAAAAATTAGAGAAATGCTTATGGCCTAAAGAGAACAGCAGTGTGTACGCATCTGGGGCTCACCGTGCACCAGGAACTCAAGAGCTTTTTAAATGCCTTGTCTCCTTTCATTCTCAGGTAACATGTGAGGTGGGCACTATTCTTAACCTCATTTTACAGGAAATTGAAGACAGGTTAAACCACTTACCCAAGGTCATACAGCTATTAGATGGTCGAGCCAGGATTTGTCTAATGCCTACACCTCTGCTCTTAACCTTTATTAATACTATACTGCAAACCAACAGGGATTTGGGAAAAGTGAGAAATTTAAGCAGACAGGTACATCTTACGTTTCCCAGCAAGAACAGCGTTAGTGACACACTACTTTTAACTCCTATTTTCAATTCAGTCTCCTAGAAAATGTTTTTCATTGGAATGCACCTTCATTTTTGAAATGGAAAGCAGTGAAAAACAAACTGGATTGGTTTTACAAAAATTAACTTCTATGGTCAACACTGCTGAAATATTTACTTCTAAAGCCCTAGGTGCCTAGAATGACTTACCTCCTATAGCCAGCGTGTTGGCACACTGCCAGCCAAACAATCTGCTAGGGTCAAAGGGCAAAAGTGACTGAAAAAGCAGAAAAGTCAGAGTTAAAAGTTAATTGACTCTAAAGTAAGTAAATAAAATTATAAGAAAAGACTTCACAAGTAATCTGCTTCCCTTCTCCAACCTCATCTTTCTGGACATAAATTCTTTGAATGCAGCTTAAAAAACAAAACAAAACAAAACCCTGAGTGCATGAGACACTTTCCCATTTTTAATAAAAACAGAACCAGCTATGTTCCTTTTAAAGACTTCTCACTTCAAACTATGTCTGGAAAGTGTACTCTCTTGGTTGAAGCAGCGTCGATGATAATGTAAAATGGAATTCTGAAATGCTTTTGGAATCCAAACCCAAGAGAAATAAGAGGCTAGACAATGTTACCATGTAAACAGGACAAGGTGAGCTAAGGGTGGTCTGGAAAGGAAACAGGGAGACAAGCAGATCAAAGATTAGAGGAATGTGATGAACAAATCACCACCAACAACGAAGAAAAAGAGTGGGCTAAGGTTAAGCAAGCCAGAAAAGGTTTGGAAGCAGGGAGCCGTGGCTGTTTGAAATTTGTCTAGGCCAAAGATGTAGTAGAGACGATAAGCAGATCGTAGGAAAGATAAAGGAGAAAATTAAAAAACTTTTAAGTCATGATTTGGGTGGCTAACGAAAGAGCAGCTTTGATGTAAAATTATGGGAGAATTTATGATCTAGGAAGGATGACTTTTCGTAATGTAACAGGACTAAAACTGCATTGGTCAACTTGAAAACAGAACAAAGAACAACCTGAAACCACTTATGTTTTAGGCTGATTGAATCCACTTTAGGTACTGAAACTGTTTTATATGTTTTTATATAATCCAGTTATATCTAGTTTATAGTGGTGCTACTGGTCTGCAATGAGATAAGAAGCTTGCAATAAATTTTTTTTTATAAACATATATTTTTATCCCCAGGGGTACAGGTCTGTGAATCGCCAGGTTTACACACTTCACAGCACTCACCATAGCACATACCCTCCCCAATGTCCATAACCCCACCCCACTTCTACCAACCCCCCTCCCCCCAGCAACCCTGTTTGTTTTGTGAGATTAAGAGTCACTTATGGTTTGTCCCCCTCCCAATCCCATCTTGTTTCATTTATTCTTCTCCTACCCGCTTAACCCACCATGTTGCATCTACACTTCCTCATATCAGGGAGACCATATGATAGTTGTCTTTCTCCCATTGACTTATTTCACTAAGCATGATACCCTCTAGTTCCATCCACGTTGTCGCAAATGGCAAGATTTCATTTCTTTTGATGGCTGCGTAGTATTCAATTGTGTATATATACCACATATTCTTTATCCATTCGTCTGTTGCTGGACATCTAGGTTCTTTCCATAGTTTGACTATTGTAGACATTGCTGCTATAAACATTTGGGTGCACGTGCCCCTTCGGATCACTACGTTTGTATCTTTAGAGTAGATACCCAGTAGTGCAATTGCTGGGTCATAGGGTAGTTCTATTTTCAACATTTTGAGGAACCTCCATGCTGTTTTCCAGAGTGGTTGCACCAGCTTGCATTCCCCCAACATCCTCGCCATCCTCGCCATCCTCTGTCATTTCCTGACTTGTTAATTTCAGCCATTCTGACTGGTGTGAGGTGATATCTCATTGTGGTTTTGATTTGTATTTCCCTGATGCCGAGTGATGTGGAGCACTTTTTCATGTGTCTGTTGGCCATCTGGATGTTCTTTGCAGAAATGTCTGTTCATGTCTTCTGCCCATTTCTTGATTGGATTATTTGTTCTTTGGGTGTTGAGTTTGCTAAGTTCTTTATAGATTTTGGACACTAGCCCTTTATCTGATATGTTGTTTGCAAATATCTTCTCCCATTCTCTCAGTTGTCTTTTGGTTTTGTTAACTGTTTCCTTTGCTGTGCAAAAGCTTTTGATCTTGATAAAATCCCAATAGTTCATTTTTGCCCTTGAGAAGCTTGCAATAAATTTAAATGCTTCCTGCTTCCAGAATGTCTTGCTACATCACACACACACACACACACACACAAAGTCTGCTTAACTGAAAAGTGTACTTAATGACACAGATTTATAGAATAGCACAAGATCCTAATGTCCTCACATACCAGCAACAAACAGTTCATGGACTGGCAGTTATCCAGGGACATTTTTGAGTAGGACTACTCTATAAATTAAGGACTGCTCACATTAGAAAGGTTTTGTACCTTTATAGATTATAGAACTTATGTTGAATTAAGGATACTGTGGGAATATGTGCACCCAGAGGAAAGAAGCAAAAGCCCTCTGAAGTAAGAAATGAACAAAAGAATGTGTTCATCATGGAGGATCTGAATAGGTTTCAGGGAATCTGAACTCCTCTGAAGTAGAAGCAAAATTATACACATATGTGCTATTTTTCTGGGAAGAAACTCCTAACTCGCTTACATTCTTAAAGAGATCTCTGTCCTAAAAGAGGCTAAGAAGTACTGATTTAAATAAACAAATAGCCCTATTCACTGAGAAGAGAGAGAGAATTTATCAGTAGTAGAAGGAAGTGGCAGACAGGCATGCTGGCCAACTGTCCGTCTGCTCTCAGATCCATTCCCGCCTTTCTCTCCTTCTGCAGAGAATTGCATTTCCCAAGCTCATCTGCCCTTTGGCCACCAGACAGGTTCAGCCAAGAGAGACAACATGGGAGATTAAAGGTGGGAAGAGGGGAGAAACCAGAGTATTTTCCTCCTCCTTTGTTTTCGGGGCTATCTTCTCCAGGTTCCAGGCCCACCCTGTATGTTTGTTTCCAGCTCCCATTAGGCAGCCTGACTGTGAGTTTAGTTCTCAGAAAGAGCCAGGTCCAGCTTCTGGGTTCTAATGATACTATTTTCTTGCACCGTTCTTGCAGCTTTAGGGGTGTTGGCGACCTCCCTGGCAGTTTTTGACTTGTCTCACCATCACATGCTTGGATTCCCCATCCTGCTATGACTGTGTAAGTAACTATCTATGTTCAATGTCCTCCACATGAGAGACCCAGAGTGGGTTTCGGTTTTCCTAGCTGAATCCTGACTGATATTCCTAAATACTGTACCTGAATAAGGTGGTAAAGTGTAATATCAGGTGGCAGAACATTAGAGGTGGTGTACTGTGGGAAGAGAGCAGTTTTTAGCTTGGGGTAAGGAGTTAATGCCATCTTCAGTAACTGGGGATCTACTTTCTTCAAACAGGTCTCATTTTCATCATTCTGAACAACCTAAATAGAAAGACAGATCACATGATACAGTGTAAAGTTCTTCTCTTCTCCAAATTTGTCTTTTCTTCACAAGAGTGAAATAAGATTAGCTTGAAAAACTACATGGTAGTGAAAAAGACATTGGTCAAGGAGTTAGAAGCCAATAGTTTTAGTTCAGTTTCTAAGAAAAACTAGCTGGTGACCTTGGGCCAGATATTTAACAGCAGGCCTCAGTTTCCTCATCTATAAAATTAGGAAGTTCAACTAGACAGTGGTTTTCAAACTACATGTGAAAATATTGTTTGAAAAAAGCCTCTGTTACTAAAATATTTAAATAGCAAGTAAATGTTCTTAAAGGAAAAAAACTACTAGACTAGATGACTCCTACCTAGGTCCTTCTCTGTCAGCTCTCAAGTTATTCTATGACTAATTTCTTATAAGTGATTAAAAAGAGAGGTAGAGATAACCACATGAATTAAAATATACAAAATATAATCTGGAAGAGGTGGTATTATATTAAGCTATTATCAGTAAGAAGCTTTTAGAGATTAGATATTAAACTGCATTCTTCAGTTCCCTGTAAGGAGGTGT
Source organism: Lutra lutra (assembly GCF_902655055.1). Taxonomy (NCBI): domain Eukaryota; kingdom Metazoa; phylum Chordata; class Mammalia; order Carnivora; family Mustelidae; genus Lutra; species Lutra lutra. The sequence goes on from NC_062284.1 coordinate 63,865,389, forward strand.
TCTGTGTACTTTCAAAAAAGCAGAGATGGGCAAGTTTCCACTGGGTCCCTCAGAAGAATTCATACGGACAGCTAAAAAATGTGATTTCCTTTTTGCCTGAGAGTACAAATAGTACAGAATAATTCCCAAGCCACACATCTAAAGTATAGTTACTCCCAGGAGCAATCAGATCCCGATTCTATCCTGAAAACAAACCTGAAGTTTATAAAACAAAGGGAAAAAAAATCTCTAGACAGCAGATTAGTTCCCTTCCAACTTAAGAGAATATAATGCAAAATTTAAAACTCATCCTTGTTTTATGCTCTTTAATAAAATGAAATATTTATGTAAGTGGTTGTATTTGAATATCAAAGGAGTCTAAAAGAGCCATAGATATTTCCACTAAATTTAAAATCAGTCTTATTTTACCATAATTGGTAAAAGTGCTATCCATACCTGGCTGACACCCCCAGGGGCATACATTGTGGTAGCAAGGGCCAGGAGAGTATGTCCTTCCAATAGCATACTGCTTATACTGGCCTGGTTGCTGGGAATCAGTATCTGAGCATTTGCAAGGCTAGCATGGAAGATCAGTTTGGGATCTGAAAAACAAGAGAGTAGGTTTTTCTCCTTAAGAGAAAGAATTACAGAGTTCTGAGGAAAAAGATGTTTAACTCTATCTAAGAGGGACTTTCTAAGATGAAAAGCAACAGGAAAACATCATGGGGGTGGGGGGAGGCTTGTTGACATAAAAACTTCTATTCAGACAATTGAGACAAGTGTTGAAACAGACAAACAGAAGAAAACTGACAGGTAGTAATGAACTAGGGGGTAAATTTTAACAACAAATTAACAGCAAATGAGAGCCTAAGGATTAACTCTTCAGCAAAGAGCTCATACAAATCAATGCCCAAATTCCTGACTCTAACAGAAAAGTAGACAAATAACCATTTACAAAGGAGGAAATATAAATGTTTGACACATAAAAATATGTAGTTCATCAGCAACAGAGAAATGCAAAATAAAATAATATTTAGATGCTGTATATTCCTTATTGCAATGATTTTTTTAAAAATTAACATCTTCAAGGACACAGCTGGTCAGGGCGCATAGAAGCTGGGACTTAGGGGCGCCTGCATGGCTCAGTGGGTTTAAGCCTCTGCCCTCAGCTTGAGTCATGATCTCAGGGTCCTGGGATCGAGCCCCACGTCGGGCTCTCTGCTCAGCAGGGAGCCTGCTTCCCTTCCCCTCTCTCTACCTGCCTCTCTGCCTACTTGTGATCTCTGTCTGTCAAATAAATACATAAAATCTTTAAAAAAAAAAAAAAAAAGCTGGGACTTAAAATGCTCTAATTCTCCTGGAAAGCAATCTGGCCTTATAGCAAGAACCTTCAAAATGTGTATAACCTTTGATCCAGTAATTTCGTACCCAGGAATCTCTCCATACTAAGGAAATAATCTGAAACAAAGACAAAAGTTCTTTGTTTAAATATATACAAGACTATTTTTCATGTTAGAAAAAAACAGAATAGCCTCAGTGTCAAATGAGAGAACATTAGTTAACAGTACATCCATATGATGAAATATTATGCAGACATAAAATAGTCTCTAAGAACACAGGAAAATTCTTGTAATTACTATATGAAAAGAGCAATATATAAATACATAGAGTATCCCCAGTACTTAGAGACTGTCACAATGTGGGAGCTTAACAAATATTTGTTGGATGAATGAAATATAATGTAGACCAGGCTAAAAAAAAGTATAGAGAAAAATACCAGAACAAAATACATTAAAATATATCAGGAGTTGCCTGTGGATGATTAATCTACCTCTGCCAGCTGCCTGTGGAATTTTATCTTCTAGATAGTTTTCATGGCTTCCAACTTTTCTTTACAATGAACATGTGTTATTTTATAATCAGCATTAAAAAAAAAAAACAAAAGAACCCAATCCACATTATGAAAAAATTCTTTTCCTGGGGAAAAAACCAGGAATTCTGTAAAAAGATTGGCTGATATTTCTTGCGGGTGTAGTGGCTCCGCCCACCCCTTTTCTGGAGAGAATCTCTGGAATAATACCAGCTAATCCCTCAAGCGGGCGTGTCACAGGGTTTTTCTGATTCTAACTGGAGCAAAACTCTCCTTCAGGAGCTCTACTACGGAAGACACAACAATCCCACATACACCATGGATTTTTTTTTTCTTCCATATGGAGTTACTTACTAAAGGATTCAGGGCACCTGGCAGACTGATCACTTTTTCACAAAAAACAGGTGTCTGTCTACCAGCAAGCAGGAATTTAGCCTGTGATAAACTGGTAAGATGAGAGATGTCTAAAGACAACAGAGCATGAGGCTGAGGGGGAGGGGAACACACACACACATACACATACACGCCCTCTGGGCTTTTCTTGGCTGGTGAGAAGGGAACATTCTTGGTCTTCTGCTTCTTTTTTTTTTTTTTTTTTTTAAAGATTTTATTTATTTATATGACAGACAGAGATCACAAGTAGGCAAAGAGGCAGGCAAAGAGAGAGGGGGAAGCAGGCTCCCTGCCAAGCAGAGAGCCCGATGCAGGACTTGATCCCAGGACTCTGAGATGGTGACCTGAGCCGAAGGCAGAGCCTTTAACCCACTGAGCCACCCAGGTGCCCCAGTCTTCTGCTTCTTAAATAAAACTTGAGCCTAGGTTATACGGTCAGATATTTGTCTACAGCCAAGTGATTTATTTAGACCTCACAAATTAAATGCCATTCAAAAGACCTGTTATTTAGAAAAAAAAATTAAAAATAAAAAAAGATTGATTTATTAAAAAAAAAAAGAGAAAGAGAGCATGAGTGAGAGGGGCAGAGGAAGAGGAAGTGAGAATCTCAAGCAGGCTCAGTGCTGAGCGCAGAGCGTAATGGGGGGCTTAACCTCTAGTCCCTGAGCCAAAACCAAGAGTCCGACGCTTAACTGACTGTGCCACCCAGGTGCCCCTACCCAAAGAAATTTTTGAATTATAATACAGTACACCATACCTGTTAAATTACTGGAGACTTGTCGACACTGAACTAAAAATTCAAACCAAGGGTAAGCTTCATGTAATTCTTTTTTTTCCAAAAAGGGACAATTTGAAGGACTAAGTCTGTATATAAAACAAAAAAACAAATTCTGGTTAACATACAGGTTAAGGCAATTATAACCATGTTTTTCAGATGATAATGAGCATTAAAAAAGGAACTTTGGAATTAAAAGTAAATACAACATTATATACTCCTTGTGTTGTGCTTTATATATTCCTTATGATCTGGAAATAGAGAAAAATTTAGAGGCAGATAATTTTATTTATGTGTTTACTTCCATGATGAAATTTTACCAACCTTGTAAGATTAACAGATACCTTGTCCTTTCAGATACTTTATATTTTATCGTATTTTCTAAAATTTATTTGAGAGAGAGAGAGGGCATGAGTGAGGGGAGCAGCAGAGTGAGAAGCAGACTCCTCACTGAGCAGAGAACCTGATTTGGGGCTGGATGCCAGGACCCTGAGATCATGACCTGAGGCAAAAGCAGACGCTTAACTGACTGAGCCACCCAGGCGCCCCCCCCATTATATTTTGTTTATAAACATCAAAAACTCTTTAGCATTTTCAAACTTCAGAGGTTTTTGAGAAGTTTAACACACTGCAGAGAAGCTAGGACTGAGGAATTCAGTCTCAAAATACATCCTCTGAATATATGACTTTTACATCTTCTCTTGCCAGTAGCTTTGGAGAAAAAAATTTCTGTGTCTAAGTAAGCCTCAATGGTATGAACCAGAAAAACATCGTCTGTTGGAATTCCTAGTCTTTAATACACAAAATAAAAATAAAAATGTTCTCATTAGCACATTAAGTGTGGGCTCTGGAATGAAACCTAAGTAGAATTAAATCTGGCTGTGCTATTTCTAGAACTGTGCACCTCAAGGAAGGCACATAGTCTCTCTCAACACCAGTCCCTCACCTGTGGAATGGAGATGGGAGTAACCACCTCATAGGACTTTTGTGAATATTAGAGGAATTAATGCACATAAAGCACTTAGCCTAGTGCCTAGATCACCATATACTCATATATTAGAGACTACAATTTGTACTACTAGCCCAACAGTAATTCACAGGGGCCACATATGACTTCTGCAGGTTGATCTTGGCAGGTATGTACTGATGTATATTCATCTATCTAAATATAAACTGTAGAGCATATCTAACACATCTTGTAGTGGTTATGTACTCAAAGTTGTTTAATATTCATTTGTCTGAGAATGAAGGTATCAAAGAACTCCAAGTTAACGTTCAGAATTTTCCTCTCTTAAACTTCTATAGCATTTCTTTCCATTTATTCTCTCTAGTTATTTAAAAGGTTAACAGAGGGGCGCCTGGGTGGCTCATGGGTTGAGACGCTGCCTTCAGCTCAGGTCATGATCTCAGGGTCCTGGGATTGAGCCCCGCATCAGGCTCTCTGCTCAGCAGGGAGCCTGCTTCCTCCTCTCTCTCTGACTGCCTCTCTGCCTGCTTGTGATCTCTATCAAATAAATAAATAAAATCTTAAAAAAAAAAGAAAAGGTTAACAGAGATGATACAGGATTAACATCACCAAAAACCACATGATAAGCATTTAACTGAATGCAGCATTGAACTAAGGTACCAAGAGCTGCAGCTGGCCGGGGCAAGGGGGGGATCTACAGCAAAACACCAGCATTCTTCAAGTGAATGTATAGTCTTTTCCTAAAAGTCACATTCAGAAGTAGTACGGAAAGAGGAAACGTGAAGACCTGCTCAAAGACGAGTCAGTTCTCAGTACTCACTTGTAACAGTCCAGATACACATAGAGAAGATACTGCAGACCGTGTTCCAAGCAATAGAGAATGAAGTGAGAATGGAAATCCCAGCCTTCTTGGGCTCTGTAGTTCGGAACGGGGACAGCGTCTTGCATCACACCCCCAATGCGGGTCAGTCTTAGCAGCAAGAGTTCAAAGTCTTCTAGTTCAGATTCAAGAAAAATCCCATTCCTGCTGGGATTCAGAGATGGCAGGTTACGAAGCTGCCAGACGATGAGCCCGCCGAACCACTCCCACGGCTGGAGTCTCAACCACTCACAGATCAGAGTAGACAAACTAAGACTGCCGAGCCTCACTCTGTAATGATGCTCTGACTATATTTTGCTAGTTTCTGATGAACGTTTGTGCACCATTTTCACATTTAAAGGCAGTACTAACAATCTAGGGTTATCTTAAATATTTCAAAAACCTGATTTATTTCTTTTCTTTTTTTTTTAATTTTTTATTTTTTTAGCATAACAGTATTCATTATTTTTGCACCACACCCAGTGCTCCATGCAATCCGTGCCCTCCAATACCCACCACCTGGATCCCCCAATCTCCCACTCCCTGACCCTTCAAAACCCTCAGTTGTTTTTCAGAGTCCATAGTCTCTGATGGTTCACCTCCCCTTCCAATTATTTCCATTCTTTTGTGGTTTTAACTGGAACTGTACAATCCACTGTGGCAACGGTGGTTAGCTCTTGAAGCTAGAGGCTTTAACCACTGAGAATTTCCAAAATACCTTAACAAAATCATTTAAAAAAACTAAAGCAGAATAATTTAACTAGACCAACTATTAAACAAGAATAGAAATTTGCATTTGAATATCACTTTTTATAAATTTACTGTTAGGTATATATACCAGACAAAGGAGTACAGAACATACAGGATGTGGCATTTAAAGAAACACTATGTAACCATCACCTAGATAACAGAATATTTACCTGGAAGCCCTTAGTGTATTCCTCCCCCACTACACATCCTTTGCTACCCCCCGAGGTAAACACTATCCTAACTTTGTAATAACCATTCCCTACTTTTATTCATAGTTTTACTACTCATATATGTAACCCCAAATAACATATGGTTGGGTTTTGCCTACTTTAAACTTTATATATAAATGGTATATTCTAGATATATTGTTCTTAGTTTTATTTCTTCTATTCAACATTGTGTGATTTATCCATGTTGATACCTCTGACTACAGTGTGTTCCCTTTTATTGTTTATAATATTCCACTGAATGATTATACTACAATTTGTCTACTATCTTTGATGGGCACTGCAGGAGCTCCTCAATTTTTGGTAAACTAAATTTACATTTTCACGACTACAGGTGAGGAAGAGCATCTTTTCATTTATTTATTGACCATTTGTGTTTCCTCTTTTGTGAAATGCGTATGTGCCCTGATATCTTTCCCCTCCAGATCCAAGCTCTACTCTTCTCCTGCTCTATATCCCCAGAGGATCACCTGGACAGAAGACTCCAGTGTCCTCAGGCTTCCATTTTGGTTCACCCTATGGGAAACCACTGTCAGATGTTAAGATTCAGAAAAAAGAGAGAGGATGGGGATACCTTGGCTCCCTCCGTGCTGGCTGACTGCAGGTTGGCTGACACTCTCCTCTAGGGGACACAACTCCTGCCGGGCAACTCTCTAGGTCTCAGTAGCTATTCTCTTTCTTTACCCCTCTAGGCATTTAGACAGCATACCCTATTCCCAGAGCCAAGAAGATATTCTTCTACATCTAAAAGATTTATAGTTTTACATTTGTCATTTAGGTTTTGAAATCTACTTGGAATTGATTGTATTCATGATAGATGCCAGAAAGTCCAATTTAATTCCCCCACCACAGCAATCTAGTTATCCCAGCCCCCTTTGTCGAAAAGACTGTTCTTTGCTCACTGTGCAGTGCCACCTTTGTCATATATAAAGTGAACAAACATACACCAAGTGAACATGGAGTGAACACACAAGTTTGTTTCTATGCTCACTATTCTGTTCTACGGTCTGTCTATGCCTGAACTAATACTTATTGCTATAGCCTTAGAATAAGCTTTTATAACTGGTAGGGCAAGTCCTTTTTCAGTACTATTCTTGACTCTGCATTTTCATATAAATACTTTCAATCAGCTTGTTAAAATGCACAAGAAAACCTGCTGGGAATTTTACTGAAATTGTATTATATCTAAAGATCAACTTGGGAAGAGTCAATGGTAGGCCTGTCTTGCTCCAAATCTAAAGAGAATGTTTGTGATGTTTTGCCATCAAGCATAATGTTAGCTAGGAGATTTTTTTAGATACCCCTTTCAAGTTAAGGAAATGTGTCTACTCTTAGTTTGCTAATACGTAGTTTTTATTATAAATTGATGCTGAGTTTTATCAAATGCTTTTCTGTACCTATCAGGGATTTTTTCCCTTTAATTTGTTACCGTAGATCTCAATAATTCATTAATGTCATAACTTATGTTAAGTCATACATATACTAGCTTTTTAAGCAATAAAATTCTAAGCTATATATTTGACAAGTATGCAATTTATACGCAATTTTACTTCTGGTAAACAAGAAGAGGACTAAGTGCAATGGACAGAACAGTGAATAAAAGTCAGTGGTAAAGAACTTAAGTCTGTAAGTAACTGGCTTGGGCAAAGCTCCTCCCTACATCTCCCTCTCCCATCTTCAAGCTGGAGAGAACAATATAGCTATGCTTCCCCAGTAAGTATAAATATATAATAAAATAAATACATGAGGAATAACTTTATGAAACTTAAAAATTAACATATATGTTATTATCTCCTTGTATTATTTTTTTGCTTAGGAAGACAAATTAGGTTTAGCCATATGAGATTTGTTGATAAGCATTTTTGACCCACACAAATGGCAAGTTCACACGGTTCAATTTAGCAGAATTATTTTTAGCAATGAATTAAAATTGTAAAGTCTCCACTCATCACTTCAAGAGCTACTTCCCCTCACCAATTCCTGAACTGAGCAGTTCTCTTTGGTTCAAACCCCATGCAGCATATAGGTACAGGGACAGCTGGAAGAAGAGTGGCAGACATTACTGGACACTAAGGTATCCTCATCTTAGCTCTTGCCACTTGGTCCTTGTCGCCGCACTAACAGCTGACCATTTCTACACCAAAGCACATATATATTTTTTTTAAGATTTCATTTATTCATTTGTCAGAGAGAGAGAGAGAGAGAGAGAGCACAAGCAGGGGGAGCTGCAAACAAAGGGAGAAGCAGGCTTCCTGCTGAGCAAGGGGCCCCATTGTGGGGGCTCGATCCCAGGACCCTGGGTTCATGACCTGAGCCAAAGGCAGACACTGAACCGACTAAGCCACCCAAGCGCCCCACCAAAACACATTTAATGATTTAGGGAAAACCTTCATCTACAATTTGAGAGCCTATTCACTATTACATGATATTAAATGCCTGTGATTTTAAAACCTCAATAGATAATAGCCTTACAGTTCTGAATACTATGAAATGACATTGCATTGGACTTATGCCATTTCAGAGCAAAAATTACACCATTATTTTTATTGCCCTTTCTTGTATTCATCCCCACAGTGACAATACCTGGCCAGCTGATCTAAAATTTCATTCCTCATGTAGCTGCTGCAGCAAGTATGCCTATCGATAACATCAACAGTCAGAAGGGGCCATCTGTTTTTCTCAAGCAAAGCACAACTGTTCTGAGTCTGAAATTCTCCAATCCACAAGATAATGCTTGACCAGTCATGGTGAGCTGTGAGATAGCTCCAGAGGGCTTCGGGAGAATATGATTTGTATTCTGCATTAAGAATAAAATACTTTAAAAAAAAGAATAAAATATTAAAAAAAGAATATGTTTTAAAATAGCAATGAATTATGATTATTGACATGAAAGTCAACACTAATTAACTGAACAAATATTTATATAACATATGAATTATTCAGGCCCTCTGCTTCTTTAACTATTTTCCTCTTTAGTGCTCAATTCATAATCAATACTTCAGTGGAAAGAAGAGCTAAATGATGTTCTCCTTATTACAGTGGTTAAATGAAACTTGGAAATCAGCTGTGTATTTCAGTTATCATTTCAGGCCTCTTCTTCCCTTTTCTTTTCCTTAATATAAATAAAAACCTTGGCTGTAATAGTAAACATGAATTTAACCTTCTATGAATTACCACTGTTTGTTCCCCAGAGCCCTGGTGTGATATAGATCCTTGGTTTACCCAAGAAACATGAAGACTCTTTGGAGAAACAAAGATGTCACTTTGAGGCTGGGAAGAGAATTCTTAGCCTTGAAATCTCAATTCACTGAACCATATGGCTTTTCTTTTCCAGTATCACATTATAAATCCCTTACAAAAATCTTTAGATAAGAAAGAGGACTTAATGCTAATGACTTGCATTTTAAAGCAACTATGTTTCCTCCATAGGTTTAAGATGGAGACTCATGAAACTATTTAAATACCAATTTAATCCTCGTTCAGTATGTTAGATTTTAGGTTCTTTTGCACTTGCCTTCTGGACTTATCCTGGGGAGAAGGATGGATTCTTGGGTTAATTGATTCCACCACCGAGCCCAATTTAACACAACTCTATGGTCCTGTTTGTTAAATTTATCTTTAGGATCATATTTCAGGAGTGAGTCCAAAACAGATTTATGCTTGAAAAAATCCTGTTCCTTTATCCAATACCTACAACAGTGATATAAATGTTTTTAATTTTGGAGGGAAAAGCATCATTCCTTTTTATCTGTTCACGAACTTCTACTCTTAGTGAACACATAACTCAATACTCTCATTTTTGTATATATTATCTTAAAAATATATATGTGATTATACACAAATGGAAAGACAGGAAATTCCTGAGTCCTCTCTGGATGATACAAGTTCTATCTTCATAGAGAATGTAAGTTCAGTTCCACATTAAAAAAAATCTGTGCTCACTAACAATTATAAGCTAAACACGGTCTACAGTATTTTTTCCATATTATCAAAAGTGGGCTAATGAGACTACCTGGCAAAGGACTGGATCTGCACATTTTCTTGGAATTGTCCTGAATAAAACTTCTCAACTTGATGCACGAAGTCTATAGTTCTTTTTTCATTTTCAGAAAAATAATTTTTTTCTTTTAAAATTTCAACCTTGAATAAAAAATAACCAGTGACCTCACAAAAGTCAAGCACAATTGCAAAACAAATGTCATGAGATTAAATGCCATTTAAGAATTGTATTTTGAAATTGTTGGGGTATATGTAAATTCACACAAATCACCTTTTACCACAAATACAAAACAATCATTAAAAGTTACAAAGGAGTTCTCATACTTTATCTCTTACTAGATAGTAGTTGAATATTAAAATAATTCATTTTGGAGTTTCACCAAGGTTTACTAGAAGATGTAAATTACATAGCCTCACCTTTACCTACCAGAAAGTCCCGTATATTTGTATCAGTTGTATAGAAGCATATCTTGAGCAACTGGTCTTTTACATCAAAGCCCTATAGTAAACAGAGAAAATTTTGAAAACCTTCACATTTTGTAACAGGGTTATTTTAAACATAAATAAATGCTGGATAAAGAAGTACTCTATTACAGACATGTATCCTATTAGAATTCTACAGCTCTTCTGCTCTTGTGAACATTCATTCTCTGTATTTATCATACATATATACTGCCTATCCCTAAAGTCCTTATCCATTTTGCCAGAACAAAGGCAGCACAGAAAAATTTAAAGTGATGCTAGGCTACCATATGACCAAAACTACAGCTATCTGCTATAATGCTTCACCTGAAAACAAAAGTCAATGCAAATCACAACCCTCACACAATTTCACTCCTCTGTGCCTCTAGAAAGTTACCATGGGCAAGACCCCAACCATGCAGATTAGAGCTAGGTCCTCAGCTTAGTTCCAGGAGGGCCACCTCTGGCCTTCCCCTTCTCAAATGAAGTAAAACCACAGGGCACAAAGCAGAGGTATAAGCCATTAGAAAGTTCAAATGGAGATATAAGGGGTCACACGAACAACAGAATGTCCCCCGTAAAATGAGGTCCTGGGCATACTCTGACACATGAAGCATGGTTTCCTTCAACCAAAGTGCCAAGTGTAACAGAGACAAATGATGGAACTCCCAATAAAAAAAAAATCTCTTCAAAAAAGTTCTCAGTACTGGGACGCCTGGGTGGCTCAGTTGGTTGGACGACTGCCTTCGGCTCAGGTCATGATCCCGGAGTCCCGGGATCGAGTCCCGCATCAGGCTCCCAGCTCCATGGGGAGTCTGCTTCTCCCTCTGACCTTCTCCTCGCTCATGCTCTCTCTCACTGCCTCTCTCTCAAATAAATAAATAAAATCTTTAAAAAAAAAAAAGTTCTCAGTACTGAAGAACATTTCTATTATTACTTCCCATACAAGCTATATAAATTTCTTAGTTTGTAACATAACTATGAATAAAAATCAAATTTTCTATCAATAAGAAATTCTATTAAATATAGAGATCTTTTCTTACACTAGACTTTAAGATCAGATAAACAGATTGTGCAACTCACCATGTTCTTCAAAAGTTCAGAGGCTTCCTTTATATTGTTCCTTTTCAAATTGTCAAAGACCAAATTTAGGCCTATTCTAATCAGCTCCTCAAGTCTTTGAGCAGAATGATTGTTAATCTTGAAGAAAGTCTGTGCCTCTGGTATTTTGTTGTCTAAAACAGCACTGGCAATAACTTCCTAGGCAAAGGAGGAAAATATTTGCCTTTTAAGTTCCTTTTCATTTCCTTATTATGATGATAACATGGGACTTACATATTTATTGAGCACCTAATGGACTTTAATTGAAAATCTGCTGCTAGATTTGGGGCTTTGCACAGGGGAGATGAAGCTGACCAAAACACAGACCCTGCTTTTAGACTAGTGGAAAATGTACAAATAAAGTATTGAGTATAGTCCTGTATGATACAGGCAATGATACAGGTATCCCAAGGTGCTAGACAGGAGGACCCAGAAGAGGTGCATCTAAATAAAAGGAGTAACAAAAAAGAAGAGGCTTCCTAGTAGAGAAGACTAATAGGTGAAGTTTAAAAAAAGCAAATATTAAATATGTAAGTGTTCCAAAAAGAGAGACTATGGGGGTGCCTGGATGGCTCAGTCAGTTGGGCATCTGCCTTCGGCTCAGGTTATTATCTTAGGGTCCTGGGCTCCCTGCTCTGTGGGGAGTCTGGTCCTCTCCTCCTACCCTTCTTCCCTGATTGTGCTCACACGGCATTCACTCTCAAATAAATAAAATCTTAAAAAAAAAGAGGGACTATGTACAAAGACATAAAGGCAAGAAACAGTATCAGTCTTTAGGAACCTCCAAATTACTCAATTTAACTGGAGATAAAAGCTGGACAGAGTAGCAGAGGAGACCTAAAAGAAAAGGAGAGGTTCCATCATGCAGGGCATTATACATGGGAGACGAGACGGATTTTATCCTAAAACTTATGTGGAGACACTGAAGGATCTTAAAAGCAAAAGGTGATACAATCAGACATATGTATTTTAGGAAGAATATTCAGGCAGCAATGTGAAGAATGGACTGAAAGGGATTCAAGCTCAAGACAGTAAGGCATTAGAAGGTTATACACTAGTAAGAAGAAATAAAGACCTATACTTAAGACCTATACTCAAGACAGAACAGAAAAGGGGCATTCTGAACCTGGGGCTTTTGAGGGGGTCCATAAATCCCATGAGGCCATGTGCAAAACTGTATGTATGTGTACATGAACACATTCCCAAGCATGTTTTTGGAGACAGAGTCCACAGCTTTCATCAAAGCAGACCACGACACCTCCCAAAAACTAAAAATCCATTATTTTGAGTAAAAATGACCAGAGGACCATGGACAGAACCTTGAAGCACATTAAAAGGGAAAACAGGAAGTGAAACCTGCAAAGGAGACTGGAAAAGAGAAACCAAAAAAAGCAGAGGGAAAATTAAGTAAATTTTTTGGCTTGAGAATTAAAGATACAGAAAACATAGTCACACCAGGTACTTCCCCATTCTCCCACCTCAAGACCAGTGGTTCTGAGAACCTGCCAGTAGGTCAATCTTATCCCTTTTGCTCCCGACTGAGTCTTATTATCTGGGTTAAGCTATTTTGTTTTTGGTCTTTGTCTTTCTAAAGCCAATACTCTCCATGTGGGTGGAGGGATTCTTCTAGGCCCCAGTCACAAAGAGGGCAACAAGGTTTGGCTGTACTGACATCTATTATAAAAAGAAAAGTAAGCAGGTGAGCACAGAAAATTCAACTGGCAAGACATCTTAATCTGAGGCATCTAGAATCTGAGAACTCAAATTGAGTATTCTTCCAGGACGTAATGGCATAAAATCAAAGTTTCCTAAGATCAAGCCATCAGCAGCAATTTATCCACAGGTCAGGCAGTCCAAAGTGCCAGGCCCCAACCACTGAGGAAGTGTTAAGAGTATGCCACCTCACACGGGTTTGGGGGTGGGTGCCTGTCACCAGATCTAAGTGGGCAGACCTGGCATTAAGAGGGAACCTGTGTTCTAAATAAATGAAGGTGTAGACATAAATCTGAAGTCATGTCCAGAGGTCCCCAAATTGGTAAAACCTAAACCCTTGCCAAAGATTCTGAATCCCAAGTCTAAGATTCTAAATTCTGTTTTCTCATATCCTCTAAATCTGGCAAATAGAAGAAGTGAAAATTGCTCATATTTACCTCAACGCTGAGTTTCTCCCACATACTGCTCTCTCTTACTTTGGGAACATTTTCATTTACGTCATATTCATCTACTGTATCTATTATCTTCCAAGGAAACTTTATCATGAAGGTTCGAAGTTCATTAATGTAGCTGGTCAAAATGTTCACTCCTTTCTGTAGATGTTCATCTAGTTCTATGGAAAACACCAATTTGCCAATTTCATATATACAAAAATTTCATATATACATACACATGGAGAGCAAGAACAAGAGAGAAGAAATAAACCATATTGCTGTTAGGATTATAATTCTAGAAAATGCCAAAATCTAAACTCAGTGTTTTCAAATTTCAGACAAAAAAATCTGAGCTTTTTCCTATTTACAAGTAGCTCTGTATTTTAATATACCCCTTTTCACAATGATTAATCCTTTCTGTCAACTTCTCCAGTCCTAGAACCCATGTTACTCACTCAATTCTACACTGACTTTTCTCAGCTTTAGTAATCAGCGCTCTACTAACTCATGCTCTCTCATGCACCAGGACCACTTGTGTCTCTGTCCTGACACAGGAATAGGGCGCTTGCACCCCTCTTTGGTACTATTCTTACCTTCATTGTGAACAAAAAGCTCCTTTATTTGTTTGTTAAGAAAAGACAGTGTAAGATTAAGCAACTGTTCTGAAAAGTGTTTGCTTTGGGTTTCAGAATCACTTTCTCTAATTGCTGAGCAAAGTAAATCCAATGCTGGTATCAGCTTTTCCACATCTGAGAAAGAATCAAAGAAATTAATATGAATATCAGTATACTCCTAAAAAAACATATCCAAAAATACCATGGTTAGGAAAACAAATTTTTTTTGTTTTCTTTTTTTCTTTCTTTCTTTTCTTTTTTTTTTAAAGAACAAAACCAGTATATTTCCTTTGGACTACCTGATGGAGAGGCTAGGTTGGTATGAATGGATAGTATGAATGACCCACACCGTATAAGTATATTTTATTTGAAATAAAAATGCTTACACAGCTCAACCGGTCACTTGGAAGCAAACCCTGCTTAACTGTATTACTGAGCAAAAACAAAGCTGAAGTACAAACACCCTTCTTTTCTGACACGCATTTGGAGATCGGGAGGAAGACACTACTTAGTTTTTTAAAAACTGACCTTCCCTTAAGGCCTGGTCACCAAAGTATAAACAGTGCAAATGAAGCCACCATTACCAGTTGTCATTTCATACCTATGTCACTTGTGTATTCTGAGATCACACATATACCTGACGATATACGTGGGAAGGTCTGCTGTCTCACAGGTACATTTAAGTTCTTGGCAGGCAGGACTGAGGAAGAGTATTTGGAACAAGTTTTATATCCCATTTAGAACAAATCACTAGTATTCCCTTAAATAACAGGTTATAAGAGAAAGATCCTGCCTGGAATGTATCCTTTTCATGTTGCTTTTTAGTTTTTGTTTGTGATTTACATATTTGATTCATCTGCTTATAGTACAATCCTGCCACAAAGTATTAAAACACAAGATACCAACATTCCTTCAACATCTGCATTTTTCAAGTTTTACACTACACTATGTCCCTAGTATATTAACAGTTCTTGCATAATAAAAATAATAAATGGGTAAAACTTTTCTAAAAATGAAGATGTCTATAACTATAATGGTACTAGACAGGAAGGAGACAACGAGGAAAGAGAAACAAGCAAATCCGTTCAAGCGCATGGTATGCCATTCAAGTCTCTGTATTTAAAAACAACTTCTGCAGAGAAGCTGGCTAAAATGGAATTTCCAGAAAACTTCCTTTGCTCCCATAAAAGGACCTGAAAAGCCCAATCCAAACTTTTGAAAATTACAGTTATGAGATGCAATAAATGATCATCAAAGCAGTCAGAGGGAGAAGGATGAATGTGTCTTCCATTCAGCTAGTTTGTAGTGTAGCTTCTTTCGCTATTGGTGGATCAGTAAAAACCACCCAAATACCAGAAGTGCTTAGAAGGACAGGGGTAGAAAAGTACTGAGCATATTACCTGTCTATATCAGTAAGAGGACTTCATGGTTAGGAAAATTTTCTAAACAATAAAATGACTCCAGGATAGATCTCTCTCACCATCATTAAATGTGGCAGAATTTGTTAAAAATTTTACTAATAGATATAGTGAAAATAGAAAATTACAAGGCAGAGAACACAAAAGAATCAAGACGATGTTATAGGTTCATCAGTATTCCATAAGGCTAGAAAACCTGTTAACATTGAAAGCTCTAGCAAAATACACTTAAAAAAATTTCAGGGCAGGGGGCACCTGGGTAGCTCATTCAGTTAAGTGTCTGCCTTCTGTTCCTGTCATGATCTCGGGGTCCTGCAATCATGCCCCACGTCTGGCTCCCTGCTCAATGGGGAGTCTGCTCCTCCACCTCTCTCTGCCCCTACCTCCTGTTCATGCTCATGCTTTCTCTTAAGATTTTTTTTGGGGGGGGGGGTGCGCCTGGGTGGCTCAGTGGGTTAAGCCGCTGCCTTTGGCTCAGGTCATGATCTCAGGGTCCTGGGATCGAGTCCCGCATTGGGCTCTCTACTCAGCAGGGAGCCTGCTTCCCTCTCTCTCTCTGCCTGCTTCTCTGCCTACTTGTGATCTCTCTCTGTCAAATAAATAAATAAAATCTTTAAAAAAAGATTTTTTTTTTGAAGATTTTATTTATTTTGACAGACAGAGACAGTGAGAGAGGGAACATAAGCAGGGGGAGCTGGAGAGGGAGAAGCAGATTCCCCGCTGAACAAGGAGCCCAATGCAGGGCTCGATCCCAGGACCCTGGGATCATGACCTGAGCCGAAGGCATACGCTTAACGACTGAGTCACCCAGACGTCCCTCTATTGAGATTTTTAAAAAAAATATTAAAAAGTATATATTTTGGGGGCGCCTGGGTGGCTCAGTGGGTTAAATCCCCTGCCTTCGGCTCAGTCATGATCTCAGGGTCCTGGGATCGAGCCCCGCATCAGGCTCTATGCTCAGCAGAGAGCCTGCTCTCTCTGCCTGCCTCTCTGCCTACTTGTGATCTCTGTCAAATAAATAAAATCTTTAAAAAAAAAAAAGTATATATTTTTTAATTTTTAAGTAGTCTTTACACCCAACGTGGGGCTCGAACTCACAACCCCAAGACCAAGAGTCTCATGCTCTACCAACTGAGTCAGCCAGCTGCCTCTTGAACTATTTTTTTAATCAAAATGTCACTCTTGTTTAGAAGTAATTTATTTATCATATGACCACATATTGACTCCTTTCTACCCCCATACCAAAGAATTCTACACTTGGCTTTAAAGCATTCTGCATTGCTCTGGCCATCTTGTAGCTGAGTATCTTATTCCAGTCAATTCTGGTGTGAGGAACTGGAAGCTGCTGGCACAAGGTCTTGAATGTGGGGTATGACGTTGTTTGATAGTTTTCACTAAATACTGGCTGGTATTCATTTTCTGCATGCTCTATGACCTTAATAAACTCCTTGGTAGTTTGGACTTCACTGGAAACAGTTACTGAATCCTGCACATCTTTACAACTAACCAACAGAACACTGCCATCTTCGTATTGGTGAACCTGAATCTTAATTACTCACACCATCCAAGCTGTAGGTGGTGTGGCAGTGAACTTCCACTCTCATCTCCCACAACCATTCCAGAAATTTTTTGGCTAAAACTGGTGGTTTTCAATACATGCAATGATGGTCTGTTGCCCATCTATAGCTCTGGCATAAACAGTACAGAAGCCATTAGAATAATGATCTTTCACACAGGCCTTTAAAGTACTGTCATGAGATTCTCTCCAAGACTTCAGACCTCTATCAGCGTTCTCTGGGCCACCTGCCTCTTTCTGTAAGTGATCAAACTTAAAGGAAATTTTATTTCTTGGATCTAAAAATCTGCTATTACTTCGGACACTGTGTTCTCTAATTAAGACCTGATCTTCATAGGTGTAAACTGATCCATGTTATACTGGGCAAATGCAAATGCTGCCCCTTCCCTGAGGAGACTATCATTATTAAGTAGTAGCCAGACATTGTTGAACACTTCATTAAATTCCCCTGAGGGCGCACGAGTGATGAATTTAGCGGCCACGCGTACCTTCTCCTCATCTGACACTCGAACCTCGAACTTGGCGATCTTGGGCTGCTCTGATATGTTGCAATATTTTTTTTTTTTTTAAGATTTTATTTATTTATTTGACAGAGAGAAATCACAAGTAGGCAGAGAGGCAGGCAGAGAGAGAGGAGGAAGCAGGCTCCCTGCTGAGCAGAAAGCCCGATGTGGGGCCTGAACCCAGGACCTGGGATCATGACCTGAGCCGAAGGCAGCGGCTTAACCCACTGAGCCACCCAGGTGCCCCATATGTTGCAATATTTTTAAGCATAAAACAAGAACCAATATCTTATTCTCAAAAAACTGACAAAACTTTAATGAAGTCTTACCTGCAAACGTTAGTGATTCTACTTACTATTGGTCGTTATTTACAGATATCAGTAGTAACAACCATTTTGCTGACCCCCTATGCTAGATCTTAAGTATTGGACTTGGTGTCTTATAAATGCTCTCTCATTTATTATTTCAACACCCCTGAGAGGTACTATTGTAGTCCCCTTTCCACAGATGAAGAAACTGAGGTTAAGAGGGAATAAAATAACTTGTCCAAGCTAATCTGGAAAGTAAATGGCAGAGTCAAAATTTGAACTTCAGCCTGATTCCAAAACCATCCTCTTAAACATGGAGGTGAAAGCAAGAAATGTGGGTTCCTGAAAACTCCATTTGCCAGCTGCAAGCCCTAATAACGGGATTTCCATTTCTCTCAGCACTCGCTCCACCTTCAGAATCCCATAAGAATGGTGGGAAATGTGGGTTTGACCCCAACAGAGCTGCTAAGCCATTTCCACTCTGATTTCCAGACTCATCCTCACCCTTCAGGCCAAAGCAGTGCCGATGAGAAAAGAATGAAGAGAAATCACTGACAAACAGAAGTGAATAATAACCATACAACTGTTAATGGAATCCCACTTACCACAAAGCAAGCTTTTTTCTAAATTCAAGCAGACATTTAAAAAAAAAAATTTGGAGCACTAAAAAAAAAAAAAAGTTAGCAATGTAAGAGTAAAAAGACAAAACTGTATACCAGAATGAAAGAGAATGTTCTTAAAAAAGAAAATTTCTAATCCACAGAGTGAGAACACTACATTGTTGAAAAAAAGGGGGTTGTCATTTTCTCCATGGAATTAGAGTACCAGCTGATAAAACTTTTCTGGAGAACAAATTATTAAAGCCTTTAAGAATGTAAATCATGGGACATATGGGTGACTCAGTTGGTTTTGGCTCAGGTCATGCCCTCAGGGTTGTGAGATCAAGCCCGGAGTCAGGCTCCATGCTCAGCACAGAGTGTGCTTAGATTCTTTCCCGCTCCCACACTCCCCAGCTCATGTGCTCTCAAATAAATAAAATCTTAAGGAAAAAAAAAAAAGTAAATTGTTTGTCTCCTTGACTTAGAAATTTCACATCTACACATTTATCCCAGTAATTATACATATGTGAAATTATACAAACACACACAATTTATAGCACAAACAATAGTAAAAGTTGGAATCAATCTAAATGTCTAACAGGAGTAAGGTTAGGTGCTATGGTATAGCCCATACAGTGAGATTCTACGCTATCACAAATAAACAGTGTATTAACAAGAGAGAGATCTATAATATATCATCAAGTGAAAAAAAAAGCAGATAATAAAACTGTATGTATAAGTAAAAACATACTTTATTTCCCTATCCCTCTAAAGCAAGGAGACACATGGCTTCCTGGTCCAAGAATAAAAACTAGGTTTCCAGTTTATTAAATAGGAAAGCCAAATCTTGAAAAGAAGTGTTGGTAATGTAGCAAAAAAGCTGAAGAGTTAGGCGGAATTTTTTTTTTTTTTTAAAGATTTTATTTGTTCAGGCAGAGAGGCAGGCAGAGAGAAAGGGGAAGAGAAGCAGGCCTCCTGCTGAGCAGAGAGCCCGATGCAGGGCTCGATCCCAGGACCCTGGGATCATGACCTGAGCCAAAGGCAGAGGCTTTAACCCACTGAGCCACCCAAGCGCCCCTAGGCGGAAAAATTTTTTTGAAGATTTTATTTATTTGACAGAGAGAGAAAGAGAGACAGAGAGAGCACAAGTACAGGGAGTAGCAGGTAGAGGGAGAAGCAAGCTTCCTGCTGAGCAGGGAGCCCAACAGGAGACTCGATCCCAGAAACCTGAGCTGAAGGCAGACATTTAATCGACTGAGCTACCCAGGTGCCCCTAGGCTAAAAATTCTTAAAAGTCTCAATCCATAACTCCCCCGTCACTAAATATCTCAGATAGTTGCAAGAGTGGGCAATTTTGCAAATGAATTTTATTCTCCTTTGAACAAAATTCTCTTGAATTTAGAAGGTCATCTCTTCCTTTCATACTAAAAATACAAAGGATAGGAAAGGATATGAACAATAAACACTCCACGTAGAATGAGAACATTTACAGATTCTTACAACTCACTCAAGATTCCATAAAGTATAAAAATGTCATCAGAGTTTCAGCAAGTCTGTCAGTCATCAGAAAGCACAACAATATGAAAATCACCAAAAAGATAAAATGATAAATGCAAATGTAGAAGCTCTTTCTACTTACTTCTTAAATACAAATAAGATGGGAAGTCATCAAGCTGACCAGGTACAGAAGATTTTGAGGATGGATTCAAAAGATTTTCTTTGCTCTTCAAAAAGAAATCTACTGTGTCCAGTTGACGATTTTCTATTCCAGCCTGAAACAGGAGAAAATCAGAAAAAAATTACAATATGAAAAAATTGGGGATACAGATTTTTTACTTTTTTAACTTTAGAATGTAATGCACCGAGACTGCAAGAGACACAAGGCTACCTATCTTGCGGCAGTACCCTGGTTCTGGTGAGGATTCTGACAATGATTATGCAATGGGGGGCAAGTATCCAACTTTACTGAACACCAATTTCTGCTTCAGTAGAAACAGTAAGTTAGAATAGAAAACACTTCCAATTCTACCATCTGTAATTCTTTTTTTTTGTTGTTAAGATTTTATTTACTTATTTGACAGAGAGAGAGATCACAAGCAGGCAGGGAGGCAGGCAGAGAGAGGAGGAAGCAGGCTCTCCGCAGAGCAGAGAGCCCGATGCGGGGCTCGATCCCAGAACGCTGGGATCATGACCTGAGCCGAAGGCAGAGGCTTTAACCCACTGAGCCACCCAGGCGCCCCTACCATCTGTAATTCTAATACGACTCAAAGCTAGGTACTTGGGGACCATCATTTTAGGTAAGTTAGAGTCCATTTGAATTAAAATGTTAAAGCAGTAGGATATAAAGTTCACTGAAAAAGCAGGCTAAAAACAGATTCCCATTTCTGACTAGGCATCTTGAGGAAGCTTTCCATACAGCGCACTTAAAAATTGATATTCTCTCTCTCTCTCTCTCTCTCTCTGACACACACACACACACACACACACACACACACACAATCTTTAAATGCTAGAAACAAAAAATCCTCCCAGGATAAAAATGAGAACAAAGACAAATCCAGAAAAGTAACGGCTCTAAAACCAACTGCTACCTGAGAGATTCTGCATCTTTCTGATGGCCTAAAGCAGGGATTGGAAAACTAAGGCCCATCAACACAGCCCTTGCCTGTTTTTGTAAATAAAGTTTTATGGGAACACAGCCACACCCATTTCCCCATTCATTTCCATATTGCCAATGACTGCAATGGCATATATAAGTAATTGCAATAGAAACCTACCAGCAAACCCTACAATACTTAACTATCTGGCTCTTTACAGAGAAAGTTTACCACTCCTACCCTAAAGCCCTGTGCCTAAGAGTTATCTGGAGCATTTGTTTAAATGTAAATTGCTAAGCCCAGCCCCCAAGAGTTCCTGATTCAGTAAATTTGGGGTAGGACTTAAAAATCTGCATTTCTAATAAATCTCCAGGTGATGGTGATGGTGACGCTGTTAGTCTGGGGACCACACTTTGAAGTTCTGTGGGTTAACAGACCAGGCAGGCTGAGGTGAGAGGTACTGGTGGAAGTTATACATGGAGGAAGAGAGGATAAACCTAGGGTCCACACAAGGTGACACTCTCCAAAACGGATAAACTGGAAAAACTGCCCCCAAAGGGAGACCATAAAAAAATTGCCTTTGCTCTGGGTGGTAGGAGGTAAAACCGAATTGTATATGATTAAATAAGTGAATATTCTTGTTCTTAGAAGTATATGCCAAAGTAAAGAGTTATGAAGTAACTTTTAAATAGTTTGGCAAAAATATAAAATACACAGTCAAGACATGTGGCAAAATGTTAACAGCTGGTGAATGGTGAAGGCTAACTGGATATTCATTTTACTATTTTTTGCAATTTTTCTGTAAATTTGAAAATTCTCAAAATAACATATTTAAAAACAATGGCCAGGGCACCTGGGTGGTTCAGTTGGTTAAGCAGCTGCCTTTGGCTCAGGTCATATGAGATCTCTGGGTCCTGGGATCAAGCCCCCCAGAGTCCAAAGTCAGGCTCCCTGCTCAGGGAGAAGTCTGCTTCTCCTTCTGCCTCTCCCCCTGTTTATGCTCTCTTTCTCTCTCTCTCACATAAAATCTTTAAAAAGAAATAATAAGATCAAAGAAATCCCCTCCGGTCTCAAGTGACTTCACCCCACTGCTGGTTCTCTCTCTCTCTCCCTCAAATAAATAAATAAAAATCTTTTTTTAAATGACCAAATAGTAATTCTAGAAATAAAAAAATAAAAATTGAAATTAAGGTAAGTATGTAAAAGCTTTTTTTTTTTTTTTTTTTTTTTTTTTTAAAGATTTTATTTATTTATTTGTCATAGAGAGAGAAGCGAGAGTGAGCACAGGCAGACAGAGTGGCAGGCAGAGGCAGAGGGAGAAGCAGGCTCCCCACCAAGCAAGGAGCCCGATGTGGGACTCGATCCCAGGACGCTGGGATCATGACCTGAGCTGAAGGCAGCTGCTTAACCAACTGAGCCACCCAGGCGTCCCAAAGCTTCTTTTTTTTTAAGATTTTATTTTTTTTCTTGATTTGCCAGAGAGAGAGCGCACAAGTAGGGGGAGCAGTAGGCAGAGAGAGAAGCAGCTCCCCAGCTCCCCACCGACCAAGGAGCCCAGTGCGGGACTCAATCCTAGGACCCAGGATCATGACTGGAGCCGACAGCAGACACTTGAACCGAATGAACCACCCAGGCGTCCCAAGTCTAATTACTTCTGATTGAAATACCACTGTGACTTCACACAATGTGTGTATGGAGGGGGGAATATACATTCAGTGTCTAAGCACATGCAATAGTTGTGAAAACTGAGTACTTACTAGGACAGAAATGAAATATCAACAAATTTTAAAGAATTGCTATCAGACCAATATTCTTCCCACTAAAGACCATGCCTCATCAGTGAGACATAAAATCACTGTCAAACTGGAGAACACTAAAAACCAAAAAGCTTGCAAAAGCAGCCTGAAGAGAAAAAACTAAACTTCCCTCAAAGAAATAACAGCTGATTTCTCAATGACAATGGAATCCAAAAGACAGTAGAAAGTGATCATGAATGTTCTGAAAGAAACACTGCCTACCTATAATCCCGTACCTCCCAAAAAACCTTTCAAAAATGGCAGCAAAATAGATATTATTTAGATAAAAACAGAGTTCAGCACCAGTCAGATCCTCACTCAAAGATATTCTAAATGATACTCTAGGCAGAGAGAAGGCCTAAAATGTGAGAAGAAACAAAGCGCAAGGAGATGTATCAAACCTATATAAAACGAAATGAACCTAAATACATAATAATGATGTCTACTGTGGTTAAAAAAAAAAAAAACCAAACACAACAGTAACTTAAGTAGGGGAAAAGTAAATAAGGTTAAAGCATTCAGTGGGCTTGTATTATCCAGAAGGGTAAAGTTATGAACTTTGGATTTGATAATTTAAATATGTATATTTTGTTTCCCAGAATATCTCTAAAAGAACAAAAACTGAATATTTAATATCCAAACTACCAGAGGTCACAGGAGCTCCTGGAGAGCTGATAATGTTTTATTTTTTTGAGGTAGTTGGTGGTTACAAGAGTTTCTGCTTTGTAATTATTTGTAAAACTGTAAATATATTCTGTACACGTTTTTATACATGTTATATTTCACAATAAAAATAAAATTGGTTAATGTGGTTTATTACAGTAACAGATGAAAAGAGATGATTCATATGACTGTATCAACAAATTCAGGCCAAGCAGTCAATACAATTTCAATACCCATTCATGATTAAAAAGAGATTCATAGGGGTGCCTGGGTGGCTCAGTGGGTTAAGCCTCTGCCTTCCGCTCAGGTCATGATCTCAGGATCCTGGGATTGAGCCCCGAATCGGGCTCTCTGCTCAGCAGGGAGCCTGCTTCCTCCTCTCTCTCTGCCTGCCTCTCTGCCTGCTTGTGATCGCTCTCTGCCAAATAATAAATAAAATCTTAAAAAAAAAAAAAGAGATTCATAGCCAGGAAAAAAGGAGAACTCAATCTTATAAAGACTCTTTCTTTCTTTCTTTCCTTTCCTTTCATTTGAGAGTGAGAGGAGCTGGGAGAGGAAGAGCAGAGGGAGAAGTAGACAGAATCTTAAGCAGACTCCCGGCTGAGCACAGAGCCCAATACAGGGCTTGATATGACGAACCTGAAATCATGACCTGAGCCTGAATCAAGAGTCAGATGCTCAACCAGCTGAGCCATCCAAGCACCCCATAAATATTTTTGCAATATACATGAATGCATGTGCACAGACACATACTTTAATAGGTAGATATTACGGGTATTCATTTTTAAAACCAGGAATGAGCCAAGGATGCTGCCCACTCTTACTTTTGAGTGATATTATGCTAGAGGTCCCAGCCGCAAAATAAAGAAGTAAAAAGAATAAGGATTTGAAGAAACCAAATTGTATTACTTTGATATTATTGTACATTAAATATATATAAACTTCAAGAAAATCTAACAAATAAATTATTAGAATTAAGAAGAAAATTTAGCAAATTTGTTGGATACAAAAATCAATGTATAAAAGTTAAATTATTTCTTTATACTGGTAACAAACAAATGTAACTGAAAAATATACCATTTATAATAGCAATATGTAATATAGTTTTTAAATATATATAAACACATTCTACCTTTAAGCATATAGTACTTAAATATAAATACACATATATTTAAAAATAAATACATATCCAAACTAAAAATAAAGCTAACAAAAGGTGATAAGCTCTTAATGGAAAAACTATAAAAACTGTAACGTTTCATTGAAAGACATTAATGGAGACATGAAAAAATGTAGAAAGAAACTTTGCTTACTGATAGGAATATTAAATATCCTAAAGATGTCAATTCTTCCCAACTTGATATATAGATTTAATGTAATTCTAATAAAAATCTTAACAGTTTTTCATGAAACTTGACAAGCTGATCCAAACAGAGGGAAGAGTGTTAAGGGAGAAAGAATAATAAAGACATTCCTGAACAATAATAAAGTGAGGGGATTTATAATTAAGACAGAGTGGAAATGGCCCAGAACAGACAAAGACCAATGGACCAGAATAGAGCCCAGAAAAAAACTCATGCATAGATAGAAACTTGACACACAGAGATTTCAGATAGTGGTAAAAGGAAGGACTTTAGGGGAAAAAATGGTTCTGAGATGGGTCTCTACTTCCCGCTATGCATAAATACAAGTTCCAAATGGGAAAGGACTTAATTGTGAAAGTCGTATTTTTTAAAAATTTTCAGCGTAACAGTATTCATTGTTTTTGCACCACACCCAGTGCTCCATGCAATACGCGCCCTCCCCGATACCCACCACCTGGCTCCCCCAACCTCCCACCCCCCGCCCCTTCAAAACCCTCAAGTTGTTTTTCAGGGTCCATAGTCTCTCATGGTTCACCTCCCCTTCCAATTTCCCTCAGCTCCCTTCTCCTCTCCATCTCCCCATGTCCTCCATGTTATGCTCCACAAATAAGTGAAACCATATGATAATTGATCTCTCTGCTTGACTTATTTCACTCAGCATAATCTCTTCCAGTCCTGTCCATGTTGCTACAAAGGTTGGGTATTCATCCTTTCTGATAGAGGCATAATACTCCATAGTGTATATGGATGAAAGTCATATTTTTAACACTTCGGGAAAAATAATAGAAATATCTTTATGACTTAAGGATAGAAGAAGTCACAAATTACATGCAAAAAGGAAAAGACTGATTAATGAAACTACACTAAAATTTAGAACTGCATTAAAATCAAAGACCCCACAAAGAAAGTAAAAAGAGAAGCCACAGATTAGAATATATTCGCTCCAGTTATAACAAAGGATTAGTATCTACAATACACTGAACACACAAATTACAAACCAGTAAGAAAAAAACAAACACCCCAAGGGAGAGTAGGCAAAAGACATGAACAGTCACTTTACAAAAGAAATTCAAATGTCGTATATACATCAACCTTAACCAGCAGAAAAATGCAAATTAAAACCCATCATAGTATCAGAATGGCAACATGTTTAAAAATCTGTATATGCTAAGTATTGAAAAAGACATCAATAATGAAAACTAACATACATTGCTGGTAAGAGCATAAACGGATAAATCAACCCTGGAAAACTGGATTATCACCTAGTGAAGTGAAAGATGTGCATGTCCTACGACCAGCAATTGTACTACCAGCGCAGAGAAACGTTTACACATGTGCTGCAGTAGATGTGAACTGTTTACAGCAACACAGTTCACTACAGCAAACTGGTAAAAAAATCTAAAGTTGGATAAAGATCTATTTACACAATGGGATACCATATGCAAGTACAGTACATGTTTGTATTTCTGTGGTGCTGGTAGTGATCGCTCATGTACCATCCAATCTTTATGAAACTCAGACACATGTACAAGCACTATATAAGGCACACTGTGCTCTCTATGGTCTGTAGTCACACTGCCTGTGTTCAAATCCTGGCTAACTACCACCTACTGTCCATGTATATCTGAATTAGATTTCCTAACCTGTGTCCCCTCATCAATAAAATAGGGCTAATAACAGTATTACCTATAGGACTGATAAGATGAATGAAATAACACTTTATTATTATCATTAATATTTAAGAAAAACAACCATATGGAAATAGGCATGATAACTTCTGGATAATAGATTTACAGGTGACAAATTTTCTTTTTTCCCCCAATTACTCAAATTTTCTACAATGATATTATGTAGTGTATAAAAGTAAGTTCTTCAACAAATGGTGCTGGAAGAAATGAGTATTTGCCTGCTAAAGAATGAAGTTGGATCCCTTGCTAGTAGCACGTACAAGAATTAAAATGTATCATGGATCTAAATATAAGGGCTGAAACTATACAACTCTTGTAAATCTCCACACCTCAGTTTAGGCAATGGTTTCTTAGACATGACACCAAAAGCACCTGAGACTAAAAAAAAAAAAAAAGTAAATTTACTTTATCAAAATTAAAAACCTTTGTGTTTCAAAGAACACTGTTGAGAAAGTGAAAAGGCAACCAGCAGAATGGGAGAAAATATTTGAAAGTCAGAGTCTAGTAGTCTAGTACCCAGAATATATAAGGAACTCTTAGAACTCAAGAAAGACAAAAAATTTAAAACTGGACAAAGATGTAAACAGACACTTCTCCAAAGACATCTACAAATGGATGATAAGCACATGAAAACATGTAAAACATCATTAGTCGTTAAGAAAACACAAATAAAAACCAGTGAGGGGTCCCTGGCTGGCTCAGTCCGTAGAGCATGTGACTCTCAGTCTTGGAGTTGTGGGTGCAAGGCCCATGCTGAACAGAGGGCACACTAAAACAAACCATACACATGCCCCACAATGAGGTACCATTTTGACTACACAACTACAAGGATCGTTATAAGAAAAAGGTAGACAATAACAAGCGCTGGTGAGACTGTGGCACTCTTAGTGCCCTCACACACTGCTGGTGGGAATGTTTAACAGTGAAGCTGCTGTGAGAAACCAGTGTGTGGTTCTCCAGGAGGTTAAGTGGCCCAGTAATTTCACTGCTAGGTGTATACCCAAGAGAAATGTAAACTAGGACGTAAAACTTGTGAGCCAGTCACAAAAGGCTACATATTTCATACTTTCATTTATATGCAATGTCCAGAATTGGCAGATCCAGAGCCAGAAAGTATATTAGTGTTTGGGACTTAGAGGCCACAAGAAATGTTAAGTGACTGCTAATGAGTACAGAATTTCTTTTTAGAGTTAATGAAAGTGTTCTGGAATTAGATAGTGGTGATAGCCATATGAGTCTGAATACACTAAAAACCACTGCACTGTATACTTAGGTGGGTAAATTTTATGTAATGTGAATTATGTTATGTATGTATTTTAAAGATTTAATAACTTATTTGAGAGAGAGAGCAAGAGAGCACAACCACAGGGAGCTGCAGAAGGAGAGGGAGAAGCAGGCTCCCAGCTGAGGAAAGAGCCCAATCCAAGGACTCTGGGGTCATGACCTAAGCTGAAAGTAGAGATTTAACCAACTGAGCCACCCAGGTGCCCCTAAGTAATTTTAATAAAACTGTCATTAAAATAAAAATTTGCACATAACATTACTACCTTTCAGAGGCTGTGTAATATGACTTTGATTCTAGCTCCAGCTCTTATTAGTAAGGCTATGAGCCAATCACTCAACCACTTTGAGCCTAAGGTTTTTCATCTGTAAAATGAAATGAATAAAAAACTACCCAACCCATTTCATGTGCTTATTTTATTTTTTAAATATTTTATTTGACAGAGAGAAATCACAACTAGGCAGAGAGGCAGGCAGAGAGAGAGGAGGAAGCAGGCTCCCTGCTGAGCAGAAAGCCCCGATGCGGGGCTCGATCCCAGGACCCTGGGATCATGACCTGAGCCGAAGGCAGAGGCTTTAACCCACTGAGCCACCCAGGCGCCCCTCATGTGGTTATTTTAAAACAAAACTAGATAATGCACCTAAGAGTGTGCACTATAAAAATGCTATACAAATTCAGATTATGTTGCTTCTACAGCTGGAGAGAAGAGTAGGGACCACAGGGAGAAATAAAAGATCACTCTTGTTCATGCTTTCTATAGCCTGCTTCCACTTCATTTAGTCTTATCAGCTTACTGTTGCCTCCACTCCTTGCAATTTTTTCTTTCTTAGTGTTTATTATAATTTTATATCTTTTAAGGCCAAAAAGGTAAACTGTTTAGTGGAATTCGGGTAATGAAATGACTAGAACTAAGCAAATGTTTGGGCAAAGACTATAGTTTGGGGTGCCTGGGTGGCTCAGTGGGTTAAGCCTCTGCCTTCGGCTCAAGTCATGATCTTGGGGTCCTGGGATGGAGCCCCGCATTAGGCTCTCTGCTCAGCAGGGAGCCTGCTTCCCACTCCCCCCTCCCCACCACGGCCTGCCCCTCTCCCTACTTGTGATCTCTGTCAAATAAATAAATAAGATCTTAAAAAGACTATAGTTCTTTTAACTGCTAGGTTAAATGAATTCTCCCAAATTTTCAATCAAATAAGAGTACATGACAGAAAATAATCCTGCGGGGTCAGACATTTAATTTTGTTACCTCCAGGGCATGTATGGGGATTGAGCACCTCCCCCAACCATTGAGATGGCAAAGAGAGTCCACAGTGCTGGCACTTCCATGGATCATTAGTCTATTTAAAAACTCCTCTTGAGTCAATCCAAACAAAATCAGAGAGAGTCCATTTTCTACAGGGAAAAAAAAAAGTTACCTTCAATAAGTTATAGGGACTTAGGGTTTAGCATTATAACATAAATTAAATTCTAATTGCTCCATACTTCAGTGCTGTAATTAGAAATATATCTATTGGACACAAAGTACTACTCTGACCATAGTTAATTCGATTTTTTAATGCTTTTCCAAGAGGAGTTTTATTTTTTAAACACAGACCACAGGGTACATTCTAGTAAGAACCATGCATCCTATGACATAGTAGTAAATCTCATGTTTCTGCTTTTTATTATCCTGCACAATAATTCTTGGAATTTTAAGCTATTTACAGAGGTTACATTTCTGATTTACTAAGATAAAGCAAAGAGCAGGCCCCTGACACAAGGAAATACATAATTACCAAAATTTGGGTATTAAAGAGACACACAGTATGATTACATCATTCAGTAGCTTTACAGGAGGTTATAGCATAAATGCTGAATGACTATATATCTGAAATATCAAACTCAAATGTCTACAGGGCCAAACAGGTGGTGAGACAAGTGCAAGAAAAACTTAACAAGAAAAGGGCGCATCTAAGAGAACTGAAATTCAGCTCCAATCTATAAATTACTACACAGGAATGCAGGCCTAGTGTTGCCAGATCTTAGAATTTTTCAGTACAGTAGGAAATCCTCAATTTTACAGGTTTATAATAAAGTCTTTTTAAAAGAGCTTAGATAGTGCAAGCCAAACAAAACAGATCTGCGCTTCATAGATGGCCCACAAGCAGCCAGCCTGCAACTTTTGCTTCCAGATGAGTCAAGTGAAGACTCTCTGGATTAAAACCAACCTGTGTTACTCTTAAGATTCTCTGATTTAGTATCTGAGCTGAGCAAAATGAACCTTAATTAAAAATCAAGTACAGGGAACAACAGTACCAAGAGTAACACCAAATATCCCCCGTGAAAGACTACCACTTAGAGGAGAGAGTAGACACTAATATCTCCAGGGCAGAAATAAAATAGGTTTTACAAGCACACCTCTCAGCAATGGATTTCAACCTGATACAAGACATTCTCACCTGTCAAGACAAGGCACAGCTGCTCGTCTCCACTAGCATCTATAGGAATACACTTTCTGCCAAGGGAGAAACACTGCATACCCTGGGTCTCCAAATCCCAAAGGCCAATGGTGCAGCCCATTCCTTCCACTGCCCAAGTGAACAGTGCACTGAATCCTGTCACAGACATACAAGTAAGCTCAACAGGTTCCTCTTGTTCACTAACGTTCATGATTTTCCATGATCTCCCTGGGTCACTGGTGTTGGCATGATCCTTCTGTGGAAACTTATAGTGGCTGTGCCTTATGTCCTGTGGAATGAAGGCCCAGCCTAGCATACTGGTACTGTGGTTACCAGATTCAGGGGACTCCAAATGCAAAATATTCTGGAACCATGGAGCACAATGGGAAACCTCCAGTTTGGAGCTCTTTATTGTTTCATTCAGTGATGACAGCTGGGCTTTCCAAGACCTGGAAAATAGGGTAGAACACACATCTGTTACAGTGAAAGGCACTAAATAAAACACTACATCAGGAAGAAGATGCATTAAAAAAAAAAAAAAAGTATCTACTTCTGTAAAGCCACAAAAAACCACAAAAAATAGAAATAAAAAAGTAAATCCAAAAAGGGAGTTTCTGTACCTATCAACTTGAAAGGAAAACTTGGTCAGTTTCATGTTGTAGTCAGAATTAACAGGATCATCTTCATCTATCCCCTTGGGGCCTTCAATAGGAATGTCTTCTAGAGTTCTTTCACATAGTAGGTGTCCTGGGTGTTGCCTACATTTTAAAATGATAACCATGGTCAACAATGATGATCAAATCCAAATTTGTGTTACTACTGCTCCTCAGTAAAAACTGAGGGGTGGGGGTGTCACACAGAAGAAGTAGTATAAACAATAAGTTTCTGTGAACAGGACTCCTTATCTCCATTGCTTATAGCAGAATGATAAAGTCAGCCTGAAGAATCTGGCCCATTTATAACTATGTGTGGTAACAAACTGTTGGTAGTGTTCATTTCATAGTACATACATATACTAAATCATCACGTTATAAACCTGAAATATAATACTGTATGTCAATTATATCTCAATTAAGAAAAAAGAATTTGACATTTATGGGTTTTATGAAGAGATAAGAGCACTTATTGCCTACTATACTGCAGATGTTATGACAAAAGCTGTATGTAAACTAAACCTTTCAACAACCCTATGAGGGAAACGAAGGCTCAGAGAAACAGTGGGGCTGGATTTGAACCCAGTCAATGTGACCATAAAGCCCAGGGTTTTTTGTTGTTTTTTTTTTTTTAAAGATTTTATTTATTTATTTATTTGACAGACAGAGATCACAAGTAGGCAAAGAGGCAGGCAGAGAGAGAGGAGGAAGCAGGCTCCCCGCTGAGCAGAGAGCCTGATGTGGGGCTTGATCCCAGGACCCTGGCATCACGACCCGAGCCTAAATCTTACTTTGTGTTGACAGAACTGCTCACAATACTGTCAACACAAAGTAAGATTTAGGCTGAGATGGGTAATATCCAAGAACTAGAAAGACAAAATCCGAGTGCGGGTGTACATGCAAGAGTACATGCAGAAAGAGGGCTGTCACATTTGAGAAACACAAAGAAGGCAAAGGTGCCTAAAGCACAAGGAATGAGAAGCAAGGTGGTGTGAGATGAGGCTGGAGAGCCTGGCGGGAGAGAGATGGTGCAGGGCTTTATGGGTTATGAAGGATTTTTAGTTTCTTCTTGGTGGAGGGAAGCTAAATAAGGATTTTGTTTTTTTTTGTTTTTTTTTTAAAGATTTTATTTATTTATTTTGACAGAGAGAGAGATCACAAGCAGGCAGAGAGGCAGGCAGAGAGAGGGGAGGAAGCAGGCTCCCCGCAGAGCAGAGAGCCCGATGCGGGGCTCGATCCCAGGACCCTGAGATCATGACCTGAGCCGAAGGCAGCGGCTTAACCACTGAGCCACCCAGGCGCCCCCTAAATAAGGGTTTTAAGCAAAAAAGCAATATGATCAGATACAGAAGAATAGCTAGGGGAGAAAGAGAGGAATTTAAACACCCTGAGCACTTATTTCTACAATTTGAAGGTAATATGTTAACATACATGTATCAAGGAGATGATGAGAAGTTAGAGAAGGAAGGGTAACAGTGAGAGAAGATGACACATGGAGATGGTCATTTCCCATCCCCCCAAACAAAAAGTGGATGCCTTGTCCCCAGATGTTAGTATCTGGCTATTTCTCTGATAAGATAACAATTGTAACAACATCACTCTGGTTATTATGCAGAGTATGAAGTTGAGGGAGTAAGAGCCATCATCGAAAGACCCATTAGGAGCTGTTACCTTACCTCAGTTCACACAGTGGCATGGATGAGAGTGGTAACAAAGGACTTAAGAAAAGTGGGCAGATTCAAGAAACATTTAGGATGTAGTAGGACTAGGACCTGGTGATTAACTAGATACAGATCTAATACTTAAAATAGGTTTGAGATATAAAGAAGAAAAGAAATGGAAAACAGTCCCTAAGAAAGAAGGAAGAAATAGGATCCAGAACACAGAAGGATGGGCCTTCACAGAAGGAGAATCCATTGTAATAGGAGGGAAGATGAGGAGATGGGTACAGGAAAATGGGTTTGTAACTTAATGTGAGAAACTGAGGGAACTCTCATTAGACAGATTCTACTTCCTTTATAAAGTAGGAGGCAATGTCACCCCAGATTTGGTGGCAAAGAGATGAGGAGAAACCTAAGGAAAAGAGGGTTAAAAACACTGTTGTAAAGAATGGGCTCAAGAAAAATCATTATAAAATTTCCAGGTAATATTCAGAGACCAGTTGAAGGTAGCAAAAGTGAACTTATAGTGCTATCGATTTTCCTTCGTAGTTTTCTCACAAGCGCCTGGTTGCTTGGGTGCAGGGACAGAAAAGGCAGAATGAAGGGGGGTAGATTTTGTCCGACCAAGGGCTACCATAAGGCAGGAGAAAGAGTTTAGGGTGTATGCAAAAAAGGGGCTGAAATGAAGGTGAGAATGAAGTCAAGACAAGAGGGGGCTAGAGAGTAGAAGGTCAACTGACTGGAAATTTCAATGATGTCAGAAGACAGGAGTGGGAGTACTTGAGTAAGTGACGTAGAAAGTTTGGGAAGTTGCGGTCAGGAAATGAGATGTGGAGAATAGTGACTTGGGGGAGGAACAGCTTCAAACAATGACAAAGCCAGGGTAAGAGTACGGGAGTGGACCACTAAAGTAAATTGGAAGAAAAAGTCACTGACAATGAACTGAAAGAATAAACCATGAGTTTGGGTTCTCAAGGAGCTTACAAATTCTATAGGACACATGAAAAAATGAGAGAAATAATACAAGACTATACAATTAAGGGCCAAACTGTAATTTAAAGCAAAAGTGCTACACAAGTTCAAAGAAAAGATGATAAAATGAGTGTAAAAATTACAAGTGGAAGGGGTTTTAATAAGAAAAGGCCTCATGAAAGAGGTAGATTTTTTTTTTTAAGATTTATTTATTTGACAGAAAGAGATCACAGTAGACAGAGAGGCAGGCAGAGAGAGAGAGAGAGGCAAGCAGGCTCCCTGCTGAGCAGAGAGCCCGATGTGGAACTCGATCCCAGGACCTTGAGATCATGACCTGAGCCAAAGGCAGCAGCTTAACCCACTGAGCCACCCAGGGACCCCGAAAAGAGGTAGATCTTAAAGGATAAAATGAAAAGGAGAGATTGACATTCTGTATCAGGGGGAAAAAGAGCTAGAGTCAGGAGTGAAGAAAGAGAAACACATTTCTAAACTTCAGAGGACAGCTAGAAAATAAAATATGCAGTCAACTCTAGAGAAATCACACTCATTAAAGAGCATTCATGTAAATAATAAAGAGATTACTGATTTAGTTGGGCAGGACAGATCCCTAAATTTATTGGGAACAAAACACTAGTTTTGATGTTAAAGTAGCTGAGTTCAATGCAATTTGTTCAAAGGAATGTGCCTGATGCCCTCTTCAGAGTCTCTAAAAGTGTTACTAACTCTTGAAGTGTTACTAAAACATCAATGGGAAAGGAACCCTACATACAAGGATCTGAGTGGCAAGGATCAGGGTGGCAGAGTAGGCTTTCCTCCCTCCTCACCTATCAAATTATTTTCCAAGGTAGATGATTAGGAGGTAACTCTAAATACACAGGATATGGTTTAGTCAGTAAAAATGGCCTACTGATAAACAAGCACATGATCTGAGAATGTGCTAATCATCCCTGCTTAAAGATTTAAAAAAAAGGCATTAAAAGGCCACTTAAAAAAATCACAGTGGTAAGAAGTTCTGGTAGGTATGTGAAGATGAATTTGTCCTTTCTTGTGATACAAACAACAAGCCATAAAAGCCATCAAAGTGCACTCCCAATTACTCAAGGATTCATTTATCTCATTCATATTAAGTGAGGACCAGAAATCCTAATGATTTTGAATGGCCTTCAATACTGAAAGTCATAAATGAGGACTAGCATCCTTTTAGATAAGGAAATTGCAATGTACAGGCAGGGGTGTGTACTTAAACCCCTCGTAGCATACCTCTCTCAAACGCTGTAAAATCAGAAGTAACTAGAATATCTAAATCAAAAAGCAACACAAAGGAGAATTCAATTTTTATTAATATATTTAGATAGCCACAGGTGTGGGTCCTTCAAGGGAAACGCCTGAGGAAATACTCAGCTGGAGCAAGCTAGCATAACATATCTTATTAAAGTCCTTAAAGAGAAAAGTATCCCTAAGGCTGCCAGGACCCTGAGGCACATAAGAAGCAATTTCAACTCAGGGTAAATCCTTTTTTCTTCTACTCTAATGTAGGGCAAAAAACTGCTAAAAAATGTATTAATAGCCAACTGTGCTACTATACATTATGTACTTGATTATTTTTAAAACTGTGCTTGATTACTTTTTTACTTACATGATGATATGTCATATATAACAAATCAAAATCACAACTTTGATATACATTACAAAATAAAAAGGTAGCCAATGGTCATTTGCACAATTTTACAATAACAACCTCACTAGGTAGTGAGAGCTAGAACACGATCTAGCTAAATAGAGAAATAGAACACGTTTCAAAAAAAAAAAAAAAAGCTAACAAGTCCATTTTTAACTTCCTATGGCTTTATCTCAAATTAGAGATTGCAATAATTTACATACCTGAAATACAAATTTAAGTTAACAGCAATTGCAGAGTTGGAGGAGCTGACAATCACTACAACATCTAGGTCTTGAGACACTTTCAGTGAAGTGAAGGAAGAAATCTTGGCCGGTTCCTGCTGTTGCTCATTACAATCTTCTTGGTGAAGTGCTAAATCCACATGGGCTACGTGTGTACCATCCACAGTGTCAAAAATGTCTTTGAGTTAAGAGTTAAGGAAATTGCCAGTCTTAAGTATGCCTTACCACTTCAAGCACAGGATGGGATGGACCTTGGAAACCTCATGGCTGCAACCTTGTAGGGTTAGTGGACACCGAGGCAGCCCTCATCACAGTCATCAGCAGACTATGAAGTTGGTGGCCCAATAAACCTGATAGAATTCATTCAGCAATACCTGCTGAAAATCCACTCTGGGCCAGGCCTTGAATGACACCTTGCTAATATTTCCACTAGTGTTCTACAACAATGCTAAGAGAAATATAACGTGAGCCATGTTCATCACTGTAAATTTTCTAGTAGCCTTAATAAGTAAAACAAACCCAGTGAACCTAATTAATACATTTTATTTAATCCAATATATCAAAAATATTACCATCTCAACATGTAACTGATATAAAAAATTGAGATATTTTACTTTTTTTCATACAAATGTTCAAAATCTGGTATTTTACATTTGTAGCAAATCTCAGTTTAGACACTAAATTTTTATTGGAAATACCTGCTCCGTATTTAAGTTTTGTAAAACTCACATTTGAGAACATAAACACACTTAAAAGTTCTCCAGTAATTAAATCAAGTATGAACTTTTAAATTTAAAGTAATTAAGTAAAATTGAGAATTCCATTCCTCAATCACAGTAGCCAATTTAAAGGGCTCAACATCCATAGAATCCTAGTGCCTACCATGCTGGACCACACCATTCTTTAACCTGGCAACAAAGATGAAGTTAGTGCAACATTTTATGACATTTTTATAAAAAATTTTAGTAAAGGCTATTTTATATCTAAAGTAGAAAAACCACCCCTTTAATTCAGAAATAAAAGTTCCAAAATCATGTAAGGGGTCATTTTCAAAATCTTCAGAACAATTTTGCTAATGACCTATGGATCTGCTAGAGACAAAAAAACAAAAACAAAAACAAAAACAAAAACTATAATATTTCCAAAACCAAATTAAAAGTGGTGAAGCAAACCCTATGATTTACTAATATGATGGAATCATTAGAGATAAATGTGTTATATTTATATATGAAAATGAACCTATCACATCATAAGCAGTCCTCAAAATCCTTTCTGGAACAAGCACATAGTAGATATTTAACAAGCATGTTTTGAATAAATGGGTAATATAGAGCATATGTAATTTAGAAAGAACACAAGTTGATCATATGATTATGAAAAAAATGTACATAACAGAAAATATTTCAGTAGGATATAAAGCAATATAGGTGAGTATTTTACGTTCATAAAGATCTTTTTCCTTGGAAAGTTTTACTGAAAAACTAACAGTCTGCCTATATACCAGTCCAGTCCCTAAGACTAAAAACCTGGAAAAGGCTCATCTTTCTAGGTAGTCTCCTCCCCTAGATATCCCCATCTTTACTGCCAAGGATACAAATCCAACCTAAACTACTCAAAATAAAAAGAATTCCTCTGCAGAGCTGCACGTCAGTAATCCTGTCCACTGCTTGTGTAGGCAAGGGTAACGTGAAACAGTTGAGTACTCCAATCTCAGCATCTCTTTCAGGAAATACAATGTGTAGGACAATACACTTGTTGATGAACAATAGTGATGTGTTATTGTGAAATGACAGGATTCTCAAAGATAATAAAGAAATATCTAGGAAACAAAAGAAGATTATTTCAAACTCACTGGTCACAGTTTTAGAGTTCATTTTGTAAACATAACACAAACAGGTGAAACAAAGAAGAAATAATACTTTGTCCGACTCTAGGCAGTTATTGCTCATACCTACCTAAGCAAGTGATTACTAGTCAGTAAGAGGATAAATAAAGACAGCCTACAATGTCTCTGTTCATTCTGTTTATGGCCAGAGTCTTATAGCACACCAGAAGATTAGAAAAAAATTTAAAAATAAATAAATAAATAATCTACTTATCCCAGGAACTTCACAAAAACAATGAGTATTTTTTTTTTTTTTTAAAAGAAAAAGAAGGGGGGTAGCTGGTGGGCTCAGTCAGAAGACCATGTGACTCTTGATCTTGGAGATGTGAGTTCAAGCCCCACATTGGGTGTAGAGATAACTTAAAAATAAAAAATCTGAAAAAGAAAAAAACAAAAACAAAAACGAAGGAACCTTAAAATCAAGGGTGTCAAGTATACTACTGCCTTAAATACAGAAGCCTGAGTACTTTGATTTCTGTTCCCTGCAGCCCTCAGGATAAGTAATCAGTCTAGATCAGCACTATCCAATAGAAATACCATCAGCCACAAATGCAAACCACAATGTAATTTTAAATTTTTTAGTAACTATGCTGAAAAAAGAAACAGGTG
This sequence comes from Lutra lutra, assembly GCF_902655055.1. Classification (NCBI taxonomy): domain Eukaryota; kingdom Metazoa; phylum Chordata; class Mammalia; order Carnivora; family Mustelidae; genus Lutra; species Lutra lutra. Next base: position 63,903,443 of record NC_062284.1, read on the forward strand.
AAACTAATTTTTACATATTATTTACCCCATTACATCCAAAATATCATCGCAACATATAATTAATACAAAAACTATTAATGAGATATTTTACTTTTTTATACTAAGCCTTAAAAATCTGGTATGTATTAGACACTTAGAGGACATCTTAATTCACATTAACTACATTTCAAATGCTCAATAGCCCTATGTGACTAGTGGCCACTGTACTGGACAAGGCAAATCTCCCTCCCCGATTTCATCTTTTTAAGAACCTTCCCTGGAATGTATATAAAATTACATAGTAATGTCACAGACTTAAACATGCTGAAAGACCACCTGTAAAGACTTACTGATATTTTGATCTTCAATGAGCTTTTGCAAGGTCTCCTCACTACAGCTATACAAAATGGTTGCATCACATCTTCCGTCTTTCAAATCAAATTCATAGATTAACAGTTCATAACTTTCACTAAGAGCAAGCAGTTTGGGTTTGTCTGTTGGTGAGCTGCTGTTACGAGAATCTTCCCATACAAAGCTAAGGAAAAAGCGTAGATTATTATATTCTATCATCCACAAAAATTTTTACCCACAATGGGCAGAAGAGCAAAAGGAGTAAAGAACAATTCTTTAGGTCACACGGTAGTAGCATTAATCCTACACTCAAGGGAATGTAAATTGTTCTGGGACATCCCTCTTCTTCCCCCTGAACCCCCTCAGGCCAACAAATTGGAGTGGGTGGAGCAAAGAGGGCAGGGAGCAATAAATGGTGGCTGCTTTTATTCCTTCATTTAAATCCGGTCTGATGAAATGTTTAAAGAAACGATCATAAGGATAAGTTTCAACAACCAAATATGTATATTATTTATGAGGTGGTACAATTAACAAAATAGCTTTTGCTAACTTAAATGCTTTCAATGACTTTTAAAAGTGACTATTTGTATTTACAGACTTTGAAGACTCCAAGATACTATACTATAGAAGAGCTCTGTTCAACAGAACTTTCCGGGATGATGGAAGTGCTCTATACATCTGCACTTTCCAATAAAGTAACCAACAGCCACATGGGGCTACTGAACATTTGAAATGTGAATAGTGCAACTGAGGAAAAATGCAAAACTTACTAAGTCACATGTAGCTAATGGCTACCATGCTGGACAGCTGAGTTACAAAATTATGCAGTATGACGTCAACACACTAACACCGGCTAACAATGGTGGGAAGAGACTAATGAATGATGCTACAGTTTCAAATTAAATTAAATTACATTTAAAAAATAAAGGGGGGGTTGCGCCTGGGTGGCTTCATTGGTTAAGCAAATAACTCTTGATTTCAGCTCAGGTTGTGATCTCAAGGTCATAGGACTGGGCTCCTCAGGGGAGTCCGCTTGAGATTTCTCATGCTTTCCCTCTGCCCCTCCCCACACACCCCTGTGCACAAGCAAACGCTCTCTTCTCTAAAATAAATAAATCTTTTGGGGTGCCTGGGTGGCTCAGTGGGTTAAGCCGCTGCCTTCAGCTCAGGTCATGATCCCAGGTCCTGGGTTCAAGCCCTGCATCGGGCTTTCTGCTCAGCAGGGAGCCTGCTTCCTCCTCTCTCTCTGCCTGCTTGTGATTTCTGTCAAATAAATAAATAAAAGCTTTAAAAAAAAATAAAATAAAAAATAAAATAAATAAATCTTTTAAAAAGATTAATAAAAAAAATAAAAGGGCCCAATTGTGGAAACAATAAAATGGAATGAGAGGAAGCTGTCATGCTGATAAAGTTTCATCTTTTAAAAAAAGCTTTTTTTCTAAAGAGTATATTTTATATCTAAAAAAAAAAATCAGACTTGGTGCTCTAATGTACTTATTAAAGAAAAAGACTGACGTACTTTACTTTTCTATCTTTATACCTAAACTGGTGATTTTTCATGAACTCCCAATTACTGACTGTTTACAGTGAAAATCTGGAAAACCACCTGAATGTTGAATATGAAAAAGATTAAACAAATTAAGGTGTATTTAAAAGGCAGAATACAGCGACACTGTTGACATCATCAGCATATGAACTATACCATCACGTGAAAAGACAGGAAATTTTCAGTAAAAATAACTACAGGATGTACAGTGATTTCAACATATATAAAAAAGGACCATATATACTCTGAGATAAGCAAGCCCTGAATACTGTAGATTTGTCCTTATTTTTACCCCATGAAGCACCTGAATTAAAAGTAAAATCCAATTCAAATAGAAAGTCCTTCTTGATCCTCCTTCAATCCACTAATTTCACACAGTCAGTTATGGATGCCCCCATTATTTCAAGTGTGTGTCTTTTGTTAAGTTCTCAAACCTAAAGAGTTCTCCTTTTCTCTGCCTCATTCCTTTCTTTAGGGGACTGTGTCCACGGGTACTTAACACAGTTGAATAAATTAACTTCTATGGAGAGATTCTTCCTCCTAGCAACTAGAGACCAGGAGTAAGACGATTAAAGAACTCGTTTATTTAATAAACAAATCTCTATTGTCAGACACTGTTACAGAACCTGGAGATTCCAAACTAAGACAACTCTTAACTACTTAATGTTTTAGGAAATGGTTTCTAAACGTTTTCTATTTAGACCCCTGGGGTGCTGGCTGGCTCAGTGGGAGAACAAACCCCTCTTGAACTTCGGGTTGTGAGTTGAGCCCTGAGATTACTTAAATGAAACTTTTAAAAAGAGAGAGAGCCCAAAGACTCAGAGTGCACTTCATGACATAAACTAACTCCTGGATGAAAAGTTACAGAAGTGGAAGGTTAATACATGATTATAATTGTTTTTTTTCTGTCTTTCCCTGTCTTCTGTCTTCCCAATCAAGCAAGCTTCACATACAAGAGCTGTCGTAGACTGCTCCTATGTAACAGTTTGCGTGTAATAAATATTACACTAAAAATGTAATAAATATAAATATCCAGTTGCATGAATAAATGAATGGGTTAGCTAGACTATCCTTCAAGGAGGCGGCAGGGGCGGCGAGGTTAATCCATGTATACAGAAGTCGCTGTTTCAGGCACAAGAAAAAGTTACCAGATGATTCAAATTAGAGATGATCCCCAGCTGCTATCTTCAAGGGATTTAACTGAAGGAAGATGAGCAAGGTGCACAGCACAATAGCAATTAATTAGCCTATGTTGAATTAATGCAAGAACCCCTACGTTGGGACCTGCTCCCGGTGGGCGGCCAGCAGAGGAGTTGGATGCCTTATCTGCGCCCCGGTAAAGGGAAGCGAGGGTGGGGCTGCAAAGCTAGGAAAAGGTTCCGAGAGGGCACCCGGATCGCATCTGAGCTGTTTCCCGCGGTTGTCATTCCTCTCCCGCTACCTCCACGACTGGAGGAGAGCACTGGGGCCAGCCGCCTAAGGTTCCGGGCTCTTCCACCACTGCCCAGCACTCCCGCAGCACTTACTGCCGAAAGGGGCCATTAAGGCAGCAGGCACCCCGGCTCCGGCCGCCCGGCGCCAAGGAAAGCACTTGCAGGCTGCCTGCAGCTGTTAGGCTCCCCAGAACCTCCTGCTCTCTGTGCAACTGCGCCCGGCATCCCAGCCGCCCTGTTGCCTCCACAGGGACTGGCACCAACAGCATAGGTAGAACCCGCTCCATGGCTTTCGCGAGGCAGGTGCCGCAAGCAGCAGCTCCCCCCGCACCCTTTTCTGCAGCCATTTTGACTCGGTTATTTCTTCCGGTCACCTGAGCGCAGCTGCGTCCTGGGCATGCGCCATGTAGCCCACCCTCTCGCTACCTCGTGACTCTCCCAGGGACCGCTGAACTGTCTCCGCCTTTTGCAATCCTGGCCTCAGGAGGCTGGCGCCAATTCCTCGAGCAAAGCTACATCTGCCTTTGCTTCAAGCCTCTTTACTTAACTACCTTGAAAGAGTTAAACACCAAGTTTAGCAGCCTCAGGCACGCTAGAGCAGCTTTACTCACTCGGTGGCATTACCCTCTGCCTTCTTCCTCTAAATGCTTAGCCTTTATTAGAACCCGTTTCCCGCCTCTCTCCTTTTTCTTTACCTGTTGTGCTGTTATTTCCGTTTACAGGCCCTGGGTGGTACCATGTCTTTGGTAGTGTGGACCGATCCATCCTAAGAAAATCAACCTGAATGCTGAGGTCAAATAATATGTCTTGTAGAGGGTAGGGAAACAGGGTAGTTAAGGGATGGTGTGGGTAGAGTTCCGAATTAATTACTAGTCTTCTCAAGAAAGTATGATCCAAGGCCTCCATCAGAGCTGAAGAGGAAGGGGGGCCCTGTGAGGGGGCGGAAGAGGAATTTGGGAGGTTCTAATAAACATCGGTATTTTTCTTAACAGTCTTTTCCACAATCAGCTAGGGCCACACAGGTAACCAGTAGGCCAGACCCTCCACTTGTGCTTTGATTCGCATCCTCTTGTTCTAGGACTTTGTAAAATTCTCTTTTCTCCTGCATATCTTTCTCTCCTTTTATTGGGGTGCCTTATCATGTGAACATGCTATAATGTCATGCTCAAAAGAAATCCTCCCTCAAACTACACCAACCACTACTGTTAAATTTTGCTTTCCCTTTAGAAAATTTTTACTTGACTGTTATTAACGCCCTCCACCCCCACCCCTTTTCTCACTTAGCAGCTTTGTGCTCACTAGTGCCTCTACATGGAGTACTTTCAGCTTAAATGCAACTGCTATTGACAGGCCTTCCTGGACCATTACCCTCCAGTTACTCCCCACCCAGTTTTGTTTTCACCAAGGTATTTATCACTACTTGATGTTTGCCATCAGTACCTGTCTAACCAGAATGAAAGCTTCAGAAGAACAGGGAATTTTCACTGCTCACTGTTCCCCTACCACCTAAAACGGTGCCTAGTTCATAAAAGGGACTCCAGGGATTGATGTATACGTGACCTTGTTTGTCAACTTAAACCAAACATTTCATATCCCAAGGGAAATATTTATAGCCAACCCTATTTTTTTATTAAAAAAAAAAAAAAAAGCAGAGAAGGAATTTCCAAGGTCATATTGTTAGACATAACCAGGCCTTATCCCTTTTATTAAGGACATTTTGGAGACATTCATACATAAGAAAATGGCTTTCATTATACCTCCTAACTTATGACAAATTTCAACACATCATTCTATTATCTCTTTAATTAAACCTTATTGTGTCATGAGTTTTAGGCAGATCTTCAGGTTTTTAAGGAGAACATAAGGAAATGTTCTGGTTGAGATCCTCCAATATATCAAGGCATAAAAAATGTTCTCAGACTCTCTGGATCCCTGTAGACCTAGCCCATACTGCTAGTGTCTGATGATTAAATTTTCCCACATATATGTATTTCAGAACAACTGGATCAGTAGACCCAAGCAAGCCTACAAAGAGAACAGATTTTTAACAGTAAACAATTCTATTTTCTAAAGTATTTGTGATTTGATTACTCTTTCCAGCAGCTGGTAAATTCTGAGAACAGAAGTGACCTTCATGTCACTCATACTTTTAGATTTGTCCCCCAAATATTTCTTCAATTAACAATTCAGCTTCTCATATTAATCCTTGCCCTTAGGTAGCTTAGCGTGATCAATGAGCAAAGGAACTGGGAATAAATTAAAAGGTTTGGCTGAAGAAATAGGCTTCAGGACCCTAACCTAGACAGACGGATTACTGGGTAAATGCTAAAGTGTATAGAACTACTTCTAAATACAAGTTATCCTCCATATTCTTGGCTTAAAAGAAATGACAGAACCTATACAGGGCTTGAACAAGGGGCTATAACCTCATTTCTACCATCACTTACTCCATCCTAGCTTCTAGGTGCTGTACCAAGGGTTTGTCCACATGGTGACAGAACAGAGGAAGAAGGTTGCTGGGGAAGGCTAGGGGTTCTGCCAGAGATGCTGTTGGCATCTGGGCTATCTCCCAGGCAATCAGAACCACCATGTCAGTCCTGGAGGGCAGAGAAGATGGAAAAACATCAGAGTCTTCGTATTTACACAGGAAATAGACTCAAGGCCAAGGTTCCAAATTATTTTTCCACCACTACCACTATCAACCTCTGTGCTTCTAACAGTTAAGAGAACACTTGCATATTTTGCATGTGTTAGGCAATGCTCAGTGCTTTACATATCCTCCTTCTTAAGAACTCTGATTATCATCATTATCCCTAAATCCATAGTTTATAGATGAAGTAACAAGCTTAGAGACGGGAAGTAACATGTCTGAAAATTGCAATGCTGCTGACAAAGGCAGAATTCCAACTTAGGTCTGTTTGACTCTAAAGCTTGTCCCCTTAATCATTGTTCTACTGCCTTCCATGGGAAAACAACACTCTAGGACACTAGAAAAGAAAGAAGGAAGGAAGGAAAAACAGAGGAGAAGGGAGAACAGCTATAACTCTGATATTTTTCTCTTCTCTGTCCAACTTCCTCCCAATACTTGAATATACCACTCAGGTAATAGCTCACCAGGTTCAGCCTATACATCCCAGGGATACTGAAATAGCATTTACAAGGCCTTTAAGATCTTACCAAGCTGTATGATCACTGCTGGGCTCCTCAAGGGAGGACTCTAGGGATACCAGCTGCTCCCCGTGACTTAGTAGGGCATAGAGCAAAGATATTCCAAACTGCAAGAGATACAGTAGGCAAGGTCAAAAGAGTTCACAAGAGGCATTCTGTGCTTCCTTGGCTCTGCTATTTCCCTCCAAAAAGGGAGGGGGGCAGGTTCACATGTAAAAGTGCAGTTCAACACTTGTAAAACCGATTTTACAATGGCTGGCCAAAGAACTCTCAGACCTTTTGGAGGATATCACTGCTCTGAACTTTCCAAAAGATCCTTGTGGAGAGTTGATTAAATGCACACTTGTGGGTTTTACTCTCAGCAGTCAGTCTATAGATCAGGAACAGACTCAGGAATCTGATGCAGGCAGTTTATGGACCCCACTAAAGCGGCAATTCTTTAGACAAAGATTTGCATAGAGGAGTTCACAAAATAATCCATTAGAGTATTAAAAGATTATCAACTTTCACATCTAGAGTCTCTGCATTTAAAAATTTCTATCTTGTATTTATTATGTACTTAGCGTAATGTGACATGTATAGGACTTCTAGACTAGCACATGGGTGACAGGGTTCAGAGCTTTTTACTAAGAGGGACACACCATCAAAAGAGTTTGGTGACCTCTGTTCTAGAGGTCCCCATCAGCACCGTCCTCAGGGAGCTTGTTAGAAAAGCAAATGGATGGGCCACACCCCAGGTCTACTAAATGAGACTCTCTGGGGGTGAGACCTAGGAACTGGTGTTTGGTAAGCTCTCCAGGTGATCCTAGTGCTCACTGACATGGAGAAGCACTACAGAGAAGAGGGAGAGGTAATACTCTGTTGCTTAGTCCTTGCCAGTGATACCACCTGGAGGCCATCTGTGGAAAGAGCAAAGCCTCCCACTGTGTTACCTGGTTCTGAAGTACCAGAGTGACTGGCCTCTCTGAGGATCCAGGTGGAAACAGCATTAGACCCTGAAGTCCTTGGAGGAGCTCATGGAAGGTCAAGTGACTGATACATTTGCCCAGGGGTTTGAATAACATTTGTAGAGCCTGCAAAAAGGTCAGTAAGTATCTCTCTCAGTCTCCACTACAACGTTATCTCCTCCTACTTTGCCGGTATTCCCTTTTCTGGATGACCTGCTTTTGGTACTTTCCTGGTCAGGTTACTTACTACTCAGGTCCCTCCAACCACTATTAAGTGGTCCTCCAATACCCACTTATCTAGGATGTCTTCCCTAAGAAGGGTAGATATGGGGCTTAACACTTCACAGGGAGTCTTTATCTTCTCAAACCTCCACAGCCCACTCACACCTGAGCAACCGCATGTCTGTGTTTTTTGGTCATTGTACTCAAGATGATCAGTCATTCCTATAGTAGTTGGTTCTATAACCTCCTCAACCAAGGGGGGCAGGTTTGGCACCTCTCCCTGCCCAGCACTCTCTGGGGTATCTCTGGGGATGGGAGAGAGGATGAAGAAGAAGGATCTCTAACCCATGCACAAAACCATCCTCTTCTCTCCTCAATGCCACAGTACCTGATCAGCTACATCCCTCCTGACGAGGAGGGGCAAATGGTGGGTGATTGCCAGAAGAAGGCTAACAGCTCGATCCTGGGGCAGGAGAGGGAGCAGCCTTGCCACTAGAGCTTTCCCCTTCCTCACGGAGAGCACCTGCAGGAAGCCATCTGCTGCCTCCCTACATGTGAGAAAGGAAGACATTTTCAGGGCTCTGCATAGAGGGCTCTGGCTTCATGCCTGAAAGGAGGGGCAGAAGGAAAGCCCTTGGGTTTGCTTATCTTTCCCTTGCTGGGCTGGAGGTGTGAGCCTCCCACACTCACTCCAGAGTATTCTGCTCTGGGGTCTTTAAGGCTTGGAAGAGCTTCTCAATCTGGTTGTTCCGTTGTTCAGAGGAGCAGGCCTGTGGCAGCCTGTCCTTCTGGCCCTCTATCTCCAGCAACTGAAGAAACATCTGGGAATTCAAAGGTGGGAAAAGAAGAGATCAATTTGAGAAATATCCCATTCCCAAGGGTAAATGAAGAATTCATCCTTAAGGAGTTGTTATCTCACCTTTTCAATCCGGGCCAACACTTGAAGCCTCTGACTGCTTGCAGCTCCTGTCTCCTAGGAGAGAGTCCCAGGCCATCAGCCACACCTTCAGAGCAGCAGCCCAGACCTCAGGCAGGCTAGACATAGAGCTGGAAAAGCTAACACCAAGTCTGACCACACTTCTTTCTCACGCTTAAGTCAAAATCTGACCTCAAGCATGAGAGTGCCCCTGTCCTTTCTCCAAAACAGGGAAGATTAAAAAAAAAAAAAGAAGAAGTTATGGGAGGAATGCCTGGGTGGCTCAGTCGGTTAAGTGTCTGCCGTCAGCTCAGGTCATGATCCCAGCATCCTGGGATCAAGTACCACATCAGGCTCCTTGCTCAGCAGGGAGCCTGCTTCTGCCTTTCCTTGCTGCTTTCCCCTGCTTGTGCATTCTCTCTCTCTCTCCAACAAATAAATAGATAAAATCTTTAAAAAAAAAAAAAGGTTGTTGGAAGATAGCACTTCTACCTGATCTTGAGATCCATGGGGTACAGCATCAATAGCTCGGCGAGGGCTAAAACACGTTGATACAGCTACTTGGCCCAGGGAACCCTCAATTCGAACCACTGCACAAAAAGGAGTCAGGAGAAGCATATTCCCCTTCCCTTTCCACCCTCCATTACTCAGATGTCCATCCCAACCCAGCAGGTCAGCCCTGGTCCTACCTGACTCATAAGCCTCTGCCTTCTGAATGTAGGGTGTTACCAACTTGAGTGATTCAAACTTGCTCCTTCGCCCAAGTAGCTCTTCATCTGTCTGCTTTTTCTCTAGTTTCTGATAATATTCCTGAGTGTCCATGGAATAGAAAAATGTATCTTCATCTTCTGAACTTAGAATTAAAGTTCTCAAGTGCAACCTCTTAATACACCCTTTCCTACTGCATTCATTCCAGACAGGATCCTTGCCCCTTGGGACCTCCTGCCAACCACTCTGAAGCATCTTGAGTACCCTGGGCCTCATGACATCTGGCTTGGGGTCTCCGTACTGAGGACTTCAAGAGCTAGACACCACCACCAGATCTGATGAAAAGGCAGAGAGCCACGTGGAGAGCCAGCAAGCAAACCCGTATCAGCATCTGTAACCTTCCTGCATTCCTTCTTCCTCAGATATATACTGCACACTTTTCCTTCACCCTCCCCTTCTAGTTTTGTGATCCTACATCTGCTTTCCAAAAATCACAGTTATCTGATGGCACGAAGACCATCAGCAGTTTGTAGTACAGAGATAATACTACTATCAATTGGCCAGTAGCTAATGCCACTCCAGGCCAGTTTTAGGCTTCCAAAGAATGGCCCAGCAGCTCTAACGTCTTCTTAAGGAAATCTGTAAAATCCCAAGCTAAAATAAAGCCACTGACCATGAGGCAAACAAGGATTTGAATAAAGCTCTTTCATTTAGGAGCAGTGCTAAAAAAGCAAGAGGTAAAAAATATTTTGCTTCCAGTGATCCAGGCAGAAAGAGTTTTTAAAGCATGGTGGAAAGAAAGGAAGAAATAAGTCTAAATAGGAAGGAGATAATGGTGGGAACCTTAGTAGGGGGCTTACGGAGGTTGGAAACAAAGTGGAACACAGCTCAGATAACCCAAAAACCCATAAGCAAAGCTTGCCTCATAAGCAAAAGGAAGACAGGGAGCAGAGGGTAAGGAGTTAATATATGTCTGCTGGCATTTATTCAAGTCAACAAGTCGAATCCCATGGTTCATAAAGTTCATGTGTTTTATATCTTTAAAAAAAGCAAAAAGTAGGTGAACATTTATAACAAGATATTTCTAAGACCCACAGAAGTCCATATTTCAAGGCTGAATAAGGGAAATTCTTGGCAAAGGATGAAGACAAAACCTTGGTGTTTGGGGAATTGTAAATAATCCCATTTGTCTGAAGTGCAGGAGAATAGAGGGGAAGGATCTTGGGATGTCATCTTGGGATATGGCCCCTATCCTGTAGTGACTGCCTCTCCCACCTGACTGGACGTGGCCCTCTAAGAGCTAGAGAAATGATCCAAGAGGACCCATGGAATCCAGGCCTGTTGGATGTCAAGGTCAGAGGCTGAGAGGAGCTGCTGGGGCTCACCTGATAGTAGTAGTCATCCAGGTGGGGGTTCTCACTCTGCAGCTGAACCATCTGTACTTTAATCACCCAGTCCTTCTCCTTTCGGGTCATGAGGTTAACATAGAGGTCTGGCTGCTGAGACCAAGGCTTCTTGGCTGGGGCACTTCAAGCCAGAAAGGAACATTCCTTTAGACCTACCCACCCTCCCACAGCTTCCCAAGGAGTGGTAAGCAGGGAGGGATGAACAGAGTACAGGAGGTAGGCAACACAGGGAGAGTCTTGTGTAGGAACTCTGGGTGGGGGGGGGGGGGGGGGAGGATACCCAGCATGCAAATGAGCTGCCCTCAACCCTGCTGCTCTTCTAGGCTTTACCTTGGTGTTCGACTGTGTTGCTGCAGCTGCAGGATCCGTTGGTGCTGAGGGTGGAGCTGGGTCAGGTGGCTAGGCAGACTTAGAAAGAAACTTGGGCTGGGTCAAAGAAAGCACTCGGCTCCCTACCCTTCCATCCAGTTAGCCTCTAGGAAGCTCAGGGGAACATCTAAGGCAACCCCACCCACCCGCGTGCCTCCCCAAAGTCAGCCACATGAAACCATGCAACCCTGGCTCGGCAGGGCTCACATTCCCCTCCAGGATCTATTTTCCTGCAGTTGTGCTGCAGGAAATGTTGACACAGTAGAAACTCATTTGGCCTGGTCGTTGGGAGTTCTGAGTCCTAATCTCAGTTCTGCCGTGCCAGCTAACCTCTAGTAAGTTCTCTTTAGTCCCCGGGCCCTCCACTTCCTCCTCTGTGAGGGAGAAGTGACGGGACTCCACTGCACACTTCTAAGACTAGGTTTCTGTAGGTGTTTTTCTGTGGCAGCTGGTAGGTAGCCCTATCCCTCCTCAGCCACTACGTCCTGATAACTCCAGAGAAGAGCTCAGTCTGGGGGAGATGCTGGGGTGCCCAGCACCCTGAGCCAGTACCTGAAACTAGGGAGCCAGGAGGTTGGCAGGCTGCAGAAGAAAGCTGGGTCTGGCGAGAGAAGTTGAGGTCCAAAGTGCCGTGCTGGAGAGCTGGCACTGGGAAAGGTAGTCCGGAAAGGAACTGGAGAAAGGTAGTCCAGCGTCTGAGAACGGAGTTTAGAGGTCTGGGAAAAGGGAAGCTCCACCAACAGAATGCTGCTCCTGTTGCTTTTTCTCACCTGCCTTTTCTCCCACAAGAACCTCACCCAACAGAGTTTGTCATCTCCTAGGGAAGCTCTTTAGTCCCTGACAATGTGGGGGCATGTGCCTTTCCTGTCTGGTGAGTCAATACCTCTCTCTCTTTCTCTCTCTCTCCTCCCTGTGATGGTCATTTATTCAGGCTCTTGTGCCTTCAGCCCCTGGGGCAATGCTTGTCTGCCTCTTTTTGGACTCCTCTGAAGCCTTCCTCAGAGCTGCAATGGTCGTCTCATTCTCCCTGCAGGATTTCCTGCAACTCCTCTGGCCCAGGTCGTGTTCTCAGGACACAGTTCATTTGAGGGCAGCTGCTCTTTCTAGCCCTCTGCTCCATGCTGCTCATCTGCTGAAACGTAGGGAGGTGGAAGTAGGGCTCTCATTTGTCCTTTCCATATGGACGGCCAGTTGTCCCAGGACCACCTCTGTCATTTACCAACCTACTCTACATTATGGGTGTCTCCCATCTCCCACACCTCACTTGGGCTGTTTCATCACCAGAACAAGGTCAAGGGCAGACTAAGGGACACTCCACATGCTCTTTCTCCACATGCTATTACTTTGACACAGGATGGAGATTGGAGAGACTCACCTGCCACAGAAAGTGCAAGGAAGCAGGGGACATCCCCAGCACACCAGAGGCCTTGATTCCAGAGGAGCTGAGAAGGCCTCTCTGGAATGGGAGGGAAGAAAACAGGCTTGAATGAGCCCCTGAGGTGTCTTCTATAGTTATCAGTGTCTGTTGGGTATGGAGTGCAGGAAGGCCCGTCACTTCCAATATCCAAGACAGTGGTGGTCTGGCCCTCCCTTGCAGTAAAAAATCAACTGGGTCAGGACCTCGGCTTCCTCTGAGGAGAAGAAGAAGCAAGACCGGTATCTCAGGAAAAGGTTGAAGGAGACTCTGAGTGATTTCATTTCTTTAAGGTTATTTATCTACTTATCTATTTATTTGACACAGAGAGATCAAACACAAGCAGGGGGTGTGGCAGGCAGAGGGAGAAGCAGGCTCCCTGCTAAGCAGGGAGCCTGAGTGACAGATGTGGGGCTCAATCCCAGGACCCTGGAATCAAGATCTGAGCCCAAGGCAGACACTTGACCGACTGAGTCACCCAAGCGCCCCATGATTTCATTTCTTTATAGGAATCTTTGTCGCTCTCCACTGGTTGCGGGAATCTAAGAGAATAAATACCAGGAATGAACTGCTGAGACACAGGGGCCCAGGGCCAAGGATGACTCACCTTCAGTACCAGGAGTTCAACCAGCACCTGTGGGCTGTGCATGACCCTGATACAACCTGGTTTTTAAGGTGAAGACAGCATCAGAAACTAAGTGAAAGATAGGAAGAAGCAGAGAGGAAGGAGAGAGTCTCTACTCAGGTTTAAGCCTGAAATAGGAAGTGTTAACCCAGAACCTATCTAGGCAGGTGGGGAGGCCATTTTGTCATGGCCAAATGGTTAAGGCAAGGGCTAGAAAGCAGTAGAGAAGAGAAGGATATTTAGCAACTGTCTGTGAGCTGCAGAGAGTTCCAGCCGACTGTCTCCCCACTCCCTCCTGCCCTGGTACCTGGGTGTTGTGGATAGCACTAAGGACAGCTGGATCCCCGAGGTTATGCTCTTCCTCCTCCTCCACCTCTTCCTCCTCCTCCAGCTCCGGGGCTAGATCTGGATCCAGATTCTCCTCTTCCTCCTCCTCTTGCTCTTCCTCCTCATCCAAATGGGAGGCAGACACCAGCTCCTCCTCAGGAGCTGAGGAACTACAGGACTTGCTTGGGTCTTGGTTTAAGTAGGGGCCTGACGAGGGAGTAGTTGAGGATGCAGGTGTGAGGAATCTCGTCTAGAGAGGCTCTTCTCAGGAACACTTCTGTTCATAAGTCATCTCCAGCACCACCTTCAAACAGTTCCCCACCTTGTTACCCCTGACCCCCACCCACCCCCCGACTGGAGCAAATGGAACCCGGCAGGTGCCAAACACCTTTGCCTTCCATATCTCTTCAATTACCTCGTTAGTTAGCACCCCACGTTGCTCTACCTGCTCTCCCCGACCTAACAGCTCCTCTCAGTGCCTCCTTAGCCAATCAAGTGCCAGATACGGGCACTCACTGCAATTAAATCCTACTGTGCTCCAGATACTTCACACAGTGCTCTGCTCTGAGCAGTCCTGCAAGGCTTGTAGTGATCATTTCCCCATGAAGGGGGTAAAATAGTGCCTAGAAAAGTGACCTCAGGGCGCCTGGGTGGCTCAGTGGGTTGAGCCTCTGCGTTTGGCTCGGGTCGTGATCTCAGGGTCCTGGGATTGAGCCCCGCATCAGGCTCTCTGCTCAGCAGGGAACCTGCTTCCCCCTTTCTCTCTGCATCTCTGCCTACTTGTGATCTCTGTGTGTCAAATAAATAAAATCTTTTAAAAAGAAAAAAAAAAGTGACCTCAGTCACCTGTGTGATGTAGTCAGCAAGTTGAAGAGTTTGGAAGTCACTCCTAATAATTCTGGATACCCAGGCCCACATCTGTCCACTGAACCATACCAACAAGTCTCTGCACCCCAAGGCTTTTCATCCAGATTCCACACCCTAATGAGCAGTACCTTCAAGGCATTTCATCTTTGCAGGCTGGCAGACTTCCGCCATGTCTCCTTCCTCTGGTAAGAAAACACTGTTCACCTCTGGAAGGTAAACCTGAGACAGGGGAAAAAACCCAAAGACAGTCTCCTCCTCAGTAAGGATGGCATGGCACCCTAAAACAGCCATGCTCTCCCCCTACCAAAGTTGCCAGAGGAGTATTAGCCCAGGGTCTCAAGGAATAGGACCTTGGGCTCTTAGACTGCCCTAAGCCCCGGCCTCTGCCCTCACCCCCCAGCTGCAGGGAGCTGTCCTGCCAAGGGACAGAAATGAGGAACAGAGCTGGCAGCTGGAGAAGCACTTTCACACAGATACACATGGCCCCCTCAACAAGAGCTGCCTTGTTGCCAACACCCACCACCTGACTGCTGCTGTCCTTTCTGCTTAGTTTAGCCATGGCAGCCTAGGCCAGGGCTGATTTGCTGCCCCAGCTTTAAGAGTCCCAGCCCATCCCCTGCTGCCCCCTTAAAGGGCCAGCATCTCCCAACCACTGCGTCTTGATATAAACATGAGAATATAATCTAACGATAAAGACAACTCTTAAAAGGGTAAGAGAAATAAACTGCACTTTTTAACCCCCCAAGTTTGTGGGTACAGTTTATGGGGATTGATATTTGGGAGCAGTTGTTGTTTTTTTTTTTTTTTTAAAGACCCCTATTTTCCACACCTTTCCTAGGAGATTTATGAAGTTATGTTCCTTTCCATCCCTAGGATTTTCTCCACCACAATTGGATAGGAAAGCCCTAGGCAATCCTGAGATTTGCTGGCAACCAAGATCTCAGCAGGTAGGCAGAGCACCGGGGGTGCTCGCCCTTCATGGGGTCCCAGGACTTAGGTCTGTTACCCAGCTCTAACTGAGGACGCACCCCTGTGAATTTAGAAGACAGATCTTCAAGGCTAAAACACTTTTGCTCGAGGTACACAGACAATCTTATACCTTCTTGGCTACTCTAATGGAAAACTGGTTCAAAAGCTCAGGAGCGAAAAGAAAACAAGACAACAACAAAGGCGAGAACATGGGTACAGCTGGTAGGCAAAACCCTATAACCCTCCTGAGCCTCAGCTAACCCCTGAGTGATACTGGGTTCTGCGCCCACATCCTGTGTGTAAATGAACCCCACATGACTTTGTAGAATTTCAGAATAAAAATTAAAATGAAGCTAATTTCTCTACATCAAAAATGCTAGTTAGGGCCCTATTGTCATGGTTATAGGATTGTGGTTCTTGGTACCTTTAAAGAAAAATTTTGTTCAAAAGATTTGCTGTACATCAGAATGAGATGAGTGAGGGGGGGAAATTAAGTAGCTTAAATTTAAGGTACTAAAAAACTTTTCAAATATCTGAGTTGGGTTCAGATTTTTTTTGGTAATGTCATTCAGCTGTTAAGAATTTCCTAATAGCTCACCAAGAACCAAACGGTGAATTTCAGTGTTTCAGAAGGGATTTATGAGGCTGTTGTAGAGACCAGGTCTTAGGAAGAGCCACTTGGGGCATTCACAGCCTAACTTTATCAGGCTGTGTTCATTCTTAGAAACAAAATCCCTTTCTTGCTTTTGTTTCTCATTGTTTTTTTTTAAAGGTTTTATTTATTTATTAGACAGAGATCACAAGCTGGCAGAGAGGCAGGCGTGGGGGGGGGGAGCTGGCTCCCCGCTGAGCAGAGAGCCTGATGTGGGGTTCCATCCTAGGACCCTGAGATCATGACCTGAGCCGAAGTCAGGGGCCTTTAACCCACTGAGCCACCCAGGTGCCCCTTGTTTCTCATTTTAACTGCCCTTTATCTCTCACATACCAATGAACCAAATTTCTCCACTTCCTCCACTCACATCGTTCTTTCAACCATTGCTTTCTGGCTTTTGACTCCATCACAGTGAAGGCACCAGGGAACAGATGAACGATTCCATGCGCTCCTCAACCCTTTCTACTGACAGTTGACAATTTTTCAGCTGCATGTTAGTACTCTACAAATATACAAGGCCACTCTCCTACCCTCACTTTTACCCAGACGCCACCCCTAAAACTTCTTGGATTAAAACAAATCTGGAACTACCATTACCCATCACCCCTCAGAAACTATTCACAGTTACCAACGATTTCTTAACTGTAAGTGCAAAAGACGTTTCAGTCCTTAACTTAGTTCAAGTCTCTACAGCAGTTAACACTGTTGCCCATGCCCTCCTCACATCTCTGTTCTCCTGCAGCTTCCCATCACTTTATTCTCCTAGCTCTTCTTGTACTTCTTGGGTCATCTTTCTTTGGCCTAGTTCCTACTCTCCCCATTGTCATCCAAATATCCTCTTCTTCGTGCCTCTTCTCTTTCCCCTCTATGTTGAATATTCTTAATTTGACAGTCCTCTGAAATTCCGTATGCTTGTGTGATCGTTAAGGGACATTTTTCTGGAGAGACAGTCCAGAGGTTTCGTCACATTCTCAAAGGGATCAAGAATCCCTCCCAAAATTAAGCCCTCTGCACCTTGATATCCCTGGACAATCTCACCCTCTCACATCTTCCTACTTAGCCCATGAAGATGATTTCCAAGTTTCTTCATCAGATCTGACACTTTCCAATGAAGCACCTCAGTGGTTTTTATCTCCTGTCCATTACAGAAGGCATAAGATCCTTAAAATCTGCCTCTCCAGCTTCCAGTCCTCAAGATCCCTGCCTTCTAGTTCTAGGTCAGAACCAGTGAGCTACATTTGGCTCTGTGGGGAGAGAAGAATTCTGATGCAGCCCTCTCTCATAATCAGTGTGCACTAGGATGACTCTCTCTGGCCTGGGGGCCTCTCTCCTTTGCTCTGGGAGTTGTATTCAACTGTTGATCAAGGCAGCTTCCTGTCCCAGTTCTTTCTTTTCAGTGATATTAAATGTGTATCTTAGCAAATAGTATGCTCTTCACTGGATCTCACAAGCAAAACAAATTTGCAGAGGAAGTTATTTTAATTGGAGGGGGATTTCAGATGCTTTATTAAATTGTCTTATTCTAACTTCCTAAATATCCGAATGGGGCAGGGGGAGGACTTAACTCAGGCTTCACTTCCTCCAGGAAGCATTCTCAAATATCATCTTCCCTTCCAGGCTAGAGGAGGTGCCCATCTTAGGGGTACTCATTGGTTCTTACACTATTTTCTCATTGTACCTGCCACTGACTCATAATTCTATTTCTGCATTTGTCACCCTCATTTGAGAATGGATAGATGTCTTCTTCATCTTTGCGCTTCCGGCACTTAACACAGTATCTGCAACAGAGTAGGTTCTCAGTAAATATTAACTGAGCTGAACTGAAATGAAAAAAACAGTCCTTCCCCTTAAAGACTCCCTCGGATAGAGTTTCTAGTGTGTCACCTGGGTGTGTCCTACTCCAGCCCACTCTTCACATTGTTCCCAAGAAATGTCATTCTAGAAAACAAACCCCAAAACACCTATGACAGAAATAATAAAAGACAAAAAAAAATCATAAAAGACAAAGATTTCACTAAAAAGTAAAAACTTCTATATTGAAGACACATTTATGCCAGTATAAATTCTTATAGAGCAGGGCTTTAAATATTTTTTAAAAAAATTAAACCTCAAAAAAACTCAAAGAAAGTGTGAATTTTTAAAAAAATGTAAAGTAGAGAAGGTCCTTCTAACCATGATCCCAAATTCATGAGCTATGATAAGTGACTGATAAATTTGCCTACATGAAAAGGTAAGGCTCCCAAATAGCAAACTAAACAAAAGAAAACAAAAAACCATAAAAGGAAACAAAATAATTTTACTTTGATCTGGCAATCTGAAATTTACCTTTCGAATCTACTTAAAAGAACTTTTAGATGAAGATTCTTTTTATTGTTTCTGAAGATTTTGAGGGCTCAGGAAAAGAGATACTTATATTAAGTCCAGATCCTTTTAGCAATACTTCTTTCATGCCTCCTGATAACCAATACTACCCAAACAGCAACTATGTCAAAATTAACATAACACTGTTGATGGATAATATAAAAGTAAGATTCCTAATTTCTCTCACATTTCTTTTAAAATTCTATACTTTGGCTAAGTGCTGAATGTCTGTTAACACAGAAATCTACATCCTCATTGAGACTGAAAAATGGTTTGTTTGTTTTTAAGATTTTATTTATTTATTTGAGAGAAAGAGAGAGTGAGCAAAAGAGAGGGAGAGAGAGAGAGAAAGCACAAACCAGGGGTTGGGGGGAGAGGCAGAGAGAGAAGCAGACTCCCCACCCAGCAGGGAACTTGTTATGGGGCTTGATCCCAGGACCCCAAGATCATGACCTGAGCCAAAGGCAGATAGCTTAACAACTGAGCAACCAAGGTGTCCCCAAGACTGAGAAATTTTGACTATATTATTCACTTCTTCAAAAAAAATTGTCCTAATTTAAGTAAGAAAAGCACGACTTTGTCTTAGCCCATTTGAGCTGCTATAGCAAAATATCGGAGACGGGATTGCTTATAAACAACAGAATTTTTTTTTTAAAGATTTTATTTATTTATTTGACAGAGATCACAAGTAGACAAAGAGGCAGGCGGAGAGGGAGAGAGGGAAGCAGGCTCCCTGCTGAGCAGAGAGCTCGATGCGGGACTCGATCCCAGGACCCTGAGATCATGACCTGAGCCGAAGGCAGCGGCTTAACCCACTGAGCCACCCAGGCGCCCCCAGAATTTTTTTTTTTTTCCCCACAGTTCTAGAGGCTGAAAGTCCAAGATCAAGTGCTGGCAGATTCAGTGTCTGGTGAGAGCCCGCTTTCTGGTTCACAGATGGTGCCTTCTCACTGTGTCCTCACATGGTAAAAGGGAGGATTGAAGGAGCTGCTCAGGTCTCTTTTATAAATTCAGGAATCCACCCTCATGACCCCATCACCTCCCAAAGTTCCCTCCTCCTAATACCATCACCTTGGGGTAGGATTTCAACATATGAATGGGGGGGGCACAAGTATTCAGTCTATAGCCATGACCTTTGGAGAATATAGGCTAGGTATATAAAACTACTATGTTTTTATCTGTATTTTACATTGCAATATAATATTTGGTTATACAAATCTCAAAAATGTTACTGTTTCTCAAAACTATGCTTCTTTTTACATTATAGGAGAGGTGCATGTGCAGACAGAAGTTGAGACTTTGTTTTCCAAATCTATATTCAATCTAGAATCAGGTAAGTCAGCTTTCTGGGATAAATCTGTAATTGCTACATTTACATGGAAACTCCTGGTTAAAAGAAAAAAAATTTGTTTTCTTGAGAGAGAAAGAGAGAAAGTGGGGGTAGGAGGGGAGGGGCGGGGGATGATGATACAGAGGGAGAGAGAACCCTAAACAGGCTCCATGCCCTGTGCAGAGCCCGACATGGGGCTCTATCTAACCACCCTGAGACCATGACTTGAGTCAAAATCAAGAGTCAGACACCTAACCAACTGAGCCACCCAGGTGTCCCAAGAGAAACTTTTTAAAACAGATTGTTTGGTGTTGCAATTAGGCTCATTATTTATTTAAATCACCTGTGACATTTGAAATTTTTTTTTAAACTTCAGAAAATGCAGTTGTTAATAGGGCTTCATTGTATTATATATAAAGTCTGCAAAATATTTCTGTTACACAGTTAAGTACAACTGAATAAATATGATTAGATAAAGTAAAGACTTGCCTTTCACATTTAAATTATATTTGTTTCACACATAAGACTTCCTGAAAACAAGTTGGAAGAGACTATTACTGGTCTTGACTGTGACAACTTACTGGATTTTTCAGCCTCTTTTTTAAAAGTTAAGTAGTTTGAGTTTCAGGTTCTACTTTTCTACTTACCTTCAAACCGATGGTTTAGCATAAAACTTGAATGGGTGACACTATTGACCACCAAATTGTTTGTGGACCAGAAATCAACTCTATCAAAGTTGCTTCCTTGTATATTTCTTTCTATCATGAGCTTCAAATACTCTAAGCAGAATTTGGATATGACTACTTAACCCTAATTTGATGATGATGATGATGATTGTAAGGACCTATTTAGCCAGAGCGCTTCCATCCAGTTAAACAATAACCTTGTTGTTTAACCCTGAAACTGTCCCTGCTCCCCTTCTCCCAGGGGTCTTACTTAAAAACAAGTCCCGGAAACCAGTCCCAGGTAACAAAGCCCAAATACAGGGTGGATCAGGCCAGGTGGAGACATCCAATCAGTGGGAGGGGGGGCGCATACTGTCTCCCTAGCTACCAAGGAGTATGGGCCCCACCTTTTGGGTGCCAATTCTGACCAAGGTGATAGGCTAGTTCAAATGTCTACTATAGGGTAAATTGTAATTCAATTGGTCACTTATGTGTGACCTAGCATGACTGTGTAGCTTCTGTGTGTTACAATCTCATTGGCTACCTGTGTATGACCAGGCCCAACCACATGGCTTTTGCCCTTAAAAGCTAGTCTGTGGGGGCATCTGGGTGGCTCAGTGGGTTAAGCCTCTGCCTTCGGCTCAGGTCATGATCTCAGGGTCCTGGGATCAAGTCCTGCATCGGGCTCTCTGCTTGGCAGGGAGCCTGCTTTCTCCCCTCTCTCTCTCTGCCTGCCTATCTACCTACTTGTGATCTCTCTCTGTGAAATAAAGTTAAAATCTTAAAAAAAAAAAAAAAAAAAAAAAAAAGCTAGTCTGTGAAGCAGAGAGAGGTTGCCCTCTCTGTAAGAGGCGCGGCCCCAAACATTCGGTTTGATTCTTGATGCTTGTCGCAAAATAAAGCTTTGCTTGGCCTTCGCTTTGTATCAGTCTCGCTCCTTTAATCACGGACCCCGTTATAGGGGGAACTTTCAATGATAATGGTTCCATGATCTTCCAGGTTCTAGACCTTCTGGTTTCAGATCCAACACATCTGTGCCTGTAATACATTCCCTCTTGTTCTTGCCCCTGTCCTCCCATGATATCCAGGGATAATTCTGAGAAAGTCACTTTTCAGAAATGGTACTGAATATACAGTCACCAACATTAGTTTCCATTGTATGTACTTTACCTGATTTTTTCTATTCAAAAACTAAGGTTTTATGGGAAAGGCAAGATGAAAATCAATATCCTGGGGCACCTGGGTGGCTCAGTGGATTAAAGCCTCTGCCTTCAGCTCAGGTCATGATCCCAGGGTCCTGGGATCAAGCCCCGAATCTGGTTCCCTGCTTGGCAGGGAGCCTGCTTCCTCTCTCTCTCTGCCCCCTCTCTGCCTACTTGTGATCTCTGCCAAATAAATAAATAAAATCTTAAAAAAAAAAAATCAATATCCTATCCTATTTGGTCTGAAACTTGGTAGTTGATCAAGGCCATCAGGGACGTGGCCTGATGGAAATCACTGTCCTGGAGGGCTGAGGCTGCCGCAGGAGCTGCCTGGCTCTTGTCACCCCTGCTGTGGGCCTGGAAGAGGTAGACTCATTCAAGATGGCTGAGAACCTCCAGGCCAAAGTGGCCATTGTCCTCAGAGCTGGGAGCATAGTCAGGGAAAGGAAGGGATCTAGGCCAGACTGCCATTATTTCCCCAACCCTCCCCTGCCTTTTCCCTCTCAGGGCTCTCTTCCTTCTAACATTTTTTTTTGAAAAACAAAAACAAGTCAAGAAGATGATAAAATCAACTTCTGTGTATCTTTCACCTACCAGTTGGTAACATTTACCTGACAAATATTCTTTAAGCACATTCCTCTGCTCCATTAGTCAGTGTTTGTTCCCAGTGACTAGGGATTTTTTTTTTAAGATTTTATTTATTTATTTGACAGAGAGAGAGAGAAGGAACACAAGCAGGGGGAGTGGGAGAGGGAGAAGCAGGCGCCCCACACAGGGCTCGATCCCAGGACCGGGGGATCATGACTCGAGCCAAAGGCAGACACCCACCGACTGAGCCACCCAGGCACCCCGCCCAGTGACTAGGGATTTTGGCTGACAGAATCATGAATAGGAGACTCACTGAACAGGAAACACATATAACAAGCAAACATGTGAAGAACTGTTTCAACCTAACTGCCTTTTAAAAAAATATGAAGTCAAGGGGCCTTGGGTGGCTCTGTTGGTTAAGGAGCTGACTCCTGATTTCACCTCAGATCCTTATCTCATGGGTCATAAAATGGAGCCCCGCCTTGGGCTCTGCCTTCAGTAGGAAGTCAACTTGATGATTCTCTCCCTCTGCGGCTCCCAAAGCCCGCACGTGCGTGCGTGCCCACGCTCGCGCTCTCTCTCTCTCACGCGCGTGCATGCATGCACACTAAAATAAATAAATCTTTAAAAAAATATATGAAGTCAAACAAGGAGATGCAATTTTTCAATGATAATGACTACCTTAGGGAAGGGTGTGGAAAGATGAGCACTCTTTCTATTGGGCAGTGGAGTGTAACCTGGTACAAAATCTATGGAGGTCAATCTCAGTATGGAGGTTGTGGTACAATAGGAAAAAACTGGAAATGTCCCCAATACAGGATTGGGTAAAAAAGTATGGTATATTCATAAAAGGAAATACAGTTGACTCTTGAATAACATGGGTTTGAACCATGTGGATTTTTCCCCCATAAATACAGTTTAATACTATGTGTTTTCCTTATGATGTTCTTAATATTTTCTTTTCTCTTCACTTTATTGTAAGAATACATGTATAATATATACACAAAATATGTGTTAATTGAATGTTTATATTATTGGTAAGGTTTCCAGTCATTAGTGGTTAACCTTTTGAGGAATCAAAGTTATATGCAGATTTTCAACTGTGGGGGAGGTCCTATAACCCCCATGCTGTGCAAGGGGCAACTGTATTATGAAAGCAGGAGAAAACTACACAGATCTCTATTATTATAGAAATGGATATATTGCCCATGATATATAGTTAAATAAAACCTATTTGCAAAAATGACTATGCAGAATAATTACATCTTTGTATGTAGAACCATATTCATATCTGTATACAAATAGACTAAGTCTAGGGACAAACATCAGTTCATTAGCAGTATCTTTGGGTGGTGGCTTAACAGACAATTTAAGTTATTTTTATTCTTACCTCTGTAGTCTGAATTTTTCATAATGAATATGAATTTTATAATTAGAAAATAACATGAAGCTATGTGGTAAAGCTTTTTAAAATATCAAACAAAAACTGCCTCAAAGACAAGCGAGTTAAAAACAAAACAAAACAAAAAAACCAGCTTCGCTGTGCGTATATCTTGATCTAAGGGATAAAGTCCACATTCTTTCCGTGGCACCAAAGTCCTCTGCATGCTCTTTAACCCCTCCAGGTGGAGTTAATTGCTTTTCTGGAATCATAATTTTAGTTGCACACCTAGAAGTCAGAGTCTCTGAGCTCTTTGAAGAAAGATGTTCCCCCAATGCCAGGCCAGTGCCCAGCACCTAGCAAGGTGCTCAGTGAAGGTTTGTTAAAGGATTGATTGTGGTGCACACTGAGATCTGAAGGATAGATCGGGACCAGGCTAAGTAGAAAGAAACTAAAGCTTTGGGAGACCTTTATCCTGGGGACTAGAAGGCTCTTCCTGTTCCTCTCCTTCTGTGTTTAACACTGGTGACAGCAGAGAGGGCAGAAGTGGTTTGGCCCACTTGGCGTGTCGTGTCTGTGAAATTGTCCAGAAGGGGTAGTTGGGACTAAGCCATGTTGGCGAGGGCAGCGATGGGAGGTGCAAGACCAAAGCTCCTGATCAGCTCAGGTTTCATCCCAACTCCCACCCCTTCAGTTATGGAATGGACAATAGCTCTTCCTCAAACGTGAGTGTACCAAAAATACACTATATGGCCAGAATCTGGTTAACCAATGGGTAAACTTGACTTTGAAAGGCAAATATTTCTACTGAACTGGCTCCTGGCAACCAAGGCCCAAATGTCTGTGATTCTGAAAAGGGGGCACGAATTATTTTTTTTTACCGCTGTAACACTACGAATTGCACAAATTACCACAAACTTGGTGGCTTAAAACAACATAAATTATCATCTTACAGTTGTGTAAGTCACAAATTTAAAGTAAGTTTTAGGGGGTTAACATTAAGGCAGAGCTGCTTTCCTTTCTAGAGGCTCTAGAGGAGAATCTATGTTTCCTGATATCAAGGGGAGGTACAAAGTCCCTTACAACATTCACAGTGATTACGACATGAACAACTGGGTGGGTGGGGCATTATTCTGCCTACCACAAGGTATGACATGGAGAAACATCTAAAATTATTAATGATAAGAAACCAGGGTGCTTGGGTGGCTCAGTTGGTTGAGCAACTGCCTTTGGCTCAGGTCAGAACCATGGAGTCCCGGGATCAAGTACCACATCGGGCTCCCTGCTCAGTGGGGAGTCTGCTGCTCCCCTGACCTCTCTCCTCTCATGCTCTCTCTCTCTTTCAAATAAATAAATAAAACATTAAAAAAAATAATAAGAAACCAGTTCTGTATATAATAACATAGAAAATAGCTATATTATTAAACTAAAATAATCAAGTTCAGTTCATATGTATAGAATGATCCAAATTTTGTGGAACCCTCCCTTCCCCTCACTAAACTCTGAGTATAAGCTCACTGAACCACCTTCCACCTGTCATGGCCTCTTGGGGTAGATGGTGGAGCCCATCTCACCCACCCACATCCTCAGGGCATCGAGTGGCCAGAGGGGTCAATTCCGTCTCTGGTTTTGCTGTCATTGGTCATTGGATAAAAAGATTTTTGGCTGTTTTTAGTAATGATAAATTGCCTTTTAGCAAACTCATTTGTGACACATTGATCTACAGTCGTAATGATGATAATAAATAATAAAATAAGGAAAAAATATCACAAACTCACCAAACTTCTGTTGTCTGACTTCTTCCTTTGTATCTTGACTGTGGCCATTGTGTGTATGGTGGCTCTTGTGTATACATCTCTTGCCTTTTGGTGTTTTCTTTTTGTTTTAAATTACTGATTTTTTTAATAAACAATTCTTCCTGGTTTCTTTATAGTCTTCTTTTGGAAGAAGAATTTTTAGCAAGTCCCTGCCTTCTGAGCAAAGAACAAAGTGGTATCTGACTACTGGACACCTAACAGTGGGGGGGGGGAGAAGAGTTTAGAAAGGTCCAAGACATCAGAGAGGAGAGAGCATAGAATCAGATGCAGATCCAGCATAGCAGGGGACAACAGGGAAGACCACATATACCAACTGGCCAGTATCAGCTAAGCAAGCTGTAAAGTGGGAAGCTGGGGTTTAGAGAAATTTACCAAAAGAGAAAAGGAGCATTTGAAAGAGTATTGTTTATTTTTTAAAGGTTTTATTTATTTGAGAGAGGGAGTATGAGCAGTGGGGAAGGGCAGAGGCAGAGGGAGAAGCAGACTCCCCACTGAGCAGGCCGGGCTCCACTGCAGGTTGGGGGCTCCACCCAGGGGCTGGAGCCCGAATCCTGGGATCGTGACCTGAGCTGAAGGCACACGCTTAGCCAAGCGAGCCACCCAAGTGCTCCAGAATTCTGTAGTTTTTAAACGGAAAGTGAGATGCAGACCCGAGGACCTACGAGGGAAAAAATTGCTTGAAGTGGTTGTTCCAGTAATTTAGTCAGTGGGTGTAATATCCCCAGGGATGGTGCCCAATCCGTGGCTCCTGGGGCTGTCCTGTTATACCCATACAGTTAGGGGGCTTTGGCTTCTGCATTTACTTTTTTTCATCCAAGCCGACAATCGATGATGCCTCTAATCCCTCTTATGGTGGGTGCTGTGTTCCAAACTATAACAGTCTTTGTAGTCATAATTTTAAAATTCCTCACTTTCCAAACTATATACAATGTCCATCGATGGCAGGATAAGCACCACACCTTTGTGTTTCTGAGGGGAGGAGAGTGAAATAAGAGACAGATGAGGGAACTTTCACTTTTACTTTGCATTCTTCCAGTGGGCATACATTTATGTGTTGGGCTTGTAATTAAAAACAAAAAGTACGTTAAATACTGTGGTCACTACTCTCAAAAGGATTTGAGAGAAATTGGAATTTTATAGGTCTGTAGCGCTTGATGTTTTTCATCCCAACGTATATGTTTTTCCCAATAAAAACAAATTGGCAATTGAGAGAGTGTGGTGGTTACACAGAAGCCCGAGGCAGAGATTCTCCACCATCCAGATATTTTAACTCTCTTTTGTCTCCCCGTGTACTCTCCTTCATATAACGATAATAGTACTTAGTTGCTATGGCTCTTGTGAAGTATTTTCCCCCCTCCTATTTCCCACCTCCTATGTCTGACTTAGCAGCAATCAATTAAAAAAAAAAAAAGACTCACACGGTGTTCCATTTCCTTTGGTCCTGTTGCCTTATGTAACAGCTCTCAAATCTCAGAAGTCAATCAGCACCCACACCTTAGGTGGGTGCTAATAAACTAATTATTGTGGTGATTTTAACTCAAGACTGGAATCTCCTGGTGGTCAGTCTGTTGTCCCTTTTTGCTTTATTGTTACAGGATTTTCCACAAAGCCTACACTTAACTGACATTTGCTTCATTTAATGGAACTGAACACAAAAGACTGAGGATTTTCAGTCTCCAGATAGAACTAACCAGGATGTACTTTTGGTAAGGCAGCAACCTTCAGATTCCTTAAGTTAAACAATTTAATAATAGTCATCTCTGGGTTGTAGGATTACCAGTTTTAATTTTTTCTCTTTTTAAAAAAGATTTTATTTGAGAGAGAGAGAGAGAGAGATTGAGTGTGAGCAGGGAGAAGGACAGAGGGAAAAGCAGATTTCCTGCTGTGCCTAGAGCCTGACTCTGGACTCTTGGATCCTGACCTGAGCTGGAGGCAAATGCTTACATGACTGAGCCACCCAGATGCCCCTGATTTTCTTCTTTATAGTTTTTAGTATGTTCCAATTTTAGTATGTTCCAATCATGTGTATATATTACTTTTGTGGGCAGAAAAAAAAATGTTAAGAAATACTCCTACACATCTTGGTGCTGGTTCTTGTTTATTTACTTCCCCTTACCTTCTCATCTACTTTTAATCCTTGCCCAGATCTCCAAGCCAACCAATGAATCCTTCCCCTGAACTCCTTCTCTGAAAGCGATTTTCTAGTGGAAATTATGGGGCCTTTGGACTCAGATGGACTAGTGTTTGAATCCCAGCCCAGTATGAATGTGGGCAAGTATCTTACCTCTTTGTCTCCTTGTCTGTAAATGAAAGTAACACCTACCTTCTAGATTGTTGTGTAGTTTGGGTCAGGAGCCTCACAAACTTTAATTTGTATATGGATCACTGAGGATATTATTAAAATGCAGACTCTGGTTTAATAGGTCTGGGATGGGCCCAAGAGCCTGCATTTCTAAGAATGCCTAGGTTTTGCTGATGTCAGTGATGTACAGACTACACTTTGAATTGCAAGGGACTAATGACATAACATTTGAAAAAGCCCTGGCACAAATGTCCCAACTATGCTTGGTGTCTTCTCCTCTTGAGTGGGCCTGGCTCTCCTGACTGTGGGATGGACCCATCTCAGAAAACCGCTGACTAAAGTCCACTCAGGTGCAACCCAACTCACTTGAGCATTAACCCATTCCTATTTCCTTTCCACTTTAGTATTGTTCTTTCTCTTTCTGTTCAAGTACTTCATCCTTCTTCTGCCTGACAACAACACAAGTATCTGTGCTTTTTTTTTTAACAGCTTTATTCAGGTATAATTGACATACAATAAATTGTACTTAAACTGTATAGTCTAAAATATGTATACATCCATGAAATCATCATCTAACTCAAGATAAACTCATATCCAACCCCAAACTTTCTTTATGCTCCTGACTCTCCCATATGCTGCACCTTCCCAAAACCACATCTGCTTTCTGTTCTAGATTAGTTTGCCTTTTCTAGAGTTTTATATAAACGAAATTGTACAGTATACTTTCTGGTCTGGTCTCTTTCATTCAGCACAATTATTTCATCCATGTTGCTATGTAAAGTACTTCCTTCCTTGCTTAATGCTGATAGTGTTACCCTGTATGGGTATACCGCAATTTGTTTTTCCAGTCATCCATTGATGGACGATTGTTGTTCCCAGTTTTTGGCTATTATGAATAAAGCTGCTATGAATATTTGTGTACAGGTCTTTGTAGAGAAATATTTTATTTTCTCTTAGGTAGATACTTAGGATACCCAAGTCTGGGTTATATGGCCAGTATATGTTTAACTTTTTAAAAAAAACTGTCAAATTATTTTCCAAAGTGATTGTATCATCTTACATGATAGGAGAACTCCAGTTCTTCCACATTCTTGAAAAATTTACTATTTTTAAAAAAGATTTATTTTATTTATTTGAGTGAGCGAGAGAAAGAAACAGAGAGTGAGTGGAAGGGGAAGGGGCAGTGGGAGAGAATCTTCAAGCAGACTACTCACTGACCAGGGAGCCCAACGTTCAGATTAATCTCATGACCCTAAGATCATGACCTGAGCTAAAACCAAGAGTTGGGTGCTTAACAGACTAAACCACCCAGGCACCCTGAAATATTTACTATCTTAAACAAACATTCATTGTAAAAAAATTTTTAGGAAGGTCACAGGCAAAAAAAAAAAAGAAGAAATCCAGCTGTTATTCCCATGACTGGGAGATAACATTATTAAATTCCTGTGTTTGTAGATTTCCATAAGTTTGCCCTACTAAACAAACAGTGCTCTCAACTAAAAAAAAAGTTTTGGGGCACCTGGGCGGTATAGTCGGTTGAGTATCTGACTCTCGGTTTTGGCTCAGGTTGTGATCTCAGGGCTGTGAGATCGAGCTCCGTTTCAGTCTCCACCCTCAGCACAGAGTTGGCTTGGGATTCTCTCTCCCTCTCCCAGAGCCCACCCCCCTGTTTTGCTCTCTCTCTCTAACAAGTTGTTTTTTTTTTTAAAGATTTATTTATTTATTTATTATTTATTTATTTATTTGACAGACAGAGATCACAAGTAGGCAGAGAGGCAGGCAGAGAGAGAGGGAGAAGCAGGCTTCCCTCTGAGCCGACAGCCGGATGCAGGGCTCAATCCCAGGACCTTGAGATCATGACCTGAGCGGAAGGCAGAGGCTCTAACCCACTGAGCCACCCAGGTGCCCCTTTTTAAAGACTCTCAATCAAGTCTTTAAAAAAAAAGTTTTATATCTCATTTTTACTCTCACTATTCAAAGGATATCATAAATGGAAATTTAAGAAAAATACAGGAGTTTCCCACATGCAGAAAACTGAAAAATATACTTTTCTCTGTCTTTATTGCATTTTAAAATTACTATTTAAATTGGTTTTCTAAGTGACTAGGTCAGAGTCTATCTATACTGAATTTTAAGTATACTATTTCTCTGTGATGTAGTAAACAGAGAATTTAGAGGTGAAAAATAGCCCTACACTCCCAGGGCATTAGAAAACTCAACACGAATGTTTCAGGCCTTAAGAGTCTTAAATGAGTTTAAAAACACAAAAAACAAATGAGAGAAGCAAGAATGTCTTTACTCATAACTTTATGCTTAACAATTATTCTTATATTTTGAGAGAATTATGGATAAAGCTGGTAGGAAAACTAGGTAAATAATACCAATAGTTAGAGTACGCTTGTTAAACATAAAACACTCTGTTAGGAACTGTGTGAGGCTCTCTGTGCATTATCTCATTTCATTAGGTCCATGGAGTGTATTCTACTTTTTCTAGTTCAGACATGGCTTCCACAGTAGGGGTTAGTACAAGGTCTAAAAATATGTAAAAGAAATATAGAACATATTTGTTGTTTCCTTGGGGAATCACAACCCAACTCCTTTTAACTGAAAACCATGGTGATTTCCAAGATCTCTGTCTTCCCGCCCCCACGGTTTACTTCCTCTCCTCACTGTTCCACTGAGAGACTGGTGGATTGGCTGCCACATGACGAAGCATCTTTTTTAAGGTATCTCTGAAGTTTAGTTTTTCTTAAGGGATCTAACATTGTTATGCTCTTACAGTCAGTAGGTTTGACTTCTTTGGCTGCGCCCATAGCGGATGCAATCCAAATTCTCACTAAAATTTCAGAGCCCTTATCTTCCAAGTGTCTAAAGCATTAAGGCAATGGCATCGGGAGAGTTTGAATCCTAGTCTCAGCTTTTGTTTTCCCTTATCCATAAAAATTAATGGCGTAATTCCTATTTCTTACTGCTTATTCCCATATTAACTGGTTCGTTCATTCATTCATTCATTCATTCCATTTATTGAATACCTACTATGTGCCAAGCCATTCTAATGCGGTAATTCACAGGGATTACCTAAAGAGGTCTGTAAACTCTAAGGCAGTTACTGCTTTTGCTATCAATGGTTGTTTTTCCCACAAATCAACAAAACGAAGAAAATTACCTAAACAACAGCAGGAAGATGCAGAGAAGAATTTCTTGGCACAGCGGTTTATTTACAAAAAGAAACTTTTGCCTGAAGGAATGCAGGAGGCAAGAAGGTCCTTGTCCACTCTGTACAGTTCTCTGAGTAGTCCTCAGGAGGCCTTGAGGTTCCTGGACTATTTTTCATGCTCAGAGAGTATGGAATCCTGGGTCGTAATTATTAATCAGAGTTCTTATTCTGCCCCGCACCATTCGTCCTTTGTCTACTCTATTAATCTTTCAGGGTTTGAGTTTTCTCGAATGCAAACCCCAGGTTCTAAGGTCCCACCTGGCTGGGACACAGTAAGCAAGTTATTCTGGTTAGGCTGGATGGTTCTCAAAGAGAGGGCGCGGAACCAACGTAGGTCCAGCCCGGGTTCAATGATAGCAGGCCCTCTACCCAGGCTCTGGCGCGCACCCAAGTCGTAGCGCGCGGGTCTATAGACAGCAAAACCCCTCCGTCCAACCCACGTCTTCTTGGGCATCACGAGCCCTTATAGGAAAATGAAACTGAAAACGGGAAAGTCCCTCTTTCTAACCTGGCCCGGCCTCGAGCGCTCGGAGACGAGTGACGGCTCCCGCAAGAAGGGTTCTGATTGGCGGTGCGCGCGAGTACTATAAGTGGAGGCGCCCGGCCGGCGGGCCACTCTTCGTCCTGCGCTGCTCCTACTCGGGTGGCGATGGCGCCTCTCTTGACGTTGGTCATCGTCGGGCTGCTCTCTCTGTCCGGCCTGCACGCCGTCCAACGTGAGTGTCCCCTCTTGCCCAAGCCCTTCTCCTGTGCTCCAATCTTTTTGGCATTCTCGGCGTTAACTCTGTAACTCACCCACGCCTCCTCCTCCCTAGTTCTTCTGCCCGACCTGGGGGCTAGCTGCGGACTTGGTCTGCGAGTGGGGAAGCGGTGGGGTGGCCGGCGAGTTGGGCGGGGGGGTGCGAGCCCAGGACGCAAGCCTCTTTTTTTCTTCTTCGGGAGAGGGGGGTGCGGGAGGCCTCCGGCATGTGCGTGCCGGGTCGGGCAGGACAAAGTTTCGGGGTGATGACAGACTTCGGAGCGGCCGAGGTGGGGGAGGGTTTCTCTCCCGCGGAACCTCTAGCTTGCCGGGTGCAGCTGTCTGCCTGGGAGGGCGGTCCCGAAAGCGCGGAGTCGGGGGCTGTGAAAAGGTGGGGACATCCGTCTTTGCGGGAGGCACCGCGCGGGTCCATCAGTCCGCTCCAGCTGCTCTGCTCGGATCCCTGGGGCTTCGGCGCTTCCTCCGTAACGCCCGGCGGGTTGCCAGCCCCACAAATATGCGGCTAAACCGTGGGGGAGGAATCCATACGTGGAGTTTGTAGAATGCTTAGAGATGTTACGGAGCGCTTTGACATCATTAATTCACTTGTTCCCGTTCCTTGTCGCTTTTAATAATCATAAGAGCTAGTCTTTATTGATAAAGGGCGTGCTGGGGACGTTGTGTGCTCTATGCCATCTGATTCTGAGATGAGCCTGCGATGTAAATGCAATGGTTAATATCACCGGCATTTCATACGTAAGGAAACTGAGACCTCAAGAGTTTAAGTAACTTAACACAACACGGGGTAGAAATGGCAGACGGTCTAACTAACGGGAGCAGAGCTTTTTGTGGGGCTGCGCGCCCTTTAGCTGCAAACTCTGCGGTTTTTCAGTACCTCCTCGTCACCTTCTGGTGTGAGATTCTTGCCAGCAAGCTGGGAGTCTGGGGCCCCTGTTTTTCTTCACAGAGGGCTTCCTCTTTGGCTCCTTGCCTGGTTCTTCCCAAGATGAACTAAGCTTCTACTTTCTGTTTTGAAAAAGCGAAGTTTTACCAGTCAGGAAGACTGTAAAGCCAGTGATAAGGGTAATCAAAATGGTTACCCAGAGTGTCAGGGACACTCTTAGATCTTGAGCACGTTCTAAATAACTCGCAGTATACCAGAACGCTCATATTTTCCCCTCCCAAAAGCTTCTGTGAAGTGGGGGTTTTGGATCATGAAAAGAAGGTATTTATAGTCTATTTACAAAATAAAGCACAAATAAAATTATTGATATTTGGTGACGACCACAGAAATAATTTCAAAAATAACAAACTGACATTAAAAGAAAAATCTTAATTTGAAAGTTTGCAAAGTAGTATATACCATGAATAGATCATTTCTAGAAGATACTCTGGAGGGGCGCCTGGGTTGTTCCGTCGATTAAGTGTCTGCCTTTGACTGGGGTCATGATCTGGGGGTCCTGGAATTGGACCCTGGGTTGGGCACTCTGCTCCACAGAGAGTTAGGCTCCTCCCTCTATGCTCTCCCTCTGTATTTTTGTCTTTCTCAAAAAAATAAATAAAAATCTTAAAAGATACTCAAGAAATGGGTAATGATTGCCTCTGGGGGTCTGTTTTTTGCTCTGTCTCTTGTGTGGGTTTTGTTTCACTGTTTCCATTAAGCTTCAGAAACTGTTCCAAAGTCATAGAACCAGTAAGTGGCTGAGCCCAGATTCAAACCCAGGCTTTGTCTGATACTTCTCCTCCTCTTAAAAGAGGTTGTGATGTTCTTGCAGAACCCTGCCTGGCTCCCTCAAAGAGAGAATTCTACGCCTGATGAACCTTTGTTCTGACTCTTGTGGCATTTATTATGTTCTAATTATTAGAAGTTCTGATACAAAGAGCTTTTTGATTTGTCTTCATTTTTAACTTTATGGGAAAAAAAAATCTGGGCTTCATTGGGATCCCCAGGCTAGCTCTTGGTGGGGCTGCTGATCTTTCCTTTGATGACAGGGTGTTTCTAGACAGATAAACCTGGTCAGAGCAGCCTGGTACTGCTCCTCACTACCACCTCCTGGACACAGAGGAGTTTCCCTTTAGTAACCATATACACTGGATATACTTATATTTAAAAGTGAATTATATACATATATTGGTGTCAAGCTGTACATTTAGTGGCAGTACCACTTCTCTTCACTGGATGAAAAATACAGATATGGTCTAGTTATGCATCCTATTTTGGAAACGACTGTTCTATAGCATTAACATATTCCCAGTGTGGCTAGTTACAGCAATCACTTGAGGGTGCTAATTAAAAATGCAAATCCCACTCTTGCACACATTATTCCACTTGGTCATGGTGGAGACTATGTCCTTTTTCATTTGCCACAGTCCTTACCCTTCCCTATTTTTCTTACCCAGCCCAATTTACTCATTTATGGTATTTCTGGCTTCTGTATGCATTTAAGTTTTGTTTAAGGTAATAATAATAACAATATCTGCCATTTACAGAGCAGCTGCTGTGTGCAAGGCACTATACTAGACACAATACATATTGAGAAGTTAGATGGGTGTGGGTCTAGGTAGGAGCAGGAACCAAAAAGGAAAGGAGCAAACATTAAAAAAAGGAAGAAAAGATGGCATGAAATAAGGTGCAAAAACATAAGTTTTTTGATGTGGCTATTATGAAGAGTGTGTGAAGTGAGAAGTGAAGTTTGAAAAGTAGGTTAGGGCCAAATCATGAGGACTCTTGAGAATGTGTGGAGGAATTATATGGGTGCTAAAGAAGCCATCAAAAGTGACAGAAGATGATACTACTAGGAATCTGCTAGGAAAAAACCAAAAAGCCACGAGTAGAGGAATTAATGAGGGAAAGATACTAAGTTGTGGTTTATCCCTCAAAATGGAAGCAGCCTTTTGGAAAAGTGGAAGCTCATTTGGCCAGAGTAGAAATGGAATTGGGAGAGATCAATAATCAAATTTAAACATTTGTTGCCTGAGATAGCTTTAGACCAAGGTAGTCCAAGTGAAATATTCTGCAATTTTCATTTGTCTTTCTCTCATGTCTCTCAGATGCTCCAAAAATTCAGGTTTACTCACGGCACCCGGCAGAGAATGGAAAGCCAAATTTCCTGAACTGCTTTGTGTCAGGATTCCACCCACCAGAAATTGAAATCGAACTGCTGAAGAATGGGGAGAAAATGAATGCAGAACAGTCAGACCTGTCTTTCAGCAAGGACTGGACTTTCTATCTTCTGGTCCACACTGAATTCACTCCCAATGGACAGGATGAATTTAGCTGCCGTGTGAAGCATGTTACTCTCAAAAATCCCCAGGTCATTAAATGGGGTAAGCTTTTAAGTTCTTTCCTTAGCTACTGACATTTGTAGCTGCGTATAGGCACAGCTTAAAGCTGCTTTGATATAAAAAAAAATCTGCATACTGGGACTGACAGAGAACATTATTTAAAGCTCTGATAAGTGGCACCTTTTGAGACACCTCTGAACAGCCCCATCCCTGAAACAGTAGTTTCCCTGCAGCAAAAACAGGGAGCAGCAGCAGCCGGCACCTGCACAAATGCACATGAACTCCCAGTGTTTCTTCCCTCCTGGCCTCCTTGGACCTTCCTGACAGCCTTGTGGATACTTTGAACCACCAAAGCTCTCCAGAAGGCACAGGCCTTCATCTGCAGGCCCTGCTGTCCTAGCACCCTACCCAGTAGTCCCTGGCTGGGTTGGGAGCTGAGGCTAGTAGGCAAGGTTGGGCCCTACCTACTGGGTATTCATGGTTAGGGTCTGCAGGCTATTCTGCCAGACTTATTTATAAACAGTTCTAGACATTTGCTAATAGTATTTTAAAAGTAAAACTTACTCTCCTTCTTTTTCTGTTTTCTTTTTCATAGACCGAGACAACTAACCAGCATCATGGAGGTAGGTTTCTAACCTTAAGAAAATATTTTTCTTGTTTCACTGTCCTGGGTACTATTTACAGACAGTTCTGTAGGATAACCCTCATTATGGGGAAGATCTTAATCAGGGTAGCATTTCAGCAGGTAGGAAAGAATCCTACAGGGAATACGTTTTCTTTCCTGTGGAGTGGCATGAGAAAGGTGTGTAGCCTCAATCTCATGCTGCCAGTGGCCCTCCAAACAAAATCAGAGGAGCTGTTGGAGTGCTATAACAGGATAGAGGCAGCTAGTTACCCACACCACCTGCAAGGATTTGATCTTTCTTCTTCTGTTTCTACGGTGGGCATCTCTGGGCCTTCAGAAATGAACTATTCTCTTCTTTGTATAGCAGTTGCTTTATTATTCAGCCTAAAGAGAGGAGTGACATGGTTTTGCAGATTCCCTGTTCCCTTAGTCTGTTGTTCAGCCTTAGTGTGTGGGCACTGTGTTTGCCTTCTAGAGGCTTCCAGTCCAACAGAGTAGAGAAATGGAAAACGCAGTGTAAAGATACTATAATACGTGTAGCTACAAAAACTTCTTGCATTGTGAAAGTGGGAGGAATTGGACTTGTCTGCATTGCTGGAGTCCAGAGGTCAAAATCCAGCTTTGCATGAAATTTATCTCCACGGGGTACCATGGTACTATAAACCTATTCAAATTTCCTGTTACCTCCCACACAGGGAAATTAATTTGAGAAAGCATCAGAGAGGTTGGATGACCTGCCTGGAGTCACACTGTTACTAAATGGGACAGCAGGGATCCGAAATCTAATACAAGCATTCTTCCTATAAGGATGTGGGAGAACCAATGGGATAAATTAATGGGGTATGCTCTTTGTAATGGGTTTGGAAAATTGTCTGCAGCTGTTTCTTTTACAAACAATTTTACATAGCAGAAGTCATACAAATTTGGTGGTGTGATCTATAATCTAGATAAAATAAATGTACTTGCTAACAAATCTATTTTCTTTTTTTCCAGGTTTGAAGATTGTGCTTATAGGTTGCGTTAATTCCAAATGCTGTGTTCTTGTTAATGCTGATACGCTTTTATGCTTTATTCATATAAATCATAGTCATATATCATGATGATATAAATATATGTATCAAATGTTAATTCTACATTGATCATTCTGTTGCTGTATTTGACCTGTCTATGCAGGTAGCTGTAGTTGTTGGGCTGGAAAATCTGGGAGAGAATTCTCATGGTCAGAACTGAGTTGTTCAGTCTATTCACACAAAAGATAGTTATGCATGTTTAGAGTTAATTTCCAATTTGCATACTTTGTTTAGAATTTGGGGGAAATTTTTTGAAAGATAACTTCTAAGTTACTAGAAATTTGTTATAGTGGATAAGACACTGTGGTAAGATTCTTACTCACCTCTTACATCAGAGACATTGTTGCACATGATTTGACTTAATGTTAATTTTGTTTCAATAATTAAAACAATGGTAAAACTTGATGTGTTCAGTTTTTTATACATCTGTCCCTCTCTTGCCCTGCCCCCTTTTTAAAAGATTTTATTTATTTGAGAGAGAGAGAGAACACAAACAGGGGGAGGGGCAAACGGGGAGGGAGAAGCAGGCTTCTTGCTGAGCAGGGAGCCCCCTGCAGGGCTCAGTCCTAGGACCATGGGATCATGACCTGAGCTGAAAGCAGTTGCTTAACCTACTGAGCCACCCAGGTGCCCCCCGACTCTTTGTTATCAAACAGGAAAACAGTCTTGAAGTGTCACTTGGGAAAAAAGTGTAAACCCCTGTTTTTGGGGCTTGACTCATGGTGGAAGGGGCCTCAGCAATCTGCATTTTACAGATAAGGAACAAGATCCTAGGGAAATTAAATGACTTAGGGTGACACAGTGGTCTGCTGGGAGACCATGCCTGTCTTTTAGCCAGAGTTCTGTTCCTTGGGCCAAGACACAAGGAATGTGCAGGCTCTAAGAGGGAAAAAAAGTATCTGAGGGTTTCATATTTTAGCAAGTAATAGATAAACTTTGAATGAAAAATACTAGATTTTTCAATTTCAAAATATAGTTTATATATGCAGCATCGTGCATCTGACAAAGAATTTGAGTTAGTGTTAAGTGCTGACAAGATGAATAAAACACAACTGCTCTCAAATTGCTGTCTAGTGGAGGGACAGACATGTGGTCAAACAATTAAAAAACATCCTGATAGAGTATAATACAGGTATGACCAAAGAACCAGGTGATAGGAAAATGTGTTCAGGGAACAACAAGAAACTTTAGGTAGGTGTGAGGGAAGCCATTTGCTTGAATTGTGACTTGGTAGGTAGTGGTTCTCCCGACTAGTGAATGGAATCTGAGGCTTCCAAGCAGGACGACAAATTATGGGAAGGATGAAGGTATGACAGGTGTGGGTAATTCCAAACAGCGGAGCAAGGGTATTTGGGGGAATACTTGCAGGAACTCAGCTGAGCAGACTGAGCAGTGACTTACTTAGACTGGTCACTCTCCATCCTAAATTCACATTAGAATCACCTATGGAACTTGTTAAAAAATACTAGCTCTAAGAAATAAAGTCTATTAAAAACAAAAACAGGGGGACACCTGGGTGGCTATGTGGGTTAAAGCCTCTGCCTTCAGCTCAGGTCATGATTCCAGGGTCCTGGGATTGAGCCCTGCATCGGGCTCTCTACTCAACAGGGAGTCTGCTTCTCCCTCTCACTCTGCCTCTCTGCCTACTTGTGATCTCTGTCAAATAAATAAATAAAATCTTAAAAAACAAAAACAGGGGCACCTGGGTGGCTCAGTAGGTTAAGTGTCTGCCTTTGGCTCATGCCATGATCTTGAGGTTCTGAGATCCAGCCCCACATCAGCCTCCCTGCTCATTGGGGAATGTAAACCAAAGCCACAATGAGACGTCACCCCATTCCAGTCAGAATGGCTATTCTCAAAAAGACAAGTGTTGGTAAGGATGTGGAGAAAAGGGAACCCTTGTGCACTGTTAGTACAAGTTAGTGCAGCACTATGTAAAACAGTATGGAGGTTTCTCAAAAAATTAGAAATAGAAATATCATATAATCCAGTAATACCACTGCTGGGTATTTACACAAAGAATATGAAAACACTACTTGAAAAGTTATATGCACTCCTATGTTTATTGCAGCATTATTTACAAGAGTCAAGCAGTGGAAATAAACTAAGTGTCCATCCATAGTCTATAGATGAATGGATGAAGAAGGTATCATGTGTGTATGTGTGTGTGGTATACATATATGCATATATACAATAGAATATTATTCAACCACAAAAAAATTGCCACTTGCAACAACATCGATGGACTTAGAGGGTATTATGCTAAGTGAAATAAGTCAGAGAAAGACAAATAACATATGATTTCACTTATTTGTGAAATAAAAAAAATCCTGGAAATATAAACAAACTAAAACAGAGAATAAAATGGTGGATGCCAGAGGGAAGGGGGAATGGAGCACTGGACAATATAGATGACTTCCAGCTATAAAATTAATAAGCTGTGGGGATGAAAAATACAGCAAAGAGAGTATAGTCAATAATAATGTAGTAACTTTGTATGGTGATAGTTGGTAACTACACCTATTGTGGTGAGAATTGCATAATGTATAGAACTATTGAATAATGTACATCTGAAACTAATATAACATTGTATATCAACTTTGGTTCAATTTTTTAAAAAAAACTTATATTTTTAGAGTAGTTTGGATTTATAGCAAAATTGAGAGGAAGATACAGAGATTTCCCATATACCTCCTAGCCCGACACATGCAGAGCCCTCTCTATTATCACCCCCTGAAACTACATTGACATAGTATAATCACCAAAGTCCATAGTTTACCTTATGTTTCCCTCTTGATGTTGACGATGTTATGTGGGTTTGGACAAATATATAATGACATATATCCATCATTATTATGGTATCAGAGTATTTCACTGCCCTAAAAATCCCTTCTGTTCTGCCTATTGATTCCTCCCAACTACTTTCTTCTGCTCTTCAATTGCTGGCAAACAACTGATATTTTTACTATTTCTGTAGTTTTACCTTATCCAGAATATCATAAAGTTCTAATCATACATTTATTTGAGAGAGAGAGAGAAAGAGAGCGAATACAAGTTGGGGGAAGGGCTCAGAAAGAGAGAATCCCGATGTGGGTCTCAATCTCATGACCCCAAGAACACGACCTGAACAGAAATCAAGAGTCAGTCACCCAACTGACTGTGCCACCCAGGCCCCAATAAATAACTACTTTAAAAAATTCATTTTAGAATGAATTTAGAATGAATTAGAATTGTCCTCTTCATCATCGAATAATGAAAACAAAGAAAAAGAATTGTAAGCCCCTGCAATCTCCTATGACAGAGATGACTACTTTCTGAACCCCACTGAGTTCTTTCAGTGTGTACCCATCACTCTCCATTTCATTTAATGGCTATTTTTTTTTTGAAGATTTTATTTATTTGTTTGAGATAGAAAGAGAGAGAGAGAGAGAGAACATGAGTGGGGGTGGGGAGGAGAGGCAGAGGGAGAGGGAGAAGCAGACGAGGCTTGATCCCAGGCCCAGGGGACCATGACCTGAGCCAAAGGAAGACACTTAACCAATTGAGTCATCCAGGCACCCCTTATAATGGCTATTTTAAAATTTAATTTTTATTAAATAATTATCTTACATCAATCCCATTTACAACTGCACCTAAGACCATAAGATACTTAGGAGTAAACCTAATCAAAGAGGCAAAGGATCAGCACTGTAAAAACTACAGAACGTTTATGAAAGAAATTTAGGAAGTAACAAAGAAATAGAAGAACATTCCATACTCATGGATGGTAAGAACAAATATTGTTAAAATGTTAATTATAATGTTACCCAGAGCAATCTACATGTTCAGTGCAATCCTTATCAAAATACTATTAACTTTTTTCACAGAACTAGAACAAATATTCCTAAAATTTGTATGGAACCAGAAAGACCCCGAATAGCCAAAGGAATATTGAAAAAGAAAACCAAAGCTGGTGGTATCACAATTCTGGACTTCAAGCTCTATTATAAAGCTATAATCATTAAGACAGTATGGTACTCGCACAAAAACAGACACAGATCTATGAAACAGAATAGAAAACCCAGGAATGGACCATCAACTACAGTCAACTATTTTTTGACAAAGCAGGAAAGACTAGCCAATGGAAAAAAAGGCAGTCTCTTCAACAAATGATGCTGGGAAAATTGTACAACCCAATGGAGAAGAATGAAACTGGACCATTTCCTTATACCATACACAAAAATAGACTCAAAATGGATAAAAGACCTAAATGTGACACAGGAATCCATCAAAATCCTAGAGAAGAACACAGGCAGAAGAACACCTCTGTGACCTTGGTTAAAGCAACTTGCCAGACACATTTCCAAAGGCAAAAATGAACTATTGGGACTTCATCAAGATGAAAAGATTCTGCACAGCAAAGGAAACAATCAACAAAACCAAAAGACAACCTACAGAATGGGAGAAGATATTTGCAAATGTCTTATCAGATAAAGAGCCAGTATCCAAGATTTAGAAAAAAACTTACCAAACTTAACACCCAAAGAACAAATAATCCAGTCAAGAAATGGACAGAAGACATGAGACATTTCTCCAAAGAAGACATCCAAATGGACAACAGACACGTGAAAAAATGCTCCACATAACCTGGCATCAAGGAAATACAAATCAAAACCACAATGAGATACCACCTCACATTAGTCAGAATTGCTAAAATTAACAAGTCAGGAAATGACAGATGTTGGCAAGGATGTGGAGAAAGGGGAACCCTCTTACACTGTTGGTGGGAATGCAAACTGGTACAGCCATTCTGGAAAACAGTATGCAGGTACACCTAGAAGTTTAAAATAGAGCTACCCTAGGACCCAGCAATTTTACTGTAAAAGATACAAATGTAGTGATCTGAAGGGATACCTACACCCCAATGTTTATAGCAGCAATATCTACAATAGCCAAACTATGGAAAGAGCCTAGATGTCCATCAACAGATGAATGGATACATAAGATGCAGTATATATACACAATGGCATACTATTCAGCCATCAAAAAATTGAAATCTTACCATTTGCAATGACATGGATGAAATTAGAGGGTATTATGCTAAGTGAAATAAGTCAATAGGAGAAAGAATCACATGATTTCACTCATAGGTGGAATTTAAGAAACAAAACAGGATCATAAGGGGAAGGAGGGAAAAATAAAATAAGATGAAATCAGAGAGGGAGACAAACCCTAAGAGACTCTTAATCATAGGAAACAAACTGAGGGTTGCTGGAGGGTAGGAAGGTGGGAGAATGGGGTACCTGTGTGATGGGCATTAAGGAGGGCATGTGATGTAATGAGCACTGGGTGTTATATGCAACTGATGGATCCCTGAATACTATCTCTGAAACTAATAATATACTATATGTTAATTGAATTTAAATAAAATAAAATCTAAAAAAATAGTTCTCTTGCATTTTCTTATAATTTTCCCTTTCAGAAAAATTTATAAGGGTTCAAGAAACCAGAAGAAGACAGCATGTTATGATACAGGTTCTAGAACTGCAGAGAGAGCACAAGAGGATCCCATACCTTAAAGTGACCAAAGCAAGTGATAGTGAGAAAAATCTGTAAGGTGGGAGCCATGGCTTAAAGGCAATTCACCAAGGTAAATCAAGAAAAAACATATCTGGAAGACAGAGACCAAAGAAATACAGAAATGTGAATTAGAATTCAGCAATTTAAACTTGGAATTGCTTTGTTGACCCAAAGACCTACAGGGAACATTGAGACAAGACTGCGACTATAGCTTAGTGGTTTGTGTGTTATATTCCTCAAGAATGGTGATGACAGGGGCACCTGGGTGGCTCATTCAGTTAAGTGCCTACCTTCAGCTCTGGTCATGATCCTGGGATCCCAGGATTGAACCCTGACATCAGGATCCCTGCTCAGCGGGGAGTCTGCTTCTCCCTCTCCCTCTGTTCCTTCCCCCATCATGCTCTCCCTCTGTCTCCTTCTCAAATAAATAAATAAATAAAATCATAAAGGAAAAAAAAAAAAGAATGGTGATTGGATCTTTTTTTTTTAAGATTTTATTTATTTATTTGACAGACAGAGCTCACAAGTAGGCAGAGAGGCAGGCAGAGAGAGAGGAAGGGAAGCAGGCTTCCTGCTGAGCAGCTAGCCCGATGCGGGGCTCGATCCCAAGACCCTGGGATCATGACCTGAGCCGAAGGCAGCGGCCTAACCCACTGAGCCACCCAGGCGCCCCCCAGTTATCGGATCTTGACAGCAATCCTGCTCACCCTTCATTCAGAACACCAGCATTTGCCTATCTCAGGCATTCCAAGCTGAGGTGCTAATTCTGATCCTACTATATATATATCTATAGATATATATATAGTATTTTATATACTTTTAAACAAACTATATGAGCCTTTTAAATTTTTCTCTCGACATCTATAAGCAGACACACTCACAGGAAAAGGTCCAGAAATATATGCAATAATCTCTTAACAATGTTTGCTTAAGGTCAGGAGCTAAAATAGCAGTAAGATAAAAGTAGGTTTTTAATTTTTATTCTATTTTTTTAAATTTTAATTCCAGTGTAGTTAATATAAGTGTTATATTCATTACAGGTATACAGCATAGAGGTTCAACAATTCTATAAGGCAGTGCTCATCACAACTGCATTCCTTAATGCCCATCATCAATTTCACCCATCCCCTCACCACCACCCCTCTGGTTTGTTCTCTATAGTTGAGTCTGTTTCTTAGTTTGTCTCTTTCTCTTTTTTTCCTTTGTTAATTTTTTTTTTCTTAAATTCCACAGATGAGTGAAATCATATAGTATTTCTCTTTCTCTGACTGGCTTATTTCACTTAGCATTATACTCTTCTAGAGCCATCCATGATGCTGCGAATGGCAAGATTTCATTCTTTTTTTATGGTCAAAATTATGGTCAAAAATTATTCCATCTATCTATCTACCTACCTACCTACCACTCTTCTTTATCCATTGTATCCATTCATCTATCAATGGACACTCAGTTTTTTTTTGGATTTTTTCCCTTTCGGCACTTTGAATATATTATGCCACTCTCTTCTGGCCTATAAAATTTCTGTTGAACAATCTGCTGATAGCCTCCTGGGTTTTCTCTTGTATTTACATCAAGTGTTTTCTTTTCTCCTGATTTTAAAATTCCTTCTTTATCACTGCTTTTTGCTATTTTAATTACTATGTGTCTGTCTTGTGTGGACCTCCTGGGGTTGATTGCTGGGAGATCTCTGTGCCTCCTGGATCTGAATTTCTGTTTTCTTTCCCAAATTGGGAGGGGGGGGGGTTCAGCTATTATTTCTTCACATTTTCTAATCCCTTTTCTCTCTTCTTCTTCTGGGATCTCTATAATGCAAATGTTATTACACTTGACTGGGTTCCCCAAGTCTATCCTAATTTCACATAACTTTTTTCTCTCACCTGCTCAGCCTACTTACTTTCAATTACTCAGTCTTCCAGATTGCTGATATGTTCTTCTGCTTCTTCTAATCTGTTATTTGTTCCATCTAGTATATTTTTAATTTCAATTATTGTGTTCTTTATCTCTGACTGGTTCTTTTTTAATCTCTTTGTTAAGGGTCCTCCACTCTTTTCTCAAGTCCAGTGAGTATCTTTATGATCATTATTTTAAATTCTCTATCAGGCGTGTTACTCATTTCGATTTTGCTTAGGTCCCTTGCTGTAATTTTGTCCTGTTCTTTCATTTGAGACATATTCCTGTCTCATTTCGTCTAACTCTCTGAATCTGTTTCTGTTTGGTAGAAAAGTCTTTGCCCTTGAAAGTAGTGGACAGGGTGTGCAGTTTTAACAAGGTGGTGCCAATCCTTTTCCACAGGGGATGAGCAGCTGCCACAGAGACCAGAGCCAGAGGGGGCTTCTCCACAAAGCACATGCAGCAGGCAGGGGCTGGAGAGCATACAAGTTGTGTGCGCTGGTCCTTTTCCATGGGGGATGCACAGCTGTCAGCAAGATGGGGCCGGGTGGGGCAGGCAGTTTTAACAAGGTGCGCATGTCCTCCATGGGAAGTGACTGCCATGTCACTGCCAGGACTGAGGCTCCGCCAAGTGTGTAGTCCAGATATGCAATGTTGGCAAGGTTTGTACTAGTCTTCTAGGGGAAGGGACTTGCAGTGCTGGGATTGGGTCGAGCCTAGCTGGAGGGCGCAGCATGTGGTTTAAGCAGTTAGGTAGTGAATGTCA
Organism: Lutra lutra; assembly: GCF_902655055.1. Classification (NCBI taxonomy): domain Eukaryota; kingdom Metazoa; phylum Chordata; class Mammalia; order Carnivora; family Mustelidae; genus Lutra; species Lutra lutra. The sequence goes on from NC_062284.1 coordinate 63,948,139, forward strand.
GTGCTTCGCTGGTTTCTGCACGTGGCTCTGTGTTTATGCTGGGGGGAGTATGTGTAAGGGGGGTGGGCGGGAATGATGTCTGCCAGCTCCTTTGGATAAATAAGATGTGGTATATTTTAATTGAGCTTAATTGAAATCAAGTCCTTAACTGAACTCTGAGATTAGTGAATAATTCTCCCTCCCATATCCCCCAGGCATTTTTCCAATTGCTGCTTCTTAGCCAAGTCTTAGCCAAATCTCCATGAGCTATTTTTTGTGCTGTCTCTTTAAGGGCAGGGACTCAGTTTCCTATCACTCTCCCAGCTCTGAAACTGCTGATTTGTAATTTTCCAGGCTTTAAGTCCTATGGGTATAAGAACTCATGAAATTTGGGTGCCTGGGTGGCTCAGTGGGTTAAGCTTCTGCCTTCAGCTCAGGTCATGATCTTAGGGTCCTGGGAATGAGCAAGGGATCAAGCCCTGCATCTGAGCTCTCTGCTCAGCAGGGAGCCTACTCCCCCTCTCACCTGTGATCTCTCTGTCAAATAAATAAATAAAATCTTAAAAACAAAAGACAAAAAACTCATGAAATTCAGCCCAGCCCCTCTGGTTTTCAAAGCCAAATGTTTTAGGGATTCCTCTTCCCAGTGTAGGCTCCCAGGTGTGATAGTCTGTTTCTCTATCCTCACCACACCCATAGCTCTCTTCCTTCAGCAACCAGACACATGGGATTTAACTCTCTATCTCATCTCTGCCCTTCCTACCCTCTTCCATGCAGACTCTACTCTACATTTAGTTGTGGTGTTTGTTTTGCCAGTCTCCAGGTCGTTTCCGCAGTTATTTACACTGATGTTGGTGTTATCTATAGTTGTGTCTGTGGGACGAGGTGAGCTTAAGGTCCTCCTACTTGGCTATCTTCCCCGGAAATCCAGAACAATCAAAAGTAGACTTTTTTTGAAGATTTATTTATTTATGAGAGAGAGCGAGCGAGCACATGAACAGGGGGTAAAGGAGCAGAGGGAGAGGAAGAGAAAGTCTTTTTTTTTTTTTTTAAGATTTTATTTATTTATTTGTCATAGAGAGAGAAGCGAGAGTGAGCACAGGGAGACAGAGTGGCAGGCAGAGGCAGAGGGAGAAGCAGGCTCGCTGCCAAGCAAGGAGCCCGATGTGGGACTCGATCCCAGGACGATGGGATCATGACCTGAGCCCAAGGCAGCTGCTTAACCAACTGAGCCACCCAGGCGTCCCGAGGAAGAGAAAGTCTTAAGCAGAATCTGTGCTGAGCACGGAGCCCAACCCAGGCGGGGCTCCATCTTATAACCCTGAGATCCCACCACCCAAGCCAAAACCAATAATCAGTTGCTCAACTGACTGTGCCACCCAGGTGCCCCTTGAACGTAGACATTTTAAAAAATAAATTACTCTACATACTTCTATATGATTTGAATTTTTACATCTTTTATTATTTGTGTATAGTCCATTCTTTAAAAAAATAAGGTAGTTACATAGGCAGAAAGAAAAAAATACCGGGTGCCTGGGTGGCTCATGGGTTGAGCCGCTGCCTTCGGCTCAGGTCGTGATCTCAGGGTCCTGGGATCGAGTCCCGCATCGGGCTCTCTGCTCAGCAGGGAGCCTGCTTCCCTTCCTCTCTCTCTGCCTGCCTCTCTGCCTACTTGTGATCTCTGTCTGTCAAATAAATAAATAAAATCTTTAAAAAAAAATAAAAATAAATAAATAATAAATAAATAAATAAATACCTTGTTTGCCTCCCCAGCCAGAGATGATCACTTATCAGTGTTCAATTTGGCATAGTTAGCTTTTCAAGAGATTTTCATTTTTTATTTGTATTTTATTTTAAAATTTTAAAAGATTTTACTTTTAAGTAATCTCTACACCCAACATGGGGCTCCAACCCACTACCCTGAGATCAAGAGTTTCATGCTCCACCAAGTGAACTAGCCATGCACTACTGTTTAATTAACTAGTTAATTAATTAATTTTATATTAAATCTTAAATTAATTTTATATTAAATCTTAATTTAATATAAAATTAATTTAAAAGATTTTATTTATTTGACAGAGAGAGAGCACAAGCAGGGGGGCAGCAGGCAGAGGGAGAGGGAGAAGCAGGCTCCTGCTTAGCAGGGAACCCATAGGGCACCATCCCAGGACACTGGGATCATGACCTGAGTGGAAGGCAGCCGCTTAACTGACTGAGTCACCCAGGTGCCCCTGTTATATGTTTTTTAAATGGTCACTGTTGAAACTGAAGATGACACAAATACATGGAAAGACAGTCTCTGCTCACGGATTGGGAAAGCAAATATTGTTACAATGTCCACACTATCTAAAGCAATCTACTAATTTATGCAATTCCTCATCAAAATGTCAACAGCATTTTTCATAGAACTAGAATGAACAGTCCTAAAATTTGTATGGAGCCACAAAAGACTCTGAATAGCCAAAGCAATCTGGAGAAAGAAGAATAAAATCACAGTCCCAGATTTCAAAATATACTATACCTTTGTAGTATATCTATAGTAATCAAAATAGTACAGTATTGGCACAAAAATAGGAACATATTTCAATGGAACTGAATAGAGAGCCCAGAAATAAACCCACGATTATATGGTAAATTAATCTACAACAAAGAAGGCAAGAATATGGAATGGGAAAAAGAGTCTCTTTAACAAACAGTGTTGGTAAAATTGGACAGCTACATGAAAAGAATGCAACCCGACCACTTTCTGACACCATACACAAAAATAAACTCAAAATGGATTAAGGGCCTAAATGTGAGACCTTAAACCATAAAGATCCTAGAAGGGAACACAGGCAGTAATTTCTCTGACATCAGCCATAACATCTTTCTAGATACTTCTCCTGAGGCAACGGAAACAGAAGCAAAAATAAACTATTAGGACTATATAAAAATAAAAAGCTTCTGCACAGCAAAGGAAACAACCAACAAAACTAAAAGACAACCTATTGAATGGGAGAAGATATTTGCAAATCACACATATGATAAAGGTTTAGATCCAAAATAAGTAAAGAACTATAAAACTCAACACACTCAAAAACAAATAATCTGATTAAAATGGGCAGAAAACATGAACAGACATTTCTCCAAAGAAGACATACAGATGGCCAACAGATACATGAAAAGATGATCAACATCACTTGTCCTCAGGGAAATGCCACAATGAGATATCCCCTTACACCTGATAGAATGGCTAAAATAAAAAACACAAGAGACAGTGGTGTTGGAGAGGATATGGAGAAAAAGAACACTTGTTCATTGTTGGTGGGAATACAAACTGATGCAGCTCCTGTGGAAAACACTAAGGAGTTAAAGATAGAATTATCATATGATGCATTAATTCCACTACTGGGTATTTCCAAAGAATACAAAAACACTAATTCGGAGGAATACTTGCACCCCTATGTTTACTGCAGCATTATTTACAGTAGCCAAATTATGGAAGTAGCCCAAGTATTAATAATGGATGAATAGATAAAGAAGATGTTGTGTGTGTGTGTGTGTGTGTGTGTGTGTGTGTGTGTATACACACATATATAATAGAATACTACCTAACCATAAAACAGACTGAAATCTTTCCATTTGAATTACATGATGGATCTAGAGGGTATAATGCTAACTAACGAACGAAGTCAGCCAGAGGGAAAAAAAAATATGATTTCACTCATATGTGAAATTTAAGAAACAAAACAAATGAACAAAGAAAAAAAAGACAAACCAAACAACAACGCCGACAAAAACAGACTCTTAACCATAGAGAAAAAACCAGTGGTTACCGGAAGGGAGGTAGGTGGGAAGATGAGTAAAATAGGCAAAGGGGATTAAGAGTACACATATCTTGATGAGCTCTGAAAGTTGCTGAATCAACTATACTGTACACCTGAAACTAATACAACACTGTATGTTAATTATACCGGAATGAAGAAGGGAAGGAAGGGAGGAAGGGAAGGAGGAAAGAAGGAATGAAGGAAGGAGAAGGAAGGAAGGGATGGAAAGGAAAAGAGAGGAAAGGAGGAAAGAAAGAAAGAGAAGGAGGGAAGGAGGGAGGGAGGGGGAAAGGGAGAAAGGAAGGCAGGCAGGCAGTCTGGCAAGCAGCATTGCACTGAGTGTACATATTTCCAAGAACATGGCTTTGGAAAGTATTATTTTGTTTAATGTCCAGTTTTTCAAATTATATTTTGATAATGTCAGAAGAAATAAAATATAAGAAATGGTCACTGGTATTATTATTATGTTTATTTAAAAATTTTATTAAATAATAATTGTTACATCTTACTTTTTTTTTTCACTCTAATGAAAACATTAGAAAAACATTTTTTTTTTTTTTCCTAATGAAAACATGGGATACATGGAAACAATACAGGCACTGGCAACTGTTGTCTTTTCTAGTGTTTGTGTACAACCACTCTCCCAATATCTTTGAGTTGTTGCTTTTTACTTTATTTTATACCCTAAGTTCTTGAGGAAAAATTCAAGGTCTTTCCTTAATAAAATAAATATTTTGTCTGTGATATGGCCATTAAGGTTTTAAGGGCAAAAATAGCTTTATCTCTCCCCGTACTCTAGGCTTTTTTTTCTTTTTAATTTTCATTTTTTAATTCAGTGCAATTTAGTTTAGTTTCTAACTTCATAATTTTGGTTTCTAGCATTATCTATTTTCAGTTCATTGCCTTTTATTTTTATTTTTATTTATTTATTTTAAAGATTTTATTTATTTATTTGTCAGAGTGAGCACAGGCAGACAGAGTGGTAGGCAGAGGCAGAGGGAGAAGCAGGCTCCCGCTGAGCAAGGAGCCCAATGCGGGACCCGATCCCAGGACGCCGGGATCATGACCTGAGCCAAAGGCAGCAGCCCAACCAACTGAGCCACCCAGGTGTCCCAGTTCATTGCCTTTTAAACTTCTAACTTTAGCCATATGCTTGTTATTAAATTCCTCTTTTTTGTAAAGAACAGCCTATTCATCTGCCATTGGAACATCCCATGGAATCTCACTGAAGATCAGAAACAGTTTTTAGAGGTCTCAACCTTCTCTTTTAACCTTCACAAAGGTAGTGTCCTACTGACCTCTTTACTATCCCTATGGAACATACCGGAGTTCTCAACTTACTGATTCCCTGTCTGAACGAACAGAACTTTTTTTCAGAAGTGTGATATGGCATAAAAAAATTCATAATCCCTACTTTGATCTAATTTTCTTTTAGTATCTGAGTTCTAACTCTTCTCTTTATAATCCATTTCTGACCTTTGAACACATCTATCTTGTCCTATCTCTATAGGTTCTGGTTTCAACTCATGCTATCAGGGGACTTTCTCACTTTGGCTCTTGGTAGATATACTATCCTAGGCAAGTGCTGGCCCTTGATGGGCATCATTCTGTTATAGCAAAAATGTTTCTCAAATGGCATCTGATATGGTCTAAATAAGATTGATCTTTACTATAGTCTAATTAAGATTAAGTAATAAATACTCATTGCTTAGAAATAAGTAACCATTGAACTAAAGTCAACAAAACTCTTTTTTTCTAATATTAAAATATACAATTGTTTGGAGGGGAGGGGAAACAACTTGAAATAAATCAGAGAATACCTTCACATTCATCGTTCTTCTTATATACTTCAAATTTGTACTTAATGCCTTCTTCCTTCTGGACATTAGAAAGATTGAATGAATGAATCAATTTCTGGAAAAAAAGTGTCACTTTCAAATTCTGCATAATCCTTGTCACAAATAGTCTAAGGTGGCCTGGCTTGTTCACGGCTTTCTTATAAACAGAACTGCCTCCCAACTATCCTAATCATGTCCACTTTATTTGCTAATTCTGGTTGCTCAAAAAATTTTAAGACATCATCCAGACTTTCAGCAAGAAAATGAGTTTCCTATGGATGTTCCTTGAGGTCTCTGAGCACTAAATTAATCAAATTAATTAAATTTAATCAAATTAATGTCTTTTAAAAGTAGATTCTTCTTGGGAATAGAGAACCATGTCTTCCTACCCATAATCACCAAATTCTGTTTACCTTCTACCGAGGAGTTATGTGGTCATTCTTTTGAAATACTTGAACTCATTCCTGAATGAGGGCCACAGCAGGTCCCCGTTCTTGCTGATATCCCTGTTCTGGGACACAGAGAGGACACAGTTTAGCAGACAAACCTTGACAGCAGCTGATACACACCTCTGAGCTGGCACACCAGCCCAGCTTTACGGGGAAATTGTCTCCTTGGACTCTAGCCTTTTAGAAAAAAATCAAAGACTAGCCAAAGACTAACTAACTGGGTCCTAGATATCTGAGCAGTTTGATTGGAAAATTCATGCATTAAAAACAATTCTGGGGGCGCATGGGTGGCTCAGTGGGTTAAAGCCTCTGCCTTGGGCTCGGGTCATGATCTCAGGGTTCTGGGATCAAGCCCCGAGTTGGGCTCTCTGCTCAAGGGGAAGCCTGCTTCTCCTCTCTCTGTCTGCCTGCCTCTCTGCCTACTTGTGATCTCTCTGTCTGTCAAATAAATAAATAAATAAAATCTTGTTTAAAAAAAAAAAACCAAAAAAACAATTCTGATACTTTGGAGAGCAAAAGAAGGAAGGTAAACCTAGGGGGAAAAGAAAACCTGGTAAATAGAAATGAGAAAAAAAATTTAGTCATGTATCAAGCACTTACTATGATTAAAAAGTCTCTGACACAAAGAAGACATTTCTGTCTTTATAGCACACAGGCCTAACTGAAGACTACGGTAATGTATGTGAGGCTTCCAAACCCCCATGGGCCACTTCCTCTTTTTACTGTCTTCATTAGAAAAAACACTGAGCACTCTTGCTGCCACACAAGGCCATAGTACTATTTGAAGGGGTTTTCTAGGCATCCTGACTGTCTAGAAACAGGCATGTCATTTTCATCGTCTGAAGAATCAGGGAACATGTTAGGTTGAGCTCCTGCAGAAGCAGTCCCCAATGTCAGAATCTGGATGTATATGACTTATAAAAACAGGTATTCAAGGAGAAATCAATAAGGGCTTAGATGGGGGGGGGGGAGAAAGAGAGGGAATGGGAAGAAGCCAAGTGAAGGGGTGATTTCAGAAGTCACACACTCAGCCTGGTCCCAGGGGAGCTCTAAAACACAGGAATACCTCTCAAAGTTAGTTCTGTCCTGGAGCAAAGGAGCTGGGCTTTGGCACCTCATATCGGCTTGTTTTTGGCTATATGTTACAGAGTGTGTTGTGGGATGAACATGAAATTCCCAGGTACTACCAGCTCACTCCAGTGCCTTAGGGTAACGTGCAGGGAGGGGGTAATGTGCAGGTGCTAGCTGTTAGCAGCAAAATATGAAAAAGCTGGGTATGGACTCACAGAGTCTGGGTGGGGCATCAGTGTGCTACTGAGAGTTTCCTGTTAACTTCCTCTGCAGGGCCCACAACACATGCAGTCCCTAACTTCCATTAAAAGTTCCAAATTTCTAGGGGCTAGCATTAAAATATAGATGCCACTGAACTCAGACCTAAGTTTGAATCCTAATTCCACAAAAGAAACTGGCTTTCTACTGGAGAAATCATTACTACTGGCTTGACCCTTTGGACCATATCCATAAAATGGAATAATTATTCCTGCATCATAAAGTTTATTCACTTACTCAATCAATCATTTATTCAATAAATATGGAGCATCTACACCATGCCAGACACTGTTCAAGCGTTATTCTGAGAAGGAGATGGTAAGAAGAACTCTGTGAAATGTACAGCTCAGGGCAACTGCTTTTACTTGCAGTGTTATTTATTTTCATAGCTTCCTAGATCAAGTAAAAATGACCTAAACCACAGCAAAGGGATAAAAGGGAAAACTTTTAAGCACTTAACTGGTGAAAAAAACAATCCATGCTTCCACTCCTTTTCATGAAGGGCTTTAGGTAAAAGTCCTGACTCATTCTGGACAGTTCCCCAAAGGGGATCCTGCTCTCTTCTGGAAGGATTTCTGGGAATGATCTTGATCAGAGAATATACAAACTGCATTCTCAGGAGCTTCTGGTCCTGCCTCTGACACAGTTCATCCTTTCAAACCTCTTAATTTTTCCCAGCCTCAGTTTTCTTACCTGTAAAACGAAGTTTTCTTCATAAGCGGGTCACGTGTATATGGGAGCCTTCTCTGCTAGATTTTTAGGGCGGGGAGTCAGTTCTCAAGCTCAGGCTTGACAGACTGAGATGGACACAGGCCCCAGGACTCCACTGTAGATTAGAAGTTTTAACTCCAATCAAATCCAACGCCCCCACCCCATTTTCTCCAACACTTCCTTATTACAATTCTTTAATGGTACCCCTTTACTAATTCCAATTGTGAAGGCTAAGCAATTTAGTATGTGAATGCTCTGGCCCAGCTTCAGAGGCTCATGGAAGGAGTATCAGATGCTTGCAACTGGCCTAGGATCTCTGTAAGCCATGACACTGAAGACAGAGTGGCACTATATTGATGGCTCAGAATCAGATATAGTATTGCTGTCTGTGGTGTGTTCCTCCTAAACAGTGAATATCTCTAGGAAAAATTCCAAATACAAAAAACAAACCGAAAACACATTTTCCTTTTAGTTATCTGATAGTTGGGTTCCTGGAAAATTCAGTTATATGGTCCTATTACCTGCCTGACCCCCTGATCTCAGAAAATCTCAAGTAGAGGATTCTGCTTAGCCAGCCTACCTTGTAGGAACTAGGTTTTAGAAGCTTCTGTCTAGCTATCAGTCTTATCTTTTAGAAACAAACTAACAAACTGCTGGAACAGAAAAAGAAATATTTGAGGAAGGTGCCTGCCCAGATGATTCAGAAAGTGTGGCAGTTACCGCAACTTCATTGTAATGTTGAAATCCCCTTCTGAATATCCCAAATGATAATAAAAGGAGCCTGCTTTCCTTTGTTCTGGGATAGCAGCTGTGAAAATGATTCCCCATGATCTCCCTGTCTGTACAAATAAAGTTGCCCCTGAGGCAACTCTATTTGGTGTAGTCTCTGTCCATAAGTCATGGAGGAGTGGGCCCACTTTGGTAACAGTCCTGGCATACTAAATAGTTAATACAGGGGCTCCTGGGTGGCTCAGTGGGTTAAGCCTCTGCCTTCAGCTCAGGTCTTCATCCCAGGGTCCTAGGATTGAGCCCCACATCGGGCTCTCTGCTCAGCAGGGAGCCTGCTTCCCCCTTTCTCTCTCTGCCTGTTTCTCTGCCTACTTGTGATCTCTGTCTGTCAAATAGATAAATAAAATCTTAAAAAATAGTTAATACATATTCAAGAAATAAAATAATTGAAAAATAAAACATATTTTTACATGTGATTGTAAAGACCAGATTATAAGCAGGTTTCCATACATTGAAAGAGAGAGAGAGAGAGAATGAATGAATATGTATGTGGGGCGGGGGTGGGGTGGGGTGGGGTGGGGTGGTGGGAAGCTGGGGCCCTTGGCCCTCAGCCCCTATGCCAGTTGGAACAACTAAAAATAGCCGGCGTTAATTTCCAAAGCTTTTAGAAAGGCATATTGCCTCTATTGAATGAGAACCACTTTTCTAGAGAGTTGCTGAGCTAATAATCAGGGGAAAGAATAAACAAACTGGTGCCTCCTCTTTCTCAGAAAGCAGAAGCCTGCAGAAAGAGGAAACAAAGGATGGGAAACTCCCCTTTTCTAACCTAGAACATGGCTTTCCGCCCAGAGACTGGTGACAAGCCACCACGGACTCGGGTTTTTTGATTGGTCAGTTGAGAAACTAAAATAGTTGGGTTAAAAGGAGGGAAACCCCCAATGCTTTCCGCCGTCCAGTCGATAACTTGCACTGAGACCCCTCGCTTCATGACATTGGCTATTTTTCGTTGAGCGCTGCCGCCAGCCTGAGCGAGTTCACGGTGAGTTCCTGTCCCCTGCCGCCCCCTCCCTCCGCTTCTCTCTATCCGCAGGCTCTCCCTGGCCCTGTAGCAAATCTGTCCTTTTTCCGGGCCCAATGTGGCCAGGCAACTGGTTTCGGCTTGCTGAGGCTCTGTCCAGATCCTCAGGGAAGCAGCTGAGAGGCCAGGAAGTGGAGCGCCGTGGGAACCCACGCTTCCAGCGCATTCTCGCTCGATAGTTCTCTGGGCAGGACTGGGCTGATCAGGACAGAGTAGCGCAGTCACTGATGGGGTCCGTGGTGGGTGCTGCTTTTTGGGGCAGCTCAGCCACGACCGGAAGGTTCTGTTTCCCTGGGCACAGCGCGAAGAAGGAAGAGTAGGACGGTCAAAGAAGACTAATACTGGAGGGCGGTGATCTGGCAAAAAGCAGGTGTCTGGGGGAGTCTAAAAGAACTGCTTCGGTAATAGGTTGGCGCTTCCAGTGGATCCCTAGGCATTATGCCTTCGTGAGGGTGCCCTCCTCTCCATTTTCCTTTAGGACCCCACGCTTCCCCACCAGGTTCTAGGGCCAATGTCTGAATTCAGATTATGTCACATTGTTTTGTGTAACATTTCTATGGCAGCTTATGTGTTTGTTTTGGTAAAAGCTTTATTAAGATGTAATTCACAAACCATACAATTCATCTATTTAAACAATACAATTCAGTGGGCTTTAGTATATTCAGAGTTGTGCAAACATCACCTCAATTTTAGAACATTTTCATTCTCCAAAAAGAAACCCTATACCCATTAGCAATCACTTCCTATTTCTCCTCAATACCCCAGGCCTAAGGAACAACTCATCTTTCTGTTGCTATGGATTTGCCTGTTCTTGACATCTCATATTAATGGAATCATACAGCTTATGGTCTTTCGTGATTGGGTTCTACTACCTAATACGATGTTTTCAAAGATCATACATATTATAGCAAGTATCTGTACTTTATTCTTTTTTACTGCTGAATAAAATTCCATTGTATTGATACACAACATTTTGTTTACCCATTCATTAATGGGCATTTGTGTTGTTTCCACTTTTTTGCTATTAATATTGTTATCAACATTCACGTACAAGTTTTCAGATTGGACAGATGTTTTCAATTCTCTTGGGTATACACCTAAGAGTGTAGTTGCTGGGTCATACTGATGAGGGAGCAGGAGGCTGACTGAGGACAAAGCAAAAGCTGGCACCTTGCACCCCCTCTCCACCCCCTCCCCTCAGTAATATGTGTAACATTCCTGGCACCCCTGACCGCCATAAACAAGAAACAAATAGTTAACTTGCAGAGATCACAATCCTGCAAGACAGATATCTCCCAACTATCTTGATGTTAATGGCTTGCCAAAAGACAACATTGATCAAGCCACGAGACCTCCGGTATCCTGGCACCTTGTAGGCCCTCTTTAGCATATGAAAGCTCCGTTGAAACCTCCCTTTCCCTTACCTTCTCCCAAACGCACGGTATAGAACCTGCCATCCCTCACAACCCAGGGCAGCAGCTCTTCCTGCCCACAGGTCCTGTCCCCGTGCTTTAATAAACCACCATTTTGCACCAAAGATGTCTCAAGAATTCTTTCTTGGTCATCGGCTCCGGACCTCAGCCCACCAAACCTCATCTAGGTCCTAGAACTTCATCAATATGGTAACTCTATATTTAACCCTTTGAGGAACTGACAGACTGTTTCCCAAAGCTGCTGCACCATTTTACAATCCTACCAGCACTATATCAGAATCCCAATTTTTCTGCATCCTCACCAACACTTTATATTGTCTATTTTTTTTTTAGATTTTTATTTATTTATTTGACAGACAGAGATCACAAGTATGCAGAGAGGCAGGCAGAGAGAGAGGAGGAAGCAGGCTCCCTGCTGAGCAGAGAGCCAGGACCCTGGGATCATGACCTGAGCCGAAGGCAGAGGCTTTAACCCACTGAGCCACCCAGGCGCCCCAATATTGTCTATTTTTTAAAGATCATTTTTTCCCCAAAGATTTTATTTATTTGACACAGAGAGATCACAAGTAGGCAGAGAGGCAGGCAGAGGGGGAGGGGAAAGCAGGCTCCCCGAGGAGCAGAGAGCCCGATGTGGGGCTCGATCCCAGGATCCTGGGATCATGACCTGAGCTGAAGGCAGAGGCTCAACCCACTGAGCCACCCAGGCACCCCTATCTATTTTTTAAATTATAGTCATCCCAGTGGGTGTGAAACTGTATCTCATTATGGCTTTAATTTGCATTTCCCTAATGATGACTGAAGGTGCATTATTTTTTAAATTACAAAATAATTTTTAGAAAAGACTTACATGCTGAAGTTTTGAGAACTATAACTATTTACATCATTTGCCCAAAGTCACAGAGCCTAGACCCAAACCAAGTCTCTTTATGGCAAATGCTTGAACTCCATACCTTCTTTTATAAAACAGAATCTGGGATAAAACTTTTCAAGAAAATTTCTCTTGATAGCTGTTAGAAAAGGAATGCTGGGCAAGATGAACCTCTGCATAGACAAAATGGGTCATTTCTTATTTGTTATTAGAAACCCAAAGGTGCAAAGAACTTTTTGGTCTCTCCATTTTTACTTTGTAAAAAATAAGTGTTTTCAAGGTGCCTGGGTGGCTTAGTCAGTTAAGGGACCCTCTTGATTTTGGCTCAGATCATGATCTCAGGGTTTTTGAGATTGAGTTCCCAGTCAGGAGTCAGGCTCTGTGCTGGGTGTAGAGTCTGCTTAAGATACTCTCTCAACCTTTCTCTCTGCTCCTCCTCCTCCTTCTCTCACTCTCTTAAAAAAAAAAGTTTCCTTGAGATCCTCACACGGGATCTTGGATGAAGTAGTGACCCTTTCTTGGTATGAAGTGATTTTTTCTTTTTAAAATTTCTTTACCTATCATTTGAGAGAGAGAGAGAGAGAGAATGAATGGGGGGGGGCAAAGGGAGAGGAAGAGACGGTCCCAAGCCGATTCCACATGGAGCATGGGGCTCAAAGCCATGACCCCAGACCATGATTTGAGCTAAAATGCTTAGTCGAATGCACCACTTAGGTGTCCTGGCACAGTGACTTTGTGCTTTTCTTCATGTAAGTGCCCTTTGGGCTTCTCCTTTCCACTGCCATCAGGACATGGAATGTGGAAAGACAAAAGTTTAAACTTTGTTTAAGTGCATAACTATCAAAATATTTTGAGTACACATTTTTTTTCCTTTGGATATCTATCAATTTTACATTATTTTACTTATCAATCTTACTTTAGATATTACCAAAACTTAATTTTTCTTTTTTTTTTTCAGTTAAAAATTCAGATTGCATTTTCTTAAAAGTCATAAACCTGTACCTACCCACAGTGGTTGTGGAAGTGGAGACAGAAGGAACTAGAATCAGAGTTCAAATATGCCAGAAACTCTGGGCTCTAAATTCTTATGTAGAATCTAGTTAGAGAGTAACTGACCAACAAGTCTGAGAAACTGGAGACTTTAACATTCACTGTAAACTTTGGCACAGCTCACTTACTTCTCTGAAGACTGGATCCAACAAGCATAATGAATACAAGAATGTGCTATGGTAGCATGGTGAATTCCAGACAAACCCAAGAATTCCTTACAGCTGTGGAAGGAGGCCCAATTCCTGAGATGGTCTTAGAAGCAGAACTGATAGCTCTCAGGAAAAGTGATGAAATAGCTGACCTCACTGTAAATCCCTAGAACCTACATTGATTGACCTAACTTGCCACAACTCTGTTGTGATTGCTGAAGAAAGGAGGTGGCCAGGGGGAAACCATTGTGACTCCAAGGTCAAATTGGCAGCTTTGTGGTGAACAGTGATAAGGAGGAGTTGATGAGAAACAGTGATGTGACCAACAGTACCTGCCATAATCCCCTGGAAGAAGCTTTAAGTACTACCTGGTTATATCCGGTGTTGAATTTGTATGGATGGGTACTGCAAGATTGAACTGAGTAGGTGACGCACTTACTCTACAGAATGTGGCCACATCTTCTGCAGTCAGTGCCTCTGCACTTCCCTTAAATATAATAAAAATTGCTCAGTTTGTTTGAAAAAACTCAACTGCTATCAGTGCCACTGCATTTATATATGAGCTGTACTGTGTCATTCAGGACAGATAGAACCCTTAGCATGGAAACATGCCTCATGCAGAAACTATGGGCTGCTGGCATGCAGTATAATGGACTCGAAAAGGCTGCTTTAGGGGCACCTGGGTGGTTCAGTGGGTTAAAGCCTCTGCCTTCGGCTCAGGGTATGATCTCAGGGTCCTGGGATCGAGCCCCGCATTGGGCTCTCTGCTCCGTGGGGAGCCTGCTTCCCCCTCTCTCTCTGCCTGCCTCTCCGCCTACTTGTGATCTCTGTCTGCCAAATAAATAAATAAAATCTTTAAAAAGAAAAAAAGAAAAGCCTGCTTTAAAAAATTGTTCTCTGGGGCGCCTGGGTGGCTCAGTGGGTTGAGCCGCTGCCTTCGGCTCAGGTCATGATCTTGGGGTCCTGGGGTCGAGTCCCGCATCAGGCTCTCTGCTCTGTGGGGAGCCTGCTTCCCTCTCTCTCTCTCTCTGCCTGCTTCTCTGCCTACTTGTGATCTCTCTCTGTCAAATAAATAAATAAAATCTTAAAAAAAAAATTGTTCTCTGGAGTATATAAAAAATTCTTTCATTTCTCACACACTGTGAGACTGCTTTTTGGTTCCTTTAGTTTCCTACTTTAGGGCTGGACTTTAGTTGTCACAATGTGCCAGAGACCTGTGGTTGTTCTCAAAGCAATTTTTCCTTTTTTTCTCATAGGAATCAATTTTTAAATGACAACACATGGGCATTTTGACTCACATAAACAAGGGCAACATCATAGAGATAGTGGAGCAAGTGGATGGAAGGAACCAGGAAGACTGACAACTTTGCAACTCAGAGCCACCATACAAATTTGGACTTTTACTTGAGAGATAAATAAACGTTATTCTTGTTTAAGCAACCATATATGAGGTCTTATTTAGAACAATGGAAACTTTATTTTAATCAAAGGACCAGGCAGGGTGCTGTCTCTGGGTTTCTCTGGATTTCCTGATTCCACTGGAGTAGAAGGAAGTTAGTCAGTCTTTCTGGTATCATCTCCAATCAGCAGGGTTCAGGTGGGTATATGGGCAGGCACCATGTCCCCTAGACTCCTACTGGCCTTTGAGCTAGTCTGAGGAGTTGCCTAGGCATGTGGGAATCTAGGGTTGTTGTTCTGTGCTCTCTGACCTGTCAGGCCAGAGAGGAGATGCCAACACCCTGGCTTTACAGATGTGTCTGCCTCCACTACCCTGGTCAGCTAATCAACAAGCCAGCATGCCTCTCTGTGAACAAACACATCACTGCATCACCATCCCAACTGCTCCAGAGTTACTCACAGGCCTTAAGAAGACCTCCTCGGAACCTATGCTCCACCTCCAGCCAAACACATGCTTTTTCTTCTTTTGCAGAGGCAATTCATATAGCACTCATAATTCAGCCTGCACTTCAGAACTGGAGAGGATGGAATTTCTACAGTCCTCTCTCCTTTTCCCTCAGAATGAAATGGGCAGTAAAGTTTGTTCCTTCCTTTCTGTGGCTATAGCAGTGCTGCTCTCCAACATGGAGGCTCAGTGGTGCCAATGGAATGGTGCCCATCCATACAGTGTCGTATCTGTCTACACACTGCAGTCTCTGAAATGTCCTACACCCCAGGCTTTTGTTGCTTGACTTGGCACAGGCTATGCAAGATGAATGTGGTAGGAGGTGCCTGGGTGGCTCAGTTGATGAATTGGCTGTCTTAGGCTCAGGTCATGATCCCAGAGTCCTGGGCTTCCTGCTCAGTGGGGAGCCTGCTTTGGCCCCCACCCCCCTGCTCAGGTGCACGTGCACTCGTGCTCTCTCTTGCTCCTGCTTGCTCTCTGTCTTAAATAAAGAAAATCTTTTAAAGAAAAGATAAATGTGGTGTACTCCCTTCTGTGGGTTCCTTTGTATATTCTAAAATAAAAAGGGGAAGAAAAAGAATATGAAAATGAAAAAATTGAAAGCAATTTCCAAATATTACCTTTTTACCTTTCAGTACATCATCTTATGTGTCCTACTTTGGAGACTATTAATTGCTCTGTGACATAGCACAGTGTATCAGAAAACTGGCTAATGATTCAAACATCTGAGGTGCCTATTAAATGCAGAGTCTGCTTTTGCACATACTGCCTATGTGATCAGGGTAAAGACTCTCTCTAGTTTGTCAGCAGCCCTCAACTCTCTCTATTGTATTCTCCCTAGCTCACTACACATTTCCCTTACCTGCAAAGCTCATGTAGACATTTGAGTTTTTGGCTCTGCTTTAGGGGGAAAAAATAGAGGGGATTCTGACTTTTTCAGAAAATCAAGATGAATTTTATAGACAGCAAAATGAACTGATTTTTAAGTGTATAATTAGATGAGTTTGGATATGTATGTGTGTGTGTGTGTGTGTGTGTGTGTGTATAGTCATAATGACCAACACCCCAATCAAAATATAGAACAATTCCATCATTCCAGAAAGTTCCCTTATTCCCTCTTCTAGTCAATCCCCCTTAGCCCCCACAAGCACACTCATACATATGTTTGGGAACACTGACTTTTATTACTTCATTGTCTAGCCCAGCTCATCAGGGAGAAAAATTTGATAGGGATTTGGAGTATAAGCAGTAGATAGGGATCAAATATTTTAGTGGCAGCATGACTTATAATATTACCTCTTTTAAGAATTGAAGCAAGAAATAAATCAGTGAGAGAAAGACAAAAACCATATGATTTCACTGATATGTGGAATTTAAGGGACAAAACAGTTGAACATATGGGGAAAAAAGAGCAAGGCAAACTAGGAAACAGACTCTTAACTATAGAGAACAAACTGAGAGTTACTGGAGGAGAGGTGGGCAGGAGGATAGATTCAATGCCTTATGGGTTAAGGAGGACACTTGTAGTGATAAACACTGGGTGTTGTATGTAAATGATGAATCACTAAATTCTACACCTGAAACTAATATGTTAACTAACTGGAATTTAAATAAGAACTGAAGAAAGGAAAATAAAATGATACTTTAAAACAAAATGAAACAAAAATAAAAGTCTTTTGTGTGGACAGTCAGGGGTACAATAACTATTAATAAATATTAATTGAATGCAGAAAAAAGAGCTGAAGCAAGATTAGGAGGGAAACAAACCATAAGAGACTCTTAATATCAGGAAACAAACTGAGGGTTGCTGGGGAGTGGGGGCATAGGGATAGGATGGCTGGGTTATGGACACTGGGGAGGATATGTGCTATGGTGAGTGTTGTGAAATGTGTAAGCCTGTTGATTCACAGACCTGTACCCCTGAAGCAAATAATACATTATATGTCAATACAAAATTTTAAAAATTAAAAAAAAAATAATGACACCTGGCATTAAATAATAGCTATGGTCCAGGCACAGTACTAGGTGCTTCACACATCACAGGCAATCAAGTTATACTCTTAGGCAAGAACAGGAACGCAACAGGATGTAAGAGCAGAAGTTGAAGTGAGCTGCCACAGAGCATACAGACATGAATAACTTGGCTGACTATTGTACGTGGCTGTGGGAAGCAGTGAGAGGTAATGAAAAGAAGATTAAGGCCACATCATGAATAGAGCACTCTGTCCCGTGGTATGAAATTTAGGTTTATTCTGTAGTTGCTAAGGAGCCCCAAAGGCTCTGGAAGAAAGCCTCCAGAGAAAGATTTTTTTTTTTTAAAGATTTTATTTATTTATTTGTCAGAGAGAGAGAGGGAGAGAGAGCGAGCACAGGCAGACAGAATGGCAGGCAGAGGCAGAGGGAGAAGCAGGCTCCCTGACGAGCAAGGAGCCCGATGTGGGACTCGATCCCAGGACGCTGGGATCATGACCTGAGCCGAAGGCAGCTGCTTAACCAACTGAGCCACCCAGGTGTCCCCAGAGAAAGATTATTAAGGATTCAGCATGATCCCAGTGAAGGCCAAAGATGGTGTTTGAAAGTTGAAGGTAAAATATGGAGGAGGTGAGGAGGAGGAGGAGCCTAGGTGGCTCTGTCGTTAAACATCTGCCTTTGGCTCAGGTCATGACCCTAGGGTTCTGGGATTGAGCATCACTTTAAGCCCCTCATTGAGCCCGCATCAGGCTCTCTCTCTCTCTGCTCTCCCCCCTCTGCTCATGCTCTGTCTCTCACTTTCTCTCTCAAACAAAAAGAAATAAGATATTAAATAAATACATGGAGGTAAATAAATAAATAATTCCACCTGTTGATTTTCCTCTCAAAATAGAAGTGTATTTTTTGAAGTATATAAGAAAAAGGATGAAGGAACCTTGGTCTGAGGATGTTGGTAGTGCACATGTGCTCTTCTGCCCTCAGATGTCTAGCAGTTTCATTTTAGTACAGCCAGCAGAGCTATGCAAGCCTTTGAGCTGCGGCAACTCCTAGGAGATGGTGTTTGTTTGAAGGTGACAACGATAGGACTCCAGGGGGACAGCGATGGAAGTCTGGATTTAGCTTTCAGGTATCCTTTTGGAAAAGTAGAAGCTCATGCGACAAGAGTGGATATGGGATTAGGAGAGGTTGACATTCAAATGTATTCACTTGAGGACTGATCTAGCTTTAAACCAAGTTAGACTCACAGTGAGATAATCTGGCAATGCATATTTATCATTTCCTGCTGTTCACTGAGGTTACAGCAGAGAATGAAAGCCAAATATCTCGAGCTGGGGGGTGCCTGGGTGGCTCAGTGGGTTGAAACCTCTGCCTTCGGCTCGGGTCATGGTCCTGGGGTCCTGAAATCGAGCCCCGCGTCGGGCTCTCTGCTCTGCAGGGAGCCTGCTTCCTCCCCTCTCTCTCTCTGTCTGCCTCTCTGCCTACTTGTGATCTCTCTCTGTCAAAAAAAAAAAAAAAAAAAAAAAAAAAACTTAAAAAAAAAAAATCTCGAGCTGGGACATATCTGCATTTCATCAACCACAAACTGAAATGCAACTATTCAAGAAAGGGGTTAAGAGAGACAGAGTAGAGAAGTCCCACCCAAGTTTGGGGTTAAGAGAGACAGAGTAGAGAAGTCCCACCCAAGTTTCAGCAAGGACTGGTCTTTTCTATCATCCGGTCCACAGTGAATTCATGCCTCCTGTAAATATTAAGTACATCTGCCAGGAGAAACAAACTCCTCTCCAAGAACCTAAAATTGTTACAAAGGATTAAACTTTTAGGTCCCTTCCTTAGCTACTTTAATTAGGTCCCACTGATTTGATATTAAAATCTGTGTACTGTGATGACTGTCCCAGGGAGTGTTAACAGAGTAAAATAGGTTTCAATGACATCATTAGCTCAGTGTCTGTCACTAGAAGAGTAGCTTCCCTGCAGCAAAAACAGGGAGCAGCAGCAGCCGGCACCTGCACAAATGCACATGAACTCCCTGTGTTTCTTCCCTACTGGCCTCCTTGGGCCTTTCTGACAGCCTCATGGATACTTAGAACCACCAAAGCTCTCCAGAAGGCACAGATCTTTGTCTGCAGGCCCTGCTGTCCCAGTGTCCCATCCAGTAGTCCCTGGCTGGGTTGGGAGCTGAGGCTAGTAGGCAAGGTTGGGCCCTACTTACTGGGTATTCATGGTTAGGGGCAGCAGGCTATTCTGCCAGACTTATTTATAAACAGTTCTAGACATTTGTTAATACACAGTACTTTAGAAGTAAAACATGAAGTTTTCTTCTTCCACCTCCAGTTTCATAGTTCAATTTCACAGTATTATTCCGGGGGGGGTTCTGACTTTGAGACAATCTTTTTCCACTTCACTATCCAGGGACTATTCACAGGCTGCTCTAACATGGTAACTGTCGCTGTATGGGAGACATTAATCAAGGTAGCATTTGATCTGGGCCCTTCCCTGACTCTCTTAGCTGTCAGCAGGCAAAAAGATCCTGAAGGGCGTATTCCCTTTTCCTGTGGAGTGGCACATAGAAGGCATAGGGCCCCAGATATGGCTCTACCATTATCACTGACTCTCTAAAGGGAGGGCAGAAGGGCTGCCAGGGTGGCGTGACAGGATAGGGACAGTAGTCACCCATACCACTTGGCTTCCCTGCCGAGAAAAGAGCCTTTAGAGAATGAATTTTTCTCTGCCTTTCCTCTGAACAAGGCCAAGCCACAGAGACAACAGTTGTTCTTTTCTCCAACCAGAAGAGAGTAGGTGCAGTGCTTTGCTAGGCATCGGCCATTCATTAATTCATGGCCCATTCGTCTGCTCATTTACTTGGTATTTATTAAATTTTCAT
This sequence comes from Lutra lutra, assembly GCF_902655055.1. NCBI lineage: Eukaryota > Metazoa > Chordata > Mammalia > Carnivora > Mustelidae > Lutra > Lutra lutra. Next base: position 63,968,313 of record NC_062284.1, read on the forward strand.
AGTGTAGTAGGCCTGTGTAGTTAAAAAATGTACAAGGTAGGGGCGCCTGGGTGGCTCAGTGGGTTAAGCCTCTGCCTTCGGCTCAGGGCATGATCCCAGAGTTCTGAGATTGAGCCCCACATGGGGCTCTCTGCTCAGCAGGGAGCCTGCTTCCTCGTCTCTTTCTGCCTGCTTCTCTGCCTACTTGTGATCTCCGTCTGTCAAATAAATAAATAAAATCTTTGAACAAAAATGTACAAGATAGTCCTTTCCTCCAAGAACCTCACAGCTAGTGGAGAAGAGATGTGAAAAACATTTGTAATACAATGAAAGAAATAATGTGGTGTGATAAAAGCTATGATAGAAATATCTGCCAGGTCCTCACTGAAGCATAAAAGAGGAAATAACTCTGACTTCTCAGTAACTTCCTTGGGCTCTAGAAGATGAAAAATTGAACTTTTAATTTATATTCGGCTCTATTGGAGTCCTTGAAGAGTAATACCTACTTGTATCTCTTGTTATATTTAAAGACAGAAAGTTAATTTGAGGGAGCAGAAGATTCATCAACAATCTGCTATACCAATGTCAGCACAATGACAGTAGCTCTCCTGGGTGCTCACCATGTGCCAAGAGCTGCTAAGCCCATTATATACATCATCTCATTTAATCCTCACTGAAATCCTATGAGGTAAGCATTATCATCTATATTTTGTATAATGGTAAGATTGAGGCTTGGAAAAAGAAAAGTAACTTTGATTTTTGACTTTGTTTTTGTTTCCCTCCCCTACAAATTACATGGTAAAACCCGGTACATGTAGCTTCTTAAGATATCACTGTCCACTGCCTCCCCCAACTTTGTTTTACTTTTTTTTTCAAGATTCTATTTATTTATTTATTTGAGAGAGAGATAGACAGAGAGACAGAGCATGACTAGGAGTGGGATGGGAACGGGGGTGGTAAAGAGGGGGAGGAAGAAATAGGCTCCCTAGTGAGAAGGGAACCCAAGATAAGGCTCAATCCCAGGACTCTGGGATCATGACCCAAGCCAAAGACAGATGCTAAACCAACTGAACCATCCAGGCAACATCCAACTTTGTTTTTAAATAGTGAAATAAAAACTTGAAGTGCCCCGTTGTGAAATTTGGGACCTCAGGCTATATAGAATTTGGCATCACAATCTTTGAAGATGGAAGGGAGTCTTAGGAAGTCACATCTTATGGGAGAAACTGATTCCCAGAGGAGTTAAACATCTTAGCCAGCATTATTCAGTGCTCTGGGTTCTTCAGTGAGACAGAAGGCTTCTGTCTTTTTTTTAGGCTTCTGTCTTTTATACCAGTATTCTTGTCCCACAGCTACAGGCTCAAGGATGTGCAAGACTGTAGGATTTAGAACAATCATCTTTACTGAATGAGGTTAAACATTTCAGCCAAAGGGCGCCTGCCTGGAGGGCTCAGTAGGTTAAGAATCTACCTTCGGCTCAGGTCAAGATCTCAGGGTCCTGGAATCTAGCCCTGTATCAGGCTCTTTGCTTAATAAGGAGCCTGTTTCTCTCTCTCCATCTGCCCCCCTCCCCCTCTATTGTTCTCTCTCTTAAATAAATAAAGTCTTTAAAAAAAAATTCAGCTAACAACAAAAATATTCAAGATGAAACAAAGTTATTTTTTTTTTTTTTTTTTTTTTACTTAAGAATATAGTTCCTGGGGCGCCTGGGTGGCTCAGTGGGTTAAAGCCTCTGCCTTTGGCTCAGGTCATGATCCCAGGGTCCCGGGATTGAGTCCCGCATCGGGCTTTCTGCTTGGCAGGGAACCTGCTTCCTCTTCTCTCTCTTCTCTGCCTGCCTCTCTTCCTCCTTGTGATCTCTGTCTGTCAAATAAATAAATAAAATCTTAAAAAAAAAAGAACATAGTTCCTAGCTGATCATCAGAATTTAATAGCCATTTATTTGATAAGGAGTTTTATCCAACAAATGCCATGTACTGTCAAGGTGAGCAAGACACAGCACTACCCAGCAGTTGTCCATACTTTAGGTGAAGGGACAGACATGCAATCAAACAAAATAATTATGTACAGGTATGCACAAAGATCTAAGGTGCTATAGAAATGTGTAAAGCACTAATTCTTTTTTTTTTTTTTAAAGATTTTATTTATTTATTTGACAGACAGAGATCACAAGTTGGCAGAGAGGCAGGCAGAGAGAGAGGAAGGGAAGCAGGCTCCCTGCTGAGCAGAGAGCCCGATGCGGGACTCGATCCCAGGACCCTGAGATCATGACCTGAGCCGAAGGCAGCGGCTTAACCCACTGAGCCACCCAGGCGCCCAGTAAAGCACTAATTCTTAACTGGGAGGTAGTCACCCCCATGTACCTAGCAGACATTTGGCAGTATCTGGAGACAGTTTGACTATGATAACTAGGGAGGTGCTCCTGGCATCTGGTGAGCACAGGCCAGAGATGTGGGTAAACATCCTAAAATTCACAGGACAGCACCCCCACCCAACAAAAACTTAGCCAGCTCAAAGTGTCAGCAGGGCTGAAGGTGACAAACTCTAGTACAGAGTACTACAGAGTATACAGTACGAAATATTTTCTACAATGGATAGGAGAAGGGAGTAAAATTTGGTGAGGCTGGTTATGGAAAAGTTTACTAAAGAGATAATGATTGGGGTTGGGAGAGAGAGGACCCCAACAGAAGGGACAACATGTGCAAAGCTACAGAACCTGGCATATCTGGACATCCCAAACACCAGAGGAATATTTGTGCGCATTAGGACTGGACAGTGAGGCGTTGAGTAGGAGACAGACATTCAATAAAATCTATTGAGTTAGAGGAATTACTATAAGAAAATCTGTTGGTCACTCAGAAGCACAGTCTAGGTACAAATCTCTGTGAACTAAAATGACTCAAGAAAGAAATGAGGCTTTTCTCATCTTGCTTCCTTAAGGGCCTAGCATTTTCCAGGCATTTATATCTCAGAAATAGAGTCGGGGTTGTTTGAATGGAATGTGAGCTCTGAGAGGTGGAATAGCTTTCATTAAAGCCACTTAGATGGTGTCTCATTGCTGGGATCACAAACGGAGATGAGGTGGTTATTTCTCGTGCATTAGGCTTACAGGCAGATGATGTTTATTTCTTCTTTTGTAGAGAATCCCAACTCGGAATTGGTGATATGTCAATCTCAAGATTAGACTGCCGCCTTGAATCGAAATGAATTGCCATCCCCCTCCCTCATAAAAAAGGGTGGGTGGGTAGGCCATTCCAATCAGGTTTCTCTTTCTCTTAAGCTAATGATGATCAAAGCAACTGACAAACTGCCACGGAATCTGCCAGACCTCACTCTGGCCTTGCTGTATCCCCCCAGTGCCTGAATTTTCTTCCTTCTGTCATGCTCTGAGCCCATTCTTAGCAAACTACCAGGTCCCTGACTCCTGGTCTGCAGCTACTCTGGGCATGTTGTGCTCTGATCCAAGTAACTGCATCTGCCCTCTGGTGGCCTGATGACAAGAGCTTAATGGAGGTGAGTGATCCTTCTCTAACACAACTCATTTTCTAGGCATAGTGTAGAAAACTGGATCACAGGAGGAGGTATGGATTTTAGATCATGAAAGGAAATTCAGTGAAATATTTAATTTGTGACAGATTATGTGACAGATAGCTGCTATCCTCTCTTCGGGTATTGGAATAACTGAGAATTTATTTATTTTTAAGATTTATTTATTTTAGAGGGGGGCGGGATAGGAAGGGACAGTGGGAGAGGGAGAGAGAATCTCAGGGAGACTCCGCAGTGAGTGCACAGCCAGACCTGAGGCTCAATCCCACCACCCTGAGATCACTATCTGAGTGGAAATCAAGAGCCAGCTGCTTAATTGACTGAGTCACCCTGGTGTCCCTAGAATAATTGAGAACTTTGATAAGAGAGATTGGTAGGTAAGTAGTGATGCCCAACATAAACTTGAGAAAAATAAAACTAAATGCTGTAAAAAATTTATTAACTAATCACTTTATTTTTTAATATTCTAAAGATAGTCTTATTTCACAGTACACATGGATCTGTTTCATTTTTTCCTTTTAAATTTTAATTCTATTACAGTTAGGATATGGTGTTATGTTAGTTTCAGGTGTATAATGCAGTGATTCAACAATTCTATCTATTACTCAGTGCTTACCAAGGTAAGTGTACTCTTAATTCCCCATCACCTATTTCACCCGTCCTAATCACTTTATTTTCGATTGAAAAAATTTACTATATATAACTTGGTTTTCCAGTTATGCTATCACATTTGGTATTTTATATTTACAATAGAACTGATACTCACAGGAATTAAACATTTTTCTTGTCTTCCAGCTACTTATTTTTATCTTTAGCTGCGTCTTACAAAATTGACTGAAGAACTAATCATTTTATTTTCACTATAGTGAAGTCTGGGGTTATTTATGCCTGTTAGAATTCTGAAAAGTTATAAATGGAATTAGCATTAGCTAAGATATAATTTAAAAAAAATGAAATTCCAGTATAATTAATATAGAGAGTTTTATTAGTTTCAGGTGTACAATATAGTGACACGACAATTCTATACACTACCCAGTGATTATCACAATCAGTGTGCTCTCAGTCCCCTTTGCCTATTGCATCCACCCCCCACTCCACCACCTTTGCAGTAACCACCAATCTGTTCTCTATAATTAAGAGTGTTTTTGGCTTGTCTCTTTTTTTCTTTGTTCATTTGTTTCTTAAATTCCACATATGAGTGAAATCATATGGTAATTTTCTTTCTCTGACTGGCTAATTTCTCCTAGCATTGCACCCTCTAGGGCCATCCATGTTGATGCAAATGGTAAGATTTCATTCTTTTTTATGGCTAAGTAATATTCCACGGTGTATATACACCATCTCTTCTTTATCTATCGATGGATGCTTGGGCTGCTTCCATAATTTGGCTATTGTAACTAATGCTGCAATAAACACATTCCTGTATCCCTTAAAATTAGTGTTTTTGAATTCTTTGGGTAAGTACCCAGAAGTGCAATTACTGGCTCATATGGTAGTTCTATGTTTAATTTTTTGAGGAACCTCCATAAAATTTTTTCCGTAGTGGCTGCACCAGTTTGCATCCCTACCAATAGTGTATGAGGGCTCCTTTTGCTCCACGTCCTCAACAACACTTGTTGTTTCTTGTTTTTTTACATTAGCCATTCTGACAGGTGTAAGGTGGTATCTCATTGTGCTTTTGGTTTGCATTTCTCTGATAATTAATGACGTTGAACATCTTTTCATGTGTCTGTTGGCCATCTGCATATCTTCTTTGGAGAAATGTCTGTTCATGTCTTCCACCCATTTTTAATTGGGTTATTTGTTTTTATTATACAACTATAGGAGTTGTATAAGATCTTTTTATATTTTGGATATTAACCCTTTATTGGATATGTCAATTGCAAATATTTTCTCCCATTCAGTAGGTTGTGTTTTAGTTTTGTTGAGGGGTTAAATATTTTTAATTGAGTTCCTTTAAGATGTCTTCAGAGCTAAAATAAAAGAAGTTATATTTGTCTGAACTAAGTGTTTTCTTGATAGACAAAAGAAAATGTATATTTACAAAAAGAAAGCTGAAAAATACTAAAATTCATGAACAAGGAGTTTTGACACGAGTCCTTATGTTCTGATTTATCATCATACCCATCAGTTTCCATTTCTTATAAAGTTTAATTAAATGTATATTAATCATTAAGATAAGGATTTAATTTCCTCAGTTTTGGAACCTTTGGATTTGCTCTTACTCTTCCCTATCCTTAGTTGATGAAACAGAGTTATATGTATTTTGTTTATAACTTCTAGAGGGAAAAATGGACACTGTTGTCTATTTCTACTATACTCTTATTACTATTAACTATTCTTACTGCACTCTTTTTAAGGTGAAGTTAGTAAAAATAGACACTTTTCTATCATAATAAAAAATTGTGTAATAGTAAGTTTTCCATTATTTGAAATGTTCACACAGCAGCTAGGAAGGAGTGAATTAAATGACTTCTGGTCTCTTTTAACTCTGAGAAGCTAAGACTAAGTGATAAAGTTTATAATCTTTCTTTCTTATAAGAGTTAAAATGGCAGGGGTGCCTGGGTGGCTCAGTGGGTTGAACCTCTGCCTTCGGGTCAGGTCATGATCTCAGGGTCCTAGGATCGAGCCCCACATCAGGCTCTCTGCTCAGCGGGGAGCCTGCTTCCTGCTCTCTCTCTGCCTGCTGCTCTGCCTCCTTGTGATCTTTCTCTCTATCAATAAATAAATAAAATCTTAAAAAAAAAAAAAGAGTGAAAGTGACTGGCCACATGAAGCGTGACTGTATCTTGCTCTTGTGTTTGAGCCAGATGTAACACATAATTTGTCTTCTATAGATGAATTGTATTTTTCTGCTCTTAAGGTTAATTCTTCAGAAACCTGCCCATCAGAGTTTTTAAAAATTACTTTGAAGAAATAAAAGCTTTTTGAAAAGTAACAAATGACCTTTAAATATTTTACTAACCATGATTTCAAAAGTTCACAATCCAAAACTTCCCAGGGGAGTAAAAACTGGGAAAAATTTGAGCATTTTTCTGCAAGTTTCCAATGACTTCATTGTGTTACTCCTTCCTTGCCTTTTCTCTGCTTTATGAGAATATACAAGGTGAGTGAAAGGAGATGGATGTGTTTTCTTATAAAGTGATTGCTACCAGCCAGGTACTTTCTAAGGGTGATTCCTATCCTGGACTTTAATTTCTCTCCTTCTACCTTCAGGTTAGACTTTCCCTAAGGAGCTGGAGCTGGCAGTGGATGTGATTTCCTAAGATTTCCAGATAGAGAAATTTCAGAATCACCTTTGTTTTCCAGTTTTCAGACTCTCCTATTTTTCCCTCTGGAGTTGCAGGAAATTGTTCCAGCAATTTTGCTGGAGTTGGATCCATTTATTATTGTTTAAATATTTTATTTTTATTTTATTGTTATTTATTATTTGTATATTATTAAATATTTATTTATAAATATACACATAAATATTCATTTATAATTTATATTTTTATAATATAAATAATAAATATAAAATAAATATAAATAAAAATAAAATTCAATATCATTATTTTATAAATTATGATTATATATTTTACACATAAAATATAGTATATTAATATTTATTATCATATATAAAATATAAAATAATATATAATAAATATATAATTATATATAATATAAAAATAAAATAAAAAATAAAATAATAAATAACAAAATAAAATTATAGTTTATTATAAATTATAAATAAAATAAATTAAAATTTATTTTATTTATTTTACTTTATTATTTTTTAAAGATTTTTTAAAAGATTTTATTTATTTAGAGAGAAAGGGAGAAAGAGAGAGCAGGAGAAGGAGGAGGGATAAAGGGAGAGGAAGAAGAAGAAGCAGACTCCTTGCTGAGCAGGGATCCTGATGTGGGGCTCAATCCAAGGACCCTGGGACCATGACCTTAGCTGAAGGCAGACGTTTAATTGACTGAGCCATCCAGGTGTCCCACAGGGTTGATCCATTTAATAAATTCAATTGCACAAAACACTGATTGGCCCTCTCCTGACTCAATGATTAGGAAAATGGGCTTTGCGGTCAGATAATCAGTTCAAATCCAGGCTCTACCACTTAATTACTGTGTAACCCTGGCAAGTTATTTAACCTAGGCTTCAATTTCCTTCAAAACAGCAGAATAATACCTATCTCAAAAGGCTGTTATGAGGATTAAATGAAATAATGTGCAAAAAGCATTTTGCATAGTAAATGGTCAGTAAATATTAGTTAATATGATTAAACTAATACCTTGTTTTATAGAAGAGGCTATATTCTTGAAAGAGTAATTTGTAAAACCTCAATTGGCAAGATGAATTAACAATCAAATTACAAAAAATCATATAATGTCAAAATTAACATTAAATATATGTCTTCACATATGTGTATGAGTCAGTGGTTTTTCAGTCACAAAGTTGTACAACCAACACTACTATTTAATTCTAGAGCATTTTTCATCACCACAAAAAGAAATTCCATACCTACTAGCAGTCACACCTCATTTCCCCCTTGACCCAGCCCTGGAAACCACTCATATACTTTAAATGTATTTTAAAAACATACTGTATACAATTCCTAGATGGTATCCATTTCCAAAAGCTACTGCATTCACTAGGACTAACAACGTGCTCTGGTAGGCAACCTTTCTCTTAAATCATTAACTGGCCAGGTTCTCCCACAACTTTTATCTTATTCAGAATGCATCTAATTTTAAAGTTTTCTAGACAGACTGATTGGCTTAAAATTCAATACGTTTTATATTTGCATATTCCCTGAAGGGCATATGTTTCTGAGTTTGATCTTCTAAGCACATATTGAGAGGGTGAACAATTAGATTTTTTTCTTTTTCCATAGAATTGCCCACTCAGCCTAGTGCAAAAAAATGGAAGAATCTTAAAAAAATTTGGGGGGTTTATCTTTTGGTTAATGAAACTTAAATGAGTCATTGGCATATGAAAGGATGGTAAGCTAAAAGTTTTCCCTGTACAACAGAACCATGGGAGATAAGACTAGAAATAGGAGTTTGTAACATGTATAGGATTCTGAAATCTAGGGACTTTTTAGTAATAAAAAAAACCCCACACAACTTATTTGGTAGGCAATGGAAAGCAAAAGCAGATTTTTGAGGCAGAGAAGGGTTAGCAATTATTATTTCTACTATTATTAACTAGACTTTGTAACTGACTAGGTGATGGGAAAGGAAGAAGAGAACACCCAAAGATAACTCATATTTCAAAACTGGGATATTGGCGGTACAATAAATAGAAATAGGGAAGTCAAGAGAAGGAACTGACTTAGGAAGAAATAAAAATTATGTTTCAGGCTTGTTGAGTTTCAAGGATCCAGTTGTAAGCTCAGAGATGTGGGCTTAGAGATACAGATTTGGGAGTCACCTCCCTAGTCACCTCTATAGAGGTTGTACACAACGTTGGGAATGAATGGTTCACTTGGGAAGAAGAGTAGAGAGCTAGAAGAGAACTGAAGCTAGACCACGGTGATCGCTTACACTTAAGAAAGTGAGAAGAGGAAGAGAAACTGACCAAGGCATAGGAGTGGTCAGAGACAGGAGAACTAGATGGTATCGTATTACAGGAGTCAAATGAGAGAGACTTGTAAGTCAAGGAGGAGGAAGATTGAGAGTAAGTCATTATAAGAATGTTTAGCAAACTCCATGACAAGATTTCAGAAAACAGTTTTTATACTGTGTGGAGGTAGAGGGTCGATTAATAAGAGCAAAGAGATTTAGACAAGTTATCTTAAATAAGAGGTAACCACACTTACCATGAGGATAAATATCTATTCTTCCAACTTGTTTGTTGAGCCCCTTCTGTAGCAAAGAACTGTGCTAGGCATCAGAATCCAAGAAGAGTCATAGGACAGTGCTGTGATTAATGTAACATAGACACTCTCCACATTTGTTTCTCTCTAAAATTCTTGTCTTTACCAATGAACTGGCTCCATCTACACCTGCATTTCTTCTGACTTCTACTTAAAATTTAGCTCCTAGATTCTGTTTCCTTTAAAATTCTTCATGCCCAAATCAAAACCACAATGAGATACCACCTCACACCAGTCAAAATGGCTAAAATTAACAAGTCAGGAAATGACAGATGCTGGTGAGGATGTGGAGAAAGGGGAACCCTCCTACACTGTTGGTGGGAATGCAAGCTTGTGCAACCACTCTGGAAAACAGCATGGAGGTTCCTCAAAAAGTTGACAATAGAGCTACCCTACGACCCAGCAATTGCACTACTGGGTATTTACCCTAAAGATACAAACGTAGTGATCTGAAGGGGTACGTGCACCTGAATGTTTATAGCAGCAATGTCCACAATAGCCAAACTATGGAAAGAACCTAGATGTCCATCAATAGATGAATGGATAAAGAAGATGTGGTATATATATACATGGAATACGATGCAGCCATCAAAAGAAATGAAATCTTGCCATTTGCGATGACGTGGATGGAACTAGAGGGTGTTATGCTTAGCGAAATAAGTCAGTCAGAGAAAGACAACTACCATATGATCTCCCTGATATGAGGAAGTGGAGATGCAACTTGGGGGGTTTGGGGGTAGGAAAAGAATAAATGAAACAAGATGGGATCGGGAGGGAGACATACCATAAGAGACTCTTAATCTCACAAAACAAACTGAGGGTTGCTCGGGGGAGGGGGGTCGGGAGAGGGGGGTGGGGTTATGGACATTGGGGATGGTATGTGCTATGGTGAGTGCTGTGAAGTGTGTAAACCTGGCAATTCACAGACCTGTACCCCTGGGGCTAAAAATACATTATATGTTTATAAAAAAAATAAAAAATTTTAATAAAAAATAAATAAAATTCTTCATGCCATGACTTTTCATGTCCCAAATTGTACCTCATGGCTATCTATATGATTTGCTTCAACTGTCAATTTCCTGATTCTATTTCCAAAGTTAAATTCACAAGAGATTCTATATTGCCCAGATCATCTTTTTGCTTAGGTCACAGCTTGGGTTGTCAAATGGGTCAAAAGCCCAGCTGTATTTTATTCACCTATACCTGGGAGAGGGTAAAGGCTGCATGATAAATGTAGTCTTCCCCCCCTCTTTTTTTAAAGGTCCATCTATTTATTTTGAGAGAGAGTGTGTGTGTGAGAGAAAGTGAGTATGAGTGCAAGCAAAGGCAGGAGGGGCAGAAGGAGAGAGAATCCAAGGCAGACTCTGTGCTGGGCACAGAGCCCAATGCTGGCCTCCATGTCACTACACTGGGATCACAATCTGAGCCTTAAGCCAAGAGTCAGATGCTTAACGAACTGCACCACCCAAGTGCCCCATGAATGTAGTCTTGACCTTTAGCATGGACTGCACGAATGACAGCAACTAGATGATTAACACATCTAGTAGGTACTGGGGATGAATCTTGGTTTAAAAAATCCAGGTGTGCAAAGAATAGTGCATAGCCTTTTCTGTAACACTGTTTAATATGTACTTTGAGTCCCCATTCCTATAAGTTGGAGAGAAATCCAACTTGTAATCTTTGAGGAGAGGCATCCACACTGATTATTACTGAAAATACGTTACTAAATCTGGTCAAGATGGTATATGAAGGACATATTGAAATATCTCTATAACCTACTCCCCCCAAAACACGTAGAAATGTTGGATAAAGTGTCATAAACAACTTAAGCTTTGGTTTTCAAGTGGTAGAATAAAAACAGTGGTTTCATTTCTTCTTCTCTCAGAAACTTATCCTTCTTTAACTCAAAACTACAAGAAGAATGAAAACTAGACAAACTCTACTTGCAATATAGCTAGAGATGTCTGTAAGCCTGGATTACAAGCCTATGAAGGGCTACCATATCAATACAGTGAAAGTCATACAGGAATGTAATAATAGATGCTTAGGGATGCAGATTTTATACAAAGCAAGAGTGACATAGCTCTCCAAAGAAAGTGCCCCAAGACCGGCAAGCACTTGTACAGAACAATGAGAACAGGCAAGCAGGCTAAAGCAGGAGATTTCATGTACCCATTTTTCACCAAGATTTGAGACACAAGAGAAGTGAAGGTGAACAAGGGCAAACAAGCCATATTTGTGGAAAGAAGTTTGTTGGTGAGGAAGAGTGGAGGAGACTGACTACAGTATAAGTAACCCTGCAGTGCTGATCATGGGGGGAAGTAAGGGCTATGAGAACTCATGTACACATTGTTTCATAAAGAAAATAGCCTCAGATATGGCCCTTTCTCCACCCTCTTGCAAATTTCTTATAAATAGCTGATGCAGGGAGAACTAAAGATGTCTCTTCATTCAAAGATGTTTAAAGAAATAAGAAATAAACAGCATCTATAAAAAAGAATGGGAGAAAATGTCCAGAGCAAAGCACAGTTTAAAAATGTAGTTAGAAAATAAGGAAAGGAAATTAAGAGGTAAGTTGGCTAAGAAGCTCTGATGTTTGTCTGATGGGAGTTACAGAAAAAGGGACTGGAGAGCATGGTGGAGAGGTAATATTCAAAGAGAAAATGGCTATAGTAGATCCAAGCAGGCAAGATCCAGGTTTGAGGAGATCTGGTGTCAGTGATAGTGAACACAAGTGGTGTACAAGACTAGGGAACCAAGGTCTATGGACACAAGCCAAAGCACTTGGACAGAAAGAGATGAAAATTTAGGTATGGGAAGAGAGCAATAGAAAAAGTCATCAATGAGAATGGAATTTGATGACGAGTCAAATAATTTTTAGCCATGTTCCCCTGTCTAGGATAGATGTGAATATAAGCAGAACTAAGCCCCTAGATAGAGGCAAATACAAACTTCTACCTGGGAATGGGTGGTCAAGAATGAGAAATAAAGCAGCTCTGGATTCTCAGATTTTCAAGGGGGAAGTGTAGCAGATGGAGAGAACTCTGGTCTTAGAATTCTTTGGATTCCCTTGATTCTATTACTAACTTGAGAATCAGAACAAGTTATAAGTTCTAGTTTCCCTTTCAAGAGCATGAGACATAACCAACCCTCAGGGATTCTGCCTCAGAATATAACTTCTGTCTATATTTAACTTTTTCATTCTTCAGAAAACGTAATATACAAGTTGAGAAATAATACATGTACATTTAATATTTCTTACCCCCCATATTAATTTTCCTCACTTTTTGTCTGCCTAAGATATGATCTTTCAAGTCCCACCTTAGTGATCTTTAATGTTTCTTTTGGCTCCTACATCCTATTCAAGTGTCAGGGACCTATCTATTATGCTCCCCTAAAACATCCCTATCTCCATTATACAAATTACCCTCCTACTAGGGGCTCCTAGTTGTATTTTAATCTGACCCACAAATGTTAGTGGATGTGAGCTGCTTATAGGCAGAATCCTCTATTTTACCCATTTCAATGCCCCAGCAATATGGGCTTTAGAACAGAGCTGGCATTATTGAATGCGTATTTCATCAGACTCTTAAGCATTGAAATCAAAGCCAATTCTGGTGGTACACATCAAACAGTAGCCATAATACAGCATTATGCAAAGCAGGATCCTGTTCAGTATAAAATTTTGGCTCTGGAGTCAGATATGGCTTCATTTTTTTAAACTGTAAAATTTACATAAAATTAGCCATTTTAAAGTGTTCAATTCAGTGACTGCTATTTAGCACATTCACAGTATTGTGTACCTATCACCTCTACTTAGTTCCAAAATATCTTTATGTCCCCCAAATAAATCCCATACCTGTTAACCAGTCACTCCCCATTTCTCCCTCCCTCCAGCTTTTGGCAACAACTAATTTGCTTTTTGTTTCTATGTATTCACCTTTTCTGGATATTCATACAAATGAAATAATATGCGACTTCTGTGCCTGGCTTCTTTCACTTAGCATAATGTTTTTGAGGTCCACCTATGTTGTAGCATGTATCAGTACTTCATTCCTTCTTATAATGGAATAATCTTTGATTTCATGGATATGCCAAATTTTATTTTATTTATCCATTTCATTGGCTGATGAACATTTAGGGTGTTTCCAACTGAGACAAGTGTGAATAGTGCTGCTATTAATATCTGTGAACAAGTTTTTGTTTGAACACCTGTTTTTAATTTTTTTTGGCATCTGCCTAGTTGTGGAATGGTTGGCCATGTATTAATTCTATGTTTAACATTTTGAAGGAACTGCCAAACTGTTTTCCACAGTAGCTGTACCATCTTATATTCTCAGCAAAACGTATAAAGTTTCCGATTTCTCCAGGTCCCCACCAATGTTTGTTATTTTCTATTAAAAAAAATTATAGCAATCCTAGTTGGTATGAACCAACCATTGTGATTTCTATGTGCATTTCTTTAATGATGTTAGCATCTTTTATATACTTGTTGGCCATCTGTCAATCTTCTTGGGAGAAATGTCTAATCAAGTCCTTTGCTCATTTTTAAATCGAGTGTTTGTCTTTTTGCTGTTGAATTTTTAGAGTTCTTCATATATCCTGGATATTTGACCTTTATCAGGTACAAGCTTTACAAATATTTTTCTCCAGTCTTTGAGTTGCTTTTCATTCTCTTGTAAAAAAAAAAAATCCTAAAATTAGTTTATTTTCTTTTAATATCTTTATCTGGTTTTAGTATCAGGATAATTTTTCAAGCGAGCATTTAGACTGTTCACATTGAGAATGATTATTGAAAGATATGATTTTATTGTCATTATGTTACCTGTGAAGTCCTTGTGTCTATAGATTGTCTCTGCAAATTTCTGTTCTTTATCACTCTTGGGTTCTTTCTCCTTTTATAGAACCCCCCTTAATATTTCTTGCAGAGTTGGCTTGGTGGTCACATATTCTTTCAGTTTCTGCCTGTCTTGGAAGCTCCTTGTCTCTTCATCCATTCTGAATGACAGCCTTGCTAGATAAAGTATCTTTGACTGCATGTTCTTCTCATTTAAGTACCCTGAATGTCTTGCCAGTCCTTTCTGGCTTGCCAGGTCTCTGCAGACAAGTTATGCTGATGCTTCTCCCTCTTTGCATAAGAAATCTCTTTCCCCTTGCTGCTTTCAAGATCGTTTCCTTGGATCTAAGATCTGTGAATTGTACTTTATATGTCATGGTGTCGGTCTGATTTGGGGAGAGGTCCTCTCTGCCTCTTGGACATGAATATTTGTTTCCTTCCCCAGATTAGGGAAGTTCTCAGCTATGATTTGCTCAAATATATCTTCTAGATATCTCTCTCTCTCCACCCCCTCAGGGATCCCAAAAATTCTGATTTTGAAACATTTCATTGAGTCATTAATCTCTCTCAGTTTGACTCTTTGGGCTTTAATCTGTTTTTTCCCATGCCTCCTGGGTTTCCTTTTTTTCTATCATCTTATCTTCTAGCTCACTAATTTGTTCTTCTGTCTTGTTTAACCTGATGGTCAGAGTATACAGTTTGGACTGCATTTTATTCATAGCATTTTATTTATTTTTTTTAAAGATTTATTTATTTATTTATTTATTTGACAGACAGAGATCACAAGTAGGCAGAGAGGCAGGCAGAGAGAGAGGAGGAAGCAGGCTCCCCGCTGAGCAGAGAGCCCAATGCAGGGCTCGATCCCAGAACCCCGGGACCACGACCCGAGCTGAAGGCAGAGGCTTTAACCCACTGAGCCACCCAGGCGCCCCATCCCTGACAGCTTTCTGAATCTCTTCCGAGAGTCAGAGCAGAAGTGACTTCATTCAAACCTCTGTCTCAGAACAGAGAGATCACAGTCTACTCTTTACTGAGCTCTCCAGGCCACAC
Source organism: Lutra lutra (assembly GCF_902655055.1). Taxonomy (NCBI): domain Eukaryota; kingdom Metazoa; phylum Chordata; class Mammalia; order Carnivora; family Mustelidae; genus Lutra; species Lutra lutra. The sequence continues at coordinate 63,983,590 of NC_062284.1, forward strand.
TGTCTCTGTTTCTGTCTGTGTTGCTAAAAACCATAGTCTCCTGGGTTGTGTGCCCCACAGCAGCACTCCCAAATGCCGCTCCCAGGGCCAGGCACTGCCCTTTGTGCTTCTAAAATCGAAAGCCACCCCAGTTCTCGTGCACACACCTGTAGTTCCAGGTTTCTGTCTGGGGTGCTGCCCTAAAGTTCTTTCCCCACTGCTACTTGTCTGAGAGTCTGTGCCCCATCTCCTGCATGGGAGGTTTTTGCATTTTCTCACCTTCCTGGTACAAGTTTATGAAGGTTCCCTCCCCTATCTTCCAATATCTGCTCACAAAATCACAGATCTCTGCTTCATACCTCGAGACTAACCGCCGGAGATAGTCTGTTTGTAGACTTCTTACATCTCAGGCTGATTTCATGGGTGTTCAGAATGATTTGGCAGAAATCCATCTTAATTCAAGGGACTGGTTGAAATAGGGTCCTCTACTCCTCTGCCATATTTCCCCCTCCTTATTGGTAGGTTTTTGATTACTAATCTCTTGTTATAGGTCTATTCATATTTACTATTTTTTCTTGAGTCAGTTTTTAAAAAGATTTTATTTATTTATTTGACAGACAGAGATCACAAGTAGGCAGAGAGGCAGGTAGAGAGAGAGGAGGAAGCAGGCTCCCCGCCGAGCAGAGAGCCTGATGCAGGGCTCAATCCCAGGACCTTGAGATCATGACCCGAGCCGAAGGCAGAGACTTAACCTACTTAGCCACCCAGGTGCCCCTCTTGAGTCAGTTTTGGTAGTTAATATGTTTTTAGGAATTTTTCCATTTCATCTAGGTTATCCAATTTGTTGGCATACAATTATTTACAGTATTCTCTTATAATACTTTTCTAGTATTATAGTATCTAAGTAGATACTACCTAGTATCTAAGGCCTTTAGTAATATCTCTCCTTTCATTTCAGATTTTAATAATTTCAGTCTTCTCTCTTTCCTTTTAGAAAACATTAGCTTATTAAAGGTTTGTCAATTTTGTGGATGTTTTCGGAGAATCAACTTTTGGTTTCATTAATTTTTCTCTGTTGTTTCTCTAGTCTCTATTTCATTTATCTCCACTCTAATCTTTTTGTCCTTCTTTATGCTAGCTTTGGATTTAGCTTGTTTTTTGTTTGTTTGTTTGTTTGTTTGGTTTTTTTTTTTTTTTTTTTTTTAGGTTTTTTGCTTTTTTTTAACATAGAAAGTTAGGTCATTGATTTGTGGTCATTGTTTTTTAAAGGTAGGTGTTTATCACTATAAATTTAGCTGTGAGTTTTCATACTCCCTCTGGCACTAGCAACTTGCACCAAGAGTACAGCTGCCATCTTCATGGCTATCAACAATTTAGGGAGTGAAGAGTGGTATGTGAATGATTTAAAATGCAACAGTTACACTCTTACTACTATGTGGCAGCTTCTTCCTTAAGTTTTTCCTTGGTTATAAGTTTTTTACTAGATCCCAAAGTTCTGCAAAAGTTCATTCTGACAGTTTTGCAGGTTTAATAGTTGTTTTTGCGGGGTTCTCCCTGAAGTTCCCAGCCAGGCAACCCTTTCATTAACCATTTTTCCTGGAAAACCTACCACTAGAAAATACCCAGAAATGCCAGTTAAGATGTAACAGACATCCTTTGAAATCCATACTTTGAAATGGAGTTATACAAAAAAGTAAAGAGAAATTCCAAAGTAAAAAAAAAAAAAGAATATAGAACTGAAAAGCATCGAGGTAGTTTAGAGTTACTGAGACTGAGGAAACCTCAGATTTAACAATCCTTAGACCTGCACCAAGTAAGGAACTAGACCTGAGACTTTTGAATAAAGCTGGGACATTTGAAGAGCTACAACCTTGGTGAAGGTGTGGCAATGAGAGATAATATAGAATCCTAACTATCTTAATCTGGGGTATTTACATAAAGTTCAAAACAGAAGAAAAAACTAAACACTATATTAGCTAGGGATGCAATCATAGATGATGAAATAATAGAGAAAAGTATAGTAATGTTTAAGTCAAAAAAGCAGAATATTGGCTATCTATGAGAATAAAGACTTATGCAATTAGAAAAGAACACACAGGGGTCATCAAAGGTATTGGCAATTAGTGTTTTACTTTTTGACCTGGGTGGCAATTACAAAATGTTGCTTTGTTATTCTTATTTAAAATATATAAATACTGTATATACTGTATATACCCTTATGTATGTATATCTCAATAAAAAGATAATAAGAGAATATAGTTTTATACAAATACACTTATAAACTTAGGCAAAATAAATTCTCAGGAAAATATAAATTCCATAACTGGGTCAGAAAACTATGGAAAATCTAAATGATCCCATAAGTATTGAAAAAGTAAAACAGTACTTCTAGATAATGCAAAAACAAACAAACAAACAACAACAACAAACCAAAGCATTAGTCCCAAAGGTTATGCTGGTGAATTTGGCCAAATACTCAAGGAACAGATAATTCTATTATTTTTACACAAACTCAGAGAAGAGAAAAAGAAGGCACACTCCCTAATTAAATTTTTTTTAAAAGATTTTATTTATTTATTTGACAGAGAGAGATCACAAGTAGATGGAGAGGCAGGCAGAGAGAGAGAGAGGGAAGCAGGCTTCTTGCTGAGCAGAGAGCCCGACGTGGGACTCGATCCCAGGACCCTGAGATCATGACCTGAGCCGAAGGCAGCGGCTTAACCCACTGAGCCACCCAGGTGCCCCCTAATTAAATTTTTTAAAAGATTTTATTTATTTATTTGACAGAGATCACAAGTAGGCAGAGCAGCAGGCAGAGAGACAGAGGGGGAAGCAGGCTCCCCACCGAGCAGAGAGCCTGATGTGGGGCTTGATCCCAGGACCCTGGGATCATGACCTGAGCCAAAGGCAGAGGCTTTAACCCACTGAGCCACCAAGGTACCCCTCTGAAATGTGTTCTTAAAAAAGGAGGAGGAAAAGACTAGATGATATTATGGTTGGTAATATTACATCACTGAGGAATCTGATCTTCCAATTCTTTGTATATGACTTCTAGAAAACAAAACAAAACAAAACAAAAAGGTAATAACTAGTAAAACAAAAGTTGAAAGTAAAACTTTTAACTAATACATTGGGAAAGTGGGTGGAAAGAAGAATATACAATAAAAAACATTCTTAGTTTGAATACTCTTTCTTTTGCCTTAGTTCTCTGTTAAAGTTTAAATAGTGTTGGGAGTAGAAATAACATAAGAAAATGATGAATTTATCAGATCACTTTCAAAGAGGAGACCAGTGCTTTTACTCTGGCTGTACCTATTCTCAGTTCCTTTAAGAACAGAGCCCACTCTCCTGGAGTTTGAAATGGGCAGCAGGAAAGTGAAACTCATTTTAGTTGTTCTTTTCCAAAGGTACCTTCCAGACCCTGCTCCAACATCGACCCAGGCAACTACGAGGAAGTGCGTGATCTGATCACCCAGATACCCTCTAAAGTGCAGATACAAGATATTACTAAGGAGCTACACTGCCCACTATGTAATGATTGGTTCCGTGATCCACTGATGCTAAGCTGTGGCCACAACTTCTGCCAGGCCTGTATCCAAAACTTTTGGAAGCAGCAAGCAAAGGAAACATTCTGTCCTGAGTGTAAGATGCTATGTCAATATAGCAACTGTACATTCAATCTTGTACTTGAGAAGCTGGTAGAGAAGATTAAGAAGCTACCCTTACTCAAGGGCCATCCACAGTGCCCAGAGCATGGAGAGAACCTGAAAATATTCAGTAAGCCAGATGGGAAACTGATCTGCTTTCAATGCAAAGATGCTCGGTTGTCTGTCGGGCAGTCTAAAGATTTCCTGCAGATCTCTGATGCTGTCCATTTCTTCATGGTGGGTGAGCCCTGGGCCTTGAAAAATGCCTTAGGAAAGCTGGGAAAAATCTTTTGTAGGGTTTCTTCTCTCTGCCAACCTTTATTCAGATGATTATTAGTAAGCTTAGAAAATACAACATATCTTGCAAAGTTCTTTCTCTAGAGTTGCTGATTATAGGAAAGGAGCAGTGGAGTAGCTCTGGCCTACTCACTCACTCACTCAAATATTTACCTATATGCTGCCATGAGATAACTCTATTAGACCCCATGTAGAGTATGGATGTACAAGATATTGCTCTTATTATAAAAGTCTTGAAATTTAGTCAAGTTTAAAATGAATAAAACAACAGAAGCAAGATAATCTACTATTGAGAGCTAAATTTTGTCACATTTGTAATTCATAAATATTTAGAATTTCAAAGAAGATTAGAGAAAATGGAAATAGGGGATGCATGGTGAATGAAAGCTTGAATTGGGAAATAATTTATATTTGAAAGGGCAAAAGGAAGAAATGAGTATTCTTTTTTTTTTAAAGATTTTATTTATTTATTTGATGGAGGGAGAGAGATCACAAGTAGGCAGAGAGGCACGCAGAGAGAGGAAGGGAAGCAGGCTCCCCACTGAGCAGAGAGCTGGATGTGGGGCTCCATCCTAGGACCCTGAGATCATGACCCAGGCCGAAGGCAGAGGTTTAACCCACTGAGCCACCCAGGCACCCCAGAAATGAGTATTCTAAATGATAACAATGTAAGTAGAAGTATAGTTAGTGAGAACAGTATTACTAGAGTAGAAAATGTAGAGTTATTTTCTTCAAATCCCTATAGTAAGCTAATAAGAGCATAAAACTAAGTTTTTCTACGACTTGTTATTTTCTTTACAATTCTTTGAAGAAACAGGAATTATGATTCAGGGGAAAGGAAGCACTTGCAGCAATAACTCGCTTTTTTTCCCTGACACCCTGGGGCTTAGAGATACAATATGGCCCGACATTTCCCAAGTTAGTGTGGATTAATTCTATGTGGTATCTCCAGAAGGAGCTCACCACCCATCAAGGTCAACTGGAGGCAACCCTGAAGGAACTTCAGTCCCTGAAGAATATGCAGAAAGATGCTATTGCTGCTTACAAGGTGAGAAGCAGGGTAGAGGGGTTATGATATAGAACTGAAACACCTTGCTTGTAACTTCAGCTATATGAGTAGAAAGGTGCCTATATGTATATTATCAATACACTAAATGGCACCTGCTATAGAATTAGAAAGTGGACACTGTATGAAATAAGTTCTCAATGGTTGATCAACACAGAGAAGAGATTGACCTTTCCTGTTACATGCTGATACTTCTGATGGCTCAGTCACTAGGTGTTTGTTCTGAGGTCATGATCTGTCTCATCTTTCCTTTTATATATGGCAAAATAAGGGATTTATCAGAAGAATCCACTAAAGATTTTTATGCCCAAAGAAATATCTTTCTTTTCTTTGGGTTTATAACCAGACTACCTCTGACTGCAGGTCTCTCAGATTGCTGTTTTTTACCATCCAATTTTATCTTTCTTAGCTTCCCCCAAACTAAATAAACTATTGTCTAGAGCTTCACAGGAGCTCTAGGAGAACATTAATAGTTAGAAACTTGGCAAAGCAGTTCCTAGGTTATGGGGCTAAACTGGGGGTTCTATTTCTTCATTAATTATTCTATGGAAGATAATCTTCTCTGGCTTTTGGCATCTGGAAGAAGAAATATGTACAATAAGAGAAAGAAGAAGGATAGATGGAAATAATGATGTCTCCAGAAAATGTTGTTTCTGTTGTAAGAGTTCCCAGTTCAGCTATTACAGTCAACATTCATTCACTCAAAAAATATTTATTGAGTGGATAAAGTATTAGACTAGATACCATATTATACTAGGGCGCTATTAATTCCATTAATAGCAATAAAATGACAACTGTGATAATTACTATAAATGAAAATAAAGGGTACCATAAGAACATACATATGAAGAACTAATCTAGGCTACGGGAGGGGTATTCTCTGAAGAAATCACCCATTAAAATTGAAAACTGAAGGATAAGTAACTTAGCCAAGTGAACTGGTTGAGGGGAATATGAAGGAAGTGGCCTGGAGAAGAATGTACTTGAGAAGTACATTCTATGTTCTTAAAGTGCAAAGAGCATATGGAAAAGTCCTGAGATAGGAAGTTAGTTGAGAAAAGTCCTGAGATAGGAAGCTAGACAGAGGGCCAATAAAACTGGATTATGGTATGCAAGATGAGACTGAAGAGGTAGATATGAGTCCAATTATGTAGGCCCTTATAGATAACATTAGGATATTTGAACTTCTTCCTATGAATAAGAAGCCATCATAGGGTTCAAACAGGACATGATTTCATCTCATTTTGAAAATATGAGTCTAGTTCTAGTGGCTATGTGAAAAGACAAGGATAATTTTAGAAGGCTATTGCAGTGATCCCAGAGAGTAAGGATAGTAACTTGGACTAGAAAGGCAGCAGAGATAGAAATAAACAACTTCAGCATATGCTTTAGAGATTTAAAAAAAAACAACAACAAAGAAACCTGGATGTGGTGACTGATTAGATGGGACGGGTGAGTGGAAACATCAAATAGACAGTTGGATACAGGAATCTGGAGCTCAGAAGTTGGTCTAGGCTGTAATAAGAAGTCAGCATAGAGAGTGACTTAAATCTGTGGAAGGAGAGGATATTACCTAAAAAGAGAATATACAATGAGAAGAGGAAAGAGCCCCGGACAGAATATCAAATAACTCTAATACTTAGAGGTTGGTTAGAGGAGACAGAACCAACAAATAAGGCAGAGAAACAGTGATGAAATAGGTAAAAGGAAAACTGGAAAAGTGTGAGCTAGAGAATAGAATGAATTTTAAGAGTGCCATTATAATAATGGACCATAAAATCCAAGCTGGATAAGAAGAGACATGGAGACAGAAGACGATGATGAACAGAAATGGAAGGGGTCAATGAATAAGAGGTTTCGATGAGACCCAGTAATTGTTGCAATAGAATTACCTGATTAAGTGAGCATAAGAAGTTAATTTTGGAGAGAGTGAAATTGCTGGGGATGATAAAGTCCTGTGTAATTAAGAGAATGAATAGATAAAGGTGGAGATCACTAGAAATGAGGAGGATAAGGATCTGAGAAGCCCAGATGTCAGAAGGTTCACCCCTGAGGATGTTGTAGTACCTTAGGAAAGCGGTAAAGCAGTTATCAATTTCGGTGCTTCAGACATTGCCCATTCCTGCTTCTTCTATATTGTCCTGGAAGCAGAAGCGCATCCCCCCAACTCTGATTTCTAGATAAGAATAGTTCTTTCAGCATCCTTATGGCCCCAGTTTAACAGCATCACTTGGTAGACATCGGTTTGTACTTCTGGGTAGGAGGGTACTATCATTCATTCTAGAATGTTTAATTAATTAACCCCACAGCCTTATTTAATATGGCATTGGTTACCACCCTCAGTACTGCAATAGGTACCTAGAGACCACTTTTGACTATTTCATTCCTGAACTGTTGAACTAACTAAGAAAAACAAAGTAAGTTTCCCCAAGGACTCCCACTATTTAGTATGGTTGAGTGATGATACTCAAGAGTCATTTTAATGCATCTTCCTGTTAAATGGTTATTTCCCAAGTTGTATGAGTACTGGTGGTGTGGGCCCCCATCCCCAAGTGCTAGTCTCAGTAATTACCAGGGTGATGATCATGGAGGTTTCCAGGAAAACAAGCTACATCTGCAGCAACACATCTCCTTGGAGTTTCTAAAGCTACATCAGTTCCTGCACAGCAAAGAAAAGAACATTTTAAATGAGCTCCGAGAAGAGGGGAAAGCCTTGAATGAGGAGATGGAGCTAAATATGAACCAGCTTCAGGAACAGTGTCTCCTAGCCAAGGAAATGTTGATGAGCATCCAAGCACGGATGGAACAGCAGAATCCCTTCGAGTTTCTCAAAGTGAGACTCCCTGTCAACATAATTTATGGGTACAATAGTTGGGGAAAGAGGGTAGAAAGATGTAGAAACAGCTTTTCCCCACCAGGAGGGGGTAAGAAAAACCGACTGTAGTCCTCTTAAGACTAGAAAAGCAGAAGGCTACTTTTGCCTTACACTCAATAAGAAGCTTTACTTTCACCCTCCTAAAAAAGATAATAAATGCCATTAATAATGGTATCTATTAATATTTTAATATTTCTTCATAAAGAACTTTGAAGGTTTTTTTCTCAAAAATAACAATATTGCAACCTGAGTTGTATCTTAGACTGGCTTTAAACTGACCTGTTTGAAAGATGTTTGCCAGTCTTTCCTACCTGAAGCTTGACCTTTAAAGTATCATTATCATCTCAGCCCTCAGAAGTTTACTTAGCCAGAGCAAGAAAAAGTAGCTTTGGGACTGGAAGACCTATGATGTTTTTCTACTGAAACCAGTAGAAGTAGAAATAGCCTATTAATTTCTCTTTCTCTTTTTTAAAAAGATTTTATTTGAGAGAGAGAGAGAGAGAGAGAGAGAACACAGAGGGAGAGGGAGAAGCAGATTCCCCACAGATCAGAGAGGCCGATGTGGGGCTCGATCCCAAGACCCTAAAATCATGACCTGGGCCGAAAGCAGCCACTTAACCAACTGGTAACCCAGGCATCCCAATTTCTTTTGTTCCACATAAAAGGGAACTCTAGAAAATCAGAATAAGATAAAACCAGTTTGTCATGGGTTAGATGAAGGATACCTGATCAGAAAAGGCATATGGAGGATGGGAGGAATTAGTGCTGATAGAATGAGGACATCTGCTCAGGTCCCAGTAGTGATGGTGAAATTCTGGTGGTAGCCAGTATCACCAAAGAAATTTCTGGTGTTGATAAGCAGGCATCTAACTTCTTTATTACTCCTTTCCTCTTCTAGGATATCTCATCTCTCTTGGATAGGTAAGTGTTTCTGCATGGTATTAACATCTTTCCTTCAGTCCCTGGAGGATATCTAAGAATAAACTATTTATGTCCCCTGCAGCTTGGAACAAGGAACAAAGGTGTTGATGCCCAGAGAGCTTATCTCCAGAAAGCTGAACCCAGGCCTGTACAAAGGTCCCATCCAATATATGATGTGGAGGGAAATGCAGTTTTCTCTCTCTCCAGGTATCAGTGGGTAGTAGTTATTGGTTTCTGGGTCTCCCAGGAATCTATGTTCCTTCTGTGGGAACTTGTCTGTGGCCCTAATTAGTACTATAGAGTTTGTGATGGGGGAAGGGTAGAGTTTAGCCAAAAGACGACTATGTGAAGACTTCAGTCAATATGACTGAATTTCTTCTTGTACCATGACCAAGAATTTATGACTTTTCATTGGGAAAGAGAGTCTGATGTGAGAATTACTTCTCAGCCTATGATTTTGTTTCACTGTTCTATCAAATATGACAACCAGTTATTTTATCCTGTTTTTCTAAATCAGTTCCATAAATCCCTGGGCTTCTCTGCCCTGAACGAGGAGGTTACTGTACATACTTTTTTTTTTGAAGATTTTATTTATTTATTTGTCAGAGAGAGAGAGAGAGAGAGAGAGTGAGAGAGAGAGAGAGCGTACACACAAGCAGGCAGAGTGGCAGGCAGAGGCAGCAAGAGAAGCAGGCTGCTCGCCAAGCAAGGAGCCCAATGCAGGACTTGATCCCAGAACCCTGGGATCACAACCTGAGCAGCGGCTTAACCAACTGAGCCACCCAGGCATCCCTGTACATACTTTTTTATGTAATAGAGTCTTTATAGATCCTCTTGTGTTTGATGTTCCTAATGTATAACATTTTAGGAGACTCTTTAGAGATCTTCAGTGCTTCAAAAGAAAACCAATAATTTCAACAGATGTGTTGAATAAGGACACACGTTTTTGTTTATCCTGCAGATACCAAGGGACTGAGCAGGAAAAAAGAACTCAAATGGCAATTCGAGAACATAAAGTTCTAAGTAATATTTATAAAATAAAATTCTAAATATTTCTAATTCACATACATTCATTTTATTGTTTGTAGTTACTGATTTAATGAAAATCACAAATTTATTCCTGTTAACAAATTTTCCAAGTAATTGACAATGAAAACATAGCTTTGCTGAGGTTTAATTAATACAGAATAAAATTTACCAATTTTAAGTGTGCAATTTGATGAGTTTTGACAAATGTATAAACTTCTATAAACATCTCTAAAAGTTTCAATCACCCCCAAAACTCCATATTCCTTTGTAGTCAGTCCCTTCATTCTCTTCCTAGCCCCTAACACTCACAGATCTGCTTTATTTCACTTTAGTTGCGCCTTTTCTAAACTCTCAAATAAATGGAATCATACATCATGTAATCTTTTCTATCTGGCTTTTTTCACTTAGCATAATGCTTTCTGAGATTTACCTATGTTATTGCATATATCAATAATCTTGTTTTATGGAAACATCACTGCACAGTGATGTATTTTTTTCCCATCTTATTTTTAACTTATTAGTGTTTTTATATTTCAGGTACATTTTATGTAGCTAGCATGTAAAGCGTTGTGGGTTTTTAAATCTGATCTGATAATCTTTTAATTGAGGCATTTTGACCACTGACATTTAATGTTATTATCAATATGATTTGGGCTTAAATCTAGCATCTTGGTATTTGTTTCTACTTATAACTTCTGTGCTGAGGCAGTATTTGTCAGGTTTCTCACTATAAAGTTACTCCCTGACCCCTTTACACTATGGAAGGAAGTCACTATACACAGCCCACACTTAAGGAGTGTAGACTATTTACATAAATTATTTGGAATTTTCTGCATGGGAGATTTGTTTCTGCCAGCTGGTCATTTTTTATTGAATGCCAAACATGATCAATTTTACATTGCTGTTCACTGGATCTTGTTGTAATCCTTTAAATTCTATTGGATTTAACTTTGGCATGTAGTTAAATAACCCTTTTCCTTTTGAGCTTTGTTGAGGTGTTTAAGCTTTGCTAGAGTGGTTCAAGAGCAGTCTTTAATGTAGGGCTAACTCAGCCCATTTCCTAAAGTAATATCCTTCTGAGTACTCTGCCTGATGTTCCATATATTACAACATTTTCCCATTATGGCTTGCAGGATTGAAAACTATTGCCAGACTTGTGTGAGCTCTAGTAATTCTTCAGACTCCCGTTTTCTAGAGATTCTTTCACTGGCCCTAATTAGTTTCACTGCACATTAATACCTTAAGGGAATCCCTTCGTAGATATTTGAAAGTCTCTATATAGCTCCCTCTTCTGTGTTACTCTACTCTGCAAATTCGAGCAGTGTTCAGATCACATGTGTTACTTCTTGTACTCTTTGCCCTATAAAATCAAAATTCACTTCTAGCAATCATTTAAAGCACAAACTGACTTTTCTTTATTTTTGGTATAAGTCGACATCTAAGAAAATCAAATGAGATTCATTTAATCTATGGTTATTTTACTAATAACGTAACTGTGGTCGAACCTTGGTAAAATATACTTCTTACTTTTTATTTCTAGACCTTTGCTTATTCTTTAGGCTTGTATTTTCTCTATTCCTGCCTTATAGTAGCAGTTATTGTTTTAGGGCAGAGGCTGGATCTTTTTTTCTTTTTTTAAAATAAATGGTCTGATAGTAAATATTTTAGGTTTTGTGGATTGCATGTTTCAACAAAATTTAACTACTTAACTGTCATTGCAGTGACATGGCAATCATAGGGGTGCCTGGGTGGCTCATTATTAAGCATCTGCCTTTGGCTCAGGTCATGATCCCAGGATCCTGGGATTGAGCCCCACATTGGGCTCCCTGCTTGGTGGGAAGCCTGCTTCTCCCCTCTCCCACTGCCCCTGCTTGTGTTCTCTCTCTCTCTCTCTCTTGCTGTGTCTTTCACAGTCGAATAAACAAATAAAACCTTAAAAAAAAAAAGAAATGGTAATCATTTACAATATGTAAATGAATGGCTGTTAATGTGTTCAATTTTCAGTTAATGTTTTCAATACAAATTTATTTACAAAATAGGCAGCAGGCTACATTTGGTCTGCTGGTTGTAGTTTTATCAATTCCAGTGTATGGAATAATTCAATTTAAAACACTTTAATATAGGGTGCCTGGGTGGCTCAGTTGGTTGAGCAACTGCCTTTGGCTCAGGTCATGATACTGGGCTCCCAGGATCAAGTCCCCCACATCAGGCTCCCTGCTTGGCAGGGAGTCTGCTTCTCCAGCTGACCTCTCTCCTCTCATGCTCTCTCTCTCTCAAATAAATAAATAAAATCTTTTAAAAAACCACTTTATTTCTTTTAGTTATGTACCAGTAAAACATTACCAAAGTTTATTCATTTATTCAACACTCTCTTTTGGAAAGCCTAGTATGTGCTAAGCACTAAGTTGGACTCAATTGATACAGAAATAAAAGACATAATTTCTGTCCCAGGAAGGAGACACTAAAAGACCAGAGTAGAGTCTATGACTAGCTACCTAGGTGAAAAGTTAAGAGCTAAGCCAAAGGCATGGGAATGGGAATGGGAAATAAAGGATAGATTCTAGAGACAGAATTCCAGAAGCTGAAATATACTGGATAGGAGCTGGTAGTAGGGGATAGGGAAAGGTAATGTCAAGGATAAAACTATAGGAGATACAGATTTTGGAGGGGGTTGAGGAGTTCATTTTGGCCATGTTGTGTTGAAGGATCTATAGGAAAACTAAGTGAATATATTCAAATGGGTAACTATTCTAACGGGAGCTTACAAGAGAGGCCAGGGCTAAAATAAGCGGTATTGAGTGGGGTGGCTGAAGCTGTTGATATAAATTAGATTTCCCAAGAAAAGTGAGAACATACAGTTAAGGAGGAAGCATCTGATATAGAAATAAAGGGTAATGACGCCTCCCAAAAAGATTGAGGAATTTTGGCAAAAGGGGTTAAGAAGAAAACCAGGAAATGCAGTAGACACAGAATCTAAGGAAAAAGAGTGTCAAGAAGAAGGGAGCAGTCACTCATGCCAAACGTGAAGACCAATTTAGAAAATGACTGGAGGGGTACCTGGGTGGCTCAGTCAGTTAAACATCCAACTCTTGATTTTGACTTAGGTCATGATTTCAGGTTTGTGAGACTAAGCTCTGCATTTGGGCTCCACACTGGGCCTAAGATTCTCTTCTCTTTCTCCCTCTCCCCTTTCATCCCCTACCCCATCTCTGTCCCTCTCCAAAAAAAAAAAAAAAAAAGAAAGAAAGAAAAAGAAAGAAGGAAAAGAAAAGAAAAACAGTGATTGGAAAGAGATTTTTTAACAGGGATGGGGACTTTGGTAAGGGCAATTTTTTTTTTTTTTTACTCAAGATAATTAACATGTCATGTGTTGTATTAGTTTCAGGTATACAAAAAATGATTCAAGGATTCATATATTTCTCGGTGCTAATTAAGATAGGTGTACTCTTAATCCCCTCTATTTCACTCATTCTCCCGCTCACCTCCCCTCTGGCAACCATCAGTTTGCTCTCTGTATTTAAGAGTCTGTTTTCTTGGGACAACAGCTATTGGCTCAGCCGGTGGAGCATGCAACTCTTGATCTCAGCGTTGGGAATTTAAGCCCCCCACCCATGATGGGTGTAGAGATTACTTAAAAATAAAATCTTTTTAAAAAGGGGGGGAGTGGTCTCTTTTTCTTTTTTTGTTTTGTTTCTTAAATTCCACGTATGAAAAAATCATACGGTATGTGTTTTTCTCTAACTTATTCACTTGGCATTAGATCCTCTAGATCCATCCGTGTTGCCACAAATGGCAAGATTTCATTCTTTTTTATGGCTGAGTAATATCCCATTGTATATATATCACCTCATTTTTAATCCATTCATCTACCGATGGACACTTAGGTTAGTTCCAGATCTTGGTTATTGTAAATAATGCTGCAATAAACATAGGGGTGCATAGATCTTTTCAAATTAGTGTTTTCATTTTCTTTGGGTAAATACCCAGTAGTGGAATTACTGGATCATATGGTAATTCTATTTTTAACTTTTTGAGGAAACTCCATACTGTTTTCTATACTGGCTGCACCAATTTGCATTCCCACCAACAGTACACGAGGGTTCAATTTCCAATGCTTGTTATTTCTCATGTTATTGATTCTAGTCATTCTGACAGGAGTAAAGTAGCCTTAATTTTCATTTCTCTGAGGCTTAATGATGTTGAGCATCTCTTCATGTGTCTGTTGGCCATATGTATGTCTTCTTTGGAAAAATGTCTATTCAGGTCCTCTGCCCATTTTTAAAAAATTTGATTATTTGTTTTTTTTGTTGTTGTCTAAGTTCTTTATATATTTTGGAAATTAACCCCTTAGAGGATATCTCATTTGCAAATATCTTTTCTCGTGTAGTTGTGTAAGTTGTATAAATTATTTATATACTTTGGCTGCTAGGACTGTGAGTATACTAATGTGTGTGGTTATCTTTCAGTGCAGCAATTTTAAATGAGTGGATTGTGTTTAAGTTATATTATGAAGGGTTCAGGAGTGATTTGAAATGAAGCAGTAGTGAAGTAAATAGGTCACTTGCTTGAGAAGCTTCATTAAAAGGGAAGATGTGAATGTGGCAACAGAGTCAAAAGAAGATTTTTTAAAACATTTTTAGTAATCTCTACACCCAGTGTGGGGCTCGAACCCATGACCTCCACATCAAGAGTCATGTGCTCTTCCAGCTGAGCCAGGCAGGCACCCCCAAAAAGAACTTTTTAAAACATAGTGAAGGAAAACAGCCTATAGAAAGGCAGAGACCAATGGTATAGGACAGGGGATAATTTCTTGGAACACTGAAAAAATTAAATTAAATTAAATTAAATTTAAAAAAGATGGGATAACTGGTGGAAGTAGGGAAGAGTAAGTGAGATCCAGCAGACAGAAGTATTGACTTTCCTCAGTTTCCTCTGAAAATGGAGAGAAGATAAAATGGTGGAGGTAAATAATTTTATCAGATGGAACTTGCAGAATGAGTGGTTAGAAGTGAGGGATTCCTATAAGATGTACTATATTTTCTTTGTGAAGCAGGAGATGAAGTCATCTGCCTGGCAATAAGGAAGGAAGTGATGGTATAGCAGTTTGAGGAGGTTGCTGCAGGTCTGAAATTGCTGTTGTGAGGAACTGGAAAGTATTTGATTGGGAAATATAGGAGTTCCAGGCAGTGCTGATGGTCAAACACAGAATGGAAATAACGAATCTGCAGTAATATCTATATGTGCAATTTTGTGATTTTCCTCCTACAATGGTCAAGAATTAGCATGTTAATTTTGATAGCTAGATAGATCCAGGGTTGGAGAGTTGCATGGCAGATGCTGCAGATACAAGGATAAAGTGATAAGGTTATTGGCAATATAACTGTCAATGTTCAGTAGTTTAGGGAAGGATTTTAAGCCAGGAAGCCGCCAGATTAGGATAATAACAAGAAATGAAAGACTAGAGTTGTTAATAAAATCAAGTAATGGTTGTAGGGGAGATGAAAGTGAAAAAATAAATATAAGAGGATGGGATATCTGAGTTTAAGATTTTAGAGAATGAATAGTTCCCAATGACTACAAGATCCAGAATGTGGTCATTAATATGGATAGCTGAAATGTAAAGGAGTCAAAAATCACTAGCAGTAAAATCGAGAATGTAAGAATGGAAAAATGGCTATATCCAAAAGACAGTGAAATCACTTGGGATGATGGGCTGGAGTTGGGGTAGAGGAGTAAAGTTAACCCCAAATGCAGAGAGTATAATGAGGAAACCTGTACATAATAACATCAAATAGAGATAGAGGGTATTAAGAAATGGAATGACAAGAGCCTCAAAAGAAGAGTGATTTTTTTCAGAGTGGTAGCTCTGAAATTAGAAAATGAATAGTCTCATGAACTTTTCAAGTTGTATTTTTTAAAAGATTTTTATTTATTTACTTGACAGACAGATCACAAGTAGGCAGAGAGGCAGGCAGAGAGAGAGGAGGAAGCAGGCTCCCTGCTGAGCAGAAAGCCCAATGTGGGGCTCTATCCCAGGACCCTGGGATCAGGGCCTGAGCCAAAGGCAGAGGTTTTAACCCACAGAGCTACCCAGGCACCCCAACAAGTTGTATTTTTTTGGGAGAAGAACCAGCCAGGTTTCTGTTACGGTAAGGTGATGAGAGAAATCTGTAAAGTGAGGATGCAGGAGAGTTATTTAGAGAGGGAGTTCTACAGGGCAAAGTGAAAGGGATGGGTGGGAGGAGTAGGAGGATGGGTGAAGGTAGAGGAACCAAAGAACAGACCAATGGGGATAAGAGTACATTAAAGCATAAATCATTGGAAGGGTCTACATTATGGGTTTTGGCCAAGCATAACAAGAATATGAAGCATGGTGGGATTAGTTGGGTGTCAAGGATTCAAATGGAATTCTGAAATTCATTTATTTAACAAATAGTTACTTGAATGCTTGAACAAATAGTTACTTGAATTCTTGAATGAACTATGAACAGTTACAAATTTTGAAGGTATGTGAGGAAACAAAATAGATAAAGTCCCTACCTTCTCAGAGATTACATTCTAGCGGAAGAAATGGACATTGAAACAGTAAATAATTTCACAAAGTGATAACCATTGTTAAAACAAATCAAGGTATATTCAGTAAGTAAGTATTCATGAGAAAAAATAAAGTAGGATAAGAGTACAAACAGTGATGGACAGATGAAACTACTATTTTTGGCATTAGCCAGAAAAAAAACTTTGAGGAGTTAACTCCTCCCTCCCTATGTTTTATTTGTATTTATTCCTCCCTATGTATTTATTCCAGACATTTCCAAACGTACAGAAAACTTTAAAGAATTTTATAGTGGGGGCACCTGGGTGGCTCAGTGGGTTAAAGCCTCTGCCTTTGGCTCAGGTCCCAGGGTCCTAGGATGGAGCCCCACATTGGGCTTTCTGCTCAGCAGGGAGCCTGCTTCCTCCCTCTCTCTCTGCCTGCTTCTCTGCCTACTTGTGATCTCTGTCTGTCAAATAAATAAATAAAATCTTTAAAAAAAAGAATTTTATAGTGAACACTGTAGCATCTATTTATATTCTATCACTGATATCTCACTGAACTTGCATGAACAAAGGCTGGAATAATGTAAAGGAGTGAACCATATGGGGAAAGAGTGTTTGAGGACAAGGAAAGAAAGTGTAAAGACCCTCAAGTCTGAAAGAGTATTGTATATTCAAGAAACAGCCAAAGGTAGAGGTGATTGGATTAAAGTAAATAAGGGAGGTATGTGTTAGGAGATGAGGTCACAGAAGTAGGTAAATCATGTAGGTCCTGTTTGCTCTGTAAGGACTCCAGATTTTATCTTGGGTGTGATGGAAAGCATTAAGAGTGTGTTGAGTAGAACTGGATGATCTCATTCATATGGCAGAAAAGGATGCAGATGGGCAAGAGTGGAAACAGAACAGTTAAAAAGCTACTGTAATAGTCCAGGCTAGCAGTATTTGTGCAAGTTATCTGTCTGTCTATATTCTGAGTAGGCTCAGGATATATTTTAAAGGTGGAGTTGACAGAATTTACTGTTGGACTGAATATGGTATGAGAAGAAAAGAGGGGAGGCAAAGCTGACTTCTATCTTTGGAGCCAGGGCAGGCTGAGTTAGCTGGAGGTGTGAGAGGTTTGGTGACAACACCAGACTGCGGTTCTAAAAAGGTTGGTAAGGAGTCTGACAACTCTAAAGAAATCGCAGTTCTCACACTGGAAGAGGAACAACCCAAGACAAATGGCGATATGTGACGGAGGGAAGATTCAGCCTGTATGGAAAAAGTCAGGATTCTACAAAGTCTCATATTAGAAGAGAATTTCTTGGGATGACACAAAAGACTCTGGCTTCTCTGGGGAGAGAAAGTTAGACTGGATGATTTCACTTCCAAGATAAATAAATTCATTAACGGCAAGTGCATGCATATAGGTATCTGTGTCCCTCGTGTGAACACATAGTTTGTTTCCTTTATCAAATTTTGTGCCAAGGTTTGGTTACCTTACACCTAAAATTTATGTTATCTCCTTGCTGATATGCTTCCAACATCTCTTCATTTAGAATTTTTTACATTGCTGCCCACTTACTTGTCTAAATCAGTGCTAGACAAAAAAAAACCTGTGATGAACAACCAGTTTTTAAAATCTCAACCTGTCATGGACTGATATATTTGTGGAAGACAATACAAATTAATTACCTGAAGAAGTGGAATTTAAAAATATTACAAAGTGCAAGTGCAGTTGTTTAATTATTAGACCAATTGACATAAAATTACTCTATCAAATTGCTATGAAAGTTTCTAAGAGCAGGGCACCTGGGTGGCTCAGTCAGTTAAGTGTTTGACTCTTGATTTCGGCTCGGGTCATGAACTCAGGGTCATGAGATCCAGCCCCAGGTTGGGCTCCTCACTGAGTCTGCTAGAGATTGTCTCCTTCTGCCCTTCCCCACACATTCTCTCTATCTCTCTAAAATAAGTAAATAAATATTTAACAAAAAAAGAAGGAAGGAAGGACGGACGGAAGGAGAGATTCTAAGAGCTTAATTTTAATTTTTTAATTTTAATTTTAATTTAATTTAATTTTATTTAATTTTATTTTAATTTAATTTTAATTTTAATTTTTTTAATTTTTTAATTTTTTAATTTTAACCACACATTCTGATTAGCAGTGGCATAAACCATTCCACATCTCAAAAGTCCCATTATCTATTAAACCAAATATAAATTCTCACCGTTGTCTTCTAAACCCTCCCAGGTAGCTCAGAATTACCTGCCTCTAATAGGCAAGCCCTTACCGTCCCCCTCACATAAGCTGCTATTTTTAACCCATTGCTTTTTGGCCTCTGTTTATCCAGTGCATCCCGAATACATCTCATAACTGAAATACTTACTGTCTTTAAAAAATTTTCCAAGGACAAACTTACCTATCTTTACGCCTTCGACATTTGTATTTCTTAAAATTTTTAGTACAGATTAATATTATTTGTATTGTTTTCTTTGTTGGACCATACATTTCTTCAGAATAAAGTCAGACTTTTACCACTAATTTAAAAATGTATAGAATATAGCCATATGGGTATAAAACAAGTATATAAGTAATTACTTGTCTGAGAGCATACGTGCATGGGAAGATAAAGTAGTGATTTCTGTGTAAATACGGTCTTTAACTATAGGAATTTGCATTCATCCCTTTTCTCCCATGCCCTGCTTTCTTTTCTTACTAGGCCTATCTTCATTAACTCTGGACCCTAAAACAGCTCACCCAAATCTGATGCTCTCCAAAAACCGAACCAGTGTGTGGCATGGTGACATTAAGCAGGTAATGCCCGATGATCCAGAAAGGTTTGACTCAAGTGTGGCTGTGCTGGGCTCAAAAGGCTTCACATCTGGAAAGTGGTACTGGGAAGTAGAAGTAGCAAAGAAGACAAAATGGACAGTTGGAGTCGTCAGAGAATCCATCATTCGGAAGGGCAGCTGTCCTCTGACTCCTGAGCAAGGATTCTGGCTTTTAAGACTAAGGAACCAAACTGATCTAAAGGCTCTGGATTTGCCATCTTGCAGTCTGAACTGACTAACAACCTCAACAAGGCGGCATATACCTGGATTATGAGGAGGGCAGGTGTCCTTCTACAACGCTAAAACCATGACCCACATTTACACCTTCACTAACAATTTCACGGAGAAACTTTATCCCTACTTCTGCCCTTGCCTTAATGATGGTGGAGAGAATAAAGAACCCTTGCATATCTTACATCCACAGTAATTAGTCATACTATTGTGTATTCAGAGTGTTATTAAAGAGGTATTAAAATAGTTTACCAGTCTCACTATTTCTCTTTCCAGCTTATGGTAAACTCTGGAATAATGAAGAAAGGATTCACAGAACTAAATTTCATTCTCAGTGTCTTAAATGGATTTCACTGGAGCTTTTCAAGATGTTCTTCCACTTCTCTGGGGTCTTCTGTGACACAGGAGCCACTCTTCATGAGAATGATCATCATGCTATTGTTACTGGAGCAAACTGCAACCTTCAGTTGTGATGCTTGAAGCCTTTCCAAAAGTGCCCTGAAATTCTATTATGCTGCCATTATTCTTAGCACAAGACTCTTAATAGGTAAATTTTTAGATGTGTACTCTTCTTCCTATTTATTCTTTATTTTTAAGAGATTTTATTTATTCATTTTGAGAGAAACAGAGAGCACAAGAGGGGGGCAGGAGCAGAAGGAGAGGGAAGAGCAGACTCCCTGCTGAGCAGGGAGCCCAATGAGGGGCTTGATCCCAGGGCTCTAGTATCATGACCTGAGCTGAAGGCAGAAGCTTAATCAACTGAGCCACCTAGGCGCCCCCTCCCCATTTATCTTTAAATATAAACTTTGCAATAGCTTTCTTTTCTAGAACTTGTTGCAGAGATTTATAGAAAAAATAGGAAATCATCTGGGCTAGTTTATAAGTTTGTCTTGAATTCTCTCAAGAGTCCAGCAAATCTGACTCTCTCTCTTTTTCTTGCTTTGTCTATGGAGGTACTTGTTTTACTGTACTCAAATATATTTAAGTATTTCAGTCTGCTTTCGACTATGTCTTTTCCATCATTCCTGCCTATAATTTAAATATCAGTATTTTTTATCTTGTCCTCTCTAGTACACCCATCCTCCAGCGTGTTCCTTCTGTCTACAGTTAGATTATTTGGCATCATTTAGCTCAGCAGTACCCTTGATGAACTATCCCTTCTTTTCCTTCAAAGTCCCATCTAACTAGGCTTCATTCATTCTCTATATCTGATAGGGTTTGTTCGTGTGTGTGTGTGGGGGGGTACCTAGGACCTACAGCACTGGCCTTTTAAATTTGCAATTAGCACTCACCAACACTCTTTGGCAGGGTAAAAGCCCACTATCTTATCTATCATAATGGGAAGGATACACATATACCACAGGTAATATTCTGTGGCATTTGTACTGCTGGCATTTACACTACACACATATTCATAGCTGCTGAGTTGGGCAAACAGCCATGACATGACTATGGCTACTTTTAAAGAAAACTACTTAAATAAATTAAAAAAATTCGTGGCATCTGGCTGGTTCAGTCAGTAGAGCATGCAAGTCTTATCTCGAGGCTGTGAGTTCCAGCCCTACATTGGACATGGAGCCTACTTAAATAAACAAATAAATACATAAATAAATCGTGTATCTTTTTTTCAAAAGATTTTATTTATTTGTTTGAAGGAGAGTGAGAGGACATGTATAAGCGGGGTGGCGGGGGGGAGGCAAAGGGAGAGACAGGTTTCCAACTGAGCAGGGAGCCCAATGAGGGGTTGGATCCCAAGACCCCAGGATCATGACCTGAGCTGAAGACAGCCACTTAACTGAATGAGTCACCCAGGCACCCCAAATTGTGTATCTTAAAATAAATAAATAAGTAAATAAATTCACTTCAATCAGAATGTAATAAGGACTCGTTTTGTGCCTGAACCTTGCTGGATGTTTTGAAAGACATAAAAGAAACATAAAAAGAAAAAAGATTCATTTGGAGAGGCTTAAATTCAGATGCTTAGATATTTAATCAATATCTAAAGTCTGTCTTTGGGGATAGAGAAGTACTACAGAGTTCAGAAAAAGGAGAGGTTAATATTCACCAGAATAGGAAGATAAAATTCTAAAGAAAAGTTGTGATTAAGTTGGAGATAGTGAAAGATGAATAGGAATGAATAAAAAATTCTAATCTGAATAGGTAAATATATTTCTTAAAAATGAATGTTTTTTGTGGTTGATGGTTGGATAACTATATAAATATACTAGAAATTAGTAAACCATATACTTACAACAGGCAGATTTTATGGGATGTAAATTATACCACAATAAATTTTTCAAAAAAGGGAAAAATAATTTTTTTTTCCGAATCACCAGGGGAACCAGGACGGACCACAGGTGTATACATATTTTCCACTATCTGCAGGTATCCTCCTTAATATTTTCTCTAACATACTATCTTAACTTTCCAGCATTTGTCTTATCATAGAAAACACAAATTTATTTTCACACAGTTTTCCCCAATAATTGGTTATTCTTTTTTTTTAAAGATTTTATTTATTTATTTGACAGATAGCAATCACAAGTAGGCAGAGAGGTAAGCAGAGAGAGAGGAGGAAGCAGGTTCCCTGCTGAGCAGAGAGCCTGATGCAGGGCTCGATCCCAGGACCCTGGGATCATCACCTGAGCCAAAGACAGAGGCTTTAACCCACTGAGCCACCCAGGTGCCCCTAATTGGTTATTCTATACAGAATAATTTGAGCAATCCTTCTATATAGAACTCAGATTACAATTAAAGGCAGGAATTCTTCTAATGAGTATGAATCCTTCTAATGAGTATGAATCATAAAACACCAATATGAGACTTTCCTGCTAGAAATAGACTCTGAATGGTATTCACTAAGAATTATTATTAGAGCTATCTTATATGTTGTTTTATCCCAGGCTATAGGAGACGAGCCTGCTAGTAAAAAAAAGTAGAAGGTAAAGTCACTGTGTTAGGATTCAAAGATGAGAACCTTAAAAGGACAATGACTGCACTTTTCTGTGACTAAATTGACCTTTAGAATAGCAGTGGCAATATCATTGCACAGTTGTGTAACATAGCTGAGATATAGGAGAAAAAAAAGAAATACTGGATTACCAAGTACTTCCTAGGAAAGAGATGCTCTGGACAAATTTATTTTTCAGATGAGTAAAAGTGATTTATTCAAGGCCAGAGATATGCTTTACTACTTTACATAAAACTTTCCAAAGTTTACCTAATTGATTATTTTTAAGAATTAAATTGTAAAATATACACAAGAGAGTATTTATGTATATATGTTATGTGTGTGTGAGTGTATATATGCAATTTAGAGCATGATACAAAAAACAGATACTCATTAATTGACCATCTAGTTTTGCATATAGAATAGTATCAAAACCTTTTAAGGCTCCCAGTGTCCCTCTCTAGGCCCTGAAGTAATAATTATTCTATATTTTGTACCTGTTTTTTTTTCTTTCTGAAAATAATTCATAGGTATATTTTTCCAACAACCATACTGATTTGCTTTTTTCATATATATGTATCCTTAAAAAAAAAGTTTCATTATGTCTGTTTTTTTTTTAATTAAAAAAAATATTTATCTAAGTAATCTCTACACCCAGCATGGGTTCAAACTCACCACCCTGAGTTCGAGTCACATACTCTTCCAACTGATCCAGCCAGGAAACCCCCTTATGTCTGTTGTTTGAAGTTTAAATGAATGGAATCATGTTCTATGTCTTCCTTAGCTTTTTTGAAATTCAAAATTATGTTGTATTCCATTCTGTGAAACTACAACAGTTTAAATATCCAAACTACTGTTGATAAATAAGTAGTTGTTTCTAGTTGTTTTTTTTTTAATAAAGATTTTATTTATTTATTTGACAGAGATCACAGGTAGGCAGAGAGGCAGGCAGAGAGAGAGGAGGAAGCAGGCCCCCCGCTGAGCAGAGAGCCCAATGTGGGGCTCTATCCCAGGACCATGGGATCATGACCTGAGCTGAAGGCAGAGGCTTTAACCCACTGAGCCACCCAGGCGCCCCTCTAGTTTTGTTTTTGGTTGTTGCTGTTGCTTTAGCAACAATTTTGCCATAAACATTATTGTACAAGATGTACTGGTAAAGGAGAGCAAGAGTTTCTCTAGGTATATATCTAATAAATGTTGGCCAGTAGGGTATGCACATTTTTAAGTAAGTAATGCTAAATTGTTGGTTAAAGTGACTATGCCAATTTACATTCCCAAAGTTCCCATTAATCTATGTTTTTAGCAATTCAATTATTACCAGTTAAGTGGGTACATGATGGTATCTCATAGTTTTAGTTTGCATTTCCCTAATTACCCCTATGGCTGAGCATCTTTTTTTAAGTTTATTGGCCATTTAAATTTCTTCTTCTATGAAATGTCTATTCAGGGGTTTGCCCATATTATCTATTGAGTTGTCTGTCTCTTACTGAATCATAGGGTTACTTAAGTGCTCTAGATACCAATCTTTTGTTGGTTATTCATAGTGCAAATACTTTCTACTGGTTAATACTTGTGTCTGTTAAAATGTTATTCTCCACCCAGAGGCCTGAGAGGTATTCTCCCCTGTTTTATTCCTGTGTTTTAAAGTTTTGCCTTTCATATTTAAGGGCTTAATAGTTCAGCCAAGTAGAAAGTATACATTAGCATGCACCTAACAACATAATTTCAAAAATATATAAAGCAAAAATTAACAAGAAATCAATTTATCCACAAAGGAGATTTTAATATGCTTCTTTCAGTAACTGATAGTAAAACCTGACAATATGATTAACAAATTTGACCATATAAACATGCAGAATCCTGCATCCAACACTCAGAATATCCAACAGCTGCAGAATATTCTTTGCAAACACACAGAGAACACTGACCATATACTTCAATCATAAGGGAAATTTCAACACATTTTAAAAGATTATAACCATACAGGCCATATTCGTCGACCTTACTGCATTTAAAACAAAAATCATTAACAACAAGTTAACTACATAATCTCATGTTTGGAAAATTTTTTTTAAAGATTTTATTCACAAGCAGGCAGAGAGAGATCACAAGCAGGCAGAGAGAGAGGAAGGGAAGCAGGCTCCCTGCTGAGCAGAGAGCCCCAGGTGGGGCTGGATCCCAAGATTCTGGGATCATGACCTGAGCCGAAGGCAGAGGCTTTAACCCCTTGAGCCACCCAGGCGCCCCTGGAAATTTTTAAGCAAACACAATTTCAAGAAAATTTATAGCCTCATATGCACATATTAGAAAACAGAATGAAAATCACTCATCTATTTCAAGAAATTAATAGAACAGCAATTTACAACCAAGGAACTTACAAGAACAAAAATTAATGATATAGAAAATACATTAGAGTATCAACAAAGCCGGAAATTTATTCTTTGAAAAGACTGATAAAACTGACAAACCTGTGGTGAGACCAAGAAATAAAATGGTACAAATAACCAATAACAGAAATGAAAAAGGAACCATTGTTACAGAGCCTGCAGACATTTAAAAGGATAATAAAATGTTTTATCACCTTTATATCAATATTTTTGAAATTTTAGATTAAATGGACCCAACACCAGAAAAATATAGATTATCAAAACTGATGTAGGGAGGGGGGTAGGTGGTGGGTGGTGGAAACGAAAAGCAAAGCATAATTTTGAAAAAAACAGAAATTTCAACACTGGTGCAATTTGACTGTATTAAAGAATTATTATTTTTAAGTGTGATAATGGTATTGTGGTTTTGTCTTTCTAAAAGTCGTTATCTTTTACAGATTCTAATTGAAACATTTATAAATGATAAAATGAGTTTGGCTTCAAAATAATACCTGATGCCACAGAACCTGTGGCTATGCCTGTAACATCAGCACAATAACTTTAACACTGAAGGTTTAACACTCACAAGCATGACTGACCCTTCTCCGCCACCTCGGGGGTGAAAGCTGAGCCGCTTCTTCACAATCTCACGCGTTGGTCGCTCGCCAGTAGTGACCAGACGCCTCTTCTTTTAGCTTCGGGGTTTTCCCGCCCATTACTCTGAGAACCAATCATCGAGCTTCGTTTCGAACCTCAGACCAATTAGCGATCCCCATTAGGCCCCCCTCCCCTACACCCCCGGGTGCGAGCCGATCGCCATGTTTCAAGGGCAGCGGGGTTGGTTCTGTGGCAGCGTCGGCCGAGAACTGAGGCAGTTCTGGGGTAGGCAGCTGGGTGGAAGGTGCGGGTGAGGTGGTGGGCAGAGCATCTCTTTTCTCCATGGGGCTTTTGTCCCAGGGTACTTGATAGGCTCACCTTGTGCTCTTGCCTTCACAGTGGCCGAAGGGGGCTCCATCAATGACCCAAAGGACGCCGACTTCTTGTTCAGCTGTGATGCCTCCCACCCAGACACACTGAGGTACCTGAAGGCCACCTGGCCGTGCCTCTCGGGTCCTGATGATCCAGGAGCTGAAGATGGAAGTCGCGGTCACTAAGAAATATTGATGATAGGAATAGACTGGAAAGGAACAAGTTTTCAGCCCTAGATGGGAAGGGGGGAGGGACATAAACAACCTTTCTCTTCTCCTTTCTGCCACAATGACGTGGCCTCCTACCTGGTCCATGAGCCTTCCCGAGTTCCAGTCTTGGGCTTCTAGCTGTCTCTCCCACAGCTCTACGTGGTGCTTTGAAGGCCATCACATTCAATATGTTTCAACCAAATCTCCTGATTGCCCCTTCACACCTGCACCAGGTCCTGTCTTCTCAAACTTAAAATGCTAGTGGTTTCTTGAGAATAATCACCCCACCCCCATTAATCAGTCGGTGGCCAAACGTTAGGGTACATATATGATGTACCCATGTAAAAGTTCTTCTTGCTCACTGCTACTATCTTCCTACACACGGTTATTACGTCTTGCTGGACTATCACACTAGCTTTCAGAGAGGTTACTCTGCCTCCAATCTGCCCACCTGCAATCCCCCTTCATGTTATCATTACAAAGCAGAGATCTAATCACCACCCTGGCTGCCCTTTCCCCATTCCCTTATTCCCCACTGTCCTGACTGCCTATAGATAATTATCCCTACTTCCACTCAGTTATTCTTTTCTTTTGAAAGGTTGAATACATTCTTGTTTCTTTTATAACCTAAAATATTTCATTTCTTTCTCCTAGAATATATCAGAGCCTTGATTACATAGAAGATAATGCTACAGTTTTTCACGCCTACTATCTCTCTGCAGTAGCTAATGCTGAAATGAAAAACTCGGTGGCTTTAGGTCATTTCATTCTTCCTCCTGCATGCTTGCAAGAAGGTTAGCAAAAATCATTTATCCAATCTCTATTAGCCAGATCCACCTAGGTCTCCCAACTTGGTTGATCTTCATTCTCAATAAGAGATTTTTGTGTTTTGCATCATTTAATATAAGTGGAAAATCATAGACTCGGGATCAGAGTGCCTTGGGTGTATATTCTAGCTTTGTTTATTGCTCATTCACACATTCACTGAACTCCTGTGTGTCAGGTTTCAACCCAGGTGCTGGGGATTCAGTAGTGAATAAGACAAAAAGCATATCTTGCCCTCCCAGTGCTCCTTGGTGAGGATCCAATATTTACTAGTTTTGAGAATTTTAAAAAGTTGTTTTGAGGATAAAATGAGATAATATATTAAGTAGTCTGACATGTGAACATTTAATAAATATTTGCTAGTTTTCAATCTCTTCATTATTATAATGAAATTTTAAGATTCATTTTAATAATGAACCCATATATTTGTATTATTTTTTATACATTGGGGTGCCTGGGTGGCTCAGTTGGTTAAGCATTTGACTCTTGATTTCGGCTCAAGTCATGATCTCAGGGTTGTGAGTTCAAGCCCTGCATTAGGGTCTCCACACTCAGTGCAGAGTCTGTTTAAGACTCTCTCTCTCCCCCTCTGTTCCTCCCTCACCCCACAACATATGCGTGCTCTCTCTTTCTCTCTAAAATAAATAAATAAACCTTTAAAAAAATAAGATTAATAAATAAAATTTTAACAGATCTGTTTTAAATGAAAACATGTTCTTTATAAGAATAAAAAGTATACATTATTATCCACCTAGACCAGTAGAGTCTAGTAGAAGTGTGAGATGCAAATATGAACCACATATTAATTTTAAATTTTCTAGTATAAATAAGAAATCTGTGGATAAAAATAGGTGAAATTAATGTTTTAAAGATTTGTTTGTTTTTAGAGAGAGAGAGCCCAGGGGAGGGGAGGGGCAAAAGGAGAGGAAACAATCTTAAGTAGACTCCCCACTTGATTTCATGACCCTGAGATCGTGACCTAAGCCAAAATCAAGAGTTAAACACTTAACCAACTGAGCCACCCAGGCACCCCTAGGTAAAATTAATTTTAAGAATATAGTTTATTTAACCTAATATATCTAAAATGCCATTTCAGTATATAACCAACATAAAAATTATTGAGATATTTACATTCTTTTTTTGATGCTAAATCTTTGAAATCTAGTGCTTATTTTACACTCATAGCACATCTCACTTTGGACTAGCCACATTTCAATATGGTGCTCATATATAGCTAGTCCAGTGGTTCCTATATTGGACAACATAGGTCTAGAGGAGTGTTACCTTTTTGTCCTCAAGTAGGCTACTGTGGAAGCTTTTGAGATTATTAAGGATGATGACATATTCCTTTGATATGCTGAACATTCTTAGAATTCCTATACTACTATGCCCACTAGACATGTTCCTCTTCCACTCTTCTTTTACCAAATTACTGAATTCTTGAGGACCTCTACTCTACAAATTTAGGAATTTTATGCCTTTTATTTTGACTGGTTGGCCTATTTTATTTTGATGGTTGGCCTGAAGACACAGATATCTAATGAAGGCATAAATTCCAGAAGAAAAAATTTATAATAGTTATTTTCATAATGCTTTGGAATCATCTGGGGAGGTTGTCAGAAATGCAAATTCCTGAGTTCCTCCTCAGTCTTCTAATTCAGTAAGAATCTGTGTTTTAAACACGTATCTTAGGTGAGTTTGATGCAAGTGGAATAACGCTGGCCTAGAAATTTCAGACTTCAGATAAACTTCAGAAAATTCTACAAAATTACTTTTAAAAAATAGTATTGGATTTGTTTTTCTTACCACAGAAATAAGAAGAAAACTTGGTAGTTTTATTTGGGAACAAGACCAACATATTCAGAGAGAGAAGGTAAGAGTAAATTAAAGTATTTGGTTAGAATCTCCAGTTTCAAAAATTTTTGAAAGCAATGTAATCTGAAAAATGCTTATTTGTGACATGTTAACACCAGTGATCCCAGTTATGGAATTTAAAGGGCATGCTTTTATTGAATATTATGTACTTTGACATTGATTTCACACTAGTACACTGACAAATTTGAGATAGTTTTGTATGAATAAAATTATTCATGTAAAAAACTTGAAAATTTGCTTTTATCATTAATTAGGGGAATAATAGGTTCACAGTATTTACCAGTTTTTTACTGCCAGCATAGATTCTGATTTACTAATTCCTGTGTTGTGTCATTTGTTAAATGTTTTGAATAATATCCCTCAATAAATGTGTACAATACTGGAAATTGACTGTTTTATAGCTTCTGCTGTTCTGCCTCAAATTTGTCAATGCTTTTGATTTACTTCAAAATCTTTATGCAGTAGCTAAATTTGAGATAATTTGATCATCAAAAAGAATGACTAGTATGAATAAGTAATGAATAATGCATTAAATTTAAAAGAATCCATGATTCAACAGTGATACTCCAAAAGCAGAAAGAAAGAACAGCAGGAAGGAAGGAAAAGAGATGAGAAGAAGAAAGAAAGGAAGGCAAGAAGGAGGGTTGGAAGGAAGGAAAGGAAAGGTGGAGTAAGGGAAATTTTCCTTATAAAACAGCTACTAAATAGAAAACCCCATTTTACCACCCCCAATAAAATAACTGATTTAGGCAGAGTCATTATTGGGTGTTAAAACCATGTTCTCAAATTATCACCCCACAGGTTACCTATTAGTTACAAAGGTAAGCAATATACCTTCACAGTAGGGAGATCTGGCAGACACCATCCTAGCCAACTGGTCAAATTTAGCATCACCAAAAATTGGAATAACCTCTCATTATGTTCAGCTGGATGTGATATAGTAGAAAGCATACAGTGATATCTATATAGTGTTCTTGTTCAAAATGTTTAACCTAATTAACACTCAGACAGTTCCAGGATGTGAGACATATCACACTAGACTCTTTAAAACAATATCATAAAAAATAAAAAACAAAAAAAAGCAGGAATACTGTTCTAGATTAAGAGACATAACAACCGAATATGATATATTAAACCTTGATAGGATTCTGGACATTTTAAAAATAGAAAGTAAAAAAGACATGTTGAGAACAATTGGGAAAATTTAAATATGGATTATTAGGTGAGATTAAATTAATGTTAATTTTCTTAATTGTGATGATAGTATTATAAAGATAAAAGAATGCTCTTTAAAGAAAATGCAAGCTAAAGATTAAGGAGTAAAATGTCATAATATCTGCAAATCTTTTCAAATGGTCCAGCAAAAAATAAAAAATGAGAGAAGGCATGCAGAGTAATAAAAATGTTGACACGTTAAGAATCAGGTGAAAGCTATATAGTACTTACTGTATTATTCTCTAACATTTCAGAGTTTGAAAATTTTCAGAATAAACACTTAGGGAGAAAATCTTCTATGTCTGAAGCCAAGCAATTAACTTATACATTTTGTATTTCTTTCATTAGTTTTTTTTTTTTTTCTCAAGTTGTCATCATCTGAAAATCATAGTTGTTTTAGTATCTTTGGCTGTGTTGTACTGAGGACCATAATATCTAATCCTTGGCTTGTGATAGTGTTTTCAGGAATGTGAGTGGTGACTGAATGGTTGTTATTTAACAATAATTATTGAGTATGCAGAACTTTAGAGCTAAAAAGCTCCTTAAAGCCCATTAATTAATCACTCAGTTCTGAAACTGAGAGAACCAAGGTAAAGAGAAGGTAAAAACCTGTTTTAGTTCACATGCTAGGCATTAGCAAAATGGAATCAAATTTTCTCAGCTCCAACCCAATCCATTATTTTTTCTATGAAAAAAATTAGTAGAGTAAGCTGATGATTCACAGACCTGTACTCCTGGGTCAAATAATACATTATATGTTAATTTAAAAAAAGACAGGGAAAAAAAATTAGTGGAACATGCTTGTAGTGATGACTGACTCTAGAAATTATGTGATTTTTATGATAAACGATTTGGTTAGTTCTTTCAAAATAATGATTGAGATTAGCCAATTATAATAATGTAACCATAGAATATGTAAGTAGAAAGGACTTCATTGAATGGCAACAACAAGGGTAAATCTCATAAGTAATTTGAGGAACATTATTATTGTTTGGAGTGGATTTGTGATCTAACCAGAGAAATTTCTTAATGGCATATTAAGTAATTATATTATGTGACAGGTACCAGTACCTGAGTCACTTTCACATAATCTTTTTGAAAAGCTTTATACACATTTTACTCTTTCTTAACTCCATAGCCTAAGACACCATTTTAATTTTGTGGGTTTTTTAAATTTTAAATTTTTCTTTAATTTTTAATTTTTTTAAAATTTTAAATTTTATTTAAATTTTAAATTTTTAAAAATTTTATGTATTTATTTGAGAGAGAGAGAGGAAGAGCAGAGAGAGAGAGAGAGAGCAGAGAGGAAGAGTGAGGGTGAGAGGGAGAAGCAGATTCCCTACAGAGCAGAGTTGGACATGGGGCTCCATCCCAGGACCCTGAGATCATGCATGACCTGGGCCGAAGGCAGACACTTAATGACTGAGCCACCCAGGTGCCCCTCCATTTTAGTTTTGGAGGGGAAATATGATTTGTTCAGTTTACTTCATACTTTTGATTTGTAAGTCAAGGGAGTCTGGGAATTTTCAAGTCAAGGATTTTTTTTTTTTTTAAGATTTTATTTATTTATTTGACAGAGAGAGAGAGAGATCACAAGTAGGCAGAGAGGCAGGCAGAGAGAGAGGGGGAAGCGGGCTCCCCTCCGAGCAATGAGCCTGATGCAGGGCTCAATCCCGGACCCTGAGATCATGACCTGAGCCGAAGGCAGAGGCTTAACCCACTGAGCCACCCAGGCACCCCTCAAGTCAAGGATTTTTAAGACAGTTTAAGTTAATAAACATTTTTTCCCTTATCTTTTAAAAACTAAAAAGTAATATGGCCACATTAGGGAAAATGTAAAAAATTGAAAAGAGAATAAAATTAGTCAAAGTTTTACGATCTAATACAATCAGACCTGATATTTAAAAAATACATAGTCTTCATTACATAGCCCTAAAAGCAGGTAGTATAATTGTGTGTGTGTGCAAAGTTTTGTGAGTTTTTGCCAACGCACTAGATTGAATGTGCCTAAGTGTATAAATATTTTTATGACTCTTGATACATATTGTCAATTTACTTTTTTGCTTTTTAAAAAACTATTTGATTGGATCATTGGTGTGCTCATTTTAAAAAATGTGATTTCTTTTGCTATCCACAGCATGATGAAGTAATACCAAATGAAATAAAAGCCCTTAGGGAAAGCAGTGAACTAGCAACAGATCAAGAAAAAGAATTATCCAAAAGGTATTGAATTCATACATTTCTTTGATATTCAGTTCAATGTAGGGATCTTCGAACACTAACTATAAGTGTTTATCTCATTTAATTTTCACAGTCTTCTTACACAATTAATATTATCATTATCACCACTGCCATCTTACAGCAAAAGAGATCTAGGATTAGACAGGTTAATTTGCTGAAAGTCATACAAACTTATATTATTAAGTGGAGAGAAGTTGGATTTGAACTGGGTCAGTGTAATTCCAGAGCCAACCACTATGATGGACTATCCTTGCAAAAGAAAAAATAAGAATTTATGTATATTGTATTACTGTTACATTATTTTTTAATTTTTTAAGTAAGGAGATATATAAAATATGAGCAGTAACTTTATTAGGATCGGAAGTTCTGAGTGATTTTCCCCTTTCCTTTCTAAATTGTTTATAATGTGGTTACTTTGGTTTAAGAAATTAATTTTAAAAAGACAGACAATCATGGATTTACCATTATGTTGGAGCCAATCTCTGAGAGGCCCCCTTTGTTTCAGGCTTATTTATTATCCAGTCCTAATTCCATATTTTCTGGTTCCCTGGTTTCCAAATACTGATAGAGATTACTGGCTATTCGAAGGTCTGGCATTTAGCTGCAGAAATAAAAATGATCAAATAGTAGTGTCTCTTTTCAATATAAAAATTAAAGGGTTAGCTCAGACCTTTGGAGAACAGTCTCTTCTGAGCCCACCAGTGATAAATAAACCTCCAAACATCCAAGGAAAAAAAAATTAATGTGGTTACATTATATAGTGTCTTCAATTTTAAGTTTTTCTTCATTTTTTACTTATATCTCTTGTACCTACTATTTGGTTGTTATAATTTGAAGTTTGTTGTTATCTAATTTACACAAAGTTGTGTATTTAATTAAGTTTAGTAAACTATTGTTTCATGGTCCTGTGACTTCTAGATATTCTACCACTTAAGTTAGAGAATCCATATTTTAAGTCTTGGGATCTCTGTGTATAGCACTCCTTTGAACTTACTCCTTTGAACATAGTAAAAAAAGGCTATGCTTTTTTTTGAGATAAGAAACTGGTAAAGAGAGGAAGGAAAATAAGAATGGAAGAGGTAAGACCATGAAGATATTCTTAATAGAGATATTCTTAATAGAGATATTCTTAATAGAGATATTCTTAATAGAAGAATATCTTATTGAAGATATTCTTAATAGAGGAAAGAATAATAATCCTAAGTGACCTTATAAGAAAAGGCTGGGAAATAAAAAATAAAAAGTAACTCCCAGTGATTCACTTGATTAGGAAAGATATAAGATATATAAGTTCTTTAGGAAATAGTTGCCCTGCAAAACACGGATGCCATCAAGGAAAAGATTGGTAAGTGTGACTATCAAAAATATTTTAAACTTGTACATGGCAATAAAAACACCATAAACTAAGTCAAAAGAAAAATAAGCACATGGAAAAACACCTAACAAAAAGTAGTTTAGGATACAAAGGGAACTTACTAATTTGGGGAAAGTATGTCCAATCCAATAACAATAACAATGGAAGAAGGATGAATAGATACCTTAGTAGGTGTCTAACCTAGAACCTTTACTTTATAGAACCACCAGAGGGTGCAGTGTGAACATAGATAAAATATACTTCGCCCTTACTCAGGAAACATTTGATTTGTTGGCATACTACTAATGGTATTGAACAGTAGGTAATGAACCAGTTATTAAACACTTGCTAAATGTGTGGCACTTGTGAGCTTATCAGTTCATTTGATTCTCATAACTTTGTAAGAGATAAATGCTATCAGCCCCATTTCACAATTGAGGAAACAGGTTCAGAGTGCTAAATGTCACCCAATATTACTTACATAGTGAAGCTGAATTTGAAGCTAAGTCTAGCTGATCCAGAATCCAAACTCTTAATTACAATGCTTTTCCTGCTTTCCAGTATGTTCCCCAAATCTTCTGAAAATTGCATGAATTTAACTATTGTTATAAACATAATGCATGTAATTTTTCAAAATTGAAAAAAAGCAATTTTAAATTATAAGCAACTCCACCACTTAGAGATAACCGCCATCAACATTAGTACATTTCTTACTAGTTTTATACAAATACATCTTGTTTTAATGTGCATTTTTCTTTAATTTCTAATGGCTTTGAAACTTTCTGAATTTATTAGCATTTTATATTTCTTTCCTGTGGTTCTTATCCTTTCTCCCCTTTTTACTGGGGGTCTTACTATTTGTCTTATCAATTTGTCTGGCATCTTCATATAATAGCTATATTATCCTTTTGCGAATTTGTCACATTTCATTTTAAATTATAAAACTTCATTTATGTATTTTAATACCTGACAAGGCAAGTCTCAAACTCATTATTCTCCTTTTATTTATTTTTTATTTATTTTTTAAGATTTTATTTATTTATTTGACAGACAAAGATCACAAGTACGCAGAGAGGCAGGCAGAGAGAGAGGGGGAAGTAGGCTCTCTGCTGAGCAGAGAGCCTG
This sequence comes from Lutra lutra, assembly GCF_902655055.1. Lineage (NCBI taxonomy): Eukaryota > Metazoa > Chordata > Mammalia > Carnivora > Mustelidae > Lutra > Lutra lutra. The sequence goes on from NC_062284.1 coordinate 64,018,109, forward strand.
ATGCGGGGCTTGATCCCAGGACCCTGAGATGCCCCATCCCAGGACCCTGAGATCGTGACCTGAGTTGAAGGCAGAGGCTTTATCTGAGCCACCCAGGTGCCCCCATTACTCTCCTTTTAAAAATCTTTTCTTTAGTTCTTCATGCCTACATATTATTTTTCATTTTCAAATTTTAATTAATCAAAATCCAACACATACAAAAGAGGGTATTATGAAAATACTGGTCCCTAGTGAGCCAGTTTCTCTCCCAGAAACAACCAATATTATCATTTCTTATATGTACGTATACTAGCAAATTCATGTAAGTATTTTCATTTCTCTTTTTTCTTAACAAATGGTGACAGACTATAAGTCCTGTTCAGTCCCTTGCCTTTTTTCACTCATTAATTTACCTTGGAGATCACTCCATATTATTGCATAAAGAGCTTTTTCATTTTTATACTGTATAGTGTTCCACTATGTGGATTTTTCATAATTTACTTAACTAATTGCTTATTTTTTTAAAGATTTTATTAATTTATTTGACAGAGAGAGATCACAAGTAGGCAGAGAGGCAGGCAGAGGTTTGAGGGGGGAGGGAAGCAGGCTCCCTGCTGAGCAGAGAGCCGATGCAAGGCTCTATCTCAGGATTATGACCTGAACAAAGACAGAGGCTTAACCCACTGAGCCACCCAGGTGCCCAGGCTCCCCTCTAGTTGCTTTTTTAAATGGACTTTTAGGTAATTTCTAATTTTCTGTCTAAAACAATGCTTCAGTGACTGATTATGTAATGTAACTTTTTAGGTAAGTGTCTGTAGGGTAATTCTTAGGAGGTCAAAAGGCATGTAGATTTGTATCCTTGATAAGTCTTACCAAATTGCCTTCCATACAGGTTAAATCAATTTATGCTCCTACTGGTTGTGTGTAAAAGTGCCTTTTCCAGCTAGGGGAACCAAACATCCAGGTTTGCTTAGAACTGTCCTGATTTTAACACTGAAAAGTCCCATGTCCTGAGAAATCCCTTAATCTAGGGTAAACTGGGATGGTTAGTCATCTTATTTCACGATACCTCCCCCAACACAGAGTACATCATGAATTTTGGTCTTTGTTAATCTAATAGGTATAAAATGGTATCTTAGTCTCGTTTTGTTTGAATTGTTATTATTATGAACAAGGTTGTGTGTCTTTAGTTGTTGGAGAACCGCTTATATCTTCGTTTCTGTGAACTGTTTGTTCATATCCTTTGCACATTTTTCTATTGATCGAGTTTTGCTTTTATTTTTTGATAAGAACACTTCACATTTTAGGAGAATTGCTTCATTGTGAAATAAGTTAGAATTAATCCTTAGCCTATTGTCTTTTGACTTTAAAAAATGCTAGGTTTGGGGCGCCCGGGTGGCTCAGTACAGGTTAAGCTTCTGTCTTCGGCTCAGGTCATGATCTCAGGGTCCTGGGATCGAGCCCCTCATTGGGCTCTCTGCTTGGCGGGGAGCCTGTTTCCCCTTCTTTCTCTGCCTTCCTCTCTGCCTACCTGTGATCTCTCTGTCAAATAAATAAATAAATAATCTTTTAAAAAATGCTGGGTTTGTCATGCAAATATATTTTACTATATACATTAATGCTTATTAACTTTTTTTAAAAATGGCTTTCAGGTTTTGTGTTGTACTTAGGGAAGTCTTCCTTCTCTTAAGATTATTATTATTATTTTTTGCTTTGGTTTCTTCTTAATTACTTATTTTTCAATTTAAATTTGTAACACATTTGGAATATGTCTTTGTGTAATAAGTGAGGTGGGGATCCACTTTTTTTCCTTTCCTCCAGATAGCTAACTACTTGTGGCTATTGATTAAATAATTTATCTTTCCCTCCCCTAACCTGCCTTAAAATGCCACCTTTATCATAGGGTTAGATCCCTGTAAGGATTTGGGTCTGTTTCTGCATTTTATATTTTTATATTCCATTCATTTGCCATACATATGACTCTGTTTTAGTTCTTTATAATATGATTTAATATCTAGTGCTAGTTTTCCTCTTTACTCTTTTTCAAATTTTCTTAGTTATTAACTTCTTGCTGGTTTGTTTTTCTGTCTGAATTTTAGAGCCACCTTGTTCATATATTTTTAAAAAGTTACTATTGTTACTTCTAGTAACATTACAAAAAATATATAGATTAACTTAGGGAGACTATCTCTGATACTGAATCTTCTTATCTGAGAAAATGGTATTTTTTCCCCACTTGTTCGAATTTTCTTTTGTGACCCTTGAGGAACATTTTCATATTTTCTTCATATAAATTTTATATGTCTTTTAAGATTATTGCTAGTTTTTTTTTTCCATTCTATTATAAATTTGGTCTGCTTCTTATTAGATATTCTAACATGTTGTTGTTCAGGTAAATTTTAGAATTATTTTTTTCTTAACCTCTAAAATCCCTATTGAGAATTATGTTAAAATTTTTTTTAAAGATTTTATTTATTTATTTGACAGAGGGAGATCACAACTAGGCAGAGAGGCAGGCAGAGAGAGAGGAGGGAGCAGGCTCCCTGCTGAGCAGAGAGCCCTATGCAGGGCTCAATCCCAGAACTCCCGGATCATGACCTGAGCAGAAGGCAGAGGCTTTAACCCACTGAGCCACCCAGGCGCCCTGAGAATTATGTTAAATTTTAAGAAGAACTGATAACTTTATAATTTTTTATATTCCTCTGCAGGAGAATGTTTTTTGTTTTTCTTTATTTTCCTTTTCTATATTCCAATAAATTTTCCCATTTTTTTGCATATAGAATGACAAATATCTTGTTATGGTTATTTCTAGATTTTTATGAATTTTGTTGCTGTTGTGGATTGGTTCATTTTTTCCATTTTATTTTTATTAATTATTGCTATTATATAGGAAAGTTATTGATTTGGGGATATTTGTCTTATAACTACCCACTTGGAATCTTTAAGATTCTAGAAATATTTCAGTGATTCTCTTGGCTTTTCAGGGTGTACAATCATATCATTTGTTAATATGAAAGATTGCTTCTTCCTTTTTACTAGATGTCTTTTCCATTTCCTTCTCTACCCTCCCCCATCTCATTGCTTAGCCAGAAATTCTAAAGCCATACTAAATAACAATAATGGTTATCCTTTTATAGTCCCTGACTCTTCTGGGAACATTATTTTGCTTTGTTTGAAGGATCTTATCCTAACTGAGCTGTCATTTCTTTTGTAAGAGTTCAGGGTACCTGGGTGGCTCAGTCAGTTAAGCATCTGCCTTTGGATCAGGTCATGATCCCAAGTCCTGGGATCAAGTCCCACATCAGGCTCCCAGCTCTTTGGGAATTCTGCTTCTCGCTCTGCTCCTCCCCCAGCTCATGCGCTCTCTCTCTCTCACCTGCTCTAAAAAAAAATCTTAAAAAAAAAAAAGAGTTCATGGGGCGCCTGGGTGGCTCAGTGGGTTGGGCCGCTGCCTTCGGCTCGGGTCATGATCTCAGGGTCCTGGGATCGAGTCCCGCATCGCGCTCTCTGCTCAGCGGGGAGCCTGCTTCCCTCTCTCTCTCTCTCTCTCTCTGCCTGCCTCTCTGTCTGCTTGTGATCTCTCTCTGTCAAATAAACAAAATCTTTAAAAAAAAAAAGAGTTCAGATGAAATCTAATTTTTAAACAAATTGAAAATAAAGCTTTACTTTCACTAAGTATAATTTTAGATTTTTTAAGGAAAATAATAAATTAAGGATGACCCCAACTTTATTATTGAGGTTTTTATTTTCATATAATTGTATTATCTATTGGTTATATGTAGTCTAAATACAGTAAACATTATTACTTGGCACAGTTAGAAAACAGAATATTTTAGTTGAAAATTACTTAGCTCTTAAAAGTGAGAATATAATTAATTATACTACACAACCACACTCAGAATACTTTAACTTTTTTTCTTTTTAACTCAGAAGTCACTTCAGAATCTTAGTGTACCTCATGATTTCCCCAAAGTTCATTTTTTATTTAAAGCATCGAAGTACTAGTTAATAGAGTTCTAATTCTTTAAACACTGAATAACAAAAAATGCTATAATTATTTCAAATAAACACCACTATACTTTCTTTGGCATATTTAAGATTATATATATATATATATATATATATATGCATATACATATATATATTTTATCTAATTATAAAATATTATTGAATTATTTTGCTTTTAAGAATACTGAAAAGACTTATGCCTCTATATGCACAAAAAATATGTTTTGTGAAGTGGCCAAGAAAGCCGAAAATATCTATATGGGAACTTGTATTACTTAGAAGCACAAAAGAAGTCTACACTTAACATTTTCACCCAATAAGATTGAAGTCTGCTCAAAAACAAATAGATTACTGTATATATATTGTCTGGAATAATTTCTCAGGGAAAAGCAAATATAAATAAGACTATCTGTATGTTTGATTTTATAGCACAGAAAAGCATTTTATAAGGACTCCAGTTACAGAAAAGCAGATGTACTTCCCTCTTCAGAATTATCCTGTGAACAACATGGTAACAGGTAATTTAAAATAAAATAAAATTTAGAGAAAACCCAAGTAGGGAAGAAACAAAAGACTATTTTGTATAATAAATCATTAAATACCCAATGTACAACAATGCATTAAATAAATCTGCAGAACTGACCTAGAGATAGGTCCCATGTTTTCTGTTAAAACATTTGTCTTTTGGTAGCGTGAATATACATCCTTGTGTACACAAGACAGTCCCAGTTTATGTCTGTTGTCCTGGGATCAGTTTTTTTCTCTCGGGTGTCCCAATTTGGAAGATAAATTATATGGACATCTCTAATCATAGTTTTCTCTGAGAATCTGATGAAACATAGACCCCCTTCCCTAGCATACACACATACAAACATAACACACCAGCTTTGCATAAAATTTAAAGAGGTTCACAGGTGTACTCGGACTCCATATTTGGGTTTTCTAGTACCTGACATGTAGAAAGACTGCTTACTAAGGCTGACATGAGGGGGTGGAACCATGGGAACCAGATGACACTGGCCATTGGGATTTGGACAGTGGTAAGTGAGGTCGGTATTTATATACTTTGATCTGGGTAGTATTCAGTAGGGTCACGGATTATTTTTTAAAATATCGTGTTTCAAACACAGCAACTTAGAAGTATAGGTTTTTGAAATTTAATTTTTAAAAATCATTTCTATATTTATCACATTCTCTTTATCAGTGTCAAAACTAACTCTTGCAACTAATCCACAAATTCTTATATCTTCTCTCATAGTATTATTCCTTCTTACATTTGGTTGAGCCATTTGTTTCATTATTTTTTTTCTTCTGTTCATAGCCTTTAGAAAAGCACTTTATTATTATTATTATTATTTTTTAAAGATTTTATTTATTTATTTGACAGAGAGAGAGATCACAAGTAGGCAGGCAGAGATAATGAGCCTAATGTGGGGCTCAGTCCCAGGACCCTGAGATCATGACCTGAGCCCAAGGCAGAGGCTTAATCCACTGAGCCAACCAGGTGCCCTAGAAAAGCACTTTAAAAAGAACTTTTAATGTGTCTTCTGAGGCTGTGTCTGTTACCTAGCTTTGACAGCAGAGAAGTCAGTTCTGGGGTTCTTAGGAGCAATCGTGGCCTGCAAAGGACAATGAACTAAGTAGAAATACTTAAGTTCTAATATCGGGAGCAGCGATTGCTACCCTAATTTATCCCTAGGCCTAAACATTCAGATAAAATGTAGGTACCCCTTAAACCACGGTTGTGGCCCATTAATGGTATTGATTTTGTTTCAGGCAACTTTATCACCAGATTCTAAATGTCTCATGTTCATTTGGATTTACCAAGTGTTTGATAGCATATTTTAAAAATCAATGTTAAGTGTTAAAATCAGCCGTATAATAAAAACAAATCCTTAGATTTGGACATGTAATAATACTGTTCTCTTTCACTGCTGACTATTCAAAAGACATGAAAGTGTTGTATTAAAAACAAACTAAAAAAGAACTATAAAAATAATCATTAGTCAGATTTTTTAAAGTAAAATTTCAACCTGCGATAATCTTTTGTTAATTTTGATAGAGCCAAAGTAAAATTTTCTGATCTTTTTATTTTCTTGATCATTTTCTTTCCTTATATTTCTATATTAAGATTTTATTTTTTTAAGTTTATCTATTTATTTTTTTAAAGATTTTATTTTATTTATTTATTTGAGAGAGAGAGCACAAGCAGGCAAAGAGGCAGGCAGAGGCAGAGAGAGAAGCAGGCTCCCCACTGAGCAAGGAGCCCGATGCGGGGCTCAATCCCAGGACTCTGAGATCATGACCTGAGCCGAAGGCAGCGGCTTAACCCACTGAGCCACCCAGGCACCCCAGTTTATCTATTTATTTTAAGTAACTTCCACACCCAACACTGGGATCCAGCTCATGACCCTGAGATCAAGAGGCATGGCTCTTCTGACTGAGCCAACCTGGTGCCCCTACATTAAAATTTTTATAAAAAAATGTTTAAAAAATTTAAACTGTACTTTCTTGAAAGAAAGTTTCAAGCCTTAGAGATGATTCTTTGGCTTTAGTTTTGATGTGAAATGACAACTACTTCCTTTTTTTTTTTTTTAAATCATGCCCATCTGCTTTATAGGAAGGAATAACTTCTTGTTGGAATATAGTGAGTGACAGTTCTAATTTAGGCAGTGGTAATAACTTCTGTGACTGTAACTTGACTGTGTCTTCCTCAAAATGGATTGGGTTCAATTCAATGAATGTTAAGTTTCTTAAAATAGAACTAATTAGATTTTAGGTTGTAGAAAATACAAGTTGGAACTATACCCTAGAACTGGTGGTCCCAAGTTGTGACAACCAAAAATATCTTCAGATAGTCCCAAATGTCCCATAAATGTCCCATAAAATATCAAGGGATTTTTTTTTTGGTCTGTTTTTGTTAGTTTTTGCTTTTGACTGGAATTAAATTATTTTAGTCTGATATCATTACTTATCACCCATGATAAGAAATTCTGATTGACCGCTACATGTGTGACTAATTTTTTAAAAATTAGTAAATAGGGTGCCTGGGTGGCTCAGTGGGTTAAAGCCTCTGCCTTCGGCTCAGGTCATGATCTCAGGGTCCTGGGATTGAGTCCCGTATCCGGCTCTCTGTTCGGCAGGAAGCCTGCTTCCTCCTCTCTCTCTCTCTCTCTGCCTGCCTCTCTGCCTACTTGTGATCTCTGTCTGTCAAATAAATAAAATCTTTAAAAAAAAATTAGTAAATAACTGTAAATAACTTGTAATGTAAATATCTTGCAGGCAAAAATTTTCAAACCAAAAAGTTCTGATAATTAAAAATTTGGGAACTTATAAAAGATACTGTATTAGTTACCTATCACTGTGTAGCATATTGCTCTAAAAGTTAGCAGCTTAAAACAATGAACATTTATTACTTGATAGTTTCTGAGGGCCAGGAATCCAACAGCATCTTAATTAGATACTCTGTCTCAAAATCTCTCCTAAGGTTGCAGTCAAGTTGTCAGCTAGGCTGAAGTTACTCAGGGACAAGTGGTACTGGAAAATCCATTTCAAAGCTCACTCATGTGGTTATTGGCAAGCTTTGGGTCCTTGCTGATTTTTGGCCAAAGGCCAAACTCCTCACCAAGTGGGCCTCTCCATAAGGCTGTTCACAACATGGCAGGTCACTTTTCTCAGAGTGAGAAATACAAGAAGGGAAAAAGAGCATACCCAAGACAGAAGCCACTGGTCTCTTTTTCTATCCTACTCTTGGAAGTGGCATACAATCACTTCTGCCATGTGCTGTTGGTCATACAGACCAACCTAAGTACAGACTCTCCTTCTAGTGACTACACAAATTTGTGAATACCAGGAGATAGGGATCATTTAGGGCCATCTGGGAGGCTGGCTACCATAGACATGTATGGAATTCTTCACCAAGAATACCTTTCTTAGGAACTTTCTTTTCTTCCCCTCAATTTATCTGATACACAGAAATAGTCATTTCCTAAAACATGAGCTTGCTCCTCACCCCCAGCATTTGCCTTGGGAATGAATACCTGATTTGAGTTGGGCCAGTCATAGCTTTCTCTAGATTTTTATACATAGAATGCAGCCAGTCAAATCATTCTCATTCAGGTGACCATAGCTCTTCAGATCTAAAACTTGGAAGTCATGTGGGTCCATGTTTCCTACCATGTAAAAAAAGCCAACTTGCCTCAAGAGAGAAGAACTGAAATTAACACGCAGAGAAAAATTGGATACCAATGAGAGACAGCCGTGAGCTCTGGTTACTTCTGAGGCCCTGCAATATGTCTGCCTTCCTCACAGTTTGGTTGACACAGCGATCTTTCTATTAAGCTAGTTTAGTTTGAGTGTCAGTGAACTTCAGCCTGAAGTCCTAATTACTTCAAAACTGCTAAAAATAATCCATTTCTGATGCAAAAATGTCCTATCCTTCTTATAGGAATATTTTTATTACTATAAAAATTATTTTAAAAATTCCTATCCTCACACATACCTTTAGAAACTTCACACAGTGCAATTAACTAAATGTTAATATTTTCCTTTACTAGTTTATTTTACATAGAAACCTAGTCATTAGGCAAAGATCGTGAACCATATGGAGTATAGAAATAGTGTCCAAGAGATTTTCTAAAGTAAATGATTATGATTAAAATATCTTTAAAGGGGGCACCTGGGTGGCTCAGTGGGTTAAAGCCTCTGCCTTCAGCTCAGGTCATGATCCCAAGGTCCTGGGATCGAGCCCCGCGTCGGGCTCTCTGCTCCGCAGGGAGCCTGCTTCCTCCTCTCTCTCTCTCTCTGCCTGCCTCTCTGCCTACTTGTGATCTCTGTCTGTCAAATAAATAAATAAAATCTTTTAAAAAAATATCTTTAAAGACACTAATCAGTTTTATATTAGTGAATTCATAGTTAATTTATTAACTGTCAATTTATTATATATTATTAAAAGCAATCAAACTATATGCATGTGTACCGCATGTTGGTGGTGGTATTCTAAAATCAATCATCTTTGGGGCGCCTGGGTGGCTCAGTGGGTTAAGCTGCTGCCTTCGGCTCAGGTCATGATCTCAGGGTCCTGGGATCGAGCCCCGCGTCGGGCTCTCTGCTCAGCAGGGAGCCTGCTTCCTCCTCTCTCTCTGCCTGCCTCTCTGCCTGCTTGTGCTCTCTCTCTCTGTCAAATAAATAAATAAATAAATCTTTAAAAAAAAAAAATCAATCATCTTTGAGCTCTACCAGAATTTTTCTCACACAGTATTGACTTCTAAATTAGCTCTCAGTTTTAATATTAATTATAAATATATTACTCATAAAATATAATCACTCAGATAAGCAGTTGCTGTGAAGATAATATTGCTTCAAGCCATTGAGCCCTTTTTTTTTTTTTTGAAGTGAGTAAAAGTTTATTAAGTGAAGGCAAGAACAGATAAAAAGGGGAAAAAAGCCCTTTAGAGTGAGAGGGGTCCCAAATGGGTTGCCCTAAAGTCATTGAGCCCTTAAGCTTTTAAGCTCTCCACATTCTAAGATGGGTTTTTTACTACTCTTATCAATTTCAGATTACCGTTATCAAAATTAATCACACTCATAATCTTTGTTGACTAAGCAATAATACTGATTATTCTTAATCTATTATTTTTAAAAGATTTTATTTATTTATCTGAAAGAGAGCATGGGGGTAGGGGTTAGGGCCAGAGGGAGAGAGAGAAGCAGACCTCCCCCCAACACACACCTTAGAGAGCAGGGAGCCCGATTCGGGATTCAATCCCAAAACCTTGGGATCATGACCTGAGCGGAAGGCAACTTAACCAACTTAGCCACCCAGGCCCCCCTTTCCTTAATTTCTTATTATAGAATGCTAACCCTGTGTTAGCAGTGCAGGAAAGTGTGTCCTGCTCTACTAGTGAAGATGAGCTGTTTGTGTTGTTAGTAGCTATTGGATAGATAGTTCTAAGTTATTGTACTCTAAGCCAGACACTTTCCAGTTATTTTGGTCTAGGTACTTTATGTTTTATCCTCAACCTGGACATTACACTCTCAGTAGTCAAAGTGGAAAATAAAATATTTGTGTTTTAAAAAGAGGTAGAAGGGGCTCCTGGGTGGTTCAGTTGATTAATTCAGTTTTAGCTCAGGTCATGATCTCAGGTCCTGGGATCCAGTCCTAATTTAGGCTCTGTGCTCAGCATGGAGTCTGCTGGAGACCGTCTCCCTCTCCCTCTGCTCCTCCCCTGCTCACACACTCTCTCTAAATAAAAAAGTAAAAATTTTAAAAATAAATAAATAGGGTGCCTGGGTGGCTCAGTTGGTTGAGCGACTACCTTCGGTCAGGTCCTGATCCTGGAATCCCAAGATCGAGTCCTGCTTCAGCCTCCCTGCTCAGCAAGGAGCCTGCTTCTCCCTCTGACCCACCCCCTTCTTGTGCTCTCTCTTATTGTCTTTCTCTCTGCCTCAAATAAATAAATAAAATCTTTTAAAAAGATAAAAGAAAATAAGAGGTAGATGGCTGCACGGAGTGGGGAGTTGGGAAGGAGGTGTTCCCTGGTAATTATCAAGTTTCATAGAGAATCTTCTCACTGGCATTATTTCTTCTTTTCACTTTTTTCTAAAAACTTTCTTTAGAAATCTTAACTCTAATAAATCAAAGATACTTCAAAACAGTATGATAGCATGATAGGATTTCAAATACATGTATTTTTTATTTTGTAGGTTATATATCAATTGATGCCATGAAGAAATTCCTTGGGGAGCTACATGACTTTATTCCTGGAAGCTCAGGATATTTGGCATACCATGTTCAAAATGAAATTAACATGTCTGCTATAAAAAACAAATTGAAGAGAAAATGTTAAGTTAAATTTTCTTTATATCTAGGCATTTGTTTTTTCTGAAATTTTACCAAAGATGTGCATAATTTTACATTCTTCCCTTTGGGAGAGGGGAATGGGGAAATGGGGGAGAATTCTGTTTCTTTCTCAAAATGTGTCTTCCGGAATTTCAGAGTCATTCTGTCTCCATGATTTGACATTTAAGCTGGATTTTTTCCCCCAGCTTGTAATGTTATGTCCACAAATCCTGAGTATGCAGTTGTTATGGAGTAATTGTCTTTAAAACACTTAATAAGAAGTCTGTCTGTCAGATGGTCTTTCGGCTTTAACATTCTATTAATTATATGTTTTTCTAGGTTTAGTGCTGTGAATACTAAGTTTAATGATTCTGGTCATCTTATTTTGATTTTAAAAAATTAAAATGTTATTGTTACGTTCTAAGTTACTGTTTCTATCTTGAGAAATATGGAGAAAAAAGTTTTAATGATGCAGACTTCATGTGTGGACAGTTCCTGATAACATGTACCAGAAGTGATTTAATGTATACAATACTATATCATCTGAAATAGGTCCTCAAGTCACCTTAGAATCACGGTGCTGGAAAGAACCTTAGAGAACAATGAGGAAGTGAAGGCCTTGAGAGTGTGTCCTGCATAGAGTGACTAACTAGGGGCCAAATAAGGACTAGAACATGACTGTCTTGATTTTCCTAGTCAGTTCCTCCCACTGTCTCACGTGATACGTGCTGTAGCCTGTTTCAGATGTAACTGACAGCAGATCTGCAAAAGGGACCAGAAACCAGCCAACATGCTTGGCTTATTTTTTAAATAATGATTTCAAGACAGCAACTTCTTATCTTTATACATATGGTCGTGCTATATAGAACCTGGTGGATTTATTACTTTATATATATGATATATTTTTTGTGAGGCTATCATCTTTTTAAAACTGTACTTTCTCCTAGGAAGTGCATACCAGCTGCAGAATTATCTAAAGAAAATGCACTTTTTAAAAGTGTTTGGATCATTTGGGCATATGTGGGCTCTGACCTTTCCTTTCTCCCATGATTCAAATTTCATTATACAGCATATTATGGTAATCTCAGCATCATTTGAAAATTCTATTTTCCCCTTATGGTAACTTTTCTTTATTTATATTTGTATTTATAATTAACTCTTCTGAACTTGTAAACTAAAACAAAACAAAACAAAAAACCCCCACTAAACTAAATGTTAATAACCTTTTCCTGAAACATATTAAATGTTATCTCTCCTGAACACTTTATCTCAGTCACATTGTTTCTTACATAGAAACCAAGCCTGTCTGTGGATCTCAAATTAATGATTAAAAAGACTAAGTAAATTTACACTAAGTTGTGATTTCTGGGAATGTTCAATATTTTTTCTGATAGTGTTAATACAGTAAATAAAAAACTACAACCACAGTGATTTCTAAGGGAAATTAATTACATCTTTAGGAGTATAGGGAAGATTAGATACAATGCATATCCTTGAAATACTACCAGAAGCAAAAAAAAAATAAAAATAAAAATCAGTTGATAATGTAAGCCCTTTGGAATTGGAAACATATGAACAAATAAAAGAGGCAAAAATAAAGTGTTTTGATAAAAATTGATGGTCTTAATGGGACCTGAAAGGAAGTGAGATTTTACTTATTGTTCATTTAAGCGACTTTTTATTTGCCTAGTATATCTGACTGATATTGCCTCTGGCTCCCATCTTATAAAAATGCTCTCCCCATTTTAGAACTTTTGGTTATTTCTCTACCCTTTTGCAAACATGTCTCCTCTGATGCTTTTCACTATTAGGCATAGTTATTCCTCATACTGCTTAATTTAGTGTATAGTTCTTAGTTCATCTTACTTCTTTCATCCTTTGTGACCAGATTATTTTTCTCTAGATTTTGGTGGGGTTTTGTGACAGATAAATTACGAGTTACTGGGAGAGTCTATGAGTTTTCTGAATGTGTGTTTCCCTTTCTTTCATGATGATAAAACCCCTAATTTCTACCTGGACACATGATACCTGGGATAAAGACCATATTCTCAGTCTCACTTGAAGTTAAGTATGGCTCTATCACAATGTTTTGGTCAATCAATGCTCAGCAGAAAGGGCATCTGGGAACTTTTCTTAAAGACCTTTGGCACATACACTTGGTCCCCTTTCCTTCCACCCCTGCTCTTTCTGTTTCTTTCATCTTGTTGCTTGGATGAACTGTAACAGCAAGAACTATACCCTATGGTTGACAGAGCAGTAGACTGTGCCTGGGACCTGTGACAGGAGCCTGGGATCCAGAGGTCATTGGAGAGATATCTGCCATCTCAGCCCTGGGCTGACTTTAAGTGACAGAGAAATAAACTTTTGTTTTGTTTAAGGCAGTATATTTTCATGTCTCTTGCTGCTAGAGTAATTTGAATTGAGGCTTAAGGATAGGCCACTGACCTTATTGTATGGGAAAGAATTGTGTGGAAGATACTAGTTCTTTACACCTGTAAAGTATTGACAGATTTGTGATGTTGGAAACATGTAGATGACCTTAGGGATATCACCTATCTATTAAAATGTTTTGTAGTAGTTTTAGTAAAAAACGGTTCTTTCACATGGTGTGTTTGGTTACACTAAGCAATGTGAAAAACTAAAAATAAACTGTTTAATAATGAACGAATAGAATGGCACCTTCAATAATTTTATTTATCTATAAAAGATTTTATTTGTTCATGAGAGAGAGAGAGAGAGTCCAAGAGGGAGCACAAGCAGGGGGAGGGGCAGACCAAGAGGAAGAAGCAGACTCCAGGCTGATCAGGGAGCCCAACCATGCTCAATGCTGGATCCCAGGACCCTGGGATCAGGACCTGAGCCAAAAGCAGGTGCATAACCGAGTGAGCTACCCAGGCACCCACCTCAAATCATATTGCATCAGTTTAATAGAATTAATTTTTTCTTTTTAATAGCTTTATTAAGCTATAATCACATACCATATAATTCACCCATTATATATAATTCACCCATAAAACCATTAAAATGGTTTTTAGTATCACAACAGAGTTATGCAACTACCACCACAGTCCGATTTAGAACATGTTTACCACCCCAAAAAGAAACCCACTAGTAGTCATTGCCCATGCCCCCTCCTCCCCACCCCCAGCCCTAGGCAACTACTCATCTACTTTCTGTCTCCATAGATTTGCCCATTCTGGACATTTTATATGTACAGAATCATATAACGTGCTCTTTGATGACAAGCTTCTTTCACTTAGCATAACATATTCAGAGTTGATCCATGTTCTATCATTTATCAGTACTTCATTTCTTTTTATTGCCAAGTAGCATGCCATCGTTTGGAAGATACTACATTTTATTTATTCATCAATTAATGGACACAAGTTGTTTCTACTTTTTGGCTATTATGAATAATGGTGCTATGAACATTTAGTGCACAAGTTTTTTGTGAATGTATGTTTCTGTTTCTCTTTGGTATATGAAATCGGTTTCTCTTTGGTATATGAAAGTGGAATTGCTATATCACATGGCAGCTACGTTTAACATTTTGAAGACTGCCAAACTGCTTTCCAAAGTGGCTGCATCATTTATCCACCAGCAATGTATGAGGGTTCCAATTTGCCCACATCCTCACTAACATTTGTTATTATCTGTTTTTTTTTTTTTTTTAATATAGCCATCCAAGTGGGTGTGAATTGTTATCTCATTGTGGTTTTGATTTGCATTTCCCTTATGGCTAATGATGTTGACCATTTTTTTCACATGCTTATTGACTATTTTTATATCTTCTTTGGAGAAATGTCTAACTGTTAGATGAGGTCATCAAGAGGATGTGACCACTGATTAACCTGCAATTTGGACCCAGGCAATTGGAAGCTCCTCATCCCTTCCCATATCCCTGAAATGTGTGTTCTGCCCACTGTTTCCCACAGTGATAGCCATTTTAAAGGGTGCAGACTTGAGGAGAGCAATATGGTGTTAAGACCATCTGGCCAATATATATTCAATTTAACTCAGTTAAAGCCTCTATATAAATGTTTAAGATTCTGGTGGGTGTGTGCAGATATCTATCCATCTTGCAACTGCCCAAGACAAGCCTTGTATGTAAGTGCCCTTGCTTATTAAACTATCACCTACCAATCTGGAGTGGTCTGCCTCTTTCTTCAGCCTTTCCTTGTCCTCTGTATCTGGGGCCAGTTACAGATTTCACCTTAGTTTAGGTTGTCTTTTTATTATTGAGTTGTAGTAGTTTATATATATTCGGGATCTAAGTGCCTTATCACAGATATGATTTATAAATATTTTCTCCCATTCTGTGGGTTGTCTTTCACTGTCTTGATGGCATTGTTTGCAACACAACAGTTTTTAATTTTGATGAAGTCCAGTTTTTATATTTTTCTTTTGGTTTTATATCTAAGAAGTCTTTGCCTAACCCAAGATCATGAAGACTTAGGCTATGTTTTCTTCTAAGGCTTTTTAAAATAAGATTTTATTTATTTATTTGTCAGAGAGAGAGAGAGAGACAGACAGAGAGAGGAGGAGCACAAGCAGGGGGATAGGCAGGCAGAGAGAGAAGCAGGCTCGCCACTGAGCAAAGAGCCCAATGCAGGACTTGATCCCAGGACCCTGGGATTATGACCCAAGCTAAAGGCAGCCGCTTAATGGACTGAGCCACCTAGGCATCCCCCTTCTAAGACTTTTGTAGTATTAATTCTTACATTTAGGTCTGGGATTCATTTTGAGTTAATTTTTGTATATGGTATAAGGTAAGAGTATAAATTCATTCTTTTTATTTTATTTTATTTGTTTATTTGACAGAGAGAGAGAGAACACAAGCAGGGGGAGCAGCAGAGGGAGAGAGAGAAGAATGCTCCCCACAGAGGAGGAGGAGCCCGATGTGGGACTTGATCCCAGGACCCTGGGATCATGACCTGAGCCGAAGGCAGTTGCTTAACCAACTGAGCCACCCAGGAGCCCCACAAAGTCATTCTTTTTCATGTGGATATCTAGTTGTTGCAATACCATTTGTTGAAAAGACTATTCTTTCCCCTACTGAATTATCTTAGCAGGAATAACCATTTTATTTTTCTGATTATGTGTGATGTGTTCTTATGAAAAATTAAACAGCATATAAATAATATTAAAAGTCCCTTAAAATGCTACCTTCAAAGATAATGATTGTTAATACTATAAATAAGTGGTCTAAAATAATTGATCTCTAAGGGACCTTCCAGACCTATGAGTCTATAATATTTTACTAGGTATAAATTATTCCCAGAAATACTATTTAGCACACATTTCTATTTAGTATGAGTGATTCCCTGAAGTACTCAAATGAAAGGCCTAGTGGCCCACTGCCATATCTATCATCCTGCTACTAATATATACCAGAAGAAGCCACTTGCAGCTATTAACAATTTATTAAAATATATAAATCTTTCCTGGAGTACCTTAGCTATTTTTTTGTTTGTTTGTTTACTTTGCATGCTGCAGTATATCAAAGCAAACATGCTCATAAATGACACCTAGGCTCATATCTTCTGGCCTAGAGAGGGCTTCACATCTCAGTAGCAGTATAAGGGTGTGGGTAAGAGCAGAGTCAGACTGTCTTGTTTTAAATTCCAATATAGTGCTTATCTAGTTGAGTGATCTTAGGCCAGTTACTTAACCTGTCTATGGTAAATGGGAATCATAATGCCAAAATCATAGGGAAATTGTGAGGCTTAAGCAAGTACTACATGTAAAGTACTTAGGGCAACAACTGGCACTTAGTAAGTGCTCGGTGAAAAAGTTATATAGGGACATCTGGGTGGCTCAGTCGGTTAGGCAGCTGCCTACAACTCAGGTCATGATCCCAGAGTGCTGGGATTGAGGCCCACGTTAGGCCCCCTGCTCAGTGGAGAGCCTGCTTCTCCCTCTCCCTCTGCCATGCTGCTCTGCCTACTTATGCTCTCTATCTCTCTGTCAAATAAATAAAATCTTAAAGAAGAAAAAGAAAAAGTTACATAGTTTCATTACTATTATTACTACTAGCATATTCTAGTATCATACTAACATATCTAATATATACTATCATATCTAGTATTATTACTAGCATATTAGTACTTTCTAAACTCAACTTGGGGTTACTGGATATGGAGGAATGAAACAGAGTTAAGATGCTCTGTATTCTTTCCTGTAATTCACAAAAACCAAATAATTTAGCTCAAATAAGAGAAGAAATAGGCAAATATAGAATTATAGTGAGAGATTTTTAATATACCTCCCAGTAATTCACAGAAAGCAAACCAAATCATTAAGGATATAGATTTAGATAAACAAACTAATGAACTTGGCTTAATTGATACATACAGAACACCACACCCAACAATTATAATTGTCAGTTAAAAAAACATGCACAGAATATTTAAATAAATTGACCATGTTCTGGAGAACTATTCTTGCATTTCAAATAACCCATAAATGTAGAGCTTAAACATAGCAATTTATTATCTCTCAAGGTTCTGTAGATTGGGCTCAGATGGGTAGTTTTCACTTGGAGTCTCCAGTGTGACTGCAGTCAGAAACAGCTGAGACTAGAGTCATCTGAAGTCTTGACTAGATAGCCAGGAAGACTAGTCACATGTGCTGGTACCTGGGTCCTCCTTGGTCTTTCCTTCTCTTCTCAAGATATCTCATCCTCCACAGTCTCTCCACATGGCTCAAGTCTTTCAAGCATGGCGGTCTCAGGGTAGTCACTTCTTACATGGCAGCCATCATCCAAGAAGCTGGGAGCAAAATAGCTGTAAGGCTATTTTTTCTTGGTTATCTTGGAATTCTGCCGAGATTCCAGGGGATGGAAACCTAGACGTCCCCCTCCTTAATAGGGAAGCTGCATAGTCACACTGCAAAAGAGCATGAGGCATTGAAGATATTTGTGGCCATCTTTGGAAAATATTATCTGTTACAGACCGTATACGGGGTCATAAAGCAAGTCTCAACAAATTTCAAAGAACTGATATATTTGAAGTACGTTCTCTAACCACAGTAGAACTAGGCAAGAAATCAATAAAAAATAACTAGAAAATCCCCATATCTAAATATTAAGATATATCCTTCTAAAAGACCCATGCATTAAAAAAATCATGATGGAAATTATAAAATATTTTAAACTAAGTGATAATAAAATAAAAAAGTTGTGGTAGGGGTGCCTGGGTGTCTCAGTGGGTGAAAGCCTCTGCCTTCGGCTCAGGTCATGATACCAGGGTCCTGGGATCAAACCCCGCATTGGGTTCTCTGCTCAGCAGGGAGTCTGCTTCCCCCAGCCCCCACCTGCCTCTCTGCCTACTTGTCATCTCTGCCTGTCAAATAAATAAATAAAATCTTTAAAAAAAAAAAAAAAAAGGTTGTGGGATACTGCCAAAGCCATACTTGAGGAAACTGTGTAGTCTTAAATAGATACTTGAGATAAGAATAAACACTAAAGGGGTGCCTGGGTGGCTCAGTAGGTTGAGCCTCTGCCTTCTGCCCAAGTCATGGTCTCAGGGTCCTGGGATGGAGCCCTGCATCGGGCTCTCTGATCAGCAGGGAGCCTGCTCCACCCCTCGTCCCACCTGCCTCTCTGCCTACGTGTGATCTCTCTCTGTCAAATAAATAAATAAAATCTTTAAAAAAAAAAAGAATAAAGACTAAAAATCAATGAGCTAACAAGCATCCATCTCAAGAAAGTAGGGGGGAAATTTACAAAAAAAACCTTATAGTGGAAATAATGTAGATAAGAGGAGAAATTAATGAAATAGGAAACAAATTTATAATAGAAAGGGACAACAAATTGAAAGATTGTTTCTTTGAAAAGACTAATATAATGGATGTATCTCTGGTAAGACTAGTCAAGAAAAAGAATATCAGAAATGAAAAGAGGAATACATCTCAGATCCTAAATTGTTTTTTAAAGATTTTACTTATTTGTGTGTGTGTATGTGTGTGTGAGAGAGAGAGAGAGCATGAGCAAAGGGAGCAGCAGGCAGGAGAAGCAGGCTCCCCACTGAGCAGGGGACCCTATGTGGGACTCGATCCCAGGAAGCTGGGATCACGACCTGAGCCAACAGCAGACACTTAACCAACTGAACTACCCAGGTAGCCCTCAGATGCTAAATTATTTTAAAAAAAAACAAGGTTTTTTGACCAGATTTATGCCAATAAGTTTGGAGGTTTAAATGAACTGTCTAAATTCCTAGGAAATATATCTTCCTAAAACTGATACAAAAAAAGGAAATCTGAAGAGCCCTATAACTATAAAAAAAACAATGGATTTATAATATAAAAAGCTTCCTACAGCCCCATAGGTTGCTAGCATTGTGATCTTAGCAAGTCATGTAACCTATCTCCCTGAGAAATGAAGATAGTAACATAATGTCATAGGTAATATTGTTTTTTTAAAAAGATCTATTTGTTTATTTACCTGCGATGGGAGGTGGGCAGGGAGGGGCAGAGGAAGAGGAAGAGAGAATCCCAAGCAGACTCTGCTAAGTGCAGAGCCTGACAGAGGGCTCAATGTCACAATGATCTCCCCCCACCCCCCAGATCACCACATGAGGCAAAACCAAGAGTCTGATACCTAACTGACCAAGCTACCCAGGCGCCCCTGTCATAGGTAATATTGTGAAGACTAAATGAGATGATACCTGTAAAAGCACTTAGCACATGGCCTAGCAGTTACCACACGCTCAATGTATGCTAGCAAATATTAGTCTCCATTACAGCTTTGGGTGTGTGTCACTGAGTACACAAATGTATGTTCTTTAGGCACCCTTGTTTGCATGCTCTGAAAGGCAGAGCACAGTCTGGTTTGTCTTTTCTCGGAAATAAAAGTGGTTAGAGGCAACAGATGCATCTGAAATTTAAAAATAAAACAGAAAGTAAATCAGTCTTCTTCTTAAATCAGATTCTTTCTGATTTCCTTTTGTACACCTGTTCCGATGCCAGTCTTGGAATTTTTCCCACTGCTGCAGGTGCAACCTCTGTATGTGTTGAGAACTACCTACACACCTCCAGGCAAGAATCCCTACTTCAGTGATTGGGAACGACTATCCCAACTTGTAATTTACACTATAACCTAGTCACCTGCTTTTTCCGTTCTGCTTTCATTACCCCACCGGGGGCTGATTTCCCAGGCTGATGTCTGACTTGGCGCGCCGACTGCTCCTGTGATCTCTAGGGCACACGGTACTGGCTAGACAGAATATTGCCCACATCTCCTGTGTCACGTAAAGTTCTTTCCAGCTTATCTCATCTTTTCTCATCCTTTCCCTGTCACTCTGGGACTCTGCTCAAATCGCGTTGTTTAACATTCTTAGGGGAATCTACTTTCCTTGATCAGAGGGCTCTTTATTCCTCTGGTCCCTGCCTCTGCCACCAGGAATGTATGACATAAACCCATCTTGCTTCCTTTTGGAACTCCCCGCTTCTCTCGCCAAGCCCTTCTTCCTGGCATTGACTTCTTCAACAAGGGTGCCTTCCAGGTTTGGAGTCCTCACCCCTCTCAGGAGATTTGCTCCTCCCCTCCCCTGCTGTGATTTCTTCCACCCTGCTCTTATCTTTGTGGTCTGTCTCATTTCCTGGTCCTAAAGAGTCCCTTCACCACACCTCCTCTGTATTGTGTTTCTTCCTCATTTGTCAGATTTCTAAAAGCTCTTTGTTTCCCTCCTTCCATTCCCACTTGTCCAAATCCTGTCCTAGCCTCAAGCATCATCTCAAGGATAGGTCTGAACGAAGCCTCTTTTGCGAGTCCCTCTTCTTGCCCCTCTCCTACCTGGCCTCTTTATTCCCCTTACAGCCCTGAGGTTCCTCAACCTAAAATTATAATTATTTGTGTAGACCTGTCAAAGGCCCTGTACTAGTTAGGGACTTGAGGGCAAGGGTATTTGTTACTCATCTGTGCACCTCCCAGAGTACCCAGCACGATGCCTGGGGCATGGGAGTTGTTCAGGAACTATTTGTTGAACTGAGTCTGTGTGCCTGGGATCCGGATGACAAAGACAAGTATTCCCCCCAGTTTCTAGGCTGGGACTGACAGTGCCCTGATTGGCTTCACTGTTGATGAGAAAATAGGCTGTATGGACCTAGGGGTATCAGATAAAACAAAGGCTTCCATAATACATGCTTACCTGTCCTGTAAGGAGTCATTCATTTATTCAACAATTATTCATTTGTTGATGACTAGGTGTTGCAAAAAGAGATGACTAGGAGTGGGACAAATGCCTTTGAGACCTTTGTAATCCAGCTGGGGAGTCTGAAACGTAACAAAGGAGTGTAAAGCAAAATGAAATAGAATCCTATAACATAGACCACATTCCGTGAGAGCACTAGCCCTTGACTTCAGGAAGAGAAAGAAGAGGCATATTGGAATAGGTGAGGATGGTTCAGAAGAAGAACGACTTGGTTTTTCCTAGTGAACTTACAGCATTGGCATGACAACAAAGCCTCTGAACTCCTGGCCCACCCCTCAAATCCCTGCATCTGATGGGAGTGGGAGGTAGAGTGGGAAGGAGGAAGCAAGTCAAGTACCTCTAGACCTGTGCTGTCTAATATGTAGCCACCATATATACCAGATGGAGGCATAGAGCACTTAAAAATGCAGCTAGTCTGGGTGCACTGGGGTGGTTCAGTTAAAGCATCTGACTCTTGATGTCAGCTCAGGCAGCTTAGGTCATGATCTCAGGGTTGTGGGATCCAGTTCCACGTTGGATTCTTTGCTCAGTGTGGAGTCTGCTTGGGATTCTCTCTCCTCTCTGCCCATACCCCCACCCCTACTCGTGTGTACATGCTCTCTCTCTTAAACAAATAAATAAATAAAATCTTTAAAAAAAAATGCAGCCAGTCTGAACTGAGATGTACGTATGTGTAAAAAATGCACCAGATTGTGAAGACAGGACAAAAAATATTAGTTTTCACATTGCTTGCATGTTAAAAATAATATTCTGGATATACTGGGTTAAATAAAATATATTATTAAAATTAATTTCACCCTGTCTTTTCACTTTTATTGCATGACTACTGCACAAGTTTAAATTAGATATAGGGTTTGCATTATACTTCCACTGGACACCACTGTTCTAAAGGCTGTTCCTCAGGATCAGAGAGCCTAGAAAATTTGGAAAACACCTGAAGGAAATGGATTCTGATACTGAATCAGGACCCAGGCTCAGTGGCATTTACCGGCCCTGACCTATATTCAAACTCCCAAGGACTTCCATCATCATCACTTGAGTCTGGGCTGGGCAGAGTCAGCCCACAGATAGGAAACCTGGTTCTGTCCCATCTGCATTTCCTTATGACTCAGGCCATGGGGATATATGTGACAGAGAGTTGGTTTGTTTTCTGTGTTTCTTTCAAGCAGCTTCCTTGAGGACACAAACAGCTCTTAAATAGCAAATGTAAGGGACAGATTTGGTAGCATCTTCTAATAACAACTAGGTTTTGATCATTAATCAAGTTAGTATAATTTTTGCCCTGGGAGGATATATAACAAATGGTTGATGGATCTTTAAGATGTTAAAAAAGATATGTATTACTAAGACAAAATCCTCAGGTGTGAGACTAACAAAGCTTTGGAGAAGGAGCTCCAGCTACTGGTAATGCAGTTAAATTGCCCATGTTGGGCATCTAGGTTCCCAACTATCCTTCTTGGCCCTACTGCCCTTGCCCTTGGTGAGAGGTCACACCCCTGACTATTGCTCTGAGACTGTGCCCAGCCACTGATATCTTTATGTTCTCTCAGCTCCAAGCCTTGACTCTTGATATTTCCTTTGCCAGTAATATTCTTCTACCTCCATTATGCCCCACTGTTTCAAGATCCATTTAAAAAAATGAGACAGAACTACCACTTGGATTCTTTGTTTTAATTAAACTCTTTTGTGTAAAACAAAGATCCATTGACAAACTCAAGTAATAGGACTTCATTTTAAGATGGCATGTGGCAATAAGGAAGATCAGCAAACTGTAAAATCCAATATTAGGAGCTCTTCTGAATCGAAGATGGCATGGATCTCCATGGCAGAAGTTAATGGGTCTTCACTCTTCTGTTCTGCTATTTTTGTGACTTGGCTGAGACTTTGCTTATTGGGGGGAGTTCCCCACTTCTGGCTTTCTTAGCATCCATCCTATCACTTTTATCTTGACCTCCCTACATTTGCATACTCATAGTTTCTGTTTCCTCAGTAACTGAGCCCTACTCAAGAATTATGTTAGCCTTAAAAATAAAACTGCTGTTATTTTACCAGCAAAAATGGGTTTATTTGGGAAGAGCAGAGAACTGCAATCCCAGAAGCAGGCTATAGCAAACCATAGGCAAATCCAGACAACAAAGAACCCTTTTTCACAGAGGAAAGGGGGAATTGGAAAGGGCCATTATAAACAAAAAGTCCATTGAAGTAAACTGGGAGCTCAAAGTATAGTGGCTTTTCATTGGTTGAAGTTGTGACAGTCTCACCAGCTAGGATGTTGCCAGGGAGGAAAAACTTTCTCCCTCCTGCTGGGATAGTGAAGAAACACACACCTGCAAGGCCTGTCCCTACCTGTAGGGTCTGCAATTCACAAGGAGTAGCTGGGTGTGAGAGCTCCCTCTGCTGGCCTCTCCACGCCTTTCTAAACAAAGGCTTCCTTTGATTAATTTTAACAATTACAACTTGCTTTTGACCCCACCTCTTCCTTCTCAACATCTTTTTAGCTTCAGTTCTTATCCCTAATGGCCTGTTTCCCTCTTTACTTTCCATTTCAGGTTCCAGAGAGCAACCTGAGGTTATCTTACTGTTTAGACAGAACTTTCTCCACTGACCTGCATCATAGTATTCTGATCCACCTGTGGATCTGGCTGACTTTGGGGTATCAGGCACCCACACGTGGTCTGACCAACTGTGGCTGGCTGTCCAAGTTCCCTCCCAGCAAGGGCTGTGAGCATGCCAGTCATAACAATTGTGATGTCCAGGATACTTTCACTTGTATCATTTAGTCCTTTCTAACAATCCTGCAAATAGATATCATTCTATTTTCTATAGATGAAGAAACTGGGGAACAGAAAGGTTACTCAAGGCAAAGCCAGCATGCAACCCTAAATCTGCCATCAGAAATCACCATGCAGGGGAGGAGTCAAGATGGCAGGGAAGTAGCAGGCTGAGACTACTTCAGGTAGCAAGAGATCAGCTAGACAGCTTATCTAAAGATTGCAAACACCTACAAATCCAACGGGAGATTGAAGAGAAGAAAAACAGCAATTCTAGAAACAGAAAATCAACCACTTTCTGAAAGGTAGGACTGGCGGAGAAGTGAATCCAAAGTGACGGGAAGATAGGCCGCGGGGGGAGGGGCCGGCTCCCGGCAAGTGGCAGAGCAATGGAGCACAAAATCAGGACTTTTAAAAGTCTGCTCCAGGGGCGCCTGAGTGGCTCAGTGGGTTAAGCCGCTGCCTTTGGCTCAGGTCATGATCCCAGGTCCTGGGTTCGAGCCCCACATCGGGCTTTCTGCTGGGAGCCTGCTTCCTCCTCTCTCTCTGCATGCCTCTCTGCTTACTTGTGATTTCTCTCTGTCAAATAAATAAATAAAATCTTTAAAAAAAATAAAAAATAAAAAAATAAAAGTCTGCTCCACTGAGGGACATAGCTCCAGAGGCTAAACCGGGGTGAAGCCCAGGCGGGGTCAGCGTGGCCTCAGGTCCCGCAGGGTCGCAGAAGGATCGGGGGTGTCTGAGTGTCGCAGAGCTTACAGGTATTAGAACGGGGAAGCCGGCTACAGAGACAGAGCCGAGGAGTGAGCTCTCAGCTCGGGGTTACCTTGAACTGGTCTCAGGCTCGGTCAGCTCAGAGCGCGGCCGGAGGCAGGGTGATGGGAGTAATTGGGCGCTGTTCTCTGAGGGTGCACTGAGGAGTGGGGCCCTGGGCTCTTGGCTCCTCTGGGCCGGAGACTGAGAGGCCGCCATCTTCATTCCCATCCTCCGGAACTCTAGGGAAAGTGCTCAGGGAACAAAAGCTCCCGAAAGCAAACCCGAGCGGATTACTCAGCCCGGCCCCAGGTAAGGGCGGTGCAACTCCGCTTGGGGCAAAGACACTTGAGAATCACTACAACAGGCCCCTCCCCAGAAGATCAACAAGAAATCCAGCCAGGACCAAGTTCACCTACCAAGGAGCGCAGTTTCAATACCAAGGAGAGCATCGGAATTCCAGAGGAGGAGAAAGCAAAGCACGGAACTCATGGCTTTCTCCCCATGATTTTTTAGCCTTGCAGTTAATTTAATTTTTTTTTTCTTTTTCAATTTTTTTTTCTCTTCTGCCAAATTTTTTTAACTTTTACCCTTTTCTTTTTTAACGTTTTTTAACTAGTTTATCTAATATATATATTTTTTCTTTTATATATGTATATATATTTTTTGTCTTTCTGAACCTCTTTTTATCCTCTTTCTCCCCCCTCACGATTTGGGATCTCTTCTAATTTGGTAAAAACATATTTTCCTGGGGTTGTTGCCACCCTTTTAGTATTTTACTTGCTCCTTCATATACTCTTATCTGGACAAAATGACAAGGCAGAAAAACTCACCACAAAAAAAAAAGAACAAGAGGCAGTACCAAAGGCTAGGGACCTAATCAATACATACATTGGTAATATGTCAGATCTAGAGTTCAGAATGATGATTCTCAAGGTTCTAGCCAGGCTCAAAAAAGGCATGGAAGATATTAGAGAAACCCTCTTGGGAGATATAAAAGCCCTTTCTGGAGAAATAAAGAACTAAATCTAACCAAGTTGAAATCAAAAAAGCTATTAATGAGGTACAATAAAAAATGGAGGCTCTCACTGCTAGGATAAATGAGGCAGAAGAAAGAATTAGTGATATAGAAGACCAAATGACAGAGAATAAAGAAACTGAGCAAAAAAGGGACAAACAGCTACTGGACCACGAGGGGAGAATTCGAGAAATAAGTGACACCATAAGACGAAACAACATTAGAATAATTGGGATTCCAGAAGAAGAGGAAACAGAGAGGGGAGCAGAAGGTATATTGGAGAGAATTATTGGAGAGAATTTCCCCAATATGGCAAAGCATCAAAATCCAGGAGGTTCAGAGAACCCCCCTCAAAATCAATAAGAATAGGTCCACACCCTGTCACCTAATAGTAAAATTTACAAGTCTGAAAGCAGCCTGGGAAAAGAAGTCTGTAACATACAATGGTAAAAATATTAGATTGGCAGCAGACTTATCCACAGAGACCTGGCAGGCCAGAAAGAGCTGGCATGATATATTCAGAGCACTAAACAAGAAAAATATGCAGCCAAGAATACTATATCCAGCTAGGCTATCATTGAAAATAGAAGGAGACAACAAAACTGAAAGAATTTGCAAACACCAAACCAGCTCTACAGGAATATTGAAAGGGATCCTCTAAGCAAGAGAGACCCAAACTCAGTAGATCAGAAAGGAACAGAGGACAATATACAATAACAGTCACCTTACAGGCAATACAATGGCACTAAATTCATATCTCTCAATAGTTAACCCTGAATGTTAAGGGCTAAATGCCCCAATCAAAGACACAGGGTGTCAGAATAAAGAAAACAAAACCCCATCTATATGTTGCCTACAAAAAACTCATCTTAACCCAAAGGACACCTCTAGATTTAAAGTGAGGGGGTGGAAAAGAATTTACCATGCTAAGGACATCAGAAGAAAGCAGGAGTGGCAATCCTTATATCGATCAATTAGATTTTAAGCCAAAGATATAATAAGAGATGAGGAAGGACACTATATCATACTCAAAGGATCTGTCCAACAAGAAGATCTAACAATTTTAAATATCTATGCCCTCAACGTGGGAGCAGCCAACTATATAAACCAATTAATAACAAAATCAAAGAAACACATCAACAATCATACAATAATAGTAGGGGACTTTAACACTCCCCTCACTGAAATGGACAGATCATCCAAGCAAAAGATCAACAAGGAAATAAAGGCCTTAAATGACACACTGGACCAGATGAACATCACAGATATATTCAGAACATTTCATCCCAAAGCAACAGAATACACATTCTTCTCTAGTGCACATGGAACATTCTCCAGAATAGATCACATCCTCGGTCCTAAATCAGGTCTCAACCGGTATCAAAAGATTGGGATCATTCCCTGCATATTTTCAGACCACAATGCTCTGAAGCTAGAACTCAATCACAAGAGGAAATTTGGAAAGAACCCAAATACATGGAGACTAAACAGCATCCTTCTAAAGAATGAATGGGTCAACCAGGAAATTAAAGAAGAATTGAAAAAAATTCATGGAAACAAATGATAATGAAAACACAATGGTTCAAAATCTGTGGGACACAACAAAGGCAGTCCTGAGAGGAAAATATATAGCGGTACAAGCCTTTCTCAAGAAACAAGAAAGGTCTCAGGTACACAACCTAACCCTACACCTAAAGGAGCTGGAGGAAGAACAAGAAAGAAACCCTAAACCCAGCAGGAGAAGAGAAATCATAAAGCTCAGAGCAGAAATCAATGAAATAGAAACCAAAAAAAACCCAATAGAACAAATCAACGAAACTAGGAGCTGGTTCTTCGAAAGAATTAATAAGATTGATAAACCCCTGGCCAGACTTATCAAAAAGAAAAGAGAAAGGACCCAAATAAATAAAATCATGAATGAAAGAGGAGAGATCACAACTAACACCAAAGAAATACAGACAATTATAAGAACATACTATGAGCAACTCTACGCCAACAAATTTGACAATCTGGAAGAAATGGATGCATTCCTAGAGACATATAAACTACCACAACTGAACCAGGAAGAAATAGAAAGCCTCAACAGACCCATAACCAGTAAGGAGATTGAAACAGTCATCAAAAATCTCCAAACAAACAAAAGCCCAGGGCCAGATGGCTTCCCGGGGGAATTCTACCAAACATTTAAAGACAAAATAATTCCTATTCTCCTGAAACTGTTCCAAAAAATAGATGGAAGGAAAACTTCCAAACTCATTTGATGAGGCCAGCATCACCTTGATCCCAAAACCAGACAAGGATCCCATCAAAAAAGAGAACTACAGACCAATATCCTTGATGAACACAGATGCAAAAATTCTCACCAAAATACTAGCCAATAGGATTCAACAGTACATTAAAAGGATTATTCACCACGACCAAATGGGATTTATTCCAGGGCTGCAAGGTTGGTTCAACATCTGCAAATCAATCAATGTGATACAACACATTGATAAAAGAAAGAACAAGAACCATATGATATTCTCAATAGATGCTGAAAAAGCATTTGACAAAGTACAGCATCCCTTCCTGATCAAAACTCTTCAAAGTGTAGGGATAGAGGGAACATACCTCAATATTATCAAAGCCATCTATGAAAAACCCACTGCAAATATCATTCTCAATGGAGAAAAACTGAAAGCTTTTCCGCTAAGGTCAGGAACACGGCAGGGATGTCCATTATCACCACTGCTATTCAACATAGTACTAGAAGTCCTAGCCTCAGCAATCAGACAACAAAAGGAAATTAAAGGCATCCAAATCTGCAAAGAAGAAGTCAAACTATCACTCTTCACAGATGATATGATACTATATGTGGAAAACCCAAAAGACTCCACTCCAAAACTGCTAGAACTTGTACAGGAATTCAGTAAAGTGTCAGGATATAAAGTCAATGCACAGAAATCAGTTGCATTTCTCTACACCAACAACAAGACAGAAGAAAGAGAAATTAAGGAGTCAATCCCATTTATAATTGCACCCAAAACTATAAGATACCTAGGAATAAACCTAACCAAAGAGGCTAAGAACCTATACCCAGAAAACTATAAAGTACTCATGAAAGAAATTGAGGAAGATACAAAGAATTGGAAAAATGTTCCATGCTCCTGGATTGGAAGAACAAATATTGTGAAAATGTCTATGCTACCTAAAGCAATCTACACGTTTAATGAAATTCCTATCAAAGTACCATCCATTTTTTTCAAAGAAATGGGACAAATAATCCTAAAATTTATATGGAACCAGAAAAGACCTCGAATAGCCAAAGGAATATTGAAAAAGAAAGCCAAAGTTGGTGGCATCACAATTCCGGACTTCAAGCTCTATTACAAAGCTGTCATCATCAAGACAGCATGGTACTGGCACAAAAACAGACACATAGATCAATGGAACAGAATAGAGAGCCCAGAAATAGACCCTCAAATCTATGGTCAACTAATCTTCGACAAAGCAGGAAAGACTGTCCAATGGAGGGGCACCTGGGTGGCTCAGTCATTGAGCATCTGCCTTCGGCTCGGGTCGTGATCCCGGGGTTCTGGGATCGAGCCCCGCATTGGGCTCCCGGCTTGGTGGGAAGCCTGCTTCTCCCTCTCTCACTCCCCCTGCTTGTGTTCCCTCTCTCACTGTGTCTCTCTGTCAAATAAATAAATATTTAAAAAAAAAATTAAAAAAAAAAAAAGAATGTCCAATGGAAAAAAGACAGCCTCTTCAACAAATGGTGTTGGGAAAATTGGACAGCCACATGCAGAAAAATGAAATTGGATCATTTCCTTACACCACACACGAAAATAGACTAAAAAATGGATGAAGGACCTCAATGTGAGAAAGGAATCCATCAAAATCCTTGAGGAGAACACAGGCAGCAACCTCTTCGACCTCAGCCGCAGCAACATCTTCCTAGGAACATCGCCAAAGGCAAGGGAAGCAAGGGCAAAAATGAACTATTGGGATTTTATCAAGATCAAAAGCTTTTGCACAGCAAAGGAAACAGTTAACAAAACCAAAAGACAACTGACAGAATGGGAGAAGATATTTGCAAACGACATATCGGATAAAGGGCTAGTGTCCAAAATCTATAAAGAACTTAGCAAACTCAACACCCAAAGAACAAATAATCCAATCAAGAAATGGGCAGAGCACATGAACAGACATTTCTGCAAAGAAGACATCCAGATGGCCAACAGACACATGAAAAAGTGCTCCATATCACTCAGCATCAGGGAAATACAAATCAAAACCACAATGAGATATCACCTCACACCAGTCAGAATGGCTAAAATTAACAAGTCAGGAAATGACAGATGCTGGTGAGGATGTGGAGAAAGGGGAACCCTCCTACACTGTTGGTGGGAATGCAAGCTGGTGCAACCACTCTGGAAAACAGCATGGAGGTTCCTCAAAATGTTGACAATAGAACTACCCTATGACCCAGCAATTACACTACTGGGTATTTACCCTAAAGATACAAACGTAGTGATCCGAAGGGGCACGTGCACCCGAATGTTTATAGCAGCAATGTCTACAATAGCCAAACTATGGAAAGAACCTAGATGTCCATCAACAGATGAATGGATAAAGAAGATGTGGTATATATACACAATGGAATACTATGCAGCCATCAAAAGAAATGAAATCTTGCCATTTGCGACGACGTGGATGGAACTAGAGGGTATTATGCTTAGCGAAATAAGTCAATGGGAGAAAGACAACTATCATATGATCTCCCTGATATGAGGGAGAGGAGATGCAACATGGGGGGTTAAGGGGGTAGGAGAAGAGTAAATGAAACAAGATGGGATTGGGAGGGAGACAAACCATAAGTGACTTGTAATCTCACAAAACAAACTGAGGGTTCCTGGGGGGAGGGGGGTTGGGAGAAGGGGGGTGGGGTTATGGACATTGGGGAGGGTATTGCTATGGTGAGTGCTGTGAAGTGTGTAAACCTGGCAATTCACAGACCTGTACCCCTGGGGATAAAAATATATGTTTATAAAAAATAAAATTAAAAAAATACAAAAAAAATACAAAAACACTTAAAAAAAACAAAAAAAGAAATCACCAAGCAATAAATAAATAAATAAATAAATAAATAAAAATAAAGAAAGAAAGAAATCACCAAGTAGCAGCCTCAATGGAACACATTAAGTGAATTCTCTAGAAACAAAATTACAAGGCAGAGAGATGTCAGAAGTAGGACAACACTACTGTTGCTCTCTGTTCCTCTCCCAACTGCATAAAGGGCAGGTTTTCCTAGAAGAACTCACATATGATTTATGAGTGTGTGTTGTGTGTGTATATGAGAGAGAGACTGTCCTGTGGATTCAAACCAAGGATATTACTTAGAATAAAGCCTGATGGGGTGCCTGGGTGGCTCAGTGGGTTAAAGCCTCTGCCTTCAGCTCAGGTCATGATTTCCGGTCCTGGGATCAAGCCCCACATCGGGCTCTCTGCTCAGCGGGGAGCCTACTTCCCCCTCTCTCTCTGCCTGCCTCTCTGCCTACTTGTGGTCTCTGTCTGTCAAATAAATAAAATCTCTTAAAAAAAAAAAAAAAGAATAAAGCCTGATGGATGAAATCTAAGATGGGGACAGGGTGTGTGGTGGGGCCAACTGAGGACGGGGCCAACTTACTAACACATCTCTCTATGATTAATGAGGAGATGGGAAAAGGTGAGAGTTGGATGAAATAATATATAGAAAGCCTTTAGAATAATGCCCATCTGTATTCATTTACTATGGCTGCTGTAATAAATTACCACAAACTTGGCAGCTTAAAACAACATACATTTGGGAGTGACATTACCAGGATGGCGGAGTAGGAAATCCCTCCATCTCTCCATAAAGATCAACAATTAGATAATTACCCACAAATAAAAACAGCGCTGGAGAGCTCTGGAGTCCACTTGATAAACTTCAGCAGTGCAGTTAAACAAAAAGTTTGAGAACAACCACACAAAAAGGGAAGGAAGAACAGCTTTGTTTTGCTACATCAACCCATAGCCCCTGCCAGCACTGCTTAGCACCAACAGGGAACTCCCAAGCTAGAAAGAGTTCCCCTTACCAGGAAGGAAAGAGCCGGGTGAGCAACAGGCACAAGGAGCATGCAGTTGATGGGACAGCCCCCAGTGGCCTGAGCTGACAAGTCACCATGGCCGCCAGACCTGGTGCCACCAAAGGGTGTTCAGCATCAATAGATTTGCCTTACCAGAAATGCTGAAAGAGTTCCTCAAGCTGAAACAAAAGGATGCTAACTAGTAACATGCAAACATGTGAAAATAAACAACACAGAAGCGCCTGGGTGGCTCAGTCAGTTTAGTGTCTGCCTTCAGCTCAGGTCATGATCTTGGGGTCCTGGGATAGAGCCCCGTATTGCAGGGAGCCTGCTTCTCCCTCTCCTCACCTCTTGTGCTCTCTCTTGTTAGCTCTGTCACTATCTCTCAAATAAATAAATAAAAACTTCAAAAAGAAAAAAAAAGAAAAGAAACAACATACTGGTAAAGACAAGGATACAGTCAGATTGAGAATACTCTAATATTGTAATACAGTGGTGTGTTTACCACTTAACTAATATAAAGCTCGAGGAGCAAAAGTATTAAAAATAGCTATAGCTATAATAACTTATTAATGGATACACAATATAAAAATATGTAAAATATGAAACATAAAAATGTGGTAGGGATGGGTTAAAAGGGTAGATTTTTTTTGTATACAGTTGAAGATGTTAGCAGTTCAAAATAAATAGACTATAATATCTACAAGATGTTTCAAGTGAGCCTTAGGGTAACCATAAAGCAAAAACCTATAGGTGATACATACAAGACAAAAAGAAGGGAACAAAAGTATACCACTATGGAAAATCATCAATTCACGAAGGAAGACAGTAAGAGAGAAGAGAAGGAACAAAGAAACTACAAAACAGCCAGAAAACAATGAACAAATGGCAATACTTTCTTATCAATAATTACTTTAAATGTAAATGGATTAAATGTTCTAATCAAAAGGCACAGAGTGGCCACATAGGTTAAAAAACATGACTCAATTACATCCTGCCTACAAGAGATTCATTTCAGCTTTAGGAACACATACAGACTCAAAATGAAGGGTGAAAAAGGGTATTTCATGCAAGTAGAAATGAAAAGACAGCAGAGGTAGCTATACTTATATCAGAAAAAATAGACTTTAAGTCAAAAACTGTAACAAGAGACAAAGAACATCATCATATAATCTTAAAAGGGCCAATTTATCAAGAGTATATAACAGTTGTGAATATATATGCACCCAACATTGGAACACCTAAATATATTAAACAAATGCTCAGATCTGAAGGGAGTAATAGACGACAATATAATAATAATAGGGGACTTCAATACCCCACTTTCAACAATGGATAGATGATCCAGACAGAAAATCAATAAGGAAACATTAGACTTGGCTATTCTTTAGACCAAGTGGACCTAACAGACATACAGAGAACAATCCATCCAACGGCAGCAGAATACATATTCACCTCAAGCATACCTGGAACATTCTCCAGGATAGATCATGATGAATCTCAACAAACTCATAAATATTGAAAGTGTGCCAAGTATCTTTTTTTTTTTAAGATTTTATTTATTTGACAGAGAGAAAGAGAGATCACAAGTAGGCAGAGAGGCAGGTGGTGGTGTGGGGGGGGGAGCAGGCTCCCTGCTGGGCAGAGAGACTGATGAAGGACTTGATCCCAGGACCCTGAGATCATGACCTGAGCTGAAGGCAGAGGCTGAGTGAGTTAACACTGAGCAACCCAGGCGCCCCCCAAGTATCTTTTCTGATCACAATAGTATGAAATCAGAAATTACCAACAGGAGGAAAACTGGAAAGTTCACTAATTCATGTGGTAGCATGACCAATGGGTCAAAGATGAAGTCAAAAGGGAAGTAAAAAAAATATTGAAAGAAATTAAAATGGAAACATAATGCATCAAAACTTATAGGATGGGGGCACCTGGGTGGCTCAGTGGGTTAAGCCTCTGCCTTCAGCTCAGGTCATGATCTCAGAGTCCTGGGATCGAGCCCCACATCAGGCTCTCTGCTCAGTAGGGAGCCTGCCTGCCCCCTCTCTCCACCTGCTTCTCTGCCTGCTTGTGATCTCTCTCTCTGTCAAATAAATAAATAATATCTTTAAAAACAAAAAAAAAAACAAAAAAACTTACAGGATGATGGGGCGCCTGGGTGGCTCAGTGGGTTAAGCCTCTGCCTTCAGCTCGGGTCATGATCTCAGGGTCCTGGGATCGAGCCCCACATCGGGCTCTCTGTTCAGAGGGAAGCCTGCTTCTCCCTCTCTCTCTACCTGCTGCTCTGCCTGCTTGTGATCTCTCTGTTAAATAAATAAACAAAATATTAAAAAACAAACAAACAAAAAACTTACAGGATGCAGCAAAAGCAATTCTAAGAGGGAAGTTTATAGCCATAAATGCCTACATTAAGAAAAAGAAAAGATCTTAAATAAATAGCCTAACTTCATGTGTCAAGGAACTAGAAAAAGAACAAATTAAACCCAAAGTTATCAGAAGGAAGGAGATAACAAAAATCAGAGCAGAAATAAATGAAATAGAGAATGGAAAACAGTAGAAAAGATGAGCTGGTTTGAAAGATAGATAAAACCAGCAAATCTTTGAGTAGATTAACCAAGAAAAAGAGAGAAGACTCAAATAAATAAAATTATAAATGAAAAAGGAGATATTATAGCTGATACCACAGAAATACAAAGAATAATAAGGGACAGCTATAAAGAGTTATGCACTAACTAATTGGACAACCTAGTAGAAATGGATAAATTCTTAGAAATATACAACCTACTAAGTCTGAATCATGAAGAAACAGAAAATTGGAGTAGACCAATAACAAGTAAGAAGACTGACTCAGTAATCAAAAACCTTCCCACAAAGAAAAGCTCTTTGGAATGGATAGTTTCACTGGTGAATTCTACACAACATTAAAGAATTGATGCCAAAAAAAAATTTTTTTTAAGATTTTATTTATTTATTTGACAGAGAGAGATCACAAGTAGATGGAGAGGCAGGCAGAGAGAGAGAGAGAGGGAAGCAGGCTCCCCGCTGAGCAGAGAGCCCGACGAGGGCCTCGATCCCAGGACCCTGAGATCATGACCTGAGCCGAAGGCAGCGGCCTAACCCACTGAGCCACCCAGGCGCCCAGATGCCAAAAATTTTTAGAGGAAAACACTCCCAAACCCATTTTATGAGGCCTGTATTATGCCGATTCTAAAGCTGGATAAGAACACTACACAAAATGAGAGTGCACTTCTGTCAATGAACGCTGAGGAATATATGGAATGTACACCTGAAACTAACATAAAATTGTATGTCAACTACACTGGAATTAAAATTTTAAGTTAAAAAAGGTTTTAAAATCCTAAAAAAAAAAAAAAAAAAGAACATTACATGAAATGAAAACTATAGGCCAATATCCCCGGTGAATATATAGACACAAAATTTCTCAACAAAATAGTAACAAACTGAATTCAAGAGCACATTAAAAGGATCATATACCATGATCAAGTGGAATTTATCCCTGGATACAAGAAAGGTTCAACACATGTAAATCAATAAATAAGACACACCGCCTTAACAGAACGGAAGACAATAATCATATGATTGCGTCAATAGGTGCAGAAAAAGAATTTGGCAAAATTTAACATCTTTCATGATAAAACACTCAACAATTGGAAATAGAAGGAACACAAGTTACTCAGCCCTGAGAAGAAGAAAATTCTGCCATTTGTGACATCATTCATGTCAAAATGCTTAAGGGCATTCTGCTGAGTGAAATAAGTAAGAGAAGAAAGACAAATATTGTAGGACCTCACTATATGTGGAATCTAAAAAATTGAACTCACAGAAAACAGAGTAGAATGGGGTTGCCAGAGGCTGTGCGGTGGGAGTGATGGGGGGATAGTGGTCAAAGGGTACAACTTTCAGTTATAAAATGAATATGTTCTGGGGATCTAATTAACGTACAGCATGGTGACTACAATTAACAATACAATTTGTGTACCTGAAAGTTGCTAAGAGAATAGAGCTTTACTATTCTCCC
This sequence comes from Lutra lutra, assembly GCF_902655055.1. NCBI lineage: Eukaryota > Metazoa > Chordata > Mammalia > Carnivora > Mustelidae > Lutra > Lutra lutra. The sequence continues at coordinate 64,053,818 of NC_062284.1, forward strand.
CACAACAATGACAAACTGGCAATTATGTGAGCTGAAGGATGGTACTAACCCTATTGCAGTAAATATCTTCCAATATATCCATGTATCATATCATCACATTGTTCACTTTAAACTTACACAATGTATATGTCAATTATATCTCCACAAAAGTAAAAAACAAAAACAAAAACAACAAAAAACATTACCACACATTTATTATCTTATAGTTCTGGAGGTCAGAAGTCTGAAATCTGTTTCAGTGGGCCAAAATCAAGGTATCTGCAAGGCCACACACCCTCTCAAGGCACAGTTAAAAAATCCTGTTTCCTTGTCTTTTCCAGCATCGAGAGCTGGGTTCTTTGGTGACACCTTCCTCCATCTTGAAAGCCAGCAGTGTAGCATCTTGCTTTAGGCATCACATTGCCTTCTTCTGTACTAACATATTCCTTTGATCCCCTCTTATAAGGACACTTTTGGTTACCTTTAGGATCCACCAAGTCCATCTAGGATAATTTCCCCATCTCAAGATCCTTAACTTAATTACACCTGTGAAGTCCCTCTTGCCATATAAGGTAACACACATACATACAGGTTCCAGGAATTAACACCTGGATATCTTTGGGGGCCATTATTTAGCCTGCCACACTGGCATAAAGAAAATGCTTAAGAAACATTAACTATTATTATTACTGGGCTAAGTACATCAACTGTACCACCTCATTTAATCCTCATTACAACCCTGTGAGGTGGAGACTATATCCCTATCTTACAGAAAAGAGGTATGAAAGCTTTAATAGTTGCCTAAAATCAGATGGCAAGTGGAATTCCAACTCAAGAGACGAAAACCCAGAGCCCATGCCCTTGGCCACGATCACAGTCTGGCTTTGGGGAGCACACCTAATATTCTCCCCTTACTGTCATGGTGAAGGGCCATCCTGCTTTTCTATTTCAGTCGTTTGAATGGATGTCTTTTCTTTTCTTTTCTCTTCTTTTCTTTTTTTAGATTTTATTTATTTATTTGACTGAGAGAGAGAGGGAGAAAGCAGGCACAAGCAGGAGGAGGGGCAGAGGGAGAGGGAGAAGCAGACTCCCCGCTGAGCAAGGAGCCCAATGTGGGGTTCAATCCCAGGATCGAGACCTGAGCTGCAGGCAGACATTTAACCAACTGAGCCACCCAGGTGTCCCTGGATGCATGTTTTCTTGGAGAAGAGATGTCCTTCTCCACTGACTAGATTCTCTTTCAGAATAGGGAGTCTGTCATGCACTTTCCCTTGTGCCTGGTGCTCTGTACATACTGAAAATGAAATCAATGTTGTTGATTTAACTGTCAAAGCTAGAGACCATAAAGACAATTAAATGTGAACAATACTGATCAAACAGAAGAAAACCCACAACCTTATTTATTTATTTATTTATTTATTTATTTATTTATTTTAAAGAATTTATTTATTCATTTGACAGAGAGAGATCACAAGTAGGCAGAGAGGCAGGCAGAGAGAGAGAGAGAGGAGGAAGCAGGCTCCCTGCCTAGCAGAGAGCCTGATGCGGGACTCGATCCCAGGACCCTGAGATCATGACCTGAGCCGAAGGCAGAGGCTTAACCCACTGAGCCACCCAGGCGCCCCCACAACCTTATTTTGCCAACCCTTAGAGGCTGACATAGTGAGAAGGGTGAACTGAAACAGAGTTTAGTTTTACCTTCTAAAGGTCAGCAAGTCTATTGGTCTGGGACATGCAGAGATTAGAACTACTTTTTGGGAAAACATCTCATTTTGTTCCATAAAGAATAAATACGGTTTTGTTAATGCAGTATGTTCTAGTCATCCTGGCATGTTGGGACTGTGGTTAAACTCAGCATACTCTGGGATGGGTAGGAAATGGGCAACATTCAACAGGAGAAAGTCAAATCAGCAAATAAGCTATGAAAAAAGAGGTATCTACAAGGTCAAAGTGTTAAGCATTCTGGGTGACGGTGGAGAAAAGCAGTATGAAGGAAAAGTGATAAAAGTATGTGATGAAGGTGGGGGACCTGATGGCTCCATCAGTTGAGGATTGAGTGTTTGACTCTCAGTGTGGTGATACTGAGCCCCAGCCTCTCCCCCATGTTCAGGCTCTGAGGCCAGTGCTGAGTCTGCTTTTCCCTCTACCTCATCCCCTGCTCCCCCATAAATAAATAAATATTTTTTTAAAAGGTTCATGATGAAGGCACGCATTTCTGAAAGATAATAAAACATGATGAAAGAGAAGAAGAAAAGAAAGGCTTAGAATTTGGCAAGGAGAAGGGGAGGCAGTTTAAGATTGTCTCTAAAATATGAGAGAAAGGGGGCGCCTGGGTGGCTCAGTGGGTTAAAGCCTCTGCTTTTGGCTCAAGTCATGATTCCATGGTCCTGGGATTGAGTCCCACATTGGGCTCTCTGCTCAGCTGGGAGGCTGCTTTCCTTCCTCTCTCTCTGCCTGCCTCTCTGCCTACTTGTGATCCCTGTCAAATAAATAAATAAAATTAAAAAAAAAAAGAAAGAAAATAACAGAGAGAGGAAAAGAAGGAGCAATAGTGAAATATTAGGAAGAAATGAAATGTGAGCCAGAAGACCTCAGTAAGGTGGAATAAAACAAAATCATCCCCACCCCCAGAAAAATGAAAGCAAAACTGGAAGTATATACAAAGGCACAGAGGACAGAATTGAGAAAAGTAAACAAAATGAAATGGAAAGGGACAAATTTAAAAGGAATAAAGAGAAAGTGACAGATATGGAAGATAGGCAAAAGAGATCCAATATTTGCATAATGGATTTCCTGATGAAGATAGCCAAAATAATGGAATAGAAAATAATTTTAATACGTGATTTGAGAGAATTTTCCAAAAATAAAATAATAATGTGGGGAAAAAATATGTGCTAGCAGAAGGGGTTTTTGGTTTCCAGAACCATCCAGGAGAGATGGTTCTCTCACCTAAGGCTGTGAGGAGCCAGTCCCCACTAACAGCTGTGGAGGCATCCGGCCACGGAAGCAGGGTGGCATCAGCAATTGTGAACATCCAGCACACCCCCTCTCCCATCCCATGGTTTCATGCTCACTGTGCAATCTTCCTAGTGACATTTTGATTTCCACCCAGATTTGCTCACAGGAAAGGGAGATGAACCAATTGCAATCTGCTCAATTCCCTTAGTGCTGTATGAGTGGAAATCTAAAACTCCTTAGATGTTGGCCACCTTAATTCCCTGAGTTAGGGCCTTGGAGATGTTAGTAAGGATACTCTGTTACTTATTGTAGTTACTATTTTTTTATTAACATGACATCCCATGTTAATACCATTTCCCTGTAAAGATGCCTTTCTCGTTCTACTCAGGCTCTACACCTATGTTGCCATCCCCCCACTCCTATTTTGCACTCCCTCCATCCCACCTTACCTCCATTGTGGAGATTGGATGCCCTCTTCAGTTTAATGGCAAACTTCTCTATCACAACTTTCATTTGCTCCCCAGCAATATTTTTCTAGCGAATGTTCTTTATTTCTTTTCCTCTACCTTTCTTCCTTTTTTCCTGTTTTGTTTCCTTTATCGTGTTTGTACAGTTCCTATTCTGGAACTTCACTGATAACTAATGAATTACATGAATTACTCCTGGACCAGTTATTTGTAGACATGACATTGTAGACATGCCATGAAGAGAAGAGGACAAAGCAGAGTTCTAGGCTAACAGGAATTTCCTTTATAACCCAGGTTGTTTATAAGAACTCTTTTAGGGACCACTAGATGGTTCAGTTGGTTAAGTGTCCCAACTCTTGATTTCAGCTCAGGTCATGATCTCAGTAAGATCGAGCTCTCTGCCGGGCTCCGCACTGATTCTCTCTCTCCCTCCCCCCACTCCACCCTTTCTCTCCCTCTCTCTCTCTTAAAAAAAATAAAAATAAAAATAAAAATAAAAAAGAGCTCTTTTTAGCTCCTACTTCTCCCAGCCATGGCATAGACAGGCTGTTTGCAACAGAGTCTGCCAGCTGCTCCCTATTGCCTCTTCCAAGTAAGACTTGTTAATGGCATTCCCTTTCCAATCCTATCTTCTCTGATTCTTAGAATCATACCAGTTCTGGGAGGTTCTATGCTCCCTGTCCTTGCTACAAAATGGACTTTTTGTACCTCAGAGGGAACTCCTGACCTTGGAGAAGTGTGATTTTCCAACTTTTCCCCTAAATATTCAGGTATTCCTGCCACATTTCTTCTCAGTAATGTGAAACGCTGGAAAACCTATGTACATCCCTGGATTGGGTTCCCTTGTTCACCATGGCCCTACCACATGGCTAACTAAAGATTTATTTTACTTATTTTTTATAAAGAGAGAGAGAGTGCAAAAGCACATGGGTGAGCAGGGGGAAAGGCAGATGGAGAGGGAGAGGATCTCAAGCCGTTCCCTGCTGTGAGCAGAGCCCCACCCAGGTGCAATCGCACTACCCTGGAGATCAGGACCTGAGCCAAAACCAAGAGCTGGCTCAGTGGCTGGGCTGCTAGGCTCCGCAACACACTGCTAACTTTTTTTTTTTTTTTTTTAGATTTTACTTATTTATTTGACAGACAGAGATCACAAGTAGGCAGAGAGAGAGAGAGAGAGGAGGAAGCAGACTCTCTGCTGAGCAGAGAGCCCAATGTGGGGCTCAATCCCAGGACGTTGGGATCATGACCCGAGAGGAAGGCAGAGGCTTTAACCCACTGAGCCACCCAGGCACACCACCACACTGCTAACTTTTAATGCTGGTCTCTTTTGCCTCTAGGACTCCATGCTTGTGTTGCTGGAATACACACTCTCTCTTCTTCATCTCCCTGGTGTGACTGTTTAAGCCTTTCAATTACAGCTTTTGTATCACTTCCTGGGGGCAATCTTCCCTTGCTTTCAAGCTGGACTGGGTTTTCCTGTTACACACTTTCATGGTATCCTTTCCTTTTTCTTCATAGCCCTTACCTTAATTATGGTAGAGTTAGACTTCTGTAGTCCTCTATTTAATGGCTTCCTCTTCTTGAATGGGATTGTTTCTGTCTTGCTCATTGTACCTCCAACATTTTATACCTGGCATGTCATGGATTACCTACTATGTATTTGCTAAATAGATATATGAATGATTCCAAATGAATATGGTTCCTGTTCCTGTCTTCATACCAAAATTCTTCACCATGATCACCCAGGACCTCCTTTTGGCTAAGTTCACTAGACACTTTTTGTTTCTATCTTGATCTCTCGTCAGTATTCAACAGTTGGCTGCGTCCTTCTTAAAACACTGCCTTTTGCCAATATGATCTCCCTCATTCTCAGGATTCTTTGTTGGTTCCTCTTTCCTTTTCCTGGTCCCTCAATGTTGGATGCTGGAAGTTCAGACCTGAAGTGGGTCTTTTTTCATTCTATAGGTTGCAGGATTTCTTTTCCTTTATTGTCCACAGTTCTTGGTCATGCCACTTCAAAGAATAAAGAAGTCGACCTGAAGAAGAATGATAGGCAAAGCAAAGTTTACTGAATGATGGTAAAGCAAAGTTTATTGGGCAATAGTACAAAGCTCCTGAAAAGGGAGGGGACCTGAGAGAGTTGCCAATTTGGCGTTTAAATCTAGGTGTTTTTAGGGACTCTTGGGTGTGGGCTGCTTTTAATCTGATTAACCCTCCACGTGTCTGTCACTGCCAGGTTTTTGTTCAGGTGCTCATCTACCTATCAGGTAGTTGTTCATGTGGGATAGCGTAGAGGGTTCCTTCCAGGGTGGTGTTTCATAGCCCAGGGGCCAAGAGGGCAGTGGCTGCCACTATCCTAAGGCATGCCAGGCAGCTACTAGTCACCAGATCAAGCTCTTTGTTTAAATATCCCACTGGCGGGCGCCTGGGTGGCTCAGTGGGTTAAGCCGCTGCCTTCGGCTCAGGTCATGATCTCAGGGTCCTGGGATCGAGCCCCGCATCGGGCTCTCTGCTCAGCAGGGAGCCTGCTTCCTCCTCTCTCTCTGCCTGCCTCTCTGCCTGCTTGTGATCTCTCTGTCAAATAAATAAATAAAATCTTTAAAAAAAAAAATAAAAAATAAATAAATATCCCACTGGCTATTAAGCTGGCCCATAGGCCTGCGTTAGGACGCCCAGGGCCATTCCCTTCCTTTCTGTAAGACCCTTCCCTTCCTCCCAGTAGCAGACTTAAAGCTGGGGCACTGAATAAATACAGTCTAGATTAACAGCATGGGGGCTTTTTCCTTTTAAGGGTAGTTTTCCTCTTAGGATGGGGGCCCTTGTCCCTGCCTACCATTTATTACTATATACTCTCCCTATATTACCTCCCCCTCTCTTATTGCTTTAAATATAGTTTATATACCAATGATATCCAAATTTAGTCTAGATTTTCCAAACCGAGACTTTCTCAGACCCTCATATCCCTGGTTTATTTCTCTTGGATGTCTTACAGGCATCTCAAATGTGGCCTATCTTAAATTACCAGCCTGATTTTTCCCAAAATCTGTCCCTCCTCCCTCAGTACTGCCCATTATCAGATAATAGGACTCATCTATCCAGTAATCATGTCAGAAATCTGAGAGCAAACCTTCCAACTACCTTCTCAACTCCTATAAACCAAAATAAATCGCAGGTCTACCCGCTTCACTCCATCTCCACCTCCAGCATTTATCCAAATCACCATCCTCAGCTAGCACGTAACAGTAACCTTTAACAGGTCCCCTTGCTTCCACTCGTTTGTGCCAGCAGCACTGCCACCACTAGCAGCAAGCACCTCTCTCCTCTGGATAGTTCTAGACTAAAACACTTGCTTTCCTTATTCTTTTCCTAAAGTTTTTTTTTTTTTTTTTTTAACAGAGATAGATTCCTTCTTTCCTTCCTCCCTTCCTTCCTTTCCTTCTTTTCTTTCTTTCTTTCATTCTTTCTTTCAGATTTTTTATTTATTTGAGAGAGAGCATAAGCAGGGGGAGCCGCAGGCAAAGGGAGAGAGAGAAGCAGGGAGCCTGATGTGGGCTCAATCCCAAGATCATGGCCTGAGCCCAAGGCAGACACTTAACCAACTGAGCCACCCAGGCAGCCGGAATCTGAAACAGACTGCACTGAGCGTGAAGCCCGATGCTGGGCTCATTCTCACCATCCTGAGATCACAATCTGAGCCAAAACCAAGAGTGGGGTGCTTAACCAACTGAGCCACCCAGGCTCCCTATTCTTTTCCTAACCGTCCTTGAACTTTGTTAATGGAGGTATGTTATTAGTTCCTTAGGGAGGCCCATTAATCTCATTCACTGCATATGGAATATATTAATTTAATTTTCATTGGTAAGCTTATTTCCAAGGTTTACAAGATACACCATAGTTTCTTTTTTTTTCTTTCTGTTTTCTTTCTTTTGTTTTGTTTTTCCTTTTTTGTTGTAAATAACCAGGCTGGAGTAACGTAAACAGTTGATGACCAAATGGCGAAATCAGGATTTTACAACTCTACTGACCTTTAGAAAACTAAGGCCCCATGGCACACTTTACTTGTTAGTACACAGTGTTATCTACTCCTTAAGTAACCCAGTGTTTATGATAGGATACTGCCTGGACTAAAGTCTCCCTTTCTCTTGATATGTGACCCCAGGAGATATGCACCTGTGATTTAATTTTTAAATTCCAATAGGAAATTTATCATCAACTTGTAGTTGTATTCAGTGGAGAGTGCCTCAAAGTGCTGTGCTATATGGGAAAGTTAGGCAGAGACCCAGAGAAACCGGGCTGAACAGGGCACCCACAAAGGCAAAGCCAGCATTTATCCTCTATTCAGTAAAATGCCTAAAAAAAATCTGTTCCTCGCCATCATGAATGCTGGCCTCTGTTAGGAAATTCTGTAGAAATGCCACACCAAATTGTTTAAATACTCTAATAACAACTTGCTTTTCTACTTTAAAAAAAAATGTCAGTTTCTTGGGGCGCCTAGGTGGCTCAGTAGGTTAAAGCCTCTGCCTTCAGCTCAGGTCATGATCCCAGGGTCATGGCTGTCTGCTCAGCAGGGAGCCTGCTTCCTCCTCTCTCTCTCTGCCTGCCTCTCTGCCTACTTGTGACCTGTCAAATAGATAAATTAAAAAAAAAAAAATGTCAGTTTCTTAAGAATCCTTAACAACTCACCCTTTTATTTTTTCTTAAAAGGGCCTCAGTCATAAAATATATTTCTAAATTAGTCTCCTGCTTTTCCAAATCTCTTTACTCTTAGGCAACAACCCTCAAGACAGTTTCAAAGTGTTATTACTCATGAGAGACACATACCTCTCCAGAGTGTGGCCATTCTGTCATATTTTAGTGTCAAACCTCTGCTTTGGTTCTAGTGTTCTGTTTATTCAACTGAAAAGTCAGTGAGTGTCTACTTCAAGTGCCCTCCGCCTCAGCTCTTAAGTCATTCCTAGGCCTTTCTCCATCATCAGCTTCACCCACTGGAAAGCCATGCTTGGAAGACTGTGAAGAACTCAACAAGGCAAGGAGGGAAAGCTGAGTTTTAAGTTCAAGTGAATGAGTGAAGCCGGGTAACTCTGAGTTAGTCCATCTCTCCAACCAAAGCCTGCTCAGAAGCTGAGTGCAGGAGGTGCTGGTGGGACCTGCCAAGTATAGTCTAGCCTTGTGGGATAGATCTCAAAGCAATGAACATGACAGACTCTACAAGTCCCCTACAAAAATCTATCCCATTGCTTTGTCATACCTTACCCCTGCCCTGACATATACTTTCATTTTTGCCATGACTGAGGTTCCAGAGCTTGATCCATGTTTATCATCAAATCTTTTTTTTTTTTAGCTCCTTCATTGTCCAAAACACTTTACCAAATTCTGTTTTTAAAAATGAGGCCTTGGGGGGCACCTGAGTGGCTCAGTGGGTTAAGCCTCTGCCTTCAGCTCAGGTCATGATCTCAGGGTTGAGATCGAGCCCCACGTTGGGCTCTCTGCTTGGCAGGGAGCCTGCTTCCCCCATTCTCTCTCTCTGCCTGCCTCTCTGCCTACTTGTGCTCTTTCTCTCTCTCTCTGTCAAATAAATAAATAAAATCTTTAAAAAAAAAAAAAAAAAGAAAGAAATGAGGCCTTGGGGAACCTGGGTAGCTCAATGGGTTGAGTCTCTGCCTTTGGCTCAGGTCATGATCTCCGGGTCCTGGGATTAAGCCCCGCATCAGGCTCTCTGCTCGGCAGGGAGCCTGCTTCCCCTCTCTCTCTGCCTGCTTCTCTGCCTGCTTGTGATCTCTCTCTCTCTCTGTCAAATAAATAAAATAAAATCTTTTTAAAAAATAAAAAAAAAATAAAAACGAGGCCTTGGCGAGGGTTCTAGAGAAAAAGAAAATTGGTGAAGATGTAGAGAAAAAAGAACCTTCATGCACAGTTGGTGGGAATACAAGCTGGTGAGGCCACTGAGGTAAACAGTATGGAGGTTCTGCAAAAAATTAAAAAGAGAATTATCAAATGATCTAGAAATTCCACCACTGGGTATTTATCCAAAGGGAAAAAACAACCCACTAATTTGGAAAGATATATACATCCCTATGTTTACTGCAGCATTATTTATAATAACCGTGATATGGAGCCAGCTCAAGTGTCCATCCATACATGACTGAAGAAGTGGTATATATTTGTAATGGAATATTACTCAGCCATGAAAAAGAGTATATATATTTTTTTTTTTTTGCCATTTACAGCAACATGGATGGACCTAGAAGGTGTAATGCTAAGTGGAAGAGGTCAGATAAAGACAAATACCATGATCTTACTCATATGTGGAATTCAATAAACAAAACAATGAAAAAAGATACAATAACAACAAAACACTTTTTTAAAAAAGATTTTATTTATTTATTATTTATTTATTTGACAGAGACAGAGATCACAAGTAGGCAGAGAGGCAGGCAGAGAGAGGAGAAAGCAGGCTCCCTGCTGAGTGGGGCTCGATCCCAGACCCTGGGATCATGACCTGAGCTGAAGGCATAGGCCTTAACCCACTGAGCCACCCAAGGGCTCCAACAAAACACTCTTGAAGTCAGACACTTTACCGACTAAGCCACCCAGTCGCCCAAAAATATCTAAAATCTTTTAGAAACTGACTATATCAACTGTTGGTGAGGATTTGGAAAAACTGGAACTCTCAGCTCCAGCCACACAGTTGCTGGGAATGTAATGGTACAATCACTTTGGAAAACAGTTTAGAAGTTCCTCCAATGGCTCAATGTAGAGTAACAATGACACAACAACCCAGAAAAAAGGAAAGCCTATGTCCATATCAAAGCTTGCTCATGAATGTTCATAGCAACCATATTCGTAATAGTAAATGAAAAACACATTATAGTACATCCACACCAAGAAACGATACTCAGCAGTAAAAAGGAATGAACATATTGATATACTGATAAAAAGGAATGAACATATTGCTGTATGTAACAACTTGGATGAATCTCAAAACAACTGTGGTAAGTGAAAAGAAGCCAGACTAAAATAAATACCCATGTTTTATACCATTTATATAAAATTCTAGAAAATGCAAACTAATCTGTAGAGAAGAAAGAAAAGCAATGGGTGCTTTGGATAGGGAGATGATTTTTTTTAAAAGATTTTATTTATTTATTTGACAGAGACAGAGAGAGATCATAAGTAGGCAGAGAGGCAGGCGGAGAGAGGGGGGAGCAGGCTCACTGCTGAGCAGAGAGCCTGATGCAGGGCTCGATCCCAGGACCCTGAGATCATGACCTGAGCCGAAGGCAGAGGCTTAACCCACTGAGCCACCCAGGCACCCCGGGGAGATGATTTTTGAGGGGTACAGATATGCTCATTGTCTTAAATATGATGATAGCTTCATGATGTACACACATATCAAAACTTATCGTAGTGTGTACTTTAAATATTGGCTGTTTACTGTATGCCAATTATACTTCAATAAAGCTGTTTAAAAATGGAAAGTAAGACATTTATTAGATTAAGGAAAAAGAAGGAAAGAAAAAAAAAAGAAATGAGGCCTTGCCCTCAGTAGCCTTCCAGAGCATTTGGGGAAAGGATGGCTACAGGTGAAAGTACAGATGTGACCTACTTGTGGGTCATGCACTGAGTGCCACAGGGAGATATCTTCAAGGGCTGGCTGGGCACTGGGGCAAGTCTCCTGGAGGAGATAAAATGATCCAGCGGTATGTCTGGGCCTAGGGAGAGGCCGTAGGAAATGAAATCCTTAGCACTGTTCTCAAAGGAGGGAAAAGTGTTTATGGACTTGGGCCTGTCCTGAGGGAGCTCTCCCCTTGGAGTACAACTTCACTCCTGAGGAAAGAGAGGCCTGAAGGAAGAATGTAGGCAGAAATTCCACTTTCATTATAAGAAGCAGAGCCAGCTGCTCTGAGAGAAAGGGTTTGCAGATTCCATTTCATAGCTTTTTTACTCTGATGCATCAATCCCATGGGATGGTACTCCAATTCACTGACTCTTACTAGTACCAGGCGCTTGGCGGGATGCTGAGGACACTGGGAGAACTTGCGTGTTGTTTCTCCGTGTATAGACCAAGCCCTACCTGCAGCCTCAGCATTCCAATGCTACTACAAATACAGACACCCCCCCCCCCCCCCAGGCCTCACCCGTAGGTAAGACCTAGACTTACCCTATCAGAATCTCAGTGCTGGTCTCGAGACTCTGCTCCCCTTTGCAGAACCCCCTCCTCTGCAGCTCAAGTCCGAGGACATTGGTCTGGTGGCTGCGGCCTCTGCAGGCTACCTGCAGTGCAGCCATGTTCCCTTGGACTGGAGGCGGACAGAAACACCAGAGCCCGCAGGTGGCTGCGGCGGCCGGGGTTCCCCCATGCTCCCCAGGACCCTCCGCAGTCCTCTCTCAACCTTCCCCCAGCCCCCTCCCGAACCCCCTAAGGGCAAACGGCTGAGCTTCGCAGGGAGGCCCCGCCCTCCTCTCACACTAGCCCTGCCCTGGTTGTCAGGGGCGAGGAAGCCCCGCCCCGGGCCGGGCGTGCGCTTTTTCTGACCAGCGGGGCCTCCTGGCTCTAACACTCAACCCTCGCGGGGCTGCCATCAGAACCGTCACACGTCCCGGCCCGGCAGGGAGAAAACGACATGGCGGCGGCCACGCCCGAGAACCTCTCTCTGGTGGTGCACGGACCCGGAGACCTGCGCCTGGTAAAACGGGAAGGGGGAAGGGAAACCTAGCCCGACCCTGCCCTGCTGGCCTCCGGACTCAGCCGCGGTCCCAGCTCGCCAGTTCCAGCCTGGCGATGGCCCTCACCTCCGTGTCCCGGCCACCCGGATCAGAGCTGGTTACCATGTTGCGGGGAGGGGGCTGTTGGGTGTAAGGTGCTAAGAGGAAGGTTCTTGTCGCGTGCCTCCCCGGAACCCAGCCCCGTGGCCGGCACGTGGCCAGAGCCCAGGAAGTTTGCAAACCGATTGAAGCCTTCTGCCTCCTCCTCCAGCTGCAGAGTCGTAGTCTAGCCCCTTGTTATTGCACATCAAAGGAGATCCCAGGAGGCTCCCTGATATAGGACATGCCCTGAACTTCTCCGGGAAGACGGTGCAGGTCAGGAAGCGGGGCCACAGGGACATTTAAAAGCTGTGGGACTCGTGTTTAATCTGTCTTGCATGGGGCTCATAACTCCTTTGCAGGATTTTTATGATCACAAGAGTACCCAGCACTTAACTAGGTACTCAGAAAGTGCTAGTTGCTGCCTCTTTTCCTTCCAGCACCGGCCTGCATCTCCAGGACTCCTGTTGTTCCCTGTTCCTATGCCAGACTTCTGGATCTGGATGGTGTCCATGTCTCTAAAGTTTCTCTCCTCCTTACCGCCCTTAGTCCACACTTGGTTCACTTTCGGCCATTTTCCTCTGATCTGGCTCTGTTGTTTCTTTAAGAGCATTGTGTATATGCCTCCGGGGCACCATACCTTTTCATCTGCTCTCTGGCTCACAGGGCCAAAGTCAGGGTGCTGCAGGATCAGCCCTGTGGTCGCGTCAGGGGTCCCTTGACAAAGTCCATCTCAGATGGGCCTGAGATGGCAGTGGGTGCGTGGGATGGGTGCCAGCCCTCTCTACTGCTCCCTGGTGCTTCCTTCCTCCTCAAAGAGAATATACACAAGGGTCTAGATAGGAGAGACTCAGGAGATTATCCAGATTAGCAGTTCTTGACTGTTTGAGAATCTGTGGTCTCTCTCCCCACAGATCCAAATAGACTGAGTTTGGCAGCAGTTTCAGAGATTTTTGTGGACTTCCTTTAAGTCCCTCCATTAACTCTCTAGAGGTTTGTGGACCCCAGATTACAAACTCCTGCCTTGAGCCACTCTCCCATTTTCCTCAGTTAAGAAGGTGCTGCCCAGGGGGGTGGGGTTATGGACATTGGGGAGGGTATGTGCTATGGTGAGTGTTGTGAAGTGTGTAAACCTGGCGATTCGCAGACCTGTACCCCTGGGGATAAAAATATATGTTTATAAAGCTGTAAAAAAAAAAAAAAAGAAAAAAGAAAGGATGAATACCCAAGTTTTGTAGCAACATGGACAGGACTGGAAGAGATTATGCTGAGTGAAATAAGTCAAGCAGAGAGAGTCAATTATCATATGGTTTCACTTATTTGTGGAGCATAACAAATAGCATGGAGGACAAGGGGAGATGGAGAGGAGAAGGGAGTTGAGGGAAATTGGAAGGGGAGGTGAACCATGAGAGACTATGGACTCTGAAAAACGATCTGAGAATTTTGAAGGGGTGGGGGGTGGGAGGTTGGGGGCACCAGGTGGTGGGTATTGTAGAGAGCACGGATTGCATAGAGCACTGGGTGTGGTGCAAAAATAATGAATATTGTTATGCTGAAAAAAATAAAAAAATAAAAAATAAAAAAAAAAAGAAGGTGCTGCCCAAGGGTGACAGGCTTGATTAGTTAACAGAGCCCAGATGAGAGCTCGGGTCCAGTGCTCTCTCCACTCACTGTGGAATCTCACCCCAAGGTCCTAAATTAAAGTGACGCTATTAGTGTTTATTGCTCCTGACACCAGGTGGTATTGTAAGGAAGGCTAAGTAGTACAGCCAAGCGCAGCTTACAGAGTGATCTCCAACTCAGTCCTTCATTCCACAAACATGTATTAGATGAGTGGGTGTCTGCCATATGCCAGGCACTGGGCTGAGGGCTAGCAGCCCCTACCCTTAAACTGCTCTAGGGAGATAGATGAGATGAACTTAACAATGAGAGTATGAGGGCTTTGATGGAGACTACACAGAGTAAAGCTCTCACAGGGAGGGACCCTTGGCCTAGGAAAGAGGTCCTAGAGGAGATGGATGCTCCTTGACCTGTATCTTGAAGGATGAGTGGGAGTCATTCAGGCAAATATAGGAACAAGTGCAAAGATACATGAAGTAACAAGATTATAAATCCTGTTTCCTGGCCCTGCAAATAGTGGGATGTACTGAATGGAATTTGAACCTGGAGAGGTGGACAGGATCTGCTTCTCCTGCTGCTCAGGCCCTGCTTTAAGTCATGGACCTAATATGTAGCAGAACTAAAATTGCAATCCCAGGATCTGCTTTGCCTTAACTCTTAAACTCATGCTCCCCCACTGCTCTACCACATGACCTCTCTTTGTCACGGCTCTCTAGAACAAAGCCTTGAAGATTGGAGGGGGTAGGAAGCTGACTTTAAAATTTATTTTATTAACAATAATAAACTTTTTTTAAAGATTGATTTTATCAGCTTTGCCTTAGAATCTGCTTTTTGTATTAGGGAGGAATTGGGGTGGGTATGTCCTGAAGGCTCTGGAAAAAACAACTGGCTAGAGAATGTTGCCTGTGGTTGTGGGATTGGTACACTGAAAGGGTTCAGGGTGGGTTCCTGAGGGCCTCAGGTCTGTTTGAGAGTAGGAAGTGGTAGGATCATTTACTAGACAAAAGAGTAGATTAGAATGATGAGATCAGGTTTGAGTTTAAGATGTCTCTGGGACGGGACAGCCAGGTATCTTTGAAAAATTACCTTGGTTCTAGGGATCTGGGATCTATGGATGATTTTTGGGCCAGAGATGTAAATTCAAGAGTCATCTGCTTCTTTACTGAGCAGTCCTGCACCCCCTCCCCATGAGGCATTTGGGAATATGTAAGGGGGGGGGGTGGTTGTCATAATGACTGAGGGACAGACTTCATTTGGTTTACAACACTGTCTTCCCCTGACTAAAGTAGCACCCTAGTGGGAGTTGTAGATGAATGAGCTTGCTAGACTGAGTGGGACATGCAGAGTGAGAAGGCAGCAAGTGGTGGACATTACCCTGGAGAGAGCCCCACACTCAGGAGAAGGGGCAGAAAGTTGTCCACTGAGAAGAGTAACCAGGGATGCTTGTGCTGCCTCAGAGATGCCTGTGCCTCAACACAGACCCTCTTGGCCCCTCACCGCTCCCTCTAGAGAAGGACCCCCAGCACCTCCACAGAGAGTCCCCTGACTTCCATCGAGCATCTCTACCCTTCCACCCCCTCCTGTAAGGCAAATAGGTAAGTGGTTTGGGGTTGTTGGGGGTTGGTGGTACTATTAGTAAACAAGGAAGCAAAAAGGAGGAACAGCCCTAGGGCAGTTTTGGGAGTGAACACCAGTTCTCCTTTCTGTGGGAGAACCAAAATGAAATCTAAGATTTCCTGGGCATAGCAGGCTGTGGCCACTTTGGCCAGCCAGGGTCAGGTCCACTGATAGAAACGGTTGTGCCTCGGGAGCTCGTGTGAAGGGAGTTGTCTGGGGACAAGCCATTTCTAAAATCTGAAGCAGGATTTAGAAGGGTTCTGAAGCAGGAAGCAAGGGCTCAACCCTTCCTGGTGCTGCCATACCACTTCAGGCAAGCCCAGGGACCAGTCAGCATCCATGGCAGCGGTCTCTGGGGGACATTTGACCTGGGCCTCTTCAAACTTCCTACCATCTTCCACCTGCCAGGAAGGAAACTTAACGTCGAGCTTCTTCCTACCTATGGAGAAGGCAGGAAGGATTCCCTTTTCTTTCTTGATACTGGCGCTGCAGGGAAGGAAAAATTAAATTCCTTGCCTGCTATGTAGCTAGTGATCCCCTTGGCCACAGCAAGGGAAGGACCCTGGCAGCTCCAGAACTCCCTGGCCTGGGGATTCAGGTGTGCATGGTGCCTTGGCTCTGGGCATTTCTAAATTGGGTGGTAAGTCAGAGAGTGTATGTGTGTACACACACACACACACACTGGTTGGTGGTTTATCTTTTATAATGAGGAAAACACAAATATGAGGGGGGGGAGGACTTTTACTTTCCCCTCCCTATTTTAAATAGAGCAAGGGGGAGAGGCAGCCAGCCTGATGTGTCAAAGAGGCAAAAGCCTGTCAGCAAAAAGTGTCAACTCGAAGTACAGCTCACTGAGGTCCTCTTTAAAGGGAAACAGTTATGAAGTCATGAGCCAGGTTGAGGCCCAGAGTGGGGTTTAGTGCCAGCTCTGCTGTTTAATAGTTGTGTGACTCACCAGACTACTTTCTGCTTCAATTTCCCATCTGTATAATGGGCATGACAGGAGTTCTCATCTCTGGGTTGAGGACTGAATGGTGTCAGAGAACAAGAATTCCTGACCCCTAAAAGGTTCTAGCTGGACCCCAGATCAAATTGACATAAGACAGACTAACAGGAGAAAGTCAAGTTTAATAGTTTGTATATACAGAGAATCCACACATACAAAGAAATGCGAAAGACAGACAAAATGAGGTCTCTGTGTCATTCTGAACTAAAGGGAAAGAAGTTAGGGGCTTGAAACTTCAAAGGGAATGAATGCAATTCACAGGAAGATCAAAAAGAATAAATGTTTAGTAAATAAATATTTCCCTTCCCATATAGATGGATTACTCAGATAAAATTTATTAGTGGTCAAGACCCTCCAATTTAGATTCTTCTTTGTAGTTAAGGGAGGGACAAATGTTTCTCCTGAGCGTGTAGGACCTTGATTGCCTTCAACTCAAAATAATCCACATGCCAAAATGGCCCATTTGGGGGCAGCCTGCCCTCAGTCAGACCTTACCATGAGATAGTGCCTGTAGAAGGCCCAGCATATGGGAGACTAGGGCCTAGGAGAATCAGACATTTAAACCTTCTCAGCATAGGGGTTCCTGGCTGGCTCAGTCAGAAGAGTACAGGACTCTTGATCTCAGGGTCATGAGTTCAAACCTCACATTGGATGTACAGATTACTAAAAAATTTTTAAAAATCATCTCCGCATTGGAAGAGATAAAGACCAAGACCTTCAAATACATGGGTGATTTTTTTTTTAAGTTTTGTTTGAGAGAGTGCATGCATGAGCAGGGGAGGGGCAGAGAGAGGGAGAGGAGCAGACTGCTGAGCATGGAGCCCTGTGCAGAGCTCAATCCCACTGATGGGTGAGGTCCAGAACCAGGGGCCAAGAAAGAATTCTTGAGAAGTCTTTGGTGCAAAAAGGATTTTACTAAAGCAACTAGGACAAGACCCCGGGGCAAAAAGAGGGGCTGTACTGGAGTTGTGAGGAGTGGCTGATTATATACTTGGGGCTTGGGGTAAGGAAAAAGGGAGGTGTCTAAAATGACTTTCATAGGCTAAAGAAGGCCCTCAGGATACTAGAGGGTTGGTTGGTTACGTGGCTATTGTTAAGCTATGGTTGTTTTTCCCTTGGCAAAGAATTAACTTTAAGATAGTTGGAAGTAGGGTGCCTGGGTGGCAATATGGGTTAAGCCTCTGCCTTTAGCTCAGGTCAAGATCTCAGGGTCCTGGGACTGAGTCTCACATTGGGCTCTCTGCTCAGCAGGGAGCCTGCTTCCCCACCCCTATTTGTGATCTCTCTGTCAAATAAATAAATAAAATCTTAAAAAAAAAAAAAAAAAAGATAGTTGGAAGTTTCCTGGAAAAATGTCACACATAATCCACCCAGAAGGGGTGTGTGTGTGTGTGTGTGTGTGTGTGTGTGTGTGTGTGTTGGGGGAGTGGTTGTGGGGAGTCATCTTGTGCTTCGTCCTCAATTTCCCTTCTGTCCCCTCATCACCACCACCCTGAGACCATGACCTGAGCCGAAATACAGAGTCAAATGCTCAACCGACTGGGCCACACAGGTTCCCACGTATGGATAGTTTTGAGCTAAATTATAATAAATGTGGGCCCAGGCAATAATCTTGTATTCATCTGTATTTAACAGTTTAATTACTTTGTGCCTCTTGGTCAGTTTTGAGAAATACAGAAATTCCTTTTGATTGGGAAATGAATTCTCTCTGAGTTACTAATTCATGAAGTTGGGATATAAAATAGTCAAATGAGATTTTATCCCCAGAAGCTGTTTTTGCTGGTAGGGGCTGGGGGTGGCTTTGGTTTTTTTAATGCTCTGGGTTTCACTTGACAGGTAAGGGAAACAGAGAGAATGAACATGTTGAGTGTGTGCTGTGTTATGGGGCAGCTGCTGGGTCCGTTGATGTAGTGCTTCACTAACAATCCCAGATGAAACACCAGTTCTATTTATATTTTTAGCCATGGACCAGTATGTTTGTGTTGCTGTATTCTGATGTTGCAGCAGTGTCAAAATGCGGTAAATACTTCCAAATGCTCCGTTTCTGGACATGTTGCATCACAGATCAGTAGTAGGCCATCAACCACATTGAGCACACTTTATCTGTCTTACTCCTTTTTTTTTTTAAGATTTTATTTATTTATTAGAGAGAGAGAGAGATCATGAGCAGTGGGGAGGGATAGAGGAAGAAGCAGACTCCCCACTGAGCAGGGAGCCCGACGAGGGGCAGACACTTAACTGACTGAGTCACCCAGGCACCCTATCTGCCTTACTCCTGACAGCTCTGCCACATTTCAAGCACCAGCATCTGGCCAGGGAGAAGAAAGGAACAACCCAAGCCCCATTTGCAGGGGACTGAACACTGGGTTTGGGATGGGGGATAGTCAGATTTTTGTTTTGTTTTGTGATGTGCTTCTAGGTTCTTGGCTGAGACCCCTTGTAATGGAAGATTAACAAGAGAAAAACAAGTTCAATAATGTGTAGTTTCTGTGAGTATGGGAGGCATGATGAAAACTGAGTCATTTCATGAAATGGCCCAAGGTACACCTTAAGTACTATTTCCAGCTAAAGACAAAAGATCTTCTTGAAGTAGGGGAAGCCAGTTATGGGAAGTTTTCAGGAAAAGCACAGTACACAAGGGTATGGTTGTTAGGCAAATTTAAATCTTTGCCTTCTTCTTTGGTAAGAGAGGTTTAGTCATCTTTTTCCTGATGGGGAGAGGGAGACACCCTTACAAAAGGAGAAGGTAACTTTTCAGTTTTCAGAGCTTTTCCTAAGTCTGCTGTCTGTTAAAAATAATCAGCCTAAAATAACTCTTTTGTCAAAGAGATCTATTTTGGGATGGCAAATTCTGCTCCACTTGAGGAAAGACCAAATTAAAGGGAAAATCGTTCTTTTAGAATGATGGGTTGATGTTTAATTATAAAGCGCAGGGAAAACATGTTTGCGTCAAGCTTAAATATTAATCAGGCCCCATGAAGATATTTCTTGAGTTTTGGCCCTTTGAGGAAATGTATTATACCCTAGGTCAAAAGAATTGCTTTGAATATGTAATAATTGTTTTGTTTTAAGGTTTTATTTATTTATTTGTCAGAGAGAGAGAACACAGGCAGGGGGAGCAGTAGGCAGAGAGAGAAGCAGACTCCTCACTGAGCAGGGAGCCCAAGGCGGGGCTCGATCCCCGGACTCTGGGATCATGATTGGTGCCGAAGGCAGATGCTTAACCAACTGAGCCTCCCAGGCCTCCCTGTAATAATTGTTATAAAGTAAAATAATTCCATGTCTGTAATATAACGCATTGAAAATATCTCCTCCTCACATATGTACCTTACTGTTATGATTTTTGGGGTAAGGAGGAGGGGATTATTTAAGGCGGGGGGGGGGGGGGGGGGGGGGGGGGGGGGGGGGGCGGTCATCGACACTGGCAGCTCAAGTAAGTGGTCCTGAGCATCACAGTCTCTTTCTTCCCTTGGTTATTTTTCCCACCAGCTGAGGGACGGACCTAGCTGCATCTGTAGGATCAAATCAAAGGGCTGTGATAAATTTTAAGTAGCAGCTGGATTAAACTGGGAGATCACAGGCAAGAGTGAGGAGGAAATGCAGCCTACTTAACCCTTTAACACCTGAACTAGATTTATCAGTCAGAGGCACTGAAAATAGAATATAAAACTCCTGAAAAAAAAAAAAAAAAAAAGAAAAGAACTAGAAGAAATACCTCTTCCCTTTATCTTATGTTTCAGTAATAAAACAAGACCCAAACTAGATAAACAACAGGAAATTAAATCCTGCAAATCCTGCCATCTCTGCCAACTGCTGCGGAAGGACAGTTTGTCTGCAATAGGCCTAGAAAGCTCACCCTCCACCCCCCAAAAGTAGCGGCAGCAGTCTGCAGTACCACAAATAGAATCTTAACATCTTATGTAATAAATCCTAGTACTACTAAGAGGTGTAGTGAAAGTAGCCCTATTCTGAAGGGAAAAGCTAGAACTATGGGTATGGGGGAAATTTCTCTTTTATTTTATTTTTTATTTTTTGGAAATTTCTCTTTTAAAATTGCATGGCAGAGGGACGCTTGGGTGGCTCAGTTGGTTAAGTGTCAGCCTTCAGCCCAGGTCATGATCCTGGGGTCAAGGGATTGAGCCCCACTTAGGCTGCCTGCTCTGCAGGGAGTCTGCTTCTCCCTCCCTCTGCCTGCAGCTCCCCCTGCTTGTGCCCACCCCTTTCCCTCTGTCAAATAAATAAATAAAATCTTTAAAATGTATCACAGAGAAATTAAGAAGGGGGAGAAATACGTACTTTCCACAGTATTGGCATCCACTCGGTAAGTCTTCTAGTGTGGCTGTTAAACTGGCAGTTCCCTCAAAATCGGATTTACACGAAGGAGGGTATATATTCATATTTTACGAAGTGATAGTCAGCTAGATAAATAATTTTTTTAATGTAAATGTCCCATTTCCCAGACCTGAACACAGCATTTAATCAATGTTACTAACACATTAGAACATCCAACAAAGATGAGAGACTTCATATATTTGCTTAAAGAACCATCAACAGGTGTAATCATACACAGTTACGTTTGTGCATTTTGAATTGGGGGAAATTAATTTTTAAAAATTGACTTATTTGTCACAGCTGAGAATGAAATAGTCTTTTAACCATCCTGTATGGATCCAGTCCTAGGTGCTTGGGAAGCTCAAAGGAGAGAAAGGGACCACCTTCCCAGCCCCATGAGGACAGGGATGTCTTCTCACAGGAGGTGATAGTTTCAGTCTGCCCTTGTGTCTCACGGTCCAGAGTCTCTGTCCCTGACCCATGCCAGATGGATTGCCAGTCCCAGGAGTACAGCCACCTATTGGACAGCCCCCCGCCACCAGGATGTCCCCAGGCACTACAATTCCAACACATCCAAACCTCCATCTCCTTGAGTTCCCACAAGCATTAGGAAGTCACCCCAGATATCTCCCTTCCCTTCACTTCCTGCCTCATGTGGAAACTTGAAGGTGGGGAAGTGGTCCCAGGAGGTGAGAGAGTGAGCCCCAGGGTGTACTGGGAATTGCAGGAGGCTTCCAGAGCCTGGGGGGTCCACGAGGGCCACTGGGCACTTTAAAGGGATTTGTATTTTAGAAATATTGTTAGCGGAAGGAGGCTGGTTGGAGCCCTGAGAGCATGGGCTGGAGTGTGGCTCAGTGGACTTTGGGAGAGGGTTCGACCCTTCTACTTTGACCCCAAGCTTGTCAGGGCTAATGCCGCTAAAACAAAGCCATTTATGACCAAATGGCCAATTAGGAAACCTTTGGATTTTCCTCCCATGCTCCAAACACGCTCAAGGGAGGAAAATTGAGGTGGAAGGTTTAAGCAAAGTAAGGTCGCCTGCTCTGCTCATAAGTGTGGGGGGCAGCTGGTGGGCAGGTTGTCAGGAGGTCTAGCAGGTGGGAGGAGGTGGCGAATGCGAGCTTGGAGGCCCCCAGGTGAGGCCGGCCTCCAAGTTCTCACTCTAAGGCAGGGAGCTTGGCTTGACACACTTTAAAACACCTGGTAGAATGAGGCTAAAACACTGCCCGAATCCTATTTCCCTTTCTCCCAAATGCCATCCTTTTAAGGAGCAGTGTAGTTTTCTTAACATTGACATGACAACAAGGGAAATAACTTGTCCCCAAAACAGTTTTTGAAAAAGTGCACTTTGCAAGAGGAAAAGGACAAGGAAGGCCGTCCAGAGCTGGTTCAATCATACTGTGAGTTAATGATAGGAAATAGGACTTCAGTTCTACTTCTTTTGTAATAAGAGCTAACTTACTTATTGTGAGTCGGGCACTATGTCTGATGATTATTCTCTTTATGCAGAGAGGGAAATCAAAGGCACAAAGAGCTTGCGTAAGTGCCCTGAGGTCATGCAACTGGCGAGGGGAGCTGGGGTTTGCACATCTCTCAGTTCCAGAGTTTGAGTTCTTTACCCCCTGCTCCACCCGGGTCAGCTGCAGGAGGGAAAAGGTATTTTCCCTTCATCTCTCCTCATGTCAAGGCCATTACTGCAACCCAGGCAAGAGGCACGGAGGGTGTGAACTTAGCCCTGCGGGTGGAAGTAGAGGATGGGGGCCCATGAGGATCTATTTAGGAAATAAACTTTCAGGCTAATTTAACAAAATATATTTAGGAAATCCAAGATAACAGGAAGCAAGTGGCACCTGGAATGATTCTACGCTCTCACAGAGAGTTCTTCCTGAAGTATTTCCATGACTGATTGGGGGAGCTTGGGGGAGACCTGGAGGGATTGGAAGGGAGGCTATGTATGTGATGTATTTCTGACTGGAAGTGAAAAAGGCTGGAAGACTGACATAACTACAGGAAAGAACAGTTACCTCTACTCCCCTTTATCCCTTTGTTAACTGTCATTTAAGAAAGGTAAGAAATCCTGTTCAGAAAACCATGAATATGCCTGATAACAAAACTTTGGGGATGAAAGGGCTGCGGGGGTAACAGTGAAAGCTGGGGATCTCAGGGGAGCTAAGAAACTGGTAGATGAGGAATAGGGTGAATGAAAGAATATCATCACTGAAATCTGAGACAGAAGAGGAGATTAAGCAAACAGAGGACTGTGGCGAGCGTCATTCCAAGGAACCACAAATGAAAAGCAAGTTGTTTTTGTTTTGTTTTGTTTTGTTTTGTTTTGTTTAGTAATCATGCGGTGATAACTTTCTCAACCTTGATCTCCACAGCCTTGCTTAGGATAACATTTACAAACTTAAGGGCTGATCTTAACACGGTCCTGTGCTTCCGTGGCATGTCTCCTGCAGAGAGGGGAGTCAGGAGCCCAGCCGAGTTGTAAGGGTGATTCGACTCAGCAAGAAAGAACGAAAAGGAAACGCTGGTTTGCAAGGAGATAATACGAAATCAGCCACTAGGGAAAAGCCAGGCTATCTGCACAGCACCCTCTAGTGTCTAGGGAAGTCACTGCAGCTTTGGGGGGCTGGTAGAGCGAAGGTTGGTCTGCTCTATCCCCTCCAACAAATGTTTACAGTAGTAATCACTAGCGACCCAGGGCCTACTTGGTGTGCCCAGCTGTTGCTTTGAGCTTGATTTTTTTTCTGGGTATTCAGGGCTGGCTTGGTTGGAGGCAGAGATAATGAAGGAGAAAAGCCATATTCCACCTTGGTGTGCAGTGGAATGTAGTGAGGCATGCTGAGGAGTCAGGTTTAGTCCTGGTTTGCCACTCTGTGGCGCTATGACTTTGACCAAGTTATTTCACTTCCAAGCCTTGGGTTTCTCTCCTGCACAATGTGGGCCTTGTGCCATGATGTGTGTAAAGCCAGAACATTGCCTGGTGCATAGCTGGTTCAATGAACATCTCAGCTTCCTTGTCTTCTTGGCCACCTTCAAGGAATTCATAAAATGAACCCTTGGATCTGGCCACACAGTGTCCTTCCTTCTTGTCACCATGAATTTCCCAGCTCGTTGCAGTGGGAAGCAGAGTTGGTGAATAATCATAATAGCTATGAATGCCAAATAGCTCAGATTGCTTTTTGAACCTGGGGAGTGGCCGAGGTGCAGGTCCTATGTGTTCCCAAAGGGCCTCTAAAACTCCACATAGGAGGTTTCAGAAGAGAGGGCTGAGTGCTGGTCGGTGTATGCGCATGTAAAGGGAAAAGCAGCAGCGTGCATTTTTTTCAGCCTGTCTAGAGGTCAGAGCCCTCACGTGCTACTACCAAATGCCTTCACCCTTCTCCCTAAAAGAGTGTCCCAGACCAAACAAATCTCTATCTTAAGAATGTGGTTTTCGAGAAGGGAAGGATCTGATATGGATGGCAGTCCAAACATCCTTTCTCCCTAGGGGAACGTTTAGTACACTTTTTTATTAGTCTAGGGCAAATTGCACCATGGGGTGGGGTGAGGTCAGGAATTAGAGAAAGCATGATTTAGGGGGCCCCCTCAGGCAGCTGCGCAGCTGCCCTATGGTCTGAACCTGTGTTCATTCTTAGAAAAAATATTTGAATGAAACTCTACATTGACTAAACAGTTGAAAATATTCATAAGGGAAAGTTATTATGCATGCTAAATGATTTTTCTCTTTTTATTTCCTTTAGGAGAACTATCCTATCCCTGAACCAGGCCCAAATGGTAGGTCCTTGGGATACTCGACTTACATTTTGTTGTTTCTTATTAACCTGAAGACACCAGTGCATTGTTCCTTACCCCTTTTTTCCTATTATTTATGACTTTGCCTCCAATTAAAAACTATCTTTTGGGGGTTCCTGGATGGCTCAGTCATTTAAGCACCTGCCTTGGGCTCAGGTCATAATCTCAGGGTCCTGGGATCAAGCCCCTCAACAGGCTCTCTACTTAGCAGGGAGCCTGCTTCTCCCTCTCCTTCTACCTCTCCCCCCGCTCATTCTCTCTCTCTCTCAAATAAATAAATAAAATCTTAAAAAAAACAACAACTATCTTTTTGTTAGGCTGTCAACCTAGTCTGTCATCCACAGCATGACTAGATAGATACAACTTGACTGCTACATAAAGTAAACAGTGATAGATTCAGAAGAGTTACTGTATCAGATTGCTGACTTGTCCCAGAGTTTTTGACATAAAATATCTCTCTGGACCAAAGGCAGAGTTATTCCTCATTTGACCTAACCTAGAGTTGGGTTACTCTGTGTACTTTGAACTGCTATTCAAGTGGCCAAATCCTGTCCTAACCCTAACCAAAGCTTTGAAAATGAGTGAGTCTATAGAACTTAATCTCTTAATTAGAAAGAGAGCATCACTTTAGGAAGACTAGGACCTTCAGTCCAGTGGGGATGGGAGGGGCTGCATGGAGTGCTGCCCCAGGGTCCTGATCAACTCTGGGGCAGGCTTCCTGCCACCTTTGTTCCAGTCCTCTGGCCTCTCACTGGGCGAGCCTGTAAGGCCCAGATGACAAGCACATTTCCTGGAGTGCTGTGTGTACCTGGGGAAGTCATGGCCCCTGTTCCCTGGGGCAGATAACCTGCTGACAGTTTTCCAATCCCTCCCAACCATGGAGTCCCACTTCAGAATCTGCAAGACTCCGAACTGAGGCTGAGAGTAAGGCGAAAAGTGTCTATAGATAACTCACCCCATACCCAACCACTCAGGTGTCCTCTCTGTCCTGGGTGAGTTGGGGATGTGCGAACATCGGACTGAAGGCAGCTTTCCTGGAGCCTCCAGAGTTTTGCTATTCAAAGGTCAGCTGGCTTATTGATTTATAGTGATAAGCATACAGACAATAGCTGTTTCTATCAGTGTTCAGCACGTAATACATATTTAGGGCTGAAGCATTTTCACCAAGATACCTTGTTCAGAGAAGTGAAAGAGGCCCCTCACCATGTCCTGAGAAATCGGTATGGATTCTAGAAGCCAAACAAGGGCTGTCTTGGACTCAAAGGACCTTGGTGCTGTTTCTCTCTCTGACCTAGCATTCTGCTCTCACTTGTCTCTTGTTGCCCTTGAATTAGAAGGGGAAACGATGGTAAATTTCAGCTAGCATTCTAGCAAGTCAGATTTAACCTCTTATTACAAGTTGGTAACTTTGAAGAGAGGAAACTCAGATAATTTCTTCTACCTTGATCTCCATCTGCACCCTGCCATTTCTTACCAAGGCCAAGGACAGAGAAGGTTCTGCGGAGCCACACCTGGGGTGGACTGCTGGTGATCTGTGGCAAGGGCAGGGTGTGAGACACCTGAATGCACAGCAGAGCTTTAGGTCTCTTTGTCTTTCTAAGACAGAGCTTTTTCTCAGGGAGATACTTGCAACGTGGTCATCTGAGTCAGACCAGGCCAGTAATCCTTCAACACTTACTTCAGCAAAGGGGCTCGGTGGCATCGTTATTTTTAACTTGGAAAACTGACAACAACAATACCAACAAATCTCACTTATTCAAACCCGTGAAGGGGAAATACCCTTTGAAACCTTTGGATGGTTTAAATTAAAGCTGCATTCTTAAACAAAACGACAGGCATGAAGAACGTAGATGCTCACAAAGTGTTGCCAAGCCTAGATTTTGCCAGCCTTTCTGTCAAGATCGGTAAGAAGCAGGCATAGCATATTAATTGTGTGGCATCAGTTATCTCCTAGAAAACAGTTTTTCCCTTAGACGGTTGATACATTTTTTTTCCTATTAATAATATCTTGTTTATACAGTATATTAGAGTTCTCCAGAGAGATGGAACCAAGAAAGAGAGGAGAAAGAGATTTATTACATAGATTTGTTTATATATAGGTTTATTATATATGTCTCTAGGGAGAGGGCAGGGGAGATTTATTTTAAATAATTGGCTCATGTGATTGTGAGGACTGGCAAGTCTGAAATTTGTAGGGCTGACCAGCAAGCTGGAAATTCAGGTAAAAGTTGATGCTTCAGTCTTGGAGGATTCCTTCTTCAAGAAACCTGTCTTTTCTCCTAGGGCCTTCAACTGATGGGATGGGGCCCACCCATATTGGGCAGAGTACTCTGCTTTACTCAGGGTCTACTTATTTAAATGTTAATTACATCTAGAAAATGCCCTTACAGCACAACTACTGTTTTTCTTTGTGTTTTTTTTTTGTTTGTTTGTTTGTTTTGGTTTTTTTGAAATATTTTTATTTATTGAGAGAGAGCTAATGAGAGAGAGCATGGATGGGGGAGGGGCAGAGGGAGAGGAAAGAGCAGGGACCGCAATGTGGGGCTCGATCCCAGGATGCTGGGATCATGACCTGAGCCTAAGGCAGACGCTTAACTGACTGAGCCACCCAGGCACCCCAATAAGTAGAGTCCAGAGGGAAAGCATGGTGGTGCCTCAGACGGCAGAGGCGTCATCGTTCCTTCCCTCACTTGTTTTCTCCTTCCTCTTCTCAGAAGTGCTGCTGAAGATGCATTCTGTTGGGATCTGTGGCTCAGACGTCCACTACTGGCAGCATGGTCGAATTGGTGATTTTATTGTGGAAAAGCCTATGGTGCTGGGTCATGAAGCTTCAGGGACAGTCGTAAAAGTGGGATCACTGGTCAAGCACCTAAAACCAGGTCAGCAAAACCCTTCAACTAAGTGATTTATTTATTCCTCAGCATAAATGAATATTTGTGTGTACTTTCTTGGGGCCGGGCCCTCTATGAAGCCAGGGAGTTACAGCAGTGAATAAAACAGTCTCCATTTCTACACACATGGAATGTGACTTTTCACAGAGGAAGACAGGTATGGAACACACATACAGCTGCTTAGTTACTGTTGTGTTGAGGGCCCGAGAAGAATAACGGTTTGATCAGTGCCTTCTAACCAGATCTGGCTCTTCTGATGGAGGAACAATTAACCCAACATCTGAAGGCAGCAAAGGGATAAGCTAGGTATAGGGGTGGGGGAAATATTCCAGCCATAGGAACTACAAACTGCCTCCACCTGCTGAGAAACAGGTGGATATAGTCCACCTTGGATATGATATAGTCTTTGATCTTCTTGGATGACTGGAAAACCATGAGTATTTTTCTAGATTTGTTTAGTTCATTCTCTTGGAGGGAGGACTTCGCAGCTGTGGTAGCCTGTGATGTTCCCCAACACAGTGAATTACATCCCAGCTGTGTGACAAGGCCAGCTGTTGACTGTATCCTTCCTTTGCTGAGGAGGCCACTGTACAGCCTGGTGATGACAGCAGATGATTCGAGACAAGGAGAAGGATGGCAGGAGACGCCATTCTGTGTCAGTTATGAGACTGCCTCAGCACAACTACGCGGAGAGGAACTGTCAGGCCCTGAAGAAGCTGGACTTGGGTTTCATTTCATCCTGAATAGAAGTCGAGGCAGCCCCTGAGGTTTTGTGGCGTTATCCCCAAGAGGAAGATTCATAGTTTCCAACAGCCACTGATTGATTCTTACCTGTGGGACAAGATCCCTTAATATCAGTCAAAACAGAGTGGGATTCTTTAATTTTAAGTTATAAGAAGTGCTTGGTCAGCATCTACAATGGGTCTCACTTTCTGTCAGGTGCTTTGAGGGATACAGAAAATTGAGAAGAGCCGATCCCTGGATACTTTGATCTAGTTGGGGAGAGCAGACGTCAGGGCATACATAAATAGAAATAATTAGAGAATAAGACCATAATGTGCGGGACACCTGGGTGGCTCAGTCAGTTAAGCCGCTACCTTCAGCTCAGGTCATGATCACAGGGTCCTAGGATCGAGTCCCGCATCGGGCTCCTTGCTTAGCGGGGAGCCTGCTTCTCTCTCTGCCTCTGCCTGCCACTCTGCCTGCTTGTGCTCTCTTTCTCTCTCTAACCAATAAATAAATAAAATCTTTAAAAAAAACCACAAAAAACCATAATGTGCTATTAGGTGTGAAAAAGAATAGGGCTCTCACAGTTCAAGGAAAGGGCATTTGTTGTAGGCAGAGGTGTTTAAAGAAGGTTCATGGAGGAGATATGTCTTTGAGCTGGACGTTGAACAATAATAATTACAGGAAGAAGAAGGCAGCTAATATTCATTGATTTAACTATTTGTTAGCCTCCATGTTAAATATTTACATGTATAATTATATATTTCATTGTTGAAACAACTCTGATGTAGGCATTATTTTCTTCCTTAACAAATGAAGAAAGCGAACCATGGTGATTGCCCGGGGTCCCACACCAGCGAATCCCAAGCTGGGGTCCCAGCCTTGGTCTTTCTGACACTAAAGCAAGTGCTCAGAACCACTGGGCTGTCCAGCAACTGGAGAACTGAGAACAGTTTTGTATTTGAGTTCGTGAAGAGGTCAAAAGCGAATATTCTGGTTAAGAGGAACAGAAAAATAAAATTATGGAGGCAAGTGTAACGTATCTGGGTTGCTAATAATTCTGTGCTGTTCAGAGTAGAGGTTCTGTGTTGGGGAGTTAGTGGGGATGTTAAAAATTAATAATCTTTATAAAAGTCCCTCTTTAAAAAGCAATATACAACTGTGAGTTATTTTTCTGTTATAACGTAATCATTAGAAGACAAAACTGAGATACACAAAACCCCACCTGATGATGACGGATCTTGAATCCTAGCTTGAAGAACTCATTGTCAATGTTAGAACATAATTTGGAGCAAGGGCTGCAGAGAAAGCAGAGAGGGGTGCCTACAGGTGGAACAGCACATTTTGGTGGTTGCAGGGACTTTTGTGGATCCTTTTTTAGAGATTTTATTTATTTATTTGTCAGAATGAGAGAAAGCACAAGCAGGGGGAGCAACAGAGGAATAAGCAGCCTCCTGCTGAGCAGGGAGCCTGATGTGGCGCTCATGTGGGACTCGATCCCAGGACCCTGGGATCCTGACCTCAGCGGAAGGCAGATGCTTAACCAGACTGAGCCACCCAGGCATCTGTAGAACACAAAAATTTTTATTGAAGTGTTTCCCTTGCTGATTTGGACTGAAAGTTCTAATCAGCTAGTCTAGAAAGAAGAAAAGCACTCACTGAGTAGTTCTTTACGTTTGTTTCTAAAATTCTAACATAAATCTTAAAGAATCAATAAGGCATGGAAGAACTCCTAACTTATATACAATCTGGCTATCTATCTTAACAGTGTGAATTTCCTGTTCAATAACACCAGCTCAGACAATTATAATAATGATAAATACAATAAAATAGTTAATACTACTTATATTACTACTACTACTACTAGTATCATCACTGCCCCACTATTGTTTTTTTTTTTTTAAAGATTTTATTTATTTATTTGACAGAGAGAGAGATCACAAGTAGGCAGAGAGGCAGGCAGAGAGAGGAGGAAGCAGGCTCCCCGCTGAGCAGAGAGCCCAATTCGGGGCTCGATCCCAGGACCCTGAGATCATGACCTGAGCTGAAGGCAGAGGCTTTAACCCACTGAGCTACCCAGGCGCCCTGCCCCACTATTGTTAATGAACACTAGCTACATACCAGGACTCTGCACTCTTCTATAGGCACTTCTAACACAAAAAGACATAAAATTAACGTGTCTGTTTAGTAAAGGGCAAACCTCCCACGGGTGACTCGTGTCAGGCTAAGGAGGCCCCAGCTCACCTTGTGCAGCCCTCTGGGGGTAGGGGGTGAGGAGTGATTGGGAAGGGACACGAAGGAAAGCATTTCCGAGGTAGTGGTAATGTTCTGTATGATGATGGGCATTCATATTACACAGGTGAGTACATTTATCAGAATTTATGTAGTGATCCATGTAATCTGGCCCATTTTACCAATACCTAAATTTTACCTTAATCGCTTCTCGGCCTTTTGGCTAATATCAAGTGTAGTATCTGTTCTTATCAGTTTAATATCTGATACGTCCTCTATCCGAGGACAATATATTAAATGGATTTTTGGAATTAGGAGATGGAATAGGAGCTTGCTCCGTCCACTCCACGCATCGACCTGGTATTGCAGTACTTCCAGGAACGGTGCACCCCCTTTGGGGGAATAAAAAAAAAAAAAAAAAAAAGAACCAGAGACAAATGGACAAGAGGAGAAGGACACTAGTTCACAAGCCTGAGTGTTATTCTCCACCAGAGTCTCAGACCTCCCTGGGTCATTTGCCTGAGCCAGCCTCCTAACCCAAGACTCTGTTAACTCCTAGTTATATCTAAATACAACCAGACTGAACTTAAGACATGACATAATTGTGGCTCTTGCGTTTGGTAAGAACTTGTCCCATATTTTCAAAGCAGGTGAAGGGGGAAAAGCCTGCAAACCCCACACAGCAGCTTGAGCTGGGTCCTGGCTTACCTTAGAGAGGGAGCTGGTCTCTGTTTCCCAAGCTGGGAAGTGATTGTGGAGCTGGGGGTGGAGGGTTGACTTGTTCCATGAGCGGGTGAAAGGGTAGGTCAGACCAGTCTGTGGAGAAGTGGGCTGGTCAATTCTCTCCCAGAATGTGAGTCTATCCTGCATCCCAAGTTTTCTGTGGCAGCTCTAGGATAGGACTTGTCTGGTGCACCCTGGGTCCCAGGGAGGGGGGTGGCTCTCTGGGACAGAGTTCCCCACTGGCACCTGCCCAGGAGCATGGCCCCCTTCACAGAAGCGCTGCCCCCACTCGTGTTTTCCTCTCCAGGGGATCGTGTTGCCATCGAGCCTGGCGCTCTGCGAGAAATGGATGAATTCTGCAAGATTGGCCGGTACAATCTGTCGCCATCCATTTTCTTCTGTGCCACGCCCCCTGATGATGGGAACCTCTGCCGGTTTTATAAGCACAACGCTGACTTCTGCTACAAGTTAGTGCCTGAGACCTGGCCTGGCCGCCTGGGACCTCTCCCCCTTTGGTTGGGGTTCTTTCTTCTAGTTTCCTGTGGTGATTTGTTATTTTCCGTTCGTAATTCCAGACACGAAGCATCCCCTCGACAGGCCCTTCTTGGTGGCACTGAGGGAAGGTAGCTTGCCTAGGGCCGAGACTTACTCACACCGCTTGGTTTAGTCTTGGCATTGAGCTCCCCTCACCTAGGGCAACAATAGAAGATTTTTGCCGAACTCACTCCCCTCCAGCTATCCTGCAGATAACCGGCTATAGTTTGTTCTCCATTACTGGTTTCCAAGGCAGCTCCCAGGAAAGAGAACTTAGCACAGCAGTGACCCTGCTCACAACACCAGTAACAGCAGCCACTGGGGGTTTCCGGAGGAAGCATGGCCTGGAGCCAGCGCTGAGCTGGGACCCTGGATCCCCTCCCTCCTAGTGAGTGACTTTGGGGGAAATGACATCACCTTCCGCTGCTTTGGTCTCATTTATGTCACCTGAAGACCCAATAAGGCAATGCATATGGAGTCACAGTTATTAGTACTCCATGCCTGGCCTTGTGGTCATCAATGCTTTGCACCATTTATCTGAATTAACCTTCATAAGAACAGCAGTGAGGTGGGCAGTTTCGTGGAGGGAGTGCAGAGGCTGGAGGGAGGAGGCTAATTGGGCACACGAAGAGCCAGGAGTCAAGTTTGGGTTCCTGTCCTGGGCTCACTACCCTATCCCAACTCTTAAAGTGGTTTTGGGGTGAGGACTTGTATCTGGCAGAGGTGAAGTATTGCCCCCTTCCACATGGGTCCCAGCCCATGGAGCTGTGGGTGCTGATCTGCCACTTTCCTTCTGACCTTCTGGCAGGTATGTTTTCCTCCCTCCTGGCTTGGCCCCAGCTGTGACTCCATTGGCCAGGATGGGGCTTGCCTGAAGGAGGCTAGCTGCCAGTCACAGGGGCAGTTGGACAAATCTGAGTTTTCTAGTGCCCACTGCAAGCCTTGAGAGGGGTCACAGGCCAGACCTCGTGATGAGTTTAAGTCAACACCTAACTGCTCTAGAAGAAAGCAGTTTACGGGTGTAGAGTCCACCTTTCCGCAAGTGGTTCCTGAACCAGCCCACTTTGTTGGGGCCCTTTCCAAGTGGAGGTACCAAGGTTTTCAAGGTTTTCTTGAAAGGCAGAAAAGCAAAATGGTAAAGTTTAAAACTGACCATGGGTCTCTGCTGTTTACCAACTGTGTGACCTTCAGCCTGTTAAACTTTGCATCCTTAAGGTCCTTGTCTGTAAAATAGAGATGGTAATAAAACCAATATGATAAAATGCATAGACTTACTGACAGAATTCAATGAGAAAAGCATATCAAGTATTCAACATGAGGCCTGGCACATAGTAGGTGCTCAGTAAGTGGGGCCATGATGTATCCTAGCCATGGCCTTGTGTCTGGGGGATAGGTACAGATTAGGTCTGAAAGGAAGCCTTGTACTGGGGATAGGGGTGGTGGAGGAGGGTGTGTTGGTGATGTTAATGGGAGGGCAGAATAGGGGACAGGCAACCCCCCATCTCTCCTTTCCTCCCATCGTGCTTTCTGCTCACGTCCACACATCAGCCTTAGACCCACGTCCTCCTCTCTGGTTTCTGTATGAGGATTCCTGTACTGTCACAACCTCTTTATTTTCCTACCGACCTTATTTCCTTTCTTTTTATCTTCCTGCTTCCCCCTTGGCTTCTTGATCATCCTCTACCCTTTGGGTATTCCCTCAACCTTATTGTGAAAACCACCAAGTTGTCTTATTCTCTGGTATTTATAAAGTCATGATTGATTGGAGCTGAGAAGAAACTTAGGGTGCTCTCATCCTCCCTCTCCCTCAATCCCCACTGAACAAGGTCGGGGAAGGAGGACCCAGAGAGAGTGTGGTTTGAAGTTTCCTTGGAAGAGTTTGGGAGTCTTCATTATTTCATTTCACTTTTGTCCCTTTTATAGAATCGGTGGGGTGGGTGGTGTAGGTACAAGGGGTGATGGAGGCAATCTAAGTAGGCGAGGATTGAAGTGGGGGGGGATTGTGGGAGAAAAACAGAGGGATGGCATGGGAGGTGAAGGCGGGGCAGCTGGCCGGCAAACTTCGGGCCTCATTATTCTGTGATGCATCACGGGAATGAGCACTTTGGCTGACACCTGTCTTTCCTTTCAAACTTGAGGGATTTTATGTTCTAGCATGTGGAGGTTTGGGGCGCTGAATAAAACTACCGGCCAGTGAGGACCATGCAGAAATGAGATATTATCCACAGAGCCACTTGTACCAGGAGGCAGCTAGTAATGGGACAGGCAGGATGTGGAGCGGGGAGACCTGGCTTTAAGTCTTGCTTTCCCGCTCATTAGCCTTGTAACCTTGGGCGAGTCTCTGAATGTCATTGGGTTTCAGTTTCCTCTTCTGTAGAATAAAGGTAAAAATAAAGCCTGTCCTTCCTGCCTGACAAGGTCATGGTGAGGATCAAATGAGATAAATGGATGAAAAAGCCCTTAATCTGTAAAGCCTTATGCAAATGTTTACTGTCATCGTCAGTGGGGTAGGTAATAGGGTCAAGTGGACTCAAGGGAAAACCAAGAGCCCAGTGGAGAAGGTGACACAGCATTTAATCAGCTGCCTGGAAGACAGGCCCTTTCCCCATCATGACCTGTCCAGGGACAGCCAGGCAGCTGCTGCCATCAGATGTGGTTCTTCTGGAACATACCATATGGGGACAACAGAGTGATACCAGGTTCTAAATCACGGTTCTGCAAAGCTGCTCATAGTTGGGATTGTTGTACATAAGTTTGAGAAGCAGATGAGATACTGACATGTGGTTATATTAACCTCTTGTTAGATGAACTTCTCATTTATTTGGTTTTATTTTTTTAAAAGATTTTATTTATTTATTTGACAGAGAGATACAACAAGAGAGGGAACACAAGCAGGGAGAGCTGGAGAGGAAGAAGCAGGCTCCCCACTAAGCAGGGAACCCGATGCGGGCCTCTATCCCAGGACCCTGGGATCATGAGCTGAGCTGAAGGCAGATGCTTAACCGACTGAGCCATCCAGGCGCCCTGAAATTCTTTATTAGTGACAGCCATACCATACCTTGTCTCTGATAACATGTTAAAGCAAACATAATGTGTTCATTTACCGAAGTGACTTGTCCAAAGAAAACAATTTTCAGAGCAGGGCAGTGTGGCCTGGGCTCTCAAATCAGGTGTATCTGGTTTCCATTTCAAACCCTTTGAGCCTCTCACTAGTTTTGAACCTTAGAAGCAAGTCATTTAATTCTCCAAGGTTTTGTTTCCTTGTCTGTAAAATGGGAGTGTTACTACCTGCCCCAGAACTCTCCAAGGATTTACATGAGGGAATATATGTAAATTACTCAGCACATAAATAAATGCCCAGTAAATATTAGCTCTTGTTTTTATTAACCCAAAGGGACTAACTGAGTGTGTTGAATGACACCCCAGGCTTCCTGACAATGTCACCTTTGAAGAAGGGGCCCTGATTGAACCACTGTCTGTGGGGATCCATGCCTGCCGGCGAGCTGGAATCACCCTGGGGAACAAGGTCTTTGTGTGTGGAGCTGGTAAGAAACAGATGACCCCCTAGTTATGAGTTCCTTAAAGGGGAATGTGGAGATCCCTCTGCCTATGTCATCTCCCCACAACCCCCACCGCAATGTCTGAAATTGGTCCTTAAATCTTTCTGGGGGTGGGGAGGATTATGGTGTCCCCTTTCCTCCATGACCAGAACTTTCTGCTAAATAAACCGTCTGCAGGCATAATAGTAACTCAGGTCATTTCCTAGGCAATATAACCCTTTCGGTCATTTAAAGAAAGCAATTTGCAATTATTTTTTAACTTGACAGAAAACCAAGGACATGTTTTAGGTAGTAGAGGGAAAGGCAACTTCTGGAACTTTCACATCATGCCAGAGAAGTGGTCTCCTGGTCCATCCAGGAATGATGTGGGACCTGTTCATGACCAGTGAAAGGAATGGAGCCTGGTCCACCATGAGCCAGCACTCTGCTTGTTGGGGTTACAGATGGCTGCCTTCTTTCCACCCCTGCTTCCAGTCACCCAAACAAACCTAAACAAACAAAACCATTCAAGGTGTCTAATGCTAGTGACACAGACAGCACGCTCATGCTCCCTGTGGTTGTGATCTGGTCGGTGTTTCTCATACAGCTTTTTCTTTTTGGTATAATTGACATATTACATTAGCTTCTGATGTACGATGTAATGATTTGATATTCGTATATATTGGAAAATGATCACCACCCAGAGTCTAATTGACATCTGTCACTATGCATAGTCACAAAGTTTTTCTTACAATGAGAACTTTTTAAGATCTACTCTCATAGCAACTGTCAGATATGCAATATGGTATTATTTATTATAATCACCACACTGTACATTATATCCCTGTGATGTATTTATCTCATAACTGGAAGATTGTATCTTTTGACCTTCTTCCCCCTCTTTCACTCACCTCTCACCACCCTCACCCCAGCAACCAATCTGTACTCTGTATC
The DNA here is from genome assembly GCF_902655055.1 of Lutra lutra. Lineage (NCBI taxonomy): Eukaryota > Metazoa > Chordata > Mammalia > Carnivora > Mustelidae > Lutra > Lutra lutra. Next base: position 64,089,999 of record NC_062284.1, read on the forward strand.
TGTGAGCTTTGTTGTTCTGTTTGTTTAAATTCCACATGTAAGCAATATCATACAGTATTTGTCTTTGTCTCATTCATTGCTCTTAGCGTAATGCCCTCTGAGTCCATCCGTGTCACAAATGGCAAGATTTCCTTTTATGACTATGAATAATATTTCACTGTGTACATACAGACCACATTTTCTTTGTGTCTTCATCTCCATGGGTGGACACTTAGGTTGTTTCCATATCTTGGCTATTGTAAGTAATGGGGCAGTGAACAAGGGGGTGCATATATCTTTTTGAGGTAGTGATTTTCATTTTTTTCAAATAAATACTCAAAAGTGGAATTATTGGATTACATGGTAGTTCTAGTTTTAATTTTGTGAGGAACCTCCATATTGTTTTCCACAGGGATTGGAAATTTACATTCCCACCAACAGTGCCTGAGGGTTCCCTTTTCTCCACATCATCGGCAACACCTGTTATTTCATGTCTTTTTAATAGTAGCTGTTCCAACAGGTGTGAGGTGATACCTCACTGTGGTTTTGATTTGTATTTCCCTGATGATTAATGATGTTGAGCACCTTTCCATGTACCTGTTGACCATCTGTACGTCTTCTTTGGGAAAATGTCTGCTTGGGGGTGCCTGGCTGACTCAGTCAGTAGAGCATGCACATTGGAGATTACTTAAAAAAAAGAAAAAGGATAAAGGAAAATGTCTATAGATCCTTGGCCCTTTTTAAAATTAGATTGCTTGGTTTTTTGCTATTGAGTTGTATGAATTCTTTCTACAGTTTCTGGGTATTAACCTCTTACCGGATATGATTCGCAAATATTTTTTCTCCTTTGGCAGATTGCCTTTTTCATTTTGTTGATGGTTTTCTTGGCTGTGCAGAAGCCTTTTAGTTTGATGTGGCTCCCCATGTTTACTTCTGCTTTCATTCAATTGTGTCAAATTAAAAAAATCATGTCGAGGCTGATGTCAAGGAGCTTATGCCCTGTGTTTTCTTTTAGGAGTTTTAATGGTTTTAAGTCTTGATGTTCAAGTCTAATCCATTTTGAGTTAGTCCTCATACATTTTCAGGACTGATTTTGACAGGGCTAAGTGACTGTAGGACTAAGAGAGATGATGGGTGTAAAACAGACTTGCCTCAGTGAGCTCACAGAGTGTAGTATTCTGGTGACATCTCTGTTTTAAACCTGCATAAGTAATACCTTTTTGACATAGAAAAAGGAGTCATTCGTATCACACGTGTACATATATACAGAGAGGTTGACCCGTAGCCCTGTCACCTATCAGCCAGAGAGAACCGCAGTAAATATTTTCATGTAGAATCTTTCAGGTTTTGTTTAAAATGAGACCATGCTAAACACACTTTATTTTACCTTCTTTAAAGAAAAAAAGTAGTATATGATGAACATCTTTCCATGACACTAGATGAAAAAGTTATGACACAATTTTTAAGAGCTGTATGATATCCCACTGTAGTTTGTTTAGCTAACACCTCTTTGTTGGTCATTTATTTTCCAATGTTTTGATTTTGGGGGGAACTCAACAAATTATTTTCAAAGGCATTGTGAAAAAGCCAATCCTCAAAGATAATCTTCATAGCTTCATTTTGTGGGTCTGGTTTTTTGTATTAAAACTATGTCATCTAGCATGCAGATACTGTGGGGAGCAGGTGGTCTCTGGGCTGATTTTTAGGTACCCGAACGACTTAGAGCCTCCTGAGCAGCTGGGTCATCCTGGGTGGGTCATCCCTGGGTGACCCAGGGTAGTCACCTCCAAGGTAGTCCTCAGAGGGCACCTGTAAAGGATGTGTCTCTCCTTGGGGAGATGTGATGGGGTGTAAGAAGATAGGGGTCAAAGAGAAAACAGGACAATGTATCCAGACCTTCTAAGACATCTTATTCTCTTAATAAATATATGTTTCCTTGAGCCTTCTGGTTCTTTGATATTATCCCCAAGGGGTATCCAAGAGTAAATGGCAAATTTCTAGCTCTGAGGTCTGAGAGAAATAAATAGAACTCAGCGCTAGGAGCAAAATTTCATGTAGAGAACAATTCTTCATATATTTATTTACTTACGCATTCAAACAGTTGTTAAGGTCTTAGCATGTGTGAGGCACTGGGATAGATTCTAGAGGTGCCAAAAGATAGGGTTCCTAGCCTGGCCTGGACAAGGGGGAGAGCTGATGAGCTGATGTTTAACATTTCACAAACATCTCCCATTTCCTGCTTTATTTAGGGCCGATTGGACTGGTCACTGTGATTGTGGCCAAGGCAATGGGTGCAGCTCAAGTGCTGGTGACTGGTAAGAAGGTTTTCTTTTTAAATCTCCTTGAAGGGGGGAGTGCCTGGGTGGCTCAGTCGGTTTGGCGCCTGCCAGGGTCCTGGGCTCAAGATCTGCATCAGGCTCTCTGCTCAGCAGGTAATCTGCCCCTCCCTCTCCCTCTGCACCTCCCCCTGCTTGTGCACTCTCTCTCAAAATAAGTAATAAATTTTTTAAAATCTCCTTGAAGAGAACAGCTGGCCTATAGTTTGGGGCAAGGGCATAAGAACTCTTCTCTTCCTGGGGTCCTGGGTTTCTAAAGGGTCTTCTCCTTTTTTCCCTTGGGTTCCAGCACTGAAAATCCCACCCAGGGATGACCAGCTCAGGGCTCAGGAGGAGGCTCTTTTGAAGCTTCTGGGAGAGGGTAGATGCTGTGGAGAAGAGGGCCTGGCTCTTTATGTGTGGACCTCAGATGCCCCTACTGCTCACTTGATTCTAAGAAGTGGCTTAGCCCTTGGCCCATTTAGCCAAACCCAGGAGGCACAGAAGGTGTGCTTGTGTGTGTGTGTGATGTGGAGTTAGTGGGATGTATATGTTTATTAGAGGGTGTTTGTGTGTGAGGTGTGTGGTATGGGTGGGAGGAGAGCTTATCTGTGTCAGCATGTGTGGGTCAGGGAGGTATGTATGGAAGCATGTAGGGTATAGAAGAGTGTGTGTGTGTGTGTGTGTGTGTGTGTGTGTGTAGAAGGCATCTGTGAGAGAGAACGGGTGTGTGGGTGTGAGTAAGTATGTAGCATTGTGTAGAGTATGTGTAAAGGGGAGTAGGGTTATAAGCAAGTATGTTTTGTGTGCAAAGAAGGTATCAGAGTGTGTGTAGAAGGTATCTGCAAGTGTTACGTGTGAGGAGCAGCAGTTACCTGTCAGAGAGAGAGGGAGTGTGTGTGCAGTGGTGTGGTGTGTATAGGGGTGTGTGGGGGTGTAGAACAGTGTGGGTGTCTGAGAAGTGATCTGAGAGAGGGATGGGGGAGGGGGAAGGAGAGCTTGCACATGTGCAGCTGTGTGGTGTGTGTGTGGGAGCCTATGAAGGTGTAGAGAGTATGTGTGCTGGGCTCGTGGACACCACCCACTACACCTGAGCTTCGCTACCATTAAAACCTTCACCTCTACCTTTTTCTCCCTAATCCACCAGCCAGTTCTCAGTTGTAAAGAAGCTTTTTGTTCCCCTTTAGATCTGTCTGCCTCTCGGTTGTCTAAAGCCAAGGAGGTTGGGGCTGATAATGTCCTTCAGATTTCCAAGGAGAGCCCTAAGGAAATCGCCAGTAAAGTGGAAGGTCTGCTGGGGTGCAAGCCAGAAGTAACCATCGAGTGCACAGGGGCAGAGCCTGCCATCCAGTCAGGCATCTATGTGAGTCGGATGAGGGTGGCCAGAGCTGGTGGGCAGCTTTGGGGCATTGGCACATGGCAGGCAGCAGTAAGGGGTGCTGGCACCGAGTGTCTCCATTATCCTCTCCTGTGACCACCCCCCACTCCCAGACAAAATGAGGTGATCTCGGTATCTCTGGTTTTTGTTTTATCTCACTTGCTTCACATCCTTCCTTATTGAGTCGCTGTGAGGCTTCAATGAGGTAACAGCTGTATATGGCCCTTGAAAGATGTTAAGAGACCCACCCCTTAAGTGATCATATCTGTGATCATAAAAGGACTCTTGGCAAAAAAAAAAAAAAAAATCAACAGGAGGAAGGGAGAGCCATGCCTTAGTTGTGTGTGGGAAATCCCTTTCTTCCTTTATTGAGGAAAACTGCAGTCTTTGAGTCATTGTTAAAAGGCAACAGCCATTAATGTAGTCACAAAGGTGGGGTGGTTTTTCAGAGTCACAATCGGCTGCTACTCTTCTTTCCCAGACCTGGGAATGGATAAGCTACCAATGCCTGATTTGACCCTCAGGGACCCACCCTTAATTTATGGGAAGTTGCCAGAAAAGGGGAGTGGCGGGGGCACGTAGACACACGAGGGTGGGAAGTGGCCTTGATGGATCCAAGTATGATGAAATGAGGGGAGAAAGAATACCTTCTAGGTTCTAGCCCTACCATGCGCTGGGTCTTCTGCTGGGTGCTTTATAAATGTGCTGTCAGTGTGCACCAGATGAAGACTAGTTACCCCTTTCCACATTTCACCACAAGAGGCCTGGTGACTTGCCTTGAGCACACTGCTCCAATGCCTGAGCTTTTCTTACTCTGTCCGCTGCTTAGGAGAGAAGGGAAGGAGGGGACAAGGAGCCAGTGGGCAGCCATGCTAGGAGGGAGGGACAGGACTGAGTACAGCAGTAGCAGCAGCCTGTCCCCTCTACCCTCCGGGCCCTCCTGCCCTGCCTCCCACAATGCTGTCCCACAGCAGCACAGGCTTCCTCCTTCCTTCTGAGTCACAGCTGGGTCATGCAAAAGGGCACTTTGCACCACTCAAAACCTGCTGGGGAATGCTGGCCTGGTACCCTGGCTGAGCTGCCTAGTTATTTGCCCACCAGGATGCCCCTGGCATTGGGGGTGAGAGGAAGAGGTGGGACAGGAGAGGAACAGCTGCCACTTTCGCTCTGTCCTAAGTTCCAGTCAGAGCCAGCCCACCCTCTGCTCCACTGTCAGAGATAATGGTTGCCTTGTGGGAAGGGGCAAAGAGAACCCAAAACTCAGAGGGTGATGGGTCTGTGTGATCAGTCAACGAGTGACCTATCTTGGGCACCTGCAGTGCCCTGGCTTCGTGCTGGGGACCTTGGGGGCTCTGATGCATAAGGTGCATCCAGACATCTTCAAGTTGTTGGCCAACTTGGCCAAGTTGTTGGCCAAGTCAGTGACCCCCATCCACAGAGAGGCAGGAAAAGACATGGCTTCACAATGCAAGACTTTCTTCCTCTTCTCTGCTGCCTGGAAAGCACTGGGATCACTTGGCATCTCTCTCTAGCTATTGATGGTGGGGGCCCCATTGCCAGGCTCCCTGAGGTGGGTGCAGAGGTAAATGCCCAAGGGCCTCACCACGCCTGAAGCTGGTACTTCTCCCAAGTGAGGAATGGAGCCATTCTGCATGACAGACACTACAGAATGCTGCAGGCCACCCTGCCAATAGGCAGATTAGGTGGAGGCACCTTATATGGACATACCCGAGAGTCACTTTCCTGCCAGATTCGTGACTAGAAAATCTTTGGGAGGAGACGTGGCAAATGCTTAGGGTAGAATTCATGTCATCTTGGTGCAGAGGTCACACCCACAATACAATGGTCAGCTAGTCCAAGCGTTCCTTTGTCTGTCAGCATCCTGGCACCTTGGGATGGCCATTTGGCAGTATTCGTCGTCGTCCTCCTTCTCACTAGGTGGAGAGGAAATTCGAATAAGGAAACAGTTTCCAAGAAAATTTCTCACAAGTTTTGTGTGGCTCAGTCACAACTTTGACTCTACACCCCACCCCACCTTTTCCAGTGGAGAGAGAGCCTCCCCCGTTACCAACAGTGTTCATAAGTCACAGGTGGTTTGTCAGGAACTCTGTGCTTCAGTTAAAAACAAAAAACGTGCCAGACAGTGAGCCCAACCTAGTGCTGAGCACTAGGATTGTTAGGCCAACCGCTCTGTTTGGGAGGCATCATCCTGATCCTACACACAAGGAAGCTGGTTGAGAGGGTCTCACAGATCCATCCAACGTGTAAATTCCAGAGTCACCCCCATGCTACAGGCCTCTCTTCATGGTGTATCCTTCCCCTCAAAGATAGAGGTTATGGTGCGGGCCTCTTTGCAGCTCCACTGGTTAAACTTAGAATGGTTCCAGTAAGTGCTTGCTGCTGGCGACTGTCATGAAAACTGAGGCAAGTGGACTATTCTTCTGTCTCTCACAGCACTGGCCACAGTGATCTCCAAAAATCTCTGGAGCAGGCACAGCCTTCTTGTGGAATCAGGTAGAGATTATCAGGAGAAATTTCCATGTCTGGCCCACGCCAAGTCAGAACTGATAAGGCAGATAAATGTTCAAGGAAGACAAAATCCATTGTGGCTGATGATACTATTGGGATGAATGTCTCTGGAACAAAAATATTTCCAAATGTCAGCCAGTGTGCTTAAATAAGGCAATGTTCAAGCCATAGAATTCTAATGGCTCTCCCCATCTGTATGTGCTTGGTAGTTTCCTCACCAAGAGGGTGGTTCCTTAGAGGTTTGACAAAGATCCTGGCTTTTGTGGAGTTGACATTCTGGAGGAGGGGTGGGTGCTAAGATGAGGAGGTACCTCAGCCAGCACCTGGTATGGAATTAGTAAAGCTCTGAGAGATGCTCAGGAGCTGAAGGTTAAGCTTGTTTGTAGGGAAGATTCTCGCTGGGCTCTGGAGATCCTGGGCTATTGCCTAGGATCTTGTGGACAGTGGAGGGGGCTCCCACTGGGCCTGGTCCTCCACTGGTAAAGTGTATGATCTCAGGATCCTCCAAGAAGATAACTCTGCTGCTCTGTTAGGTTTGGCTGACATATGGAAGAGCTCAATGGTAGAGAAAGAATCGTATTCTCTGGAGTATTTGGATACTCACCTGATGCAAACAGATATTTATGTGACAAAAGTCCTTTTGAATGGAAAGACTGCATTTTCTGATCTTCTGGGTTTTCTTGTTCTCATCTCCTCTTCAGGCTACTCGTTCTGGTGGGACCTTGGTGCTTGTAGGGCTGGGCCCTGAGATGACCACTGTGCCCCTGGTGCATGCAGCCATCCGGGAGGTGGACATCAAGGGCGTGTTTCGATATTGCAACACGTGAGTATGTGGTGGGTGAGCTGGGGGCGGGGGGACGATCGGCTGGCAAGACCCCTGCTCAGCCTCTGGAACCAAGAGTTGCCCCCGTTTATTCACGGGGAGCACTCCCGAGCCATACTGACACCCGCATGTCATGGTCGGAGTCCGAAGAGAGAGCATCACCCCTGGTTAAAAAACAGGAGGGTAGAGATGGCAGAGGGAAGAAGGAAAGGTGGGGGATCTTGAAGGAAGCATGTCTCTTCATTTCCTCAAGTGGCCTGCTCTTCATTTTCCCCCTGAAAGAAGGAGAGAAAAGGGAACAACAGTAAGAACTCAAGTCCCTTGGTTTCCACCCCAGATCCCAGGGCCCACCCTGAGAAGTGAGAGGGTTTTAGTTCACCTACCTCATGCTCTGTGGCCCCAGGCTCTCCCCAATAGGGGAACTTTCCCAGGACCACCTTCCCCAGCAGTATCCCTACTCCCACCATTATAGTCTGTGACCATTCTGTCAGCAGAGTGCCATTTTCCAATAAACTCTGCCAAGCCAGAGGGATATGGATGGCTTATCATCGGCTGCTTCTCTGAGGCTTTTCTGCCTTTTCACAGTGGCCTCTGCATGCCTTACGCCTTCATGCCAAAGGAATTCTAGACTTCGTGACAGACATTGCAGTGGGGTGGAGGCATTGGGAATAAATAGACTCTGTACTCCCAGATTGTAAATCATAAGATCATTTCTACCATTGTTTGTCGAGTAGACCTTGTAGAACCACAGTGCTATATAAATAAATAGAACCAAGCTGATCTTGTGCTTGGTGGCTTTGGGGACCTGGTTCTTTCCTCTTGTAGGTTGCATGTGACATTTGTGATCTTTTACAGGTGGCCGATGGCAATTTCGATGCTTGCCTCCAAGTCTGTGAACGTAAAGCCCTTAGTTACCCATAGGTTTCCTCTGGAAAAAGCTCTGGAGGCCTTTGAAACAGCCAGAAAGGGACTGGGGTTGAAAGTCATGCTCAAGTGTGACCCCAAGGACCAGAATCCCTAATAATGAATTGGGTTTTGCCCTCAACCCCCTACCCCCAGCCCTGTGCCAGTATCTTGGCAGGGCGGGGCTTGATGCAAAAGTTTCTTTTGAGTAGCAAAAATAATTAAAATAATTCATTACAAGCAGAGAGCCTTAAACAACAGAGGAACTGGTGTACCTTAAAAACACAAGTAGGGACAGTTTGGGGGAATTTGCAGGCAGAGTGACCTACCTGTTCATACAAAGCAAAGTTCAGCAAGTAAAGCAGAGTTTGTTAGGCAGATGCTGGGAACTCCCCTTCTTCCTGGAATGCCTCAGTTAAGTGAGGAAAGAAATCTGCCCATTGGGTTCCTGGTTCCACCGTGACTGGCCAGGTGGGGTTGGGAGCTAAGTTATGGAGAGACAACTTGATCAGACTTGACTGGCACAGAAACTGATTTTCATGAAAAATCTCGGTTCAGGGTCTGGGTTGAAAGGTTGTCAGCAGTTTCTAGACATAAGTGCTCTTTGGTTGGATGATAAAAGGAGACTTTAAGGAACTGACCTTCCTGGGTCTAGGATAATTTTTTAAAATCAATTTAAAAAAACCCAAAACTGAAATCCTGTGTGAGATCCAACCAGCTTACATTCTCCAAAAGTAGGAACAGTCAGGCAAGCTCTCAATACTGCTGGAAGATTGCCTCTTCTGCAACTCCTCAGAATTCTGTGTAACTTCAACAGCCTTCCCCACACTTCCCACCCCACCCTTCGTTCCTTCAGGGGCAGTCACTGTGGGCTCCTTTGTCACTAGTCAACCAGGAGGCTCCTTCCTTAGGGCAACAATCAAGGGGAGTCCTCCTGGGAGACTTGCCCAGGAGGGTTTGGCCAGTGCACCTGTCTTCCCGTCCCACAGGGTCAGCATTCCCTTCACTCTCATGATGATGGACAATTCCATTTAATCCTGATGATTATAAACAGAAATCCCTTCTCCTCCTCATAGACTGTTAACACTGTTGGTATCTTTCTGTTGGAATGATCACTCCCATCTTATTTTAATCGTAGGATTTTCCTGTGTAAGATTTGGGGTCCAAATCACTTGATGCCCATCTGGGACTTTGAGATAGTTAGTCAAGAATGAGGATATTGTAGCTGTGACATAACTTGGGCTGCAGCCTTTTAATCCTTCAGCTGGGAGTGGAGACTAAGTTTGAAGAGGCTGTGTCTTTCCTATAACTGGGGAGGGCTGTTACCAATGCTTGGAATCCCTCAACCTGCTTTGGGTAATAAATTATGGTTGTGGTGCCTCACCATTGCTGCCCCTTTGTGTCTCTTTTTATGGGAGGTGGGGTGGCTCTGGTTACTCATTTCATAAAGGGAAAGATCCAGGATTTCTGAAAGGGACACATTTTCTGCATCAAATATAATGTCATTGACTGCTGGAAATTTATGGTAATGATCTCTAATCCTCACAGCAAGTCTGAATGCATGGGATTATTTTACACCTAAGGAAGTAGAGAAGCCAAGCAGTTTGCTCAAGGTCACCCACTGCCTTTCCTCTTTCATGTTATCTCTGGAGGAGGGCGGGGAGAATCTCGAGACTTCGGCACACTCAGCAGCCAGGCAGCCCGCTTGTGGAACTGTCCCACTTCCTTCTCAGAGTCCTCCTTAGCTCTAGGGGCACACTTGGCCAGCTGCCTCCTCTTGAAGCCAATTCCAGCTCCATGGTCCCCAGAGTTCCTTGAATGTGGAATGGGAAGGCCTTCCCCTTCTAGACAAAGGCTTCCAACAGAAATGCCTCCCAAGGGATGTGGATTTCCTGTTAAATTCACAGGCAGCACTTTTCCTTTGATTGTCATCTGTTGGAGGGAGGAGTCCACAGAACCTGAGGGGGCACCCTGGAGAGGTGAGGCTACCAAGGGCAAAACAGGTGTCATTTATGTCACAATCGGTATTGGGCTAGATCTTCCAAGTTGGTGGCCTGAAGTCTCCATTTCCTGGTGTGTTGACCTGGCCCCATGCTGCTGCCATGTGGGCAGTCGCAAAGACCAGACAGCCTGATGGAAAACAGCATCAGGGAATACCTCCCCTTTCCAGATCCTTCCACCACTCCCAAACCATGCTGCACTATCACAGGTCCCAAGGCGGGGTGGGGGCGGGGGGGGGCGGTTTGTGGGTGAGCGAGGGAAGGCTGGCTACCCAGAGAGTCCTCTGGGTGGTGGGAGGGCTGGAGCTGGTGTTGCTGAGCTCTGCCTGGCTCCCTGGCCTTTGCAGCCTTGTTGAATGTTTCCCCTGCTGCTGGGAAGGACATGCAGGAAGCCCAGGAATTGATTCACCTCCACTGCCTGCTCAATAAATACTGATTAACTCAGTGAATCAGTCCCGGAACTCAGAATATAGCCCTGCTGGCCAGTGTGTGCTGTCACCAGTGCCTGGCACCTTGTGGGCTTTCCATCAACACCAAGGGCCCCACCCAGCCGGCACTCCTGGCATGAGGGTGGGGTGTACCAGTGGAGCTTCGAAGAAAGACCCTGAAGATAGGCTAGGTGGTGGAAGGGAGAGGCCAGCTCATGGATACTAAAGGAGAAAAGGGGACACATCTTCAGCAGCTCCCTCTTGCCGGCCACCTTCGGCTCCTGTGGCTGTGGATGTGAAGTCACTAATGGACTGCCTGTCCCTGGCTCTCAGGCCATCCCGGTCAGCCTTACTTCTGTGTACTCAGTCCGGCCTCTTCCTTCTGGTTTTTTTTTTTACTACCTTTGGGAGAACAGTGGAGGCCTGTGAGCAAGTCACTTGGGCCAGAAGTTAGGAGTGCAGAAGACAGGATTTAGTGGGTATTTGCCTTTTCCTGAACTGTCCTCTGCACACCATCTCAGCCTAGGCTTGGAATACAGAAGGTCAACAATGGGACCTGCATTCCTGAGCGGGAGGCAGATCTCTGCCCCCTCTGCATACCCCCAGCACGTGCACGCGTACGTACACACACACACACACACACACAAGTCCCGGGTGGTTCAGGGAGGAGCAGGGTGAGGAGCGGGCAGCAGGGAAGTTGTGTGGCCAGGAGCTCCTCACAGAGCAGTCTGCGCCCCCACTGACTGGATCCCCCACTCCCGATTCCCCCCTCCTCTTAAAACCCTACTGGAGTTGAACACTGAGCTCCTCCCTGGGTACCTGGAAGAGGGACAGGATGTACAGCTGGTGTTCCTTCCAAGAGACTGCTTGGCAGATCTTACCATCAGTGGGGTGGAGAAGTAGCCTCTATTCTCAGGTTCTATGACCCAGCACAGCAAGGAGAGACAAGGGTTTGATGCCAGGATTTAGGGTTCTTTTTTTTTTTTTTTAAGATTTTATTTATTTGAGAGAGCATAAGCTGGGGGAGCAGCAGAGGGAGAGAGGCAGACTCCCTGCTGAGCAGGGAGCTTGACATGGTGCTCAATCCCAGGACGCCGGGATCATGACCTGAGTGTAAGGCAGATACTTAACTGACTGAGCCAGCCAAGTGCACTAGGTTCTTTGGAATCCTAGACGCCTCACTGACTCACTGATTTGCCAGATCACTTCCCCACTCCAAGTCTCAGTATCCTCCCTTTTTATTTATTTATTTTTAAAGATTTTATTTATTTATTTGAGAGAGAGAGACAGTGAGAGAGAGCATGAGCGAGGAGAAGGTCACAGAGAGAAGCAGACTCCCCGTGGAGCTGGGAGCCCGATGCGGGACTCGATCCCGGGACTCCAGGATCATGACCTGAGCCGAAGGCAGTCGTCCAACCAACTGAGCCACCCAGGCATCCCAGTATCCTCCCTTTTTAACAGAAGGACGGGGCAAGATGATCTCAAGGTCTCTATCACCACTGTTCTTGTCACCAGCTAGACACTAAGACCTGATCTCCTGCCCATTTGCTTGTACTCACCAACCTTTGTTCCACTTTTCCCATAAGCTCTTCTTTCCAGCTTATCTCTTAACTCGGGCAAAAGACTGAATGAGCATAACATCCCATGACGGAAACCAAAATTCAAGCAATAACGTCTGCCCTGATAAGATCCAGATGACCCAGGCCACTTTGCCAGAAATGCCCAACCCAAGTCGCACAGATGAGCCATGGAGTGGCCACCAGGATGACTGGCAATTACCTTTATCTCATTATAATGCTAAAATCTCCATCCAAGGAGGAGCACAAGCCTCCCTTACATAACATACAACGTATGTATGCACGACCCTATGCCCCCCTCTACATACCATGATAAGAATACCCTTTTTATTTTATTTTATTTTTTTTAAGATTTTATTTATTTATTTGACAGAGAGAGATCACAAGTAGGCAGAGAGGCAGGCAGAGAGAGAGGAAGGGAAGCAGGCTTCCTGCTGAGCAGCGAGCCCGATGCGGGACTCGATCCCAGGACTCTGGGATCATGACCTGAGCCGAAGGCAGCGGCTTAACCCACTGAGCCACCCAGGCGCCCCAAGAATACCCTTTTTAAATGGTAATCCTAACCCAAAATAGGAGGAACTCATCCACCCTTGCTTGGAAGGGTGGGGGGCGGTCACAGCTTTGGAAGTTATTTCCCATGATTGTACTTGCTGCAAATAAACTGTAGATTGTGCAACAACTTATCTGGTGTTGTTTCTACCTGCCACTCACCAAGGAGGGAACACACATGAGTTCAGATACAATATTATACAGGGTTCCCATCATGCTAAAGCCCTGGGAAGTGAGGACCACTTGCGGTGGCAGGGTTGAGGGGGAGGCCTTAGGCTGGAGGTGTGAGGGCCTTCTTGGGTTTCAGTTCCAGTCCTGTGTGTGTGTATATATATGTGTGTGTGAGGAGGTCACACACACATATATATGTGAGGAGGGAGATGAGAGGAAGCGGCGGTGGGGTTGCTGCCTATGGAAATACCTGCCTCTTGGGCATCACCTTGTTCTGCTGCTTGGCCTTAGGCCCCCAGGTATGGTCCTGAAGAGGTCTGCACAACCCAGAGCTGGGCCTAGGAGATCTGGCCCCATCCCTGCTGGGGTTACTGATTCATCTTTCTGCACTCTCCGTAGAACTGGAAGCAGAAGCACAGCCTAGCAGGGGGTGGGGGACCCCAGCAATCCATCCATAATTAGGAGGGAGTTCTGGGAAGAAGGTGAGCCTGGGCCAAAAGTGGGCCCATTGTGGGCACAGCAGGGGTGCAGCTCCATTGGGACCAGCTCCAGCCTTCTGGAGGGTAGTACTGAAGCCCCGTGTGTCCTGCCTACTCTCACAGGCTCTCTGTTCACTGAACACCCTCGCTCCTTGATCCTGGAGCCTGTCCCACAGACCTGCCTCAGCTCCTCTTCCCTGTAGGAATGGCAAGAGGCTCAGCTATTTAGTTCTGTGCAGAGCCCTTGTCACCAGGAGATAACATTGTGTGTGCCTCCCCTTATCACATTGTTCATACGTTGTGAAGAAAATAAAGCCAGATAAGTAAGAAGAGAAAATCAGCCATAATCTGTCCTTTAAGGATGCTAATAAGTGGGAGACCTTCCTTCCAGCTTTTCCCTGTGTATCTCCATACATCTCTAACGCATGTACACATGTATTTATAATCAGGAATGGGAATATACTTTACCTTCTTTCCCTCCATTTTCACTCATAACAAATAACGACATTTTTTTTGCTGTTTACTTAACAATCACAATTCCCATTAACGAAATTTAACAATAACTGCTTCACACCATCTAACACCCTATCAATCCAAGTCCAACTTTCCCTAATTACCTAAAAAAAAAAAAGTGACTTTCTCCACCTCATTTTCTTCTTCTTTTCTTTTTCTTTCTTTCTCTGCCTCCCTCCCTCCCTTTTCTTTTTTTTTTTTTCCTTTTCAGCTCAACCTTTTAATATAAAAAAATTCACTGGTGTACAAAATATGAAAGCCTGAAAATGACAACATATGAAATCCTGTGATTGAGAGTCCCCTCAAGTGTGCGCTGTGGTGCCTAGCCCCTCCCCAATACATACCCCAGCATGGAAACAGAAACTAATGCAAACCACTGCTAACAAGCTGTGCAGACAGGTGCATTCTTCACTCCACCAATCACAAACCACTGTCTACTCCAAACATTCAGTAAGGAAAAGCAGGACATCTTCCAGAAGCAGAAGGCAAACTTCTTACGATGGACCAGCACAAATACACCCAGCCGAAAGGGTACTGCCTACTTAAATTTAGGATAGTCATTCATGAGGATCATCACAAAAAGGAACAAACCCCTTGCTTTCCCCACATCTTTCCTCTGTAGCCAGTACTGTCCCTATTTATAGAGGCCTCAGTCATCAACCACGTTATTACCTCCTTTTGTCAAAATTTGGTATGTCTATTTTGCTTCTTTAAAAAAAAAGGTTTTATTTATTTATTCGTCAGAGAGAGAGCGCGCACAAGCAGGGGGAGAGGCAGGCAGAGGGAGAAGTAGGCTCTCCACTGAGCAAGGAACCTGGCTTGGGACTCTATCCCAGAACCCTGGGATCAGACCTGAGCTGAAAGCAAACGTTCAGCCGAGGGAACCACCAAGGCTGTCCCCATTTTGCTTCTCATGAGTCTTCAAGAGTCCAAGGAGTCTCTCTTCCTTCTATCCTAAAAACAACCATTTTCTCCCAATCGAATGGTATCTTCAACTCGATTTGTTAAAAAAGAAGATCTCTATGAATGCAGGTTCTGTGCTGCCGCAAGCACTATTCCAATTGGACTTTCACTTCCAGTTATGAGCACTAATCCATTCCAGATCATTAGAGCCGAGGAGATGATCATTCCAAAATTTAGGACTTGATAATACAGTGGAGCCCCGTCCCCAGGCTCAGCTTCCTGCTCCTCGTGAAGGTGGCGCCCTGGGTTAGCTGGGAGGTTGCCCTGCTCCAAGGCACTTTCTTGAATCAGGATCCAAACACATTGCCTGAGTGGTTAATATGTCTCTTAAGTTTCTTTTAATGTATTATAGTTTCCCTCCGTTTTGTTTAAATGTCATTATTATGTTGAAGAAACTGGGTCATTTGTTCTCCATGTACTGTTTTCCATTTGTTCTCATTTAATAAATTGTTATATTCCTTTTTGTGTCAATATTTACACACATCATTACTTTTAGTCACCATATTCCATTGTGTGGACATACTGTCACCCATTAAGCAAATCACAGTATTTGGGGTATTTGTATAGTCTACAGGGTTTGGGGCTTACAATAAGGTTGCAATTATTAATTTATAAGAACATTTTTGTACTTGCTTTCTAAAGTTATGTTTTTTTAATTTAATTTAAAATTTTATTTATTTATTTTTTTATAAACATATAATGTATTACTAGCCCCAGGGGTACAGGTCAGTGAATTGCCAGGTTTACACACTTTACAGCACTCATCACAGCACATACCCTCCCCAAGGTCCATAACCTCACCACCCTCTCCCGACCCCCCCCTCCCCTTGGCAACCCTCAGTTTGTTTTGTGACATTAAGAGTCTCTTATGGTTTGTCTCCCTCCCGAGTCCATCTTGTTTCACTTATTCTTTTCCTACCCTCCAAAACCCCCACGTTGCATCTCCACTTCCTCATATCAGGGAGATCATATAATAGTTGTTTTTCTCTGATTGACTTATTTCGCTAAGCATAATACCCTCTAGTTCTACCCACGTTGTCACAAATGGCAAGATTTCATTTCTTTTGATGGCTGCATAGTATTCCATTGTATATATACACCACGTCTTCTTTATCAATTCATCTGTTGATGGACATCTAGGTTCTTTCCATAGTTAGGCTATTGTGGACATTGCTGCTATAAACATTCTGGTGCACGTGCCCCTTCGGATCACTACATTTGTATCTTTAGGGTAAATACCCAACAGTGCAATTGCTGGGTTGTAAGGCAGCTCTATTTTCAACTTTTTGAGGAACCTCCATGCTGTTTTCCAGACTGGTTGTACCAGCTTGCATTCCCACCAACAGTGTAGGAGGGTTCCCCTTTCTCCACATCCTCGCCAGCATCTGTCATTTCCTGACTTGTTAATTTTAGCCATTCTGACTGGTGTGAGGTGATATCTCATTGTGATTTTGATTTGTATTTCCCTGATGCCAAGTGATGTGGAGCACTTTTTCATGTGTCTGTTGGCCATCTGGATGTCTTCTTTGCAGAAATGTCTGTTCATGTCCTCTGCCCATTTCTTGATTGGATTATTTGTTCTTTGGGTGTTGAGTTTGCTAAGCTCTTTATAGATTTTGGATACTAGCCCTTTATTGGATATGTCGTTTGTAAATATCTTCTCCCATTCTGTTGGTTGTCTTTTGGTTTTGTTAACTGTTTCCTTTGCTGTGCAAAAGCTTTTGATCTTGATGAAGTCCCAATAGTTCTTTTTTTTTAAAGATTTTATTTATTTATTTGACAGAGAGAGATCACAAGTAGAGAGGCAGGCAGAGAGAGAGAGAGAGAGAGAGAGGGAAGCAGGCTCCCTGCTGAGCAGAGAGCCTGACGCGGGACTCGATCCCAGGACCCTGAGATCATGACCTGAGCCGAAGGCAGCGGCTTAACCCACTGAGCCACCCAGGTGCCCCCAATAGTTCATTTTTGTTCTTGCTTCCCTTACCTTTGGCAACATTCCTAGGAAGAAGTTGCCACGGCTAAGGTCAAAGAGGTTGCTGCCTGTGTTCTCCTCAAGGATTTTGATGGATTCCTTTCACACATTGAGGTCTTTCATCCATTTTGAGTCTATTTTCAATAGTGTGTAAGTTCTATTTCGTGGTGTAAGGAAATGGTCCAATTTCATTGTTCTGCATGTGGCTGTCCAATTTTCCCAACACCATTTGTTGAAGAGGCTGTCTTTTTTCCACTGGACATTCTTTCCTGCTTTGTCGAAGATGAGTTGACCATAGAGTTGAGGGTCTATTTCTGGCCTCTCTATTCTGTTCCATTGATCTATGTGTCTGTTTTTGTGCCAGTACCATACTGTCTTGATGATGACAGCTTTGTAATAGAGCTTGAAATCCGGAATTGTGATGCCACCAACTTTGGCTTTCTTTTTCAATAAATCCTTTGGCTATTCGAGGTCTTTTCTGGTTCCATACAAATTTTAGGATTATTTGTTCCATTTCTTTGGAAAAAATGGATGGGATTTTGATAGGGATTGCATTAAATGTGTAGATTGCTTTAGGTAGCATAGACATTTTCACAATATTTGTTCTTCCAATCCATGAGCATGGAACATTTTTCCATTTCTTTGTGTCTTCCTCAATTTCTTTCATGAGTACTTTAGAGTTTTCTGAGTATAGATCCTTTGCCTCTTTGATTAGGTTTATTCCTAGGTATCTTATGGTTTTGGGTGCAATTGTAAATGGGACTGACTCCTTAATTTCTCTTTCTTCTGTCTTGTTGGTGTAAAGAAATAAAGTTATGTTTTAATATGAAAAGCAGCCAGAGGCGCCTGGGGGCCTAGTAGGTTAAGCAACTGCCTTTGGCTCAGATCATGATCCCATGTTCAAAGAACACTAAAGTGAATTATCTCCCCTGTCCCCCATTTTGTGGGGTGGGATGGGATGGTATTGCCATCATTGCTAGTATCACGGATTGAATTCTTTTTTTTTTTTTTAAAGATTTTAATTATTTATTTATTTATTTATTTGACAGAGAGAGAGAGAGAGAGAGATCACAAGTAGGCAGAGAGGTGGGCAGAGAGAGAGGAGGAAGCAGGCTCCCTGCTGAGCAGAGAGCCCGATGTGGGCCTTGATCCCAGGACCCTGAGATCATGACCTGAGCTGAAGGCAGAGGCTTAACCCACTGAGCCACCCAGGCGCCCCACGGATTGAATTCTAATGAACTTCTGAGAAACTGTTTGTGATAAGCAGAAAGAGGACAACACATGACCAGGGAGAGAGTGAATGAGGAAAAAGCTGAGAGGCCAAGGAATTAGTAATCTAGGGCAGGGTGAAGAGTGTGACTCAGCTGTGGCCTTTGGAGACTGGGGCTGCTGGTTCTGAGGAGTAGCTGGGGTGTCTGCACAGCACAGGGGCAGTCAGGCTCCAACCAGAACTTCCCTGAGCCAACCCAGCTTGGCTTCTCCTGGTACCATGTGTAAGAGTCCTATATCTTTTTTTTTTTTTTTTAATTTTTTATTTTTTCAGCATAACAGTATTCATTATTTTTGCACCACACCCAGTGCTCCATGCAATCCGTGCCCTCTACAATACCCACACCTGGTGCCCCCAACTCCCACCCCCCACCCCTTCAAAATTCTCAGATCGTTTTTTCAGAGTCAATAGTCTCTCATGGTTCACCCCCCTTCCAATTTCCCTCAACTCCCTTCTCCTCTCCATCTCCCCTTGTCCTCCATGCTATTTGTTATGCTCCACAAATAAGTGAACCATATGATAATTAAAGAGTCCTATATCTTGCTGCACACCCAACAAAACTAGAACCTGAAGAACACCGTTGTCCTGTTCACTGCTTCCCCAAAACCATGCTGCCTTCTCTTAGAATAGGGTTCCAGAGGGAGTGAGGCTTCCAAGGGGAAAACAGAGATTGTTGGGGTGGTTGTCTGGGAGGTGTTTCTGTCACCCAAAATATGTCTCATATTTTACCTCTCTCAATATCATGGGCCTGCCTGGAGGAAAAGCTCCCATGCATTTGGAAGAGGTGGTAAAGAAAGAGACTAGCAGGGTGACTAGATGTCATGACCTCCCTACAGTAAGAAAGAGGTAGGTACATGTTAGCCTATCCCATTTCCTTACGACTTTGAGCAAATCACTTCAATTCTTTAAGCCTCAAGCTTCTTCATCCTTTAAGTAAGAAAAATAATACCTAGCTCAGAGTTGTCATTAAAACAGAAAGAAGTGATTTTGAAGTCTTTTTTTTTTTTAAGGGTAGAATCAATATTTTATTGTCACTTATAATCAAATGGCAGTTGAGAGACACCTGGGTGGCTCAGTTGGTTAAGCGTCTGCCTTCTGCTCAGGTCATGATCCCAGTGTCCTGGGATGGAGTCCCATGTCGGGCTCCTTGCTCCACGGGGAGCCTGCTTCTCCCTCTGCCTCTGCCTGCCCCTCTGCCTGCCTGTGCTCTCTCTCTCTCTCTAAAAAATAAATAAATAAAATCTTAAAAAAAAAAAAAAAGGCAGTTGAGTGTATAGCCTTCACACTCGATCTTTCCTTTCTGTATATAAAAAAGAATTACAAGTTTTAAACAGCCAAGCCTGGTTATGTTTTCAGAAAACATAATTAGATTAGTTTGTCCTTGGTGGCTTCAACTTCTTCCTTATTGGTCTCGGAAAATTCCCCTCAGGAGTCCCGGTGCGACCTCCGGCTCTACCGCCTCCCTCCGCCCCTGTCATGGCGGCCTCCTTCCTCTGCGGCAAGGACGGTTCCGGGGGCGCTGAAGCCTATGCTCCTGGAAGCCCGAGAGTTTCCAGGACTTGCTTCCACGGTTTCTCTCTCTGCAGAATGAGAGAAGAGCGAAACGGGGCTGCCATCGAATTCCAAGAGGCAAAGTCCACCAAAAAAGCCCGCTCAAGCCGCCAGCCCCGCCGAGCCGTGAGGCAACACCACGTACAGGAACCTCCAGCACCATGACTACACCCCGCACGCCTTCCAAGACCTCAGCCTGGGCCTGTCCAAGTTCAGGATGCCCCAGCCCTCTGCGGGACCGGAGTCACTTCGCCACCTAGCAAGCCCTCCCCGGAGAGAGGAAACCTTATGGTGTCTGGGCCGCAGAAAGAAATCCGCTCAGGTCATGAGACCTGATATGTAAAAAAGAAGGAAAGAAAAGAAAGAGAAAGATAGGAAAAGAAAAGAAAATTCACTCACCTTTTGTCCCTTTTTAAGAAATTGGAAGGTTGGGGGACGCCTGGGTGGCTCACTTGGTTAAGCAGCTGCCTTCAGCTCAGGTCATGATCCCAGCGTCCTGGGATCAAGTCCCGCATCGGGCTCCTTGCTCATCAGGGAGCCTGCTTCTCCCTCTGCCTCTGTCTGCCATTCTGTCTGCCTGTGCTTGCTCTCTCTCCCTCTCTCTCTCTGTCAAATAAATAAATAAAATCTTTAAAAAAAAAAAAAAGAAATTGGAAGGTTGGCATGTATCTGTCTTCACACTGTGAAGCAACGCCCAGACTGTCATCCACGTCTACTTCAAGGAACACCAGGACGTTGGAAGACTCTCTGAGAGGGAATGAAAGGCTTGCTCATTTTGCAAGGCCCACACCACTTGACTGAGAAGTCAACAACTACAGGTTTATCTCCTATGTTTCCTGAAAAGCATACTCGCTCTCCATCTGTTTCACCATTTTGCTGGCTGGGGTCTGACACCTGACTGTAAGGGCTGATGCAAGTATATCTGAAACCTCAGACAGAGCATAGACTTGAAGTCTTCAGCTTGGTGAATGGCGCTATGATTGTTTTTACTAAATGCATGTGCCCCCACCTCTCCCTCACCAAAACTTATCTCCTCATCTGGTAAATGAGCAGAGGGGCTGATCCCCAAGACTTTTCCAGCTCTGTGCCTGGAGTCTGGAAAGGCAATTGGAAGTATGTGAGAAGTTCCCAGAGTGGCAGGAAAGCCCTCAGCCCATTACGACCCAGCACCCTCAACCCTTCCACAGACCTGTCAGGGCGAGGACATAAGAAGTAGACCTGGGGCGCAGAGAGGAGGATTAGGAGCCAGGTAACTGTACTCGGGAGCTGCCTCTTACCTGCCTGCCCTATGCTGCCCCTGAGACCTCCCCACCTCAGAGGAAGCCCTGTGCCCAGGAGCCCTGAGCAGCTGGCCCCAGTGGGACAGGGACTCCTGGAGGCATGGAAGTATCCCCCTTGGTTAGCACAGTGCCTGGAACACACAGAAGGAGCTCTAGAAATATCTGTAACCTCATAAGCAGCCAGACCTCCCTCTCAGTTCCAAGCCATTGCCATTCTGCCCATCAGCTGGAGCTGACCCCAGAGTGGCCAGGAGACCTCAGCAGGGCTCATTGTGTAAAAGGGGAAGTCAAGCCCCAAGGACCCAGGAGGGGCATGTTGGGAGACTGCAGCAAGAGGAAGGCTCATCTGAGCTGTAAGTCCCCAGCCCTGGGAGACCCAGGAGATAGCCTGGAGTCCTAATAAGATGGGGACCAGCTGCCCACTCCAGACCTTTTGGTTTTAAGAGGGATTGTGGGGGACCCTGTGGTATGGTAAGAACAATACTGTATCAGGAGTCCTCGGTTCTGGGGCCAACAGAACCCCCCAACCCCAGCTAATTTTAGGAGAGCAAGTTAATTTGTGTGTGTTCTCAGGCATCTGTAGTGGGGTCAGTAACACCTGTCTCAGTATCATTATCATTTATACATTAGAATACTAAGCTGCTGTGAAAGAATGAGGGAGTAATCAGAACAGCTAAATGCCCAAGTGCTTACTAGCATACGGGCCAGACACTTCTAAGAAAACTTGATGTCTTAACTCACATCACCTTCAGATAACCCTGTGGATTAATATCATTCCTCCTATCTTAAAGCTGAGAAAACTGAGGTACAGGGGTTAAATAATTTGCCCCACTCCCCACTCCACCCACATATTTGCAAATGTTTGAATATGTGCAGGGGGGGGAAAAATTCCTATGAGAATAGACACCAAACTGTTAATGACAGTTAACTCTGGAGGAAAAGATTTTGAAGTTTAGTATTGTTTGAAGGGAGGGGAACAGAAGGAATTTCTTTTTAAAAATCATATACATTTCTTTATTGATTGAAAAAAAATTTTTTAAACCAGTATCATGTTTCACTTTTGGAATTTAAGAAAATGAACAAGGAGGGGTGCCTAGGTGACTCAGTGGGTTAAGTATCTGACTCTTGATTTCAGCTCAGATCATGATCTTGGGGTTTGGCCCCAAGTTGGGCTCCTTGCTCAGTGGGGAGTCTGCTTGAGATTCTTTCTCCCTCTCCCTTTGCTCCCCCCCCACCCCGCTCTCTCTCTTTCTCTCTCTAAAGTAAATAAATAAAATCTTTTTAAAAGAAAGAAAGAAATGAATAAGGGAATCACAGTTCACTGGCTTTCAGACCTAACCACAGAAGAGTATAAGCAGCAGCACGGGTCCCCAAGGCAGGGGACACCCTCCATTCCCAAAAAGCCTTTGGCTGCAGACATTTCCCAGAATCAGTGAGACAGAGGGAGCTACCCACCCTCAAGCAATTAGAACCCTGCCCAAGACCCGGCAGACCCCTGGGCAGTCTGGGCAGGGTGATTTGTTCCATCATGTGTCTAAGGGCCAATCATGTGACCTCAAGGACTTTGGGATAGATCCGCTAGTTCTGGGAAGCCAGCTGCCTGCGTGCTTCAGCCATGAGACTGCACTGTTCGTCTTTTTAATTAATCATCTTCTGTATCTGATGACTAACAGAGTGACCTCCAACAGCAGGTCAGTCTTTGGTGTCTCCTGTGAGTCCCCAGATGTCCGCATCTTTTGCTCTTAGCCATGTTTATTGGGCTTCATTGCACTGAGTTTTGTTTTTTAATCACTGATGACCCTTCCACTGTCGGAAAAATTCAGCTGGTAGTCACTATAGCCGTGACAATGGTGTGTGTGGCTTCCTCTTCCCTTGGACCCGCCCCGGTTTCTCCTTCTGCTTCCTTTCCCTGTATGTGATTTCTGTAGAGGACTTTGTATTTTCTAGATCCTTGAAAGTGAGGTCAGATGAGAACACTACCTCACCTTTCTCGTTTTTTAAACTGTTTTTTTGCCGTAAGAATCTTTAACAGAGTATTTTTATTCTTTCTACTCCTGATTTCATATTTTAATCTTGCTTTAGAGAAACATGGGTTTAAGTTTCCACCCCAGCCTTACTAGCCCTTTGATATCATTCAGTTGTCTAGAAAACCCTGCGAACCTCACTGTTCACTTGCCTGGTAGTTCTCAGGATATCGAAGCTGTTACACCATTTAATTAGACCTCACACCATTAGACATGACCTCAGTCTCTCAAATCACTCCTGTGTTCATGTCCCCGCTATTACTACGAATGACTTCTGCAGCCCATGACCTCTGTTGGTGAAGTCTTTCAAGTTTTCCATTTCTTGAAATATACTCCTGAGGTAGAAAAGTCTCCTTGGGGTCCTTATCTTACATTGCTAGTTCCTTATCCTTGGTGTTGTGGGCCTTTTCTTTCAAGCTCTTCTCTTTCCCCATGCTTGAGACAGGAGGCTCAAAATAATTTTTATTCTAAAAAAAAAAATTTTTTTTATTCTAGCTTTCTTAAAACATCTCTTACCAGCAGCCCTACCAACCACTCACCAGGTGATGTACTCCCATTTGTATGATCCTATTTGATCTCATCTCAGAATTTACAGACTTGGCAAATAGTTGTACAAGGAAATATGGAGGATTGGGTCGCACTGTGCACTTTACAAACATTATCTCATCTTGCCCTCACATTAAGGGTCAGTGCTGTGATGGAACCTGAATGGGGATGACTGGCTCATGGGGGTTTGAGCTCAAATGACGGATCTCTCAACCACAGTGATGCTGCATTTTCTTTGTGATATTCTTGATTGCAGTGTGGCCCTTGGACCTTGGTGTTCTCTCTGTTCAGCTGCTAGGTATGTGGTGGAGCCAGGGTGGTTTGCATTATAATCAACTCGTTGTTTAATTTGGCTCTATTTAGGCTTTCTAGGCTAATATTCTTGGCATTGCTAATTATTTGCTCTCCTGTAAAATGGAGATTCAACTCAGCTGAGAAATAAAATATCCCTACCTTACCTCAATCGTCATTTTTGTAGAACCCTACAGTTAATAATTTGGAGTATGTCCTTGCAGATACCCACAAATGTTATATGTACACTATATCCATGTATCTATGTCATACCTATACAGATTTAATTCTACAAAAATGGGATCATGTCCCCATTACATATATTTATATAATAGTCCATGTAGACCATATTCATTCTTTTTAATGCTAAAATTATTCTATTGACTGGATATACCATATACCATCATATACCTTTTCCATTATGTTGCCATTATAAATACAATGAATTTTATTGTATGTATATCTTTCCACGTAAATACATAAATATTTCTGCAGGATTGTTAGAAGTAGGATTTCTATGCTGAAGATTTTTTCTTTTCTTTCCTTTTTTTTTTTTTTTTTTTTTTTTTTTTTTGGAGAGAGAGAAAGAGAGCGTGAGCCAGGGGAGGGGCATCAAGGAAAGAGAGACAGAATCCTTAAGCAGACTCCCTGCTGAGCGCAGAGTCCAATATGGAGGGTTCCACTGCATGACTCTGAGATCACGACCTGAGCCAAAATCAAAAGTTGGCCACTTAATGGACTGAGCCACCCAGGTGCCCCTGTGCTGAAGGATATTAATGCAATTTTTTAAAGATTTTATTTATTTATTTGACAGACACAAGTAGGCAGAGAGGCAGGCAGAGAGAGAGGATGTGGGGCTCCATCCTAGGACCCTGGGATCATGACCTGAGCTGAAGGCAGAGGCTTAACCCACCGTGCCACCTAGGCGCCCCTATTAATGCAATTTTCAAGGATCACCCATCTGCTCCTTTGGGGAAGCAAAAATATTTTCCTCTTTTCTTTCTTTAAGAATAAATGCTATCTAGAATGGATAAAGAAGATGTGGTATATATATACAATGGAATACTACGCAGCTATCTAAAGAAATGAAGTCTTGCCATTTGCGACAACTTGGGTAGAACTAGAGGGTATTATGCTTAGCGAAATAAGTCAATCAGAGAAAGACAACTATCCTATGATCTCCCTGATATGAGGAAGTGGAGATGCAATGTGGGGGGCTTGGGGGGCAGGAAAGAATAAAGGAAACAAGATGGGATCAGGAGGGAGACAAACCATAAGAGACTCTTAATGTCACAAAACAAACTGAGGGTTGCCGGGGGGGAGGGGAGGTAGGGAGATGGTGGTGGGGTTATGGACATTGGGGACGGTATGTCCTATGGTGAGTGCTGTGAAGTGTGTAAACCTGGCGATTTACAGGCCTGTACCCCTGGGCCTAATAATACATTATATGTTTATAAAAAAATTAAAATTTTATTTTAAAAAAAGATTAAAAAAATAAATGCTATCTAGTCAATTGGATATTTGCAGTTCTTCAGCATTTCTCCCACTGTTTCTTCCTTCTTCAGTTTCCTCTTAACCACCTTTTCCCTTCTGAGGGTTGAACATTGATTTAAAAAAACAAACAAACTTTTTTTTTAAAAGAAAGAGATGCTAAATATGACCCTTGCAGGTTGAGACATTATATGAAGTAAAATATACTGGGTGATGTATTAGAGGATGTTATAGTTTTTAATTGCTGCACAAAAAAACCAACACACACCTAATGGGTTAAAACAGAAACCCTGATTTTAAAAAAACTTTTTTGACACAGCTATAATACAAATTTTGACTTGACAACCATTACTATAACACGTCAACTTTGACTTTTTCTGTGTTGCCAATCCTTGCTCTCTATTTTTTATGACTATGAAAGTGATATATACTTCTCATTAAAAAAATCTTAATAGGGACGCCTGGGTGGCTCAGTTGGTTAAGCGGCTGCCTTCAGCTCAGGTCATGATCCCAGAGTCCTGGGATCGAGTCCCACATCGGGCTCCTTGCTCAGCAGGGAGCCTGCTTCTCCCTCTGCCTCTGCCTACCACTCTATCTGCCTGTGCTCTCTCTGTCCTCTCTCTAACAAAAAAAAAAAAAAAAAAACTTAATAAATACACTTCTTACTAAAAAAAAAATGAAAGTCATTCTCAGTTCTACTCCACCCCCAAAGATAAGCACTAGTAACAATTCATAAATGTTTTCATAGTTACCATCAAAACATAGACATGATTTATTTTTACCCAGTAATAAATATTAGTCATTTTTACATGGTTTTTTTTTTTCAAAGATTTTATTTATTTATTTGTTAGAAAGAGAGAGAGAGAGAGGGAGCGAGCATGAGCACAGGCAGACAGAGTGGTAGGCAGAAGCAGAGGGAGAAGCAGGCTCCCCGCTGAGCAAGGAGCCCGATGTGGGACTCGATCCCAGGACGCTGGGATCATGACCTGAGCCGAAGGCAGCCGTTTAACCAACTGAGCCACCCAGGCGTCCCATCATTTTTACATGTTTACAAAATCTTTGTAATTATAGTTTTTGCCAAAATACTTTTGTTTGGACTGGAACCCATTAAAAAAATTTTTTTTTTTTAATTTTTATTTAACAGACAGAGATCACAAGTAGGCAGAGAGTTAGGCAGAGAGAGAGAGGAGGAAGCAGGCTCCCTGCTGAGCAGAGAGGCTGATGCGGGGCTCGATCCCAGGACCCTGGGATCATGACCTGAGCCGAAGGCAGAGGCTTTAACTTACTGAGCCACCCAGGTACCCTAGGACCCATTTTTTTTGAAAGATTTTATTTATTTATTTGACAGAAAGAGAAAGAATGAGTGGGGGCGGGGCAGAGGGAGAAGCAGACTCCCGATGTGGGACTCAGTTTGAGGTCCCCGGGATCATAACCTGAGCCAAAGGCAGACGCTTAACCCATTGAGCCACCCAGGGGCTGACTGGAATCCATTTTTAAACTGATAAGAACAGATACTACACTTGATCTTAGCCAAAAGGCCGAGAAGCGATGGAATCCATTTTAATGTTTCTCTTTTCCTCTTATTAGAAATACCTTGTATTTTCGAACAATGAAGAAAATTACAAAAGGAAAGTAAGATCAACCATAACGTTGTCATTTAGAAATGATCACTATTGCAATTTTGGTGCATTTGCATCTATAAATGTAAATCTTTGTCCAGATTTTTTAGCATTTTCTTGGGATAGGTTCCTACAAGAGGAATTGGTTGGGGAGGGGAGAGGGCTTAAATATTTTAAGCCTCTGGAGATATTTCCTATCCTAAATTTCCTAAGCATGGGATTACTCGTCTAATATTTCAAATATTAGACATATTTCACAGACAGAGATCACAATCAGGCAGAGAAGCAGGTGGGGGGCGGGGGTAGGAAGCAAGATCCCTGCTGAGCAGAGAGCCTGATGGGGGCTCGATCCCAGGACCCTGGGATCATGACCTGAGCTGAAGGCAGAGGCTTTAACCCACTGAGCCATCCAGGCGCCCCACTCGTCTAATATTTCATTGTAAATGGTTACATAATATTGTTTGGTTCTGCAGTTTACTTAACTATTCTTTTACTGCTAGATGTCCAGATGTTAGGGCTGTCTCACAGGGCTGCTGAGAAACTTAAATGAGAGAACATAGTAGGGAACCCTGCTCTGGGCCTGACTCGAAGGGCAACTCCATTACCTTGGAAAGAGCAGAGATTCTGGAATTTCAAGGGACCTGGGTTCAAATCCTGATTTTGCCTGTTACCAGCTGGATACTTGTGGGCAATTTGCTCTCTGAGCTTCAGGTGCCTCCTCTGTACAATTGGGGCAACAATATCTCCCCAAAGAGTTAGTATGAGCATTAAATGAGGAAATTTATGTAAATATGATATAGAATCTTAAATGTCAGTTCCCTTCCCCTAGCCAATTGAACCTTGAATGAGAACACTAGGAAGCCTTTTTTCCTAATATGGGGGCTTCCATTCATTTGAGATGACAAGTGTAGAAGGAAATAGTCAAATTTCAGGTCTGGAAGGGATCTTAGCTTAATCCTTTTATTTTTCTTGGTGAGGAAATTGAGGCCCGAAGAACTCAGATGGCTTCCCTAAGGTCATGCAGTGATGTGAGTAGGGTGGCTGGCGATAGAATCCAGGTCTTGATTCCAGCATCCAATGTATTTTGGGCAGTCTTTCCTAGAATCTCATGGCCAGCCTATCTCTCAGAAAAGGAAGTGCTTTACATCACAGTTCATCTGAGGTCACCCTCCAGGGAGGAGAATTCCTGTGAAATTGGCTGGAGGGATTATCTCATCCTTTATAGAGTTCTGGAGACTGGGTTGGAAAGCGATTAGCTCACCTTGTCACCTTCCATTTCAGGCAAGGCAAGGATAGAGTGGCTTCCAGATGATTTGGGGGCTAGGTATCCCTAGAGGGTACCTTAAGTCTCCTCCTCTCTTTTTGGGGGGAGATGAAAAGGTGGGGGAGTGGTCACACAGGACAGGCCTGGACTAGAAACAAGGCATTAACATCACTCAAGACCGAAGCACTCCAAGGATACCTAGGGGGCTCAGCTTAAGCATCTGCTTTCAGCTCAGGTCATGATCCCAGGGTCCTGGGATTGAGACCCACATTGGGCTCCTTTCTCAGCCGGGACCTGCTTCTCCCTCTGCCTGCTTCTCCTCCTACTTTTGCTCTCTCTCTCTCTCTCTCTGACAAATAAATAAATAAAATCTTAAAAAAAAAAAAAAAGATTCTCTCTCCCCCTGCACCACCCCCATGCTTAGGTGCTCGCATGCACACACTCTCTCTAAAATAAATAATAAATAAATAAACCTTTAAAAAAGAAAAAAAAAAGAGCCCTTATTCTCAACTACTTTGCTAGATTGGCTCCACTTACTCAAAAATTCTTAGGAAGTGAGTTGATGACCTCATTTTCTCAACCCAAAGGCACATCGTGTGATGTCTGCCTCTTCCTGACTTATCCCAGGGACACTTACTCTTATCTCAGCAATAAATGGCTTACTGGAAGCCTTATCTCAGCAACAAATGGCTTACTGGGCAAGGTTAGGCTGAGCAGCCAGATCACAAGAATATATGACCAGCGGGGCACCTGGGTAGCTCAGGTGGTTAAGCTTCTGCCTTTGGCTCAGGTCATAATCCTAGGATCCTGGGATCGAGTCCCACATCGGGCTCCCTGCTCAGCAGGGAGTCTGCTTCTCACTCCCCCTCTACTGCCCCTGCTTGTGCTCTCTCACTCTCTGTCAAATAAATAAATAAAAATAAAATCTTTAAAAAATATATATGTGACTAGGGTTGACACGTAGAACCTGCCTGGAGTAGGGAGTCAGAACTGAGGCCAGGCCAGCTGAGTGCCACCTGAGGCTATTCAAGATCATGATGGCACGTCCTGCTTTCCAGCTAGACATGCACTTGATATTTTATGGTGTCTGGCCAAGTGTGATCATGGAGTCTTCAGGAGATCCTCGGGCCCTAGCATGGCAGGGAGGGTGGGGCTGAGTAGAGTGTTATGGATAATCATGGCAGCCATATCAATAACATCCTCTAGTCTGACAAGAAGAGGTGAGTTAAGATGGGGCGGATAAATGCTTTATCTTTTAAAAGATTCAGTCTTTAGAGGCACCTGGGTGGCTCAATGGGTTGAGGCCTCTGCTTTCGGCTCAGGTCGTGATCCCAGGGTCCTCGGATCCAGCCCCGCATCAGGTTCTCCGCTCAGTGGGAAGCCTGCTTCCTCCTCTCTCTCTGCCTGCCTCTCTGCCTACTTGTGATCTCTGTCAAATAAATAAATAAAATCTTTTTAAAAATAAATAAATAAATAAAAAGATTCAGTCTTTAGAAAGGAATAAGGAAGGCACTGATGGGCCAGATTTAGGAATAAGCTAAGGTCAAGATTTAAGGGACTAGAGTTTAGGATTAATCACTGGTTGTGCACCAGTGAGGAGTAGGAGGGCTGGAAGTTCATAGGCTTGATGCTGTTAATAAATAGGTAGATTAATAATCATCACATACTGCAATTGTACAATACCTTCTTTTTTTTTTTTAAAGATTTTATTTTTTTATTTGACAGACAGAGATCACAAGTAGGCAGAGAGGCAGGCAGAGAGAGAGGAGGCAGCAGGCTCCCCGCTGAGCAGAGAACCCGATGCAGGGCTGGATCCCAGGACCCGGCGATCACGACCTGAGCCGAAGGCAGAGGCTTTAACCCTCTGAGCCACCCAGGTGCCCCTCTATTTCTTTTTAAATGCAAGTGACTAACTTAACTTTTGATTGCATTGGCACAGTCAGTTGAGCATCTGACTCTTGTTTTCAACTCAGGTCATGATCTCAGGGTCCTGGGATAGAACCCTGTATTGGGCTCCGTGCTCAGCGCAGAGTCTGCTTGTCCCTCTCCCTCAGCTCCTCCCCCTGCTCTCTTTCTCTCTCTTTCACAAGGGAATAAAATCTTGAAAAAAAAATTGTCAAAGGACCAAAGAAGACATAAAAAAGATCAACAGGTACATTAAAAGATTCTCAACATTGCTAGTCATTAGGGAAATGCAAACTAAAACCTCACACCTATTAGAATAGCCATCATCAAAAAGATAAGAGACAACAAATGCTGACATGGCTGTGGAGAAAAGGGAACCCTTGTGCACTGTTCTGTTAGGAGGTTTGTAATTTGGTGCAGCCACTGTGAAAAACAGCATGGAAGATCCTCTAAAAAGAAAACACAGAACTGCCATATGACCCAGCAATTCCACCTCTGGGAATTTGTCTAAAGGAAACAAAAATGTTAACTTGAAAAGGTATTTGTACTGCCTTATTCATAGAGGCATTTGTCTTAACCAAGACACAGAAACAACTTGAGTGTCCATCGATGGATAAATGGATAGAGAAGTTGTGGTATATAAGTATATATGTGGACTATTATTCAGTCATAAAAAAAAGAGGAAATTCTACCTTTGTGGTAGCATGGATGGAGCTGGAAGGCTTTATGGCAAGTGAAATAAGTCACACGGTGAAAGATAAACCCTGTATGATCTTGCCTATGCATGGAACAATAACAGAAAAAGCCACCAAACTCATAGAAAAAGAGATCAGATTCGTGGTTACCAGAGGTGGATGTGGGGAGGGGGGAGTAGAGGAAGGGGATCAAAAGGTACAAACAATTATAAGATATATAAGTTCTAGGGATGTAATGCACAACATTACATTGGCTAACACTGCTGTATGATACACAGGAAAGATGTTATGAGAATAAGTCCTGGAGGACCTGGGTGGCTCAGTTATTAAATGTCTGCCTTCGGCTCAGGTCATGATCCCAGGGTTCTGGGATCAAACCCTGCATGATCTCCTTGCTCAGTGGCAAGCCTGCTTCTCCCTCTCCCACTACCCCTGCTTGTGTTCCTTCTCTTGTGGTCTCTTTCTGTCAAATAAATTAATTAAATCTAAAAAAAAAAAAAAGAAAGAGAGTGAATCCTACAAGTTCTCATCACAAGCAGAAAAAAAATGATTTTTTTCTTTTCTTTTTATGGTAGTTATATGAGATGATGAATGTTAGCTGAAGCAATCGTGGCGATTATTTCACAA
This sequence comes from Lutra lutra, assembly GCF_902655055.1. NCBI lineage: Eukaryota > Metazoa > Chordata > Mammalia > Carnivora > Mustelidae > Lutra > Lutra lutra. The sequence goes on from NC_062284.1 coordinate 64,121,138, forward strand.
TATATGTAAATCAAACCATTATGCTGTACTCCTTAAACTTATACAGTAAGAGTGATACAGGTTAATTATTTCTCAATAAATACGGGAAAAAAAGAGGCAGTCATTTAAAAGATGGCTATCTCGAATAAACACATTGCCAGCCACACGACTAGATAAAGAGCCAGGCTGCAATCCCTCCCACCTCACCACTCAAAGCTCCATTGTTTAAGAAATCTATGTTGCGTTTGTTTGATAACTATTTGAGTTTCTTTCTTTTTCTCTTCCTGTACTTTCAATTCCCACCCTTATGGGGTTTTTATTTTTATTTTTTAGAGATGGTGAGGGGTAGAAAGAGAATTTTAAGCAGGCTCCATGTTGGGGCTCGATTCATGACCTGAGCCAAAATCAAGAGTCAGATGCTTAAATGACTGAGCCACCCAGGCACCCCTCTTAGGGGTTTTTAAAAGATTGTATTTTTAAGTACTCTCCACCTAACTTGGGACTCAAACTCACAACCCTGAGATCAAAAGAGTTGCGTTCCCCACCTACCAACCCAGCTCGCCAGACACCCCTCCACTCTTATGTTTTAAATTCACCAATAAGGAGTGAGCTTGCAAAACCCTAAACATCCATCCTCTACCCCAATAGAAGCAGAACCCCAGGCCTGAGCTATGACCTCACTGTGTGACCCCAGGTGTGCCATGTAATTTCCAACTCTTAAAAATAATAAGCCTCATCTCTTTCAAAGTCCCCTGATGGTTATCGCTGAGGACATCTTACAATCACAAGGAGAAATCCAAGGGTTGGCCCAGCTATAGCACTAATTATTTTAGGCTGAGACTGGCACACAGCACATACATTTTCTCATCTGAAACATTTTCTGTGCCTGTATCGGTATCTGACTTCCTAATACTCACATAGACATTTTAATACATGAGGAAACTGGCTCAGAGAAGTTAAGGGTTTTTTTCCTCTGTAGCTACTTAGGGGTAAAGTTGGCCCCAGAATTCTGGTCTCTGATCCAGCATTCTTCCACTTTTGCCAGAGAGATTCCTTAAATATAGAAGGTTGGGAGCCAAAGGCATTTGGCCTGTAGGAAGAGAGTGGGTGGGATCAAGGAAGAGAGGAGCCTGGGGCAGGCATGTGGAGATGGACAGAAATTCTCCCTCTCACATGTTGGTTGGAGACTCCATGATCCAGAAACTCCAATACTAGATATATACCCGAGAAGAATGAGTGCACTAGGTGCAACAAAGACAGGTACGAGAATGTTCATTGACGCTTTATTGAGAATTATCAAAAACTAGAAACAACCCAAATGTCCATCAGTGGAAGGAAGGATAAACATTTTGGCACATCTCTATAATGGAATACAACTCAGCAATGAAAATGAATATACTATTGATAACACATAATATGGATGAATCACAAAGACATTCTGCTTAGTGAAAGAAGCCAGTTTCCAAAGGATACATTCAGTATGACCAAAACTAATCTGGAGTGACAAGAATCACATCAGTGGTTGCTTCTGCTGGTTGGGAGAGACTGACTGGAAAGGGTACAAGGAAGTTCCTGGGGTGATGGAAATGTTGTATGTCTTGACTTGGGTAGTGTTACCACATGTACATGTAACTTTAAGATTTGTATCCTTTGCTGTATGAAAATTATACCTCAATTTATATTTAAAAAACTAAAGCTCAACTTTTTAGGAAAGGGTCAATTACAGACGGAAAAGGAAGTGTCTCAAAGAGCCCAGTGTGGAAGTGACATCCCAGGCTGCCTCCTGTGGGGGGTGACCAACTTTATCAGAGTTGCCTGGGACTGAGGGGTTTCCGAGGACAGGAGACCTTCGGTGGTTGTACAGGGAGAGCCCTGAGCAAACCAGGACAGCTGGTCACCCCGCTCCTGTGGAAGTAGGGAATTAAAAGGGAGTTCTCGGCATCTGGCAGACAGGCTAGACTACCTTGGTCTCAGAGCCCAGAGGTTATTCCACAAGCTCAAAGAGGGGCCACAGAAAGATCACAGCAGCAGGCATTACTAGATGACCATGGGAACATCAGGACTAGGGAGCCATGTTTGTTCTTTGAGCTCTCCTTAGGGGCAAGAAGGGGTTGGGGGTAGAGCTGGAGGGACAAGGCCTCAGACACTGAATAGAGGCAGTTTGACTGTCCAGGTTCTAAGCATCATGGCTTCTGAGGTAGGCTCTGAGGTGAGTCTCACTTAGCTCTCTCTTCACATCAGATATCCCCACCCCATCGTCCCTTAAATGCCTCGGTCAGGAAAATACCAAAGAAACACACTGATTTTGTGCAAGGAAAACAGAGACATGGGGACCTATCAGAGGCAAACCCTATTGTATCTCTTCACCTCTACAGATGTTACAAGGCAGGGGCTGTCTCCACACTGCTTTTGTTTGCCATAACCTGCTGTGACTTGAGCTGAAGGGGTCTTTTCTACCTTCTCAGATACGGCCATGAGGGAGGGGCTCTTCCAGCTTTCTAGCTGAGGCCTGAGGTGGATTCTGACAAAGAAGATGCCAACAGGGCTGGTCCACAGAGGGGAAACAGGAACCAGGAACTTCTCAGAGGTTCTCAGAAGTTCTCATAGTGGTGCACGAAGTGGGCCTGGTCCTGCCTGTTGATGAGCTGACAGGCCTTCTCTACATTCTTGGTCATTCCTGGAGGGCCACAGCTGAACACTCCAATCTTTGGTACCTGTCAAGTGTGTTGAGGAGAATGGTTGCAGAGAGGAGAGGCCTGAAAGCTTAAGATGCTCACCCCCTGGGAAGAAGCTGCTTCCAGTTCACTGGAATGACCAGCGAACTGACCCCCGGCCCGAAGCGGGAGGCTGAGCTGGGGGCAGCAGGGGGTTGGGCTTGAAGCCCTCCTCCAACTCTTGATCCTATCCTGGGGCTGACATGGGGTAGTCCTCCACTCAGATTACATCTATAGGGTGCTTGAGGGCAGGATATCCTGGCAGGGGAGGGCCAGGGTCCCAGGACAGGTGGGGTGGGACTGACCTGCGGGTGGACCTCCTGCAGGGACTTAAAGAAGCGCTCGAACGGGGGGCGGCCGAAGTGGGTGATAGAGCGCAGGCCGGTGAACAGACTCCGGTTCAGCACCTTCTGGAAGTGCCGCTCACAGATGTACTGGGAGAGGGAGTAGAGGAGGAAGGGCGCCGCCAAACGGAGCCAGAGTTAACTCTAAGTCTAGATGGTGGCCCACCTAGCCGCCCTGACTGCCGGCCCTGCTCTACCAGCATGGTGGTCCTGAGGTCAAACTTCTCGGCCAGCTGGGTGATGTAGATATGCACGGACACCAGGTCCTGGCAGTCATTCTCCTCCACCTCCCGGATGATGTCAGCCAGCCACTCAAACTGCCGCTGGGTTCGCGTCACCCAGATGAAGTAGATCTGGGGACACATGGCTGGAGCTCAGGACCTGGCTCCAGTTACGGTTCCTCTACTCCAGATGCCTTCACCCAAGAGGCCAGAAAGCCTCCGACCACCCACATAAACCAAATGTTGGCAGCCCCACAGGCTTTTAACCAACAAACTCCAGTAGAGGCCCTTCTGTCTATACCTCCTACCCTCCCTCAAATGTTGAGCACGTGGACAACAGCGTATGAATGACCCCAGCAGAATCGGTGTCTAGAAGCTGAGGGCTTTTCCGCTTATTGTTCTGCTGTGACGTGGGGCCACAATCAGGCAGTCTGTCCCCTTCAAAGGTTGGGAAAGAGACACTCACCTTTTTACAGAGCATTTGGCTACCCAAGGATGACTTGAAGACCAGGTCTTTGAGAATGGAGGCAAAGGGGGTGACCCCAATGCCCCCTCCCACCAGCACTGACACCTCAAACTTATGCCATTCCTGGTGGCCCTCTCCAAATGGCCCATCGAGGTACAGCTGCAAGAAGAGTGGGTTGGAGTTAAGCTCCACCACCACAATAGTTCTGAAGCGAGAGTTGGGAGGCAGGGAAAGGCGGGTATGTTTATAGAGTGAGGCGAAAGGGGGTACCATGGCATTACCTGGAAAGACTGGTCTCTGAATTGGGGGAGGGGAGGGACGCTGGGGAGCCTGGGGCTGCAGGGCAAGGCCTGCTAAGGGGATGTGGGGTGGGTAGCTCATCTGGCCTGGGTCTGGTCACCTTTGGGTATTTGGCACAGCCATCTCCTGTTGGAGGTGAGTAGATCTCCCTGAGCCGAATGGTCCAGGGCCCTGCCGCCCGGATGTGCAGGCTGAGCGTGTCCTCGTGGGGTGCAGAAGTCAATGTGAAGGGGTGGTACTCAGTGGTCCCCAGAGCCAGACAGGCAATCCGCACCCACTGTCCTGACTTGTACTCAAAGCCTTGGGGCCGCTGGAACTGTAGGTGGGTCACTCCTGGGGGTCATGGGCAGGCAAGGGCAGGGATCAGAAGGCTTGCTCCTAGTATCTGAGGACAGGTAGATACCCTGTCTTCTCCACACGCCTGAGGCACAGGGAGTGGGCATATATGGTCTGAGCAAGTGGAGTTCCTGGGGGTGGGAGTTGGAGGATCCCCTTCTCTCTTTCCTGGGTAACCCAAGAGCTGAGTTTCTCTGCTCCTGGTTCCAACTCTCGCCTCCCCTCCACTCCTTATTCCCACAAAATGCCTAGGCCCTATATCACTGTCCTGAATATTGGTCTACAGGTCAGGGGACCTCGGGGTCCCCAAGGACCATCTCAGTGTTTACCAAACCTCTACCATTTGAGAATTACCTTTGTGATGGGCCATTTCTGCACACCTCTGCACTATTGTTTCCCTAATACTTTTATTTAAATTGACTTACTTTTTCAATTTGATTTACCCTGACAAACTTCAGCTCTTAAGTTAACTTAAGATGGGTGGAAAACCAGTACCATGTGTTCTGAATAGAAGGCAGCACATTTTATCAGATTTTAGCTGGATACTATTTGGTACCTGACCGTGGCTGAGCTTCAGGCCCGTTCTCTCGTTGTTAAAAAAGTTGATTAAAAAAAAAAAAAAAGTTGACTTGCGAGTACTGGAGAGTACAAAGGGTATACTAACACCATGCTGAGCTTTTGTCCTTGAGTAATCTTAATTGACATAAAGTTGAAATGAGGTTAATTTTCTTACTTGTTCTTGAAGATTAGATGGTCCCACAATACCTACAATCATCTGCCAGCATCTACAGTGATGTGAATCCCCATCTTGGTCAACATAGACTCTCAAAAACAGACTCTCGAAATGTGGGCCAGTTGCCCATCTCTGAATGGGGGGTTATTTGTGGAGAAGGAAGAAGTATATATGGTTCCCTAAGGTGCACTCAGGCCACACATAAGGCGGGGGGTCTGTGTTGTCCTTAAACGTCTCTGTATGCACTTCCAGCTGCCTTTTCTCATGGTTACTTCTCCTTGTTTGCAAGTCGTCCTTGGGGCAAGCATAGCCCTTTCTGGGGCTCTGTTTGCACCAGGAAAGGCACAGGTTTCCCAAAGGGCTCTCAGAAACCTGGTGGTCTGGAGGCCTAGGGAGCTGTCTCCACATATCCCTGGAGTTCACTTCTACTGCTCCCACCCTGGGGTCAGGCTGGGCCTGGTACCTGAAGGCAGCAGCTCAGCCTTCACCACGCTGATCTCCACCTTTTTCCGGCTCAGGCTCACCAGCTTGTCTCCCACATAGATCAGTGCCGGGACCAGGAAGTAGATGTGGAAACGGGGCAGCTGGATCAGGCCAAAGCTGCCATGGATAATAATCTGGAGAAAAGTCCATTTAGTACAGCTCAGGCCCAGCCAGGCATCCCCACCCCCCGCACTCCCCTTGCCCAGACACTTCCTGCCTGGGCCCTCGGCCTGGGTTGGGTCAATGAAGCCAGTATAGACTTCACAGACTGGAGTCTCTGACCTCAGGGTCTCACTCTGAGATCTTAGGTCCAGTTCAGCCAGCTCCCTATCCCCTCATGAGTGCTCATCCCTGCCCTGTGGCCTGGCCCCGCCCAGAAGAAGCCCTCACCAGCACATAGAGCAGGATGTAGAGGTGGTGGGTCAGCCAGAAGCCCCGGAAGCTGCGGCGCCGGAAGTGGTGGGAGGCAAAGACATACATGATGGCCAGGACCAGGAGCAGCAGCACCCCCGTCATACCTGGGAGCAGGGGAAGAGGCCCAGAGAATGCTCTCAGGACCTCTGCATGGGCTGAGAATAAAACAGAGCATGCCCCCATCCTACCCTCCTTTTCCGACCTCCCACACTGCCAGAACAGCTTAACTGCAGCTGGGGCCTGTCCTGGAGACGAGAAAGAAACCATGACCACTACAAACAAGGAGGTACTCATGGGAAGAGGAAGTCAAGCAGAAATCCTCAGCTAGAACCCCCAGACCCCACATATAGCCCCACTCCCTACCTGGGACCGTCTGGAAGAACCACCAGTAGAACTTTTGGGGAAGCTGGGATCTGTGGGACAAAGGCATATGGAGCTTCTGGCTGGGTCAGGACGACCACCGCCCACCAACTGTCACCATGTGATGCTGCTCCCACCAGCACTGACTGCTGAGCTTCCTGGACCGCCACCACTCAGATGGCCAGGGGTCCACCCAAGGAACATGGCACCCAGCCTCCCACAGGTCTACCCTCCGCTCTCTTGGCCATTCTTCCTCCTGTGTTATCTTGAACTCTCCTACCACAGCTGACATTTGCTTCCTTGAGTGCTTGGTTCATATTCTGTAAGCTCCGTGGGGGCGAGGGTGGGGCTCTGCTCTGCTCATTGCTCTAATTCCTATGCTCAAACAATGTCAGGCACATAGTAAAGACTCAGTAAGTATTTGCTGAATGAGTGTGTGAATTTGGCCTGCCTGTTCTCTGCACCTGGATGGGCCCATAAGATGTGCTCCATAGATGTTTGCCCAGTGAATGGAGGATAGGCTAAGATGCCATGCTCTATGCCAGGCACACGCGCGAAAGGGTCTCTGATTCATCTCCTGAACACCTTTCCCAGATAATTAAGGCCAGCTTCCTTCCATGGCAGGCAAGTCACTTTCAGCTTCCCCAGCAGGGTTCTCACCCTCATTCAAAGACAGAGCAGAGTGTCCACAGCCATCTCTTGCTTTTCCATTATGCCCTTTGGCCTGCCCAAATGTCCCAAGGGGGAGCCCTCCCCAGAACTGACCCATCGTTCACAAATACGTTGGGAAAGACGCAGGCCAGCAGGCTGAGGGGACTGACGGAGAAGATGAAGACATTGACCGCGTGGCCAGCACTGTGCAAAACTGAGAGAGACCCCATTCAAGATGCCACCCAGGCCCGACCCTACCTCCCACCCTGAGGGATAGAGGACGCCCAGGGGGACAGATGGGGGGATGAGTAGCTCCAGTCTCCTCACTATTTCCCCCACAGGTAGACCCAGGAGGTTACAGCAATGGGGGTGGGAGAGGGGCCCCAGGAGCCACGGACTGGCCAGGACAACAGCAGCCATGGCAATCCAGCGGTGGAAGTCCACAGCGGCATCAAAGGGCACATAGCGGTGGAGGAAGGTCTCTCTCAGGAAGGTGATGAGGTTGCGGCACATGGTGAGCAGGATGTAGGAGAACATGAAGGAGATGCTGGCAGCTGTGCCCCGGGACAGGATGATGCCCACAAAGGTGGTCTCCGCAATGCCCGAGGGTGGCGAGGCAAAGGCATAATCTGGGGAGAGGGCAAGGGGTGGATCAGCACGGCCCAGAGGTTGGGGGCCCGGGCCTGAGTTGGCACACCTGGGCTCCAGTGGAAAGAGCCCCCAGAAGGCTCTCCATGTCTCCCTTCCCACTGCCCGCAGCCCGGAGCTCTTACAGTAGGCGCGCTCTGCAAACAGGCCCGCACAGATGGCTGAGAAGACTGCCACACACACGATGTGCCGCCGGTAGTTCTCCACGAAGCGCTTGTACTGCCGAAGCTTCTGGGCCAGGAGGCCCCGCTGCATCTTCTCCTTCAGCGCCTCCGTGTACAGCCGGGGAGTGGACCCTGCCACCCTGCAGCTGTGGGAGGCACTGGCCATGAGACCCCAGGGTCCCTAGCATCCCCTGAATGCCGCCCCATGAAGGAGACCTGGCAGGGTTAGGAGGGGCCAGAACAGATGAAGGAAACAGCACCTGGTGAGCAGACCCCAACTTGTACCTGTCATCTTTATTTGCTCCATCTACGCCCACTCTTCTGTCTCCCCATTACTCCACCTCATCTCTCTCTGTCCGACTGTCCTTCCCTCTTGCTATTCCCTGCACAGGCCTTGCAGCTGTGCCCAAAGCAGGCAGGAGCCAAAAGACCCCCTACTGCCATCTCAGTCTTGCCTCTGCGTGCCAGGCCCTATGCCTGAAGATGAGGGTGCAGAGCTGGGAAGATGTCAAAGAATCATTGACTCTGTGTCCCACCGGTCAGGGAACGAGACACATGACCTTGTGTGTCCAGGAGGAGGAGGCCGGGCCCAGAGACTCTGAGGCTTCTCCCCATGTTTCCTTGGGCCTGATGTTCTGGAAAATACTCACTTTTTGCCAAACCTCTTCTTCAGCCCAGGGCCTCCGAGCTCTGAGGCTTCTGAGGGAGGGAGCTCTAGTTTCTGGGAGCAGGAGCTGAGAAATGGAAAAATGGGGCTTGTTCTCTCCTTGTCTTTGCAGCCAGGAGAAGAACCACCAGATCAGAACTTCAGAAGATGGGGATGGATCCTGGGACCCATGGGCTGCCCACAGAACCTGCCCATAAAACTGGTCAGAGAGAAGCCAGGCAAGAGAGGCAGGGCAGAATGAACGAGTACAATCTGGTCTTCTGTTTTAGAAGATTCTGTCCTGGAGTGGCAAGGAGCGAGCCAGGCTCCTGAGCCACATGAGATGTGGGAAGCAGTGGAATTTGGGCCAGGATCGATCATGGACTAAGAGCTACTTTCAGAGGGCAAATATCTGGTCCCAGGGACTAATGCAGCCAGTCCTCCTTCCTTCACTTCTCTTCAGGGGACCTGCTGATACCCCATTCCTGCTCACCGTTCCCCAGGAGTCCGAGTGATGAATGAGACTCGACAGCTGATGTTTGGTTTAAAGATGTCACCAACACCTGAAGTGAAGAACGAGAGTCTGGACAGGCTTCCCCACCAGGGCGGAAGCATGGGAGACTGCCTCCGACCCCGCCACCCCACTTCTCTAGGAAGGCTGCCACAGCACTTGCCAGTGACTTTGTCACATTCTCATCTCTTGTTCCAGCCTTGTTCCCCTCACTGCCCACACTGAGCACCCATTGTGCACAGGGCAGTCACTGCTCGGCGAGGTAGTGACTTGGTACACTTGGGAAAGGGGACCACTGCAGGCAGATGCAACCCTGCATCCTTTGTATAAAGAAAATAATGCCTCTTCCTCTGACTAGGTGTATCCCAGGCAGTGCACACGAGCTCAGTGAGTGGCATGTAGGCTGGATTTCAGCCCACCCCCTGACCTCTCAGTGGGCATCTTTGTCCAGTGCACAAATGGTACAGCTGTACGTAACACCCTTGATGACAAGTGTTTGGCTCTATACCAGGCACAAAAGACTTGGGGAGACATACAATCCAGGTCCTATCCACTCTCATGTTGAAGGAACACCCCTCCCTGACTCCTACAACTTCTTACATACACACACCTCCACCTCTGACGCAGAGCTGCGTGCGGCGGAGCTCGCTGTCATGGTCCCGCAGCATGAAATGGAAGTCTTCCCACGTCAGCTCCTCCTTATCCTGGAAGCCAGACTCCCGGAACATGGACTCCACCACCTCTGTCAGCTGGGCCTTGGATAGGCAGTTGTTGGAGATCTCAATGAAGGACCTTGGGGGAGGAGGAGAGACAGAGCAACCTGTCATCCAGCAAGGTCAGTTTCAGGCAGGAGCAGGGTGGGGCGGGCCCCAGATTATCTCATGTGGTTACCAGTGACCCGGGAAATGGCACTGAGAAGGTGTTCATCTAGCCTGCTGCTGATGTGAAGCTGGGTGGGGCGGCCAAGGGTTTGAAATTGAAAGCGACCTTGACCAATTACAGAAGGCGGCCCTCAAATGAGGGGGCATTGAGAGTTGGGATAATTGTCCATTTAGTGTAGGGACACGTCCAGATGGGCCATGGGCTTCTCACATGACAGGCTCTCTGCCCACTCTCTTGCCTTAATGCATCCCATGCCGCCGCTGGCCTCCCCCTTTCACAGTCCAGTGAGGGCACAGATGGCCTGGGTGTGGGGGAGGAGATGTAGCTACAATGTTTGCTGCTTCCTTGTGCCAACACCCCAGGGCCCATGCAGGAGTGTCTCCACACCCCATTTGATAGCACCAGACTGGCAGATGCAGTGGCCACACTCTTTTTATAGGCTGAACTTTGGGACACAAATCAACCAACCATGCACATTTGTGTGAGTCCCACAGAAGACATCTGTGCACATGGCCCAGCAAACACATTTCAAAAATGCATCATCTAAGCGAGACTGAGCAGGATTCATAACTGGGTAGGAGGAGATGGTGGTTGCTCAGCCCTAGGGAACAGGGACCCTCTCCTGGATTCCCTAGAGTCTCACCCGGGCCTGGGCCTACCATGGCACCCCCAGTGAGGGATGGACTGCAATCGGCTTCACCCTTGCCTTTTAAAGATTGATTGATTGATTGACTAGAGAGAGAGAGAGAGCAGAGGTCAGGGGGAGGGGCAGGGGGAGAGGGAGGGAGAGAATCTCAAGCAGGCTCCAGGCTGAGCATGGACCCAATGCCGGGCTTGATCCCACAACCTTGAGATCACGACCACTTAACCGATTCAGCCACCCCAGCAGCTTCACCCCAGCCTTTTAGAGGCCCATGCCCAATTGTGGGGATCTGGGGTGCAAGAGGGATGCAGCAGTTCGGGGAAATGCTGAAGGCAATGGAAAGGTAGAAAAGGTAAAAGACTCCGCACCATTTTATGCATTCTATTTATTAATTTTTTCACTTATTCCATGTGATCCAGGTAAGTTTGTATTTAATACCTGCTGTGTGCCAATCACAGTGCAGAAGAGGTGGATTCCGCGGGAAACAAAAGAGAAATCAGACCCTTGACCTTACGGAGCTGAAGGGGGCTATGTAACCGGAACAGTGTTTTTTTTGGAATAAGAAGTCCATGCACTCAAAACTGGTCTTTATCAGCACACCCTAACCAGAAATAGCTTACGCAAGAGGAAGAAAGAGGGTTGGAATATAGAGGAACTTTCTATATTTCTCCTCCTGTATGTCACAGTGATTAATACAGGAAGAATGACCAAGCTCATCTTGGTCATTATTTCACAGGGCAAAGCACAGTGTTATGTACAGTGGACAAGAGTTTATAAAGGTCCAAAGGCATCCAAAAGGGGGCTGATAGAATTTTGTTATTGATCATATTGGTTTGGCTGTTGTTGCTTGTCTGTCTGTCTGTTTGTTTTTAACTAGGGAGGGAGAATTTTCTGGCTGGTACAGACAGTGCAGATAACAGACCCTCCTAGAGGCAGGGGCCTGACCAGATAAACTTCTTATGAAGCTAGATGCTCTTCGAGTCTAGGAGGATGCAGCTAAGCCAACTTTCAGTACAGATGGTCACATACCCTCCTCACCCACCCTCTGATTTGACCTGTCTCAAATAGCAGGGAGTCTAAGAACTGGAAGGGCCCACACCATACCGCATCATGGTGAAGAACTCATCCTTGGAGAGGAAGCCATTTGCGTCAAGGTCATACATGGTGAACATCAGGCGGGACTTGTCCTCTGGAGAGCCTGGGAAGAGAAAGAGAGATGCAGGTCACCTCTGCACTGAAAGACTGCGGGTTCCTGGAATGGCCCACCCTTCCCCTACCTTTCATGAAGACCACCAGGATGTCCAGAAACTCCCGGAAGGACAGGTAGCCATTGCCATCTTTGTCAGCCAGGGAGAACATGGACTCCACAAACATGTCCTGGGGCTTGAGGCCCAGGGACTCGGCAAACTCAGCTCTGCTCAGCTCACAAGTCAGGGCCTCCCGTACTTTCTGGGATGAGTCCAGGGGCAGGGTCCCTGCATCTGCCTGGTCGATGTCCAGCACCTGCCCCCGGGCAGCAGCACAGGGAGGGAGAGAGAATGAGGTGAGGCCTGGGATGGGTGCAGTTCAGTGACCCTTTCCATCTCCCCAAAGTCCAATTTAGAAAGGGTGAGCCCTGAGGCTACTCCCGGTCCTTAGATACACTTCTGACTTGGGCCTTGGCTCTCCTGTTGAGGGGGTGACTCCAATTTCTAGCAGCCAGCCCATTTTCTCCCTGGACCCAAGATCCAGGAGATTTATACAGTAAGGAATGGTGCTAGCTGGGTGTGGTGGGTTTGGCGGGTCAGGCAGGGAGTGAGTGGCAAAGCTCTGATTCAGTCAAGGCTGACTGTCTCCAGCCCACAGACCAGAAGCTTAGTTCACCCCAGGTAGGATCCTGTCCAGCCATGTCCCATCTCCAAAAGACACAGCCATGGCACCTGGGCAAACAGGTGTCTGAAGAAGATCTCCAAGATGCGGCCCCGCTGCTGCTTGGTCACAGCCCTCCTGAACAGCTCTTTCTCTCTCATCTCAGCCACATCAAGGCCTAGAGCCCACTGCGGACAGAAGTCCCGCAGGTGCTTCACGAAGATGCTCCGCTCCTCCTCAGAGTTAAACAGCAGCACCTGGGTGGGAGGAAGCCCGCAAAGTGCCCGGAGCTCCAGCTCTGGCTCAGCCTCCCCTCAAAAGGACCTTGAGTTGAGGGAAGACGAGAAAAGTTGTCCCCTGCCCCCTCCCTCCATCCAGGCTGGAACCAGATGAGTGGCCCAAGGGGGTCAGAGGGAGCGTCACGTGGAGTGCTGGGTCTGCCTCTCCCCAGCACTGCCTTCACAGAGAAGCTCTGAGCTGAGGAGAGGGTGAGCTGACAGGACTTGCTTTGAGAGGGGAGACTGGTGAGCATTCCAGGTAGGGGAGGCAGGATGGCCATACCAGGTCATACTCCTTGGGGATCTTGAGCAGTAGGGCGCGACGTCCGTGGTCGCCCGAAAGGATGAGGTTGACCTGCTGTGGGGACCGCAACTGGACCGTGCGAAGCACAGAGAGCCGCCTGTCCAGGATCTGCAGGCGCCTGTCTGGGAGCAGTTGGATGGTGATGGGATAGCTCTTCTCCCTGGGGCCCGGCCACTCCATTGCTGGGGAAAGGACAGTTGGGCAGAGCGGTTCAGCAGAGGTAGGTACCCAGGCCCCGACCTCAAGCGAATTCCACTCTACCAGTCTGAGCAGGCACGCCAAAGCCTGGCTTTCTCCCCATATCTGTAACCTGGTTTTTCTCCCAGGGCTCCCTATCTGGCCCCCAGCTCCCTCACTCCCCTCAGCCCCATCTCACCTGGCATACCATCTTTGGCTGCTTCTTTCTTCACACTCTCTTTGCCTTTCTTCTGTAGCCTCTTGCGCTCTCGGCTCCGGAAATGGGCCACCACACCAGAGATAAGCAGACTCACTGAAAGGGATCAGAAGGGGACTGTGGAAAGGGGAGCCCCTTGCCTGCAGCTTCACTGAGGGTTCTGCTGCTGCCCCTCCCTCACAGGGTCCCCTGAGCCAGGCTTCGACAGTACCAAGAAGCTCATGCCACAGACCAGCAGGTTATGAGGGGCAAGGACAGTCGGCGGGTGCAGGGATGGCCAGGGGAAAAAAGGTGGGTGAGCATGTGGAAAGCTCACCTAGCGGAAGACAGCAGAGAGCCACAATGGTAATGCCAAACCCAGGACCACTGCCCTCGAAGTAGTCCAGTATGGTCAGGGGCACACAGCGGGGCAGGCCTTGAGTTGTGAGCTGCCAAGGCTGAGGGCAGGGGGCACCTGAGGGAAAGGACACAGAAGACCTCAAAGTCAGCATCTCACTCAGGGCCAGGGACTCCTCCTCTTTCTCCTGTAAAGAACTAGGTACAATTCCCCTTCCAGGCCCACCTCTCTAGGGCTTGTTCCCCTCAAAAAGTTCCCTTCCATATCCTGTTCTCAGCACCCACCGCAGCCTGACCACAGAGTGCAGCCTGCAAACTACTCCAGTCCTACTAGGGGAGGCAGCCTAATGCAGGCTTCCCAGCACCACAGCAAACAGGCTGCCTGGCACCTGCTTCCCCGGACAGGACCAAGTGCTCCTGTCCCCCATCCTTGGTCCTCTCGCTGGTTGCCATTCGCTATGTTCTCCCAGGCCACCCACCGTCCTGCCAGATAAAGACGTTGGGCTGCAGGGCACTGGGGTCCACGTTGGTAACAGCCACCAGCACATCCCAAAGGGTGGTGTTTCTGATTTCTGTGATTTCCTCTTTGGAGAACAGCCTAAATTGGAGAGAGTCAGGAATTGCTGGAATGGGAAGGGGCTGCCAGCCTCCAGCAATCTGGGACCCAGGGCCTCAAATGAGGGAAGAGACCCAGAAGGGCTGAGGAGGAGGAGGAGGAAGGCCAGCTGGGAATCAAGGGCCTATGTCAGCCACTGACGTTACACGCAGGCGGCCTGGGGCCCAGTCCAAGGTGAAGTCTGAGGAAGGGACCCAGGCAGGCCTTACCCATTCCCGGTGTTCTCAAACCAGTAGCGGTCGCCATCCCGCAGCCGCACAAACTGGTCGAGGATGATGGTGCTGAAGAGGGGCCCAGGGTCCCCATGGCTCTCCAGAAGCCCCCCGGGGAGCAGCTCCAGCCGGGACAGGTCCTGGTTGTACAGGGCAGCTGTGGCCTCCAGCACCTGGGCACCATGGGAGGTGAGGAGTGTGTGTGTGCCCGTTTGTGTGTGTGTGTTTGTGCACGCCCATGTGCACGTTAGGGAGAGCACTCGCTGTTGCTCCCTCCTTCAAACACAGGACTCCGTCAGCTGCCTATCTTGCTGCTCAGGCCCGAGGGGGTCTCCTCTTCCTAGGCAGTCCCCCTCAGGAGTGGCAAGTCCGATGGAAGGACCAGTGTGTCCCTGCCCAGGCTAAGACCACCATTAAGTGCCTGAGGACCATATCCTCTGACCACCAGTGCCCAGACTATCTGGTCCCAGTGATGAGCAGCTCCAAGGTCACCCAATTCATTCCTGCAGGAGGGAATCTGCAGAAATAGGACACTGGCACCCAACCCAGGCCACCCTGCAGGAGTGGTACAGTGTAGTGGTGAGTAATGTACTCTGGAGTTGGTTGGCTGAATTTAAATCCTGTCTCTAGAGCTGACTTAGCGGCTATGTCATTGGTAAGATAAGGATGATGAAAGTTTCTACCCTATAGCATTTTTGATATAGATTAAATGAGTTACATGTATACAGGTCTTAAAACAAGAAAGTTTTAGCTCCTATTGCCATCATTACTATTTCTTACCTGGGGGTCCACACTGGGGTTGATGTGACTCCAATTCTGTGGGGTATCCAACCCCAAAGCCATCAGGGCTTGGGTATAGCTGGGCAGTCCCATATCTCGGCCACGTTGGATACTGCTGGCCACGTAGTCTGTGCGGGAGAACTTGCCAGGGCCAGGCCAGTAGTCTGAGAAGGAGAGACACCAGGCTATAGGGCTGAATCGTCCTGACCCTTCTTCGCCCAGCAACCTTACATTAGGCTGTTGGCACTACCTGTCCCTGGCACACTCCCCTCATGTGACCTGTGCCCATATCAACCTTGCCTCTATGTGGGAGCAATGTTACCATGTGTGATCAAGGGCAATTTTTTTTTTTAAGGGCAATTTTTCTGGCAAGAATCTTCCCCTGGGACTCAAGATTGTTCTAATCACCAAGCAGTATATTCCCTGTTCTTTACCTCCTCAACCTCAAGACGGGACTGGATGAAAATCTTTAGAGACCTAAGCACCAAGGAGATTGTGCTGTTACCCCTCTCCCCTACATATTCAGACACAGGTTAATTTAGAATGAAAAACCACATTAAACTCAAATTAAGCAAAAAAAAAAAAAAAGTTAAAAACGTTTTCTTCTAAGAGCTATTTGCAGCGTGTATATCTGTGCTTCTGCATTGTAGGTACCCTAGGGTCTGCCTGTTGGTTCACTCAGGAGGGTCCCCAGGCTCCCGAGCCTCTGGCCCTTATCCCCTCTGGCTCCCAAGCTCACCCCTCAGATCTTCAACCACTATCCTGTCCTCCAGCTCTGAAATCTGGGAGGCCATTCCCAGTAGCAGCTGATCCACGGCCTGGGCACTGTTCAGGCTGGCATTCTGGAAAAAAAAAATAATAATAATAACACATTCAGGATAGGCTCTTGGACCTCTTCCTGAAGCCTGGTCCCTGTCACCCTAAACCATGCAGTACCTCAGGACTGAGAGCTCTTGGCCCGTTCTCACTCTTGAGCTGCTGTCTCCAGATAATTTTCTGATCATTCCCCCCTTCATCTCCTACTATCTGGAGTGGCAACACCCAAGATCTGGAATGGTTGCTTTTCCCAGCCTGTGTGCCAAGACCGACATTGACCCACCGTCCCCTGACCCAGACCCCAGGCTGACCTCCCGACGCCAGTAGCTGTTGCAGACCCTGAGAGCTGGGGAGCGGCCAAAACCCTCATTCAGGACCATCTGGAAATGACAGCTGGCATTTCTGAAATGGGGAATCAAAGATGGGATGAGAACTCAGGGGGAAAGCTGAGATGAGGTTGAATGGGGTGAGGGACTCTGAGGGGTTTGGCCAAGACTGAGGACAGAACTTCTTTGAACACAGCAGGGATGTGGCAATATGTGTGGATTGAAGGTATAGGTTGCTCTTTGTCCACCTAGAGTGGGAAGGGAAGGAGGGACCAGAGTAACAAGCTGCTGGACAAATCCTGTTGTCAGCAACTAAAGCTCAGCCATTAGGAGGGGTTGTTAAGGTTGAAACTCCTACCCCCTGGGTCTTATTTAGGGTTTCAAATCTGCTTCTCTTCCCCCTTTAAACTGTGGAGGTGTATAAAAGTCTCCAGGTCCCTAAGGTCCTTGACCCTTTACCTCTGCCAGTGTGCTATGCCCTCCCACTGCCAGCCTCTCCCTCACCTCATGTAGACGCCAGGAGGCACCATGGTGGAGAAGAACTGCTCAGACGCTGCCAAGAACTCTGGGGAGATGCTGGGATCCAGGAAAGAACGATACCCTGCCCATCAGGGGTAAGAAGATAAACAGACTCCTTATCACATTCTGCCATCACATGCAGCCACCTGTCTTCTTTCCCCTGTATATCCTAACCATTGTCCCTCACTGTCCCCCCACCGCAGTCCAGGTGTCCCCCCCAACTCCTTTACCTGTATAACCTGGGGGTGTTTTCTGCAGGAAGCTGGGCAGCCACTCATACAGAGCTATGTTCTGAGGGTCAAGACAGGGCAAAAGGGAGGCAAGTGCTGGAGCAGCCACGCTGAGAGCCGTCTGAGCCCAAGGAAGGCTTCGGTGGGAGGTGAGGGCCAGGCAGGGGCAGTCAGGAGGGAGGCAACTCCAACAGGACAGGGGCAGAGGCCTGTCCCCCACTGGGAACATGGGATGGCAGTGGGCTATTAACTAATAACCACAGCCAAGTCTCGTGTATAATGGCCCTTGGCCTGCTCCTCATCTTCGGGGTCCATTCCTAGACGTTAGCTCCAGTTCTGGGGGCTGTTTGTGTGAGGATGGAGGGCTCTGCGGGGCAGCGGAGTCTCCCGCGCAGCAGCCGGGTGTGTGGGTGTGTGTGCGCGCGCGCGCGGGGTGTGTGTGTGTGTGTGTGTGTGTGGTCACCGAGCGGGGGAAGGCGGGGACGGGGCGTGTGACCGACCTGGTAGGTGGCGATGACCCTCTTGCGCGCGTGCTGGAACAGCTCCTCGTCCCCCCACTGCGGGTGCTCGCGGGCCAGCCGCTGCGCGCACAGGTTGTGGTAGCGGAACCACAGCAGGCCCAGCGCCTGCAGGAAGGGGTCGCGGTTCCCTCGCTCCGCCCCGAAGGCTGCACGCGACGCGGGGCCGCAGGGCGCCGGGGCCGCAGGGGGAGACGTGAGCGGCGGAGTGACCGCCAATGTGGCCACCCGCAGCCCGCAGCCCGCCCCGGCCCGCCCCGCGCCCCGGCCGCCGCAGCCCGCCCCGCCGCCTCACCGTACAGCCCCCGGGGCCCGCGCTGTCCGGTAGCCGGGTCGGGCGCAGTCCACATGAGCAGGGGGCTTTGCGCGTCCCGGGGGAAGGCGGGGTCGGGCCCGGACGCCAGCTGTCCCCCCGAGAAGCTCCGCAGCGCGTCGCTCCAGGAGTGCGAGGAGCCATAGATGGCGCTGCCGTCCAGCCAGCCCGTCACCTCGTTGGTCTGCGGGGGCACCGCAACGGTGAGCCGCCAGGGTGAGCCGGGGGTCGGGGAGCGGAAGCGGGTATTGGTGGGCGAGGGGGTGGGAGCCTCTCCCCGCCCCGCCCCGCCCCGCCCCGCCCTGTCGGGCCGCGACCCCGCGACCCCGGCCGCCTAGTCTCACCAGGTCGCGGGGATTACTGGGACTCCGTCCGGTCTCGGGGTCCCAGCGGCTCCTCTGGAAGGGGAGGACCACGTCCCCGCGCCGGTCGGGGTCGAACACCGGGTCGCCGGGCGGGATGTGGATGTTGAGGAACTCGGCTGGGCAGCCGGGGGTCTCCACGCTCACCAGGTCCGAGAGCACGTGGTAGCCTGCGGCCACGGCAAACTGATGAGAATCGCCACTCACCATGGCCTCGGAGTTTCTCTAGGTTTCTCAAGACTCAAAAGACATGTTGGAGTGCAAGCTCGGCCACCAGCTCCGGGTCTTTTTTTCTAATTTTCAAAGTGGGGATATAGTACCCTCTCCAGCCACCTCATAACGTTGTTGTAAGAATCAAAATAATATAATTAATATAAGGGCTCCCCCAAATCAATTCCCGTCTTCCAACAGATCTTGCCTCCTCCTTTCACTTCGGAGGAAAGAGGATATAATCGTAGGGGTAGGAGAGTGGTGGCAGGAGACTCAAGTCCTAGAGCTATAATGGAGGTCCAATCACACTCCTAGGTTTGGAGTAAGGGGTTAAGAGAAAGATTAAAGAAGCAAGTATCCCTGACTCGACACTTCCAAATCCCTCGAGATAAAGCAGGGCTAGAAGTGTTCCACCCTCCCAAATCCCTCGAGATAAAGAAGGGCTGGAAGAGTTGCTTAAGGCGGAGGAGGTGCCTGGGAGTCTGCGGTCCCTCTCCTGGGCTTTTGCTGACGGGCCGCAGGGCCCCTCTCCCCCGGCGTTGAGCTAAGTGACTGCTCACCCCCGGCGTCTTCCCACTTTGCTCTCACCAAAGAAGACCCCCAGCACCGTGCGGTTGCGGCGGGATGGCTGCCCGGCTGCGCCCCGCATGGCGGCGTCGCTGAGTCGGCGCGGGTTGGGCAGCAGCGGCTCCCCCAGAGCCTGGTAAACGCCGTCCGCGTAATTGGCTGGCACTAGACGCTGCATTCGGGAGCCTGTGGGAAGCAGGAAGCTAGGCTGTCAGAGCACCCCTGTCCCCTACAAGCCCACAGACTTCTCCCTACGCCTACTTCAAATCCCCATCCACACCCGCAGGACCCTCTTCGCTGGGGTCTCCTGGCCCCAGGAGTGCGTAGGAGTTCGCTACGCCGACAGCCGCGGGGGCGGGGAGATCGGTGGGGGGGGGGCGGGGAGATCGGTGGGGGGGGGGGGGGGGCGGCGCGCTGTCTCCGCTTCTCCGCGCTTGGTCTCCCGCGGCCCGGCTCTCCACTAGTCATCTCCCTAACCCCTACCCAGACCACAGGACGCACCGGCTGCGCCACGCTCGTGATGCCTCAGGTTGTTGAACCAGCCGTCATAGCGCTGCACTTCCCAGGACAGTGGCAATGAGTCCTGGCCGCCTGCGGGTCAGAGAGCGGTTTCCTCAGCGCTTCCCTCCCTAAGACTGCTCCCGCTCACGGAGCGCCCCCAACTCTACCCAAGAGGCAACACCTGAGCCTCCTTGAGGCTGCGCTGGGAAATTTCCCATCCCGCGGAGCGGCGCTGCGATTTGACCGATCTTGTCGCTTGCCTCCATCTGTTTCTTCCCCCCACCCTCAGGAGGTGCAGGGTGACAATCCCGAAGCTAGGGGCACCGGACACTTACCCGCTGGATCCAGGGATGCAATCAGCAGAGCTCCCAGGAGCATTACTGCCTCTGGCCTTGGGCAGAGCATGCTGACCCTGCCGCCTGGGAGGTGAAAAGTGACGGACAAGGAGCTGGTGTCCCCCATGCCTACAGCCCACATAGGAAGGTGCCTGCTGTTTTCGTTTCTGGAGCAAAGCTTTTAGAAGCATCACCAAGAACCCACATCCACATGCCATTCTTTTCAGTACACCTGGTAGGCACTGACACTGGTCCCTGCTTTCCACCTGCTGGAAGAACTAACACTGGCTAAAGGATACCCCCCACCCCTGCCCCAGGGCCACCAGTCCTCTGGGGTTTTTCAGTTCCAAGCAGAAATTTACATCCAGCCTGGCAGCCTTCCCCTACCCCCCAACTCCCAACCTCCAATCTCCATCCCCAAGCCCTCAGTAACTGCTTCTCCTAGAGGAGGCAGGGAAGGGAAAGCGGTTAGTGATCTGGGAACCAGGACCTGCAGCTCCTCCTACTCTACGATGAATGCCTGTGCATGGATAGGAGGGTTGGAAAGATCAGGCCCCAAACTCCCTCCAACCTCTGGTTTACAGCTTCTGGCTGAAGTCAGAAGTCTTTCTTCTTGGAATCTTTGCTTCTCTGCCCTCCTCCCAGGCTCCATCTTCCCAACACAGCAATACCTCTAACCCCCACCCCTCCCAGCTCTGAAGATCCTTCCGCCCAACCCCAGCAACACCCTTACCCTCTTCTCCGGATCCTTTAAGGCCAGCCTCCCTGGTGTCCACTCAGGTCAGAACAGCGCCAAGTGACCACATCTAGACGGGAGGCTCGCCCTCTTACTGTGAAGGCTGGGCTCCCTCATTTGCATAGTAGCCTCCGCCTCTTATTTGCAAGATCTCTTCCGAGCTGCACCCAGCTGCCAAGCCCTGCCATCCGCCCAGCAAGCTGCCCAGGCTGCTATAAAAGGGCTCCAGGTCTTGTACCACTTTCAAACACAGAGCAAACCACAGAGCCTCGAAAGTAACTGGCTATTGCCAGTGAGAAATAATTCCTCTCTCCCGCCTACCCAACCCTGCCTGGGCCAACCCAGAGCACTTGAAGGCAGCCAGCCAGCCGCTGTGCTTCCTTAGGGGCGAGTTGAGGAGCTCAGACTTGACCAGCCCCTTAAGTCCTGTCCAAGAACGCAGGGAACAGGGTAAAGAGAAGTGCGACCCCAGGCTTGGTTGCCAGGTTTGCACTTTTCCCTCTCCAGCGGACCCAGCTTGGCCCAGTTGCAGCATGACTCTGTGGAATGGCCAGCTGCCTTTCTACCCCCAGCCCCGGCATGCCCCCGGCTTCAGCGTGCCATTGCTCATCGTCATTCTGGTGTTCTTGGCCTTGGCCGCCAGCTTCCTGCTCATCTTGCCTGGGATTCGTGGTCACTCGGTAGGTAAGCGGTAAGCGGGTGCTAGATGCTAGGGCGTGAGGGTCATGGGCAGCTTGTCTGTGAAAGACCTAGGACAGGTGCTACTGTAACAAGGACCTCCGTGACTAGTCAGATGAAACGTTGAACCAGAGGAGCATAGGTGGAGCAGCCCCAGAAGTCTGGTACAGCAGGGACCCCTCCCTGCCCAAGGACTGGGAGAGGTGGAGGCCCTGTGTAAGACATTCTAGACTGACCCTACCTGGATCATCCAAGAGGCTGCTGCGGAGAGTGGGTGCCCAGCCCAGTAATCCAGGAGCTAATGTTAGTCTTCACATGCTGCGGGAGTTCCCCTCCTCTCCTCAGACTGGGCTGCACTCTGATCTTAGCCTTCAGCTGCTCACCAGTCGACCAAGAGGACAGAAACCAGCAGCTGAGACTGGTGTGCTGGGTTGACATGCATGTGTATGTGTGCTCCCATCCTAAGGACTGAGGGACTTCTTCAAAGGATTCGAAGCTGTAGCAGATTGAGTACTTTTCCTTCGGCAATTCCCCCCCGCCCCACCTCTCCCCGCTCCCAGAACCTAAGTTGTTTTTCCAGTCTAGGAGTACCTGGCCTCCCTGAATTTCGATCTGTTGTCAGTTTCCTTGGGAAACTGGTGCACCTAGGAATATCTGAGAGGCTGCATTCCTACCTCCTCTACTTGGCAACAGGACCCTGGGGCTGCCCTCTCCTGGGGGAGGTGACCCCAGCCTGCCTGGCACTTCTAGACTCACTGAGCCTCATCATAGTAGTGACTCCAGTAGCCGGCAAGACCAGGACCAGGAGCCAGGTAGCTGGGGGAGTGAAGGTGATGTGATAACACCAGGCAGGGAGCCAGGTTGCAGGGTGGACTGGGAAATGGGTCTAGGGAGGCAGAAGTGCCCAGCTAGAAAACATCAGATATGCCAGTGGCTCCAGAGGGACTTGCACAAAAAGCAAGACTGACTTTAGCTTTAAAACATCAGGAATATAAGTGGGAAAAAAGTATGGGGGCAAGAAGGGACAGTTGCAAGGTCACTAAAGCTCTAGGTGGCATGGGGTCAAGGGAGGTCTTGGGGACTCTGGTGGCAGTTACCAGGCCTGACCCAGGTGCCTGTTCCTCCAGCGCTGGTTCTGGCTGGTGAGAGTTCTTCTCAGTCTGTTCATAGGCGCGGAAATTGTGGGTGAGTGTGTGGTGCCACAGATGGGGAGAGGACCTGGGGTGAGGATGGAGGTGGATGGAGGGCACCTGGGAAAATGGAGATATGGGGTCTGTTTGCTGCACCCTCTTTCCGTTCTTCAGCTCATTCTAGTGCCCGCTCTTCCACCCTTACCATGCATACCATCTCTCTGCACAATGTCCTACCTGCCATGACCACTCCCCTCATTCCATCTCCCCAATCTTCTCCCTAACCCTCCTCTCCGACACTGGTGTCTCTCCCCACAGCCGTGCACTTTAGCGCACAATGGTCAGTGGGTGGGATGAACACCAACACATCCTACAAGGCCTTCAGCGCAGCACGAGTCAGCGCTCACATTGGTCTCCACGTTGGCCTGGAGGGAATTAATATTACGCTCACAGGTGAGGGGGCTGGGTCAAAGTGAACTTCTGGATTGGCAGACCCCATGGCTGGGGGAGTGTGGCAGGGGCAGCTGGAGGAAATCTCAGACCCCACAGGCTCGAATAGTTTTTAGCCCTCGTGGATCCGAGTCCCCCCCCGCCCAGCTGCCAAACCCATTTCTCTCACACCTCCCCTTTCCGACACGTACTAGCTTAGTTGCGGCGTCCCGGGTTGTGCGCAGCTCCATGACCCCGGTCGCCCTCGGCCTCCCGTCGCAGGGACCCCAGTGCAGCAGCTGAATGAGACCATAGACTACAACGAGCACTTCAACTGGCGTCTGGGTGAGAACTATGCCGAGCAGTACTCGGAGGCCCTGGAGAAGGGGCTGCCTGATCCTGTTCTCTACTTGGCGGAGAAGTTCACGCCAAGCAGTCCCTGCGGGCTCTACCGCCAGTACCGCCTGGCGGGACACTACGGGTCCGCCACGCTGTGGTGAGTCTGGAGGGAAGGCACGTGGGAGGGAGGGAGTGTCGGGGCCGGGCCGGAGGATGTGAGGTCTATGTGAGCATAGGATGTGAGCAGCTACAGCCCCACTGCCCCGGCCGTGAGAATTACCGCCTCTCCGGTCGGAGAGTCTTGAGGTCCACACAGACCGTCGAAACCCAGAGAGACCCAGCAAAGGCTGGGAGTCGGTTACTCCCCGGGAGGGTTCCCCTGCGCCTTCGCCATCCCAGCCCCGCCTTTCGTACTGTGGTAGGGACCCAGAGCAAGCGGGGCTGGGGGAAGCCAGCTCACTGCGCGGCGGGTCCGCTCCGCAGGGCGGCGTTCTGCTTCTGGCTCCTCTCCAACGTGCTGCTCTCCATGCCGGTCCCGCTTTACGGCGGCCTCGCTCTCCTCACCACCGGCGCCTTCACGCTCTTCTCCATCTTCGCCTTCGCCTCCATCTCCAGCGTGCCTCTCTGCCCGCTCCGCCTGGGCTCCTCCACGCTCACCACTCACTACGGGGCCGCCTTTTGGGTCACCCTGGCCACCGGTAAGGACCAAGGGGATCGATTCCGGGAGGCTGGGGGTGGGGGGCGGGATTTATACTGATGTGTTCGTCTCCCGTTTACAGAATGAGTTCACATATATTATCTAATATATCTTAATAGTTCCTAGAAACAGGCAATTATGCCCATTTTACAGATGAGGCAGGGGGCTCTGAAGGGCTGGGGGGTTTGCCCCAGTTAGCGCGTGAACTCATGTATCACGTAATCCATATTAGAGGTCTTTCTGCCGTGTGCGTGGGGGGAGGAAATGAAAGGGATAGCCCCCAAGGGTTGTAGGGGGCAGGCCAGACTCTGGCCTGGAGCCCTGACTACCGTTTCTTTCTGTCCGCGCCGCCGCAGGCGTCCTGTGCCTCCTCCTCGGAGGGGCGGTGGTGAGTCTCCACTACTCTCGACCCCGCGCTCTTCGCACCTTCTTGGACCTAAGTGTCAAGGACTACGGTAGCCAGGCGAAAGGGAACTTGCCTCTCATCCTGAGCAACCCACTGCATAAGCAGTTCGGAGCCCTGGACTTAACGACCAGCACTAACCTTTGAGGGGTATTCAACCTCGGACTCCTACCCGGCCTCTGCTCCCTGCAGGCCGGATAGCAATACCTGCTGGGCTCCGGCCAGGGGAGCTCCGGAGGGTCACTGCGCCACAGGCGCCGGGAAAAGCAGGCGGCCTCAGACGTGCCGCATGCCTGCGCCCGGGGAAAGGTTTCCCAGGGTGAGATGTAAATAAATTTTTTCCTTTTTAAAAAAAAAAACTTGTTTCCATTACATTCCATGGCTTTTCCAGGCTTGGGGGATATAAGTCCTCGGCAGATTTCTCTGAGTTGGAACAGCCCGCTCCATTTTCTCTGCCTTGCCACAAGGCTCTGTGAGAGGGGCGCCCTCTAGTGAGCCCAAAGGGGAACCCGCCTGAGCCGGCGTCTTCCTGAGCTGCCCCAAGGTGGATGGCAAGTAGCAGTGACCAGACAGGTCGCCTTCCCATTTAATCTCCCTCTGCTGGCTCAGCTGAGTGGACTAGGAGGGAATGGCATTTCTGAGGTCATTTGCTAACCAGTTTATTCACTAAGAGGTAGTGTCCAAGGGCCAAGGTAGATGTCAGCAAGGCATTAAAATGTAAATCCTGGGATTTTTTTTTTTTTTTTAGGTCCTTGGCAAGACCTATAATCTTATTTGACAAATTTGAGACGTGAAGCTTAAAGATAATGTAGCACATTCGGTTAATATTAGACCTGGGACAAGAAGTTTGGTTTCTTCTGCTACCCAGGGCTTTCATTGTACCAAGAGATCACACAAGTAAAAGAAGGGCAAAAGGGACCCAGGCAAAAGGAAAATAAGAGGTACAGAGGGATGAGGGGGACTACATGGGAACCACATTGTAATACCCCCACCACACACACACACACACACACACACTATGTAGATGAAGCAAAGTTTCAATAAATGGTCCCTCAAAGAGGCAGGGCATCAAGGGAAGACAGGGTTGCTGTGCAGAAATGGACAGCACCTGCTTGCTTTTAACATGGAGACAGGATTTATAGGCAGCCCCAATGTCTGCTTAGCATATTAGGGCTTTTTGTTTGTTTTTGTTTTTACACCAGTAGGAAGAGGCTCTTTTTCTGACTCCACCTACAGATTGGGGCTGGGGACAGATCGGATATAACCCATCCTGCAGTCAGTTCTGGTAGGTTGATGGGGCTCCAATGATATCTGCAACCAGACTGGAAGTCCAGGTGTCCACCAGGGAAAAGAACCTTATAGGGCACAGTCAGGCTCTCTGTGATGCTCCTCCTTACAGCATGCCTCCGAATAAGCTTCTGACAGAGGAATGTCCTGGGGCTCAGGACTCTCAGCTGTGGACCGGTATCGTGGGCTCAGGAGTCCCCCTTCCTCAAGATTCCACTCCAGCGCAGGATCCTTGCCTGTATTCTGGTTGAAGAAAGCCTTCAGCTTCTGGGGCTGCACCTTGTGGGCCACTGCCATGGCCAGGCCGAGTAGCATACAAAGCAGTCCTGGGGATGAGACAACAGGTGTCCTGCCTTGGTGATAGTAATGCCCTCCCAAGGATATCTTCTCCCAAGAGCATCAGAACAACTCTAAGAGAATTGCTGGAGTCCCTGTTTCAGGGCAACTTGGGCTCAGAGCAGTGACTGACTTAGGGTCATATGGCTGGTGTGGCTCTGTTGTTCTGAGTTTGAGACTCTAAGCCCAGTGCTCTTTGCATTACATCTCAAAAGAGAGAGAACTCTGAAAACAGAGAACCCTGGGGGAAAGGCCAAGCACAGAGGAGGAGGCATGAGAAAGGGCATGAGAGAAGAGGAGAAGAGAAGAAATCACAGGACAATTCAGGACTATGTGAGGCAGGGGAAAAGAAGGATGGAGGACACAGAGAAGAGTGTTTGGTGGAAGTGAGCAGGGACATAAGACTGGAAGATTTGGGAAATTGCTGGGTGAAGATAGAGTGAGGGGCTGAGGGAAGTGACAGAGACAGAAGACACAGGGAGTAAGCATCTATGGAGGTGAAGGGGGTCAAAATGGGGAGAGAAAACCCAGAGATGAGTGATGTAAGAGAGATGGGGCTTTAACGAGAGGAAAGGCATCCTGGCCCCCAGAGGCAGACCCTCAACCCCCACCAATATGGTGGTCCCTGGCCCTCCCTCCCTGGCATTAAGCTCTCCAGTGTCTGGTCTTCAGGGCTGCACCTCACCTGTGGTCAGTGTGAGCCAGAAGGCAGGCCCATGGTGAGTGTGCAGCGTAGCAGTACCCAGGCGCAGGGCACAGGGTGATGTGAGTGACGTGGCCGTGGAGAAGAAGAGCAGTCCCAACAGCTGGAAGACGCCTGTGGCCAGCACCATGTGGCCACCATAGACCAGCACGGGCATGCACAGCATCACGTTGGCCAGCAACCAGCAAAGGAAGGCCACCCTGGAGAGCCAGGACCCATTGAAGGCTGGCCTGGACCCCTCTACTTGGAAGGACCCAGGTGGAGGCTCAGGGATTCAAGCATACCCCAAAGATGGGAGATAGGGATTTCTGCCTATAGGTTTCCCAACCAAGCACTGTGGGGCTGGTGCCACCCGGTCCCACCAGGGATTTCCACATAAGTGAAGGAAAGATGGGTAGAAACTCCATTCCCGGATCTAGGCCAGCAGGGCCTCCATCCCACCCTCACCAGAGCATGGCTGAGGTGTAGTGTCCCGCCAGGCGGTACTGGCCATGTAGACCACATGGGCTGTTTGGGGTAAACTTCTCAGCCAGGTAGAGCACGGGGTCCGGCAGCCCTTTCTCCAGTGCCTTTGTGTACTCCTTGGCATAGTTTTCACCCAGCTGCCAGGTGAACTTCTCATTGTAATTGATGGTCTCATTCAGCTGCAGCACTGGGGTCCCTGGGGAATGGGGCAGGTGTGCTCAGCAGGAACCCCAGGACCAGAGTGGGCATTTGCCTGGGTAGGGGCTCATCACATTGGGCAGAGGGACAGGAGCTGGTCTCAGTCTCTGGAAATTTCCCTTCCTACCATCCCCCCCCCCCCGCCATCCTGTAGATCCAAATTAGATCCCAAAGACACAGAAGAATCTTCTCCTCCCTCCCAGGTTAGAGCCATCCCTCACCTGTGAGTGTAATGTTGACTCCTTCCAGACCAACCTGCAGCCCCACATCAGCGCTGATCCATTCGGAACTGAAGGCCTTGTATGATGTGTTGGTGCTGACCTGGCCGACGAACCACTCAGAACTGAAATTCACAGCTGGGGTTGGAGAGGTGGACATGTGGGGACTCAGTAAGGTCCAGGCATTACTGGGTTAGAGTCAGAAGGAGAGCTATAAGGGGTCTAGGTCTGTTTTGCTCATAATTAAATATCCGTTAACTAGATCAGGGTCTGAATCACGGTTAGTTTGTCAATAGTATTTTTGCCCAAGATGAACAAAGGGTCAGAACCCAAGATTTCTTTTGGTGACACTCTGCTTACGGCCCTCCCACCCCTCCCTCCCCTGAAGCAGAAGATGCCATGAGGAAACAGGGAGAGGAGAGGCTGGCTGCAGAGGGAACTAGATGGGACAGAGGCAATTGACCAGGATTATACTCACCCAGGATCACAGCCCCGATGAATAAGCTGGTCACCACCCGCAGCAGCCAGAACAGCCTCTGAGTCACAGGGTAGGTGGGGTTAGGGACGAACACCCTCCTTCCAAATCCACCCTTTCTCTTTCCAGACTTGGGTGTGTGTGGGGGGGGGGGTTCTAAAACTGGGGTCACTTGGTCAATTGTGATCAGAGTGTCTGGCATGTAATAGGTGCTCAATAATTATCCATTGAATCAATGACTAGGAAACTCCCTCCTGGGGGTGGGGGCCGGTGACACTTTCTCAGGACTGAAGTCTCTTTCCTGAGTCTGGTTGTAGTCAGAGAGTCTGGCCCCCTCACCTTGAGGCCAAGATCTCTCTGGGGCTGGGGTCTCTAGGGCTGGGATTGTTTCTCACCATCTTGCCCCGAATGCCAGGCAGGATGATGATGAAGGTGACCAGTGCAGTCACAAAGATGGCAACGATGACGGCCAAGGTGGTGTCCATTGGGAAGATCGGCTTGCGGCCCACATAGAAGGGGAATGTATGTCCCAACGAAGCCATTTTGCCAGGGTTGTGCAGGGGAGGTGTATGCTGTAGGACAATAGGCATGTATGTCTATGTGCCAGGCACTATTCTTGGTGCTGGAGATACAGCAGAGGATAAACTAGCCCAGGTCGCTCAACTCTGGAGCTCACCAGACGCTACTGCTACTGCCATTCCTCTGCCCCTCTGCCATTCATCTCCCTTTGTTTCCACTGTGAGGGCACAAGGGTCTTGGTCTGATCAGTCTCTGTTGCCCCATGCTCCTTTCCTAACCTGCAGGTCCCCTAAATCAGGGACCCAACTACCCTCAAGCGTTCTCTGCTCCCTCTGGGACTGTGTTAAGAAATATAATTCTCTTTTATCTCTCTCAGGCCTCCAGCACAATCAGACAGATCACAGGACATAAAAAGGTCTATGTTTACTATCAAGTGAAGGCATAAGGGTGAAAGATGGTATAGATTACAAAAAGTTGGCTTTCCTTCTCAGTTCCCAAAGAAACAAAGGCCAGAAAGCATTGCTAAGTATCTAATCCAACTACATCATCAGAGGGCTGATTCCCAGGCCTGGCACGGCTCGCACTGGTCTGTCCAGCTTTCTCCAGCACCCTGGCTCCTGCTCTGGCAGCTCCAGAATAAACAAACTAAACTGAGTTCACTTTATCTTACAGTCAATGATCCCAGCTCTGCCAATATCCCTGTGTGTGATCTGTACTGGAGCCTTGGTTTGCCTGGAAGGCTCCATTATTTATAGTCTGACCCGGTAGTGTCTTGTTAAGCGATGTAATGAAAGAATAAGTTTGGAGTTGTGCAGCTCTGTGTCTGATTTCAGCCTCTGCCACTTCAATAGATGGGGGAAAGGGGACATTTTATTGCTCCATTTATCTCTATACAACCCTTCTTGGAGGGAACCCTGGGCTAGAATCAGTTCTGGGTCCAGTTCTATTCCTTACTAACTTTAAAACATTGGGCAGTCAAATGACAACCTCCCTGACCCTTGTTTATGATGCTCATCTACATTTGTTTATGATGCTCTCCAGCTCCACTCTATTTCTAAATTCTGCGATTCTTCTTTAATACTTTGTGGCTCCCAGCCTTCCACTCTCTTCCTCGGCTGGCCACCTCCTATGCTGTCTCTGAGGTAGCATAGTGTCAGGCAAAACCACAAAGTGACAGTTTTCTTTTAATCCTGTATTTTGGACAAGTCACAAAACCTCTGAGTCTCAGTTTTCATATGAAGTTTGTTTGTTTGTTTGTTTTAACTCTTCAATTCTTCCATTCTAGAGGAACAGGTATCTCTTTTCCTCCTGGGCTCTCAGTCCAATCCTGCCTGCCTTCACTACCACCTTTCTTATTAGCCATGCCCTTTCTCTTTACAATTTTTCAGCTTCTCTTTCCCTGCTGGCTCCTTCTTCCAGGGATATGTGTAAATTTCTCCCATCTTAGGAACACAAAGGAACACAAGCACAAGACTCTCTCCCTTGACCTTCTTAGTCCCCTCCAGTTACTGTCTTATCCCACTCTCCCCTCTTCACAGCCACGCTTTCTGGAAGAACAGACTATGTTGGTGTTTTCACTGCTTCATCTCCTCAACCCATTGCAGTCTGGCTTCTCTCTCCAAGAACTCTCCAACTTCTCCATTAGGTTACCACAGGCTAAATCCAAAGGGAAGTTTTCACTTCCCATCCTTCTTGACCTCCCTGTGGTATTTGGCATTTGGAAGTTTACCTCTTTCTTGTCCTCCTTAGACCTCCATAACACCAGGCTCTCCTGGGGTCTCCTACTTTTGGCCATTCCTTTTGTGGCTCCTTGGCCAGTCCTTCTGAAATGTTTCTGTTTCCCAAGAGTCTGTCTCGGTTTTTTATTCTAGCACTCTTCATGATGCCCTAAGCCAAACTCATTTATTCCCGTGGCTGATGCATCTCAAATATATGTCCCCAGGTAGACCTCTTACCAGGGCTCCAAACACAAAAGGTCCAATTACCCTGTTGACATTTTCACTTGGCTTTCACATGGATGCCTCAGATTTAATAGGTCCCACGCTGAATTCACTGTCTCTGCTCTACTTTTTATTCTGTTTTGTCTCTTTGGTGGCATCACCACTGTATCAATAAAATAAATCAGAAAGCTGGAGCATCTTACCTCCTAAACATTTCTTGAAACCATCCATGCATTTCCTTCTCTACTGCCCTAGTTCAGCCTCATATCATCTTGCCTGGTGCCAGAACATTTTTTTTCCTAGCAAGCAAATATAATCCTTTTACTTCTTTGCTCTGGGAGAGCAGAGATTAGACTTCAATCACAATCTCACAATCCCATATGAAGTCCTCTGTAATCTGATCTCACCTCTCATCGCATCTCTGTCTTTGGCGCAGCCTAACCTCCAGACATACTGAATTATTGGCCTCTTCCTGAATCTGACATGCTCTTTCAAGTCTTCATGCCTTTGTATTTGCTTTTTCCTCTGCCTGGAATGCTCTTACCCTTTAGCAAACTCATTTTCACCCTTCAAGTCTCAGCTTGTGTTACTTCCTCTGTGAAGTTTCCTCTGACACTATTGGGCCAATGTGGATGTTCCCACCTCTAATAATCTGATTACATTTTGAATACACCTCTATGATCACAATAATTACACCCTATTGTAATTGTTTGAACATTGGTCTTCCCATTAGCTTCTAATCTCCATCTTTGCATTCCCAGCATGTAGCATATACTACTCAGTCTGTGGGGTGAATGAACGAATATATGAACGAGTGACTTCCTCTCCCTGGAGGTGGCATCTTCTATTTCACACACAAGAGGGAGCTCTAGAAGGTATTAAACTGTCATTCAACATTGTCACCAATATAGGGCTAAGATTGGGCAGGAAGGGATTTGACCAACCCTATCCATTTTTAGTGCTTTCACAAAATTTTGAGAGAGCCTCTTCCAGTAGTTGGAATCCAAAGCATGAGTGGTCATGTTTAATCGAATCTGAAACATACATTTCAACTCTAGCTGAAGATAAATTATTAAGAACTTGTGGATTAAGTTATCTTTTATAAAATATGATATGCTACTTATTTTATTTATTGGCTTAAGAATATTTTATATATGACACCTAGACTGAAGCCATTACAATTGTGATAGAAGGCTATATTTTTAAGAAAAGTCTATAAAATGTAAACATCTTGGGTAATAAGGTAGGAAGATAAAGCAAGTTTCCTGATACTATGAATATATTTTATATGCCGAATTTTCAAAAACAAACATTTGCAATATAAGCAAATAAAGTGTAATGTATTTGGGTTAGCGTTATATGTTAGCATTATTCCTACATATATTTTAATGGGAGTTTATAAAATATTTTACAAGAATGGCTCATCTCTACTAATATCATGCTTCAAAGAAACACTAACAAAAGTCTCTCTAAGTACAAAAGAACAATGTTAACTTATTTCAATTCTCCAAAATATTTATTAAAGATGACTAAAGAAAAAAGATAGTTGGTGGATAAAATTCACCTTCTTTAATTTCTTCTTACTTAACTTAATGAATTAGGTTTTCCTTAATCTGCATCCCCTAATCTAAAGTTAATTTTGGATGACCCTGACCCCAAATTAGTTTTAATTTATGAAGGTAACAGGCTTTCTGCATGAAGTGGTGGGACTGAAATGAAAAGTCCCTGTGCCCCGCCATCCTGCTCTTCCTACAAAGCTTGTAGTTTCCCTCTGGAACATTTTCCTCCTTGGCTTGCCAAAGAGGCTCTGACAGTAGAATTTCCTCCAACCTGAGAAAATCTCTTGTCAGTCTTCACTCAGTTCTCCCCTCGCTCACCACCATGACTGGCAGATATACACAATGGACACCAATATAAATAAGACAAGATACAGTCAGACATACACCTATAATTTCATGTACACAGAAATATAGACACAAGAAGTAAGTAGTTCTCAGTAACATAGAGAACTGGACACAGAAGCCCTCAATTAGAGGCCCCAGTGACAAAGCTGAGGTGCTTTCTCAATGGGCTGGGCCAATCCCCACACTCGGGTCTTCCTTCCTCCCTGGCTTGGAGAAGTAAGGGTCACTTTTTCCCCTTTCTGAATTCCTTTAAAATACTGAAACATTTCTAATGCTCAGTTGTGTTTCAGACAGTTATCTAAACTTTACCTATCTCAGGTTGAAGTGGAGTTCCTGTGTGTGTATGAGGGGTGGGCAGGAAATAAAGTTATACATCTTTAAGAAAATTTAGCCTGGTACAGTTGGTCTTTAGTATTCAAAGTTGTCACATGCTTTCTTAGTGCTCTGTGTCCCCTCTTGTAGCCTCCCTCTGCCCACCTCCCCCATCTTCTGGAACCCAGAAAGACTACGAATTCCCTACAAAGGGGGAATGGTTGACATGGCTGGAGTTGCCACAAGTTCTGGTTGATGACACACAGCTACTAGAATGTGGTACTTTGTTTCTCTGGTTGGGGTTGGTCCCATTCAAAGTTTACAGCTCTAGCTGGCTATGGGGACCCTGTCAGAAACTCCTGTCCCGGCCTCTTCTCTTGAAGAAGGCGTGTGGACATTTGTATGTGTGTTGTTGCACTAAGTGTTGAAATAGAAGATCTGAAAACTGGGGTTGGGCAGGAATCCCCAGTAAGGGCTGACGTGAGTAAGGAGTCCCGGGGTGCTGAATCATGCAAGTCAAACTATCTAGTCTCCAGGGAAGCCAAGATAAGGATCCCATGTCTGTAAACCTAGTGGCATTTATGGCCTCCTCTTCATTTCTTACCAAGTCTCCATTGAGGAACTAACTGGCTCTGGATCTGAACTTGCCCTTGGGTGGATGCGGGAAGTACGCCCCTAGGGGCCGGGGCAGGGACGGCACTCTAAGGCTCCCTTCAACATCCACCCCCCAACAGGGACCGCACAGACCCCAGCAGCCCCATCCCCGCCACTCACACCCGGACCACTGTTTCCTACCTCCGCGTCTCGCAAACGATGCGTGCGTGGCAGCCCGCGCGACTCGCCTCCTCCTTGTGGAACCTCACCGGCAGCGCTTCTGGGGGTGGGATTAGGGCGGGAACTAGGGCCAGATGTTCTGTCACCGAAAACGCTCTCCCCTTTTCTAGGCGGAGCTCGCGTCCCACCCCCACGCTTCTCCTAATGCACTGAAGGACCAGACTTCGACCGGGCAAACCGGGTCCGGGGTGCTTCCCCGCCCACCACTCCAAGTTGCTCTCAACCTTCCCAGACCGCACCCGAGGCTCTGAGGCACTGCACAGCCCCCACCCCCCTCCTCTGCCTGGGACAGAGGAGGGACGGCGCACAAGAGCAGTCCCCTCCGCAGCCATCCCTCTGGCCCCCCTCCTCCTGCCTCCTGCCCCGAACCCCCGGCGGCTCCCGCACAAACCTAGCGATGCAGTCCGGGGACCGGCGGGGCGCGGGCGGGCTCTAGGGCCTGAGACCTCCGAGAGCTCAAGAGGAAACCTGCGGGGGGTGGGGGGGGTGTTGGTTAGGGTTGCCACACTCTTTCAGGGTCTTAGGACTAGTGCCCTGCTTGGACGCCTGGCCTGGACTGTCGGCATTGACCGATCCTCTTGGTCTTGGAGCGCACATCCGAAGGTGTGGAGAGTTTGGGGGAGCGCCTCCCCGGTCCCCCCACGCCCGCTCCCCAGCCACAGCAGACTTGCCCCTTTCGCTGTCCAAGTGGCCGCACTAGCCGAGCCCTCGCCACGGACCGGACCCGCCTGAGCCCTTCGAGCCGGCGCCGTCTCACCTGGCGCGTCCCGGTCCCCTCGGAGTACCTCGGCGGGTCCCCGGCGCGCCGGCTGGTATCCCGCCCCACTCTGCCCCGCCCCGCCTCAGAACCCCGCGCGCAGTCCTTCACCCCCAGCCCCGCCCGCGCCGCGCAGAGCTGCGGAGAAAGCCGGCCGGGAGCGGGCGTCGCGGCAGCGCTGCGAGCGGGGAGGAAGCCCATCCGCCCTTGGGGGTCCAAGGACGCCGCCGCCACAGGTCAGACCCGGACGGCCCGCGGGCCTAGGTGCTCCGGGGGAGGGACTCCGCCCGCGTGGCTTCGGCGGAGCGTGCCCCTGCTC
The DNA here is from genome assembly GCF_902655055.1 of Lutra lutra. Taxonomy (NCBI): domain Eukaryota; kingdom Metazoa; phylum Chordata; class Mammalia; order Carnivora; family Mustelidae; genus Lutra; species Lutra lutra. The sequence continues at coordinate 64,155,777 of NC_062284.1, forward strand.
CGCCACGCTTTTTGAGGGAAGGGGAATTCTAGCCCTGGGCCCCCTGCGCCTCGGTTGTTAGCCTGGAGCTAAAATTGAGCCTGTTCAGACCTCTTCCTTCCACACCTCCACCACCAAAGTTTTGGGTTCTTCGAGAACTGGGAATGCTGGGTGGCCTGGTTTGCTTGAGCCTAAAGGATCTCTGCGGAGGGACATCAGGGAGGTAACTTTGGGCTTTTAAGAGTCCAGGCTTCCCCTCAGCCTTCCCTTGGGACTGGACTGGAATCCCTATGGCCTTGGCTTATATATCTCCCACCTCAGGGTCACCATTGTAGGACTTCAGGCTGGAAAAGTAGCCATGTGGGACAAGCACAAGGTAGGCCTGTGTTCCCTCTGGAGTTCTGCCGCGGCCTGCAGCTTCACTGCCCTGTCATAAGGTTATGCCCTCCACTCAAGGCTGTTAGAAAGTTACTGAACCAATGTTGTTGTATAAGTCATTGTGGCTACCCACCCGAAAGGAGTGGTTTTTAAGCATGCCCACATTCCTCTTCAGGTTTATCCCCACAGCGGGGCCTGAAAGTTCACTGCATGCTTTTCCCTGCTGAGTGGTCTCTGGGGCCCAGATCCTGAAGACACGGTGGAAGGAGGGAAGGGGCAGAGCATCCTAGATAAGGGAAGGACCACCGTGACCAGTTCAGCATGCCCATCCTTATGACTTCAACCATTCAGGACCCTGCTTTTCATGCACTATCAAAGGTCACCATGTGGACAGTCTCTGGGATGGAGTGGGTGGAGTGCTGACATTTTGAGTTATGACAGGGCCTAAGGTTTTTCACTTGTTTAATGGGAGATGGCAAGTTGGGACGAGCTCACCCTCTGGGACTAGACAACCTGTTCAGGAGTCCTAAGGGTTTGGTTTGAGATAAGGCTTTCTCTGATAGTTCCCCAGTCCCACCCCCAGCCCCCAGTTTCTATGCCACCTTTGGAAGGTCTTTACTGGTCTGAGGCACTTCCTGTGCCAGTCAAGAGTCCCAGCCTGAGTCCCCTGCTGCCTCTGTTTCCCTCTGGTCCCTGGGTGATTTGTTAGCCTAGGGAGAGAGAGCAGAAAGCTGGCACCAAAGACAGGAGAGCCTGGCACTGCATTCTTTGAGTCCACCAAGAGGAGCCTAGCTCCAACTCACCCTCTGTCTACATCCCATTTACATAACACCTGTTGCCATTCTTGCTTTGTTCAGCCTCATTCTCACATTCGATTCTGGCAACCATGCTAGGAGATAGACAGTTCAGGCTTGGTTACTCCCATTGCTGGAAGAAGTAACCAAGGTCCAGACCAGGTAAGTGACCTGCCTAAGACCACACTCATGGACTAGCAGCAGCTCAGTGTCCTGGCCCCCAAGTAAGGCTCTGTCCAAGGAACATATACTTCAGGAAGCTGCCAAAGCAAGGTGTTTCAGTTAATCTAAGAAGGTAAGTCCAGGAAGGCAGAGATTTCTGTCCGCTTTGTTCATCACTTAATTTCCAGCTCCTAGGTCAGCCAGTGCCTGCTACTTGTCAAATGTTTGTCGAGTGAGTGAAAGATTATTGGGAGACCAGGAGTCTCCTGCTCTTTGCACCCCACTGTGGTGTTGGCCCAGGCCACACGTAGATTCCCAGGGACCTTCAGAGGCCCTGGCCTGCCTCTCCTGAATTGCTGGGACTCATTCTTCCTGTTATCTTCTTCTAGGGTCTCCATTTTAGGGTGCTTTAATATCTGAGCCCAATTATCATATTCATCATGGGTTTCTGTCTGGCTCTGGCATGGACACTCCTGGTCGGGTCATGGACAGCCATGGGTAAGTACAGATTGAAGAAGTATAGCTAGGAGCAGAGGAACCCTGCTCTGTCAGCATTTCCCATTTCATTCCTTACAGTCTGGAGGCCCTTTCTCTCTTCTCTGTCTTTCCTCTTTCTTCATAAAGTAAGGACCCCTGATCCCAAATGGGAAAAGACTGATGAGGCATACAAGATAATAAAGGATCCTGTGGTCAGACTAGACCAAAGCTGAAGGGAAGTCACCAATGTTTCAAAACAATATGAACAAAACAAAAACAAAACCAGCCAACCACCACTACTAATATGAGCGGTCCGTTTGATTTCATCTTGTTTCTGTCAGCTTTGGACAGTCTCTTACTAGACTCTGAGGCCATTCTCTGAAGTCTGGGTCTCTGAGAAGGAAAATAGGTTTAAAATGCTACAAGTTAGGTTAAAAAAGAGCCAGTTCCTGAAGTGCCTGGGTGGCTTAGTTGGTTAAGTGTCTCCCTTCAGCTTGGGTCATGATCCCAGGGTCCTGGGATAGAGCCCCACTTGTCTTTGTTGAGCTCCCTGTTAAGCAGGGAGTCTGCTTCTCCCTCTCCCTCTGCTGCTCCGCCTGCTTGTGCTCTCACTCGCTAGCTCTCTCTCTCAAATAAATACCTAACTTTTTTCTTTTTTTGAGAGCCAGTTCCTTATCATCAGGGGCAGGTGGGGGAGATAGAAGAAAAGGAAGCATAGAAAACCTTTGGAAAGTCTATTCTGAATGAAGGCAATAGACCCCTACAGCTTCTCCCAGGACAGAACTGTTTCCATTCTCATTCCTTCTAGCTCTCTCTTTGCCTTGACCTTGGATTTTCTTTTTCTTGTTAGCTCTTGCCACTTATTCCCAGGAGGCATTCTCCCTTTTGCTCTCCCCCAAAGACCCTCCTCCCCCTTGTTCTGCCACCAGTTCATCTTTCTTTAGAGATCACATGTATGTAGCTGTGCCAGTTCCTGCCCCAAGTCCAGGATTCTTAGCTGTCTTTGCTCAAACATCAGAGCCTGAGTCATTTTCCTTCTCTGACCTTCTGATGAGTGAGTGTGCACAGGAGAGGAGCTCTGAGATCTTGTGCTTGGTCTGAGTGGAAAGACAATCAGGAATGGGTCTCTCTCTGGCTGATGAGGGTCCTTTGTTCTGTTCCCTGAAGTGAGCAGAGAGAGAGCTTCCGCCCTGTAGCCTTCTAGTTTGGGGAAAGAGATCTGACTGGTCATCTGATCTATTGACGAGAAGGACCTACATTCCACTTCTGATTCTGGATCCTTCCCTCCCCCTTCACTGCCTGAGTTCTTCCCTCAACAACTGAGTGCTCCCTCCCAGATCCTAGTTTTTGGAAAGTATAATAGAGTCAATAAGAGGAATTACATGAGGAACATGATGCCTCAAAAGAGGAGGGGCTAAGGTTATCCTATGACCAGGCAGTCCCTGATCTGGTCCCCACCCCAGAACCTGGAAAAGAGACCAGAGTAGCAACAGGCCCCAGAGCCACAGCCCCAGGGCCCACACCCTTGCCCTCGCTCTGCTGAGCAGGAGAGGGCTAAGCCCCTCTCCATACTTCCCCTACCCAGGGAGTGGTCACAGCATGACCTCTCCTTCCCTGGTTGGAAGAGTGGTTGGCTTTTGGGGTGCCGCTGGCTCCTGCTCCGTATGATATCTTAAGGCTGGGAATGGTTTCTGTCCTGCCTTTCCCCGCAGGAGGTGTGAGGGCAGTAGAAGGCTCCTGTGTGCCCTTCCACACCACCACTGTTCTCCAGCTCCCTCTTGTTCTGGTTATTTGTCAGCACACACCGCCTCTGGCTACACCGCTTCAGTGCTCCCTGCCATGTTTCCACGAGCAGCTGGAAGACTGAGCTTGAGTTTGAGTATCACTTTGTCCTCCATTCTCTCCCTCTGCTGCCTGCCTTCCACACTGTGCTGGGTGTCCACCTTCTGCTGCTCCTCTTGCCAGGCTCCCAAGAGCCTTATCCTGCAGGCTTGCCTGTCCTCTCATGCCCGGACTCGCCCAGCTGCCCCTTCTCTCTGTTCTCACACAGGAGCTCAGAACCCCATTTCCTGGGAGGTACAGCGATTTGATGGGTGGTACAACAACCTCATGGAGCACAGATGGGGCAGCAAAGGTAGGTGAGGGCCAGGTAGAGACAGCCCCAGGGGCAGGGTTGCCCGAAGGGGCAAGGGCTGGCAGCCACCAGCAAAGGCTCATCCATTCTTAAGGTTTTAGGATCTGTGGTATGGAGGGAAGCCTGGGAGAGAGGGGGCAAGGGAGCTCCACTGAGGATTTATCTTTGTCCCTACTCCCTCCTACCCCAGGCTCTCGGCTGCAGCGCCTGGTCCCAGCCAGCTATGCAGATGGTGTGTACCAGCCCTTGGGAGAACCCCACCTGCCCAACCCCAGAAAGCTCAGCAACAGTGCCATGAGGGGCCCTGCAGGGCAGGCCTCCCTACGAAACCGAACAGTGCTGGGAGTCTTCTTTGGTGAGGCCCTCAACCTCTGGGGGTGGGCAGCCAGTAGGGTTGGCTGGACACCTCTATGTCTGAGTGGGGAGTCAAGGAGTGAGGGAGAGAAGTGATGGAGGATCTTAGAAATGCGGGTGAGAGATGGAGGGAGAGGCAATGAGATGGGGTATTCTTACCCAAAACTGGATTAGCCTCTTGGAGGGTATTGAGCTAAAAGACACATCCAAGCCAAGGATAGGAAGAGTTTTATTTAGAACAAGTAGGGGAGAACATGGAGGATATTTCTCAAAGCAGTGTCTTCCTGAATAACAACACTGAGTAAGTTTCAGGCTAAGGGTCCATATGGATTCATGAAGGCACTTGTACAATGGGGAATTCCCCCTAGAATTTAGGCAAAAGTCATCTGGGAATGATAGAATCCAGGGCTTTTTTTTTTTTTTTTTTTTAAACAATTTTCTTACGGGACACCTGGGTGGCTCAGTGGGTTAAAGCCTCTGACTTCGGCTCAGGTCATGGTCTCAGGGTCCTGATACTGAGCCCCACATGGCATCAGGCTCTCTGCTCAGCAGGAAGCCTGCTTTCCCCTTTCTCTCTGCCTACTTGTGATCTCTCTGTCAAATAAATAAATAAAATCGTAAAAAAAAAAACAACCCAATTTTCTTTCTTTTTTTTTTTTTTTTTTTTTTCAGATTTTGTTTGTTTGACAGACAAAGATCACAAGCAGGCAGAGAGGCAGGCAGAGAGAGAGGGGAAAGCAGGCTCCCTCCGGAGCAGAGAGCCCCATTCGAGCCTTGATTCCAGGACCCTGGGATCATGAACTGAGCCAAAGGCAGAGGCTTTAACCCACTGAGCCACCCAGGCACCCCCAGAGTCCAGGTCTTAATTAATGGAACTCACAAGGGCTAGCAAGGCTTGGCATCAATTGTCTGCCTTAAATTGATCTGATATCTGAGTGGGCAAAGGGGTTTAAATCCTGCAAAGATAAATGAAGAATGTGCTTTGGGCAAGTAGTCATAAAATCACAAGATGTCTGGGGCCTAAAATGACTTTTCTTAAGTCAATAAAGCTATGTCTTGTATTTCTTTTTCTGGGGAAGAAAAAGTACAGGGAGAAAGTCTGGTTGGAGGAGGCATAAATTTGCCTCACATTGAGCTGTTGATGGGACTGCAGGTAAAGACAGGAATATGATAATAATCTGGTAGGGACTCTTGGTGGGACCCTATTCTCACTCTTTGCCCCTGTGACTCCTAGGACAGTCTCAGGGCAGGGTTTTGATTTTGGCAAGAGGGTTGGTGGGTGGGTGTCAAAATGGGGATGCTAGGGTGGTTGGCCAGACCCCAGTGACTGTGGGTTGCTGCTCCCAGCAGGAATGCCAGGCTCGTGCTGGTCACCCAGGTTGTCTATATTTGATTCCCCGTGTCCAGTGTTGCAGTGAGACTGGGAGATTCTCTGTGTGGGCTGCTCTCAGCTGCATGTTGGAGCAGGTGTTCCCAGCCCGACTGCCTAGGCACACTCACCAGGGCACCTCCCAGTTACCAAGGAGAAGACCAAACTGTCAATGAAAACAGTTTGGACCAGGGTGTAACAAAGGACTGGGAAGGGTGAAGGAGGTCAAGACTTGGGCTTGCCAAGACTGGCTGAGGAGTCTTTTGAAGCTTCGGGGGAAGTTGGGGAAGGCTTATAGATACTTGATGAAGAAGAGAGAATGATCCTTAGCTGGTCCTTGCCCTCCCTCCCCTGTTGCGGACAGGCTACCACGTGCTCTCGGACCTGGTGAGCGTGGAGACCCCCGGCTGCCCAGCCGAGTTCCTCAACATCCACATCCCGCCCGGCGACCCGGTGTTCGACCCCGACCGGCGCGGGGACGTGGTCCTCCCCTTCCAGAGGAGCCGCTGGGACCCCGAGACCGGACGGAGTCCCAGTAATCCCCGCGACCTGGTGAGACTAGGCGGCCGGGGGTCGCGGGGTCGCGGCCCGACAGGGCGGGGCGGGGCGGGGCGGGGAGAGGCTCCCACCCCCTCGCCCACCAATACCCGCTTCCGCTCCCCGACCCCCGGCTCACCCTGGCGGCTCACCGTTGCGGTGCCCCCGCAGACCAACGAGGTGACGGGCTGGCTGGACGGCAGCGCCATCTATGGCTCCTCGCACTCCTGGAGCGACGCGCTGCGGAGCTTCTCGGGGGGACAGCTGGCGTCCGGGCCCGACCCCGCCTTCCCCCGGGACGCGCAAAGCCCCCTGCTCATGTGGACTGCGCCCGACCCGGCCACCGGACAGCGCGGGCCCCGGGGGCTGTACGGTGAGGCGGCGGGGCGGGCTGCGGCGGCCGGGGCGCGGGGCGGGCCGGGGCGGGCTGCGGGCTGCGGGTGGCCACACTGGCGGTCACTCCGCCGCTCACGTCTCCCCCTGCGGCCCCGGCGCCCTGCGGCCCCGCGTCGCGTGCAGCCTTCGGGGCGGAGCGAGGGAACCGCGACCCCTTCCTGCAGGCGCTGGGCCTGCTGTGGTTCCGCTACCACAACCTGTGCGCGCAGCGGCTGGCCCGCGAGCACCCGCGGTGGGGGGACGAGGAGCTGTTCCAGCACGCGCGCAAGAGGGTCATCGCCACCTACCAGGTCGGTCACACGCCCCGTCCCCGCCTTCCCCCGCTCGGTGACCACACACACACACACACACACACACACACCCCGCGCGCGCGCGCGCGCGCACACACACCCACACACCCGGCTGCTGCGCGGGAGACTCCGCTGCCCCGCAGAGCCCTCCATCCTCACACAAACAGCCCCCAGAACTGGAGCTAACGTCTAGGAATGGACCCCGAAGATGAGGAGCAGGCCAAGGGCCATTATACACGAGACTTGGCTGTGGTTATTAGTTATTAGCCCACTGCCATCCCATGTTCCCAGTGGGGGACAGGCCTCTGCCCCTGTCCTGTTGGAGTTGCCTCCCTCCTGACTGCCCCTGCCTGGCCCTCACCTCCCACCGAAGCCTTCCTTGGGCTCAGACGGCTCTCAGCGTGGCTGCTCCAGCACTTGCCTCCCTTTTGCCCTGTCTTGACCCTCAGAACATAGCTCTGTATGAGTGGCTGCCCAGCTTCCTGCAGAAAACACCCCCAAAGTATGCAGGTGAGGGGAGTATGCAGGTGAGGGGATGCGGAGGGAGAATGGGGGAGCTAGCAGGAGTTTTTTGGGTGGGGGAGAAGAGGTGCAGAGGGAGCAGGGAGAAGAGGAGGGGAAGAAGGGTTGGTGGTTTAAGGGCTAAATGTTACTGTCCTCTCTTCTCCCCTTCCCCCAGGATACCGCCCTTTCCTGGATCCCAGCATCTCCCCAGAGTTCCTGGCGGCCTCTGAGCAGTTCTTCTCCACCTTGGTGCCTCCTGGCATCTACATGAGGTGAGGGCAAAGCATAAATGTCTGTGTGTTAGGAGGAATGGGGATGTCATTTGAGAAAAATCTGCCCTCAGGAGCCCTCAGGAAAGGATTATCAGTCTGAAGTGTGCTAATTTCCCCAGAGAACAGTGAATTTGGAGGGGGGAGAAAATTGTTTAAAAAGACATAATTGTGGTCTTGAAGCACTTTGTGTCCATTTTCCTACAGCTGGTGTATGTATAACCCCCCAATTAAACACAAGCTAATTGAGGCTTAGAGGGTGAGTCACAAACCCTCCTAGTCTGAAACTTAGGTCTTGACACTACACTGGGGGCATTTGTAGCTATAAGCACAGGACCTGGGTCTTGTAAGCCTTTCTAGGGAATCATAATTTAAAAAGTGTGAGAGCTGAAGAAAAATTTTGACTCCAAAATAATGAAAAGTGAACTTTAAACTAAAATATACATATTTAATTAAATGTATATGGAACAAAACATCAGTTTACTTTTTACAATTGCATTATAATTTGAAACAATTTGTTGGTTAGGAGCACCTGGGTGGTTCAGTCAGTTAAGTGGCTGCCTTCAACTCAGGTCATGATCCCAGGGTCCTGTGATGGAGTGCCCCATCAGGCTCTCTGCTCAGTGGGGAGTCTGCTTCTCCCTCTACACCTCCCCCCTGTTTATGCTCTCTCTCTCACTCTCTCTGTCAAATAAATAAATAAATAAAATCTTTTTTAAAAATTCATAGGTTTGATTTTCTTACTCTGGAACAATTTTTAGATATGCCTAATGATAGCCAAGAAATCATAGCAGTTGACTTATCCATAGACAAGTAATTTCAAAAGAACAACTAAAAATCCTTTTAAAATCTTATAACTCACATATATATTTAATGAATTCTGTCTTTGGGAATCGGGAGAGAAGAGGTGCTCTGAATAGAGCCCCATGTTTGTGTGTGTGTGTGTGTGTGTGTGTGTGTGTGTATACACTCAGTATACACACACACACACACACACACACACACACGGAAATGGAGAAAGAGATGGGGGAGGGGAAGCATGTGGATGCTTTGGGTACATTTTTAAATGTTTACAATGGCCTGGCCTCTGGCTATATCCAGCCTTGGAGACCAGCACTGACACCTGACTTTAGGACCCCATGGCCTAAGTCATCACGCCCCCACTCTTTGCATTTCAGAAATGCCAGTTGTCACTTCCAGGAGGTCATCCATACAAACTCAAGTACCTCCAGAGCTCTCCGGGTCTGCAACAGCTACTGGAGCCGAAAGGTCAGCACCGGGGGCACATATGTGGGTGGGCGTGTGTGTGTGGTATGTGTGTATGTGTGCACATGCATTTGTGTGCATCTGTGTCTGAGGTGTGTGATGCAGGTGGGCAGTAGGGCCGAGGGAGCCAGGTGTACATGCTCAAAAACCAATCCTCCACCTCCACCTGAGGGCTGTGTGAGGGACAGCGAGGCCTGTGCAGGTGTGGCACTACATTCATTGCTTCCTTGTGGGTTTTTCTTCTCCTTTGTCAGCTCTGAGTCCCTTGTAGACCTTGGAGTACCCCAGCCATTCCACCCCTCCCCCCAAAGAAATGTCCCAGTGAGACATACCTAAGGCAGTGTGTGAATGTGTATGTTGAGGGGGGAGCAAGGAGGAGGAAAGAATTCTGAGATTATCAGGGATAATCTGTCCCCCTCAAACCAGGCCAGTGTGGGTGAAGAGCATTGACAAATAATTTAAAGCAAAATCTGATACTTTGTGTAGAGAAGAAGAGAGGTGGGAGGAAAAGGGAGAAGAGGAAAGCACAGGAGAAGAGTCACAGAGCTGAACTGAAGAAGACCTCAGTGTTCTCCTAATTGTTTTATTTTAATTTAACTTAAATTAATTTTATCCCTAATGCCCTTTTTATTAAGGGGAAGGCACTGAGTTCAGAGAGGTCCTGTGATTTGCCCATGGTCATACACCTGTTCACTAACAGAGCAAGGACCAAGACCTAGCTGTTCTAGTGCCTTTGTCGATCATAATGTCAATTCTCCTAAGTGGAAGTAAAGTTTTAGATCCCTTGTGTTTGTGGGGACTTGTCTCCCTGCAGCATGAGCTTTGGATGGGGACATCACTCACCCTGAGTGAGGAATCAACCTATGGAGGAGGAATGGCCTGCTAGTTTTAGAGCAAACACCAGCACCGGGTGGGCCGAAGACATGCACTGTGGTGTGGGGAGATCCTGGCTGCTCAACCTCCAGCCCCGCCCTCTCTCCCCATTCCCAAAGCATCCAAACCTGCAAAGAGCTGAGGACGTGGATGCGCTGCTGCTGGGCATGGCCTCCCAGATCGCTGAGCGAGAGGACCATGTCGTGGTTGAGGATGTGCTTGGTGAGGCTGAGGCTGTCCCTTTCAGCCTGTGCCCTGCTGGCCCCTGGGTGGGGCTTCTGCTGGAGCTCCCATGTCAGGGCAGAGAGGGTGCCTGGGGCTAGGAACCTGTACTCTTTAACTGCTGAGAGACCTAGTAACCATGGTTCCCTCTGTGTGACTTCAGTCCCCCTGGGGCTGGTTGGAGCCTGGGTCCTGGGCTAGTGTTGCTGTGGTGGCCCTGAGCTCCCTCAGACTCTCTGTTATTTCATCCCCAGATTTCTGGCCTGGACCCCTGAAGTTTTCCCGCACAGACTACCTGGCTGGCTGCCTGCAGAGGGGCCGGGATCTGGGCCTGCCCTCTTACACCAAGGCCAGGGCAGCACTGGGTCTGCCTCCCGTTACCAGATGGCAGGACATCAACCCTGCACTCTCCCAGAACAACCACACCGTAAGGAGGGCAGGGTGGGAAGGTGGAAGCACATTGGCCCAAGACATGGAAGGCAGTCAGTGAGATACAAACACTAGAGACAAGTCCCTGGGGAGAGGGATGGGACTCACCCAGGTGGCATCCCAGTGTCATACACCACGATGGGAGTTACCAGACCAGCAGGATTTGGCAGTAGACCTTGTGACTCTGCAAATCTAGCAAATGTCTGTTGAGCATCTCTTGCATGCCAGGCACTTAATAGGCATTATCTCATTTGCTCTTCCAAAAACCATCTGAGCAGGTGTAGAAGATCCTTGACCCAGGAACAAGCTGTACTATTTTACACTTTTCTGATACTCAAGCTGCGTTTGGGGAGTCAACTGTCACACCCTGAGCTATCGCCTGGGCAAGCGACGTTGCTTGCCATCAACAGACCAGTTCTGGTCGCCTTACCGTCTTGGCATAGTGGCATTTCTACAGTTGCATGCTTGCTTTATTGCTTTTGTCCTTACTGTTTTATAAGATTGTTGAAAAGTGGAGAATTGAAAGGTTGATGAAGAAGCACTATGCACATGGGGATTGTAAGCTTTATAAAATCAATATAAAGATAGGGCTCACCGGGCACACCAAAAGTAGCAAATCTTTATCTTAACTGGGCCTTGCTGGAATTAAGCTGGGCAAATGTTTGTTTACATTGCAGAGAAAAGAATTAAAGTAAAGGTCAGGTAGAAAGTGCTGCTCATATAATGTTGAAGTCTGTCTCCAAAAAGCAATGTATATGAAGGGATTTGATTTTTAAGAATTTTTTTAGCTCTCAAGAATAGAAACCGTTTCTAACACATCATTCTACCTTTCCAACTTTTGTATCGATTTTGATCCTCAACTTTCATACCTTTTTGAGAACAATCCACAAAGGGAACTGGCTGCCCATTTTATTCCAACTTTCTAAAATAGGCAGCTGAGTCTGTGAGCGAGTTTCCATAATTGAGTTAACTTGTGTAAAGCACTCAGAATGGTGCCTGGGGCTTAATAAGTGAGTAATTGTCACTGTCATTTATTATTATCATCCCTGGGGCTGATCCCTGCAAACTACCTCTTTGCCCCAGGGTGGGTGCCAGGTCCTTGCACTCACTGCTATCCCTTCTTGGCCCCAGGTGCTGGAGGCCACAGCTGCCCTGTACAACCAGGACCTGTCCCACCTGGAGCTGCTCCCCGGGGGGCTCCTGGAGAGCCATGGAGACCCTGGGCCCCTCTTCAGCACCATTGTCCTTGACCAGTTTTTGCGGCTGCGGGATGGCGACCGCTACTGGTTTGAGAACACCAGGAATGGGTAAGGCCTGCCTGGGTCCCTTCCTCAGACTTCACCTTGGCCTGGGCCCCAGGCCCTCTGTGTATAATGTCAGCAGCCCCTTGATTCCCAGCTGGCCTCCCCCTCTCCTTGGCCTCTCTGAGCCCTGGGCTAGAGCAGGCATTTCTCTCCCAATACAACATCTCCCCAACTCTCCCACCCCCCAGGCTATTCACTGAGGAAGAAATCGCAGAGATCAGAAACACTTCCCTGCGGGATGTCCTAGTGGCTGTCACCAGCATGAACCCCAGTGCCTTGCAACCCAATGTCTTCTTCTGGCATACGGGTGAGCGGCCCAGGGGATGCTTGGAGTGGCCTGGGGTCTGGTGTCTCATCCCTCCTCAGCTGTGGGCCTGGTTCAGGTGTGGCTGGGCAGTAGACTTCAAGGAGGCAGTGAGTCATGGTTCTGCCCTTGGGAACTTTGGTTCTTGGCACCAAGGTGGCCACATGTGGTGTGTAGTTTCCCTTCTGCACAGCCCCAGGGGGTACCCAAGTGGGAGCAAGACTGAGACCCAGAGAGACCTAGGGAGGAGACTCTCATCTGCTGGGCTGAGCCTGGGGTGGGTGTGATATCAAGAAGGCCCAGTGCAGTGAGGCTATCCTAATCCCACAGCTGTGACAAGGGAAGTGCTGTGTGTGGTGTGTGTGTGTACATATGTGTGTGTGAGGGAGAGAATGGCTGAGGCTAATTTTTGACCCCACTTGCTACCTCACTAGGCAAACACCCCATTCTTGATATAATGACAAGGGTAAGCAGCTCCCACACCTCTGCTACCTAGAGGCCCCCCCACCCTATGTTTCCTGCTACCCTAACCTCCTCAGTGATTCTGTACCAGAGCCTCTGGCCCAGCACCCTCAGAACTCTAGCTTCCTCTGCCTCCCCAGGAGACCCCTGCCCGCAGCCAAGACAGCTCGGCACCGAGGGCCTGCCAGCCTGTGCTCCCTCCATCGTGCACGACTATTTTGAAGGCAGTGGATTTGGCTTTGGGGTCACCATCGGGGCTCTCTGCTGCTTCCCCCTGGGTAAAAGTGATGGGCAGGGTGGTGTTGGGTGAAATGCGAAAGCTGAGGGGTGGCAGTGGGGTGGTTTCATCTAGGACACTGACCATGCAGAGTACTGTTTCTCTGGTCATATGACAAAAACATCAGAGCAGGAGGGGACATGAGAAATGTCTGACCCACAGATAAGTCAGCTTCAGGGAAATTTGCCTTTCTGTCTTCCTGGAGTCCCTCCAGGGCCCCGGTTGGTCAGGAGCCACAGGGAATCCAAATCTCACAGTTACTTGCAGGAGCCTGGGCCTGGGAAACTGTCCAAGGCAAACCCTGCCTGAGAATCAGTTGAGAACTAGCTGGGGCAGAGGCTTGAGACCTAGACTTTGGCATGGCCATGTGTGAGTCTACCAGGAGCATGGCAGAGCAGGTCCAGTCTCTGGCACAAGGACTCTGGCCTTAGTCTCCAGCTAGCAAGGGACCTGAGTGGTGGAAGCCACAGAGGCTGTGCTGGTCTTTTGGAGGATACTCAAAGCTCCCTCCCTACCCCCCAACCAGGGAGCTTCACAATTTGAGACAACTGAATGAGCTGACCTAAGAGGTGGGGAAAGCAAGGGGTCTTGCCTGTTAAAGGCCACTGATCTCACCAGACCCCCCACCCCTTCCTCTGAACATCCTCCTGCTTCTGCCCACTCAGTGAGCCTGCTTAGTGCCTGGATTGTTGCCCGGCTCCGAAGGAGAAATTTCAAGAGGCTCCAGGGCCAGGACCGCCAGAGCATCATGTCTGAGAAGCTCGTGGGGGGCATGGAAGGTAGGTCTGGAGCTGCCAGGGCAGTTCGGGGGAGGACATGACTCAGAGCTGCAGACCACCCCCACCTCAGCAGCCTAAGGAAAAGGCCTCCCTTTTCTAGGCCTCCAAGCAGATCAGGGCAGGTGGGAAGAGCCATGGAGGCATCAGGTAGACTTTGGACCTGGACTCCTTCACCCTCCATAGATCCTCCCCATGGTCCCACAAAAAGGGGGTGTGATGGACTCACGGGGAGGAGTCACAGGGCCCTGACTACATTTCATAGGCTTACCAGGACTCTTTAGAATCCTCTGCAATGGATGCTGTGTGGCATCTTACCCTGGAATTTCAGGCAACAGAGAAGAAATTAATGGAAGTCCAGAGTCACACTGATGGAGGACTGGGATCTGGATTCCACCACTTGGGCTTTTGGGCCTTAGGCAGATTTTTTAATCCCTTTAAACCTATTTTTTTCTTATCTGTTAAACAGGAATAATAATAGCACTTACCTCACAAGTTTATGAAGATTAAATTAACTAGTTCACTCCAAGTGGCTGGTACAGTATTGGGCACACAGTAAACCCTCAGAAAATGGTAGTTGTGCTTCACATGGGCTACAGGCACAGCAGGACTCTTGGGGAGGGGCCTCTGTACCTAAGAAGGGGCCAGGAGCTACAGAGGCCTTGACCTAACTCCAGCCGGAAGCCAGCCTCATTCATCCTGGCCCCAGCTGACCCAGCCCTGTCTCTCCAGCATTGGAATGGCAGGGCCACAAGGAGCCCTCCCGGCCTGTGCTGGTGCACCTGCAGCCCGGGCAGATCTGCGTGGTGGACGGCAGGCTCTCTGTGCTCCGCACCATCCAGCTGCGGCCCCCGCAGCAGGTCAACCTCATCCTGTCTGGCAACCGTGGACGCCGTGCCCTGCTGCTCAAGATCCCCAAGGAGTATGACCTGGTATGGCCCAGCTGGTCCCATTCCTGGGCCACAGCCAGGGAGGCAGCCAGGTGGAAGGGAAGGAGCACTGAATCAGGAAGGGTTTCCAGCTTCTAGTCGCAGGCTATAGTACCTGATAGAGAGAGAAACGTGAACACGTTCGTCCGGCTCTGGGCCTGTGGGGTGATGTGATCTCCCCAGTGCCGTCTTCTTCCTGCGCAGTTTTCCCCCCTTTCTAAGGATGCCCCAGTGGGCCCTGGCTGGGAGTCCTTGGAAGAAGTCAGGCCCTCTTCCTGCCCTCTGATTATAGGATCTAGTGAATTGTTAGAGATTTTGGAGAGGAACTCAATCAGAGGCTGGTTTTCAGCTCTGTTTGACTCCTGGTCCCTTCCATCATCTGTCCTCCCTGCCTTCCCTTCTCTTCTCCAGTGCGAACAGAGAGGGAAGGATGGCTGCAGACATGTGTATCTGAAGGCAGTCTCTGCACCTATAAGCAAGCCCAGAACCCCACTGAGCCCAGGACAGAACAGTAAATCCCTTTTATAAGGACACTCTTCCCATGGCCTCCGACAGAACTCACGCAAAGCTCCTGGCCCCAGGAGGCCTCCACAAAGGGTTGCTCTCCCTGTCACCACTCCGTAGGTGCTGCTATTTAACGTGGAGGAGGAGCGGCAGGTGCTAGTGGACAACCTCCGGGCGGCCCTGAAGGAGAACGGTCTGAGGTTCCAGGAGTGGGAGCTGCGGGAGCAGGAGCTGATGAGGGCAGCTGTGACGAGAGAGCAGCGGAGCCACCTCCTGGAGACCTTCTTCAGGCACCTCTTCTCCCAGGTATGTAGCTAGGCTCGGGTCTGTCCGTGCATGTCTGCTTGTGGCGGTGCCCTTGCCTGCGTGCGGCCATGGGGTGACTCCAGGGAAAGTCAGGAGCCCTGACACTGATAATCAGGCCTACCGCACTTTGGGCCCAATCACCTGGCCTTTCTGTAAGGAGATGCTCTGATGCCTACCTGTGCGACTCCAGGGAGGCCACGTCAGAAGCTTATCTGCATGTGTCACTCAGCTTTCTCCTCAGGACTATCCAGCCTTTCTGCCCTCACTTAACTTATTCTGGCTAAAAGGCTGCAGAAAGCCTGGGTCAGTGTGGGGGCAGTGAGGGCCTTTGGTCCCCCCATCCTTGGTGGAGTGCTGCTGCCAGAGGCCTCCATGGGGCATTGGTGCCCACCTTGCATACTTCCAAGAACTACTGAGAGGATGTGGGGAAACAAGACAGGAAGAGAGGGGCGCCTGGGTGGCTCGGTGGGTTGGGCCGCTGCCTTCGACTGGGGTCATGATCTCAGGGTCCTGGGATCGAGTTCCGCGTCGGGCTCTCTGCTTAGCAGGAAGCCTGCTTCCCTCTCTCTCTCTCTCTGCCTGCCTCTCCGTCTACTTGTGATCTCTCTCTGTCAAATAAATAAATTAAAAATCTTAAAAAAAAAAAAAAAAGACAGGAAGAGAAATGCAAGGACTCAAGTCCCTATCTGGCACAGAAATAAAGTAGCCTGGGTCCAGGAGGGTGGAGAGGAGAAGCTTGGTAGAGATAAGATCCATCCAGCCCAGGCCCCACTCAAGGACTCTGTCATGCCTCTGGGAAGAAGGAACAGCCACAGAAGGGAAGATAACCAGCACAGAATGATGGCTACAAAACAGCTAGGAGCTAAGCAGTGTAGGAGTTCAGCAAAGGTGGTGAGTCTTTAGGCCGGTGGACAGTCATGGTTCGGGTCACATTTGGTGAGAACTTAAAAAGAGGTGGAAAATTTTTGGCTCAGAGGAAAGGAACAGGAGGGACTGCACAGAGGTGCCCAGTAGAAGGGCAAACAATTAATGTTTGAGGAGAAGGAGCAGGGTTGGCTGGCCTGGGAGATTTGTGAGGAAGAGGCCATTTAATGGTCATTTATGATGTGCCAGGCACAGGTCTTTTGTCTTTACTCCCCAAGCCCATTGAACTGGAGTATGCGCTAGAATGGAGGGAACCCCGGGAGGGGAGACTCATTGCCAGGGCCCAGTGGGGGGCCAGGGCACCTCTACTCAGTTGGGGACCCATCAGGACTACAGGGACTCCTTGTGCTGGGTGTGCGAGGGTGGGCTACTATGACTTGGGGGTAGCTGCCAACCCTCTCTATCTGCACAGTGCTTCCAGTTTTCAAGACATTTTCCACACAGTTTCTCTTGTTGATTCTCACAATAGCCCTGTCAGACAAGTAGGGCACATGAGGAAAATGAAGGCCAGACAACTGGAGAGACTTGCCTGTGGTCACACAGCAAGTGGGTGGCAGAGCTGGGACAGGAACCCGGTCTTTTGCCTCTAGCCCCAGGCTCTTTCCACTAAAGCTCCTTGTTTGAAGCAACAAGGTTTGCCTCATGAAATCATAGCCAGGTTTGGACCAGGGGCCTCCGGTTGACAGGCAGGAGAAACAGGTCCTGTGGCCTGAGGTCTGCCTCCTTCCCCTGCTGCCTGTTCTGATGCTTGGGAAGCTCCTGGATGGGCTGCAGATAGCCCACTGTGAGAATTCTCCTTTCCCAAGCCCAGCTTTTTCTCAACTCAGCTGAGGCTTTTTTTTTTTTCCCAGTTAAAACTCCTTTGGGTGTAAGAGCAAGCTTGTACTGACAAAGGATCAGTTGACTGAGGCTACGATGATGTCTCAGGAATTCCAAAGGGAGGACTGTGTCCTGGCCTGGAAGGGGTGAGGAAAGGGAGAGTTGTCAGCCAACAGGGTCACTTACTTCTCTCTCTTAGCCTGCCTGGTTTTCTCTGTATGTTTACTTCCCTCTGTCTGTGTCTCTGAGCACTTGGAAGAACATGGTGGTCCACAACTTCTGAGTTTTCTTGTGCTCAGGTCAAGACCTGGGACCTCTTAGTCCCATTCCACATCGCCTACTTGGATCAAGTGTGCATCCCTGGTCCACCCAGCTAACACAGAGGACCAGAGCTCTGTAGAACAAATGGCCCCAGGGACCACCTGCGGGGCACAGGGCAGGTGCTCAGGAGATGGTGGGGGGCAGATACCTGGAAAAGGCAGCTTCTGTAACCCTCAGCTGGACTTCAAATCAAGGATACCTTGTCTCCTTCTCTCTCCCTCCCTCTGCTGCTGCCCGGCAGGTGCTGGACATCGACCAGGCAGATGCAGGGACCCTGCCCCTGGACTCATCCCAGAAAGTACGGGAGGCCCTGACTTGTGAGCTGAGCAGAGCTGAGTTTGCCGAGTCCCTGGGCCTCAAGCCCCAGGACATGTTTGTGGAGTCCATGTTCTCCCTGGCTGACAAAGATGGCAATGGCTACCTGTCCTTCCGGGAGTTTCTGGACATCCTGGTGGTCTTCATGAAAGGTAGGGGAGAAAGGAGTAATCGTCCAGGTAGGCGGTGATGGAAGGGGCTAGAGACTGAGGCTGGAGGGTAGTTGACCCATTGGAGATGGGGAAGTGCCAGGCCAGGTCTCCAGCCACAGCAGACAGCTGGGAGCACTCAGGTAGAGATCAGGAAGCAGAGTGACCCCTTGTTGTGCTCAGCAGGGGGTCACACTCATGTGAGGCCCCTTCTGGCCAGCCTGGGATTTAGGCAGGTAGGTTGGGGCTCTCACAGGGTCCTCCTCCTCCCAGGCTCTCCTGAGGAGAAGTCTCGCCTTATGTTCCGCATGTATGACTTTGATGGGAATGGTCTCATTTCCAAGGACGAGTTCATCAGGATGCTGAGGTTGGTCCTGTGGGATGGCCAGAAGAGTGGGCCAGGACAGGGACTGCTAGAGGAAAGGAGTGGGGGCATGAAGGTGGGAACAGGAGGGTACAGAGAAGGGCCATATAGCCAAAGACTGTTATAAACTAGGAGGGGGCTTGGGATTTGGCCAGTTGGGGCCCTACTGTATGGGCTCCAAAGGCCTGGTAGGATGGCCAGTAGGCCCTCTTGTCTAGGCCTCAAGCTTCTTTTCGGGGCCTAATGGCTTCCCTCCCCCATCCCCAGGTCCTTTATTGAGATCTCCAACAACTGCCTGTCCAAGGCCCAGCTGACGGAGGTGGTGGAGTCCATGTTCCGGGAGTCTGGCTTCCAAGATAAGGAGGAGCTGACGTGGGAGGACTTCCATTTCATGCTGCGGGACCATGACAGCGAGCTCCGATTCACACAGCTCTGTGTCAAAGGTGGGGCGGCCTGGGCTTGGGGCTGACTGACGTAGCCATTAGACACAGCAGGCACAGTGCCTTGGGCCCACCTACACCTACTTTTAGAAGCCCACAGAAATGTTTTAATCTCTTTAAAATCAGAAGAAGGAATATAATAATAATGAATAGGTGGCAACATATCCAGCCTGGATTATATCCTTCTATATACCAACATGACTGTAAAAAATATTTACCTTTTATAAATACATGTATTTACTTTTTTTTTTTTTTAAGGGCAGAAGTGGTTTAGTAAGTTGTCAGTGCCTAGGGCCCACAAGAGTCCTAATGCAGTTTTGCCCCAGGGGTGGGGGGGCAAGGACAGGATTGGGTGCAGGGACAGCAGATAAGATTCTGCCTCTCCCAGCTCTCTGTCAAAGCCCCTGTCGTGGGTGCCCAGCACAGGGGAAAACAGTGTCTCCCTGTTACAGCCCTGGGCCATATTCACCTGAGCTACGCGGTTTGGTGGCAGGTGTTGATGGGGGGAGGGGTGGCTCTGGTTTTGTTTGCCTTTATATCCCTTGTCTGCGTGCTCAGTTCATGTTTGCTTGAGTGCACGGAGACCCACTTCTGTTGTCCTTCCCCCTACTCCTGTCCCACTCGAGTCTGACTCAGGTGGGGGCTAGAGCCAGGGTGAGGAGGGGGCAGGTAGCAGGACTCTGTGGCCTCCTCCAAGCTGTTACAGTACCATTACATTGTCTCACTGGGGCATGTTGAGACCAAACCCAGCCCCTCCCAGGATTACGAGAACATGGGGGAGCTGAGCAGCTCAGATCCGGGAGAGGGGTGAGTTGGGCAGGACAGAGCTGACGCTCTGGTCAGGGCTTCCGTAGCCCGGGGCTAGAGAAGAGCTGGTGCAGTGCAGACCCAATACTCCCAATTCTCCTGCTTCTCGCTTTTCCCAGGCAGCCAGGGCAGTAGGCACCTGGGCCTGAGGGCAGAGCAGGGGCAGGTGCCTGGAGATGAGCCCAGGCCAGAGCCCAAGGAACATCTAGCCCCTGGGGTGGAGGACCAGGCTGGGGGAGTGAGGATTATGTAGGAGAGTATCTCTGAGTCCTATCTTGTTTTGCTTTTAGTTGTTGTTGTGTCTTGCTGTTTCCTTCAGATTTACTATGAAACATTTTAAACATACCTACAGGGAAGGTACAAGAATAACACAATGATCGTCCCTTTCCCTGTGCACCTAGATTTGCCTTTTGGTGCCATTTTGCCCCTCAGTGCTCAGCCCAGACAGAGAGGCATGGGTGGCTCATGGGAGAGTATCCCCCTCCCCAGCATTTTATTATGAACATTTTTATTTTTATTTTTTTAAGATTTTATTTATTTTCTGACAGAGATCACAAGTAGGCAGAGAGGCAGGCGGGGGGGCGAGGGAAGCAGGCTCCTCGCTGAGCAGAGAGCACAACGTGGGGCTCGATCCCAGGACCCTGGGATCACGACCCGAGCCAAAGGCAGAGGCTTTAACCCACTAAGCCACCAGGTGCCCCGATTATGGACATTTTTAAACAGAGGAAGGTGGCAAGGATTTTATGGTGATCTCCATTTATGCACCTCCTAGGGCTACATTTAATTCCCAGTAGCTTTTAAGCTGGAGGGTTTAGCAGCAGTTTTGTGGCAGAATGGTCTCAGCAGGAAGACTGTACATAGTTCCTGAACTCTATCCCATAAGCCTGATTCCAGTTCCAGGAGTGGGGCTGAAGGTGGACATGCACCCAGGGGACACTGCCTGGCCAACTTTGTTTTAGGCCTTCTCCCTGCCCACTCATGGTTGGGACTGGGTCCCACTGGGAGCAGAGGTTAAGGCTGGGGCATTCAAAAGGCAAGGGTACTGGCCAAGGACCCTCTATGGTATGGATATGGGGTGAGTGCCAGGGCTTCCTGGGCTCTGGGCCCTGAGCTGCTTCTCTGTGTTACAGGGGTGGAGGTACCTGAAGTCATCAAGGACCTGTGCCGGAGAGCCTCCTACATCAGCCAGGAAAAGATCTGGTGAGCTCTCATTGGGGAATGTTGGAAGGAGGGCTGAGGTGGGAGGTTGACTTTTCTCTCCCCTACCAGCCTATGTTGTGCCTTCCCGCAAATTAGAAAAAAAGGGCTCCGCACTCTAGGCAGACATAGCCCTGCACCAGGAAGAGCAGAGAACCTGCTGGATTTCAGCCCTCATCTACTTCCTGGGTCAGATGCCCTTGTGAAGGGCACCACTGTGTGTGTATCCCCAGGATGTAACTCATTCCCTCTCTAGGTCTCTAGAGAATCCTGCTGTCCCCTGGCTGAGAGCTCTGACCCCTCTGAAGACAGACCGGGGCAGCAGAGGATCAAGTGGCTCAGGTGGCCAAAATCCTCTCTCTCTCATTCCTGTCCTAGTCCCTCCCCCAGAGTGAGTGCTCGCTGTCTCCACAGCAACGCTGACGTGGAGTGGACAGCACAGAGACTGCAGTGCCCCATGGACACAGACCCTCCACAGGAGATCCGGCGGAGGTTTGGCAAGAAGTACGCCTGCTCCTCCCCTTAAGGCCAGGCAGGTCATTCATCCCTTCAGCATAAAGGGGTGCAGGCAGGAGGCAGAGTTCATGCCCAAGGAGATCACAGTCTGACAGGATGGTCTGGTACATTGATAGAGTGTCCCACTGATGACTATTGTAATAGTGGTCAGAGCAAGGGGCTTCAGAGCTCAAGGAAGTTCTTACCTCTGCCTGGGAAGTCAAGGCAGACTTCCTGGAGGGGGTGTCTTCTGACCTTTCAGCAAAGGGTGAGAAGAGAGCAGGGTAAGAAGGGCCAACTGCAGACTGGGAGGGGAGAAGGCTATCTGAGTGTGAGTGGGAACTGGGCTACAGGAAGAGCATCCCCTGGGATGAACTGACCAAGTGAGCACTTGCAAGGCTGTCCCTACTCTGACTGCTTGAGGAGTGTGGTAGAGCCTTTGGGGGTCTGCACACTGTTTGGCTTGAGCAACTGATGGCCTTTCTTTGCTCTGGGAAGATGGGTTTGCACTGGGGGAGGGGGCGCTCCATAGCCAGAGCCAAGACTTCCCATCTCCCAGGGTCACATCCTTCCAGCCTCTGCTGTTCACGGAGGCTCACCGGGAAAAGTTTCAGCGCAGCCGGCGCCACCAGACCTTGCAGCAGTTCAAGCGCTTCATTGAGAACTACCGCCGCCACATCGGCTGTGTGGCTGTGTTCTATGCCATTGCTGGGGGCCTTTTCCTGGAGCGTGCCTACTGTGAGTGTGGGCAGCCTTGCGGTCCCAGCTCCTGCGGGCCCAAGGGGATTTTTTGAACTTGCAGAGAGGCTGTGGGGGAGGTGGCTGGGGTGGGCCCTTAACCCACCTCCACAGCTCTCTGTCCTTTGCACTGCTCTCCTCTCACCCGCCTGGGCTCCCCAACAGACTACGCCTACCGGGCTCACCACACGGGCATCACGGACACCACCCGTGTGGGCATCATCCTGTCCCGGGGCACAGCTGCCAGCATCTCCTTCATGTTCTCCTACATCCTGCTCACCATGTGCCGCAACCTCATCACCTTCCTGCGAGAGACCTTCCTCCACCGCTACGTGCCCTTTGACGCCGCCGTGGACTTCCACCGGCTCATTGCCTCCACTGCCATCATCCTCACAGGTAGGGCCCCACAGTCCCAGGGGTTCTGTCCACGTCCTCCTGCACCCTGCTGCCTGCCCCTCTGCTCTCCTTTGTGCTTGAGTGTAAGCCCCTGATGTCCTTCTCAGAAGGATGGAGCTGGCCCCATGGTGGTGTGAAGTGAGCCGAGGAGCCCCACATGCTCTCTTCCCATGCTCTCAGGGCCCCCTCACCAGCCTCTAGCTGACAAGCTACACACACCCCAGAATGAGGGCACATCAATGCCATCTTTCCCAGCTTTTATGTGGTAAAACATACTCTTTGAGAGAAACCCAAAGAATGAACTTCCAATGGTATAATTTCAGATTCCTGTGGCTGTGCTCACAGATAGTATATATGGGGCATGGCAGGGGTGGGGAGGGACAGGAGGATGATGAGAGACCAGAAGTGCAGACCCCTAAGGTCCTTCTTCAGGCCCCCAAGGCTGGGTGGCTGGAGTCCTCCAACTTGGGCTGAATGGGTTGAGGGCCCCCACCAGGCCGCCCCCTGACTCACTCCCACCCTGTTTGGTCTTCCTTAGTCTTGCACAGTGCGGGCCATGTGGTGAACGTGTACCTGTTCTCCATCAGCCCACTCAGCGTCCTCTCCTGCCTCTTTCCTGGACTCTTCCATGACGATGGGTGAGTGAGTGGATGACTGTGTGTGTGCGTGTGCATATGTGCGTGTATGTGTGTGCATATGTGCATGTATGTGTGTGTGTGTGTGTGTGTGTGTGTCAAGGTGGAGGATACTTTATGGAGCCAAATTTTCTTGGCTCAGAGGAGAGTATCACCTTCCAGGCGATAGGACAAATAATGATCAGCCAGAGCCCTGGCCCCAAGTGGGCAGAAAGGGAGACTGGTGGCTGGGTTGAGGTGTTTCCTCTGGAAGATTCTTTCTGGAAGTCCCAGACATCTCTCAGCATCCTTCCTTGCTTTCCCTTCTCCACAGGTCTGAGTTTCCCCAGAAGTATTACTGGTGGTTCTTCCAGACTGTGCCAGGTGAGAGCCCTCCCTACTCTGAATTTCTGGGTCTGGCTCTGAGCTCCCGGCTCTGGGTTCCAATTGCCATGAGGCAGCACTCACTCAGCTCTCAGGGTGGGCCAGGCTCTGCCCTCTGGTCCCAAGGACTCTCTGGGGCAGTAAGAGCCTCTGCTTCCCAGTCCTTCTCTTGGGAGTTTGGATGGGCTCCTGCCCCAACTCTGAACATCCTCTGCTGTGGTATGGGAGTGGTCCCCTCTCCCTATACCCCAACATACACACCTACCATGACAGTGGCTTTGAGGAATGCTGTGCCCCAGCTGCTTGTTGGAGGGATGGGCCTTGTCAAACTAGGCAGAGCCCTCCACCCCTTGTAGTCTGTCTTGACAAGGGCTGTTTAGGGACATATTCCTAACTCCCCATAATCACCTATTTTAGAACTATTAGCTGTGAATCTATTCAGAAGCTTCTCAAACCTATTTATATTTTCAGTCTGTTTCCTCCTTGGGGTAATACATTTTCTACACTCCTCTCTGTGAAACACAGCATTTTTTTTTTTTTTAAATCCTAAAACAATCTGCTTTGAACTTCAGAGTGCTTGCTAATTCCTGCACACTGGGATTTAGTGGGTAAGGCTGTGTTTATGCCCTCCTCTCTGTTCAGGCCTTTACAGGCTTTGGTTAGATCCCTTCTTAACCTCAGCTTTTCCATACTGCAGAGCTCTAATCTTCTTAATTTCTGCCTCTCTCCTCCTTGACACTTGAGAGGCCATTCTCTGTCCTCGCACTCCCATCCTGAATCTAGTATTGCTCTCTTGTGTACCCCAGGCCTGGGATCCCCTGTGAGAGGAGGGTCCTCCCACTAGCACTGGGCTGAACACAGGGGTCTCAGGTGGTTGTGCTTACTCATTAATGGTCCCACAGCCCACGCTGTTGTAGCCAAGGCAGGGGCTATGGGGCTTAGACAGAGTCTTGACTCCATGGGGACAGGATCTGCAATGTCCAAAGTCTAACCCAGAGGGTTAGAGGGCCCAGAGTTGTTGCCCCTGCCTTCTTTCAGTCAGCACACATTTATATGAGGCCCACAGGGTGCCAAGCCCTCAGGAGGTGCTAGGATTCTGAACTGAACCAGCAGCAGCCTGGTCCCTGTTCTTGTGGGCCCGACAGTGAGGGAAGTGACAGACAAAAAACAAATGACACCAGTACTCGGGGAAATAACAATCAGGACAAGGCTTAGAAAGGATGAGCAGAGTCGGTTGAAATAAAAGGAATCTGTAATCAGTGGTGTGGGGAGAGAACAAAGGAGAAGCCTGGCTTCCACGGCCCCCACCCAGAGCAATGAAGTGGGATGGGAACCCTGACCCCTGGCCGCCTCAGAACAGCCCCACCCTTCTGTCCTTCACTCCATGTTCATTTCGCAGGGCTCACGGGGGTGCTGCTCCTCCTGGTCCTGGCCATCATGTATGTCTTCGCCTCCCACCACTTCCGGCGCCACAGCTTCCGGGGCTTCTGGCTGACCCACCACCTCTACATCTTGCTCTACGTTCTGGTGAGGGATCCTGGGGTCTGGGCGGGATGATCCCAGGAAGGCCATGATGGCTTCTCCATTCCCTTAGTACTCTCAGGAATCCCCTCCACTTCTCACTTCAAAGCTGGAGAATCTAGTGTGGGGCTGCTAAGCAGATGGACCCGGGGATGCAGCACCTGAAAGATGGGTGCCCTGGCAGGGGTCTGGCGGTAGCAGCCCTACCAGGCTGGTCTGTCCACATCATTTCTGCCCAGCCAGTGATTCTGCAGTTCTGGTGGCTAGTGTGAGCTCCTGGGTGGGCTGCCTACATGCAAGGGAGCAATACCCTTTTAATTTGAGAGAAACGTATCTTAAGTTGGTTCTGCCACTTTTGTTCCGATCCTGTTTTCTGAGGTCTTAGTACCCCAACCCCTCTGCCCAGTGGAGTGCCACTTGTAGAGTTAATGAGCTTGCTCAAAATGTCTTCACTTGGTCTGTTGATAAGATGGATTTTTAAGATTCTACCTGTTCCCTTTCCTTCTCCTTAACCCAGGCTCTGCCTCCCTCCCTTCTCTTGTCCTCCTGTTCCCTTTATCTTCGGTGGGTTTGCTGTCAGTTGCGTGAGCTAGTTCGTTCCAGAGCTGACTCCAATCTGTGCCTGTGTCATGGTTCTGCTTGGCTTGCCTTCCTCATGGACACAGGCAGTTTCCTAAAGAGTACCCGAGAGTCCTGCTGAGAAGCTAAACTAAGTCCCAAGGCCCCAGCGTCCCCACCGATGATAGCTTGGCTGCCAACATTCAGAAGCACAGAGCCCAGATGGTTGCCATTTGTCACCTGGCTCCAGGCAGAACTGCACACAGTTGTGAGACAGAGGAGAGAGTCCATGGTGGCCTGAGTCAGGCTGGCACCTGGGCGCTGCCCTGCCTCCTCTCAGGTGCAGTTCTGTCCTCACTGATCAGAGGGTCTCTTTCCCTGTTGCCGGAGGCTCAGCACTTCACGGTTCTGAAGATGAATACCCAGCCTTGGGTGAGGTCGTTTCCTAGAACTGATGATGTTTGTTTCCAAAGGGATCTCTGAGTTCTTTGGAATCTGGCTAATTTGTCCCTCCCTACCCACCCTTGCTAGGGTGGAGCCCCAGCCTCCTGGGTCACAGTTTCTGCTAGGGGTGGAGGTGATGTTCTGGGTCCTGGTCCTCTTCTCGATAGGAGATCCAGAAGGGTGGCCAGACTGACTCCCTGAGACCAAGACCCCTTTCTGACTTATTCCTGGGTTTTGGGTATCACTGGAGTTCAGAGCCACCCTTCCCTCCAGCAAGGAAGTCAGCGGCTCAGAAAGGTGCAGGACCCTCTGCTGGGCAGTCCTAGAGCTGGCCACTAGAGGGAGTCTCACCTGGGGGGATATCGGGGCTGAAACACCCACTTTTCCCTCATGGCCACTTGACTTGGGACAGAAAGAGAAGCTACAAGTAAAGGACCCCAGTGTGGAGTGGACCCTGCAGAAGGACGTCCAGGCTCCTGATCCAGGCAGAAGAGGGCAGGGCTAGCTCCCCTACCCCACCCCAGCTCCTCAGCCAACCATGAATCTGCAGCAGTTTTGTGGTTTAAAAGTAGAGCCAAGACTAAATGGGATGTATAAACAGAGTGGTATGAGGTCACCCAGACATTGTGCTCAGCCTGATTCAATGTTCAGAAAGCCTTGGGGGTGGGGGTGGGCTCCATAATGAAAGAGGAGCCAGTTCAGAGAAGAGCCCAGAGAGGTTTGGGTTAGTCCTGTGGGCAGAGGAACACTAAGCTGGGAAAAGGGAGAGCTGAATGAGGCGCCAGAGTTCAGTTTAACAGTTATCTGTTGAAGGGTCTAGTACACGTTTGTTCGGTGGTATGTGGTATGCCGTAGTAGTTGGGTAGTAGTTGGGTGGAGGACGGGGAGACTCAAAGCTAGGCCCTCAGGAACTTGGGATTTGCTGCAGAGATAAGGGCCATGCACTTGAAATGGTCAGAATGAGCAAACAATATAGGATTAATTGCTGAGCTGAGTGTTCCAAACACTGAGTTTATAGTAGCTCACTGAAGGGAGTTTCATTTGGGCCAAACTGGTTAGGGAAGATGTTGGGGAGAAGATGGGACTTGAGCCAAGCCTTAAGGAGAGGTAAGCTAAGATTTGACAGGGCAGAGTGGAATCTGAAGAGCATTCCAGATAGAATAAAGGGCATGAGCACTGGTGCAGAGGTGGAAATGATGACAGAATATTCAGGGCACAGATGGGACAGGCCTGGCTGTGGATGGCCCCAAAGTATTAGGTGGTGGCAGGACCTGTGTGGGCTGCGGTGGCCACTGAAGGGCTGTGGCTCAGTGGAGGGGCCGGGCCACATGGGACAGCATAGACAGAGGAGACTGGGCAACATGCAGGATCAGGGCTGGGAGAAGGAATAGAGAGCCAGTGGAGGAGATGGAAAATGAGTGGCCCAAGAGAAGCAGCAGATGTGGCAAGGAGTGGGAAGTTGCTAGTGCCACAGATGGCCAACTGTGGGAGCAAATGAAAGGAGACCATTCATGGGACGGGTGAACCCCCAGCGAGCAGGTCCTGAGAAGAGGTGGAAGCAGAAGCCAGACTTACCAGACTTAGGAACACACAAATGGGAAGCATGGGGGCAAGTTGTGTCTGACCTTGTTAGACCAGCTTGTTGGGGAAAGGACCAGAGCTGAACAATTCCTCAGTCATTTCATGGAAATACAAGTCCACAGAAAACAGTTATGTCAGTTATTTCATGGAAAAGGGGGACTGATTAGGTGTTCTTAGTCTCCAAAGGCAGAGGATAAATTGGGGTAACTCCTTTTACTAACTTAGCAGTTATTAAATGCCTGCTGTGTGCCAGGCAGCAACTGCTAAGAGCTGAGAGTATGGTGGCAAAAAAAAAAAAAAAAAAAAAAAAAGGACATACACAAACCCCCAGTCTAGTGGGGAAACATGTCAATGAAGAAACAACATTAGTGTGGATGATGACAAATGTTCTGATGGGAGTTAACTGGGGGATACAACAGAGGACCCAGGGAAGGCCTAAGGAGGCCTTCTCAGCCTTTCTGCTGAGCCCTGACAAATGAGATGGAGGGGTACACCTGGGTCTTGATCTCAGGGTTCCAGGAGCAAGTCCCACATCAGGCTCCCTGCTCAGCAGGGAGTCTGCTTCTCCCTCTCCCTCTGTTCCTCCCCACTGCTCATGCTCTCACATGCTCTCTCTCCCAGATAAATAAATTTTAAAACAATGAGAGAGGTAGCCAGGGGAAGAACCAGGGAGAGGGCATTCCAGGGAGATGGAATAGCAGGTGCCAAGGTCCTGAAGCAGAAAGACTTGCTATGTTTGAAGAACAGGGAAGGGGAAACAGTGGCAGGCAAAGGCCAGAGCATCTCAAGATCCTGTGGTATAATGGGAAGTCCACTAAGGCTGGTTAAGTTGAGATGGCATGATAAAATGAACTTTAAAAAAGTCACACTGGCTGCCTTGAAAAGAATGGGTCACACTGGGCAGCCCCGTAGAAGACCACCCAGGAGGCTACTGCAGAAGACCCACTGAGAGTCAAAGGGGCTGGTTTAGGATGGTGCCAGAAAGGCGCAAGTAGTTGGGGTTGGAAGTGGTTAGATCTGGGAACCTGGAGGGAGCATGGTACACGGAGAGGTGGGGGTGGAAGGTGACCGTGGGATGGGGTGGGGTGGGGAGAGGATACTAGGGGCTAAGCTCTGAGCTGGCCACAGGCACTGTTGTGGGTATGGCTTGGTCTGAGCCGAATTCTTCATTCTGTCCAGCTCATCATCCACGGCAGCTTTGGCCTGATCCAGCTGCCCCGTTTCCACATCTTCTTCCTGGTCCCGGCACTAATCTATGTGGGGGACAAGCTGGTGAGCCTGAGCCGGAAGAAGGTAGAGATCAGCGTGGTGAAGGCTGAGCTGCTGCCTTCAGGTACCAGCCTAGAGGCAGTCAGGGGCCACCTGGGTGGTACTGACAAAGCCCACAGGGCATGGCCAGAGCCTGGACCTTGCAGTCTCCTGGCCTGGCCCAGTGGAGTTGGCAGGGGCCTTGGGGTGGCAGTGATGAGGGAGCTGGCAAGAGAAGCTCTTGGCCAGGGGACCTGAGCCTCTCTCACAACAGAGAGGGAAGGAGCCCAGGCCAGGCTGCCCTTTCCCTGTTGACCATGAGTACCGGTGCTTCACTGCCCCTCCTTAGGTTGGGCATGGCCCAAAGGGAGTAACGCTTTCTGGTGGGAAGAGGCCTTGGCATATTCTAGAAGGAGAGCTGAGGCTGTAGGTGGGGGAACTTTCTAGAGGCCACAATGGTGCTGGGTCCTGGATAGCAGCCTCCTGCCCACTTCCTTTCCTCAGGAGTGACCCACCTGCAGTTCCAGCGGCCCCAAGGCTTTGAGTACAAGTCAGGACAGTGGGTGCAGATTGCCTGTCTGGCTCTGGGGACCACTGAGTACCACCCCTTCACACTGACTTCTGCACCCCACGAGGACACGCTCAGCCTGCACATCCGGGCGGCAGGGCCCTGGACCACTCGGCTCAGGGAGATCTACTCACCTCCAACAGGAGATGGCTGTGCCAAATACCCAAAGGTGACCAGACCCAGGCCAGATGAGCTACCCACCCCACATCCCCTTAGCAGGCCTTGCCCTGCAGCCCCAGGCTCCCCAGCGTCCCTCCCCTCCCCCAATCCAGAGACCAGTCTTTCCAGGTAATGCCATGGTACCCCCTTTCGCCTCACTCTATAAACATACCCGCCTTTCCCTGCCTCCCAACTCTCCCTTCAGAACTATTGTGGTGGTGGAGCTTAACTCCAACCCACTCTTCTTGCAGCTGTACCTCGATGGGCCATTTGGAGAGGGCCACCAGGAATGGCATAAGTTTGAGGTGTCAGTGCTGGTGGGAGGGGGCATTGGGGTCACCCCCTTTGCCTCCATCCTCAAAGACCTGGTCTTCAAGTCTTCGGTCAGCTGCCACGTGTTCTGCAAGAAGGTGAGTGCCCTATCTTCCTGCCGAACCCTGCTCCCTATCACTGCGTCCATCTCTGCCTGTCTCCCCTGCCTCTGTTCTTCATCTGAAGAACAAGGCACAGTTGGCCTGACCCCCGAGGGGTCAGGATATCCTCAGACCCTAAGGAACCGAGTTGGAGAGGGTTAAAAAACCTACTCTGTCTTACAGAGGTGGCCAGCCCCTGAAGGGAGCATTGTTACGTTGGGAGAAGGAAGGGAACATCTGGGGTGGGGCAGAAGTGAAACAGGCTCTGCATTCAAGAGGAAGAAGAGGGGAGGTGGTGCGAGGCAGGGCTGGTGGGCTGGGTTGGTTCCGGGAACACAGCCCAGGCCCTCAGGCCCCCTCCATCCCAGGTCCCTTCACCCCAGCCTGGACCTGGTAGCAGGCCCCAGCTTGTTTCTCTGGGCCTGGTGGGTGAGTCAGGGACACAGGAACGCAGCAGGCAGAGGCCCAGCCCATGCACTGTCAGCACTTGGAGGGTGACAGGCAGCTCCTCTTCTCCTCTGTCCATGCCAGCTCTGCCTCTGCTTCTTAACTCACACAGCCCCGCTTCATCCTCTTCAGAAGTTGGACGTGGGTCTCTCCGTGGCAGCTTCCATCCTTTCAGTCTCTCTTTCAGCCCATTCCCATCTGCTCCAGGAAGGCAGCTGGGTCTTCCCTAAGGCTGCTCTGTGACGTGCCCCTTAGTAGAACCCTATCCCTCTGGGCTAGGGTTAATTTAGAGCCTAGCAGCCCGAGGAGGGCCCATTGGAGGGAATGGCAGGGCAGGCTCAGAGCAAAAAAGCTGCTTCCCACCCCATCAGACCTTCAGCTCACTTGACAAGTGTCCTTTTTCACCACCCCAGGTTATCAAAGCCTTCTCCCTCTCTATGCTCTGGGGTAACTCCACACACACCCCCCACCCAGAACCTGGCCTTGTGGTCCCTGCAACACACCATCCCCCAGGGTGTCTGGGGAGAGACACAAGCTGGCCAAGACCAGAAGAGTTCTGTTGCTGTGGGGATCCCTGGGATATGGGGACCCTGAGCTAAGCCAGGTCCTGAGCTCCTGCCATGTGTCCCCAGATCTACTTCATCTGGGTGACACGAACCCAGCGGCAGTTTGAGTGGCTGGCTGACATCATCCGGGAGGTAGAGGAGAATGACTGCCAGGACCTGGTGTCCGTGCACATCTACATCACCCAGCTGGCTGAGAAGTTTGACCTCAGGACCACCATGCTGGTAGGGCAGGGCAGCTGGGTGGGTATCTGGGTTGGCAGGGTGACAGAGATGGCCAGGCCAGGTGCATGGACAGCCAGGTTCAGACAGAGGGGGCACAGAGGTGGTGGTCCTGATCCTCAGCCTCCAGCTCCCTCCCCACCCCATTCTCTGTCTCCTGAGCTGCAGGCTGGCTTGGGCTAGGCATGGACCCTGACTGTCCTTGGCCTGACCTGCCCCTGTGCTCCCAGTACATCTGTGAGCGGCACTTCCAGAAGGTGCTGAACCGGAGTCTGTTCACGGGCCTGCGCTCCATCACCCACTTCGGCCGTCCCCCCTTCGAGCCCTTCTTCAAGTCCCTGCAGGAGGTGCACCCGCAGGTCAGTCCCACCCCATATGAAGGTTCTCCTGGCCTTTATCCCCTGAGGTCTGAGCAAACCTCCCAGGCCATCTCCATGAGGGAAGGAATTGACAGGTGATGAGAACACATCACCCAGGAGATAAGTGGGTTTCATGGAGTAGAGAAATAGTATGGGTCACTCTGAGGGGCTAAGGGGGAAACAGCAACAGAGACTTGCCTCTTTTAAAGCCAAGGTGCCTGTCCAGAGGGAAGGGTGCAGTGACTGAGCTCGTCCTTACCGTAAAGTCAGAGCTACTCTTACCATGAATACCCAGCCAGCCCTCACCCTAGATGCTGATCTTTACCATGAACACTGGGCTAGCCACTGTCTCATAATGGCCTAGCCCTCAGTGAGACACTAAACTAGCCTTTAACTAGAACGTTTATTAACCCAGCCCTGATCTGAAACACTGATCGTGTCCCCAAAGCTGACAAATGCCTTCAAGGGGGTGGAGGTTGGACCCATACAGAGCAAGTCCACCAAAACTGAGCTAGATGTAAATACACCGAGTCAGCCTTCACCACACATGGTGCAAAGCAAACCTTTACCAGAAACCTGGAAGGAGCCCTCATCAAGGACTCTTGCCTGTCTTTAACACGAACACTGAGCTAGCCTTCACGTACCCCTCCCCCAACAGGTCCGGAAGATTGGGGTGTTTAGCTGTGGCCCCCCGGGCATGACCAAGAATGTGGAAAAGGCCTGTCAGCTCATCAACAAGCAGGACCGGACTCACTTCTCCCACCATTATGAGAACTTCTAGGCCTCCTGTCCAGGGGTTCTTCCCACTGCCCAGCTGAGCAGAGGTTTGGGCCTGTACCTTACTCTGTACTTCCTATTTCTGACTCCCTCTGCCTCCTCCCCATTCCCACCTCCAAATTTTGGTTCAGGTGGCCATGGTCAGTCATCCATATGGGTTCAGAGACCCCCAAGTCCAGAATGTCTCAGCCTGGAGAAGGGGGAGGCATTGGCTGGGAAACACATGGGACCTGGCAGGAGAGCTGTTATTACTTTGGGGCAAAGTGATACCTCTTCTTCCAAGCTAAGAGAAAGTCTCAAAAGACTGGAGCTGACAAGCAGTGTGTATGTGTATTAGGGGGCTGTGAGCCTAAGGATGGAGTGGGAGCACAGATGCTGGCATCTTGGGACTCCCCCACAAAAAAGCCTCCTCCTCCCCTAGGCTCCCCACTGTCAAAAGGGCTGGCACATGCCTTGGGGTGGGGTAGAGGCTGGGCCCGCAGAGAGAAGTCTACAGGAACCCCCTCAGCATCCTAGTCTAACAGCACAACTGATCTTCTCTCCCCAGTTTTTAAACATGTACTGTAGTCAGAATCTGGCCCAAAATCTATATAGTGTTCCTCATGCCTTATCTCTTCTTCCTACTGCAGTAGTCTCCTTTACAAATAAACCACTTTTCTGCCCTCTGGGTTTCTTTATCCTGCCCCAGATGGGGTAGGCACTGGCAGAGGAAGCTACTCCACCAGCCAGCTTACCCAGGCTGGTGCAGACAGTCCTCTGAACCTGCCAGCACCTTCTGGATAAAGGAACCGGCCCAAGGCCGAGTGCTTTAGCTGGAGACCTCTTTCCCAGCTCCCGTTCCTGACGAAGGGCCTTTCTGGGCTGCTAGTGTGGGGCTTCTGGAGCCTGATCAGGAAGGGGTGGGAGTTCCTGAGAAGGTGGGTGGGGCACCAAGTGTGGTGTGTGTGGCAGGACAAGGCAGGAGCCCACAGGGAGCCAGAGTCTGCCTGGCTGGCTCCAGGACCTCTGAGCAACAGGTTGGCCACTTGGTGCCTACATGCGTCTTCCCCATAAAGAGATGAAAGCGAGGACACGGATGAGCACATCCCCTAAACACTCTGAGCCTGTTTGCTCATCTCCAGGGTGACTCAGTACCCTTCAAGTTATAGCGCAAGCCTCTGAGGGAATTTCTAAAGCAGGGCCCAATTTCAAGTGAGACTTTAGATTGTCCTCACAGAATTCTATTTGTGAGATCGCATGTCCTCGATTTCGATAAAATATTTCGATAAAATAGAAAATCTGAAATCCCATGTTGGACACTACATTCGGATGTTGCAGGTCCCAGGGAAGCGGATGTTTGTTCAGCCCCACGGGGAGCCGCGTGGGAGCAGGAGGGCGGGCCTGGGGCGGGTCGCCAGCGGTTCCGACCGGCGACCCGGTGGGTATTCCCGGGCGCATGGCCCACAGGCTTTGGCCGGTCCAGGTGTGGGCGCGGGCCGGGGCGTCTCCGGGGCCGGACGCCGGGTGTGGCCTGGTGTCCGCGACTCGCGGTTAGAGGCACGGCCAGCAGGGGGCACGCGCGGACCGCCCCGCCAGGCTCAGCAGCCAGCCGGAGGCCTCAGCCCGAACGTGGATCGGGCCCAGACCTGCAGGCTGCAAGTTTCCAGGGGCCCGGACTCCGGGTCGGCGAATGGGGGAGGCGCGGCAGGCCCCGCTTCCTCTGGAAAGAAAGCGCAGTGGGCCGCGCCAGCTTTCCCGCCTCCGCGGGTGCGCGGCTTCCGCGTGGCAGGGCCGCCCGCTCCCCCTCGCCTGGCGCGCTGCCTCTTTGTCTCCCCGCGGCTCCCCTCCTCCCAGACGAATGGCTGTTGGCAGGAAATTGGACGCGCTCCTGGGGAGCCACGCAAGTCGGCGTGGCGGGGAGGGGGCGCCGAGCGGCCGGCCGGCTCCGGGTGCCCCCGGCCGGGGCAGGGGCGGCGGGGGATGTTTTGACATCTCGTCAAGGGAAGGAACTTGATGCTTCGAAAGTGCTTTTCACAGCCGGCCTGTGTCTGCTCCCAAGCTGATTTATAAACAGAATCTGCGCTCGCTTCGCAGCTCCCTCCCTCGACAGCCCGGGGGGCGGCGCTGGAGGCGCGGACGCGGCTGTGCCTGGCAGGACTGGGTTTATTTATTATTGCATCTGGCCGGGAGCCGGGGCGGCCCGGGGACTGCGCAAGTTCCCTCCGGCCCGAGCCCTTCCCCTCGTCTCCCAACCCCCAAGGCCCGATCCATCCTTGGTGGGGCGGGGGTGGTGGTGGTTTCTGGCTTCCCCAAGCCCCGCACCGGACTCTGGACGGAGCCTGCCTGTGGTTTAGGGGTGGAGAGATGGCCAGGGCGCCCCAAAGGCCCGCGTCCTGCCCCACCCCACACTGACCCAGGGGGAAGGAGACGGTGAGGAATGGGGTCTCCCCCTGTGCCCTAGGGGCGGAAAAGGCGGGGGGGGGGGGGGTGCGGATCTTAAACTCCTCTGGCGACCAGGGGCTCTGACGCCCCCTTCCTCCAGGGGCTGTCCTCTCTCCCCAGAGATTCCTCTGTCCTCAGCTCCAGACAGCCTTTTACTCCAAGGCCCCATTAGGCCTTCCCGTTTAGAATAAATTAAGGAATCTCCAGCTTCCACTTGGTCTTGGAAGAGGGGAAGAAAGGTTTGACAGAACATGTCCCTGGGAAGAGCCACAGCCCTCAGCAGGGGGTTGGGCACAGGGCTGGGTCCAGATTTGTCACAGTGCCCAGGCCTCCCATCTACAGAGTCCGAATGGCCACAGGGTAGAGCAGGGACATGTGCTCGGCCCCCTTAATGGGCAGCTTGCGGCTGGCGTAGTGATGCACGATTTCAGGGACGCTGCTGAAGGGTGGGCTGTTCTGGCCCAGCACGTACTTGTGTTCCTTGGTCCGGGACAGCTTCATGTGCATGAAGCCCTGACTGCTCCTGGGAAGAGGAGAGGAGACCCTGGTGAGTAGGGGCCCTCTCCCGTCCCCCTTCCCTCCCCAACCCCTACCCCTGCAGCAAATACTGTTTCCGGCCAGCTGCGTGTGGAGGTGACTAGGGAAGGTGGAGGCCACTCCACCTCCAAAATAGGGAGGAGGCAGAGAGGATTTTGTGACTGGGTAACAGTAGGCATTGGTTTTGTGGTAAGGGCACTGGGTGTGCCAAGAATGTGTGTAGTGAGTGTACAGGGCGTGTGCAGGTGGAAACAAGCGACCACTCTCCCTGCCCCAAACCCTGTGACCCAGGCACCGGTGTCCTCCAGTCTGTATGGCCAAGGCTGGTCTGCCCTCCCCATCTCTGAGCTGTGGAGGGGGTGGGGGTGAGGCTCCTAGTGACTCATATGGAGACACACACATCCTTGGCAGGGCATTGTTGACAACCAAGTGAATCTTGGTTGAGGCTCTCTCATGCAGAAACCAGGGGAGGGTGTGAGCTAGGGGCTCTGGAAATCCTTTCCAAATCTGGAAGTCTCAACTGCCTTGTCCTAGGGATACCCCTTTACCCTCCTAACTGGGCCTTGGGCCAAGCCCACCCCCCCTCCTTTATCCCTTCAGCCTGGGATGACATCATCGGTGAGGCTGTAACTCCCTCCCTCAGAGAGGAAACGCTCCACTGCCTCTCCCATCTCCTTGACACAATCCAGGAAATCCACATTAGTGCCTGGCCCTGTCCCCAAGACAAGGACCCTGCTGCTCAGAGCTCTGGCCAGCTCCCAGCTACCCGGACACCCTCTGTCTTAGAGAGAAAGCATGGAGGTGGGGTGGGGACCAAGCAAGAACAGCGTCTGCCCAAGCTACCATAGGCCTGGCCCACAGGCAAGGAGGAAGCAATCCTTAGGGGAGCCCCAAAGCCTGAGTACTTGTCTCCCAGCCAGAGCCTACCTGGGGAAAAGTGCAGGGCTCAGAAACTAGTAAGGGAAGTAGGACTGGTAAGGGGGACCCTCATATGAGGTGAGGCTGGCAAACTTCATTTCCTTCCCCTGCCTGGGTACAAAGAGGGCTCTGACTGGACCCATTTCACTGGGCCCACAAGGGAAGATGGAGAGTGGATGACTGAAGAGAGGAAAGGGATGACAGGAAAAACCCTCCCAATTCCTTCTCCTAGGATACAGTACCCTAAAGCCTGCTGGGAGCCCCAGGCTGGGTGTATGGGGTGGGGGGTGGGGGACACAGGCATCCCTCTTCTGTAGGCCTGAGATAATGACTGAGGCTTACGGTGACCACACAGGCCCTGGGGAAACTGTACAGTCCCTGGGGGCAATGCAGAGACGGGGAGGCAGTGAGTAGATCCTCTCCCCTGTCTGCCCTATGCCATGGCCCAGGCCCAAAGCTGTGGGTACTAGCTTGGGCCTTGCTTTCCCTCACCCTCTCACAGTTTGGGGACAAGCCCCTACCCACAGTCCACTTGGGATAATCACCTCTCCCAAAAACTGCATTGCATCTTCTCCTTGAGGAACAGCTCTGGCCAAAAAGGGCAATAAGTGGCAATAAACCTCCATCTGGAGAACTGACCTCCTGGGATAAAGTCCCAAGCAGAGTCCTTGCCCAACCCTCAGGAGCCTGGATGGGACTAGCTGGGCCGCAGGGCCAGAGCTGACCTGGCTTTCGGAGGAAGCTGTTTAATTACCAGTGAAAGCCCTTCTATTACAGAGAGCAGAGAAACCATAATTGTATTTCAGAGAAGCCATTTGTATGCAAACGAGGCTCTGGCAGACAGATGCTGGTGGGGCCAGATGAGGCTGGGCTGAAGCAGCATCCAGGCCTGCCTCCCCCTTGTACTCCCCAGGCTAGGGCTGAGCCCTGGCCCACTCTGTTCAGGGAGCCAGACCCTTGCTGTCTAACCCAGCCTTGGACTGTTCCAGATTTGATGTCGGGTGGAGCTATGCGATGGAAGACTGCGGTTCTTGTAGTCAGGCTGAACTGAGCTGGGTGCAAATCCTGCTTTTGGTACTTCATTACCTGTGGCCTCAACCAACTCACATAGCTCTTTGTATTTACTTCTGTCTATAAAAAAGAGATTCATCTTATAGGTTGGTGGTTTGGAGAGGGTATATACGCTGCTCAGCACACAGTAGATGCTCTGTGACTCTAATCTATTAAAGCAATACACATTCCTAGTGTTATATCAGATTTTTGACAGATTAGCTTTTCCTAAATGCTCCTTTGATTTTATGATAATTTTCAGGGTATGAGAGTGGCAAGAAACCTAAGTGGTACCCATTAATGCATTTTGCAAAGGAAGAAACCAAGACCCAGACAGGTTTCATGATTTGCCTAGGGTCACATAGCTAGTTTTATTAAGCCCACGAATAAAATTCAAGTTATTTGAATATAGACTGGCATTTTCCCATTATCTTTTAGTTGAAGTTGAATAATTATCCTCAAATATATCTGTTTAATAGTCCCAACTTTTCTGTATATTGCGTTTGTTTGAAGTGGGGGTATACCTGTAATCTAATGCCCCCAGAAAGTGTGGTAGGAGGTGGTACAGATGTCCCAGCAGTGTTGGGGGGATGTGAATGGACACACCATCTGACAGGCTGTCGTGTGGAGTGTAGGATCTACCAGGCAGAACTCCTGGGGATGAACGGGAGGGCTGGCCATTCTACCAGGATGGCCTAGGAGGCCAATGCTGATCTATCAGTTCCTGGGAAGGAAGGCTCATGGGAGGGGAGGGTCCTGCCACCCCCTCCTCCTCCTGGATCCTTTAAGATTCAGTTATCAGCCACTAGTACCCAGACCGCCTGCCCACTTCTTCACAGTGAACAACAGCTTTGTGTCCGCTATTCCACCCTCCTCCCAGGACCCAGCCTCTCTCGAGCAAAGTTCCTCTCTCCTTGCCTATGCTTTAAGAACATTTGGACTTCTATTAATAAAGATGATGGTGATAATTTATTTAGCATTTAGCACCATGTTAAGTGCCTCCCATATATTACTTCATTTGATCCTTCCCTACAAGGTAGATATTATTATTCTCCCATTTTATAAGTAAGAAAACTGAGGCCCAGAGAGGTTAAGGGGGCTCCAGGCCACACAGCTAGTAAGTGACAGGGGAGGGGGTGGCAGGACCCTCCCCTCCCATCGGACAGGCTTGATTGTTTCTTCTAATGGACTCTGAGCTCCTTGAGATCAGGGGCTGAGCCTCAGACTGCTCCAGATCCCCAGGGCCTGGCCCAGGGTCAGCAAATGTTCATGGGGACGGAGTTCTCCCCAGCTTGGTTGGGTATGGGGAGAATGTTGGTCCTCCTGTCCTGCTGGTTGTCTTCCCATGGATTCTCCTTGGTGCCATGCTGATGAGCTAATCCTGCCTAACACTGCTAGCTGGCCCACCCCTACTCACTTGAGGGACAGGGAGAAATCATTCTTGCTGGTCTCACTGTTGCGCACCAGGTAGCTGGCCTCTTTGCACAGTCGGAGCAGGTTCTCGGCATCTGTTCGACTGATGGCCCCGTGGTACCAGCTGAGGACAAGAGAGAGGAAGGGGGGCATCTCTGCTGGGTCCCTTGCCGTCCTCGCCCACCCATTCTGGGTGTCCCCTGCAGGCAAGCCAGTGGCAGGAGGGGAAGGGAGGGGAGAGAGTCCCCAGCTGGACACAGACACTCACACCTGGTTTTCCAGAGGCAGTGCTGGGTCTGTCCACTCCCCAAGGGGGCTGCTGGGCTCCACGCTTAGGGGCTTTGCTGACTTGGGGTTCCCTGCAGAGAGTCGGGGAGGTAGCCGCCCCTTCTCCTCCCGGCCAGGTGACAGGCAGCTCTTCTCAGATCCTTCAAACTGGGCTGTGGGGAATATACCAGTCATAGACTCCGAGGACCCTTAGAGACAGAGCTCTATAGAATAACCAGTGCTCCCATTTTCTGCCAAAAAGGGTCAAAGGAATATTCTAGAAGGGTGGGACATGCTCCTGGGCTTGACCGGCTCTGGGGACAGAATCTTGGGTCCACTCCCCTTTTGGGGGTGGGGCTCAGCCCTCCTATGCCACACTGTCCCTACCAGTCCCCATGCTGTGGGAGGAGAGGAGAAAGAAGCAACATGAGAAACCACTTCAACTTCTCCCTCTGGAGCAGCTGCCTGCCTTCCCCTATTCCATTACCCCTCGGGGTGGCTTCAGCGCTGATAATATTGTTTCTTTCTCCTCCTCAGAGTTCATTACTGTTCTCCATATCACCCTGCCAAGCCATTCTGTAGAAATGACTTATCGATTTGAGAACAATTATCCGATTCCCCTTGGTGCCATCCTGACAGGCTAATCCTGCCCGAAGCCGCCAGCCAGCCCGCCCCTCCCCCCGCCCCCAGGGCTGCTGCCCACAGGCTCCCTGCCCCCACCAGAGAAACCCAGCTGGGGTGGCTCTGCCCCACTGAACCAAACCCCTGGAGGGAGGAAGCCAGTGAGCCACATGGGCACAGGCACACATGGACAGGTGACAGAGACCCTCTTTCATCCTATATTTACAAAATACCCCTCACACTCAGGCACAAATGTACAAACAGGTGTTCACAAACCCTTGGCTGCCCATTCTGTACAAAACTGAATGGAGAGGGAAGTGCTCAATGCTTCCTTTCTTCTCATTTGGGTTTTTTCTCTCCTTGTAGCATTTTCAGGATCTTATTGTTTTTCAGTTACCAGATGCAAGGATCAGACCCTTCACTTACTGGAAGGACTCAGACATTTCCTGTGCTAGCATCATCCCTGCCTCAAGAGTTATTTACACTGTCAAAGGGTGGGGTCGGCAAAATCCTATGCAAAGAAGTGAATCTAAAATAGTAGATTTTTGTGGCATGGTGGGAAAGA
Source organism: Lutra lutra (assembly GCF_902655055.1). Lineage (NCBI taxonomy): Eukaryota > Metazoa > Chordata > Mammalia > Carnivora > Mustelidae > Lutra > Lutra lutra. The sequence continues at coordinate 64,195,687 of NC_062284.1, forward strand.
TATTTGGAAAGGGACTCCTTTAGGAGACACCTTCCCCACACGTTTTGGAGGAAGGAGGAATGTGTGCTTTGTCCCTTCTCTCTTCCTCCAGGACGAAGGGAATTCTTCCTGGGTTCTCCAAACCTTGCCCCATTCCAGCTCCTCCAACCCAAGCCCACAGGGCCTGAGGCATGAGAGAACATGTCACCCTGGCCAGAAGCTCCCACAGGACCCACCGCTGCCGTCCTCCAGGCTGGGCTCAGGGAGGGGTGAGGCTGGACCGGAGATGTCCCTGTCCCCGTCAGGGAGGGAGGGGCTGCTGTCCAGCTGTCCCACCGGCGGAGGCCAAGGTAGGTCTTTGATGACCTTAATGTCAACTGGAGCCAGCAGCAGGGAGAAGAGACACAGACAGGGACAGAGACAGAGAGAGAGACAGAGAGAGGCAGAGGTTGAGACACCAAAACCCAGAGCCAGGACACAGGATAGCCTAGAAAGGAGGAGGGTCAGAGCAAAGGCAGGAGTGGCTTCTGAGGGGGGAGCAGGACTCTCAGAGGGTTGGATGGAGCCACAATGACCACACCAGGCTAACTCAGTCAAAGGGTGGGGGGGCACAGATAGCAAACAGGATGCAGAGTCTTGCCCTGCCAGCTGTGTGGGTCCCCTTCATTTGAAGCCTCAGAAGCCTACAGGGCCCAAAAGGAGCAGGAAAGGAAGAAAGGAGGGACAACGAGCTGCCCTCACCTCCCGGCACCACACCCAGGTTCCCACAGCCTCCTGGCACCCTCAGACTTGCTGCCCTTCCTCCTTTTACCCACGGTCTGGGAAGTCATGGGCAGCGAGACTGACAGCCCAGCTCCAGGCTGTCAGGAATACTCTGATGTGGGGGCAGATGTTTTATTGAAATTTAGCCCCACACCCTCAATCTTGAGCCCCGACAATTAAGAAAGGGATGCCACTGGTGGCTGCAGGACTGCTAACGAGGTTTCCTAATGACGAGCATAGATTTTCCCATTAAGCAATCCAAACAGTATTGATTCTCCAAGGAGACTTCTGGAGATAAATGGTCCCTCCTCAATGGTGCACGCTTTACAGGAAACAAATTAGAAACCTGTGGTTTCCCAGTCTAGCCACCAGGGCGGGGAGGACAGGGCAGAGAGCTGAGTTCAGCTCTAGCATGAAGGAGAGGTGAAGGGGCCATAGGAGTGGGGGTGAAGTCAAATGGCATTTACATCTTTTATGTTCTCACTGAATCAAGAATCCAGGGGCTAAAGCCCTCTCCAGCCGCACCCATTCAGCACCACCACCCCCAAACCTCCCCGGGTTGGACTCCAGGCCTGGGATCTGCATGGGGGTGTATGACACAGGAGAAACCTAACCCTCATTCAACCAAGGGGATTTCTCACAGCCTCTCTCTCCCCACCTGTTCCTGCTTCCTCAAAAATACCCTCAGGGCACAGGTGCCCCTAGCCTGCTACTGGGAGACACAGCTCTCTGATTCACAGCTGGGATCTCTAAAGGTTACGCACACAGCATTTTCATTGTCTGGGCTGTTAAATGCCTTCTTTTGTTAAGGGTAAGTATTTAACATGTCCCAAGTTTTATCTTTTTGTTTGGAATTTCTGTATTTTAAGATATACCCTGTCTCCCAAAAGAGGGAAATGGCCTAAGCCTCTTGGACTCTGAGAGGTGGTGATACAGGGAGACCCTCCATCCTCCCTTACCCGTTCCCTGACCCGCACACAGCGCTGCACCCACATGGCCCAATTCGCCAATCTCTGTGATGCACGCAACTATTCCTCCCTTGGGCCCAGCTTCAGGGCCTCCCCCAGTACCTGGGGTCCACTCCTTCCACTGCCCTGGGCCTGGAGAGCTGTTTGGAGACCCCAGCAGACCCACCAGCTCCACCAGGGGTTTACCTGCAAAGGCTTTGGAAATCCTCTCCTTCTTCCACTCCCAGGGCTGGTCATACTCCTCAGGGGGCCTCTCATCATCCTCTGGCAGCCGGGACTCCCGAGGCCAGGTGGCCCCCTCACCCTCAGGGGTGGTCCCCTCCTCCTCTGGCTCGTAGGGCGTGTCATACAGAGGCAAGGCCTGAGCGGCTGTCTCCTTGGAGCTCCGGATCTCTGCCAGGGCAAGGCAGGAGGGGAGGTGTAAGAGCGGCCCTGGCTGCCCAGCTCAGCTTCTCTGTCAGCACCCTCAGCAACACACCAAGCCTCCTTCAAAGGAGATGCCACTGGCTCTGGGAGCCCAATGGCCCTCAAAACATCTCTGGGGTTCCAAAAAGCATGGGATCCAATGGAGGCAGGGGCAGAGAAGCACCAGAGTGAAAGACAGAAAAAAGATCTTTAGATGGTCAGCAAGGGGTTGGGAAATGAGGCTTACACATTTTGGAAACTGAGGCAGGGTCCTCTCCTAATCCACCTCCTCCTGACTACACAGCTCCAGTTTTTCCCTTGCATCCCAAGTAATACCACTTGACAATCAGAAAATACTTCTTTGTTGCTCAGCTACTGCTGAGCACTCCCTCCTTGCAACTGTCGCCTTCTGACAAGTCAATTACGTGGTTGTCCTCTCTGGTTACCCGTTTGGACTCCTTCCCTGGCCCCTCTCTTGGTCTCTGTTCCCCAGAACCAGGCCTTATTCGCCCTCACTCCTTGCCCAGTCTCATGGCACCATATACACTTCCAGTTGCCAATAAGATCTTTCACTTGAATGTTTCAAACTTGCCACTTTCTCAAGAAATTCTTCTACTCTGTTCTGTGATTTTCTTTTTGGGATCACTGGCCCCATTGAAAATAAAAGCTATGGAGCTACTCTCCAGAACATGTGCAAATTCTCACATACAATTCCAGGGCATTCATGAGCCTCCGAGGGGTACACACCACTCTGATCTAAAGAGGGTAGTCACCCTCCCACCTTCTCCCTTTATGTCCACTACACTGCTCTCCTCGGTCCTGGCCCTCCTTCCTGCTCTAAATCCCACCTGTTTGCCCCCAGTACCTGAGGACTCTTAGCCTCATCTCTCCACATCTAGATTGTTGCTAGGGTGAGCCCTCCTCTACTGGCTCGAATTTCCATGAGCTCCATGGAGAACACTTCTGACCGTTCTCTGCCCCCTCACCCCACTCCCAAGGAGGGAGAGCAGCTTATCTGATCACCAGCGGATGTTCACTCTCTTTCTCAGCTCTGCCTTCTGGCTCTTTCTCCTCCTGCCTCCTCGCCCTGCTCCTGTGAAGGGGCCTATAGCTGTGCTGCATTGCCCAAGCCTGAGTGGGGAAGTTTAATTCTGTGAATTATTAAGCAGCCCGCTGTGGAGACATAGCTAAGTGATGTTCTCCAATCTACTGTATCACTAATAAAGCTGACATTCTTATCTTCATCCATCTATTTCCTTAATCTGACTTCTCAGTGATCTCCAAGTTCAGGAGGGGAAGAAAGCGGTGCTAATTATTGCTCCCTTAAAGCCTCAGCTTTCCACAACTGCTAACTCATCTTTCTGATGCCCAGTTCTCCTGGTCTGTTCTGTACACCAAAGCCTCAGTAATCCCCTTAAAATGCCGTATTTGTCCTGTTTCTGTCTTGCTCAGGAATCCATATCGGTTTTCCTCCTCCTCCAGAGCAAGTCCCGCCTTCAAGGCCCTTCACTGCCCCCGTGGCCTCTCTCATTCTGGCTCCTCAGTATGCCCAACACTAAAATTGTCTGCCCTTGAACAAACCTTCCTCCCCTCCTGCCTTGGGGTCTTGGCTTGGACCAACTCACCCCCGTCCTCCTCTCAGATCACCCCCGCTTAGTTCTCTTTCCCTGGACCCTCTCTTGACCTCTGCTCTGCTCCCCAGGACCAAGCCTTACTCATTGCTCTCTGCCTGCACTCCTTGACCAGCTTGCCCTTCTCCAGCCCTGTGGTTCCAACCACCATAAAGCTGTTTCACTCTGATATCACAACCTCTCAAGCTCACCACCTTCCCTAAAGCTGGTGATTCTCTTTTTTGGGTTCCATGACCCCCAGCCCACACCACTTATCCTGCCCCTCCTGACTGTCCTAACTCTATCGGCCTGACCTTTAGTTGTGTGGCCTTTTCTACCGCCTCACATCTCAGACACCACAAGTCATGGCTCCTTCTCCAAACTGACTCTCTTGAAGGCAGTGGCCAGTGACCCAAGGTGGTCCATGGTGGACCCATGGTCTCCAAGGACCAGTAAGGAATCATGGAATCAATCCTTAGTCTTGTAGGTCCCAGAGCCTGTTGTGCCAATACCTAGATCTCAGACAGCAATCCCCCACCCCTGACTCCATCACGCACCAGCCATCATCTTTTGGGCCTCATAGGGTTCCATATAGCCGTCATTTTCAGGGACCTTGTCTGGGGCTCCTGAAGCTCCTGCTGGGCCTTCACCAGTCTCCTGAACATCAAATGGGTCTGCGTAGTCTTCAAGGATTGCCAACTGTGGGAAGACAGTGAGGAGAGCAGGCTTCAGACATCTGAGAGACAGCTCTGCATCTCCCCAGATGCTTTGTCCATGGGAGTGAGTCCTGGGCAGAATGTCTTAGACCTAGAGGAAGAGGCATCCACAGGCAGGCTCTGAGCTTGGATGGGGACAAGCTCTGGCTCTTCCTCTGCAGGTTTCCCCTACTAGACTGCCGACAGAGTGGCAGATCTATCTTTTCTATTAATTTTTTGCCTCTGGGTCATCCCTTAGGATAAATGGCCAGGATAAAGCTCTGGGCACTAAGGCCTGCCTCAGTCTGTGTCCAGGCAGAACAACAGAGGTGTTCAACACCAGATGGTTCAACAGAGGGAATCAATTCAGAGAACTGGTTACAAAGGTGTCGGAGGAGTTCACAGAACAAGTAGGGAATAGCAGGCAACTCAGAGATTAACTTGGTCCATGCCTACAAGTTCCATCCCAGATGCTGAGCAAAGAAAAATTTGCTGACCACAGAGAAAAGCAAAGCCAAATACTCACTTTATGGCACAGTCCTGCTGGTCTAGCCTCAGAACATTCATCACCATGTCATATGTGCATTGTTACACTCATTTTAAGGAAATGGAGGCTCAGGGCAGGTAGGGAATAATACGTCTAAGACCATTCCACCTAAGTGGGGGAACCCAGTTGGAACCTGTGCCCTTTGTGCAAAATGCTGCTGCCAGCCTGCCACCAGTGGGCGTCTTGGCTATCCCAGGAGAGAGACCAACTTTGACAGCCCTGAGGAAAGCCAGGGTTTGGGCTCAGTTGAAATCCCCTGGTTTCTGGAGGCTAGGAACAGGGAAGGCGTAGCCTTGACACTCCACATCCCACACTGCCCCTTTCTCCCTCACAAGTGGTTCATGACCAACCCTCTTGTCCCTGCTCCAGTCAAGGCAGAGCGAACTGTAAGCCACACACCCTGAGGAAGAGCCCAAGGTGCTCAGGGCGGGGTGCAGCAGAGGACAATAGAGCCTTTCTCCAAGCTGGGCACAGGCTCCTTGAAGGGGGCAGGCCTAAGCGGAGACAGAGCCCAGCCCACCCAGGGCTGCCAGCACCTGAGGGGAAGCACTGCACTGAGTTGACAGGCATTGACAAGAGGTGGCTCTGGGGCCTGTGGCATGAGGAGGGGCCACTCCTGCCTCTCCTCCATTCTCAGTGTAGGCTTTGGGTCTGGGCCAGATCAGAACAGCAGGAGCCAGTTGAGCAGGGAGGCTATGGGGGTGATTGTCTGCCCTGGGTCAGTGGATCTGGGACCCCGTAGCAAAGCAGTGACGGGAAAAGTAAACTGCCCACCACAGGGACTCCTCCTGCACGTTCCTTGGGCCCCCCATGAGCCCCTCAAGGGGTCTCTGAAGCACATCCCAGTGACTCCTACCATCTCCCCCTTCAGTTCAGCTCCCACCATGTTCCACCTTGTATCACCCAAATCCCCTCCTTCACCTCCCTCAAATCTCCACCTGCTTCTGAGAAGACCACCATCTCAAGTCATACCATCCCCACCATCAGCTCACCCACCAGCCTAGAGTTCTTTGTTGTTTCTGTCTCTCTAGCTCTAACAAGCGCCTGGCTCACAGTAGGTACTATAAAAATGTTTCTACTAGATCACTGCCTGTCTCCCCTTGGAGCCCTCCACCCCTAGTCCTCCTTCTTCCAGGAAGGAGAGAAAAGAAATCCACTCCCACCCCAAGCTGCTTCCTCCCAGACATACTAGCACTCACAGCCCCACCCACCCAACCAAGGGGGCTCTGCAGTTGGCAGTTGGCACTCAGCCTCACACTCCTATGTAACAGCTATTTAACAGGAAACGAGTTATCGGACGAGCTATCCTTAAGCAGTGTAATGCCCACAAGAAAAAGTCCAGAGTTAAAGGGACTTAAAGATTCCACTTCCCTCTTTGGCTTCTCCCTACCCACCTCGGATCACTCTGTTACCTGAAAGTTCTGTGCTTTGTTTCTTACCAAAGAGGCTTTCCCTCTGCCTGGATTATATGATTTTCTTTCTTCAGAATTCCTTTCCATTCTCCCCCCAGGTATGGTTAGATGCCTCTGTGCCGGGGTATTATTACACTGTGTAATAAATACTTGTTTCATCATCTGTCTTCCTGCAGATCCTGAGCCTCCTGAGGGTAGGACCATGCTTACTGCTAAATTCCCAGCACCTAAAAGTGCTCAGTAGGTATCTGTTAAATTAGTTCACATAAAACAGGAATAATGGACAAAGGAAGCACTTCTCCTTGTTTATTCAGAAGAGAAAGGCATCATGAGTCCGGTGGGGGGGTGGGGCACTGAGTCCTGGAGAAACTGCTCAGTGAGAAGTGCTGTGCCCAAGCCCCAGTCTCCCAGGCTCTGCAGAGCCCCCTTCCCTGGCTCTTCCCCCGCCCCAAGCCAGTGCCCTTCCTGCTGGAGCCCTGGGCTGGACTTGAGCTGTGACCTCTCCCTGGCCCAGCACGGGCCTCCCTAGGGCCAGCCCACGGTGCCTATGGGCACCCAGGTGGCAGCTCTGTGGGCAGTTCAATAGCTCCTCTGTTCCACCCCAGACTCCACACCCTGCTCCAGGAAAACCTAGCCCCCCGCCCTGGGCGGGTTACCTAGAGGAGCCACCCACAGGGCTGGGAGACAGGAGCAGAAGCAGAAACACCTGCTGGGAAGGTTGGCAAGACCGGCACCCACCCGTGGTTTCTAGGCCATGTGAGAAGGCCAAACTGCTCAGTGCGGGGAAGCTGCCTCTGCAGGCTTCTGATACCTTTGCTCTACCACGATTTATTTTGTTCATGGGACCTTTGCCTGACTGCTGTACTCACTGTTGTATACCACGTCCGCCACAGGGCCTGGCACAAGGGAGGCACTCCGTGTACATTTACTAGATGCTCCAAAGGCCTCCATCTCTAAGACTCTAGCTTCTGGAGCAACACAGACTCTCAGATCCCCATTCACCCCAACTCTGAGCAGCTGTGAGACCAGTAGCAGCTGTGGGAGCAGGCTGTCCGGAGAACCGGCACTTGAGCAGGGATCAAAGCCTCTGGTTCAAGGGCAGAAGGGAAGAACTGGCAGGGAAGGCACCTAAAACCAGGGCTAATATTTAGGCAAACCTCTGGTAGGCAGAATGCTACTGAAAGGCTGAAATACTTCCAAATTAGTAGGCAAGTAGCTGCTGCCCGGAGGCCCCCTTGTCCCCACGCCTCCTGCCAACCAGATCCCCTCCCTCCTGCCATCCGGCAGGCTCCAGACCCAGCTCTTGTGCCTGTTCCAACTGGGCAGTGCCCCTCCCAGAGCAGCTGTCCTGCTTTGACTCTCCTTCCTGCCTGAGCCTCTCCTAAGATAGCTGGCAGGCCCACCATCTGATGCGACCTTCCACTCTGCAGCTGGGCCCCACTAGGAGTTCCTGACCCTACCCATGGGGCTCGCTGGTCCAAGGGCAGCTAGCAGGGGGCACATGTCACAGGATTTGGGCTCTGCAAGGTTGCCAAAGTCTACTCCTGCCCCTTTCCTCCATGTCTTCAGTTGACATTTAATGTCTGGAAGCCTCTGGTTTTTCACCTGTAGAATGGGGATGGTATTACTACCCACCTCATAGGATTGGAAAGAAGACAATGAGTGTAAAAGTCCTTAATTCAGAGGCTGGAATGCAGTCAGTGCTCAATAGATGTTCGCCCTGCCGCTGATCTCTTCTATTCAGACACTAAAGCCCAGAGTTTAGGTGCTGGACTGGGGACACAGATGGCGGCAGTAGAGACAAGACTGGCACCCAGGTCTCCTGACTGTCACTGCCTTGCTGCAGATTTTCCAGACAACTCAGGAAATGTAGCATCCTCTCTCCTCCACTTGTAGATTTAAAATACACTTTAGCATGTTAAAGGCTCTGAGAAATCGTGTAGCAAAGAGAGCTGTCTAATTTTGTTTAACTCGGCATTTCTCCAAAGTATTTAACCGTGAAATCCTTTTTCTGCCGAAAGTCTGTCAGTTTTGGAAATGGTATATACTATTTACCTTTCCCAAAATCTAACTTTCTGTGCCCTCTGTTCCCGCTTATTGGAATCACCCTTCCCAATTTTATCTGCCATGGAAACTCCTTCCCACGAAACAAATCTGTTAGCATCTTTTTCTAATTACAAAGAAATGTCAAACTTGTAAGACATTCGAACATCACGGATATACAATGGAGGTCGACAACCCTTGTAAGGTGTGTCTGAGGCCACCTCAGGACTGGGTGGCAAGTGCTGGCCTTTCGGTTCAGAAAATGGAGAACCCAGCACAGGGTGCACTCTTCATTCCTTCTCTGAGTCTACTCCCCACACTCGGTGAACAGCTCCCCGAAAGGGGCCGTGATCCCACGGCCTGCCATCAGGCCGCCTGGCTGCGAACCCCAGCTCTCCTACTAGCTGTGAAATCAGGCACGTGTGACGCAACACTCCTGGGCTTCAGTCTCCCTCTAAATAACCTGAGGATAATGACAGAATCTTCTCCTAGGGTCACTGTCAGAAGCAGTTGGTCTATAACACATCAGCTATTTCAAAATAGTACCAGGCACATGGCAGGTACTAGGTAATGGTCTGCGAGTATACCATGAAAGATGGAAAGACCAGATCTCTGGGTCCTCCAGGGGCTCACAGGGACAGCCACAAAGGAAGCTCCATGAGTGTGGCACCCCGAGGGGCTGTGAAACCCTGCAGCTGCGCCCCAAGCTCCAGAGGCCCCGCAGGCTCCCTGTGTGCCGGTGGAACTGGGCCCCAACTCTGCTCTCGCACAGCATCTGCACTGGTTCTGCAGGGCGGGGGGCAAGCTGGAGGGGGCAGCAGCTGCCCTTCCAAGCCCCAGGCCCCAGCCAGCTGCTCCCACCCACGGTCCGCAGCACCCTAGCTGTTCCTGGCTCCCAACAGGTGGAGTGCCAGGGCTAACTGAGGTGTCCTTGAGTCACTGGCCAAGCTAACAAGCTGCAGATGCCTTCCCTCAAGAGTGAGTGCTGCAGTGTGAGGAGGCAGCAGTGGGAAGAGTGGTAGGCCCACCATAAAGTTCCCTGGTAGCCGCAGGCCTTGGCAGTACCCCTTCACCCACCGCAAAGCCCCAGTGACAGCAAAGATGGCCAGCCCTGGCCAAAGGGTTAAGGGCTCTAACCAATCCACAAAGGTCCCTTCACCTGGACCCTTCTTTTTTCCTCCTCCTGCCTCCACTGGAGGACATGTGCAAGATAAACAGATCACAACTCCAGACTCTGTGGAAGTCAGAAAAAGAAAAATTAAAGCAAGAACAAACAAACTCAAAAAAGGCAAGGACCAGGTCTTCTAGGAGGTGAGTCCCTTTCAGCGCCTGGGCTAGTGTCACTTAATGTTCTAGAACTCCTCAGTGAACACTGGCTGAGGCACGATCTTACGGCAGCAGTCCTCAGGTCAGACTCCTGACCCCAGAGCAGGAATGTCTTGTTTGCCTTCTGACACCATCAATGTCTCCTTCCTTTTCCTCTCTCTACCTGACTTTTCACTTGCTTCCAAATTTGGGCCTGGAGGATCCAAGTCCATTTGAACACCATGTATTTATTTTTTAAAGTTCTTGGGGCGCCTGGGTGGCTCAGTGGGTTGAGCCGCTGCCTTCGGCTCAGGTCATGATCTCGGGGTCCTGGGATCGAGTCCCGCGTCGGGCTCTCTGCTCGGCGGGGAGCCTGCTTCCCTCTCTCTCTCTCTCTCTCTCTCTCTCTCTCTGCCTGCCTCTCTGTCAACTGTGATCTCTCTCTGTCAAATAAATAAATAAAAATTTTTTAAAAAATTAAAAAAAATAAAGTTCTTGATATTTTGGGCCCTATGAAACCCTTTAAGCATCTGGGAGCTGTTAGCCTTTTCCCAGAGAAATGCTCATGCACCCAAATATTTGCACATAATTTCTGGAGGTTCATGAACCCCCAAAGCCTCTCCATGAGCTAAGAACGAGAGCCCTAGTTTCAATGCATACAGGGTATCTGTCTTATTGTTCACATCATCTCTTTCTCTGTCTCTCTGTCACTCACTCACTCACACACACACACATATCTTGGCAGGATGGAGGCAAAGGACACACTGTGCAGATGGTCACAGGCAGCTCCAAGCTTTATCCAATTAGGGCCCCTTTTCCATACCCATCCCCCTTTCCTAATTAGACCAGTTTTTTCCTGTCACAGATCTGAGAAAAGGGAGCAAAGCAACTAAGGCCCAATTCTCTCACCCCTCTGCCCAAGTGTGGCCTGGAGGCCAGACAGGGCCCAGCACCATGAGGGAGCTCTTCCCACGGCCAGATGGTGCGGCCCTGACTGCCTGGTCCAGGGGGCAGCTCCTGCGGCTCCCACACCTGCACTGCCAGGCCCGCCCAGATGGCCACCCTTGCCCCCTTGCCAAATGCAGCAGTGGGTCTCAGGGAGGGCCAGTAGCCAGAGCCCTGCATGGGGAAACACTAATGGGCCTAAGCTCCCTAGGCCTCTCAGGGCCCTGTCGAAATCCCCATTCTCTCCTGCCCTCTAAAGTCACTTTCCACAGGGCTCATTTCCCCTCCATCTTCTCATCATAGCAGTATTTCCATGCATTTCATCAAACCTCACAACCAGGCCCTCTCATGGGGTTCTGAACCACCTAGCACCAGCTACTGGGCTCCAGGAAGGGAAGGAAAGTGGGCCAGCCTATGGCCCATCCCGGTCTGCAGTCCCCATCTCACCTCAGAAAGTAACCCCAAAGCAAAAAGCCAAGAAGACCCACATGGCCGAGAGGACAGGAACAGAGGATCGGGACAAAACACTTCACAGAACAGAAACTCCAGCTCAACTGGCCGGCTCACCATTCAGGGACAGCAACTTGGGCTTAGGATAAGGGGCTCAGGTGCCTAGTTTGGACTCTTCCTAAGGGAAGACTCTGGGATCCCCCAAACTGTACTCCTAAACAAGCGGAGCTCCTCTCTCTCAATGGTGGGAGGCTCCAGGTTGGGGCCCGCAGAGACAATGTCCCTGCCCCTGAGCCAGTTTGGATGGCATCCTGGATCCTTCTCATCACACCCACTAAAGAAACCACAGATTGTGTAGCTCCTGGGAGATCCTGCTGGATTTCATTCCTGTCCCTGCAGCTGACAAAGGAGTCAGACACCTCTTGGCCCCTAACGTCTGAATAGCCCACAGATCACAGAGCCAACCCAGGCTGAGGCATGGATGCCCTCAGTGAGAAGAGACCATGGATCTCTCAGTTGTGTGGATGCAGCCCCTTCCTTGGGGGGTCTCTGTGGGGAAATGTACAAAAGGGAGCTGTAGTTAAGGGAGTCTCTGACCTTCAGGTCACCTTAGCAATGGACAGTCACCATTCAATGGATGTATTTTATTCACCCCTTTTTATGCAAGCATGTCAGGCACTTGGGAAATTCAGACATGAGGAGGACAATGATCCTTGTCCTAGAGGAGCCCATGGCTTCAGGGGCAGCCTATTAGGCCATTCCAAGACTTCAGCGAGGAAGGCCAGGGATAGCTCAGGCCTATGTGCCAATGGGCAGTGGTCAGGGAGGACACTAACTGGTCAGTAATAAAAACAAGGCTTAATGCTTCCTCTGCCTCACTGCCACTGCCACCAACACATCACCCAACAGTGGGAGACAATGAGGAAGGAGAGGAGCTGAAGGTCATGTGATGAAAGCAGTCTCCTTCTGCAGGCTAAGGATCCTGGCCCAGGATGGACAGTCAGGTCCTGTGGCAGGAACGAGGGGGAAAATAAGTCACATTCCTGAGGCTTCTGCTCTGATCCTGACATATCTCTCTTATCCAGGACAGAAGGGTAGTTTCTCCACTGAAAGCCTCAACACGGGATCCTATGGATTCAGACAGCAACTTTGCTCTCCAACCAAATAAAACTGTGTTCTCTGCTGAGGAAAGGGATTAAGCCCCAGGGTTGAGCTTCCAGGGATGTGTGAGGAGGGGACAACAGAGCCAAGGCAGTCCACAGAGTCACTGTCATGGAATTTAGGGCCAGAGGGACCTTGATGGCTTTCAGCTATCAAGGAGGGATAAGACTTAAATGGAGCTGGGCAAGGGCTGGTTCTCCACCAGTGGCCTCTGAGGCCCAGCTTTCCCTTCATCCCATGCCTGCACGTCCCCCAAAGGTTCTAGCCTCCCTCAGAATGGACCCGGGAAAGGGGAGGCCAGGAGGAGACAAGTGGGCTCAGCTGCTCAGCCCCTTCTGGGCAACAGGTCCGAAGCACTGACTGCCCCCTTACACCAAGGGAAATAGTGCAGGAGTGAGCCTGCCTGGACCTCAGTGGTCAGTAATCCTTGGTGAAGAACTACCTACTGCTTGTTCTGGCTTCCTGAGAACAACAGTCCACCAGGCTCCAGTACCACTGGGTAAGGCAAAGGCCAGCTCTTGCTGTATCCACAGGGAGAAACCTCAGCCCTCACCTCCTTCCTGGGGCTCCAGCAACTGGAAGGATGCTTGGGCTCCCCGCGAGGAGGAGGAATGGAGCTTTGTGCTGCCTCTGCGCTGGGGGGAGGGGTCAGAGATCAAAGGGCAGGGAGCTACTGCTCCCGGAGGGCAGAAAAGCCATAAACTGGCTTGGGGTGGGGGGTGCTCAAATACCGTTAGAAAAAAGCTCGCTGATAAGGCCCTGGGAGGAGGAGGAGGACTGACATGAGGAGGGCAGAGCCTCTGAGGAGGAGGGTCACTAGTCCTGGGGCGATAACAGGGACAGAAGCAGAGTTTGGGGCACACGTCCCAGATTAGTCGGTCGAGAATTTGAACAAAGGTGGATGAAGCCTCCGAGCCCCCGGGTCAAGGATTAAGATCTTGTCCTCCAGGAACCGTGACATTAAGGGGCCCAGGCCCGGCCCCGGCCAGGCCACCTTTGTCCCTCTTGAAAGCCCCAGACCTCCTACCACCTCTCCTCCCGGCCACCCACGCCCGGAGCAGCACTCACCCTGTCGCTGCTAGCTGGGGGTCCAGAGATCCGCTCCTCGGGAGGAGGCGCTGGGGGGCCAGGGGTCTCAACCCGAATAAGGCGGTGGGGTGGCGAGCCGTGGCGCGGGGGCGGCGTGGGGCCGGGGACGGCGGGGGTGGCTGGGGCAGCAGCGGAGCTGGACGGCCCCCCAGAGTAAGGGTCTTCGAAGTCGCGCTCTCTCTGCAGCCGATAGGCGGCCAGGATGTCCGGGGGTGGCGCAGGGGGCGCGGCCGGGGACGGTGCGGGGGGACGGTAGTCCGGCTCCGGGGGCGCCGGCTTGCCCCCACCTCCGCCGCCGCCTCCCCCGCGGAAGCCCAGGTGCTCCCGGAGCCACTTGGCCACTCCGCCACTGCCGCCCCCTCCAGGGCCGGCTCCCGCTCCCCCGGCGCCCCGGCGCGACCCCCCCGGGCCGCTCCCCGCGCTCCCCTGCGCCCGCTGCCCCGGGCCGGAGCCCGCTGGAGGAGCTCCGCTCAGTAACATGGGGCCAGCCAGACTGAGCGAGGGGAGCTCTGTGGCCGGGCGGGGGGCGGGGGTGGGGGCGGAGCTCCGCCGGGCGGCAGGAGGGGGCGGGGCTCGTCAGTAACAAGGGAGGGGCGGGGTTCCGCTCCCTATCGGGGTCTACCTCCCCCAGGCAGGGAAGAGAAAAGGGAGTGCGGGTTTCCAGCTGGGGTGGACGTACGAGAAGTAAGTGGGCGACCCCAAGGCAGACGATGCGAATCCTGGACTTGAAGGTGAATCCTCCACGTGTCCCCACACGTGCCCCTGTGGGGGCGCACCTGTCTCCATCTGTTCCCCTTCTCCAGATCGCAGCTCACACTCGGCGCCTCACACCCCTGGGTTCCCAGCCCTCGGACACCTCCGGTCCCTCCCCTCCCTTCCCCCAAGGACTCTTAACTGGGAAATATACCAAGAGGAAAAGCTAGGGAGGGCGAGAGATGGGGCTGTTCCTGTAACATTCTGTTACAGATGTGTCTGTAACAATCCCCTCTTCTGTGTACCACGGGAGCCCCACCTACTTCCTCCCATCCAGCTGCTCCCACTGCATTGCTTCCCAATCCAAGCAGACATATCTCACATCACAGATAATCAACTCTCTAGTGACACCCACTTCTCCCGTGTCTTTTCCACACATGCCCTCCTCACATGCAAACAGCCCTCATATAAACACCTCGAACCCAGGCACAGCGGCTTAGAGCAGGCCCACCTGGCCCTGATGGCAGCATGCACACATGCAGAAATCCCTTAAAGTCAAATCCCAGGTTTCATTGTCAATCAGATTAGTGACAGAATAGAAACAGACAAGTCAATAAATCACGTCTAGAAACAGTTCCAATGTCGTCTATCACAAACCCCTTATCCTCTTGAGGCTCTGATGCTCAAGCCATAGGCATTTTTGTCTTAGAAATAAAGCCAGTTTCTCCACAGAAATAATGTAGCCCTGAAGCAAACGCCAACATTTGCTTTTGGCTCTGCTGGGAAGGTGGCAGCTTTGCCTCATCATCATCCCCCCAGGACAATGCCTCAGAGTCTGTCTCACCCTTGGGCTCGAATCTGCATGGGAGGGAGCAAAGAGCCACATTAGGCCCCAAAGGGAAGGGGTCTCAGAGGTGGGAGGAATAAAGATGTGATGGCGAAACTGCGAATACCCTAGAAATCCCAGGGCCCAGGTCTCCAAACATTGGTTGGGTTTCGGCTTTGTGCCATCTCTAGCTGGCACCATAAGACAGTGCTTCTCGAACTTTAATGTGAACACAATCACCAGGGAACTTGTTACATTGCCGTTTCTGGTTCTGTAGGACTAGCTGGGGTGGGGTCCTAGACTGTGGTTCTAACAGGTTGACAGGTTTATACAGATGCTGCTGGTCCCCACCCCCATCACCAAACATACACACATGCTTGGAGCAGTAGGGTTGCAGGACACACTGACTCAGGAATCCAATGGTTGCAGGCTCTAGCCAGATCTCTGGGCAAGTTACTCAATGCAACCGATCTTCACTTTCATTATAGCTGCAAAGGGCATAATAACTGTTGTGGGAGGATTAGGGGAGATGATGGACAATGAACAGGCTTTGAAACCTGTAAAATGCTTATAATAGGTGTCAAATGAAGCCACCTTTGTTTAAGAAGTAGGGAGTTAAGGTGCTGACAGCTCAGAGGAACGGAATCAATCAAATCTATACAAAAGATGGCAGACTTCATGGGGGAGGTAGATCCGAGCTGGGTAGGATTTGGGCACTTGAAGCAAAAGAGCCAAAAGGTTACTCTAAGCTATGAATGAGGTCAGCATGAACTGAGCCAAGGCAATGAGGTAGGAAGCAGCATAAAGAAGGGGAGGATTCCTGGTGGAGAAGAATAGGAAAAAATGTTAGATGGGGGGGGGGAGGGTGATACCATAAAGGTAGATTTAAATGATAATTTTAAAATTAATACACTGTGTGTATCTTGCACTTCCTGTTGTTTAAATGATTTGTTAATGCACTTTCTTCCCTCACCAGAGTGTGGACTCCTGGAAGCAGTCTGTTGAACACCTCATGGGGACCAAGCAGCTTGCTAGGAACCCAGGATGTAGAGGTGAGGTCATCATGGCAAGGCTCTCTGAGACTTGGGTGAGGTTTGCCAGATCCAAAGTCTTGCATTTTAAGCATTACACCATAAAATCAGGATTTTGGAGGGGAGCAGGGTCCTCCCATCTCTTAATGCAGAGCTGGCAGGATCTTAACAAATGTTGAAATGAATAAAGATCACTTCTCTTGTTCTTATTTTTATATAGCTATAATTGTGGTATACACAATTTTATGTCCTTATTTTTTGTTCACTTAACATTGCATACTTTCCCCATTTTTATTATGTAAGCTTTTTCTTCCATTTTTTTAAAAACGTCAAAACTATAGACAAGTTCAAAGAAAGTACAGTGGAAATCTGTATACCCTTCACTTCAATTCACTACTTTTTAACATTTTGCCGCATATACTCTACCCCTTTCTCTTTTTTCCTTAACCATTTGATGCAAGTTGCAAACATCATGACACTTTTGCTTTAAATAACTCAGCAGCCATTTCCTAAAAATGAAGAATTCTTCTATAGGGCCATTCGGACATATCCATAATAGTGTTATGTAGTCCGTATTAAATTTTTTCCATTTTGCTGAAATATCTTTTATATATATTTTTTTGTCCTGATTCAGGATTTGATCAAGTTTCTCCCATTGCATTTGTTTAAGTTTCCTTAGTCTTTTTAAATCTTGACCAGTTCCCCATTTTGTTGTTAATTTTTCATGACATTGATCATTATGAAGCGTCCAGGGCCGTTGTCATGTAGAATGTCCCACATTCTGGGTTTTCTAGTTGTCTCATGATTCGATTCCGATTAGACTTTTTGAAAAGGACTACTGCATAGGCGATGTTGTGGACTTCCCACTGAATTACACTGGTAGGCTGGTAGCGCACATTTGTCTCTTCATTGGGGATGTGGGCTTAATCACTTGGTTCATTTGGAATCCACCACATCTTTCCTTTACAATTTAAAGTAAGCTGTGGTGGGATATCCTGAGATATTTGATTATTTGTTCCCAACAATGTTTTGCCCAGTGGTTTTAACTTCCATTGATGATCTCTCCGATTTGTTATGATGCTGGAGGATTGCAAAACGGTGACTCTAATTCTGTCATTTCTTCTGCATTTATTGTCTGGCATTCTCTTGTAACAAAGAACTGCTGCTGCTTCTCTGTCTCTCTGTTTTTCTCTCTCTTTCATCCCCATGGTCTAAAAAATTATCTATTTATCTCTCCGTCTATTTATTCAGTGTGATATAATCCATTATTGTTATTGTTATTACTTTTTGATGCTCAAATTGTTCCAAATTTGGCCAATAGGGGCCCTTTAAAGAGGCCTCTGTGTCCTTTTGACTTGATTCCATCAATCTTTAAGCAGTTAACTTGCTTCCTTACAGAAAATATTTCAGACTTGTAATTGTCCTGCTGGAGACCCGTAATCAGTCATTTTTTTAAGGGAACCTTACTCCTTTTGGTTGGAAGTGGTATTTAAAAGTTGACCTAGAACTTCATTTATGTACTTTAGATACTTTAAAAAAGACTATTCAATATTTCATCAAATTAACATTTTAATTTGGCTCAATGTTACCTTATTTGTTGAGCATTCAGGATATTTGCACTCTCTTTTTTTCTAAATTACCCTGTGATAAACATCTTTATACAGATTCCTTTTCCAAGCTTACGATTATGTCCTTTAGCAAGATTCCCAGAAATGGAATTATTGGTGAAAAGGATGTACATTTTTTTCTGACTCTTGATACACATTGCCTAGTTGCTCTCATAGAAGATTTTTAAAGTCAAAAATGACTTCTAAGTGTCAAACCCAATGATTTTTATCTTATTCCTCTTTCTCCTTTGCAGTACCTGAATCTGCTGACCTCTATCGCTGAAACCTTCTTCTCCCAAGCTTTCCTTAAATGACACCATTATGGTTCTCCTCCTTTCTTTTAGGCCACACCCTCTTCCTCCTTTAACCTCCTAAATTTTTGTATGTCCTAAGGCCTCGTCTTTAGCCCTTACTTTTCTTAGTAGGTACTAAGTGGGGTGTCCTCACTTCTGTTTATTTAAATTTGGATGCCCAGTCCTCTCCTGAGTTCTGATCCCTTCTGAGTTTTGCCTTCTCCTAAGACTGGTCCTTGCCTTCTGTCTCCAGCCTTGCCTCAGGCCCATCTCTGTTCACAAACTTGAGAGGACAAACATATCTCAGTATACTCACGCATGCACTCTGTTCTTTGAGATTCTAGATATAGATGGAGTTTCATTTGGGCCACGTTTTCTATTTGTCTGATATGAAAATAACATGTATTTGAAAGAATACAACCTAAGGTACAATCATGAAGTAAACTGGCCCACTTCACTCATTTATGGACACCATAAGAAACCTCTCTTCCAATGTATGCTTGGAAAATATACATAGTAAGATTCAGTTCTGCCTTTGATTAACTTGAATTTTCTAACTCTAGTGGTCTATAATTTAAGTTTGATCTTCATAATAAAATAACAGAGAAATTGAAGTGAAGGGTCTCCAAATGGACTACCAAGTCCCTCTTCCCAACCCCAAACCTAGGATGTTACCCTGCCCTTCCAGCATGAAATCAAAACAGGACCGCTTCTCAACAGAGCCCAGGCTCCGATCCAAAGGTTTTTATAAGCACAATAAGGAATCTCATTCCTCTGTCTCACCAACCCAGCCATCCCTCACCTGCCCCAGCCAGGATCCAGGGCCTAGGGAAAAAAAGGACAGGGTGGGTGGGTGGATATTCCCTCCCTGTATGTGTACTCTTCCTTGTAAAAGGAGATTGCCTATTAGTGCAAATATATCGCCTCAAGTTCTGCCTGACTTCTAGGGGTGAGGGCAAGGAAAGGAAGAGGTCATTTGTATTATGCAAGAAGGGGGTATATATTTTTACACATAAATGCTGTATAAATGTTTGTTTATACAAGGACTGCCATGGAAAGGTATGAAGAAAACTGCAATAATTGGTGGATGAACTGAAGAATGAGGAGACTTACTTTTCACTGGACTTGTGCACATGTATTCTCTATTTAAACATAAACAACTCAATTTTTAAAAAATTCATAAAAGGGAAAATCGCAAGGTCACGGGGGCGCTGTTTTG
Source organism: Lutra lutra (assembly GCF_902655055.1). NCBI lineage: Eukaryota > Metazoa > Chordata > Mammalia > Carnivora > Mustelidae > Lutra > Lutra lutra. The sequence continues at coordinate 64,214,727 of NC_062284.1, forward strand.
CTGCTGTAGAATGATTTAGATACCGATTTTCAATTTCTTCGGGAGGGAAGGGATTATAACTGCTGTGAAACTGGATTCATAGTGTTAAGTTAGAGTTACTGGAGGTGGCGATTTTAAGGGTGTCTCACTCTTCAAGGCAGAAAGACGCGGTGGTTCATCTCAAGAAAGCGAATTGTGTTCTCTGTAGAACCTCGCTGCAAGGAGAAAAATTTAAAAACACAAGCCCCTTGCCGTGCCATTGTTCCCACAATGCCGTGACTCGGATTCGAACCGAGGTTGCTGCGGCCACAACGCAGAGTACTAACCACTATACGATCACGGCGAGCTACCGGGGACCTGTAAGGATGGCTTTCTGATTGTCCTCTTCAATAGTCATAGGCCTTCCCACTGTGCACGTCACCAAAAGACCCACCTATGGGGCGGAGTTCCAGCCTAAAATCGAATCTGAGAATGCGCAGGCGCATGGGCTCTTGACAGTTGCTCGGGTTCTCTCAGGTTTTGGTTCCTTAGCCACAGAAGTGGTTATGTTCGGGGGGGGGGGGGGGGGGGGGGGAGAGGGGGGAAGGGTGGGTTCTGTGTGAATAAGGTGGGAGTTTAGGGAGGGAACACTTGGGTATGCAGGGACGGGACTCGCCGGAACTCAATGTTCACAAGTTGTAATTCCCCCTCCTAGGAAGATGCCATCTCCTGTGCTTGGGAGATCTTTCCAGCGACCCGGGTCTGCTGGGGACGCTACTAAGGGGTTCGTGTCCCTGTTGATTCCCCTAGAAGTGATCCAACATCGCCTCGTTGGAGGATATGGACGCCCCCAGGACCGGTTGGTCACGTAGAAGGAGTTCAATGAATGCATCTCGCACTGCCGATCTCCTCCCCGCCAACTTCCTTGCAGCTTGCGTTCCTGCCCGGACCGCCCTGACTCCTCCCTTACAGTACTCCCGCCGCCCGAACCGGTGGCCCCCTCGGTTGTACCCCGGGCGGCAGCAAGCCCCAGTCCGGTTTTTCTTCTTGTCCATCGGTGCTCCCGCCCCCACGGCGCCTAGAACCAGGCCGAGTCCACAGCAGGCAGAAGACTTCTGCTACAATGAGAAAGTGCCACTGGTTCTAACGAGAGAATCCACCGTGACCGCCTATCTGCTCTAATCATTACCCCCCACCCTCTGCAGAGTCAAGGGAGGGATGCTACCAAACACGATTTGAATCCTTTCATTCCTCCACCCCTCATCGTCCACCTTTTCCAGCTCATCCCTTGGCCCTCCGTGTCATTTCCCATTCCTGAATTACTTGTATTCATTCACTCAACAGGTCCTTCAGAGGTGGGGAAGGAGGAAGATTTATAAAGAATTGCCGATAATTCCTTTTTGAGACCTCCTTCAGACCTTTGCACACAAGAGTATCCTGGCTGCTCGTCAAATTCCTTCTCTGCCTTTAAGAGCTACTTCAGAAGTCACTTCTGCGAGGCCTTCTCTTCCTATTATTATTGGGAGTCCTTTTCCAGTGCTGCCATGGAAATTGGTACATATGTCTATGACAATTATCAGCCTTACAAGAGCTCTGTGCTTTGTCCCCACTGAACGGTATCGCGGGTAGGACGAGTAAACGGTAGCCTACATTCTTCGGAAGTCCAATTTAGCCAGAGCTGGCGTGACGTAAACCTAGTTTCCAGCTGTCACAAGGGGATTGGGATCCATTTTCGAAAATGTTATTACAAATTCGAAAAAAAAAAAAAAAAATGAAGGACAGCGATAAAAGTCGAACCCCTTGCCGTGCCATTGCTATTGCAATGCCGTGACTCGGATTCGAACCGAGGTTGCTGCGGCCACAACGCAGAGTACTAACCACTATACGATCACGGCGAGCTACTGGGGATCCGGCCTTTGGTTTCCTCGCCTGAGTTCTTCTATGTTCGAAGCCCCGCCCCCTTGTCACGTCACTATCGACTCCCGCGGATCTCTGGCTTTGCTGTTCCCCGCGCACAAGCAGACGCACTGATCTCCCTGCGTTCTCGATTGCGATCCGCACTCGGCGCCGGCCAGACCCCGCCGCTTCACGGGTTTGGCGGCTGCGCTGGAGCTCTCTCTGGCCCCCGCGCCTTGAGGGAAGCAGTGCGGGTGCTTGGAACTAATGTTTCCTTCTTGTTGTAGAATTCGAGAGACAGCCCCATTCCCAGCCAGAATCCTCTCAGATAGCGTGAGCGCCGGGCACGGTGGGTGTGAGAGGGACGACCCCGGGGCGTCATGTCCGTCCTCCTCGGACGGAATCTTTTCGTTTGCCAAGCACTTATCAGTCCTTTCTTTTACGATGCGTGCGCACGACCGGCGGAGACCGGCGGAGGAGAACACGGCACCTCAACTTCGCTTCGGGGTCAGCGCGAGGGCCAGGAGGGCCTGGCAGACCTACGGGAGATGTTGGAAGGCTAAGGCGGTGACCGGCTAGACCTGAAGGCCCATTCGCGGGAGCTTGAGCCCCGTGGCGTCCCGGTAGCTCGCCGTGATCGTATAGTGGTTAGTACTCTGCGTTGTGGCCGCAGCAACCTCGGTTCGAATCCGAGTCACGGCATTGTGGGAACAATGGCACGGCAAGGGCGCCTTTTTAGGTTTGGGGAAAGCACATTGCATCGCGTGGTTGTGCTCCGACTGCCTCCTAGAGAGTAGGTTAGGGCAGGGCCGAAATTATAATGCGGCCAAAGTGGACAGAAGTTCTGCGGATCTCTAGGACTTTACTCTTTTAATTATCTAAGTGCGAGGGGAGCGGCCCACCTCCAGTCCTCTCCGCTGTGTGCATTTTAGGACTTCGTTCTGTGTGGTACTTTCCTCTTTCCTCGTTTGGCCACTGTCAGTGGTCAGATAGTACACACCAGGTCCTCAGAAAAGCCTCCCCTGGCTACAACTTCAATACTTGGAGTGGAGGGCTTATAGGAACAAAGGGCAAACATTTCCTGAGCATTAGAAGAATGCACAATACGGTGAACCATTTCTGGTTCAGATCCTGTGACCAGTGAGAAACATGACCACACTAGAGGCACTGTTTCCCATAGCCCCTGTGAGAGGTGCTAATGAGGAGCTTGTAGCCTCCGTTTCCACAGCCACCTAGGTGAGAGGGTGTTTTCTCCTGGAGGGCTCTTCCCCCCACCCCCACATCTACCTCAGATTTAAAGCAAACTTCATTTGTTAGTTTGTTTTATGTGCACTTAAAAAATCTGAGCCTCCCAAATTCGGGTCTGTCATTTGGCATTGGGCAAAATGGAAGTGAGTTTTGGATTTGGCTCTCAGGTGGCTGCTGGCGGCTGGGGTCACTGCCAAGGAGGGAATGAGATAGGACTGAGTGAGGAATGAGCCTCTCGAGCTCCTCAGGGGATCTGGAGGTGGCAGAGCAAGTCAAGAAGCATTCCTGAAAGAGATGGACATTTTCCTGGGGCTGTGCCCCTCTACCCACAATCCATCAGCAAAGACTCACTGAGCATGACAGCATGTAAAAAGCAAGACACTATTGCAGATATAATTTCCTAGGGTCTCCCTGCTCCCAGTTCCCTAAATTTGAGTTTAAAACCACAAAACGGGACACGAGAGAATAGAACAGCATAAAGTCAACCTGGGAACTTGCTCTCCCTTCCACCTTGAGGTCTTTTCTAGGTATCAGAACCAGGAAGGTGGCAGAAGATGTAAGACCTCTCTCTATTCACACATTCCAGCTCCAGCTATTTCTGTTTGAGTTGGATTTGTTATTTTTTGTAGGTTTCCTGTCTCCACTGTAAATCACTTAATTTTTTTCTTTTCCTCTGATGGACTCTGTAGTAGCTGACACTCTTTAGGTTAGTCCTAACTCTAATTTTAAAGGTTAGCATGGCTTTAATTAAGCCAGTGACACCTAGAAACAGGCTCCCCAAGGTTTGAATCCTGACTCTTGAATTAATTAGCGGGGTAACTTTAGGTAAGCTACATAATGTCTCAGTGCCTCAGTTTTCTCCTTTGTAAAATGGGAATAAAAGCAGGCTTATTATGAGAATTAAATAAGTTAATATTTGTAAAACAACAGTGCCTGCCACTCACTAAGCCCTATTTAAGCTTTACTTAAATAAACTAGTAATGAAATCAACTCCTTAAAATGGAACGAAGTGGGACTAACAATCTAAAGGAGTGTTGTGTTTCAAAGGAGATATTCCACTTTCTCCAATCAGCTGCCCCAAATATTTTTGGAACTTTTGTTTGGGGATTACCGTGAGGCCTAATTTATAAGTCATACAAGTAAATCCATCAATATTTATAGTCAATATAGTCAATAAATCAATATTTATAGTCACGTTTTATTTTAACATGTTTTTGACTGCTTTTAAATCCACCTTCAAAGAAAAAGAAACACTGAGTTTTTAAGGTGCAACAAGCTTCAGCAACAATTCCAGAAATGTTTTTGGCAACATTCCAGCAAAATACTTTTTGGTATCTGTGTGTTGCCTTCTTTAAAAAACATTATTTTTATTAAGTTTTTAATTTTAATCCCAGTGGAGTTAACATACAGTATGCTATTTTTTTTTTTAAGATTTTATTTATTTATTTGGGAGCTGGAGCCGGAGCGGGATGCAGAGCCCAGTCCAATGCAGAGTCCAGTCCCAGGACCCCAGGATCATGACCTGAGCCGAAGGCAGAGGCTTAACCGACTGAGCCACCCAGGTACCCACAGTGTGTTGACTTTTAAGTGGCAATCCTTGAAGGGGACAGCTGTAATTTATCAACTTCAGAATGTTTGCATAAACAGCCAACCGCACGGCTTATGGGTCACGCCTGGTGCATCTGGGGGCTTCTGTTACTCTAATCACTGGCCACCACAGAGGTGCAGTACAGACTGGGCCAATAGCCTTGGTAGCTCCTGGAAGGTGGTTGGTAGTTCAGAATCTTGGTTCACCACCCAGAGCTACTAGATCAGAATCTTCATTTTAACAAGATCCTCCCCAGGTGATTTATCTGCACATTCAAGTTTGAGAAGTAGGGCTATTGTCTAGAACATTTGGCCAGAATGTAGCCCTTCGTTGTTCACCTTGTCAGTCCTTGGGGTTACTAGAAGGGACCTGCCAGAGTCTATGGGGCCTCATTTAAGGGAGTAACATTAAGGTTTTGAGGAATGACAAGATGTAGTTCTGGGAGGGAGTCACCAAGAGGCCTGTATTTGGGGGATGTAGGGAGGAGGTAGCACCCCTGGATTTCCACTAGGAGGTGCTGCACCCCAGGAAGTGGATATAAAACGCTGAGGCTGGAGAAGACTCCCTTTTGGAGACACCACTTTGGCCTGAACCCCCAACAGGGAGCCCATTCCTCAGAAGTTTTCTGGATATTCAAGACTCAAGTTTCATCCATTCATTCATTTGGTAGACTAGCATCTTTTAGCTCTCAAAGTGCTTTGCTGTCCTGGGGAGCTGTAAAGGTATATAGTGATACTGCTTGCCCAAAATAGTTGCGTTTTCCAGCTAGGAGAAACAACTAGCCCAGAGGCAACAATCAGAAAGCAACACAAGAGGGGCGCCTGGGTGGTTCAGTTGATTAAATATCGGACTCTTGATTTCAGCTCAGGACATATTCTCAGGGTCCTGAGATGGAGCCCCTTCTCCCGCATGGCGCCTGCTTAACATTCTCTCTTCTCCTGCCTCTCCCCACCCTACAAACACACACACACACACACACACACACACACACACAAAATGGTAGAAGGAAGAGGCACACACACACACACACACACACACACACACATACACATACACAGGAAATGGTAGAAGGAAGAGGCATGCATTTCTTGCTTCAGTGGAACAAAACTTTCCAAGGGAAAACTGATACAAACTTCTACTAGAAAGTAAAAGAACTGAAGTTAATTTTTAGCACTTCCAGCCTCTCACTCTGACACTCTTTGTATTCTTATCTCGTCATTCTCATTCATTAGATCAACAGTATTTATTGAGGGCCTCCTATGTTCCAGGCACTATTCTGGGTTCTGGGACTATGGTAATGAGTAAGACAGATGTGTTGTTCTCGTAGATCTATAGTCTAGTGCAGGAATCAGGAAGGAAAACTAAACAAAAAATAAGTAAGAGAGTTTGAGCCATTGGAAAATAATGTGATAATGTGATACAGTGTCCTCCTATTCTCTGCCTGTTGTCCACCGTTCTATTCCTTCAGCTCCTTCGTCTGTACAAAGTACAGTGACTGATAATAATAAGTGTTAGGGGCACCTGGGTGGCTCAGTGGGTTAAACCTCTGCCTTTGGCTCAGGTCATGATCTCAGGGTCCTGGAATCTAGTTTGGCATTGGGCTCTTTGCTCAGCAGGGAGTCTGCTTCCCCCTCTCTCTGTGCCTGCTGCTCTGCCTACTTGTGTTCTCTCTCTCTCTCTCTGTCAAATAAATAAATAAAATCTTTAAAAAAATATTTAAGGAATAAAAAGTGTTACTGTTAGGGTGTGTGATCAAAGGAGCGAGACTGATACAAAGCGAAGGTAAAGCAAAGCTTTATTTCGCGCCAGCACCCAGAATTTAACCGACCCGTCGGGGCCACCTCTTACAGAGAGAGCGACCCTTCCCAACCTTACAACTTTTATAGAGCAAAGGCCATGTGGTTGAGCCCGGCCACACACAGGTGGCCAATGAGATTGTAACACACAAAGAAAGTTGCATAGGGAGGCTAGGTCACACATGGGTGGCCAATTGAATTACAATTCACCCTATAGTAGTTATTTGAACTAGCCTATCACCTTGGTCAGAATTGGCGCCCAAAAGGCGCCCAAAAGGTGGGGCCCACATTCTTTAGGGAGATAGTGATTAGATGTCTCCACCTAGCCTGACCCGCCCTTGTATTTGGGCTCTGTTATCTGGGACTGGTCGGCCATATTTTACTAGTTTCCCGGACTTGCTTTTAAGTAAGTCCCCTGGTGGGGGGGGGGCAGGGTCAGTTTAAGTTTTACTGCATAAACAACAGAATGGCTGTTCAACCGAGATGGAGCTGCTCTGGCTAAATAGGAACTTATATTACATTTTAAAAGAGATCAAAGTTTTACACTGAAGAGAGAAATTCTAACCCTGAATGGCTGAGATGTGGCGTAAAGAACCTTCAAATCTGAGGCAGTCTTTTGTGTGAGGACGACTCTGGTCATCTGCATGGACCCACAGTAAAATCAAATATATCCAAGTGGATGCTAAGATCCAAGGAGCAGAACCAGATGACCCCACTGGTAGGCCTAGAACTTACCAAGGACAGCAGGGAAACAAAGCATCCACCCAAAAACATAAGACAGCTTTTCGAAAGAGTAAAAAGCATTGAAGTGATAATTTAAGGAGAGAGAAAAAAACCCAAGAACTTCGTTGGGAAATAACAAACTATATGTATTTAAATTTTTTTCTTTTCTTTTTTTCTTTTTTAACCATTTGCCTGTTTCTTTCTTTTAAAAAAATTTAGTTAATTAATTTATTTATTTGACAGAGAGATACAGAGAAAGTGCAAGTAGAGCAGCCGGCAGAGCGGGTGGGAGAAGCAGACCCTCTGCTGAGCTGGGAGCCTGATACCGGGCTTGATCCCAGTACCCTGGGATCATGACCTGAGCTGAAGGAAGCCGATTAACTGACTGAACCACCCAGGCACCCCTAAAATTTTTTCAATTACATATGAGACATCATAATCTCACCAGTGCTTAAGACCTTGAGAGGTTTCATCTAGCCCTGCTTGTGCACTAATTCAGTCCCCTGGATCAAAGATGAAAGAAAGGGAGAGGAACCCTGAATTAAGATTATATTTGTCACCCACTGGGACATATTCAAATAGAAAATAAATTCAGTAAGAAAAAGATAAGGTTGCATTTCTTGTAGTCTTGAGTTTTTAACTGCAATGATAAGTGCTCATATGCACTTCTATTACTGCAATTAGAAACCCATAGGGAGATCCTGCAGGACTATTCCTGGCATGAGGCCTAAAACTCACTCCTGAGGAAAAATGCTGGAGCTACCTCTCGGAAGCAAAGGTCTAAATCAGTGGTTTCCAAACATTGTTCTAGAACTGATAAACAGGGAGGAATTTTTCTTCATGGAATGAGAGAAAATAAGGTCAATGTGGTAAGGTTTTCAAAAGGCTAAATGTATTTAATACCAAGGACTATCTTCTAGGCTGATTATGTCCTTCATACTTTTGAGGTTTTAAAGTGACTTTTCTTTTATAACATGATGGAGAAGGTAAGTGATAATTTCTACTGAAGTCTTTCCTTGGAAAATTAAAAAATTGGCGATCCTATGTTGATCTCCAAAATTATTTATGAAATTTTGCTGGTCAGTAAAATCTAAAAGTACAAAGCTCACTACAGAGCAAAGCATTAGGGAGAGAAGAAATGGTCCTCAGTTTATAGGGAGTCTGCAGGGGAATGCTCATAGGAAGGTTATCCCTGTTTTGTCAGGCAGTGGTCCAAGCTAACACCCATTCACCTACCCAACAAACAGTAGGCCCTAGTATGATTTATGTTAGGCCTTGGAGATATAAATTTGAATAAGACTCATTCCAACTCTGAGATGATCATTTTAGTCCAGGGTTAATCAGAAGAGTTGAAGAAACAATTATGTTAGAAGTATATACAAAATGTATTACAGCTTAGATCATTCATTCCCTCAGGATATGATATTTGAGCTGGATTCTAAGGCATGCATACTAATTTTCCTGGCAGAAAAGAGGGAAAGGTATTCTAGGCAGAGAGAAAGGCAGAAACAAAGGCAATGAAGCATGAACATACAGGTAGCGTAGGGAAAGACAAGTTATAGCTGTGACATAAGATATGGAAGGGAAAGGAAAGGTGGAGTCAAATTCTGATGATTCTTTTGCCCGTTATTGAGTCAGGCCTTTTTTCCTGGAGGCTGGTCGTTCTTGACATTTTGTGTAACTTACTGTTTGGGGGATCCATTTAAAGCCATAGCATTATTCTCCAAATGATGTCCCTATAACGAAAATGTCAGGAATTCACAGATTTCCTAAGAGCCACGTATAGACTTTGCTATAGGTATTGGGGGACCATGTAAGCTTCCATTTTTACACAGAAGAGGAACATAATCATATATGTATTTTAGAAGGATGAGGTACAAATGGGTAATATTATCAAGTCTTAATCCAAAGGAGAGACAGAAAAGAATTTCCAGTTCTGGTTCTGGTTGTCGAAGGTCAGGGCTTGGGGACTAATCCCCAGATTAGAGTGAAGGAGGGACTCTTCCCTCACATCACATCCATAGGTGTGTGATCACAGGGCAGTAAGCTCAGAGGGTCTTGAGCTCAGAAGTAGAGGGGATGGACATGTTGGATGAAGGAAATGGATGAAAGGTTTGAAACGAAGCTCTAATATCAAGGGTGGCATACTTTTTGTAGTCATGGTAGTTAAAATGGTATGAAATTTGTGTTACTCTAATAGCCTTGCTGGTATTGAGAATCTGACATGATGACAGAATATGCAATTTTCAAGTGTAATTTTAAGTTAAAAGGGAGAGACACATGTTAAAACTGCAAAAAGATGACTTGACTCTTTTCCCAATTTCTGTTAAATTTCAAAGTCAAAATACTTCTGTGTCATGACTACTCTTTGGTTCACTGGCCTCATACTGAGTCTGGATGACTTTCTATATTACTATATCATCAAAATTGCTAAGGACTTTTTCCTCCTTAAATCTCTTTAGATCAAATGCTTCAAGAGAACTTGTGATTTTAAAATATGTTCACAATTTTTTGATGTTCCTCCCTTCCCGAAGTAGAGCTTCATTTCTCTCCCTGGCATGTGGGTTAGACTTAATGACATCTCCAAATGAATAAAGTAGAGGTGATGGTGTGTCATTTCTAGATTAGGTCATAGAGTGCATTGTGGCTTCCTTTTTGCTCTCTCTCTTGGATCTGTCAGATGGGCATAATTTACCCTACAGGGTCCTTCTAGCTGGACTAAGAATTAAATTGACATGAGACAGATTAACAGGAGAAAATCACATTTAATAGTGTTTGTACCAGGAATCCACACAGACATGGAAATTCTAGACAGTAAGACAATAAGAGGCTTTTATGAGCTAAGGGGAAAGGGGAGGAGGGATAGGAACTTGAGGACACAAAGGGGAGAAAGACAGTTAGCAAGAAGGTGAGAAGAGATGTTTGGAAAACAAAGGTCGCACTATTATGTAGGTAAGTTACTTAGGTGGAGAAGAATCTGTTAATAGCTCTCTTCTTAGTATAAGCAAAGAGCTGAGGGAGGTATAAAGAGCTTTTCCTGAATCTACTGGCTTTTGATTGTTTTTAAGTAAAAATAAAGTTCGTGTCAGAGTGGCCCATCTTGGGTCAGCCTCCCCTTGGCACCTACAGATCACTAGCTCCAGAGGAAGCCAGCTGCTATGTCATGAGGAGACTCAAACAACCCATGGATAGACCCCTAAGGTGAGGAAGTGAGAACTCCTGCTAACAATCATCAAGAAAATGAGGTCTTTGACCAATAGCTGTGTGAGTGAGCCATCTTGAAAGCCCGTCCTCCAGCCTCAGTCAACCTTCAGTTGCCTGTATTCTGGCCGACATTTTGACTGCAATTTCATAAGAGACTCTGAACCCAAACCACTCAACTAAGTCACTTCCAAATTCCTGAATTAAGAAACTGTGAGATAGGGCGCCTGGGTGGCTCAGTGGGTTAAGCCGCTGCCTTCGGCTCAGGTCATGATCTCAGGGTCCTGGGATCGAGTCCCGCATCGGGCTCTCTGCTCAGCAGGGAGCCTGCTCCCCCCTCTCTCTCTGCCTGCCTCTTTGCCTACTTGTGATCTCTGTCTGTCAAATAAATAAATAAAATCTTTAAAAAAAAAAAAAGAAACTGTGAGATAATCAGTGTTCATCAGCTTAAGCTGCTAAATTTCAGGTAATTCTTTACACTGCAGTTTATAATTAATACAGATTTTATTACCTAGAAGTAGAGCACTGCCATAATATAAACACCCAAATATGAAAGTGGCTTTGGAACTGGGCAGACAGAAGAGCTTTGAGGAGAGTGTTAGGGGAAGTTTGGGTAGGGTCCTCCTCCCCTTTAGGGTAAGTGTAATCTTTAATCCCCATCACCTATCTCACCCATTCCCCACCCACCCATCTTCCTTCTGGTAACCATCAGTTTGTTCTCTATATTTGAGTCTGTTTCTTGCTTTCTCTCTCTCTCTCACTTTCGCCTTTGCTCATGTTTTGTTTCTTAAATTCCACATATGAGTGAAATCATATGGTATTTGTCTTTCTCTGACTGACTTATTTCATTTAGCATTCTACTCTAGCTCTATCCATGTTACGAATGGCAGATTTTATCCTTTTTTATGGCTGAATAATATACCATTGTATATGTACACCACATCTTCTTTATCCATTCATCTACTGATGGACACTTGGGTTGCTTCCATAGTTTAGCTATTGTAATTAATGCTGCAATAAACAGGGGCACATGTATCTCTTTGAATTAGTGTTTTTGTATTTTTTTGGTAAATACCAAGTAGTGTGATTACTGGATCATAGGGTAGATTTATTTTTAATATTTTGAGGAACCTCCATATTGTTTTTCACAGTAGCTGCAACAGCTGCACCAGGAATGCATGAGGGTTCCTTTTTCTCCACATCCTCACCAACGCTTGTTGTTTCTTGTGTTTTGATTTTAGCCATTCTGACAGGTATGAGGTGTTATCTCTTTGTACTTTTGATTTGTATTTCCCTGATGATGAGTGATGTTGAACATCTTTTCATGTGTCTGTTGGCCATCTGGATATCTTCTTTGGAGAATATCTGTTCATGTCTTCTGCCCATTTATTTATTTATTTATTTTAAAGATTTTATTTATTTATTTGACAGAGAGAAATCACAAGTAAGCAGAGAGGCAGGCAGAGAGAGAGGAGGAAGCAGGTTCCCTGCTGAGCAGAAAGCCCGATGTGGGGCTCGAACCCAGGACCTGGGATCATGACCTGAGCCGAAGGCAGCGGCTTAACCCACTGAGCCACCCAGGCGCCCCCTCTTCTGCCCATTTAAACAAATAATTTGTTTTTTGGATATTCTATCAGTTCTCTATATATTTTGGATACTCATCCTTTTTTTGATATGGCATTTGCAAATATCTTCTCCCATTCACTAGGGTGTTTCCTTCACTGTTCAGAAACTTTATTTTGATATAATCCCAATAGAGGGCTTACTTTGGCTGCACATATACTAAAATTGGAACAATGCAGAGATTAGCATGGCCCCTTTGCAAGGATGACACACAGATTAATGTATAGTCCTAATAGTTTATTTGTGCTTTTATTTCTCTTACCTCGGGAGACATATCTAGAAAAGTGTTGCTACAGCCTATGTCAGAGAAATTGCCTGTGTTCTCTTCAAGGGTTTTTATGATTTCAGATCTCACATTTATGCCTTTAATCCATTTTGAGTTTATTTTTGTGTATGGTCTAGTTTCATTTAGTTTTTTGTTTTTGTTTCTGTTTTTTGCAGGTCGGTGCCTAGTCTTCCCAGCACTATTTGTTGAAGAGACTATCTTTTTCCCCATTGTATATTCTTTCCTCTTTTGTTGAAGAATAATTAATCATATAGTTGTGGTTTACTTCCAGTTTTCTATTCTGTTGATCTATGTGTCTATTTTTATGCTGGTACCATACTGTTATAATTACTACCACTTTGTAATATAACTTGAAGTCTGGAATTGTGATACCTCTGGTTTGTTTTTTGTTTTGTTTTGTTTTGTTTTTTTTCAAGATTTCTTTGGCTATTCAAGGTCTTGTGGTGCCATACAAATTTTAGGATTGTTTGTTCTAGTTCTGTGAAGAATGCTGTTGGTATTTTGATAGGGATTGCATTAAATTTGTATATTGCTTTGGGTAGATAGTATAGATATTTTAACCGTATTTATTCTTCCATCCCATGAAGATTGAATGTCTTTCCATTTCTTTGCATTGTCTTAAATTTCTTTCATCAGTATTTTATAGTTTTCAGAGTATAGATCTTTCACCTCATTGGTTAAGTTTATTTCTAGATATTTTATTGTTTTTGGCACAATTATAAATGGGATTATTATCTGAATTTCACTTTCTGCTGCTTCATTATTAGTCTTTAGGGATGCAACCAATTTCTGTACATTGCTTTTGTATCCAGTGACCTTACTGAATTAATTTATTAGTTCTGGTAGGTTTTTGGTGGAGTCTTTAGGGTTTTCTATAGATACATAGTCATCTGCAAGTAGAGTTTTACTTCTTCCTTACCAATTTGGATGCCTTTTATTTTTTTTTTTTAAGATTTTATTTATTTATTTGACAAAGAGATCACAAGCGGGCAGAGAGGCAGGCAGAGAGAGAGGAGGAAGCAGGCTCCCTGCTGAGCAGAGAGCCCGATGCGGGGCTCGATCCCAGGACTCTGAGATCATGACCTGAGCCGAAGGCAGCGGCTTAACCCACTGAGCCACCCAGGCGCCCCTGGATGCCTTTTATTTCTTTATGTTGTCTGATTGCTGTGGCTAAGACTTCCAGTATTTTGTTGAATGAAAGTGGTGAGAGTGGACATCCTTGTCTTGTACCTGACCTTAGGGAAAAGCTCTCAATTTTTCATCATTAAGTATGTTACGTGTGGATTCTTCATACAAAGCCTTTATTATGTTGAGGTATGTTACCTCTAGACCTATTTTGCAGAGGGTTTTTTTTTTTTTTTTATCATGAATGGATGTTGTACTAAAGTCTGAATAGTCTTGAAGAAGCTGCCTCAATTCTGTTTTCTAACTTTCATGCAAGCACCTGTCATTTATGGAATCTAACATAGAAAACAGTTGTCAAGGGATTCTAAGAAATATTTTCCAGAATTCCTAACTCTTAGGGGAGCACAGAAGTGGGAAGCTGAATTGTCAGTAGACAGTCTAGCGTAGTTCATTATTTTAGGTACTCAAGATCCATATATACCATTTTACTCACATTTAGTTTCCAAACAATGATGGTGATGATATAATGCTTATACCTAATGTGCTGTGACTATCTCTCTTACAAAGATGCCTTACCATCTAAGACCCAAAGTCTTATCAGTCATTTTTTTTTAAGATTTTTATTTATTTATTTATTTGACAGAGAGAGATCACAAGTAGACGGAGAGGCAGGCAGAGAGAGAGAGAGAGGGAAGCAGGCTTCTTGCTGAGCAGAGAGCCCTATGTGGGACTCGATCCCAGGACCCTGAGATCATGACCTGAGCCGAAGGCAGCGGCTTAACCCACTGAGCCACCCAGGCGCCCCTTATCAGTCATTTTTCTTGTCTGTATGATGATCATCCTTTTTCTTTTTCAGTCATGATCCCCCGTTAATATCCTATAAATTAAAAACAAAATATAAGGTTAACTATCATCAACTCATCCTATATGGAAGCGCACAGGAAGGGAAAAGAGGAGAAGAAAGAAACTAACAAGTATACATATATACAGAATAAACCAAGGGGAAAATATGCCTAGCTTTTAAGATCTTGTTTCTTAACTGGTGGTCAATTGGTTCTTTATCTGATGACTCAAACCTTTACTCTTAGGTGTGTGAATTAATAGTGGTCCTGACTTAATGGTATTGCTGTAGTCTTCCCTTAACTTCTACTATGTAACATCAAAGTATTAAGGGACACCATATTCAGAATAAGTGTTAAGTTCATTGAGGAACTGCTACCCCCTCCATGATGGGACAACATAATAACTGTTATTGAGTGACTGGCTAGTGCCCCTGAAGAACAGTGCCATATTATGAACTTAGCATTGGTCTCAGTTTTAGGTAGATTCAGCAATCACCAGCAGGAGAGGCCAGATTTGCCTTGGTGAGAAGTCCCTGTTGTAGAGCCTATGCGTAACTTCCATCTCTGCCACCATGGCCATTTTGTTTATGAGTCCATTGAACAAACACTGGGGTAGTTGATGAATAGACTGAAAGATATCTAGTCTTCTGTCAGTGGTTCCCATTGGCTAAACCTAACCAAAAACCAGAGACTGAGGCAGCCTGGTGATGTAGCTCACACTAGTCAGAGCAGGAGGAGAAAGATGGAAAGAGGATCTGGAGAAGGAAACAAAAGCTACGTGGTGTGTTCTCCATTGTTGTACCTCAAGTAAGATCTCTGCTTACCAGATCTAGACAATTTTTTTTTTATTTTTTAAAGGATTTGTGGGCATGTTTTATTGTTATTATCATTATCATTATTATTACTACTGTTTTTTAAAAGATTTTATTTATTTATTTGACAGAGATCACAAGTAGGCAGAGAGGCAGGCAGAGAGAGAGGAAGGGAAGCAGGCTCCCTGCTGAGCAGATGGCCTGATGAGCTAGATCCCAGGGCCCTGGGATCATGACCTGAGCTGAAGGCAGAGGCTTTAACTCACTGAGCCACTCAGGCACCCCATCATCACTGCTATTTTTAAATAAACTCTATACCCAGCATGGGGCTTGAACTCATGACCCCATGATAAAGAGTCACACACACTACTGACTAAGCCAGCCAGGCCTCCCAATTTTTTTTTTTTTTTTTTCAGTTAAGGCTTTTGTAGACACTTGTCTTACTTCTATGGAGATCATGAACAATTAGTCAATGACAAGGATGCCTATAGCTCAAACCACCCTGATTAACATACAAGACTTGTATCCCATTTCCTTAACCATGACTATACTGTCTCAGGCATTTATATGTTCCCCTTTAGCCCCTGCTACCCTGAGATCCCATTTTTCCCATTGAGATCAAGAAGTCTCGAAAAATGCCTAGCACATACAGTATGCTCAGTAATTCCTGTTAACTGCATACAGATTTTGTGAGTTACATATTGTTATCTCCTGTGTATGTATTTTGTTGTAGTCAACTGCCTTACCCTTCTGGCTGTATTTTATCAGTTCTCTCCTCTAGATCTTAGAATGATTCCCTAATGCCTAATATCAGTCTTAGTCAGATGTATTACTTTCAAGTCCAAAAGCTTAGTTGTTGGATGGCCTAAGCATCAACTCATAGGAGAAGCAGCACCTGCAATGTTCTTCAGTGCCTCCATCTCAGAAGTTATATTTTCAGCTGTGAAAAGTGTGAATTTTTTCATGTCTCTGACAAAAATCAGAACTTAGAGGATGTGGAAAGGTGGCAGGGAAATAAACATAAGACTAAAGGAGTCCTGAGACTTGGGTTCAAACTTAGTTCTGCCCTTTGGGCACCTGTATTTCCTTCCTACGCTGTTGTAGCAAATGACCGTAAAGTGGCTTAAAACAGAATTTTGTTCTCTCACAGTTCTGGCGGCCAGAAGCCCCAAATAAAAGTGTTTTCAGAATTGCACTCTTTCCAAAGACTCTAAGGGAGAATCCTTCCTTGCCTATTTCAGCTTTTGGTGACTCGAGCCATTCCTTGGACTGTGTGTCTCCAACCTCACTGTGCCTTTCTCTTGTAAGGACATCTGTTCTCATAAGATAGTCAATGTTGTGGTCATAATGTTCACAAATGTTCATAATGTTCACTCTCCTTAAGGAAACGATGGCTTTTGTTAAGAAGAAATAAGGTTTCAGCAAAGAACTTGCTGCTCCAAATTTGTTAAAAATCAGACTTAATATTCTGTCTCAATTCTTACATCAAAAATATGGGAGAATATTTATAGTCACAGGAAATCTGTAAACTAATGAGTGAAGTCTCCTTGAGCCTTGTGTCTGTAAAAGAATGAACTTGGGCTTTCAAAGGTCTGCATTTTGCTTTTTTAGAAACAAATTGCACAGACTAAAGTAAATAAAAGCTGTACTGTGGTCATTGCTAACTGTTATGGACTGCAAGTTTGTGTCCTCCCCCACCCCCAAATGTTGAAGCTGTAACTGCCAATATGATGGTATTTGGAGCTGAGCCCTTTGGGAGATAATTAGGTTAGATGAGGTTATGACAGTGGGGCCTTCATAGAGAAACCAGAAGGCTCATTTGCTGTCTCCCATGTGAGGACATAGCAAGAAGGCAGCCATCTGCAACCCAGCCATGCTGCATCCTGGTCTTGGACTTCACCCTCTAGAACTGTGAGAAATTTCTGTTGTTTAATACTAGTCTATGGTATTTTGCTATGGCAGCCAAACAGGCTAATACACCAGTAAACTTTCCAGACCATGTTTCTCTTTTGTTGATAGATATTTTCACATGGACTAGTATTTGTGTTGAAATTATCCCATGATCTGGCTCTGAGGTCACCTCTTGGACCTGAGAACAAATTTGGCCCTACCACTTTGGATCTCTGTCCTTCTACCTCAACCATGCCCTGGAGCTTTGTCTGGCTCTCTCAGCCCAAGTCCAAAGCCAACCCAGTCCCTGGTCCCGCCCTGCTGGGGTGTATATTATATAAAAATACACATGTGACTGCGTGCACCCAAATGTTTATAGCAGCAATGTCCACAATAGGCAAACTGGAAAGAACCTAGATGTCCATCAACAGATGAATGGATAAAAATGTGGTGTATATATGTATACAACGGGAAAATATGCAGCCATCAAAAAAACTGAAATCTTAGGGCGCCTGGGTGGCTCAGTCTTTAAGCATCTACCTTTGGCTCAGGTCATGATCTGGGGTCCTGGGATCAAGCCCCGCATCGGGCTCCCTGCTAGGCAGGAGGCCTGCTTCTTGCTTTCCCACTCCCTCTACTTCTGTTCCCTCTCTCAGTGTCAAATAAATAAATAAAATCTTAAAAAACAAAACAAAACAAAAAAACAAAATCTTCCCATTCGCAGTGACATGAATGGAACTAGAGGGTATCATGTTAAGCGAAATAAGTCAATCAGAGAAAGATAATTATCATATGATCTCTCTGATATGAGGGATTTGAGAGGCAGGGTGGGGGGTTGTGGGGGTAGGGAGTGAAAAAATGAAATGAGAGGTATCGGGAGGGAGACAAACCATAAGAGACTCTTAATCTCACAAAACAAACTGAGGGTTGATGGTGGGGGTGTAGGGCTAGGGTGGCTGGGTTATGGACACTGGGGAGGGTATATGCTATGGTGAGTGCTGTGAAATGTGTAAGCCTGATGATTCACAGACCGGTACCCCTGGGGCAAATAATACATTATATGTTTAAAAAAAATACACACACACACACACACACGTGACTGAAGTGTTAGTCACTTAGATGTCCCCAAACTCCTCTAGCCTGCTGGGAGCACCCATTCTTTCATATTTAAATAAAATTGTCTTGAATCCTCATCTCCTATAGAATGACAATAATCACCATCACTCCCACTATTTCTAAGAAATCTTGGCAATTCTCTCCTTGTTGTTCCTGGCTCTGTTTGTACACTTCTGCTGAATTCTCTAACTTTACATGTTGACCGCCTTTTTAAAAGTATCACCTCCCTTCCCCGCCTACCCCATCCCCATGCCTCAACTTGATTAAAGATACTCTAGCTTCCTGAATTCTCCAAGTACCACTGACACCAAGCTTTATATGTAGCAGATTTTACTGAAGTCTTGAGGGAAAGAGGATGAAGCTGTAGCTCAGCACAGATGTTAAATGTCCTTTTCCTTAATTGCTCCTTGGCCAATGCTGCCTCTGAAAAGACCTTACTGGCCTGCTCTTTAAATGGACCGGCAGCAACCACCATATTGCTCCGTTTCTTTCTCTCTATTCTCCTGCTGCCTTCTACCTCCTGCTTCTAAGATGCTCCAGTGATTCCTGCTCTATTACTTATGTAGGGCAGGATAGCCACGACCAAGCCAACACTTACTTTGTACAGGCACTATGCTAAGTGCTTGGTATTTCTTGGAGCACTTTTCAAGCACTTGGAGCACTTTATACAAATGTCTTTTTTCCCCTTCACTTTGATTCTAACTTAATCATTCTCAATATTGTAGGCAGATACGCTTATTGCCACTTCCATTTTGCGGAAGTGGAAACTGAGGTTCAAGAAAATTAAATACTGTACTTTTCCCAAGGTCATGAGGCCACTTTGCCCATAGAGCCCCTTACTCCAAATATTTCTAAATCCTGCCATAAAAGTGAAAACCCCAAGAGAGATAAACCCTGAGATGCTTAATAACAAATAGGCCAAGGATTATTTTCCAAACAAGGGTAGACTTTTATCAAGGTTAGAGAATTTAGGGGGAGGGTCAGAACTGGGAGACCAACATCAGCTGTTTTAGACTTCGTCTACCTCACAATTTAGCCCATGGCAAATAATTAGCCAATCATAAATAATTGTATGAGAGGTCAGGCTTTTCTAATCAGAACCCAAGGGAAAAGTTGCCCACAAAGTTTAGGAAACAGAAAATAAAAGATTTGAATCCACATCCTATAAGACTAACTGTAGAAGGATGTTGATACTGAATGTCTATAGCACATGAGCACACTCACAGGGCCTCCCTGGGCTCTCCCCAAGCCTCGTCCATCCCCATCCCAAGGCTATGACTGCTCACACACCTGCTCTCTGACACACACGCCCTCAGCACAGTCTGCCTTGGTCACCAGCTCCACTCTGCAAGGACTGTGGTGGCCCCACAGGCGTTCTGGAGGCTGTTTTCCCAGAGCGCTCTCTGCAAAGTATAAGTAGGAGTGATTCGAGAAAGGAAGAAGGGGGTTTGAGGGAGAGAGAAGGAAGGAGGGTCAGAGGGGTAGAGAAAGTACAAATAGGATGTAGAAGCAGAGGATGGAAGGGAAGATAGAAATCCCTAATGCCAGGGCAGAGAGGATATAAGCCCTTGGTTTTACTATATTCCCGCTATCCTTTCTATGGTCGGATAATGTGTGGTGGATCTTTCAGTTAAGTGTTTTTAGAAACTCTTTCCTGAAAGAGCAGGTTATCTGGTATGGCACAGGCACTGCAGCCTGGAGCGGCATTTATCACCTCCCTCCGGTCTTTCCACACCCTTCACACCGCCAGTGTCTCACTGCAGCAGGAACCTGCATGTGGGACAAAGCTAGAGAGAAAAAGACCTTAACATTCTTGCTGGCAAAATTCAAAAAGCACCAGGATTCCACGAGAAATGGCAGCATTTCAAAAAGTAAACTATAACCAGATACAAAAATAATGGGATTATAAAGATAATGGGATCCTTGCAAAACACTTGTCGTCACCTCCCCTTTACACCTGCCATTTTAACTGCCTCCAGTAATTCAAATGGCTTTGTATTCAGAGTCAACCCTATCCAAAATTGTGGTGTTGAAGAAATGTATCTTTCAATGCTTCCCTCTGCATGCTGCTCCACATCTCTTTCTCTCACTCATAAGCTCTTCCCTCATGGAACTTCCCCTCTGGTGAGAGGGCATAAAGGCCCTAAGTCTAACATAAGCTCTGTCCTTAGTGTAAGGTTTTATAGGCCAGATAAACACGACACCAGGCGAGGTAGGCACAAGGCAAGATTTATTAAAGGCACTCTCCAACGAAGTTTCAGGAGAAGGGGAGCCAGGAAAGTCGTGCCAGGAGGAGGTGGGCACTCTTGGGCGAGGTTCTGCGACTCACAGAGAGACACACACACACAGAGAGAGAGATAGTCGGGGAAGTCACGCTGGGAGGGAGTTGGCGAGGTCCTTTTATCGGGTTGAGGTAGGGCATAGCCTTGCATCCATATAAGGCAAGGTATGCGGTGATCGGAGGGTATGGGGCGGGGAGAGCGTATCAGACCAAGGTAAGGCATGGGCTCGAGTCTATATATGGCAAGGTATGTGGTGATTGGAGGGTATGGGGCGGGGGAAATCCGTGATGGGCAGTTTCCGATTGGGAAGTTCCTGGGTGGAGAGTTTCAGTTTCCTGGCGGTGACGTGGAGGCTGCAGTGAGGGTGGCGGGGAAGTCTGCCATCTTGGAGAGGATTGGCGGGAAGATCCGCCATTTTGGAGTCCCGGTTTCCCAGCTGGCCCGCCACTTAGCTCCAACACAAGGCCCAGTGAGGGAAAGTGCCTATGGTGGGGGTTGGAAGGGCCGGTATAAGAGGAGAGAAGCAAGTATAAGGAGTACCTTACCCAGGGGTAACAGAGGGGAACTGGGAAGAGGTGACATCTGAGAAGATATAGGAAGTTCTTGTTTGTTTGATTGATTTTCTTTCTTTCTTTATTTGAGAGAGAGAGAGCACGCATGCGAGCACAAGTCAGAGAGAAAGAATCTCAAGCAGGCTCCATGCCCAGCACGGAGCCCAATGTGGGGCTCAGTCCCAGAACCCTGGTATCATGATGGGAGCCAAAGGCAGACACTTAACCCACTGAGCCACCCAAGTGCCCCTGATACAGGAAGTTCTTTGGTAGAACATAGTGGTGCTGGACATCAGTGGGTCATCTAAATGGAAATGACCTTCAGGTTTTGGGGAAGACAGGAGCATGGAAGGAGACTTCTTAAGGTCAGGGTTAGAGAGAGGAACTGGATGTCCTCTCCAGGAAGCGGGAGGTGTAGTAAGCTGTTGAGTTCACTGAGGGCCTGAATGCAGAGCCCGCAGAGCACAGAATCCTAACGCCATGCCCCTCAGGTGACTGCCTGTGGCTTGATAATTTGGATTATCTACAACCAGTATAGTTGTGATTAGCAGGAAGATCTTAAAGGTCCAAAAAGCTCTAAAAAATCGATATGACTCTACTAGATAATCTGCTCGAAGCCCCCAGATAATAGCTATTTTATGACCCTGGCTGGCGCCAAGGACTTGAGATGGAATTGGGTAAGAGAGGAACAGGGGAAGGCCTACCCGTATTCCTCCTTGGTACTTTGATTTCTTCAGTCATTCTCTTGGAAGCAGAATAATTTCTAGAGCTGTTCTCTTCCTTAGCTGATAACAGGATCGTATAACCACCCAACATTAACTCAGCCAATGATTAAAAGTTGGAATTTTCAGTCTCTTGAAATTTTCAGTCTCTCAGCCTTTCCTCTTAATATAATTCTTTCATTTTAAACAAAGTTTCTGCATTTTCTCCAGAGGTGGCTAAATGACATAAGCACTGCACTAATACTGGCAGACCCAACCTTAGAGCTCAAGAAAGGGTCACCCACATGGGAAGATTTCAGGAGTGCCTGAAAGATCCTGGTATTCAAAGCTATCTAGCTTCTTTCCTTACAGCATGATTCCTTCTGTCTTCATTATTTAAAAAAAAAAAAGTTCCCTTTTAAAAATATTGAAGTATAGTTGACACACAATGTTAGTTTCAGGTGTACAATGTAGTGATTCAACAACTCCATATGTTATGCTATGTTCATCGCAAGTGTAGCTCTCATCTGTCACCATACAACACTATTATAATACCACTGACTCTATTCCCTATGCTGTACCTTTCATCTCTATGACTTCCATAACGGGAAGCCTGTACCTCCCACCCCCTCCTCACTCATTTTGCCCATCCCTTCCATCTTCCTCTGTCAACCATCAGTTTGTTCTCTGTATTTATGGGTCTGTCTCTGCTTTGTTTGGTCATTTGGGTTTTTTTTGTGTGTGTGTGTGTGTTTTTCTATTCCACATAGAAGTGAGATCATATGGTATTTATCTTTCTCTGACTTATTTCACTCTAGGTCCATCCATGTTGTCACAAATGACAAGATATCATTCTTTTATGGCTGAGTAATATGCCATTGTAGGTATATACACACACATATATATGCATATATATGTATATATGCATATGTGTGTGTATATATATATATATATATATATATATATATATGTATATACACATCTTCTTCATCCATTCATCTGTGGATGGACACTTGGGCTGCTTCCATATCTTGGCTGTTGTTAATAATGCTGCAGTAAACATAGGGGTGCGTGTATCTCTTTGAATTAGTGTTTTTGTATTCTTTGGATAAATACTCAGTAGTGAAATCCTGAATCATATGGTAGTTCTATTTTTAATTTTTTGAGGAAACTCCATTCGATTTTCCATAGTGGCTGCACCAATTTGCATTCCCAACAGAAATGCATGAGGGTTCCTTGTTCTCCATCTCCTCATCAACACTTGTTCTTTCTTGTCTTTTTGATTCTGGCCATTCTGACAGGTGTGAGATGATATCTCATTGTGGTTCTGATTTGCATTCCCTGATGATTAGTGGTATCGAGCATCTTTTCATGTGTTTCTTGGCTATCTATATACCTTCTTTGGAAAAATGTCTGTTCAGGTCCTCTGCCCATTTTTTATTTGGATTTGGGGGGGGTGTTGAGTTCTTCATTATTAACTATTTACTATCCAATTTATTATCCAATTATTAACCAATAAGTATCAAGTATCTGCTGTGTAACAGCCTAAGAAGCACTGTGCTTTTGAGTTGTCACTGCCAAGTGCTTTGGTTGGTTGGTTTGTGTGTTTGTTTCAACTGGGTTACTAGTCTGCTGGAGAGGCTTTCCATCTATTTGGCAGATAGCTGAGGACATCACAGAGAAGAATGGAATCTTTCTGGGGGAGAGATAGGAGCAAGAAGGCTGCCTTTGTGTCACCTGACCTGTAGACAGTTTAAACAACCATAAAAAAAAAAGTTTGAAATTGAACTTCTAGAAGTGAAAACACAAATCTAGAATGAGAGTACACTGAATGGGATTAATAGCAGCTTAGACATTGCAGAAGAAAAGATTAGTAAACTTGAACACACAGCAATAGAAACTATCCAAAATAAAACAGAGAAGGGGGAAAGACTAAAAAAAAGAGAAAGAGAATAGTATTAGAGATCCCTGGGCTATCATCAAGTGGCCTAATATACATATAATTGGAGTCCTAGAAAGGGGATATATGAGAGAGACAGAAAAAATATTTGAAGATACACTATTTTAAAAATCATATCTTTTTAAAAAATATTTTATTTGTGTATTTGAGAGAGAAAGAGGAAGCACGAGTGGCAGGCAAAGGGAGAGGGACCTTGGGATCACAACCTGATCCAAAGGCAGACACTTAACCCACTGAGCCACCCAGGCACCCCTAAAAATTATATCTTAAAGTATATTTCATTGAACTTCATTTTTTGGTACACAGAAACACTGTTGATTTTTGTATTTTGTCTTTGCATATTCTTGTGGAAATCATTCCCACCAATAATGGGTGAGAAGTCCACTTGCTCTGAAAACCCATTAGTACTTGGTATGGTCCTTGACTATCCTGTAAACAGCTCTCTCATATAGAACCAGTCACCTTTTAAGTGACAAATCTAGCATCTTTTTCTCATTTGCATGCTACCTGATTTTATACATCACTGAATATTATTGAATCTCTCCTCCTTCTTACAGATTATATCTCTTTTTCACTTTTCCTCCTAGCTCACCAATTGCTTCTACTAAGTCTGCTGTCTCTTCTAGCTGTCCTATCAGAGTAACTATTCCGACTTCCTGGGAGGATGGTGGGAAGCCTGGCAGGGTCGGGTGGGCATAGCAGGATAGGTGGGTGGGTATGAGATGTACAAGTTCCCCGGGGGGAGGTCTGGAAGAACATCTCAGGCTTGACTATGTTATATGTGAATGCAAATCCCTAGTGAAGAATTTTAGGCAGCGCATCCTTGGTAAGAGCTCCCTTGTTCCTCTTATTAGGGTCTGAGTGTCCTATCTGCAGCTGAAGAAGCTACATTTTTTGTGTCCTCAAATTCCTACTGAAATTATTAAAAGAATGTATAAATAGGAACAAATTATATCAGCATAGGAAGTCCATGATCAGCATTAACTGTATACTAGAAACCAGGAAAAACTTTTGCTAACAACAGAACCTAGGACTTGGCTTGAAAAGGCCACTGGAGATAGAGTCATGATTCTTCCCACTGAGAGAAAGCACCTTATCTGGGAAGACTTTACTGCCTGTCAGAACAGTGTTATCTCTAACTCTGAGAGATAAGAGTTCTGGAAGGAAGAAGTTGAGGGTGGGTTGAAGGGCCATTTGATATCTCACCTTACTGTTTTCATTGACCTTTGGTGTTGGATATCCACCCTTACTGGAAGCAGATCAGATGTTTTCAGTTGTCTGAAATGGGTAGAGGAAACAGAGATTTGGATACTCCGTGGAGAAAGCATTCTTTTCTAAGGTAACACATCAATTACAACTCAGCAGTTAAGCACTGGGCCCATTCTGGTTTAAGTTCCCTTCTCACTCTACCTGCGCTCATGGCTCTCAGAGCTGGTCATCGCCAGATTCACGGAGTCTGTGCCACCATTCATAAGTTTGCTGGCCTCCATCTGACAGACTTTTCTCTTGCCTTCCATGGTTTTCCACCTTGTATTTGGCTTTCCACTTTGGCTTATTGATAACCTTTTTGCTTTTCAGATTCAGTCGTTTTTTTTTTTAAACTAGAGCAGCAAAGAATCAGCCTGGGCCACAACGCCAATAGCACTGGAGATGGATTTTCTGAAAGTCATCCTAAGCTTTCCATTCTAACTACTAAATGCTAGTACCCCAGGCCCTAGGAGTTTCCATAGCTCTGTCTCCCTTAGTTGGGAGTTTCCACACCCCGTGGATAAGGTCATTGAGAAAATGCACAAACACCTTTTCTGCTAAGCCTGACCTGTAATGCTGTAATGCTCTGTTCAGCTAGCACTACCTACCTCCTTTACCCTACTCTTTCTTGCTTTGTCAGTTGAGGCTACAGGCAGTAAGCATGAGAGAGGGCTATTGTTAGTCCATATTGGTAAAGCCTCCCATACACATACCTGGAGAATTTATCAGTGGGTACATACTTCATAGCAAGCTACGGCCAAGGTATTACGTTTCACCATTTATCAGATAGATTTCCTCTCAATTCAGCTTTCAGATAGAACAGTTACTAATCCTTCAAATTGTACCATTATGTAAAGAGCTAGGTAGTATTAACAATATCCCAGCTAAAAAAACAAACAAAAAAACAATATCCCAGGCTAAGCAGGATACCAAGACCATGAACTACCACATCCCTGTGCCCTGCTTCTCAATTGGTTTAAGAGTGTGAGAGTTTATTTTCTCTCTTCCTTTGCAATGCCCCTTATGGCTTTTTTTTTCTCCCCACAAGAGAGGTCCAGTTTCAAATTAAGATTCCAGGATCAGGTTATTAATACATTCTGCTAAAGTGATTGTTCTTTTTTTTTTTTTTAAGATTTTATTTATTTATTTGACAGACAGAGATCACAAGTAGGCCCAGAGGCAGGCAGAGAGAGAAGAGGAAGCAGGCTCCCCGCTGAGCAGAGAGCCCAATGTGGGGCTCGATCCCAGGACCCTGGGATCATGACTGAGCTGAAGGCAGAGGTTTTAACCCACTGAGCCACCCAGGCGCCCCTAAAGTGATTGTTCTTAACTGATTTTTGGTGGTACCCACTGAACTTTAGTTCCCAGGAAACAGTCAAATGTGATTACAAAGTGATGACAGAAATCTTTTCTAGGCATGTGATTTTTATTTATTTTTTGACTAGTGCATCCCCTCTAATTTTGCAGTGGCTTTACTGAACTGACATGTGACTGGGTATAATCTTAAATCAGCTTCACCTAGTGTATCAGTTTGGGACCCAACAGGAAAGAGATGGAATACTTAAATTCAGATTATAGGAGGGTTTATTTACAAAGATTTGCACACATTACAAAGATGTGTGCAAGAAGGAGCAGAGCCACAAGAAAGGATTGTGGAAGAACCTGCGGCGGTAAGCAGGGAACTACTACTACTCCTAGGCCTGAAGGGACAAGACGTGAGAGAACCCAGGAGGAAAGTCAGATAAAGACCTCAGTACACTGACCTCAGTCTTCTCGGACACTCTGATCTCTTTGTGGTTCCCCCTGGGAGAACCCAACTAGATGAGCTTGAGGGCATGGGAGACTGTAGTCCACAGGTTTGGGCTCCTAGGGCCCAGAGCCAGGAGGAGGTGGAGAGTGGATCTAGAAGGGCAAACCGAAGTTACCTGACGCACACAGGAAGTCTAGGATTAAAACTAAATTAGTTCCTTGATACACTTTGCAAATGATGTTCCAGAGATAATGATGTCCCTCAGGCACACTGACACCTCCAAGCAAAACTTTTTACTCACTATGTTCTCTATTAAGCATGGAAAGGCAACAGAGTTCTGGTGACCCTAAAGTAGCCTCTTGAATTGATTCAGTTAGATGGTGATAAAGATTATTTTCTCTTTTCTCAGATTACCTGTGTCTGGTAATATATACTGTACTCAGCTAACACAGGCTTGGGCTCCCTGCAAAGGGGAAATGAGGAGGAGGGAAGGGTGAAAAGGAAGGCTATGTATAAGTAAGTGGGAGCATCTCAGATGGGAGTGATAGTAGTGAAGAAAGAGTCATGGAAATCTGTGAACCAAGACCCTTGGGCATCTGAACTTAGTGACTGGTCCCAGCTGTGGCCTGCCTCAGCATGATGGCCAGTGGGGACATTCTTGCTGGCTTTGACTTCTTTGGACCTTCCTAGAGTTTGGAAATTGGAGATCTTTGCTCATAGGACTTCAGTGTGCTGAGGATACTTAGGAAGAGCAGAGATGGGCGAGCCTGGCCCAGGTAAGGTGCAGCATAGGAGAATGGGAGCTCAGTTTCTGAAGCTAGGCTGCCTGAGTTTGCTTTCTGT
Organism: Lutra lutra; assembly: GCF_902655055.1. Taxonomy (NCBI): domain Eukaryota; kingdom Metazoa; phylum Chordata; class Mammalia; order Carnivora; family Mustelidae; genus Lutra; species Lutra lutra. The sequence goes on from NC_062284.1 coordinate 64,242,166, forward strand.
CTATGCTCCTTAATAGCTTCCATGACCTTGGGAGAGTTACTTAACTTTTCTGTTTTCCAGTTCCCACCTCTGTAAAATGGAAAAAGTAACAGTAGCCACCTCAAGAATTCTAAGGAGGAGTCAGTGAGTTACTCCTTGTAAAGTTCTGACAAAGAGCCCAGCACATAGAAAGATAGTTAAAATGTTCAATCAAACTGCAATAGCTCTACTTGCTGGGCATCTTGGCTCAGGCCCTACCCACCACGGAGTGTTGAGGGTGGTGGTTTCTTTCCAGTCTGTCAGTGCACATCTGGTTGACGACGCAGGGGTAGAGGTTAGTGTGATTTTTTTTTTTTTTAAAGATTTTATTTATTTATTTGACAGACAGAGATCACAAGTAGGCAGAGAGGCAGGCAGAGAGAGAGCAGGAAGCAGGCCCCTGGCTGAGCAGGGATCCCGATTCAGGGCTTGATCCCAGGATCTGGGATCGTGACCTGAGCCGAAGGCAGAGGCTTTAACCCACTGAGCCACCCAGGCGCCCCGGTTCCTGTGATTTTTATGGGAGAATGGTTAAAGCTGCCTCTGAGAATAGGCCCTTTTCTGAATCTGGAAGCTAAATAATCCCTTGTCCCTATGGAACAAGGGAGAAAAAGTGAGTCTCAAGAGACTCTTCTGATGTCACTAGCATCCCCTTCCATGGTAGGAGATTACTGAGATTACTGATTACTAGTCCAGGTTGGGTAGGCCTATTCTGACCTGCTCCTCAAGGTTTGATCTGGCCTTTTTGCCATTGCCACAATACTGTCTAGTGTCCCCTGACTGTATAATTTTCCTCATTGATTAGCAGAAAGTTTTTCCTCAGCCCAGGTTAAGTTCTGGGAATTGATACAAATGAGATGAAGTAATTTTTGTAACTTAGTTTTTGGGTGCTTGTCAGGGGGAACCTAGGGCCTTTCACCAGAGCAAGAAGTTTCTGCAAAACACATGCTGGCTTGTTCAAGAAGATCCTGCTGAGCCTGTTTGGGTGAGGTGTTGAGAATGCACGGAAGCAAGAGACACAATTTTAGGAATGTGACCTTGTGTCAAGACAATTACTAGATGGAAAGCAACTCTCTTCACTAACTGATCTAAAGGGCTATTTGATGTATAGATCTTAGTTACTTAAAAGTGAATCATAATTTATTGAGTTGCACTTCCAGAAATAGGTAAAATCTGAGAATAAACTATTTTTCAAAACTGTACTATTTGATAGACTTAAATATTTGAGAGAATCTGGGTTTGGCTCTTGATTCGATGCAGGGCCTGGTTCTTGTAGCCTTTACAAGAGAAGCCTAGTATATAGTACTATTTTTAGCTTTATTAGTAAGATCAATGATATAAAATACTTTTTTTTTAAAGATTTTATTTATTTATTTGACAGACAGAGATCACAAGTAGGCAGAGAGGCAGGCAGAGAGAGAGGAAGGGAAGCAGGCTCCCTGCTGAGCAGAGAGCCCAATGTGGGGCTCGATCCCAGGACCCTGGGATCATGACCTGAGCCGAAAGCAGAGGCTTTAACCCACTGAGCCACCCAGGCACCCCTAAAATACTTTTAAAAGAGAAAAAATATCCATTTAAAATATACTGTCAGTAATGTATGGGATATTGATGCCAGTATTAGAGGGAGCTGGGATGGTGAAAGCAAAAGTCTTATTCTGAGGTTAGTCAGGGAGCCATGAGGTGAGAACCATATGACTGTACTTCTTATTAGTAGCCTCAGATAAAATAGAAGGGAGTGAGATTTCATTAGAGATAAGTGAAAAAAATGTGGTATTCAGACTAAGCTGGACTCTCCCTGGGAATCCTCAAGAAGAAAACTGCCATCTCTCCGTACTTGAGGACTACAGCTTAGTCTGACACTTTGGGATGGGTAGCAAGGTCGCCAGAGGGCTGTTCTTGCTTTAAGTCTCAGACATTCGGGACGCCTGGGTGGCTCAGTTGGTTGGACGACTGCCTTCGGCTCAGGTCATGATCCTGGAGTCCCGGGATCGAGTCCCGCATCGGGCTCCCGGCTCCGCGGGGAGTCCGCTTCTCTCTGACCTTCTCCTCGCTCATGCTCTCTCTCACTGTCTCTCTCTCAAATAAATAAATAAAATCTTAAAAAAAAAAAAAGTCTCAGACATTCATGACCAGAGCTTCATCTGCCCCCAATGAACCCTGCTTGCTGATCCTCACTCTGTACCTTCTCTTTTTAGCTTAAGCTGCTTACTTCCTAGCACCTGCATCGTGGATTCCCAGAGGGCACTGGCCTTGTCTGTCCTCACCTGTTTGGTGCTCTTGGTCCTGGTTCACCACTTTCTGAAAAAGGTTCTTTGGTAAAAAACTAACAAGATGTCTAAAGCCCTTTAAAAACTCCTGCCTGAAGCTCTGAATGAAATGATGAGTGAGATTTCAGCAACTTTCCTTTTTCTCCGTTGACGGCTCCTGGGCTGTGTCTTAAACCACTCCCCTGCACCTGCAAACCCAAGGTTCAGAGAGCGAACTGCAGCAGGTCTCTGTGCTCGGATCATCAGGTTCTTATAGCCTCGTGTCTCACTGCTGGGGGCAGGAGGGGTTAAGTTTCAGAGAAGAGTTTCAGGCTGTTTATTGTCAGGCTTGTGTCAAAAATGAGAAAAACCATACTCCTTTTAAATGAAGTAATCAAAACCAAGAGGCTTGCAGCTGCATTAAGCTAGTGAATTGGCTTGGTGGTCATGTGTGTCTCCCTTACTTCCCTGATACTCGTTAGGCTTTTTTCCCTCTAGTCCTCCAGACTTCTTGCATCCATTGCTGTCTTTTATTATTCCTTAGAGTTTAAGGGGAAAATTGACTGTCCAGTGTATACTGAACTGGATTCAATAGCAGTCATAGCTCATCTAACTAACTATGGCAGGCACGTGTCCTTTGATTGTAGGCTTGGAGTGAGAGAGTAACTTCCAGACTCTCTATGAGTTCCTCTTTTCTGCCTGTTCTCCAGTGGATGCACAGAAAATGTTCACACACACACTAAAGAAAAAAAAGAAAGAAAGAAAAAAAGAAAAGGAAAAAGAATGATAATTTGGAGAAACACACCAGAGTACAACCTTAATTTTCAGACTTCATTTGTTAACAGGATGCATTCTGAAAACCAGATTTTTTCACTTCAAGTGAGATGAGTTCACAGTGAGAACAGCTCTGAAATTCAACTCTGACCTATGAAGCTTTTTGTCATTGTTGTTGTTCCTGACACATCCCAATGGGCAGCATGCTCTTTTTGTTTTCTTTTCTTTTGAGACCTTTTAATTTTCTTTCCTTGTCCAATACTAGATGTGAGGAAAGCAGTTTGTGTATTGATCAAACATGTCTGATACATCAACAGACCATAAGACCATAAGTAGTTGATCTGTGGCTTAGCCTTTACTTTTGCCCTTGGAGTGGTTGGATGTTGGGCAGAGATCCATAGGGGAACATTTTCCTCTTTTTTTTCTTTTTTAAAGATTTTATTTATTTATTTGACAGACAGAGACCACAAGTAGGCAGAGAGGCAGGCAGAGAGAGAGGGAGGAGGAAGCAGGCTCCCCACCAAGCAGAGAGCACAATGCAGGGCTTGATCACAGGACCCCAGGACCATGACTTGAGCCGAAGGCAGAGGCTTAACCCACTGAGCCACCCAGGTGCCCCCATTTTCCTCTTTTTTAAAAATACTTTGGTTAGAGGTGCCTGGGTGGCTTAGTTGATTAAGCGATTAAGCGTCTGCCTTCGGCTCAGGTCATGATCTCAGGGTCCTGGGATTGAGCCCTGCATTGGGCTCCCTGCTCAGCTCTCTGTGCCAAATAAATAAATAAAATCTTTTTAAAAAATACTTTGGTATTCATTAGAACAGTCTTAAAGAATAAACCTCTTAAAAAAATTTTTTTAAAGATTTTATTTATTTATTTGACAGAGAGAAATCACAAGTAAGCAGAGAGGCAGGCAGAGAGAGAGGAGGAAGCAGGCTTCCTGCTGAGCAGAAAGCCCGATGCGGGGCTCGAACCCAGGACCTGGGATCATGACCTGAGCCGAAGGCAGCGGCTTAACCCACTGAGCCACCCAGGCACCCTAAATTTTTTTAAAAGATTTTATTTATTAAACAGAGAGAGAGAGTACAAGCAATAGGAAGAGCAGAGAGGGAGGGAGAAGCAAGCTCCCCACTGAGCAGGGAGCCCGATGTGAGACTTGATCCCCGGAGCCCGAGATCACAACCCGAGCAGAAGGCATATGCTTAACCAACTGAGCCACCCAGGCACCCCAAGAATAAGCCTTTTTATCACCTTACTGGTACAGAAACTTGAGGAAAAGGAAAAGGAAGTCATGTGACTTGTGTCCTCAGCTTGGACTCTTTTAACTTCATTCTGTGAGAGCTGTGGGGGAGAGGTGATAGCCAGAGTCTACATTTGACCTTCTTCACAGGAATCTGCATGTTCATCCTCACTCTCTGCCTGCTTCGAACACGGCAGTGCAGTGAGTTTTGGGCATGCAGGATGGGTATTACAACATAGCCCAGGGCCATGTGTTATTAGTTAAAAAGTACATGGGTCCACTATTGATTACAAAGGCATAGAACTAAGATCTGACAATCTCTGGAATTTGCTTCTCTGACAGTTTTCCTCCTTAGAGAAACTTTAAGGTTCTCAGAGGCCCTAGACCACTTATTTTCAAACTGTAGGTTGTGATCCATTGGTGAACTTTGATACCAATTTGTGGATCCAGAAAGAACAAACAAAAAATAAAGAAAGAAGGAAAGAAAATAGAATCCACATTGCACACAGTAATAGTAAAGTATTGATTTATGACACTTTTATTTGTATGTGTGTATGTATGCCATCTAACCTGTAGACAGTTTTGAAAAACCATACAGACATATGTGGCTCTTTATATATGATTTCTCTGTTTCCCCCTCGTCCCCACTCCATCTCACCCAATTTACTGTTAACATCCTAGGTCGATTCCACCCAGAGTGCATGTACTCATGTTTAAAAATCCAACCAGGTAACGGACATCTAGAACTCACATTGCAGTAATATTCTGATTGGTCCTATAGGTATCCTGGAGGGCAGCATTCTGGGCCTGGGTCTTCAATGTGTCTTTGGGATCTTTGTCATCAGAATTGATCCTCTATTTAATATATTTCAGTGGCTGGAGACCAGATCCAGGTATGGGAAATTGAATGTGAGGGCTCTGCTTTTTAAGAATAGCTCTTCTAGACCCCAGAGAAAAGAAATTTGGGATAAGCATGAGGAGGTTGTGCTGTGTTTTGTTAACGATGGTAGTAGGAGATCTGGTGGGAGAGGGAAGAGTATACCGGAGTACAACTGAGCATATATATAGGGGAACTAAACAGCTGAGTCCTCTGTCATTTATGAGCAGCTCATAGGAATGAAGCCTGCCTCCATGTGGTCATAGGGAGGCCAACCTCAGTAGCAGCAGCAGGTTCTAATCCCACATGAGATGATCCCGTTTTCCCTTGTGTCCTTCCTGGCTTCACTCTTGTTCACTCTCTCTTTTTTTACTTTCAAAATTTCCTGAATTACACTGTGGCTTTCTCTGATTTTGATATGCCAGCCAAGAATGTCATTTCTTTTTAAGTCATATCTGTTGTTATGGGGGGAGTGAGAACGTGGGGGGAGGTATAAAGTAGAGGATGAAAATGTGTGTCCAGGCGCACCCAGGGTGGCTCAGTTGGTTAAGCATCTGACTCTTGATTTCAGCTCAGGTCATGATCTCAGGGTCCTGAGATCAAGCCCTGTGTTGGGCTCTGTGCTCAGCCAGGAGTCTGCTTGGGATTCTTTCCCTCTGCCCCTCCCCCTGCGTGCACGCTCTCTCTCTCTTTCTCTCTCTCAAATAAATAAATAAATCTTTTAAAAAAGAAGAAGGAAAATGTGTGTCCAAGAGATGAGCCAGTATATACATCAATTTGATTCTAAGAAGAGAATTTGATCCCATTAGTAAACAGCATCAGTCTCTTGCTCTTTGATTATTATCTTTGGAAATTGGAATGACATAGGGGTTGAGGAGGAAGTCTCAGAAACATCTCCTTGTGCTAGTACTAACGAGATGATAGATTTTTAATACATTTAAATGTATTCCTGAACTAGCTTGTGTTTAAATATCCACTGAGTATGTATACTGTATCAGCTGCTCTTGGGATGCTGAGAGCCTAATTCAGAGGCCTGAAATGCAGTTCATTTATGGCACACATGAGCACGTTCATCTCACCAGTTGCCCTGTCATTCTCACTACAGACCTTACCAATCATCCCTTTCTTTGGATGTGTGATGTCCATTCTCTGCTACCTGGGCCTTGTGCAGTGGGTGGTTCAGAACATGAGTCATTCTCCTATACCAGTCAGGAGGTGGGTCTTCATCATGTAATCCGTCAAGAGGCATGAAGATGACACTTATTTTGGAAAAATGGATATGTGTAGGATGTAGAGGGGTAAAACCAATGTGAAAAGGCAAACTCTTTCAAGCATGCCTGATTTCAGAAGGTCAGGTCCAGGCCCTATGTAGGCTGAGGGGCAGAATAGAGACAAAAAATAGGCTGAACTACTATTTCATAATGAGTTTTAATGTACTTGTTCTAGAAGCCAGGAGTCCTGGGGCGCCTGGGTGGCTCAGTGGGTTAAGCCGCTGCCTTCGGCTCAGGTCATGATCTCGGAGTCCTGGGATCGAGTCCCGCATCGGGCTCTCTGCTCAGCAGGGAGCCTGCTTCCTCCTGTCTCTCTGCCTGCCTCTCTGCCTGCTTGTGATCTCTCTCTGTCAAATAAATAAATAAAATCTTAAAAAAAAAAAAAAAAAAAGGCCAGGAGTCCTGATTTCTGGTCCAGGATCTGTTTGTAACTTGCTTTGTGGCCTTAGGCTTGTCACTCTACTTCTCTAGGTCTCAATTTCCTTACCAGTAAAATGGAGGAGAGGTTTTGTGGGATACTCTCCCAAGATTCCTGCTAATGTTACTGCTTTAGGTCTTTATATCCCTTTAGGTAACCTGGTTTTTTGTAAATCATTACAGGTACCACTGCCACGGACACCCAGGCTGTGGCAGGAAGCATCTTTGTGGGATTGGTAAGCACCCTAAGGCCTTTTGATCTTCTTTTCTTTGGGGACCACAAGATGTGGCAGAAGGCCCGTTGAGAAAAGTATGTTTTCTTTCCGATAAGTCAAATACCTGAGGACAGTATGGGCAGCCAATCACTGATAAAAGAAAACTTGGAAGCTCAAAGAAAACTCTGCTTATTGCTTTCTCACTTCGGGGTGAGTAAGTACTTATCTGGGTGTACTTAATTTGGATATCCTTAGACACTGATCCAACTTCTTACACAGGAATGTATGGAAATGTCCTGGTCCAAATCTTCTTCAGGGGCTCTGCAGGATGTTAGCTCTATATCCTGGTTTCTCCCTGTGACCCTTGTTTTACAGTGTTTTTAAGGAGATAATAGCTTGCCTTGCTCAGGGCTAACACAAAAGACTCTCTCTCATAATACTTGTTTGATACATTTGTCTGTTTGGAGTAGGTGCTCAATACAAGCAATTGACTGATCAGCTCAATGCTAGGGACAATGGCTTGTCAAACTGACACACAGTTAATATTGAGGTCTTTCTCCCTAAGGCCTTGTGGGTGGATTAACTATTTCTGAAATGTTCTTAGGGTACTTCCACACACTTCTACCATAGCACTCTACATTTTGCTGAAATTATGTACTATGAGCTTAGTTTCTTCTGCTAGACTCCTAACAGCAGAAGTTTGCCTTATTCATATTAATATCTCTATCATTAAATGATAAATAACATTATTTTAGCTCAATACTAGATATAGTTTACATAGTTGAGTCTTCATCATTTTATAACATTTTCACAAACATTATTTTTTAAATGAAGTATAGTTGACATACAGTGTTACAACAAGCATGGTTTCTTTTGATTCTGTCATCAACTCTGGGCTTTAATCATCTATTTGCAATTAATTTAATAAGTACTTTTCAAGCAATTAATATGTACTCCATAAAGTCATTCATTAAGTATACAGCTTCAGACACTGAGAACATAAAAAGGAATTGTACCATTTCCCTTCTATAGCATTTTAAAATTTAAACGGATGAGACGAACTCATGTGAAAACAGATGAGAACAATGCCAGCCAGAATAAGAGCAGGTGCCAGAAGAAATGAGGTAAACACTGCGAAGCTCTGAGAGTAGAGCTGGGTGCTGGAGAGGCACTCACACTGAAGGGATGTGTCCTGGGGGATGGGGTTGGCCCTCTGGGGCTGGGGAGTTGCACCCTCTTGAAGCTACCAGCAATGGAGCTATGGGATGCCATAGGCCTTGCCGATAATGTAGTAGACATCCTGGTCACCTTTTTTTTGGCTGTGTTGTCCTTCATCAGTGCTGTCCTGTGCTAGTTAGAAGAACTGATAGACATACAGTATTCCCCCTTTCCAGGTGAAGGTTGGGCTATCCCTCTAGAGTGCAGTGAGTAGTCCTTGAACTGTGCATATCCTGACCCATGATGAGCTAAGGGAGAACATGGATAGCAAAAGAGTAGAGACTAAGTCAAGGCTCCAGAGAGAGTCCTTGGCTCCTGGCCTCCTTTTTCTGGGTTATCTCTTTCACCCAGGTCATCTGCTCCTGAGAAGTGGAGGGGTAGAGGAAAAAGTGAAGAAGGGTGGTTTCTGTGATAAGGAGGTACTGTATTTATTGTGATTGGAGTATAGATATGTTGTAGGTAGAGGTTTGGCAGTGGTCCTTAGTGACCAAAAAATTATGGGCTGCTTCTGACAGAAATAAGGAAGACTGAGATAGGATAGAGTTATCTTGATAAGGTGTGCCTGGATGGTTCAGTGGGTTAGGCATATGCCTTTGGCTCAGGTCATGATCCCAGGGGATCGAGCTCCCCACCACTTTCCCTGCTCAGTGGGGAGCCTGCTTCTCCCTCTCCTCCCTGCTCATGCTCTCTCTCACTATCTCTGTCTCTTTTAAATAAATAAATAAAATATATTTTTTTAAAAAGTTGCCTTGATAAAACCATGATGCATTTAGATATTGCAAACATGAACTTGCTTACCAAATTCTGGGATATTATTAGAATGGAATGTAAGGAGTTTGGAAGTCACGACTCCATCCTAACAACAACTGAAAAAATGAACAGTCTGAAAAGCCAACAATACTTCTTGGATCTACAGGAGAGGTGACGAGACAAGGCAAACCATTGCCCCCAAGATCTCTGGGGGGACCCAGTTGTAGAGGACATCCCCATACTTTTGTGAGTTTTATCTCCAGTAGCTACACCAGGTTCTCATAGTCATATTGGACAAAAAGCCTCTAATACTTTGGCAGGGAAAGGGGAAAAGGAACCATTTTGAAACCAGAGCACTCTGTTCTTTGTTATTTAACAAAGACTTCCCGCAGGGGAAACTATTTAACCAGACCCTAACCTTCTGGGGTATTATCAGGGCCTACCCAACCTGGGAGAAGGGAAATACCCAACTCCAGCCCACTCTAGCCATCCTGTCCCACCTAAGGAGGGAGAAGAAAAAAAAAGAAGAAACAAAAACTAAGAAACACTTGTGAAGTCTACAGTCTAGATGCGTAGGTCACTAAAAGACTGAGACCTAATCACACCACTATAGCACACCTCCCTTCCCCTACCCCTTACTACCACATTACTAAAGGTCTATTTGTAGTAGTTCTTTTATGGGAAAACGCATCATATACATACATATACATCATTCCTGGTTATCAAGAAGAAACTACAAGGCACACTAAAAGTGAAAAAACAAACTTGAAGACATCCTGCCTGAAGGGTCCGTGGACAAAAGGATGAGACCGATACAAAGCGAAGGTAAAGCAAAGCTTTATTTTGCACCAAGCATGGAGAACCAAACTGACCCGCCAGGGCCACCTCTTACAGAGAAGGCGACCCCTCCCTCCCTTACAGACTAACTTTTATAGAGTAAAGGCCACGTGGTTGAGCCGGCCACACACAGGTGGCCAATGAGATTGTAACACACAGAGAAAGCTGCACAGTCATGCTAGGTCACACACGGGTGGCCAATTGAATTACAATTCACCCCATATTAGCTATTTGAACTAGTCTTGGTCAGAATTGGCGCCCAAAAGGCGGGGCCCACATTCTTTGGTAGTCAGGGAGATAGTATGTGCACTTTACTGATTGGATGTCTCCACCTGGCCTGACTCATCCTTGCATCTGGGCTCTCTTATCTCTCCCTGACCTGACACGTCCTGGTATATGGGCTCTTTTATTAGGGGCTGGTCGGCCATATTTTACCGGTTTCCCAGACCCGTTTCTAAGTGGGTTCCTCTGGGGGGCAGGGTCAATCTAAGTTCAATACATAAACAACAAAATGGCTGTTCTACCGAGGTGGGGCTACTCCGGCTAAGTAGGCCCTTAGACTGCCATCTCTGGATATTGGAATTATCACACTGGAAATTTTAAACAACTACAATTATTATGTAGAGGGCACTAATGGATAAAGTATAAAGTATGCAAGAACAGATGAGCAATGTAAGCAGAGATATAGGAATCCCAAGGGGAAAACAAAAAACAAAAAACAAAAAGAAATGCTACAGATCAAAAAACACTATAACAGAAATGAAAAATGCCTTTGATGAGCTTATTAGTAGACTGGACACAGATAAGGAAAGTATTTCTGAGCTTCAAGATATATCAGTAGAAACCTTCAAAACTGAAAGCAAAGGGAACAAACACTGAAGAAGAAGAAGAAATAGAATATCCAAGAATTTTCGGACAACTACCAAAGATGTAACATACACATTATGGAATACCAGAAAGAGAAAAAAGGAATAAATGAAATATTTGAAACAATAATGGCTGAGAATTTTCCTAAATTAATGTCAGACACCAAACCACAGATGCAGAAAGCTCAGAGAACACAAACAGGATAAATGCCCCCCAGAATTACACCTAGACATATCATTTCAAATCACAGAAAGTCAAAAAATAAAGAAAAAATACTGAAAGAAGCCAGCAGGAGAAAAAAATTATCCTTAAGCTAAAATTTCTACTTACAGAACACACAAAAAGATTTGAGGAACTAGAATGTTTGGTTCTCTAAAGCAAAAGATATGTGTATTAGTGGGGATACATGGGTAAATGAAAAGAGTTCTGGGAGATGAGGTTGAAAGATCTTTAAAAACCTTATATGAAATGCTAGGAATTTAGATTTTGATTGTCAGAATTTTGAACACTGGCATGTCAAGTTGTTTTTTCCAAAGATCATTCTGGTAGCCACCTGGATGTCAGGGAGATCAATAACCACATTGCTTAATGGCCCAAGTGAGACATGATGAGAGCTGTTACTAGGTGGTTGTGAGTATGGAGATGCACTAGACCAAGGAGAATCAACAGGATTGGTCACTGCTAGATAGGAGGGAAGGGTGGTGAGGAAGGGAAAGGACTTCTTTCTGGTTTGGGCAAGTGGATCTAAGGGGTGCCATTCATTCACTGTGAAGGACAGGACTAGTTTCAGGAATCGGAGGAAAGAGGAGGGATTATGGCTTAATTCAGTTGGATATGTTGACTTGGAGGTACCTAGGAGACCACCATGTGAAGCTGTTCACAAGCCCAGTGGGGGTCTGTGGTTCAGGAGAAAAATCAGAGCTGGAGATAGATTTGGAAGTTATCATTAAGTAAGTAATTTGTTCACTATACAGGTAGATGTTAAGGTGCTAGCTGTTTAATAGTTACTATGCCAAATTAAGAGATGTTACCCTCCTGTGTTTGGAGATTATAATCAGAACTCTTGAAAAAATAATCCTTTCGATGTACTATTAAAGATGAATTATAAATTGGAGAGATCATGGTCTAGCATAGTTTTGATTCTTATGTTCTTGTGGCAGTTCAGTGAATGTCATTGTAAGCACAATTTTAAGTAAATGAAAGTGAAAATTGCTAATTTTTGTTAAATGATGAGTTGTCTTTAGATCACTAAACTTCCCTAAAAATTTAATAAACTATTCTTCTGCTCATGTCTGCCTTCAAAGCTGCAATTGACTTTTTGCCTAAAGTCACTTACTGAGTGCCATTAGCATTTGGAATCTGAAAGAGATAATGTTTTTGTCCGACTCATTTATACTAAGTAAGTCTGGAGTGACTGCAGACCAAGATGGACACAGAAGAGGCTCCAGAACGTCCCTTCTCCCATAGATGTGCTTGCTGACTGTACATGTGGAGTAATTCCCTCGGAGATGTAAGGACCCATTTTATATTTTATATTTTAGCCAGAGGCTTCCATTGAGGTTAAACAATAATCTTGTTGTTTTAACCCTTAAACTGTCCTTGCTCCCCTTCCCCCAGGGGACTTACTTAAAAACAAGTCCCAGAAACCAGCCTCAGGTAACAAAGCTTAAATACAAGGATGGGTCAGGCCAGGTGGAGAAATCTGATCAGTGGGGGGATGCATACTGTCCCCCTAGCTACCAAGGAGTATGGGCCCTGCCCTTTGGGAGCCTTTTGGGCGCCAATCCTAACCAAGGTGATAGGCTGGGTCAAATGTTTACTATAGGGTAAACAGTAATTCAGTTGGTCACCTAGCATCACTGTGCAGCTTTCTCTGTGTGTAACAATTTCATTAGCCACCTGTGCATGGCCAGGCCCAACCGCATGGCCTTTGCCCTTAAAAGCTACTCCGTAAAGGAAAGCGGGGTTGCCCCTCTCTGTAAGAGGCACAGCCCTGGCCAGTCAGTTTGATTCTTGATGCTTGGCTCGAAATAAAGCTTTTCTTGACCTTCGCTTTATATCAGTCTCCCTCCTTTAATCGCAGACCCATTTGGGGGGCATAACAGGAGAGAAATCCAGAAACTAGTGGCTGACTGACTCCTACATATCATTCAACAGAGAAAATGATGAAGTTTTGGAATATAAGTGAGGTCTGGAGCTGACAACCAAGGAAGAATTCTTGAGATATCTTTGGTGCAAAATGGTGGTTTATTAAAGCACCAGGAAGGACAGAAAGAGCTGCTGCACTGGGGTTGTGACAGGTGGTTCATTATATACTATGGGGTTGGGAAAGGTAGGGAAAAAGAGAGGTTTCAAAAGAACTTTCATATGCTAAAGAGTACCTACAAGATAAGGGAGGCCTTGCCATTGCCAAGTTAATGTTGTTTTTTTTTGCTCTAGCAAGGCATTAACATTAAGATAGTTGGGAGATTCTTGGAAAAGTGTCACACATTATCTCTCCCAGGAGTGGGGGGTGAGGGGAGGTTGCAGGGTGTTGGTTTCTGCTTTGTCCTCAGCCATACTTCTGTTCCCTCCTCAAAAATGCTCACATCTGGGGCGCCTGGGTGGCTCAGTGGGTTAAAGCCTCTGCATTCGGCTCAGGTCATGATCCCAGGGTCCTGGAATCGAGCCCCACATCAGGCTGTCTGCTCTGCAGGGAGCCTGCTTCCTCCTCTCTCTCTGCCTGCCTCTCTGCCTACTTGTGATCTCTTCAAATGAATAGATAAAATCTTTAAAAAAAAAATTGTTTAAAAAAAATGCTCACATCTAATCGGGTAGGGAAATCTGAGACAGACTTCCCATAAACCGCACCCCTGGTACAGTACCATACAATCCAAGGGAACTTCTCCTGTCTTCTTCCTGAGAAGGAAAGGGTTTGAACTGCACATCTAGTGTCCCAACTTTTAAGGCTCCCTATCCTGAGCAATGGGCTCCCAAAACACCTAGCTCTGAAAGCCTATAGGGATAGGGTTCCTGAGTCCCAGAGAACTATAGCAAATAAAGGAGCCATTCTTGATAGTACATGACTACTCACTGTGGCTATGCCTCCAGACCTCAGTGCAGAAGGAGCTGGCAAAAATGCCCGTTTCCTAGTCTTGCTCCGGGAGGGGTTTGACTATATACTTTACAAGCTGCTGCCTGAGGGTCCAGCTTCTAATTAGCATGTATCTAAGTGTTGACCATCTTCCTGGAGCCAGAACAAGCTGATAGGCACTTCCCCACCTTCCCCTCAGGCTCACTTCCAGTGGTAAAACCAGGTCATCAGCATCTCTCTGGAAGGAGCTTGTCCACAGGCCTGATGCCAGAGCTTTTGTGGCTGCCACCCAAGAGACAAGCTTCCAGATTGCCTGGATCTGATAGCCAAAAGGACTTGCCGTTCACTGAGTTCCACAGGACTGAAGCAGACAAAGAAGCTGTTGTTAATGGGCTCGTGCAAGAGCACTCACTGTGGCTCTCCCCCCCAGGGCTCAGTGCAGAGGGAGCAGGCAAAACACCCACCTCCAAGCCTTTCACTGGAAGAGGTGTGACTGCATACTTTGTATGCCACTGCCTGAGGATCAAGCTTCTAATCAGCAGGCATCTAGGGCATGACTGTGATCCTCCCTGGAGCTCATCTTTCCCCTCCAGCTCCCTCCAACAATAAAATTAAGTTGCCAGCATCTTCAGAAACAGTTTGTATACATTTGTAGCACCCCAACTTTAATGGGTGCCACCCAAAGGATGGGCTCCCAAGTCACCTGGCTCTGATAGTAAATGGTATTTGCATTCATGAATATAATAGGACTATAGCTAACAAAGAGTTTTCAAATGGGTGGAGAAACAACGCCCAACAGCTATCCAGTGAGGCCCAGCATAGAGTGTTGTACCAGAGTTTTCATGTCCGAGAGACCACCACGGAGCCAACACCGATGCAATCACATGAGGGTTTATTCGACAAGCTTAAGCTTGGGCCCAAGTATACCCAACACAGCAGAGTAGGGACTTGGACCCCGAGCTTAGTTAAGGCGGGGGTATTTATGGGTTCCTGTTACTAAAGCAGGGTGGGGATTCCTGGAACCAAAGCAGGGTGGGGGTCTCTGGAACCAAAGCAGGGTGGGGTCTCTGGAACCAAAGCAGGGTGGGGCTTACTAAAGCAGGGTGGGGGAAAGTTCAGCCCTTGGGCACAGGGGTCTGAAATGGCTGCCAGAGCTAAGATGGCTGTACCTATGCTAAGGCTAACCCTGAGGTGGGATGGCCTTGATTTTTCTCGGCCTCCACAAGAGCAGGCAAAAAGTGATCATTTCCCAGTTTCTCCCTGAAAGGGCTTTAACTGCATACTTCCCCATGTGGTACCTAAGCGTCTAGCTCTAATCAGCTTGTATGTAGGTGCTGACTGCAATCCTCCCCTTTAGGACACTAAAAAGGCCCACAATGAAAAACATTATAATTAAACTGTCAGAAGTTAAATATAGGGGTGCCTGGGTGGCTCAGTCGGTTAAGCATCTGCTTTTGGCTCAGGTCATGATCTTCAGGTCCTGGGATGGAGCCCCATGTCGGGCTCCCTGCTCAGCAGGGAGTCTGCTTCTCCCTCTCTCTCTGCTTCTCCCCCTGCTTGTGTGCACTCCCCGCCCATGAATAAATAAAATCTTTTTAAAAAAGTTAAATATAAAGAGAGATTCTTAGAAACAGCAAGAGAAAAGTGATTTGTTACATACAAGGGAACCCCCATTAGACTACTGAAAGATTTTTCAGGAGAAACCTTGCAGTCCACAAGGAAGTGGGATGATATATTCAGAAGAAGCAACTGCCAACCAAGAATACTTTATGTGGCAAAGTTGTCCTTCAGAAATGGAGATATAAAGAGTTTCCCAGACAAGCAAAATCTGAAGGAGTTCATCACCACTAGAGTGGTCTTACAAGAAATGTTAAAGGAAGTTCTTTAAGCTGAAATACATAGTTGCTACTTAGTAACATGACACATGTAAGTATAAAACTCACTGGTAAAAGTACATATATACTTAAATTCAGACTAATATTGTAATGATGGTGGGTAAATCACATAACTAACATAAAGGATAAAAAACAGAAGTATCCAAAATAACTATAGCTACAATTTGTTAATGGATACATGGTAAAAAGCTGTAAATTAGAAGAGCAAAGACAAAATATGTGTGTGTCTATATATCTATGCATTCAAAGTTAAGTTGTTATCAGCTTAAAATAGACTGTTATAACTCTAAGATGTTTTATGTAAGCCTCATGGTAACCACACAAAAACCTGTAGTAGATACACAAAATATAAGGAATCAGAGCATACCACTATAGAAAAACCATCAACTCACAAAAAGAGAAAGAAAAGAAGAAAGGAACAAAGGAACTACAATAAATCAAAACAATTAACAAAACTGCTGTAGTAAGTCCCTATCAGTAATTACTTTAAATGTAAATGGACTAAATTTTCTAATCAAAAGAGACAGAGTAGCTGAATGGATTTTTTTTTTTTAAAGATCCAACTATATGCTGTCTATGAGAGACTCTAGTTTCAAAGACACATATAGACTGAAAGTGAAGAGATGGGAAAAAATATTCCATGGAAATGGAAACCAAAAGAAAACAGAGGTATCTACACCTACATCAGACAAAATAGACTTTAAGCCAAAAACAGTAAAAAGAGACAAAAGGCATTATATAATGGTAAAGGGGTCAATTCATTAGGCAGTGATAACAATTATAAATATGTAAGCCTCCAACATAGAGTACCTAAAGATATAAGGCCAATACAAACAGATCTGAAGAGAGAAATAGACAGCAATACAATAATAGTGTGGACTTCAGGCGGTGCCTGGGTGGCTCAGTGGGTTAAAACCTCTGCCTTGGGCTCAGGTCATGATCCCAGTGTCCTGGGATGGAGCCCTGCACTGGGCTCTCTGCCCTCCAGGGAGCCTGCTTCCCTTCCTCTCTCTCTGTCTGACTCTCTGCCTACTTGTGATCTCTGTCAAATAAATAAATAAAATCTTAAAAAAAAAATAGTAGTGGACTTCAGTACACCTCTTTAAACAATGGATAAATCATCCAAACAGAAAATCCACCAGGAAACTTAAACTACATGTTAGATCAGATGGACCTAACAGACATTTACAGAACAGTTCATCCAACAGCAGCAGAATGAACATTCTCCTCAGGTATACATGGAAATTGTCTGATAGATCATATGTTAGATCACAAAACAAATCTTAATAAATTTAAGAAGGTTGAAATCATATCAAGCATTTTTTTCTGATCACAATGCTATGAAACTAGATATAAAATACAAGAAAAAAACTGGTAAATTGACAAATATGTGCAGACTAAACAACATGCTCCTGAACAGTGGATCCAAAAAAAGAGAAGTCAAGGGCTCCTGGGTGGCTCAGTAAGTTAAGCCTCTGCCTTTGGCTCAGGTCATGATCTCAGAGTCCTAGGATCAAGGCCCACATCTGGCTCTCTGCTCAGTGGGGAGCCTGCTTCCCCCTCTCTCTCTGCCTGCCTCTCTGCCTGCTTGTGATCTCTCTCTCTCTCTCTCTCTCTGTTAAATAAATAAATAAAATATTTTTAAAAAGAGAGAGAAAAATTAAAATATCCTGACTCATGACAAGAAACAAAATTGCAACTATAAGGTGAAGTGAGGTGATAGATATTAAATAAACTTAACCATGGTAATCAGTTCATAATATATACATATATCAAATCATTATGTTGCATACCTTATATTTATAATTGTTATATGTCAATTATATTTAAGTAAAACAAGTGAAAACTTAAAAAAAAAAAAAAGAGAGAGAGAGAGAGAGACAATAAGAATGGAAACACCACATACCAAAACTTGAGAGATGGAGCAAGAGCTCCATCTCCTAAGAGGAAAGTTTATTGCAACAAATACTACATTAAGAAAAAGAAAAGACCTCAAAATAAGCAACCTAATTTAACACTTCAAGGATCTGGAAAAGAGCAAACTAAGTTCAAAGTTAGTAGAAGATAGGAAATAAAATCAGAACAGATATAAATGAAATAGAAGCAAAAAAGACAATAGAGATGATCAATGAAAGCAAGACTGGGTGTTGTTTTTTTTTTTAACATAAACAAAGTAGATAAAATTTTAGCTAAGAAAAAGAGGGAAGACTCAAAGTCAGAAATAAAAGAGGAGATATCACAACTGATAGCACAGAAAGGATCATAAGAAATTGCTATGAACAATTATACCCCAACATTTAGATAACCTAGGAGAAATGAATATATTTCTAGAAACATACCACCTACCAGGACTGAATCATGAGGAAACAAATTCTAAAGAGATTGATTACTAGGAAGGAGACTGAGTCAGTAATCACAATCCTCCCAACAAACAAAAGCCCAGGGGGCACCTGGGTGGCTCAGTGGGTTAAAGCTTCTGCCTTCAGCTCAGGTCATGATCCCAGGATCTTGGGATTGAGCCCCGAATCTTCGTGATCGAGCCCTGCATCGGACTCTCTGCTCAGCAGGGAGCCTGCTTCCCCATCTCTCTCTTCCAGGCACTGTGCCTACTTGTGATCTCTATCAAATAAATAAATAAAATCTTCAAAACAAAACAAAAAAACAAAAGCCCAGGATCAGATGGGTTCACCAGTGAATTCTACCAAGCAGTTAAAAGATTTCATTTGAATCTTCTCAAACACTTGCAAAAAACGTAAGAGGAACGAATACTTCCAAACTCATTTTATGAGGCCAGCATTACCTTGATACCAAAGTCAGACAGGAACACTACAAGAAAAAAAAAAAAATTACAGGCTAATATTCCTGATGAATACAGATGCAAAATTTCTCAACAAAATATTAGCAAACCAAATTCAACAGTATATTAAAAGAATCATATACCATGATTAAGTGGGATTTATTTCTGGGAAGCACTGATAGTTCAACATACACAAATCAATAAATGTGATATACCAGTTTAACAAAAAGAAGGATAAAAACATATTATCATCTCAATAAATGCAGAAAAAGCTTGTAACAAAATTCAATATCCTCTCATGATAAAAACTTCCAATGAATTTGGACAGATGGAATATACCTCAACATAATAAAGGCCACATGTGACAAACCCTCAACTAACATCCTACTCAACACTAAAAAGTTGAACACTTTTCCTCTAAGGTCAGCAATATTTCAAAAATCGTCCATCTTCATCACTTTCATTCAACACAGTACTGGAAGTCAGGGCCAGAGCAATTAGGCAAGGATAAAAATAAAGGCACCAAAATCAGAAAAGAGGAAGTAAAATTGTCTTTGTTTGTAGATGACATGATCTCATATATAGAAAATCCTAAAGATTGCATGGAAAAACTGTAAGACCCAATAAATGAATTCAGTAAGTTCAGGACATAATCAATATACAAAAATCACTTGTGTTCCATACACTAACAATCAACTATTGGAAAAAGAAAGAAGTAAAATCCCATTTACAAAAATTTAAAAAAAATCCCACTTACAGAAGCATCAAAAAATAATAAAATACTTAGAAAAAAATTTAACCAAGGAGATGAGAGATCAGTACACTGTTAACTATAAAACACCGATGAAAGAAATTTAAAAAGACAGAAATGGAAAGATACTCTGTGTTTCTGGATTATAAGAATTAATATTGTTAAAATGTCCGTACCACCCTAAGTGATCTACAGATTCAAAGCAATCTGTGTCAAAATTCCAATGGTATTTTTCATAGAGAAAAAATAATCCTAAAATCCATGTTGAACCACAAAAGATCCAGAATAGCCAATGCAATCTTGAGAAAGAACAAAGCTGGAGGCATCACACTTCTTGATTTCAAACCATATTACAAATCTATAAATAGTATCACCATAGTTGTAAGGGCCTACTTAGCCAGAGCAACCCCATTTCGGTAGAACAGCCATTTTGTTGTTTATGCAGTGAACTTAGATTGACCCTGCACCCCCCCCCCCCCCAGGAACTTACTTAGAAACAAGTCTGGGAAACAAGACTGGCCGACCAGTCCCTGATGAAAGAGCCCAGATACCAGAATGTATCAGGCCAGGCGGAGGGAACAGATCCCAGATGCAAGGATGAGTCAGGCCAGGTGGAGGCATCCAATTAGTAAAGGGCACCTACTTTCTCCCTAACCACGAAAGAATGTAAACCCCGCCTTTGGGGCGCCAATTCTGACCCGAGTGATAGGCTAGTTCAAAAAGCTACTATAAGATAAATTGTAATTCAATTGGACACCTGAGTGTGACCTAACATGACTATGCAACTTTCTCTGTGGGTAACAGTCTCATTGGCTATGCTCAACCACATGGCCTTTGCCCTATAAAAGCTAGTCTGTAAGGCTGGGGGTCATCGCTCTCTCCGTAAGAGATGGCCCCAGCAGGTCAGTTTGATTCTCGGTACTGGCGCTTCGCTTTGTATCAGTCTCGCTCCTCTGATCACAGACCCCATCACAGTGATTCACATAAAAACAAACATAGATTAATGGAATAGAATAGAAAGCCCAGAAATAAGCCCATGCATATGTGGTCAATTCATTTTTGACAAAGGAGCCAAGAACATACAGTGGGGAAAAGACAGTGTCTTCAGTGAATGGTGCAGGAAAGCTGTATATCCATATGCAAAGGAGTGAAACCAGATTCCTATCTTACTCCATACACAAAAATCAACTCCAAATGGATTAAAGATTTGAACATAAGTCCTGAAACCTTAGAACTCCTGGGGGGGGGGAACCATAATGGGTAAGCTCCTTGACATTGGTCTTGGCAATTATTTTTTAGATATGACACCAAAAGCATAAACAACAAAAGCAAAAATAAACAAGTGGGACTACATAAAACTAAAAAGTTTCTACATAACAAAGGAAACTATCATCAAAATGAAAAGTCAACCTACAGAATAGAAGAAAATATTTGCAAACCACATATCCAATAAGGAAACATACAACTCAATAGCAAAAAAAAAAAAAGAAAAAAGAAAAAAGAAAAAGACATAATCTAATTAAAAATGGGCAGAGGAACTAACAGACAGTTTTCTAAGATTTTATTTATTTATTTATTTATCTGAGAGAGAGAGAGATCACAAGTAGGCAGAGAGGCAGGAGGAAGCAGGCTCCCTGCTGAGCAGAGAGCCCAACGCAGGCCGATGCAGGGCTTGATGTGGGGCTTGATGTGGGGCTTGATGTGAGGCTTGATCCCAGGACCCTGAGATCATGACCTGAGCTGAAGGCAGAGGCTTAACCCACTGAGCCACCCAGGCGCCCCAATAGACGGTTTCCTAAAGAAGACATCCACATGGCCAATACGTACACGACAAGGTGCTCAACATCACTAATTAACAGGTATATGCAAGTCAAAACCACAAGGAGATATCACCTTATACCTGCTGGGATGGCTATTATCAAAAAGATAAGAGACAATAAATGCTGATAAGGATATGAAGAAAAGGAAACCCTCATACCCTATAGATGGGAATGTAAAATCGTGCAACCTCTATGGAAAAGAATATGGAGATTGTGGAAGAAATTAAAAATAGAATTACCATATGATCCAACAATCCCACTTCTTGGTATACATCTAAAGGAAATGAAATCACTAGCTGTACTCCCATGTTCATTGCAGCATTATTCACAGTAGCCATAGTATGGAAATAACCTACATACTGACTGATGAATAAATAAAGAAAATGTATGTATACACAGAGGAATATTATTCATCATTATAAAAGAAGAAAATCCTGGTATTTGCAACAACATGGATAAACAATTACGCTATGAGAAATAAGCCAGACAAAGACAAATACTGCATGGTATCATCTATATGTGGAATCTAAAAAAAAAAGTCCAAAACAGAATCAGAGCAGAATGGTGATTGCATCAGATTGGGGGTTGGGAGAAATAGGGAAAGATCAGTATAAAGGCACAAACTTTCAGATACAAGATGAATAAGGTCCAAGGATCTGATAAATAATGTGGTGACTATAGTCATATAATACTGTATTATATAACTGAAATTTGAAACTTGCTAAGAGAGTAGAATTGAAGTGTTCTCACCAAAAAGAAAGAAAGGAAGATGGAGAGGGAGAAAGGAAAGAAAGAAAAAGGTAAATATATGAGGTTATATATGTGTTAATTAACTCAATGTTGGGAATCCTTTCACACACAGACATATGTCAAATCATCACATATGTACTCTAAATATATTATAATTGTACTTCTTTTTTAAAGATTTATTTATTTGAGATAGAATGCGTAAGTAGGGGGGGCACAGGCAGAGGGAAAGAGAATCTCAAGCAGAGCCCCCCCCCCCGCCCTGAGTGTATAGCCAGAGTTGGGACTCAATCCCACAACCCTGAGATAATGAGCTGAGCCAAAATCAAGAACCAGCCACTGAACCAACTGAGCCACCCAGGCAATCCTGTAATTGTGTTTCTTAGTTATACCTCAATAAAGCCAAAACAATAAATAAATACATACATATAAATACATCAAATAAATAAATAAGCTGGAGCTGTTTTCTCAAGAGAAAAATAGCTTTGGAATACGACCTTACTTTTTAGAATAAATTGAATTCTGTATCATATTACAAGGCTTAAATTTTGCCTCAGTGATTTGGATCCATCTATCAGTTTTCATTCTTGTTTTTCTTCAGCTGTTTGGTAGAACTTATTGATACACTTGTTGCATTATTTTTACCACCTGACCTACTATGTATCTCTTTGGCTTTTCATTATCTGACCTAGTACGTATCTCTTTGGCCAGACTTCTCTGAATGGCACCGACCTTCCTGTCCCACCCCACTGCCTCTCCATCCCTGGGAAGATAGAATTCAGTGCCATAGCCCTTACTAACTGCTGTGAGCTCTACATCAATGTAATCTATGCCTAAAGCTGGTCCATTTCCATAACAGTCCTGATCTTGATGGCTTTTTGATGGCAAGAGAGCTTAGCGTTTCTGCTTTACAATGAACTCACCATGATCTTTAACAATAAATAAAAATTTAATTTTGGTTCAGTGTACCCCAATAATGAAAATTAGCATATATCTTGCCATTATTTGGCAGAGCCAAATAGGAAATTCCTTATGGGTTCTGTCTGAGCTTAGATTTGAAATAATAAATATTACCATATCAGAAAAATCTTGCAAATCTTCTAGCTGCCATCTTAAAAATTATGTGATGCAGTGTGCTGTACAAGTGATTTGATATATAACATGTAGTGAGGTGAAAATCTCTATTTCTTGGAGTTCTTTGGGTGAGCTGGGTTTACGGTACGAAAGTAGATATGAAAGTTACATGATGGAACACCTGGGTGGCTCAGTGGGTTAAGCCTCTGCCTTCGGCTCGGGTCGTGATCTCGGGGTCCTGGGATGGGCCCTGTGGTGGGCTCTCTGCTCTGCAGGGGGCCGGTTTCCTCCTCTTCTCTCTGCCTGCCTCTCTGACTACTTGTGATCTCTCTCTCTGTCAAATAAATAAATAAAATCTTAAAAAAAAAAGAAGAAAGGTACATGAATATTTAATGATATGATTTTCTGGTTGTCACACATTTGTAAATCTGCAAACTCCTTGACATCATTACACAGTAAACAAAATAATATTTCCTGTGTGCAAATTTGCAAGGAACATCTTAAAGGCCCTAACTTTGTTTGACTCTCTTGTTTCAGTGACAGATTTGCTTCAAGTGTACAGAGAATCCTTTAAAACAATGGATTTCTGTGAGAAGAAGCAGAAATTTTTGCCACCCATGGGACATTTGACAATGTCTTGAGACAGTATTCGTTGTCACAACTGGGGGGATGCTACTGACATCTACTGGGTAAAGGCCAGAATTGCTACTGAACCCCCTTAAATGCACAGGTTTCAGGGCCCACAACAAAGAATTCTCCAGTCCCCATGTCAACAGTGCTAGGTTTGAGACACTCTGATTTAAAATGCTTAATAGAGGAGCCTGGGTGGCTCAGCAGGTTAAAGCCTCTGCCTTCGGCTCAGGTCATGATCCCAGTGTCCTGCCCTCCATTGGGCTCTCTGCTCAGCGGGGAGCCTGCTTCCTCCTCTCTCTCTCTCTCTCTCTGCCTGCCTCTCTGCCTACCTGTGATCTCTGTCTGTCAAATAAATAAATAAAATCTTTTTTAAAAATGTGGAAACAGTCCAAATATCCATCAATTGCTGAATGGTTAAACAAATCATGTTATGTACATACAATGGAAATTTATTCAGCCATAAAAAGCATGAAGTACTGATATATGCTACATAGAGGTACCTAGAAAACATTATCTAATTCAAAGAAGCCAGACACAAAGACTTATTGTATGATTCCATTTGTATGAAATATTCAAATAGATAAAACCATAGAGACAGAATACAGATTGGTGGTTACCAATCTGTAAGGAAGGCAGGAATAAGGAATGACCACTCAATGAATATAAGTTTTACTTTGAGGTGACAGAAATGTTTTAGATCTAGATATAGATGGAGGTTGCACAATATTGTGAATGTCCTAATTATCACTTCTTGTTCACTTTACAATAATTTTGTTATGTGAATTTCATCTATAGTCACATAGTAAGTGACAGAGCTGGCATTTGAGCCCAGGTCTGACCTACCCCAAAGGCCTTGTTCTTAACCACTGTGTCCACTCTTATACCATCTCAGTCCTTCCTGTCTTCCTCCTTCTCCATTTCAGTGCCTCAAGGGTCACAAGTTTAACCCAAGCGATCTCAACAGTTTCTAAAGTTTTTTACACTTTCTGAACTATTTGTGTCCGAATCATGTCCTGCTGTGTGGCATTTTTTGTGTTTTTGTCTCATTTTGATATTTGTCTTACTGTTGCCTTCTGTTGCAACAAGTGAAAAAATGATTGCTATTCAAGCTGGTAATTCCCTCAAAGACAGAGCTGACTTCATTTAACAAGTTACTTTCATCAGCTCTCTGAATGTGGAGCTCCCTAAGGGCAGAGACCAAGACTGTTTTATTTGTTACCAAAGCCCTAAGAGCTAACACTGCACCTAGCACACACACACACACACACACACACACACACACACACACACACGAGTTGTTTAATATTTGTTGAAGAACAAAAAAGATGAAACTCAGGGTGCCTGGGTGGTTCAGTTGGTTAAGCGACTGCCTTCAGCTCAGGTCATGATCCTGGAGTCCTGGGATCAAGTCCCACATCTGACCTCCCCTCTCATGCTCTCTCACTCTCTCTCTCAAATAAATAAAATCTTTAAAAAAAAAAAAAGATGAAACTTCAAGGGTTTGGGCATGAATACCTGGGGCACAACAAAAGGAGAGAAAATGTCTGCTAAATCAAAGAGCACATATAAAGTTCTTATACTTCCTAGGACAAAATGAGCTTTTAATCAGTGTTCGTTACTATTGCTACATAAGTATAATATGAATAGGGTGGGGTTTATGAATAGGTAGAAAATGGGAAGACGAAAAAGAAAGGAAGAAAGAAACTGGAGCAAAATGATGCTAGCTGGGGTTTTGTGAAGAGATGGCCAGTGAGGACTTCTCAGAGGCAGAATAGGGCAAAGCGCATTTAAGAACAAGGATACCTAATATCTACCCAGATGTAACCTCACCAGCTTTGCCTTCAAATCCTTAGTAAAAGTCTGCTCTATGTATGTTCTGCTGCCAATGGTATTTTGGAGAATTCAAGAATGTAGGTGGGGTGCAGTGTAGATAGTGTGGAATAGGCAGTCCAGTCAGCAAAGAGTCTCATTTTACATAGGAAGTAGGTGCAAAACCATTTCCATTAAATCCTATGGGATGGTGGATTCTCCAGTGGGTTGGGTGACTTTTGGAATATCAAGACAGCTAAACCTCAAGTTACACTTCTATGATTATATTTATTTCATGTCCTCCCAGCTTTACAAAAAAAATTTACAAAAAAATTGTAAATTTTTGCAACTAGAAATGCCAAGAAATGAGGTGAATTTGTATGGCACTTTTCTATGTATAAATAAATTAATTAATTCCTTCCTTTCCTTTTTTCTTTTTAGGGGTAGAGGGAGAGGAAGAGAGAGAATCTTAAGCAGGTTCCACACCCAGTGTGGAGCCCGACGTAGAACTCCATCTCACAATCCTGAGATGATGACCTTGAGATCATGACCTGAGCAGAAGTCAAGAGTCAGATGCATAAGCAACTGAACCACCCAGGTGGCCCTACACTAAAAAACTAAGGAAACTTTCTGAGGTAGGTGTGATGGTGTCACTCCCCTTCCCTCTGTTTTAAAGACAGGGAAATTCAGGTAGAGAGAGGTTAAATACTTTCTCTCAGTTACAGAGGTAACAAGGACTTAGGCCAGCCTTGTATAGTGAAAAGGACATGGTTTATTAAGGCTTTCACTATCTGGGTGAAATCTAGCTTTCCAATCTCTTTCTTACCATTGCCTCATGCCACCCATCTATGTACACAATCAGCACACAGAACTATTAACTTTCCCTAAGAAATCTATGCTTAAGTGACTTTGAAAAAGGTATCTAACCTCAACTCTCAGAGCTTCTGTTCTCACAGTTATACAAATGAAGATAAAATGGCTTTGTTAAAGCGTTGTTGTGGAGATTAAATGTCTAAACTTTAAAGCACTTGGAACATAGAAAGGCTTAAAGAATATTCTCGGTTTCCTGGCTTTCTTTCTCTTTCATAATTTCCCAACTTTAAGTTCAATACTTCCTGTATAATTCTACCATACAGCCCTTATATTTCTCTGCTACTTTGATGGCACCTGATTCCATGTCCTGTGCATGTCCTACTACACTCTCGGGGCCAAAGACAGTCTCAGAAGGTAGTTGCTCAGGTTGGCTTGAAGCATCATGCCAGGAGCCCCCTGCCATGTTTAGGGCACAAGGCCAAAGATCAGAATTGATGAAGCCAAATTTGTTCTCAGGCGTTGGAGGTGAAGAAGATCAGGGAACAGGGACAACTGGGTCATCACTTGGTTTCAACCCAAATACCAGACACTCATGGTAAACATTTATCATCAATAAGAAAAGCATGATGTAGGAAATTTATTAGAAATCACTCATGTTGTAGCTTACGTTCTTCATTAGACTGAATAACTTCCATCAGTTTTTATTTTTAAAAACTCAACCCTTGGGACGCCTGGGTGGCTCAGTTGGTTAAGCAGCTGCCTTTGGCTCAGGTCATGATCCCAGCGTCCTGGGATCGAGTCCCGCATCGGGCTCCTTGCTTGGCAGGGAGCCTGCTTCTCCCTCTGCTTCTGCATGTCATTCTGTCTGCCTGTGCTCGCTCTCTCTCCCTCTCTCTCTCTGACAAATAAATAAATAAAATCTTAAAAAAAAACAAACAAACTCAGCCCTTGCTTCCAGAAAGGCAAAGGCATATATTTTGAATTCCCAAAATTCATTTTTTTCACTGCTCATGTCTATCACATTCATCAGTACAGAGATTTACTTTGACTATAAAAATCCTTTCCATATATTTTAAGCAGGAATCAAAGCAGAATATTGAAGCCATTTTTAACATAAAGAACAGCAATTTCTTTGCTGAAATCATGTTTCCACTTGTCAAGAGCTGTCATTCCCTCAAGGGAAGTAAACATTTATGTCTGTGGCACTAAATGCCTCATAAAGAAACATTAGAGGAGGGTAACGCTCTTTTCTA
This sequence comes from Lutra lutra, assembly GCF_902655055.1. Lineage (NCBI taxonomy): Eukaryota > Metazoa > Chordata > Mammalia > Carnivora > Mustelidae > Lutra > Lutra lutra. The sequence goes on from NC_062284.1 coordinate 64,269,558, forward strand.
TGGTGACAAGACTAAGATTTGAATTATTCATTAAATGAAAGATATTCATTTATGAGTAACCAAACTCAGAGGATGATGCAGAAAATTTCCCAAAGACATATTATCCTTCAGATATTTGACATTTGAGGGCTTCGGTATTCATGGTTTCAAAAACAAATCTATGACTCTGTGAATGGGCAAATTATCCTTCAGCTACATGGCTATAATTTAGAACAAACAACTATAGTAATTTATTTCTTTAGGGGATTTCAGAGACCAGTTAAAAGTTTAAAAGAATTTTTTAAGGTAGCTAGCCAATGGAAGGCATTATTGTAGTCATGTGTTTAGAAAGCAAAATGCTCAGGCATCCTGGCTGTCTCCCATACTGTAGACAACAGCCCATAGCATTGTTGAACCACTCACACGTACATGTCTGTCTCTGTATCAGAGTGCTGACTGAGTCCAGAGGTGCTTAACAAAGTCTTAGAAGGGGTGGGACAAATGCTCATAACAGTCAAACCAAATAATAATTACACATGAAAATTCACTTAATTACTATTAATAATAACAACTAGCATTTGCTGAATGCTTACTATATGCCAGGCACTGGGTACTACCTGACTGAGTCCTGACAAAAACCCTGTGAGGCATCCAACCATCATAAAGCCATAGCCAGAGCCGCTGCTGCCATCTGGCCCCTACACATACTGTTGACTAGGGGGAAAGACCAAAGCACCCCAAAATTAGCCAGAATAGACTTCAGAGGCTCCGGCTTCCCAAGAAGCTTCCTGGTGGGGTCGGGTAATACAGTCTTGCAGTACTGGGGAGTTTGTGTGGTAAAACTCAACCCATGAGAGACAGGAGACAGAAAGAAGCCAGCATTGTAAACTCCGCCTCCTGTGTGGTGGATGGTTCTGAGAAGCAGTAACTTTGTAAGTACTGTCTGGAGATGCCCTACAAGATGAAACAATCAGCTTTTGTTTGCAATGAAACTATGGCCATCTTGGTAATACATCCATTATGTTTGTTTTTACTTTTTCACTACTTCACTTCTGTTCCCTCTCTCTCTCCCTCCCTCTCTCTCTCTCCCCTTCCTGGGGAATTGCGCCCCGCCCATCAGTAAAGCATTTGCACATAATCTTTTGCTTCAAGCTCTCTTTTCTTAGTACCCTCAGTTAAAAATGCTGGTATCGGAAGTGGTCTTCAAGAGCAGACCCTCAAAATGGGATTTTGGAGTTGAGTAGCCCACCTATCTGAAAGCAATAGGACTGGTTTTCCTGATGGCAAGTGGAGAGTAATCCCTTCTATGCAGTGGCATACGTCACTGTTACCAAAGCTTTTACCTACAGTTAATTGGGGTGAGGTACAAATGGAAGATAAAGCATTGGGGTACCAAGTAGATTCTGTACTTGATTGGTATAGGTGAACTTATACTGATCAGAATTGAGGAATAGACTGGTTGCTTCTAACAGCATTACAAGCCTTGCAGAACACATGCGTGCACACACACACACACACACACACACACATGCACGCACGCACTAGTTTGAAGCAGCTTATTGCCAATGTAAAAACATTATGAAAGCCAGAAGACTTCTATGGCAACCATAAAGGAGACTCCCATTTCTTGCAGCGGTAAGTTAGACACTGTTGAAAATTAGGTACAGGATTTAGAGTGGCAGAACTGCAAAAAAGATTGAATGCATAGAAACAACAGGTCTCCCATGTCAAAGTCTTTTCCAGATAGGAAAAATGTGAGACCCTAAAACCTGGACAATGAAATATGGGTGGCTGAGCCACAGAACCTTGAGCTCCCAATTGTTCCTAAATCTCCTTAGCTAAAAGAAACAGACCATTTCCTCTTAGCAGAGGAAAACAACTTCCCCTTGCCTAGAGATCATATATGAACTCAACTGAAATAAATTCATTGCAAGAGGACTCTTGTTTTCTTCACCCTTTTGGCCTTCAGTCTGAAAGCCAGTGTCAGAGCTCTGCCCAGCCTGAGCAGGGAAGTACAAGTCCTGCTGTAGAAGGAATCTGCCTACATCCCAAAAGAACTGTAGGACTTGAGAATATGTGGGGATCACAATAATATAGGAAGGAGCTTGACAATAGTGAAGCAGAGACAGATTTGAAGAGACTTTGGGTCCAGGTAGGATAAAAGATTGATATAATCTCAGATGTGATGTTCTCTTGAATAATGTTGGTTATAGGAAAATAACCGAGGATTGAATCGCCCACCTAAACTGTGTGTAGACCTGTAATATTTCACCAACTCACTCATTCTATAGAAGGAAGTCTTAACTGACCTCCAAATTTATTCAGAACGTGTGGTGTCGAGAACCCGAGGAATGGTAGCACTTGGGGTACCAAGTGGATGCTGCACTGATTGGTATGGGTGAAATGGTAAGCCACAGGCACAAACTGAGATGCATAGGGACTTTCATTGTTTTGGTAGGCATGTGAGGCAGATGTGCCAGGTATGTAGAGTAAGAGAAAAGGAGATAATACCTAGGAGGGGATAGAATGGGGCTTATCCATTAATTAGAACCAATTGTCTAGTTTTGAATTTCTTTGGAAAGAAAGCTTAGTTTTAGAAAAAGTTCTAAACTCATGAAAAAATTTAAGAGACTGGCATTATTCACTATATTCCGAAACTCAGGGGGGGAAATATAGCCGTAAGGCTGGGGAACAGACCATTTTTTTCTCTTTCCCCTCTGCTTCCATGTAGCCTGGGAACCCCAAAGGCTCTGGTTGACTACCATCATAATTTTGATTATCATCAATGACTACTGTGTCTGGAGGAATGACATTCTCACAGAGGTCACTGGTAGTGGAAGTAAGAGCTAAGCCTCTCAATAAAGTAGCTGGAGCAAGAGAATTTGATGCCCTTAGAAACACCAGCAAAGGGATGCCTGGGTGGCTCAGTGGCTTAAGCCGCTGCCTTCGGCTCAAGTCATGATCCTAGGGTCCTGGGATCGAGTCCCGTATTGGGCTCCTTGCTCAGCAGGGAGCCTGCCTCTCTCTCCGCCTCTGCCTGCTTGTGTGCTTTCTCTCTCTCTCTTTCTGATAAATAAATAAAATCTTAAAAAAAAAAAAAGAAACACCAGCAAAAACTGGGTAAGACTTTGATAGAAGCTAAGGTCTCAAGGAATAATAAATTGATTAGTGATCCTCCAAAGATGTCTATGTTCTAATCCCTGGGATCTGTGAATATGCTACCCTACTTGGAAGAAGGCATTTTCAGATGTGATTAAGGTCAAGATCCTTGAGATGTGAAGATTATCTGGGATTGTCCCAGTGGGCTCATTGTAATCCCATGAGTCAAAAGTGGATCTTTCTCAGCTGTGGAAGGAAACAAAGAAAGAGATATAACAACAGCAGAAGGGTCAATGAGATTCTACATTGCTGGTTTTGAAGATGGAGGAAGAGGATAAGAACAAAAGAATTTGGGTGGCTTCCAGAAGCTGTAAAAGGTAAAGAAAGGGATCCCATCCTAGAGCCACCAGAAAGGAGGATAGTCATGCTGACATCTTGATTTTAGTCCAAAGAGATGTGTGTTGCACTTCTGAATTGTGTTGCACTTACAGAATTGTAAGATAAGTTTGTGTTATTTTAAGCCACAAAGTTTGTGGTAATTTGTTATGGCATCAAGAGAAAACAAATACATAAGATGATTAATGTAGTGGATAAGAGATCTCATAATTGGGACCAATGTCAGTGTGATGAAAGTCAATGACCCTCAGGTCCTGAGCAAGATGACTCAAAATAATGTATAGTAAGACACACCATACTACAACTTTAGGTCTCCAAATACAGAGAACACAATTTCAACCGAAGAGAAAAAAGACAGATTAACTACAAGGACACAACAATTGGACAATGAACTTCTTATCAGCATAATTAAAGGCCAAAACAGTTCTTCAAAGTACTAAGGGAAATAATGGTCAAACTAGACTTCTATCCCTACCTAAACTGAAAGAGAACTAAAGATATCTTCAGACAAAGAAAGACTGATGATTTTTTTTTTTAAAGATTTTATTTATTTGTTTGTCAGAGAGAGAGAGAGAGAGCGCACAAGTGAGCACAGGCAGAGGCAGAGGGAGAAGCAGGCTCCCCACAGAACAAGGAGCCCAATGTGGGACTCGATCCCAGGACGCTGGGATCATGACCTGAGCCGAAGGCAGCGGCTTAACCAACTGAGCCACCAGGCGTCCCAAGACTGATGATTTTCATTCATCTATCCCTGAAGGAGCAAATGAAGGCTGTATTTCAGGAAGTCGGTACTTACATCACTTAGTAATGTTCTTTTGTAAGTGCATTTCACTTGGGAAGGCTCAAAAGAAAGGCCGAAGGGTTCAGCTGGCATACAGTTTATCAGCATAAAGAAAGAGGCATTCAATTTTCAAAAAGAAAGTAAGTTTCTATATTCACTGTGTAATATTACAAATATCTTTATTTTTTCAGTCATTCAATCCACAATTATTATTATTTTTTAAAGATTTTATTTACTTATTTTAGAGAGGAGGTGGGGCAGGGGCAGAAAGAGGGAGAGGGGAGAATCTCAAGCAGACTCCCCACTGAGTGTGGACACTGCCATGGAGCTCCATCCCATGACCCTGAGACCATGACCTGAGCTGAAATCAAAAGTTGGATGCTCAACTGACTGAGCCACTGAAGTATACCAATCAACAATTTTTATTAATCACCAATCATGGGAGAGGCAGCTTCTCATGACCTCATTAGTGAATTTCTGGTTCCCTATAGTTACATGCTTATATAAGAGAACATGTTACTGTAACATCAGAAAAATCACTTAGGAACCAACCACAAATAAAATTAAATCATTTTCGACCCATCTCTCTCTTCAGACATTCCTTGAAGTTTTTCATTGCATGACCTATGTGACTGTAGGAAGTGGGTCTTTCTTCTTAAGACTAATTTCTATGCTCTCCCCAAAATTTTTTAATACTTTAGTCTCTATGCAAATACAAATCACCTGCAAATTGAAATTAAAATTCTTGTATATAAGATAACAGAATTTCTAGAAATAAATGTGATAATATTACACAAAGCTTTTGACAAGGAAGGATTATGCCTGATTACAGACTAGCTCACAGATGAAGAAAGAATCAACAAAGATAATGACATAGTGTAACCAAACCAATGTGAGTTGGCTCCTTGGTGAGTCACAGATAGAAACATGTCGGGTGAGTTGCCCCACAAAGGAAACTTTATTTGCAGCAAATGAGGAGATCATGGGGAATAACTTCCAAAGCCATGACTCCCAAAGCAAGGGTGAATGGGTTCTTTTTATTAAGGGTTAAGATGAATATTTATATAGAGAAGCCTTGTCATTATATGTAGAGGCGGGCATAAGGCCATGCATGCACCTTAAGGAAATATGCCTATACATAGGTAGGTTATGTAAATGAGGCTTGTGCTCCTCTTTGAAGATTTTATTTATTTATTTGACAGAGATCACAAGTAGGCAGAGAGGCAGGCAGAGAGAAAGGGGAAAGCAGGCTTCCAGAGAGTCGATGCGGGGCTCGATCCCAAGGACCCTGAGACCATGACCGGAGGTGAAGACAGAGGCTTAACCCTCTGAGCCACCCAGGCGCCCCAGCTTGTGCTCCTCTTTGGATGGAGGTTTTAGAATGATAATAAAGTAAAAGTACTTGTCAGTCATTTTAGAGGTTACACCATGGTCTGTCTTCTCAGGCCTAAGTCGGGGGTTACACTTAAAGCAGTCTGGGTGGTCTGGGCTAGGTGGATGTCCTATGGGGCAATCCCTGTTGCCTGAGATTGTTTTCAGTTTCCATTTTCCTGTGCATAGAATCACCTAGGCTGGGCAGTCTCTGCTGTAGGAGGAGGTAAGTTGGCCTGAGCGCTGGACTCCAAGGCCTCCTTGTTCCCCAGCAGCAGCAGTCCTTGCTGCCTTCCTCCCCACAGGTGAGCCTCCCACCCTCTAAGAATATTTTTCAGATACTGGGTTTGGAGGTTGCCAAATTATTAGCCTGTCCAGGCAGGCGCTATCGGGACCCTGTTCATGAGGATGCAGAATAGGACTGTTACTTACTATAGCTAATAAAAGTTGACCTTTCTGGAATCCCCAGGGAGGTACTGAAAAAGGGAGGATCTGGAAGGTGATTGATTTTTTTTTCTTCTGATTCCACTCCCCATTTTATATTTAAAATGATTTTAAAAATATTGAACTCATAAAGGAGAGTCCCATCACTGCCCACAAATGATTAACTGGTACGAAAAATGTCCTCCCATAGTAAATAGTTAGAAGCCTGGACAAAATGTATTCAATGACTGTTTTTGGACATTAAACAATAATCAGTGAAGGCCTGTAACCCCTGAGAGAATGGATGCAAACAAGGTGAGCCCTAAATCTATCCTCCCTTAATGTCCTGCTACTCTGGAAAGATCCATATCCTCTGTGGCCATACTCCTTGCAGAAGCCAAATTCACTTGCTCTTTCTACTTCCTTACCTTCCATTCATTCCATGGCCAAGTGCCATTTAATTGTCATCACAACCACCTTATTCAATGCTCTCGCTAAAGGTACACACACACACACACACACACACACACACACCAGTCCTTATTCCATCAGGCATCTCTGCAGCCAGACCCTTGAAACAACCCCTTCCCTTAAAAAAAAAAAAAAAAAAATCTTAACCATTTTTAAGGTACAGTAGGCTAGTGTTAACCATATGCTCGTTGTTAAGTTCTCTAGAATTTTTTCGTCTTGCAAAACTGAAACTCAGACCCACTGGATAACAACTCCTCTCTCCTCCTCCCCACCAGACTCTGGCAACCACCATTCTACTTTCTGGTTCTATGAATTTGACTATTTTAGATCCCTCATATAAGTAGATTCATGTAGTATTTCTCTTTCTGTGGCTGGCCTATTTCACTCAGCCCAATGTCCTCAAGATTTACCCTGTTATGTAACACATAACAGGATTTCCTCCTTTTTTAAGGTTGAATAATATTCCTTTTTATGTATTTATCATATTTTCTTAATTCACTCATCCACCCATTACATTTAGATTGCTTCCACCTGGCCATTATTTAAAACGCTGCCATGAGCATGGGTGTGCAAATCCCTTCCTTGAAATTCATCTCTGTGTTTTCATTACACTAAACTTTCTCGTTCGCCTACCTCTCTGGCTGCCCATTTTCTGTTTGCTTTATTAGCTTTTTTCCCTATCACTTGCTCTTTACTTGAGCTTTACTTTGCTAAGTACATGCAGGGATTTTGTCCATGGACTTTTCTCACTCCCTTGTCTTGATTTAAAAAGGAAATTCAGACTTGGGGTTTCCTTTGCTGAGAGAAATAAAGAACGATTCGCGGGAGTGACTAAGATAAATTCCTCATTTTCATTATAGACTTTGAGGTAGAGGATCTTCTCAGCATTAGGGACCCCGAGGTTGGGGGGTAGGAGGTTCTGAGCTAGTCCTGCCCCCTACTTTGTGCCCATTGGTATTAGGGATGGTAGGTAGGACTGCCAAGATGAGCGCCTCACACATCTAAGAGGGTCCTCCTTTCTTCTCTTTTCCCCCCTTTCCTGTCTGTCCACAACTCCTCACCCAGCTGACTTGTCCTTGTGTGAATGGGAGCCAGAAAACCTTGAGAACTTCCAACCAAGCAGTGATTTCTTCCTTGACGCGGACATGGCACAAGAGAAAATGGAGCTAGACTTGGAGCTGCTGTCGAGTTCAACCATCACAGATGACATGCTGAGAAGATCCAACAGCGCCCCATTGATCAGTGGGCTTGGTGATAACTCACAGGTGTTCCAAGCTGACATGGTAACTCCAAGAAATGACACAATGCTTATGGCACAACATTGTCTGGTCAATACAATGCCATTGAAGAATTCCAAGTCTGTGATTGACATGTCCACATTCTCATCTTCAAAAGATTACCCTGGCTGCAAAGGGTTTTTACCGCCTTCTCCCATCCCCATCCATGCTTCCTTTGGTCGCCTTCATCAAATCAAACAGGAGGAAGGCATGAATTTAATGACTAGAGAAGCAATTCATGAATGGCAGGTACAAACCGCACTACGGATAAGTCGGTCCTGGGAAGAGAGTTTGAACCTGAGTGACAGTAATTTAGAGAAACCATCTTCAAAGAGCATCGATTTAATTCCAGTATCCCCAGCAGCTCCTCCCACCCAGGGGATTGGGAAGCAATGTTTTCCTCCATTGTTACAAACTTGTGTGAATTACACCACTTTGCCTCCAAGTCCCATTCCTAGTCCCATGCAATGATTTCCAATAGGAAGTCAAAACCCCACCAACATTATTAGACCAAGTATCTGTGGACCATTAAAAAGAAAAGGTGAAATGATATTTGAAGATCAGCCAAAGAAACTTTTCCAAGGCACAACCAGTGCCTACTCAATAGTCTGATATGAATGAGTGGGAGAAGAGTTGGCCTAGTCAGATATAGAATCTTCCCAGTCTGCTCGAGGCTTCGCCAACCAAAAAGCCTCCATCTGACACATCAGATCTGTAAAATAAAAAAGAGGGCACCTTCATTCTCTGACTTTGTTTCCCGTCAGTGATGAAAAGGAAGAGTTTCTCCTTAAGTCTATAGTTCTAATTCTCAACAGTTACAGCGTTTGGGGGTGGGGACATGTGGGGAGGGTTCTCTGAAAAAGAAAAATGGGATAAATTAAAAGCTTTGCGGTCACTTAAAAGAAATGTCTGAGGGATTCCTGGGTGGCTCAATGGGTTAAGCGGTTAAGCGTCTGCCTTCAACTCAGGTCGCAATCCTGGGGTCCTGGGATCGAGCCCCACATTGGGCTCCCTGCTCATAGGGAGCCTGCTTCTCCCTCTGCCTGTTGCTCTCCCTACTTGTTCTCTCTCTCTGACAAATAAATTTTTAAAAAAATTTTAGGGGCACCTGGGTGGCTCAGTTGTTAAGCATCTGCCTTCGGCTCAGGTCATGATCCCCGGGTCATGAGATCGAGCCCCGCATTGGGCTCCCTGCTTGGCGTGAAGGCTGCTTTCCCTCTCCCACTCCCCCTGCTTGTATTCCTGCTCTCACTGTCTCTCTCTCTCTCTCTCTCTGTAAAATAAATAAATAAATAAAATCTTTTAAAAACTAAAAATAAATTTAAAATTAAAAAAATAAAAAGGAAATTCAGGGGCGCCTGGGTGGCTCAGTGAGTTAGGAAGCTGACTCTTGATTTCAGCTCAAGTCGTGATCTCAGGGTAGTGATATGAGCCCCACACATTGGGCTCCCTGCTCAGTGGGGAGTCTACTTGAGATTCTCTCTCTCTCCCTCTGCCCTTCCCCTGCTCTCAAGCATGCTTTCCCTCTAAATAAATAAATAAATAAATAAATAATAGAATCTTTTAAAAAATGAAAAGCTAATTCACAGGCTTTCATTGTTCTTCTAAGCTTCTAGAACTATATTTCTAACAGTTTGCCAAACATTTCCCCCTACGTGTTCCAGTGATAAACTAAATATGTTCAAAATCAAATGCAAATTAACTTGCATTTAGTCAGCTTGTCTACTCTGTCAGCTCTAAGTTATGTTGTCAGAATGCAAAAATGAATAACTTCACACTTCCTTCCTGAATATATTCCTCCTGCACTCTGTTTTGTAAATATCATCACCATTCCCAGTCACCCTGGAAAAGTCCTCTTGGTCACCTCACAACTCTTCCCTCTCCACCTCCTATTGATTCTCCCAAACTTCTCCTTCTGCCTCCCCTTCTCATTCTTTCACCCCTGGACCACTACAGCTGCTTTCTAATTGGCCTTCTGTCCAGGGGTCACACAACTGCCACCAGCATGACCCTTTTGAAATACAAATCTGGTCGGTGATGCTCGGTTGCCTACAGGTAATTCTGAGTTCCTGGGTGTAGTCTGGGAATAAGCAGCATCTTTATTCCTTTCCTATATCTCCTTTCATCATCCTCCTATTATTCTCCCTGTTTGCTAGGAACATCACGTAATGCTGCTGTTTTCAAACTGCTAGGCTTGCTCAAGCTTCCTAGCCATTCTCCATGCTGTTTTCTCTGCCAGAGACGCTCCCAAGTTCTCTCCCGCCCTCCTCCCCCTGTGTCCTCTTAGCAAACTCTTCCTCCCATTCAGCTCCTTTTTCCCAACTCTCGGGCAGCCAAAGCTTCCTCTCCGCCTTCCCTGGAGATCTGCATCTAGATCTCTAATCGGAAGTAGTGTGGAGTATCAGGAACAAGCCCAGACTTGAGTTCGGTGGCCTGGGACTTCAAGTTCTGATGTTGCCATCTGCTGGTGGTGACAGTTTTGTCTGTCCAAAAATTTTGGTCTTTGTAGGGACCTGCCCTGGGTGGCCTGAGGCTGAGGAGTAATAGCCTATCTCGGCAGTACCATGGAAAAGGTGCTGAAGAAAAGGTGAATTACTTTTCTTCTTGTAAAATTCACTTAGATATGCAAGCATCACCTCAAAGTCTATTTTTACTTACTTTCAAAGCAATTCCTCCTCTAGACATGTCTCCTTCCATCAGTAGCTGTCACTCTTTCAGTCATCCAGGCTAAAAACCTATCATCCTGGATTTCTCCTTATTTTTCATCTGTCCATATTTAACCGGCTACTAGATCCTGCCATTTTTCTTTCCTTCCTCCAACATCCTCGTCTTATATTTCAGAATATCGTTATCTTCTGGCTGGTCCCAAATACCACTTTATCAGTGTCACTCCCTTTTGTGCCCAAATCCTCAGTGGGTCCATGTTAGCCATGAAATAAAATCTAAGTATATTTTAGAACCTTCCATATCTGGCCATACAGTTGCCAGATTTAGCAAATAAAAATACAGGGTGCTCAATTAATTTGGAATTTTAGATAAACAACAATTTGTGTGTGTGTAAGTATATCACATGTGATATTTGGAATGTAATTATATTAATAATATATTTGCTATTTATCTGAAATTCCAATTTAACTGGGCATCCTGTACTTTATCTGGCAAACACATCTGGCCCTAATTTGTCTCTCTTTGGTCCTATAGCTCCCTACTTTCTATGAATCTAGGCTACTCATGGTTAGGTTTCATGTTGCTTGTAGCCTATATTTTGGCCTCAGGTGCCCAAGGAGAAGTACAGCCTTTGGAATCAGAAATATCTAATTTTGAACCTCAGCTTTCTTGCTACCAACCCTATGACTTAGACAACTAACTAAACTTTCCTAACCTCAGTTTTCTCATCTGTAAAATGTGAGTTCTAATACCCCCACACAAGAGAGAGGTTGAGAGGACTGGGTGAGCTATGCAAACGTAGGACAGTCAGGTCTACTGTATGTATTCAACATGTTAGTTTGTTGTCATTGTCACTAGGGTTTATGTAGAGCAGAACTTTGTCAGCTCTTTGGGCCCTCAGTTGTACTGCTGGCCATGATTTGCAAGAAGTAATGTGGTCTGGGTTAAATTGAAAGTCACAGACGCTGGTGTGGAAGTCAGGGTGATCTCTCCTGTGTGACCTGCCTTCCCAAATCATGCTCTATGCCTGGTGGTAGGAATGAAGCAAGCTGTTCAGCCGTGGGAATCTGGGGTCAGGGAGCCGAGGGGGCTTGCCAACACTGGGAGCCACGCCGGCCTCTACTGTCTCAACCCTACAAAACCTTCTCTCTTTGCCTTACTCCCTCTCAACCTATATCCCATTACTTTCCTTGTCTTTTTATTTATTGCCAAATGTCGTTAAAAAGTACTCATGTTTGCTATTTTCATTTCTCCATAAGGCTCAGCTTACACTCTAGTTTAAGTCTTTTGAAATAGTACTTTCAAGGGTCTTCAGTCACTTCCTGATTGCCAGATTCAGCCTATTCTTTATTGATGTCTTTGAAACTACTGAGCACTCGTCTTCATGTTGACCTTTGAGGCATTGACCTCTTCTCATCTCCTCTTTCTTCTCTGACTGCTCCTTCTAACACTCTTCTGCCTGCTCCTATGAATGACTCTTCTGAGCAGGATGGTGGTAGAGTATGGAAGCCTCGCAATTCCCTCCCTAAAGTCCACTGAAATAATCAGTAGAGCATGGATATAGGGGGAAATGATTTATCACTCCTGGAAACTCAGGTTGGAATCAATCATCTACAGACTATAAATCCAGAAGAATTTCTTCTAGCAATAACCATAGGCTTGGATTGAAAAGAGTTAGCAAAGACTGAAGCCTACCTTCCTCCTTGAGGGAGGACAGCTTACCTAGAAGCGAGTGGCAGAACTCCCTGGCTGACTCCACCACCACTCCCTACTTTGGAGAGGCAAGGGCAGCTCTGTTCTAGTAGCGAGGAGGTGAGGTAGGTGGAGGGGCCTGCTGAGAAGCCTACTACCAGAAGTACTTTCTGGCCTTTGTGGACCTCTAACAAGGAACTCCACTGCTAGCTTCCAAAGACAGGTTTGCTATAGTCTGAAGCAAGCTTTAAACAGAAAGCTGAGTACTGTGTGTGTCTGAAGGCCTGGGTGTCCTTTTCCAGAGCCTTACAGCAGTGCACAAAGCTTCTATCTGTGGCTCAGCCTTCCTTTTCATTCACAGCCCTGGCTAGTGATCTCAGTACTCATGACCTCCAGGTGCACCCAGCCTCACCTTCAGATTTAGTCCAGACTCTGCTATTTGCCCATGCCCACCCCCTATGCCTCTGCCTGACCTTCCCTGGTTTTCCAACTCCCATTGGCCTTTTGACCAACCCAATCCCGTCTGTCAGGGATGTCACTTCAGCTCAAATAAACACTAAAAAAAATTGTGTCCAAAGAGGCAGGACTATGGGCTGGTTTTTAAAATCCCTGCCTCCTTTAATACTTTGCTTGGAAGGTGGCCCACCAAGCCACAGTCTGGGTTCAAAAGAAAAATCCCTTGGAGGATTACGATGCCACAGCAAAGCAACTTCAACAATTGCTCACTTTAAGATATTTCCCCAAGGACCATCCCAGGTTATAGAGACATAATTTGGCTAGTAGGTTGATAAGGATAGATAGCACTTTCTTTCTTTCTTTTTTTTTTTTTTAAAGATTTTATTTATTTATTTGACAGAGAGAGATCACAAGCAGGCAGAGAGGCAGGCAGAGAGAGAGGAGGAAGCAGACTCCCTGCTTCGAGCAGAGAGCCCGACGCGGGGCTCGATCCCAAGACCCTGAGATCATGACCTGAGCCGAAGGCAGCAGCTTAACCCACTGAGCCACCCAGGCGCCCTAGATAGCACTTTCTAAGGCGAGGAAGTGAACTACATACAGCCAGCAGCAGAATGAATGAATTTACCCTTGTCTGAATTTCAGGCCATTTGTGAAAATGCACCTGGTCTCTCTGCCCCCAGAGAGGCATTTGCCCCCATCTTTGGGGGCAGAGAGACCAGGTGCATATATATATATATATGTATATATATATAGCCAAATATAAAACAAATAAATCTTTGCTTCTAAAGGAATTAAATTCCATTGTTGGAGTTTTGCATGCAGTGAAGGGTGGGTGTCAATAAAAACACCACCTTCCCCGCCCCAGTTCAGAATCAATTGAAAGGCAAAGGAAGTTGGTCAAATGGATATTTTTAACATGAGAAAAAATGTCCTTCAATCTCCACCATTCTCCTTCAATCCTGCCCCCCACCCCCCATCTTCTCTTCCTTTTCACTCTCTTTCCTTCCTGGCAGAGAGGCAGTGAGGCGGGGTGGGCAAAGTGCTGATGAGCTGCATGGTGGTGATTTGGCAGCATGCCCACCTACACCCAAGGACACAGGACACTAAAGTGGAGAGGAGGGAATTGCGTAGAAGCACGTTGATGATGTTGTGCCCACAGGTTCCCAAGAATGAAGAGGTGGTGTACGTAGCAGTTAAACAGAGCAGACAACCAACATGGCTGGGAGACTGTTTACATTGAGCAAATAAGAAAATTGAGCAGATAATTCAATACATTTAGGATGAGAGAGCCAAGTTTTCACCATTGAAGAAGGTAAAACATGGAAGGAGGCAAAGTTTGAAAGAACCCTGAAACGTATTAGTATTAGAAGTGCTGAGATAAATTCAGGGATATATACATACATACATATACTTCCTAAGTCTGTCCACTGAAAAAAGTGGACACTCCAGTGACACTCCAGTATCAATGAGCACATCTAGTAGCCAGATCTTGGTTTTCCAATACCAACCTTCTCTAAAATACCAGGACTCCTTGGAGAGATGGCTGATTCCAGGGCTGGGGAAGAGAATAGACCAAAAAAAAAAAAAAAAAAAAATCCTGGAATAGCTTGGTTCAGAAAGCAAGAAAGCAAGAAAGTGTTCACAAAATGATGAAGACCTGTCAGAGGTCATAGCAGCCCCTTAATAGAAGTCTCATCAGCCAAACCTGGATCAATTTATGCATGAAAATAATGATACCAATTTATTATAACCAGTGAATAAAATAGGAGGTCATGAGTCCATACTAATATACATCAGTAAATGAAAGAATAAATGGGGAGGAGGGAAAACTTTTCCTAACAGTAAAATAGCAACTAATAAACGCAGCAGGAATGCAGGTAGTAGAAACATTCAGGCCAACATTCAGGTTCACTGTCAGGGATAGCTAGGATTGTTAATGGGAGATTTGATGGCGTAATTTTGTAACATATCCTCACAGAGCATTAATCAACTACAAAGGGAAATGGTGACTTCACAGTAGGGAAAACTACAGATGCCAATGTGACCAGGTGATTCACATTACCATCACCAGAGGTGGGATGGATTAACAACACATAGCCCGTCTCAATCCTAAAAAGCACAGCATCATTTCTGAGGAGTTCCTGCCAAGAAAGCAAGGCCCAAGCATAGATGTGAGGGAACGTCAAGCTGACTAAGGCTAAGGATCATCTTTCTGGAGTATAAGGCCTGTATTCTTTAAAACTGTCACAGACATAAGAAGAAGGACAGTTGAGGACATGAAAGGCAGGGAAAGGGGAGAACAGTTTCAGACTGGACGAGGCTGAAGAGACTTGACAACAGCAATGTATGTTTCTAGAAGGGACAGTGTGCCAGAAAGGAAGAAGAGTTGTTGGGAAAGTTGGTGAGATTTGAATGGAGCTGGGGTGGGGAGGTGCACGAGTCTGTGAATTGGGTGATGGTGTTGTATTAATGTTGGAGGGTTATATGGTGAGTAAGTAGCAAAGTGTCCTTGATTTGGGGAAATAGACACTGAAGTATTTAGGGGTGATAGGACTTCATGGATGCAACTTGTTCGCAAAAGGCTCAGAAAACAACTACTTGTTTTATATATGTATATAATTAAATATAATATATATAAATATAATAAATATATATAGCACATACACACAGCCTATGTGATAAGACGTTTACAATTAGGAATCTGGATGGGGGAGGTATTCAGATAGTTTGAAAATAAAGTCAAACTTATTTTCAACAAAGTTAATTTATCAATTTCAAGAATATATATATTTTTAAAATGAACTAAAAGGAATGTCAGCTTTCTTCTTTTCTTTCCTTCTTTCCTTTTTTTTTTTTAACTGATGAGAGCTAAGTTGAAGAACATACATCACTTTTCCACCCAGGACAAACACCTGAGGACAACCTCAAGCCTTTCCTGCAAGAACAGTCTCTTCACTATACACACTTAAACCCTGGCATCCTGAGATCAGGTTGAGTCCCAAAGAGGATGAAGTTAGAGGCTGAGCCTTATAGTCCCTGTCCCTTCTCCCAAACTCACCGTGAGTCTCTGCCCAACATATCCCAAATACAAATACCCAAAGAGGAGTGAGGGAAGGAACCTCTTCCTAGCTTAAGTCTCTCTACTCAGAAACACAAAGACTGAACATAAGTGTTATCCCTCAACAGCCTTGTTTTGAGGAACCTCCTGTTTTTCAGATGTTGGTGGGTTCCCCAGGAGCTCCTCAATTATCTTGGGGTGCATCAAGCCAGGCAGTTGCCTGGGGATTCTCTTCTCTTGTCCTAAACCATCCTCTGAGACCAAACATGTTGTTCTTACCATGGGCGTGAATGCCTTTACAGTTGATTCTGCTTCCTTACTATCTGCATGTGCTGTCAACTCTCAGGCGAGCAACTCTGTGCCAGGTTCAAAATCAGAACCACACCAGGTCATCTCCCCCATACCAATTCCCATCTGAGAAAGGCCTACTTGGGAAACCTCTCCCAGGAAATCAACCTGCGTGGGCAACCACTGGACCTTAGTCTGTAGTGGCTCCTGAGTCTTTTTTTTTTTTTTGAACATTTTATTTATTTATTTGACAGAGAGAAATCACAAGTAAGCAGAGAGGCAGGTAGAGAGAGAGGAGGAAGCAGGCTCCCTGCTGAGCAGAGAGCCCGATGTGGGGCTCGAACCCAGGACCTGGGATCATGACCTGAGCCGAAGGCAGCAGCTTAACCCACTGAGCCACCCAGGTGCCCCCTGAGTCATTTTTTGATGTTTCAGTCTGACCAGGGAATCAGTTCCATCTTTCTGCCTCCATCTGCCCAAGCTAGGCCACCAACAGCTACTAGGGGAGTCCTCCCAGATCCCAGCCAGCACTTCCCCTTCTTTGGAATTGGTCTTTCCCCTTTGCCCTTCTGCCAGTCATCTCCCCACTAGCATTCAGTCAGCACATTTTAATTAGGTTTATATATATTTAATTAGGTTTCATTAGGCTTTATACATTCTCAATTTACAAATGAGGAAAGTGATGTCTGCAGAGGTTTAAGATGCTTACAAGTGAAGACATGGTAGAGCCAGGACTTAATACACCCTCTGACTACACAAGTTACACTCTGCATCTCAATCAGTGAGGTGTTCAAGGCTCTACACTCGTTGGTTTCTCACCTCTTCCCCAACACACCCTCTCTGTTCTTCTGTCACTGTAGTTAGTGCTCTGAATCACCAGTACTGTCATTCCTCCACTTTATCCATGCTCCTGTTTAAGTCTCAGAGGACTCTTTCTCATTCCTCATCTATAGAAATATCACTCCGTTTTAATTTTTTGATTATTTTATTATTATTATTATTTTAAAGATTTCATTTATTTGATAGAGAGTTCACAAATAGGCAGGTAGAGAGAGCAGGAAGCAGGCTCCCCACTGAGCAGAGAGCCCGATGGGGGGCTTGATCTCAGGACCCTGAGCTCAGGACCTGAGCCGAAGGCAGAGGCTTAACCCACTGAGCCACCCAGGTGCCCCTATTTTATTATTTTTTTTTTAAGATTTTATTTATTTATTTGAGAGAGAGACAGTGAGAGAGAGCATGAGTGAGGAGAAGATCAGAGGGAGAAGCAGACTCCCCATGGAGCTGGGAGCCCGATGCGGGACTCGATCCCGGGACTCCAGGATCATGACCTGAGCCGAAGGCAGTCATCCAACCAACTGAGCCACCCAGGCGTCCCTTATTATTTTTTTAAAGATTCATTTATTCATTTGCTAGAGAGAGAGAGAGAGAAAGAGGGAGAGCACAAGCAGAGGGAGCAGCGGGCAGAGTGAGAAGGGGAAGCAGGCTCCCTCCTGAGCAGGGAGCCCAATACTGGACTTGATCTCAGGACTCTGGGATCATGACCTGAGCCAAAAGCAACTGCTCAACTGAGCCTCCCAGGTGTCCCTCACTCCCGTTTTTAAAGCGTATTCAATTTAAATATAAATTATTGCATTAGTTTGCACTGCAGAAGACTCAGGAAAAATAACATTGAGGTTAGTAAAATCCTGAAGGAACATTGACTTGTTTACTAAATTCTACAATGTTAAAAGAAGGGGATATGTCATAGAGCTTCAAGAAGACAGTTTGGGGGCATGTAAGGAAGGACCACATGAAAATGAGTGTTAAATTAATGAAACATGTTATTCAAGGTATGATAAATCTGAAAGATCAGCCACTAGCATTGATTGAAACTTAGCTCAAAGCCAGTCCCAGGAGGTAAAAGGAAGAGCCTATGGTTTAAATGGAGAGACATGTGCTTAAGCACACAATTACAATACATTATGACATGTGCTGTGATTTGGTACAATGAGTGCTTTGGGTGGGTCTGGCTAAGGAAATCAGGTAGGGCTTTATAGGTGATGCTATACTTACTTCCAGAGAAGGTACAGGAATTTCTCAGATAGGTAAGTGGCAGCAGGGAGAGAAAGATCTTCTAGGCAGATCAAGCAGGAGTACAAAAGCATGGTAATATGAGAGAGTATGAAATTTGCCTTTGATATTTCTAGAGCAAAGGTGAGTGTGTGCACATGTGCAAATCATGCACATGTATGTGTGTGTGAGTGTGAGACATTCATGAAGTTTGGGTGGCTGAAGAGTTCTAGGAAATAAGGCTAGGAGGGTGGTGTCAGGTTTTTACATGAAGGGCTGATGTGAGATGTTAATGAGTTTCACTCTTTTCTCTATAGTTTTGAATAGCTGCATGATCAGATTTTCTTTTTTGAAAGATCATCTTGGTTGCAGTGTGGATAGTGAATTAAATATAGTCGAGTCTAGAAGTAGAAAGTCCAGTATGAAGTTTACTATAGGAGTTCAAGAGAGAGATGATGAGAGCTAGTGTGGTAGAAACTGCGGTGCTCTGCCCAGATCGCCTTTCATCAAGTGGGGGGCCTCATCCCCAGCAGTGACTATGGATGCTGATAACTCACAGCTGCCCCTTTCTCCAGAGAAGCACCCACAGCTGACTGCAGCTACCCTACCCAGAAAACAATCTGTGATGCGCCCCTGCCAACCACTGCCCTTTGTCAGTGACTGCTAGAGGTCTGCAAGGGATTGGCCCTCTTGCCTGAAGGGGGCATAATTCCTCTGTGTGGTTAATATTTCAAGTCCTTTACCTGTGGGTCAGGCCAGGCTAGACTTTACCTGAGACACATGATAGGTTCCTTTCCTTTCCCTGGTCTGCTTCTCTCCCTCCCTGATAGGTTTTTCTTAAAACTCATTACCTCAAGAGATCACGTACACCCAAAATCCTTGTTTGGATTCTCCTTCTAGGGAACCAGACCTAAGACAGCAAGTATTAACTGTTTATAAGGATGGCGATGCTTGATACACTGGACCAAGTAGAATTCGTATGATTGGCCACTAATTAGATGAATGAGAAGAAAGTGTAACGGGAGAAAAAGATCTGGAATGTTCTCTAATTCCAGCTTGGGTCTAAGGGTGTACTATTCATTCACTGAAATATAAAGGAATAGTTCTAGGGTGGATGAGGGTGGAGATAAGTAATTCGGTTTTGGATAGGCTGGGTTAGAGACACCCAGGACATCCAGGCAGAAATAAAGAAGACCATTAGAGGTTAGAGTTCAGAACAGGAAATCAGAGCTGGAGATGTAGATTTGGGAGTCAACAGCAAATAAATGAGTCACAATAGAGATCTTATGTTCACTATCCTGGCTTCATACTGGGAAAGTTATAGGATGCTATCCTATTGAATTTCCAATTTAACATCAGGGGTGGTAATCTAGTTCTCCAATTTAGTCCTTTTGGTCCATTGTTAGAATTCTTAGCTGGATAATCTTGACCTGGCTTTTTTTTTTTTTTTTTTTAATAATTTTGTTCCTGTTGTTTGTTCCTGTCATCATTAGGGCCAAATATAGTAAACGAATAATATAAAAATAACCACTTTGTTTACCATGAGTTATAGTCCCATCACTGATGTGTATTATGACCAAATGAAAAAAATAATGCAGAGTGTTTCTTAGTTGTTTTTTTCAGAGCCAGATGCGCCTAAGGTTCCATAATGAAGGCCATTAACATCCTGAATCTGAAGGAAAAATGATTTTTATGCAATTGATCACTAGTAGACATTTAGCCTCAGTCTCTATCCTCTCTCCCTCAAAAGTAAAGAGATCTGAGGATACAACTCAACTTTATGATGGAGGCCCGCCAAAGAAATTGCTTGGCAAAGCATCAACTGAACTGCAGCAAGGCCTGTGGAGAGTTTCCCAACAGGGGCAAGAGTTGGGCATGAAGCATGGGAGAAGACAGCAAAGAAACTAGTTCTCCTAACACATCTTCCAGAGTTCCTTACTGGTGTAATTTGAGGTAGGAAAAGGAAAATACATTTTTTACTCACTCAGCCATTGCTGAAGGCTTCCCCTCCAGCTACATGAGATATTGACACAGTTTTGTTGCTCTGTATTTGCAATTCAGCATTCTCTTAAGCGCACCATCATTTTCTAGTCCTTAAATGGAGATGAGTTTAGTGTTTAAGTAGACCACTGTGCCTAAGACCAGTTCATTTCTGTACCATTCCTTATTCAAACTACCTTTTTATTGGCAAAGCTAGCTGAGTTCCCGTTCTACAATTTACCAAGATCTTTTATTAGAAAATGTTTACTTTGTCTGGTACCTGAAAGGGAAATAAATTGAACTAAATTCAGAAAAAAAAAAAAAAAAGAAAATGTTAAGTTTAGTCTTGTTCACTGTATCCTAATAATGAAAACTTACTGAACAATAATATTGGAAACTGTCCATGGGCCTTATCTAAACTTATATTTGAAATGATAAATACCATAGCAAATAAATTTTTAACATTTTTGTTCCTGGCCATTCTATAAATTACAAAGAAATATGGTATGGTGAGTAATAGCACTTGTAGAGAAAAGCTCTGTTTCTGGAAATTTTGACAGTGAACTGAGATTTATGTGGCTACTCAATCATGTGAAAGGTGCATATAAATTTAATGGGCAAGGTTTCTCTCCTCCCCCCATTTTTCATAGCTACTATATATCTCCTTAAATATTAATACGGAAACAAAAATACTGTCTATTTATAAACCCTAAGCAATACCCAGGCTCCTTTTCAGGATACCTGGCACTCCTGTGATACATTCTCTTGAAATAAACATAATGCTGTATTTCAGTATTATATTAGCGAGCTGTGTTTTCCCCATTTTAGTAAGAGATCATTTATTAGTTTTTCTTCTTAATATTTTAGCAAGTTGGGGCGCCTGGGTGGCTCAGTGGGTTAAAGCCGCTGCCTTCGACTCAGGTCATGATCCCAGGGTCCTGGGATCGAGCCCCGCATCGGGCTCTCTGCTCAGCGGGGAGCCTGCTTCCTCCTCTCTCTCTACCTGCCTCTCTGCCTGCTTGTGATCTCTCTCTGTCAAATGAATAAATAAAATCTTTAAAAAAAAATATTTTAGCAAGTTGCCTTTAAAGAATGATTTCAAAAAAATATCCATAGGGGTGCCTGGGTGGCTCAGTTGTTAAGCATCTGCCTTCTTCTCAGGTCATGATCTCAGCGTCCTGGGATTGAGTCCCACATGGGGCTTCCTGCCTACTTCTCCCACTCCCACTCGCCCTCCTTGTGTTCCTCTCTCGCTGGCTGTGTCAAATAAATAAAATCTAAAAAAAAAAAAAAAATCCATATACTGTATATACACGTAAGGAATCCACCTTATCCTCCCAATTCACCAAGCTCAGAGAACATAGAGCCGAAACAATCTCTTGGTCTTCTTTACCATCCTCACTGTTCCTCCTCCATGTCTTCTAAATCTGACCCAGGAAGAGATAAGCCTCAAAATTTTTTTTCTTGAGTTGCAGTGGGATTTATCCTAGGGTCCTAAAGGCAGTTGTTACAGTTTGGTTTAGTGGAACCCGACTAGCTGGTTCTACTCTAACTGCCACTTAATAGCTGCAATAATAGCTGATCTTGAGGAAGATACTTAACTTCTGTGTGACTGAGTTTCCTCATCTGTAAAACGGGGATAACATATGTCTACCTTACAGAGAAATGAGCTAATTCTTACAAAGCATCTTAGAATAGTAGCTGTCGCACAGTAAGTTTGGAGTATTAGCCACTACTAGTGCTATCATGGACCTCAGTCCATGGTGGCGAATCAGTTTGTTGGACTTTAGAAATCTGGCCAAAACACAATGAACAAGAAGGAAGTTTGGAGAGGAAAGGCCGGCTTTCTAATTCGGCCTCCTATTTTTTTTTTTTTTAAGATTTTATTTATTTATTTGACAGACAGAGATCACAAGTACGCAGAGAGGCAGGCAGAGAGAGAGAGAGAGAGGAGGAAGCAGGCTCCCCGCCGAGCAGAGAGCCCGATGCGGGGCTCGATCCCAGGACCCTGGGATCATGACCTGAGCCGAAGGCAGAGGCTTTAACCCACTGAGCCACCCAGGCGCCCCGGCCTCCTATTTAAAGCAAATCTGAGTGCAGTCAAGAAACAGGGCAGATAGTAGGAACGCCGCCTGCAAAACAGACTGCAAGCTGGAAAACGTACAGCGAAACCGCGGACACCCCCGCCAGAACCGAGACAAACCCCTAGCAGCCAGACTTGAGGGTGAAAGTGGTCCCTTCCGGGCAAGGGGCGGAAGTGGTCCGGACACGCCCAGGAATGAACTATCAGTCCCGGGAGGCGCCCCCCGGGGACCAATCGCTCTCGGGTTCCGCCTTCAGGGGGTGGGAGAACCGGGACGTCACGCACCTTGGGCGGGGCCTCTGCGCCTCGCATCCTGCTCAGGTAGGCGAGCCACAGTCAGCCAGACGAGGGTGAGAGCGGGGTAAGGTTCGGAACCCGGCGTGGGTAGAAGCGGGAAAGAGGTGAGATATGAATGTCGGAGATGAGAAATAGGAAGCGATAGGGAAGAAAGAGATAGTGGGAGCTTGAGAGGGGCTGAAGAAATGGGGACAGGAAGGGAGAGATGTAGGGGGAGCGGCGCGGTAAGGGGACTTAAGGACAAGGAAGGGAGAGTGCGAGAGGGACGCTGAATGGGTAAAGGGAAGAATAGGATAACCCACCCGAGTATGGGTAGCCTAGGGGTTCAAGCTGAGGAGGCAGCAAAGCAAAGCCTGGGAGTGTGTCGGGAGTCCGCAGTCGCCTGGACATCTGATCACCAATTTAGCGCCCCGTTTGCATCAAACTGACGCGTGCACATTAATTTGAGTGCAGAGGTGATTTCTGGTCCTTGAAGAGGTGACTGATACACGGAATTTTCCTTAGCCCCACTGAGTGGGACTGTCATTCTTATCAAAGGACTGGGCCTAGACAACCAGATAAGCAGATTCATCCTCTAAATTACTGCAAGATCACCTGCACATCCTCCAGTTTGGAGAAAGGCATCTCTCTTCTTACCTCTGCCTTTACAGGATATCTGGCACTTTGACTTATGTGACACATTTTCTTGACGTGAACTCCCTGAAGACAGTTTCTACTAAATTTTCTGCTGCCTTTCTGATAACATTTCTTTCATCAACTTTCATGTTATTTTCTGTAGTAGTCCTCCTTCCATCCCACTGCCACCTAAAAAGCCTAGCCTTGATCTCTAGACTTGTAGACTTGTAGACTGGTAAAGCAGGAATGGGCCTTCTGAGATAATGTAATAGGGATGTGTCATTTTTAGGTAAAACAACAACAACAACAAAACCCACAAAACCCTGAGACTCATGAAGTGAGTGAAAGTGATATGTATTGAGACCTTAGTAAGTACTAGATACTGTGCAGCTTACATGTTCTTCAAAAACCTAGGGTGTAGGTGCTTTTGCCCCCTTTTTACAAATGAAAGAATAGGCTAAGAGTGATTAACTTCCTAATTTGTGCTAGAGCTGGAATCTGATCTCAGGAAATCTGACTTTAAAACCCATCTGCTTAAATAATTGAGTAAAAAGAAATATTAGATAGTGGTAGGACTGTGATACCAATTCAGTTGAATGCTTTTTTTTTTTTCTTTCAGCCACACCACAGTTTCCATTTAAGTCTAAAGCTTTTTTTTTTTTTTGCAGTTTCAGTTATCTATACTGTATATGAATGGCATATAAATCTACTTCACTACCTTGAGTTTCTTCTGTCAGATTGCTTCTATAAAACACTTCAGTTTCAAGAAAAAATTATATTTTGAGGTCCCTGCTAAGTTAGGGAATGCTGACTTTACAGCTCTGACTATAGTAGTAGATTTTTCCATGGCTACTGTGGAATAGGCAATTAGGCAGGGGTGGGAGGAAGTTGAGAAATACAGCTGGAAATTATTGGAATGATAGCTGTTAGCACTTCAGGGCTTACGCTATTGCCTTTCCCTCAACTCAAGGCCTCAACTCAACTCAACTCAACTCAACTCAAGAGTTTTAGGTGTGGCTTGGGCAAGCTCTAAACCTAGAAATAATCATCTTATACTCTAGGTACAACTTCTGCTTACTATATCATGAGGCTGGAGCTGCTCATCTTCCATTACCATTTTTCTTTCATGTGCAACTCTCGACACAATGAGCAGTGCCATAATTTCTGTTATCTCATGAAATTATGCAATAATCCCAAATCCTTATCACATAGAATTTCTTTTCCTTGCTATTCATTGCCTTCTTATTTATTTATTTATTTATTTATTTATTTATTTTTAAATTTATTTGACAGACAGAGATCACAAGTAGGCAGAAAGGCAGACAGAGAGAGAGGGGGAAGCAGGCTCCCCGCTGAGCAGAGAGCCCGATGCGGGGCTCAATCCCAGGACCCTGGGATCATGACCTGAGCCGAAGGCAGAGGCTTAACCCACTGAGCCACCCAGGTGCCCCTGCCTTCTTTTTTAAAAGACTTTATTTATTTGAGAGAGTGGGAGAACACAAGCCGGGGATATATACACCACAATTTGTTTATCCATTCATCTATTAAAGAACATTTGGACTGTTTCTACCTTTTGGCCATTGTGAGTAATGCTGACATGAATATATGCACATATGTGTACTTGATTGAGCCCCTGTTTTCAATTCTTCCACCCATACACCTACGAATGGGATTGCTGGGTCATATGGTTAAGTCTATGTTGAACTTTTTGAGGAACCATCAAACTGTTTTTCGTAGCAGTTGCCCAATGTTACATTTCCACCAGCAGTATACAAGGGTTCCAATTTCTCCTTATTTTCATCAAAATTTATTTTCCATTTTAAAAATAGTCATACTAGTGGGCTTAGAGTGGTATCTCATTGTGGTTTTCATTTGCATTTCCCTAGTGACCAGTGATGTTGAGCATCTCTTCCTGTTTAGCTAACCAGTAGCATCAGTTTATCCCTAAAGACTCCAATCCCCATCTCAAAATACTTTCTTGCTGTGTCCACCATCCCACAACTGTTATTTTGTTCAGTCCTAATCAAGGGGTAGTGTTGAAAAACCTGCCTTAAACCAGGCGTCAACACCTCACGAATATCTCAACTTTGCCCTACCCCTCTGAGAGGCTACTAGTAGATTGTCAAGTTAGCACTTATTCCCTCAAGTAAGAATAAACTCAGCTTCGTTTTATCAACAGGTTTTTTAGCAATGTTTGGTGAAGCCAAACTCATCACTTCTTACAAAGTAGTACAGAAAACCCCACCAGAGAGGAAAGTGGAAGGAAAAGGATAAAAAAGTTTAAAAAGATCAATTCAGGAAACCTATTAGCCAATTTACAGGAACTCCAAACAAAAGGAGAACAGGGAAAATAGAAAAACATCAAAGAAGTAATTCCAGGAAGTTTCCCAGAACTGAAGGACATACATTTCCAGAATAGAAGGCATGATGAATTAAAGGAGACTCATACCAAAGTTAAAATCAAGATTGTAAAATTTCAGAAAAAGAGGAATCTAAGGCAAAGGGGAAAATTCTTGGTTGCCTGCAGACTAAGATTATTGCCACCAGATGACAGTATTGCCTCAAAGGCTCTATTCCTAAAATGGTGTTTTTCTTTTAGGATTTCTCCAGTTCTTTCAGAAGCTTTAGAAAAGAGGTAGGCTTGGTTTGGATTATTTCCATCTAGTCATGCTCTATCAGAGCTGTCACTCCTGATTTCTTCCTAAAAGGCACTCCTAAAAGGTTGCCATACAATCTGCCTGAAGGAAGAAAAAAGATTCAATTATCTTTTAGGAATTGGTTCATGAGGCTCTGAGGGGAAAAAAGACTTTTAAGAGAATGGACTCCGAAGTATGATTGTCTGTTTTACAGGGGAGGACTCCTGCTATGCAGGGATTCTACAAAGCATTCATGCATTCATTCTCTCAACAAGTTTTATTGATGCCTACTATATGCTAGGCATTAGCAATAACACAGGAAAGAAAATCAGACATGATCTTTGTCTTTGGGGAGCTTACATTCTGAGGGGAGAAATATAAAAAAAAAAAACAAGTGAAGCTAAAATCACATATCTATCTGAGGAATTTGATAGAGGTCAAGGTGAAAGAAAGCACCAATTGTGTAGGTGGGAGTTACAGATGACTTGGATTAGGGTGGTATTAGGAGAAAGAGAAGTAGATGAATTCAAGATGGATTGGAGGTAGAATTGACAGGACTTGGTCATTGGATATGGGAGGTCAGAGAGCAGATGTATTAACACCTCTGGGTTGAGCACGTGGCTGGGTGCATGGGTTGGCATTTTCTTAGGTGGAGAAGACCTGAGGAAAGAGAGGATTTGGAGGATAGAATGGTAGATAAGAATCAAGATTTCAGTGAAAAATGTTTGTTTGTTTTTTTAAGATTTTATTTATTTATTTGACAGAGAGAGAGAGAGAGAGTACAAGCAGGGGAAGCAGCAGAGGGAGAGAGTGAAGCAGGCTCTCCACTGAGCAGGGAGCCTGGGTCAAGGCTTGAACCCTGAACCCTGGGAGCATGATCTGAGTGGAAGGCAGATGCTTAATCAACTGAGCCACCCAAGCGCCCTCAGTGAAAAATATTAATTAAATTGCTCCTCCCCAGGTACTTAGGTTCTGGTGGATGTCACCTAACCTGGCTAGGATTAAGTTTGCACCAGTCTACTGCCCAATAGAATGGCTCAGACTGGTATATTTGCTTTAAATTACCTTACAGATGGCATTCACTTAAAAATTGCTGTTAAATCACTCATTCTACTGACCAATAGCAAAATCTGCTTAAATTTTCAGTGTTGTTCTTGTTGTTGTTGTTGCTGTTTTTCTGAGCTGGGCGTTTGAGAGTTAAAGAGAACAAGGCAGGGGTGCCTGGCTGGCTCAGTCAGTAGAACATATGACACCTGATCTTGGGGTTGTGAGTTTGAGCCCCATGTTGGGTGTAGAGATTATTTAAAGATAAAATCTTTAAAAAAAAAAAAAAAGGACAGAGCACCTTTTACATTTTATTTTTTGTACTCCATTCATAAGGGGGACACAATCTAAAAGAAACTTCTAGAAATGCAAGATGGATTTTTTTATGGATCTTCTCAAGTTGCTATGTACAGGTAAGATCCTGAGTGTGACTCGGAGATGACAGAGATGAAAACTTCTTCCCTTGACTCTGAAGATAGAGACTATGTTTTGTCCCCAACATAGTGCCTGATACATAGGTACTCAATAAATACGTGTTGAAATAAGGCCTCTCCATCTGGATTGTTTTCCAGGCTTCAGCCCTCAGTTGAACTCTCCATAGGACCTGAAATACCTCATATTATCTACTTCCAAAAAAGCTGTTACATAACCTGTGAGCCCGGAGCAGGTACCTCTCCAAACTTCACATGGGTTTAGACCCTATCACCGGATGTGTTAGAAAAAGGGAGGTGCCCCACTGCACAGGAATATTTTGCCATCATTGCCACAGTGTTAAGGCAAAGTTTAAAATCAACTTAGCCCTCAATATCAGTGTTTTCATTTGTATCCTGGAGGTTGAGTATTCTGTACTATAATCATAATCAACAGGTACCCCACTCGTCTTCTTTGATTCACTCTTTGCATTTTCTCTGCACCTGTTTGCTTGCACCTTTGGACTGTGCTTTTTTTGAAGGTAAGAATTATATCTTTTTAAACTTTGACACATTGTAGAACAGTGCTATTTTATAGTCTTGGTAATGCTATGTATGAAGGAATGGCCTAGGAGAGCTTTAGCTCCCCCTACCAGTTTTCACAAACCCTGCAACCCTCCTTTGGAATCATAATTAATATATAAAAAGAGAAAAGTTTATGAATTACAAATAAAAGCATTTTTAGAAAACACATTATTTTTATCATTGTGTAGTGTGCAATCTAAGTAAAAACAGCGTGCTGGAAATGCAGGAGTAACATGAAGTTTAGACAAGTCCTGTAGCTTCCTCTTCCCACCAGATTGTTACTCCTACGCATTTCCAGGGTAAAGAAATCTGACACTCCCAATGCTCAAGATTGTTAACAGCTGTTGTTAAAAGAATGGGTGCCAGTGCCTGGCAAAGGATGTAGCATTCCCCTGAGAGCTGAGTCTCTCATTCTTTGTCTTTCCTTCTCCTGTTAGGTTATATTGTCTTTGTGCTGTGGCCTGTATTCTGGGTTTGCAGAGGATTCTGTTCTTATTCATCTTTACATGTGTGATTCTGATCCAAAGTTTTTTAGGGAGTAAATTCTTTGGGAAGTGACATGTCTAAGTACTATGAAAAGTCCCCCTTGAACATTTTGCGTGAAATGTTAAAGGAAAAAGTCAGACTGCCATCTGGAAGTCAGACTCTGTTGCAAGTTCTTTCAAAGCAATGCAGATACGAGATATTTAAACTAAAATTCTGGGAAGTTTTTTATGTACCAAGTTTTGGTTCAAAGCATTTGGGGAAGGTAGTTTGGAAACATCATAGCACGTTTATACCTCAATCTAAATAATAAAATGTGTAAAATAGTTTTCCTATATATTACTTTCCTTCATTTCAGAAGACTTTTCTAGGGGTGCCTGGGCGGCTCAGTCGGTTGAATGTCCGACTCTTGGTTTCAGCTCAGGTTGCGATCGTGGATGCTACATTTTGGGGTAATTTGCTATGCAGCAATAGGTAACTACTACACTGACCTAGTTAGATATTTAAACATAAAGTTACAATGATAAAAACAGTTTGGTATATTATGCAGAAATCTACAGTTAAATGGAACAGTATTGAGAGTCTAAAAATTGAAAATGTGTAGGAAAATTTTGTGTATGATTCAGGCATCATTCCAGATCAGTGCAGAAAATATTAAGTAAATAAATGACATTGGAATAATTGCATAGACACTTAGAACCTTGCTTTATTTCAAATTCCACTTCTTTGTTGCTGACATACAACAAGGGAAGTGTTGGGCTTTTGTATATAAATCTTGTATCTGTTATTTAATTTCTTGACAGTTTCAGGAGTTTTTCTGTTGATTCTTTCAGATTTTCTACATAGCAATCACTTTGTGAACAAATACAGTTTTATTTCTTCCTTCCCAATTTGTTTATGTTCTTTTTTCTTTTCTCGCCTTAGTGCATTAGCAAGAACTCCCAGAGTGGTGTCCAGAGAAAAGGAGTGGTGAAAAGGGACATCCTTGCCTTGTTCCTAATCTTAGTGGGAAAGCTTCTAGTTCTCACCATTAAGTGTGATGTTAGTTGTAGGTTTCTGTAGATGTTCTTTATCTTCGAGGAAGTTGAGGAAGCTTTTCTCTATTCCTAGTTTTCTGATAGATTTTATCAGGAATGGGTGTGGGATTTGTCAAATGCTTTTTCTGCATCTATCGATATGATCATGTGGTTTTCTTTAGGTTGTTAATGTGATGGATTACATAACTGATTTTCAAATGTTGAACCAACCTTGCATGTCTGGGATAAATCCCATTTGGTCATGGCAGATAATTCTCTTTATACATTATTTGATTTGGGTTACTAATATTTTGTTAAATATTTTTATATCTATATTCATGAGAATCTGTCTGTAATTTTCTTTTCTAATAATGTCTTTGATTTTGGTATCAGGGTAATTCTGACCTCACAGAATCAGTTAGGAAGTATTCTCTCTGCTTCTATTTTCAGCGTGAGATTATGGAGAATTGGTGTAATTTCTGCCTTAAATGTTTGGTAGGATTCACCAGGGAACCCATCTGGGCATAATGTTTTTTTAAAACAAATTAGAAAAAAAACTCCACATTTAACTGAAATAAGATGAAATAAAAATTCACTTATTTAAACTTATTAGATTTAAATGAAACTGATTTTTCCCACTAAAAATAATAGTCATATTTTCTATATTAAGCCTGGATAAGCCACAAAACGCTTATTTTTGTAAGTTTTCTAGGTCAAGATGAGGAAGTAGATACAGTCACAGAAAAAGAAGAAAACAGATCAGTTCTCAGAATCCATGGTCTCTGAATGTAGTTTGATCATGAAACAGAAGTGTTTAATATATACCTACTCAAAAGTTTAAGACTTAGGAAGATGTAGCTTAACAAAGTAATAAATAGCAACAACAAGTTATAGAACAAGAATGATAGGGCCTCCCATTTGAACTTCAACTATAACTTCTTCCTTTAGGTTCACATGATAAAGACAAAACCTGTACTGACACTCTTGTTTAATGAGCTCACAGTTTCTCTCTGATACTTCCATTAACTGTGCATTACAAATATTTAACAGTATACCTAAAACCCCAACTAGTCAAAGGTCAGTTGTGAGATTCATTGTAACATTTAATAAAATCTATTCTTTCCTCATACTCCTTCTCAAAATTTATTCCTTTCAAGAAGTGATAACTCAATACAGCTGGAGCCACAGTGAGAATAAATGCCATATCCAAAATGACTTTAAACATTTCTAGAGTGCCAGAACCAGAGATCATGCAGAAATGAAACTTCGTACTTGCGATACTTTCTTCTGGAAGAACAGATAAATCTTCAAGGTGTGAGTATTTGTGGTTGTTTATAGAG
This sequence comes from Lutra lutra, assembly GCF_902655055.1. Taxonomy (NCBI): domain Eukaryota; kingdom Metazoa; phylum Chordata; class Mammalia; order Carnivora; family Mustelidae; genus Lutra; species Lutra lutra. Next base: position 64,300,054 of record NC_062284.1, read on the forward strand.
ATTATCAGTGGCTAAAGTATTCAATAAGAGATGTATAGTCAAAGATATTCAGTGATTAAGTGAACTGTATATACTTTACACCTTTTCCACCAAATATTAAGTAAAGGAGAAAACCTTTTTTTTTTTTTTCTTTTTTTAATTTTACTTATTGGGTGCCTGGGTGGCTCAATTGGTGAGCGTCTGCCTTCAGTTCGGGTCATGATTCCAGGGTCCTGGGATTGAGTCTCATGTTGGGCTCCCTGCTTTGCAGGGAGTCTGCTTCTCCCTCTTCCTCTGCCCCCCCTTCCTGCTTATGTTCTCTCTCTCTCAAATAAATAAATAAAAATCTTAAAAAAAAAAAGATTTTGTTTATTTGAGCGAGAGAAAGACAGCATAAGCAGAAAGGGAGAGGGTCAGAGGCAGAACCAGGCTTCCTGCCTTGAGCAGGAAGCCTGACCCAGGGCTCCATCCCAGGACCTAGGATCATGACCTGAGCCAGAAGCAGAAGCTAAACTGACTTAACCCCCAGGCGCCCTATTTTTTAACATTCTCTTCAGTACTTTTTATGGTTTACAAATTACCTGTAGGAAGCACTGACTTGTTTGTGTAGAGTTTGATATGTGTATCTACCATTAAATCCAGATCATATTTATATGCGTTTATGTTAAGCAAAACCAAGTTACTTGACCTTCCTTCTGTCCGTCTTCCTCAGGAATTCCTTTGAGATGCTTTGGGCATTTTCAGAGCACTCATTCTCAAATTTCATTACAGGAAGAATACACAAAACTTTCAGCCATGCATAAGCATTAGGGAGAAACTTGGAGTCAGGCTGATGGAGGGCTTCCTAAGTAGAGGCTGGGAGCTCTACCTCTTTCCTTCTGTGTTTCTACTTAATTTTCTACCACTGAAGCTGGGCTGAGAGTGTGTCAGGTTTGGCTAAGTCACTTCTGTACAAGTCAACATGGTGTTTCTCTGATATGTTGAATTTGAGTTGTCCTGTGACAGTACCAGAGATCAGGGTTTACAAGCTTTGGGGGTATGTTCTGAGACTGTATCTTTAAGTTCCCTGAGTAATGTCTTCCACTGTTTGAACACTTCAGCATCCTTCATAGTAATTCTCAGAGATTAGTTGAGATTCCAGGTTAGCTTGCTGTGGAATTTTTCAGGGAGTTTTGTTTGAATATCCAGTTGGCTATCAGACTTATGGCTTCCTCAAACCAAAAGTCCATGAAAAGCTTTAACATTTTCCTTACCTCGTTAGTGAATGCAGCACTGCAGTGGAGCGCTAGCTGCAAAGAAAAATACAAGATGTGTCCTGTGGGGATTTTGTCCAAGGGCTCTTATGAAAGGTAGGACTTTTTTGCAAAGGATCATAGGATATTTTTAAGAATAACAGTGACAAAAATAAAATAAAAATCTGTTGATAGCACAGCAGAGGGACAGATTCTTAGCTAGCCATAATTACTCCATCTAATATATTTGTTTCTACTGGGGGCAGTTTTATCCCTAGAGGACTTCTGGCAACATCTGGAGACATTTCTGATTGTCATGACTTGAGATGGAGGGCACCCCTGGCATCTAGGGGCAGAAACCAAGGATGTTGCTAACCATTCTACAGTGTAGAGGATAGCCCCACAACAAAGAATTATGTCAAACATGCCATCTGAATGTCACTCATGCCTAAGTTGTAAGAAATCTTGTTTTAACCTAATAGTTTGATTCTTCAACTTGCAGTTGATGTCCCACATATGGGTAGTTTGTCTATATACTTGTTGTTTGTTAAGGCTGGCAAAGTGTAGAATATTGCTAGATAACAGCTAGTTGCAGGGATTTAACCATGGGAGGCTAATAAGGGTAATTACTGGGCATGAGACCTGTCAGCTACAGCGAGTGAGTGCAAGAATGAATCCATAATTTCAGGAAACAATATCATCTTTTTTTTTTTAAGCAATATCGTCTTTTAATGGCTTCCTTCCTGTGACGTTATGAATTATAATAAGAAATATGTATTTGGTCTTTGTCCTGTTCCTAAGACAAAACTTCTAAAACCCTAGGAATTTAAGTGATGAGAGAGAGAAAATGGTGCCTCTTGTTATGTTAATGAGGTGGCTTTTGGAATGCCCCTGGGTCATCCAAGAATGGGGCCATATTTCCTGAAGAACATACAGGTTGGTAGTTGAATTGATCTGCAAAGGCTGATGATTTCATCAGTTTTGCCCCTGTCATGAAGTCTCCATAAACACCTGAAAATGGACAGAATCTGGACAGCTTCCAGGTTGGTAAACACAAGGAGGTGCTGGGAGAGAAGCACACCCAGGCTGGGCATGGAAGTTCTGTGTCCCTTGCCATATACCTTGCCCTAAACATCTCTTCTATCTGGGTGTTCATCTGTATCCTTTTTCATATCCTTTTATAATAAACTGGTAAATGTATGTAAATGTTTCCCTGAGTTCTATGAGCTGCTCCAGCTAATAAGTTGAATCTGAAAGGGTAGAGGTTAGGAGAACCTTTGATTTATAGCCAGTTGCTAAGAAGCACAGCTAACAACCTGGACTTGGCAACTGGCCTGACATCCAGTGAGTGGATCTCTGGAACCTCCAATCAATAGCTGGTTGGTCAGAAGCACAGGTGTTAACCTCAGCTTGTAATTGGCTTCTGAAGTAGAGAGTGGTCTTTTGGGATTGAGTGCTGTGCCTTTGAAATCGGATGTTCTCTCCAGGTAGATAATTCAGAATTGAGTCAAACTGTAGAACACCTATCTGGTGTCCTGAGCATTGCTTGGTGGTGCGGGGGGAGACCTCCTCCATACACATGCTGGCATTGGTCTTAGAACCATTTTATTTCCCTAGAAAACTCCAGAAGTATCCCCGGTGAATTTTTAACTTCTCTTATAAATGCTCGTTCTATGTTGTTGGCTTGAGATTGTACCCTTCCCTTATACCTGGATTTTGTCTCTTCTGTGCCAGACTTGATTTTATTTGTGCCTCAGAGTGATGCTTTCACGTTGGCTTTAACCTATACACTCTGTACATCTTAGGACAACCCTGACACAATACCATATCCAACACAGTCTCCAGGGCCTAGCTAATTTGGGGTGGGGTGAGGGTAGAGTTTAAGCACTTATAACCAAATTGTTAGCAAATTATTAATCCATATATCTCTAAAGTTCAGCATTAGTGAATACCTTGTAGGATAGATTTTATAGTAATTTACTTGCAACTAGAGTATAGTCTATATTAAAGTTAGAAAGCTTTTCTAGTACTGACTAGCTATTTAAATTTTGTTTTAGTATTCCATACAAGGTGTCTGTGACCATAGCTCAGTGGAGCATTCAGCATTCTACACATACACAGAAATGGGTTTGGCCAGTTGGACTAAATTAGCTGATCCCAATTGTTTACTATATTCAACCAGATAAATGTTTAATCATAAGTTGGTAACTAGTCCCAGATTTGTTTTATCAGCCAGCCATAAAACCACTGTCATAGGACAATTCCAAATAGATTGGCAGCTATGTTTCATGTATTACTCCAGAATGTTTACATTATACATATGAAAAAGATATTACAAGTTTGTTTTGATTTATCTTACAAGCATACATTTTTTAAAAAGGCATAAATATTTTCAATTGAGTTTGTTAACTCCGGCTTTATTTTCTGAGATTTTTTTTAGCCTTCCACCTGTGATCTTAAAAGTTTTTTAGTCATCCTCTCTCCTAGTTACCTGTTGTTGCATAACAAACCACCTCCAAATCTAGCAACATGAAAACAGCAGTTTTACTGTCCTCAAAGAATTCTGATAAGGGCATGGTGGGGATATTGTCTTTGTTGTACTCTTTCCACGGCTTTAGCCAGGAAGACTCAGTGTTGAGTGGTGACTTGAACAGCTGGGAACTGGAATCATGAGAAGACTTCTTCACTCACATGCCAGCACCTGGGCTAGGATGACACAAAAGCTAGACTCAGCTGGAGCCGTTGACTAGATCACTTACCTAGGGCCAATCTTTCTGTCTGGCTTGGGCTTCTTACTGGGTGGTGGCTAAGTTCCAAGAGGGAACTATCTGAGTGTTGAGTGTTACCGGAGACCCGGGTAGACGCTGTAGGGCCTTTTATGACCTACTTTCAGAAGTCACATGACATTTCTTCCATACTCTGCAATAGAGAGGAGTGAACTGTGGCCTCCTGCCAAATCCAGCCCGCCACCTGTCATAAATAAAGTGTTATTGAAACATAGCCATGTCCGTTCCTTTGCATTTCATCTGTGGCCACTTTTATGCTATGATGCAGACTTGAATAGTTGCAACAGAGACTGTATGGTCTGCAAAGCCTAAGATATTAACTATCTGGCCCTTTACAGAAAAGATTTGCTGAGCCCTGCTCTATCAGCTAAAGCAATCACACCTTCTCAGTGTCAGTGTGAACCCCACTCTTGGTGGGAGGTAAATCAAAGAAAGTACAGTCTTTTTTGAAAATTACCGTAACACCTATTTACCTCTCAAGTTTTTTTTTTTTTTTTAAGATTTTATTTATTTATTTGAGAGAGAGAGGGAGAACACAGAGGTAGAGGGAAAGGGAGGAGCAGACTCCCAAGGAGCAGAGAGCCCAATGCAGGGCTTGATTCTGGGACTCTAAGATCACCACCCAAGCCGAATGCAATTGCCCGACTGAGTGAACCACCCAGGTGTCCACCTCTCAGATTTTTTTTATGTGTAATTTTAGAAATACTTTTATCCAGATGTTGATGGGGAGGGGAATTAAGAGGAAGAGAATGTAACTTCCAACAAGTCATACATTTATTACAAGAACTGAATACTAATAAAGATTTTTTTTTTGGTAAACACATTTTGCCATAAGGGAAAAATAAAACGAAAACATATTCCAAAAACTAGCTTTGCTTTATCCTTCTATTTTAGATCCTTCTATTTAGATTTTTCTTTTATTATGGTTAAATATACATAACATAAAATTTGCCATTTTAACCATTTAGGTATACAGTTCAGCGGCATTAAATACAGCTGACTCTTGAACAACATAGGTTTGAACTGCATGGGTCCAGTTATACTTACAACATTACAGTATAGCACTATAGATTTATTTTCTCTTATGATTTAAAAAAATTTTTATTTAATTTATTTAAATTCAATTTAATTATCATATACTATATTATTAATTTCAGAGGTTACCTCTTTTTTTTTCCTAAGGCTTTATTTATTTATTTATTTGACAGAGACACAGCAAGTGAGAGAGAACACAAGCAGGGGGAGTGGGAGAGGCAGGCTTCCCACTGAGCAGGGAGCCCGATGCAGGGCTTGATGCGGGGTTTGATGTGGGGCTCCATCCCAGGACTCTGGGATCATGACCTGAACCGAAGGTAGACGCCTAATGACTGAGCTACCCAGGCATTCCCAGAGGGTTACCTCTTAGATTTTAATCCTTGTTTGGATTTTAATTTTGTAAGCTACTTAAAATAGCCCTTCTCACTATGTGAATGCATGCTGAAATTCTGTAAGAACAAATTAAAAAGTGGGAGTCAACCATGTTATTTCAAGTTTTATTCTTTTGAAAACTTGCCTGTGTCAGCTCTTGTGGGTAAATATTTTGCTGTTAATTTTTTCAAAAGAAAGGTTAGATGGGTTAACCCATGTTCACAGAGTTAATGCAAGGATAAAGAAGAATAAACTTCTTTAAAAAAAATACAGAAAGATGGGACGCCTGGGTGGCTCAGTTGGTTAAGCAGCTGCCTTTGGCTCAGGTCATGATCCCAGCGTCCTGGGATCGAGTCCCACATCGGGCTCCTTGCTTGGCGGGGAGCCTGCTTCTCCCTCTGCCTCTGCCTGCCATTCTGTCTGCCTGTGCTCGCTCGCTCTCCTCTCTCTCTGACAAATAAATAAAATCTTAAAAAAAAAAAAATACAGAAAGAAAGAAGAGAGAGAGATGGTAAACAGTTGTCCAAACAGTTAAGCTTCACTTGGTCAATGAGTTTCAGGTTTTAGAAATCACTATTTATGAAAAAATTTTTATTTAAATATGCCATATTAGTACCATTTTAATTAACCCTGATTTCCTCATCTATGGAATGAAAGGGTTGGGTAGTCAGTGGTTCTCAACCCTGGCTGCATATTCAAATCCTGGGGGGGCCCAGGTCCTTATCTTAGATAAGTAAATCAAATGTCTGGAGGTTGGGCCCCCTCAGGTTTTAAAAGTTCCTCAGGTTATTTTCATATATACCCAGCACAGAGTAAGAGGTGGTTAGGTAACTGTGGGTTCCTTTACAGACGGTAATATTTTCTTGTTCTGTGGTTGTAAATGGGGAAATGGAAATGGAAAGTTTCCCCATAATTTTTTGCTTATGCTAATTGAGAAAATTATTTGGGATGGAAGTTGTACATTTTAATATGACAACCAGCATGATTTAATATCTCACAGCCATTTGGACTTGCTGATTTAGCATTAACCTAAGTCAGATATTTTAATTTTCACCTATCTTTGACTAATTATCCATCATTTCACACTACTGAGGCCGATTTTCTGTTTGTTTGTTAAAGAACATGCTAGTATGACACCTCTTTTCAGAATGAGATCGAACACATCTGCAAGTATATATTAACAATGTTTCTCCGGGTGCCTGGGTGGCTCAGTGGGTTAAGCCTCTGCCTTCGGCTCAGGTCATGATCCCAGGGTCCTGGGATCGAGCCCCACGTCGGGCTCTCTGCTCAGCAGGGAGCCTGCTTCCCCTCCTCTCTCTCTCTCTCTCTCTCTGCCTACTTGTGATCTCTCTCTCTGTCAAATAAATAAATAAAATCTTAAAAAAAAAAACAATGTTTCTCAACTTTAAGTGTGCACATGAATCACATGGGAATCTTGTTAAAATGTAGGTTCTGATTCAGTAATTTTGGGGTGAGAATCTGACTTAAGAATCTGCATTTCTTTTTTTTTTTTAAGATTTTATTTATTTACTTGACAGAGATCACAGGTAGGCAGAGAGGCAGGCAGAGAGAGAGAGAGGAGGAAGCAGGCTTCTCACCGTGCAGAGAGCCCGACGCAGGGGTCGATCCCAGGACCCCAAGACCATGACCTGAGCTGAAGGCAGAGGCCTAACCCACTGAGTGTTGGAGGCCACGGCACGGTTGGAGTCGTGGATCAAACCAGGCCCTGACTTGTGTCTCCTTCAAAGTCCGGACACCTTGACAAGGTTAAGGACGGGAAAGTTGAGTAACACTGAGAAGGGGTCTGTGCTATGTGTCGTGAGCTCGCCTACGTGACTTCCCACACACTTTCCCTACAGAAGGGAACAATGTGGTCAGGGTCATGAATTCTTAGTTGGTCCTTGTTGTTCCTGTACCTCCCATAACCCACTCCCTGGTTGATTGTCTGGCTAATGGCATTAGCCGAGACTACCTGGCATCACGAGGTTTGCTTGTAGTTAATGTAAACTTGTTATAGAAACTGGCGGTCATCTGACTAGATACTGATGTATTACTCCTCCTATTGTGGTCTGCGTTATAAATGATTATAAGATGTGGAATAAAATCGGCACTGTTGGACGTCATCCTCAGTGTCCCTCCTGCCCCCGTCTCTTTGTCTCTTAATTTCTTTTCACCATCCTCTTACCCTCACGTTTTCCTGGTCGATTTGTCACGCTGGCCACCCAGGCACCCCAAGAATCTGTATTTCTAACAAGCTCCCAAATGATACCCAGGCTACCTGTCTATCATCCATGTGCTACCACTTGAATAGCAAGGTATTAAGATACCCATCCAGACTGGCCAATGGAACTCAGAACTGCAAATTCAATCTCATAATTAAGAAAAAGAATGAGGTCACAGGGAAAAGGGAAGGGGCGCTACAGTCACTTTACAATTCATTATACTATGCATAATGGTGCCTCTTTTTTATTTTTGAAAGAAATAACGTGCTGAGAACATTATAGAGCTCTGTTGCTGGTTCTTTCTGCAGGCTTTACCAATAATTATTTTCTTCAGCTATGTGTTTTCTGCCCTCTACGATATAGACCTCATGTGGTGGTAAATCCTACAGGTGAATTTAGTAGCTCATTTTAAGACAGTATAGTGTAGTGGTGATGCATTGAACTGGGAGTTGGAAGACCTGGGTTCCTGTCGTTATCACCTTTTGACCTTGTGACCTTAAATAGGTCACTTATTCTCCTTGAGCCTCAATCTTGTCTTTAAATCTGAGCTAATCATCCCTGCCATGTTAAGGTATTAAGAGGAACAAATGGGATGGTTGTGAAAGTGCTTTGTAAATTACAAAGTAACTTATAATGTGAGTTATTGTCTGCAGACTATTCTTTTCTTCATTCTTTTTTATTGAGGTATAATTGATGCACATTGTATTAGTTTCAGGTATATAACATAATAATTCAATATTTGTATGTATTGTGAAAGATCACCTCAATAAGTCTAGTTAACTTCCATCCACTACCTATAGTTGTAGAATTTTTTTTTCTTGTGATGAGAACTTTTAGGATGTATTCTCTTAGCAACTTTCAAATATCCAATATAGTATTATTAACTCTAGTTGCCATGTTGTACATAACATTCCCATGACTATTTTCTTTTCTTTTTTTTTTTTAAGATTTTATTTATTTATTTGACAGAGATGACAAGTAGGCAGACAGGCAGGCAGAGAGAGAAAGTGGGGGAAGCAGGCTCCCTGCTGAGCAGAGAGCCCAATACAGGGCTCCATCCCTCAACCCTGGGACCATGACCGGAGCCGAAGGCAGAGGCTTTAACCCACTGAGCCACCCAGGCGCCCCATCCCCCATGACTATTTTCTAACTGGCAGTTTGTACCTTCACTCCCTCCTCCTCCCATTTTTGGCAACCACCACACTGTTCTCTGTATCTTCCATGGAGTATTCTTGACCACAGACCCACATGGATGCTGTTAACCTTCAACTGTCTTTTCTAGTAGAAGGAGCATTAACAAGGTTTAGGTGGTAAATAAGGCACCTGGAGTTTTTCTCTGTCTCCTGGATTCCAAGAGAAAAAGTTTAAGAGCCATGGAAGAATCAGGTTTCTCTGATTCTTTCAGTGGACTCAATTTAGAGAAATTGTTAATACCATGTGTTTCCTTCACTCTCTAGAATGCTTGCTGCAGACCAATAATTTCCTATCATAATTATATATCAAAGAGACTTGATTTCATTACAATACGGGAATAAAACTATTAATTTAGAAAAAACTAATTCAGCCTCCGTGGTTAGATTAAAAACTCTATATGATTAGATAGTTAAATTCATAAATGACCCTAGGGTGAAAATCTGCAAGTAGAAAATAGAGTTAACTTTATGTGTTAATAGCAATGAAGCGGTTTTCCCTAAGCAAGTAGCCATCTCTGTGCTGGGGAACCTTAGGTAGGACCTGGGAAGGAACCCTATATGAAAACTCCAAGGGGATTAAACTAAAGCCAAAGAAAAACTAGTACCCATCCCATACCAGTGTATAGTTCTAGGGATTAATTTAAGTAGAAAGGAGAACATATTTTTATTGTGTTTATTTTGCCCAGGCCACAGTTCTGGGACCTTTAACAGCTTCGTCAAATGCCCAAACCACTTACTTCTTTCATTGAGGCTTTCAGAGCATTAGATTGGTGGCTGCTAATCTTGAATAAATCTGGTGACCTTTCTTAGTATACCTGATCATGTCCCTGAATACTCAAAGAGTTTTTTTCCTTCCTCAGCTGAAGAAGATACAGAGGAACAATGCTCCTTCTTGACTACCCCTATGATAGTTAATTCTGTGTCAACTTTGCTAGGCTATGGTGCCCCATTGTTTGGTCCAACATCAATCTAGATGTTGCTGTGAAGATGTTCTTTAGATGTGATTAACATTTAAATGAGTAGACATTGAGAAAAGCAGTTTACTTTCCATAATGTGGGTGGGCCTTGTCTAATCAGTTGAAGACCTTTAAAAACAAAGACTGAGGTTTTCTGAAGGAGAAGGAATTCTTCTCAAAGGGGCAACATAGACACTCAACCTGTTTCCAGCCTCCCCACCTGCCCTACAGATTTCAGATTTGCCAGCCCCCACATTGCATGAGCCAATCTCATTCTCTCCTCTCTCTCTCTATCAGTTCTGTTTTTCTGGAGAACCCTGACTAATACAACCTTTTTAATAAGAATGTTATTCCTAGTGAAATAAGTCAGACAGAAAAAGACATACTATATGATCTCACTTATATGGGGAATCTAAGATAAAGGAACCAATAGAAACAGAAAACAGATTGCTGGTTTGCTAGAGGCAGAGAATGCAGAGAATGAGTTGGGGATGGGGGGCAGGTAATGAGTGAAGGTGGTCAAAAGGTACAAACTTCCAGTCATAATATAAGTTCTGGGGATATCCTGTACAGCATGGTGACTATAGTTAACAACACTGTTATTGTATATTTGAAAGTTGCTAAGAGAGTAGATCTTAGAAGTTCTAATCACAAGAAAAAACATTTTGTAACGTGTAACTTGATGGATGTTAACTAAACTTACTGTGATAATCATTTTGGAATATATACATATAACAAATCATTGTGTTGTATACCTTAAATTAATACAATGTTATATATCAGTCATGTCTCAATAAAATGGAGGGGTGGGAAGGAAAGTTATTCCTGTATCTTTACTTTTAGCATTTTTTTCTTTAAAACTGGGATTGGGTTTTTAATTTACATTAATTACTTGCATTTATTTGCAAGCATTTCTTTATGGGTTAATGGCTTTTTTTAGTAATAGCTCTAACAGATTTCTATTGTGCAGCTTCTTTTTTAAAAAAGAACTTTATCATTCAGGGTGCCTGGTGGCTCAGTTGGCTAGGTACCTGACTCTTGATTTTGGCTCAGGTCATAATCTCAGGGTCATGAGATTCAGCCCTGTGTGGGTACCTCCATCTCCCACTCACGCTCTCCAAATAAATAAATAAATAAATAAACAAACAAACAAAATCTTAAAAAAAAAAAAACTTTATCACTCATCTTTTCCAGTAATATTTGAAAATTGTACTTAATAGTAAGTTAAAATATAAATACAAAGTGATTTCTTCATGCTTCTCTGCCACAATTTGTTTTAGATGGAACTCTTTTTTTTTTTTTTTTTTTTTAAAGATTTTGGGGCGCCTGGGTGGCTCAGTGGGTTAAAGCCTCTGCCTTCGGCTCAGGTCATGATCTCAGAGTCCTGGGATCGAGCCCCGCGTCAGGCTCTCTGCTCGGCGGGGAGCCTGCTTCCTCCTCTCTCTCTGCCTGCCTCTCTGCCTACTTGTGATCTCTCTGTCAAATAAATAAATAAAATCTTAAAAAAAAAAAAAAAAGACACCAAAGAGTACAAGATTGTTAGTAAGAATGACCACAGAATACAAGCGCTGACTTGTAAGGGAGAAGGTAGTGCTGTTAATAGTGATAAATTAACAATCATTTTAGAATTTCTCCTAATAAACTGGTAGGGTGGAGAACACAAGGCTACCTTAACTTCTCTTCTAATCTCCATCGTTGCCAGAAGCCTCAGTGGTGTCCCACTGGAAGAGCAGCTTTCCAAGACTGTCACGAATGCCTTCGCCACTAGTGCTTGTGTGACAAGGGGGTGCTTCTTTGGGTCTTGGTGATAGAAACACATATAAATATGATTAGTGCTTAAAGAATAAAAAGGAACTCACCCAGTTCCTAAGAGGGCAGAAAAAGTTGAGAAAAATCGGCAACATTTTTTTTGAGCACCCATCAAACACAAAACACCTTACTCAGGCTGTTGGGTGTAATCCCCACCACCACCAAAAAAGAGTAGAAAACATACGTCATATCCTCAAAGAAATTGCATAGGGGCTGATTTTTAAAAAGCAGAAGATACACCTACTGTTTAAAAACTCCTGGAGGTGGGTGCCTGGGTGGCTGTTGGTTTCCACTCAGGTTGAGATCTCTGTGCTGAGCATGGAGCCTGCTTGGGATTCTTTCACTCCCTCTCCCTCACTCCCAGTAAATAAATAAATAAATAACTCCCAGAGGGACTTAGATTCTGCATTCTGGCTATGGCAGAAGTTTGCCCCATTACCATAATTTTTTAGGAATCTTTTATGTCCTCACAGGAGATAAAGCCAACTCTGTTTCTTTCTCCAATACGAGCACCCCCCAGCACCTGTGACAACTATGTGCTCCGCACAGAACTTCTCCAGAGTTTGGTGTCTCAGAGTTCTCCTTAGCACTTGGTAGGAAAGTTGACCATTTGAGAGGAGAAAATAAAAGAAATGTGTGAAAATATTTCGATGTATTTAAATAAAGTGTATAAAAGGAGATGTGATGTCCAGCTTTGTGTTTTTCCTTCCTCCTTCCTACCAGCACAAGTTTGAATATTTATTATCCAGTTAGTAGAATTTGCAGATCCGAATAGAGGTTTCTTTGATTGGGGGAGCCTGGGTGGCACATCTGACTCTTGATTTCAGCTCAGGTCTAATCTCAGGGTCTTGAGATCAAGCCCCGAGCTGGGTTATGGAACCTGCTTAAGATGCTCTCTCACTTGAGGCAGCTGGGTGGCTCAGTCAGTTAAGCGTCTGCTTTCGGCTCAGATCATGATCCCAGGGGTCCTGGGATAGAGTTCCACATCAGGATCCTTGCTCAGCGAGAGCCTGCTTCTCCTTCTCCCTCTGCCTGCTGCTCCCTTGCTTGTGCCCTCTCTCTCTCTCTGACAAATAAAAATTAAACTTAAAAAAAAAAAAAAAAAAAACCTCTCTCTCCCTCTGTTCCCCCAGCCCAGCTCTAAAGTAAATAAATCTTAAGAAAAAAAGTTTCCTTGTCTGTCCAAAGGGTGATTATAGCTGGGGATTGGAAGCTTGGCATTTCCAGAGAGAGGAAGAGGTACAAAATCCCTTTTGTAGCTTTTAGACAGTGGTGAGAATTCTGTCCCTTTGTCTTTAAGCATATATTAACAGACTTCAACTTTTTCTTTCAGCATTTTATTCCAGAAAAAGAGAGGAATCAGGGAGGAGTCCAAAGTGTTTAGCTTGAGCCACTGAAAGGATGGAGTTAACCTTAACTAAATAAACAGAGGCAGACAGTCAGGGAAAAGCAAGTTTGGGGAAAAGATCAGGAGTTCAGTTTGGGATGTGTGAAAATCGAGATGCCTATTAGACATCCATGTAGAGACACTGAAGAGGCAGTTGGATCTATGAGTGTAGATAAGTCAGGGCTGGAAATAGAACTGGAAGCCATCTACACACATGAGACTCCCAAGGGAGAAAACGTGGATAGAGTGTAAGACAAAGAGAGCCAAGACTGAGCCCGGGAGCACGCCTGCCTTTAAAGTCAGAGAGGCAGGAGGAACCTGCTAGGACATTGAGGAACGATGGCCACTGAGGGCAGTGGCGAGCCAGGAGAGTAGGGTTGTCCGAAAGCAGGGACAATGTTTCAAGGAAGAAAAAGAAAGTGGTCTACTGTTGAGAACACTGCTGATGGGCAAGTGAGGCTAATGGAGATGTGCCTTTGATTTTACAAACAGGGAGACATTAGTAACTGTAACAAGAGCAATTTATGTGGAGAGGTGGGGATAGAAGCCCGAGTAAGTGGGTTCAGGAGAGAATGGAAGAGAAATTATAGGCGTGGGGATAGATGGTTATTGTGAGGACTTTTTCTGCAGTGGAAACAGAAATAGAGCAGTAAGCTAGAGACAAAAGTGAGGTCAGGAGTGCCATTGTTGTTTAAGTGGAAGCCATAAAACCATGTTTGTGTATTAATGGAAATGTCTCGTAGAGAAGGAAAAAAATATATCAGTGCTTTGGAGAGAAGGGAGAAATTGCTGGAGCAGTTCTCAGAATGTCTCACAAAACTTTGTGCCAAAGTTTGTTCTCATTCTCTGCACAATGAATGCCAGCAACTCTGGTTATAGAAATAGTTTCTGTAGGGACAGAGTAGAAAGCTATCTGAAAGCCTCCGTCTCTGTATCCTGGAGCCCAAGGACAGGGTGTGTGGACCTAAATGCTGAAAAAGCCTCAGCTTTGGCCCAAGGATACATATTTCTGGGCATCCACACAAACACCACCCAAACAGTATAGGTAGAATAAGACCTCACTAAACCAGATTTCATACCATTTGTGATCATCCAAAGGGACAAAATCAGAATTTTCCCTTTTTAAAAATTTTTAAATTTATTTTTATATATTTTTTAATTTTTTGAGAATTTTCTCTTTTACCTGAGAGATACTATTTTCATAGAAAATTAAGGCTGTTTACAAAATTATATGGAAAATTTTGCATCTTTTTTTAAAAAGATTTTTATTTATTTATTTGACAGAGAGAGAGATCACAAGTAGGCAGAGAGGCAAACAGAGAGAGAGGAGGAAGCAGGCTCCCTGAGAGAGCAGAGAGCCCGATGCGGGGCTCGATCCCAGGACTACGAGATCATGACCTGAGCTGAAGGCAGCGGCTTAACCCACTGAGCCACCCAGGCGCCCCTAAAGAGATTTTAAAGAATTGATCCGTGGGTGCCTGGGTAGCTCAGTCCGTTAAGCATCTGCTTTCATGATCCTAGGCTTCTGGGATCCAGTCCTGTATGGGGCTCACTGCTCAGCAGGGAGTCTGCTTCTCCCTCTGACCCTCCCTCTTCTCATGCTCTCTCGTTCTCTCTCTCTCAAATAAATAAATAAAATAAAATAAAAAAGAATTGATCCCTTCCTAAGCTTTCCTTAAAAAGAGAAAACCAGTTCAATCAGAACTTTTCAGTATTTCCCACCAATTCCCCTTATTGGCAGAAGACAGCAGTGCATACCTGGAGAGTATGGGAGTGTGGCCAAAGTGGCCAACAAAATCCTAACATTCTTTTGAAGTCTCCCTTTCAAATATTAAAAAATCATATGAATTTTTCATTTCACAGCATTGTAATACTATATTTTAGAATATATTTTAGACATTTTAAGTTACCATTATGGGGAAAAAGCATTCTACTTGTCTCATTGGCTCAATGAGAAAGCTGCTTGTCATGGTTTCTGTCCATGTCAGAACACCGGAATGAGCTGAGGGACGGCCTGCACTAATACTGGTTCATCATCTAGCTAATTGCTCTTCTCAAGCAGTTCTTTCATAAAAGAGGGGAAAGAAATGAGAGATAGCTGGGGAATGATATGATTTAAGAGAGTTTTTTTGTTAAAATAGAGATTTGAGGGGCACCTGGGTGGCTCAGTCATTAAGCGGCTGCCTTCGACTCAGGTCATGATCCCAGCGTCCTGGGATCCAGTCCCGAGTAGGGCTCCTTGCTCAGCAGGGAGCCTGCTTCTCCCTCTGCCTCTGCCTGCCACTCTGTCTGCCTGTGCTCACTCTTTCTGACAAATAAATAAAATCTTTAAAAATAATAATAATAAAACAAAATAGAGATTCGAGTGTGAGCGCTTAACTTTATTTTCTTTTTTAATAAGGAAAATAATACCTATCTGAAGTTTGTTGGAAGGCTCCAATGAGGTGAAGCATGTTTTGTACCCAGGATAATGCCTAGCATACTGTAGACCCTTAATAACAGGCATTAATATTCATGTATGTTCACCACTCTTTTGGTAAAAAACAACAAAGCTTGTGTTTCACATGTTACCTTGTTATTAGGTTCTTTTTTTTTTTTTTAATTTAAAATTTTTTTTTAATTTGACAGACAGAGATCAAAAGCAGGCTGAGAGACAGGCAGAGAGAGAGGGAAAGCAGGCTCCCCACCAAGCAGAGAGCCCAAAGCAGGGCTCAGTCCCAGGACTCTGAGATCGTGACCTGAGCCGAAGGCAGAGGCTTAACCCACTGAGCCACCCAGGCGCTCCTATTATTAGGTTCTTAAACTAACTTATTTAAAATCAAGATTGCACCACTATTGACTGTTTTGAAAATTGTTAAGTAAATCAGAAGTTAACTAATTTGTCAAGGTTTTAGAACTTGAATAATTTTGATTTTGTAACTTCCTCAGCTTTTCTCCTTCTCAACTGGCTTCTAAGCTACTAAGTCTGTCTTCACATGGAAGCCACTTTTCCCCTTAGATGATTTTCATTGCCTTTTAAAAAAAGACTTTATTTCTCCTTTCTTTCTCTGCCTGCCTCTCTGCCTACATGTGATCTCTCTCTGTCAAATAAATAAATAAAATCTTAAAAAAAAAAAAGACTTTATTTATTTATTTGACACAGAGAGAGCACAAGCCTGGGGAGCAGTAGAGGGAGAGGGAGAAGCAGGCTCCCTGTTGAGCAGTGAGCCCCACGCAGGACTGGATCCCAGAATCCTAGGATCATGAAGGCAGATGCTTAACCAACTGAGCCACCCGGGCACACCTTCGCTGTTTTTTTAAAATCATAATGCAGTCCTATAAATGGTTGTACAAATGAATTGCACAAATCATACACTGATTTGGTATATTAGTGGGCTTATTTTTATTCTTATTAGTTTTTTAATGTGTTTTTTTTTCTGTAAGTCATACTTGAAATTACCACATGACCTGGCAATTCCAACCCTATTCCCAAGGGAAAGGAATATATCCACACAAAAACTTGTACACAAATATTCATAGCAGCATTATTCATAATTGCCAAAAAGTAGAAATGGACAAATAAAATGTGGAATATCCATACAGTGGAGTTTTGCTTAGCCATAAAAAGGAATGAAGTATTGATATGTGCTACAAAGTGCATGATCTTGAAAACATTTTGCTAAGTGTAAGAATCCTGTTACGAAGATCACATCGTGTATGCTTCCATTTATGTGAATTATCCAGAGTAGACAAATCTTTAGAGACAGAAAGTGGATTAGTAATGGCCTGAGGCTTGGAAGGAAAATGGGAAATGACTGCTAATGGCTATGGGCTTTCTGTGTGGGATGATACTTTATAGAGTCTATGTCTGATAATCTGATATAAGAAGTCCCTGTGGATACGTTTCTATTGAATGTTATTTGTTGAAGGGGTCTTTCCTCCTTCTGCATCTATTTTCAGGTGGGACTTTGTGAAATTTTATTTTTAGAAATAATTGGATGGATGGATGGATATTATATTTCTTCAAAAAAGAATTTTCATTGCTTTTTTTTTCAATGCATCTCAGAGTACCAGCAATCAAGTACCATCTTAATCCATTAGGAGGCTCGAGATTTTCTGAGCTACAGAAAATTTGAAGGGCTTTCGGGGTTGCAGATGATCAGAAGATTTTCTGGGCTACAGATGATTTGAAGCTGGGCTGAAGACAGTGCAAGGGCTAGTTTGCTTCCACTTCACCTTAATTCCGAGTGTGCTCCCAGTGTCATGCTGAGTCACATGGGAGGTGAGGCAAAAGAAACATCAGTAATCCTATCTGTATTTAAAAATTTGATGTTTTGTTCATCATGGATTTTTCATTATTTTATTAATTAATTTTAATAATACTGGATTGAAGTATTATTTATGTAGATTAGTAAATTTGGGGGCCGCCCAAATTTAGTGCCCAAGGTGAGTACTTCACTTAACTCACTGTACTCCCAGACTTGGGATTTTTACATCCTAGGAGTCTGAATAGACAAAGCTGTGGATTCCCCCACCCCAGCCACCCAGCTTCCTATAAAATCTCATAAAGATTTTGGGGGTACTCCCTTAATCTCCTCCTTTATCATGCAATTTAGGATTAAGGGTCTAAAGACTTCTACACAATTCAGGACTAGAGTGGATTAAACACAAACATTTATCTTCATTTTCCCTCTGAAACTGCCCTAAAATGATAGTTGCAGAATAACAGGATAAAAACCCACCAGGATGAAGAGAAGGGGAAAGAGAGAATAGTAAATGAGAGCTGTCCACACATTTCTGAGAGAGAAGACAGCTGATGGAGGAATGATATCTGATCCGATAGCAGGGTGCAGGAAGCAGAGCCCAAGTGTCTGCAGAGATAGACAGTGAGAAGTGAGCCAATTCACCCCACAGAACCCCACAGAAAATATATTGTTCTTTTTTTTTTTTTAAGTTTTTAAATTTATTTATTTGTCAGAGAGAGAGAGTGAGTGCACATGAGCACAAGCAGACAGAGAAGCAGGCTCCCGGCTGAGCAAGGAGCCCGATGTGGGACTTGATTCCAAGACCCCTGGATCATGGCCTAAGCCGAAGGCAGATGCCTAACTGACTGAGCCACCCAGGCACACCAGAAAATGTTGTTCTTACTATCTCCAAGGAGAGGAAACAACAATCTGTGTTCCAGTCTCCAAGGAGAGGCAACGACAATCTGCATTCATATGTTACGATCTGTAACACACATGTACAGGATCCCCTCAAGGAGAGTGAACTCCTCCACATACTGTCAGTCTGGTCAGGTGGGACTGAGATCTAATACAACTGGACAATATTTCAGTACACTATTTTGGGGATATTATGATTATCTTAGAAACCGAGGATTAAGCTAAAAGAGACTTACTAAAAGAAAACTAAGGTCATAAAGTCATATGAGGATTGGGGATGATCAATTTAACTCTAATAAAATTCAGGGTCCTACGCAGACTATAAAATCTGGGGGTATTGCATGGGCTGGAGCAACCTGTGGCCTACCACAGACAACTAGGAACACGTTGCTGTTGCTCCCCACCTCCTGGACTAAACTAGAAGCTCAGCACCCGGTGGGCCTATTTGGCTTTTGGAAAAATCATATCCTTCACTTAGGGATGGATACTATTAACTTAAATCTGAAATTACCTGGGAGGGGCGCCTGGGTGGCTCAGTGAGTTAAAGCCTCTGCCTTCGGCTCAGGTCATCATCCCAGGGTCCTGGGATCGAGCCCCACGTCGGGCTTTCTGCTCAGCCGGGAGCCTGTTTCCTCCTCTCTCTCTCTCTGCCTGCCTCTCTGCCTACTTGTGATCTCTGTCTGTCAAATAAATAAATAATTTTTAAAAATAAATAAAATAAAATTACCTGGGAAAAGGCATTTGATTGAGGCTCTGAACACCAACAAGGCTTCTAAACTGCAGAAAGCTATAGCTAAAATTATTCCATTAGGACCATCTGATCCTAAAGACAAGATTAAATTATAAGTGTTCTGGGGCACCTGGGTGGCTCAGTGGGTTAAAGCCTCTGCCTTCCGCTCAGATCATTATCCCAGGGCTTTTGAACTAGAAAAGCACCAATTGCTATTCTCCAGTATACTCCTTCTAGAAAACAGCTATAGGCTTGTTACTGACTGTATATGAAACAGCTCTAAGAACTGAAGGATGTAAGATTATGCTAAGACCTGAAATACCCAGCATGTCATGGGTGATGTCAGAAAAGCTCTCCCAATGTGGAGGACAATGCCCATCCTAATTTGGAAATAGAGCAGAAAAGCTGAGGAAGTGGACACTGGACTGCCTTTACTTGCTCTGTGAAAAATGAAACAATAAGATCAGATAAGAGAACATAGTGAAGGTTTGGAATAGGCACTGGGGATAATGGAGGGAGGTATGTAGTAGAACTGCTGAGCAGGATTTAGACCTGGGAATATGTATATATACCCTAAGTATGCCCTAGTCCACATGACTCTCTCGACTTTTTTTTTTTTTAAAGATTTTATTTATTTATTTGTCAGAGAGAGGGAGAGAGAGCAAGCACAGGCAGACAGAATGGCAGGCAGAGGCAGAGGGAGAAGCAGGCTCCCTGATGAGCAAGGAGCCCGATGTGGGACTCGATCCCAGGACGCTGGGATCATGACCTGAGCCGAAGGCAGCTGCTTAACCAACTGAGCCACCCAGGCGTCCCTCGACTTCTTGAACAGGATTTGGCCCAGTGTAGAACTGTAGGTGTTCCTGTGGGGGCAGGGGGTTGGGTGAGAAAGGACACCAGAATACAATGGAGCTAAAGGTGTTGGCAGGGGCACAGGCATAGGGTAAACCTGTGGCTCATTTCAGAGCTCATCTTCCCCACCCTCTGACCCCCCACATTTCGCATGAGTCAAAACATTTAGCGTCTTGAGAACGGATACTCTCCTCTCTGGGGCCTAGGATTAGTCCCTTGTATTCAGAAAACATTTAGATATTTTTGAATGAATTAATTAATAAAATTTGGGGGCACCTGGGTGGCTCAGTCGATTAGGTGTCGGAGTCTTGGTTTCAGCTCAACTCATGATCTCAGGGTCATGGGATTGAGCCCTGAGTCAGGCTCTGTGCTCAGTGTGGTCTGCTTGAGGATTCTTGCTGTCCCTCTCCCTCTGACCCTCTCCCATGTGTGTGTGCGCACCCACTCTTTCTCTAAAATAAAATAAATCTTAAAAAAAAACTAATAAAATCTGACTCTGCTAAGCACTTGTGAATACACATATTAGGTTATTTACTAAGGATGAATGTATTACTTCAGAGCATTAAAATTTTGTCCCTAGAGCTACATTCTTATAATTTACCTATGCTTAAAATAATGGGGCTGATGCCAAACCCTAATGAAATCCATTCTTTAACATAAAAGTTTATTAGAATAAAAATACATGTACAATCCAACATTAAAATTATTTCACATTGCATATAGGTTTTACCTCCATTAGTTTTTTAATGCTTTTAAGGTCTGTGCTTGAAATAATTTGCATATCTGTAAACCAAGCTTAGATTATCAAAAATGCAATATATCCATTAGACACTAGAGATCAAAATTTAGGATCAGAACTGATAGTTAACTAACAACCTATTGCACTAAATATTTCTTTAAAATTTGGACAGAGAAGAAAGATTAAATCACTTGAAAATGAGGTAAGTTGTATTAAAAGGTTTTTAGTAGCAAGTAGCAATGTTGAAATAAGAATATTAAAAACATTCATGGAAAATTCACTTAATATGTTTGCATAGTCTAGGTTATTTTTTAAAGACAAAAAATTAAAAATTACCAAAATTCCTCATTAGAAAAAGAGACAATTACTTGGTTCTGCTTAAGATCTGTGTACATTTTAAGTTTTTCTCTCATTTAGAAAAAAGAAATGATACAAACATTCACAAGTCTTAGAAAAAAGGAAAAAAAATAATGAAAATTAGGACCAACATTTCAAGCTGCCTTTTGGAAAGAAAATTAAAAACAGAGGTAGATGGTTAAATATTAGTGGCCAAGTTACTCAAACAACTAATTTTTGTTGGTACACATTCACCAAATGTTTACACTTGAAGTCAAATAGTAAATGAATTTAGGAGGAGAAAGTAAGACCTAGCACAAGTTATTTCCTTACATCAAAGAAAAGTAATAAAAATAAACCAGGCTTAAGACCCCTGTTAAGGATACGATTGTTTAAAGCACTACAGTTCATGCACTTTTTCATGTGGGAGAATGAACCTTATCCCTAAGCTTCCTAGATATCTTGGAGGCCAAGCCACCAGCACCGTCAGGCCCGGTCAGTCGAAGTAGGACTGCAGGGTGCCTCGGCGCCGGACATCGCAGGTCCAGCAGTGGAAGCCTCCTCCCAGGGAATTGGCATTACGGATGCTAACTTTGATGGTACTGATACCTGCATCAAAAGAGAGACAGGTGGTCAGTTAGATGGACACCCAAGAAGATTCTCCTGTAGAAAGTAAGCCCAAAGATAGGTAGCAACCCCGTGTTTCTAATCCTCAAGTCTACCTGTACCCCAAACAGTCTTTCAACTGTTTTGTCACTAATTATATTTCATCTAAACTATTCCACTGCTAATATAAAGTCTTCACCAGACAGCAGACACGGTGAAGTCTATTTTGTTCTGCTGACAATTCACAAGTCAGTGGGTTGGATGAGTGGGACAGGATCAACTTCACCACCTTAAGAAAACAATGAAACCAGGGCGCCTGGGTGGTTCAGTGGGTTAAAGCCTCTGCCTTCGGCTCAGGTCATGGTTTCAGGGTCCCAGGGTCCTGGGATCAAGCCCCACATCGGGCTCTCTGCTCAGCAGGGAGCCTGCTTCCCTTCCTCTCTCTCTGCCTGCCTCTGCCTACTTGTGATCTCTGTCTGTCAAATAAATAAATAAAATCTTTAAAAAAAAAAAAAAAAAGGAGCGCCTGGGTGGCTCAGTGGGTTAAGCCGCTGCCTTCGGCTCAGGTCATGATCTCAGGGTCCTGGGATCGAGTCCCGCATCGGGCTCTCTGCTCAGCAGGGAGCCTGCTTCCCTTCCTCTCTCTCTGCCTGCCTCTCTGCCTCCTTGTGATCTCTGTCTGTCAAATAAATAAATAAAATCTTTAAAAAAAAAAAAAAAAAGGAGCGCCTGGGTGGCTCAGTGGGTTAAGCCGCTGCCTTCGGCTCAGGTCATGATCTCAGGGTCCTGGGATCGAGTCCCGCATCGGGCTCTCTGCTCAGCAGGGAGCCTGCTTCCCTTCCTCTCTCTCTGCCTGCCTCTCTGCCTCCTTGTGATCTCTGTCTGTCAAATAAATAAATAAAATCTTTAAAAAAAAAAAAAAAGAAAACAATGAAACCGAGCTTGTATTTTTAATATGCTGGGTTGGATGCTCATTCAGGTACCAAATCTATTCAGGCAAGTAGTTTAATCTGGCACCATTTGCACTGATGTGCTTGTGATGATGTGCATGGCCCAGTTAACCAACTGTATTTAGAAAGAAATCTATTGTGTTCAGCACAATGGGATTTTTTTTTTCATTTTTTTTGTGTGCAGTTAGCCAGCATATAGTACATCACAAGTTTTTGTTGTAGTGTTCAATGCAGCATAACAGTATTTTAAAAAGAAAATCTATCCTCTTCCCCAAAGAACACATTATTTTGAGGGGAAAGATAGCTCTAGAGTCACTAAAAGTTCCACTGGGGTAGTCAGGGAGGGAAGGCAGCAAGAGCCATCGGAAAAGACTTTCCCAAGAAAGTGAGACTGGGCAGGGCTTTGGGAAGTAAGAACAGAGTTTGCAAGGGGTAAGAAGTGGGCTTGGGATAAAGAGTGGACTTTTAAACACAAGTGTGTTTCCTGGTAGACAGATGTATCTCTCTTATTCAGATGGTCAGAGCTATTTTAATCCTGAATTGGAAAGGTTCCAGTTGTTGGATAAAGTTTGCTTTAACAAGTTCCTTGTGTGTAAATCATAAAATATGATGAATCATATATCTGGTTATTAATAATATTTAAAGTTGAGAAACAATAAAATCTTAATGGACAAAGAAACTGTTTCATGAAAATCAGGAAAAAAGTGGCATAGCAATAGAGATCAAATCATTAGCTTGGGCTCAATCTAAAATGGACAGGCCTGTCTTTTTCAACTGATAACACATTAAAGAGGGATGTGTCAAGGGGGAAAATCATTTCTTCTGGGTAATACACCTGAAATATAAGACATGAATCTTCATACATGGGCACCAAAAGGTTAGATAAGTCACAGAAGATTGATATACTTATTGCTAAGGGATGTTTGAGGAGCCTGGAATGCATCTCCAACCCTTTGGGATTGTGATTGTTAGAAATAAAAATATTGTCTATCTATGAAATAATAACGTGGTACCTCTAAAAGGAATAGCAATTGAATTACGTAAATCATACATCAGACCTAGCGGTAATTTCTTTAGTTATTCTGATTTAATACTTTCATGCATGACATCATGTCTCATTTATGGTACATACCCAGTTTTTCGAACATCTTTTGAATTGGAACTTCATTGGCATCCACCATGACACGCTTCTCGTCTAGCATTAAGACATTCATGGAAAGCCATTTGGATGACATCCAGAGTGGGTGATCTAAAAATGATAACAACTGTTAAATCATGTCCACTATCATCTTTGTTTAAAGCAAGGGTTCCAAAGTGAAGAATATTAAAGTGACACTTACATTCTTTCAGTAGTTCGCTTTCCCTATGGAATTTTATTTTAATCTTAAGACAATTTAATCGTAAGAAAATTTATCTATAAATGTTAGGATTCAATCTAGACTCAATCGATACCTATTACACATTTGGATTTCACCTTGTTTTCTTTAAAAACTCATTTCTTGCTTTGTGATGTTGCTTTATGCTGATTTTTCCCATCTTCTCACTTGCATTGTGTATGGAAGGAGAGATTACAAACATAAGTCCCAGTCTTTTCTTGTACCTATATAGGCCCAGGTGCAAGTTTACTCCTTCCTGGGGAAATATTTTCTTTATTAAAGTACTAAAATTTGGGCTGCTGTCTATAGATGAAAGCTTTTCAGTCACTGAAATACTCATTTTAGCCTAGGAGTAGTATGTAACAGTAAACATACCATCTGGGATGACTGGTATTGGAGGAGTAACTATGGTCCATCCTGCTTTCTTAAAAAGATCAATCTGCAAGACAGAAACAAACAAACAAACAAACAAACAACCCCAAGGAGGTTTAAATCTATATATGCTATTATTATCATTTGTAGTCTCTGATAGCTCTTATGATTAATAATTCTTTTATTAATAAAGATAATAATTTTATTAATAAAGATAATAATAAAGATAATAAAGATAATAATTCTTTTGAGACACTGAGTTCTCAGCTGCCAAAATAAAATTAAATTTCCAAACATTTGAAGTGATTTTTGTCTGAATCCTAATTAGAAATGTAAAATAAAATTACCATATTACCAGTTAAAGTTAAAAAAAAAGTAACAGAAATGTTAAAGCTTTTAAAAATATTCTCATGCTTTATTTAGGTTTCAGAGATCTTAAAACATGGAAGATACTTTCCTTGACAAATTCACATTAAAGAAAATGAAAATATTTCCTATCTATTTAGCTATAAGGAAACAAACATGTAATGACTGTGTTAAACCCATAGTCCATCCACTTCATAGTCCATCAGTTTGCATCTCTACCATAGCATAAAGACAGGTGTTAAGGATGTACTCCCAAAGAACCGTAAATGTCCTTACTGACCATTATAACCCAGCCATTCCTATGTTCACATACTCACTTAGTATATCAATAAATTATATTAAAGTGAAAATGGATAAGTAATCTTGGTCATTGGTTATAAATATATGGGATGGAAATAAACAGTGACATGGTAAAGTAGTCTTTTTTTTTAAGATTTTATTTATTTGACAGAGAGATCACAAGTAGGCAGAGAGGCAGGCAGAGAGAGAGGGGGAAGCAGGCTCCCTGCTGAGCAGAGAGCCCGATGCGGGGCTCTATCCCAGTACCCTGAGATCATGACCTGAGCCGAAGGCAGAGGCTTTAATCCACTGAGCCACCCAGGCGCCCCTAAAGTAGTCATTTTTAAGAGGTATATTGCAGCCTAACAAATAACACAGAATCACTCACCACCCAACTGGAAGTAGGAGGGAGGCAGCAGAGGCAGGAGGCTGCAGATGCTAGCAGACCAGCTGCTCTCAGAGACCAGTAGCTCTGCTCCTTCCTGTGGGTTGGGGCTGGGCAAAGGGGTACTGACCCACTGGAGAGGGAGGAAGACACCCACTACCCAGGGTCACTGTCCCGCCATGCAGGGATCATTCTGTTTGCAGTTCAGCTGCTGTGGGATCTTGGCTGCAAGCTGTGGGATAATACACTCTCTTCGATAAAAACACCAGAGACACACAAACTGGAGGATTTGCTTTAAGGCAAGCCTTAAGGAAAGTCAAAGTCTGATGACACTACACTAATTATCGTGGCTACAACATACATCTGGGAGATCTGGTCACCTTATAGTAAATCCACCACAAGCAATCCAATGTTTGATTCTCATAATGTTGAGCACTGCTGCATTTGTCATTTAGGACCATTAGGAACCATGGAAGTGCTTAAAATAAAAATGGTAATTACTTCAGTTGGTAGACTCTAATGCTTCTCCAGAGTCTTAAGGGCTCCCTTACCTGATCACACGGTCGGTCAGGGTTGGACAGCACAAGACCAGGTCCAATGATATTGAAGGTGGCATCAATATGCATTGGATTGGGGTCTTTAAAGGAGATGATATGCACTCTGTAGTCTGGAGCAAGATGCCTACGCATCCATTCAATGCCCAGATAGTTTGTAACCTGAAAATGAAAGGAGGACATAATTCTATAAAGATTTGGTTCTATGTTTAGATAACTAAAAATAGGATGAAAATATTTTCATCAAAAAATACAATAATGTATAAGTAAATAATACAATAATGAATTAAAAATGTAGTAATAAAGTGTGGAATTTAAGAGGCAGCTTTTATTGACCTGGCTTCTCTGTGCAAAAATATCTCGTCCAGCTCTAATGAAGTCAGCAGCATCAAAGCATGGCTCGAACTCAGTTGTCACAAATTTTCCCTGAGCAGCCAATTTGTGTCTGTCTTCTACTGAATGGATAGGGTAATTCTAATTGGAACGAGAATGAATACATACAAAAGAAATTATTCATGGGACATCCATTACTAAGAAAATTAATTCAACATCATCATTTCCCAAAATAGTACTACTAAATATATGGGATTTAAACTGTTTTAGACTAAAACATGCATGGGGAAGAGGTAGGCCCATGCTAACTAAATCAAAATAAACTGACAACAAAAACAAAAGCCCAAAACTAGGCATGACAGCAATTTCTTGATACTTACAAGAAAACAGTACCGCAATGGTAATGATTTTGAAAATATTCATGACTCATATTGATTTATGTAGCTATCTACAATAGTGACAGTCAACAGGATGAAGTCATTCTGTTATTTTAGAAAAGGAATTTGGTCCTGAGCCTAACTCATACCATCAAACAAGATGCCATGCATCCCCTGCCAAAATGGATTTGGTGTGGTGGAATGAATTCATTACTCATTTCTGTCTTTAAACACCTAGAAGTAATTTTGATCTTTTGATTCTTTCTATAAATGATCAAGTAATAAGTGACCTAACAAGGGATATATACTTCCTTTTACTGTGAATATGGCCTGTAGACCCTGAATGGAGTTCAGTTGAGTGACTTTTTTGTTTCTACCAATGAATAGCTATGTCCCTTTAGGCAAGTTTTCCTCCCCGTAAGGGAAGGATTGATGCTCCTCCCTCCAGAGGGTTTTGTGAAGAATAAACAGGACTGACAATGTATAAAAGCATTTAGTTCAAGACCTAGCACACAATACGCACCAGATAAGTGTTAGCTATTACTACTATTACTGTTATCACAATATTATTTACCTTATTTTTATCATAAAACAATTTTTTTAAATATTTTATTTATTTATTTGACACAGAGAGAGAGATCACAAGCAGGCAGAGCAGCAGGCAGAGAGAGAGGGGGAAGCAGGCTCCCTGCAGAACAGAGAGCCCGATGCAGGGCTCAATCCCAGGACACCGAGACCATGACCTGAGCCGAAGGCAGCGGCCCAACCCACTGAGCCACCCAGGCGCCCCAAACAATTTTTTTTTAAATGCAGGTGATGTTCTCAGTTCCTCAAATGCATACCAAATACAAGGTTTCAGAGAATCTCTATCTCATTCTCTGGATTATTGAGAGAAGTTATTAATAAGCTCACCTATAATTAGGGTCTTACCTGGTCATAAAGCTTATCACCCATTGTTGGCTTGGGAGCAGTTGTCCACTTGGCACCACGGTGGAAGTAGTCTTTAATAATTGACCGATATGCACGGTACTCAAAGAAGCGGGCACGCCACGCCATGGGAGCCTCGATAATCTCATTGCCCACAACTATCAGGATGTCTCGAGGCATCGCACCATATAAACCTATCAAACCAAAAAATTCCACAACAACCTCAGTAATGCTCATTTCCAAGACAGAAGAATCTATATAATAGGATCCCACGTCTTGGTAAAAAAAAAAAAAAAAATTACAGAAAATCTATAGGAATGTGTATGCATAGATTTATATGCAAATGGAAAAAGATGGAGTGATATATACTAGATGATATAGACTAGGTTGTGATATATACTAGTGATATATACTAGATTGTTAGCATGTGTGGTGATGGCAAAGCTAGGAAAGGAAGGTAGGAAGGAATGAAGGTAGGAAGGAAGGAAGGGAGGGAAATGAAAGGGAATGAGGAAGGAAAGGAAAGGGAAGAGAAGAAAGAAGAAAGGAAGGAACGAAGGAAGGAAGAAAAGAAATGAAGTAATAAGGTCCTTGTTCAAAGATATCTAGAACGAGCAAGTTTTCACGTTTTGTAAGCTCCTTTCTTGCTACATAGAAACAGAGTTCTTCAGGGAGTATCAGTACCACAAGATAAAAATTAGGCCAAGGATCATTTCTACAACTGTAAATTAGAACACTGAACTCAGGGACAAGAACAATCTTGTAGCAATGTCAATTAAAACTAAAAATGGGAATGTTTCTGTTCCCCTCTTAACTTCTGTAAATGACATGGAATCCACTCTTCTATGAAAGGAAATGATCATAAGGTTTAGAAAAACTGCTGCTTTCAAGAAGATTCTGATTTACAATGGAGTTTAGAATATGGACATCTTAATCATATTGAAAAGAACCAATCTGTTCCTAAGTAATCTCTAAAGTTTCAAAGGATTATTAAAAGAATCTCTGAGAGATTATCTGAGCTTTTAAGAAAGAAATTAAAAATTAAGACACTAGCAGTTGAGGTATCCAACATCACTTACCCGTAGACTCAAAATCAGGAGTTTTATACTTTAGTGACCAGTCAATGGGGTCAGGTCTCCTCACTGTCACTCCTTCCATTTTTAAAATATTGCACATCTCTTCAATTTCAGTAACAGCCTTTTTCAAATGATCTTTGGGAAAATAATGGCCTCCATGCTTCTGGTAAAATGGCCAGTACTTTTCATATGTGTTGGCCTACAAACAGGAGAAAGTAAGTGAAATACTTAATCAGGGAAAAATACAACTCATGATAAAGTCCTAGGCAGTGAACAAGAATTTCTGTAACCTATTTTTTTCTTTAAAAAAAAAATTGTATTTATTTGAGAGAGAGAAAGAGAGACCATGAGCGAGGAAGAGAGGGAGAAGCAACTTCCTGTGGAGCAGGGAGCCAACTTGGGGCTTGATCCTGGGACCCTGAGATCATGACCTGAGCCAAAGGCAGACACTTAACTGATGGAGCTATCCAGGTGCCCCTGGTTTGTATAATTTAATGGAAATGAGATTAAGACTATGTCTTATCTAGTGTTGATCCCCAGCACTGAGCACACTGCCTCTCTGAGAAGACACTCAATATTTGCTGAATGAAGAATTCTAAATTTCCTTGATGTTTTGAGATTTTTTGCACTCTTTGCCCGCCATCTTCTGCCCTGCCATTCACAGCATGTCTGTCCTCAGGTGGGCTTGGAGTCTTCTCCAGTTTTTATTGGTCCTTCATAGTAAAAGCTTCATAGACAAAACAGGACATAGGGACTCCGTTAGACAGTCTTAACTTCCACTTTCCTAACAGCGCACGGGAGAGGAATGAGGCACAAACAAGTCAGCTGTAAGACAGGGAGCAGGGGACAACAACTGGAAGGACTGTCACCCAAACAAATCCTCAGTCCCGTATTTATTAGATACAAGGTAGCAACAAAGGAGAAGAAAAGAAGGTTATACAATAGCCATAGGTCTAGTACGTAAACAAGAAGGAATGTGAGTCAGATGTTGGTCACAAGTTTTAGAGGTAAACGAGGTAAACAAAAAGAAGAGTAAGGCGTGTCTGGTCCAGCAGCTTGGATTTGTAGTTGTGCTAGCACACTTAAAGGGATTACCTTAACAGCAGGCTTTCTCTGAGGTACAGGAGACAGGGAAAAAGGGAAGCAGGGTTGTCCTGCCCTAAGCTGGCCGGGCATCCCCAGCTGCTTGGCTTCAAGGGCGTGTATCATCCCCTCCACCAGAGGCCTGCTGCTAGTACATGTTTTTCTCAAGGTCATCCTTAAGCAAGCTTACGTGACCAGTACAATTCCTCATTAGTTATTAAAGTTATATTTTGAGCAGCATATTATTCTGAGGGATGGTTACATTAAACGAAATCAAATAAGAAAACAAAAGAGCCTAAGATAAGAGCACATCCGTACTAAGATAAAACCAGGTGCTACCCATGCATCCCAGAATTCTATCTAGAAAACAGCACTGCGACACACTCTGTAGGACAATAGGACACGGCCCCCTTAAAATTAGGGACATATTGTCAAACGTTCTTTGCTGCTCTTAAAAACCCATTACTGATTTTCTCATTCAACAGAATTAGCACTTGGCAAAATTGTGCAGCAGCGCAAGTCTGCTTTTGCTACTTCCGAGCCTTCCCTGCAGACATGCCTCCCCTCCCCAGTCTTTCCAAGTTCTCATACCACTTCAAGTCCTTTTGTCACAGAAGGAAGTGATCCCATAAATGAATTCACACACTTGGCAGCTGAAAAAAAACGTAACATTTAGAAAGTGTCCAAGGGTGATACGCATTTTAAAAAGACAACTGAATGAAAACCAGTTAAATGCTTTTATAAAGGCTCGATTTGCTAAAAATGACTATTGAAATAGGGCAAGCCTAACAACTGTAAAATAATGGTTTTCAAAAATATAAAAATGTAGAAGGATTCTTCATTCAGATTGTTTAGCATGTTCTCAATTTAAAGAAATACATTGGGAAATGTAGACGATGTTTATGGATGTAATTTATCAAGGTAGATGAGGCAGAATTCCAATCAGAAGATCCGAACGCTAGGAGAAAACTTGGACTTTCATCAGAAGACTGGCAAAGTGATATGCATCCATATACTTTAAGTTTAAAAAAATATTTAAAGCAGGTATTTAAGAAAAATACTTCCTTATATTATCGATTAACTGACTACCTACCAGTCCTGATCATGTCAGGTAAGGTTTCCACACAAATCAGACAATTTCAGATAGTGGTTAAGGGAACTGGGTGATGAGATACAGTGTCTAGATGTCTTGCCCAGTAATGTCAAAGATGATGTCTTTTCCAGATTTTCTGTCTCTACTTCCATTTCCACCTCAGTCTGATAAATATCAAACATATAGAGGCAGATCTGCCTCTTGTTAGTTCAGTACCTAGGTTCACACCAGTGAGGCTAGAGCTGAGCCTGCTGGAGAAGGAATAAGAATCTGAAAAACATGTCTTTAACAAAAATGGAGGATGCCGGTGAGGCTCTAAAAATGGGTTGGCAAACTAAAAGTCCATGGCCATTGTTTTTTTTTAAGTAAATACAAGTTTTATGGGAACACAGACACACTCATTCATTTACATATTGTCTGTAGCTGTTTTGTTTTGTTTTGTTTCGTTTGCACTATAGTGGCAGAGTTGAGAGGTGAGTGGTCATGACAGAAACGTATGGTTTGCAAAGCCTGAAATGTTTATTATCTGGCAGAAAAAAGTTTGCTGATCCCTGTCCACATTATTGGTTAGTTGCTTTTCTTTTGAAGATTTATAGGAAAACAATAGGCTCAGTTTCTGGCCTGTGACAAATATCATCAGTATCAAATGATCGGTATTAATTCACGTAGTTTTTAAGATCAATCTACTCTTTTTAAAAACAAAAGCATTCCACTGTTTTCCACTCCTAGGAAGTCTGGCAGCAGCACCCAGAAGGAGAGGATAACAATGAGTCTTTATAGTCCTCTCAGACACATCTCGGTACTACTCCTCCATTCATCACTTTCTCCTTCTCATGCCAGGCACATCGCTTACAGTCCGCTAAAGGACAAGAAGCCTTTGAAACTTTAAAACTCGTTCCAGCAGATGCACAGCCATGCTGTCTTGCCGGACACATTCCAAAGTATTCTGTGTAACTATGCAGAATGAAGCTGGCCTTGGTAAATAGGAACTAAGCTTTCCTGGGGGGAGAAAATCTACTTGAACAGTGTGAGTTTCCTTGTGTAACTCATACTCTGTCTGGCTAAGGTTGAACAAAGTCCAAACGATCAAGGCACATTATATTTTCCAAGACATAGTTGGAAATTATTTACACTTCCTTTGTAACCTTGCTAAATGAGTTAGCAATTATTTACCAAGTGTCTGCAAGATAAAAAACACTACATTAAATGCTTAGCATATGATGTTTTTAATAACCTGTTGCAGAGATATGGCTGCACTCCTGGAAACTTTATAGTCTTTCAGAGCTTAAAACCCTTTGGGTTCGTGTGAGGGCCGGGGGGTGAGGGGGTTGGTTGCCAAACGAATTTTAAATAGTCTCTGGAAACTATGAAATATCAAGAGATATTTCATAGATAGATAGATCGATCCAGCCTCAAGCTTATAGTACATTAACCTTGACTGACTTTGTATCTTATAAAAGGTCCTTTCTTACAAGCTTTGTTTTAAAGATAAAAGCAAAACAAAAAGCACATATTTGGTAGAAAGTATTCATTATGTTTTACAGAATAAAAAGCTACATAGCTTTTAAAAACTGTGCTTCCTGAAAACTACAGTCCTTACTCCCATAAAATTTCTCTAGCCTTTATATCTTCCAACCAATCTTATGCGTAATTGCTCAAAGCAGTTTAATACATTATTTTATCTTTCATTGTTCCCAAGATGATTGATACATCTGTATCATTTTTCTCCATTAGTAAGGCCTTGCCTTTTGGGGGCTATGCATGTCTTTAATTTTCTCTAGTTACCTAGGTTAGCATGTGTCATAAAGCAGAAATAACCAGACAAATGAATGAAATCAATACTGCTAATACTAGCAATATCTACAATCATTGCACTTACAGTGTACTTCTGTAATGTAAACCTAGATCCATACAACAGTAATGAAGTATGGTTTTGTCCCTTGAAACACTTAGCATGCAACCTTTTACCTTCATATTTAATCTTGTTAGGTAGATAGCAAACCTCTTAACATCTTCACTTTATTGCGGCCCAGAAATCTGTGGAATCTTGCACAAGGTCAAAGAGCTGATTAACCAAGACTAGTATCAAGCTTCTTGATCAAATATGTAATTCAGTCCTGGTCTCCTGACTTCAGCCCAGTACACTTTCCACAAATGACAGAGAACTCAAAATCATGTGTGAGTATCATATCCGTTTCTGTAGGATTACATAGCACAAAAGTCAATAGTTTTACAGACAAGTAAAAGGATAAGCTATTGCTTGAATTTTAAATTTAATTCCACCCAATTAAAATGGTTAAGGGATGGGACTTCTTTTTAAGAAAAGACTTAAAAAAGATAATGTCTTTTTAAAACACATGGATTATACATAAATTAATCTGTTCAGCAAACATCACATATCAGAACCAGAGGTAGTTTCAGAACAATTAGAACTTACGACTTTTTCTATTACACTGTCTTCGAGGTCTAATTAAAAGAGTCATTTTCTTCAAGAAGACTTCCTAACTCTCCAGCATTTGGTCATTGCTTTTTCCTTTACTCTTCTGGCATTCAATTCAACTGTTAAGTGGCTGGCATAAGATACTTAGCTTTAGTCTTTGTTTCTAGACAAAGATCTCTCTCTCTGAACAGAAAGAAAGCAAGGTCTTTTGTGCTGATACCTCTGGAGCCCCGGTACAAGGTAGGCAGCATTTCTGCTCATGAGGGCAATGATGTAATGGAACTTATTTCCTTAATCCATGTTATAAATAACATTGTAAATAATCAGGAAGAATTTAAGTACATTGAAGATATATTTCGAACCCATTATTATTGGAAGCTCAGGCTGTGTCGCAATGTGGATGGCACTCCCTTATCCAAGATGAAACCTGAAAACCAAACCACAGAGGCCCAGCCTTAGGAATATTGCAGATAAAGAACACTAGGAGTTTTTAGGAGATATTACTTGTTGCCAGCGAAACCCTGGAAGGCTTTGGGGAAGGGACCATCAGATCTCTGTGGTAGTTAAGAGGGGTAGGTTTAAACTCCAGACAGGAGCGGTACAAGAACATAGGTGGAAGAGTTCTGAGTGGGAGCACAGGCATGATGGTTGTTTGGGGAACAGTGAGAAGTCTAGTTTGGCTGCTTATAGGATTATCATATAAAGTCTGCTGAAAACCAATGTGAAATATTAGAGTTGAGAGGGACCCAAATAAGAATGGGCATCTGCTAACCTGCCATATTAACACACCTCTAAAATGAGCCAATGATTGAAATGGGGAGTCCTGGAAAGGCAGATAAGAGCCAGATTGTGAATGATCTTGAATACCATGAGAACTGTATCTGAGGTAGTGGTAGGGGAAGAGGACATGTAGAAGATTGGGAAGGGGCGCCTGGGTGGCTCAGTGTGCTAAGCCTCTGCCTTTGGCTCCAGCCCTGATCCCAGGGTCCTGGAATTGAACCCTGCATCGGGCTCTCTGCTTGGCAGGGAGCCTGCTTACCCCTCTCTCTCTGCCTGCCTCTCTGCCTACTTGTGATCTCTCTCTCTGTCAAATGAATAAATCAAATCTTAAGAAAAAGAAAAGAAAAGGAGATTGGGAAATAGAGGAATGATAGGAGCAGGATGAGCAACGTGATCCAATTTTGGTTTAAAAAAGCACTCTCAGGGTGCCTGGGTGGCTCAGTCCTTAAGTATTCGCCTTTGGCTCAGGTCATGATCCCAGGGTCCTGCTCTGCAGGAAGCCTGAGTCTCCTTCTCCCTCTACTGCTCCCCCTTCTTGTGTTCCCCCTCTGTCTCTGTCAAATAAATAAAATCTTTTTAAAAAAATTAAAAAAGCACTCTCACGGAAGCTGGAAGGTGGTTTGGAGAGAAGAACAAATGAGGGAGACCAGTGAGGGGTTAGCTGCGATGGTCCAGGCAGTAGATGTGATCCTGACCTAAGGCAGCAGCA
Organism: Lutra lutra; assembly: GCF_902655055.1. Classification (NCBI taxonomy): domain Eukaryota; kingdom Metazoa; phylum Chordata; class Mammalia; order Carnivora; family Mustelidae; genus Lutra; species Lutra lutra. The sequence goes on from NC_062284.1 coordinate 64,334,529, forward strand.
GAGGGATGGAGGTAAGGTTGCTTTTGACAAAGGACTTGTTAAATCTTGGACAGTGAATGTAGAGGATGTGACTAAAGGAGAAATCAAAGATGGCTCCTTGTTGTTTCAGTTCTAGTAAATAGAAATGCCAAAATGGGAAAGGAAGAAATAAAGAAGGGTCCAGTATAGCAGTGAGGCTGGCAGCTGAACTCAAGATGTGCAAAGGAGTTTTAACACGTTGATCTGGAGAAAGATCTGGACCAGACTGGAAGTGGGAGGCGAAGCTGTGAGAAGAGGGCCAAAGTGAAATTCTGCTCAACCCCAACATTACAGACAGTGAAGGAAGATGTGAGGAATAGGGAAAGAACTACATTTCCAGATGAGATCTGTCAGAATCTGAAGGAAGGAGTTATTTGTGTAAATAGTATAAAACACCAGGGTTGCCTGGATGGCTCAGTTGGTTAAGCATCTACCTTCGGCTCAGGTCATGATCCCAGGGTCCTGGGATGGATCCCCACTTTGGGCTCCCTGCTCAGTGGGGAGCCTGCTTCTCCCTCCCTCCCTCTCTCTCTCTCTCTGCAGCTTCCCCTGCTTGTGCACATGCTCTCTGAGTCAAATAAATAAAATCTTTAAGAAAAATAAAACACCACAGGTATTTCATGTAAGATAATTAAAATCACCACTGGAGTTCAGAGGTCTGGAGTAAGCTACAGTGCAAGCAGCTATAGAGGAGAATGGGGGCAGAGGCCAGCCTGCAGAAGGTAAGGAGTGAACCCCCTTCAGACATGTGAATACCCTTGCTTTACCTTCACCTCCACAGTGAATGGTGGAACACAGGCATTTTCTGCTCTGCCCACTATCACTTCCTCTAACGGGTCCCATTCGTTGTAAGAAGAGACGGGGCAGTCCTTGGGCAGAGGATCAGTGGCCTTATCATCAGCTGCACAGGAATTCCGGGAGGAAGCAGTAGCTGCCTGGGTGCTCTGGAAAGTTCTCTGCACCCACCCTGTTAAGGTTCTTCCAAGCTTCCAAGAACAAAGAAGAGATTATTGCATATTCCTATACAGTATTTGCAGGCAGGAGGAGATAGAATGAAACCCAGCATAATACAGACATTTAAAATCCTTTAGGAGAATGTAAATCAAGATGTTAGTTACTATATAGGTGGGTAGTGGGGCTATAGTTTTCCCTTCTTGTTTTTTATAAATTATCTTTTTCTCTATATGTGAATTGACATAACTCTTTAAAGCCCCTCAGAAGATTCTATCCTAATATCTCAGAATGGTTTTCTGCATTCAAGTTTTAATCAAGCTTTAAGCAACCCTTCCATAGATGATGGATCACCCCGTTCCTAGAAAACCACAGAAAGCTGCTCCATATCTCCCTGCCAAGTCCAGCTGGAGGAAGAAGCCTCCTTCCCCCTTCAGTGTTAAAAGTCACCAATACTTTTTTCCCCCCCAAATGAAAATGTAGAAGCATATGTAAAGAGCCTTATCTTTCAGAATAATCAGCTTCAAACTAAAAATTCTGCATTGCTAACACACACTTCCCACTCTTTGGCACTTCAATTCTGAGAGTAACCAAGTGCCATCTGCTCCATTTCACAGATGGTCCATAGTATACCAGCCATGACAGAATTAACCCAAGCACAAATTGATAAACCAGAAAAGAGAACTAAAGACTTCCAAAAAGCCTTTTGAAAATCCAGGGCCTATAAAATCTACAATAGGGAGAGTCCCTCACCCACCGCGCAAATCTCAAACACCACCCACACCGCTCCCCTGCGCCCAATGTCGCTCCTACTCTGTTAAATGCCTTAGGAAGGAGGCAGGAGGGGAGCCAGGGTGGGGACCAAAGCAGGAGGGAGAGTGACAGCTGTTCTAGAAGCAGCTGCCAGGAGAGAGCCAAACTGCCCGGCTATTCCTGTCCTAGGAGCTAGGAGGTCTGCAGACTCACGCTTAGAAACCGGCAAGTGGAGGGCAGGGACCCGGCAGAAAGTCTGGGTACAGCCTGAACTAGCTCCAACTCCTCTCTGGTCTCGGGACTGCATGTTATTCTTGGAGTGGGCCTGCTTGCTCCCTCTCCAGCCCAGATTCCCAGTTTGCCTCCTCTCCCGTCCATCCACACCACACGAATTTGCCCGAAGGCTCCCCAACTCTATGCCCACCCCCTGTACTGAAGCCCAATAATTCCATCCTTGTATTAAGAAGTGTCACTCGTCGGTCCCACACCCTCACCCCGGGCCGGAAGCCTCTTGGAGCAAATCCGGGTCCGGCGAGGAGGGCGGCGCCCCCTGCAGTGACGGCCACGGCGGCCCACGGGGTGTGGCCCCAATGCCTGTCCCGCTTTCCCCGGAACCCGCCGAGCTCCCAGCAGCCAGCAAAGGCTCCTGAAGCTGAGCTTCCAAGGGGGGCCCGAGGGACACTGTCATGCAATGCTGTCTGGGGAAAGCGAGGGAAGGCGAGGGGGAGCGCGCGCGGCCGCCAGCCGAGGCGGGAGGCGCACGCACCCGAGATCCGATGTAGTGCACCGCCTCGGCGCCGCGGCTCCCGCCGCGCAGACACCGCACCCGCAGCATCGCCCCGCGCCCGGCTTGTCGGCGAGCGGAATGTTCCAGGTGCTCGGCCGCGTCCGTCCGAGCCTCCCGAGGGCGCGCCAGCAGGCGATGTCGCGGCGCGCGGCCCCCGGCTTTTGTAGGCTCGCCCCACCCCGCCGCCCTCCGCGCGCGCCCCATTGGCTGCTGGGAACAGGTGGCGGGGCCGGGGGAGCGCAGGCCAGCGCGCCCCGCCGCCCCGAATTAGGAACCGTTAGGGCACAGCGAGTGGTCCGGGGTCCAGCCGCCGGTGTTTGCCTTTTTTTTAGTTTGTCAGTCGGCCGACTGGCTTCGGCTACCAAGCTCAGCCTCCGTCCGCCGCGGGAGGCCCACCCGTGCTTCGGGGAGGGGAGGAGCACGCGACTTCTGACGAAGGAAACTCAATAGTACATTAAATGTACATTGTTGGATGATGTGGGTAAAGCGTAAGTACAGTTACACGGTTACGTTTGTCGGTATGCACTGACTCAGTCCCCTCATTTTGTAGTGAACGGAACCACCTAAAGTTTAGGTGGCTTCTTAAGGCAACACCGGGTTTGAGACTGGAGAAGCCTAAGTCTAGAATTCAGGTCATCTCTCCCCCGGGGTCCTGCACTTTCCACCTACTACTAGCCTGTTAGGTGTTTGGGGGAATACCAGACGTTTCAAATAGTCTTTGGCCATGTGCCCTGGCTTGAGAAACTCAACCATGGCAATGGAGACTGATGTGGGTCAGAAATAAGGGAGGACTGCAGACGCATCTTCCCTTCTATTTCATGTATTTAAATTTTTGTTTCAACTTAATTAGGGTAGTTCCCTAGAAAAGTCGTTCCCGAACAGTGCAAAACTAGAGAACTCAGTTTAACATTTAAGTACCTCGGAGGAAAGGGGGCAGAGAGATTTAAATATTTCATTTTGTACCTACAAAATAGTTAATTTTAAAAAATGAGCTGTTGTTTTAATTCTGGTGTCTCAAACCAAAGTTCACTGATAGAAGGGACCAGACGAGCAGGATGGCATGGTAGAAAGAGCCCCGGAGAGGGAACTGGGAGAACTGGGTGCTAGTTTTGACTCTATTATAGACTACTATGTGTCTTCTTGAGTTGCAACCTTATCCTCAAAGAGAGAACACTTGCATTTATTGTCTCTAGCACACAGGGTCGTTGAGGGGCCAAAAGGAGAGATTGTACATGCTGAACGTGATGTGGCACTAAGAGCTATATGAATATGAGGTAATATTTTACCAGGTCTTACAGTAAGGAGGCCTCCAAATGTAATAATAGGGTGAAAGGAGTCAGAAAGTCTAGGTCCATGTCTTAGCTCTGCTACTAACTTGCTTTGTGACCTGGAATCAAATTCCTTTTCCTTTCTAATGAAGGCATCACACTATTAATTAAGGTTTTGGCTAATATTTCTCAAAATTTATAAAGTACCTCTCCCGAGAATTAAATGCAACCACCTTGAGGGTCTAATTTTCTAATGTACTTAGGGTGGCCAAAGCTATACTCCTCCTCAATAAAGGAATTTAAGAATACAGTAAGTACACCTAACAAATGGTATTGACATTACTTTGTACCATTTCTGTCCGAGATCTGAGGACACCCTCATATCATTCATTAAAGACACTTTTAATTTTAATTTTCCAGATGTAAGAATTGGAAGTGCTTGGAAATAATGAGGCCAGGGTGTCATTAAATTTTACATAAAGAAAGACTCCTGTTATAGCCATAGAACATACCCTTATCTTCTGGAACCCAGGGGAAAGTGTGTGGATAGAGCCACCCAAAACAGTCCTATTGCTATAAAAGCAAATCAAAGCTCTTTCCTCACTCCCTTTTTCTTTCTTGTGTATGAATATATGTATTGTTCTTGGAAAAAACCTGTAACACTTTTTAGATTGACTTCATCAATTCAAAGCACAAAACTTCCCTACTGATTTGTCTTATACTGTCTGTCTGACTCTGCAAAGTGTCTACGGTGATACCTGGAAACTCCTTGGTGTTTATGCTGCTTTTTTTCAGAAGAAGTGGAATAGACTGTGACTCTTGCCTTGTTCTCCCTCATTGGCAATAGGTTAATGTAACACCAATAACTTTATCAAACCAATGATTTTAGGATCTTGGTGATCCCATAATTAATGATTATGCATATTCATGTCTAATAGTAGTATACTCTTATGGGTTAATCTAGGAGCATAATTTAGGGTCACGTGGGGGTAAAAGCAAAGGAATAGAAAACTCATCAGAAGCATGGCAAATTATTCCACTTTCCGATTTCTCCCTCATCACTGTTGCTTTGGGGACATGTTCAACTTTACCTGGTTCCCCCCAACAAAGTACAGAGTTTGTGAAATGTGTTCTGAGACTAAAGAAACTGCAAAAGCTAGTAAAGTCTTTGGGTCAACACAATGAACAACAAAAGAGCCTATTGTAAGAATTCATTTATTTGACTATCATGGTTGACGTCAGAATCTGTGCATAGGAAGCAAGAGTAATGTGTTCCTAGAACTTAAGAGATACAGAAACCCTGTATCTGTACAGATACAGATACACAGTGGATAGAATTATCTATCTTGTCTAAGAGACATTTGTACTTATACCTTAGGGGACAGGATAGCCTTCAAATCAGAAAAAGATGGTATTACTCAAGTTCAAACAGAGTGACTACAGTATATCTTCATGACTAGAATGTAATTAAAGAAAGATGCAATTTTTGGGGGGGTGCCTGAGTGGCTCAGTGGGTTAAGCCTCTGCCTTTGGCTCAGGTCATGATCTCAGGGTCCTAGGATTGAGCCCCACATCAGGCTCTCTGCTCAGCGGGGAGCCTGCTTCCCTCCCCACCTCTCTCTGCCTCTCTGCCTACTTGTGATCTCTCTCTGTCAAATGAATAAGTAAAATCTTAAAAGAAAATAAAGAAAGATGCAATTTTTAAAAAAAATATTTTATTTATTTATTTGTTAGACGGAGATCACAAGTGGGCAGAGAGACAGGCAGAGAGAGAGGGGAAGCAGGCTCCCTGCTGAGCAGAGAGCCTGATGCGGGGCTCCATCCCAGAACACTGAGATCATGACCTGAGCTGAAGGCAGAGGCTTAATCCACTGAGCCACCCAGGTGCCCCAGAAAGATGCAATTTTTAAAAAGTATTATTTGGGGTCACCTGTCTGGCTCAGTCAGTAGAGTATGTAACTCTTGATCTTGGGGTTGTGAGTTTGAGCCCCACATGAGGCATAGAGATTAATTTGAAAACTCTTTTTTTTTTTTTTTAAGGAGGAGGAGGGAGAGAGGGGGCAGGAAGAGAGAGAATCTTAAGCAGGCTCCATGCCTAGCATGGAACCTGACAGCCGGTCTTCACCTCATGACCTGAGCCGAAATCAAGAGCCAGATACTCAACCAACTGAACCACCTAGGCACTCCCGCCCACTGGAAAAAAAAATAAGAAACAAACAAACCAAACAAACAAAAACTACTTTCGATTTAAGTTAAAAAAAATGTATGATTTATATTGCATTAATAAAATATTTCTGGAAGGATACACAAGACAGTTATAACAGAGGTTGTGCCAGGGGCAAGGACGTGGGTGACTGTAGGACAGGGGCCAGAGGGAGATTTTTCATTGCATACCCTCTTGTACTTTTAAATTTTGAACATTTGAATGAGTTGCCTGTTAAGCAAATAAATAGTTAAAAGGCTGCATTTACAGAGGTATGATTGTCAAAATGGAGTTTTTAAAAAGGAAGCCAGTGTGCACAGTTTGTCAGACTCTATTCATCCTGCTCTATGTAAGGATGGAATCAGAATATTCTGGTCCCTGAAAAGCTTGTATCTATTGAGGACAAGAATAATTTCGTGGGTTTTGATGGAATATCCTTCTAGAATATTCACCTCCCCCAGCTTCTGAGTTCACTAAGCAACCTTATCATTTCTGGAAACCTTGACATGGGGAAGGGTTCACACTTCAGGCCAAGCACAAGTGAAAGATAGAGCTGGAAGGGTGGAGCTCCCATTGTAGACTTCTACATCAATATTCTAGTTTATCCTTCAGAGTCTGGTGAGTTTGGTAGGTAGAGCTCAGTCCTTGCTCTCAAAGTATATTTCCCTTTTTAATGTTCTCCCTTTCCTGTCTTCCTAGTAAATTGTAGGTTTACTGATGAAATCCGGTTTCTGGGCCTGAAATTAAGTGAGACTGTCTCACGCTCCCACAATACCATGTTCTCCTAACGCTCAGCACCTGTCACACTGCTGTGGAACTGCCTGCTTCTCTGTTTGTCTCTTGCTGGGCTGTTGGCTCCCAAAAGGCAGAGAAAGCCGGTTTCATCCGCCGCTGCATCCTGAGGGGCCCGTCATTACACAGGTCCTCTATCAATCTCAGTGAAGGAGGTGCCACCCTGGAAATCTGGAGTTGAATAACTGAACCTTTGTCTTTGCTGTCTATCTTGCAGTCTTCAATTTCAGCATCCTTTATGTCTCTGGAACTCCTCTCACATAACTTTAACTCTTCCCACGATTCAGATGATTTCCAGTAGTTCTAGTACCACTTTTTGTCCTGGGTGCCTGACCTACGTTGTCCAGTACCCTCAGGTAAGAATGTTGGCCCAGGAGCTCTGATACCAATTTTCTGCTATAGATGGACAAGTCACTCCTCTTTGCTTAGCCCGGGATTTCTCCTCTGAAATTAAAGGCCCTGGTTACTAGATAATCTCTGTGGTCCCTTCCAGCTCTAAAACTGCTGTGTTTCTACCCTGGGATTTTATCAGCACCTCAACCTCCATCTCCAGCAGTGGAACTCACACCAGCCCTTCCTCCTAGAAAGAATTCTATCCTCTTCCAGTCAGTTAAGCTTGAAACTCTCTAGACATCTTTGCCTCCTCCCCGTACTCTAGTCCTCTATATCCACTGAGCTGCAAAATCTTATGAAGGCCTCTTCTGCACGGTCCTCTTACAGAGCCTCTTAGGATTTTTATTGTCAACATCTGGGTCGTTACTGGCCCGCACGTCTCAGAGATGGATTCTTTAATTAGAAAACAGTTGCAAAATAATAGCACATACTAAGTTAAATCCAGTGTTCCCCCTCCACCAAGTATTTAAAATAATCCCAGTTTAAGTCACCACTCAAACCCATCTGGCTTTAAGAATATTAAAGAAGAAACATCCAGAGTCTGCTCCAGAGAATCTTCTTTTTTCTTTCACTTCAGTCTTCGGATAGCTTTCTGGAACTTAAAAGAAGTAAACACTATTTGCTTTTAGGTCCTAACTAAACTTAAACTAAAATGCAAAGGTCGTCACCATCTGGTCATGTCTTGATACCATAAGTATATGGCAGGCAACTTTTATTAATGAAAAAACAATTGCATCTGCTCCATTCTCATTCCAGTCTTTTATTTATTTATTTAAAAGAGAGAGAGAGAGAGAGAGAACAAACACGAGCAGAAGGGAGAGGGGAGGGAGACTGGAAGAAGCAGGCTCCCCACCAAGCAGGGAGCCCAGAACCGGGGCTCTATCCCAGGACCCCAGGATCATGACCCAAGCTGAAGGTAGATACCTAACCGATGGAGCCACTCAAGTGCCCCTCACCCCAGTCTTTAAAAAAAAAATGAAATAACAGCTCTGTTGAGATATAATTCATAGAGCATAAAGTTCACTCTTTCAAAGAATACAAGGTCACAGACGCCTGGGTGGCTCAGTGGGTTAAGCCTCTGCCTTGGGCTCAGGTCATGATCTCAGGGTCCTGGGATCCAGTCCCGCATCGGGCTCTCTGCTCAGTTGGGGAGCCTGCTCCTCCTCTGCCTGCCATTCCCCCTGCTTGTGCTTGCTCTCTGTCTCTCTCTTGCTTGCTGTCTCTGTCAAATAAATAAAATATTTTTTTTAAAAAGAGAAGAGTACAAGGTCAGTGGTTTTTCATATATTCCCAGAGTTGTGCACCTATCACTGCTAAGTCCAGTATACTTCAGTTGTTCCAACGCGAAGTCCTGTCCCCATTAACAAACACTTCTCCTTCTTACCCCTCCCAACTCCTGGTAAACACAAATCTACTTTTTAATATGTTGATGGGCCTATTCTGAGCATTTGATATACGTGGAGCCAAACAATATGTGGTCTTCTGGGTCTGGCTTCTTTCACTTAGAATAATATTTTGAAGTTTCTTCTGTTGTAGCATGTATCAGTGCTTCATTCTTTTTTAAGGCCAAGTAATATTCCATTATATGGCTATACCACATTTTGTTTATCTCTTCATCAGTTGACAGACATTTGTATTGTTTTTGGCTATTATGAATAATGCTGTTATTCATGTACACATTTTCATATGGATATAGGTTTTTGTGTCTTGTGGATATTACTTCATCATATGGTACCTCTGTGTTTAACATTCTGAGGAACGGGCAAAAACCGTTTTCCGAAGTAGCTGTGTTGGTTTTGCATTCCTAGCAGCAGTATGGGGAGGGTTCCAATTTCTCTTCACCAACACTTAAATTGGTCCAGCTTTTGGCTTATGTCCATCCTAGTGGGTATGATGGAGTATCTCATTGTGGGCTTAATTTGTATTTTCCTAATGACTAATGATGTTGATAATCTTTTTATGTCCTTATTGGCCGTTTGTATGTCTTGGAAACACCTGTCTTAGAACAGGTAAAAACTGAAATACCTTTATTTAGGGTGGAACTGATGCCCATTTACAGGAACTAACATCCTTCCTTCAAATGAGGCAAAATTAATAGTTGCTTACAAATACAAAGAAAAAATACTTCTTTAAATACATTCTATGAAGGACACCTGGGTGGCTCAGTTGGTTAAGCATCTGCCTTCAGCTCAGGTCTTGATCCCAGGGTCCTAGGCTCTAGTCCCACATTAGGCTCCTTGCTCAGCAGGGATCTTGCTTCTCCCTCTGTCTGCTGCTCCCACTTTGTGTGCTCTCTCTCTCTGACAAATAAAGTCTTAAGAATACATAAATAAATACATTGTATAAAACTGGGGTTAAAAATACCCTTTATCTTTAAAAAAATTATGAAAGATAACCTTAGAGCTAAATGACTAAGAGGAAATTTCATTTTTAGAGTAGATAAATAAGCAGTAAATACAGTTCCCTCCTAAAAAATTAAATAGGCTTAAAAGAGACATTATCACCAATATTACTATCTTTTGGAGGAGCATTTGAGACTTTCTTAGAAGTTAGTAGATAATGCAACAGATCTACTGTTTTGAAAAAGGTAGTTATTTTAATATAAATGAACCCATATAGAGAAACTCAGTCTACTAAAAGATAAAGTATATGTGCATGGGAGGGGTCTCTCATACTGCCGTGCCCCTAATTGTGCTCAATTAATTAATTTTACGATGACTCTCACTCTACTTAACCATCATAGCTACTATTTACTGCGTGCTTACCATGTGCCGGAAAAGAGCTTCATCTGTGTTATCTCATTGACTCATCTACGAGGAGGTATTCTTATAATAATCTCATGTAGAGGAAGTAACTCAGCCAAAGTCAGTGAAACAGCTGCTCAGTTTCCGACAGAGCCAAACTCAAGCCCAGGCCTCTCAGACTTAGAAGCCTGTGCCCTTAACTTTTATACCTCTTGGCTTCCTTACAACCCCCAGGGAGTATCTGTTCCATAACACAAGTTACATATGTAGTCCAGCTATTTCCAGTATTAGATACTGTCCTGTGAGCGTCAGGTATCACATGCTCCCATTTATGCTTCAGGATGTCTCTGAGTATTTTGCCTGGGAGCTATTTACCAGGTAATTGCTCTTCTTGGGATAACGCTGTACCTATAGAGGTCGTTTGGCGATGAATCTTTGACAAATTGAACATAGGTGGAGCCTTCTAAAGAAGTGCAGAAATAACCCTGAGGCTTCCTCCAGAGCTCCATGGAGGCTGGAGAGGAGAGGGTGTGTGAGCATGGGTGTAGCTGTCGCCTCCTACTCTGCAGCCAAGGAAGGGGAAGACACTCCAGAAGGCTCTATCCTATTGGGATGGTTCTGGAAATAGGCTACTTATTCATCCTTACTTGAGTCCAACCTTAAGACTTTTAGCATTGGCTGGCGTGCCTGGGTGGCTCAGTCAGTTAAGTGTCTGCCTTCAGCTCAGGTCATGATCCTGGGGTCCTGGGATGGAGCCCCTCATCCAGCCTCCTGCTCAGCAAGGGTCTGCTTCTCCCTCCCTCTCTGTGTGCTCTCAAGTAAGTAAATAAAATCTTAAAAGGAAAAAAAAAAAAAAAAACTTTTAGCAGGGGCTAAAATAGCTCCACTCACCCTGCTGAGAAAAACTGTGCCTTACCTTTCCCCCTAAGTTGTTGGCATTTCTCTTTCTGAACCCAACAGCCAATAGCACTGGCAGCACTGGCCAGGAGTGGCCACAGCCTATCGGCACCTAATAGGGAGGAATGCATAGAGGCCAATTCCAGAAATGATGCAGAAGTTAATGAATCTGACACTATGTTACATAGTATCAGAGCCACAAAGATTCCTTTGCCCACCAACAATTACTGGTTTTGCAGAAAGTATGCTTTGCATGCACGCAGTTGTCACTGGACCCTCCCCCTTATCTCATTCTTCAGCCCAGATTCCCTCTCCCAGTATTTTTTCAACCCTCTTCTTCAATCTAACTCCCTATTGTCATTTCTGGTCTATATCCTCAAAACAAAACAAAACCCAAAACAAAACACTATGAAATAAGAAACAGATTGAATGACAAAAACTAGAGAATGATTAAAGAAATTGCAACACATTCAGCATTTGGTTCTTAAATGATTAAGTACATTTTTCTTAATGAATATTCTTAAATGATAAATACATTAGGACTTAGAATATATAAATTTTATCATAGGATGATGATAGATGCAGCCACTAAGAAGAATGTTTACAAAGAGTTTTGGTGTTTTTTTTTTAACATTTTATGTATTTATTTGAGACAGAGAGAGAGAGTGCATGCAAGTGGGGAGGAAGGTCAGAGGGAGAAGGAGACTCCTTACTGAGCAAGATGCCTGATTCAGGACTCAAATCTCAGGACTCTGAGATCATGACCCAAGCTGAAGGCAGATGTTTAACTGACTGAGCCACCCAGGTGCCCCTACAAAGGGTTGTAATAACCTAGAACAATTCTTACATCATAACATTAAGAGAAAAAGAATAGAATATGAGATTGTCTGTACAGGATTCTCTTAACCATGTTGAATATCTATGCACATGAATCCTGGAAAGAAACTCAATAAATGGTGACCATCTTTGGACAGAGCGATAGAGGGTGTTCTTTATATTCTTCTTTCTACTTTTCTGCAACTTGTGCAGTTTTCTCCATAAGCCATTATTACTTTATAATCAGAAAAAAAAGCATAAATGCCAATTTTTTTTTTTTTTTTAAAGAAGCAAAGGGTTCTGTGTATACCCAGAAAGAACTGTTATTGTCACAGATGTTTTCCCTTGAGGCTCTGCCCTGAGGAAACTGTAGACACTGTTCTGGGAGAAAACCTCCCACAGCCACCTGGCTCCTCTCATGTGTAACCCGCAGGATCTGGCAGGACGAGGAGATTAGCGTGGGAAGGCATTTCTGTCTGTCGTGCACTTTGCCCGTCTCTCTCAGGTCTGTACTTGTTTTTTCACTCCTATCTGTCTCACTTGTTGCTGATAAAGAGTTTTCCAGAATTATGGCTCCCAGCAAAAGGCACTTGTCCATTTGGGCCCTGGGAAAAAGAACTCAAGTTTGCTGGTTTTCTGTCCTGGGCTGCAGTAATCATTCTTAGCTTGGGCAACATCCCAGCAGAAAGCACTCACTGCCTCTCCTCCAGACCATTGAAGTGACAAAATGTGCCCCACAGACATGTTATCCTCACTAAAGAAATATCTGCTGAGGTAAAAAATTCAGAATTTGCAAGCTTAGAGTCAGAGTGGGAGCCAGTTTTGAACTTTTGCTTTGGAACCCTAAATTTCTGTTTCCACCATGCTGTTCAGAATTTTTTTTTTTTAAGATTTTATTTATTTATTTATTTGACAGATCACAAGTAGGCAGAGAGGCAGGCAGAGGGAGAGAGGAGGAAGCAGGCTCCCTTCTGAGCAGAGAGCTGGACTGGGGTGGGGGCTCCATCTGAGGACCTTGGGATCATGACCTGAGCTGAAGGCAGAGGCTTTAACCCACTGAGCCACCCAGGCTCCCCAATGTGCTGTTCAGAATTTAAAAGGCCAACTATATACAGGCTTCCCCCACTGTCCCAAGGTTTGCATGATACCACTTTGCTTCCACAAAAGACCTGCTACATTAGTACCCATTTTCATTAACAGAAAGAAATCCAAAAAGGATTTTCCCTTTTTAGGAAAACGTAGTCACTTCTTTGTTTTACACCCTTTGCCTTATGAAAATGTCTTATGGGGCCACTGTGCTTTCAGATGGTGGGGGAACCCTGTGCTCGGACAGGCTTGCAAGGCCTGAGCCACAAGTATGCAGTGGTAAGATAGAAGTGGAATGCTCTCAGAGGTATGAACTTTTTATGAAGGTCTGATTTAGAAATGACAGAATATGACAGCCAACATATGGTATTTTCTAGAAAGTTATGTTCATGTGACAGCAGTTAAGGCACCTCAGGGGGCAGATTTCATGCATATCAAACTGCATTCCCAAGAGAGTGAATCTGCTAATATGAGATACGTGTGCATTTCTGGCCCAGCTCTTCGGCAACCAGATTTCTCGTGCGGCAGCCAATTTATGGCTGGGAAAATCCAGTAGTCCCAAATGTTCATGCACAGCCAGTTAACATCAAGGTTTAGTATAGGGCTGATTCCTCACTGGCTCTGGTTAGATCATGTAGTAATGATTCAGTCTTCCGGTCTTCCTTGTTGCTAGGTCCCATGTTTTCTCTGGCCTGCAGAGGCAGAGAGAAGTGTTTCCTCCCTGCGCATGAGACTGTTAACAGCTTGTATGCAGGGATGCCTGGGTAGCTCAGTCAGTTGAGCTGCTGCCTTCGGCTCTGAGTCCTGGGATCAAGTCCCACATTGGGCTCCTTGCTCGGAGGGAGCCTGCTTCTCTCGCCTCTGCCTGCTTGTGTGTGCGCATGCTCTCTCGCTCTCTCTCTCTCTCCCTGACAAATAAATAAATAAGTAAAATCTTAAAAACACACACACAAGCACACACACAAAAAAACAGCTTGCATGCAGATCTGTCTCCTTCACCAGACTCGAACCTCTGGAGGGCAGCCCTTACACCTGGCACAGTGCTTGACACTTAATAAATGTTTGTGGAATTAATTGCCTAATAAAAATGTTCATTTTAGCTCCTCCTTCTACTGTAAAGGTTTGACTGTACTTTGTGAATAATCTGTATCTAGTCAATGCTTTTTGCAGCCGGAGAGGAAAGCTCTGCCCTGTCCCAGGAAATTCCTGACCTCAGAAAGCCCTGTCGACAGCCAGACTACAAAGTTTGCTCTGTGGGGTTCCCTGGGTCCTTGCTTCCCCAAGAGTGATCTATGGACTAGCAGCATTGGCATCACATGAGAGGTTGTTAGAAATGTAGAATGTCAGTGGCGCCTAGATGGCTCAGGTGGTTAAGTGTCCGGCTCTTCTTTTTCTTTTAAAGATTTTATTTATTTGACACAGAGAGCAAGCACAAGCAGGGGGAGCGGCAGAGGGAGAGGGAAAAGCCTTCCTGCTGAGCAGGGAGCCCCATGGGGTCTTGATCCCAGGATTCTGGGATCAAGACCTGAGCAGAAGGCAAACACTTAAGCGACTGAACCAACCAGGCGCCCCTGCCGGACTCCTGATTTCAGTTCAGGTCAGGATCTCAGGATTGTGAGATGGATGCCCCTGCGCTCAGTGGATTCTCTTCCCCTCTCCCTTTCACCCCATGCCCCTCCCCTCAAATAAATAAATCTTGAAAAGAAAAGAAATGTAGAATCTTGGGTCTGAATCAATCGTCCTTCTAACAACCTCCCTGCGTGATTTGTATGCGCAATCCTGAATGCTTTTGTGTGAACACCTATTGCTTATCTCTGATCTAGGAAGTAAGGCTGCAGCTATTATACCCCCACCCTGACGTAAAAGCCTTAGGTTGAAAACAAGTCTTTGGTTATTTGCTTCATTGCAAATAACATGAAACAAGTCATAACATAACATGTTTTCATAACATGAAAACAAGTCATTGGTTATTTGCTTATATAGCTTCATTAATATTGTCTTATACTTACTAACTTGAGTTGGAACAAACTGTAGAGGTCATCAAGTTCAACCATCACCCTTCTTGTGAATTTCAGTATAATGATCAACTTTTGTAAAAAGGTTAAATTGTGTTTCAGCATATTCTGTTCAAGAAGGTGAAGAAAGCGTATATGTCTTAGGAAGGCAGCCATAAGAATGGGACAAATTCATATATTAAAAAAAATTTTGTGGGGGCGCCTGGGTGGCTCAGTGGGTTGAGCCGCTGCCTTCGGTTCAGGTCATGATCCCAGGTCCTGGGTTCGAGCCCCACGTCGGGCTTTCTGCTCAGCGGGGAGCCTGCTTCCTCCTCTCTCTCTGCCTGCCTCTCTGCTTACTTGTGATTTCTCTCTGTCAAATAAATAAATAAAAATCGTTAAAAAAAAAAATTTTGTGGCTTCTGGGTGGCTCAGTTAAGTGTCTGCCTTTGGCTCAGATCATGATCCCGGGGTCCTGGGATAGAGCCCCACATCGGGCTCCCTGCTTAGTGGGAAGTCTGCTTCTCCCTCTCTGGAGTTCTGTGATCTCTTTTGCTTTCACATTCTCTCAAATAAACAAATAGAATCTTTAAAAAAAATTAATTAAAAAATAAAATGAAAACTTTGGGTGATTAAAGGAATAAAACTTAGTTATCTGGGTATCTTCTAATATAAGCCAAAGGAAGGAAAGAATTGTCTTTCTTAAGAAAAGTGCTTTTGAAGTAAACATTTCCTCAACTCTGTGGTTCCTTTGATATTGAAAAGTACCCAAACTACATCAAAAAGATAAGTTAGTTTTATGTGGAGATCAGCTTTGTGGAAAGAAGTTCCAGTTGTAGAACTTGAGGCTTCTTACCCTAAAGTCACTCTTGAGGGTTTTAGTAAAACACTCACATACATTTTATATATTTGCTTCCATTGTTTTCTCACAAACAGGAAGTAGGTTTGTCTGTCCTCCAAGTTCTAAGCCACAGCAGCCAACCTTCAGCTGCTTTCAAATTAAGTTGATGGGACAAACAAAATCTACTTATTTAAGTATACAATGAATTTGTGATTCTTTAGTGTAGTGTCCTCATTAGGGCAACTGATAAAGGGTTTCTTGACTCTGAGAAATCTTTCATGTTGTTGTGCTTGTGACAGCAGCCTGTCTGAGGTAGTTCTAGCCGGAAGTACAGTGCCAAGGAAATTCAGGCTGACCTGGAGACCTGACTTATAGCCCCTGCTCAACCATTAACCACTTGGATAACTGACTACTTGAACAAGTCCCTTAACCTCTCCAGACCTCACTAGTTAATATCAAGTTTTCTTTCAAGTCCTGGTTTTTTACTACTTCATTCTGCTATCTCAGAAAGATACTTTGCATGCATTTCAAAACAATGCTTATCCCTGTTTAATCCCAATGCCATTACTAAAGCTGATTCTGCCAACTATGTGTCTAACCTTTGAGCAAGTAGCAGCCTGAATGTTATCATATATCACATAAACATCAGAGGAAAAATAGCTGAGATTTTGACCTCATTTCTTGAATAGATGTACTTGTAGTTGTGAGCTAGCCAGTGTTTAGTTAATATTATAGAGTTATTGCTAAATTCTCCTTTTCCACAGATAATGAGTAAAAATAAAAGTTTATAGCGTGAATTATTACCAGTTAATAAGATTCTGAATTTATCATAACAGATGTTATATTAGGGGCACCTGGGTGGCTCAGTGGGTTAAAGCCTCTGCCTTCGGCTCAGGTCATGATCCTGGGGTCCTGGGATAGAGCCCCGCGTGGGGCTCTGTGCTCAGCAGGGAGCCTGCTTCCACCTCTCTCTCTCTCTCTCTCTCTGCCTGCCTCTCTGCCTGCTTGCTGTCAAATAAATAAAAAAATAAAATCTTTAAAAAAAAACAAAACAGATGTTATATTAGAGTTGATTTTAGAAAAAAAAAAGGACTCTGGTTTCATGGACCTGATTATAAAAGGTAAAGAGGAAAACTGCTGACTGCTGCCTGAAGAAGTTTGTCTTGGTAAACATGTGTCCAAGACAGTGGCAGGCACTGTCACAGAGTGGGAGAAAGTTCATGGTAGCATTTAGGAGCATGTGCTCTGAGCTACACGTCCGGGTCTGAAGCCCAACTGTACTACTAACCAGCTGCGTGACTTTGTGAAGTTACTGAAGCTCTCCATCGCTCAACTTTCCTGAATGTAATAGGCCTAATACAAATATGTAACTCACAGAGTTCTTAATGATTAAATGAATACAGGTGGTCCCCAGCTTAGGATGTTTGGACTTAAAATTTTTCAACATTATGATGGTGGCTGATGTGAAAGCAGTATGCTTTCTGTAGACACCACACTTCAAATTTTCAATTTCGATCTTTTCTCAGGATAGTAATATTTGGTACGATACTCCTCCGTGATTCTGGGCATGGCAGGGAGCTGCAGCTCCATGAACCACATAATCACAGGGGTAGACAACCGACACACCCACAACCATTCTGTGTGTAACTTTCAGTATGGTATTTAGTAAATTACATGAGATACTCAGCACTTTATTTTAAGGATTTGATTGATTGATTGATTTGTCAGAGAGAGGCGGGGAGAACACAAGCAGGCAGAGTGGCAGAGAGAGAAGCAGGCTCCCCGCCAAGCAAAGAGCCCAATGCGGGGCTTGATCCCAGGACCCCAAGATCATGCCCTGAGCCGAAGGCAGCAGTTTAACCAACTGAGCCACCCAGGCGTCCCATCAGCACTTATTTTAAAATAGGCTTCGTATTAGATGATTTTGTCCAAATGTAGGCTAATGTAAGTGTTCTCACGTTGAAGTCTAAGCGATGATGTCCGTTAGGTTAGGTCTCTAAAATTCATTTTCTATTTAGGATATTTTCAGCTTACAGCAGGTATATCAGAATGTGACTCCACCATAAGTTGAAGAAGATCTTACATGTAAAGCACTTACGATACCACTCGCTACAAAATTAGCTGTCATGATCATTATTATCAGGAAGTGAAATTGGGACAGGAAGGCAAGCTTGGTCACATTAGGAAAGAAAAAGGTGTTAAAAGATGTTGAGAGCAATTTCATAAGTGGGGAAGATAGTACTTTCCCTATCTGCTTCCTACATTAAGTATTCTCTGTACATAACTGCAACACTCTTGTATAAAGTGCTTCACTATTTGCACATGTGTGTGTATAATACTTCAGAGTGACTTCATATATATCATCTGATTATCAGCAGTCTAGGGAGGTGGAGTCCCTTACACAACTTGGCAAATACTGCTGAGTCTCACGGATTGTGGCGAAGGCAAGCATAGGATGGACCCTGTAGCACCAAAGCTCTGCGCCAGAGAACCCAGCAGGTCATCCACTTCAGTCTAGAGTCCAAAGAGTGTTGCTGGGTTCTTTATATATCCCCAGAGATGCAATGTGGGGCTATTTCATTTCCTAAGATGACCTCATCCTACATTTCCTGAAAGCCTTGTATGTGATCATCTTCGCAGTTTCACATTCGCCAACTACATTTCAGATTCCTTCAGAGTAAGCCCAGTTTGCCTGCCTTGCCTGGCCTGAGCTACGTATCAAAAGGTAGCCATTTAAAGCACTTCCTCAGTTTAGCCCTGAGAGATAGTTGTATTGTGTTTTGTTTTGCTATGATACCAAGGCAATATCCTATATAACAGTGCTACAAAAAATGTTTCAAATAGAATGAGGGGACATTCTAGAGAATGGCTATATGGTGAGAAAAACATAATCTCTAGCCAAGTAATAGGAAATAGATATCAGAGAAGTTATTGGCTTATTATAATTAATTGAAATAATAATTGACATTGGCCACTTAATATGACCCTGGCAATATGGTAGATGTCCAATGCCAATATGGTGAATTGGATCATCATGATCCTGCAGTATGCCCAGCACATAGCAAACAGTAGGAGCTCAATAAGTATCATTGAGTTAATGAATCTGAAGTAGGAATTGATTACTTTTATCTATTTTACAAATGATGAAAAGTAGGTTTAGAATTTTAAGCTTTGTTTAAGGTCACATAATTCTTAAATAACTAGTGAACCTAGTTTGCAAACCCAAATGTGGTTATAGCATAGCATAGTGTCAGAGTGAGGACTTTGGAGCCAGCCCGATGACCTAGTTTTGAATCCTAGCTCAGCCACACACTAGCTCTGTGACCTTGGAGAAGTTACTTAACCTTTATGTGCCTCAGTTCTTTCATCTGTAAATTAAAATAAAAATTCTAACCTGCCAATGTTAGTGGGAGGATTAAAAGAGCACTCAGAACTATGCCTGGTCCTCTGTAAGTATAGCTATTACTGTTCAGTAGAACCTTATATTATACAGCAATAGAGCTACTCTTCAAAAGAAATTTCCAGGGGCGCCTGGGTGGCTCAGTGGGTTGAGGCCTCTGCCTTCCGCTGGGGTCATGATCCTAGGGTCCTTGCATCAAGCCCAGCATCCAGCCCCGCATACGGCTCTCTTCTCAGCAGGGAGCCTGCTTCCTCTTCTCTCTCTGCCTGCCTCTCTGCCTACTTGTGATCTCTGTCTGTCAAATAAGTAAATAAAATTAAAAAAAAAAAAGAAATTTCCACAAGTTGTCTCATGATGACTTGAAAAGATAGGCAATAATAATTACAGTTATTGTAATTGCATATCACTTGATCTTCACATTAATCCAGTTTATAGATTAATTTATGATTCAGGCTCAGAAAGGCTCAATGGATTGCTCAAGATCTTGCAGCAGCAAGCCAGTAGCCCCTGTTGGGGAAGATACAATGAAAGATTAAGAATGACTAACACACAATGTTAACTCTCAAATTCAGAAGGAAATGGAAGATAGCTAAGAAAATAATTAGTTCATTCAGGATAGAATGAAGCCATGTGCTAAAAAGGGTGCAAGATACATGCTGAAGAAAGGAAGACTCAATGAATTCTGTCTGGAGGTAGTATGTTTGCCTAGAAGTCAGCCCAGTGGCAGCAAGGCAGGTCAGACACTATTTCATGGTAGAGAAGCATATTGTTTACTTGAAGTCAGAAAGCTTGAAGGTCTGGGAGTAGCAGAACAACAGGGAAAGAAGTTGCCCAAAGAAAACTTTGAAAAATGTCTAGGCATTCATGGCCACTCCTACGTGTTTTTGGACGTAGGAGGGAAACAGTGACCTTGATTTTAAGGACAAATGAAGTATTCAGTACCAAGGATAATGTGTACAATGTGATTATTCTAAAGAAATTTCCCTATCTGCTTGAGAGGATTGAGAATGTGTATCTTCTTCCTTTTATCTGTAGTTTTGCTACTTTGGAACCCAGTGGATCAATTTCTTCTGGAGTCAGTCCTCCCATTTTGAGGCCCAGGGGTTATGAGATATTCTCTGTGTGTGTCTCTCTCTCCTCTCTCAGGGCTTATACTCTTCCAGCAAGGTCTTGCCAATCAAGGAGATATCATGGTGCAGCGAGGATGATTCCTTCTCCTCTGCCAGATGTTGGTGGCTTGGAAAATAGAAATGAAATATTTTATTCTATTTTTGGATAGGGTATAGCAAAGCACTGGAGGAAACTTAAATGACGTATGTATCTGTGAATCACTATGAATAAACTATTTTCAGATAGGGTCTTCCCTCTTTCTGTAGCCTGGCCTTGTTTATAGCTCAGTCCCCAAGACCAGATCCTAGATCAATTCCTAGACAAGTTTGAGAGTGTGAAAGCTCTAGGATTCATTATGATAGACTAGAGTTCTCCAATCTAATAGATCTCAAGTGTAATACTCAAACCAGATTTTCTGAGATTCTTCAAGCTCATTCTGCTAAATTCAAACCAAATCTCTAGTGATTATAAGAACAGACATATTTAATTATTAAGCAACTAGCATTTTGCTCAGTGTTGGGGCTGGGGAGCAAAAACTATAAAATATTATTAAAGAGTGGGACAAGGGGCGCCTGGGTGGCTCAGTGGGTTAAGCCGCTGCCTTTGGCTCAGGTCATGGTCCCAGGTCCTGGGTTCGAGCCCCACATCGGGCTTACTGCTCAGCGGGGAGCCTGCTTCCTCCTCTCTCTCTGCCTGCCTCTCTGCTTACTTGTGATTTCTCTCTGTCAAATAAATAAAATCTTTAAAAAAAAAAAAAAGAATGGGACAAATCTCAAATCACCTGAAGATCTCACTGAGGAGAGAATACAAAGTTGCATAAACAATTGCCTAACGACACACAGAATGCAGCTAGATCCATGAATGTATGGGTCATGCTCTTGAATCTCAGACTAAGGCAAGAAGAGTTTGAACCATAGTATGGAGGAAGAAGTTAGATTTGTATTGAGGATTTATAGATTAATGGACTGGAGTAAAGAATTTATTTGCAGAAGGGCATACCATTAGCTCTGTCATCTCCTGCCTTGTAGTGCTTTGGGTATTATTGATTCCCATTTCTTAGGACATTTCCTGGTACAAAATGAACTAATGAAATGGTATTCCAAGCTTTCCCCAACTGAGTCCTTTATTACCAATCTAGCCTTGCTACTACTCATTCATTCACTCATTCAGCAGGTCTTTATTTTACAGGTGAATGCTTCAAGCTCAGTTGTAGGCACAGAGAAGAACAAGACCCATTGTCTGTCAGTAGAGTTTAGACAGACAAGGAAACCAGAGCTATGATACTGTATGATGACCACTCTAAGAGACATGCACAGGCTATTGAGGAAGCCCACAGCAGAAACACTTATCTTGGAGAAGGGAATGGATCAAAGAAAGTCATCAACTTTATTATTTTTTTTATTTTTATTTATTTATTTATTTATTATTAAGATTTTATTTATTTATTTGACAGAGATCACAAGTAGGCAGAGAGGCAGGCAGAGAGAGAGGAGGAAGCAGGTTCCCTGCTGAACAGAGAGCCCAATTCGGGGCTCGATCCTGCTCAGAACCCTGGGATCATGACCTGAGCCGAAGGCAGAGGCTTAACCCACTGAGCCACCCAGGCGCCCCTTATTGTTTTTTTTTTTATTTTATTTTTTAAAAGATTTTATTATTTGACAGAAAGAGAGTGAGAGAGCACAAGCAAGAGGAGCAGCAGAGGGAAGAGAGGGAGAAGCCGGCTCCCTGGGAGCCGGGAGTGAGGCTGGATCCCAGGACCCTGAGACCATGACCTGAACTGAAGGCAAATGCCCAACTGACTGAGCCCGGGCACCCCAAGTTATCAACTTTAAAGGTTTTTAAAATAGATTTTTCTTTAAAAAAAAAAAAGATTTATTTCTCAGAGAGAGAGAGAAAGAGCAAGAGAGCACAAGCAGGGGGAACAGCAGGCAGAGGGAGAAGCAGGCTCCCCACTGAGCAGAGAGTTTGACATGGGACTCCACCCCAGGACCCTGGGATCATGACCCAAGCCAAAGGCCGATGCTTAACTGACTGAGCCACCTAGGCATCCCTCTGTTTTTGTTTTTTTTTTTTTTTTTAAAGATTTTATTTATTTATTTGACAGAGAGATCACAAGCAGGCAGAGAGGCAGGCAGAGAGAGAGGAGGAAGCAGGCTCCCCACCAAGCAGAGAGCCCGATGCGGGGCTCGATCCCAGGACTCTGAGATCATGACCCGAGCCGAAGGCAGCGGCTTAACCCACTGAGCCACCCAGGCGCCCCTCCCTCTGTTTTTTTTAACAGCAGTTTTCATCACTCGTTACTTATCTGATTTATTCAGTTACTGATTTCTTTCATGTCTGACTTCCCGACTAAACTATACATTTCATGAAGGCAAGAATTACCTTTTTTTTAAACCACCATATACTAAGCCTCTGGGACAGTATGTAGCATGAAGTAGATGTTCAATAAATATTTGTCTAATAAATGCATGAATAGCATTACTTTGACTAGTTGAACAGTTTCAACCAATATCATAGAGGATAATTATTTTAAAGACTTCTCAAAAATGATGAAACAAGTAGCTTCTGGAAAATTTGCAAGAGCCAACTTTACGAATAGTGCTCTGTGAACCACTGTCTGCAGGTCATTTGTAGTCCAGCCAAGATTTCTGACGGCTCTGATCACCTTGTGACTCTGTATCTTGCAAAGAATAATTCTAGCCTTGATCTATGAGAAAAACTAAAGACATCTAGTTTTAAAGAACAATTTTAACGATATCCTATTTTAAAGGATTTTCATTTTCATTTGCTTTAAATTGTTTGGCATATTAAGTATCTGTGGAAATAAGTCACTTGATGAGTGTGTTGAGATGAAAGCATTTGCAAACCATGCCTTTTAAGTGTGGTTAAATGGTTGTCTACTCTTACCTATTAGAATTCATAATCATCACTACTGTTCAAATATATTAGGGTTGAACATAACATGTTCATAACATGAAAACAGAAACAAAAGAAAGATTAGGTGTGCCTGGGTGGCTCAGTGGGTTAAACCTTTGCCTTTGGCTCCGGTCGTGATCTCAGGGTTCTGGGATTGAGCCCCGCATTGGGCTCTCTGCTCAGCAGAGAGCTTGCTTCTCTCTCTGCCTGCCTCTCTGCCTACTTGTGATCTCTCTTTCTGTCAAATAAATAAATAAAATCATTAAAAAAAAAAGAAAGATTAGCATTCATGACTTACTACTAACTTAACCATTTTCTTTAAATTTTTTACAATTACAGTATGTTTCACATCCTGTATCACATATTATTTAATATGTAATATTGATGCTGAAGACACAAAAATAATGTGCAAACCTTATTCTAAAAATAAACAGGTTACAACTGTTTCTTTTTAATTTTAGACTTACGGCTAATGAAGAATGCTTATAGCTAATTTAATATTAGAGCGATTGTAACCTTGAATGTAGTAACTAAAATGAAGAAGAACAATTGTTAAATGCGTTTCTTCGGGAAAATCTCACAAAAGATTTTGTTTAGCAAGCCTATTTGAAACAACCCAGAGCTAGAATTATTTCTGGGCTCTTGCAAGATAAATTCATTTTGTTTGGATTTTGATCCACTGGTAAATTTGAACTGGGGAGAGTATCATTTTGATATTTAATACGGCAACTAAGTTATAACTCAGAAATGAATTCTCCATAGCCTGCGTCATGTAGAAATTATGTTAAAATATGGAACTGACAACAGACCGTTTCACACACCTGGGTGTCACTCTTGGGAAATCTAACAGAAGCCACAGGTTAGAATACTTCAGTATCAACAATCCTGTAGCCTTTGGCTTATTTGGTTTTGGACTCCCTCTAGTGGTCCAACCTTTTGGCACTTTAATTGGTACTCTGGTTCATAGAATCACCAAATTTGGGGACATATTAAAAACAAATAAGCAGGGGCGCTTGGGTGGCTCAGTGGGTTAAGCCTCTGCCTTCGGCTCAGGTCATGATCCCAGGGTCCTGGGATCGAGCCCCGCATCGAGCCCCGCATCGGGCTCTCTGCTCAGCAGGAAGACTGCTTCCCCTCCTCTCTCTCTCTCTCTGCCTGCCTCTCTGCCTACTTGTGATCTCTCTGTCGAATAAATAAATAAAATATTTTAAAAACAAAACAAAAAAAAAAAAAAAACAAATAAGCAGGGGACCTGGGTGGGTCAGTCGGTTGAGCAGCTGACTCTTGGTTTCATCTCAGGTCATGATCTTGGGGTCGTGGGATCAAGCCCTGTGTCAGGGTTCATGCTCAATATGGAGTCTGCTTGAGATCCTCTCCCTTTGCCTTTGTCCCCTCCGCCCAATAAAATAAAATAAATCCTTAAAAACAAATATGCAAAAGAACCACACAACTATTAGAATGGTTTTCCACAAGAAGACTATGTCACTAGTCTTTAAAAGACTATTGTCATTTATCAATGGTAGAATAAATGTAGGCATTAAAATAGTTGAGATAATAGTGTTGCAAATGGTTTGACCTAAAGGGACTCAGTGGATTCCATGCGCTGACTGGAAAAGCTAGTTATAGTTCTGCTAAGAGTGTGTGGATAAGGGCCAAAGGCCCATAAACAGGATTCCTGGTTGCTTTTGTTTGCAAGCTAAGGTGAGAACCAGACTTTTAAAAAAAGGGTGAAGTAAATATTTCTGGGTCTATGGGTCCTACAAGGTTAGGGAGCCCAAAGCAACCTGTAGTTTCTTTCACATTAAATGTAGAAAATTCAGATTGATTTAATTTGATTTATGTTGGCTTTGGTTATGCCCCTCAGCTATACCTTATAAAAAGTCTCCTACCTCTTCCATAGAACAATAGTCAGAATATGAGGAGAGACTCTTAGGTTTATTCCATTAACCTTTCACTTCCTGGCTAGTTCTGCACTGTTAAAAAAAAATATATATATATGTACATAGGTACATATATATATGTATATATGTATGTATATATACATATATACTATATACTACATATATATGTATATATACACATATATACATGTATATATTTTTTCATATTCTACCAACTCTTTTATATGACAACCCTTCACATATTTAAGACAGTTATCATGTCCTCATTAAGTCGTCTTTCTGCCACCCAACCCCTATTTTTTTTTTTTTTCAATCCTTAAATCTTCTTTGGACCAGAATAAAAGAACATCTATGAGGTATAGGCAGTATGATAGAATAACTTGATGGGCATTTTCTTCACATCTACAGGGGTTAGTAAAAATAGTGACTCTTTATTTCAGAAAATACAAAACTTTTCTTGGAAAGTCTGAATTTGGGGTCTTTGTTCTCCAAAGAGAACAGAAGGCAATAAGATTAGGAGAAAGAAGAAAATGGTATGTAATGGGTGACTTAGGCAGGTCAGAACCTCCCCTTACTATGCTATTTCCTAATTCCTTTTAAGATTTTCCAGCTCCAGTGCTGGATTAAGTGAATGTGGAATCCAGAGGTCAGGCATAGTGTCTACCCTGAGGTTTGAGTAGAGTAAGAGGAACTAGCACTGGTTTTAAGGTCCCAATAGAGTCCACAACACATTTTTTGCATAAGCAGAAGGAAATCCACCAGCCCCCAGTGACTTAAGCACACTGTCTGCAATCATAACTTTGTAATCACACAAATTTAGGTTGCAGTGAAGTGGGGAAAATAGAGGTAGAGAGATGTAAGTAAGATAAAAACAAAGCATATTTTCTTGACTTTGAAGATCTGGAACTCTTTTTGCTGAGCAGAATTAAAAAGGATAGGAAATGTATTCCAGCTGATACAGAGGAAGAGTAATCCTCTAGCACAAATATTGTTAAAATGTCTATACTACTCAAAAGCAATCTAGAGATTTAATGCAATTTCTATCAAAATACCTACCAAAAAACAGCAATTTTTTCACAGAACTAGAAAAAGCAATCCTAAAATTTTCATGGAACTACAAAAGACCCTGAGTAGCCAAAGTAACCTTAAAAAAGAAAAAGCTGGAGGTATCACAATTCCAGATTTCAAGTTATATTACAAAGCTGTCCTCATCAAAATAGTGTAGTACTGGCACAAAAATAAACACATAGATCAACAGAATAGAAAGCCCAGAAACAAATTCACAATTATTTGGTCAATTAATCTTCAACAAAGGAGGCAAGAATATGTAATGGGAAGAAGTCTCTTCAACAAATAGTGTAGGGAAAACTGAACCACTTTCTTAAACCATACACAAAAATAAACTCAAAATGGATTAGGGACCTAAATGTGAGACCCAAAACCATAAAAATCCTTGAAGAGAGCACAGGTAGTAATTTCTCTGACATCCACCATAACAACATCTTTCTAAATATGTCTCCTGAGGCACAGGAAATAAAAATGAAAACTACTGGAACTACATCAAATAAAAAGCTTCTGCACATGGGGTGCCTGGGTGGCCCAGTTGTTAAGCGTCCACCTTGGGCTCAGGTCATGATCCCAGGGTCCTGGGATGGAGCCTGAGCCCTGCATCGGGCTCCCTGCTCAGCAGGAAGCCTGCTTCTCCCTCCCCCACCCCCCTGCTTGTGTTCCCTCTCTTACTGTGTCTCTCTCTGTCCAATAAATAAAATCTAAAAAAAAAAAAAAAAAAGGCTTCTGCACAGCAAAGGAAACAGTTAACAAAACTAAAAGGGGCGCCTGGGTGGCTCAGTGGGTTAAAGCCTCTGCCTTCGGCTCAGGTCATGATATCAGGCTCCTAAAAACAAAAACAAAAACAAAAACAAACAAACAAAAAACCTAAAAGATAACCTGCTGAATGGGAGAAAATATTTGCAAGTAACATATCCAATAAAAGGTTAGTATTGAGGGCGCCTGGGTGGCTCAGTGGGTTGGGCCGCTGCCTTGGGCTCAGGTCATGATCTCAGGGGCCTGGGATCGAGTCCCGCATCGGGCTCTCTGCTCGGCAGGGAGCCTGCTTCCCTCTCTCTCTCTCTCTCTCTCTGCCTGCCTCTCTGCCTACTTGTGGTCTCTCTCTGTCAAATAAATAAATAAAATCTTTAAAAAAAAAAAAGGTTAGTATTGAAAATATATAAAGAACTTACACAACTGAACAGCAGAAAACCCAAATAATCCAATTTAAAAATGGGCAGAAGACATGAACAGACATTTCTCCAAAGAAGACATACAGATGGACACATGAAGAGATGTTCAATATCACTCATCATCAGGAAAATACAAATCAAAACCACAGTGGGATATCACCTCATACCTGTCAGAATGGCTAAAGTAAAAAACACAGGAAACAACAAGTGTTAGCAAGGATGTGAAGAAAAAGGAACCCTCATGCACTCCTGGTGGGAATGCAAACTGGTGCAGCAACTATGGGAAGCAGCATGGAGGTTCCTCAAAAAATTAAAATCAAACTATCCTATGATCCAGTAATAACACTACTGGGTATTTACCCAAAGAGTATGAAAACACTAATTTGAAAGGATATATGCATTATTATAAATAATGCAGCATTATTTTCAATAGTCAAATTATAGAACCAACCCAAGTGTCCAAGTGTTTATCGATAGATGGATAAAGAAGATATGGTGTATATACAATGGAATATTATTCAGCCATAAAAGAGAATAAAATCCTGCCATTTGCAACAACATGGATGGAGCTAGAGAGTATAATGCTAACCAACATAAGCCAGTCAGAGAAAGAAAGATACCATATGGTTTCATTCATATGTGGGATTTAAGAAACAAATGAAGAAAGGGGAAAAAAAGAGGCAAGCCTAAAATATAAACTCTTAACCTAGAGAATAGATGGTTACCAGAGCGGGGGTGGGTGGGGGGATGGGTGAAATAGGTGAAGGGGGATTAAGAGTACATTTATCTTGATGAGCACTGAGTAATATATAGAATTGTTGAATCACTGTATTGTACACCTGAAACTAATATAACACTGTATGTTAACTATATTGGAATTAAAATGAATTTACAAAAAAAAAATTTAAGTCAAAAAGAGTAATCCCCTGTGGGGAAGGGAGAAGAAAGGAGGAAAGAGAATAGCAGGCAATAGTCTTAATAATGTAGACAGGCATCACCTCTAATACAGGTCTTAGCACAGCTGTGCACCAAATAGGCAATAGGCACTTATCAAATGACTAGAAGAGATTATGATTAAGTTTTGTCATAAAATATTCAGAGAAATGTAGGGAAGGAAAAAGTCCATCTCTGCCCTTCAGTTCTCTCAAATGGAGTAGAATTAAATTTACACAGGACAGATTAATAGGAGGAAAACCCCAGAATTTTATTATTATGCGCTCAGAGGCCCGATAATGAAATTGAGACTAAAGAAATGACCAAGGCAGGCAGTTCTTATGCTTTTTAGACAAAAAAATAAATTTGTGAGGAACTGACTGGATAAAATAAATGGGAGCTTTAATTAGAAATTCAAAGTGGAATCTGGGCTGAGGTGGTAGATTAGTAAAGTTACAAGGTTGGTTTCTACAACTCTCAGCTTTAACATTCCTATCTCTGGTGATAAGGATGTCTTCTTACTTCTTAGTACAGAGAGGGTACCTTACACACGGGAGGTTTCTTGCTTGCTTTGGGGGGACAGGGTAGAGCCTGAGTGCCCTTTAACTAGCTGTTCTCCAGGTAGCTTCAATTCAAAATTATCAGTATGCCATTGTGGTACAGTTTGGCCCACCTGCCCTTGGCCCCTACAGGAGAAAAGACTCTGAGCAGAATATATTGGCATGCCACCCAATGTCAGATGGCCTGGTTTTCCTTCTCTCTCTCTCTCTCCCCCACCAGGGATTGAAAATGCCACCCTGTGCTTTTCTCTTGGCAATGACGCTTTGCTATAGGAAAGACATGCCTGGACCTTCTGAACACGTTAGAACCCAGATCCATCGAGGGCGCTAATGCTGTATTTGTCAGCTACTCCAGGTCACCTTAGGTATTAGCACCACAGCACTCCAAAAAATTGTGCCCACAGACAGCTGAGGTTCGTTCACAAAATACTGGTGGTGATGCTCGAGTTTGAGAGCCAGGGAGAGTATGCTATGCGGGCACTCTCTAAATCACCTACGTATATGCTTAATGACCTCCTGAAGCTAGTTTATGAGGCCTCCCAGACACCTGTACCTAAGGCCTTTTCCATACAGCCCTGCGATGGGCCACCAGCTCTCGTCAAATCCGACACCACCACACCCACTGCCAGAGCGTCATCTAACTTTCCGATTGGCCCTTTCAGCCTCCACTTCTGGGCTATCAACCGAGAGTCATTCCTGGCGCATGCGCGTCACCAGCTTCCGGCCGCGGGGAGCGGTGCACCGGCCTTTCCCGCCCGGGTGGGATTCTTGCCTCGCTTTCCTCCGCCTGGCTCTTTGTGTGTGCAATGGCTCCGGACTCAGGTTCCTTTCTCGAAGAGCCGCTCTTAAACGTGCTACCCTTAGACGCTAGGGACCGGGGCACCCAGCGCTGTCGCCTGGGCCCGGCCGCCTTCCGCGCCTTGGGCGCACACTTGGGCTCGGCGGTGAACATCTCTCTGCCTGATGGCGGCTCCTGTCTCTGTACCGCCTGGCTGCGGCGGGACGGAGCAGACGGCTTTGTGCAACTGGATCCGCAGTGTGCGAGCCCCGGGACGGCTGTGGGGCCTTCGAGGTTCAGGGGGAGTCTCAGCTTAAGCAGCCTCCGCCTAGTGACCTGCCCGTCCCTGCGGCTCCTCACCGTGTGGCCGGTGTTGCGGGAGCGGGCGGGCGCACGCGGTACCTTGAACCCAGCCGCGGTGCTGGAGGCGGCGCAGGAGCTTCTAAGGAACCGACCAGTCTCCCGGGGCCACGTGGTGGCCGCTCCACCGGGGGCCTTCGGCCCCGTGGCCGCGCTTCACATCGTCAGCGGGGCGCCCAGCCCGGATCCGGCCGGGCGGGTCACCCCTCGCACCCGCATCATTCTCAGCTCGGTGCCTCCGTCGGAAGCGGAACGGCAGCCCGAGGTGGCCCTCGGGGGTCTTTCGGAGGCTGCCGACTCGCTGCGGGAGCTCCTCCTCCTCCCACTCCGCTACCCCCGCACCTTGGCGGCCTTGGGGCTAGCAGTGCCTCGCGGGGTGCTCCTGGCGGGCCCCCCCGGAGTGGGCAAAACTCAGCTAGTGCGGGCTGTGGTCCGGGAAGCGGGCGCGGAGCTGCTGGCAGTGAGCGCCCCCGCGCTCCAGGGCGCGCGGCCAGGGGAGACCGAGGAGAACGTGAGGCAGGTCTTCCAGCGCGCGCGGGAGCTGGCCAGCCGCAGACCCACCCTCCTCTTCCTGGACGAGGTGGACGCCCTGTGTCCCCGGCGGGGTGGCCCACACCGAGCGCCCGAGAGCCGCGTGGTGGCCCAGGTGTTGACGCTGCTGGACGGCATCAGTGGGGACCGCGAGGTGGTGGTGGTGGCGTCCACCAACCGGCCGGACGCTCTAGACCCAGCGCTGCGCCGACCGGGAAGGTTTGACCGAGAGGTAAATAGGCCCGGGCTGTCAGCCTCTTGTCTTTGGAACCAAGGCCTCTTCTGGCTTGGGTTGGGTGCCCCGAGGGCCACTTAGGTTTGGCTGTCCGACTGGAGTGGGGTTTTTTGTAATGCAGAGAACACCTTCTCTGCCCTTGTGCGATCTGTGAGCCAGGACCTGTTTTACCTAAGAGTCAGATTGTTGGGAGAAGCAAGGTAGCCTTTAGAGATTAATTTTGTGCAGGACTTGAAGTTGAGTACAATCAGTAATGTTTTTAAGGCAACTAGGTCAGCTGTAAGCATATTGAACTCCTGTGGATTTGGAATAAGAATTTATTTAAAGTAGGATAGCCTCAAGAAATAAGTTTTCGAAATAAAAAGGGAGAAGGCACGAAAGAACTAAAACAAAGCAGGCAATAACTCTTCCGGATTTATTCATTCCTTGTCAGGACGCTAGCATCCTGTCCCACAGGTGAGAAGTTACCCACAATTGCTCCCTG
The DNA here is from genome assembly GCF_902655055.1 of Lutra lutra. NCBI lineage: Eukaryota > Metazoa > Chordata > Mammalia > Carnivora > Mustelidae > Lutra > Lutra lutra. The sequence goes on from NC_062284.1 coordinate 64,365,520, forward strand.
AGATGCCAGGAGGATTGAGTATTCAAAGGTGTCCTTTATTTTACAAGCTTTAGTCCCAAATTGATCCTTTAGTAAATAGGTTGAATAGTGATTAAGTGATGTTTAAACTTTGTGTTAAGATTCTGAGGAGATGATAATTGCACACTTTTAGCTTAATCTGTGCAGAACTTGATCAGATTTCTCTTTTGTACCATCTGGTACTTGTCTCCTGAATAAAATCCTTAAGGGCAGGGACCTAGACTATCTGCTATAATATTGCATCCCTGGCTCGCAGAACTTGGTAGGTTTTTAAAAATAACAGAATGTTGTTAAATGAATTACAGAGGGCCCCCAACTTACAGTGGTTCAGCTTGGTGGCTTTTCAGCTTTACGATGGTCTGAAAGTCATATGGGTTCAGTAGAAAACATATTTTGAATTTTGATCTTTTGCCAGGCTAGCGAACGCAGTAAATGCGCTCATGGTGCTGGATAGCCACGAGGTCATGAGGGTAAACAGTGAACATACTGACCACCATTTTATACCCATGCAAACATTCTGTTTTTCACTTTCAGTACAGTATTAAATAAATTCTATGAATAGTCAAAACTTTTTTTATGAAATGGACCTTGTGTTAGATGGTTTTGCCCAACCATAGGCTAATGTAAATGCTCTGAGCACATTTAAGTTGCCTAGGCTCAGTTGTGATATTTAGTAGGGTAGGTATATTAAATGCATTATCCACTTACTGTAATTCCAACTTACAATGGATTTATTGGGGGGTGCCTGGGTGGCTCAGTGGGTTAAAGCCTCTGCCTTCGGCTCATGATCTCAGGGTCCTGGGATCGAGCCCCGCATCAGGGTCTTTGCTCAGTGGGGAGCCTGCCTCCTCCTCTCTTTCTCTCCGCCTGCCTCTCTGCCTGTGTGTGATCTCTGTCTGTCAAATAAATAAATTTTAAAAATCTTTAAAAAAACAAACAATGGATTTATTGGGATGCAACCCCATCTTAAGCTCAGGAAGATCTGTATGTAGTTTTCAGTATGCAATTATCTAGCCATGTTACTCCTCTGGAAAATTAGGATTTTAATATATTGAGACTCTGTGGTATTCATAAGAGTACATAGTTCTGCTTTCAAATTTGTTTACCAAGTTAAACACATTTGAGGGGATAAAAATACTACATAATATTCTAAACTGTGGAAACTTTAATTTTTCTTTTTTTCCTTTGCATATAGGTTGTCATTGGGACTCCCACACTTAAACAAAGAAAGGCAATACTCCAAGTGATTACCTCAAAGATGCCCATCTCCAGTCAAGTCGATTTGAGCCTCCTTGCGGAAATGACAGTTGGCTATGTTGGTGCAGACCTGACTGCACTCTGTAGGGAGGCTGCCCTGCATGCTCTCCTTCATAGTGAGAAGGTAGGAAGAAATGATGTATGAGCCTGTATGTTGATCTTTTCATTACTATAATGAATTTAGGGATTAAAACAAGTGGTAAGTACATTTTCTTGCAACTTGTGATAACTTCCACAGCTGTTTCTTCTTTTTATTTTTTTCCCTTACATATATTTTTATATCTCACCTCCCTGGGACTAGCATTTGACTGAAGGTGGGGATAGAGGACTGAGTCTCCCAGGTCTATCAGGGCATGCTCCCTCATTCCCACAGTAACTCCCTAGTGCCAAAGCCCAGAGCAGCCAGGAAAAAGACAGTGTGGCCCTAGAACAGTCAAACATTTTTCTTTTTAATTTTTCTTTATTTTGAAGCAATTTCAGACCAAGAGAAAAGTTGCAAAAATAGTACAAAGAATTTCTGTATATACTTTACCCAGATTCCACAGATGTAGCACTTGACCAGTTTTACTTCATCTTTTTCTCTTTATCTGTGTTTTTATATAACTTTACATATAGATAAATCTCTCTTATGTATGTATATTTTTTTGTGTGAAACATTTCAGAATACACTGCCACCATGATGGCCCTTTAGCCTTAAAATCTTATGTGTATATCTTCTAAAAACAAAGACTTTACCCACAGTACAATTATCAAGATGAGGAAATTAACACTAACACAGTACTTTTACCTAATATCTATAGACCTTATCCAAGTTTCACTGTGTCCCATTAATTTCCTTTATAGCAGAAATTTTAAAAGGAAAATAGAAAATAGTAACCCAAGATTACACATTGCCTTTAATTACCATGATTTCTTGTTCTTTTTAAGATTTTATTTATTTTAGAGAGAGAGACAGCATGAGCAGGAGGGGCAGAGAGAGAAGGAGGAGAGAGAATCTCAAGCAGATCCCTGAGTCTGACATGGAGCTCAACTCCAGGACTCTAAAATCATGACCTGAGCTGAAACACAGAGTCAGATGCTTAACCAAATGCACCACCCAGTCTGCCCTGTATTCTTTAATCTAGAAGCATTCTTTAATCTTTCTTTTATCGCTACATTTTAATTCTAATTTTTAATTTTTTTAAGGATTTTATGTATTATTATTTATTTGAGAGAGAGAGAGAGCGTGGGAGCTGGGAGAAGAACAGAAAGAGAGGGATGAGCACAGAGCAGACTCTTTGCTAAGTGCAGAGCCCTGTGTGGGGCTGGATCCCACAGTCCTGAGCTCATGACCGGAGCTGAAACCAAGAGTTGGTTGCTTAACTGTCTGAGCCACCCAGGTGTATGGCTGACTTCAAGACTATAGGTCATTGGGGCGCCTGGGTGGCTCAGTGGGTTAAGCTGCTGCCTTCGGCTCAGGTCATGATCTCAGGGTCCTGGGATCGAGTCCCGCATCGGGCTCTCTGCTCAGCAAGAAGCCTGCTTCCCTCTCTCTCTCTCTCTGCCTTCCTCTCTACTTGTGATCTCTCTCTGTCAAATAAATAAATAAAATCTTTAAAAAAAAAAAAAAAGACTACAGGTCATTTATTCTGTAGACTCCTCCTTAGTGTGGGTTTGACTGATACTTCCTCATAGTTTGATTTGGCTTTTGCATTTGGGTGAGAGGATCACAGAAATACTGTGTTCTAATTGCATCTGTTTTTCCTTTCTTGTTAAAAACTAAATATTTTGTGGGGAAGATAACCTTTTCTAACCCAGAAGAAGATTGGGCACCTGGAATTTTTATTTAAATTTGTCTTTAAGAGGCACCTGGGTGTCTCAGTCAGTTAAGTGTCTGCCTTCAGCTCAAGTCATGATTTCCGGATCCTGGAATCAAGACCTGTGTCGGGCTCCCCATGCTTCTCCCTTTCCTCCTTGTTCGTGCTCTTGCTATCTCTGTTGCTGTCTCTCTCTCAAATAAATAAATACAATCTTTAAATTTGTCTTTGATATTGAAATCTTTAATTCATGACTACCTTTTTAAAAAAATACTTAGAGGGGCGCCTGGGTGGCTCAGTGGGTTAAGCCGCTGCCTTCGGCTCAGGTCATGATCTCAGGGTCCTGGGATCGAGTCCCGCATTGGGCTCTCTGCTCTGCGGGGAGCCTGCTTCCTCCTCTCTTTCTGCCTGCCTCTCTGCCTACTTGTGATCTCTGTCTGTCAAATAAATAAATAAAGTCTTTAAAAAAAAATACTTAGAATATTAACTTAAATATAATAATTTTCAACACTATGCATTGGAAAATCTCTTCACCTTATATGTAATGAGTAATCCTTAATCCCTAAACCCCTTCAGAAAAAAATAATTTTAGTACCTTGAGGATTTTGAGACGAAGTTTTCAATCTCTGTTGTAACTATTATAACATTAAACTTGTCCTTTGATCTTAGAATTTTTAAAAACCAATTTGAGTTTGTTTAAATTATAAAAGGATGATTTATCATCCAAAGTTTTGAAACTTTTTTACCTACATAATTGACATTCTTTCTCACTTCCATTTATTTTTACACCTATACAGAAGGTGGAGAAGGAGTTACATGAACTTGTAGGTTCCCTTGTGGGTTTAGAACCTAAGCTGCTTGAACACTGAATGATACTTCTCATGTGTAGAGGTGTGAGACTCTGTTTTATGAAGGGAGGAGGAGAGTACCAGGGGCTGGGAAGGAAGATTACATTTAGGATTCCCTGTGCTTTGAGGTTCTAGGGTTAACCTTAAGTACTCTGGCTTAGGTGGACCAGCCAGCTGCTACTTCAGGAGGGGTCTGCCCAGGCATAGGTACCACAAGTGATGACTGAGTTCATAAACAACCAAGGGAAGTGGAAGGAAGAAAGGCCAAAAGGAAGAAGGGACAGGCACCTGGGAAGATACTGGCTTCATCTTTTTCTTCTTTGCCACTCAGATACCTGAGGGGCTGCTGCTGCTACCAGGGCAGACAAGGGGTATGTTAAAGTTTGTTCAGCTTTTTGTGAATTCCCATTAAAGGATTAGAAATATTGTTTAGTACATACACATACACACACAGAGGGGAAGGAATTTTACTGCCTGGAAGGGTTATGACAGTCAAGTGAATTAATGTACATGTAAGTGATCTTAGTGTTACTTAAAAATTAATTAGTATTTAGGTACCCGACATCTAATACTGCTAGTAGTTGAGGCGGGGCGGGGAGTACTATTTAAAAAAATTATTTAATAGTGCTCTTTATGAGAAGTTAAACTAGATAAAAACATAAAGAAAATAAAAATTGCCTGAAATCTACCTCTCAGAGATTACAATTTTTAGGAACGTTGTTCACAATAGCTCTATATGTGTATATGCACTTACATAATCTTAGGTAAATGGGATAATATAGTTTGTTGTTGGAAATGGGAATTTTGGAGGGCGCCTGGGTTGCTCATTCAGTTAAGCACCCCGTCTGCTTTCAGCTCACGTCACGGGATTGAGTCCCACACTGGGCTCACTGCTCGGTTGGGGAGTCTGCTTCTCCCTCTGCCCTTCACCATGTTCTCTCTCGCTCTCTCTCAGATAAGAGAAATCTTTTAAAAAAAAAGGAATTTTTTGACAACTAAATGTTCAGAATTTGATATGAGGGTAAATCTTAAATATAATACAAATATTATAAATATAAGCAGTTTTTAACAAAAAATCTGCTTCACTAGAATGATCAAAGAAATTACAAGAAAGATCCTCTAAAATATAATCTTAAAGTGAAGATGACTTTTTAAACATTTATTTTAGAGACACAGAGAATGTGCAAGGTGCGGGTTTCAGAGGGAAAGAGTCTTAAGCAGACTCCGTGCTGATCTTGGAGCCTAAGGCAGGGCTGAATCTTACAAACCTGATTTCAGTACCTGAGCCAAAACCAGGAGCCCTATGCTTAACCAACTGCACCATCCGGGCACCCCAAACATGGCCTTTCTGTTTTGTTTTGTTTTTAAGATTATTTATTGTCAGAGAGCAGCACAAGCATGGGGAGAGGCAGGCTCTCTAGTGAGTAAGGAGCCCAATGTGGGACTCATTCCCAGGACTCTGGGATCATGACCTGAGCTGAAGGCAGCCGCTTAACCAACTGAGCCACCCAGGTGTCCCCAGCCTTTCTAAACATAACATAAAACCTAATGGTCAAAAAGGAAATGATTTAATTTGGTTATTTGGGGATGGCCAAACAATAAACAAAGACAGGATAAAGAGAGACTGGAAAAAATACTTTTGGCCATGACAAAAGGACCAGTAACCTTGATAAAGAATTCTCACAAATCAGTAAGAAAAGACTAACAATCCAAGAGAAAATGGGTAATAAAATAAGAATAGGTAGTAGACCGTAGAAGGATTACAAATAGCTAGTAAACATGAAAAATTCTCGGGGCGCCTGGGTGGCTCAGTGGGTTAAAGCCTCTGCCTTCGGCTCAGGTCATGATCCTAGGGTTCTGGGACTGAGCCCGAATCGGCTCTCTGCTCAGCAGGGAGCCTGCTTCCCTCCTCTCTCTCTGCCTGCCTCTCTACCTACTTGTGATCTCTGTCAAATAAATAAATAAAATCTTAAAAAAAAAAACAACATAAAAAATTCTCAACTTTACTTTCTTTAAAAATTGGTCTTGGGGGCGCCTGGGTGGCTCAGTGGGTTGGGCCGCTGCCTTCGGCTCAGGTCATGATCTCAGGGTCCTGGGATCGAGTCCCGCATCGGGCTCTCTGCTCAGCAAGGAGCCTGCTTCTCTCTCTCTCTCTCTCTCTCTCTCTCTCTCTGCCTGCCTCTCTGTCTACTTGTGATCTCTCTCTGTCAAATAAATTAAAAAAAAAAAAAATTGGTCTTGGGGTGCCTGGGTGGCTCAGTTGGTTAAGCAGCTGCCTTCAGCTCAGGTCACGATCCTAGGGTCCTGAGATCAAGCCCTGCATGGGGCTCCCTGCTCGGTAGGGAGCCTGCTTCTCCTCCTTTCTCTGCCCCTCCCCCTGCTTGTGCTCTTTCTCTCAAATAAATAAATAAAATCTTTAAAAAAAATTAGTTTCTTTCAGGGGCTACCCTGACTGTCCGACTCTTGGTATTGGCTCAGGTTCTAATCTCAGGATATAAGATTGAGCCCCTCCTCGGGTGTGCTCCGTGCAGAGTCTGCCTGAGATTCTCTCTCCTTCCCTCTCCCACATGCTCGCTTGCTCTCTCTCTAAAATAAATAAATCTTAGAAATATGTGCTGCCAAAGTGAACACTAAATGAATAAATCTTAAAAAAATTAATCTCTTTAAGTTTTAACTCTTTATTTTGAAATAATTAAAAAGTTTAGGGAGAGTTGCAAAATAGAGAAATCCTGCTAAACCCTCCATTCAAATTCATCAGTTTTTAACGTTTTGCCAAATCAATTTTATCACTCTCTCTCTCTTCTCTAAATGTATGTGTAGGGGCGCCTGGGTGGCTCAGTGGGTTAAAGCCTCTGTCTTCAGCTCAGGTCATGATCCCATGGTCCTGGGATCGAGCCCCGAATTGGGCTCTCTGCTCGGCGGGGGGCTTGCTTCCTCCTCTCTCTCTGCCTGCCTCTCTGCCTACCTGTGATCTCTGTCAAATAAATAAAATCTTTAAATGTATGTGTATACACACATTACTTGCTTTTTCTGAATCAGTTGAGGATGGGTTGCATACATCATAACCTATTATCCATTTCCTAAGAAAAAGTATGTCCCCATACGAGACCACAGTATGGCTGTGGATCATCATTATATTCAGGAAATTTAACACGGATACAAAACATCATTAGCTCTACTGCCCATACTCTGATTTTTTGGGGTTTTTTTCCCTCTAGTAGAAGATCTAGTTCAGGATAACATTATGCTTAGTTTTTAGTTTCTTTTAATTTATAGTTCTCCCTTAGCTTTTTTTTTTTTTTTTTTAAAGAAGGAGAGAAAGTATGTGGGGCCAGGTGCAGAGCAGGAGAGAGATCATCTTAAGCAGGCTCCATGCCCAGCATAGAACCTGACACAGGGCTTGATCTCACGATGGAGATCATGACCTGAGCCAAAACCAAGAGTTGGAAGCTTAACCGACTGTGCCACCCAGTTGCCCCAGTTTTTTTTTTTTTTCCTTTTTTTTTTTTTTTTTTTTAAGTTTTTATTTATTCATCAGAGAGGGAAAGAGAGACAGGGCAGAGGGATAAGCAGGCTCCTGATGCAGGGCTTGATCCCAGGACCCTGGGATCATGACCTGAGCCAAAGGCAGATGCTTAACCAACTGAGCCACCCAGGTGTCCCCATTTTTTATTTTTAAAGATTTTATTTATTTATTTGACAGAGATCACAAGTAGGCAGAGCAGCAGGTAGAGAGAGAGGAAGAAGCAGGCTCCCCACGAGAAGAGAGCCTGATGTGGGGCTTGATCTCAGGACCCCGAGACCATGATCTGAGCCAAAGGCAGACGCCTAACGACTGAGCCACCCAGGCGTCCCCCCATCTTTATTTAAAGAGATATTTTACATTGACAGTTTTTAAGGATGTAGGTCCGTGATTTTATAAAATGTCTCTCAATATGGGTTTGTCTAATATTTTTTCATAGATTTAGGTTACGCATTCTGGTTTGGGATACTCCATAAATGTTGGTGTCCTTCTTAAGGTATCACATGTGAAAGCCCAAGATGTCTGTCTGCCCCTCCTTGGTGCTGTCTGTAATTGGTGATTGATAAGATCAACCAGTCAGGGTTTTGTCCCATTTTTCCACTGTATAGCTGCTATTTTTCCCTTTGCAACTAAAAGAAACCTATGAGGAGGCCCTTTGAGATCATGGTTCTTGTAAAACTTCCCCTACCGTTGTTTTACATCTGTGGATGATTCTTGCCCTGAGCAGCCTTTACTATATGTGATTGTAAAGATGATTTTCTGATTCCATATTCCCTCTGCCTCACTCTTTTTTTTTTTTTTTAAAGATTTTATTTATTTATTTGACAGAGACACAGCGAGAGAGGGAACACAAGCAGGGGCAGAGGGAAAGGGAGAAGCAGGCCTCCTGCAGAGCAGGGAGCCTGACACAGGGCTCGATTTCAGAACCCCGGGATCATGACCCGAGCCAAAGGCAGACACTTAACCGACTGAGCCACCCAGTGCTGCTACCTCACTCTTGATTAAAGAAATTAGTATAATACTACCATTTCCTCTGTCACACTGGCAAACATTTAAAAGTTTGGTAATGCCCCATGCTGGAGAGGGTATGGGAAGAAGAGCTTTATATTAGCAGTGCAGCTTTGGAGGCAGTGTGATAATACCTGTCACAATCGTCAATGTGCGTTCTACTTGGAGGAAATATAAAAATACTTGAACATATGCACAAACATTTTCACCTGTAGCTTTGTTTTTAATAACAAAAGACTGGAAGCAATCCAGTGTTCAACAGAAGGATGCAGTTAAATTACGGTACGTTCATACACCAGTGTCTTTTGCAGTTGTCAAAAAAAAGTGAGGTTGAACTAAATTGATAGAAGATTTCTAATATAAGTGAAAAAGAGTGCAGGTTATTTGTATAGTAGCGTTCCGCTTATGTATCTGTTTGAAAGGATGTCCTATGTACTGCTGGAGTACATAGGAAACGGTTGACAACCTCTAGAGATGAATAGTGGGAAAAGCAGGGGGAGGACATATTTAATCTTTTTGTCTTATATATGTAAAATTTTTTTATAATGATAAAAGATTTATCTTTTTTAAGATAACCTTTTATAAGATCATTTCTATTTGTAAGGATTTATCTTTATAGATTTATAAATTCAAAAGAAGGGGGGGTTTTGTTTGTTTGTTTTTTAAGAAATAAGTGGGGGCACCTTGGTGGCTCAGTCATTGAGTGTCTACCTTCAGCTCAGGTTATGATCCCAGAGTCCTGGGATCAAGCCCCACATCAGGCTCCCTGCTTAGCGGGAAACCTACTTCTTCTCCCACTCCCCCTGCTTGTGTTACCCTGTCACTATGTCTGTTTTTAAGATTTTATTTATGTGAGAGTGAGAGAGAATGAGACAGAAAGAGAACATGAGAGGGGAGGTCAGAGGGAGAGCACACTCCCTGCTGAACAGGATGCCTGACGTGGGACTCGATCCTGGAACTTCAGAATCATGACCTGACCTGAAGGCAATTGCTTAACCAACTGAGCCACCCAGGGGCCCAATAAATAAAATCTTTAAACAATAATAATAATAAAAATAAAAAATAATTTTGCTTCTGTAGCACAAAAAATGCCCATGTAATTTCTGGTCTGATTTTGCTTTTGGGGCATATTTCTTCAGAACAAGGACAGCCCAGCTGTTGATGAAGCAGACTTCCTTGAAGCTTTTAAAAAGATTCAACCCTCATCATTTCGAAGTATCATTGGGCTGATGGACATCAAGCCTGTTGGCTGGGAGCAGATTGGTGGCCTTGAAGATGTCAAACTGAAGTTAAAACAGGTGATCTAGAGAGTTTCCTTATGACAGTAGAATGGTTGGGTTTAATGTACCACTTCTATGATGAAGACAAATGATACTTGCTGAGACTATCTTGTTGCCATTGGTCATATATCCTATCATCACAATCCAAGGAGCCCTTTTCAGTCCTGGTTTAACTGGCCTTCTCTAGGCATCAAATACCATTTTGCATACTTTCCTACCTCACACTTGTTTTGCTTGTTTTTGCTTTAAAGGCTTTATTATGTAGAAAGGGGTCAGTAGACTTCTCTGTAGAGGGCTGGAGAGTAAATATTTTAGGCTTTGTGGGCCATCTAGTGCCGATTACAACCACCAGCTCTGTCTTAAGGCCACAGAACCAGTGATAGATAATGCAAAATCAGTATTTGTGTTCTGGTGGAACTTTATTTATGAACACTGAAATCACATTATTTTCACATGTCACAAAGTATTCTTTTGATTTTTTTTTTTGAGCATTTAAAAATATAAAAATGGTTCTTATTTTGTGTGTAGTAAAATACAGATTTTTAGTTTGTAGGCCTGAGTTTGCCCTGGGACTGGTAAAAGCACAAAATTACAATACACAGTATGACCTGGGTGGCTACTGTTCTCACTGTGGATGCTTAAGGACACAGCTCTCCAGATGCTGTCACTTGGCATTTCAGTTTCAGAAGTTAATCTTGTTAATTTACCTTCAAGTGATCCTGCCATAAGGAATTAGGTTTCTCTGACCATATGTACAAAAGACTGAAGTATCATTATAATTTATTCATCTTAACTAGAAGCTGTTTCTGCACTGAATCATAGAATCCTTGTGTCCATGGATCAGTGCATTTGTGATATTCCCTAATTTTTTACATACATTGTCTCACTTAATCTTCAGGAAGTACAGGAGAGATTAGCCACACCTTCCTGTTGTAAACGCTCTTTCTTCAGCTTCGAGATGTTAAGCTTTACTGCCTTTCTGAACATTCTTTTCCATACCTTAAATGTTAGTGCTCCAAGCTCCTGGGAGGCCTCTTGTTGCGTTCTGTGAGCCCATGATCTTAATAATATCCAGGGCTTCAACTGTCCCCTGAAAACTGTTAACTTGAAAATCTTCATATCCAGTGCACATAGTTCTTTTGATCATCAGAATTGCTTAGCTGCTTGCCTACCAGGTAACTTACAGGGATCTGAAACTCAGCATGTCCAAAACTCAGCTAGTGAGTCCCACCTCCATATCTGGATTCCCTACCTCTGAATACAGACAGCCACCTGTGTCCTAAGTCAGAAACCTGTCTTCTAGAAGCAGTTAGGTGGCTCAGTTGGTTGAGTGTCTGACTATTTTTAGCACATTCATGGGATCAAGCCCCATATTGGGCTGTGTGCTCAGTGCAGAGTCTGCTTAAGATTTTTTTCCTCCCTTTCCCTCTCTCTCTGCTCCTTCCCCTCCCCATGCATGCTCTCTTTCTCAAATAAATAAATAAATAAAATCTTTAAAAAAAAAAGAAAAGAAAAGAAACCTATCCTCTAAATTCATGGGTCATGTCTAATGTATGTGTAACTTCCCCTCTGGATTTAGAACATAGTCCCTACATAAAAAAAGTTACATTTTATGTTTCAAGTCCATCCCCTTGACACCATTGCCACTGCCTGTGACACATCCGGCTTTATTATTTTTGTAGTCTGAGTCATTGCAAGAGATTTCTAACTTTCTCCTCTGTTTTTATTTCTTTCCAGTCCATTCTCCATACTGCTTCCTCAATGTTAACTAAAACTTTCAAGGTGCAATACACTCAGACTCCTTCTACTTCAACTCTTTTGTTCCTTGCTTCCCCTATTCTCCCCTCTGTTCCTGCTTACTGATGATATGAATTAGAGTTTCATGTGTCTCTGTGTACTGTTCCTTCTCTGTGGAATGCCCTTTGCTGGTCTCATTGTGAGTTTACAATTCTGTCTCTCCAACTAAAATCTGGATTCCCATGGTCCAGGGATGTTAGCCTTTTTTGTAGAAAGGCAGTAGTTAAGAGTTTGTACTTCTTGATCTACACTGCCTAAGGTCAGTCTCAGTTCTGCTGCCTCACCAGAAATAAGACCTGGGCAAGTTCCTTAACTTTTGTAAGTCTGAGCTTCTGCATCTATAAAATTATGATGATAATAAAATCACCTACCTCAGAGATAAAGGAGATCTGTTTACTATTCAATTAACATTTGTGGAGTGCCAGCTTCATGAAGGTGACATTCTGTATGTGGCTATTTTTTTTTTTAAGATTTTATTTATTTATTTGACAGACAGAGATCACAAGCAGGCAGAGAGAGAGAGGGAAGCAGGCTCCCCGCTGAGCAGAGACCCCCCCCCGATGCGGGGCTCGATCCCAGGACCCTGGGATCATGACCTGAGCTGAAGACAGAGGCTTTAACCCACTGAGCCACCCAGGCGCCCCTGTATGTGGCTATTTAGAGGTGAACTTTATTTATGTTCTACCAGAAGCAGAATGACAAACTCAGCATGGAAAAAGAATTACAGTTAGTGAATGATTAAGTGCTCCCAAAGTAAAAGATGGGCAGTAGTGTAGAGTGGCTGGAAGAATGTGGCGTGGGGGGCAGGAAGAGTGTGTTCTGCTTTAGAGTGGTTAGGGAAGACCTCTCCAAGGAAATGACATTTGAGCTGAGACTGAATGATGAGGGGTGGCCACACAGAACTTGAAGGAGTGTTTAGACAGAATAGCAGAGGTGCTGAGATAGGAATAGACTGAGGTGTTTGGGAAATAGGCTATGTAAGGCCTTGTAATCACTGTAGGAATGATTTGGATTTTATTCTAATTCTGATGGGAGGTCATTGAAGGATTTTAAGTAGGATATGATATGACCTGACTTAGGTTATAAGAGCACTGGTTACTGCAAGAAGAATGTACTGTATTTCCAGCTCAAAACAGATACCAAAGAATTATTGAGTGAACAATTGAATTTACTGAATTATTTGTGATGTTATATCTTTATTCTAAAATAACTGTCTCTTTTTGTATACCATCTCTTTTTGTGTACCTGCAGAGTATCGAGTGGCCTCTAAAATTCCCTCGGGAATTTATCCGGATGGGCCTGACACAACCAAAGGGAGTTCTCCTGTATGGTCCCCCTGGATGTGCTAAAACCACCCTGGTGAGGGCGCTGGCCACAAGCTGCCATTGCTCTTTTGTTTCAGTGAGTGGTGCTGATCTCTTTTCTCCTTTCGTTGGAGACTCAGAAAAAGTCTTGTCTCAGGTTTGTTTATTTTCCTCCATGTAGTTAAGTGTCCTTTTGAATTTTCTTGGCATGCCTTAAGGATAAACCTTAGTTATTAAAAATATTACTGGCCTTTTTAATAATTAGAAAAGTTACATACATTTTTATAGAAAATATAGGAAAGTGTTAGATAAGAAATCCTTTGTAATCTCTCTACTTAGTGTTAACATTTTGGTGAGTTTGCTTCATTTTTTTGTTTTTCTTTTAAAATTGAGGGTGGATTATGGGGCGCCTGGGTGGCTCAGTCAGTTAAGTGTCTGCCTTCAGCTCAGGTCATGATCCCAGGGTCCTGGGATCCAGCCCCATATTGGGCTCTCTGCTCATTGAGAAGCCTGCTTCTCTTCTCTCTCCCACTCCCCCTGCTTGTATTTCCCCTCGCTATGTCTGTCTCTGTCAAATAAGTAAATAAAATCTTTATTAAAAAATAAAATAAAATTGAGGTTAGGTTATATCTTTATCGTGGTTTTTTAATCATCACTTTTATTTATTTTTTTTTAAAGATTTTATTTATTTATGTATTTGACAGACGGAGATCACAAGTAGGCAGAGAAGCAGGCAGAGAGGAGGAAGCAGGCTCCCCGCTGAGCAGAGAGCTCAATGCGGGGGCTCCATCCCAGGACCCTGGGATCATGACCTGAGCTGAAGGCAGAGGCTTTAACCCACTGAGCCACCCAGGCGCCCCAATCATTATTACTTTTAAAACCCCATAGTATTAAATATTGTTTGAAAATATGATTTTTAACCTGTATGTAATACTGCATTGTTTCTTAGTCTATTTATTCATTCCCTACTTCTTGGACATTTAGCAGCTTTCTCTCTTTATATTTTAAAAATTATAAGTAGTAATGCAGAAAGCATATATTCACTGGAATATTAAATAATGTGTGGCTTTTCAATAATTCTTATTTTCCTAACCAAAGGTATTCCAACAAGCAAGAGCAAATACTCCAGCAGTTGTGTTTTTGGATGAGATTGATTCAATCTTGGGCTCTCGATCCATCAGCAAAACAGAATGTAATGTTCAAGAACGTGTTCTTTCTGTTCTTCTGAATGAATTAGATGGTGTGGGACTAAAGACTACCGAGAGAAGAGGAAGTAAATCAGATCAACAGGGTAAATACAAGGAGCTGAAAAAAAAGAAGAGGTATTTATTAGCCAGAAAATGCCCAAAACCCAGGCCAGCATTAAATACAGTGCATATACACTAGCTTTTCCTATGCTGGATTCATCTCATAGAAGAAATTAACATAATTTCAGTTTGACTGTATTTGGATATCTATAGACCTAAAAACTGTGATTTGACTAGGAAGGAGGTAAATTTTATAGTAAGTTATCTTAAATATATATGAATGAATTTCCTTTTTGCTAAGATTTAGAAAAATAATTTTATATATATTGCTAATAGAAAAGGGAGCTGATTCTTAATTTTATTTCCTGTAGAACCAGTGTTCATCCCTTTCTAAAAATTTTTATATGAAACAAAACAAAACATTATTATTACCAATGATCTTAGTAATTTATTATTATTATTATTTTTTTTAAAGATTTTATTCATTTATTTGTCAGAGAGAGAGAGAGATCACAAGTAGGCAGAGAGGCAGGCAGAGACAGAGGGAGAAGCAGGCTTCCTGCCGAGCAAGGAGCCCAATATGGGACTCGATCCCAGGACGCTGGGATCACGACCCGAGCCGAAGGCAGCCGCTTAACCAACTGAGACACCCAGGCGTCCCTGATCTTAGTAATTTAAAACTTCTAATTTTCTTGAGGAATGGGTTTCCTTAGTTATAATGAAATTAAACTATAATGAAATTAAACTTTTGGAAGTCCCTGCCTCCCTTCTGAGTCTCTTTCTAGATAGAATTTGATATCCTTAAGTTTTCCAGTGGATAATTTTTCTTTTATTCTTTCCTCGTTTTTAATCTTGTTTGCCATTTGAAAAATCATTCCATGGAAGAAGAATCTTACAGCTTCTTAAGAACATAGAACACTAGAATTTGAAGAGTCCCTAAGCTTTTCTAATCAAATTTTGTCATAATTCAGGAATTCCTTCTACAGTATCTGACCAGTGATTAGTCAGCCTCTGCTAAAATACTTGCAGATACAGGGAATTCACTACTTCGAGAGATCACATTACTGGGGAACCACTCTGATTATTCAGTTCAATTTAAAAGAAATTTTTTTAAAATTCCAGTGTAGTTAACATACAGTATTATATTAGTTTCAAGTGTACGGTATAGTGATTCCACAATTCATATATTATTCAGTGCTTCTTGAGATCAGAGTACTCTTTAATCCCCATCACCTACTTCCCCCACCCCCACCTCCTCCCCTCCTCTCTGTCCTCTATAGTTAAGAGTGTGTTTTTTGGTTTGTCTCTCACTCTCTTTTTTTTCCTTTGTTTTGTTTCTTAAATTCCACATATGAGTGAGATCATATGGTATTTGTCTTTCTCTGAATGGCTTATTTCATTTAGCATTATACTATACTCTAGAGCCATCCATGATGCAAATGGCAGTTCATTCTTTTTTATGGCTGAGTAATATCAGTGTGTGTGTGTGTGTGTGTGTGTGTGTGTGTGTGTGTGTGCGCGCGCGCGCGCATACGCGCACCATATTTTTTTTATCCATTCATCTATTGATGGACACTCGGGCTGCATCCATAATTTGACTCTTGTGAATAATGCTGCAGTAAACATCAGGGTGCATATATCCCTTCGAATTAGTATTTTCATAGTCTTTGGGTAAATACCCAGTAGTGCAATTTACTGGATCATAGGGTACTTCTGTTTTTAATTTTTTTAGGAGCTTCCATACTGTTATCCAAAGTGGCTGTACCAGTTTGCATTTCCACTAGCAGTGCAAAAGAGTTCCTTTTTCTCTACAACCTCACCAACACTTGTTGTTCCTTGTGTTTTTTATTTTAGATATTCTGACAGGTGTGAGGTGATAGGTCATTGCAGTTTTGATTTGCAGTTCCCTGATGATGAGTGATACTGAGCTTCTTTTCATGTATCTGTTAGCCATCTGTATGTCTTTGGAGAGATGTCTGTTCATGTCTTTTGCCCATATTTAAATTGGATTATTGTGTGTGGAGTTATATAAGTTATTTATATATTTTGGGTACTAATCCTTTATTGGATATGTCATTTGTAAATATCTCTGCCTATTCAGTAGGTTGTCTTTTAGTTTGTTGATTATTTTCTTTGCTGTGTAGAAGATTTTTATTTTGATGTAGTCTTCCAGTAGTTTATTTTTGCTTTTGTTTCCCTTGCATCAGGAGACAAAAAAGATGTTGCTATGGCTCATGTCAGAGAAATTACTACCTGTGCTCTCTTAAGGGATTTTTATGGTTTCAGGTCTCACATTTAGGTCCTTAACCCATTTTGGGGTTTTTTGTGTGTGGTTTAGGAAAGCGATCCAGGGGATGCCTCGGTGGCTCAGTGGGTTAAGCCGCTGCCTTCGGCTCAGGTCATGCTCCCAGAGTCCTGGGATCGAGTCCCACATCGGGCTCCTTGCTCAGCAGGAAAGCCTGCTTCTCTCTCCGCCTCTGCCTGCCTCTCTGCCTGCTTGTGTGTGCTCACTCTCTCTCTCTCTCTGGCAAATAAATAAACAAAAAAATTAAAATTAAAAAAAAAGGAAAGTGGTCCAATTTCAGGGTTCCTGGGTGGCTCAGTTAGTTAGGCATCCAGCTCTTGATTTTAGCTCAGGTTATGATCAGGTCATGAGATTGAGCCCTGCGTGGGGCTCTGGAGCTCTGTGGGGAATCTGAAAAGATTCTTTCCTTCTCCCTTTCCCTCTGCCTCTCTACCCATTCACATGCTCTCTCTCTCAAATAAATACATTAATCTTTTTTTTTTTTTTTTTAGATTTTATTTATTTATCTGTCAGAGAGAGAGAGGGAGAGAGAGCGAGCACAGGCAGACAGAATGGCAGGCAGAGGGAGAGGGAGAAGCAGGCTCCCTGATGAGCAAGGAGCCCGATATGGGACTTGATCCCAGGACGCTGGGATCACGACCTGAGCCAAAGGCAGCTGCTTAACCAACTGAGCCACCCAGGTGTCCCTTTTTTTTTTTTTTTTTTTTTTTAAAGGCAAGAAAGTTTGATTCTTTTGCGTTGTTGCTGTCTGGTTTTCCCAACACCATTTGTTGAAGTGCCTGTCTTTTTCTCATTGCATATTCTTAACTCCTTTGTCAAAGATTTGTTGGCTGTATAATTGTAGGCTCATTTCTGAGCTGATTTTTGGTCTTTCTGTTCTGTTCTATAGATCTATGTGTCTATTTTTGTGTTAGTACCACACTGTTTTGATGACGACAGCTTTGCAATACAATTTGAAATCTGGAATTGTAATGCCTCCAACTTTTTTTTTCTTTTTCAAGGTGCTTTGGCTATTCAGGGTCTTTTGTGGTTCCATACAAATTTTAGGATTGTTTTTTAGTTCTGTGGAAAAGGCTGTTGATATTTTTATATGGATTGCGTTAAATCTGTAGATTGCTTTGGGTAGTATGGGCATGTTAACAATATTTGTTCTTCAAATCCATGAGCATGGACGGTCTTTCCATTTGTTTATGTCATGTTTGATTTCTCTCATTGCTGTTTATAGTTTTCACAATACAGATCTTTTACCTCTTTGGTTGAGTTTAGTCCTAGGTATTTTATTATTTTTGATATAATTGTAAATGGGATTCTTTTCTTAATTTCTCTTTCTGCTGCCTCATTACTAATGTATAGTAATGCAACAGATTTCTGTACATTGATTTTGTATCCTGTGACATTACAGAATTCATTTGTTAGTTCTGGTGGTTTTTTGGTGGAGTCTTTAGGGTTTTCTGTATATAGTATCATCTCATCTGCAAATAGTGGAAGTTTGATTTCTTCTTGCCATTCTGGATGTCTTTATTTCTTTTTGTTGTCTGAGTGCTGTGGCGAGGACTTCAAGCACTGTGTTGAATAAAAGTGGTGGAGTGGACATCCTTGTCTTATTCTTGACCTTAGGAAAAAGCTTTCAGTTTTTAACCATTGACTATGATGTTAGCTGTGGGGTTTTTTTATATGGCCTCTATTATGTTGAGGTCTGTTCTCTCTAAACTACACTTTGCTAAGGGTTTTTATCATGAATGGATGTTGTGCTTTGTCAAGTGCTTTTCCTGCATCTTTTGAAGTGATCATATGGTTGTCAACCTTTTTCTTACTGATGTATCATGTTGATTGATCTGTAAATATTGAACCCCCCCTTTCATTCTAGGAATAAATCCATTTGATCATGATGAGTCATTTTTTTTTAATGTATTGTTGAATTTGGTTTGCTAGTATTTTGTTGAGGATATTTGCATCTAATGTTCATTAGAGATACTGGCCTTTAGTTCTCTTTTTTTGTGGTATCTTTATCTGTTTTTGGTATCAGGGTAATGCTGGCCTTGTAGAATGATTTTGGAAGTTTTCCTTCTTCTTCTGTTTTTTGCAATAGTTTGAGAATAGGTCTTAACTCTTCTCTAAATGTTTGGTAGAATTCACCTAGACGCCTTCTGAACTTTTGTTGGGAGTTCAATAATTTTGAATGCTCAGTGGGTGTATGGCTTTGCTCTGGCTGCTTTTCTATATTTCTTACCTTTATCTAGCATTTATACATCTGCAGCTTATGTTGTCATATTTCTGCCTTTCGACAGAAAAATAAATAAAAAGCAAAGTAAATCTCTCTCTTGCAGGACATAAGAGCCAGAGTGATTCATAGCCATACATCTCCACCTGTTAGTCATATGCTTTGTCTTTTCAAATCATCCACTTAGGTTGTAATCATTCTTTGGGGCTCAGGTGCATTCAGTAGGTGTTCTCTGCTGTGGTGGTATAAGATTTTCCATTGGTTCTCATGTGTACAGATGTCCCTAAGGAATGGCCAGTCCCTTCACCACACACACAGTAGTTCTTTGATTAATAATTTGTTTTAGCATATATTGATATCAAGAAGGTGGTCTGGATAGGAGGTATAAGCACTTCAGTCCCAAGAAAAGAATATGCTTATTTAAAAATAAATGGACCATTTGATTTATAATTTGGCCAGCTTACTGACATTACTTTGGGTTGGTGTTTTCCTCAGAGTTTCAAGAATTTTTTAACAGAAGTGTCATGATTGTTGCTGCAACAAATAGACCTGATGTGTTAGATGATGCCTTGTTACGACCTGGAAGATTAGATAAGATTATTTATATTCCACCTCCAGATGAAAAGGTAATCACTGTGTATGTTTAATCTTTGTGTGTGGATTCTGAACAGATCAATATCTGAGCTTTAAGGAGCCTAACAGAATTGAATTCCAAGCTAAATATATATGTATGTATCTTACACTGGGTTCTGCAGTCTTCCCTTGCCTGGTGGTCCTTCATAAAATCATAATTTTGATCTGCTTTTGCTGGATACTCTAGGTGTATTTTCAGAGAAACATATGCCTATAAGTAAAGTATTACCTTATTTCATTGTGTGGCAGACTCAAAATACCAAGCTTGTTACAACTAGAATGGAGGAATCCCAAAGTGTTAAAAGCATTTTGGAGATGATTTGCATCAGTATCCTTATTTTACAGTGGGAAAGTCTGAGATTAGAGAGATTATACAATGTATCCATAGTCTAAGAATCAGTAAATCTTTGCCCTTAACATCCACAGCCACTGGCAGGGAATGGTTAAAAACAAAGATGAACTTTTTCCTTCCTTCCTAAAAAAAAAAAATAATAAAATTTAAAAATTAAATACTATTTATTTTTAAGATTTTATCTATTTATCCGACAGACAGACAGAGATCACAAGTAGGCAGAGAGGCAGGCGGCGAGACAGGAAGGGAAGCAGGCTCCCTGCTGAGCAGAGAGCCTGATCCGGGGCTCGATTCCAGGACCCTGAGATCATGACCTGAGCCGAAGGCAGAGGCTTTAACCCACTGAGCCACCCAGACGCCCAATATTATTTATTTTTAAATCGTGTCTAGATAATTCATGTTTTTGCTTCTTTTTTTTTTTTTTTAAGATTTTATTTATTTATTTGACAGAGAGAGAGCACAAGCAGGCAGAGAGGAAGGGTCATGAGATCATGACCCAAGCCGAAGGCAGCGGCTTAACCCACTGAGCCACCCAGGCGCCCCATGTTTTTGCTTCTTAAGTCATGTCTGATAACACTATTTGTACCCAAAATAGGGACTTATATTTCTAAAAGAAATTTATCTACAATTGTCTATTTAAAAGAAAAATTTTTTTTAAAGATTTTATTTATTTATTTGACAGAGATCGCAGGTAGGCAGAGAGGCAGGCAGAGAGAGAGAGAGGAGGAAGCAGGCTCCCTGCTGAGCAGAGAGCCCAACGGGGGCTCGATCCCAAGACCCCGGTATCATGACCCGAGCCAAAGGCAGAAGCTTTAACCCACTGAGCCACCCAGGCGCTGCTAAAAATTTTTTTAAAATATTGGGATGCCTGGGTGGCTCAGTTGGTTAAGCTGCTGCCTTAGGCTCAGGTCATGATCCCAGGATCCTGGGATTGAGTCCCGCATCGGGCTCCTTGCTCAGTGGGAAGCCTGCTTCTCTCTCTGCCTCTGCCTGCCACTCTGCCTGCTTATGCTCTCTCTCTCTCTCTCTCTCTCTCTCTGACAAATAAATAAATAAAAATCTTTAAAAAAATTTTTTTAAAAATATTAAAATTTATCATGTAATTTTTGCCATTATCATATGAGCCATTGATGAGTTACTCTTTCTTACCTCTTCAGAAGTGATTTTGTTGGGGCGCCTGGGTGGCTCAGTAGGTTAAGCCGCTGCCTTCGGCTCAGGTCATGATCCCAGGTCCTGGGTTCAAGCCCCACATCGGGCTTTCCGCTCAGCGGGGAGCCTGCTTCCTC
Organism: Lutra lutra; assembly: GCF_902655055.1. NCBI lineage: Eukaryota > Metazoa > Chordata > Mammalia > Carnivora > Mustelidae > Lutra > Lutra lutra. The sequence continues at coordinate 64,386,395 of NC_062284.1, forward strand.
CTCTCTCTCTGCTTGCCTCTCTGCCTACTTGTGATTTCTCTCTGTCAAATAAATAAATAAAATCTTTAAAAAAAAAAAAAAGAAGTGATTTTTGTTTATTAAATAAATATATATACTTCCGGTGCAGTATGACAGGAAACACTAACTTAAAATGTTTTAATATAGATTTGTGTCTAACATAAATGTTGTAAGATTATAAACATATTGTTCTTAATTTTTTTTTTCCAGGGTAGGCTTTCTATTTTGAAAATCTATGCAAAAAACATGCCAGTGGGGCCTGATGTTTCCTTAGAAAACCTAGCAGCAGAAACCTGTTTTTTCTCTGGTGCTGATCTTGGAAATCTTTGCAAAGAAGTAAGTTAATTAGTGAGGGAATGTATGGTTGACAGCATTTCTTCATTTATTCAGATCTTCATTTGCCACTTTCCTAACTGCGCACGGGAGAAGAATGAGGCACAAACAAGTCAGCTGTGAGAGGGAGCAGGGGACAACAGCCAGAAGGACTGTCACCCAAACAGCTCCTCAGTCCAGTATTTATTAGATACAAGGTAGCAACAAAGGAGAAGAAAAGAAGGTTATACAATAGCCATAGGTCTAGTACATAAACAAGAAGGAATGTGAATCAGATGTTGGTCACAAGTTTTAGAGGTAAACGAGGTAAACAAGAAGAAGAGTAAGGCGTGTCTGATCCAGCAGCTTGGATTTGTAGTTGTGCTAGCACACTTAAAGGGATTACCTTAACAGCAGGCTTTCTCTGAGGTACAGGAGACAAGGAAAAAGGGAAGCAGGGGTGTCCCGCCCTGAGCTGGCCGGGCATCCCCAGCTGCTTGGCTTCAAGGGCGAGTATCATCCCCTCCACCAGAGGCCTGCTGCTAGTACTTGTTTTTCTCAAGGTCATCCTTAAGCTTACGTGACCAGTACAATTCCTCATTAGATATTAAAGTTATATTTTGAGCAGCATATTATTCTGAGGGACGATTGCATTGATTCACTTGGCAGCATTTACTCAAAGACCTCCTATGTGGCAAGCACTGTGTAAGGTGAAACAGACAGATAGGGACCCTTTCTTTCCCTTCCCAAGCTTACAGGTTTGTGGCAGGTTGCAGAGAGGCAAATTGTCTTACTGCATTGGCAGTTGAAAATACGTAGTGAATCAGGAAGTTTAGGGTGTTGCGGGAGCACCTGGGAAGGACATGGAACCAGACTTGGGGACATCAGAGAAGGCTTTCTGAGAGAAGGCATGTGTAAGGGGAAATTGGAAGGATGATGAGATAGGTAGGCTAAGGGAGGGAACTGGGGGTCGCATTGAGGCAGAGGGAACAAAATGTGCAGGTGACTCGAGTGAGAGATAACATGACACTTCGGAGCTGGACAGTGGCCAGATCACACAGGTCCTTGTAAGCCATTTTAAGAGATTTACACTTTGTTTTGAAACCAAAAGAAGCCATCATAGGTGTTTCCCTTTCCATAAACTTTTATTAAATGTGCTATTCAGAAAAAGCACAGATCATCAGGGCATAGTTAATTGAATTAACATAAAATGAACACACTTGTTTAACTAGAGAGAGAACCTTATCAGTGCCCTGGAGGTTCCTCTTGGGGCTTTCCCAATCTTCCTTCCAAAAGGGAACCACACTCCTGACTTACAGCACTGGAGATTAGTTTTGTCTGCTTTTGAACTTTATATAAATAGGACTATATATACTTCTATATTTGCTTTTTTTTTTTTTTTTTAAGATTTTTTTTTTTTTATTTATTTGACAGATCATGAGTAGGCAGAGAGGCAGGCAGAGAGAGAGAGGAGGAGGAGGCAGGCTCCCTGCTGAGCAGAGAGCTCGATGCGGGACTCGATCCCAGGACCCTGAGATCATGACCTGAGCTGAAGGCAGAGGCTTTAACCACTGAGCCACCCAGGTGCCCCTATATTTGCTTTTTTAACTCAAGATTATGTTTGTGAAGGGGCGCCTAGGTAACTCAGTTAAGCGTCTGCCTTCCGCTCAGGTCATAATCCCGGGATCCTGGGATGGAGTCTCCCATCGGGCTCCCTAATCAACAGGAAGCCTGCTTCTCCCACTCCCCCTGCTTTTATTCCTTCACTGTCTATCTCTCTGTGTGTCAAATAAATACATAAAATCTTAAAAAAAAAAAAAAAAAGATCATGTTTGTGAAATTCATCTGTGGTTTTGCATATGGGGTAATTCGTGCATTTCCATCACTTTGTAATATTCTAGTTTAGGAATATACTGCAGCATTCATCCATCTTTTTGGAACATTGTTCATAGCAGAATTTATAGCAAAAAAGTAACCCAAACTACTTTTTTTGTTACAAATTCAGCTATGAACAATCTTGTACATGTCTGTTAGTACATATGCGTACTTGCCTCTGTTATATATATATATGTATAAACCTACAAAGAGAATTGCAGAGTTATAGAGCATGTGTTTGGTCTTGTGCTTTGTGATCAGTGCTGTGTCCTGTTCAAAAACTCCTACTGTAAGGCCAGGAGTATAGTCTCTCATCCTTAAATATATAAATGGGCTCATACTGTGTATATTTTGCTGCACCTTGCTATTTCTTTTTTCCCATTTAAGGATAGAATTTAATGTAGAAGAAATTATAGTCTGTTAAGACAACTTTTAATTTTATTTTTAATAAAACTTTTAATTTTATTAAAATTACCTTATTTAACTTTTTAATTTTATAGTGTCATGAATATGGGAATTCTAAGAAGTGGGACTGAGGTTTTTACCCTCAGATTTTGAATTATTACCATAAATTGTGGGGCACCTGGGTGGCTCCATCAGTTAAGCAGCTGCCTTTGGCTCAGGTCATGATCCCAGGGTCCTGGATCGAGCCCCACATCGGGCTCCCTGCTCAGCAGGTTGTGGGGGGTGGGCTGCTTTTCCCTCTCCCTCTGCCCCTCCTTTGTGTTCTCTCTCTAAAATAAATTTTTGAAAATCTTTAAAAACAATTTTTTTAAAGAAGCACATTAATTATTTCCTGTTGTTTGTCTCTTACAGGCTGCCTTGCTGGCTCTGCAAGAAAATGGATTAGAAGCAACCACAGTGAAGCAAGAGCACTTTCTAAAATCACTGAGGACTGTAAAGCCATCCTTAAGTCATGAGGACTTGACTTTATATGAAAACTTATTTCAGAAACAAGGATTTTCTAACTTAGAGGGTGTATAACCATTATATCCCTGACCAAGGATTAACTGTAAACTTGCCCTATAGCTTGCAACTTCGCACTTTTAGAGTTTGTGTAATTTCCTGTAAATAAAAGACTTTATACCTAATAAGCTAAAAAGTATATTAAAATACCATAACTTGGGAAGAAAGTATATGTATGTTGACCTTTTTTAGAAAAGATTTTACTTGTCAGAGAGAGCACAACCATGGGGAGTGGCAGGCAGAGAGAGAAGTAGGCTCTCTCCACTGAGCAGGGAGCCCCATGTGGGGCTCTATCCCAGGACACTGGGATCACAACCTGAGCCAAAGACAGACACTTAAGGACTGAATTACCCAGGCACCCCTCATATCTTATTAATCTTCTAAGTTTACTGTGCCCCTGTCTCCAGGTTAATGCCTAGACTGTCACAAAACTATACTGCATTGTTAAAAGAAAGGACATTGGCAAAACAGGGCTCTGAGTTTAAAGTTGTCAGTGGTCAAGGGCTACACACTATAATTTTAATCTGGGGACATGATAGATTTCCTGTAAAATTTCTTTCTCCCTTCCTCCTTCCCCTTCTTTCCCCCTTCATTTTTTCTTCCTTTCCTTCCTGGGAGCACTTATCTTTAATTATTAAAAAATGGGGCTTTTTAAGAAACTTCTGACAAAAGTAATTTTAGAAATCCTGCAGAAGGAGTATTAAAAGGCTCCTTTGATTGTATATAATACAAACCACAGAGAATTAGTGTTGAGTTTTCTTTGAACTGAATAATGAACCTAACCGACCAGAAAATGTCTCCAGTTACAGTGCTGAGGTCACACAGTAAAAACCCTTATCAGAATAAGTGGGTGTGAAGCTATGTTTATTACCTGCCCTGTATAAAACAAAACAAATCCTTGCGAATAATAATTACTAGTTATTAAATGCCTACTACAAGCAAGGCAGAATGCCATGCACTTAACATACATTCTAACAGTTTTTCCAACCTTCTCTTATGCTAGGTTTGTCCCCATTTTACAGATTTATAAGTCGAGACTCATAAGGTTAAGTAGTTTCCTCGAAGTCATTCAGTTGATAAAGTGTGGCAGGGTGGGCTCCAAGTTCATGTCTGTTTCACTGCAAAGCCTATGCCTAGAACTAAAATGGGATGAAACAGATCTGGCCCTGGCCCTTTCCAGAGGACATAAAGAGGTTTGTTCTTTTTTAAGATTTTTTAATCTATGTATTTGTCAGAGAAACAGCACAAGGCAGGGGAAGCTGCAGTTAGACAGAGAAGCAGCCTCCCCACTGAGCAAGGGGCTGATGGAGGACTTGATCCACAACCTGAGCGGCATTCCAGATGTTTCCATTTTAAGGTTAACCCATAGCTTGAACTTCAAAGAGCTTTAAAATAATTGTTTTAAAATAACTATTTTAAAATAACCGAGCTAGTGCTCTTGGCTTAACTGCAGGAGCTGAGAGCGTGGTGCCGAAAGAACAGCCAGTGTTGGGTGCCAGACTCACCTGGGTTCTGATTACATGCCCGCCACTAACTGGCTACGTGACTCGAGTCTCTCGGAGTCTAAATAACAATCGCCTTGCAAAAACGCCAGAAAGATTCAGATCCAGAGTCTGGCACTAGGCCTTGGTTTAACGGAAGGGTTAGCATTTCCGTGTTTTGCAACCTCCTGCATGCTCTGTGCAAGGCAAGGCTGGTAGTTTAGGGGTGAGTTAAAAGGAGACCTCAAGACGAAAGCAAAGACTGTCGTTTCCGAGATGGAAATCTTTCCAAAGCTGCTTCTGTTTCTTCTCCCTCACCTCCTGATTTTTTCCATTTAAAGAAATGGGGGAAGGAGGGGAGTGGAAATTTAAAAATTTTAATGGAACAAATCAACACCATGGGAGTTCTTCTGAAATGGATATTACAATTTAATTATCTCCATATGTGCGCTGCATCACATGCTGGAGCCTTTTTTTTTTAAATGATTTTATTTATTTACTTGAGAGAGCATGAGAGGAGAGAGAGATCAGCGGGAGAAGCAGACTCCCCGCCGAGCAGGGAGTCCGATATGGGACTCGATCCCAGGACTCCAGGATCATGACCTGAGCTGAAGGCAGTTGCTTAACCAACTGAGCCACCCAGGCGCCCCAACATGCTGGAGCTTTTAATGTGATTGGATTGATCTTAATTTACCTGCCTGCACCTGGGAGCCCCACCGTACCCCCGCCCCCCGCTCCGCGGTTCCTTTTCCGGGTTGCCTTTTAGAGGTCCGGGTTTTCACCCAGGCCTTGGCCATCCGAGCTCCGCTTGTTCCCAGGGCCCATTTCCTTGCAGGCCCTGGGCCGGGTCCCAAGCGCCGAAAACGCGGAGCCTCGGCGCTAGCCGGGCGACGGGGAAGGACCACGCCTGGCAGCAGAGGGCGCCAGTGCCCGCTTTCGACTGCGTCGCGTCCGCGGAGAGGATGTCCTACAGGGGGCGCCCGACAGTCGGACGCACAGCGGGGAAAGTCAGCCCCGCACACCCCCAGCCCGTGCGCGTGATTAGAGTGCCTTGGCCCGGCCCATCCTTGGTGATCAGTATATAAGTGCGGACGCTGGGACCCAATTCTGTCTGGGGCGGTTGCGTCGTCCGCGCGGGTGTGGTGGCCCCGCCTCCCAGGTGAGCCTCCGGTGACTTCTGGAGGACGTTGTGGGGAGGACGTTGGCCAGTTGGCCTTCCCCAGGTTGGGTCGGAGTGGCTGAAGTTTTGATCAGTATCTTGAATTTTTTCTTATTTTTTAAATTCTAGATTTGGCGTTGTACACTGAAGTCATCATGAACTTCTTCCAACTCCTGAGGAAAAAGAAGGAAGTAAGTTTTTAAGACCATTGAAATTCTTGACTTAAAACAACTTTTTAAAGATAAAGGTGCAGATTTTGAAGAAAGTATTAAATGATATTTAGTTGTGTTGAATTTCACGTGTTTCACATTGAAACATCGGAATATTTATCCTCCACCTGTTCTCTGTTAGCTTATTCCTTTGGTGCTGATCATGACCACAGCAGCGGGTGGAGCTTTGTCTTTTGCTGTATATTCCCTTCAAAAAACTGATGTGATGTAAGTAGGCATTTATAAAAACGTTTTTAGCAGTGTTAAGTTGACGTTAGTAATGAAATGCATGCTATGGGCGCCTGGGTGACTCAGTGGGTTAAGCCGCTGCCTTCGGCTCAGGTCATGATCTCAGGGTCCTGGGATCGAGTCCCGCATCGGGCTCTCTGCTCAGCAAGAAGCCTGCTTCCCTCTCTCTCTCTGCCTGCCTCTCCGTCTACTTGTGATCTCTCTCTGTCAAATAAATAAATAAAATCTTAAAAAAAAAAAAAAAGAAATGCATGCTATCAGTTTCCTAGCTTTACCTCTAGGATAAGAATGCCAAACATGGGACTAGAAAGCTTTCTGATAACAAGGAGACTGTTAAATTATGATGCTGATAAAATTAGTTTGTTCCTTGTATACCCTTTCATCCATTGGCCCTCTTCCACTTGTGCAGTGAAGTAAAGTGTGATTTTTTTTTAAGTTGTGAAATTTAAAGTTATTAAGTGGTCTTTTGGGTTATTTATCATCAAACTTAAATCGTTATTTTAATGAAATTTTAAAACCACAGTTTATTAGATCTTTCCTAATGTGGTAGAATATCTTAATGTGGTAGAGTATATAGATTGAGTTGTCTACAGTGAACCTAATTTCAGCTCTGTGTAAGAAGATCAGATACCACGGGACCTGGAATATGAGGAAGAGAAAAATTTGAAACTGATCATGACCCAGAGCAGGACTGAAAGGGGGATAAATAAAGCCAGGTCCTGGCAGAGGGGACTTGCACCGTGCAGTTCACCACTTATGGAGTTCAGCCCCAGCCCTTCTGCCTGTCTCAGAAACCAGAGCAAGAATACGGTTGTTGTTTTTTTTTTTATTGCTCTTAGCCTGACACTTCCAAACCCTGACTGCTGCTCTTCAGCTTATGGGAATATTCTCCCATCCCGCCGCCCAACAAAGGGAACACAGAGCTTCTACCCTCAGAGGAACTGGTCCTAAACATTTGAGCCAAATCCTGAGGCTCCTTTACTCAACCTTCCATCAGTTTCAGTGAACTAACTGATTAATGCCTGTTTATCAGTCTGGATCTGTTCTATGATGTCCCAGCATGTTTACAGACCCAGTGTCAGAGTTTATTTAAATTCACTTACATTTAGGGATGTCTGGGTGGCTCAGCTGGTTAAGGGCCTGCCTTCAGCTTAGGTCTTGGGATTGAGTAGTGCATCTGGCTCCTTGCTCAGCAGGGAGCCTGCTTCTCCCTCTGCCTGCTCGGCCTCCTGCTGCCCCTGCTTGTGTGCTCGCTTGCTCTCCCTCTCCTCTCCTCTTTCTGCCAAATAAAATCTTTTAAAAAACAAAAAAATAGGGGCGCCTGGGTGGCTCAGTGGGTTAAAGCCGCTGCCTTCGGCTCAGGTCATGATCCCAGGTCCTGGGTTCGAGCCCCACATCGGGCTTTCTGCTCAGCAGGGAGCCTGCTTCCTCCTCTCTCTCTGCCTGCCTCTCTGCTTACTTGTGATTTCTCTCTGTCAAATAAATAAATTAAAAAAAAAATAAAAAATAAAAAAATAAAAAAAATAAAAAACAAAAAAATAAAAATGTATAAATTCACTTACTTTAGTGTTTAATCAGCTTCCTTTTGTTTTTAGCATTGATCGGAAAAGAAATCCAGAACCTTGGGAAACTGTGGACCCTAATGTACCTAGAAAGGTATTGCTGTATTATAAAGTGGTTTACAGGATGCCTGGGTGGCTCGGTTAACTGTCTGACTTTTGATTTCACTCAGGTCATGATCTCAGGGTCATGGGATTAAGCCCCCATGTTGGGCTCTGCACTCAAAACGGAGTCCGCTCCGACAGAAACGGAGGTTCTGTCCCTCTGCCCCTCCTCCAGCTTGTGCTCTGAGATAAATTTTTTTTTTTTAAGGTGATTTACATTTAGCCTGAGCTTTAACACCCTTGTCAGCAAAATGGATTTAATACCTTTTCACATTTAGAGTGCCATTTAGTGTAGTGGTAAGGGGAGTGCTATGGAGTTGTAGAGATCTAGTTCAAGCCCTTGTTCCATTATTCACAGGTGATTTTGGACAACATGGCCTTTTTGAGGCTCTCAGAATCTCTAAAGTGGGCTCAATAATAGGGCTGTACCTCAGAGTTAAGAGGATTAAAGAATGTAAAATACATAAAAACCTTTAGCATAGTGGTTGGCCCAGAGTACCTACTCAAATGTTAACTTTAAGCATTATTGTAATATTTTATCTCATGCTATCATTTATCTAAAGTTAGTGTAAGGTCTGTTGGGAAAAATAATGAGCTCTGGGAAATAGGAGTGGCCTTTTCTTCAAGCAAAATCAACTAACAGGCACTCATTCTTTGAAGACTAGCAAAAATTTTGTAACATTTTAAATATTTTGGAAGTAAAATACTGAGTCTGTTGGAACGAACACTACTTAATGTCAGTCAGGAAATCTTTTTCTTTTTTTTTTAAAAAACAAAACACTGAAATAGCAGAGTTTGACCTAATGAAGGACATTTAGAATCTTCAAAACCACCAGCATCTCTAAGCAAAATAAGTCAGAGCAAGACAAATACCGTATGATTTCACTCATATGTGGAATTTAAGAAACAAATGAGCAAAGGGGGAAAAAAAGAGGCAAACCAAGAAACGGACTCTTTTTTTTTTTTTTAAAGATTTTATTTATTTTGACAGAGAGAGAGCTATCACAAGTAGGCAGAGAGGCAGGCAGAGAGATAGAGGGAAGCAGGCTCCCCGCTGAGCAGAGAGCCCAATGTGGGGCTCGATCCCAGGACCCTGAGATCATGACCTGAGCTGAAGGCAGAGGCTTTAACCCACTGAGCCACCCAGGCGCCCCAAGAAACGGACTCTTAACTGTAGAGAACAAACTAGGGGTTACCAGAGGGAGCTGGGTGGAGGATGGGGGAAGTAGGTGATGGGGATTAAGAAGAGAACTTGCCATGAGTGCTGAGTAATGCATAGAGTTATTGAATCATGAACTTTGAGTAATGTAGAGAATTGTTGTATGCCTGAATCAAGCATTGTATGTTAATGATAACTGGAATTCAATTTAAAATTAAAAAAAAAAAAAAAAACAGCCAAAACAAACAACAAAAAAACCCTACCTATATCTCCTGGATCCTGTAGCATTAGAAAACATGTGAGGATAAATGAGAACCTCTGAATTCGAGCTTTTTGGAAGTCAAGGACTGTCCACAGCTCTGCCCCTTTTCCCTTATTGCTTAACTTAGATCATTTGTACCTTTGTTGCGTAGTTACAGTGAGGAAGTTTGGTTAAGAGCCTGCTATGTGCCACGCCCCTGTGCTGGAGCATTCTACAGCCACTCACCGGGGTAGACAAACTTTTTGAACTTAAAAGAGTTCACATAAAGCCATGGGGAACTTAAAAACCTAGAACCTGTTACGTGAAAGTGGAAAATACATATGACCTTTCTTTCTGATCCTGTGATACTTGGGAACCCACAAGTTCTTTAGGGCCCACATTACTGTTTTGTGCATGTCTTTAGAGATGGTTCTTTTTTATACCTATTATGGTGATGCGTTTTCCAAAGGGAGTGTGGAGAATCCCAAAAAAGGGACATGAGGATGAAGGACAGATCCTAAAAAAAAAAAAAATTTCCTTTTTTCTTTCTTTCTTTTTTTTTTTTTCAAGCTTCTAACCATCAACCAAGAGTGGAAACCCATTGAAGAATTGCAGAAAGTCAGAAAAGCCACCAAATGACCAGCTTTTGCTTCTTTCTTCCAAAAAATAGTCTATGAATCTAGTGGAAACATTGCTGCACAAACTAGATTATGGATACCCGTGTGCGGAAATGCTTCTACGTTTTTAGGGCTTGATTACATTTTTGGACTCTGGATAGGATTTATAAAGGTATTGTAGCAATAGCCACATAGTTCAAAAATAAGTTTGTGTTTATTTTCTCATTGTAAATTTAATTTGCATATTGAGATGTTTATGTTTATGATGCCTGAATGTTTTCCTAAAAGCATGTAAAGATTTATAACCTGAATTGTCTATAATAAAATACTACTTGTGCGAGATTTTTTAAAGATACATATTCAAATGAAGGAGAATGTCCTTTTATGGGAGAAAAAAACAACATTTTGCAGCATAGAGCTTCATTTTTAAATTAAAACATCGTGCAGGGCACCTGGGTAGCTCAGTGGGTTTTGGCTCTGCCATAGCTCAGGTCATGATCGCAAGATCTTGGGATCAAGGCCCGCATTGGGCGCTCTGCTCAGTAGGGAGCCTGCTTCCCCCTCTGTCTGCCTGCCTCTCTGCCTATTTGTGATTTCTCTGTCAAATAAAATCTTTTAGGGGCGCCTGGGTGGCTCAGCGGGTTGGGCCGCTGCCTTCGGCTCAGGTCATGGTCTCAGGGTCCTGGGATCGAGCCCCGCGTCGGGCTCTCTGCTCGGTGGGGAGCCTGCTTCTTCCTCTCTCTCTGCCTGCCTCTCTGCCTACTTGTGATCTCTCTCTGTCAAATAAATAAATAAAATCTTTAAAAAAAAAAAAAAAATAGGGACGCCTGGGTGGCTCAGTTGGTTGGACAACTGCCTTCGGCTCAGGTCATGATCCCGGAGTTCCGGGATTGAGTCCTGCATGGGGCTCCCAGCTCCATGGGGAGTCTGCTTCTCCCTCTGACCTTCTCACTCATGCTCTCTCTCACTGTCTCTCTCTCAAATAAATAAATAAAATCTTAAAATAAATAAATAAATAAAAATAAATAAATAAATAAATAAAATAAAATCTTTAAAAAAAAAATACACGGTGCAAATTTTTGTGTAAATGCTTTTGACAAGTGTACTCATTCATCAGAAATTAAATACTATTGAGCCCCTGCTGTTCGCTGTACACCATTCTTGTGCAGGTGAGATAAAAAAAATGAACAAAACCAAATTTAGGAAGAAGATGAATAAAAAATGGTGAGCACAATGAGGAAAAGGAAGACGATACGGGAATGAGACCGCCATGACAATTGGTCTTGGAAGGAAGCGCTGGGATTACAATGGTGAGTAGGAATGTGGGGCATGCCCAGATGGGCCCTTCAGGTACCAAAGCTAACATAGGTACCCTGCAAGGGTTGGGGGGGTGGTAATGGGGAGCTTTGGCCACACTTTGCAGGATGGGGACACTTTACTCTGGCCAATGGTGACTTGAAGACTGAAAGGGCAACCAAACCCAGCATGCCCTTGGGCTCCCCCCTTGACTGTTCTTAAAAATGGGACTGAGTAGGTACTGCTTTCCATTACATTTTTTTTATAAGATTTTTTTTATTTAACAAAGATCACAAGTAGGCAGAGAGAGAGGGAAGCAGGCTCCCTGCAGAGCAGAGAGCCCAATGTGGGATTCGATCCCAGGACCCTGAGATCATGACCTGAGCCGAAAGCAACGGCCTAACCCACTGAGCCACCCAGGTGCCCCTCCACTACTTTAAAAAAAAAAAAATTGAAATACAACCTAGATACCATAGTATTCATTGATGTGCAGTGCACATTTCATTGGTTTTTAGTATATTCACACAACAGTTTTACAACCATCTCCATCTGACTCCAGAATATTTCCATCCACCACCCCCATCCCCGTACCCTTTGGCAGTCATTCTCCCATCCTGACCCCTCTGCTCTCCGACCCAGTCAGACACTAATAAACTTAGTCTTACGAATTTTCCATTCTGGATATTCCATATAAATGAAATATGTTACATAACCTTTGTGTGAGCTCCTTTGATTAAGGATTTCAAGATTCATCCATGTGCCATGTAAGCATATTTTATTCCTTTTTATGATTAGTTTTACACTGTATGGTTATACCACATTTTGCTTACCCATCATTTGATGGACATTTGGACTGTTTCCACTTCGGCTGTTACATGAATAATAGCACTGTGACCGCCATGTCCCAAGTTTTTGTGGAACCCTACATTTTCATTTCTTTGGTGCATATATCTAAATTCATCAACTCTTAGAGAAAGGTGATAAATGCCTTTTAAAAACTGGTCTGAATGTAGTAGAAATTTAAGAGAAGGGCTATCCTCTCCCCTCCTGGAAATAACTAGCTCTTGCCAGACTTTAATCCCTCAGACTACTCCAACCTTAGTGATTTCCTTAATCACCTCAAGTCTTCCCGTATGAAAAGCTCCAGTAGTTGATGTCAAGATAGTACATGGACCAGTGAGAAAGCACAGTTTCATTTGCTTAGGTTTATAAAGTGCAATATGCTGCCGTTTAGGGAAATAAACAGTCTTGTGAAGGTTGGCCAACTAGGAGAGCAAACTCGAGTGTTTGTGAGGGGTAGCTGTACCTTGCAACCTTAAAAACACAAAACTTAATTATGGAAATGCAGTGGTTTTAAGGGGTGAACATGGCAATGGAAGGTACCAGGCAGTGGGTTTGGGCAGGAGAAACCCCAAGAGCAGTATTAATACTTAAATTTCAAAAGACAGATTTTATTTTTGATTATGTTCTTAGCATTTGCCCCAAATGTGTTTTGAGAACTTTCAGATATGCAGAGAAGTTGGCAAATTAGTACAAAGAATACTTCTACTTTTTATTGAAAATTTTGCTGCATTTGCTCTATATATTATTTTGCTCCTTTTAAAATCTTTGAGGGGCACTTGGGTGACTCAGTTGGTTCAAGCGTCCAACTCTGGCATGGATCATGAGATCGAGCCCTGTGTCAGTCAGTCTCCATGCTGGGCATGGAGCTTGGTTGAGATTCTCTTGGCTCCCTCTCCCTCTCTGCCCCCTGTATCAGCCCTCATGTGCACATGCTCACTCACTTGTTTGTTCTCTCTCAAAAATAAATACAAATAAACTCCTTAAAAATAAGTACAGACCTCATAAAGTTTTTTATGCCTAGGGAAAGGACATTGTAGCTATTGTAATATCATCATTCCTAAAAAGATTAACATTAATTCAATAATATCACCTGCCATACAACCCATTTCCATTCTCTCTAATATTAATGTCCTTTATAGTTGTACTTCTATGTCCAGAATCCAATCCAAGATTCCCTTGTATTTGGTTGCTAGGTTGCTGTACTGAATACTTGACAAATATGTGGTCATCAGCATGACTCGGAAGGAGCTTGTGTAGAACTGCTATCCCAATGGAGTTCGAGCTGGATAAGAGTCTCTTGGGTGTGGCCTTTGAATTTTTAAAATTTGAGATCTCATAAATTAATATTTAAGAAATTGTACCATTACAGAGCACTCACCGTGTTGTAGGCGTTGTGCTGGCTTCAAGAATCTGACGTAGGAAAGGCAGATGCACCGATGAACAAATCAGAGCAATACAGAGATGATAGAGCTAGAAGAGAGATAAGCACAAGGTATAAAAACTTCCCAAAGAAGGTGGATTCTTGAAAAACCAATAATGGGAAATCAATTCAATTGAGGTAGAAGTACATACTTGCCAGGGCATAGAGGGCTAAAATAGCGTATCTTCTGGAAACTTTTAAGTCATTTAGTACATGGAATTTAGGGGCACCTGGGTGTCTCAGTTGGGCACCTGCCTTTGACTCAGGTCATGATCCCGGGGTCCTGGGTTGGAGTCTGCATCAGGCTCCCTGCTCGACGGGGAGCCTACTTCTCCCTCTCCCCCTGTGTGTGCTCCCTCCCTCCCTCTCTCAAAATCTTAAAAAAAAAAACCATGGAGTTTAATGTTGGAGTGTAGATTGGAATATTGAAATGTAGATCTGACCACGTATGTCAAGTATTCAATAGGGCCTCTTATGCTGTTAGCTTGCAGGTACAAAGGAACCAGAAAAGAGTTTAAGTTATGGCAGAAGGGAATCTGGTTTCCTGTTGGCTACAGCAAATAGGGTAGGACATGCACACTGGCAGGGACTTTTTGGTTGGAGGCCAGAGCCCAGCTGCTGTGGGGGTGGTCCAGGGAACAGGTAGTGAGGGTCATAACTAACCAAAGCAACGGAAGAGGGAATAGAGAAAAGGAGGATGTATTTGAGAGCCACCGATGGGAAGACCTCAAGGCTTATTGAATGTAGATGGAGGATGTCCCAAATGACTCTCCGCTTTCTCACCTGGATAGGTGGGTGGGTGGTGGTGCCATGGTAAATATAGGATAAAAAAGGGGAATGTTCCAGGGAGGGGTAGATAAGGAAGAAAATGAGATAGACTTTGGAATTGTTGGGTTTGAAAGTCCTGTGAGCTATCTAGGTAGATGACTTCTGCAGAACTGCAAGGGGGTGTGAGCTGGAGTGAGCCCAGGGGCAGGTGAGACCAAGGGCGTGGATGAGGCAGCCTGCAGAGGGCAAAGGGCATTGAGGTGAGATGAAGACCGTGCAGAAAGGAACATCCTCAGGAAGCGGGGGCTGTGGGGTGCAGAAGGGGAGGATCTGGTCCCTGATGGGGACTGAGAGAAACAGGGGAGGAGACCCGGGAGATGCATCCTGGAGTCGAGAGAGGTAGGAGTGCTCTTCTGGGTCAGATCTTTATAGTTTGCAATTAAACTAAAGCCCAGAGTCCTTTCAGCTTTATGCCCTTCCGCCTTAAGCAAACATCTATAATTCTCTCTCATGTGAAAATAAGAAGTGAAGAAATTTTTCTGAATAAAGTTGAAATCACATTCCATATCACTAAAACCTGGTGCGAGGTCTAATGAAATACTCATTCATCATTTTCTCCTCCTTGAGAAGATTGTCTCGTAGTTTAGCTGAGACTTTCTGGCAGAAAGAGAAATTACAGGCTCTGAGATCAGACTGCTTGGCCACTTATTGTTGCTTTGGACAAGCCTCAGATTCCTCAACTATAAAGCTGGGTCAATTTGTACCTGCTTAGGTTGATTGTGAAAATTACAAGAGACAGTAAGGTACCCAGCTGGGTGTGGACAGCACTAGTTGTTCAAAGTGTTCCCTTTTTTTTAAAAAATTATTTTCCCTGTAAAGTAGAAGGGTCTTAATGTATTTAAAATTATATCCTTGGGGCACCTGGGTGGCTCAGTTGGTTAAGCATCTGCCTTTAGCTCAGGTCATGATCCCAGGGTCCTCAGGTGGACCCCCACATTGGGCTCCCTGCTAAGCAGGGAGCCTGCTTTTCCCTCTGTCACTCCCCCTGCTTGTGCTCTCTCTGTGTCAGATAAATAAAAATCTTTAAAAAAAAATAAATAATAAAATTATATTCTTCCATTAGTGGGAACGTTGCCTGTTTGAAATTCACACATCCCTACCTCTAGTTACTGGTCCACTTTGAGTGTACAACGCCCCAATTCTAAACCTTTGTGAGAGCACAAACACACCCATAGATAAATACATCTCACCCCGGCTCTCTCCTACACAAACAGCTAGAGATAAAAACCCCTACATATATGCCCACATAGATGACCTCACATCCAGAAAACACATAAGAACAAAAATATTTATATAAAGACACATCCTTAGAGACAAATGTGTGTATTTTCGTAATCACTATATTCACACAAGTACATTACATATATTTTCCCACTCAGAAGTGACGATATGTGGTTTGAATAACAAGGCAGGTGAAGCTGAGTGCATGTACCCAGGAGAGCTATGAAAATCAAATTCGATTTTCTGGTCATCGGCTCTTGTATTGTCTTTTCCCCATGCTTAGAAAGTTGCCTTGGGTGATTATGCCATTTTTCTCTAGAAACTAAAGCTTTTGTGTTTCGTTTTGTGGATGTTTTATTCCATCATTTGCCCATGTGCATACTACTACACTTTAAAGTAAAAATTAGAATAAAATTAAGGAAAACTCCGAATTTTAAAACTCTTGCAGACATGCTAAAACCTACTTTCTCATTACCTTGGCATGACTTACAATACATATATAATGAAGTGCTGCTTATTTGGGGAGTGGGCATGCTGTTTAAAAAATTAAACTTGGATTTTTTGTATTTACATTAAGTAAATGTATGTGATTTTTCCTTTACATAGTTGCATGTAATTGTGAGGTTGATACTAGTCCTTGGTGTCTGTTAAGGCTATATTTCCTCTGGCAAGTTAGCCTTATTTTATAATGCCTTAGCTTATCTGAATTTTCCTTATCAACAAATGAGAAATGGATTTGTACCACAAGGGAAATGTGACCTGTTGTTTGCCTCTTGTTTGGAGACAAGTTCATTGAGTCACCGCTGAACATTTCTCAGATTTTAAGTGTTTCAGATTTTTTTGAAGTGGCACCATTTACTTTTTTTTTTTTTTTTTTAAGATTTTATTTGTCAGAAAGAGAACACAAGCCAGGGGGAGCAGCAGGCAGAGGGAGAAGCAGGCTCCCCACTAAGCAGGGAAGCAGGGCTCGATCCCAGGACCCCGGGATCAGGACCTGAGCTAATGGGAGAGGCTTAACCACTGAGCCACCCAGGTGTCCTGGCACCATATACTTTTAGAATTATTTTTTAAACTAAGGTATAGTTTAGATATAATAAAATGAATAGGTCTTAATGGTTCAGTTAGAAGAGTTTTGTTAAGTATATATATATATATCCATGAAGTCTTCATGCAAAACAAGCTATTGAACATTTCTATCACCCCAGAAAGTTCTCTTGTGGCACTTTTTATTTGTTTATTTGTATGTATATATGCATGTATGTATTATTTATCTTTTTCTTTCCTTTTTTTTATTAACAAGCAAAATAAAAATTAAAAAAAAAAAACAACATAAGAACAACCACCTTAAAGTTGTTGGGACAGCAATGAATCAAATTGCTGCTGAAGTTTCTGGATGTACGAGGGTCCATGCTCTCTCATCGCAAGGCAAGGACCCAGGCACGTGACTGTGCATTTAGGTGTATATATCACCAAGACAGTCTGAGAGATGGAAACCACTGGAGAACAGAAAGCAGGAAGAGTTTTTCATCAGGCAATCGCAAAGTGCTCTGCCCTTGGCCTCTGTATCCTCTGTGGCTCCCGTTGCCGCTGAGCTTGTGACAATCCTAAATCACTCCTTCCTCTCTATCAGCTTCTCATCATCTTCAAGACTTTCTGGAGATTATTCAAACCAAATCTTTGAGCTCTTTTCCTTAGTTTATCCAGGTTAACCATAGTCTTGGCATCAGATGACAGGCCTTTGGATGGAACTGAAGAAATGCCAAATCTCGCTGCCTGAGCAGCTTTCTTACTCTCCAAACTCATGGATACATGGACTCATTCAGCTCTCTTCTACATTCTCTCTGCCTGTGGTATCTCAGAAGTAATTTTTACCACTTTCTTCTCTGCTGCCTCATCCGCAGTTTCCTCAGGGGGTTCTTCCTCCTTGATAGGTTCTTCTTCCTCTGTTTTCCTCTCCAGTACATCCTCATTTGCCTCCTCTTCAAGATATGCCTGGAGCCTGTTGATGAGATCTTGTTTTATTCCCTTGGTTTCCAAACCATGAGCACGACATTCCTGCTTTAAGTTCAACAAGCTTCAGCTGACAGAGCTCCACCATCTCCACACCATCTTGTTACCCTTCCAGTCCACTCTCTTGTGGCACTTTTTTTTTTTTTTTTTTGTGGCACTTTTTATTTTTTTATTTTTATTTTTTAAAAGATTTTATTTATTTATTTGACAGAGAGAGATACAGTGAGAGAGGGAACACAAGCAGGGGGAAAGGGAGAAACAGGCTCTCTGCCGAGCAGGGAGCCCAATGTGGAGCTCAGTCCAGGGACCCTGGGATCATGACCTGAGACGAAGGCAGATGCTTAACAACTGAGCCACCCAGGAGCCCTTGTGGCACTTTTTTTTTTTTTTAAAGATTTTTTAATTTATTTATTTGACAGAGAGAGATCACAAGTAGACGGAGAGGCAGGCAGAGAGAGAGAGAGGGAAGCAGGCTCCCTGCTGAGCAGAGAGCCCGATGCGGGACTCGATTCCAGGACCCTGAGATCATGACCTGAGCCGAAGGCAGCGGCTTAACCCACTGAGCCACCCAGGCGCCCCCCTTGTGGCACTTTTTAAATTAAAAACCTCCTAACTGAGGCATCTGGGTGGCTCAGTCAGTAAAGCATCTGACTCTTGATTTTGGCTTAGGTCATGATCTCAAGGTTATGGGATCAGGCTCCGTGTTCAGCAGGGAGTTCGCTTGAGATTCTCTCTCTCCCTCTCCCTCTGCCCCTCCACTCACTTGCGCTCTCTCTCTCTCGTTTTATATATATATATATATATTATATATATATATATATAAATATAAATAATATATATATATAATTTAAATATTTTGAAACCCTCCACCAAACTGTACACTTAAAAGGGGTGAATTTGATATGTGAATTATTGCCCCCTTCAAAAAAAAATATCTGCTCCACATTTACCTGTGATCTTTCCTCAAGAAATAAGACAGGTTGACTTTTTTTTTTAACCACTCTATGAAGTAATCCCCTACCTTATATATTACACTTGATTTGCTTTTTTTCTGGAAACAGGAAATTGGAAGTTGCTGAAGATTGTAAGAAACCCGCTAACGAGGTCCCTTGGACCAGGGCTTCTAGTTCAGTCTGTCGCTGCAGTGACAACAAAGAGGCTTCCCTGTGTGCAGAGACCTGGGAGCAGAGTCTGGACACTGGGTTTACCTAGTGTCTAATCGACACAAATATTACCCCCACAGAGGGAAGGCCCAGGCCGGGTTCAAGAGTTACCATAGCAACGAGGGTCTGCCTGCAGTAAATCCTCTCCGGGGCAAGGCTGTCACCAAGTGAAGCAGGAGAAGTTACAGTTGACTTCACAGCTGGGTTAACATATGCTTTACCAGCTGCTCTGCCACTGGTGTATGCGAGAACTCACCCAGGGAGCCCAGAACCCGCCATGTCACCAGGTCAAGTCCTCCACTAGCAGTCTGCTTAATTCAGTAGAACAGTAGTTCTCAGCTATACCTCAGAACTTTCTGGAAGGCATGTTAAAATGTGGATTGCCGGGCCCCAAACCCAACATTTCTGCTTTGGTATATCCGGGGTGGGACCCAAGTATCTGGGTGTCTAACCTGTTCCCAGGCAAGGCTGATGATGCTGGTCTGGGCACCACACTCTGAGCATAGTGTTGAAGCTCTTTGCTCCTTGTGACATTCGGTAACTAGAGGGGAATTCCACACGGTGCTGAGCCATCCATGGAACGTTTGCTCTCAGGAGAGCAGGTTGGACAAGGCCTTGAGGACCTGGGTAGGAACGCCTCTCCCAGTCGGGCCACCTGCTCGGTCACCCTGGTCGGGCCCCTTAACCTGGAAGCAGTGGATTTATCAGGCATGTGGGTAGATGCTTGTGCGCTTGAGAACGTCTTCCTCTCTCTGCAGAGGTGACACAACTGACCACCCTTTATCAGGACAGATGATAGCGGTTCTGTGAGGGACCATCGGGCCACACGTTAATGCAGCTTCCCACCGGACACAGTGGGCCAGGAGCAAGGAGACTGGTCAGCACCTGACTCCAGGCTCTCCCAGCCAAGAGCTGCATGACTGGGGCAAGTTTCCTAACTTCTCAGAACCTTGTCTTGCAAAGGAGGATTCATCTCAGGAGGCAGCCCGTGGGGTGGGTTAATATTTAGAAACGTATTTGCTGTGATATTACATGCCTGCATTATTTCCTCATTGCCCTACTTTCCTCCAGTAGTAAGTAGGGAGCATTCCTCACCTTGGGGTGGGGGCTGCAGGTGCGACACCCCACTCCCGCTGTCCGGGCAGTCGGTTCCACTGGTAGGAACGGCATCATCTGGGACCATGCCCCAGGCCGAGTCATTCTGAATCTCTGGGGTCGGGGAGGCCCAGGATTCTGTGTTTTAACACATAACCTCTTCAGGTTAGTACACATGGCTAAAGCTAGAGAAGTTCTGGTCTAGAAGAAAGAAGTTTCAAGGAAGAGGCTCCGAAATCCATAGCTGAGGGGCACCTGGATGGCGAGGCTGACTAAGCCTCCACCTCTTGGTTTTGGCTCAGGTCGTGATACTCTGCAGCATGAGATCGAGCCCTGTGTTGGGATCTGTGCTCAGTGAGGAGTCTGCTTGAGATTCTCTCTTCTTCTCTCTCTGCCCCTTCTCCCCCCATAAATAAACGAATGAATGGATGAAACTTTTTTTTAAAAAATCCATAGCTCAGACAGCAGCCTGAAAGGCAGCCTGAAAGCCAGGGTGCGAATGTACACAGCATGCTGGGAGACAAAAGGGGGTTTCTTTGGAGGGACAAAGCTTGAGAAACAACCTGGAGCTTGTGCTCTAAGCCATGGAGTCAGGAAGAATTTGTGAAGATGTAATAGCTATCTATACATCCAGAAGGAAAACCAATTCAATCAGTGGAAAGGAGAGAGCATGAGAAGGGGTGAGATTATATCTTCGAGGGCCCAGTTCTCAAAGTATTCCCAGCCCCCTTCTCAAAGACCCCAGGGGGCCTGAATTGCAAAGGCTTATGAGGTCAGTCAGACCCTCTCCAGAGGTTAAAAGGAAGAGACAGACAGGAGGCATACACCTGAAGAGAAAAGTCGAGACTGAGCAGCCATCGTAGGGCCACTGGCACCCCATGTTACTGAGGGAGTAGACATGGAGAGAAGCCAGTCAGGAGAGAGAAAGCGAGCAGAGCAGAAAGCCAGAAAGAAGCAGGATAAGAAGCATGGATCAGAAGTAGGATCAGAAGCATGAGCTAAGAGTCCTGACTAGGCATGAGAGCGCCTCAGAGGCAAAGCATCAGAGGGAATAGAGTCATCAGCCATCTCCTGATGGTTGACAGTCTGGCCTCTGAGCTTCCACTAGCTGGTCCGAGAGGATCACTTCTCCAGACCTGCCCTTGCCCTCACCCTGTGCTGCTCCTGGGGAAGTTTTGGTCTGGGGTCACCCCCTGTGAACGTTTGGCTCTAGAGGAGCTGGCACTGAGGCAGGGGTCCCCTCAGGGCCCTGTGGCTGGAGAAGAGGCCTGGGAGGTGTCTGGGCTGCACAGCCCTGCACTATTGGGCAATCGGGGTGTGCCCTGAGGTTCCTGGAAAGTTGGCTCATTTCCTCCTCGGTCACCGAAAACTACCTCAGACGCCCGCCCGAGGTGAGGTCAGTTTCAGTTTAAGCTGCTTTGCATAAAAAGACAAAAATCCTCTTTCCTCTTGACCAGAAAACGGCAAAGCTTGAGGTGGCATTGAGTAAGGACAGGGTGGTCAGAAGACTCAGGTTCTCCTCTTGTTCTTCAGGACCGTGGCTGGGAAATCACTCAAGCAGCCACCGGACGCCTGGGCATCTCGCTAAGCAAACTCTGGAACGTGGTCCATCATGGTTGGTGGATCATTGTGCAGACCTCTTCCTCAGACCTTCTCTGAGTCCTCTGCAGGCCCTCTTCCCTGTACTTCCACAGTCCTGTGATCCTTTCCTTTAAATAGTGTCATTAAATGACATTATCACAGTGTCATTTTATGTGGATTTGGGAAACGAATTTCCTCCCCCACAAACACAAAGCTCCATGAGGAGCTTTTTTTTTTTTGGCTTACCATTGGATCGCTAGCAGCTGGTGTGTGCCTGGCTCACAGCAGGCAACTCATTGAATACATTCTTGTTGAATAAATGAATACTTTAAAATGCCTGAGGTTAAGTATGCCAGAGGTCAACTGTGGCATGAGTCTTTGCAAAAAGATTCATCACTGGGTTTTGTCATTAGGAAAACCTTTGAGGAGGTTTTTGTATTTATCTGCCACGTGCCATGTCCTGTGCTAGGTAATAGGAGGAGGGCGCTTACACAAGGGTGAAGAAAACAGGATCTCTACCCTTAAGAATAATTGCAGCCTGGGTGGGGAGACCTACCTTACCCTGTGGTGTCTCTGGGCCTTCCCTCTGTTGTTCTCCTGTCCAGAAAGCTATTTCCCATGTGGTCACAGTGGGGTGAAGCCACGAGGCCCATTCTATCCCCCAAGATTGGAAGAATAGACACTAAGAGATGGTTTTTCATGGTCAGGCCGTCGTGAATCATGACTTAGAACCAGAGAGGCCAAAAGTTCAGCATCGGGAGAGATGGTCTAAGTCCATTCTCCCAGGAGCCTCCAGGTAGGAGCCCAGCACTGATGGCCAAGGCACTGTGTGGTTCCAGGAAGTCCCAAGCTCATTGCATTGAAAGCCACACCCCAATTGCTATGGGGCAGATCAATGAAATTGTGCTCCCAGCACCTCTGTGATGAACAAGGGGCTCAGGGCACCCAGCAAATGAGGACAGTGTTCTGGGGACTCCATACGCCTACACCATGCTGCCAATTTCCATCCCACTGGGCCCTGGGCTCCTAAGAGGGTTCTGGGGCAAGGTCATGCTCCCATTGGGCAAGGATGCCGAGGTCACTGTCTGCTTTTTGTATTTATTCCCTGAGTCACTGCCTGGGCTTGAGAAGGGAAAACCCAGGCTTGCTGCTTGCAGCCACGTGGCCTGGCAACACTGGCCATGGGGATCCTCAAGGCCCCTCAGAGCCTACAAGTGCAGGGCATCCAGCGGCTGCTGAGTCTGACAGTCGTTAGACAGTGGACCCAGGAGCCCTCTCCTCACTCTCCTGGGACATGTCAGGGTGTGTTTCCATCCCTCTGGCCTGCAGCCCACACACCATTCATCCAGCGTGCTCCCATCAGCTGTCTTCGCTGGCTTTGAGCCAGATCTTGGCTCCTCCATCCTGAAAGCCAGGTGACCGGTGGCCTGGAGAACCCACGCACCGCCCCCCTGCCCCGCCGCCTTTGCATGGAAACCATGGAATTTCCCCAGCAAATTGTCTTTGGTGACTCCGATGCTACAGGAAGGTCAGAGAATGCCAGGGAGGAAGTGCTAGCTCTGCCTGCACCGTCTGGGGCCCCTCCCAAGGGGACAAGAAAGCTCGGTGTTTGGACACACAGGACCCTGACCCCAACCGGGAGCATCTCTGCTGCAGGTGGGTCTCCCCTTACACGTTGGACACTGCACTCCCTCATCTCAGCAGGGATTCCCAGCCCTGGCTGCACACCAGAACCCCCGGTGCCCAGGCTGCACCCCACAGCAATTACATCGCAATCTCTGGGTGGAGCCAGGGTGGGCACCCGTGCTCTTTAAAGCTCTCCAGGCGCTTGTGGGATGCAGATGGTGTTGAGGGTCATGAATTAAGGAAATAAAACACTTGTACCAGAGCTTTCTGCTTGGGCATGTGGTGTTTGGGTTCAGATCCTTCCCCCATGGCTTATCAGTTACGCCGTTGCAAGTCTCCCTGCTCATGAAAGCCTCAATCTCCTCATCTATAAAGTGGGCATAATAATAAAAGTGCCTACGTCGTAGGCTGGCATAGGAATAAATGCACGCGCCAGCTTACACCAGCGGGTCAGTCATTTCCTTCCAACTAGTCCTCTGCTCTGCCTTTCTGTACCCCCAAACTGTAAATTCCTGAGTCTACTCCAGCTTTTGAGTTTCTAGTACTTTGTTCAGTGCTTTGCACATAATGGTCCTCAATAAATATGAATCAGTGAGCTGGAAGGGGATTCTTGTTTTGCATTGAGACGTGCTTCCTCATATAGCTCTGGAAGAGATCCAGGGTCCATACACAGATTTTGTTTAGCCACTTATTCCACCTTTTTTTGCATGTGTACTATGTGCCAGCCTCTAAGAATTTGAAGATAAAGACACAAGTGCTGTCACTGAGCAGTTGAGAGTCTAGTGAGGACACAGATTCATGACCTTGTATTTTCTTTATTATGCTATGAAGGTGACACAGAAGCACTCCCAGCACACAGAGGCAGGGAGGGGACCTTTGAGCTGGGTATAAGGAGGAGCTTGCTCTATGGAGATTCAGGGAAGAGCATTACAGGCAGAGGGAACAGCATCAACAAAGCCAGAGGCCCGGAGGGTGTGGTGCAGTCTAAGGATGGTTTGCTATGAGAGGAGAGAGCTTGGGGTTGGGAGTGGTGGGAGATGAGGCTGGACAAGCAGGTTGTGGCCCGAATGGCAAGGGCTTGAGGGCTGGGCTCAGAGGACACGGAGCTTTACCCCATCAGGAAGAGAGGACCCAGTCATGTTTGTGAGCCAGGGAGGTAAACAGAGCACACCTGTGCTTGTTTCCTTCCATAAACCCGTTCAGCAGCCACTCCTTCCTCCGGTGAGTCCTGAGGCTGGGTGTCCCCGCTGCCCCTCCTCCTGGTCCCAGCCTGGGAGAGGCCTGCCAGGTGGAGGCAAGCTTTCCCCCACTTCTGGGTCAGAAGGTCAGATGAAGGAGAGTGGGTGTGCAAGACGGTATAGGGTGGGGGCAGCGATGATTCCTGAGAGTTTCTATTTGGTGGAGGCAAACTTTTGAGTTCAGACCTGCTGAAAAAGCTGGGGCGGCCTTGTGGAAGGGGCCCTGGGGTGGCTGGGGAGTCAGGATGCTTCCTTTACTGTTTGTTTTAAAGCATGACTCTGCCCTTGCCAGCTCTGGGACCTTGAACCCTCGATGCCCTTCAGTTTCATCAGCTGTAAAACACAGGCCATGGACCAGTTGATCTCCCAACTCTGATTCCAGGGAAAGAGGAAGCACAGGAGAGCTGCTTGGGATTGGAAGGATAAGCAGCTGCAGGTGGGGGCTTTCAGATAGAACGAGGCCTCCTGGAGGGGCAGGAGGCTTTTGAGAGTGGCTGGGAGGGACGCCTGGGTGGCTCAGTTGGTTAAGCAGCTGCCTTCGGCTCAGGTCATGATCCCAGTGTCCTGGGATCGAGTCCCACATTGGGCTCCTTGCTTGGCGGGGAGCCTGCTTCTCCCTCTGCCTCTGCCTGCCATTCTGTCTGCCTGTGCTTGCTCTCTCTCCCTCTCTCTCTGACCAAAAAAAAAAAAAAAAAGAGAGTGGCTGGGAGACCTGGGCTTGGCCCCAAGGCCTGGAGTGGAGTTCACGGCTAGGCCCAGCAGACAGAAGTCCAGACGCCTTGGTGAGACTGCCTAGGGTAAAGTGCAAGAATGCAGCTGGGGTCCAGCTGCTCCAGCCCCCATGGGGGGCTCCCCTCCTTTTCCAGCTGCCCCTTGGTCCCCCAGCAAAGTGTAGCTCAGGGGGTTAAGCCCAGGGGCAGATACCAGGCTCCAAGGGGGCAGTAGAGGTGGAACATCAGCCGGGGCCCCTGGGCCAGAGAGCCTGAGGAAAGCAAGGCTGGGCCGTGGGACACCTCACTGGGCCTCCCTGGGACCAGCCCTGCCTCCTGCTTAGTCATAGTCATCGTGGAGTCCTCAGGTTCTCACCTATCCTTGTTTTGAGAAATATTTCCTTATACCTTTATTGGCACAAAATGCTACCATTTTTCTGAATATATGATAGATACTAAGATAAATTTTATAATT
Source organism: Lutra lutra (assembly GCF_902655055.1). Classification (NCBI taxonomy): domain Eukaryota; kingdom Metazoa; phylum Chordata; class Mammalia; order Carnivora; family Mustelidae; genus Lutra; species Lutra lutra. The sequence goes on from NC_062284.1 coordinate 64,411,851, forward strand.
ACTTTTTAAAAATGCAAACACCTTTTTAGATGTGAGTGGATGAAAAGACCTGGCAGGCGTTCACAAAGCAAACACAGCCTGAGAGTTGACAGGGCTGGGTCCCGTGCTCACTTTGGGCTCTGCCTTCTCACGGGAGTGAGAGCGGGATCCCATGGAACCACCTGGAAGGTTCAGGAAAGACTCACGAGGGGAGGACCCTGAGCTGAGACCTGGACAGCTAGAGAGATTTGGCCAACTGAGGGAGAGTGGCAGTTCAGAAAAAGGAACAGCCTAGGCAGAAGGCAGGCACCAGAGATGCTGATTGTGGTGGGAGCAGACAGCTGACACAGAGATGTTCCTTTTCCTGCCCTCACAACTGCATTCAGTTATCCATATTTGCCTCTGTTTACCATTTCTCCCCCACCCCAGCCCTCTAGACCACAAGCTCCAGGAGAGGGGATGGTATGCGTTATATTCTCTGCAGAATTCCCGTGCCCCGCACAATGACTAGCATATAGAACAAATGTTCACCGAAGCTGGTATTGAGTGAACAAGTAAATGGGAAATGATTCTCATGTTAATGTGAGATCAAGTCAGAAAGGGCTTTGAAGCTGTGCTAATGAGTTGGGATGTTATCTTAGAGGCAATAAGGAGCCACTGAAGGTTTTAAATAGGGGAACAACTCTGTCAGCTTTGTGTTCTAGGAATCACTTTCTGGCTTTGCCTGGAGAAGGGCTGGAGACAGAGCCCAAGCGGCAGAGGCTGGTGACCTAAATCCAGCCATGGCTGTGAGACTTGAGAGTTCAGGGAGATGTGCTCTGGGGGCCAGGGGCACCTGGACATCAGGAGTGGGTGGGTGGGAGATGGAGGTGGCCAGCAGGGGGTGCCCAGGTTGCCAGTTTAGACAGGTTTACCACTAACATCCCATTGGACTGTGTACACATACCATCACTGTCCTTAACCTCGAGGCATTGCTACGATTTATGATCTCTTTATGTGACCCTCCCCTAAGTAGGCCATGAGTCCTGGGGGGCCAGGCTGTCTTCACCATCATATCCCACATGCTTGGCACGGTGCCCCCAGCATGTGGTCCCCCTCAGTGGGCGTTTAATGGATGAAATTCTGATTGAAAATTGTATGTACAAATTTAAGGGTGGGTGGTAGTACTATTTAATAAATACAACGTGATAGGCATCTTTTAAAACATGGGGCACATGCAAGAAAAAGACATTTAAAATTTGGGGAGCAGTGGTCAGAGGCCTGGGAGGCACACTGGGGAAGGAAGAGGGACTTGGCGGAGCAGAATGGAGTGGGGCTTCCCTGGTCAGTGAGAAGTGCTGAGCAAAGGAGGCCTTCTAGGTTTGGCAGCTGGCACTCAGTGCTGCCTCTCCCCGAGATGGGAGCCTGTTCGGAGCAGCAGGTTTGGAAGACTAGATGATGAGTTTGGTGTCTGTGGGACTTCTGGTTTGTGACAGAAATTGGTGCAGGCTGGTGGGGGTGGGTGGGGTAGGGTGCCTGGGTGACTCAGTCGGTTAAGCATCCGCCTCTTGATCTCAGGGTCCTCAAAGCCCCACATTGAGCTCCACGCTGGGCGTGGAGCTTACTTAAAAGAAAAAAAAAAAAGGCTAGAAATTAGGGTGTCTCCAACAACTGCAGGTTCTGGAAAGAAAAAGTGTGACAAGATGTCGAGAGGAGGGCTGAGATGCCCCAGAGAAAAGGACTTTTAAAGAAGAGGCTGGGAGCACCTGGGTGGCTCAGTGGGTTGAGCATTTGCTTTCAGCTCAGGTCATGATCCCAGGGTCCCGGGACTGAGCCCCGCATCCGGCTCTCTGCTCAGCTGAGAGCTTCTCTCTCTGCCTCCTGCTCCCCCTGCTTGTGCTTTCTCCCTCTCTCTCTGTCAATTTAAAACAAACAACTCCAAAGGAGGACGCTGAGGGATGAGTGGGAGCTGGAAAGGCACAGCAGCTCCTACCTCTGCACTGGGGTTGGGGGAGGGGTGTCTTGTGACTTCCTCTCCCATCCTCCTCATTATTATCACCTCACCATTACCGCAGGGAGAGCCACCAGCTCTGTAGAGCCTTCACTGAAACCCTAGCTCCCCAGGATTCACTCCGGCATGCCCAACTCTTTCTCCTCAGCTCAGTCTCGTATCATTTCTGCTTCACACACCCCCCCACGGTCTTCACACTCCTGAGTTCTTGAGGTAGTCCTGGCCGTCCCCCAGGGAACGGTGCCCTGGGGAGAGTCAAGGACGTTTGCAGGGTCCCTTCCACTTCTGCCCCTTTCCTCTGCCTGCTCTGGTCCGGCTGGGAGGACATCCGGGTCCCAGGCTGGCAGCAGGGGGGCAGTGGCCCGGCCGGTTGCCCGCCATGACACACCTAGCTTCCACAAGCTGCAGGCGGGGTGCGGCAGGGCGCCAGCAAGTGTCTAACCGGCACTGAGGGCAAAAAGCCCCGATGGATGCCATTTATTGATTTCTGTGGGTAACTTCCTGCCGTGACCAATTTTGGCTACCGACGCGATGCCGCTGAACGTGGAACCGGGACGAGGCTGGCAGCGTACAGTACGTAATATTACGCTTTCCTGTCATAGCCCCGCTATGCAGACCCGAGAGGTGGAGACAGCCTCGAGAACGTGTGTGATTATGACCTATAATTAAGCAGGAAATAAGTTTTGAGTATTTATTGCTTTTTAAAAGCATAACTTATTTTCTCAGAAGTTTTCATAATTTAATTTTTTAAAACAGTGGCTGTTTAACAACTGGTTTACCAAATTCCTGTAAATTTAACAGGTCTTACAAACAGCACAGAATGGCCCCAGGAAACCACTGAGTGGTCCGTGGGCCAGGAGAAAAGGGGGACTCTCCAAACCCCAAATTTTAAGGGGTGACATTTCCACCGATGTGGATCTCTGCTGGTCTCCTCTCCCTATCCGTCTGGGGGAACTGTCAGTCTGGGCGGCAGGTGATGGGCAGCAGGCCTCAGCATCCCTGTTTATAGTAAGACCCAGGGGGAGCAGAGCCTGGGCACCCCTCCCTCCTGCAGACGTGGGCTTTCCTGATACTGGACCCCTGAGCCCTGTGCTTACCCAGACCCCAGTCTCTGGACCCCTACCCTTGTCAGCCCAGAGCCAGGAAGCTTGAGAGACACAGTGCCCTTTATCTTTGAGGGTGAGGGTTGGAACTTCCACAGTGGGGATGATGGGGCAAGCCTGCTTTCTGGGCAATGAAGAAAACAAAAGAGAATAGAGCTTCCTTTTGTTTGTTTATTAAGAGCTGCAGGGTGAGGCAGGTCCTTGCTAGGTCTGACTGGATGTGGGACCCAAGAGAGCTTCAGGGCTGCTAACTCAACCTGGTCTCACTTTGTAACAGGGAGAATGGAAAACACTGAGGAATTCAGTGGACACATTCTAAATGTGTCACTCTTTGCACTAGGTCTTTGGTGACATCAGAGGTGATGACACACAGCAATGAAAACTTTGTCTTGGCTACCCCAGGAAATGAGTTGGATCTCTGGTTTGATGTTCCTTGTTCCTGTCTCTGACCATTGTGGGAGCTGAAAGAAAGAGGTCACCTTCTACCACATCCCAAATACATCTCAGTCACTGGTTGATGTCTTTCACTCGGCTAAATGTGCCTTCCCCTTGTCCCTAATCACAGCCCATCATAAGGCAAACTATCACACCAGGGTCCCTCCTAGCTCCTTCTCAGAGGAGCTGCCTTTCTTACTTGTAGGGCTTCTGCATTGTCCCTGGGGTCTTCCTTTGAGTGTGGGGTTTATATGCTCTGCTTTCTAAGCTCTGGAAGACTAGGACCTTGTCATTCACTCATTCATTCATTCATTTCCTTATTCAGTGGGGAGGGGGTTGGAGGAGAAGGAAGATGGAAGTTTTCTTGAAGACTCTTGAAGACTAAGCGTGAGTCAGCTAGAGGGAAGCATCCACTCTGAGTGGAGGCAGAGCGGGCAGACCACCCATCACTTTCAAGGCCTCATGGTTCAAACATGTTCACTCTACAAACGCCATTACCATCACAGTGAGTGGGCTGGTTTCCCACTAAATTTCTGAGACCCACCACAGCAGTTTTCTGCAGCATTAAGATATATCTAATGAAAAAAGTAATAAGGGAGAGGAGGTGGGAAAATCTTTCTACCCTTTCAACAATCCTAGTTCTGCTGTCCTCTCAGACCCTGAGCTAGTAGGGTACCTGACTTCTGTAAAGAGTAAAACAGTATCCCAATGCCATGCATGGTACTTATTCTCTTTTTTTTCAATTTGCCTACAGGTTACTCTCAGAGGGTATTTCCATGGATTCTGCTCCGTGCACCCCTGCCTGAGGACAGCCTCAGCCCTGCTTTTCTGCCTTCTGGTAAAGTACATTTTATTCCTTTATTCTGAGCAAAAAAGATTAATGTGTTGTTCCCTTTAAGAAACCCAGTCCTGGGGCGCCTGGGTGGCTCAGTGGGTTAAAGCCTCTGCCTTCGGCTCAGGTCATGGTCTCAGGGTCCTGGGATCGAGCCGCATCAGGCTCTCTGCTCAGCAGGGAGCCTGCTTCCCCCTCTCTCTCTGCCTGCCTCTCTGCCTACTTGTGATCTCTGTCTGTCAAATAAATAAATAAATAAAATAGTTTTTAAAAAAAGAAAAGAAAAGGAAACCCAGTCCTGTCTGTATTCTATATAGCTGCATAATGGTTTAAAGTTTAATTTCTCACCCTTTAATGCTGCTTACTTATATAATATCTTGGGAGATTTAGGGGAAATTCAGGCATAGCTGTCAGAAGGCTCAGATGTGGGACTATTTTGCCATCTACTGGTCATTTCTGAGTATGACAAATTGAGCTTGCATTGAGCCTCCTGTTCATACATTTGAAAATTTTGAGTTGACTTGAAAGTTAAAAGGCGGAAAACCTGTGTGCGACAACAGGTGTAACTAACAAGGGATTTGTGTCAGATTCCATGAAGAACTCTTAGAAATTAATATAAAGAATACAGTAGAAAAATGAGCAAGAGGGGCGCCTGGGTGGTTCAGTTGTTTAAGCAACTCTTGGTTTGTCTTGGATAGTGATCTCAAGGTCCAGGGATCAGCGTCATCAGGCTCTGTGCTCAGCG